>NC_090816.1:104671022-107286022 GCF_000390325.3 Nicotiana tomentosiformis | reverse complement strand
ATTTGATTAGTTCAAATTTCACGTTGTTCGGTTACGTACTCTTGTCATCTCAACTTCCAAAGTAAATTTTGATTTGCTTATTTCATTTTCCTTTCCTGTATTGCATTCAAGTAAAGTGTACCTTAAATGTGTAGAGCATCACATGAAAATGACATATTTTCTGTTTGATTATATATGGATGTGAAACCAAACTCCTCCACAAACAGAATGATTGAGGTAAGCTCTGACGTACTTTAGCTTTTGATCATTCCCAGGATTCGAGTGGTGGGGAATAATTGCCCCTATCTCGTAGTTCCTAGACCACATAACTATCCTTCTCGTTTGCTTAAATTTGTTAGCACCGACGTTTTTATTGTGACTTGCCTACTGTAGCCTCCGTCACAAGTTAGATCCTTCGTTCGTAAAATTAAAATGAATATAGCCTAAAAGAGTGGGAAACAAGTTAAGTTATGTGGGGATTAGCAGCACAGGAATTGGGGATTGTAATACATTGATTAGTAATACATGAATATATAATAGTTTATCCGATTCACAATAAGTAATTTTTTTGGTTGTTTTTATACATATTAAAAATTCATCTTTTAATATTAATTAACAATGAAATTGATCATATTAAAATTTACTATCTCTTCACATAAACACTCATAGCACATACTTCAACACTATTTATTCCAAGAGCAATGTAGGAAAAAAAATAATTAATTCATTCTTAAAATCTGAAAAAATTACTTACTTTGGACCACAAAAAAATACTAAAAAATCACTTATTATGGACTAGAGGGAATACATGTATTATTTCTGGTTGAATGTTTAGTTTGATGTATTACATATTAGTATACAATGTATAGTGCTTATAATACTTATTTACTTGTTACAAAAAATAAAAATTCTTACTATTATGAGGGTTCAATTTTGTTATTTTAGTATTTTTAATCTCTGTATATATTTTTAATCTATATATAACTAATACTCATACTCTGATTTTACATTCTATCAGCATGAAATAATATATAAGGAAAACAAAAAAGCGCAACTAATTAACTATTGTATAAATATTGCCTTTTATATATAAGGAATAACCCTATGAAAGTTCTAACAACGTTGTGTGAAGGAAGTTGTTTGACTTTGAATCACAATGAGGACGGGAAATACGATAGACATAAAATTACTTTTGAATACATCCATGGCAGCTTCGATGTAACGACCCGATCGATTTTGAGTATTTGTATTCAATTCGGCTATTTGGGGTCACAAAGAGCTTCACATGGTGTATTGTGACTTGCGTGCGACCATCGTTGGTTTTGATTTTCAAGTGGTTTGGAATTGATTTTTAAGGATGACTCTCACTTGAGAAGCTTGGAGTTGAAAGAGTTGACCAAGTTTGACTTTTGTGTATTCGACCTCGGATCGGAGTTTTGATGGTTACGATAGGTTCGGATAGTGATTTTGGACTTGGGCGTATGTCCGAATTTGCATTTGGATGTTTCTAGAAGGTTTTGACACCATTTGGCGGAAGTTGGCAATTTAAAGGTTTGAAATTTTTTTAAATTTGACCATAGGTTGACTTTAAGGCTATCGGCTATGGATTTTGGTTTCGGGACTTGGAATAGGTCTGTTTCGTCATTTGAAATTTGACTGCAAAATTTGGTGTCATTGTGATTTTCATATGTTTTGGCATCCAATTCGTGATTTTAGATGTTATTTTGGTATTTTGATCGCCCGAGCAAGTTCGTGGCATGTTTTTAGACTTGTGTGAATGTTTGGTTTAGATCCCCGAGGGCTCGGATGAGTTCCAATATGTTTCGGAGTGTTTGGAAGAAGGTTCAGATTTGCTGGTGTATCTATTCTCGCATTTGCGAGATCATTATCGCTTTTGCGATGATGGGATGGGACAAGGGAGTTCGCATTTGCGATTGAAGTAGCTTCCACATTTGCGACACAAACTGTCGCTTTTGCGAAGGCTCGGAGCTCGCTTTTGCGACTTAGGCAGAGTTGGTTAGGCTTCGCTTTCGCATCTGTGACCATCGCATTTACGAACCTCATGTCGCAAATGCGACATCTGAGGCTGGTATGAAGACTTTCATTTCGGGACTTAGCTTCATTTTAATATATTTTGAACCCTAGACTCGGTGGGAAATGATTTTGTGGAGAGATTTTCATGCCAAACTGTTGGGTAAGTGATTTTAATTAATTTTCGATTATATTTCATGATTTTATATTAGATATAACATCAAATTCATGAGAATCTAAGAGAAAATTTGGGAATTTTTGTCAAAGTTTTAAGAAATAAAAATTTGAGATTTGAGAGTCGAATGGATTCGGATTTGAAAACAAAATACATATATGGACTCATAAGGTTATGAGTAGTCAAGACCTACCCTTGGACCAGGGTTTCGACCGGACGGGTCCAGGGTTGACTTTTGTTGACCTTTTAAAAATTGTATAAAGATCATAGCTTTGCTAATTGAAATTGTTTTCTCTTGCATTGTTTGATGTATTTAAGTCTTTTTTAGCTAGATTGAGCCGAGCGAAGGTGAATTTGTAAAGAAAAAGCTTATTTGAGTATTGATTTGGCCAAATTAAGGTAAGTGTCTTGCCTAACTTTGTGGGGGGGAAACCACTCCTTAGGTTTTGGATTGATGGTACTATTTGAATTATGTGAAAAGCGTATACACGAAGTGATGCGTGTGTACACGGGTTTATATGTGCTATTTGATTTTGTGAGTTATTGTGTGCCTTCTTCATCCGTTGTGACTTCTTTGTGTACCTTCGTTATTGCATTGATTTTGTGACATGCCGTAGTTGATTGTAGTTTGTTTGGTTAATTCATATATCTTGGGGAGCGGGTTTCAAGACGCAACGGTATTGAAATGATGTGGAAAGATATGATATGGAGCGATAAGGACGGATGATGTGATATAGGTGGGATCGGGTTGTACACCGCAACAGATTTTATATGTGTAATTGTTCTTATTGTATAGTTATTCCCAGTTGTGATTCTCATGGTACATTTTATGTTGGAACAGTTTATCGGATGACTGGTTATTGTTGTTTCATAAATCATTTCACTTGTAATTGATCATATTCGGTTGACTGCCGGTATTCTAGTAATGGAACAATATTGACTTCTTGTGTAACTCATGTATTCTATGTGATTTGTCGTGTTGCTTTAACATGCCAAGTTATATTTTCGTTATTTTTTGATAAATTGATTGTCAAGATGAATTTACGTACATGAGGTCATTACCTCATATTCGGTTGAGTTGTTGGTAACTTAGCGGTTCTAAATAAAAGAATTCTTAAGGTGCTTTGCTTATGTGACTTTAAAATAAAACTCGTTATCTCACTCGGTGCTTTCCTATTTTAAATGGTTATCTCATTTCTACTTTAAATGGGTTTTCAAATTATATTCATCACTCTATTTGATGTTTACTTTATCCGAAAATTGTCATCACGTTTTACCTTTAACAAATTATATAGTTAGCTCGTTAATTTAACGGATGTTTTACTTTGTTTAAACACGATATTTTTACTTATTTATTGGTTTCTAAACTAAACCTATATGATACTCCATTTTGTATGACTTGTTCTTACTTCACTTTATTTGATTTCTAAAATAAACTTATTATCTCATTTGACGCCTTACCTTATTTCAGACTATTATTATGGTTATTTGGTATTACATATATATTTCTCGATCATTTTAATTGATATTTGACACGGATATGATATACCTGGTAGCACGAGGACTTTGCCGTGCAAAGGTGATTGCTATTTATCATGATTTGTGATTACGAGACATGGTACCTCGAGGTAATTCTTGTTGTAATTCATGCATTAGGAACAATTTGATTAATTGAGTTATCATCGGTTTTCCTTACTTGAGTTCATTCATATTTCATCTGTATTCTAACTATGTTGTTGCTTGATTACCTGTTTACTTCTTGTTGCCATTGTGCTTCTATTACTTTCACTGCCGGTTGTAAATTTGTGATCCTTCCATTGTTGGTCTTACATTGATGTTCTTTCGATTGTTAGATGTATGTTATATCTTACACAGGTTTCTATATCTAGTAGGTGTCTTCACCTGGCATCGTCACTACTCTCCCGAGGTTAGGCTTGATACTTACTGGGTACCGCTGTGGTATACTAATGCTATGCTTCTGCACATTTTTTGTACAGATCCAGGAACTTCTGAACGAGTTGGTTTTAAGACTTATGTCTGCGCGGCTGGAGACTTCTAGGTATACCTGCTAATACCCATCTCAAACCATGGTAGAAAACCTCGAGAATGCTTTGGAATCCATTTGCACATAATCAGGCTATCAGAGTTGAATCCATCGTAATCAACTAAGTCACGCAGGTCGCCAAGACCAGGTGTATTGCCTCAAAGCACCCGTAGAAAACCCCCGCATCATAAGCACCCAAAATAACCGATGATATCTATTACCATATTGATCCAACCTACTACCCCTTTGTCTTATTTTCTCCGAGTTTCTTCCGAATCTGTATTCAGATTAATACTTCTCCTTCCTAAAACGCCACGATCTTTAGCCACAACTCACCCCACAAACCTAGCATAGAACCACAATGCCCCATGACCAATATGCAACTATATTCTTCTTAAGCACCATCAAAACCACTATTGTGATTTTCTATCGGATGGAATCGAATGGAAGGCTTCTGGCTGGTCGGATATGTATTTTACTTGTGACTCAGAATGATTATGAGGTTCTCGTATTTTTCAAATGATGGCATGATAGATGCGGTGTATTGTGTGGGATTAAGGTTGGCGTGTGCACGGTCACGGTTTAGCTTTGAAAGGGAGGTCATAAATTCTTAGAGGGCATGAACAGTTTTCGATGTTTAGATGAATGCTATAACTATTTGGTATTGCATAAGTAGAGTGTACATTTCAAAAAGGGCACACTATGTTTTGAATTATGGATATTTCATAGGTATTGCGGCACTCACATGGTTGATATACTGCTGATATTCAAATTTTTCCAAGTGGCACGGAAGAATTTTTAAAGTATTTCTCATGGGATGATTGTGTATGATAGAGGTGTTAGGCATTCAGGTGGTGGAGATGGAATCAAATATGGTGATTCGCGTGTTCTATAGATTTGGAGATTGGGCATTCTCAGGAACAGATTGTTTCATGGTTGTGGACTGTGAAGTTGTGGCCGGAGCTAGCCAGATGATAGGATGTATTATGATTCAGTCGCGGTGAATTTTCGTAGGGCTATTTGTCTAATTGTGGGTGACCAGAGTTGATTTGGGGGTCCATTGGTAGGCCCAATTAAGATGTGTATTCTACACTAAGCCGGAATGGTTGGCTCCATACGTCTATTGTTGAGGGATGTGTCATTCGATTGATGTTACACTTATTCGTGTTCTGAAATGATCTGTGAGTTACTCTCTTATGCTACGAGGAGTTGTGATTCATTGGTTATGTGCATAGATGGTGCGGTTCTATTTGAGCCTTATAACGGAATTTTAGCGTGATGAGTATTTGGGTACTGGATGATCGATAGCGTAATAAGTCTTTTCAGGTTTCGTGTGGCAATTTTGTCATTTGCCTCTCCGTCGTTATTAATTTGGAGCAGGGTGGCTTGGGGTATATAATATGGACCAACGTTTGGACGGGGTCACGCATTGCAGCGGAGTTATGTTAAGATATGAACCTTGTGTTAGAATTGGGTGATGGTTCTACGGTGTATGATGAATTTTCAGCGTTTCGTTGCGGTGGTACTTGTTAATCTGGCAGGGCAGTTCTCTCATTGAGTCATTTTCCATGATTGGGTACATTTGAATTGTTGCGTATTGGTGCACGTATGGCACGGGTTGTGGATCTGAGTTATATTGTTGCGGCATGTCTGTGGAATAGTTGTGCTAATAATATAAGGTCATTGGACCTAGAATGGGTACTATCAGGTTTGATTTCGGTATATTCGGGAGTATAATATTGAAAGTCGGCTCAGAAAGTGATTATGGTTCTGGTTGGGGCGAGAGAGCTCCGTGATTTGTTGATCTGGTAAGTGGTCATGAAATTTTGCGTGTTTCTTTTATTATTAACAGTGTACAAAGGTTTTAGGATGAGGTTTGGGTCGATATGGGTTTCATACTAGTATGTGGTTGGTTTTGGAGTAGTCACTATGATCAGAAATGGTGCTACGAGCAAGCGAGTTGTGTAATATGTTAGGTGATTATGTCAGTGGTTATGGTGATGGTTATGGCTTGATACAGCTTGTTCAAACTCATACAGTGTGTAAATGTAAGATTCGTGTCTTCAAAGAAATTCTGAAGGTGGGGAATTGAATTCCAAGGTTTTTGGGCTAAGGTTAAATTAAGGATTTTCAGTTGTATTATGTTGTCAGGCCTATATAGAATAAGGTGACATGAGATCAACCCCGGGTACGTGTGTGGTAAGATGGAACAGTGATTTGATGGCTTGAAAACAACTCTTGGCACGTTCGAGGACGAACGTATGTTTCAGTGGGGGAGAATGTAACGACCCGGCCGGTCGTTTTGAGTATTACAACCCCGTTTCCCCATTTATGGCTCAAATTGTACTTTACAGTTGTTGTGTGAATTGCCGGGGTAATTGGTTCGGGTCCGGTGAGGTTTTGGAATGAATTCGAACACTTAGTTCCAAGGTTTAAAACTTAAGTTAAAATAGTGACCGGATGTCCACTTATGTTAAACGATCCCGGAATGGAGTTTTGATGATTCCAATAGCTCTATATGGTGATTTTGGACTTAGGAGCATGTCCGAAAAATTATTTGGAGGTACGTAGTAGAATTTGGCTTGAAATGTCGAAAGTTGAATTTTTGGAAAGTTTGACCAGGGGATTGAATTTTTGATATCAGGGTCAGAATCTGATTCTGGAAATTGGGATAGGTATGTAATGTGAAATGTGACTTGTGTGCAAAATTTGAGGTCAATCAGACGTGATTTGATGTGTTTCGGCACAAGTTATAGAATTTGAAGTTTCAAAGTTCAATGATTTCGAATTTGTTATGTGTATTTTGATTCCTCGAGTAGGTACGTGTTATGTTATGGGACTTGTTGGTATGTTCGGACGGGGTACCGAGGGGCTCGGGTGAGTTTCGGATGGTTAACGGATCAAATTTGGACTTAAGGATATGCTGGGGTTGCTGCCTACTGGTGTTTATCGCACCTGCGAAGCATTTGATCGCAGGTGCGAAGCCGCATGTGCGCGAGATCAGTCACAGAAGCGGCCAAGTGTGGAACTGGGCAGTGCTCGCAGGTGCGAGGAATTTTCAGCATCTATTAGGCTACAGGTGCGAAGGTGTTGGTGCAGATGCGGACTAGGGCTGGCGTGAGGCGACCGCAGGTGCGAAAGGGAATGTGCATCTGCGAGCCCGCAGATGCGAGAAAGGGTCGCAGATGCAAGGATTTGGAAGGTTGGCTGTTTCCGCAGGCGCGCATTTTCGTCCGCAAAAGCGGATGTGCAGGTGCGAGCCCAGGCACCGCAGGTGCGGAAATGCCTGGGCAGTGTTAAAAATGAGGATTCCGAGATTTTTCTCATTTTGGATATTTTGGAGCTCGGTTTTGGCAATTTTGGAGAGGTAGTTTTTCACACAACTTGGGGTAAGTGTTCTTAACTCCCTTGTGATTATATTCCATGAAGTAATCTTCATTTTTGGTGTAAGATTATTAAATCTTCAAGAGAAATAGAAGGAAATTTCTATAATGTCAAAAAATGAATGTTTCAAGTTTGAATACCGATTTGGAGTTGGATTTGAGTGAAATAAGTATGGTTGAATTTTTAATTGGATGGGTTGTCGTATTTTAAGAGTTTCATCGTATTTCGAGACGTGGGCACCACGGGTGATTTTTGAGGGCATAATTTTGGATTTTTGTGGAAAATATTAGCATTTTGATATGGAATTAATTCCTATAAATTGTGTGGACTGAATCAAATTAATTGTGACTAGATTCAAGCCGTTTAGAAGTTCATACGCGCATAATGGAATTTATGGAGCATTTTTTAGCTTGCTCGACATTGAATTTGGCTTGTTCGAGGTAAGTAACTCTTCTAATCTTGGAGCTGGAGAGTATGAACCCTGAATATATGTATTATGTAAATTGTTGGAAGGTGACGCACATGCTAGGTGACGGGCATGTGGGCGTGCACTATAGAAATTGTGACATGCCTGTTTATGTGAAATTTTGTAGGTAAATAATCTTGGCATTTTCCATGCGGCTTTGTGTGTTAAAGACATTGAGCTGAAAAGCATATTAAAAATCATGTTGAATGCCAGTATTATTGGGACCCACAGAGGTCATATTGCTATGAATTCATTTGTTTTAAATTGAAAATTCATACTCAGTCATATTCATTTCATTGCATATCATATCTCAGTCTTTGTTGTTATTTATTGATACATCATATCATCATTTTTGGGCTATTTTCATGACATTGTGAGCCCGAGAGACTTGAGAAGTTTATGACTGAGTGAGGCCGAGGGCCTGATTTGTGAGGATATTTATGGGATCGGGCTGCACGGCGCAGTATGTTTGATATAGGCCGAGGGCCTGAGTGATTTATGCTATGATTGGGCTTGATATAGCGCTTGGGCTGAAGGAGCCCCTCCGGAGTCTGTACACACCCCTAGTGAGCGTAGGTACCTACTGAGTGCGAATGTCGAGTGCTGAGTGAATGTGAGGCATGAGTGATTGTAAGGTATGCCCGAGTGGCAAGAGTGATTGTGAGGTATGCCCGAGTGGCATGAGTGACTGTGAAGTTTGCCCGAGGGGCTGTATATGAGTGATGTTATGCCCGAGGGATTGTTTATGATTTTATCATTGAGTTGCATTGCATTGGCATGAACACATGACATACATGCATAGAGATGTATTTCCTCATGATATTTCACACATTTTTGACACACATGACATACATGCATAGAGATGTATTTCCTCATGTTGTAGTGCATCACATCATTCATGATATTTCACACATTTTTGACAGATGGGCATAGTGATGCATTTGTTTTACATGGGTTATCCAGAAGGAAAATGAAGCATCTTATTTATTATTGAAAAGATTTTTGGGAAAAATTATTGTTTTCAAACTTATTCATATTTTTGGCAACTTCGGCAAACGATTTGGGTTTTCACTGATGTACTTGAAAGGAAGAACTATCACTTTTGAAATCGTGATTTGACTGAGCATTTTATCTTTGAGTTACTTTTGGTATTATCTGCTTTATGTTGTTATGGACTGTTGTGGACTATTGGTTTTGGACCTAACCTTGGTGGAAGCTCGTCACTATTTTCAACCTAAGGCTAGGTCTGTTACTTACTCAGTACATGGGGTCGGTTGTACTGATACTACACTTCTGCACATTGCGTACAGATATTGGCTGTTGTTGTTGTTGTGCTCAATGGTTGCCGGATTTGAAGATATACCTGCTTTTCTATTGTAGCTGCCTCTTGTTTAGGGTATCCTTAGATTTATAAAATCTCTGTTTATGTATTATTCAAACAGACTATGTATTTATTTCATTCCTCTTTATATACTCTATTATTAGAAGCTCATGATTTGTACTACCAGTTCTTGGGGATTGTATAAGATTAAGACCTTTATTAACTTAGATTACTTTAATAATTATTATTGGAATAGGACAGTTGGTAATTGGCTTACCTAACGGGTTGGGTTAGGTGCCATCACGACTAGTTGGATTTTGGGTCGTGACAACAAACCTTTTCCACTTCTGTCAATGGCATTTTGGTTGGTACCTGGCACCAACCTGGGCACCAAACTTATACTCCCCCCAAATTCTTCCCTTTTTGATGTCAATTTGCATACAAACTACCCAAATCACTTCCAAGTCATTCCTACACTTAAAAATACCATTATTAAGCTCGAGTCATAACTATTCACACAAAAATTAACAAGATCGAGGTATAATGCAAGGCAAAATACATGGAAAATAACATGGAATTTTAGCCAAACATCGCCCGCAATACAATTCATAACAGCACAGACGACTCACATGCCAACAGGATAATTCTCACAGATAAGGCAAGTACACGGGAGTACATGTAAATGGTTAAAACATCAAGATTCATCTTCTTAGACCGATGCGGGTGGTTTATTTACGTGTATGCTTGTGTAAGTGTTCTACCACAATTCAAGTCAATAAGTAAGCGTAGAAACAATGAATGACACACAAGAAACGATCACCATAAAATGTACAATGTAATAAACACAATAATGAAATTGAAACAACGAATAGTACAACAAGATTAGCTACACAGAACCAAGCAAATAGTGCAACACGGAGGAAACACAATTAATAGTATGCTAAGGAACCCAACAATCAAAGACAAGTACAACATAATGGGGAAATATCAACAATAGCCACTACCGAGGTACCGCCTCGTAGTCTCAAATCACAAAATGAATCATAATCTTTCCTTATATTACCGCGGGAGCCTTTACATTTAGTTTTGAAAATCATTTTTCCCGAAATAGCACCCCACATTTTAGCCGACCTTATCACACCGCATGGCTTCTAGTAGTTCCCCTACTAACCACGAGTATCAAGTTCACCTTATCTCACCGCATGCGTTTCAACACCCAGACCTTATAGCACTGCATACGTATCAATAATAACAACAGCACGACAGAAACCTCATGCAAACACCATAAATTTAGCACGACATAAACCTCGTGCAAACACCCGAACAATCCTCTCAACAATAACATGTGTACCAAAACATAACAATTTAATAAAATGACTTTCACAATATGTGCCCATATGCCACAACATTTCCTGAAAACAGTTTCAATCTCACAACCACGCATAGCCCGCAGCTCAACAACACTGAATACAACAGCAACAACAACAATAACACGATAATACGATAAGAAAATCAACTCAGGAACTTCAAAACACAAAGAAAAGGTGGAACAAGCTCACAAAGAAAGACTCAATAGGGAATTATGGTCTTAACAAGAATAGCTCAACAAGGAAGATATAATGTGTATCAATGATTCCACAAAAGTACAATTCGACGATAAGAGAGAGAACATGAATAAATGATTCCAAATAAGGATAAGTCATCAATGAAAAGGGATAACAAAACTTTATTTAGAGTTGAGCAATTACGGAACAGATACAACAAATTCAATTAAGGACAAACAATTACGGAAAAGATAATAATAACTTTAATTAAGGATAGACAATTACGGAAAATATAATAATAACTTCAATTAAGGACACGCAATTACGGAAAGGATAGCATGGCAATAAAAGAGGCAATAATTCAGTTAAGGCACATAAGATTTTAATTGGCAATAAGGGTAGAACACGAAAAAATTAATTTCAAATAAGACACGTAAGGATAAATTTAGTAAATGGGGGATTTAACATGACAAAAAAACTTCATATCTAATGAACTTAAGAACCTAAGAGCCCTAAACGGTCAAATTTCCACAAATAAGCCCGAGCACATACTCGTCACCTCGCGTACACGGACTTCACATGACACAATTAGCACAAATGACTCAAATCCTAAGGGGTAGTTCCCCCATACAAAGTTAGGCAAGATACTTACTTCAAACAAGCTAGATCAATACTCCAAAATGACCTTCTCGAGTGAAACAACCTCCGGATGGCTCAAATCTAGCCAAAATAACTTCAAATCTTAAATAAAACTCATAGGAACCAATTCTGTTTAATAAAGCTTCAATATTCAACAAAACAAGTCACAAAATTTACAGAACACGAACACTCATTCCGATACGAGTCCAACCATGCAAAAATTACCAAATTCTGATATCGAATCGCCCTTCAAATCCTCATTTTAAAATTTGAAATATTTTTACAAATTTTCCCTAAATTTCCAACTTAATTCACTAATTAAATGGTGAAGATAATAATGGATTCATGAAAAATAATAAGATTCGGGTAAAGAACTCTTACCCCGATGAATTGCTTGAAAAACCCACGAAGAATCTCCCAAAGTCGAGGTCTATAACTCCAAAAATGATTAAAATCTCAAACCCTTCGAAATATATGTTCTGCCCAGCGTTTTTCGCATTTGCGAACAGAAAATACGCATTTGCGGCCTCGCATTAGCGAGAAAAAGTTCGCATTTGCGAATACAACTTACCAGGCTAGGATCCGTATCTGCGGAAAATAAAATCGCACCAGCGCAGAAGCGCCAAACGAGCCGCAGAAGCAACCATCTTCGCATATGTGATCACTGGGCCGCAAAAGCGGCCATCGCACCTGAGTGCAAAACTCCGTAGAAGAGAGCCCCATCCAAGGCCTCAATCATCGCAGAAGCGACCATACTCACGCAGAATCGGAGCCGCACATGCGCTCCAAAATGTCACAGGTGGGAAGCACCAGAACCCGACCTGCCCAAGCATAGAAATTATCTGAAACTCGTCTGAAACTCATCCGAGTCACTTGGGACCCCGTCCTAATATACCAACAAGTCCTATAACATAACACAAACCTACTCGAGGCCTCAAATCACATCAAACAATGTCAAAACTATGAATCGCACCTCGAATTGTACTTATGAACTTTCAAATCTTTCAACTTACAAATCTCGTGCCAAAACATATCAAATCAACCGGGAATGGCGTCAAATTTTGCATGCAAGTCCCAAATGACATAACTGAGCGAATCCAACTCTCGGAATTGCAATCCGAGCCCGATATCAACAAAGTCAACTCCCAGTCAAACCTCTTAACCTTCCAAAACTTCAACTTTCCAATTTTTGCCAAAATGCATCAAATTACCCTACGGACCTCCAAACCCATTTCTGGATGCACACCACAATCCAAAATCACCATACAAAGCTACTGGAATCATCAAAATTCCATTTCGGAGTCGTCTACACAAAAGTCAAATTTCGGTCAACTCTTATCGCTTAAGCTTCTAAAACAAGAATCCTTCTTCCAAATTGACATCGAATCATCCAAAAACTGAAGTCGGCCACACACAAAAGTCATAACATATAATACTAAGTTTCTCGAGACCTCATAGAGCCGAACGGGATGCTAATTCTCAAAACGACCGGTCAATTCGTTACATTCTCCTACTCTTAAACAAACGTTCATCCTCGAACGTGCCAAGAACCATTCCGAAGTCGTCAAGTCACTGAGTGAACTACCATTTATATACTCGTGGGTGATCCCACGTCACCCCAATCAACATAAGACCAACAACACCATCTCAACTAAAACTTTATTCCTTTCACCAATACCAAAAAGCCTTAGAACCAAATTTCTCACCATCCGATCATTTCCAAAAAACCTGATTCTTATATCAACACACGGTATCAGCCTCAACCAGCTGCAACAACTTATGCCTACACCCACAAGATACAAACAAACGATGTAACACACTACATATATGTCCATAACAATATGTTTTATCACAATAGTTGTCCATAATCAAACCCAGCATCGGCAATTAACCTCATATCCGCTAGAACCCTGTTCCAAACCTTCACAACACTGACAACGATGCAAAAAACATGAAGACCTCATAACTATTCACCCGAATCAATAAGTCACATCTAACTCCACCTGGGCACACACCTCGTAAGCTAAAACCCAATATGCACAACGCGAATACGACTAAATATGCAAGGAGAAACACATAAGGGAACTATCAAACAAGCCCGACAAACACAACTCCCTATCAGTTCGATACTACGAATCAATTCCACAAGGGAGAATCAAGGCATATGAACTAATCACAAGGATCCCACCCTAATATGACTCCACCGTAGCCTGTAACCATGTTCCAACATATCAAACCGCATGAAAACGCGAGGACCCCTTCCTCAGCTCTGAATCACAAGTAAAATACACATCATACCAACCGAAACCTTCCACTAATTCAATTCCGCTAACAAAATCCCAACATAAATTGAACCCCCATACTGGTAGAGCATCTAAACCACAAATCGTAACCAACCATCCAGAATTAACATCAAAACTACCGAAATGAGTAACAGAAAGACACTTCTAGTCTCATATCTGTCAATAATGAATAAAAACAAAATGATAGACGCGGGCAACTATTATAAAATTTCCCAACATGGGTAAACACATAAGCGGAGTACAAAATCGCGGAACTCACCCATGTGTGAAATAAAATAGGAGGACTCACCCCGATAAGCAGAACCGAAACAAAACATGAATGATGCTCCTCTACAACAAATCAAAACCAAACCTGTACGACATCATCTAGTGTAGCAGCCTCAATCCTATCATAGAAAGCACGTCAACGGATAGGGACTCCCCCCCTTGGGCTCCATCTACTCACCTGACCTATACCCTAAGCTGTAGGTGCAGGAATATAAGCAACTGGAGAAGAACTCATAGTATGAATACCCTGTTGTGACATATCTATCCAGAGTCTGGATAACCTCTTACCATGTGGCTGGTATCTCAACACTCGAAGCAATTTCTCTGCTGACATGGCTGTGGAAGCTATCCGATGACCCATGGGTACTTAGAACACCGTGCGAGACCTGAAGTGCAAACTAAACTGGCTGACCCACAAAACCTCTACCATCACGTACCCTGCCTCCAAAATAGGGACCAATAGATCATCCTAGTCTGCAAGGCCTCTTTGCCTCTCTGCCCTCTCTTACCTGGTCCTACATGCCCTTTAATCGATGAGCGATCTCTACTACCTGCTGAAATGGAACATCCGACTCCAACTCCTGAGCCAGGTTGAACCGGATATCATGACTGACCCACTCAATGAACCTGCGGACTCGCTCTCTGAGTATAGAAACCAAAGCAGGTGCATGACTGGACAATTCACTGAATCTAACAACATACTCTGACACCGACATAGGGCCATGGCGCAGCTGCCCAAACTCAGTGTGCCACGCTTCCCTAAGGGTGTGGGAACAAACTCTCTCAAGAACACCTCTGAAAACTGAGTCCATGAAGGTGAAGCTGCATCGGCCGGACTACCCAACTCATACGCTTGCCACCACTGATATGTCGCTCCCTTAAGATGGAACATTGTAAAAGCAACCTCACTCGACTCCACAAAACCTATAGTGTGGAGAATATGGTAGCACTCCCCTAGGAACCCATGCGCATCCTCTGAAACCAAACCACTGAAAGTAGGAGGGTTATACTTCTTGAACATCGCAAGTCTAATTTGTTGTTCCTCAGATGTTGCTGCCCAAACCACGGGTGGAACTGGGATAACAGGCTATGTCGGCATGACACCTGGAACCTAACCAATGTGGACTCACTGCTCCGTAGTACGGGCGACGGGAGTCTATGCTCCTCCCCCGATCTGTGAAGTAACTGATGTAACCGGAACAACCCCGCCTGAGCCAATGTACCAAACATGCTCAGGAATTGTGCCAAAATCTCCTGAAGTCCCGGGGTTGCAACAGGCACCTTCGGTTCCTGTCCCCCAACCGGAGCTATTGGCGGCTCCTCAACTGTTGCTCTGATAGTTTCTCTAGTTGCGGTACGTGCTCCCCATCGACCTCTGCACTAGCCCCTAGCAATACCGACTCTGGTGGTAGCATCGTCGTTAACTGCAGCTCGTGTCCTCACCATTGTGAGAATAGAATGACAAAGATTCAAACCTCGAGAATAATAAACTGGCATGATAGGAATGGAAGAAGTGAAACTGTCCTATTTGTTCTGTAAACTCTCGAAGATAAGTACAGAAGTCTCTGTACCGATCTGCAAGCCTCTACTAAACTCGCTTATGACTCGTAGCACCTATGAACCTAGAGCTATGATACCAACTTGTCACGACCCAAATTTTCCTCCGTAGGATGTCGTGACGACACCTAGTCTCTAAGACTAGATAAGCCTAACACTTACTGAATTAAAGACAAAATTTAACAAGAACAACTACGAAGCATTAAACTGAAATTTCCATAGTAAAACCAATGATCCTAAGCGCAATACAATACCCCAAAACTAGGTAGTACAAGTTATAAGCTCTACTAAGTTTGCTAGGAAATGCCTAAATATAATTGTTCGGAATAAAATTTAATAGTACAAGTATAATATCAGAAGGTGACTCTGAGGCCTACGAACGCGACGACAGGTTTACCTTAAGTCTCCACAGCAATGCTCAACCAGCAAGCTAATAATCAACAATAACTGAGGCACCTGGATCTGCCCAAGAATGTGCAAAAACGTAGTATGAGTACACCACAACGGTACCCAGTAAGTATCAAGACTAACCTCGGGGGAGTAGTGACGAGGAACAGTCAAGACACCCATTGGATTGAACAACCTGAACAAGTGTAAATGTGATACTAACAGGGAACGATATCAATATAAAACTAGGCATGATGATAATAAAAATAATAAAATGCTTCTAATAGGGACTAAAAGCAACAGTGAGCAACAAGACACAATAGGTAATAACACTGTAGAGTAAACTGAACACAGTTCAAATCCGGTGTAACCAAATAAAGGAAAATAAGTGACAACTCAATAGGAACCACCGCTTTCACAACAGGTTTATCCAAGAATTTCCACGAGGTACTAAACCTCAAAATCACAAATCAGGGGTCCCAATTCATAAACCCTAATCACTTGGCATCTTATGCCTGCATTACAATTCATAATAGCACGGATGACTCACGTGTCAACAGGATAACTTTCACATATAAGGCAAGTACACGGGAGTACATGTAAATGGTTAAAACATCAGGATTCATCTTCCTAGACTGATGCGGGTGGTTTATTTACGTGTATGCTTGTGTAAGTGTTTTACTACAATTCAAGTCATCAAGTAAGCGTAGAGACATGAATGGTACATAAGAAACGATCACCACAAAATGTACAGTGTAATAAAGACAATAATGAAATTGAAACAACGAATAATACAACAATATTAGCTACAAAGAACCAAGAAAATAGTACAACACGGATGAAACACAATTAATAGTATGCTAATGAAACCAACAATCAAAGACAAATTCAAAAGAATGGGGAAATATCAACAATAGACATTACCGAGGTACCGTCTCGTAGTCTCAAATCACAAAATGAATCACAATATTTCCTCATATCACCGCGGAAGCCTTTACATTTACTTTTGAAAATCATTTTTCCCCAAATAGCACCCCGCGTTTTAGCCCACCTTATCACACCTCATGGCTTTTAGTAGCTCCCTTACTAGCCACGCGTATCAAGCCCACCTTATCTCACCGCATGGATTTCAGCACCCAGACCATATACCACCGTATGTGACTCAATAATAACAACAGCACGGCAGAAACGTCGTGCAAACACCATAACAACAGCATGGCAGAAACTTCGTGCAAACACCCGAACAATCCTCTCAACAATAACACGTGTGCCAAAACATAACAACTCAATAAAATGACTTTCACAATATGTGCTCATATGCCACAACATTTGCTTAAAATAGTTTCAATATCACAACCACACATAGCCCTCGGCTAAACAACACTGAATACAACAGCAACAACAACAATAACACGAGAATACGACAAGTAAATCTACTCAGGAACTGTAGAACACAAAGAAATAGTGGAACGAGCTCACAAAGAAATACACAACCGGGAATAATGGTCACAACAAACATAGCTCAAGAAGGAAGATATAATATGTAGGAATGATTCCACAAAAGTATAATTCGACAATAAGAGAGATAACATGAATCAATGATTCCAAATAAGGATAAATCAACAATGAAAAGGGATAACAATACTTCATTTAATGTTGAGCAATCACGGAAGAGATACAACAAATTCAATTAAGGATAAAAAATTATGAAAAAGATAATAATAACTTCAATTAAGGATAGACAATTACGGAAAAGATAATAATAACTTCAATTAAAGATAGACAATTACGAAAAAGGTAATAATAACTTAAATTAAGGACACGCAATTACGGAAAGGATAGCATGGCAATAAAAGAGGCAACACTTCAGTTAGGGCACATAAGAGTTTAATAGGCAATAAGGGTAGAACACAAAGCAATTAATTCCAAATAAGACACATAAGGGTGAATTTAGTAAATGGGAGATTTAACATGACAAAACAACTTCATATCTAATGAACTTAAGAAACTAAGAGCCCTAAATGGTCAAATTTCCACAAATATGCCTGAGCACGTACTCATCACCTCGTGTACATGGACTTCACATGACACAATTAGCACAAATGTCTCAAATCCAAAGGGGTAGTTTTCCCACACAAAGTTAGGCAAGATACTTACCTCAAAGAAGCTAGAACGATACTCTAAAATGACCTTCTCGAGTGAAACAACCTCCAGACATCTCAAATCTAGCCAAAATAACTTCAAATCATAAATAAAACTCATAGGAACAAATTTCGGATAATAAAGCTTCAATCTTCAACAAAAACTAAAACGTCAACCCCCGGTCTCGCACCTCGGAACCCGAAAATATTTATGAAACCCAAATACCCATTCCGATACGAGTCCAACCATACAATAATTACCAAATTCCGATATCGAATCGCCCTTCAAATCCTCATTTTACATTTTGAAAGATTTTTATATTTTTTAAATAATTTTCCAACTTACTTCACTAATTAAATGATGAAGATAATAATGGATTCATGAAAAATAATAATATTCGGGTAAAGAACACTCACCCTAATAAATTGCTTTAAAAACGCACGAAGAATCTCCCAAAGCCAAGGTCTACAACTCCAAAAATAATAAACAATCCTCAAACCCTTCGAAGTATATGTTCTGCCAAGCGTTTTTCGCATTAGCAAACAAATAATCCGCATCTGTGGCCTCTCATTTACGAGAAAATGTTCACATCTGCAAACACAACTTACCAGGCTAGGATTCACATCTACCAAAAACACAGTCGCACCAGCGACAACGGAGAAGCGCCAAACGAGCCGCAGAAGCGACCATCTTCGCATATGCGATCACTGGGCTGCAAAAGCGGCCATCGCACCTGCGTGCAAAACTCCACAGAAGCAAGCCCCCTCCCATGCCTCAATCATCGCAGAAGCGACCACACTCACGCAAAATCATAGCTGCACCTGCGCTCCAAAATGTCACAGGTGCGAAGCACCAGAACCAGACCTACCCAAAGCATGAAAATGATCTGAAGCTCGTCTGCAACTCATCTGAGCCACTCGGGACCCCATCCGAATATACCAACAAGTCCTATAACATAACACGGACCTACTTGAGGCCTCTACTCACATCAAACAACATCGAAACCATGAATCGCACCTCGAATCAAACTTATGAACTTTTAAATCTTCCAACTTCTAAAAATCGTGCCGAAACATATCAAATCAACCTGGAATGACTTCAAATTTTGCATGCAAGTCCCAAATGACATAACGGAGCTAATCCAAATCTTGGAATCACAATCTGAGCCTGATATCAATAAAGTCAACTCCCGGTCAAACCTCTTAACCTTCCAAAACTTCAACTTTCCAATTTTCACCAAAATGTATCAAATTACCCTACAGTCCAAAATCACCATAAGAAGCTACTGGAATAATCAAAATGCCATTTTGGAGTCGTCTACACCAAAGTTAAATTCTGGTCAACTCTTACCACTTAAGCTTCTAAAACAAGAATCCTTCTTCCAAATTGACCTCGAATAATCCGAAAACTGAACTCGGCCACACACTGTAACATCCTGGCCGATTGTTTTGAGTATTACAACCCCGTTCCCCCATTTACTTATACCTTACAGTGACTTGACAGGGTAATTGGTTTGGGTCCGATGAGATTTTGGAATGAATTGGAACACTTAGTTCCATGGTTTAAAGCTTAAGTTAAAATAATGATTGGATGTCGACTTATGTGTAAACGACCACAAAATAGAGTTTTGATGATTCCAATAGCTCCGTATAGTGATTTTGGACATAGGACCATATCCGAAAAATTATTTGGAAGCCCGTAGCTAAATTAGGCTTGAAATGGCGAAAATAGAAATTTAAGTTTGGAAGTTTGACAGGGGAGTTGACTTTTTTATATCGGGGCCGGAATCCAATTCTGGAAATTGGAATAGGTCTGTTATGTCATTTATGACTTGTGTTCAAAATTTGAGGTCAATCGGACTTGATTTGATAGGTTTCGGCATCGAATGTAGAAGTTAAAAATTCTAAGTTTCATTAAGCTTGAATTAGGGTACGATTCGTGGTTATAGCATTGTTTGATGTGATTTGAGGCTTTGACTAAGTTCGTATAATGTTTTAGGACTGGTTGGTCTATTTGGTTAAGGTCCCGAGGGTCTCGGGTAAGTTTCGGATGGTTAACGGATCAAATTCGGACTTAGAAGAAAGTTGGAAAATATTTGTCTTCAGGTGTGCTCGCACCTGCGAGGAATTGGCCGCAAGTACGATGCCACAGATGCAGCTCATTTTACACAGAAGAGGAGCTATGCTGGTCTGGGTAGGGCACAGGTGCGAGGGGGTTAACCGCATCTGCGAGCCTGCAGGTGCGAGAGAGGCTACGCAGATGCGGAGTTGAGGGAGAGGCACGTTCTGCAGGTGCGGGGGTGGGGGGAGGATGGAGCGCAGAAGTGGCTCCGCAGGTGCTGGAGATGGAGCACAGGTGCGGAGTTTGGGAAACCAAGTGGCATCCGCAGAAGCAAACATTGCACCGCAAAAGCGGTTCCGCAGGTGCGGATACGGGGTCGCAAATGCGAAAAGCCTAGACAGAATATTAAAAACAAGGTCCGCAATTTTGGCTTCATTTCTAACATTTCTAACACAGTTTTGGGCGATTTGTTTAGAGAGAATTCATGGGAAATATTGAGGTAAGTCATTTGTGATCATTGTTAGTCAATAATATTAGATTATCGTTGAGTATTTCGACTAGATTACATGTTTTTGAGGTGAAATTAGAGGATTTGAGCCTAGGGATTTCAAAATAAGAATTTGAGATTTGGAGGTCTAGTTGAGGTCAGAATTTGGTCTGGTTGAACTCGTGGTTGAATGACGTTCATATTTTGTAACTTCTGTCGGGTTCCGAGAGGTGGGCCCCACAGTGGGATATTTGGGTGCAATTTTGGATTTTGTTGGAAAATTAGTATTTTCATATGGAATTAATTCTTATAATTTGTATTGACTGAATCGAATTATTTGTGACTAGATTCGAGGCATTTGGAGACCGATTCGCGAGGCAAAGGCATAGCAGAATAAATAATTTCGCGGTTTGAGGTAAGTAACAGTTCTAAATCTGGTTCTAAGGGTATGAAATCCTGGATTTTGTGTTATGTGATCGGTTTTGAGGTGACACACATGCTAGATGACTAGCGTTTGGGCATGCACTGTAGGAATTGTGACTTGGTCAAATTCCATGGAACTGTGTAGTTGAATAATCTGTGGTTATTTGTACATTCTCCATGTAGTACAGAAATTGAACCACAAATCATGTTTAGATTATGTGTTGACACTGTAGGGGGCCACAGAGGTAATGTACATGTTGAATTATCTGCTAAATTGTTGTTTTGTACTCAGTCACAGTTTACTTGTTTATTTTATCTCAGTCTTTATTGTTCATTATTTATACATCATATCATTGTTGTTTGGGCTGATTATCATGCTTATTGAGAGCCCGAGAGACTCGAGAGATTTATGACTGAGTGAGGTCGAGGGCCTGATTGTGAGATATTATATTATAGAATGTGAGTTGTCTATGCAGCACGTGAGTTGTCCGTGCGAATCCAGATATTTATACTATAGCACATGAGTTGTCCGTGCAGCACGTGAGTTGTCCGTGCAGCACGTGAGTTGTCCGTGCGGATCCATATATTATACTATAGCACGTGAGTGCTCCATGCGGATTCATATATTATACTATAGAACATGAGTTGTCCGTGCAGCACGTGAGTTGTCCTTGCGGATTATAGCGCTTGGGCTGAAGGAGCCCCTCCGGAGTCTGTACACACCCCCAGTGAGCGCAGGTACCTACTGAGTGCGAGTGTTGAGTGTTGAGTGCTGAGTGTATGGAATGGCTGAGTGACAGTGGTTCTGAGAGGATGAATTTAATTTCATTATTGTTGCACTCCAGCTGTCATATATCACTGTTTTGGAAATTTCTGAGAGATATTATCTTATGTTTCAGTTGAACTTGACATGAAATTATTGTTTTGGCCTTAAATGTTGAACTTGAAAGCATGGCTACCTTATTATGTTGGAAATTACTGTAATTAGACTCAGTTGTGAAGCTCGTCACTACTTTCAGTTCTTTATTTAGTATTGTTACTTTCTGAGCTGGTTATACCCATACTACACCATGCACTTCATGTGCAGATCCAGGTGTTCCCAGACACAGTGGGTGTTGATTTCTTTGCACAGTTGATTATCCAGATATTCTGAGGTAGCTGCCGGTGTTTCGCAGACCTTGTCTCTCCTTCCTTATCTTCTTAATTATTGTATTTGGTCTCAGACTATTATAGACTGTTTTTTCTAGACTTGTGAGGTATAGATGCACATGCACTCTGTGACACCCCGATAGTTGGGAATTCCGCATTATGTTTTGGGTTTTCTATCCCGGTTATGAGAACTTTTACTATTAAAATTGCTTTAAATTCATTCTTGTTAAAAGTGTTGGAAATATTTGTGAGAAATCGGCTTGCCTAGTACCACATTAGGCGTCGTCACGACAGGTTAGGATTTTGGGTCGTGACAAGTTGGTATCAGAGCCTAGGTTACATAGGTCTCACGAGTCATGAGCAGGTTTAGTAGAGTCTTGTGGATCGGTACGGAGACGTCTGTACTTATCTTCGAGAGGCTACCAAACCCTTAGAAAAAATTCACTTTCTTGTATTCTGTCGTGTGAATATGTTGATTCCGGAAACTAAATTTTTGTTATTCTATACTCTCACAGATGGTGAGGACACGTATTACCGGATCGAATGGTCAGCCACCAGTTAGGGCCGCGAGAGGCTGGGGTTGTGGTA
Organism: Nicotiana tomentosiformis; assembly: GCF_000390325.3. NCBI lineage: Eukaryota > Viridiplantae > Streptophyta > Magnoliopsida > Solanales > Solanaceae > Nicotiana > Nicotiana tomentosiformis. Next base: position 107,263,075 of record NC_090816.1, on the reverse strand, counting down.
GAGGTTGGGGCTGAGGTAGAGGTCGAGGTGTAGCTCGTATAACAGTTGGAGTATCACCTGTAGCACCACCAGTTGCTCTAGCTTAGGATCAGATTCCATATATAGTTGAGCCGGCGGGACTAGCTCAGGCACCGGCTGTGCCCATTGTGATTTCAGGCTTTCAGGAGGCTCTAGCACAGATATTGACAGTTTGCACTGGCCTTGCTCAGGTGGTTTTGTCTCAGGCTGCACCAGCCACTTCTCGGGCCAGGGGAAGTACTCATACCCCTATTTCCCGTACTCCAGAGCAGGTAGTGTAGGTACAGTAGGTAGTACCATGTTAAATAGCTGGTTGCAGCTGCTCTGGCCTGGTAGTCCCTGTTATGGCTGATTTTGAGCAGAGGAGACTTGAGAGATTTGGGAGGCTTCGACCTCCATCATTTAGCGGTGCTGAGTTAGAGGATGCTTAGGGTTTTTTGGATAAGTTCCAGCAAATGCTTCGGACAGCGGGTATTCTAGAGACTAGTGGGGGCTCGTTCACTACTTTTCAATTTTCTGGGGCTACCTTTAGATGGTGGGAGGCTTATGAGAGGCGCAGGCCAGTCGGTGCAGTACCACTTACATGGCAGGAGTTCTCTATTCTCTTTTTGGAAAAGTTTGTCTCACAGTCTCGTAGGGAGGAGCTGCGTAGACAGTTTGAGCAGCTTCAGTAGGATGGCATGTCTGTTACCCAGTACGAGATAAGATTTTCTGAGTTGGCTCGTCACGAAGTTTGGTTGGTTCCCACTAATAGGGAGAGGATTAAGAGGTTCATTGATGGACTCACGTATCATCTGCGGCTGCTTATGTCTAGGGATAGGGTAGCTGGTGCCACTTTTGACGAGGTGGTTGACATTGCTCGGTAGATAGAGGTGGTCCATAGCTAGGAGCATGGTGAGAGGGAGGCCAAAGGTCCTCGAGGTTCAGGCGATTTTGGTGGGGTACCTTCTGGGGAGCAGTCCTACCATAGCAGGGATTGCCCTTATAGGCCCGCTTAGATGACTTGTTCAGGTCATCGTGGTGCATCAGCTAGCCACGGTTCTTACAGTTCTCACTCAGGCCATTCTTCATTCAGTGCACTACTAGCATAGAGTTCTCATCATGACTCGTCCCCTCAGGTTTCTACAGGTAATTCCTCGGGTCATCAAAAGAAACAGTTTCGTTAGAGAAGGGGTTGTTTCAAGTGCGGAGAATTTAGTTATTTCAAGAGAGATTGTCCTAGGCAGTTGAGTGGGGCTCCACGGCAGACTTCTCGACGGACAACACCAGCATTTACACCACCTACCCACCCAGCTCGGGGTGGGCTCAGTCATATAAGGGTTGCCCAAGAGGGGGAGGTCGATCAGGTGGCAGTCAGGCGTGATTCTATGCTTTTCCTGCCAGGCCAAATGTCGTTGCCTCAGATGCACTGATCACAGGTATTGTCTCAGTGTCACAGGGAAGCTTCTATATTATTTGACCCTGGTTTTTCGTATTTGTATGTATCATCATACTTTACTCATTATCTGGATATGCCCTGTGAGTCATTAGTTTCACCTGTTCGTGTATCTATGCCGGTGGGCTATACTATTATTGTGGACAGTGTGTATCGGTCATATGTGATAACTATTGGGGGATTGGAGACTAGAGTTGATCTCGTATTACTTAGCACGGTTGATTTCGATGTAATCTTGGGTATGGATTGGTTGTCTCCATATCATGCTATTTTGGACTGTCACGCAAATACCGTGACGTTGACAATGCCGGGGTTGCCGAAGGTTGAATGGAGAGGTTCTTTAGATTATGTTCCCAATAGGATAATTTCTTATTTGAAGGCCCAACGTATGGTTGGGAATGGATGTTTGTCATATTTGGCTTTTGTGAGAGATGTTGATGTAGATACTCCTACTATTGATTCAGTACCAGTAGTGCGAGACTTTCCGGACGTATTTATTATAGACATGCCGGGTATGCTACCCGATAGGGGTATTGATTTCGGTATTGAATTGATGTCAGGCACTCAGCCCATTTCTATTCCTTTGTATCATATGGCACCAGCTGAGTTGAAAGAATTGAAAGAGCAGCTTCAGGAACTTCTTTATAAGGGGTTTATTAGGCCTAGTGTGTCGCCTTGGGGTGCACCGATTCTATTTGTGAAAAAGAAAGATGGTACTATGCATATGTGCATCGACTACAGGCAGTTGAACAAAGTTACTATCAAGAATAAGTATCTTTTGCCGTGTATTGATGATTTATTTGACCAGCTTCAGGAAGCGAGGGTATTCTCCAAAATTGATTTGAGATCCGGGTATCACCAGTTGATAATTCGGGATTCGGATAGTCTAAAGATCGCATTTAGGACCCATTATGGTCACTATGAATTTCTCGTGATGTCTTTTGGGTTGACCAATGCCCCAACAGCATTTATGCACTTGATGAATAGCATATTCCAGCTGTATCTTGATTCATTTATCATGGTATTTATTGATGATAACCTGGTGTACTCACATAGCCAGAAAGAGCATGCACAACACTTGGGTATTGTATTACAGAGGCTGAGAGAGGAGAGACTTTATGCTAAATTCTCTAAGTGTAAGTTGTGGCTTAGTTCGGTGGCATTCTTGGGACACATAGTGTCCAGTGAAGGGATTAAGGTAGATCCGAAAAAAATAGAGGCAGTTCAGAGTTGGCCCAGGACATCTTCAGCTACTGAGATTCGGAGTTTTCTCCGCTTGTCCGGTTATTATCGTCGCTTTGTGGAGGGTTTCTCATCTATTGCATCGCCTTTGACTAAATTGACTCAGAAAGGTGCCCCGTTCAGGTGGTCGGATGAGTGTGAAGAGAGTTTTCAAAAACTCAATACAGCTTTGACTACAGCCCTAGTATTGGTGTTGCCTATAGGTTTAGGGTCTTATACTGTGTATTGTGATGCATCGCGTATTGGTCTCACTGCAGTACTGATACAAGACGGTAGGGTGATTGCCTATGCGTCCAGACAGTTAAAGGTACATGAGAGTAATTATCTGGTCTACGACCTTGAGTTAGCAGCTATTGTTCATGCCTTGAAGATTTGGCGACATTACTTGTACGGTGTCCATTGTGAGATTTATACCGATCACCAGAGTCTGCAGCATCTGTTTAAATAGAAGGATCTTAATTTGCGGCAGCGAAGGTGGTTGGAGTTGCTTAAGGATTATGATATCACCATTCTCTATCATCCCGGAAAGGCCAATGTGGTGGCCGATTCCTTGAGTTGTAAGGCAGAGAGTTTGGGCAGCTTGGCATACTTACCGGCAGTAGAGAGGCCTTTAGCCATAGATGTTCAGGCCTTGGCCAATCAGTTTATCAGATTGGAAATTTTCGAGCCAAGCTGAGTTTTGGCTTGTGTGGATCTCAGTCTTCTCTTTATTATCATATCAGAGAACGTCAGTATGATGACCCTCATCTGCTTGTCCTTAAGGACACGGTTCAGCACGGTGATGCCAAGAAGGTCACTATTGGGAATGACAATGTATTACGGATGCAGTGTAGGCTATGTCTATCTAATGTAGATGGTTTGCATGAGTTGATTCTCGAGGAGGCTCACAGTTCGCGGGTACTCTATTCATCCAGGTGCCGCAAAGATGTATCAGGATTTAAGACAGCACTATTGGTGGAGGCGAATAAAGAAAGATATAGTTGGGTTTGTAGCTCGGTGCTTAAATTGTCAACAGGTGAAGTACGAGCATCAGAGACCGGGTGGATTGCTTCAGAGACTTGAAATTTCAGAATGGAAGTGGGAGCGTATCACTATGGACTTCGTCGTTGGACTCCCATGGACTTTGAGGAAGTTTGATGTTGTTTGGGTGATTGTAGATTGGTTGACCAAGTCCGCGCATTTTATCCCAGTTGGTACTACTTATTCTTTGGAGCGGTTGGCTGAGATTTATATCCGCGAGATTGTTCACCTTCACGATGTGCCAGTGTCCATCATTTATAGATCGGGGCACGCAGTTTACATCACAGTTTTGGAGAGAAGTGCAGCAAGAATTAGGTACACAGGTTTAGTTGAGTACAATATTTAACCCTCAGATAGACAGACAGTCCGAGCGCACTATTCCTATATTGGAGGATATGCTACGCGCCTGTGTAATTGATTTTGGGGGTTCGTGGGATCTGTTTCTGCCACTCGTGGAGTTTGCTTACAATAACAGCTACCAATCGAGCATTTAGATGCCTCCATATGAGGCTTTATATGGGAGATGGTGTCGGTCTCCGGTGGGTTGGTTTGAGCCGGGTGAGACTAGGCTATTGGTACTGATTTGGTTCAGGATTATTTGGAGAAGGTTAAATTGATTCATGAGCAGCTTCGCACGGCGCAGTCTAGACAGAAGAGTTATATCGACCAGAAGGTCCGTGATGTTGCTTACATGGTTGGGGAGAAGGTTCTGCTCAATATTTCACCCATGAAAGGTGTGTTCCGGTTCGGGAAGTAGGGCAAGTTGAGCCCTCGGTATATTGGGCCTTTTGAAATACTTAAGAAGATTGGAGAGGTGGATTATGAACCTGTATTTCCGCCTAGTTTATCGGGTGTTCATCCAGCGTTTCATGTATCGATGCTCCAGAAGTATGTTGGGCATCTGTCTCATGTTTTGGATTTCAGCACAGTGCAATTGGATGGTAATTTGACTAATGATGTGGAGCCGGTAGCATGTCCGAAAGTTGAGATCAAAGAACATAGCTTCAGTGAAAGTGCAGTGGAGAGGTCAGCCAGCTGGAGAAGCTACTTGGGAGACTGAGCGGGTGATACAAAGAAAATATCCATACCTATTTGAGACTCCAGGTATAATTCTAAACCCATTCAAGGACGAACGTTTATTTAAGAGGGGGAGAATGTAACGACTCGGCCGGTCGTTTTGAGTATTACAACCCCGTTCCCCCATTTACTGCTCAATTTATGTTTTACAGTTGTTATGTGACTTTTCGGGGTGATTGGTTGGGGTCTGGTGAGGTTTTGGAATGAATTGGAACACTTAGTTCCAAGGTTTAAAGCTTAAGTTAAAAAAGTGAACGGATGACAAGTTATGTGTAAATGACCCCGGAATAGATTTTTGATGATTCCAATAGCTCCGTATGGTAATTTTGGACTTAAGAGCGTGTCCGGAAAATTATTTGGAAGCCCGTAGCTAAATTAGGCTTGAAATAGCGAAAATAGGAATTTAAGTGTGGAAGTTTGACTAGGGAGTTGACTATTTGATATCGGGGCCGGAATTCGATTCTGGAATTTGGAATTGGTCCGTTATCTCATTTATGACTTGTGTGCAAAATTTGAGGTCGATCGGACTTGATTTGATAGGTTTCGGCATCGAATGTAGAAGTTAAAAAATATTAGTTTCATTAAGCTTGAATTGGGGTATTATTCATGGTTTTAGCGTTGTTTGATGTGATTTGAGGTTTCGACCAAGTTCGTATGATGTTTTAGTACTAGTTGGTGTATTTGTTTAAGGTCCCGAGGGTCTCGGGTGAGTTTCAGATGGTTAACGGATCAAATTCGGACTTAGAAGAAATTTGGAAAATTTCTGTCTTCTGGTGTGATCGCACCTGCGAGGAATTGGCCGCAGGTGCGATGCCGTAGATGCCACTCATTTTATGCAGAAGCGGAGCTGGGCAGGTGTGAAGAGGTTAACCGCAGGTGCGAGCGAGGCTCCGCAGATGCGGAGTTGAGGGAGAGGCACGTTCCACAGGTGCGGGGGGATGGAGCGCAGAAGCGGCTCTGCGGGTGCGGGAGATGGAGCGTAGGTACGGAGTTTGGGAAACCAAGTGGGTTCCACAGTAGCAAAAAAGGCACCGCGGAAGCAGTTCCGCAGGTGCAGATACAAGGTCACAAGTGCGAAAAGCCTAGACAGAATGTTAAAAACAAGGTCCGCGATTTTGGCTTCATTTCTAACATTTCCAACACGGTTTTGGGCGATTATTTCAGAGAGAATACCCTGGAAAGCTTGAGGTAAGTCACTTGTGATCATTGTTAGTCTATAATATTGGATTATCATTGAGTATTTCGACTAGATTACATGTTTTTAAGGTGAAATTAGAGGATTTGAGCCTAGGGATTTCAAAATAAGAATTTGAGATTTGAAGGTCGAGTTGAGGTCGGAATTTGGTAAATTTGGTAAATTTGGACTCGTGATTGAATGGGCGTTCATATTTTGTAACTTTTGTCGAGTTCCTAGACGTGAGCCCCACGGGAGATATTTGGGTGCAATTTCGGATTTTGTTGGAAAATTAGTATTTCCATATGGAATTAATTCCTATAATTTGTATTGACTGAATCGAATTATTTTTGACTAGATTCGAGGCGTTTGGAGACCGATATGTGGGGCAAAGGCATAGAAGAATAAAGAATTTTGCGGTTTAAGGTAAGTAACAGTTCTAAATTTGGTTTTGAGGGTATGAAACCCCGAATTTTGTGTTTTGTGATCGGTTTTGAGGTGACGCACATGCTAGGTGACTGGCGTGTGGGCGTGCACCGTAGGAATTGTGACTTGGTCAAATTCCATGAAACTATATAGTTGAATAATCTGTGGTTATCTGTACATTCCCCATGTAGTACACAAATTGAATCACAAATCATGTTTAGATTATGTGTTGACACTGTAGGGGACCACAGAGGTCGTGTACATGTTGAATTATCTGCTAAATTGTTATTTTGTACTCAGTCACAGTTTACTTGTTTATTTTATCTTAGTCTTTATTGTTCATTATTGATGCATCATATTATTGTTGTTTGGCCTAATTAACATGATTATTGAGAGCCCGATAGACTGGAGAGATTTATGACTGAGTGAGGCCGAGGGCCTGATTGTGAGATATTATACTATAGCACGTGAGTTGTCCGTGCAGAACGTGAGTTGTCCGTGCAGCACATGAGTTGTCCGTGCTGATCCAAAAATTGATACTATATCACGTGAGTTGTCAGTGCAGCATGTGAGTTGTCCGTGCGGATCCATATATTATACTATAGCACGTGAGTTCTCCGTGCGGATCCATATATTATACTATAACACGTGAGTTGTTCATGCAGCATGTGAGTTGTCCATGCGAATTATAGCGCTTGGGCTAAAGGAGCCCCTCCGGAGTCTGTACACACCCTAGTGAGCGCAGGTACCTACCGAGTGCGAGTGCTTAGTGAATGGAATGGCTGAGTGACTGTGGTTCTGAGAGGGTGCATTTGATTTCATTATTGTTGCACTCCAGCTGTCATATATCACTGTTATGGTCTGAGAGATATTATCTTATGTTTCAGTTGAACTTGACATGAAATTACTGTTTTGGACTTAAATGTTGAACTTGAAAGCATGCCTACCTTATTATGTTGGAAATTACTATAATTGGACTCAGTTGTGAAGCTCGTCACTACTTTCAGTTCTTTATTTAGTATTGTTACTTGCTGAGTTGGTTGTACTCATACTACACCCTGCACTTCGTGTGCAGATCCAGGTGTTCCCGGACACAGTGGGTGTTGATTTCTTCGCACAGTTAATTATCCGGAGATTCTGAGGTAGTTGCCGGTGTTTCGCAGATCTTGTCTCTCCTTCCTTATCTTCTTGATTACTGTATTTGGTCTCAGACTATTATAGACCATGTTTTCCAGACTTGTGAGGTATAGATGCTCATGTACTCTTTGACACCCTGATAGTTAGGAATTCCGCATTATGTTTTGGGTTTTCTATCCCGGTTATGAGAACTTTTATTATTAAAACTGCTTTAAATTCATTCTTGTTAAAAGTGTTGAAAATATTTGTGAGAAATCGGCTTGCCTAGTACCACGTTAAGATCCATCACGACAGTTTAGGATTTTGGGTCGTGACACACACGCAAGTCATAACATATAATACTAAGTTGCTCAAGACCTTATAGCGCCGAACAGGGCGCTAATATTCAAAACGATCGGTCGGGTCATTACATTCTCCCCCTCTTAAACAAACGTTCATCCTCGAACGTGCTAAGAACTATTCTGTAGTCATCAAGTCACTGAGAGAACTACCATACATATACTCGTGGGTGATCGCACGTCACCCCAATCAATATAAGACCAACAACATCGTCTCAACTAAAACTTTATTCCTTTCACCAATGCCAAAAAGCCTTAGAACCAAATTTCTCACCATCCGATCATTTCCAAAAGACCTGATTCTTATATCAACACACGGTATCAGCCTCAACCAGTTGCAACAACTTATGCCTACACCCACAAGATACAAACACACGATGTAACACACTACATATATGTCCGTAACAATATTTCTGATCACAATAGTTGTCCATAATCAAACCCAACACCGGCAATTAACCTCATATCCGCTAGAACCCTGTTCCAAACCTTCACAACACTGACAACGATGCAAAAAACATGAAGACCTCATAACTATTCACCCGAATCAATAAGTCACATCTAACTCCACCTGGGCACACACCTCGTAAGCTAAAACCCAATATGCACAACGCATATACGACTAAATATGCAAGGAGAAACACATAAGGGAACTATCAAACAAGACCGACAAACACAACTCCCTATCAGTACCATACTACGAATCAATTCCACAAGGGAGAATCAAGGCATATGAACTAATCACAAGGATCCCACCCTAATATGACTCTATCGCAGCCTGTAACCATGTTCCAACATATCAAACCGCATGAAAATGCGAGGACCCCATCCTCAGCTCTGAATCACAAGTAAAATACACATCATACCAACCGAAACCTTTCACTAATTCAATTCCGCTAACAAAATCCCAACATAAATTGAACCCCCATACTGGTAGAGCATCTAAACCACAAATCGTAACCAACCATCCATAATTAACATCAAAACTACCGAAATGAGTAACAGAAAGACACTTCTAGTCTCATATCTCTTAATAATGAATAAAAACAAAATGATAGACACGGGAAACTATTATATAATTTCCCAACATGGGTAAACACATAAGCGGAGTACAAAATCACGGAACTCACCCATGTGTGAAATAAAATAGGAGGACTCACCCCGATAAGCAGAACCGAAACAAAACATGAATGATGCTCCTGTACAACAAATCAAAACCAAACATGTATGACATCATCTGGTGCAGCGGCCTCAGTCCTACTATAGAAAGCACATCAACAGGTCGGGTCTCCCCTTCTTGGGCACCCTCTACTCGCCTGACTTGTACCCCAAGCTGGAGGTGCAGGAATATCAGCAACTGGAGAAGAACTCATAGTCCGAATACCCTGTTGTGACATATTTGTCTGGAGTCTGGGAAAATCTCTTACCATATGGCTGGTATCACCACACTCGAAGCAACCTCTCTGCTGACATGGCTGTAGAAGTTGTCCGGTATAGGTACCTTAAAGCCCGTAGTAATTTGGAACACCGTGCGAAGTCTGAAGTACAAACTAAACTGGCTGACCCACAAAACCTCTACCATCCTTTACCATGCCTCCAAAATAGGGACCAATAGATCCTCCCGGTCTGCGAGGCCTCTTAGCCTCTCTGCACGCTCTCACCTGGTCCCGTATGCCCTTTAATCGGTGAGCGATCTCTACTACCTGCTAAAATGGAACATCCAACTCCAACTCCCGAGCCATGTTGAACTAGATATCATGATTGAGCCCCTCAATGAACCTGCGGGCTCACTCTCTGACTATAGAAACTAAAGCAGGTGCATGACTGGACAAATCACTGAATCTAACGGCATTCTCTGACACCAACATAGGGCCATGACGCATCTACCCAAACTCTATACGCCATGCTTCCCGGTGGGTTTGGGAAAAAAACTCTCCCAAGAACACCTCTGAAAACTGAGTCCATGAAAGTGAAGCTGCATCGACTAGACTACCCAACTCATACGCTTGCCACCACTGATATGCCGCTCCCTTAAGTTGGAATATAATAAAAGCAACCCCACTCGTCTCCACAATACCTATAGTGCAGAGAATATGGTAGCACTTCCCTAGGAACCTATGCACATCCTCTGAAGCAAAATAACTGAAAGTAGGAGGGTAATACTTCTTGAACATCACAAGTCTGAGTTGTTCTTCCTCAGATGCTACTGCCCTAACCACGGGTGGAACTGGGATAACAGGTTGTGTCGGCATGACACCTTGAACCTGACCAATGTGGACTCGCTACTCCGGAGTACGGGCGGCGGGAGTCTGAGCTACTCCCCTGATTTGTGAAGTAACTGGTGCAACCGGAATCAACCCTGCCTGAGCCAATGTACCAAACATGCTCAGGAACTGTGCCAAAATCTCCTGAAGTCCCGGGGTAGGAACAAGCGCCTTTGGTGCCTGTCCCCCAACCGGAGGTACTGGAAGCTCCTCAACTGCTGCTCTGACAGGTGCTCTAGCTACGGTACGTGTTCCTCCTCGGCCTCTACCTCTGCACCAGCCCCTAGCAATACCGGCTCTGGTGGCAGCGTCGTCAGTAACTGCAGCTCATGTCCTCACCATTTGTGAGAGAATAGAATGACAAAGGTTCAAACCCTGAGAACAATAAACTGGCATGATAGGAATGGAAGAAGTGAAACTTTCCTAATTGTTCTGTAACCTCTCGAAGATAAGTACAGACGTCTTCGTACCGATCCACAAGCCTCTACTGAACTCGCTTATGACTCGTAGCACCTATGAACCTAGAGCTATGATACCAACTGGTCACGACCAAACTTTCCTTTGTAGGATGTCGTGACGGCGCCTAGTCTCTAAGACTAGATAAGCCTAACACTTACTGAATTAAAGACAGAATTTAACCAAAACAACTACGAAGCATGAAATAGAAATTTCCATAGTAAAACCAATGAACCTAAGCGCAATACAATACTCCAAAACCGGTAGTACAAGTTATAAGCTCTACTAAGTTTGCTAGGAAATCTCTAAATACAATTGTACGGAATAGAATTTAACAGTACAAGTACAATATCAGAAGGTGACTCTGAGGCCTACGAATGCGACGACAGGTTTACCTTGAGTCTCCAAAGCAATGCTCAACCAGCAAGCTAATAATCAACAATAATCGAGGCACCTGGATCTGCATAAAAATGTGAAAAACGTAGTATGAGTACACCACAGCGGTACCCAGTAAGTATCAAGACTAACCTCGGGAGAGTAGTGACAAGAAATAGCCAGGACACCCACGGGACTAAACAACCTGAACAAGTGAAAATGTTGAACTAATAGGGAACGATATCAATATAAAACTAGGCATGATGAAAATAATAATAATAAAATGCTTGTAATAGGGACTAAAAGCAACAGTTAGCAACAAGACACAATAGGTAATAACACTGTAGAGTAAACTGAACATAGTTCAAATTCGGTGAAACCAAATAAAGGAAAACAAATGACAACTCAATAGGAACCACTGCTTTCACAACAGGTTTATCCAAAAATTTTCACGAGGTACCAAACCTCAAAATGACAAATCACGAGTCCTAATTCGTGAACCCTAATCACTTGGCATCTTATGCCAGCATTACAATTCATAATAGCACGGACGACTCACGTGCCAACAGGATAACTTTCACACATAAGGAAAGTACACGGGAGTTCATAAAAATGGTTAAAACATGAGAATTCATCTTCTTAGACCGATGCGGGTGGTTTATTTATGTGTATGCTTGTGTAAGTGTTTTACTACAATTCAAGTCATCAAGTAAGCATAGAGACATGAATGGCACATAAGAAACGATCACCACAAAATGTACAGTGTAATAAAGACAATAATGAAATTAAAACAACGAATAGTACTACAAGATTAGCTACACAGAACCAAGCAAATAATTCAACACGGAGGAAACACAATTAATAGTATGCTAAGGAAACCAACAATCAAAGACAAGTACAAAAGAATGGGGAAATATCAACAATAGCCACTACCGAGGTACCGCCTCATAGTCTCAAATCACAAAATGAATCACAATCTTTCCTTATATCACCGCGGAAGCCTTTACATTTAGTTTTGGAAATCATTTTTCTTGAAATAGCACCCCGCATTTTAGCCAACCTTATCACACCGCATGGCTTCTAGTAGTTCCCCTACTAGCCACGCGTATCAAGCCAACCTTATCTCACCATATGCATTTCAACACCCAGACCTTATACCACCGTATGCGTATCAATAATAACAACAGCACGGCAGAAACGTCATGCAAACACCATAACAACAACACGACAGAAACCTCGTGCAAATACCCGAACACTAATACTTGTAGCAATGATTCCACAAAAGTACAATTCGACAATAAGAGAGATAACATGAATCAATGATTCCAAATAAGGATAAATCAACAATGAAATGGATAACAATACTTCATTTAAGGTTAAGCAATTACAGAAGAGATACAACAAATTCAATTGAGGATAAACAATTAAGAAAAAGATAATAATAACTTCAATTAAGGATAAACAATTAAGGAAAAGATAATAATAACTTCAATTAAGGATAGACAATTACGGAAAAGATAATAATAACTTCAATAAAGGAAACTCAATTACGGAAAGGATAGCATGGCAATAAAAGAGGCAACACTTCAGTTAAGGCACATAAGAGTTTAATATGCAATAAGGGTAGAACACAAAGACATTAATTCCAAACAAGACACGTAAGGGTAAATTTAGTAAATGGGGGATTTAACATGACAAAATAACTTCATATCTAATGAACTTAAGAACCTAAGAGCCCTAAACGGTCCAATTTCCACAAATAAGCCCGAGCACGTACTCGTCACCATGCGTAGACGAACTTCACATGACACAATTAGCACAAATGACTCAAATCCTAAGGGGTAGTTACCTCACACAAAGTTAGGCAAGATACTTACCTCAAAGAAGCTAGACTGATACTCTAAATGACCTTCTCGAGTGAAACAACCTCCGGACGGCTCAAATCTAGCCAAAATAACTTCAAATCATAAATAAAACTCATAATTACCAATTCCGGATAATAAAGCTTCAATCTTTAAGAAAACCTAAAACGTCAACCCCCGGATTGGCACCTCGGAACCCGACAAAATTTACAAAACACGAACACCCATTCCGATACGAGTCCAACCATGCAATAATTACCAAATTCCGATATCAAATCGCTCTTCCAATCCTCATTTTACATTTTGAAAGTTTTTACACATTTTCCCTAAATTTCCAACTTAATTGACTAATTAAATGATGAAGATAACAGTGGATTCATGAAATATAATAAGATTCGGGTAAAGAATACTTACCCCAATGAATTTCTTGAAAAACTCACAAAACATCTCCCAAAGCCGAGGTCTACAGCTCCAAAAATGATAAACATCCTCAAACCTTTCGAAATATATGTTCTGCCCAGCATTTTTCGCATTTGCGAAAAGAAAATCCACATATGAGACCTTGCATTTGCAAGAAAAAGTTCGCATCTGTAAACACAACTTACCAGTCTAGGATTCGCATCTGCGAAAAACACAGTCGCACCAGCGACAGCGCAGAAGCACCAAACGAGTCGCAGAAGCGACCATCTTCGCATATGCGATCACTGGGCCGCAAAAGCATCCATCGCACCTGCGTTCAAAACTCCGCAAAGCGATCCCCCTCCCATGCCTCAATCATCGCAGAAGCGGAGCCGCACATGCGCTCCAAAATGTCGCATGTGCAAAGCATCAGAACCAGACCTGCCCAAAGCATGAAAATGATCTGAAGCTCCTCTGAAACTCATCCAAGCCACTCGGGACACCGTCCGAATATACCAACAAGACTTATAACATAACACGGACATACTCGAGGCCTCAAATCACATCAAAAAATGTCGAAACTATGAATCGCACCTCGAATCGAACTTATGAACTTTCAAATCTTCCAATTCCAAAACGTGTGCCGAAGCATATCAAATCAACTCGGAATGACGTCAAATTTTGCATGCAAGTCCAAATGACATAACTTAGCTAATCCAACACTCAGAATCGCAATCTGAGCCGAATCAACAAAGTCAACTCCCGATCAAACCTCTTAACCTTCCAAAACTTCAACTTTCCAATTTTCGACAAAATACATTAAATTACCCTACGAACTTCCAACTCCAAATCCGAAAGCAAGTCCAAAATCTCCATACAAAGCTATTGTAATCATCAAAATGCCATTTTGGAGTCGTCTATATAAAAGTCAAATTCCGATCAACTCTTACTGCTTGAGCTTCTAAAACAAGAATCCTTCTTCTAAATTGACCTCGAATCATCTGAAAACTGAACTCGGCAACACATGCAAGTCATAATAATTAATATGAAGATGCTCGAGACCTTAAGCCGCCGAACGGGACGCTAATTCTCAAAATGACCGGTCGGGTCGTTACATATATGGTGAAATCAACTATATTATACTCATCCAGTATATTATACTAATCGAGTATATTATATTGATCGAGTATATTATACTCATCTAGTATATTATACTGATCGATTATATTGTACTGATCCAGTATATTATAATAATTGGGTACATTATGTCACGCCCTAAAATCGAGGAGCGCGACCAACGCTCAATCGAGTGAACCCGACCAAGCAAGCCTGTTAGATTTCATTCTACCCAAACTCATCCACGAATGGAGATAATGCATATTTTCCTTAATTAGAAAAAAAAAGGTGTTCACGTCTACAATACCAATTCATTTCCAATAGTTTCATCATTTTTAAAATCTCAAATGGACAAGTAATACAACCACAACATAATATATATATTTTGACTTTCCCACTACCAATACACAACCCACACTATGTCTACGGAGCCTCTATAAATAAAGAAGAGTACAATGATAATGCCGGCAACAAGGCGCCTCAGCTATACCTCAAACAGAATACATAAAGTACAAAAGATTCATGACCCCGGAATGAAGTGGGGCTCACCAAGACAACTGGGAAGAAGGTGAACTGCTAGCACTGATCAATATCTCCTGTTGTGAAACCACCTGCATCCATTTAAAGATGCAGCGCCCCCGGCAAAAGGGACGTTAGTGCCGTTGAATAGAACTAGTATGAATAACTAAACACCCTCTCAATAGAATGATAAATAATACAACAAGATTATCATAATATCAATGAAAGCCTTAATCAACATCAAACCTCAATTTAGGATCAAGACAGTGCTCAAATTAATTTTCATATCTCACATTGGGAGATTTTTAGTATCGGTATACCATTATTCACAATACCAATGTTCACAATACCAATGCCACCGTACTTTTAACACGGAGTCCGATCACGACCCGATCGGCTAGGCTATCTCATTAGATAATCAACCACAATTACTATCAATATCAATACCACCGTAAATTTAGTACGGAGTCCGATCACGACCCAATCGGCTAGGCCATCTCATTAGAGACATCAACCACAATTACTATCATTACCAATTTCCAGCACAATCACCACCATGTGTGCGGCATGGTGTCCGATCACGACCCGATCGATTAGGATGTCTTATTTGAGACATCAACCTTTTTATATCAATCATCGCATTTCATAATACTTTCACATATTTTCATTTCATTGGCACTAGTGGCCATAATTATAAAATCATTCTTGGCACGTTGGCCATATTCAGTATTTCATGCTCACCTTATCAATTTCAAACATCATTATCCTCATCAACAACAAATACAATTCAAATCAAGGTGTGGAGTACACATGTGAGCAATTTAGAGTCTAAGGCACATAGAGATATTTCACAAATTTTGGCATAA
This sequence comes from Nicotiana tomentosiformis, assembly GCF_000390325.3. Lineage (NCBI taxonomy): Eukaryota > Viridiplantae > Streptophyta > Magnoliopsida > Solanales > Solanaceae > Nicotiana > Nicotiana tomentosiformis. The sequence continues at coordinate 107,247,351 of NC_090816.1, read as the reverse complement.
TAGCCTTCATTTAAACTTGACTTAAAGTCGAAACATTATTAATGAACAACTCATATTTTAACACATCCTCAATTGGTAACATAACATGAATAAAGCATCTGGGATGCTTGTTGAACATATTTCTTTCAACCCAATCTTACTCGGAATAGCTAGTTTCATAATGAATCACTCGGGACTTACATAATTTACATGAATATCGTGGGATTCAATTCTAAGAGAAGCGTTTAGCCAACATACCTCACTTGAGCTTCCTTAAACTTTAAAACGTTCCGGATTTCTTAGCAACTTCAATTTATTGTAGAAATATAACAAATTGAATCAAAATTTGGAAGATGATCATGGTTCTAGCTTACTTGAGCATTTTATCAAACACTAGGTGTGCATAAGGTTTCAACGTCCTTTTTATGAAGGATTCCATCATCCCACAACCCAATCTTTACTATTTTTAGCTCAACAATCTTCCTACACCCTTTGATATCACATGCATGTAAAATAATTAACTTTCATGCCCAAATATTATCTTGCTAATTACCCATTTTCACATGATTTCGAAATTAGGGTTTAGGGTGTAGAATCTTACCTCTAGGATGAAGACCTAGAGAGCTTCCCTTCTTAATCTTCCAAAAGTTGAGCAAGAATTGAAGAAAAATTATTGAAGAACACCTTCTCACTCTAGGGCATTCTCTCTCACTCTAAAATATCAGATTATGTCTCAACAATGGCCCAAAGAGTGTATTTAATGAAATAGGGTCGGGTTTTAAGAATCCAAAAATGGAGCTCCGGAACAGTTCTGCGGTTGCATATGCGACCGCATAATGGATATGCGGACCACATATCGATCGCATAATTGCTGATAAAATGATCAAAAATGTTTTATGTGTATGCGGTCACTATGCGGTTCGTATAACTGTTATGCGATTGAATAATGCACCGCATAACATTTATGCGGTCGCATAGTCGACTTCATAATTTCTTCCAACGGACCTAATTAACTGCCTCACTCTGCGGCCATTATGCGGTCCGTAGTGTGATTTTACGGTCGCATAATGGACCACAGAAATGCACATTTCCGCCAAATATTTTCCTTTACTTTCTGGTGCATTGTTCAACCCAAAAGGTCCGAACTTCTACAATCCTCAAACACGTAAGCCTAGTCCGGCACCATGAAATATTATTTTCTTTGAAAATTTTACCTGGATTTCACTTAAGTACTTCGAAATTTTTCGGGGTGTTACATTCTCCTCCGCTTAGGATCATTCATCCTCGAATGAGGGTAAAAATCCGTCATTAGCATCTTATGCAACTCAGTATGTTTCATACCACTTTCAAGCAACCCCAAATTTGACTAACTCCCTAAATTTCCAAAAATTTCGCCAGTGTTTCCTTTGTAATTTGGCCTATCCATCTATTAGAGAGCCCCAGAAACACATTATAACAACATATACGTATTCCAACGATGTAACATAATACAAAACAATACCAAATATGGTCTCATAAGCAATATATATCCAGAAAGGAACACCCTTAATGCCAATTGTTCACATGATACAAAATTCATAAAAAAGCAAGTCTTGTAATTTTTTTCCTAGATCACAACTTTAAATACATAGTCATTCAAACAAATAAGGATATTTTTTCTTCATTTCTTCCTCGGCCTCCCAAGTAGCCTCTTCAACTTGTTGGTTTCGCCACAACACTTTCACGAAGCCAATTTCTTTATTTCTCATTTTTCGGACTTGTCAATAGTAATAGAAATCAGAATCTCTTCGTAAGTCAATCTCTCATTTACCTCAATAGTCTCAACTGGAACAATGAGTGTCGGATCTCCAACTACTTTCTTCAACATAGACACATGAAACACCGGATGTACTAATGACATCTCAGGTGGTAGCTCAAGCTTGTATGCCACTTCAACGATTCTCTGAATGATTTTGTACGGTCAGACATACCTCGGACTCAATTTCACTTTCTTACCAAATCGCATTACCCCTTTCATGGGGAAAACTTTCAAGAATACCCAATCATATTCTTTGAACTCCAAATCCCTACGACGAACATCTGAATAGGATTTTTGGTGACTCTGAGCAGTCTTCAACCGCTCCTTAATGATTTTAACTTTTTCCATAGCCTGATGCACGAGGTCTGGCCCTATCAACTCTGCTTCCCCAATTTTGAACCACCCAATGGGAGATCTACATCTCCTACCATATAAAGCCTCGAACGGTACCATTTGAATGCTAGCATGATAGCTATTGTTATATGAAAATTCTATGAGTGTTAAATGATCATCCCAGCTACCTTTGAAGTCTATAACATAAGTGCGCAACCTATCCTCAAGCGTTTGAATAGTCCGCTATGCCTGCCCGTCAGTCTGCGGGTGAAAGGTTATACTACGATTCACCTGAGTACCCAAACCTTGCTGAAATGTCTTCCAAAAATTAGCAGTGAATTGTGCCCCCCAATCAGAAATGATGGAAACTGGGGTGCCATGCAATCTGCCTATTTCTTTGATATACAGCTAAGCATACTGCTCCGCTGTGTCGGTAGACTTAACCGGCAAAATGTGTGATGACTTCGTGAGTCGATCCACAATCACCCAAATTGAGTCAAACTTGCGCGGAGTGCGCGGTAATCCTACCACAAAGTCCATATTAATCATTTCCCACTTCCACATTGGAATTTCTATGTTCTGTACCAACCCACCGGGACTTTGGTGTTCGGCCTTCACTTGCTGATAGTTCGGGCATCTTGCCACCAAGTCTGCCACATTCCTCTTCATATCATTCCACCAATAGACTTCCGTATGATCATGATACATTTTTGTAGAACCTGGATGTACAAAATACCTAGAAGTGTGAGCTTCAGTCATAATTCTTTCCCGGAGACAATCCACATTTGGAACACATAGTCTCCCTTGGTACCTTAGTGTACCATCATCCATGCCAAGAGCAAAGGCCATGGACTTATGTTTATGAATCCCATATTTCAATTTCACCAACAATGGATCGTTATATTGCTTCTCTTTGACTTCCACAACAAGCAATGATTTAGCCCTATTTTGCACAATTACCCCTCCTTCACTAGAGTCCGCAAGACGAACTCCCAAACTAGCCAATCGGTGAACTTCTTTGGCCAATGGCCGTTGATATTCCTCCAAGTGTGCTAAGCTACCCATAGATTTTAGGCTAAGATCATCCTCCACAACATTAGCCTTCCCCAGATGGTATAAAATATCAATGTCATAATCCATGAGTAATTCAAGACATCTTCTCTGTCTCAGATTCCATTCCTTCTGTTTGAAAATATATTGAAGGATCTTTTGGTCCGTGAATATGTCCATCGGGACCCCATACAATTAATGACGCAAAACCTTTAATGTATAAATCATAGCCGCAAGTCCTAAGTCATGTGTTGGATTGTTTTTCTCATGATTCTTGAGTTGCCTAGAGGTATAAATGATCATCTTGCCATATTTCATCATTAGTGGAACATCTATATCATATTTCTCTTTCATATGACCTCCTAGAAATTGAGTTCTACAAAAATTTTCTTGATACGGTTACGATCTTATTAGTACTTGCAACTTATTTTTCCAAATTTCTCAACAAAAGACATTACTAGGCCAGTTTTCTTATGGGACCATCTGTTTCAAATGAATAACATCTACTAGATTGCGCACACACCCTGATAATTTCAACCTGCATGGCATTGCCTCAATATGTGAAGTAACATCGTGCTCAAACCTTTCTTAGCCATCCTCTTTCCTCATTATAAGTCTTATAGGATTTTAAGAAACCACTATACTTCCCTGGTGAACATTCTCACGATTCCTCTTTACTGCTAAACACTTTCCAAAACACATATCGATACCCTTCATATATATTTAACCCGAACAGGGCCTTTTCTGAAACTTGAGATCCTCCTAAATTCTTCAATGACGACTTCTTGTTTTCCTTATAAGTGTAGGACTTAGTCCACCTGATTCCATCCTCGATGAGTAACTCACCTTATTCCCCATATTGTAGTTACCAATAGTGTTTCCTGGTATTGCAGCCTAAGAGCTATCATGTTAAACATGTTTGGTTCGTAACAAGTGTCCATCTCCTTTTAATCTGTTTCAAACATTTCCCCTTTGGTCTAGTCAATATGTTGATACTATATTTCCTTTGTGACTAGAGCATTCACTCCCATCCCATTTTTTTCTTAATTCATAGTTGACAACCTTATTGTGCCACACATTTGTTTGCCTCCCATGAACTCGTAGTATCATTGTATCTGGTTTGTTGAGTTTATCACACCACCACTTCATCACCAGTAGTCTCACTTTCCAATGTAATATGTAGACATGAACTCCCTCTATATATTTTAGTTAATATCCAGCGTCACTTAAGTTGGCTACATTACAGTTGATCCTTTATATCTTCCATTAACACTTGTGCTCTAGGCGAGTCCACCATTCTGATACGAACTATTTTGCGATAATCATGACTATCTCAATTTATAGATTTTCTTCCAATTTTGCTTGCCTCATTCTCCCTAGTTATTGAATATCTATGCTCTCTTCCATACATTACGTGGTCTTTTCACTTAGTTGGGAATTCATCATGCTCGCCTCTCGACACTTGTTGGGATATCCGTGGGAAAGTGTGTTCATCCGTGTATCACTTAACACTTCCTTGCTTGTAAGATTCTTAAGAGACTCTCCATCAAGTACTGATGCACTCTTGGGTTATTATAACATCACATTTATCTTTCCCACTCGTTCTGTCTTTCTTAAAGCCTTAGAGGTTTAGCTAAATCGCAAATCCGTGATTAACTCATTCTAAAAACTCGCAACCTTTCACATTTGACCTATATTACTTCCTTGGGTTCCATTGTTCCTGACCCCCTAACAAGTATAACATCCCTTTGTAAACATACTCTTAGTTTCTAGGATCGTTGACCATGTCATTCACATTGCCATGTATGAAGAATTTACCTTCCTTAACCTTCCACATTTTTGTGGTACTAGTGTTCTATCATTAGCATATCCTTTCAGAGAATCATGCTACCCATTATCTCTTTTCTAGACTACACCTGTCTTCAACAAAATATTCAAACATCATAGATACATGGTTTTACTCTTGTTTCATTGTATTTAAGTGGCCTCTCTATGGCCCTTCCTCTCCCACTTGGGGTGAATGATTCACATTTTGACACAAGTCTTGAATTTAGTAACTTCAGGTACATATGTCTCATGTCTCTATTCCTCATATATATGTTCGACTATTAGGGAGATTTAAGTCACCATGGTATTAACCTCATATGTTCTCTACTCGTATTCAGCCACATAGGCTTGGGATCCAACTCCCTCATGTCAATATCTTTTTTGGAGTGTAACACCACTTCGCACATTCCTAGGATTCTTATAACGTTCATAGTGTTAGGGTATTCTCATTGTGGGTTCAATCAACTCTCATTTCATAACTTCTTGTCTCCCGTGAGAGACCTACACATTTATCATTACTCTCCAGGCCATGCCTTTCATATATCACGTGCCTATGTAACATGTTTACATCTTAGAATCATATACATGGTTCCCAGACTATCCACATGTACTAGTTAAGCTTATGTCTCATATATCACGTCACTGCCTCTTTCGAGGTGGGTAATCACTTCTAGCACTCTTCTCATATAAAGTATGCTCATGGTATGATATACTTATCTCATATGTCATACTATTCATTCAACATGATACATGTGCCATCTGTTTAATATTCAAGCCTTTACCCTTTCGTCATGTCACATGACGGCATTACTTGGAATAAACCAAAAGAGCATTTAAACTTACCTTGAACCTCAACGCACGAGTTGCTGGAAGAACAGTTTCACAACCAGTTTCATCGCACGATTCAGAATATCAAAGAAGGATAATACCTAAATGCCCATGTAGCATCCTAATTATAGATGTGGTCGACAACACACCGATAATAAGGACTCTACTAGACACGGCTTCAAGACATCCTAGGACACTTTAAAACCTCAGGCTCTAATACCAAGTTTGTCACGCCCCAAAACCGAGTAGCGCGACTGGCGCTCAACCGAGTTAACCCGACCAAGCAAGCCTATTAAATTTTATTCTACCCAAACTCATCCACAAATGGGGATAATGCATATTTTCCTTAATTAAAAAAAAAAAAAGGTGTTCACATCTACAATACCAATTCATTTCCAATAGTTTCATCATTTTTAAAGTCTCAAATGGACAAGTAATACAACCACAACATAATATATATATTTTGACTTTTCCAGCACCAATACACAACCCACACGATATCCACGGAGCCTCTATAAATAAAGAAGAGTACAATGATAATGCTGGCAATAAGGCCCCGGCTATACCTCAAACAAAATACATAAAGTACAAAAGATTCATGACCCCGGAATGAAGTGGGGCTCACCAAGTCAGCTGGGAAGAAGGTGCACTGCTATCACTGATCAATATCTCCTATTGTGGAACCACCTGCATCCATTTAAAGATGCAGTGCCCCCTAGCAAAAGGGATGTTAGTGTCGTTGAATAGCACTAGTATGTATAACTAAACACCCTCTCAATAGAATGACAAATAATACAACAAGATTATCATAATATCAATGAAAGCCTTAATCAATATCAAACTTCAATTTAGGATCAAGACAGTGTTCAAATTAATTTCCATATCTCACATTGGGAGATTTTTAGTATCGGTATACCATTGTTCACAATACCAATGCCACCGTACTTTTAACACGGAGTCCGATCACGACCCGATCAGCTAGGCTATCTCATTAGAGAATCAACCACAATTACTGTCAATATCAATACCACCGTAAATTTAATACGGAGTCCAATCACGACCCGATCGGCTAGGACATCTCATTAGAGACATCAACCACAATTACTATCATTACCAATTTCCAGCACAATCACCACCATGTGTCGGCATGGTGTCCGATCACGACCCGATCGGTTAGGCTGTCTTATTTGAGACATCAACCATTTTATATCAATCATCGCATTTCATAATACTTTCACATTTTTCATTTCATTGGCACTAGTGGCCATAATTATAAGATCATTCTTGGCACGTTGGCCATATTCAGTATTTCATGCTCACCTTATCAATTTCAAACATCATTATCCTCATCAACAACAAATACAATTCAAATCAAGGTGTGTAATACACATATGAGCAATTTAGAGTCTAAAGCACATAGAGATATTTCACAAATTTTGGCATAATAGCCTTCATATAAACTTGACTTAAAGTCGACACATTATTAATGCACAACTCATATTTTAACACATCCTCAGTTGGTAACATAACATGAATAAAGCATCTGGGATGCTTGTTGAACATATTTCTTTCAACCCAATCTTACTCGGAATAGCCAGTTTCATAATGAATCACTCGGGACTTACATAATTTACATGAATATCGTGGGATTCAATTTTAAGAGAAGCGTTTAGCCAACATACCTCACTTGAGCTTCCTTAAACTTTAAAATGTTCCGGATTTCTTAGCAACTTCAATCTATTGTAGAAATATAACAAATTGAATCAAAATTTGGAAGATGATCATGGTTCTAGCTCACTTGAGCATTTTATCAAACACTAGGTGTGCATAAGGTTTCAACGTCCTTTTTATGAAGGATTCCATCATCCCAAAACCCAATCTTTACCATTTTTAGCTCAACAATCTTCCTACACCCTTTGATATCACATGCATGTAAAATAATCAACTCTCATGCCCAAAATTTATCTTGCTAATTACCCATTTTCACATGATTTCGAAATTAGGGTTTAGGGTGTAGAATCTTACCTCTAGGATGAAGACCTAGTGAGCTTCCCTTCTTAATCTTCCAAAAGTTGAGCAAGAATTGAAGAAAAATTATTGAAGAACACCTTCTCACTCTAGGGCATTCTCTCTCACTCTAAAATATCAGATTATGTCTCAACAATGGCCCAAAGAGTGTATTTAACGAAATAGGGTCGGGTTTTAAAAACTCAAAAATGCAGCTCCGGAACAGTTCTGCGGTCGCATATGCGACCGCATAATGGATATGCGAACCGCATATCAGTCGCATAATTGCTGATAAAATGATCAAAAAGGTTGTTTGTGTATGCGGTCACTATTCGGTCCGCATAACTTTTATGTCATCGCATAATGCACCGCATAACATTTATGCGGTCGCATAGTCGACCGCATAATTGCTTCTAACTGACCCAATTAACTGCCTCACTCTATGGCCATTATGCGGTCCGCAATATGATTCTTCGGTCGCATAATGGACCGCAGAAATGCACATTTCCGCCAAATATTTTCCTTTACTTTCCGGTGCATTGTTCAACCCAAAAATTCCGAGCTTCTACAATCCTCAAACACGTAAGCCTAGTCCGGCACCATGAAACATTATTTTCTTTGCAAATTTTACTAGGTTTTACACTTAAGTACTTTGAAATTTTCCGGGGTGTTACATTCTCCCCCGCTTAGGATCATTCGTCCTCGAATGAGGGTAAAAATCCGTCATTAGCATCTTATGCAACTCAGTTTGTTTCATACCACTTTCGAGCAGCCCCAAATTTGACTAACCCCATAAATTTCCAAATATTTCGCCAAAGTTTCCTTTGTAATTTGGCCTATCAACCTATTAGAGAGCCCCAGAAATACATTCTAACAACATATATGAATTCCAACGGCGTAACATAATACAAAACAATACCAAATATGGTCTCATAAGCAATATATATCCATAAAGGAACACCCTTAATGCCAATTGTTCACATGATACAAAATTCATAAAAAGTAAGTCTTAAAATTTTTTTCCTAGATCACAACTTTAAATACATGGTCATTCAAACAAATAAGGATACTTTTTCTTCATTTCTTCCTCGGCCTCCCAAGTAGCCTCTTTAATCGGTTGGTTTCGCCACAACACTTTCACGGAGGCAATTTCTTTATTTCTCAATTTTCGGACTTGCCGATCAGTAATAGAAACTGGAATCTCTTCATAAGTCAATCTCTCATTTACCTCAATAGTCTCAACCGGAACAATGAGTGTCGGATCTCCAGCTATTTTCTTCAACATAGACACATGAAACACCGGGTGTACTAATGACATCTCAGGTGATAGCTCAAGCTTGTATGCCACCTCACTGATCCTCTGAATGCTTTTGTATGGTCCGACATACCTCTGACTCAATTTCACTTACTTACCAAATCGCATTACCTCTTTCATGGGGGAAACTTTCAAGAATACCCCAATCATATTCTTTGAACTCCAAATCCCTACGACGAACATCTAAATAGGATTTTTGGTGACTCTGAGCAGTCTTCAACCGCTCCTTAATGATTTTAACTTTTTTCATAGCCTGATGCATGAGGTCTGGTCCTATCAACTCTGCTTCCCCAATTTCAAACCACCCAATGGGAGATCTACATCTCCTACCATATAAAGCCTCGAACGGTACCATTTGAATGCTAGCATGATAGCTATTGTTATATGCAAATTCTATGAGTGTTAAATGATCATCCCAGCTACCTTTAAAGTCTATAACACAAGCGCGCAACCTATCCTCAAGCGTTTGAATAGTCCGCTCTGCCTGCCCGTCAGTCTCCGGGTGAAAGGTTGCACTAAGATTCACCTGAGTACCCAAACCTTGCTGAAATGTCTTCCAAAAATTAGCAGTGAATTGTGCCCCCTATTCAGAAATGATGGAAACTGGGGTGCCATGTAACCTGACTATTTCTTTGATATACAGCTGAGCATACTGCTCCGCTGTGTCGGTAGTCTTAACTGACAAAATGTGTGATGACTTCGTGAGTCAATCCACAATCACCCAAATTGAGTCAAACTTGCGCGGAGTGCGCGGTACTCCTACCACAAAGTCCATATTAATCATTTCCCACTTCCACATTGGAATTTCTATGTTCTGTACCAACCCACCGGGACTTTGGTGTTCGGACATCTTGCCACAAAGTCCACCACATTCCTCTTTATATCATTCCACCAATAGACTTTCTTAGATCATGATACATTTTTGTAGAACCTGGATGCATGGAATACCTAGAAGTGTGAGCTTCAGTCATAATTCTTTCCCGGAGACCATCCACATTTGGAACACATAGTCGCCCTTGGTACCTTAGTGTACCATCATCCATGCCAAGAGCAAAGGCCATGGTCTTATGTTTATGAATACCCTCTTTAAATTTCACCAACAATGGATCGTTATATTGTTTCTCTTTGACTTCCACAACAAGCAATGATTCAGCCCTATTTTTCACAATTACCCCTCATTCACTAGAGTCCACAAGACGAACTCCCAAACTTCCTTGATTGGTTACACATTATACGCATCCAGTTTTTCTACTGGATGAGTATAATATACTAGATGAGTATAATATACTGGATGAGCATAATATACTTGATCAGTATATTATATGGGATGCGTATAATATGTAACACCCCAGAAAATTTTGAAGCTTCACTCCATCTTCATCGCAGACCTCGAAATCAACAAAAACTTCAATTGTTTTACCATCACGCAACCAAGACCTCTTTTGCATAAAATGAAACAAAGTCTCTACCTTCAAACTCCTTTTTCACTTCAGGAAATACCGTTCCTTCAAATGGTTCTCTGTAATATCAATAAAGTTATAATCAGCTGCCTCAACCTTAAGTCCAGTAATAGTTTGGAAATCCTCATCTGTAAATGCTACATCATACCTAAAAACTTTAAAAATAATTTTGCTTTTATCCTTGTAGAATAGTTGAGATAGCATACAATGAGTCAACTTCCCAAAGTGACTAACTTCATCCAACTCAAAATAATTTCCAAATACACCGTTCTTCAACATATCCATTTGAGTTCCAGACAAAGAGGATGAAATAGTTTGCTTAAAATTTCTATAACCTTTCCAGTAACAATCAGAAGAAAACCAATTCTTAAACTCATATAATCTATCTCCCTCCTAAAATTAAAATACAAAAAATATAAGCAACATTTCATAAAATTTAAAGACGAAAACTTGAACGTTTCAGGAATATGCACCATCAATATACTACTTGAAGATTCCATTTCTGTAAAAACATGAAAACAAGCATATTACAAATTAGATTAGTAAACATGATCAAAATCCAGTATATAAACAGAACTCATCCAGTATAACATACTGGACAACAAGCCTTCAGAGGGCAGACTTCCTGTATAATATATTGAAATCAAATTTATTAGAAATAATGAAACTCCATAAACAAATACTGGGATAGAAAGAAAAAACATAATCAAACAGCATATAAAAAAACATATACAAATAATCATTGAAAAAAAAGTAATCATAAATAAAATAGAACTCCAGTATATTATAATAATCATCCAGTATAAAATACTGGACAACAAGGCTTCATAGGGCAGACTTCCCGTATAATATACTGGAACCAAATTTATCAGAAACAATAAAACTCCATAACCAAATAATGAGGTAGAAAGAAAAAACATAATCAAATAGCATATAAAAAATAGATACAATCTATCATTAAATACAAGTAATCACAAATAAACAGAACTCTAGGATATTATAATAATCATCCAGTATAAAATACTAGACAACAAGGCTTCACAGGGCAGACTTCCCGTATAATATACCGGAACCAAATTTATTGCAAAATATTGTCACGACCCCAATTCCCCTCCGTAGGATGTCATGACGGTACCTAGTCTCTAAGACTAGGTAATCCTAACAATATGCGGAAACATCAAATAAAACTTAAAATTTCAAAACTTCAACAATTTCATCAATAGACTATAAGCTCAATACGTACAATTTCCCAAAACCTGGTGAAATATAAGTCACAAGCTCTAGATACTATGCTGAACAATCCTATACATCACTGTCTATCAAAAACATAAGAAAATAAGGAAAAACAAAGTAGATGGGGACTCTGAGGCCTGCGGACGCGGGCAGGTGTACCTTGAAGTCTCCAGAGCAGCAAAACAGTGCACTAATATCAAGGCTGATAGGATGTACCTGAATCTGCAGAAAAAAACATGTGCAGAAGCGTAGTATGAGTACACCACAATGGTACCCAGTAAGTTCCAAGCCTAACCTTGGTAGAGTAGTCACGAGGACGGGTCAAGTCCTTACTGGAGATAATAAGAAACAAGACAGAGATAATATGATATAATGAAAATGACAGGGAAGTGAACAATAAAGAATTTACGGGAAATAACAACACGAAATCAAGGAAAGCTAATACAACATGAAAGGAAAACAAGAATTCTACATGTTAAGGAAAACAAGAACCAAACAGTACAGCAAATAAAGAATATCAATAGGGGTACTCCCGAGGTACCTCCTCGTAGTCCCAAATCGTAAAAACAAATCACAGTCTTTCTTTATATCACCATGGGAGCCTTTATATTTGGTTTTTGAAAATCATTTTTCCGAAATAGCATCTCGTGTTTTAGCCCACCTTATCACACCGCATGGCTTCTAATAGTTCCCCTACTAGCCACACGTATCAAGCCCACCTTATCTCACCCATGCATTTCAACACCCAGACCTTATACCACCGCATGCGTATTAATAAACACAGTGGCACGGCAACAACCTCGTGTAACAATAACAACAGCACAGCAGAAACCTCGTATAAACATCCAAACAATCACCTCAACAATAACACGAAAGCCAAAACACAATAACTGAATAAATGATATTCCAAGGATAGCAATTTCAAGTAAAGAATTTTCAAAGTTAAGAAATGAAAACGGAAATCAAGAAAAATAAGTAATTCAACTAAACATGTGATACAAGTTGCAAATAGGAGATAAGACAAGTAGACATGTGAAATTAGGATAAACATGATGACTATAACGTGCTAAAGTAACGCAATTAAGGCAGGAAAAGGAAAATACATAGCAAAAATAGGAATTTTAACATTTAACCCGTGTACGCACTCGTCACCTTGCGTACACGGCCTTCACATATCACGAATTATCACCAAAATACCAAATCCTAAGGTAAATTTCCCTCACACAAGGGTAGACAAGTCACTTACCTCAAACTACGATCAATCAATCAATTAAAAGGCCTTTCCCTCGATTTTCCAACTCCCAACAGTTCGAATCTAGCCAAAATAATTTCATGCTATAAATATAACTATAGGAAACTAATTTAAATAATGAAATAATGATCTTAGCTAATAATTGAAAAGGCGCTCCAAAAAGTCTACCTGGGCCCACGTCTCGGAACCTTACCAAAATTAAAAAATCCAAACACCCATTCGATATCGAGTCCAACCATATAAGAATTATCCAAATCCGACCTCATTTAGCCTTTCAAAACCCAAAAACTTGGTCTAAGAACTTCTACCCTTTTTCCCCAATTTTAAACTCCAAAACCATAATTAAAAGGTGTAATTAACAGTAGATTCTGGGGAATTAATCCAAAACGAGTTAAGAACCCTTACCCAAATGCTTCCTCTAAAAATCCCTCAAAATTTCGCCTCAATCCAAGCACTCAAGGTCCCAAAAATGAAATTGAAGCAAACCCTCGAAAAATCCTCTTTTCTACCCAGTTATGTCGCACCTGCACCTTACTACCGTATCTGCGGCTTCGCACCTGCGGAATTTCCATCGCATGGGCGGTTATGACTAAGCCCAACACACTTTGCATCTGCGAGGGCAGGTCGCACCTGCGCTTGCACTCCTGCAGAAACTAAGTCGCACATGCGCTTCTGGCCGCACCTGCGCTCTTCTCCATCGTAGAAGCGAAGCCGCGCCGGTGAGTGATGCCTAGACTTCCCTCTCCTCTTCTGCATTCCACTACTCACAAATGCGTGTCCGCACCTGCGTCCAATCCCTCTGCAGGTGCGATGACACCAGAACTGGGAGTTTCAGCATTTGCATAAGTCTAAATTTTGTTCCGATATCGATCTGAATCACACCCGTGGCCCCTGAGGCCCCGACCAAATATACCAACAAGTTCTAAAACACGATATGAACTTAGTTGAGGCCTCAAATCACCTCAAACAACATCAAAAACACGAATTGCACCCCAATTCAAGCCTAATGAACTTATAGACTTTTAACTTCTACATTTGATGCTGAACCCTATCAAATTAAGTTCGATTGATCTCAAATTTTGCACACAAGTCATAATCGACATTACATACCTATTGCAACTTCCGAAATCGGAATCCAACCCCGATATCACAAAGTCCACTCCCAGTTAAACTTCCAAAATCTTCCAACTTTTCATCTTCCACCAATTAACGTTAACACGACCTACGGACACGCTTCTAAGACCAAAATCACCCTACGTAGCTATTAGAACCATCAAAACTCCATTCCGGAGTCGTCTTCACACAAGTTAAACTACGGTCAACTCCTACGTCTTAAACTTCCAATTTAGGGACTATGTCTCCCATTTCACTCTAAAACTCTTCTGAACCTGACACCAAGCGCCCCTGTAAGTTACATAACCACAAAATGAAATAGAGGGAGAAATAAATGGGAGATCGGGGCTAATACTATCAAAATGACCGGCCAGGTCATTACATCCTCCCTCATTTAAAATAAATGTTCGCCCTAGAATGAGTATAGAGACATACCTGAAGCTGTGAAAAAATGAGGATAACGGCTACGCATATCATGATCGGTCTCCCAAGTCGCCTCCTCGACAGGCTGACCCATCCACTGGACCTTAACTGAAGCAATGTTCTTCGACCTCAACTTTTGGACCTTCCTATCCAAATTGGCCATCGGCTCCTCAACATAAAATAGATCTTTGTCCAACTGGATTGAGCTGAAGTCTAACACATGAGACGGATCGCCATGATACTTTCGGAGCATAGAAACATGGAACACCGGATGAACTGCAGCTAGACTAGGTGGTAGTGCAAGTCTGTAGGCCACCTCTCCAACACTCTCAAGAATCTCCAAAGGTCCGATATACCTAGGGCTAAGCTTGCCCTTCTTCCCGAACCTCATAACACCCTTCATGGGCGAAACCCGGAGCAAGACCCGCTCCCCAACCATAAATGCAACGTCGCGAACCTTCCGATCCGCATAACACTTTTGTCTAGATTAGGCTGTACGAAGTCAATCCTGAATCAATTTAACCTTTTTAGAGCATCCTGGACTATGTCTATACCCAATAGCCTAGCCTCACCCGACTCAAAGCAACCCACAGAAGACCGGCACCACCTACCATACAAATCCTCATACAGGGCCATATGAATGCCCTACTGATAACTATTGTTGTAGGCAAACTCCGCAAGCGGCAAAAACTAATCCCAAGAACCCTCAAACTCTATCATACACATACAAAGCATATCCTCTAATATCTGAATAGTGCGCTCAGATTTTCCGTCCGTCTGAGGGTGAAATGTTGTACTCAACTCCACCCGAGTACCAAACTCATGTTGTATGGCTCTCTAGAACCGCGATGTAAACTGCGTACCCTGGTCAGAGATGATAGATATCGGTATGCCATGAAGCCTGACAATCTCACGAATATAAACTCGAGCCAGTTGCTCAAAGGAATAAGTAGTCACCATAGGAATGAAATGAGCCAACTTGGTCAACCTATCCACAATCACCCAAACTGCATCAAACTTTCTCTAAGTCCGTGGGAGTCCAACAACAAAATCCATAGTGATCTGCTCCCATTTCCACTCTGGGATCCCTAGCATCTGAAGCAATACACATGGACGTTGATGCTCATACTTCACCTGCTGACAATGTAGGCACCGAGATACATACTCAACTATGTCCTTTTTCATTCTCCTCCACCAATAATGTTGCCTCAGGTCCTTATACATCTTTGCGGCACCTGGATGAATGGAGTATTGCGAACTGTGAACCTCCTGGAAACAACTCATGCAAGCCATCTACATTGGACACACATTGCATGCCCTGCATCCATAATACACTGTCATCTCCAATAGTAAACTCTTTGGCATCGCCGTGCTGAATCGTGTCCTTGAGGACAAGCAGATGGAGGTCATCATACTGACGCTCTCTGATATGATCATAAAGAGAAGACCGAGAAACCACACAAGCCAAAACACGGCTCGACTCAGAAACATCCAATATAACAAACTGGTTGGCCAAGGCCTGAACATCCAAGGCTAATGGCCTCTCTGCTACTGGTAGATATGCTAAGCTGCCCAAACTCTCCGCCTTGCGACTCAAGGCATCGGCCACCACATTGGCCTTCCCCAGATGATATAGAATGGTGATATCATAGTATTTAAGCAACTCTAACCACCTCCGCTGCCGCAAGTTATGATCCTTCTGTTTGAACAGATGTCGTAGACTCTGGGGATCGGTGTAGACCTCATAAGGGATACCGTACAAATAGTGTCGCCATATCTTCAAGGCAAGAACAATAGCTGCTAGCTCGAGGTCGTGGACAAATAGTTCTTCTCATGCACCTTCAATTGTCTGGACACGTAGGCAATCACCATACGGTCCTTCATCAACACCGCACCGAGACCAATGCACGACGCATCACAATACACAGTATAAGACCCCGAACCTGTAGGCAATACCAACACTAGGGTTGTGGTCAAAGCAGTCTTGAGCTTTTGAAAGCTCTCCTCACACTCCTCGGTCCACCTTAACAGAGCACCCTTCTGGGTCAGCCTAGTCTTAGGTGCTGCAATAGACGAGAAACCCTCTACAAATCGGCGGTAATACCCCACCAAACCAAGAAAACTCTAAATCTATGTAGTTGAGGATGGTCTGGGCCAACTCTGCACTGCTTCAATCTTCTTCGGATCTACCTTGATCCCCTCACTCGACATTACATGGCCCAAAAATGCCACTGAATCTAACCAGAATTCACACTTCAAAATTTTTGCATATAACTTCTTTTCTATCAAGGTCTGAAGCACAGTCCTCAGGTGCTGCTCATAATCCTCCTGACTTCGAAAGTACACCAGAATGTCGTCAATAAACACAATGACGAACGAGTCAAGATAAGGCTGAAATACATTGTTTATCAAGTGCATGAATGTTGCTGGGGCATTGGTCAGCCCAAAAGACATCACAAGGAACTCGTAATCTCCATACCGAGTCCTGAAGGCAGTCTTCGGGATATCTGGCTCCCGAATCTTCAATTGACGATAGCTTGAATGTAGGTCGATCTTATAGAACACTCTGGCACCCTGTAACTGATCAAATAGGTCATCAATACGTGGAAATGGATACCTGTTCTTTAATGTAACCTTGTTCAACTGGAAAAAATCAATACACATACGCATAGAACTATTTTTCATCTTTACAAATAAGACTGGAGCACCCCAAGGCGACACACTGGGCCGAATGAAGCCCTTATCAAGCAAATCTTGCAAGTGTTCCTTTAACTCTTTCAACTCTGTTGGGGTCATATGATAGGGTGGAATAGAAATGGGCGGAGTGCCCGGTAAGAAATCAATACCAAAGTCGATATCTCTATCGGGTGGCATGCCCAGAAGATCTGCCAGGAATACATCTGAATTATCCCTCATTACCGAAACTGACTCGACGATAGGAGTATCAACATTAACATCTCTCACATATGCCAGATACACATCACACCCTTTCTCAACCATCCGTTGAGCCTTTAGAAATGAAATAACCCTGCTAGGAACATAATCTAACGTACCTCTCCACTCTAACTGCGGTAGACCTGGCACAGCCAACATCACCGTCTTGGCATGGAAATCAAAGACAACATGATAGGGTGACAACCAGTCCAAAATAATATCAAACTTTACCATACTGAGCAATATTAAATTGACTCTGGTCTCAAAACCAACGAGAACAATTAAACACGATCGCTACACATATTCAACAACAATAGAATCTCCTACAGGTGTAGACATATAGACGGTCGAACTCAAAGAATCACGGGATACGCCCAAATACAGAGCAAAATAAGATAACACGTATGAATAAGTGGAGCCTAGATCAAATAAGACCGATGCATCTCTATGACAGACCGGAACAATACCGGTGATGACAGAGTCAGATGAAACTACCTCTGTCCTAGCAGGAAGTGCATAATATCTGGCATGGCCTCCCCCTCTATGACAGACCAGAACTAAACCTGCTTGTGACTCATAACACCTATGAACCTAGAACTCGGATACCAACTTGTCACGACCCCAATTCTCCTCCATAGGATGTCATGACAGTACCTAGTCACTAAGACTAGGTAATCCTAACAATATGCGGAAACATCAAATAAAACTTAAAATTTCAAAACTTCAACAATTTCATCAATAGACTATAAGCTCAATACATACAATTTCCCAAAATGCGGTGAGATATAAGTCACAAGCTCTAGATACTATGTTGAACAATCCTAAACATCATTGTCTATCAAAAATATAAGGAAATAAGGAAACATATGGTAGAAAGGGACTCTGAGGCCTGCGGACGCAGGCAGGTGTACCTTGAAATCTCCAAAGCAGCAACACAATACACTAATATCGAGGCTGATAGGATATATCTGAATCTACACAAAATTTTGTGCAGAAGCGTAGTATGAGTACACCACACCGTGCCCGGTAAGTATCAAGCCTAACCTCGATAGAGTAGTGAGAGGTCGGGTCAAGGCCATACTGGAGATAATAAGAAACAAGACAGAGATAATATGATATAATGAAAATGACAGGGAAGTGAACAATAAAGAATTTACGGGGAATAACAACACGGAATCAAGGAAAGCTAATACAACGCGAAACGAAACCAATAATTTTTCATGAAAACAAGAACCAAACAATACAGCAAATAAAGAATATCAACAGAGGCACTCCCGAGGTACCGCCTCGGAGTCCCAAATCGTAAAAACAAATCACAGTCTTTCCTTATATCACCGCGGGAGCCTTTATATTTGATTTTTGAAAAATCATTTTCCCGAAATAGCATCCCGCGTTTAAGACCACCTTATCACACCGCATGACTTCTACTAGTTCCCCTACTATCCACGCGTATCAAGCCCACCTTATCTTATCACATGCGTTTCAACACCCCGACTTATACCACCGCATGCGTATCAATAAACACAATGGCATGGCAGAAATCTCGTGCAACAATAACAACCGCACGGGAGAAACCTCGTGCAACAATAACAACGTCATGGCAAAAACTTCATGCAAATAACCAAACAATCACCTCAACAATAACACGAAAGCCAAAACACAACAACTGAATAAATGTAATTCCTAGGATAGCAATTTCAAGTAAAGAATTTCCACAGTTAAGTAATAAATACGAAAATAAAGAAAAGTTGTAATTCAATTAAACAT
Organism: Nicotiana tomentosiformis; assembly: GCF_000390325.3. Classification (NCBI taxonomy): domain Eukaryota; kingdom Viridiplantae; phylum Streptophyta; class Magnoliopsida; order Solanales; family Solanaceae; genus Nicotiana; species Nicotiana tomentosiformis. The sequence continues at coordinate 107,228,032 of NC_090816.1, read as the reverse complement.
GTGATACAAGTCGCAAACAAGAGATAAGACAAGTAGACATGTGAAATTAGGCTAAACGTGATGACTATAACGTGCTAAAGTAACTCAATTAAAGAATAGAAAGGAAACTACGTAGCAAAAATCGAAATTTCAACATTTAGCCCGTGTACGCACTCGTCACCTTCCGTACACGGCCTTAACATATCACAAATTATCACCAAAATACGAATTCCTAAGGGGAATTTCCTCCACACAAGGTTAGACAAGTCACTTACCTCAAACTACGCTCAATCAATCAATTAGAAAGCCTTTTCCTCGATTTTCCAACTCCAAACGGCTCGAATCTAGCCAAAACAATTTCATACTATAAATATAACTATAGGAAACTAATTTAAATAATGAAATAATGATCTTAGCTAAGAATTGAAAAATCGATCCAAAAAGTCGACTCGGACACGTCTCGAAACCCGACCAAAACCATAAAATTCGAACACCCATTCGATATCGAGTCCAACCATACAAGAATTATCCAAATCCAGCCTCATTTAGCCTTTCAAAACCCAAAAACTTGGTCTAAGAACTTCTACACTTTTTCCCAATTTTAAACTCCAAAACCATAATTAAAAGGTGTATTAACAGTAGATTCATAGGAATTAATAAAAAATGAATCAAGAACCCTTACCCAAATGCTTTCTCTGGAAATCCCTTAAAATCTCGCCTCAAACTGAGCTCTCAAAGTCCCAAAAATAAAAATGAAGCATACCCTCAAAAAATCCTCTTTTCTGTCCAGTTATGTCGCACCTACGACCTTACTGTCGCATCTGTGACTCCACACCTACGGAATTTTCATCGCATGTGCGGTTATGACTAAGCCCAGAATACTTCACATCAGTGAAGTAAGGTCGCACCTACGCATGCGCTCCTGCGGCAACTAAGTCGCACCTGCGCTTATGGCCGCACTTGCGCTCTTCTCCATCGCAGAAGTGATGCCGCGTCTGCGGAACAATTGTCGCACCTACAAGCCATACCTGGATTTCCCTCTCCGCTTATGCATTCCACTACTCGTACATGCGGGTCCGCACCTGCGGCCAATCCCTCCGTAGGTGCGATGACACCAGGACTGGGAGTTTCAGCATTTGCACAAGTCCAAAATTTGTTCCGATATCAATCCGAATCACACCCGGGGTACCGACCAAATATACCAATAAATCCTAAAACATGATACGAACTAAGTCAAGGCCTCAAATTACCTCAAACAATATCAAAAACATGAATCGCGCCCCAATTCAAGCCTAATGAACTTATAGACTTTTAACTTCTACATTCGATACCAAACCCTATCAACTCAAGTCTGATTGACCTCAAATTTTGCACACAAGCCATAATCAACATTACGGACCTATTCTAATTTCCAAAATCAGAATCCAACCCCGATATCAAAAAGTTCACTCCCGATCAAACTTTTCAAAATTTTCCAACTTTCCATCTTTCGCCAATTAACGTTAACACGACCTACGGACCTCCAAATCAATATCAGGACACGCTCCTAATATCAATCCGAATCACACCCGGGGTACCGACCAAATATACCAATAAATCCTAAAACATGATACGAACTAAGTCAAGGCCTCAAATTACCTCAAACAATATCAAAAACATGAATCGCGCCCCAATTCAAGCCTAATGAACTTATAGACTTTTAACTTCTACATTCGATACCAAACCCTATCAACTCAAGTCTGATTGACCTCAAATTTTGCACACAAGCCATAATCAACATTACGGACCTATTCTAATTTCCAAAATCAGAATCCAACCCCGATATCAAAAAGTTCACTCCCGATCAAACTTTTCAAAATTTTCCAACTTTCCATCTTTCGCCAATTAACGTTAACACGACCTACGGACCTCCAAATCAATATCAGGACACGCTCCTAAAATAAAAATCACCCTACGGAGCTATTGGAACTACCAAAACTCCATTCCGGAGTCGTCTTCATACAAGTCAAACTACGGTCAACTCCTACACTTTAAACTTCCAATTTAGGGACTATGTGTCCCATTTCACTCCGAAACTCTCCCAAACCCGACACCAAATGCCCTGGCAAGTCACATAACCACAAAATAAAATAGAGGGAGCAATAAATGGGGGATCGGGGCTAATATTCTCAAAACAACTGGCCAGATCGTTACAAAATTAAAACTCCATAAACAAATACTGGGGTAAAAAGAAAAAACATAATCAAATATCATATAAAAAAACAGATACAATTTATCATTAAAAACAAGCAATCAAAAATAAACAGAACTCCAGTATATTATAATTATCATCCAGTATAAAATACTGGACAAGAAGGCTTCAGAGTGCAGACTTCTCGTATAATATACTGGAACTGAATTTATTACAAAAAATAAAAGTCCATAAACAAATAATGGGCTCGAATGAAAAAACATAATCAAATAGCATATCAAAACACATATACAAATTATCATTAAACACAAGTAATCAGAAGTAAAAGGAACTCCAGTACATTATAATAATCATCCAGTATAAGATATCGGACAACACGGCTTCAGAGGCTAGACTTCTCGTATAATATACTCGAACCAAATTTATCAGAAACAATAAAAATCCATAAACAAATATTAGGGTAAAAAGAAAAAACACAATCAAACAGCATATAAAAAAAACACATACAATCTATCATTAAAAATAAGTAATCAGAAATAAACAGAATTCCGGTATATTATAATACTCATTAAGTATAAATTACTAGACAACAAGCCTTCAGAGGTCAGACTTCCCATATAATATACTGGAATCAAATTAATTAGAAACATAAAACTCCATAAAAAGATATTGGAGTAGAATGAAAAAACATAATCAAACAACATATAAAAAAACAGAAAAAAGATACAAATTATCATTAAATATAACTAATCAGATAGAAACAAAACTCCAGTATAATATAATACTCCTCCAGTATAAAAAATGGACAACTAGCATTCAGAGGTCACGCTTCCCGTATAATATACTGGAACAAAATTTATTAGTAACAATAAAAATCCATAAAAAAAAATACTGAAAAACATAATCAAATACAGCATACTTAAAAAAATACAAATTAATTTATACTGCACAACAAGCCTTTAGAAGTCAGTACATATTGGAACCAAATTTATTACAAAAAATAAAACTCCAAAAAAAAATACTAGAGTACAATCAACAAAACATAATCAAATACAGCATGTAAAAAACTGATAAACATTATCGTTAAAAACAAGATTTTAAAAAATAGAAGAACTCCAATATATTATAACACTCATCCAGGATATAATACTGGACAACAAGACTTCGGAAGTCAGACTTACAGAATAATATACTTGAACTAATTTTATTACAAAAAATCAAATTTTGAAGTATGAAGTCCAGCACATTGTTCTGGATTACAAGTTTTGACAAGAACCAGCAATCGATAATGCAGTTGAAGCAACATACTACTTTAAAATTCACCCTAATATACAGCGACTACAAAAATATTTGAACAACTTATCAAAACAAGTTACGCAAAGATTACAACATAACTAAGAACAAAGTGAAAAAATTATCAGAAATAAGACGAACAACTGAACAGAGAAAAAACAAAACAAAAAAAATCGTCGATGTTAAAATACCACAAAAATTAAAATGCTAACAGTACGGAAATCAAAACTAAAACAAATGAAGCAACAATAAGAACGAAAATTCAACAACGGTATTGTAAAAACAACACTTACCCACACGAAATTTGAAGAAAATTTGACCTAACCCAGACAAAGTTTGAAGAAAGTGTTCTCAAGAAAGCGAAATCCGTACAGTACTCTAAAGAAAGCGAAAAGCGATTTAAAAACAAAACCTAACTAAACGGGACGTTAAAAAGGAGAAGGGCAAAAATATCAATTACTAATATAGTTTAAGTTAAAATGACTAGAAATCAATGACATTAGCGATGGTGGCTAATTTTGAATAACCAGCCATAAAAATGGCTATGTCATGCCATTTTGACCATTTTCTCAGCCATTAACCCACACCCAACATCATATTCAAGCCCATCCTCTACCATGCATTCCTTTTTGTACTCGTATGGGCACATTTAGTTTGAAAAAACCTTTGTGCTTTCTACTTTTATTCATTTTCAAGTTTCAACCCCTAAAATATAGTATGTAATTTCATTTTTTGTCATTATAATTATTGTTATTATTATTGTTATGATGATGATGTTGAATCTTTTTCTTTTTGCAATTATTCAAACATTGAAGTTTTTTTTTTAAGCAAATATACTACTAGGTTGTTCTCCTAGTAGTGATTATATATAATAAATAACAAAAAAACGTAAATTATTACATAGTATCCATCAAAAGGAAAGTACAAAACTAACTTGACACAACTAACTAGTACAGAATGAGCTATATTAGATTGTAATCTTAGTATTACAAACTCTGCACTCAAAGGTGTTCAGCTGATGTCGTAGGTTGTGATTTCGGATAACAGTTGCAGAACACTCCATGTAGCACCCAAAAAACTCTCACCAGGCACCAGTGCTTGCATTCCCAGAAGGATGTCATGTATGAATCCACAATAGCTAAAAAATCACCATGAACTACTTGCGTAAAGTATGTTGGTTGAACCTGAACTCTGCAGTTGTTGGTGAGTCAGTAGAAGTAAAGAGTAACAAAAATTGTTTGTTTCCTGACTGTGCGTAAGTTCTTGTGGTTGTTGAAGTTGTTGCACTAAATTCTTTGGATTTACAGGATGCTAACTTCCCATATGGGTATGTATCATTCCCAGAATGAGCATTATGAATGCTAATACCATTGGAGAATGGCACATCCTCATATAGAAAGGTAGTTGTCCAGAACAATTAACACTTTGTGGTAGTGATGCCATACAATTCCCAAACACCTACTGTCTGTGCATGTTTCCATGCGAAGAAAATGGTGAAGTACCCTGTTTTGTGCCTTGTCTTGATTAATAAGTGTCTTGTCTACATTAGGAAATTCTTGAAATGATTGGAATATTATTGTACCTGCACCAGAAAAAGCAATGCTAGTCAAATAATCTGCCACAGTGTTGCCCTCCCTTAGAACATGTTGAAAAATAACATTGAAGTTCTACTTCATCTGATTGATCTTCTTCAGTTCCTTCCCTATATTCCAAGGAACATCCCAGTCACCTTCAATTGTTTTCTTTATCACTAGTGAATCTGTCTAAATTATGAGAGGATGCGGTTGTATTTGTACACAATAGGGCAGTCCTTCCATTATTTCCCTAACCTCAGCTACGATATTGGTTGTTACCCCTATCTCTTCTGCCCTGCCAATCAGTACATCTCTTGCATCATTTCTTACACAGAAACTGTATGAGCTTGGACCTAGGTTCCCTCTAGAAGCACCATCAGTATTGCATTTGAACCATCTAGCATATGGTAGCTGCCATTATATTCTTTTTGACAACATAAGGCATATAGCCTTCAAAAAAAGCAACTATATCAGGCCAGTGTAGTGGTATATTAGGCAGCCAAGGATATCTAGTCCTTGTAAGGTAGTGCAGATTTCTGTTCACCTCATGTACCAGTCTGTTAAAAGAGACTAGCCTCCTTCATGTTTCAGTGTGTTCCTCCTTTTCCATAGTTCCCAAGTTATAATTGTTGGGGCTGCTTGATATAGTGGTTTGAGTTTAGGACATCAATCAGATCTCCAGCATGCTCTAATAACTTGATGAAGTTGAACTAGATTGATAAGCAGTCCTGCAGCTTGTGAGAACAGTAGCCGCAGTCTTCTGGCAGTTGTACTTGTAAGGAAGATGTGCTCAAGTGTTTCCCGTTTCATGGGTGTACAGCACCAACACTTGGAGACAACTAAGTAACCCTATCGTCTCCATATATCATATGTTTGCACTTTCTCTTTCCACAGTCTCCATAAGAAGGAGGATATCTTGAACGGTAATCCATTTGTCTGTAGCAGCTTGCATTCATGATTTGGTGTGTGCATATGCCTTAGTAATTGCCAAGCACTGCTTAATGTAAAATTTCTTGATGGTGTAGGCATCCATTTAGGAGTGTCCCGGGAGTCTGTAGATGTATCAAAATACACTTCATGTTTCAATGTCTTCAGGGAAGTTTTGGTTTAAAATCTGGTCGTTCCATCTATCTCCATCTCTCAGGTATACTACTTCCTGTAGTTCTTCATTGTCATTGAAGTGAGGTGGAACTACATGATACAGTGAACCCAGGCCAGTCCAGTTCTTATGCCAAACACTTGTAAAGCCCTTAGTCATTTCCCATAAGATTTCATGTTCTACACCCTCTCTTGCCTATAACATTTTCCTCCAAACATATGAACCTTGCTTGGACTGTACAGTTGTAGGCATTTCTTTTTGCAATACTTATTCCATATGAAGTTGGACCAAAATAATTTTGATATTCTGAACTTCTATCATAGTTTGGTGAAAAGATATTTAGAAATGTCAAATAATGATCTGAAACCTAGCCCTCCTCCTCTTTGGGAAGGCAGAGTTTCTGCCATTTTGTCCAATGTCTGCTCCTGCCCTCTTCTTTTGTACTCCAGTAGAACCTAGCAAAAGTCTTATGCAAGTGTTCAATAATGTTGTTAGGGGGATCTAGAAGTGATAGGATGTGTGTAGGTAAGCTCTGGAGGACGCTGGATATAAGAGTGGCCTTGCCTGCAAAAGACAATAGTTTACCTTTCCAGGAATGCAATTTGGCTTTAAATTTCTGAGTTAGATCATTGTAGTGTTCTTTTCTTCTCGTTGTGTAGAATATTGGAGATTCTAGGTAAGTTAAAGGGAACGTACCTCTTAAAATTCCAATGATTGAGCCCACACTTTGGAAGAGGTGGCCTGCCACATTGTTGTGCATGTAGTATGAGCTCTTTGATTTGTTGATCAGTTGACATGATGTTTGTTCATATTGTCTGAGTACTTCAACAATCTTACCCAAAAAATATGTATCAGTAGAAGCAAAGATGATTGTATCATCAACATATGCCAAATGATTTAACGGATCAGTCCATTTAGGCATCCCATACCCAAAGAACCTCTTGTCCTCAAATAATTTTGCCATTGATCTAGTCAAAACTTCAGTAGATAGGATAAACAGAGCTGGAGACAGGGGATCTCCTTGCTTAACCCCTCTTGTTGACTTGAAAAATCCAGTTGCTTGACCATTTATTAGGATTTAATACCAATTGTTTGCCAGTAAATTCCAGATCATGTGTATGTAATGCTCAACAAACCCCATTCCTCTTAGCACCTGAAGAAGATACTTACATGATACCCTATCATATGTTTTTGCCATGTCGTGCTTAATCACCACATTAGCAGGTTTCCCTCTCAGTCTTATATCAGAAACTATTTCTTGTGTGAGCAAAATGTTTTCAAATATACTTCTTCCCTTCACAAATCCAGACTGGCTGGTGGAGATCAATGAAGGCAGTATTTTTTCCAGTTTGTCATGCATGACCCTAGAAATGACCTTGTTGACAAAGTTGCTTAAACTTATAGGTCTTAAATCTGAAAATATTTGGACCTATGATTTCTTTGGTAGAAGTGCCAGGTTATCGTGTGTAATTGATTTTGGTAATGATGCACCTAAGTAAAAATATTGTATCATGTTGAATATGTTCTCCCCAACAATGTCCCAGTAAGTTTGGTAAAATAATCCAGTAAAACCATCAGGTCCACTGGCACTATCTCTAGATAAAGCAAAAATTGATTCCTTCACCTCTTCAATTGTAGGAAATTTGCACAGCTCCATGTTTTGATCTATGGATAACATGGTGGGTACATTCCTAGGTAAGTCAAAGCTGGTAGGATCCCCAGCCAAAGACTCTACTGCAGCCTCAGACATAAGGTTTTGTGATTCCAGCCAAAGACCATCTCCATTTTAAATCCTTTTGAGTTGCAGCTTCTGTCTCTTGCCATTCACATGGTTGTGAAAAAATCTTGTATTCCTATCACCTTCAGCAAACCAATTCATGCCTGTTTTTTGTTTCCAAAACTGCTTATCAATGCTAAGATACTTCTTCAATTCTGCTTGGGCTTGTTGTAGTACAATTATATTCTCGATTGTTGGTTCTTCTTCAAATAGCATCTCCTTAATCCTGACAATGTCTTCCCTAAAGGCTAGTTGTTTGAAGATGTCACCAAAAGTCAGCTTACTCCAATGGGATAGAGCAGTTTCACTCTCTTCAATTTCTGTTTGAACATTATGAAGGGGTAACCAACAAAATCTGCAACCCAATTCTGTTGTACCATATCATTGAAGGTGTTGTGAGTAGTCCAGAAATTAAGAAACTTAAAAGGTTTAACAAACTGCGTAGTGTCTTCCCTACAGTTCATTAGCAATGGAGCATGGTCAGATCCAGTTCTTATTAGGTGATCGACCTCAATATTTGGAAATAGAGTCTAGAAAGGTTGATTGACAAAAATCTTATCAAGCCTCTTAAATATGCATTCTGCATTTGATCTTCCATTCCACCATGTGAAAGGACCTCCTTTGTACCCACTGTCAAACAAACCTGAAGATTTAACACAGTATACAAAGTCCTCAATCTCTGTTGGGTGTACATGCAGGCCTCTAATTTTCTCTTCCTCATCAAGAATCATATTGAAATCTCCTCCAACAAATCAAGGTAATTCCATATCATAAGCAAGGTAGTATAGGTTATCCCACAGTTCTAATCTATCCAGTGATGAACATTTAGCATACACAAAGGTCAACGTAATGTGCTTCCCAATATCTTGATGATATATATTGATTGTGAGTTGTTGGTCAGTGTCAATCAGCAGTTCCCACTCTACTACTGCATTAATAAAAAGCCATATCTTCCCATTGATATTAGACAGTGTTGTTTCCAAGCCCAGTCTCCTCCTGCAGTTTTGAAGTAACCTTTGTTTCTGGAAAGGTTCCATGAGTGCTATAATGAAAAAACCATGTTCCTTTTGCATGTTGATAACTCTTTGAAAGGCATGTTGAGTCTTGACAGACCTTATGTCCCATATTAAGGTTTTAACCATCATCTAGTTGTTGATACTGCCCTCTTGGGCAAGATTCTAGTTGGTGGTAGTGTTTCCTTAGCATGCATTTGCTTCCTTCCTTTCTTTTCATTTCTGGATGAGATCCTAGGTGACAAATCTCCTTCTTTTGCGACAACTTTAAAGTTACCTGCAGTAGTTTCATCATCACCTTCATCATCCAGTTGTTGTTTGTCAATCAGAGCTGTATGAATTTCAACAAACAGTTCCTTGTGTGTGATGATATCATGGAGAATCTGATTAGGAGAGATCAGTGGCACATTGAGTTGGATCTGGATTAGAGAACTTGTAGAAGAAGCACATACAATGGGAACAGTGGTAATTGTTATTGATTCCCTCTGTACTATTGCAAGCCCCAACTGGTCAAGGCCCTTGTTAGAGTTCTGGTCACAAAGAAGATGTAATTTTGATGGTGAGAGTGTTTCACCATGACCTGGGGCAGCACATGATGATGACATTTGTTTATGCAAAATGTTCAGCAATGGAGAGGTTGGATTTGTGGGATCACTTGTATTATTTAGCAAGTGATATGGAATTACCATGGTTGGTAGGAGGGGATTTCAATGTGTTATTGCATGAAGATGAGAAAATAGGGGGACTTCCAGTACACCCTCCTGAATATGAGGATTTTGCATTTTGTGTAAACTCTTGTGGTTTGTTTGAGCAAGGATACAAAGGAAGTCCATTCACATGGTGGAATGGGAGATCCAATGCTGAGTGTATATTCACGAGATTGGATAGGATTTTTGTGAATCTGCCATTTTAGAACATGTTGGCAACTATTGAAGTTGAGCATCTAATCAGAACTGGATCAGATCATGCACCATTGCTAATGACATGTGGGGTACAGACAACCAAGTTTGTCAAGCCTTTCAGATTCTTGAACTTTTGGACAAAGCATGCTACATTTATGGATGTGGTGAGGCAGAATTGGGGAGCTGATTTCATAGGGGATCAGTTTTTGATGTTCAAGCAGAATATCAAGAGGGTGAAGGCAGCACTCTCAAAATGGAATAGGGAAACATTTGGTGATATCTTCAAGCAATTGGCTATCTTGGAGGACATTGTTAGGGTGAAGGAGATGTTGTTTGAAGAAGAGCCTACAACTGAGAATAGGATTGTGCTTCAAAAGGCTCAATCTGAATTGAAGAAATACTTGAATATTGAGGAGCAGTATTGGAAGCAAAAAACTGGGATGAATTGGTTTGCTGAAGGAGATAGGAATACAAGTTTCTTTCACAACCATGTTAATGGCAAAAGAAAGAAATTGCAACTGAAGAGGATCAAAAGTGGCAATGGGGTATGGATTGAAGACCAGGAGCAATTGGTTACAGCTGCAGTGGACTTCTATCAAAAACAGTTCACAAATGAAGGGGATGATTCTGAATTTCCCTTGCTCAATAATGTACCTTCAATGGTCACTATGGATCAGAATTTGGCACTTAGCAGATTGTCAACAATTGAAGAAGTAAGGGCAGCAGTTTTTGAGCTTAGTGGGGAGAGTGCTAGTGGCCTGATGGATTCATTGGCTTGTTTTATCAAACATGCTGGGATGTTATTGGTGCTGATATACACAACATGGTGCTACACTTCTATGGAGGAGCTGCATTGCCTAAATCCATCACTCACACCAATCTAGTGTTGCTGCCCAAGAAACCTAGAGTCGAGACCTTCTCTGACTTAAGACCTATTAGTCTGAGCAACTTCATTAACAAGGTTTTGTCTAGGGTGTTACATGACAGATTGGAGATTTTTTTGCCATCTCTAATAGCTCCTAATCAATCCGGATTTGTAAAGGGTAGGAGTATATTTGAGAATATTTTATTGACTCAAGAAATTGTCACTGACATAAGGTTAAGAGGAAAGCCAGCTAATGTGGTGATCAAGCTTGATATGGCTAAGGCCTATGATAGGGTCTCATGGAAGTACTTATTGCATGTGCTAAGGAAGATGGGATTTTCTGAACACTTCATCAACATGGTGTGGAACTTGATGTCAAATAACTAGTATTCAGTATTGGTGAATGGGCAGTCCTCAGGGTTCTTTAAGTCAACAAGGGGTGTGAAATAAGGGGATCCCCTATCTCCAGCATTGTTCATTCTGTCAGCTGAGGTACTTTCCAGGTCTTTGAATAAGCTTTTTGAAGACAAATCATTTGTGGGATTTGGAATGCCTAAGTGGTCTGATTCTTTAAACCACTTGGCGTATGCTGATGATACGATAATCTTTGCATCTGTTCATCTTCCCTCTTTGAACACGATTATGGCAGTGTTGGGGAACTATGAGAAGATATCAGGTCAGATGATCAACAAAGATAAGAGTTCATACTACATGTATTCAAAGGTTGCTAATGGATTGTTTCAGGCACTTGGAGCTACTACAGGATTTGCAAGAGGTAAATTCCCCTTCACATATCTAGGGTGTCCTATTTTTTACACTAGAAGGAGGAAGGACTATTATGAGGAGCTTATCAAGAAGGTGAAGGCTAAATTGCATTCATGGAAAGGAAAACTGCTATCATTTGGAGGAAAGGCAACCCTCATCTCTAGTGTGTTGCAAAGTATGCCAGTTCACATGTTATCAGTCCTTGATCTACCAAACAACATCCTGGGGCATCTATATAAGACTTTTGCTAGGTTCTTTTGGAGCACAAAGGAAGAAGGGAGAAGCAGACACTAGGCTTCATGGCAAAATCTTTGCCTTCCTAAAGAGGAAGGGGGAATAGGTTTTAGGTCCTTAAATGATGTCTCAAGGGCACTGTTTGCTAAACTATGGTGGAGGTTTAGGACCATAAAATCTTTGTGGTCTAATTTCATATGGAATAAGTATTGCAAGAAGGAGCCACCAACTGTGGTGCATTTTAGGAGAGGGTCTCATGTTTGGAGACAAATGTTGAATGCTAGGGAAGAAGTAGAACATGAGATCGTATGGGAATTGAAGAGTGGAACAACTAATATTTGGCATGAAAATTGGACTGGATTGGGTGCACTTTATCATGTATTGCCTGAAGACTTTCCAATCAATGAAGGTCTTCAGGAGGTGGCAGAACTGCGGTAAGGGGAAACATGGGATGATCAGCTGCTAGATCAAATTTTCAATGAGGAAATTGTAGAACATATAAGGCTAAATGTGCAGTATGAAGGTAGTGAAGGATATTGGGATAAGCCATACTGGATGCCAACTCCTTCAGGCAAGTTCAGTGTTAGCAGTGCTTGGCAAATATTAAGGCATAGGGCAGATCCTAATCAGGAATTCAAGTTAATGTGGATTAAAGGTTTGCCATTCAAGATATCCTTCTTCTTGTGGAGATTGTGGAGGCAGAAAATAGCCATCGATGACATATGGAGGAGGCAAGGGCAAATAGTGATGTCTAGGTGTTGGTGTTGTCAGCAGCCCCAAGAGGAATCCATTGAGCATATATTTGTCACAAGTCCTACTGCCTCTAAGGTATGGAACTTGTTCATGGGGGCTGCTGGAATTTCTGTGCAATTGATTCAATTGAAGCAGATTATAAGGCATTGGTGGTATGCTCAGTGTTGCCCGAAATTAAAGCCATTATTTCAAGCAGTACCAGTTATCATCACTTGGGAGCTATGGAAGAGAAGAAATGCAGGTAAACATGGTGGTTCAATGTCCACAAATAGGGTGATTCATGAGATAAATAGGACATTGCATCAACTGGGAAGGGTGAGGTATGCTTGGATCAATAATATTCCATTGATATGGACAGACATGATTCAATACTTTGAAGGATATAAACCTATATTGATCACTACAAGAGTAACATGGCAGCTTTCTTGTCATGGTTGGTACAAATGTAATACTGATGGAGCTTCAAAGGGCAATTCGGGACCTAGCTCCCTAGGCTTTTATGTGAGGGATGATGAAGGTGATGTGGTGTATGCTAGGGCAGTAGACCTGGGAGTTACAACTAATATGGTGGCTGAAGCTAAGGCTATTCTTCAATGGTTGGAATATTGTGTGGAGCATGATTTTCATCCTCTCATACTGGAGACTGATTCATTGGTGATGAAGAAGGCGATAGAAGGGGAATGGGATCCTCCTTGGGTAATTGCACAGGATGTGAAGAAAATTATAGAGATGAAGGACAACTTCAATGTGATCTTTCAGTATGTGTTCAGAGAAGGCAACTCAGTGGCAGATTTTATAGCTAACATTGTGTTCTCTTTTGCAGGTACATCTGAGTTTCATTCATTCTCTGAACTGCCTAGTGCATGGAGGAGGTTGATCAATCTAGACAAATATCAATCACCTAACCTTAGGATTAGGATAGCAAAGAGAAGAACCCCAGACTGATGGCTTTACAAGATTGGACTCTGAACAAACTAATATGGCCAAATGCTAAGGAAGATGATGAACCTATCATATGGTATTTTTGGAGATAGTTGAATCATTTTTCAGTTTTGAATGATGTCTACATTAAAGGTTCTAGTAGGGAAGGATCTGAGCTTACAAGATCACAAAAAGGAACATGCTGGCCTTTGCCTTGCAAAGTCTTCTTAAAGCCAGATCATTCCTGGCTTTTGCCTTGTAAAGCCAGCCTAAAGCCAGCTCATACCTGGCTTTTGCCTTGTAAAGCCTGGCTAAAGCCAGCTCATGCCTGGCTTTTGCCTTGTAAAGCCGGCCTAAAGCCAGCTCAAGCCTGGCTTTTGCCTTGCAAAGCCTGCCTAAAGCCAGGCTCCTCTTCTACACATTAATCTTGATGAATGAGCACATGATTAATACTTGAACAAAATCAGTCCACTGCATATGGAGATCATATAGTAGCGACACTTGGAGAACGATGCGGACTTCAACTCTGTGGTGGAGATGTTTGGAATTCATTTTAGCCTATGGACAATATACCCTGGCGCCTGGTGAGAGCTTGATAGGTGTTGCTTGGTATTTGCCAATGCCAATTGGATTCACATACACTAATAGGAGAAGGAAGCATTCAACTTATCATGTTGTAATAGTTAGTTCATTAGATTTTAGCTTTTCTATCTTTTTTAATAGCTAGTAGCTTCATGCAACTTCTACTTTGGTTTGGACATCTTGTAAGCATTGGACCCAATTTTGGGATTTTATTTATATATTAGCCATTAAAAAAAATTGTTTTGAAAGTTGTCCCACGTCATCAGTACCCTGCTCCATGGGGAAACCTTCCAACATATCAAATGCAACAGTTGGTAACATCTGCCATGTGTTGCTATTATTTATTGCTTTCATGGTGGTTGATGTATCTGTTGGTTCTATACTTGTGTTGGCTATTTGATCTTTAATTCTGAAGGCTGGATTTGCTTTTGGGTTGATCTCAGCTTGTTGTACTTCATCACTGCAGAGTTGTGTAGCACTTCCTGTGGATTTAAGTAATTCCCCAATATTCTGTGAAGGCACTTCCTGGCCAGAGTGATTTAGGGTAACATTTAGGTCTCGCTTTTGTGTTCCAAAGCTCCTTTGAACCCAGGTTGTTATGGTTTCCTTTGGGGATGTCCCTTTGAACCCAGGCTACTGTAAATTCTGCCTTGTTTCATTGTTGTTTACTTCAGCTGTGGCTTGTATTTTGTTGGCAGGCTCTATTATTATGTTGGAACTTGTATCTTCAAGGGGAGTAGCTCCAGAATCAATAACCTATTTTTTGGACTGTTTGTTTTTGTTTTGCAATTCTTGCTGAAGTTGGGGCTGATCTTGACCTTTGCTTATTTCTCTTACTTGTGAACTACTAAGTGCAGGAGATTGAATTTCAGCAACAAGAACAGTGGAATGAAATTATTTTATGGTATTATCTTCAGAGTTATCAATCTCAGTAGGAGAAGGATCCACCTCCTTCGGAATAACTACCTGAGTAACCTTAGTTGTATCCTTAGGACCCAATTTTCCACCATTAACTACTTGAGCATTGATTTTAGGGTTTGAAATGGGATCTTTTACCGGTTCCAGGGCAACTGGTTCATCTGTTTGAAGCTGTATAACTGGTGATTTTTCTGCTTTGGACACATGTTTATCTATCACTTGTTCTGCTGGTTGTTTGAATTTATGTTGCTTGCTCAATTGCTTCACACCCCTAAAATTTCTTTTCTTTTGAGTTTTCCACTGGTCTTTGGGATGGTTATCCCTGAGTTGTTGCCTTGTGGTTTAATCCTTGCTATTGTTCCTCTATTTGGTGTTGCCCTCCCTAATTCTCTTTAGAACTCTGATTGGTCTGGAGTTCAATGTGCTGATGTTGGTGATGTTGTGGGCCAGGAGTACGTGTAGCTCTGGTTGCAGTTTGACTGGCATTGTTGTGTAATGAATCTGCAGCAGATTTCCTTTTCCCTTCCTCATCTCTTTTCTTGATGGAACAGTAGTAATCTTCATGTCCCAAATGTCTGCAGTGACAACAGTAAGGGGTAAGGTCTTCATACACAACTTGCAACCATTGGCCATCCCCATTGACATCCTGATCATTATCAAAGTCAAGCCACACATGGTAAGGCCTTGTTTGTGTTAAGTCTACATGTATCCTTACTTTGGCTACACTTCCCCTGGTCTTTTGCATTGAAGCAAGGTCAGAGTGCAAAACCTCACCAATTGTGATAGTAAAACTGATAAAATCTCCCTGTAGTAGCAATGCCATGGCAGCTCTGGGATGACTATCCAAACAGGGACAATAGGAGTATCCTCATTAGATTGAAGTTGGGTGTCCAAGCCTGTAAATCCACTCTTAGTCCCTGAATATACATCAATTTTTTGTCCAGACAGTGATGTGATCATACTCGTTGTCAAGGTCAATGTAAATTATTCTAGCATTAAAATGAGTTATCTTAACTTTGTTTTAGTGGATTTTAACTTGCTGTCTCATTTTGTGCATTTTTCATCTGTAGAGAAAGCTATAGAAACTCGAAATATTATATACAACCTGCAAAGGCCTCTAAATTGGGGGAAGCTACTTGTTATTGAATTTGTTGATACCCAATAAGTGAAAGATAAGGTCGAGGCACCACCTCAATCTCCCTTAACTCATGCAACTTCTGTAAGCACACTCCCTACTTCTGCTGCCCCACCTTCTGTTAGGCTCCAACCATCACCAAGGCAACAGATGCAAAATAAGCAGCTTCAACCTCATCCATCTCTCCCACCTCTGCCACCATTGTCTAATCCGCTAATATCAAGGAAGCTCCCAACAACAAGGGAGCAACATCCTCTACCAGCACCACCTCCACTTCCTGAAAAACTTGACCCTCCAGTTGTCACTATGGATGATCTTTTTAGGAAGACAAAGGCAACACCTCATATTTAGTATTTGCCTTTGTCTGATGAACAAGTTGCAGAAAAGTTGAAGGCACAAGGGAAGAGTATCAAGCAATAGAATTTGGCTTTTTTATCCTAAGCTCCTCTTGGATTTCTCATGGATCAGTCTTACACTGTAAGATAATGGTAAGAGAGTATCATATTATTGCATCTTTGCAGGTCTGCAGGTCTTGTGCGTTGGAAGGTGTGGTTTGGTTGCTAGAGGAAACTGGTTCGATGACAGTTTTTTCTTTTCAAAGTGTTACCTTGGTCTAAATGATAAGTAACCGAGATAGCTTTCCCCCATGGCAAGGAAATTCTGCTAAAGCTCATTGCGTTTCTCCACCATATAAGATCCCCAATTTTGGGGAGCTTTGAATTTTGCATCTGTTATTTGGTGGAATGAAAAACCTTGTGGATTTGTCTCCATAACTGTAATCATGTGTAGTTTAGAGCAAAAGCTTGATTTTGGGGTGTACCTTTTGCGAGAATAAAATCCTTTAATCCAATATAGTTTGCTCTCATGTAATTATTTCAAGATAATTCTTTAAAGTAATGTGACACTGTAACGACCCGACCGGTTATTTTGCTTTCTAGATCCTCGTTCCCCTAATTAAGACTCCCCGTATGTGCTTGTATCTTAGTTTTCTAGCTTACTTTTTGTCATTGGGAAGCATGCCATCCTGCAAGTAGGTAATAATACAATTGCGCCAGTCCCAAGTTAAACTTACAGATTTTACCTTGATTTGGTCTAGTGACAAGTTGAGGAGATGGACTACGCTTTTATCCCCAGTCGTGATGCTTCTGGTGGCGGCGGCTAACTTGGCGAGGCCAATTGCTATGATGTTCTGAGCTCGCGGGATTTGGTCTAGCTGGTATTCGTCGAAATTGGGTAGCAACTTACAGATCTCGGCTTGATGTTTTTGAAACCTTTGTTCTTTGAATCCCTGTAACTTGGTTGACCACGAGTTGAGAATCACAGCGGAGTTTCAGCCACTTCGCCTCATATTTGAGGGCTAGCCTCAACCCAGCGATTACGGCCTCGTACTCGACCTCGTTGTTAGTCATGGGCATCTTATGGACTGGTAAATTATTTCACTGGTAGGGACCTCGAGTACGAGTCCCAGCCCGCGGTCGTCCAACAAATGTCATAGATTTTCGGTCAGGTCGACCCAGCGATTCCCTGATCAATCTATGACATTTGTTGGTCGACCAGTCAATCTTTGGACTTTCTTCTTAGTAGTCAACTGCTCAGGTATCCCATCAATAGCCTTGAATTGATCAGGGTTGACCTCAATTCCTTGTTGTGATACTAAAAACCCCAAAAACTTTCCCGAGGCTACGCCAAATACGCACTTCTCGAGGTTTAGTTTCATCTCGTACTGCCTTAGTATGTCAAAGGCTTCCTTCAGGTGGTCGATGTGGTCTTCTGACCTTATGGATTTAACCATCATGTCGTCGATATATACCTCCATGGTTTTGTCGAGTTGATCTTTGAACATATTTGTGACCAGCCTCTGATAAGTGACCCCTGTGTTCTTTGGCCCAAACGGCATGACTCTATAACAATATGTTCCCCTGTGAGTGATGGACGTGGTTTTCTCTTGGTCCTCTTTTTCCACGAGTATCTAGTTATAGCCCGAGTACACGTCTAGGAAACTTAGCAGCTCGTGCTCGTCCATTGCATTAATAAGCTGGTCGATATGTGGCAACGAGAATGAATCTTTCGGGCACGCTTTGTTTAGTTCTGTGAAGTCCACACACATCCTCCATTTCCTATTTTTCTTTTTGACCATTACCCCGTTGGCTATTCATTTAGGGTACTTCGACTCCCTGATGAAGCTGTTTGCTAATAACTTTTCAACCTCCTCATGGACTACTTCATTGATGGTGGGGTTGAACTTTCGTCTGACTTGCCTTATCGAGAATGAAAGGGGTTGATGTTCACTTTATGTGTGGCGTTCTCTTTGGGAATGCCTGGCATATCTGCATGGTTGAAAGCGAATAAATCTACGTTAATTATTAAGAATTAAATAAATTTACCTGGTTCTTGGAGTTTGCAGCCGATGCAGGACTTTTTGCCGGGGTCGCAGCGGTCTAATTGAATAGGGTCGAGGTCCTCTATAGTTTATTCTGCGGCTTCAATTGTTTCAGGGTCCATAATGACGTCCCTAACTACTTATTGTGGCGACCTTGACCCTGCTGATTGTTATGCATCTTTTTCCTTGTCTTTCTTTTATTGAGTTGTCGTGCTATCCATGGCGATGCGGTAGCATTCCAGGGATGTGCGTTGTTCTCCTTGTATGCTGAATATTCCCCAAGGTGTTGGGAACTTGAACACTTGGTATATGCTGGAGGGGACGGCTCTCATAGGAAGTATCCATAGTCGCCCTACTATGGCGTTGTATGCGGTGGCTTGGTCAATGATGTGGAACATTGTCTCCAGAGCTACCCCATCGTCGAGGACGGGGAGATTAATTTCTCCTGAAGTCCGTTCAACTGCATTGCTAAAACCGTTTAGTGTGATGCAACGTGGCACTATCTTATCCTCGAGTCTCATCTGGGCGAGGACTCAGGGATGGATGATGCACGCTCCACTTCTATCATCTACCATGATAAGTTTAATATCAGTATCTGAAATTTGTAAAGTAATGACAAGGGCATCATTGTGAGGGAAAGTCAAACTGTCGGCGTCTAACTCGTCGAAAATGATACTTTCTTTGAGTCCGTCATACCGTTCGTGGGTGAACAATCTTTAGATCTTATAGGTGGCAGTGAACTTAACACCATTGTTGGAGGCATTATAGATGTCACCAATAATCATATTGATGGTACGAGCTGGTGAGGGGGGCTTCGGCGGGCCTTGACATTCTCGACCCCTGCCGAAGGTGTTACTTCCTTTGTCGCTCAGCAGCTCTTTGAGGTGCCCTTGCTGCAACATGTTCACTATCTCTTGCCTTAGGGCGATGCAATCTTCTATTTTGTGTCCGCGTTCCTAGTGGAATTCGCAGAGGGCGTCGGATTTCCTAGTACTCGTCGGACCTCATCTTTGGCGGCCACTTGACCTTTGTTCCAAGCTTCTCTAGGGCGTAGACTATCTCTGTAGGTGAAACACAAAAATTGTGAGCAGATAACAAGGGGGGATACCTCTCTCGTTTATGTGAGTCCCCGTCCTCGGCCTAGACAGGCCAGTATCATCATAGCGAAAGGCAAGATGGGCAGGGGCCCTAACGTAAGGCTGATGTCGTTCCCTGTTTGGCTGTGAGATCGGGTGATCCCTCCTCGTGTTATCCCTTCACTCTTTCCTAGGTTCAGTTTGTACCAAGATGAGTCATCGAGTTAGTCTGTTGAGGTCGTCATCATCTGCTCGGACTTTGGCGCTATAAGCATTATGGATTTCATCCCAAGTGGTTGGAGGGTACTTCATCAATCGGCTCAGCAGCTTTCTGGTCGCTCTTGAACCCTCTCTGCTCAACCCATTCTGAAAGGTTGTGACTGTCATCCATTCGGACACATTTGGTAAGATCATCCTTGCCCTCTTTAATCGGGTGAGGAAGTCCCTCTCATAGGGATTGCTTGATGGCGAAGATGTCGTTTACTCTTGTTTCGGCTTTCTTGGCCCCGACATGTGCCGTCACGAACTTGTCGGCTATTTTTTGAACTTTTCTATGGAACGGGCTGGTAGCTGTGAATACCATGTTAGTGCCCCTCCAGTGAGGGTTTCGCCGAATTTCTTCAGCAAAATAGAGGACACATGTTCCTTGGTGAGGTTGTTGCCCTTTACAACGGTGACTTAATGAGTCATGTGGTCTTCGGGATCAGTTGTCCCGTCGTATATTCTGAGATACGGTGGCATTTTGAAAGTTTTTGGTATGGCATGTGGGGTCACCTTCTCGCTATATAGTTATTCTACGAATCTACCGGCGTCCCCTTTCGGTAGTAGCTTAGGGGCGTCTGGTATCTTGTCGACTCATTCTTGGTGTTCTTTCATTTGGTCTTTGAGCATTTTGTTCTCATTCTCCATTTCTTCCATTCTTTTCAAAATAGCGGCGAGGACGTCGTCACTTGCACTGTCAATAACACTGTAAGTTATACCTGGAGTTGGAATGTCTGGTTGGTCGCCCTGTTCATCTCCTCGTTATACCGTGTGGGCTCTCGTCGTTTCTATAATCATGGATGAAGATTGTTTGTTGTGCACGCTTACTAGGGTATCAGTTAGCCATGCTTCGAGGAGCTTTTTCATGGCAGGTGGCGTCCCTTCTCCTATAGACGTGGAATCCCCTTTCCCATTTGGTTTCGTGGTGCTACAATGAGGGGGAGGTGACCTTTCGCGCTTGGGGAAGGCAGTAGGTGTCACATCATCTCCCAGTGTTTCATAGCTCTCGTTGATAGCGTTCATGAGGTTACTGGGGTCATCACCTGTCGCCCTAGTTCCGTTTCTTTGGTTGCCTGCCATGAAAATGTCTACACGTGTGGAGAGTAGAAAAACGTTATGGCTCGTTAGGTTAGCAAATCGCGTGAGTTGTAGATCTAATGAAAACTAAAAGATTAGCTAAGAAAATCCCCACAGATGGAGCCAAACTGTTTGACCCAAAATTTAGACCTTTAAACAATTAGATTTTTCAATAGACTAGAGTTAATCTTAGCCAATATTAATATCCAAAAGATGTATTAATCATTTTTGGGAGAAGATAGTACGAGTATAATCTACGTAGCAATATCCGGTGACACTACTATTATATTCAATGATCCAAAAATGAAGGAGGTACCATTAAATAATAATAAATAGCAATTAATGATATTTAAGTAAAGAAAAGCATGTGAGTCACCCGGGTGAGATTCTTTAGTATTCTTTCTGATAATGATTGATGAACCTTTAAATATTCGGATTCCTCTTGGATCGTGGGGAAAAAGTTAGACAAGAATCTCAAGAAAAAGGTATATTTTGTATGTGTGTAATAAAGCAAAATTTTTCAGAGAGTGTCAATGTGTTGTCTTACAAATGAGTATTCAATGTCCCCTGTAACTATGTCTCTTTCTATTTATAAGGGAAAATGTACCAAAAAATTCTCATAGTACAGAGAATATCCACTGGAATATTCTCTTTAGAGTCTTATCCTAAAACTAGCTATTATTACTCTGTTTAAGATGAGTGCTCGTCCTTGACCTTGATCTATGTTGACTCTCCGACCCCGCCCTTCATCTCTTGTGAGACCACTTCGACCTTGAGCATGCCTTTTGTCGAAGTCATACTGGTGATACGTGGCAGTCCTTGAATGCCCTCTTAATGCTGATATGGTTTAATCATAACAAAGATAATTTTTGGCCCATACAATAGTTTTGAATTATTTCACTACTAGTATATCACGTCCGCGTTTCGCGCGTTTGAGAAAATAATAATAAAAATATTTTTAAATAATTTATGAAATAATTTTAATTAAAAAAATAGTAGATTTTTACTTTGAATAAAATGTCCTATTACATAAGATGGAGTAACAGTTTCTTTTTCCTCTTGACAAAAAGTTACTACCAATAATCAAACTTCTGCAACAAAAAATGCTTAAGAGCCATCTTCAAGATACAATCTGACCTTCAATCCAAGTCTAATCCCTTGTACTACTTGATAATGGCTCTTTCGCAATTTTTGTTCAAATTGCATCTCAAAGATTCTAAGCAAAAGTATAAGTTCCTAACAATAAAAAGCTACAAAAAAGTGAAGTTACTAAGACGTATGAAATAAAGCTATAACTTCCTATAAAGAAGATCGAAGTTATATCTAATCTTTGAACCTTCCCTCAGGGCCGGCTGAGGGGTGAAGCAACTAAAGCATTTGCTTTAGGCCTCACCCTTTTGGGGCCCCAAATTTTACCCATAGTAGACTTAGTTGAATTTGTATTAGGTATTTTATGTACAAAAGGGTACAATTCTTTATTTAAAAAATGATGTAACATTTTAATTGTGATTGTTTTTATCGTTTCAGCAAAAAACTGGCGATGTAAATCTTACCCTAAACCCTTTACGTGTAAATAAATTGAGGAATGGGTTTGCATGAGTATAATTATTTTCTCTTTACCTTTTCTCAATAGAAAATATGTTAGTACATTTTATAATCTCTTTCTTCGCTTTTCTAAATAGTCAATATCCTTTTATACCTTTCTCATCAGAACGTGTAATACATCATTTTTAATCAACTTCTTGAATCATATTTTATTATTTTAATTGTCTAGTTTTTCTCTATAGTTTGTGTTTTTGATATTTGTAATTCAGAAATATTTATTTCCCTTTTAATTAGTTATTGCAATTTAAATATATCGACTAAAAAATAATTGCATTCCTAGAAACATATATGATTTTAGCAATAAATGAATATTAGTACAAAATTAAGAGATCTATTAGTACAAGGAACGAATTCAACTGAGAAAGATTTTTCAAAGAATAAATTCTTCGTAACCTGGCTAATGAACTGATGATGATAAATGGATTGGCTATATTATCAATTAGAAAATTACTACAAGAAAAAGATTATAAAAAATTATTTACAACTTTACATCTCAAAATGCTAAAAACGTAGACTTCAAACAAAAATAAATAAATATTTTTTTAAAATAAGGCATCTCATTAAATTTCGGATTTAGGCCACCAAACCTATTGAGCCGCCGTGCCTTCCCTTCCATAGATGAATGGAATAAAACGGTAGAGAACAATGAGAAAAATAGAAGATCATGCAAATAAAGACTCAAAAAGATTCACGCTAGCAGGGAAGCGACTGGATACTCTAGCAAAGTGAAATCAACGCCAACTGAATTACGACTAAAATTTTCTATGAATTTATAAATAAAGTTTAATAGTACGAAAATGATTAGGTGGATAGTTAAAAATACCCCTATATAAATTTGTTAAATTTTAATCTGTTTTTGTCTCCTTGTAATTTTCTTTCTAAAAAGTTCAAAGATAATTCTCACAAAATAACCAAAGGTGAAATTCATGAAAATG
Organism: Nicotiana tomentosiformis; assembly: GCF_000390325.3. Lineage (NCBI taxonomy): Eukaryota > Viridiplantae > Streptophyta > Magnoliopsida > Solanales > Solanaceae > Nicotiana > Nicotiana tomentosiformis. Next base: position 107,204,697 of record NC_090816.1, on the reverse strand, counting down.
ATCAAGATGAACAAAATATATTAGAAAACAGAGAATAAACTAATGCAGCGCTATAATAGGTTACTGTAGAAAACTTCTAGAAGATGTAATAGACTCTTCTTATTTAATCTTACTGGATAATCTTTTGAATTGATCAGAGGATACAATAGTCTTCACGTAATTAAACACAATACTTTCACTGTCTAGACAATTTTGCTGCCATGAAAATTAAAACAAATTCACACGAAAAAATTTCATGATTTAATCATATTGAAAATTTTCATTTTTTTTTTTGTTTTAATAAAGGATACAGATGAAGATATTACGATAAAGAAATTACCCCAACCCTTCAAGCTGTCTTCGTTTCCCAACTCAAAAACAGAAACCAAAACTGGCCAACGTCATTTCTCGTCCCTTCCTTTTTTATTTTGGTAACAATTTCTCGTCATTTTCTTTACTCGCCTTCTGTTTATTATTTTTAACATCGAAGAGAGGAAATCTCCAATTCAAGTGCCTTAATTTAAACCTTCTTTATTTGCATTCAGTTTAATGCTCAAAACTGACCCTGAGAATTGGAACGGTTGAATTACAATTGAAGTGACTTTTGACTTTTATAAAATGGCACATAAATGGGAAAACGGTTGAATTGGAATTGAAGTGACGTATCGGTCTTTAAAAAAACAGCACATAAATAGTTAAAAGTAGGAAATACACCTAAATTTTGAGAAAAAAGATAAATAAATTTCTTGGCCAAAAGAGATGTCACATCACCTTCTCATGTGGCCTCCTTTTATACTCTCTCCGTTCACTTTTACTTGGCACATTTTGACTTTTCACACCCATTAAAAAATAATAAATGAAATATATAATTTACCATGATACTCATATTAATTGATGCATATTTTATTGGATTTGAGAAAATAATTTGAAATGAGTAATAAATATTGTAGGTATAACAGGAAAAAAAAATTGTCTCTCTTAATATGCGTAAAGTGACAAGTAAAAATAAAAAAATATTTTTAGTATACATGCTAAGTAAAAGTGAACGGAAGGAATATATAGATATAGATTTCTGGAGACTAATAACTCCATATTAAAGACAACAGTGTTATATTTATGGTTTGTAATGTTAAGGAGTTTAAAATCAACTTAGATTTTATCTCTAGAATATCAGGTTGGCTAAATTTATTGTTGGATCACATCTAAAACATTTCCGTGGATTATGTACCTGGCACTATTCAAATACACGTGTAAAATCCATTAATACATCCTTCATTACTTTACAATAGGGATCTAGATGGGAGCCACATGTCCACTAAAATATTTAAAGGCTAAGATTAATTAAAATATTCTTCTTCCTCCTATGCTGCAATTAAAAATAATAAAAAGAACTACATAGTATAGTTACTCCCAAAATTAATAATCCGTAATATATATATAACCAATGTATATTTTTGTATATTTGGGTAGCAAATGTGAGTAGTTTTGGCGGTCAAGCAAATATGTATTTGCCTAAAAATAATAGGTTGTCAGCATTGCGAATTGGTTACCATGAAATTTTTACGAAAGGCAAAAGTGCACGGATACCCAATATTAATACCATTGCTTAACCTACACCCAATTCTTAAAATTGTTTAACTTATACCAATTTTTAATAAGTAATTAACATTTAGACTAAAATACCTTTAAAGTGGGAATTTGGGTATAAACTTCCGACAAATCCATACAGTGAAACTCCATGGGAGCACAATTTTGACATTACCAATTCATAACAACATAAAATAAAACAAAAAATGTACAAGCGAAGAGAAGGAAATCTACATATATTAACAATAAAAGCAATGTGTGAGCTTCTTCGTTTTCAACTGAAAAAGCTGTCATGTTTTGAACCGATTCACTAATTTATCATGATCACACAAAAGCCATGGTTATTTGTGTACGTCCGCTGCTTTATTCAAACCAAAAAATTATGTGAAAAAATATGCATCTAATAGTGTGATTGCAGGTATGAACTTAAGATATACTAGTATGAACTTCAGAAATTTGAGCATGAACTTCAAACATTTGACTATGAACATCAGACATTTGGGTCTGAAGTTAGGCTTGACCAATGGCGTAGCCTCCCTATGCCCACGGTGGTCATCAAGCGCACACCCTTCGCCAAAAAAATATATTCTTTATTATATAGGGTAAAATCGGTTCATATTAAATACTCGTATAATAGAGCGACATGTAGAACCAGAGATAGGGGGAAAGTGAGACAAGTGGAAACCAAGACCGGGGGCAGTAGCTTCGGTTAACACCGGAAAAGCCGTCGAATGGAAGATTGCTAATGAAGACAAACGAGTGAATGCCACCCGGTAGAATTCAATGAAGAATATTCTGCAATATTAAATACACAGTCTCTTATAAAGAATTATTGCATTCATAGCCTGTTGTTATACATTCTTCAATGGCCTCTATAATTGTCATTTAAGAGGGGCTTGATCCTAGGACCATGTTCCTTAGGTGCAACTATAAATATTGATTTCAATAACCATTGTAAGGGTACGAATTTTCTGACAAACTTATGCTACACATTATTCTAAGCTCAATAACACTTTATTTCTTGTTTATTGGTATTACTATTGCTTATGGAAGCTCTGCTCCCGGAACCAAACTATCTGTTATCTTATCTCGATTTCAACGCTAAGTCTTGTATTTTTATTTAATTTATTTATTATTTTGGGATCAAATCGATTAACTTGTCTATAAACCACGTATAAATTCAATTGTACCGTTTTACGGGTAAATAGTTTGGCGCCCACCGTGGAGCTTAGACAATTGCGTAATTGGGTTGATCCTTGCATATATTACTAAATTGTTTAAATTCTTTATTTCTTAGCGAAAAATTATTTAAAAAAATGGCAGATAACGATGTCAACTTCACTCACAACGTTGAGGACCAAGGAAATCAGCCTAAATACGAAGATTCGATCGGCGATACCCGCAACAAGGAGGACATAGGCCACACCGATCCATGGCGGACAGTATCCACGGCACTTTCGAGGGGCAACTCCTGATGATACTGAAGATGAGCACGTTGTGGAAACAATGAGAATCTTAAGAGAGCAACAAAGGGTTATTATGGGTCATCTCTCACGACAAAATCAGGTCATGACGGAGTTGAAGCAAGTTTTGCCGGGTGCTTCCAACAACACTAATGGAAGAGGTCTAGTTCCTCCCGGTACTCCCGCAAACCAAATAGCACAAAGGATTGATAACAACACCATGAGGGGTGAGGTCGGCTTCGATAGGGCCGTGGGGAACAGTAACAGATCCAGTAATACAATGAGAATGATCCCTTTAAAACCGAACTCGTGCGATTTATGAGGGAAATAAACGCCCAAATGGATCAAACCCCGGGCGCACCGCCGATGTTGAAAGGACCGGACTCAAAGAAGTACACCCAGTTGCCGTTCAAACCAAGCGCGACACCAGAGATGATCTCGAAGCAGTTCAAAATGCCAGACGTGCCAAAATATGATGGGACTTCAGATCCTCAGGAGTACATCACCACCTATACAACGTCGGTGAAATAAAATGACTTGGCGCCGCACGAGATTGAATCAGTCTTGTTAAAGAAGTTCGAGGAGACCCTCACGAAAGGAGCCCTGACATGGTACTCACTTTTGCCTGAGCACTCAATAGATTCCTTTGAGATGCTCGCAGATTCTTTTATCAAGGCCCATGTCGGGGCCAAGAAGGTACATGCCTGAAAGGCCGACATATTCAGAATTACAAAAGGAGAATCCGAATTGCTGCGGGAGTTCGTGACCAGGTTTAAAAAGGAGAGTTTGTTGCTACCGGCTGTGCTGGACGAATGGGCAGCTGAGGCATTTACCAAAGGGCTGAATCCGAGGAGTTCTGACGCTTTCCAGAAATTGAAAGAAAGTTTTCTCGAGTTCCAAGTGACAATATGAGCAGACGTCCATAACCGCTACGAATCGAAGATAAGAATAGAAGATGACCAGGTCGGTTTCCCGGTATCAACCAAGTGTCGGGATCGAGGAAAGAATAAGGAAAAATTGAAGGATGATCTCGACGCAGATCGATGGTCTTCTAGAGGTCAGTTTTTACCGTACGAAAAGGCTGAAGGATGTGGCAGATGTTTCCGGTCGACGGATAGATTCGCTATTGATAGGAGAGTTGATCGCGACCGGAATAACAGATCATTGCAGGATAAAGAGGTATCGGCCTCCCGAGACTCCACCTACCCCAGGATGTCCGAATATAATTTCAACATCAACGTGGTGGAATTGTTATCGACAATGAGAAACATGAAAGAAGCTCGATTCCCGAGGTTGATAAGATCTAACCCCAGCCAGAGGGACACCAATCTATGGCGCGAGTATCACGGGACTAACAGCCATCGGACAGGGGACTGCCGTCATTTGTACGAGGAGGTAGCGATATCGCTGAAAAACAGCCATCTCAGAGAATTCCTAAGCGGCCGGGCTAAGAATAACTACATCTACAACCATGATAACGTGAAACCCTCAAAAGTAGGAGAAGATCCCCTTCGTCTAACAATCAACATGATTTTCGAGAGGAACGAGATTAATGGCGTAAAATTTTCGGCAGCGAAAAAGACAAAGGTATCGGTGACCCATAGCAAGAGACTCTAGGAAGTCGCCAAAGACGACATCACCTTCATGGAGGAAGACGCGGATGGACTCCTACTACGGCACAACGATGCCCTAGCAATTTCTCTTAATGTTTTAGATTTTAAAATTAAACGTGTTTTGGTGGGCCTAGGAAGTTCATCTAATATTATCCGATGGAGAGTGCTGGAACAAGCCAAGCTGACCGGAAGTATCGTTCCGGAACTAAAGCTCCTCGTCGGGTTCAATTTAGCAAGCGTGACAACCCGAGGGGAGATTCTGCTGTCTACGAATGCCGAAGGGGTAATGAAGACGACCCTTTTTGAAGTAGTAGATGGCGATATGGGCTACAATATTATTCTTCGGAGACCATGGCTACACGAGATGAAGGTTGTGCCGTCAACATACCATAAACCTTTGAAATTCCCAACTTTGGAGGGAATTAAACAGATAAGAGGAGATCAACCGACTGCAAGGAGAGGAACGTGATCTTAGTTTCCATTAGTAAAGGGAACGAGCATGCGGCATAGCAATTACAGGAATTGTCGCCTGCTCCCGAGCTGAACGAAGTCAACAAGGGGAGGAGTCATCGGGATCCTATCAAGTACCAGAAGAAACATACGCAACCAAATCCACAGTAGAAAAAGCTCGAGCAAGTCGCATTGTTCAAAAAGTTCTTGGAGAAGAAGTTCCACTTAGGGACAGGATTAAACCCCGAGCTCAGGTCAGGGTTTATAAAATTTCTTAAATTTAATGTTGACTATTTTGCATGGTCGCATGCGGATATGACAGGTATCCCACCAGAGGTGGCCGTGCATAAGTTAAGCCTGGATCATAACATCCCTCCGGTAAGGCAGAAGAAGCGCCATATTGCCGAGGTCAGAAACAAATTTGTCGAAGAAGAGGTAACTTGATTGCTTGATATCGGTACAATCAAGGAGGTAAAGTATCCTGATTGGCTAGCTAACGTAGTAGTAGTTCTAAAAAAGAATAATAAATTTCATATGTGTGTAGATTATAATGATCTGAATAAGGCGTGCCCAAAAGAGTTATTCCCACTGCCAAACATTGATCAAATGATTGATGCGATGGCTGGGCACGAGTTGATGAGTTTCCTCGATGCCTATTCCGGGTAAAACCAAATCAAAATGAACCCGGAGGATCAGGAAAAAACTTTGTTCATAACGAACTTTGGTACATATTGCTATAATGTGATGCCTTTCGGGCTTAAGAACGCCAGAACCACTTATCAGAGGCTCGTGAAAAAAATGTTTGAAAAGCAAATAGGGAAAACAATGGAAGTTTATATGGATGATATGCTGGTTAAGTCTTTGAATGCAGGTGATCATCTTAAACACCTCTAAGAAACCTTTGGCATCCTAAGAAAGCACAACATCAAGCTTAACCCCGAGAAATGTGCATTTAGAGTCAGCTCCGGTAAGTTCTTAGGGTTTGTGGTGTCACAAGGGGGATCGAAGTCAATCTCGATAAAATTAAAGCCGTCGAAGACATTTCCGACTAGTTGTCGAATGTGAAAGAGGTTTAGAGGTTAACAAGAAGACTGCTGCTTTGAGTAGGTTCATTTCCCAGTCTTTATAAAAGTGCCATCACTTTTTCTCACTTATGAAGAAGAAGAACAACTTCGGATGGATTCCGGAATGCCAGCATGCTCTAAAAGATTTGAAAAGGTATTTATCGCGCCCTCCATTATTATCGAAATTAGAGGAAGGCGAACAATTGCCAATTTACTAAGCGGTCTCGGAGGTAGCGTTAAGTGCCGTTTTAGTCCGTGAAGATGAAGGTATGAAATCTCCTATTTATTCTGTTAGTAAAATTTTAACGGAAGTGGAAACTCGCTACCCACACCTCCAAAAATTGGCCCTAGATCTTGTAGTCGCCGCTCGAAAGCATATGCCTTATTTCCAATGTCACCCGATAACCATGGTGACAACCTTTCCCCTGCGGAGTATCCTTCACAAACCTGAACTTTCAAGTCGACTGGCCAAGCGGGCAGTCAAAATGAGTGAATTTGACATAGAGTATAAAACTAGGATTGCGATCAAGTCATAAGTTTTGGGTGACTTTATGGCCGATTTCAGTCCTGGACTGCTGCTCTGGCCACCAAAGAAGCGGTGATGATGTCTAAATCGACATCGGGAGTCTGGACCTTATTCACGGACGGAGCTTCCAACGTGAAAGGGCCCGGTCTAGGTGTAGTATTAATCATGCCTTCGGGAGAAACCCTGAGGCAGGCCGTAAGAATTGTTCCCTTGACTAACAATAAAGCAGATTATGAGGCCTTGATTATAGGACTCGAGTTGACCGGGGGACTGGACTCCGAGGTCATAGAAATCAAATGTGATTCCCAACTGGTAGTAAATCAGGTACACGAAATCTTCGACGCCAAAGAGAAACGCATGCAACAATATGTAGTGAAAGTCCAGGCTCTGCTTGCACGGTTCAGGGAATAGTCAATAACCTATAATCCAAGGGAGGAAAACACGGAAGCAGAAGCACTGGCCAATCTGGGCTCATCCACGGAAATGAAAGAATCAGACTCTAAAACGGTTGTGCAGCTTATGCATTCGGTATTGGATGTGGACGGCTATTATGAAGTAAACACGACCAATTTGGTCTGGTACTGGGGTAATGAGATCATTGATTATCTCGAGCACGGAAAATTACCCGAAGATCCCAAGGCATCCCGAGCGCTGCGCACTAAAGCAGCTCGATACAGATTCAGGGGAGGTCAATTGTATAGAAAATCTTTCCAAGGCCCATTGGCCCGATGTTTAGGAGCCTCCGAAGCTAATTACGTCGTGAGAGAAGTTCACAAAGGAATATGTAGAAATCACTCGGCGCGGATTCCTTAGTATTAAAGCTAATTAAGGCAGGCTACTACTAGCCCCAGATGGAACAAGACGTTAAGACTTATGTTCAGAATTGCGATAAGCGTCAACACCACGCACAGTTGGTGCATCAAGCGGCAGAGATATTGCACTCGGTTTTGTCGCCCTGGTTATTCATGAAATGGGGGATGGACATAGCTGGTCCGCTGCCGCCGGCTCCCGGTAAGGTAAGATTTTGGTTAATTTTAACTAACTACTTTTCTAAGCGGGTTGAAGAAGGTTCTTACCAGAAAATAGGCGAGCGCAAAGTAGTCGATTTCCTGTGGGAGAACATAATTTGCAGGTTCGGGATACCAAAAGAGATAGCTTGCGACAACGGGTCACAATTTATAGGCGCAAAAGTCACAAAATTCCTTGAAGACTTGAAAATCAAAATAATCACATCATCGCCATACCACCTGAGCGCAAATGGTCAAGCGGAATCAACAAACAAGGTGATAATTCAAAATCTCAAAGAGAGATTAGAAGCAGCCAAAGGCAAATGGCCCGAAGAGCTACCGGGAGTGCTATAGGCATACCGAACAATGGCCAAATCAAGCACGGGGGAAACACATTTCTCTCTCGTATACGGAGTAAAAGCCCTGATCCCAGTAGAAGTGGGAGAACCTACCATGAGATATTTTCGGGCGAACAAAGAAGCAAACAACGAAGCATTATTGGTCGGATTAGAGTTGCTAGACGAACGTAGGGACTTGACGCATATAAGGATGACAACCCAAAAACAAAAGAATGGAAAGATATTACAATTGAAGAGCCAATCTCTGTTATTTCAAAGTGGGAGACTTGATTTTAAGGAAAGTGGCTCAAAATACCCGAGAGCTTAATGCAGGAAAGATGGGTCCAACGTGGGAAGGCCCCTACCGGGTTTCAGCTGTCACCGAAAAAGGATCATACAAATTGAAAAATCAAGACGGACTAAAATTTTCGAGCAACTGGAATGTGGAACACCTCAAAAGATACTATTGTTGATGAGCACCGCCTATATGGAAAGTATGTGTTGCACTCTTTTTCCCTTCGTCCAGTTTTTGTCCCAATTGGGTTTGTCTGGCAAGGTTTTTAACGAGGCAGTAACGGAAAGCATACTAGGGAAAAAGCATCGTTAGCACAAATAAGACCTTTAAACAATAAGGCATGGAAGCAATGAGCTACTACGGGACTGTTAAATAGTCTTTTGCTCGATAGCAAAGTTCCTACCAGGAAATAAAGCTTGCTATCGGGCCGAAGGTTACTCGACCGTTCATGGGTGCAAGTCATTGGGGGTGGTTAGGTAATCTTTGGCTCTATAGCAAAGTTCCTAACGGAAAGTGAATCTTGCTTTCAGGCCAAAGATTATCCAACCATTCACTGGTGGGATCCTCAAAGGAGCAAGACTTCTAGTGTTAAAATTCTCATTCTTCGCATTCGAACACTGAGGGGAATGATATAAGAATACGGCAATATGACTGCCACATAAACCGGTACTATGAAATCCGGGAACAAAGATACATCATCGGGACCAGGGACTGCGCGGCCAGCCCCGTAGAAACAAGTTGTACAAATTAGCCACAAGTAATGGCAATTTATTTTTCAGCACAACGAATGCTTATATATTTTTCAAAATGGAAGGAATAAAGTAAAGTCCTTTTATTTTTATCTTGTTTCTTGTCCGAATGATGAATTAATTTTATCATTTGAAAGTTAATCAAGTACTTCAAAATACTAGTGCCAGAATGAACAGGAGACGTCCTCTTCAAGAGCACCATAAATATAAGAGGGCCCTCTCTTATAAAACCCTCACAGTAAAGGGTTGGTTCCGGAAGAATTCATGTCTGGGATCCAAATACTATCGGGAATAACACACCTGAAACCTTGCATAACTCGACGCAAAGAGAAATATTTGCGTAATACTAAAATGAAAAAGCACTTTTATATAGCAACCGTGCCAAGTAGCACAAGTACAAAAGTATGAAGTGGAAAACAAAAAGGAAAGAAAGAAAAAAGCTAAACTACTGCATCCCCAGAACCCGGGGGAGGAGAAGCATCTGCGCCCCCGGGAGAAGTAGGTGGATCTGCCGCCAGCTCAAGATTTTAACCTTCATCATCATTCCCTTCAAGTTCCTCCTCAGTTCCCAAGAACTCGGAACCGGAAGAGTCAGTCGCATCAGGGTGGACCGAGAGACCCTTCGGGCAGTTGACTCCAGCTCACGGTGCTTGGCAATCTCGGCGTCAAAGTCAATGATGCCCGCTTTGGCCTCTTCCAAGGTTTTTCTCCTTATGTTATACACAGAATATATTTTTCAACAATGAGGGAAGCCGCTCGGTGCTGAAGCTCTTCCTTAAGATGGTCAACCTCGATCGAAAGTTATAGCGGCCTGAAGGCTGACGTCAAGGTCACGGATAGTGGAGTTATAAACTTTATTATGCTCCATGACCTTCCTACACTTCTATTCCATCCGGGAATGCTTCTCCTCAGCAGCAACAGTCTCTTCAACTTTGGAGTTCAAGGTTGCCTCCAAATTATTTTGTCTTTCAGTAGAGGTAGTCTCACGATCGGTAGCAACAAGAACAACATTTTGGACATTGGTCCACTTTGCCTTGGCCTCTTGAAATTGTACCCTTACCTTTGCGGCCTCTTGGCTGAGGGTCACCACCTTTTGCTCACTCTGCTGCAACCGAGCCTCCAACTCAACGGCCTCGACAACTTGTGCTTCTAGTGTAGGGAGGCCAGCGGTAATTTGATCCCGCTCATCCAACAGTTGATCCCGCTCGGAAGTGAGTTTCTTGTTATCGAGGATCAACTTTTGAAGGCCATCGGAAGCAAGAAAGTTAGTTGCAAAATCAAAAGTTCAAATCAAAAATCCTGTCATAACAAAGTTAGAAGAAACTGCATAGGGAACAAATATCATACCGATGTTGAGTTGTGCATGACATTGTTTTTTATATACTCCCCCCAAGAGAGAATGTATTTTATTCTTATCTTTCTCTGAAACAAGAGGCTTCAGGTAATTAGCAAGTTCCACCGGTCGGGATAGGAGATGGCACCCGGTAAAGACCGAGAGGGAAACTCCCCTCCTCCTATGGACTGGTGACTAGGGAAGAAGGACATCCTCCTCTCGGGTATCAGCGGCCGGTAGAGATGATGTAACAGTTGCTGGTGGAGAAGGCATAATTGGCGAAGAAGGAGACGGAGCTGATGGCATTATAGGTTGAGAAGCACCTGCGACAGAAGTAGTGCTAGTTATTGGTTGCTCGTCAACCGAAGACGGAAAAGGCCCGGTACGCAGTCTCACAACACCGGGAGCAGCGACCAGGGCCCGGAAGTGAGAGTTAGAATCTTCTACTGTATCACACTCTCCCAGAGCGCCTGGACATCATCCTCGGTTGGCGTAACTAGCTCAGTAGATTAAGCATTATGTTGAGCTGATGAAGGTCGTCGTCTTCTATGTATAGAAGCCCATCATCACTAGCTCCCCCATCATCATCGATCACCATGGTGTTTGCGGCTGACTCATCACCTTTTTATTTTTACCCTTGTCCGTAGAGGAACGTCACCTTTTTTGTTACTTGTTCTCCGGTCAGAAACTCCAAGAGGAAGCACCTAAACCGAAAGCAGGTCCGACGACACCCGTTTGGGTGAAGGCCTCCTACAGCAACCTCGTCGCATCTGCGAGATCAGCCAAAACGTCCTCCTTAGGGACGATAACAAAACCCTGTGGAAGACCTGAATTCAACAAAAGAAAAAGTTAGCTAGTTTTCTTATATATGAGATAAAAACAAGATAAGTTCAAGAATCAACTTACTATGATTTTGGGCCTTCCACCCGTATTTAAGGGGAAATTCTTTCCACCGGTGGGTCTCAAGCGTAGTAACATCCAAAATCTTCTAGACCCACTAGTCCAAGTCTTCAACCCTTGGTGGTGTCCACCGAGTTGCTGAAATAATATGAAGAGAAGGATCGATAATAACATGGAACAACTTTTAATCAGAAAAAAAAAGACAGACGTTGAACTTACATTTACGATTATGTGACTCAGGAAAAGATGTAGTTGTGGCCGGGATGATATCCATGTTGGCAACTACAACGAACCGCTCCATCCATCCATGGCCGTTGTCGTTATCCATGCTAGTGAGCAAAGCATGGTGACCATGTTTGCTAAAGTTTATCATTCCCTCACGGAAAATCTTGAGGGAATAAAGGTTCATCATTCAAACCAGGGAGAGCTCTTCCCCCGTCTCCTGGCATAGCCTCCAAATGTAAGCTACCGTCCGCCACACAAAAGGGCTCACCTGTGCCAAGCATACTTGATAACGGAAGCAAAGCTCCAAAATTACGGAGTCAAGGTGAAGGGGTACATGTAAACGTACGTAAAACCCTTCTTGGGGAAGGTTACCCGCTCCGCAAGATCGGGAGTGATGCTGTTCAAATCATGGAACCCACAATCTTCCTTCACAACAGGAATGCTAGGAGGACGGATGAAAGAAGGGAATACACCAACAACCCATATGGGGGAGTTAGTAGAAGGAAATTTCTCCTCAAAATCCTTGGTTTTATTGAGCTTTATGGGGATAATGGTGCTCACCGTAGGAGGTGCAGCATCATCAATGCTTTCCTTATTCTTTGAAGAGCTAGAGTTCTTGGAAGAAGAGGCCATATTTAATAGAAGAAAGCAAAGGTTTCTCTCAAAAAGAAGGTTAAAGATATTTGAAAGCAAGAGAGAGTTGAGTAAGAAAAGTTGAGAGAGTTCAAAAAATTATGAAGTGTAAAAGGAGAAGAATGAAGAGTATAAGTAAAGGAATAGACAGCTAAAATTGTGGCCATGATTACCTCGAGAACCGGCAAAAGTATTGCTAAACCATGGGATGACGCGTGTTCGGAGTATTAAATGTGGAGAGACGTGCGTCTAATCAAGCGTCAAAAACCTTTTCAGAGGGAGTCAGAAAATTTCTCGCCAAGAAAGGTATATTCACCAACTTCCCGATGACACAAGGATGTGCCATAGGAAGTAGGGGGACTATCTGTATAGGGTAAAATCGGTTCATATAAAATACTCGTATAATAGAGCGACACATGAAATCAGAGATAGGTGGAAAGCGAGACAGATGAAAACCAAGACTGGGGGCAGCAGCTTCGGTTAACACCGGAGTGCCCCCCAAGGGAAGACTGCTAATGAAGACAAACGAGTGCCTACCACCCTATAATGACTCGGCCAGTTGTTTTGCTTTTTAGATCCTCGTTCCCCTAATTAAGACTCCCCGTATGTGTTGTTACTGTTTTATGACTTACGGGGATGGTTAGTTCGGGTTTGGAAGGGTTCGGGTTAAAATCGGAACACTTAGTTCCTTAATATTGGCTTAAAATGGTTAAGTTTGACTTGAGTCAATATTTTGAGTAAACTACCTCGGAATCGGGATTTGATGGTCCCAATAGGTTCGTATGATGATTTTGGACTTGGGCGTATATTCGGATTGGGTTTTGGATGACCCGGGCGCATTTCGGCACTTAATATTAAAAGTTCACGCATTAAAGGTTTTCAAGTTCTTTAAATTTGGTTTGAGGTAGTATTTGGTGCTATCAAGGTTCGATTTAAATTTGTGACTTGCACGCAAAATTTGGCATCATTCCGAGTTGATTTGATAGGAATAGGACGCGCGGAAGTGTTTCTAGAAGTTTTTGAGTTTCATAATTTGATTCATGCGTTTTGGCGTCCGATTCATATTTCTAGATGTTATTTTGGTGTTTCGAGTGTGCGAGCGGGTCCGTATTATATTGCTGGATGTGTGAGTGTAATTGGACGGGGTCCCAGGGGGCCCTGATGCAAAACGGATAGGAATCAGACTCAAAATTTGACTTGGGGGAGCTGTTGGTGCTCTAGTTTTGGTGCGTTCGCACCTGCAAGGTTTTGGCCGCAGGTGCGACCATGCAGAAGCGGCCCATCGACCGTAGAAGCAGCCTAGAGCAGGATGTCCAGTGGATGCAGAAGCAGAGGCCTTATCGCACCTGCGAGCTCGCAGGTGCGAGGAAAATGGTCGCAGGTGTGGGCTAGGCCAATGAGGCCTGGATTCGCAGGTGCGGGCGACCTACCACAGGCGCGTGTGCGCAGATGCGGACCAACTCCTCAAAAGTGAAAGCGCAGGCGTGCATTCTTCTATGCAAAAGCAGACTTGGCCAAGCTGGGCGAGGACCGCACATGCGATGGAGTTTTTCGCAGGTGCGGCGTCGCAGGTGCGCCCCAGAATCCGCATAAGCGAAAATCGCTGGGGCAGTGAGGTTCATTTAATGTCGGGACTTAGGCTATTTTGGTTCATTTCTTTCACTTCTTGGACGATTTTAGAGATATTTGAAGAGGGGTTTTTACCTAGCACTTTGAGGTCAGTAATCTCTATATAAGATGAGTTTAATACATGCTTTTGGGGTAGAATCTTAACACATAAATTGTAGAATTTGTGCGTTTAGTTGAAAAATCTAGGTTTTGATAAAAATGGGATTTGACCACGAAAATGATTATAGAATTGGGTAAAAATTTTATATTTGAGTTTGTGAGGTTATGGATAACATTTATCTTTAAAAATTTTCGGAATCCGGGCACATGGGCCCGGGGGTGAATTTTAAGAATCTTCCAATTTAGGTCGAGTAATTACTCTAATAGCTAAATTATGAACTTGTAAGCGTGTATTGATTGATTTAAATTAAAATTTGGCTAGCTTCGGATTGTTCGGCACCAAGTTGAGACTTTAGAGTGAATTTGTGGGCCGAAAGGTGAGTTTTGAGATGAGGTAAGTCTCTTGTATAACCTTGTAAGAGGGAACTCATCCTCTTAGGTGTATCTTGTTGTGTATTACTTGTGTGGGGAGCTATATACGCACTACGTGACGAGAGTCCGTGCGTATCTATATTCCATGATATGTCCGGGTAGTCTTAGATCCACATCATGCCTTAATTGTACCATTGTGTTTATTATGCATATTGATTGTTTTGAATAGAGCTGAGGCTAGGGATTTTTAAGTTGCAAATTTTAAATTTAGATTTTTTTTTTGGAAGAATTGAGGAAATACATAATAACTCTAAGAAATCCATGTCCTCTCGCGTCGCAAGTACTTTTGCGAGCGAGGTAAACTTCTCTACTCTCATGGGAGTGGGTCGTTCGCCTTGCCAGTATAATAGATGCATCTATGGTTCGTGCCGTTCGACCCTCGGTAGTGCACACAATATTTGGATAGGGTCGTACGATCTCGGCATAAATCGTGCGTGATAATACTCGGAGCCCGATTACACTTGATATTATTTTATGGCTTGAGAGGTTATAATTTATTTAATGACCGAAATTGATTTGGAACTAGTAAGTGTTAGTTGGAGACTTTGGAATTTACTATCAGTTAAAGAATCATTTATTCACTGCTTGCTATTATGTTATTATTATTATTCACATATTCCATGCCTATTTAGAATTTCTGTATTTTATTTGCTGTCTCATAGTAAGTGTTGATATCGACCCCTCATTACTACTTCTTCGAGTTTAGACTGGATACTTACTGGATACATGTTGTTTATGTACTCATGCTACACTTATGTACTAATCGTGCAAGATCTGAGGCAGGTGCATCTGGTGTCCATTCAGGCACGCACCCCATTATCCTGAGGCTTAGTGGTGAGATGTTCTCTGAGTCTGTTCTGCAGCACTCACAGTCTCTCTCTTTTGTATTTACTTTTTGTCTATCTCACTTTCAGACAATAGCTTAGGTGTTTTGTATATTCTATTAGTTTCTCATACACTCGTGACACCGGGTCTTGAGAACATGTTAGTAGACACTTTATCACTTTTGAGTATTTATTTCATCATATTTGCTCTTTTATTAGTTTACGCTTTACTTTATTAAATTTTTCACTTTTTATTTACTTAATAAATAAAAATCAACTACTTTGAAATTATTAAAAGGAATAAATATATGGCTAGTTCACCGTTTGCTTGCCTAGCGACGACGTTGGCCGCCATCACGGCCTATAGAAGGAATTGGGTCGTGACACACCCGGTAGCATTCAATGAAGAATATTCTGCAATATTAAATACACAGTTTGTTATAGAGAATTATGGCATTCATAGCGTGATGTTACACATTATTTAATATCCCCCATAATTGTCATTTAAGAGGGGTTTGATCCTAGGACCATGTTCCCTAGGTGCAACTATAAATAGCGATTTCAACAACCATTGTAAGGACATGAATTTTCTCACAAATTTATGCTACACATTATTCTAAACTCAATAACACTTCATTTCTTGTTTATTGGTATTACTATTGCATACGGAAGCTCTGCTCCCCGAATCAAGTTATCTACTATCTTATCTCAATTTTAACGCTAAGTCTTGTATTTTTATTTAATTTATTTATCATTTTGGGATCAAATCGATTCGTTTGTCTATAAACTACCATAAATTCAACTGTACTGCTTTATGGGTAAATATTTATATAAGTTAAATACTACTTTATATGGTTATATATATATTACATTTTGAACATCCTTAACACAGTTGAATGAGTCAGTTAAATGATTCAGGGTGTTCAAAGTGATGTGTTGTTCACGCATTCAAAATTCTTCCCATTTTATTTGCCAAGAGTAAACGAAAACCACCATGTCTGGTCTATTTGGTTCTTTTTCAATCTAAAACGTTTTCAAATAAAATAACTCTTAAAACTTGTTAAATAACTAACCTTAAAAGTAAATTTTTTAACTATAAGTTATTTCTTACATAAAATTTATAATTTAAAAGTTAAACTCTATAAAAATTTCATCAACAAAAGCTCTCTACAAACTACAAATCCTCTCAACTCTCTCTTTCCTTTGTTTCATGCTTATTTTTATTAGTAAAATTTCTAATGTTGTCTTTTTCTTATTTTAATTTTAATTTTTAAAATTATAGTTCTATTTTTTTTTTTTTATTGTTTAGCCAAATATTGCGTAGTTTGATCTAAAAATTTTGGTACACTATTCATCGACAAAAAAAAAATTATTGACTTATTTAAAGTTTGAACACCCTTGACGGAATTTCTGGCTATGCCATTAGGCTTGACATTACCCAACTTCAGACCCATATATCTGAAGTACTACTGCTATATGTCCAATATTTTTTCATGGATGAAATTAAATTTATCTCATATGCTAAGTCCAACAGACACCGTGATAATATTATCTTTGAAAAAATAAAGAGAAATTTTCAGAATCCACTATTGTTTAGTGGATATTAACTTCCTATAGCTACCATATATATAATTACTTCCTATAGCTACTATTTATTTGTTACGCGACTGTATTCGTTGTATTCGTGTTACTATATTCATGAATACAATAGCGAAATTCGCCTAAAAAATAGGGGAGTCCAGTTGTGTGACTGTATTCGCTGTATTTGTGCTACTATATTCATGAATACAGTAGCAGAATTCGCCTAAAAAATAGGGGAGTCCAGCTGTTTAATAACGGAAAGAGGATCAATTAGCGTGCATCACTCCTAATTTAACTCAACAAAATTAATTCTAAATAAATTTCGCTGCTACGCGACTGTATTCATTGTATTCGAGCTACTGCATTCATGAATACAATAGCATAATTCGCCCAAAAAATAAGGGGGTCCAGTTGTACGACTGTATTCGTTGTATTCGCGCTACTGTATTCATGAATACAGTAGCATAATTCGCCTAAAAATTAGGGGAGTCCAGCTGTTTAATAATAGAAAGAGGATCAATTAGCGTGTATCACTCCAAATTTTACTCAACAAAATCAATTCTATATAAATTTTGTTGCTATTGTGCTATATTCCATGTATTCGCGCGACTGTATTTATAAATATAATGAGGTAATCAAGAAATAAGGGTGTATACTGTTCTATTCAATTCGATTGCATACATTATATTCAATTCACAAATATTCATTATTCACTATTATACATTGTATTCAATTCATCGTATTCAATTCGACTGTATTCAAACAGCAAAAAATCACAAAACACAGTGATATTCGATTGTATTAAAAAAATACAAACTTTCTAAATACATAAATACAGGTAAAAAAAGAATATATTTCTACAAAAATATAATGTATTTGTATCATTGTATGTGACTAAAATAGCAAGGAAGAGAAGAAAGTTCGCCGGAGATGGTATTTTCCGGCCAAGCAAAATACTGTACATATTGTATTAAAATAAAAAATGGAGACGAGCAAAAATTCGGCCCTCAAATCATCTCCGACGTAGCCATGGCCAGATCTGTTCACCTAAGAGGATGAGCCAATAATGGATGATGACGCTGACGATTCTGACGACGATCACAATAACAACGATGATTCTGGCGCCTACTGTTCGCCTACTCCCTTTTCACTTCAGATCTACTCTTTTCGCTTAAGAAAGTCCACATAGCAACCAAAAATGGCTGCTACGATGACTGCCTTGATGGAAAAGGGAGAGAGATTTGAAGGTAAAGAGAGTGAATTGAGAATCTTATTGATAGAGAGAGAAGGAAGAGAGAGACAAAGATTATAATTGGTGTATTTCACTCTTCAATTGTAGGGTATAAAATAAATACCTATTTGATATAAAATAGAAAAGGTAGCTATAAGTAGAAAAGGTAGCTATAAGTAATAATATTTTGAAATTATTTTGGTTTATAATAAATAGGGTGTAATAGGTTGCTATATGAGGTAAAATTTAACCAACAATTAAGAATGCTAACTACTACCTTAATCTCAAAGAGTATACATAACTTAGTCTAATGATAAAATCAACAATATCAGAGTTAATGCATCGAAGATGAGCAGCTCTGCAGGTGATTCAACTCAGACGATACTCATGGGCCATGGCAGCACAACTGAAGAAGACGAAGAAGGAGAAAGCAAAGTGCTCCATTCATAAGTTATAACTAGAAAAAATTCAACATGCCTAGTCTCTCTCACGTTCTTCTCCCACTTTATTGCAATTACGTTAAATGGATTAACATAAGGAAAAAAATAAAATTTCATCTCAGAGAAATTATTGATAGGCCGAAGATCACTATTTAGACAAACATAAATTATAAGCGAATGTGATTGCACAAAGATAGGTAACAATTATGTTTGGCCAAACTTACTTTGAAGGGAGAAGGGCAAGAAAATCTTTTGAGATCCACTTTATCCATAAAATGGCCAACTGTGCACAGAATTAATAAAACATGGGATACATTAAAGGGATCATTACACAAATAGTCGGTTGGATTTATTGTTTATTTTTTTCTAACTAGTGTACATAATTTTTTTTTTAAAATTACGAAAGAAGAGAAATTAATGGCCCAAGAGTGGTGAGTCCATTGATTAAAAGGCCCATCTAACAATAATCTATCTATATATTATTAAAGGAGAGGAAAAATCACTTTCCTTAAGCCAAATGGCATGATAGAAAAATCTACGTGACATAAGTGGTTAATAATTAAATATTGGCTTTTGTTTTTGAATTTAAATATCTATAAAATAATAAAATAAAATATTTTATAATAAAAAATGAAAATTAAAAAAAATGTCCATTCAAATTGGAGAGTAGTTTCAAGTTGGAGTTTTTAAATTATTTTAAAATAAAAAACTAAAATTAAAAAAATTAAAAACTACCAATTCAATATTTCTTTGCTTTTATTAATAATTTTCGTTTTTTTTTAAAAATAAAAAGTTTATTTATTCAAAAAATATTATTGAGAATAATATAATAAAACATAAAATAAAAAATATATATCTTCTATTATAAAGTAGCATACAAAAATTTAAATAAATTAATATGCTAATAAAAATTTCTATTAACAATGTAATAATACTAAATATTAGATAATATAATAAAAAATACAAAAAAAAGGTTATTCATGCCTGTATAAGTCTCTTTAATTTAATTGAGATTTTATTCATTAAAACTCAGAAAATATTATTAGAACAATAAGATAAAATTTAAAATAAAAAAATATTTCAAGAGTAATAAAATATATATCTTCTATTATATTATAAAAATAAAGTAGTACACAAAAATATTAAACAAAATAATATGCTAATAATTTTTTTTTATTAACAATGCAATAATACTAAAATTGGATAATATAATAAAGAAAAATAGAAAAACAAAAAGTTATTCGATGCCTATATATGTCTGTTTAATTTAATAAAAATTTTATTATTGAGTATATCATATTGACAAATAAGATGACAATTGAAATTTATTAAAACAATAAGATTTATTATGTTCAAACAAGCCGATCACAATTTAATTTAATTAGTATTTTTTGACTACTAGTTTGGTAAAAATGTAAGGGTAATATAGGAATCTTAGACCGTCGATCTCAATCTTCTTCTGCCCTCACTCGTCAGTCGTCACACACAATCTCTCTCTCCGTTCTTCTTCGCGGTACACTCGTAACAATAACCCTAAAAAAGAAAAATCACTTATTTTCATCAACATTTTTCAATCCCCAAACACCTAATCTCTAATTCAGATCCTCACTGTTTTTCAACAGAAAATTGAATTGACGTCACCGCCCTTAGAAAAGTTTCCCTTAACCCCTTTTTTGTTTCAAATTTTTCCTTTTAATAATTGTTTTGATTTTGTTTTTCTTTAAAGTTCTTCATTTGTTGTTTTGTTTCTCAATTTCGATGTTTCTAATCTGATGAAGCTCGGTTTTATGTGTTTACGGTGTAACTAGGGTTTTGATACTCATAAAAGTGATTCAAGCCTCTGAGCCCTAATTTACAAGGTTAGTCTTTCTTTCAAATTTGTTTAGCAAAAGACTATCCATTTCCTTTTTTTAATTGTGTTTATTTCTAAGGTTATTTATGTTTAATTGATGCATTTACCTATAAGTATCACCGCATTGTATTTATTCAAAAAGGTTATATCATTGGCAGGAGTAATTTTCACTGATATATATTGGATTATTATGCTTAATTAATTGATGCATTTTCCTGTAAGTATCACCACATTGTATTATGAAAACAAAGTATCACCCATGTTGTATTATAGGCAGAAGTGATATTCACTCTCATAATATATGGAGGATTCATAATAGCGGACCTCAGCTAATTTAGGATTGACTCATTTTTGTTTAAAAAAGATTTTTCACAGAACTGTGTATTTTTAGACTCCAAAATAGATCTGATTCTCTAAGGAGGTAGGAGGCTTTATGGTCACTGTTCTTGTCATAGAGGCATTTCATTTTCATAGTGGAATTTGGTTGGTTTTTGTCTTTTCTTAAAATATACTCTTGCTTCCTTTATCTAGGTATCCCACATTCTGTAAAAACTTCATTGTTTTCTACATTTGCATTTGTCCTATGTGGAAAATGAGCTGGGGTAGAAAAATTGTTGGCCTATATATATATATATATCCTTTTAGAGTTAGGTTTGCATTAGTTTTCTGCTGCTGATTTCTCTCTTGCAGACTCAGGTCTTACTTTGCTATAGTTTAAGATGGTCTCTGCAGTCTAATGAGCCTACTTGACATTACAGTATCTGTTAGTTTCAGATTCCAAAATGTTGATGTCTTTTTCTAGTTTTGAGTGCTCTTACATACACATTTGGACATGTTTGCCTTCTTGTTGACTTCTTGATGGTTCGATCAGGTACCATTTTTGGATAAAACTAATATTTGGAAGAAACAGGATGTCGTCACCGTATCCCATTATTGATAATCCGCCAATTGATCAGTTGAAGGTCACAGAGCTGAAAGAAGAGCTTAAGAGACGTAATCTGCCCATTAAGGGGTTGAAGCAAGAGTTGGTAAGGCGATTAGCTGAAGCAATCCTCGAAGAACAGGATGCTGCTCATTCTAAGTCTGAGAACGATAGTGATTCCACGCCTGTGCCAGAGAAAGAAATGGCTGAACCCGTTGATTCTGAGAATTCCAAGGATGATTTTGATGCTGGCAATATCACAGATAAGAAAGCGGATGAGAAAATGAGCGAGGTTGATGCAGCTGAAAACAGAGTGCAATCGGATGAAGGGAAATTCTCAATTGAGGAGCCGGTTGGTGGTGCTATTTCTACTATGGTTGAAAAGGATCCGATAGACCAATTTGGTGATGCGAAAAGCAGTGCTCCAACCGAAGAGGACCAGATAGCTGAAGTTAGTGTTGTGCAAACCAGTGAACATGTCAGTGTGAGTGTAGAGTCTGTCACAGCTTTAAGTGGACAGGACTCGCTAAAATATGAAACCCAGAATGAGAGTGGAGATTTAAAAGAGCAGTTGGAGAATCCCATTTCAAATTCTTCACTAGTGGAGGAAAAGGTCAGTTCATCCATTCTGGAAAGTCAGGTATCTGAGGTCAGCCCTGTTTTAGGGTTCCAAGTAAAATCTGATTTTGTTTCAACTGATGTCTCAATTAGTGAAAAAACAGAACTGAAGGATAATGTAATAGCTAATGATGTCAAGTTAGAATTAGATATTAAACCTGAGATGGTGCAGCTATTGTCGAGCAGTGATGTCCCTGATGATGCAAAATTGCATCCTATGGATGTAGAAGAACCACATGACAAGAAAGTATCTACAGAAGAACCAGGCAAGGAAAACGAGAAATATCCTGAAGTTAGTGTTGTGCAAACCAGTGATCCTGTCAGTGTGAGTGTAGAGTCTGCCACAGCTTTAAGTGGACAAGACTCGCAAAAATATGAAATCCAGAATGAGAGCGGGGATCTAAAAGAGCAGCGGGAGAATCACATTTCAAATTCTTCACTGGATGAGGCAAAGATCAGTTCATCCAATCTGGAAACTCAGGTATCTGAGCTCAGCCCTATTTTAGGGTTTCGAGTAAAATCTGATTCTGTTTCCACTGATATCTCAATTGATGAAAAAATAGAACTGAAGGATAACGTAATTGCTAATGATGTCAAGTTAGAATTAGATGTTAAACCTGAGATGGTGCAGCTATTGTCGAGCAGTGATGTCCCTGATGATGCAAAATTGCATCCTATGGATGTAGAAAAACCAGTATCTACAGAAGAACCAGGCAACGAAAACGATAAATATGTTGATATAATGAAGACGGATGGCAATGGGGATTCTGCAGAGAAGTTGCAATTAGACCGAAGTCCTGGTGAGGATTCCATGGAGGAGGATGTTTCAGACGGTAAATTAGCTGATTCTAAGTTGGACTCAGTGAAAGAAACAGATGGAAAGAAAGAAATTGAAATGGACACGAATAGGGAGGTAGGATTTGTTGCTTCTGTGGATGATGCTAGGTCAGCTGCCCATATAGATACCAATGTTGAAGACGATAGTCCCACTGTGCTGTCTATGAAAAGAAAACTTCATGGTAAGTTGACCTCAATAGTTCTTTTTGCTATTTTTTACTACTCTGTTATGGCTTTACAATTTTCTTTTTGTGGATTCTGATTGCTAAAGCGTCACAAGAATCTTATTTGCTCTAATTTTATTGGCTATTAGCGGATACTTCAAAGTAGAAAGAATAATGAGTACAGAGATTGGAGAAGCATTCCCTGTAGGCTTTATGCATATCCCGGTCGCTCCTTTTTCAAGGAACACTTCTGTATTTACATTTCATTCCTCTCATGTCTTCTGACAGTGCAATTATTATGACTTTACAATTTATTTATTTTTGATTCTGATTGCTAAAGTGTCACAAGAATCTTATTAGCCGTAAATTGTAATTTTACTGGCTATTAGCAGATTCTTAGAGTGTAAAAGATGAGTACAGAGATTGGAGAAACATTCCCTGTAGGCTTTATGCATATACAAGTCTTTCCTTTTTCAAGGAACACTTCTGTATTCACATTTCATTCCTCCCAATGTCTTCTGACAGTGCAGTTCTGATTAAGCACTTTGCTATTTAATGGGAATCAAATAAATGGCACTTATTGCTTATATCATTGCTCTGGAAATTTCTTAGATCTGCCCCCAATCTTATCTTCTATGTATTGCTGTAGATCAAGGAACAGCAGCTGGGAGCAATGATATTGTAAAGAGGCAGCGTAGATGGAATTCAGAAGATCTTAAAATTCCTGAGAACAAGAAAGGTGATGCTGTGGCCTCAACTACCCCCAAGGATTTTTTCCAGCCCTCTTTCAGACGTAGTTTCTCTAGATCTGATTCAATGGCCAAGGAGGAACCACCAAAAGAACGTGTGGGTGAGTTGCCACTTCTTTGATGGTGAAATGAGTATACTCTGGATGTATATGGGTATGAATAATGTAATTGTGTTGATTGTAACAGTTCCCCCATCATCAAAAGTGCCTACTAATTCTCTCTTGATCGGAAATTTTCTGCGGCCTTTCACCTTGAAAGCGGTGCAAGAGCTACTTAGCAAGACGGGTACTGTGACAAATTTCTGGATGGACGCTATTAAAACCCACTGCTTTGTTTCTGTAAGCACTCTTATCTTTGTTGGTTTTCTCTCTGCCTCCTACGACACATTTGTCTTGGTGAATTTTAAGTTGCTGTCGAATTTTGTGCAGTTTTCATCTGTAGAAGAAGCTATAGAAACTCGAAATGCTATATACAATCTGCAATGGCCTCCGCATGTAGGAAAGCTACTTGTTGCTGAGTTTGTTGATCCCCAGGGAGTGAAAGATAAGGTTGAAGCACCACCTCAATCTCCTTCAACTCATGCAACTCCTGTGACCACAATCTCGGCTGCGGCCGTGCCTTCTGCCCAGCGCCAACCATCCCCAAGGCAACAGATGCAGAACAGGCAGCTTCAACCTGAGAAACTTCCACCACCTCCACTTCCTGAGAAACTCGACCCTCCAATTGTCACTCTGGATGATCTCTTTAAAAAGACAAAGGCAACACCTCGCATTTACTATTTGCCCTTGTCTGATGACCAAGTTGCAGAAAAGTTGAAGGCACAAGGGAAGATTATCAAGCAGTAGAATTAGGCTATAATTTATCCTAATCTCATCTTTGGTTTCTCATGGGTCAGTCTTACACTGTAAGAGAATGGTAAGAGTATCATATTATTGCATCTTTGCAGGTCTGCAGGTCTTGTATGTAGCAAGCTCTGGTTTGGTCACTGGAGAAGCTGGTTCGATGACAGTTGTCTTTTGCAAGTGTTACCTTGCCTCCGTGATAGCTTTTCGTGCAAGGACATTCTTATAAAAAGCTCATTGTGTTTCTTCACCGAATCAGATCCCCAGTTCTTGCGACCTTAGAATTTTTGCATCTGTTGTCTGGTCGAATGAAAAACCTTGCGGAGTTATCTCTGGAACTATAATTACTGTTGTAGTTTAGAGCAGAACCTTGGTTTCTGGGGTGTACTTTGTTAGAGTGCAGTCCTTTTGATATAATTTGCTCAGATGTTCCTTTTGATATAATTTGCTCAGATGTTGATGAGGATTCTTCTTGCTATTCACTGCCTAGGAGTCTGATTGACTCTATTTGTGTACTTGTTATCAAACATGACGGACTTTCTATTGGTGGGCAGTAAAACAATCAACCTGAGTTTGGTTTTAGTGGACTGAACTATTATTAGAGTCTATTACTGTACTAATATCAGTTATGAATATGCTATGGGGCGTTTCAGTCTAAAAAAATAAATAAATATAGGAATTTTTACTTTCCTATACACTAATTGAAACTTTATTACCATCCTACTTAAGTTTCAATTTAATTACATCCTATATACAATTTACCAATTATATACACTTTAGGAATTAAATGAGTATCCCTTTATATTAGGAATCAATTATTTCTCATCCTTATTCTCTCCCCCTTTTGTGCTCGCTCTCTCTCAATCCCTAATTCCAGTAATGTAGAGCAAAGGGAAAGAGAGCAGTAATAATTCCATGCTTATTGCACAATTGGTGTTCAAATTCCGGTAATGTTGTACAATTGGTGTTCAAATTGAAATTGTTAATAATAATTTTTTAAGGTGTTTGACTCTCCACCATTGACAACCATTAAAAAGCTTTGAAGCTTTAAATTCGAATTTGGGTTTTCAAAAATCATTATTTGTTTGAATTGGGTGTTGCAAACAATTGAAAATATTGTTTGGAGTTTATATCTCAATTTTGAGGGTGTTTTGGTGAAGATTACACTTGATTTTGGCTGAATTTCAGATAGAAGAAGAAGACATGACATACATTATACTTACGAAATTGTAGTAAAGTTGTAGTAAAATTGTAGGTAAATTGTATTCTGTTGTTTATATATATATTTTTATTTAAATATTGTATGAAAGTTAAACAATATTGTATAAAATTTGTATAAAAATTGTATTTAAGTTGTATGATATTGTAGTTGTATATAACTGGGTAGAAATAATGTATGAAAGTTGTAGATAAGTTGTATAATATATAATTAGTTGTATGAAATTTATTTTTACTATGTATAAATCAAATACAAAATATACAAAAGACATATTGTATAAAATTTGTATAAAAATTATATTTAAGTTGTATGATATTGTAGTTATATTTAACTGTGTAGAAATAATGTATGAAAGTTGTAGATAAGTTGTAGAT
This sequence comes from Nicotiana tomentosiformis, assembly GCF_000390325.3. NCBI lineage: Eukaryota > Viridiplantae > Streptophyta > Magnoliopsida > Solanales > Solanaceae > Nicotiana > Nicotiana tomentosiformis. The sequence continues at coordinate 107,178,722 of NC_090816.1, read as the reverse complement.
ATGTTGTAAATAAGTGTATACTGTATATTTAGTTGTATGAAATTTATTTTTAGCATGTATGAAAGTTATTGATAAGTTATAAATAAGTTGTATATTATATAATTAGTTGTATAAAATTTATTTTTAGTTTATATGATGCTGTAGATGTATCAAATTTGTATTAAAGTTTTACGAAATTTATTTTTTTAATTTATATGTTGTTGTACCATACAAATTTATCATCTCTCTGTTCCAATTTGTTGTACTCTAAAAACAAAGACAAACTTGTTAGACAGTTTCCGTGCATGTTGAGTAACTCATACAGTCTGAGAGTCCTAGTCTTGCGTTCCAATCTATTTACTGGAAGTATTGAGTGTGATCCAACATGAAATAGCTGGAAAAATCTCCAGATCATAGATATAGCTTCCAACAACTTCACTTGTATGTTGAATGCAGAATGCTTTCCAAATTGGAGAGGAGCGATGATCAGAGATGATTACATAGAGTCACGACGCCACATCCATCTTAGGTTCCTCCAATTTTAATTGATTATCACACGCCCCTGATTACACATGTGTAACCCTCCCCAATATTAGAATGCACGCATATATCAAGAGTGATAAGTTATCCAAGCAGCAAAGTAATATGATATGCAATTCTGGGAAAAAAAAACATATGAAGGAATATACACAATCAAACAAATTAAAAAGAGAAAGTGATTATGAGAATGGCTAGCAAGCGATACGCACCTAAATCAAAGAAGAAGGTGAAGATTGCAGAGAAGAGACCACCGATGAAAGTAGAAAAATAAGGAAAGAGAAAAGGAGAAAAAAAATAAAAAGAGTGTAACTAAATCCTTTGATTGAAAGCACTAATAATGGATTGAGAGCCTTTTAAGGTGGAATATATATATATTGTAGATAAAACTTGTTTAGGTCAGGTAATTAACTAAACGTGGACATTTTTGATAATAAAATTTCAAATAGTGTATATGAACGAAAAAATCTCTTAAATATATGCTATGCAGCTGTGGGCTTCTTTTTATTATTTTTTGTAGAAGAAAAGAAGAGAGCATTATCAACAGTTAGACACCACAAGTTCACACACACAAACTTGTGCAAGAAGCTTCATCATACTATTCTAATACTCTACCATTTAGGATGTGTTTGGTATGAATGGAAAATGATATTTTCTAATTTTTCCTTGTTTGTGGCTTAATTATAATATTTTTCTTATGAACTCATTTCCTTCGGATGGAGGAAAAGAGGAGGGAAAATATTTTCTAATACTCTCTTTCAACCTTCCCCACGCCAACTCTCCTCCCAATCCACACCATTGCCACCTCGGTTTCCAGGCTCCCACCGCCACCCTCATCCCCTTGCCCTCACCCCTTTTGTCTCCTATAATATTTGCCTAGATTATATATATATATATATATTTTAAAATATTTTTGCTAAGCAACTAAATACCATAAAATAAGTAAGAAAATTACTTATTTTTTAAGAAATATTTTCCATGGACAACATTTTCCTTTATACCAAACACACCCTTAGAGTGATTATAAAACAAGAGTAATTTGTGCTTCCATGACTAATGTGATCTAAGAACGTATATTTACTAGTATAATAACTAAAAATTGGCATCCGCAGCGAAGTATCAATCTTGCTGCTTTTTCTAGTGAAGAATAATCACCAATATTTGAGAATAACATACTCACTATTACTCATATTACCTAGCTAAACGGAGTTGGAATTTCTCCATCTAGTTTAATCTATATAGCAAATTTTTGACAAGTTACATTAGTTGATCATACTTCTTTGCATATTTTTTTTTCACCAATAAACATTTCCAATTTTACACCAACTAGCTTCAGTAAACATTTGTATAAATAATTCAAGTAATCTTATAAAACATCAGTACCAAGGGCGCTCAACTATATATGAGACATATCAATAACTTTTTCCCCTCACGGCTAGGGGTAAGGGTGTCAATGGTTCGATTCGGCTGATTATTATAAGAAATTTATATTATACTATTTTAGTTACTTAATTGAGTATAACCTAAATTAGACTTTTTAAAATCGTCACAATCATCTCAATTTCTCTTCGGGTATTAGTACAATTTAGTTAATTTTCGGTACTTTATTTTTAGAACTTTGTGTAAGAGTAATGATGTGTGGCTATAATTCCATAGTTTCGTACATTATGTGCCTTGCATTTTACATGCTTTAATGATAAATTGTACTTTATTTGCGCATAATGGGGTCTATTTTATGTGTAGGTAAATTGAAGATGAAAGTAGAGCAAAAGGGATACTTAAACGTTGAAAGTGTGCTCGAGAACAGTGAAAAGGAGAGACCTGACAAGGCCATCCAAAGGCCAGGCTGGACCAGGCTTTAGCCTGGCGAGGCCAGCCTAACGCCAGGCTGGACCAGGCTTTAGCCTGGCGAGGGAGGCCAGCCTAAGGCCAGGCTGGACCAGGCTTTAGCCTGGCGAGGCCAGCCAAATTCCAGGCGTTAGGCTGGCGACGCCAGGCCTAACGCCAGGTCCAATCCGAGTTTTGAAGACTTAATTCGTTCCGGGTTTGACTAGGACTCGGCTCACACGTTTAGGGTTTCTTCTACACATATAAATAGACCAAAAATACCACTTGGAAGAACGTTTTGTTTTCAGCAGCCAAGGAACTTGGGCAGCCAGAGGCAAGAAGAGCTGGTGGAATCAACTCTTGGGAGTTAGAATCATCATTTCTACATCTTTTCATCTTTACTCTATATTTTAATTATGCAAAATATTTGGGATATTGTTACTATGAGTATGAGTATCTAAATTCCTAATCTAGGGTTTTGATGGAACCTATTGAAGGATGATTTTCTTGTTACGTTAATATAGATTTGCCGTAGTATTTTCTCTATTTGTTCAACTATATTATTTTTGTAGTTGATTGAAGGGCTCTCGATTAGCTGTGCCTATTTAGTATGTATTACTCATGAGAGAGTGTATATTTAGGTAGTTGTTGAACAACATCACTCCTAAACGTATATGAGGGATCAATACGGAGGTTTAAAGGTGGGTTTAGGGATAACGAAATCTTGATGCGATCTGAGTGAGCTATACTTAATGCCAGCTAGCGTAATTCGGGAGAATATGCCTAGTAAATTGTGATAATTACTCGGGAGAGAGTTACGACAGTTAGAGTGCTCATGGTCGATAGAGAAGACTTAGGCAAATTTGTAGAAAATGTAGCGGAAAAGATTCCAACAATAAGGGAAATCACAACCTTAGATCATTCCAATTCTTATTTACAACCCGTTCATAGTGAGTTGTTAATTATTACATTTTCATTACGTAATATTTAGTTAATAAAACCCAATCTGTTACTTAAATATTTCTGAAGATTGATTGTGTGAATTTGTGCGAGTCTAGTAGCTGTGTTTGATAGGTTAATTCCTTGTGGGATTCGACTCCGGACTTATTAGTTGGAATATATTTACAACGACCGCTTAGTCCTTTTTATAAGGCATAATTGGGCATGATCAAATTTTGGCATCGTTGCCGGGGAATTAACGGTATTAATTGCAGCTAAAAAAAGTGCTAGAATTCTTAGTGTAGTCAATTTTCTCCATTATAAACCAAATATATTGAAATTTTAACATTTGTAGTCTTGGGTGTTACAGGTGCATGCCTAGGAATTACTCAAGAACTGGTGAATTGCTTGAAACGATATCAGATCCTGAGAAAGTTTTCAAGGCACTAAATCATGAAAACAAGAGAAGCAAACAACAACGAAACTCGAGAGAACAAATTGAACCAAACATGGGTGACGGAATAGAAAATCCAATAAACAACAGAAACAATGAGAATGAACCAAACATTCGGGGTGTGGTGCCTCTTGTACCAGAAACAACATTATATGATTGGGCACATCCCACCATCGATAATCTGACAACCGCAATTACAGTCCCTCAGATATAAGCAGAATCATTCCAAATCACAAATAACATGATACATTTGTTGCAGAACAAGGGACTGTTCTCAGGGTCACACATTGAAGATCCTCAGCAGCTCCTGAAGTATTTTCTGTCAATATGTTTAACGCAAAGGCAACCTAACGTAACACCGGATGCAATAAAGCTTTTGTTGTTCCCATTCTCGATGACAGGAGAAGCTCAGACTTGGCTTAATTCACTCCCCATAAATTCCATCACTACTTGGGAGGAATTAGTCAAGCAATTTTTGAACAGATTCTACCCACCATATAAAATTGCCCAACAGATTGATGATATATTGAGCTACAGGCAGAGACCAACAGAATCACTACATGAAATGTGGGAGAGGTTCAAGGGCATGCTGGTTAAGTGTCCACATCATGGTATTCCAGATCAGATGTTGGGACAGAGATTCTACATGGGACTGGCTGACAGCTTAAAGGCCAATGTTGATGCTTCAGCAGGTGGAGCATTTTTGAGATGTAGACTGGCTGACAGCTTAAAGGCCAATGTTGATGCTTCAGCAGGTGGAGCATTTTTGAGTAAAACATTCGCAGAATGCAAGATCCTACTTGATAAGATGGCACAAAACTCATGATGGATGACTAGAGCCTCCACAATCACTCCGGTAGTTCACTCAGTGGCGTTGGACCCAAACAACTCCATAGATGAGAATGTGGCACTCTAATGACACAAATGAGTATCCTCACCAAAAAGATTGATGAATTAGGTCAGAAGCAGCAGGTTCACATAGTTGACACAACTAATGGGGGCTTATGTACACCATGCATTAACCAACCATATGTTTGCTCGTGGAGGGCGGAAGGTGACAACTAGCGATATCATGAAGATATGAATTATGTAGCCAACTATGGGGGACATAGGCAAGGTGGTCTGAATTGGGATCAACATAATCAACAATATAGACCAACGCAGCAGCAGTACAATAACAACAACAATTCTGGAGCTATGCGACCAATGGGTCAAGTTGCGCCTTACCCAAGGCAACATGGCTACATCCAGCAAAATCAGCAGCTGACTTATCAACAACCTCAATAACAACAGATTATAAGACCAGATGATGGGTTTACTAAACTTGAGGGAATGTTGGACAGCAACAACAGAATGCTGCAACAATTGATTGGGTCCACAGGAAAATGCAACAGAGGGTAGACTCGCATGAATCAGCGATAAAGGGTATTGAGATTCAATTAGGACAGATTTCTATGGCCCTAAACAATCGTCCCCAAGGAACGTTACCTGTAGATACACAAGTCAATCCAAAAGAATAGGGCCCGAAACAGCTTATGGAAGTGAGTCTACGAAATGGTAGAGACCTAGATCTGGAGTAAAAGATGGCTCACGAAAGCCGGCCTACTGAAACACTTGTGCCTGTCCCCATTGAGATAGATGACTTAACATGGTTGACAGAGGTGACAGTACAACATGCACCAACCGAAACAAGCAAAGAAAAAGAAGTCGCGAAGGAAACTGAGTCTGAGCAAGAGAAGGCAGCAGAAACAGTGCCAGAGCAGGTTCAAAATCAAACCACATTAAAGAAGCGGCCTCCAGCACCTTTCCCCCAAAGATTGGCCAAATGTAAAAAAGATGGGCAATATAAGAAATTCTTGGAGATGTTGAAGCAAATTCAGGTAAACATTCCATTGATTGATGCCTTAAAGGAAATGCCTGGTTATGCAAAAATGATGAAGGACTTGATGTCTCGTAAGTTTGACTTTCAAGACTTGGCCACAATTATACTAACTCAGATATGTAGTGTTGTTGTGACAAGACCCATAGCTGAGAAGTTATCTGATCCAGGGAGTTTCACAATCCCATGCACTATAGGCAACTATGCATTTGCTAAGGCACTCTGTGATTTGGGGGCAAGCATAAACTTGATGCCCTTGACTATCTACAAAAGGTTAGGCATTGGAAGAGATAGACCCACGTCTATGCTGTTACAGCTGGCTGATCGGACAGTGAAGAGGCCCTCTGGTATCCTTGATGATATATTAGTACAGGTGGGGAAGTTTGTTTTCCCAGCATAGTTTTTCATTTTAGACTGCCGGGTTGACGAGGAGATTCCCATAATTTTGGGAAGGCCATTCTTGGTCACTGGGAGAGCCCTAATTGACTGTGAAACTGGAGAGCTAAAGATGAGATTAAATAATGAAGAGATAACATTTATGCAGAAATCTATGCGGCGACCCAGTGAGTTTGCTAATTGCTCTCTGATAGAAGCTATGGATGTGATCTTGGAGGAGGAAGATGAGACTCTGAATGCAAAAGACCCTCTAGCAGCATGCCTCATGAACTTAGAAGAAATGAATGGTGAAAACTTGGCAGAGTGGGTTTTGGCTCTTGAAGGGCGAGGGTACTGGAAAAGAGAGCTGGTGTTCGAGCCCTTACACTTAGAAGAAAGAAAAACACCTCCAGCTAAGCCGTCAATTGAAGAGCCACCATAGTTGGAACTAAAATCGTTACCTTCTCACCTCAGGTACACTTTCTTGGGACCTAAATCCACTTTACCTGTTATTATGTCATCCAGTTTGTTAGATGTGCGGGCAGAACAACTTTTGCAGGTGTTAATGGAATGCAAGACTGCAATTGGTTGGACCATTGCAGATATTATGGGGATCAGCCCAACATTTTGTATGCATAAGATTCTATTAGAAGATGGGCACAAACCTTCCAGAGAACATCAAAAAAGGCTAAACCCCAACATGAAAGAAGTGGTGAAGAAAGAAGTGATCAAGTGGTTAGATGTGGGAATCATCTTCCCAATCTCTGACAGTAACTGGGTTAGCCCAGTTCAGTGTGTGCCAAAGAGGGGTGGAATGACTGTAGTGCCCAATGATAATAATGAGTTGATCTCAACTCGTACAGTTACGGGTTGGCGAATTTGTATGGATTATCGAAAACTGAACACAGCTACCCGGAAAGACCATTTTCCTTTACCATTCATTGACCAAATGTTGGATAGACTGGCAGAGAGGTCTCACTTCTGCTTTTTGGATGGGTATTCGGGGTACAATCAAATTTCCATAGCCCCTGAGGATAGAGAAAAGACATCATTCACTTGCCCATATGGCATCTTTGCCTTTAGGAGAATGCCGTTTGGCCTATGCAATGCACCGGCCACCTTTCAGAGGTGTATGTTAGACATTTTCACTGACATGGTTGAAGATATTATGGAAGTCTTTATGGATGATTTCTCTGTGGTAGGGGATTCGTTCGAAGACTGTCTGCACAATTTAAGAAGAGTGTTGAAAAGGTGTGTGGAGACAAATTTAGTGCTGAACTGGGAGAAGTGCCATTTTATGGTACAAGAAGGCATAGTGCTGGGGCATCGAGTGTCCAGTAAGGGTATTGAGGTTGACCATGCTAAGGTTGAGGTGATTGAGAAGTTGCCACCGCCCACTTTAGTTAAGGCAGCAAGAAGTTTCCTCGGTAACGCCGGGTTCTACAGGCGATTTATAAAGGATTTCTCTAAAATTGCTAACTCCTTGAAAAGGATCATTCTTTTGTGTTCTCTAATGACTGCAGGTTAGCATTTGCGGAGCTGAAAAGGAGACTAGTGATTGCACCAATCATCGTCTCACCCAACTGGGAGCAACCATTTGAGCTCATGTGTGATGCGAGTGACTATGCTATAGGAGCAGTCTTGGGGCAGCGGAAGGACAAACTGGTACACCCAATTTACTATGCAAGCAAAATGCTAAGTGGTGAACAACTCAATTATACCGTGACTGAGAAAGAGATGTTGGCTGCGCTGTTTGCATTCGACAAATTCAGGTCTTATTTGATTGGTTCAAAAGTGATTGTTTATACTGACCATGCAGCACTTAGGTACCTGATAGCAAAGAAGGGGTCAAAGCCACGCTTGATCCGTTAGGTTCTTTTGCTACAAGAATTTGATTTGGAGATCCGCGATAGAAAAGGGGCAGAGAACCAAGTGGCAGACCACCTTTCAAGGTTGGAGGGAGCTAAAAAGAAAGTCGAGGTAGAAGATATAACTAAGACATTCCCATATGAACAATTGCTAGCAGTGACATTGGAGGAAGCGCCATGGTATGAATACATTGCAAACTACCTGGCAAGCGGTATTGTCCCCTATGATCTTTCCTCTGTTCAAAAGAAAAAGTTCTTTCGTTACTGTCACATGTATTATTGGGATGAGCCTTACATGTTCAGGATTTGTGTTGATATCATGATCCGGAGATGTATCCCCGAGATAGACCAATCTTCTGTTTTGCAGGCTTGTCATGCATCACCATATGGTGGCCACTTCGAAGGAGTAAGGATCGCCGCGAAAGTGCTGGAATCGGGTTTATACTGGCCGATAGTGTTCAAAGATGCACACTTATGGGTGAAAGGTTGTGACGAATGCCAAAGAACTGGGAATATTTCCCGCCAACATGAGATACCTATGAACCCAATTCAAGAGGTAGAAGTGTTTGACGTGTGGGGAATCGATTTCATGGGGCCTTTCATAAGCTCATATAGTAACAAATACATACTCGTAGCTGTAGACTACGTGTCGAAATGGGTGGAGGCTGCAGCGCTCCCGACAAAATGATGCTAAGGGGGTAATTGGTGTTTTGAGAAAGAACATATTCACCCGATTTGGCACTCCAAGGGCGATAATTAGTGACGGAGGCACTCACTTCTGCAATCGAGCCTTCACAAAGTTATTAGAAAAGTATGGTGTACGTCACAAAGTTGCCACCCCATATCATCCACAAACGAGTGGGAAAGTAGAAGTGTCGAACAGAGAGATAAAGAGTGTTTTGACAAAGACTGTGAATGCTACAAGAACGGATTGGGCAAGAAAGTTAGATGATGCACTCTGGGCCTATCGTACCGCTTTCAAAACTCCGATTGGTATGACGCCATATAAATTGGTATTTGGGAAGGCATGTTACCTACCAGTGGAGTTGGAATATAGAGCTTTATGGGCACTGCGACAGTTGAATCTTGATATAGAAGTTACGGGCACAAGTAGAGTCACAGAGCTGCACGAGCTTGATGAATTTTGTTACCACGCTTTTGAGAGCACAAGATTATACAAGGAGAGAATAAAAATAATGCACGATAAAAATATTCTTGAGCGGAGTTTTAAACTCGGAGATAAGGTATTGCTATACAACTCGAGGTTGAGGTTATTCTCGGGTAAGTTAAAGTCAAGATGGTCGGGACCATTTAGTGTGGTGGAGATTCACCCCACCGGAGCCATAGAGATTGCTGCATCAAATGACTCTCGCACGTTTAGAGTCAATGGGCACAGGTTAAAACATTATTTGGGCATGGAAGATGCGAAGGTAGTGTTGGTGACTCATTTGCTTAAGCCACCAAGGTTAAGCGAGCCTTAAGTGCAATTATCTGCGTCGTGCCACGACGTTAAATCAGGCGCTTGTTGGGAGGCAAACCAATTCGTAGTTGAATTTTAGTGTAGTTAGAATTTTTCCTTTTTTGTTGTTGTTGTTGTTGTTGTTGTTGTTGTTGTTGTTGTTGTTGTTGTTTTGTTTTTAGGTACTAACAAGTTTGCAGGCGAGTTGGGCAAGTCGAACAGGGTTTCAGCATCACCTGACACACCAGGCGTTGGGGCTGGCGACGCCTGGCTAACGCCAGGTATTGCTTGGCCTTAGGCTGGCGACGCCTGGCTAACGCCAGAGTCTACTTGGCCTTAGGCTGGCGACGCCTGGCTAACGCCAGGGTCTGCTTGGCCTTAGGCTGGCGACGCCGGGCTAACGCCAGGTACTAGGCTAGGCGACTCTAGGTAAGTTATTTCGGCCCAGTTTAAGTTATTTTAGTCGAACCTCCTCACATTACACACCCTAAACACTGAACATAATACAAACAACCCTAACCTCACTTAAACCAAAAACACATCAAGCTTTAGGAAAGAAATTCACAAGCACACACATCTTCTCATCATCGTTGCTCTCAACCAAACACACTGCATGAATTGCCCTCACCCACAAACACTCAACAACACATTGCCATAGTGGTCTCCCCCATCCCATTGAAGTCAAGTTTAATCTTGCTATTCTTTCACACTAATCAGAAATTCTCAGGCAGCTTCCTCCTCTCAAAAGCTTCAAAGGTATGATTTAGTCTCTTTCCTTAGTAATTTCGAGAGAGGTACAAGTATACAATTACACACAAAAATTAGTGGTTGTTCTTCATTGTGGTATTGAGTTTGTGTGCCCCAACCCCATGAAACCTCATAGGAATGGTGCTGCGATTATGACAACATGTGGTAGTACGGAACCCCCAAGCCGATTTGGGAGGATGAGGAAATCCCTCATGTCCATAAGAAATTCCATGGCGCTAATGCATGTTAAGTGTTTGATATAATGCCTCAATGGCATTCCTTGTCCCCATTGGAGCCCGAGTCTCCGGGATTAATAGACTAGTGTTATGACGTCATACACCGCGATAAAATCTTAAGTGTGGGGTGGCTCGCGGGTAGCCCATGTATTGTTCTTTGATTCTAATATTAAGAAAAGATGAGGTGAAGTCAGAGTAACCTCGGAAAGTCGGGAAAAATTATGTGTGTAGTGTGTAATGCAGTTTTATCTGACTACTGCTTATTTGTGTAGGAATAACGATTCCTCCCAGAAAAGACACAGGCAAAGCCAAGGCTACTTCCACTGTGCCGGCTAAAGTAAAGGCGACCTTAGCACCTCCCCCAAAGAAGAGAAAATGGGGGGGGGGGGAGCTACCTCCAATCTAAGTGGAGTACAAGATGTGGCAACTATAGCAGCTATGCGTCAACAACCACAAGGCCAACGGGAGTTTGGTATCAACAGCATACCACCACATACTAAGGATTGGTACATGCGTTGTAGGCCTAAACATGTACACCCGGAAGCAGCTATCAATGAACGCAGCTTGAAAGTAAAGTATCAGGCAACTTGGAGGGGCATTCAGGATATGGGGTTGAGCTATGTATTCAAGAACACAGGGAACATTAATCTCAACTTAGTCCGAAAATTCTATGCAGGGTTTGATTTGCAGAGTACTGAACAGTTGGTGCCGATTCGTGGGCGATTGATAGATTTTTCACCCACGGCCATATGTAACTTTTTAGGTGCTCCGGATGTTCCTGTGGAGCCATTGGACCACTTCATTCGCCGGCCTACATATAGAGAGTTGAGACACATGCTTTGTAGTGCCGATTCTACGGCAACATGGGTCCGGGATAAGATAACTAATCGGCACAAGAGGTTTCCCAAGAAGAAGGTGAGGGCGAAGGCTCAAGTGTGGCTTAAATTGATAAATGCACGACTCCTACAGTGCAATCATGACACACTCATTAGCCGTGAGAGGACCTGTGTACTCTACTTCCTCATGACGGGTCAAAGGGTAAATGCGGGTCATCTGATCCGCTACCAGATGTCTGTAGTCAAAATGAGTAAAAAGATAGATCGAATGCCATTTGCCAATTTTCTAACTCAGTACTTAAGACACGAGGAGGTTGAGGAGGAGCCAGAGTTTGACCACACCATTGATCAGCCCCTACGACAAATGGACATCACTAGCCTCCGACTGAAAGAAGAGACTGCCATGACATCGTTGACAAGTACCGAGCGCAACGCTCGGGATGATAGTCTTCTAGCCTATCTCTATGGGATGATGGATTTGCAGCTAAGGATAGGAGGTTGACAGGCCACATCTGAGGAGAGGACTGAATTGGAGCACCGGTACCCGCTCAATGCTAATGCCCGGAAGCTGGTTGGGTTAGGAGATGGATACAGACTCCCCAATGATGAGGATATCAACACACCGGAGAAGTATAAAGCTGAGCCAGAGCAATCAAATGGTGAGGGAGATGTTGATGATGATGAGGAGGACGAACATGATGAGGAATGGAGAGCATCAGAGGATGAAGACGTTGCTTGATCAGGGAGTTTCTTTACACCCTCCTCATTTTTCATGTTTTGTCATTTTGTGCATTCACCGAGGACAATGCATGATCTAAGTGTTGGGTGGGGACTTGTACATGGTTAATTTTAGTCATTTAGTTATTTAGTGTTAATTGTTTTAGTGCCGTTATTAAAAAAAAAAAAGTTGGACTCATCCCGACGATGGATCTCCCAGACAGTTTTCTTGAGGGAAGTAAGTCAAAAGAAAATACCATAAAGATTTTTCGTGTGCAGGTATTGTAGTAATTCCCCCTTGGTTTTTCTTTGGGCCGCGGTTTTTTTCTAGGGGCTTTTAGTTGAACCGGGCGTAGTTAGTTCTAATTTTTAGGAGTAGGAACCACGAAGCTATGCATTTAATTGTAGCAATATCTCTTAGCTTTGTTATGCCTTGAGAATAGTTAGTACTATGGTTGTGACGCTTAGGCTCGATTTTTGACTCTCGCATAAGTACCTATATTCGTAGATTCCTAATTTTGCTTAACTGCTTTGACTGGAGTGTCACGATGAAACCAATCCTGAGTGAGTTATGTGCCATGCGTGTGTGAGTTTTGTATGTATTCTGTGCATTGCATTTGATGTCTAGAACTTTCCTTGTGTGTGTGCAAAGCGAAATAGTAGTCTTGTTCAGTCTGAGAAGTGATATAGGCATTTCTTTGTTAAGCCAGATATATATAGTTTACCCACCTAAAAGTTATGTAACGTAGTTAACCCCTTTGAGCCTGTAATCCTGTTTCTTTGGAAACCACACTACAAGCCTTACCCAGTTGTTTGAATTAATCATCTATTTGAACCTTTTCACCTCTAATGAGCACTGGAATTATTATGAACTTTGTAAAAGTTAAAGTGTGGGGTGGTTGGTTTGGTTTTTGAGTGGAACTAATGAAATAAGGAGAAAGGTGAACTGTTTTGAAAAAGTAAGAGCCGCTTGAACTGAAAAAGAAAGAAAAAGAAAAAAAATAGTTGTATTGCTGGGAAAAAGAATATTCTTTGTTAAGTGGCGACTCTTAATGTAATTATGTGTAAAGAAATATGGGGCAATATAAATTGAAGTGAAGGTGGAATGTTTGGTTTGGCACAAGTATGGTATGTGTGTTAAAGTATATGTATTAAAGTGCTTAAAGGAGGTGTAGTCACTCATATCCAAATGTATCATACCCGACCCGCAGCCTACATTACAACCAATGAAAGTCCTACTTGATCTTAGACTGAATGAACTCGATTAGTAGAGTATTACACTACGGGCAAGCCTATGGTGCATCATTTGTGGCATATGAATGTTATTTCTGAGAGCGAGTGAATTTTGTCTATCTTGAGTTCCTATGTTCTTAAAATTCAGTGTGTGGAACTAAGCTCTTTGATTGGGTGAGGGCACATGATTCGTAAAGGAAAGGTAATGTTGTTGACATCCATGTCACAGTAAGTAAGTGAATTGTGAATAAGGCATGGTATTTGTGAGTCAAATCTTGAGGCGAGGATGTCACACTTGTGTGCTTAAACTATTTTAAAAATTCTTGGTGTAATGAGTTAGGAGAATTGCTTTAAAAGGTCATATCTATAAGTGTAGTTTGATTGTTCGAGGACGAGAAATGTTTAAGTGTGGGGTATTGATGTGTGGCTATAATTCCATAGTTTCGTACATTATGTGCCTTGCATTTTACATGCTTTAATGATAAATTACACTTTATTTGCGCATAATGGAGTTTATTTTATGTGTAGGTGAATTGGAGATGAAAGTAGAGTAGAAGGGTTACTTAAACGTTGAAAGTATGCTCGAGAACAGTGAAAAGGAGAGACCTGGCGAGGCCAGCCAAAGGCCAGGCTGGACCAGGCTTTAGCCTGGCGAGGCCAGCCTAAGGCCAGGATGAACCAGGCTTTAGCCTGGCAAGGCCAGCCAAATTCCAGGCATTAGGCTGGCGACGCCAGGCCTAACGCCAGGTCCAATCCGAGTTTTGAAGACTTAATTCGTTCCGGGTTTGACTAGGACTCGGCCCAAACGTTTAGGGTTTCTTCTACACATATAAATAGACCTAAAACACCACTTGGAAGAACGTTTTTTTTTCAGCAGCCAAGGGACTTGGACAAGCAGAGGCAAGAAGAACTGGTGGAATCAACTCTTGGGAGTTAGAATCTTCATTTCTACATCTTTTCATCTTTATTCTGTATTTTAATTATGCAAAATATTTGGGATATTGTTACTATGAGTAGGAGTATCTAAATTCCTAATCTAGGGTTTTGATGGAACCTATTGAAGGATGATTTTCTTGTTACGTTAATATAGATTTGCCGTAGTATTTTCTCTATTTGTTCAACTATATTATTTTTGTAGTTGATTGAAGGGCTCTCGATTAGCTGTGCCTATTTAGTATGTATTACTCATGAGAGAGTGTATATTTAGGTAGTTGTTGAACAACATCACTCCTAAACGTATATGAGGGATCAATACGGAGGTTTAAAGGTGGGTTTAGGGATAACGAAATCTTGATGCGATCTGAGTGAGCTATACTTAATGCCAGCTAGCGTAATTCGGGAGAATATGCCTAGTAAATTGTGATAATTACTCGGGAGAGAGTTACGACAGTTAGAGTGCTCATGGTCGATAGAGAAGACTTAGGCAAATTTGTAGAAAATGTAGCGGAAAAGATTCCAACAATAAGGGAAATCACAACCTTAGATCATTCCAATTCTTATTTACAACCCGTTCATAGTGAGTTGTTAATTATTACATTTTCATTACGTAATATTTAGTTAATAAAACCCAATCTGTTACTTAAATATTTCTGAAGATTGATTGTGTGAATTTGTGCTAGTCTAGTAGATGTGTTTGATAGGTTAATTCTTTGTGGGGTTCGACTCCGGACTTATTAGCCGGAATATATTTACAACGACCGCTTAGTCCTTTTTATAAGGCATAGTTGGGCGTGATCAAGTAACACTATTATTAGAGTATAGATTAAGAGTACCATATGTTTGACACAGACTCTGCATTCCATACTCATTCTTTACCAAGAACAAATATTTTTCTATCTTAGAGCAATTACTTATAACAGAAATTTTGCAGCCAAAAGACAAAGTCTTAAAAACAAAACATTAAAATCACCAGAATTTTCGAAAGTATATGGACTTAATATTTGATTCAAAATATTGTAATGTAAGTAAATAAAGAGAAAATTAACATACTTTAGTGACTTGCTGCTAAAAATAGCTGTAATAATGGTTTAGAGTGTATAGGATAAAATTAGTTTACATTAAATGATCGAATGGAAACGTGACATGTGGAACCGAAGACAAGCAAAAAGTAAATTGTGTAGTAATTAGTACCGGGAACAATAACTGTGATTGACATCGGGTTGACCCCGAAGGGAATATGATCAACGTGAGCAGAATCAAATGCTTGTCATCGGTCAGCTGCCCATAAAGATACCAATATTAAAGACAATAGTCCCATTGTGTAGTCTATGAAAAAAAAAAGCTTATGGTAAGTTGTTTGTAACAGATATGGAGTTGTTTTGTCATGTTAATTTTCCCATTTACTAGTTTTACCTCTAGGAGTCTTAATTGGAATTTATTGTTTCATGATCAACCCTTATTTCCTATTTGACTCTTGTGTGCCTTTACTGAAGTTGTTGTCTCTTCGATTTCCATGATATCCTTTCCTAATTGCTTATCCTTAATTGAAATTATTATTATCTCTTCTGTAATTGTCTATCCTTATTTGAGGTTATGATTATCTTTTCTGTTGCTTATCCTTAATTGAATTGGCTGCATCTCTTTGTAATTGCTCAACCCTAAATGAAGTTTAGTTATCCTTTGTCGTAGGTGCCTCATCCTTATTTAGAATAACTTGTTACATAGTATTTATCCCTTATTGAGCCATTCTTATTGAGGCTAGTATTACCTATTGTGTTTATTCTTTCTGAGCTCGTTCTACCGCTTCTTTGTGATCCAAAGCACTTGAGTTGATTTACTTCTCGCATTCTCGTGTTGTTGTTGTTGTACTCAGTTTGTTGAGCCGAGGGCTATGCGTGGTTGTGGTATTGACACTGTTTAGATGAAATGTTGTGGAATATGATCACATGTTATGAAAGTCATTCTATTATGATGTTGTGTTTTTGGCCCGTGATATTATTAGGAGGTTTTGTTCGGGTGTTTGCACGAGGTTTCTGCCATGATAAGGTTACTATTGATACATGCACATACGGCGTGACAAGGCAAGCTATATATATATGGGTTTGCACATATGGCGAGACAAAGTGGGAACACTATTATGTGCGTGCGGCGAGATAAAGCAGGCATTTTACTTTATTATTGTGTACATGGCGAGACAAGGTGGGATATGTCAGGGTTTGATTTGTGATAACTTATGATGGCCTAGGGGCAGTGTTATTGTTGTTATTTGTGAAGTGGTGTGTCTACCCTGTGTGAGTTATACCGTGTACATTTCGTGGTAATTTCTTCTTATGTGCTATTCATTCTCTCTACTCTTACTTGTTGACTTGAGTTATGGTAGAATACTTGCACAAGTATACGCATACTTTATCACTGTATCGATTTAAGAAGAGGAACACTGATGCTACCGATCATTTGTATGTACTCCGTCTACTTGTCTTATATGTGAGATTGGTTCTATTGGCACGTGTGTCGTCCGCGCGGTTATCAGTTGTAATGAGGGCACAAGATGCCAAGTGATTATTGGTACTAAAGCGGTTATTCTTATCAAGTTGCTACTTATCTTTTCTTTATTTGTTTTTCACCGGATTTAAACTGTGTCCAACTTACTCTATTGTGTTATTACTTGTGGTGTCTCGCTCCTAATTGTTGCTTCTAATTCCTATTGTAAGCACCGTATTATTGTTGTTATTATGCGTAATTCTGTAGAGATAATGTACTATGTTAGTTTTATACCTATACTTGTTCAGGTTATCTAGTCTAATAGGTGTATTGACTGTCCCTCGTCACTACTCTACTGAGGTTAGTCTTGATAGTTATTGGGTACCGTTGTGGTGTACTCATACTACACTTCTGCATATTTTTGTGCAGATCAAGGTAATTCGGAGTCAGTCGATCACTAGCCATCTGTATGGATCTTGCTGTGGAGACTCAAGGAAAACCTGTTGTTGCGTTCACAAGCCTCAGAGTCACCTTCGATTTTTGTTCTTGCATGGCTTATCTCTATTTTGAACAGTTGTATTTAATGGTTTTGTAGCAAACTCAGTAGAGCTTATGACTTGTACTACCGGTTTTGAAAATTGTAAGTTGAGTAATAAGGTTTTATTTCCTAATTATTAATTGTTGGTCAAATTCTTATGTAGACTCAGTAAGTGTTAGGCTTACCTAGTCTTAGAAACTAGGTTCCGTCACGACATCATACAGAGGAAATTTTGGTCTTGACAAGTTGGTATCAGAGCTCTAGGTTCATAGGTGCTACGAGTCATAAGCGAGTTTTGTAAAGTCTTGCGGATCGGTACGGAGATGAATGTACTTATCTTTGAGAGGCTACAAAACTATTAGGACAGTTTCACTTCTTCATTGCCTATCGTGCGAGTTTATTGATCCCGAATTTTGAGTTTTTATCATTCTATTCTCTCACAGATGGTAAGGACACGAGCTATAGTTACTGATGACGCTACCCCCGAAGCAGGTGTCGCTAAGGATAGAGGCTGGCCAAGGAGGAGCACGTGCTACAGCTAGAGCACTTGTCAGAGCAGCAGTTGAGAAGCCACCAGTAGCTCATGTTGGGATACGGGCACCGGAGGCTCTTGTTGTTGCCCCCGGACTTCAGGAGACCTTAGCACAGTTCCTGAGCATGTTTGGTACATTGGCTCAGGCGGGTTGATTTCGGTTGCACCAACTACTTCACAGATCGGGGGAGGGACTCAGACTCCCGTCGCCCGTACTCCAGAGCAGCGAGTCCACATTGGTCAGGTTCCACGTGTCATGGCGACTCAGCCTATGGTCCCAGTTCAACCCATGGTTATGGTCGCAACATCTGAGGAAGAACAGCTTAGACTTGCAAGGTTCAAGAACTATAACCCTCCTACTTTTAGAGGTTTAGCTTCAGAGGGTGAACAAGGTTTTCTAGAGGAGTGTCACCGCATTATCCGTACTATGGGTATTGTGGAGATGAGTGGGGTTGCTTTTACTACGTTCCAGCTTAAAGGATAGGCATATTAGTGGTGGCGAGCATATGAGTTGGGTAGCCCGGCCGATGCAGCTTCACTTTTATAGGTTCAGTTTTCATAGATGTTCCTGAGAGAGTTTGTTCCTCAGACCCTTCGGAATGCATGGCGCGCGGAGTTTGAGCAGTTGTGCCAGGGCACTATGTCCATGTCATAGTATGTTGTTAGATTTAGTGATTTGTCCAGACATGCACCTGCTTTGGTCTCTACAATTAGAGAGCGAGTCTGTAGATTCATTGAAGGGCTCAGACATGATATCCGGTTCAGCATGGCACGGGAGTTGGAGTCAGATGCTCCATTTTAGTAGGTAGTAGAGATTGCCCGCTGATTTGAGGGCATGTGGGACCAGGAGAGAGAGGACAGGCGGGACTAGGAGAGAGAGAGAGAGAGAGGAAAGGCGAGGCCAGGAGAGAGAACAGGCGGGGTCAAGAGAGAGAGGACAGGGAGGCTAAGAGGTCTCGTAGACCGGAGAGATCTACTGGTCCTTATTTTGGAGGCAGGGTACGGCATGGTAGAGGCTTTGTGGGTCATCCAGTTCAGTTTGCACTTTAGGTTTCGCACGGTATTTCAGGTGCCCATGTGTCCCAGAGTACCCGTACAGCATAGTTTCTTCAACCATGTCATCAGAGAGGTTGCTTTGAGTGTGGAGATACCAGCCACATGGTGAGAGATTGTCTACACTCCGACAAATGTGTCACAATGAAGTATTCAGGATATGAGTTTGATTCCGGCTGTTGTTATCCCTGCACCGTCAGCTTGGGTTACAGGTCAGGCGAGTAGAGGGCACCCAAGAAGGGGAGGCCCGACCCATTGATGTGTTTCCTATAGTAGGCTTGAGGATGCTACACCAGATGATATCGTACATGTATAGTTTCGATTTGTTATAGAGGAGCATCATTCGTACTTTGTTTTGGTTCTGCTTATCGGGATGGGTCCTCTTATTTTGCTTCACATGTGAGTGAGTTTTGTGATTTAGTACTCTACTTATGTGTCTGTCCCTGTTGGGAGATTCTATAGTAGTAGCATGTGTCTACCGTTTTGTTTTTATTCATTATTGAGAGTTATGAGATTTTGAGTGACTTTATGTTCCTCATTTTGGTAGTTTTGATGTGATCTCTAGGTGATGGGTTACGATTTGTGATTTAGATGCTCTACCAATGTGAGAGTTCAGTATATGTTGTGATTTTATCTGTGGAATTGAATTAATTGAAGGTTTCGGATGGTGAGATGTGTATGCTACCTGCGATTCAGAGCTGAGGATAGGATCCTCGCATCTTTATATGATTTGATACGTCTGAACCGGGCTGCGGGCCGTAGTAGAGTTATATCAGGATGAGATCCTTGTGATTTGTTCATATACCTTGATTCTTCCTTGTTAAATTTATTCGTAATATGGTACTAATAGGGAGATGTGCCTGTCGGGCTTGTTTGATAGTTCTCTCGTGTGTTTCTCTTTGCATATTCAAACATATTTGTGTTGTGCTTATTGGGTTTTAGCTTGTGAGGGGTGTGACTAGGAGGCGTTAGATATAATTTGTTGATTCGGGTGAATAGTCGTGAGGTCTTCATGTTTATTGAATCGTTGTTAGTGTTGTGAAGGTTTGAAACGGGGTTTTAACGGATGTGAAGCTAATGGTCGGTGCTGGATTTGATTATGGACAGTTGATTGGCTAGGGTTATTTTTAAGGGAATATGTGTGATGTGTTACGTCGTGTGGTTGTGCCCTGTAGGCGTAGGCATAAGTTGTCGCAACTGGTTGAGGTTGGTACTGTGTATTGATGCAGGAATCAGGTCTTTTGGGAATGATGGGATGGTGAGAAATTTGGTTCTAAGGCTTATTGGTGTTGGCGGAAGGAACAAATGTCAGTTGAGATGGCGTCACCGGGCCTATGTTGATTTTGGGTGACGTGGGATCACCCGTGAGTGTATGTAGGATTAATACATTCAGTGATTGGATGACTTCTAGATGATTCTTGGCACGTTCGAGGACGAACGTTTGTTTAAGAGGGGGAGAATGTAATGACCCGACCGTTCATTTCGAGTATTAGCGCTCTGTTCAGTGGCTTAAGGTTTTGAGCACCTCCATATTATGTGTTATGGCATGTATGCATTGTCGAGTTTGGACTTCAGATGATTCTGGATTTGATGTGGTAGAAGGATTCGTGTTTTAGAATATTAAGCAGCAAGAGTTGACCGGAATTTGACTTTTTTGTAGACAACTCCGGAATGGAATTTTTATGATTCCAATAGTTTCGTATGGTGATTTGGACTTAGGCGTGTGTCCGGATTTGGATTTGGAGGTCTGTAGGGTAATTTGAAGCATTTCGGCAACAAATTGAAAAGTTGAGGTTGTTGGAATGTTGAGGGGTTTGACCGAGAGTTGACTTTGATGATATTGGGTTCGGAATGCAATTCCGAGAGTTGGAATAGCTCTATTATGTCATTTGGATCTTGCATGCAAATTTTGACGTCGTTCCGGTTTGATTTGATGTGTTTCGGCATGAGTTTTAAAAGTTGGAATATTCGAATTTTCATAAGTTCGATTCATGGTGCGATCCATAGTTCCGACGTTGTTTGTTGTGATTTGAGACCTCGAGGGGGTCCGTATTATGTTACGGGACTGGTTGGTATATTTTTACGGGGTCCCGAGTGGCTCGGGTGAGTTTCAGACGAGATTCAGACCGTTTAGAGCATGTTGAATGAACCTGGTTCTGGGAAGAACCTGGTGCAATCGCACCTGCGAAATTTTGACCGCATGTGCTTGCGGTATTCTGGTCGCTTCTGCAACAATGGCAATGGCCATGTCTTGCCACTTCTGCGGACATTTTCACGCAGGCGCGATGCCTCTTCTGCGGCTAGAAGATCGCACGTGCGATGGGCCTCGCTTCTGCGGCTTCATTTACGCTTCTGCGCAGTTACAAATGCGACGTAAAGTTTTGCAAGTGTGGTCCTTTGCCGGGCTGCCTTTCATCGCAAATGCGAGATTTATCTCGCAATTGCTAGAGCGCAGATGCGCTTCCTTGTCCGCAAATGCGGAAGTCCTGGGCATAATCATATAAGTCGAGGGTTTGGCCATGTTCTTAATATTTTGAGTTGTAGACCTCGGATTTGGGAGCTTTTTCGTGGGTATTTCAAGCAACTCATTGGGGTAAGTGTTCTCTACCTGAATCTTGTTATATTTCATTAATACATTGCTATTTTCATCAGTTAATTAGTGAATTAAGTTGGAAATTTGGGAAAAATTTGTAAAATCTTTCAAAATGTAAAATGATGATTTGAAGGACGAATTCAGGTAAAAAATTGATAATTTTGGTATGGTTGAACTCGATATCGAATGGGTGAATCGATTTTTGTAATTCTGGTCGGGTTTTAAGACGCGGGCCTGGGTTGACTCTTTGGAGCGATTTTTCAATTCTTAGCCAACTAAGATCACTATTTCATTATTTAAATTAGTTTCATATAGTTATAATTATAGTATTAAATTGTTTTGGCTAGATTCAAGTCGTTCGAAGTTGGAAATTGAGGAAAGTCCTACTAATTGATTGATTGAGCGTGTTTGAGGTAAGTATTTTGCTTAACTTTGTGTGGAGGAAACTACCCCTTAGGTATTGAGTCTTTGGTGCAAATTGTGTCATGTGAAGTCTGTGTACACTAGGTGACGAGTACGTGCCGGGCTTATTTGTGGAAAGTTGGCCTTTTAGGGCTCTTAGGTTCTTATGTTCATAAGATTTGAAGATTTTTTGTTATGTTAAGTTCCCCATTTACTAGTTTTACCTCTACGGGTCTTAATTGAAATTAATTACTTCATGCTCAACCCTTATTTCCTATTTGACTCTTGTATGTCTTAACTGAAGTTGTTGTCTCTTCGATTTCTATGATATCCTTTCCTAATTGCTTATCCTTAATTGAAATTATTATTATCTCTTCGTAATTGCTCAACCCTAAATGAAGTTTAGTTATCCTTTGTCGTAGTTGCCTCATCCTTATTTAGAATAATTGGTTACATAGTATTTCTCCCTTGTTGAGCCATTCTTATTAAGGCTAGTATTCCATAGTGTGTTTATTCTTTATGAGCTCGTTCTACCGCTTCTTTGTGATCCAAATCTCTTGAGTTGATTTACTTGTCGCATTCTCGTGTTGTTATTGTTGTTGTTGTTGTACTTAGTTTGTTGAGCCGAGGGCTATGCGCGGTTGTGGTATTGACACTATTTAGATGAAATGTTGTGGAATATGGGCACATGTTGTGAAAGTCATTCTATTATGATGTTGTGTTTTTGGAATGTGATATTGTTGGAGTTTTTGTTCAGGTGTTTGCACGAGGTTTCTGTCATGTTGTTATTACTATTGATATATGTACATGCGGCGTGACAAGGCGGGCTATATATATATGGGTTTGCGCATGTGGCGAGATAAGGTGGGAACATTATTATGCGCGTGCGGCGAGACAAGGCGGGCATTTACTTTATTATTGCGCATGTGGCGAGACAAGGTGGGCTATGTCGGGGATTGATTTGTGATGACTTGTGATGGCCTGGGGATAGTGTTATTGTTATTATTTGTGAAGTGGTGTGTCTACCCTGTGTGAGTTATACCGTGTAAATTTCGTGGTAATCGCTTCTTATGTGCCATTCATTGTCTCTACTCTTACTTGTTGACTTGAGTTATGGTAGAACACTTGCACAAGCATACACGTACTTTATCATTGTATCGGTTTAAGAAGAGGAACACTGATACTACCGATCATTTGTACGTACTTCGTCTACTTGTCTTACATGTGAGATTGGTTCTATTGGCACGTGTGTCGTCCACGCGGTTATCAGTTGTAATGAGGGCACAAGATGCCAAGTGATTATTGGTGCTAAAGCTGTTATTCTTATCAAGTTGCTACTTGTCTTTTCTTTATTTGTTTTTCACCGGATTTAAACTGTGTCCAACTTACTCTATTATGTTATTACTTGTGGTGTCTCGCTCCTAATTGTTTCTTCTAATTCCTATTGTAAGCACCGCATTATTGTTGTTATTATGCGTAGTTCTGTAGAGATAATGTACTATGTTAGTTCTATACCTATACTTGTTCAAGTTATCTAGTCCAGTAGGTGTCTTGACTGTCCCTCGTCACTACTCCACTGAGATTAGTCTTGATACTTACTGGGTACCACTGTGGTGTACTCATACTAAACTTCTGCACATTTTTGTGCAGATCCAGGTAATTCGGAGTCAGTCGATCGCTAGCTAGTTGTACGGATCTTGTTGTGGAGACTCAAGGAAAACTTGTTGTTGTGTTCATAGGCCTCGGCGTCACCTTCAGTTTTTGTACTTGCACTATTTATCTCTATTTTGAACAATTGTATTTAAAAGTTTTGTAGCAAACTCAATAGAGCTTATGACTTTTACGACCGATTTTGGGAATTGTAAGTTGTGTAATAAGGTTCTATTTCCTAATTATTAATTGTTGGTCAAATTCTTCTATAGACTCACTAAGTGTTAGGCTTACCTAGTCTTAGAGACTAGGTGTCGTCACGACATCCTAGTCGTGATAGCAGTATTTATGCACTTGATGAACAGTGTACTCTAGCCCTATCTTGACTCATTCATCATTGTGTTTATTGACGACATCTTGGTGTACTCCCGGAGCCGAGAGGATCATGAGCAGCACCTGAGGACCGTGCTCTAAACCTCGAGTGAAATGAAGTTGTATGCAAATTTTTTAAAGTATGAATTCTGGCTTGATTCAGTGTCGTTTTGGGGTCATGTAGTGTCGAGTGAGGGGATCAATGTAGATACAAAGAAGATTGAAGCAGTGCAGAGTTATCCCAAACCGTCTTGAGCTACTGAGATCCAGAGGTTTCTTGGTTTGACAGGGTATTACCTTCGATTCGTAGAGGGTTTCTAATCTATTGCTAAATATATGACCCGATTAACCCAGAAGGGTGCTCCGTTCAAGTG
Source organism: Nicotiana tomentosiformis (assembly GCF_000390325.3). Classification (NCBI taxonomy): domain Eukaryota; kingdom Viridiplantae; phylum Streptophyta; class Magnoliopsida; order Solanales; family Solanaceae; genus Nicotiana; species Nicotiana tomentosiformis. The sequence goes on along the minus strand of NC_090816.1, from coordinate 107,154,702 downwards.
GACCGATGAGTGTGAGGAGAGCTTTCAAAAGCTCAAGACTACTTTGACTGCAGCCCCAGTGTTGGTGTTGCCTACGGGTTCGGGGTCTTACACTTTGTACGGTGATGCGTTGTGTGTTGGCCTCGGCACGGTGTTGATGCAAGACGGTAGGGTGATTGCCTACGCGTCTAGACAACTGAATGTGCATGAGAAGAACTATTTTGTCCACGACCTTGAGTTAGCAGCTATTGTTCATACCTTGAAGATTTGGCAGCACTATTTTTATGGTGTCCCTTGTGAGGTCTATACCGACCACCGGCGTATACAACATTTGTTCAAACAGAAAGATCTTAACTTGCATCAGCGAAGATGGTTAGAGTTGCTTAAGGACTATGATATCACCATTCTATATCATCCCGGGAAAGCCAATGTGGTGGTCGATGCCTTGAGTCAAAAGGCAAAAATCTTGGGCGGTTTAGCAAATCTACCGGCATCGGAGAGGCTATTAGCATTAGATGTTCAGGCCTTGGCCAACCAGTTTGTTAGATTGGATATTTTGGAGCCGAGTCAAATTTTGGATTGTGTGGTTTCTAGGTCTTCCCTATATGATCGTATCAGAGAGCGTCAGTATGACGACCCCCATTTGTTTGTCCTCAAAGACACGGTTCATCAGGACGATGACAAGGAGGTCACTACTGGAGATACTGTGTGTTACGGATGCAGGGCAGGCTATGTGTTCCCAATGTAGATGGTTTGCGTGAGTTGATTCTTCGGGAGGCCCACAGTTAACTGTACTCCATTCATCCGGGTGCCACTAAGATGTATCAGGACTTGAGGCAGCACTACTGGTGGATGAGGATGAAGAAAGACATAGTGGAGTATATAGCTAGGAGTAGTGGAGTATGTAGCTCAGAGCCTAAATTGTTTGTAGGTGAAGTATGAGGATCAGCAGCCAGGTGGATTGCTTCAGAGGCTAGAGATTGGAAATGGGAACGGGTTATTATGGATTTTGTTGTTGGGCTCCCACAGACTCTGAGGAGGTTTGATGTAGTATGGGTGATTGTGGATAGGTTGATCAAGTCAGCTCATTTCATTCCAGTGGTGACTACTTATTCTTCAGAGCAGCTCGCTCACGTTTATATTCGCGAGATTGTCCAACTTCATAGCGTGCCGGTATCCATCATCTCTGACCAGGGTACGCAATTTACATCGCGATTCTGGAGGGACGTACAATGTGAGTTAGGCATGTAGGTTGATTCGAGTACAACATTTCACCCTCAGACAGACGGACATCACGAGAGCACTCTTCATATATTGGAGGATATGCTTCGTGCATGTGTGATGGAGTTTGGGGGTTCATGGGATCATTACTTGCTGCTTATGGAGTTTGCCTACAACAACAATTACCAGTCGAGCATTCAGATGGCTCCGTGTGAGGCCTTGTACGGGAGGCGGTATCGATCTCCGGTGGGTTGGTTTGAGCCGGATGAGGCTAGACTATTGGGTACATACTTGGTTCAGGATGATTTGGAAAAGGTTAAATTGATTCAAGATCGACTTCGTATAGCCCAATCTAGACAGAAGATTATGCGGACCGGAAGGTTTGCGACGTTGCATTCATGGTTGGGGAGCGGGTCTTGCTCCAGGTTTTGCCCATAAAGGGTGTTATGAGGTTCGGGAAAAAGGGCAAGTTGAGCCATAGGTATATCGATCTTTTCAGATTCTCGATCGATCGATCGGATCGGAGAGGTGGACTACAAGCTTTCACTGCCACCTAGTCTAGCTGCAGTTCATCCAGTATTCTATGTTTCTATGCTATGGAAGTATCACGACAATCCGTCTCATGTGTTAGACTTTAGATTAGTCCAGTTGGAAGGATTTGTCTTATATTGAGGAGCTGGTGGCCATTTTGGATAGGCGGGTCCGAAAGTTGAGGTCTAAGAACACTGCTTCACTGAAGGTCCAGTGGAGGGGTCAGCCAGTCGAGGAGGCAACTTGGGAGACTGAGCATGATATGCGTAGACGTTATCCTTATCTTTTCATTACTTCAGGTATGCCTCTATACTCGTTCGAGGACGAACGCTTGTTTTAAGAGGGGGAGGATGTCACGACCCGGCCGATCGTTTTGAGCATTTCAGCCCAAATCCCCTATTTATTGCCTCATATATGTTATATTGTGGTTATGTAACTTGCTGAGGTGTTTGATTTTGGTTTCGGTTGAGTTTCGGAGTGAAATGGGCCACATAGTCCCTAAGTTGGAGTCTAAAGTTGATAGAGTTGATCGTAGTTTGACTTTTGTGAAGATGACTCCAGAATGGAGTTTTGACGATTTCAGTAGCTCCTTATGGTAATTTTAGACTTATGAGCGTGTTCGAATGTTGACTTGGAGGTCCATAGGTCATTTCGGCGTGAATTGGCGAAAGTTAGAAAATTGAAGGTTTGGAATATTGGAAAGTTTGACCGAGAGTTGGCTTTATTGATACCAGGGTCAGATTTTAATTCCGAAAGTTGAAATAGGTATGTCATGTCATTTATGACTTATTTGAAAAATTTGAAGTCAATCTGAGTTATTTTGGTATGAATCAGCATTAGTTTTGAAATTCGAAAGTTTATAAGTTCATTAGGCTTGAATCGATGTGCGATTCGTGGTTCTAGTGTTCTTTGATGTGATTTGATGTTTCGAGCGTGTTCGTATGATGTTTTAGTACTTGTTGGTATATTTGGTTGAGGTCACGGGGACCTCGGGTGTAATTCAGATCATGTTCGGCGCATTTCGGAACCTTGAAGACTGCTGAATCTTTTTGTCACGCCCCAACCTGCGGAGATGTGGGCCGCGTGGCTGGCACCCGGTGCCGTACTGGCCCGAGCGAACCACTCTGTAACTCATTTTTTTTCTTCTGCAACTATCATGGGCCAACATGGACACGACTCATAATGTATAACTATAAGTGGGCAAATGTTGTATCAGCGAACCATCGTACTTAAAACGTGAATACATATGGGCCGTCAAGGCCTCTGACATACTGTACATGATGAACCTGTGTCTACAAATCCTCTAAGAGTATTTGACATCAAAACATGGTCGGGACATGGACCCGGCCTGCCCATAAGTCTGTAACAAAACTCTAACACGATGATCTACAGACTCGGCTGCACTCTGAATAAAGTGGAGTTTTACTGATCCTTCGCTAAATGCTAACCTCGTCTACTATAAGGGCTAGTCAAACTGATTATCTATACCTGCAGGCATGAGTGCAACGTCCACAACAAAAGGGCAACAGTACGAATAATGTACCGAGTATGTAAGACATGTAAATCAGTATATAAAGGACATGAAAGAAGCATGGAATAAATGACTCAACCTGTAAGTCTGGATAGCTCTGTAAATCATGAAATATTTATAATGTCATGCATATGCGTATAAATGTCATATCATGTATATGTATATGCGTACATAACATCATCAAGTCTCTGATGGCATCCCATCATATCATCTCGGCCTCTGTGGGCAAAATTATCCACGTATACCAACTGATCAGGTGGTGGTGCGTATATAACGCCGTAACCTTTCTTCATACCCCATATATATATATATATATATATATATATATATATATATAATATATATGCGTATATAACGCCATCTGGTCATGGGCCAATGTACATATATAAATAAATGCAATGCATGAGAAGTAAGTCAATAAGATCTCTCGGAATATCATAAAATTATTATGCCTTCAATTAATATCATGAAATAAACTTTATTAACTTACGTATTTTCTGAGACCCATGAACAGACGATATAATAATAAGACACATAGGAAATCAAGAACATAGGCACCCCTAGTGCTTCTATGAATAGAGACATTTATGAAAGTTATGTGTTTGCTCGTTTTATTTATATCGTGTGGATCATGCCAAAAGAAAAGAAGGATATCCTGAACATACCTAGTCTTAACCCACTGGCTCAAGAGCTCAACTCGTATCCACTTCACGATCTATGCAATAACAAGAATAATACTATTGTCAACCATACGAACAATTCTCTTAATCGCATAACGGAAGGTAACCTATACTACAATGAAATGGACATGATTTCTCCGGTTATTATCATTACCTAAATCCTACCATAGTCAAGGTAATACGACAACACAACTAGCAACTCTCACAACAAGTTTTACAACCCAAACTATGATACAACGAGCGGCAAGCTCGACTACGATTATCAAACATACTTCTCCAATATTTCTTTCCTTCAAAACATATATCAACGATAACTACAACTATATATCCAAGTTACTCCAATGATTTACAGCCACAACACAACTTCGAACATTACCGAATAGCCAACACAATAACAACAATGTCAAAATATGATTTTTCGCTATTAATTCCATAATTCTCATTCCACAATTTATTCATGACCTAGATGGATTTAAATATATCATGGAGAGGAAAATTCTTACCTTATTTGCCAAGAAATACTCTTATTCCACCTTACTTCACATTGAAGAAAACCCGGATTAACCAATAAGCCAAAACTAAATAACGAGATCGAGGTGGTGCGCAAAACTCATATATTGTCTTTGAGAAAGATTACACTCTTCTTCCATAAATTTCCAATTCACGTTGCTGCTACTACAATATAAATTCGTATTGATGATATATCCCTTGTGATGTAGTACTGCTGCTATGTATAATTTCCAAAGATGAAAGGTTGCTTCAAAGTTTTCTACTACTCGTGAAAATGAAGGAACCAAACTAGTTGTTGCCTAGTTTTATTTATGAAACACCATATTTAGCTAAAGTGATAAGGGGATCATATTTGCTGCAATTCTTTCTCATAAGAAGTGTCCAAAGAGAGTGTTTATATCACTATATCACCAACTTCTTCCAAATGTCCGCTCATAAATCTTATAAAGAATATTAGTCATATGTTACATATTGTCATGGCCCAACGTAGACATGCCAATATCATATTTATTCTAAAATAACGTATCCTCGAGGTGTTGGCATGAATTCCCCAAATGAAAGAATTAATCATTAACCAAAAAGATGTTGAACGTTGTTAATTCATTCTCCGCACAAAATGAAGTGTAAATATTATAAGTAGCTTTTGCCAAAATGAAAGCAAATGGACATTTAATGCTTGGATCATGCCAAGAGAAGAAAGGATTAGCCTTGACATACCTCAAATCCAACTTTGGATGACTTCGTGTTGCTGCTATAAATGGAAAGAGAATGCTATTGCTATGTTGGAGAGGAAACAGTGTTGCTACTATATCTCAAATCATAAAATATTGAGTTGAATAGAAGAAGATCAAATTAAAAGGTGATGCCTCCATAAACTCGGGTTTATACTACCTAATACTAAGTACTGCATATGCATCCCTTAAGCCTTCCATCTCCTAAAGTGAAATAAGATACATACATACATACATATATATACATACATACATACATACATATTATATATATATATATATATATATATATATATATATATATATATATATATATATATATATATATATGTCACTTCCTCCTTCTTACACGTGGGATCCTCCCCCGTCCACTCTTTCCTTAATTGATGACACATGGTCATCTAATAAAATATATCAATAATATATATTAGATGATAATCCCTCTTATATGCACTCACATGGTTATTTGACTCCTCTAATAATTTTATTAATATAATAATATATGGATGTCTAATTGAATAGACACTATCACGTGAACTACCATGGATAATATCAAGAAACCTTAGAGATCTCGTCCTCATCTTAAAGTATTATTATTAAAATATTAAAATATTAATAAATCATGGTACCATAAAATCAATACATACACTATTATTTCATTAAAATATCCATGTAAAAAATACATATATTTTATCAACTTCTAATTTTGCTAATCTCGTGTAAAGAGTTCAAATTTTCGTACGCTTAATTCTTAAAATGGTAAAAACATAACCTTCTTTTCTTGTGAGAAAATAACTTCTATCTTTACAATAAAGAAAATTCCATAAATTTTCTCATATTATGTGTATAATTTAAAGCATATTCGGAAGTAGTAATATTAATAACTATATAAAATTATATTTTTCAAACATTTTACAAAAAATGTTTCACTAAAAAATAAATACCATATCAAAATGTATCTAACAGTATCAAGGTTGTTAAATTTATGGGGTCTTACAATAACATAGTCACAAATCCTCTATAACATCATGAATGGCCTTAATCCCTTGAAATATTACGTTAGTAAGGTCTGTATCTCCATTCATGTTTTGAGCAAGTATCTTACTTAAATGAAAAGTTAAGAAAGTCATCTAAATTTATTAAGTAGTAACTTTACTTATACATGCGCCAATCATAGGTTATCCTTTTTAGTAAGATGTCAACACACCTTTTTAAGTACACATGTAACTTTTATAGACAAAATAGGTGTCCCCTCCACCTTGTGCATTCATGTCTCCATCCCTTGGCTGGACCTATTCCTAACCCATGTGAATCATGTCCACATAGTAATTATTCACTAATTAATCTATTAATCTTCCACTAAAATTCAATATTTAACCAATTAGCCATATAATTAATTTCTAGGTCTCATTTCACTTAAATACTAATATACTTCATGTATTTTACTATAATATATTTTACTATTATGGTCATATGGTATATTGTATAGCACTGATCCATAAATACGGGGTATTATAGCTAGGACCATATTTTATTCTAAAATGTCAAACATCAACGAAACTCGCTTTCTTTGATTTGTTTACCCTCTGACCTTCATGACACTTACTTATCACTTGTTATAAATAGCATAAATACTTATAACCTCAAAAATAGTCTTGTCCTTGAACTTTTGTCGATTATCTTACGACAAACAGCACGTACAAAAGTACGTGATGTAACACTTCTAGTGCAGGTTTCCTTGTAGGCGATCGCGAGTGGAGGTTCATGATCGCAAAGAGTTGTTTGGCGACTGGTGAAATTTGTTCTATGCGATCGCGAGACGGTTTATTCGATCGCGAAGTGTGCTAAGTTTGTTCATCGCGAACACGTTGGGTAGATCGCGTTTGCGTATAAGGAAGGCGAGGCTAGGGGCTGAGGCAGGCTTGTGCTACACGTTCGCGTGGCCTTGGACGCGGTCACGTAGGGGAGGTAGCTTATTCATCGTGTTCACGGTAGATTTCACGTGATTGCGAAGTGCACTTATTCGAGCTGGGGAGAATTACTCTATGTGATCGCGAGTCTTTGTCCGCGATAGAAGGCGAGTGGGCAGCAGAATTTAAGTTTCAAAACGTGGGTTTCATCTCATTTTTCATAATTTGGACCTAGAGAGCTCGGTGTGAGGTGATATTTCGAGGATTTTTCAAAAATATTGTTGGGGTAAGTGATTCTAAATCGGATTAGATATATTTCATGAATCTATTATTATTTTTATCATCTAATTAGTGATTTGAGTTGAAAATTTGGGGGGGAATTGTGAAAACTTCCTAGACTAAATTTTGGGGTTTTGAAAGATGATTTGAGGTCGAATTTGAGTAATTCTTGTATGGTTGGACTCGTTATCAAATGGTGTTCGGATTTTGTAATTTTGGTCGGGTTCCGAGACACAGGCTTGGGTTGACTTTTTATTTCTTTGCAAAGATCATAACTTTATGATTCGAAATAGTTTCCTATAATTTATATTTATGGTATAAAGTTTTTTTGGTAGATTCGAGCCGTTCGGAGTTGGATAAACGAAAGAAAGGCCTACTAGTGGATTGAGTTAGTGTGTTTTGAGGTAAGGGGGGGAATTTCCTAGGGGAGGGGAATTTCCCTTAGGATTGGTGTTGTTTGTGATAACTGTGGTGTGTGAAAGTCGTGTACGCAAGGTGACGAGTGTGTGCACGGGCTAAATATTGAAATTTATCGATTTTAGCTATGTAGATTCCTTTTATGCCTTAATTGAGTTACCTTAACATGTTATAATCATCATTTCTAGGCTATCTTCACATGCTTTACTTGTCTCATCTCCCACTTGTTAATTGCCCTACATGTTTAGTTGAAGTTGTTGTTGTTTCCTCTATTCCTTATTCATTATTTAACCGTGAATTCTTTACTTGAAGTTGTTATTCTTGGAATATCTCGTTGATGAAACTGGTATTGAGTTATAAAGGTTGTGATTCACATTGAGGCAAAGTGTTAAGTTGTGAAATACTATTCTGTTGAGTTATTCACTTTCGGTTGTTATTGTTGAGACTCTTGTGCATATTGTGGTTGAGCCATGAACTCTTTATTGTAAAAATACTGTTATTGTTGCTTTCTTTGGCAAGTTGTGATATTGGCACTTAAGGTGCAATTTGTGATACATTGCGATATTGATATGCATGCGGTAGTATACGATTTTGGGGTTAAAACGCATGCGGTGAGATAAGGTGGGCTTGATACGCGTGGCTAGTAGGGGAACTACTAGAAGCCACGCGGTGTGATAAGGTGAGCTAAAATACGGGAAGCTATTTCGGAAAAATAATTTTCAATACTAAATGCAAGGCTCCCATAGTTATATAAGGAAAGATTGTGGATTACTTTTGTGATTTGAGACTACGAGGCGGTACCTCGGTAGTGACTCTTGTTGGTACTTCTCTATTACGTCACTTGTGTTTGGTTGTTTTGTTTCCTTGACTTACTATTTCTTATTTTCTTCAGTGATGAATTATTTGCCTTGATTCATTGTAGTTATTTTGGCATATTCCTTACTTGTTTCATTTCTATTATCATTATTATTTTACCGTTAAATTATTCATCATGTTTCTTATTTATTCCAGTAGGGCCATGACCTGACCTCGTCATTACTCTACCGAGGTTATGCTTGGCACTTCCTGGGTACCGTTGTGGTGTACTCATACTACGCTTCTGCACAACATTTTGTGCAGATCCAGGTACCTCCTTCCAGTCCAGGCATCAGTGAGTTGAGTTCGTATTTGGAGACTTCAAGGTACACCTGTCGGCGTCGGCAGGCCTCGGAGCAATGGCAGACCTAGAATTTTGTGCAAACGGGTTCAATCTTAGAAGTACATAACTTTAGTCGTAAAATAATAGTTGTCAAGTGTGTTCAAATAAAATATTTATACAAAATTTATGCAGCTTTAATCCTAATTTATACATATACACAGTATTATTTTTTGATGAAGCGGGTTCAGTTGAACCCGTTTGCTACCACATGTATCCGTCACTGCCTCGGAGTCACCCTCTATCTATTTCTATATCTTCCTTCTTTTATTAGATACAATTGTATAGGGATGATTACGACACCGTTGTAGAGCTTGTGACTCGATATCACCAGGTTTTGGGAAAAATTATATATGCTGAGCTGTGGAGTTTTCCTTATTAATTTTTTTGAGTATTTGTTAATTCAGTTATATTTCACATGTTTGTTAGGCTTACCTAATCTTAGAAACTAGGTGTCATCACGACATCCTACGGAGGAAAATTTGGGTCGTGACAGGTGGGATTGTAAATAATAACTTTTACAGTAGAGTAACACACTTCTAATAATAGTTCAGTTCACCAAATCAGACTTAAGGTTGTTATCAAAATATAAAGTCAGTCTCCTTTTACAAGTCAGTGAAACAGTCTAGGAGACAAATAGAGGCAATCAGATGCCTGGGTAGGGAAGAGCAAGAAGAACCCATGCATAGCATAGCAAATTAATTTGGTATTCATTGTACTATAATGTTCTGGATGTTTTCTTTAGCACTTCTTTTTCAATTGGGAAAAACAACCAAGTAATGGTTGATCTTTTGTTTACTTCACTTGCTCCAACCAATATGTTAACTTAGTGAGTAGTCTATGCAATCAGTAAAGAATTTCCATGCAAATAGCATTAGACAACTAAATAAATTGATCAAAATTTATTCGCGATCCGTCCAACTTATTTGTGATTTGATTTGAAATACCTAAAGAATCTTGATTTTTTTTGGTTGTTTTAACACTTAACCAATTGCTAGAAAACTTATAAGCTTCGGTATTTGTCGATTAACTTACAAAATAATCTAAAAGCAAAAGGAAAAAGGTGTGGGAACGTAGTGCCAGAAATTGAAGCTCTGATTAAGATGTATAATACTCATTTCATTCTTTTATAAGCTATAAAATGATTTGCGAAAATTTAATTAAAAAGGTGCTTAAAATGGAGGAGGCATTAATATGCATTTTAGAATTCTAGGATGTATAGTCTTGAATTATTTTACTATTTCTGGGAGATTAATAACTCCATATTAAAGACAACAGTGTTATATTTATGGTTCGTAATATTAAAGAGTTTAACATCAACTTAGATTTTATCTCTATAATATCAGGTTGCCTAAATTTATTGCTAGATCACATCTAAAATATTTCTATCGATTATGTATCTGGCACTATTCAAATACTCGTATAAAATCTATTAATACATCCTTTATTACTTTTCAATAGGAAGCTAGACTGGAGCCACATGTCCACTAAAATATTTAAAGGCTAAGATTAATTAAAATATTCTTCTTCCTCCTGTGCTGCAGTTAAAAATAATAAAAAAATTACATAGTATAGTTGCTCCCAAAAATAATAATCAGTAATATATATATATATATATATATATATATATATATATATATATATATATATAATTAATGTATATTTTTTATATATTTTGGTTGTATATTTGAGTAGCAAATGTAATTATTTTTTGCCGATCGAGCAAATATGTAATTTGACTAAAAATAATAGCGTTGTCAGCATTGCGAATTGGTTCCCATGAAATTTTTACGAAAGGCAAAAGTGCACGGATACCCAATATTAATACCATTGTTTAACCTACACCCAGTTCTTAAAAATTGTTTACCTTATACCAATTTTTAATAAGTAATTAATATTTAGACAGAATATCTGGAGTGCAAGTTCAGTGACGCGAGGGGGAGTAAATTTGGACGTCAAACTTGACTCACAAGTCATTTCGAAGAGGGGAAATTTCAAGTATCTTGGGTCACTTATCCAGGGAATGAGGAGATTGACGAGGATGTCACACATCGTATTGGGGTGGGTTGGATAAAATGAAGGTTAACGTCTGGAGTCTTGTGTGACAAAAAGGTGCCACCGAAACTTAAGGGCAAGTTTTATCGAACGGTAGTTAGACCGGCCATGTTATATGGGGTTTGGTGTTGGCTAGTCAAGAATTCTCATATCCAGAAGATGAAAGTATCAGAGATAAGGATGCTGAGATGGATGTGTGGGCACACTAGACTGGATAAGATTAGGAATGAAGATATTCGGGAGAAGGTGGGCGTGACTCCCATAGACGACAAGATGCGGGAAGCGAGACTTAGATGGTTCGGGCACGTGCGGAGGAGAAGCCAAGATGCCTCGGTTAGGAGGTGTGAGCAGTTGGCTTTGACGGGTATGAGAAGAGGTAGATGGAGGCCTAAGAAGTATTTGGGTGAGGTGATCAGGCAGGACATGACGCGACTTCAGATTTTCGAGGACATGACTCTAGATAGGAAGGTGTCGAGGTCGAGCATTAGGTTTAGGGTTAGGAGGGAGTCGAGCGTTTTTCTTCCTTCGTATTGGGGGTGGGGCTAGCCTGTTAGAGTGTTGTCTTTGGGTTTCTGGTGGTGTAATTAAGTTTGTATCCGCACTTTTTTTTCCTTTCATAGTATGGTGGCTCTATTACTTATTGTTGTTATTACTTTTTCATCCATTTTCTGTTTCCTACGATACTTATATTATCTTTCTGATTTTTATTGTTGTCACATATTTTATTGTCTATTTTCGTCGTCTTGAGTTGAGGGTCTCTCGTAAATAGCATATCTATCCTTTCGGGATATAGGTAAGGTCTGGGTGCATTCTATCCTTCCCAAAACTCACTTATGGGATTGTTATTGTTGTTGTAATTAACATTTAGACTAAAATACCCTTAGGCCTTAAGTGGGTATAAATTCCGACAAATCCATACAGTGAAACTCCACGGGAGCACAATTTTGACATTACCAATTCATAACAACATAAAATAAAACAAAAAATGTACAAGCGAAGAGAAGGAAACCTACATATATTAACTATAAAAGCAATGTGTGAGCAGAAAGCTTCTTCGTTTTTCAATTGGAAAAGCTATGTCATGTTTTGAACCGATTCACTAATTTATCATGATCACACAAAGGCCATGGTCAGTGTATATGACCACTACTTTATTCAAACCAAAAAATTATGGGAAAAATATGCATCTAATAGTCTAAGGTATGAACTTCAGATTTTTTGTATAAACTTAGAAATTTGTTATTTGAACTTCGGATATTTTGGTATGAACTTAAGTAAACTTAAGACATTTTGGTATTTGAACTTCAGAAATTTGAGTATGAACTTCCAAAATTTGACTATGAATTTTAGACGTTTGGGTCTAAAGTTAAGCTTGACCGGTGGCATAGCCACCCTATGCTCAGGGTGGTCAAGCGTACTCCATTCGCCGAAAAAGTATACTCTTTATATAAGTTAAATACTACTTTATATGGTTATATATATATATATATATATATATATATATATATATATATATATATATATATATATACATTTTGAACACCCTTAACATAGTTGAGTGAGGCAGTCAAATGATTCAGGGTATGTTGTTCACGGGTTCAAAGTTCTGCCCATTTTATATGCCAAAACTAAACGGAGACCACCATGGGTGGTCTATTTGATTTTTGTTCAATCTAAAAAAATTTCTAATAAAATAAATCTTAAAACTTGTTAAACAACTAATCTTATAAGGAATTTTTTTTAACTATAAGTTATTTCGTACATAAATTTTATAATTTAAAAGTTAAACTCTACAAAAATTCATCAACAAAAGCTCTCCACAAACTACAAATCCTCTCAACTCTCTCTTTCCTTTGGTTTTATGCTTACTTTTATTAGTAAAGTTTCTAATGTTGTCTTTTTATTATTTTAATTTTGATTTATAAAATTATAGTTCTATTTTTTTTTTTAATTGTTTGGCCAAATGTTGCTTAAGATCTAAAATTTGGTACACTATTCATTGGCAAAAATAATTATTGACTTGTTTAAAGTTTGAACACCCTTGACGGAATTTCTGGCTACGCCATTGGGTTTTACAATATCCAACTTCAGACCCATGTGTCTGAAGATACCACTGCTATATGTCCAATATTTTTTTCATGACTGAAATTAAATTTATCTCATATGACGAGTCCAACAGACACCGTGACAATATTATCTTTGAAAAAATAAACCAACAATTAAGAGTGCTAACTACTACCTTAATCCCAAAGAGTATACATAACTTTGTCCAATGATGAAATCAACAGTATCAGAGATAATTTATCGAAGATGAGCAGCTCTGCGGCTGATTCAACTCAGGTGATACTCATGGCAGCACAACTAAAGACGATGATGAAGGAAAAAGCAAAGTGCTCCATTTCATATGTTATGACTAGCAAAATTCAACATGCCTAGTCTTTCTCACGTTCTTCTCTCACTTTATTGTAGCTAAATTCATGGTACTGCGTTAAACGAATTAACATAGTAAAAAAAAATAAAATTCTATCTCAGAGAATCTATTGACAGGCCGAAGATCACTATTTAGATGAACAAAAATTATAAACGAATGTGACTCCACAAAGATAGGTAACAATTAGGTTTGGCCAAACTTACTTCGAAGGGAGATGGACAAGAAAGTCTTTTGAGATCCATTTTATCCATAATATGGCCATATGTGCACAAAATTAATAAGAACTAGGGATACATTAAAGGGATCACATTTAGAAGATTTAACATAAATGGAGGACTGGATTTATTATTTATTTTTTCTAGTCGGTATACATAATTTATACACTTATCATATATATATATATATATATATATATATATATATATATATATATATATATATATATATATATATATATATTGGCTTGATAAAATGGCACTAGGTGACAACACATAACATGAATTGATAATTTTTTAGCCTTATATTAGGTTTGGCAAAAATAGCCCCAAACAATTGGCATTATATAGCTAAATCCTAAAAAAAAGTACTCTTTTTTATATTCTCTCTCAAACAATTGGCCTCAAACCGTCTGCTTCCCCCCATTCGCTGCTTACTTCTCTTCTTGTTCACTACTTCCCCTTTTCCCCCTCCCCGGCCCCCTTTTCTTTCCTTGTATTTCTTCTTCTATCTCTTCTCTTTCGATCTCATAGTTTAGCAAAAATTCTTGCAAATTATGCAAAAAAAATCAGTGGGATGAAAATGTAAGGTTGATCTCACATTAGAGAAAATTAAAAGTAAAAACTAAGAGAGAAAAAATACATTTCAACTTTATTTTTCTTCTCTCTTCTTTTTTTGGTTGGATTGAATGAGTGTGTGTGATTGAAATTGGTTGAAAAATACATAAACAAAGCTATATACAAAAATTGAGCAAGATTAGAAGTGATTTAGATTGGTTTCAGGTAAAAAAATCAGACCTAATATCCAACTGCGACACGTGTATATCACGTTGTGTATCGTGTACATCAGTGTATATCACACACAGATTTTTAAGGACGTCAGTGTATATCACTTTGTATATCATGTATACAACACAATATTTTTATGGACTCCCATGTATATCACATTGTATCTCGTATATATAATACAAAGTTTCATGGATATACATAGATACACATGGTATACATGAGATAACACTGATGTACATAGCGATATACATGGGATACAATAGGAGATACACACGTGGAGTCATCTTGAACTTGAGTTTTCAATCTTAAATGTGTTATACAAAGAAGGAAAATAAAATTTTAATATACTCTTTTTGATATACACATTATTATTATGTTATACATTGTGATATATAAATAATATAATTATTATTGTGTTATATATATCTGGATATACAAATAAAAAACTAAAAAAATAATTAAAAAATATTTGGGAGTTTTTTCGGATACCAACGAAGGAAATTGAACCTAATTTATAGGATGATGATTGTTATGAGAGAAGAGAGAGAAGATTTTAAATATTTTTTGCTATTTTTAAGGAAAATAATTTTAATGGAGTTTATTTTTAGGATGATGGTTGAATCAATAGAAGATAGAGAATAACTTTAGGCTACTATATGCCAAATACTAAAATTTTAGTATTTTTTTATGTCAATAGTTGGACATAGTTGTGATGCATGCCAAATCCCAAGTGGCTTCCGGAGGAAATTTTTACGAAACAAGAGAAATTAATGGCCTAAGAGTGGCGAGTCCATTGATGAAAAAGCCCATCTAGCAGTAATTTTGGTTAAAAAGTAAGGGTAATATAGGAATCATAGACTGTCGATCTCAATCTTCTTCTGCCGTCCACTCGTCAGTCGTCACACGCAATCTTTCTCTCCGTTCTTCTTCGCGGTACACTCGTAACAATAACCCTAAACAAGAAAAATCACTTCTTTTCATCAACAATTTCCAATCCCAAACACCTAATCTCTAATTTAGATCCTCACTGTTTCAACAGGAAATTGAATTGACGTCACCGCCCTTAGAAAAGTTTCCCGTAGCCCCTTTTTGGTTTCAAATATTCCTTTTAGTAATTGTTTTGATTTTGTTTTTCTTTTAAAGTTTCTTCATTTGTTGTTTTGTTTCTGAATTTTCGATGTTTCTAATCTGATGATGCTCGGTTTTATGTGTTTACGGTGTAACTAGGGTTTTGATACTCATAAAAGTGATACAAGCCTCTGAGCCCTAATTTACAAGGTTAGTTTTTTTTCTTTTTTAATTGTTTAGCAGTAGACTATGAATTCCCATTTCATTTTTTTTTTAATTGTGCTTCCTTGCAAGGTTTATTTATGTTTAATTGATGCATTTACCTATAAGTATCACCACATTGTATTTACAACAACAACATACCCAGTATTATACCACACCGTGGGGTATGGGGAGGGTAGTGTGTACGCAGACCTTACCCCTACCCGGTGTTATCAAAGGCGAAAAGCGCAAAAAAGCTCTAAGGTCTGTTGAGGCTTTAAGCGCAAATAAAGGGTGGGATTTAATGAAAAAAGGCGCAACTGGAGAAAAAGTAAAAGTATGTATATGTAAGCATGAAAAATAAATATATGGACAAAGAAATTGAAAAAAGATTACGATAAAGTGAAATATCAATTATTTAGTGTCGCCTTTTCAGGATTACACTCATTGGCAAGGAAAAGCATGCCTTAGAACCTTTATGCAACACTGAAGCGTCCACAAAGCGAGGTGAAGCGCTCAATATATTTTGAGCCTCGCTTCAGGGCTTAAGCGCGCCTTTGACAACACTGCCCCTACCTTGTGAGGATAGAGAGGTTGTTTCCAATAGACCCTCAGCTCAGGAAAGCATAAGCACCACATTAAAGAAAATATAGACAAGGAACAATACCAAAAAGCCATATAAAAGCAGAATAAAAATAACAAGACAGTAAGGTGATCAACAATGAAAGAAAACAACGGTTAGGCAACATAAAAACCTACTACCAACAGAAAGCGAGACTGTGTGCCAATACTTCTATTATGAACTCTCTAGACTACCTACTCTACTACCCTAATCCTTGACCTCCATACCTTTCTATCAAGGGTCATGTCCTCGGTCGGCTAAAGTTGTGCTATGTCTTGCCGAATCACCTCTCCCCACCTCTTCTTTGGCCTACCTCTACCTCTCCGTAGGCCCTCCAATGTCAACCTCTCACACCTCCTCGCCAGGGCGTTTGTGCTCCTCCTCTTCACATGACCAAACAATCTAAGTCGCGCTTCCTCAATCTTGTCCTCAATAGGAGCCACACCCACCTTGTCGCGAATAACCTCATTTCTGATCCTATCTAACCTGGTGTGCCCGCACATCCATCTCAACATCCTCATATCTGCTACCTTCTTCTGGACATGAGCTATCTTGACTGGCTAACACTTAGCCCCATACAACATCGTTGGTCTGACCACCACTATGTAGAACTTACCCTTAAGTTTCGGTGGTATCTTCTTATCACACAAAACACCTGAAGCGAGTCTCTATTTCATACATCCCGCCCCAATACGATGTGTGACATCTTCACCAATCTCCCCATCCCCTGAATAATAAACCCAAGGTACTTAAAACTCCCTCTCCTAGGGATGACCTGCGAGTCCAGCCTCACCTCCCCTTCCCCTCCTTCAGTCTCGCCACTGAACTTACACTCCAAGTATTCTGTCTTGGTCTTGCTCAACTTGAAACCTTTAGATTCCAGGGTCTGCCTCCATACCTCTAATTGCGCGTTCACATCGTCTCGCGTCTTGTCAATGAATACAATATCATCTGCAAATAGCATGCACCACGACACCTCCCCTTGGATGTGACGCGTCAGTACGTCCATCACCAGAGCAAACAAAAAAGGGTTGAGTGCCGACCCCTGATGCAACCCCATCATAACCAGAAAATGGTCCGAGTCCCCACCCACCGTCCTCACTCGGGTCTTTGCTCCATCATACATGTCCTTGATCAACCTAACGTAGGCAACATGTACACCTCTAGCCTCCAAACATTTCCACAAAATCTCCCTCGGAACTTTATCGTACGCCTTTTTTAAGTCGATAAACACCATATGCAAGTTCTTTCTCTCCCTATACTGCTCCATCAATGTCCTAACAAGGTGGATGACTTCCGTAGTCGAACGCCCCGACATAAATCCAAACTGGTTCTCGGAAATAGATACACTCCTCCTCACCCTTAGTTCTACCACTCTCCCAGACTTTCATAGTATGGCTAAGCAGCTTGATACCCCGATAGTTATTGCAATTTTGGATATCACCCTTGTTCTTGTATACAGGAACTATCGTGCTCCACCTCCACTCTTCAGGCATCTTCTTCGTTCTAAAAATGGCATTAAATAACCTAGTGAGACATTCCAAGTCTGCCTTGCCCGCACTCTTCCAAAACTCCACGGGGATATCACCACATTGTATTTATTGAAAAAATTTATATCAGTGGCAGAAGTAATTTTCTCTCTTTTATATTGGATTATTATGCTTAGTTGATACATTTACCTGTGAGTATCACCACATTGTATTTGTGAAAAAACAGTGTTACCCATGTTGTATTATAGGCAGAAGTAATATTCACTCTCATAATATATGGAGGATTCATAGTAGCGGACCTCAGCTAATTTAGGATTGATTCATTTTTGTTTAAAAAAGAACTTTCATGGAACTGATATTTTTAGAATCCTTGATAAATCTGTTTCTCTAAGGAGGGGGCAGGCTTTATGTTTACTTTTCTCGTCATAAAGGCGTTTTGTTTTCATATTGGAGAGTGGTTGGTTTTTGACCTTCTCTTAATATATCCTCTTGCTTCCTTCTTTATCTTAAGCATGCCACGTTCCGAATAAGCTTCATTGTTTTCTGCATTTGTCGTATGTGAGAAATGAGCTGGGGTAGAAAAGTTATTGGCCTATGTATATCCTTTTAGAGCTAAGGTTTGCATTATTTTCTGCTGCTGATTTCTCTCTTTTAGTAGACCTTAGGCCTTACGTTGCTGTAGTGTAAGATGGTCTCTGCAGTCTAATGAGCCTACTTAATCATTACAGTATCTGTTAGTTTCAGACTCCAAAATGTTGATGTGTTCTACTTTTTGAGTGCTCTTACATTTACATTTGGATGTGTTTTCCTTCTCGTTGACTTCTTGATGGTTTGACCAGGTACCATTTTTGAATAAACCTAATATCTGGAAGAAACAGAATGTCGTCGCCGTATCCCATTATTGATAATCGACCAATTGATCAGTTGAAGGTTACAGAGCTAAGAGAAGAGCTTAAGAGACGTAAGCTACCCATAAAGGGGTTGAAGCAAGAGTTGGTAAGGCGATTAGCTGAAGCAATCCTCCAAGAGCAGGATGCTGATCATTCTAAGTCTGAGAATGGTGGTGATTCCACGCCCGGGCCAGACGAAGAAATGGCTGAGTCCGTTGATGCAGATAATCCTAATGATAATTTTGATGCTGATAATACGACAGATAAGAAAGCGGATGAGAAAATGAGCGAGATCGATGCAGCTGAAAACAGAGTGCAATTGGATGAAGGGAATTTCTCAATTGAGGAGCCGGTTGGTGGTGCTATTTCTACTATGGTTGAAAAGGATCTGGTAGCCCAAATTGCTGATGCGGAAACCAGTGCTCCGACCAAAGAGGACCAGATAGCTGAAGTTAGTGTTGTGCAAACCAGTGAACCTGTCAGTGTGAGTGTAGTGTCTGCTACAGCTTTAAGTGGACAAGGCTCGCAAAAATATGAAACCAAGAATGAGAGTGGGGATTTAAAAGAGCAGCTGGAGAATCCCATTTCAAATTCTTTACTAGTGGAGGAAAATGTCAGTTCATCCATTCTGGAAAGTCAGGTATCTGAGATCAGCCCTGTTTTAGGGTTCCAAGTAAACTCTGATTTTGTTTCCACTGATGTCTCAATTGATGGAAAAACAGAACTGAAGGATAATGTAATAGCTAATGATTTCAAATTAGAATTAGATGTTAAACCTGAGATGGTGAAGCTATTCTCGAGCAGTGATGTCCCTGATGATGCAAAATCGCATACTATGGATGTTGAGGAACCACATGACAAGAAAATGTCTACAGAAGAACCAGGCAACGAAAATGATAAATATCCTGAAGTTAGTGTTGTGCAAACCAGTGATCCTGTCGATGTGAGTGTAGAGTCTGTCACAGCTTTAAGTGGACAAGACTCACAAAAATATGAAATCCAGAATGAGAGTGAGGATATAAAAGCGCAGCTGGAGAATCACATTTCAAATTCTTCAGTGGATGAGGCAAATGTCAGTTCATCCGATCTGGAAACTCAGGTATCTGAGCTCAGCCCTGTTTTAGGGTTTCAAGTAAAATCTGATTCTGTTTCCGCTGATGTCTCAATTGATGAAAAAATAGAACTGATGGATAACGTAATCGCTCATGATGTCAAAATAGAATTAGATGTTAAACCTGATAGTGTGCAGCTATCATCAAGCAGTGTTGACCCTGGTGATGGAAAATCACAACCTATGGATGTTGAAGAGCCACATGACAAGAAAGTATCTGTAGAAGAACCAGGCAACGAAAACGATAAATATGTTGATCTAATGAAGACTGATGGCAATGGGGATTCTGCAGAGAAGTTGCAATTAGACCGGAGTCCTGGTGATGATTCCACTGAGGAGGATGTTTCAGAGGGTAAATTAGCTGATTCTAAGTTGGACTCGGTGAAAAAAATAGATGGAAAGAAAGAAATTGAAGTGAACACAAGTAGGGAGGTAGGATCTGTTGCTTCTGTGGATGATGCTAGGTCAGTTGCCCATATAGATACCAATGTTGTAGACGATGGTCCCATTGTGCAGTCTATGAAAAGAAAACCTCATGGTAATTTTTCTGCAAGAATTCGTTTCGCTATGCTTTACCACTTTGTTATGGCTTTACAGTTTTCTTTTTGTGGATTCTGATTGCTAAAGTGCCACAAGAATCTTATTTGCTCTAATTTTACTGGCTATTAGCGGATACTTAAGAGTGGAAAGAATGAGTACAGAGATTGGAGAAGCATTCCCTGTAGGCTTTATGCATATTGCAGTCGCTCCTTTTTCAAGGAACACCTCTGTATTCACTATTTTCTTTTTTTGGATTCTGGTTGCTAAAGTGTCACAAGAATCTTATTAGCTGTAATTTTACTGACTATTAGCAGATACTTAGAGTGTAAAGAATGAGTACAGAGATTGGAGAAACATTCGCTGTAGGCTTTATGCATATACCAGTTGCTCCTTTTTCAAGGAACACACATGTATTCACATTTCATTCCTCCTAATGTCTTCTGACAATGCAGTTCCGATTAAGTGCCATTTGCTATTTTATGGGAATCAAATAAATGACACTTATTGTTTACATCATTGCTCTAAAAATTTCTTAGATCTGCCCCCAATCTTATCTTCTATGTAATGCTGTAGATCAAGGAACAGCAGCTGGGAGCAATGATATTGTAAAGAGGCAGCGTAAATGGAATTCAGAAGATCTTAAAGTTCCTGAGAACAAGAAAGGTGATGCTGTGGCCTCAACTACCCCCAAGGATTTTTTCCAGCCCACTTTCAGACGCAGTTTCTCTAGATCTGATTCAGTGGCCAAGGAGGAACCACCAAAAGAACGTGTGGGTGAGTTGCCACTTATTGATGGTGAAATGAGTATATTCTGGATGTATATGGTGGATAATGTTATTATGTTGGTTGTAACAGTTCCTCCATCATCGAAAGTGCCTACTAATTCTCTCTTGATCGAGAATTTTCTGCGGCCTTTCACCTTGAAAGCGGTGCAAGAGCTACTTAGCAAGACGGGTACTGTGACAAATTTCTGGATGGACGCTATTAAGACCCACTGCTTTGTTTCTGTAAGCACTTTATTTTTTAGGTTCTCTCTCTTCCTCCTACATGTTTGTCTTGGTGAATTTTAACTTGCTGTCGAATTTTGTGCAGTTTTCATCTGTAGAAGAAGCTATAGAAACTCGAAATGCTGTATACAATCTGCAATGGCCTCCACATGGAGGAAAGCTACTTGTTGCTGAGTTTGTTGATCCCCAGGGAGTGAAAGATAAGGTTGAAGCACCACCTCAATCTCCTTCAACTCATGCAACTCCTGTGAACACAATCCCGGCTGCGGCCCCACCTTCTGCCCAGCCCCAACCATCACCAAGGCAACAGATGCAGAACAAGCAACTTCAACCGGAGAAACTTCCACCACCTCCACTTCCTGAGAAACTCGACCCTCCAATTGTCACTCTGGATGATCTCTTTAGAAAGACAAAGGCAACACCTCGCATTTACTATTTGCCTTTGTCTGATGAACAAGTTGCAGAAAAATTGAAGGCACAAGGGAAGATTATCAAGCAGTAGAATTAGGCTATAATTTATCCTAAGCTCATCTTCGGTTTCTCATGGATCAGTCTTACACTAAGATAATGGTAAGAGAGTATCATATTATTGCATCTTTGCAGGTCTGCAGGTCTTGCACGTAGGAAGCTCTGGTTTGGTTGCTGGAGAAGCTAGTTCGATGACAGTTGTCTTTTGCAAGTGTTGCCTTGGCTCCGTGATAGCTTTTCGTGCAAGGACATTCTTATAAAGCTCATTGTGTTTCTTCACCGAATCAGATCCCCAGTTCTTGCGAGCTTAGAATATTTGCATCTGTTGTCTCGTCGAATGGGAAACTTGCGGAGTTATCTCTGGAATTATAATTACTGTTGTAGTTTAGAGCAGAACCTTGGTTTCTGGGGTGTACTTTGTTAGAGTGCGGAGTTATCTCTGGAATTATAATTACTGTTGTAGTTTAGAGCAGAACCTTGGTTTCTGGGGTGTACTTTGTTAGAGTGCAGTCCTTTTGATATAATTTTGCTCAGATGTTGACGAGGATTCTTTTTGCTATTCACTACCTAGGCATCTGATTGCCTCTATTTGTCTACTTGTTATCAAACATGACTTCTATTGGTAGTCAGTAAAACAATCAACGTGAGTTTGGTTTTAGCGGACTGAACTATTATTAGAGTCTCTTACTGTACGAATATGCTAATGAATATGCTATGGGGCTTATCAATCTGAAAAAAATATGCAGCTAGGGGCTTTTATTGAATTTATTTTTTGTAAAAGAAAAGAAGTGACCGTTATAAAGCTCCTGTATCAATTCAAGTAATCTTATAAATTATAGGTGCCAACTATATGAGATGATTTTCATAAAACATATCAATAACTTTTTCCCCTCACGGCTAGGGGTAGGGGTTTAAAAAATTTATACCATACTATTTTAGTTACTTAATCAGTATAACCTAAAGTAGACTTATTGAAATTGTCACAAATATCAGTTTCTCGTCGTTATTGATACGATTCAGTTAATTTTCGGTATTACTAGAGTATAAATAAATTAAGAGTACTAAATGTTCGTTGAGTACTAATTTCACTACAAGAACTTGTATATATGCAATGCTCAACCAAGATTTTGATTTACGAGTAAAGGCAAGAATACAGACTATGCACTCCATACTCATTCTTTACCAAGAACCAATATTTTTCTATCTTAGAGTAATAACTCAACTACTTATAACCGAAATTTTGCAGTTCAAAAGACAAAATCTAAAAAAAAAAAAACATTTAACATCACCAGATTTTTTGAAAGAATACGAACATAGTATTTGACTCAAAAGATTGTGATATAAGTGGGGGAAAAAAAGAAGAAAATTAACACACTTCAGTGACTTGCTGTTTAATATACAACGTATATTTACACATATAAATTTAATCGGATCTCTTTTGATATCTTCTCAATTTATTTTAAAAAGTATAAAATTCTATCAAAATTATTCAATATGGTTATAGATTTATATCGTACCCTATGATTTTACTAAATAACCTTATATTTAGTTCGACAAGGTTTTGGTTTGATAATTTGATTGATCTTTAAAAAACCATTAAAACCTTACTCACGGCTAAACAAAAAAGAAAAAAAGAGAAGAAAATTCTTTAAAACCAAAAAACAAATATCAAAAAAATGAAAATAAAAATAAACGGTAAGTCAGTTAACCTAGCAGTAGTACGGTATAACAGGAAACCATATTTTCTACTGCACTCTCAATTAAAAAAAAGGTAGAACAATATATGATTGATGAAACCCAGAAATGAAAAATAAAATAAAAATAAAATAGGCGCAGAAATAAGAATCTCCCTTGTGCGAGTAACTCTCTTCCCTCCCTCTTTTCTTCTTACGTTCCATTCTTTCACTCTGTTGCACTTACCCCAAACAAACCCTCCTTTGGGTTTTCTTTAGTCTTTCCTTTTTGTGGGGTTTGCCTAATTCAAAATCCTTGCTATCCCCCTTCAAACACCATTTTTTTTTTGCTTAATCTTGTGATTTGCCAATCTTGATTTGTCTTTCGTTAGAAAAGAGTTTGGAAATTTTATTGGTTTTGGGGTAGTTTCTAGGGTTTTCTTCACTTTTTAAATGCAATTTACCAAGATTTGTTGTCAGTTTCTTCTCAGCATTTGCTCAATTGGATGGTTTTATCATAACCCATTTTGATTTCTTGGCTAATGATTGCAACTTTGTTTAAATTCTTGGTTTAAAGATTGCAACTTTGTTCAAATTCTTAGCTTAAAAATTGGAACTTTGTAGTGGTGAAGAGGGAAGATGAATAGTGTTTTTAATGAGCAGATACTTGCAGACAAGCTTTCGAAGCTCAACAGCACTCAGCAGTGCATTGAAAGTATGCTTCTTTATCTTTTTTATATGTATTTCTGTTTTATATTTTTTAACTTGTCTATTCTTTACCTCATTAATGGATATTGTTGGAACTCAATATCGGGTGTGCCTTTTAGATCTTGGTAGTTCTTTTCTTGTGAATTGACTAAATTGAGTACTTGTGAATTGACTAAATTGAGTAAGAACTTGTACCTCCACTTCTCTTGAATGAATCTGATAAGTTCTTTTAGAGGTTCATTCGGAAGGTTTAATGGCGATAGATGGGGTCTAACTTTTACTATTTAATATTTTTTGATTTAGTAACCTTATGGTGTTGATTTCTGTATTTACTTGTATCTGTACATTGAACTAGGTTGAAATGGTAGTCCTTTCCCAAATTGATTGTCCTATTTTCTTATTGAGTCAACTTGGCCAGTTTTTGGAGTTAGATTGGATTTAGGTGACTTTTTTTTTTCAGAAATAAAAAGCATGCCTAAAACGATAAGGAAAGTACTACAATTTGCGATATTTAGTTTCAAAACGATGAAAAGATATTTTAAAATGTTAGTCAAATATTATTTAGTTTAACTCTCAAGAAGTAAAATAAATAACCATTTTAGTATAGAGGACATAATTTTTAGGAAAAAAAGAAAAAAGAAGAAGGGTGAAGATGGAAAAATCTTGCCGTCTGATCTGGAAAGAAGTAGTGCTAGCGCTGCTTAGATACATCCTTGCATTTGCCATTGTCCATTGAGGTCAGTGAGTAGTTTTACTAAACTGACAGCGTGTGCTTCAATTGCTTCAATCTTGCTGAGTTTTTGCTTTCACTTGTGTTTTCTCTGAATAAGGTCCACATTCCGATCATTAAACAAAGTATTGCTATGGAGAAACTTGTGTTTGTCGTTTGTTGATATACTTTCGAAGTGTTGCTTCTCGGGAATCTTCGTTTGATTACATAGCATATGAGTGACTATTAATTTAGAATTGTTGAGGTGTGCGCAAGTTGACTCGGACACTACCGTATTCAAAAAAAAAAAAAGAAAAGAAGAGAGTGGAGATTATCCTTATTGACTGTCCCTTTTTTGGTCATTATAATTCTTTCATAAAGTCATAACCCTTAGACCTTCCTTTTGGAAGTTTAATTGGTCATCTAGGTGCATCCTCTGTATACATACTTCCAAGTCCTTATGTGTACTTTATTATTTTGGCATTTGTATGGTTAAGTTATCTCATTCCGTCTCTTCGGGAGGTTTTCGGTGTATTTCTTAACTCTTAGCGGTAACTAGTTGACGTTTTGTACCAACTCTCACCTTACCTTTATAAAAAATACAAATAACAACAACAAAAAATACAAATAAAAAAATCAAAAAAAAAAAAGGAAAAAAAATTCATACCACTCCATCTGGGTGGGAATAAGATTGCATTTCTCCTAGAGGTCCATAAGTAGATTAAAGTAGAAAGTTGAGTCTTCTGACCTACTTAACTTACAAGAAAGCAGCTAGTTTGTAGTAATTCTGTCCATACGGATGATTCCTATATCATAAAACATACTCCCTCCGTTTCAATTTATGTGAACCCATTTGACTGGGCACGGAGTTTAAGAAAAGAGAGAAGACTTTTGAACTTGTGGTGTAAAATGAGGCACATATATGTTGTGTGGTTATAAATCATTGCATAAATTGTTTCCAAATAAGGAAAGAGGTCATTCTTTTTGGCATAGACTAAAAAGGAAATAGGTTCACATAAATTGAAACGGAGGGAGTATATGCCATTGTTATAAGGTGTCTTTTTAGGGTTGGCATATGGAGTACTTCAAGCTTCTCAATTGCAATTTGAACACTTCTGCTGTCAATATGTGCAATGCTAGACTAGAAAATTGAACAAAAAGGGATTTCTGATGTCATTTACCTTGCATCAAGAAAACATTAGTTGCATATTGGCTGTGAGTTTTTTAAACCATTAAATGGGGTGATACTTGGAAATATCCTATTGCTTCTCCATTTGGTACTTATCCTTTCTCTGTCTTTTCTGTTTCGTCCAAACTCATATTCGTTTCCCTTTAAGTAACATCGTTTATCTTGGTTTTCTATGCAGCATTGTCCCATTGGTGTATCTTCCACCGAGATAAAGCAGAGCTAGTTGTTACAACATGGGGTAAACAGTTCCACAGTTCCGAAGTGGCTCAAAAAGTCCCTCTACTATACCTGGCAAATGACATCCTACAAAACAGCAAGCGTAAAGGAAATGAGTTTGTTACCGAGTTTTGGAAGGTTCTTCCTTCAGCACTAAAGGAGATGGTCGAAAAAGGAGATGACCATGGAAAGAATGTAGTTTCCAGATTGGTATGCTTCCTTCCCTTTTGCTTCTGAACTTTTGGCCTCGATAACCCTAACTTGTGAACGAACATGGCACAAATCAAAAGGCAAATATGCAGCTTATTTTAGCTCTTTTTTTCAGTACCTGATCAACTTGTTGCTCGAAATTTATTGAGATATAGTAGTTTGATTGTCTTACTTAAATGGTTTGTAGGTTAATATTTGGGAAGAAAGGAGAGTTTTTGGATCTCGAACGCAGAGCTTAAAGGATATAATGCTTGGAGAACAGCTGCCACCACCATTAGAGTTTGGAAGAAAGCGAAGTCGTTCTGTCAGAATAGTTAAAAGGGACTCGCGGTCCATAAAAACGGTGACATGCTCCTCATAAGGCACTTTTGTTTATGTCCACTGATTGCTTAACGTCTGTATCTTGCTTATTTTACTATTACATCTTGTTCTTACCATTGCTTTGTAACCAGAAATTGACCGTTGGAGGAACAGCTGAAAAAATAGTGTCAGCATTTCACTTGGTAATCAGCGAACATTCTACTGAAGACGAAGAAATGAACAGATGCAAGTCTGCTGTCCACCATGTTAGAAAGATGGAAAAGGATGTTGAGATGGTCCTTACAAAAGGTATAATCTGGTTCTCTATTGGACTGCAAAGCTAACATGTCTGCACTGAATTGCTCTATTATGTTGATAATAACCTGTTGCCATTGCTACTTTGAATTTTGTAAACATCAATATGGAAAAAAATGATGATGAAGATATACTGAAGGCCATGATTTGGCGGAGTGAAATGCAATAATTGAAAGAAAAATAGTCATATCAATCTGAGTGTAAAAATATCATTTTTTTTTCATAACTTCCCCAGAAAAAGGATTAAGATTATGTCGTGTTTGAGGTATGGGAGTAATGTGGAGATTCCATGTTCGAACTACAACGACAACACTTGGTCTGCATCCATCTGCCCCAGCTGTGTGGACATGATACCATAGAAACCTGTACTTGCTGGCTGTATAGGCTGCCTGGTGGATAAGTCGAGCTGCACGCAAGTTGGCCTAAACACCACCGAGAATAAAAAACAGGAATAAAGTTACAGGGGGCTGAGACCTTAACAGAGTGATAGATTAGACATCTCTTTACAATCTTTTTCCTTTTCCCAAAAAGTTGTTACTTTTAAATTATCTATGGGAATTGAGTCATATTTTCTTGTGCAGCAAAAGATCCAAAGAGGAAAACCTTATCCAAAGAACTGGAGGAGGAAGAAAATATTTTGAAACAGTGTATTGAGAAACTTAAAGTTGTTGAGGCAAACAGATTGACTCTTGTTTCACAGTTAAAAGAAGCACTAAATGAACAGGTAAGTGATAAATCCATTTGGTTTAGTCTTAGTGTTCTTGACAAATTTTCATGCTGTACTTATCGTCCAACTCATTGCTTCTTAATTTTGTCAGGAATCTGAACTAGAGAATGTTCGGACTCAGATACAGGTTTTTATCTCATTTTCAATTTTAAGCTTATCAATTTATTTTTCTTACACTGTGGTTAGTTGTTTGCTTTATCATTATCCTTTTTTGTTTGTTTTGGGGGGGGGGGGGGGGGGGATTGTTGGATGGTGGAAAAAGAGAAGTGGAGTGAAGAAAGACTTCAATATGTAATTGCGGTGAGAGGGAAAGGGAGGTGTATTGCTTCTTGAGCGCCTTCCCAATAATTGGAAATAGGGCAAGTGTGTATTTAGCTTTCTAAATGATTAAGTGGCGTGATTTCTTAGTCAAAGCACTGAGATTATGAGTAACTTTATCTATTGGATTTTCAGGTGGCAGAAGCACAGGCGGGGGAAGCCAGCAACATGCGGAAGCATCTTGATGATGAAGATTATGTGGCAGACTCAAAGCCTTTGGCTATAACATCTCAATCAAATGACACTTCTCCAAAAGCAGGACAAACGAACAAGAAGACAGCTGCAGCAATCGCAGCTGAGGTAGCTGACAAACTTACAGCTTCTAGCTCCTCTCAGTATATCATGTCATCTGTCCTCTCTTCATTTGCTGCAGAGGCGGCAAAAACTGCCGGGCTGTCAAAAACTTCATCGCTTCCAGCCACCAACAATTCTATTTCACATCCAGAAAAGTCTCTATCAGATTCAAATGTTTTAATGCCAGCACAGCCACTTAATCCTCCGCCTTATCAGTCAATGTTGGTTCCTCATCCCACAGTGCATAGTCAAATGCCAAATTCTCAGGGTCAATATCATTCACTTCCCAATCCAACACCCCAGCAGTATTTACAGCCATCGGCAGGAATGGTGAGCCCTTACGGTTATGGGATTCCCGCCTTGCCGTCTGTACCACCTCCTCCAGCACCTCCATCGTATATGACTTCAATGGTGCCTTTAACACAGCAACAATTGTCAATGGTGCAGCAGCAGCAGTCTTTAGCACAACAGCAACAAGTACCATTACCTCAACAAGCTCTACCTCCTAATTTCCGTCCTTTGCAACCTCCTGGGATGGTATACTATGCTCAACCGCATCATTCACAATGAGGAACTCTTCGTTTGACTGTCAAAGATCGTATAAGAAACAACAAATTTCAGGACACTAAGTGTTATATGCTGGAGAAGAGCGGCTGATAGTGCAGGTAATAGATTACCATTAGTGCTTAATTTTCCATCTTCAAGTCTGTTTAGAAATCTGTGATGGTTAGTGTCTTTATCCAGTGTTGTCATAGTTGTTCCTTTGCAATTTTTTCCCCCTCATTTTCTGTTTTTCCTTTTCAGCATACATGTAACACTAACATGACGGCTAAGAGGCTGCTGACAATTTTGTATTACTAGTTAAACATGATAAAAGGACTTGGCTGGCTTTTTTCTCTTCTCACATAAACTTGGTAAAAGAAATAACCAGCTATCTCCATTACACATCTGTTTTCGGTGCTTAACTCTAAGCCAAAAAATAAACAAATAATTATTGAAAAGAAAAGTCAGTGTCAGTTATCAAATGGTAAGACTAATCAATTGCGGAAAACAAAGATTTTAATCTGGGGAGATCAATACTGGCCAAGGGAAAACAGATAGAAGAATTGCAGGATCTTTGCACTTGTCAAGAGGCCTGTTGGACCGCCCCCCCCCCCCCCCCCCAAAAAAAAAAACCCACCCACCCACACACACACACACATAATCCTGACAAAGGGATTGGACATGAAACAAATTTGTAATAGGGTGCTTTCATTTGTTATGTCAATTTTGTAGTGCATTTAAAGAATCCATAGAAATGCACATGTCACACCCCTGTTTCATCAAGAAAAGGTAAAGAGTTTATGTAAAATCAGAACTTGGTTATAACATGTTTTGATTATTAAAATAAGAGTTGGGAAGTGGAAGAAGGTATTCGGACATCTGATTTTGTTTTGAAAGTAAGAAAACAGTACTATGTTGAATTGGAACTGACTGGTGCTGAAGTCTGCTGGAGGACTTGATCACCATGCATAAATAAAAATACCTCTCCTATATATTTACTTATTAAGTAAAGAAGTATACATATCTTCATATCAAAGATAAGATTGTGTGATTTGGGCAAGCATGCCATACATTTATTTGGGCAAGAATTTACATTTCTTATTGCTTTCAGCCTTTCACAAGGGGTTACACAAGCATCATTCCAGAATGAAGAGAAGGTCATTGCGCGTAACTTAGAAACACCCTATCACTCTACCTGCACAAGGTAGGGGTAAGGGTGCGTACATACTACCCTCCCCAGACCCCCACTTGTGCGATTATACGGGGTATGTTGTTGTTGTTAGAAACGCCCCATCACAATTCTTGCCATAAATTGTTCAAGGAGTAGCAGGGAGTTTGTACTACAAACAACATCAAGGATTCGTTCTCTTTCCATAAGAACTATGAGGTCTTTGGTTCAACTCCCAGCGGAGACAAAAGAAAACTAGGTGATTTCTTCCTATCTCTTGAGCTTAAATAAAGTGAGGGTTCATATAGCCGATCCCAACTTGTTTGGGACTGTGGCGTGGTTGTTGTTGATTTCTTCCCATCTGCCGAAGTGTTGGTGGATAGAGTTTTCCGATACCTGTGCTGCTGGGAGGTTGTAGGTATACGGTGGAATTAGTCGATGCGCATGCAAGCTGGT
The DNA here is from genome assembly GCF_000390325.3 of Nicotiana tomentosiformis. Lineage (NCBI taxonomy): Eukaryota > Viridiplantae > Streptophyta > Magnoliopsida > Solanales > Solanaceae > Nicotiana > Nicotiana tomentosiformis. The sequence goes on along the minus strand of NC_090816.1, from coordinate 107,124,005 downwards.
CCAGACGTCACCCTCATAAAAAAAGAAGCAGCAGGTAGCACAAGATTGCCATTATGGTTGAGAAATGACCAGTAGAAAACCAGGCTGGTGGACTCTTCTTTAGAAACTTTTGTATTGGCATGGATTTCAGTTCTGGCATTGACTAGTGCTGTGGTGCATATATGAGGTGCAGATAATAGAATTTTAATGGAAAACTTGAGATACTTTAAAAGTTCAGCAAATTTGGATAACACATGAAAGAACATTTTACAGACCTTAAGGAATCAGTTAATGCATGAGGAGCAGTTCTTGAAGCAGTAGAAGCACTTTAATGGTCCTGGCCCTGGGGCATAATACTTTCCATATCTTTTTCTCTGGACTAACACTTTCAAAGGAGGCATAAACACAAAGAAGTCAGGGCACTGAAAACAGAAACACTCAATTGCGAAGAAAACTCCTATGGTTCCCAAAATAATAATTTTCTCGACGCATAAGCATTATTTAGATGGCCTTGTAGATTGTAATTTCTCAGATATAAAGTTTTAGGGAAAAAAGAAAAAGAGCAAGGAGCTGGCAAGCAAATTTCAAGAGGAAATGCGACTCTGAAAACTATATGTGGGTAGTATTAATTTTTACGTTTATGTTTATCTTAATTTGATATGAAGACGGTTCTTTTATGCCGTAATTCATATCTATAGTGGAACTAAAGAATATTTACATATGTATTCAGGATGAAAAAACCCCAAGCGATAAGTAGAATTGACATGTATAAGTTATAACATAGTTCTTAGGAAAAAGGCCATTTTTTCACTCCCCTAATTCTTAGTTTATCAATTTGGTTTCAAAGTTCTAGCCATATTTTAAAGGAAAAATGACATTGTATAGCCGCTCTCAAAATAATAGTCGATTTTTTTTTTTTTTTTTGTATATATACACATTTCTGTACGTTATATACAAAAAAAAATATACAAATTTTATATATTTTTGCGGTTATTGGATTGTAAATAGTTTCGGCCGCGAGCTAAAAGTGAACTTTGTCCTATTTTAAAGTTGTTCATTTTAGTTCGTTTTATCTTATTTAAATTTTTTTTTTCCAAATTTTTTCTTCATGAAATTCGGAAGGAAATGAGTTTCCAATACTTTTCAAAGATTAGATCTTTTGCAATATTTCTTGGAACAAAACAGAAGTGTATAAAAGATTGAACCTAAAGAATATCTTAGCCAGGATATGCCAGTTAAGGCCTTTTTCTTGGTTCAGGAACCTAAACTAGGGACAATTCTACTTCTACACACTACATTATAGACAGTTTGAGGTAAAACCTGTTTAATCATGGTAAAAACTTGTTTAATCATCACGAATCCGACAACAAAATAAGAGCCAATTCCAATAGAAGCAAACGCGATTTCACGTTATTTTTCATTTCTTTCACCATCCAGTGAGAACACGGTATTTCATTTATGTAAATATTTATCTAAATAACCAAGAAAATAATTTGCTGATCAGATACAAAAACCAGACCTGAGCAAAGTTAAAAATCGACAATAAGAATCTAAGAATGCTGTATCAACACTTCATTCGTTTCCTGAGAATGAAATCTTTGATAAAAAGTGGAAGGTGGTACATGATTGCAGCAATAGTAGAAAAATGGCCAGTAGAAAACCAAGCTGGAGGTTTCTCCTTTAGCACGGCGTTCACCGTCCTCTTTGCAAATTCTTCTGCAGGAGTTGATCTTGGTCCTTGTGAGAAATGTGCTCGTGCCCGGATTGCTTCTTCAAATTTCTTGTATAACTTCCACTCTGGCATTCTACTGTAATTGGCAATTGCAGAGTTTCCAATGTTTGACGTCACAGCTCCAGGGACAACAGCGATGACATCAATGCCAAATGGCCGAAGTTCTAGTCTACATACAGCGCATAGTAGAGCAATAAGGACCACAACATAAACACAAGCATATGCTATTCCAAGGAGGGAACAAGAAAATAAATTTGTTGAAAGAACTAATCCGTGCTGAGGACTTGGATATTGGAGTAAACCAGCTAATAACAAGCATTGCTTAAAATAGAACTCAATCTGTCTGTCAGCTCCGGTATCAGGAACTAATTTCAGAATTATATTACCATCCAACTATAGGTGAGATAATAATAGTAAATTGAAGAAATGATGTAAGTGTATCCGCCAAGAGGATAGCTCCTCTTTTTTATAGGATAAAAATGCAATCTTTATAACTTTGGAGAAAATTTTGGGTCTCTTCATACTAAACAAAATTATTCTCCCACAACCTAGAATAAGTAACAACAACAAAAAATCCAGTGAGATCCCACAAAGTGGGGTATGGGGAGGGTAGAGTGTACGCAAACCTTACCCCTACCTTATGAAGGTAGAGAGTATGTTTCCGATAGACAACCTAGAACAAGTAAAAACGGGAATATTTTGGTGAATGAATGAATCATAACTCACCCACTAGTATCCCACTATGACCTGCTTGGACTCGGGTACATAAGCCAGCTACATCTCTTTGTCAAATGCTAGAAAAGTTGACATCTAAGTTGAGCTATTATTCTAGTCTTACCTGCTGGGACTTAAGTATACAAGTCGGCAAGGTCTTACTGGTAAAGGCTATTCAAGTTGACATCCTTAATATTGAGCTATACCACCTTATTTTATCTGATATCTCCTTCTGTTTAATCTTCTTTTTCCTTTTCCATTGCACCCTCATAAAATCCAGAATCAGAGTGGGATGGTATGGATGTGGTTAAGGAATTCTCACCCTGCAAACTTCTTTAAGCATCTCTCGCACTCATCAACACCCTCCCATTATATGGATGGACTTTGCACCTCCATGGAGTTACTTTACCAACTCAGCATCTTTTCTAAGATTTGCATCAACTTTCAATGTCGCCCAATATTTCCCATAAACTCAAAGATGGACTATCTGAGAGAGAGGATACCTAGACAACTAAAAAGATAGAGAAGGAGTTGGCTGTCGGAGATGGTAGAAGACAGCCAAATGGATGAGAGAGAAGGCGTCCAGGTCCTTTTTGAGAATAACCAAAAGTAATCCTATCTTTGTTCCCAACTTGAATGTCCTGTTTGACTTGGCATTTTCATTAAGAAGAGTTAAAAAAGGAGAAACATGTTTCTAGTTAGAAAGTGGTAAAATGTGAGGTCAGGTATTGCTAACTCTACTATTAATTTTTCAAATTTGAAATAGCTTAAAGAACTGGGTTTTTTAAAAGAACTGTAAAATGTGGACTCATAATGTTTTAGAAACTTCACTTTTAGGACGGTGCGCAAAGGGGAAAAATGACATACAATCTGGAGGGTGCCAAATTTCAGTTTTTGATCAGCTACGATAACATTTTTCATATTTCTTTTCATAAGCAACCTGTTCAATTATGATAATTTAGGATCTGGATACAATAGCATCACTCCGCGTACAACCATGAAAGGGTCATTTTCTTGGCTATCACCTAGGAACTATCTCCACCAAGCAAGGACTACTTAACATAAAATATATGTAAACCTTAGAAACACAAAGAATGCAAATACAAGTCCATAACAATGTCCAGTGTTATTAAAGGAGAAAAGCGCAAAAATGCTAGAGTCTATCGGGCTTTATATGAAAAGGGTGAAAAGGCAGAAAAAAATACAAAAATATATATGTAATTCGAGAAAATGTTAGAAGTGAGGATTCATATAACTGACCCAACTTGTTTGGGATTGAGGCTTCGAGAGTAATAACTAAAAGCACCAATATAAGTTATATAGACAAAACATTATAAAAAATCTTTATTGTTTAATGTCGCCTCTTTAGGATAAGCCTATTTTGCACCTAGCTTCGGGGCTTAAGCGTGCTTTACGCGAGCTTTTGACAACACTTTAGGCTGAAGATTTAGGAGTAAAATAAGCTTTCCAACATGAATATCACTACTCAGAAAAAATTTAACAATACTGTGAACTATGCAGCAGCTTACTTATATGTTATAACAATCAAGGTGCACAACCTGATTTGACCAGGTAACTGGTAGTAAAGGGCAGAACTATATCTCCATGTGATGCTATCAGCCTACAACACTATCTCAGTGTCTGATTTAGTCTCAAATAGGGTACTAACCAGTTAACAGACTGAACCTTGGCTTCCTATTTTCAGCCATGACTTTTGCAACCTGGCCAACAATGTGTTCTTCAGAACTACTCCATGCAAGGCAGCCCGGTGCACTAAGCTCCCGCTATGTGCGGGGTCCGGGGAAGGGCCGGACCACAAGGGTCTATTGTACGCAGCCTTACCCTGCATTTTTGCAAAAGACTGTTTCCACAGCTCGAACCCGTGACCTACTATTCACATTGCAACAACTTTATCAGTTACGCCAAGGCTCCCCTTCTTCGGAACTACTCCATAAGAAGCGAAAAAGATACTTATGAAGTCAAAAAGTTTGATCATAGGAGGAAAACAATGGCGGAAAAGTAATTTCGTTTAAAGCTGAGGTTTGAATAGGTGATGCCTCATCCGATGCAAAGGTAACTATGCGAGAAGGTGAACATGTCCAGAGAAATTTATCTGGTTTCCAGTAAATCTTAAGTATGGAGTTTGAGTCTTTAATCATAGGAGGAGAACAGAGTAAAAAACCGTAATGTGGTTCAAGGAAGAGAAAATCAACTACTTAATGACAATCTAATAAAAATAAAGCACCCAAAAACTAAAGATAGAATAAGATAACAAAGTTTAAGAGCCTGTAATAAAATTTATCAGTTTTTGCTTGGCTGCAATCCAAAACAAAGTTGGCTATAGCATACAAGCATACCTCAAGGTATCAGTAAATGAGTGTACAGCAGCTTTGGATGCACTATAAGCACCTGACCATGGTCCTGGAGCCAGAGCAATGCAACTTCCAACATTTACAATTTTCCCTTTCTTCCTAGATGCCATGTGAGGAACAACAGATTGAATTAACCTTATGGGACCTATAGAATATAAAAAATGTCATATACCCAGAAAAAAGGAGAAAAAGAGATTTCTGCCAGGACTTAGAAAAAATATAAAAGAAAGCTAAGAGAAGAAAGAATTAAAAAATGAGGTAAATAATCATTTATTCCAAATTTGACAAAGTAAAAAAGGCAGCCTGGTGAACTGAGCTCCCATTATGTGCGGGGTTTGGGGAAGGGCTAGACCTTGCATTTCTGCATACCCACACGATGACAACTTTTACCATCGCGCCAAAGCTTCCCTTCCAAATCTGACAAACTACAGATGGAAACTATTTATTTGGAAGAAATGGATATACTATGATTTTTGTTATCCGGACCAAGAGGTGTGGGATGTGAACATGGAAATGTCATTGATGATGCTAATAGTCATGCAAGTTGAGAACATTAGTTTACATAAACTAAGGTGACCATATAAACACCTACCGTTACGTGTATATACTTCCACAGTCTTTCTATTTTTCCTAGCATAATTTGATTTATTACTGCTATATTAGATTGAAAGGAAAACATTTCCCTTTAGGAAGTTCCAACAATGTGTCAATCTCCCAACAGAACAGAATTCTAACATGAACAACACTATGCATTCCGACCTTCAATCCCCAACAACCGTGCCAAGTCAAGAAGAATGTCAAATGTGGGGCGAATGGAACATTATTTCCAACCTAGCTGATAAAGTGTGTAGAAGATTATCATGGAGTTCCTAAAAGGACTCACTGCTTAATGTCATGCCAAGAGATTCCATGTTTACTTAATGCCTGGATATTAGAAGCAAGGAAATTGTCAGGAGTAAAAGGTACAATACTGAAAAGCTAGAACAAACACTAGCAACAAGATGATGTTGTTAATATCATACTGTGAAAATATAGAAGAATATACACTTAAGATGATGATGTTAATATCATACCGTGAAGATATAGAAGAACTTAGCAAAGAGGCAAAGCAAAAAGTGAGCCACTCAAGTACTAAGCACACTAGAACCAAATGGTTGAGGATAAATTTATTTCTGAAAATTCAAATATGTAGGATGGAAAGAATATGACATTTCAAAATGCAATGTTAAAGTATATTAGACTCAAATATAGTTTAGAGGACTCCACTTATATGCCTATTAGGATATCAGTCATCAGTGGTGTATATGAGATATTAGCAGCAGATTTTACATTGCGCTGCTTCTCATTCGCCTTATTCTTTTTGTTCTTGTCGATGACCCCACAAGGTTCTAAAGTTTGAATTTGGTTAATTCCAAAGTCATTTCCCATTTTCCTTGCAAATTAGTAAACTGATAATGCTTTGATAAAAATAAAAACAGAATCCAGTCAATCAATTTGGAAAATGACAGTTAACCTCTCTTTCTTACACAATATTCTTGCCTTAAATAGAGAGCTTTGGAGTTGCAATAAATAGTAGTATTGTACAACAGATTAGGTGAAAAAATCTAAGAAAGCCTATACACATTTCCAAATCTAAGTAGGTTAAACAATGTTTAAGCAATTAGTTAAACTGAATTATTTCAATTTTTGTTAAGTTACATCATCCTCACTGCTCCTCTTGGATTCATTTTCAGCGTGAGAGACATATAAGCCAATAGTTCACTGAAGTCACAGTACCTTCGTCAGTTCAAATATCCTCAGTATACTGATGGTTAAACAAGTACACAAATCAGCATAACAAATAAGTGCACATAGGCTAAAACAGATAGATCAAGTACTAGCTCTGCTAATAAATATATACTCAATCAGATTACGAAATTAAGCTTCCAAAAGTGATTCTTTGAAATAGGATAGATAGGTTGCCAACCAACCAACCTACCATGGACCCGGCACCCTTAATTATTTGTCATTGATATTTCACTGTGGTCCCGATCAATCCAGTAGGACCAAGAGCTCAGCACACCTATGGACGCCCACCAACCTATTGAGCTAATCAACTATGAGGATATAAGCTAGTTGCTTTTACCTCAACCTTATTGAAATTAACAAATTCTCCCTTGCTTGTAGAAAGAAAACTATTAACCTGATATAATCATTATCATCATGCCCCCCCCCCCCCCCCCGAGAAGAAAAAGAAAAGGGAAAAACCGTTATTTCCCTTTGGGATCAAGTACTCAAGGAAAGAGTTGGTAAAATCTGAATGATATGACATAAACCAGAAGGCTCAATATGTCTACTGCTTCAAATAAGGTAAAGTTGGAAATACCAAGATTCAGTTTTCGTTCCAAATCTATTCTAAATTTTATCAGAGTCCCCATCATTTAAGATTATCAAATCACCAATCAAGAACTTCAATAATCCAATTACCAACATGATACTTCTTTTCTAGCAAGAGAATTCAAACTCTGAACACTTATTAGAAGGTTTCCAAGAAAATTAGCACATTTTACACACACTGAGTTCAACTGAAATAATAACAAACAGTGGAAGTACAATTTTAAATTAGCAGGCTTTAAACAAGTCAAATCATATTTGTACAAACAATTCAAGTGGAAATATAATACTTCAATGTTACAAATGGTTGTCATGTTTGCTTCTCAATAATCGACCAAGTAATCACTCACTAAAAGTTACTCCTTCCGTTCCAATTTATGTGGTGGTGTTTGCTGCGCACATAGTTTAAGAAATAAAGACTTTTGAAACTTGTGATCTAAAACAAGTAGAAGATACTTGTGTGACTATAGATCATCTCACTAAGGTTAAAATAGAAAGCTTAACTTGAATAGTTTCTGAATACGGAATCTTTTTGGACAAACTAAAAGGGAAAGTATGATGGAGAGTACAGCTTATATGATACTACTAACATGAATTTGTTAAATATCTGAACGTTGTTTTAACATAACAATTCAAATAAGTAGAGTTATGTATAATGATGCATACCGAAAACATTGGTGTTGAAGGTATGTTGAATAGAAGATAAAGGGACTTCAGCAAGAGGGCCAACACACTGTACACCAGCATTGTTAACAAGAACATCAATGCGCCCAAACTTTTCAAGAACATTAGTGAGGACACGTGTCACACTTTGATCAGACAAAACATCGAGTTCTTGAAGAAAGAATCGCGGATCATCTTCGAAATCGGACATGGATGTCAGAGACCGAGCTGTGGCTACAACAAAGCAATTCTTGGATGCAAAAGCTCGAGCTAACTCATGGCCTATTCCGCCATTTGAACAACCTGTTATCAGAACTACTTCCTTAGTTTCTTCCATTAGAGAGAATTTGCAGAGACTGTAAAAAAGTTTTGAGGGGATTTTGTAAGTGAAGGAGATTCGATGAGTGCTATAAGAGAATGTACAGAGTTTGGCAGTTAGGCTTTAATGCCTATTGATGACTTCCTGGAGATTTCTGTTTTATTTTTTGGGTTAATAACACTTTTGATTCATCAGTTATTAATAGTTTTAATCCTCGTGATATGCATATGTAATTTTGAAATGTGCACTTTTAGAGCCTTTTTGGCTGCCCAAAAATTACTTATTTTAAAAGTGTTTTTGTTTAAAAATACTTTTTAAAAAGATATTTTTGTAAAATAGCAATTTGTGCATTTGAATAGTACCTTTTGCAAGCACATTAAGTTTGATCAATCTTTTCAAAAAAGTACTTTAAGTATCAAATTACCAAAAAAGAAAGCAAATGTTCAGTTATCAACTAGTATATTTAAAAAAGAGAAATGAATTTAAATATTTATTATAAAGGAATTGAATTACATTATAAAACATAAAATATAAATATAAATTAAAGAATTTTAATTAATATAAAATATAGTTATTCCAAAGCAATCACATTGAATATCTGATATTACTTATTATTTATATGATAATTTAAATATATCAAATGCATCATCCAATATAAATTAAAAATCTACTCTTATGAGACTATTCCAAAGAGGAATAGGAAAAAGAGAACAAAAATATAATTTAAAATAAAAAAGAGAAGAAAGGTATGGTAGAAATATAAAGGAAAAGGTTTAATTAATGAGAGATAATTTCAAAAATATAAATTTATTGTAAGCTTATTTTTGTCCTAAACAAATTAATTTTCTGCTTCTGCTTCTTCGAAGAAGCTAGAATTTGTAGCTTTTCCCCAAAAATAGAAAAACTGCTTCTGCTGGTGCTCAAAAGCACTTTTTTCATATTGGCCAAATACCTTAAATTTTTAAAAAGGTATTTTTTTTGACAAAAAAAGAAGTATTTTTAGCCTTCCAGAAGCTTGGCCAAACAAGCTCTTAAAGGTAGTATATATATTTAAAGATAGTATAGCTCTTAGTATGGCTCATATATTACATATTTATTACATAAAGGGATAAAAAGCATACATTTTAATTATTGAAGGTTAAGTGAGCCGAGTCACATATCACAAAAACTAAAACTAAATTTTGCCAATATCTAATGGGCCAAAAGTGCCAGAATTTTCATAAAGCACTAAAGTTTAGAGCCTAATAACTATAGTTTGCCTAATTACTATTCCTAGGTACTGTCCAATTGTTACTAGCTTGTATGACTTGCATTCAAACGCGCAACAGATGCAACATATATCAACTATAACCAAGGCGAAATACAAGAATGTATACAAAGGATACAACCTGTATCGACTGTATTTGTTCGCGCAACAAATACAACTAAGGCGAGATATAGAAAATACAAAAAAATAAAATGCTCTTGTTGAGAGTCGAACTCAAGAACCACTACCTAAGCAGACCCTCTAACCAACTTAACTACGAGAGCTTGTTGCTCTCTTGTTTCAATTCAAAACAATTAATCTCTTATTTTATGAATTTGCTATAAAATTTAAATATAGTTATGGATGATAAATTTGCTTAAAGTATAACTACGAATGATAAATATAGTATAAATGTTTGATGTGTCGCGTAATTTTCCCTTTCCCCCCTCCCCCCATCTCTCTCTCTTTTAATATATATAGGTAAAAATTTACAACACCAAACGAATGAATGCAATACACCATTTTTTCATATACAAACTTATCATTTAATTACGTGATGTATATTTTTACTTTATCTGTTAATCGTTAAGTTAAAAGATGTTCTTATGGTTTGGAGTAACCACCGAGCACATGTAAGTATATATAATATTTACACTAGTTTGCTGCAATCTACAAATACATATGTTTGATAAATTATAACGACCCGACCAGTCGTTTTGAGAGTTGCAGCCTCGTTTCCCCCATTTACTGCTCATTTTATGATTTACAATTGCTATGTGACTTGCCGGGTTAGTTGGTTCGGGTCCGGAGAGGTTTCAGAATGAGTTAAGACACTAAGTCTCAAGGTTGGAAGTTTAAATTGAAAAGGGTGACCGGATATTGATTTATGTGTAAACGACTCCGAAATGGAGTTTTGACGGTTCCGTTAGCTCCGTTGGGTGATTTTGGACTTAGAAGCGCATACGGATTATGATTTGGAGGTCTGTAGTTGAATTAGGCTTGAAATGGCAAAAATTAAAAATTTTTAAATTTGACCAAGAGTGGACTTTGTGGTTACGAGTCTCAGAATAGGGTTCCGGGAGTTGGAATAGGTCCGTGGTGTCATTTGTAACTTGTGTGCAAAATTTGAGGTCAATCGGACGTGATTTGATAGATTTCGACATCCTTTGTTGGAGTTGGAATTCCTTAGTTTCATTAGGCTTGAATTGGGGTGCGAATCGTGTTTTGATATTGTTTGATGTGATTTGAGGGATCGACTAGGTTCGTATCGTATTTTAGGACTTGTTGGTGTATTTGATTGAGGTCCCGGAGGTTTCGAGTGGAGTTCGGATGGTTAACAGATCAAGATTTGGAGTTTGAAAGATTGCTGAAGCTGGGATTCTTCTGGTGCAATCGCACCTGCGGAGCTTTGGTCGCAGGTATGAGCTGGGAAGCGCATGTGCGAACTGGAAAGGATGGGCCAGTGGTCGCAGATGCGAAGAGCATGTCGTAGAAGCGGAGTCGCTCCTATGGAAAGGTGGTCACAGAAGCGGAGAGTGAGAGAGGTTTAAAGGGGTCAGGTGTTTCCGCAAAAGCGGACATGTGAGCGCAGAAGCGCTTCCGCAGGTGCGGAGTCTGAGAGCTTAAGTGAGCTCCATAGATGCGGAGGTTCCGCAAAAGCGGAATTTTGGGCCGCGGGTGCGAAAGCACTGGGCAGTGTTTAAATTCGAGGGTTTCCGAGATTTTCACCATTTTGGACATTTCAAGCTCGGGATTAGGCGATTTTTGAGAGGATTTTCGAGGGGTTTCTTGAGGTAAGTCACTTGTGGTTAAATTTACTCAATAATTATGTTTCCCCATTGATTTTTTCCACCTAGATTGTGTGGTTTTGAGGTGTACTTTTGGAGTTTGAGCTAGGGATTTGGAGAGTTTAAATTGGGGATTTAGGGGTTGATTTGGTGTTGGATTTTGGTAAATTTGGTATGGTTAGACTCGTGGTTGAATGTGCTTCCAAATTTTGTGACTTTTATCGGATTTCGAAACGTGGGCTTGGGGGTCAACTTTAGAGTGACTTTTTGAGTTTTGATTAAATGCTTAGTATTTTCTTATGGAATTGATTCCTTTAGCTCGTGTTGATTGTATCGAACTGTTTGTGGCTAGATTCGAGGCATTTGGAGGCCGTTTCGTGAGGCAAGGGCTTGTCGGAGTAGGGATTTGCATAACTTGAGGTAAGTAACACTTCTAAACTTGGTTATGTGAGTATAAATCCCTGAATTAAAGGTTATATGCTTGGTATGGAGGTGACACACATGCTAAGTGATGGACGTGTGGCTGTGCACCATAGAAATTATGACTTAATTGTTCCCGTGGAGTTGCATAATCAAATAATCATGTCAATACCCACATATCCCTCATGTGTTAGAGAAATTGAGCTAAAACTTATGTTAAAATCATGCTTAGGCCATGTGCCGATATTTTTGGGACCCATAGAGGTCGTATTACTGTTGAATTACTTGTTTAAAATTACAATTGTGAACTCAGTCACATCTATCATTTGCATATCATATCTCAATCTCTATTACCATCCATTGATACATCATATCATCATGACAAGCTGATTTTGATGACATTGTGAGCCGAGAGACTGGAGAGATTAATGACTGAGTGAGGCCGAGAGCCTGGTTGTGAGTGATAATTAAGGGATAAGGCTGCATGCCGCAATATATTTTTAATTATTTATGCCTGGACCTGGCTTATTATAGCACTTGAGCTGAAGGAGCCCATCCGGAGTATGCACTCCCATAGTGAGCGCAATGGATATTATATTTGGGATGAGGTTCCCTGGGCATGGAGTTGCCCTATATATTTACATTTAGGATTGAGTTCCCTGGGCAAGGAGTTGCCCTATACATTTATATTGAGGATGGATCTTCCCTGGGATAGACCTTTCCCGTACTGTATTGAGTGATTGAGTACTCTAAGCGTGTGAGTACACGAGGCTTCCATTGTAGTGTACCACATACAACATGTATAGTGGCATGTAGATATAGAAATGTCATATCCCTCATATCATTCAAAGTTGATCTATTTCACTTGTATTGAGTTTTTTTATCTGTTGAACTTGAAAACATGCCTATCTTTCTGTACTGTTAATTCTATCTGTACCTGCTGAGCTCGTTCTATTTTCAGTCCAATAGTTAGTCTTGTTACTTACTGAGTTAGTTGTACTCACATTACACCCTGCACTTCCTGTGCAGATCCAGGTGTTACCGGATATAGTGGGTGTTGATTATCTGAGCAACTTGATCATTCGGAGATTTCGAGGTAGCTACTCGGCGTTCGCAGACCTTGACTCTCCCTCCCTTTCTTTCAGCTTTATGTATTTAGTTTCAGTTTTTCATAGACATTATTTTCAGACTCGAGTTGTATAGACGCTCAGGTACTCAGTGACACCCTGGTTTTGGGAACTATCGTATTGAGTTTTGACTTTCTATCCAGTTTATGAAAGCTTTAATTATTTAAACCTGTGTTATTTCATTTTTCACTTAAAAGTGTTGGAAATATTTTGAGGTGTCGGCTTGCCTAGTACCACGTTAGGCGTCATCATGACAGGCTAAGTTTTGGGCCGTTACATAAATATGGCAACCAAGATTCAAAGCACTTTTCTGAATATTGTAAAGATTCAAACTTAGGATCTAAGTTTTACTTTATGCCTTGGTTAAATTTGGTATCGTCTCTTTTAATCGATGAAAGTGGATTAGATCTAATCAAATTTTTTATTTTTTATTTTTATTTACAATATTTTGAAGGGGAACCTTGGCGTAACTGGTAAAGTTGCTGCCATGTGACCAAGAGGTCACGGGTACGAGCCGTGGAAATAGCCTCTTGTAGAAATGCAGGATAAGGTTGTGTACAATAGACCCTTGTGGTCCGCCCCTTTCCCAGATCCTGCGTATAGCGGCAACTTAGTGCACCGGGCTTCCCTTTTATTTGCAATATTTGGATGTCAATCAGAACTTCATTCTTTCTTTATTTGAAACTTTCTAGGTTTAGATTTTTAGATAACTTGATATGGAGTAACTATTTTGTATATAGCTTATGGTACTAAAAGATTGTAATGTCTAATTGATATTGTATACAGGTGAAATCGAGTTCATGATGCATCCTAACCTCCGACAAAATAAGCTAGACTCGAGACATGGCAACAAGGGACCGAAATCGAGCCAAAGTCCCACCGGGACAGAACCCGGGGGTATGATGCTTGCCTTTGAGAATATCGAGGCCATGGTCCCGGAATCGGTCTTATCCTCGATCGACTTCGAAGGACATTGTCGGAAAATCCAGCATAGCCAACAAAAGACCAAAATATCCGTAACCGGTCGAATATTACTGTGGGGATCTCGTCACGTATCGGTGAGGAACCGACAATCAGTGAATCAGAAGATTTTTTACCTTTCATAGAGTTTTACCTAAAATAAGACTCCCATACTATATAAAGGGGGTCTGATAATTCATGAAGGATATGGTAACACACACTCACAAGAAATTATATTATTATTTTCTTTGTCTCCAGCTCTCATTCTTTTTCGTCTGTACCGGTCTCAGTGAGCTCGGTTCGAGAGTGACTATTTCATTAAGGGTAAAACTATCTATCTCGTGTGGTTTGAATTTGTTTTGTCTTTGTTTATTCAATATCAACTTAATTTATCGTTTTGTATCAAATTAATCAGCGTATCCTTAAAATTACTTTTAAATTTAATTGTTATTCGATTTTGAGGGTAAACAGTTTAGCACCCACCGTAGGGCGAAGGATGATATCGGCAATTTGATACAAATTCCCGTAACACACCCTATTTTATGCTTGTTCTTTGAAGTGTCTTTGATTCCAAGTTAAAATCGAAATGTCAAACCCCCAGTCTGCCTCTCTAAACATGGATGCGGAGTCCGGCCACCATGGCGAGAACAACAATGTATCACCCGATAACGAGGTGCCCCCAATCAATCTTAGCGGAGTTACGGTCGCGAACCCTATCGACATCAGTTCGCATGTGGCCATCAACACAAATTTGCTTACCGATCCCGAGAACAACATACATAGGGAAGTCCGATCAATTTCCCAGAATACGCACAACGGTGAAAATGATGGGATCAACTTGCGGGTGATCTTCGAAATGTTACAGGCTCAACAGGCAGCGATAGCCCAGTTGCAGAACCAAAGTCGAGCGCCGAGCAGGGTTGAGCCCGAGCCTTCCCGAAAAGTCACCCGCAGAAATGAACAGATCACGGAGAGGCCGAAAGAAAATGAATCGGGGACTAACCTTGAGATCATAAAAATGCTCGAGGAATTGACAAAACGGATAGAATCTTGGGAGAAGAAAATCGAAGCTAATGACAAAAGGTGAAAACCTACAATTCCAGGGTCGACGAAATCCTAGGAGCACCTCCGATATTGAAGGACCTGGATTCCAAGAAATTTATTAAAAAACCTTTTTCCTTCGAGCGCAACGCTGAAGCCAATCCCAAAGAAGTTCCGCATGCCCGAGATTCCCAAGTACAATGGAACGACCGACCCAAATGAGCATGTGACTTCCTACACATGCGCCATCAAAGGGAACGACTTGGAGGATGACGAGATCGAGTCTGTCCTGCTGAAAAATTTCGGGGAAACTCTGTCCAAGGGAGCTATGATATGGTATCACAATCTACCTTCTAATTCTATTGACTCGTTTGCTGTGCTTGCAAATTCCTTCGTAAAAGCACACGTCGGGGCTATCAAGGTCTAAACCAGGAAGTCAGACCTTTTCAAATTGAAGCAGAGGGATAATGAGATGCTTAGGGAATTCGTGTCCCGGTTTCAAATAAAATGGATGGACTTGCCTCCAGTCATAAACGATTGGGCTGTTCAAGCATTCACCTAAGGACTCAATGCTCAGAGCTCGTTGGCTTCACAACAGTTGAAACAAAATCTGGTGGAGTACCCGGCCGTCACTTTGGCTGATGTGCATAATCGATATCAATCAAAAATCAGGGTCGAAGATGATCAACTCGGGGACCCTTCCGGGTCCGTTTATCCCATCAGAACAGTTGACAGAGTCTGGTGAGGCATTGATCGTGAACTAATAACGAATAAGGATTGATACCAACTATACAATGGAGACTGAAGGGGTAGCCGATCTGGGCGAAACCCCTTGAAAAGTGAAAAAAGAGGTGATCGAGGTAAAAACAACCGGGGAATCATTAGCAAAAATAGTTTTGACAGGCCCATCAGGCCGAAAGAAACACCAAGGCTATCGGAGTGCAATTATTACGTCGTCGCCGCCGCCATTGTAGCTGCCATTGGACGTATCAAAGACACCAAATGGCCTCTTCCCCTACAGTGTGATCCAGCCCAAAGGGATCCTAACTTAATGTGCAAATATCATGTCACTCACGGTCACAGGACAGAAGATTACCGACAATTAAGAGAGGGAGGTAGCCCGACTATTCAATAACGGGTATCTCCGAGAGTTCCTCAGCGATCGAGCCAATAATCACTTTAGGAACATGATCATCGGTGGGGTCGACATTCCCCGGGGGCCGATGCTGAAGCGCACCAAAGTATCTATCATAAGGGAAAAACGGACTCGGGATTATATGCCGGAGGGAACCTTGTCCTTCAACGACGAAGACGCTGAGGGCATCGTGCAGCCCCACAACGATGCACTAGTAATATCAATACTTGTGAGTAAATCTCGAGTTAAGCGTGTGTTAATTGATCCAGGTAGCTCGGCCAACATCATCAGATCGAGGGTCGTAGAACAGCTCGGCCTACAAGATCAGATTGTGCCTGCGGTCCGAGTCCTAAACAGGTTCAACATGGCATGTAAGACCACTAAAGGGGAGATAACATTACCAGTGAACACCGCCGGGACAATTCAGGAAACAAGGTTCTATGTGATCGAAGGGGACATGAGGTGCAATGCTTTGTTTGGGAGACCATGGATTCACAACATGAGGACGGTACCCTCGACTCTGTACCATGTGTTGAAGTTCCTGATGCCGGAAGGAATAAAAACAATTTACGGAGAACAACCAGCCACAAAAGAGATGTTCGCTGTTGATGAGGTGGTCCCAATATCCACACTTTTGATATCGAATGAGCTAGGTCCGGTCACCAAGAGAGAAACCAAATAGAAACTACTGGCACCGACTCTATCCCAACCGGAGAAGTAGGAGATGGATGAGAATGAAAACTACGGGGTTCCTAGGACTTTCATAACTCCCGACGATTTCGACGCTACCAGATCAACGGTTGAGGAACTGGAGCAAGTCGTATTGATCGAACACTTGCCCGATAGAAAGATATACTTGGGCACAGGATTGAATCCCTTAGGAAAAAACTCATTCAATTTCTTTTAGTTAACGAAGATTGTTTCGCTTGGTCCCACCTTGATATGATAGGGATCCCGCCAGAAATAACAACTCACAGGCTAAGCTTGGACCCAAAGTTTCACCCTATCAAGTAGAAGAGGAGACCCCAGTCCAAGGTCAAACATGCTTTCATCAAGGACGAGGTATCTAAACTCCTTAAAATAGGGTCCATTCGGGAGGTTAAATACCCGGACTGGTTAGCAAACATAGTAGTAGTCCCCAAAAAGAGGAACAAATTAAGAATGTGTGTGGACTATAAAGACTTGAATAAATCATGTCCCAAGGACTCTTTCCCTTTCCTTAACATCGATCGCATGATCGATGCAATGACCGGCCACGAGATCCTCAATTTTCTCGATAATTATTTCGGGTACAACCAAATTCGGATGGACCCGGGTGATCATGAAAAAACTTCCTTCATCACCGAGTACAGTACCTACTGCTATAACGTGATGTCGTTCGGACTAAAAAAATATCGGCGCCACTTACCAACCCCTACTAAATCGGATGTTCGAAGAACAGATAGGAAAATCAATGGAGGTTTACATTGATGATATGTTGGTTAAGCCCCTGCGAGCAGAGGACTATTTGAAACATTTGCAGAAAACCTTCAGCATATTGAAGAAATACAATATGAAGCTAGACCCGGAGAAATGTGCATTCGGAGTCGGGTCCCGTAAATTCCTCGGATTCATGGTATCCAATCGGAGAATCGAGATCAACCCAGATAAGATCAAGGCCATCGAAGATATTACCATTGTGGACAACGTGAAGGCCGTACAAAGGTTAACTGGACGCATAGCAGCCTTGGGATGATTTATTTCGAGGTCATCTGACAAGAGCCACCATTTCTTCTCACTGTTGAAGAAAAATAATAACTTCTCATAGACCCCGAAGTGACAACAAGCCTTGGAGGAGCTCAAGCGATATTTATCGAGCCCACCGCTGCTTTACACGCCGAAGACAGATGAACAACTATACCTATACTTGGCAGTATCGGAGATAGTGGTAAGTGGAGCCCTGGTACGCAAAGAGAAAGGTTCGTAATTTCCAATTTACTATGTTAGCATGACTCTTGGCGCGACCAAAACTAGGTACTCTTATGTAGAAAAGCTGGCGCTCGCTTTGCTAAGCGCCTGTAGGAAACTAAAACCGTACTTTCAATGTCATCCCATATGTGTCGTAACCACTTACCCATTGAGGAATGTAATGCATAAACCCGATCTCTCAGGACGGTTGGCCAAATGGGCCATAGAGATCAGTGGATATGACATCGAATATCTGCCTTAGACGACCATTAAGTCTCAAATTTTGGCAGACTTTGTGGCCGACTTTACATCGGCCCTAATACCCAAGGTTGAAAGAGAGTTATTATTGAACTCGGGGACTTCTTCGGAAATCTGGACCCTCTTTACGGATGACGCCTCAAAAGCAAAAGGGGTCCGGACTTGGAATTGTCTTGAAACCACCCGCAGGTAATATAGTTAGACAATCTATTAGGATTGTAAAATTAACTAACAATGAGGCCGAGTATGAGGCCATAATTGCAGGTCTCGAACTGGCCAAAACCTTGGGGGAAGAGGTGATTGAAGCTAAGTGTGACTCCCTCCTTGTGGTGAACTAAGTTAATGGGACGTTCAAAGTCAGAGAGGAACGAATGCAAAGATACCTGGATAAACTGCAGGTAATGTTATATCGGTTCAAGGAGTGGACTCTACAACATGTGCCTCGGGATCAAAACAGCGAGGTCGATGCCCTTGCTAACTTCGGATTGTTGGTCGATGACGATGAGTTCAACTCGGGGGTGATCGTACAACTCATGAGATAGGTAGTGGAAGAAGGTCACACCGAGATAAACTCAACAAGCCTAACTTGGGACTGGATAAACAAATATATAGAATATTTGAAGACCGGAAAACTACCTTCGGACCCTAAGGAATCAATGACTATGCGTACGAAGGCGGCCCGGTTTAGCATGTCCGAAGACGGTACATTATTCTGGAGAACATATGATGTCCCACTGGTAATATGTCTAGGACCCAGAGACACCGAGTATGTTCTGAGGGAAATCCACGAAGGCACCTGCGGAAATCATTCGGGCGCCGAATCACTAGTTTATAAAATAATCAGAGCCGATTACTATTGGATCGACATGGAAAAGGACGCGAAGGAGTTCATACGAAAATGCGACAGATGTCAAAGGCATGCTACGATGATTCATCAGCCCGGGGAGCTGCTACATTCGGTCTTGTTGCCCTGGCCGTTCATAAAATGAGGGATGGACATCGTCGGCCCCCTTCCTTGGGCACCCAGTAAGGCTCAATTTATATTATTTATGACTGACTATTTTTTTAAATGGGTGGAAGCCCAGGAGTTTGAGAAAGTCAGGGAGAAGGAAGTCACTGATTTTATCTGGGACCACATAATATGTCGGTTCGAAATGCCGGCCGAGATCGTATGTGACAATGGAAAGCAGTTCATCGACAGCAAAGTAAGCAAGTTTCTCGAAGATCATAAGATCAAAAGAATCCTGTCAACACTCTATCACCCTAGTGGGAATGGACAAGCTGAGTCCACGAACAAAACCATACTCCAAAACCTCAGAATGAGATTGACCGACTCCAAAGGAAAATGGAAAGAAATCTTGCCCGAGGTCCTATGGGCTTACCGTACGACCTCAAAGTCCAGTACCGAGGCCACCTAGTTCTCGTTGGTTTATGACACCGAAGCTCTAACACCGATCAAAGTCGGAGAACCAAGTCTCAGGTTCCGATATGCAACCGAATAATTAAACAACGAGACCATGAATATGAACCTAGAACTGTTGGATGAAAGGCGCGAAGCCGCCCTCGTCCAAATAGCCTCCCAAAAACAACGGATATAGAGGTATTACAATCGAAGATCCAACCTTTGACACTTCAATGTCGGGGACTTAGTGTTGAGGAAGGTCACATTAAGCACCCGGAACCCGAACGAAGGGAAGCTGGGGACGAACTGGTAAGGTCAGTATCAAATTATCGAGATCACCGAAAAGGGGTCGTACAAACTCGGAGCAATGAAAGGTGAGTGACTACCGAACAACTGGAACATAACTCACTTGAAACGATATTACTGCTGAGGTACGACCCCGTTTACTTCTTTTATTTATTTATGTTATGGACTAACACTTGCTGGTAACCGTCAAATAACAATACAATATTTTAGGTCTGAAAGCACGCATTGCACTCTTTTTTCCTTGAACCGGTTTTGTCCCAAATGGGTTTTCCGGCAAGGTTTTTAACGAGGAAAAAATGGATCATGCTAACTTAGAATCGAAGATCGGTTGTCAACAGTATCCGAGGCTTCTCTATGATCGACCTCGAACACTGGGGGCATCACCTTCAGATAACGATTATGGCAAGGAAGGAAACTTTGTGCTCGAATAGTCTAGGCTCGATCGATAGGATTTACTGTAAGGGCCAAACAGTCAAATGAACCATGTTCACATAGACTGCCCGAGCCTTGACACAAAGCTTGAACACATATGTCACTTTGTATACTATGCACAAAATTGAAAGGAAGTTTCTACCTTGCGGATAAATATTTTGCCCCTTGAAAATTTTTCTTTCTTACATTTGATCCCCTAAAGGCATGGAGCTCAAGGGACACCTCACTCGGGGACTATTGTCCAAGGCAGATTTGGATAGCCCGGGATAATAAAGCCCGGGGTCACAAAGCTTATTTGGCAGTTCCCGAACTTTAAAGGCTACGACCACTCCCATTCGGGAACGATTATCTCGGTTAAGCCCGATGACTCGGGGTAACAAGCCCACTGGGCAACACCCAAACTAGAAAGGCTACGACTATCTTAAAATGGCTCGGAGACGTCCGAGACCCATAACAAAAAAAAAGGCTTTCAAAATTTCTAAACTGGTTCAAAAGGCTACCCTCGATGAGCTGTAATCTAAAAGATTCTAAGTACTTTGGGGAAAGCTTCCAGTCATACCGAGCCCCCCCATGAGTTTTAAACAAAATAATATCGAACCTCCGAACAAGACCTAATTACTACGTGCTAAGGCATTCAATATATTTACAATCACAAGGAAAAAAGTGAAAGGAAACGAGCTTAAAAACTGTCGAAGGGAAAAAGAGCCTTATATATATATATATATATATATATATATATATATATGAAAATATCTTCACAAAGGCCAAACGATCTTGACAAAAAAAAGTACAAAAGTATATATATATATATATATATATATATATATATATATATATATATATATATATATATGAAAATATCTTTACAAAGGCCAAACGATCTTGACAAAAAAAAGTACAAAAGTACAAAACTAGAAAAAATCTACAATGTACTTAAACGGCTTGGTCTCCACTGGAGCCCTCCTCTTCGCCGAGACCACTGAAGTCTTCTCCCCCCAGGATCCGTTCGAACCCTCAGAGTATTCTTCATCCTCGGGATACACCAACTTCTTGGCCTCGGCTTTGAGCCCCTCAGCATTTTCAACCTCGGCCGACAAATCAAAACACCGAGCATGAACTTCTTCGAGGGAATCCCTTCGGTATTGCCACTTCACATACTCGACAATATCTTTTAGGCAGTCTTGGGTTACCTCGGCATCAGCTTTATACTAGGCCACCATATCGTCGGCATCGGCTTTGGTCACTTCAACCACCGACATGGCCGCTTTAAGCTCCTTGGCAAGGGTCTCTCGATCAGAAACGATCGAGCTTAGCTGATACTGGAGCTCCTCAATCTTTTGGGACCGTGCCTTAGCCTTCTCCCTCGTCGCTCGAAGTTGGACCTTTGCCGAGGTCAACTGCACCCGGGCAGTCTTCTTTTCCGAGGCCAGGCAGTCCATCCTGCCTCTCCACTCTTCGGCCTCGACCTTGACTGCATCCATCTCGGCTTAGAGCTGGTCGAGTCGATCAATCTTCTGTTGAACCTACAGGTTCCGACCATTAGACACCGTGTCTAACTCATCGTCACTAACTTCAAAATTTTTACTGGTTCAACCAGGTCGGCATGTTCTTTTCGAGCCGCTTCCAACTCAGCTCGAAGGCTCTTATCCTTTCCTTCATGCTGCTTCTGAGAAGTTTGTACGTGTCTCTCTTCTCAGTAAGCTCTCTGACTTCTACTTCGAATTGGTTCAGCTCATCCCAGTACCGGAGGAAAGTTTCATGGTGAAGCACTGAGGCCTACAAATACGAAGAAAAATATTAGGATTATCAATGAATTAATTCAAGTATTAAAGGAGAAATTGAAATCATCGAGAGTTATCTAAAGTTACCCAGTTCAGCACCTGTTGTTCTTCGTTGAATAGGAATGGCGCGTCAACCTCGTTCATTTTGGCATGGTCCTCTTCGGTCACTTGGGCATCCTCCGGAATGGTAATGACTATGGACTGCTTTCGATCAGGATCCACACTCGGGGCAAGGAACCGACTGACCAATTTCATGCTCGAGTTAGGACCGCCTGCCCCCGAGGTCGGAATCTTCCTCGGTACCTCTATGTTACCCAATACGATGACGTCTTCCGTGGCGGTTGAATCCACGCCATCAAAAAAGCAGCGGAGGGGGTCGTCCACTCCGTGGGCCCCCTCATTGAGGTCTTTCACCGTTTGGGCCTCATTGGACATGGACTCGGTGAACGAGGGTGACTTGGTGATGTCTATCTCACCAAGTGCCTCCTTCGGGGCACTGCCCGCATCCCGGGAAGCCTAGGCCCCTGTCTCCTTATCGACCTCCCTGGCTTGAGGTATGTCTTCCCCACAGAACTCTGGTTTGGAGCCCCCCTTCTTTTCAAGTTGTGATGGCTCGCGGGCCACTAGAACAAACGGTTCTTCTTCTTCTGATTCGTCCCTCAGCCGATAGAGCGAATCCAAAGCTGGTGCTTAGGTGCTGGTTTTTTCTCTTGACTTGTGCACCGACCTTCTCCCTGTTTTATTCTTCTCTGAGCTTTGGGAATTCGGAGACCTCTTCGTCTTCTTCTCTTCGGCTTGTTTCGGAACAGGGGAAGCGACAGGAAAATCCTTGCCACCAACTGAAGGCCTCAGCTCAACATCCTTGGATAAACCTGCAAAAATAGGTAAAGGGAGTAAGTACTTAAGGTAGAAAGGAGAATCCTAATACTACCTACTCGGGAAAGAAGTCTCACCATGAGAACGGGCCTACCAATGGCCCTTCGAGAGTGTACGCCATGAGCATTCGGAGTAGGGCATCTGTGACACGAACCCTCGACCCACTTCTGGAGTTGAGGGACAACATTTGGAACCCGAGCGACGTCTGTACCACCACAAAGCACCGATAAGGAAAAAATAAGTAAGTATGAAATTAACATTCAAAAGAAAGTTATACTTACATGATGTATTCACCTTCTCGGTGAATGGCCTGCACTCAGCTGGGATCAAGTCTGAAGTCTTCACTCGGACAAAACGGCCTTGCCAGCCCCGATCTCGATCATCATCAATACTTGAGAACAGGGCTTTACTGGTCTGACGCACAAGCTTTATCAGTCCCCTCCAGAAGATTCGGGGACTGTATAAGCGAAGAAGATGGTCAATGGTGAACGAGCACCCATCAATTTTGTTCACAAAGAACCGAAGGAGGATCACAATCCTCCAAAGTGAAGGATGAATCTGACCGAGGCATATCTCATATCTCTTACAGAAATCTATGATGACCGGGTCCACCGGGCCCAGTGTAAAGGGATAAGCGTAAACACTTAAGTATCCCTCGACATAGGTGGTAATGGCCTCATCGGGGTCGGGGACTACTATGTCTTTATCGACCTAGTTTCAACCTTTTTGGACCGTAGGGAGGACCTCTTCGGTGATCGAGCAGATGTATCTTGAGACCTTCTCACACTGGACCTGTACTGAGGAAGGCTTTTAGACCTTGAAATCAACGTTGACCGAGCATCCCCCGGGGATGAACATTTTCAAAGGGGGTTCAAGTACTGGTTCGTCGACGGCCACGCACGGAGCGGTCTCCATAGCTGGCCGCGAAGAAGAAGGAATTTCTTTTTGGGGAACAGTTTTGGAAGTATTTGCCATTTCTTTAGAGAATGAAAATGGAGGAAAATCTGAGAAAGGAGAAGAAAGAAAGGAAGTTGAAGGATTAGATTTTTTTGCTTGAGAATGAAGATGGGTAAAATTTCTTGCCAAGGACTTCGAATAATCGAGGTAAGAGTGCTAAGGAGTATTGAAATCTTAAAGGTACGAGGGTAAAAGGTTTGGATGTAAAGTTAAAATGAACAAAGGATGGGTAGTTATAGTAGTTTAGCGACGTTTCACATCCAGGGATGGCTGACCGGCGACTGACATGCATTTAATGCCATTATGACTTGAGTGACGAGATGTTTTAGTTGATTTGTCATTTTTGTCACGATGTATAGAAGTAAGAATCGGAAGCTCATGTCGTTTATCGTTGTTTACTCTCCAAAAAATGAGGGGACTATCTGTATACGTGTGAAATCGAGCTCATGGTGCATCCTAATCTCTGACAAAATATGCTAGGCTCAAGACATAGCAACAAGGGATCGAAATCAAGCCAAAGTCCCACCAAGCCAGGGCCAGGGGGCATGGCGCATGCCTTCGAGATTATCGAGGCCATGGTCCCGAAGTCGATCTTAGCCTCGATCGACTTCAAAAGACATTGTCGGACAATACAACATAGCCAACAGAAGGCTGAAATATCCGTAACTGGCCGATTATTACGGCGGGAATCTCGGCACATATCGATCAGGAACCGACAATCAGTGAATCAGAAGATTTTTTTACCTTTCATAGAGTTGTACCTAAAATAGGAGTACCCTACTATATAAAGGGGCTCTATTAATTCATGAAGGACATGGTACACGCACTCAAAAGCAATTATATTATTATTTTCTTTGTCTCCAGCTTTTGTTCTTTTTTGTCTGTACCGGTCTCAACGAGGATGGTTCGAGAGTGGCTATTTCATTAAGGCTGAAATTATCCAATTTGTGTGGTTTGAATTTATTATGTCTTTGTTTATTCAATAGCAACTTAATTTATCGCTTTGTATCAAATTAATCCGCGTATCCTTAAAACCACTTACAAATTTAATTATTATCCAATTTTGAGGGTAAACAAATATACACACATTTGTATATGGATTGAATTTTCTCAAAGGATATCTCTTTTCTGGATAGTTGATTCAGAATAGGGTCTCAACTTTTACTAAGTTAAGATTATAAAATAGACGAAATATTTGTTGTCATTACATTTGGATTAGAAAATGAACAAACATGCACTTCATTTTTTCCAAGCTTTGATCGGATTTCGTTCTTTTGTATTGTTATTGCATTGCGTCTTTGAAAATAAACTTCAATGTTACATTGATCATTTAAGTATTACAGAGTCAGTAGGATGGAGCTCTCTCGAAAAACTCTCTCTATACAAGGCGATATTCTTCTACAGTAAAATTACAGTGCCTTCATGGCCTTAGATCAACCATTAGGTGGTGGTATTCCTCTAGACTTGTTTCAAAAGAGACCCATTAACACAACCACTAAACCCAATTGGTTTCAGCTGAAAATTCTAAACGACCTGCTTCAGATTTACAAATAGGTGAAAGGTGCACTGTAGCGGATAATCGTCTGGAATCGTCGAACTATGCGCAGATCTTTACTGGGCCAAATCGACAAACGCAACATACTGGAGTTTATTCTCCACTTCAAATGCTACCTCCCAATCCAGTCAAAGAGCTCTCAACCGTGGGAATTGAGACTTCCATCCCTTCCCAAATTGGTCGTGATCACACAGCTAATGGAGATGACGGCAAAGACATCCACACAAATACAACTCAATGGGAAATGGCTTCTGCACATCTAGATAACATCTCTCAGCAAGCAACTCAACTCTTTATTGACCCAATTTCCACAACAATCAACAAAGCATCCTCTGCAATTCCTTCCACCCTGGCTTCTTGCCAAAATACTTCAACCAGTTCTACCATTACATTTGGGATCCAATTGGCTGGAAAAAAAATCCAATACAGGATGATACAAGTCACCAAGATGTCCAACTCCAAGCACAAGCTGAGAAAAATGGTGCTCGACCAAGTGATGCCCTTGATGCTGTGCAACTGAATTACCAGCCTGTTCCTACTCCTTCACTTGGCCAAAGACCAATCGAGAAGCTATCTATTTACATGGAGAAGGTATCTCAACCACCCCCCTACACATCAACTTCAGCCAATTCTTACATCTCTAAATTTACCAGCATCAGGGAATGTCTCTGCAGCTCCTTTATGTAACTTGGTTCATACAACAACTACTATGTTACCTAGGACTGCAAATGATCACTCACATCCCCAACTCATTCACATACCAACACCCTCTACCTTTCCTAAAGTATCTGCTAATTTTGATAAATTTCATGCCACTAACCAGCACTAGAACACCCACAATCGTATCTTACCTCCCAAAGAATCTACTCCTCAAGCAAAAGATTACAGGCAACCCACACCTTTACCACCATCACACACAAATCCTACAAATGCAACCACTTTTGCTCACTCAGAACACCCCAACACTACTAAATCACCTACAAATGTTAGCCAAAATACCCAGCTTCAGACCATTAAAACAGCTGCCCTACCAAATACAAAAGAAAACAAATCCCAACCACATAAAATACCCTCCTATCCTACACCACCACCTCCCAATATTACACAGTCCCTACCTACCAAACTACGAGCAAGGCAGGCTGGAGAGATTGCCCCAATAGAATTCACAGCTCCCAGAATAACTACCAAGCAGGTCTAGCCAGCTGTTATCTTCACTCGAAAGGATTACATGATCACTCTTGCAAACAGGTGCCAATATACAATTGTAGGCAAGTTTCTAAATACAATGCCTAGAATGGAACAGATTAGGAGCAGTTTTATTGTCCAAACTGAACTCCAATATGCTCGAATTTGAGCGGTCTCAGCTTCCTCTCTCACTTGGACTTGAGCGGCTTCAGCATCGGCCCGGTAGACGACCATGATTGCATCTACCTCGACCCTTGACTTTTCGGCTTCAGATTTGGCCTTGGTAAATTCGGAAGCCAACCGAGCCTCGAGCTCTTCTATTTTCCTTTCTTGAGTCAAGCTCTTCTCCTTCATACCTTGAAGCTGACTTTCGACTGATGATAATTTGGCTCGAGCAGTCTCTTTTTCTGTAGCAAAGCGGTCCATACCCTCTTTGCACCCTAAGGACTCCGCCTTTATCGAATCTACCTCCTCGCGGAACTGTTCGATCCTCTCGATCTTCTGCTGCAGCAGTGAGATTGAAATATTAGCCACTGTTCCCGAATCGAGCCCATGAGCTTTTAAGATTTTCATTACCTACTCGATCAGGTCGGTCTGATCTTTGTGAGTCGTGGCCAACTCGGCTCGGAGGTCCTTGATCTGTTCTTCTTTTTGCTTGCCGAGAAGGTTGAGGGCATTCCTCTCATCGGCAAGCCTTTGAATGTCGGCCTCGTACCGACTTATCTCGGCTCGAGACCGAGAAAATACTTCTCGATGAAGCGCTGAGGCCTATGCCGAAAGGAGAAAAGAAGTTAGAAAGAGAAAAATGAACACAAAGGTAATACCAACAAGGGGAGTTAAGGCTTACGCTATTTAGAGTTTGATGCGCTTCATTGAAAAGGCTTGATGCCTCACCCCAGTCCTTCCTCGAGACTTCCAAGTCACTCATGCCGGTAGCATCTTCGGCCCCAGTAAAGTAATCGCAGAAGGGATCCTCCCTTCCATGGGCTCCTTTGATGGAAAGGGTCTTCAAGGCCCGAGCCTCTTGAATCATCTTCTCAGAAAACGAGGGGAGCAGCGGGAGCCTCCAATTTCTATTGCCCCGAGTGGAACACTCAGGGCGTTCTCCTCATCTCGAGAGGCCTCGACAACCATACCCATTGTTAGTTTAGTGTGGTGGGAAGCATCTTCGATCCTCGATGACTCGGGGACTTCGCCCAAGTCTTTTCCCGAGACCTCCTCATTTTAAGACGGAGTCTCTACAGCCTTCACCGATTCAGTGGCCTTTGGGGCCTCGGTGCTCATTCTCGCTCAGGCCACCAGACCGGAGTCGTCTTCTTCTTCTTCGTCGTCCTCCTCCTGTAGATGCCGAACAGACTCTTCAGTCAGGAGGATGATGTTCTTCATCGGCTTACGAGCCGCCTTCTTCTGGGGTTCTAGATCCTCGGAGGGTGAGGTCTTTTTCCTCTTTTTTTCATTCGCCAATTTCGATGCCGGGATCGAAGTATCCTCCTCATCAGTTAGGGGCCTCATAACAGCATCTTTGCCAAGGCCTATATGAAAAGAAATTAAGTGAGACATGCCTTGACAGAACCATCAAAGACCTGGAAAAGGGGCTTACCGTGAGTTTTGACCTCCCATCGGTCCTTTGATAAATCGCTCCATGAGCGCTCAGAGTACGTAGAAGTCAAGGCCAGGTCCCGAGCCCAGCTCTTGAGGTTAGGAATTGCACCGGGCATCCAAGCAACCGCTACATCACGAAAAGGGATTTCGATAAGAAGAAGCATATGGACAAAAAATAAATAAGAACTAACAGTGGGATTGTACTTACGCTTCATATTCCATTTCTCAGGAAATGGCATCTTCTCGGTCGGGATTAGGTCGTAAGTCCTCACTCGAATGAACCGGCCCATCCAGCCTTGGTCATTGTCCTCATCTATGCTCGAGAACAACACTTTGGTGGCCCAGCGTTGGAGTTTTATCAACCCGCCTTGATAGAGGTAGGGGTTGTATAACCTGATGAGGTGATCGAGGGTGAAAGGCATCCCCTCGATTTTGCTCACGAAGAATCATAGCAGAATGACAATTCGCTAAAAAGAAGAATGGATATGGCCTAGGGTTATTTGATACTGACGACAAAAATCAATGACGACGGGGTCGAAGGGGCCCAGCGTGAAAGGGTAAGTGTAAATACTTAAAAACCCTTCCACATGGGTGGTAATGTCTTCTTTTGGGGTCGAAATCACCACTTCTTTGCCCTTCCAATTGCAGTCTTTCTTTACCTGCTTAGGGTACCCTTCGGTTATCGAGCATATATACCTCGACACTGGCTCACATCGACCAGGAATCGACGAGACTTTATCAATCTTGAAGTCAGAAGTGAGAACACATACCCCGAGTATACACTCTTTAGGTCATGGCTCCACCGGTGTTTTGTCGCCGGCCGGCCGCGATGAAGAAGCGTTTTTCCTTTGAGGAACAGTTTTTGATATTTTTGTCATTTTTGTATGGATTTGAAGTTAAAAATAGATGGAGATAATAAGATTTGGTATTTTGAGAAGATGGTAACGGTGAAAATCATAGATTCGCAGAAGAAGAAGTTAGAAGGTATAAAAAGCTTTGGAGATTAGAAATCTGAAAGTAAAAGTTTGAAATGGTGGAGAGATGGGCTATTTATAAATTTCACAATGACGGTTTAATATTTGCGGTGGATGACCATCGACTGACACGTATTTAATGCCTTGGTAACTGTACAGACGGGACGTTTCAGTCATTTCTGTCGCTTACGTCACAAGGATGACATCATGACAGGTCGAGGTAGAAAATCGAAGGCTCACCCGATTTTACTGTTTAACCGAGACCGGGAGTTTGCATCGAAGGATGGTCTCGTAACAGAATAGGCTATATCACGAGGATAAGGTACCGAACTCAAAACCGAGGTACCTATCAAGATCAAAGCTTGTAGCGATTGAAGCCAAATGAGATAGACATCGAGCAAGATCGAAGATAGCATAAAAACAGAAAGGCAAGATATATGTGGCTGACCGAGGATCATGGCGTAAATCTCGGTGACTGGTCGAGGATCATGGCGTGAATCTCAGAACGGATCAAATCAGAAATGGTTAATTAGCTAATCATGAGGTTTCTTTATGTAATTAGAATTATACCATAAATGGAACTGCTCTACTATATAAAGGGGGTTCTAATCATTTGTAAGACGCATTTTTGACAGACTCAAAAGGCAATATAATTCTCTTTATTGTTCTCACCATTGTTATTCAGCTTGTTATACTTTCATAGTTCTTGTATCAACCAGTTCAAGGGTGTCCAAACTCAAGGGCTGAGTTTTATTCTAACATTGGTTTGCTTTACTTTATTGTTAATTTCTATTACTCATCCTCACATTTATCAATTGGTATTAGGTGAAATCATGTGTCCTTAGAGCCATATTATAAGTTTAATTGTTATCTAATTTTAAGGGTAAATATTATGATATTAAACTAATTACTATATATTTTTATCAGGCCTTTAATTAAGAAAATTTAATTGTGGGACCAACCATTGACACAAAATAAATGACAACTAGGTCCGTCACATTGGAATCTTACCCCATTCGAAGGTCCGAATTATCCTATGATATGAAATTGCTTAATTTTTGTAGGGAAATGACACCTCAAAAAATAACAACAATACTGAAATAATATTACTTGTTAGCAGAATTACACGAATTGGCTTGAATCGTGCTAGGCGTTGTCCTGAGAAACTATTTCATCAATGTGAAATATTTCCCCAGGATTAAACAAGCCTACCTCTATTTATTTAGAAGATACAGAAATCAGCAAAATTAAATAATACCAGCAAGTTTGGAATGATGAAATAAACACAGGTTATAAAAGAAATTGGAACACACAAAAAGTTAGACGTAATTTAGAATGAGAGGGCTTGTAGTGATGATTACTAATCATTAGCAATCATGAGAGAACAAAATATTTGTTGGTGTATCTTCGGATGGTATAAGAAGTGGGTATTTATAGTTGTAAGAATTGTGTAAGAAAATAACAAGTGTTTATCTACTTGTCAAAAACTTTCCATACAAAGAGATATTTGGTAGGGGCTCTATACACTTGTCCATAGCATCAAGGAGATCGAGCCACATAACTATTTATGTAGTCACTTGTCCACAAAAATATTGAAATGCTACCACAGTCCCCCACTATTTCAATTGTTTTGTACAAATAAAAGTAATGGATAGAAGAGTAAAACTTGTTGGATTTGTATGGTCTAAATGTAATAGGTTTGGTGTCTTCTGGACTATGAACCAAACTTATACCAATAAAAATTTAACTTACAGAATTACTGGTAAAATATAATATTTCTATGAACCAATAATTCTTATTATAAGTCAGAGATTTTATCAATCACATTTCGACCCTCATAATTTTGTTGTTCAACGCGGTTTTGCGCCCAATAAGCCATGCGTGTGCCTGATTATTCATGAGAGCTCTAGAGACTAGGCCAAAATCTCATGGGAGCGACCCACTCCACTCTCATATAGGTAAATTCATCAAGTGTATACTGCTTTTAAATACACCATCCATAAGGAATATGAATTCATTAAGAGTTATAGCTCAGGCTCTCAATTAGTAGCAGTCAAGCACTCTCTTTTAGTGCTTCAGTGTCAATATTGACTTGTTATTACCCATATGAACCTATTTCATGGGATCTCCAATCACATAGGTTGGGTTACCATCTCTATTGACAATATGTCGGCCTTAAACCCATCTCTTTTGAGGTTTGAAGAATTAATTTTCTTCTCATAGGTTTAGTGAGAGGATCGGCCAAATTAACTTCTGACTTCACATAATCAATGGAAACTATTCCATCTCTCAACAGCTGTTTTATTACATCATGTCTCAATTTCGTGTGTCTACTTTTACAATTATAAGAATTATTTTTTGCTATAGCTATTGTCGCTTAGTAATCATAATGTATAGACACAGGAAGCAATACATCCTTTATTAAAGGGATATTAGCTAAGAAGTTTCTTAGCCACTTAGCCTCAGAGCCAGCTACCTTAAGAGTTACAAACTCTGATTCCATAGTCGATCTAGCTATGATCATCTGTTTAGTTAATTTTCACGATATTGCACCGCCACCAAGGGTGAATACATAGCCACTAGTGGATTTGGTCTAATATGAATCAGAGATCCAGTTTGCATCATTGTACTCTTCTAAAATAGAAGGAAATCCACTATATAGGATAGCATAATTCATGGTTCCTCTCAAATAATTCATTGGTCTAACTAATGCAGACCAATGCTCTCTATTGGGATTATGAGTATATCTACTCAGTCTACACATAGCATAGGCTATATTCGGCCTTGTAAAATTTATTAAATGCATCAGACTCCTAATAATCTGAGTATATATAGACTGAGCAACTGGGTCACCATTATTCTTTTTCAACTAAGAGTTAGTGTCAAAAGGAGTGCTTACAGGTATGATATTAAAATATTCAAACTTCTTTAGAAGTCTCTCAACATAATGTTCTTGTGATAACATTATGACATCTTCACTCCTTATAACTTTAACTCCCAATATTATATTTACTTCACCCAGATCTTTCATATCAAAATTCGCAATTAGAAATAATTTAGTACTTTACACAATATTTAAACGAGTACCAAATATAAGTATGTCATCAACATATAGAAATATTATCACATAATCATTGTCTACCACTTCAGTATAAAGAAAAAAATTATCTCTCAGTAAGACTTGTTCCAATTTCTCATACAACAGTTTATGAGTTTGTTTAAGGCCATAAAGAGATTTAATTAATTTACAAACTTTATTTTCTTTTCCAGGAATAACACAGCATTCACCCTTCAGGTTGAACCATATAAATTTCTTCTTCTAAATCACCATTTAGAAAAAGCAGTTTTGACATCCATTTGGTGGATAAAAAGCTTATGAATTGAAGCTAAGGCAATTAAAACTCGAATAGAAGAAATTCTAGTCACTGGTGCAAATGTATAAAAATAATCTATATTTTATTTTTTAGAAAATCCTTTTGCTACTAACCGAGCTTTATATTTATCTAAAGATCCATCGGGATTAAATTTCTTTTTGAAAATTCATTTACAACCAATAAGTTTTGCACCAGGAGGTAAATCAGTTAAAATCCATGTATATTTTTTATAATAGAATCAATTTTAATTTTTATTGCCTCTTTCCAATAATTAGCTTCTAAAGAAGATATAGCTTCAAAATAATTTGATGATTCATTATCGACAAGAAAAGTTTGAAAATCATTTCCATAAGAAAACTATTCTTTCCTAGGCCTTTTGCTCCTTCTCGGTTCCTCATTAGAGGTAATTTTATTATTTATTTCAACATGTGTATGAAAACTTTTATCAAACAGTGGATAAATATATTCAAAGAACTCAGCATTCTTTGTCTCAATTATAGTATTGCAATCAAGCACATCACTTTTTAAAATAAAAAAATCTAGCACTATGTTCAACATATCCAATAAACATGCAATCAGCAGTTTTAGAACGTATTTTTCTCCTTTTAGGTTCAGGAAAAAGAACTTTAGCAAGGCATCCCCGCACTTTTAAATATTCCAAGTTAGGTTTATAACTCTTCCACAATTCATACGGAGTTTTGCTAGTTCTTCTATGTGGTATTTTATTTTGTAAGTGACATGTAGATAAAATGGCTTCACCTTA
Source organism: Nicotiana tomentosiformis (assembly GCF_000390325.3). Classification (NCBI taxonomy): domain Eukaryota; kingdom Viridiplantae; phylum Streptophyta; class Magnoliopsida; order Solanales; family Solanaceae; genus Nicotiana; species Nicotiana tomentosiformis. Next base: position 107,090,725 of record NC_090816.1, on the reverse strand, counting down.
CAAATTGTCAGATGCATTTGAACTGACTAGCATATAGTTCATTATCTCTTTCAATGTTCTATTTTTTTCTTTCAGTTACTCTATTTGACTCAGGTGAATAAGGCGGAGTTACTTCATGAATAATTCTATTCTTTTCACAAAAATCATTTAAAGATAAATATTCTCTGCTTCTATCAGATCTAATTCTCTTGATTTTTCTACTAAGTTGATTTTCAACCTCAGTTTTATAAGAAATAAAAGCATTAAAAGAATCATCTTTATTTCTAAGCAAATACAAATTAGTATATCTAGAAAATCATTAATAAAAGTCACATAATATCTTTTACCACCTCTAGTCATAATTTGCTTTAAACCGCCTAAATCAGTGTGAATCAAGGATAACAATTCAGTTTCTCTATTTACAGAAAAACAAGTCTTTCTAGAACTTTTAGCTTCAGCACATATTTCACACTTGTCAATATTATTTGAGTTTAAATCAAATATTAATCCTAGTGACTGCATTTTTCATATGTATGCGATATTAACATGTCCTAATCTAGCATGCCATAAAGAAATAGACTCAACCATGTAAGCAGAAGAAGATGTATTTTCATGTCTAGTATCAGAAATATTAAGCACAAATAAATCGTGATTACAATATCCATTGCCCACAAAAATATTATATTTGGTCAGTACTACCTCATCATTTTCAAAGAAAACCTTCACTCCAATCTTTCCTAATAATCCCACAGAAATCAAATTGGTTTGGATATTAGGTACTTGCAACACATTACTCAATGCTAGAGTTTTACCAGATGTGAGTTTGAGAAGAATTTTTCATTTTCCACGAACGCGAGTTGTCCTTGAGTCACCAAGATAAATAGTTTCTTCTCCTTCCTCAATTTGGGTGTAAGACAAAAATTCATTTTTGTTTGCACAAATGTGCATAGTAGCACCAAAGTCTATCACCCAATCTCTCACATTGGTCACATTATTTATTTGAAAAATGACCGCAATAACTATATTATCCGCTTTAGTCAAATTTAATTTTGACTTAGCGAGATTATCATAACTCTTCTCTTGCATTGAAGTGCATTTTTCCGAAGATTTTTATATTAGCATTAAAGATGTAACTATGTCTATTCACATACCTGTATTTTGACATTAGTGTCTGCCAAAGTTGTGGATGCAATAACGTATTTGCAACACCATGGATATCTGGCAGGACAGTTAGAACAGTAGCAGCGGAGACAACACAAAAATTGGTAGCACCATCAAAAATTTCCATAGTAGTATTACTTGCCGTAGTTTCTTAGATTGTAGGGAAATGACACCCGAAAAATAACAACAATACTGCAATAATATTATTTGTGAGCAGAATTACACGAATTGGCTTGAGTCGTGCTGGGCACTGGCCTAAGAAACTATTTTAGCAATGTGAAATATTTTCTCAGGATTAAACAAGCTTACCTCTATTTATTTAGAAGACACACGAATCAGCAAAATTAAATAATACCAGCAAGTTTGGAATGATGAAATAAACATAGGTTATAAAAGAAATTGGAACACACAAAAAACTAGGCTTAATTGAGAATGAGAAGGCTTGTAGTGATGATTACTAATTATTAGCAATCACGAGAGAACAAAATATTTGTTGGTGTGTCTTCGGATGGTATAGGAAGTGGGTATTTATAGTTGTAAGAATTGTGTAAGAAAATGACAAGTGTTCATCTACTTGTCAAAAACTTTTTATACAAAGAAACATTTGGCGGGGACTCTATACACTTGGCCATAGCATCAAGGAGATCAAGCCACATAACTATTTGTGTAGCCACTTGTCCACAAAAATATTGAAATACTACCACAATTTTGTCATGGCCTTTTGTCATCTATTAGATTTTTGGTTCATTCTCCATTTATATCCTTGTTATTAGCAAAATATCTTGTATTTATCTGTTATTAATGTAGCTTCAACTAAAATGGGTAAACTCCACGATTTCAAATTTATTCATCAACTTTCGATTATAGTTTAAATTAATCTTAAAGTAGGAGATTTGTTGGAAATTATGGCAAAAAACAAGACTTTTTTACCCAACAACGAAAATAATATTAAAACAAAAGTTTAACACAAGGCAAAGTTGCTCAATCTATGATGCATAGGGTGACGCTTTCCCCGTTGAATGAAATATCTTTATTGAGAATATCTAATCACCCATAATATATCATAATCAGAAGTTACAAAAAGATACCATACAACCCTTTGATCCAACACCTGATGGATCATTACAGAAATTCCAACCTTTTCATCCCATGAGCAAAATTTCATTTTTTGCAGCAAGACACAATGTGGTGATATATAAAATCTTTCAAGACGAGAGGCGACATCAAAATTATCGTACTATATTATAAGTGTGAAGCATTTAGTGTGAAATTGAAATACCAAAATAACCTTATAAAATTAAGTAACAATAATACTCTTCAAAAATAAATAAGTTATTTCTTCATGAACTTTAAACCAGAATTTTCATTTATACTAATGTACAAAAACGTTCCATAATAAATACTCCTAAATCCTAATAGGGCAGTTGCATTCATGCCATTTTCATATTCTTCTAACTTTTTTACTTATTTCTTTCATTTATATGTTATGTATTAATAACGCACAAAATCACTACATATATTCTATTAAATCTATATTTTTCTCACACTGAGCAGTAATTGTTTTTCTTACTATCAATGAATTGAGAATACTTGAACGACTATATTTAAAGTGTATATATATATATATATATATATATATATATATATATATATATATAATGAGCAAAATTACGAAGGTAGAGATTCAAGTAGAGTACAAAAGGAGATGACTAGAATCACTGAGGCTGGATATGAAAAGCTCTTGAATGAGGCAAAAAAGAAGGCGGACCTATACTAATTAGTATAAATATTTTAATAAAAATATTGTAATTAGTGTGTAATGAGTTGCGCAAAAATTAAAGAAAAAAAGTGCAAGCTCAAACCAATGGCGAGCCTATTCAAAAGATATTTATTTTCATTGCAAGGCACAATCATACTGAAAATTTGCTATCAACTTAATTTTAAAAGTAACATTCGAACAACTTCAATTATGTAGCTTCTTATAATATATCAAGTATTTAACTTGATAGTAATTGCTTTTTTTTTAATATGCGAACCACACATAAATGCCGGCTATGATTACAAATGTTTCATGTAAAAATTCTGCCTTCTTTTTAAGAAATTGTTGGCTCCGCCTTTTTACAGCCGTACACATATCAAGGATATAATTGTATTATGTGTGTCAGATGTTGTTAGTGTAATATTTTTTGCACTCCTTGAAAAATATACACCCTATTATATCACGATAAATATAATATCTTTTCGTTTACAAACTTAATTTTTAATAATCAGAAAAGAATTGACAAACACAAAAGACGTGAGAATAATATTACAATATATATGTGATAAGTAACATGAAATTTGAAGAATGAATTTACAAGCTCTCTAGTGGAAGATGAAAGAAACAAACTAAAATGTGCTTCTAAGATAATAAATAAGAAAATTTATAACCTTCAATACTATTAGTGTGGAAGATGAAAAAAACGAAACTGAAATGTCAAAACAGTACTAACTAATAATTAAGAAAATTTATAGTAGCTAAGAAGCCGCTTTTTCCCCTATGGACAAACTCGTTAGTTAGTTTTTAAAAGGTATGATTTCACTAAATTAACTTTAGATAAGTAGGGCATTTTGGTCATTCAGTGTTTGAAGGATATTTAAGTGCAATAAATCTAAAAGTTTTCATGCTTATAATATACTCTCTCTGTTTCAATTTATGTGAACTCATTTGACCGGTCACGGAATTTAAGAAAAGATAGAAGACTTTTGAACTTGTGTAAAATGAGGCACATATAATTTGTGTGGTCATAAATCATTACATAAAGGTAAATTGGGCACGGACTAAAAAGTAAATCGGTTCACATAAATTTAAACGGAGGAGGTAGTATGATATGATGATTATTTACTTTTTCGGGCAAGATTGTTTTTGGTTGAAATGGAAAAAAAAAAAATCTTTTCTTTATAAGTAAAAAGAGGAAAGTTCTCGATAGTTCAAAAGAACTCAACATAATTAGTTAATGGGAAATTACGTTAAAATTTGACCTTTTATGGAACATATATACATCAAGAACATTGTATATAAGAAAGTATCAAGCAAAATACGATTATATTACATGTTTGCATAACTTAATCATTTCGGTGTTCAACAACTAAGTCGGTAAAATATGCTTACTATTCATCAGTTTGAGCTTGCATTTTTTCCCTTTAAAATTCATGTTACTCATTACAAACATATTTAATATTATTTATATTTAGAAGTTTATATTAATTGACATGAAATACACGCGCTGCAGAAACTAGTAAAGAAATAAATGCAAATAATTATTGCGCGAAAAGTTTCTTTAATAATATAGGAGGCATAACTTGATCTTGTTAAATGAAAATCAATTATGAGCTAAAATTTATTTTTCCCCCGCCTATAACCGCCACCAAATCATGATCATAAAATTGAGATTTAATCAAGTCAAAGAAATTACATTATAGTTGAAATATGAGATAATGTTGGAGCTTAATCTTCCTATATGTTAAGCCAGCACTTTATACAAACCAATTCTTTTTTTCTTTTAATTCCCTTATAATTGATACTAGTATTTTGTAACTGGAAAAGCAGGCAATTTTTACCAGCAGAATAAGACGAACTAATTATTCAGAGGAACTATAAACACGGGTCTCCCAATCCTATTTGCAGCAAAATAAGAGATAAATGATCTCTGAATTATACACGAACCCGAAAAGAGTGCATAATTCGGAAGATTAAAATGGCATTTGTTCATGCGTTGAGACAAACTGGAATCTCTTCCATGTCCTCACAAAGAATATGGCATAAAAAACTCCCCTTTAAGGTATCCTTGTAACCTTCTTCATGATGAGGCTTTTGAGAGGAGATTACCAACTGATGAAGTGATAAGAAGGTTCGGCATTCAAGGCCCTTCTAAATGCTATTGTTGTAGAGATGCACAAGAAGAATATATTGCTCACATATTTTTCTCAAGCTGGAAAGCTCAATATGTATGGAAACATTTCAGTCAGCATAGGTATTATTATGTCAAGCAACTTAAAACAGACATTGATGAAATGGTAGTTCATAAAGCCTTTGAAAGAGGCGCACAGTTTTGTTCTCCAATGTGTTCCTTCAATTATCTGTCGGGAGTTGTGGAAACAAAGGTGTGCAGCTAAATATGAAGGTTCATATGCTTATGTACAATGCTTGCTAGATCAAGTGCAATCACTGATAATCATGCTTTTCTTAAAGTTCACTACAAGGGAATCAAATGGCAAAACAACTGGGCTGGGCTGGAATTTGCAAGTTCCTAGAAGGTTTTAAACCTCCAATGAAAGCTCTCAAGGTGATGTAGTCACTTCCTCCTTCAGGTAGACTGAAACTTAACACGGATGGGAGTAGTAATGTTATGAAAAGAGTGTCCGGTATTGGGGGTATTGTTAGGTATAGCAGTGGAAAGCTTGCCATGGCATATGCCAAGGCTCTTCACTTCTGCCCTAACAATACAGCTGAAACACAAGCTGCACTTTTTGGAATTGAGTGGATTGCCTTCAATAGAATTCACAATGTAATTCTAGAAATGGACTCTTTATTGATTGTTAATATGCTTAATTGATCTTCTTCACCTTTCTCGGAGATTCATGATGATATTCTAAAGATGAAAAAGATTATTCAAAGTCATCGAATTGAAGTTTAGCACTGCTATAGAGAAGGAAATTCAGTAGGGGTATATCAAATGGATATGAGACAAATGCCTTTATTTAGATTCAGGAGATCAAAAATGAAGAACCTGCGGCTAGATTGTTTGTATATATCCTGTGTTTGTACATTTTTTGTAAGCTCAAAAGTCATAGCAACACATGTACATGGAAGACTCACTTCCTACAATCATAGTAGTACTAACATAGCTGGCCATTTTTTATGTTAAGTGATATTGGATTGGGCATGTCCAGTCCTTTTTACTTCACAGAGGAACATAGGCATTTGGTTGCTTTTGTTGTATGTTTCTCATTTTGGTTATTAATCTACAGGTAGGGGTCGCATTTGGTTGCTTTTGTTGTATGTTTCTCATTTTGGTTATTAATCTACAGGTAGGGGTCTGTCTAACCCCCCGCCAAAATGGTGGTCTTTACAAACAAACAAAAAATGGCATTTGTGATTACAGCAGGTTTTTCTAGTCTTCTTTCTCTCTTACTAAAGAAAACTGTTTAAACTATTGCAAAACTTGAGAGATGGAAAAGGTTGAACCGCTTTGCTTTCAGTAATAAGAACTCGATTCTAACCTCCTGAGAATGCTCCTATACTTTGCAGGGCTATCATACCAAGTAGTTGTATTAATAATTTCACTTTCCAACCAATATGGATCTTCTTTCTTCTCAGTCAGGCTTCTGAAGTAGCTTTCCCACCGTGCGATTGTTCTCCCTAGACGAATACTCTTTTGCCTTAGAAAGATAAACTTGAGAATGTCCTTTGTGAACACATTGATCTCCTCGCCTTCAATTATGTAGATGTACTGAAATGAAGTACAACTTAACAGTCAAGAGTAAGCAAATTACACGTAACAGTTAACAACTTGTTTCATGTGCTATTACGACAACAAGCAGACACTTGTGCTTGGTTTGAAACCCTTTCAAAACATTTTCTTTATTTGAAGCCCTCCACTCCCATCAGATGAGAAATTGGGCGGAAGATCTATCAAAGGCTAAACATAGAATACATGATTATCATTGGCTGTTTCTCTTTATTCAGTAGGTCAAGCTACAACTCTAACTGGTCCATGACTCACCAGAAAGGGTTTAGACAAAAAGGTATTTAGTAAAGTTAGAATAAGTTTTGGATAAGGCAACAACATAACAAATCACTAGCTAAGTTAACCTGCAAGGATTGCCTTTTTAGGGTAACACCATCTAAAGGAATATAAATAGTGAGCTCCAGAAGTATACATATATCTGTGCACAAAATATCGATGAGGGTGAGGGGGAGGGGGAGGGGGCAATTACCAAAAATATGAAGCCCATAGTTGCCAAGACTGCTTGTACTAGCTCATCCAAGATCCCTGGAATACCTTCATCTGGCTCACCAGAACCGTCACTGCCTCCTCCACCACCACCACCTGGGCGATCTCCACCCCCATCCCCTCCTTCATAATATTCTTGTTTTCTTATCTGTTGCTTCAATAAATCCTCAACTGACGGTTCCTTCTTCAAATTTCCCATGGTTTTCTCAAGAGCTTTCCAAGGAGAAGCCTGATCAGATAGTAGTGCCAAGTGAGGTGTTATCTTCTCATATAACAAACATCCATAAGCTTATTTTGCTCAACTCATGATTTTCAACAGAATGTTAGGAGCTACTTTATACTCATTTTTTATGCAGTTTTATGGGAAAGAAAACCAGCTTACGATGCATATGCTGTGCGTTCAAGGAGAAAAGAGACATCTATTGTTAGTTTTTCTTTTTTCAACAACCGTGGTGTCCGGGCCAGCGTGAACACACCTCGACTAATTCCACGGGATACCAGATAACTATGTTCACCAAGGCTTGGACATATGGCACAAAATCACATAGTGTTTTTGCCTCCGCTGGGATTTGAACCTTTCTCACCCACTTCATTGACCACTAGGCCACACCCTTAGGTGCATCTGTTGTTAGCTTTAAAAATGCAGCACAATATATTTATTCTGCATGGATGAAAGACGAGCTGAAACAAATTCACACAAGATTGTAACAAGAAACAGATTTCTTTTGAAAAATAAGGAGAAGAAAAAATGTGAGACGGTCAAATGGGAAGCAAATTATATATGCTCACTGAGCAAATTCAAACGCCCAAATTAAACAAAATAAGAGGAAAAAATAGACTAAACCTTAAAAGATAACTTTATAAGAAATGTTAAAGTTTTCATAAAGCAACTAAAACTAAGACACCACACCTGATAAGTTACGGGCACATGACATGCACAACATATTGGACACATAACCTAAACAACGTTGGGGTGCCAACTAGCATTCTGTACATGAAAGGTCGGATAGTCAGCAAAGTGTTGCCCACTCCTTAACCTACCTGATTTAGTGAGAGACAAGGAGTGGGCAATTGTAAGATACTACACTATGACATTACCGAGGAATAGGGAGAAAAAGAGTTGGGCAATTAAAAGGGTTGAAAGAGGCACTCTCTTCTTTCACCTTTCTCCTAAAAAATTTTTAACTGTCTTCAATGATTTTAGATTCCATGCCACGGAAAACAAAAGCAATAAAGATCAGAAATTAAGTAGAAATGAGAAGAAAATGACAATAACCACATAGTAAAGGATTATGTTTAGCAGATCTGGGAGTCACAACTGGCCAGTTGATGTTTCTTGATACACGCAAGGAAGTAGAGCCGTCAAAATGGGGTTGGCCCGTGAGGCCGGCCTAACCCAACCCGTAACTTGGGTAGGGGTGGGCTAAGGTTTTTTTAGCCAGTTTAGACTGAGGCTTCAAAGCACCACCACAATCAGCCCGTCCGCCCTTGAGGCTGAGCCGAGGCCAGCGTGTGAGGCCAAATAGAAATAATCAAATAATTAATATATTTCAAAGAAAAAGGTAAAAGGAAAATAGTAAAAGTTCTTAGAACCAAGGCTAAACGCAATCAGTAGCCTACAACTAATGCTACCTTATGCTTTTGTTTGTTTTTCTTTAAATGTGTTTCTTCCTGCACTTGAATTCCTAGATTTTGATTACACAGAAATTTGTAAGATAATTTAATGTGCCTACTCATCTCATCCTTTGAATCCTGTGTCAAAAAATATTCTATTCTTTCCGGTCTCACAAGCCTGGAATCTCTAGTTCCCAAAGGATAGCGGTTAGGTATTCTGGTCTTAGTCTATACACATGATAAAAATGCATATCGTTGCAATGTTGCAGAGTCAGTTTTAACATTTTTTTATATTTCATCTTCTTTATGTGATCTATGAAACAGTAGAAATGTGAGCCTTTCTTGATAGCCATAACAAAAAGGTAACCATAAATCCATGACAATCATCTTTTGAGAAACCTATACTCTCACGATGTCTCAACTATCAAAAAAGACCGGAAAAGGTGCATGTAGCAGCAGTGGTAATGATTATATTGGACATGTTTTATAACTTTTAAAAATAAATAAACTGAAGGTCCATTCTGGACCGCTGCCCGCTTAGGGCTGGACTGGCATTTTTAAGGCCCTTTCAAATGAAAGGCGGCCCATCTTAGTCCGTCAAAATTCATAGCACGTGAGGGCCTGGCCATTTTGCTAGCTCTACTAGGAAGCAACCAAGAAGCCTGACAATGGAACATGTTCTATAGTAAAACTGGTTAGTGGTCACATGCATGGAATATAAAGGCTGCCTATGCCTTCCTGAATGCAGGCTATCAAATTTGTAGAAAATCCTCAGAGTTCATAGACGACCCTCTTTTTTTCTCAGTCAAGACTCACGATAACTAAGATTCCAACTGAGGCCTATACTAAGATGCATGTAACAATGGCCTTGCAATTATCTTAGACCCATGGGCCATGATGGCATGATCAGACGGGTCCACACTACACAAGTATAAGGTATGTAAGAATATGCAAGAACACCTTGCACTTATCTTAGTTAACTTGATAGCTTTTACACCCAAATGATCCCAGAAAGTGGGTGGGTAGCCCGGCGCACGAAGCATCCCGTATTCACGCAGGATCTGGGAAAGTGCAAAGAAAATAAAGGGAAGCAAATATACGGGCAGAACCTACACGCCATCTCTTTCATCAGAGGCGGATCCATGATTAAAATTCTATGGGTTCAACTTTAAAGTTCTTATCATTAAACTCATTGTATTTTTCAATTTGGGTTCATATCTACTAGTTGTTGCAATTTTAGTAAATTTTTACGCATAAATTTATGTTCCGTATCGAAAGTTATGGGTTAAGTCGAACAATGCTAGATCCACCATTGTCTTTCATCTTGGGGTGGTATCCTGGAGGCGTATGCAACTTTGGGGCATCTCCTTCACTTTTTTTTGTGATAGGTAACTACGCAAGTACACGACTTTGGAGAATCTCAAAGTAAAACAAAAACCAAACAATATATAACCGTTCCTTAAGAACAAAATCGAAACCACTGTATCTAGTGGGAAACCTTTCTTCTGGTTGGATTAGTTTGTGGGTGGTTTAGACAATGTTACATAAATTAGAATATTTTAATTAACTAGTCAAATTTCCCTTGTCCTTATCAGCAGTTTAGAGTCGTTCGATGCTTGTGGAGGACCCACGAAGGAAATGTTCCCACTATGTCCCGCTATTAGCATCTGGCAACCCACACCCCCTCACCATCGAAGTTGTGTTCAAAAAAATTGGAACTTCTTTTTTGTGGTTTTTACAAATAAAATAAACCTAATCTTGTCTGTGTCAGCTTGCTCACATGGCATGTCCCAAGCCCAAATGAAAAATGAGGGTTCGGGTAGGGTGATAGTTTGAGTAAAACTAGTCAATTTATAATGAATCTACACAATCAACAGAAGAAAAACAAATCCACATAGGCAATACCAAATACTTATTGGTATTTGCTTAGTAATGTCTGTAAGCTTATATTACATCCAGTGTATGCTAGGGTTTTTTTAATCTTATTTGAGATTTTCTTACAAAAAACGTAGAGAACTCAGAATTCTAAGAATCTAGATTTTGGTATATTGGAATAAAATGAATCGGAGTGGAGAGAGATGGATAGTGAAGATTCATAAAGCTAACACTAACTAGCTTGAGATTGAGGCGCAGTTGTTTTCGTTTACAAATAAAACAAACCTAAAGCATTTCATAAGTTTGAAAATAACAAACTCGACCAGTAAAAGAAACCATCAATCTGTGGCGACTTGCTCTGGTTTATAAACCATCAATATGTGGCGACTTGCTTTGGTTTATTTTGGACAATTTGGGCAGTTTCATGGTTTCTTTGTTCGCCGCTAGTTATTCCTCCGAGTAAAGATATTAAAAGTAATCGACACACATGCAAAATGAACGATCATCCAAAAGAGTATTACCTCATTGTCATTGCTTGCCTTCCCCTTGCCACCAAATAAGCATACAGTTTTGCACAGCTGCGGTCTGTATACACCTACTTTCGCATTAAGGGAGATTTTCGGGAGTCTTGTGCCCAGATAAGTTGAAGATAATGTGCTCAGTTTTGAAGTCCTTTTTGGAGCAGTGAATGATGGAAAGGAGGCATTGAAATCGCAGGCAGGATGGCAACTGTTTATGCGAACGCAGCTCATCTCATCAAATAACCAGTCACTTACAAGACCTAATCACATTATTCAAACAGTAGTTTCAGCAAATCAATGTACATTTTTCCCCAACATTGAATGATTTAATAGAAGCAATGCTTTACGCCAAAAAAAAAACACTCTAAAACCTAATTCAATCTTATAAAAACTCTAAAACACTACTTTGAGTCCTGAGCTTGTCAAACCTTAACTTTTGAGGATTTTACCTACTTCGGCAAATTGTAGTTTTGAATTCAAATTTTTGTAATCACAATTTCAGAGCAAGAAGTAAAAGACTGAATCTAAAGGAGGAGAATATAGAGTTTACCGGAGAAATTGGACGCCGGCGGGAAAGTGAACAGAGATAGAACCAATGGAGTTAACTTCGACAATAGAGATAATAAGATAACGTGACGTTACTATCAGTGCAGCCTACCTACCTAAGAGGGTGTTTGGGTGGATTTTTGACTTATCAATTTGGTTTGGTATACATAAAAAAGGTTTTAAGTCAAAACATGCTCAAATTTATACTAGCAGATATAAGTATTTTGACTCTTTTTCCTTGCATTTTTTTGGACTAATTTGAACCTTTTTTCTACGAAAATTTTGATTTTGAGGTCTACTACAAGTATTATTTTGTTTATGACCAATACCTACAAGAAAGTAATAAATAATAAAAGAGATTTCTAAATAAAACACAAAAAATATACATAAGCTCATTTTCTTCTAATTGTAAATGCTTAGGAGATCATTTCTTACTTTTGGATATCCAAAATAGTCGATTACTTAAATTTTATATGTTTATCTACCTTAGGTGTGGTAAATAATCTTTTAGAAAGTAAAAGCACAATTACAGTAAATGAAGGATAAAATGGATATCAAGTTTGGCTTTGAGAAAAAAAAGATCACACGTGTCAGGGTCTCTGCTAAACATTATTTGTAGTAGACTTTTCACATGCTTTCCTAATAGATTCTTTATCATTGTTGTTTATATGTTCGCTAGTTTTTTGTCGATCTCATATGAAAAAATAATTTTATTAGGTCATTTCAAAAAATGATCTTTATTGATTGAGCTTTCTTAGGGGTGTCAATGGATATTTAAAAACCGACCGAACCGTACCGTACCGAACCAATTTTTAAGTTTCTTTTGATAAAACCGTAGGTTTTTATATAAATTTATAATCGTACCAATAATTAGGGTAGGTTTTTTATTTTATGAATATAAACCGAAAAAATACTGAACCGTACCGAATAAATATATTTATATATTATGTTTAAAAATAATAATGCATTATTTTTTCTTAGGCTTTCGAACTATGAAAACAGTTACAAACCAACAAGTAATTAAACTCAAAATCCTAATTCCCAAAACTTACTATGCTACTCCTATTGAAATTAAATTATTTCCAGCATATTCACTAGCAAGACACAAGGTATTTTAGCAATTATGAGTAACAAACTACAATTTATTGAATATGTTTCCTTTCGTATGATTCATATTTATTTTTTTCAATATTTAATCTATTCTTGAGTCTCAGCTTCGTTAATATCTTTCCACTCGTGTGATTTATATTTTTTTTTGTATTTGCTTAGTTTCTTTTACGCTACTGTAGAATAGTTGATGGATCTATACTTTAGTCATCTTTCATATTTAAAAATATCTAGAGAGTTTTGATAAGTCATATAAAAGTACGTATGTTATAGCAGTCTTCTTCTACAGGTGACTTTTACATGACATTAAAAAAAAATCCAAAAATTAACCGAACCGTACCGATACCGAAGAGAAACCAACATGGTCGGGACGGTTTCGAAAAGTCTAATTTTGGTTATACATAATAGAATAACCGAAAAATTGGTATGGTATAAATTTTATAAAATAACCTGCTGAACCGAACCATTGACACCCCTAAGCTTTCTTAGCATTAGTTAGAAAATCTTGAATCTTAATACGCCAAATCTTCAACGATTGTAAAACGTTATATATATATAGAGAGAAAGAGAGATACATTTTTTGGCACAATTAAGGGTATGAACAGGAGGACTTAAGACACAACTTTTTCCATTTTTCCCCCTTAATACTAGAATCGAGATCAAAATTTTCATCAAAATAAGTTTTCGCTTAACTTCAAAGATCGATGAAATTAAAGCTGAAAGCTATTTTCATAATATTCTGTCATTTGTAAAGTCTATTCTTAATGAATTGTGAATGGCGAGTTCACTAAAAATCAATAACTCCAAAAAATCAATTCAAAATTAACTTAACAGACTAATTTATTCTAGACACAATTTAGAATTAACTTTAGAAATCATAAAAAAATTTATTTTATTTGCTATTAAATAAAGATAAATTGAACCAAAACTAAGCCAAGTTGACAAAATCTATGCACACACAATGCGAGTATTTATAAATTTTGGGATTAAATAAATTTTATTATGTTTTAGTAATTATATTGACAATAGCTGTCGTGTTTAGGGGTGGGCGTTCGGTACTCCGGTTCGGTATTTAATAACTACGGTTCGGTACTTCGGTATTCGGTATATCAATTGTCCGTACCAAATAACGTACCAAAGTAGTTCGGTACGGTTCGGTATTTTCTTATTTGGTTCGGTACGGTTTCGGTATCATACCAAAGTCTTTCAAATCTCCCAAGAATCAAGATTATGCCTAACGTGAAACGTCTCTCCCTTGAGCTAAATCTTACTTCGATCAAGTTGTTCAAGCTTCTAAAATGTAGTAACAGCACTGTGTTGGGATATGATGCTATAATAAAAGAGGAATATGTAACTACAATTAATTAACTACATCAATGTAGTCACTAGTCTTCGAAAATGAGGGGAAGTCTTCGAAAAAGATAAGAAACTGGAAAGCTGTACAATAACAAATTAACAACACTGTGACGTTTTGTAGTATTTGGCTATTTGTACAGCTCTTTTACTTTGAGACCTCATTTCATAGACCACTTTTGCTTTGAGACCTCATTGTACAGCTCAAGAGCTGCTTTGAGACCTCATTTTTTCAGTTTCTGATTTTCTGTATCCTCTCAAGAAAAGCAGTTTCAGTGTTGATTCTGTTGAAACATAAAGAGCAACTAACAGTCCAACCAAATGCTTGGTTCGGTACACTGAAACAGTGCTGTTACTACATTAGAAAAGCAGCTCCTGAGAAGCTTGAACAGTGCTGTTACTACATTAGAAAAGCTTGAACAAACTTAATACCACATTACCAAAAACATAAAATAGTAAACTACAGCAGATCAACCAAACATGAAACACCTGCCAAACAACAGACTTAATTGAAAATATTCAAGATGTCTGGTCCATTAGAGAGAAAGACAGAAAGTAGCCTTATATTACTGCTTACTAAGGAAATCACTATCAAAATTTCAACACCTCAACTGCTGCTTACAACTTACAAGGGCGGTAAAATCACTATTAAAATTTCAAGAAAAAATAAAGAAGTTGAAGAATGAAGAAGGCGAGAAGCTGTAAACCTGTTGAAGATTGAACATTAAAGGTCAGTCGCCGATGAGAGAACTGAGAAGTCGTCGTCGACGAGGAGAGAAGTCGCCGTCGCCGAGGTCTCTGCCGCACAATCGGCGGTCGAAGGCTCGAACTCGAACTCACAGGTCACAGCGCGGGTCAACGTCAGAGAATTGAGGGAAATGTGAGAAGTTGAAAATCTTATCCAGCCCTAGGGATGCTAATTCCTAATTTTCTATTGTTAGCTTAAGTAGGGTTGGACTTGGGCCCAAGGGTTTGGGCTCAGCAGTATCTTCTTTATGTTAGGCTGCCCTGGACTATTTGGAAATTGGGATAAACTATTAAGCCTAATATTTCGGTATTTCGGTATACCGAAATATCAAAACCGTTCACAAAATTAACTGATTTGGAAATATATATTTTTAATATTTAACTTTAACAAATAAATTTGATTTAGATTATTATTTAAAAATCTATCTATAATTAAAAGGAGAAGAAAAAATATTCTCATTTCGTCAAGTGTCATCGTCAAAATATGCCACATGACACTTTAGGACAACCCTGTAAAAAAATAGAGGAGCAATAAAATTATTTAAAAAAAAAATTCCTTCACAAAATTAACTGATTTGGAAATATATTTTTTTAATCTTTTACTTTAACAAATAAATCTGATTTATATTATTATTTAAATATTAAAAGTTAAAAATTGACCATTTTAAAACATACGTTTTTTTACTCTTTAGCATTGAACCATAAAGTCCGAACTTGTTTTTTAAAGGAGCTTTATTTAATTCAAAATTTAAGATTTTTTTTAAATTATCTGATTTTAAAACATACATCTATCTATCTATAATTAAAAGGAAAAGAAAAATAATTCTCATTTCTCCAAGTGTCATCGTCAAAATATGCCACATGACACTTTAGGGCAACCCTCCAAAAAAAATAGGAGCTATAAAATTATTTAAAAAAAAAACTCCTTCACAAAATTAACTGATTTGGAAATATATTTTTTTAAATCTTTAACTTTAACAAATAAATCTAATTTAGATTGTTATTTGAAAAACTATCTATAAATTATAAGGAAAAGAAAAAACATTCTCATTTCGCCAAGTGTCATCGTCAAAATATGCCACATGACACTTTAGGGCAACCCTCCAAAATAATAGGAGCTATAAAATTATTTGAAAAAAAACTCCTTCACAAAATTAACTGATTTGGAAATATATTTTTTTTAAATCTTTTACTTTAACAAATAAATCTGATTTAGATTATTATTTAAAAATTAAAAGTTAAAAATCTATCTATAATTAAAAGGAGAAGAAAAAACATTCTCATTTCGCCAAGTGTCATCGTCAAAATATGCCACATGACACTTTAGGGCAACTCTCCAAAAGTTTAGGAGCTATAAAATTATTTGAAAAAAACTCCTTCACAAAATTAACTGATTTGGAAATATATTTTTTTAATCTTTTACTTTAGCAAATAAATCTGATTTAGATTATTATTTAAAAATTAAAAGTTAAAAATTGACCATTTTAAAACATACGTTCTTTTACCATTGAACCATAAAGACCGATTTTTTTTAAAAAAAAGAGCTTTATTTAATTCAAAATATTTTTTTTAAAATTAACTGATTTTAAAATATACATCTCTCTTCTCTCTTTAATTAAAAGGAAAAGAAAAAACATTCTCACTTCGCCAAGAGTCATCGTTAAAAAATGCCACATGACACTTTAGGGCAACCCTCCAAAAATATAGGAGCTATAAAATTATTTGAAAAAAAACTCCTTCACAAAATTAACTAATTTAGAAATATATATTTTTTATCTATCTATAATTAAAAGGAGAAGAAAAAATATTCTCATTTCACCAAGTGTCATCATCAAAGTATGCCACATGACACTTTAGGGCAAACCTCCAAAAAAATAGGAGCTATAAAATTATTTGAAAAAAAATTCCTTCACAAAATTAACTGATTTGGAAATATATATTTTTAATCTTTTACTTTAACAAATAAATCTGATTTAGATTATTATTTAAAAATTAAAAGTTAAAATTTGACCATTTAAAACATACATTTTTTACTCTTTAGCATTGAACCATAAAGACCGAACTTTTTTTTAAAAGAACTTTATTTAATTCAAAATTTAAGATTTTTTAAAAATTAACTGATTTTAAAATATACATCTCTCTTCTCTATATAGTTAAAAGGAAAAAAAAAACATTCTCATTTCGCCAAGTGTCATCGTCAAAATATGCCACATGACACTTTAAGGTAACCCTCCAAAAAAATAGGAGCTATAAAACTATTTGAAAAAAAACTCCTTCACAAAATTAACTGATTTGGAAATATATATTTTTTAATCTTTAACTTTAACAAATAAATCTGATTTAGATTATTATTTAAAAAACAAAAATTGACCATTTTAAAACATACGTTGTTTTTTTTGTTAAACTATCAAATTTTATTTAACCAAGGATAATATTTACATCCGCTAGCTCAATTGGACTCTAGAGCTAGACCCTATCCAATATCTATACAAAACTGATAAAAAAAACAGAATTGACCAAATATTTTTCTTCTAATAAGAGTACCTAGCTTTTGTTGTATACCTTTCAACTTAAACTAGCTAGGGAAACTATGTAGCCTTTCTAACTCTTTTGCCATTTGACTTCTGTCTGCCTTCGGATGTGCAAATCCAATACAATTTCTTTGATCCTCTTGTTGCAGATTGTCTTTTTTTCTTGAAATCTTATGTGGTTTATCTCAGCCCATGTGTGGTAGACCACTGCTGCAAATAGAAATACTAACATATCACCCCTGACTTTGCTGGTAGCCCTTTTTGTTATCCATTCTATCTCCTCATCCCAGCTTCCTATCTGATGTCTTTCTCCTATCCACTGCAGTAATGTAGCTCATATGATTTTGGAGTAATCACATTCAAACATCAAGTGTTCCCTTGTCTCCTCAATATTTTTTTTCACACAGTACACAGTCACTTATTACTGATATTCCCCATTTCTGTAGTCGATCAACTGTGGCTAATCTTCTATGTAATGCCAGCCAAAGAATGAAGTGATGTTTTGGCAATGCTTTGGATGTTATGATTAATCTTTTCCACGGACTATTCTGGTATTGAGGTCTTGTTGCAATGTAGAGCTTTTTAGTGCTGAATTTTCCTTGCTTGCAGTAGCTGTTCAGATCATCAGTGGGGCTCTTTTGACTGTACCAGTCCCTAGCATCAAATATCTTCCTAACAAGCCAACAAGCATGTTTAGGAGTACTCATAGTCCCAACACTTCTGTCTTTTATATAAAAGTTGTGGATCCATAGGGTATCATTCTTTGTAGTGATAGCCCACAGCAGCTTGCATAGGACAGCCTTATTCCAGGAGTAAATATCCAAAACATTAAACCCACCTGCTGACATTGGCATACAAATTGTATCCCAAGCTATCAAAGCCCTTCTAGATGGTTCACTCCTTCCTGACCATAGAAAAGTTCTACAGGTTGTGACAATTAATTTGATGATCTTCTCTGGCAATAGGAATACATGTGCCTAGTATGTTTGCATTTCAAATACCACACTTTTGAGTAGCTGAAGTCTTCCACTATATGACAAGAATTTGGCTGTCCAACAATTAATTCTAACATTGATCTTCTCAACCAATGGCATCCATTGTTGTATAGACAATTTCTTGGAAGATAATGGCACTCCTAGATACTTGAATGGTAGCTCTCCTAGTGTGAATTGCATTTCTTCTAGAATCATTTCTTTGAACTCCTTAGGAACCCCAACAATATACAGTGCACTCTTCTCCATGTTGGCCTTGAGACCTGAGACCTCAGAGAAGTGAGTGAATCTTTCCAGTAACAAGCTTATAGAAATCTTGTCTGCTCTACAATATAAAATCAAATCATCAGCAAAGCATATATGGGTTATGTTATTTCTAGAGCATTTTGGATGGTAGTTAAAGTCTGGGTTGTGCTTCAACTTCTTCAACGATCTATTTATATACTCCATCACCAATACAAACAGGTAAGGAGACATTGGGTCTCCTTGTATTAGCCCTTTCTTTGCTTGAAATTTAGCTGTTAGTCCTTCATTCAATAGCAAGGAGTAACTGACAGTGGTCACACAATCCATTATCAACTGAACAAACTTCACAGGCATTCTAAATTCAAGCAGTATCATCCTTAAAAAAGGCCACTCGACTGAGTCATAAGCTTTCCTTATGTCTACTTTTATGCAACATCTTGGTGAGACCCCTTTCTGAGTATATCCTTTGACCAGTTCATGTGCAATAATGACATTATCCAATATTTTTCTTCCTTCAATGAATGCTGATTGAGCAAGTCCCACAATAGTGATAGCATCCTAGGAAGCTCAAATCTATTCAAGGACAAGAATAAAGCTTTGGGATCTCAAAGAGGGCCTTTAACAAGATGTCAAGCTAAAGAGTTGCAAAACAAGGTCATTAGACTTCAAGTGCAAATAAAGAAGTTGTTAATTGGGATGGAGAACTCAAGGATAAAGGATATGAGTTGTCTAGGTATTATAATTATTTTATGATCCAAATTCATGTCCAAGAAAAGGTGGATTATATCCCAAAAGACATCCTCTAAAGAAGGTCCAGATCAGGCCACTATTGGACTTATTTGGAACCTAAGTCCAAACTTGCAGCCCAATAAGTCCTACATGAAGCCATATTTTTATAATATAAAAAGGACTTACTTGCTGCCCAAGAAAGGCTCAATAGGCGTGATAGAAGTTGGGTACAAGTTGGTGCCAAGTTTCTTACAAGTTGCCTTCAAGATTTTCAAGATCCTATTCATGATTGGTTTGGGACTTTCAAGATTCTATCCAAGATTGGTTTTAACTTATTTCCATATATTTTGATACTAGATTTATCGCTTTCCTAGGTAATTAAGGTTATATTTTTCTTTTCCTAAGATTGCTGGAGTTACTTTCCAAGATTGACTTGGTTTTTATTTCCTAGTATTTTTCCTTTTCCTAAGGTATTTGGACTTGTTGTCCAAAGTAGTTTAGGACTTTATTTCCTTGATTTTATGTAGGAATTTTGTGACCCCCTATCTATATAAAGGGGTATCTTCTTTGTTTTTAGATTTTAGATTATTATAGACAATATCAATAAAAATTGTGAGATTTTTCTTGCACTCTTGTGTGTGGCTACTTTTGAATTTATTCTTCAACCTTCAAGACTCAACTTAAGGTGGTAAGATTAAACTCTTTTGAAATCTTAGATCACTTCTAGGTATTCAAGAAAGGTGATAAGTTTAGGCTTATTGTTGTTCTTATTATTCTAAAGGGTCGGGTTTCACAATCTATCTCTTGTTTTTAATTCTCTACCAAAGGCGATTAGTTCTTTGTTAGCTAATTGTTGTTGTTAGGATTCAACTTCAAGAATAGACTTCTTGAATTCAAGAAACTCTTTCTTGAATTCAATCTATCTTTAATTTTCCGTTGTTTTATTTGTTTCTTTATTTTCTTTTAGCTTCCGCACGTTTCTTGATTTTCTTTAGTAATTCTTGGACCCCTATCGTGTTGTTATCAAACAGAATCCACCATTATCTTCAATTTTACTGTAATGATCTTTGAGATGAGTTTGTACAAAGTGGAGCAGCATGCTATAGGTCTGTATTCCTTGACAGATGTTGGGCTTGCAACTTTAGGTACCAATGTTATTGTGATACAGTTGACATTTTTCAGTAGTTTCCCATTGGTGAAAAACTCTTGAATAGCTCGTTTAACCTCTTCTCCAATAACCTTCCAGTATATTTAAAAATTCAGCTGGAAATCCATATATCCCTGGAGCTTTGTCATTTGGCAAGTCTTTAAGAGCTTGATCAATGTCCTCCTCTGTTACTTGTGCATTGAGAAGTTGTTGTTGTTCCTTGGTAAGACAATGACCATTTCTAGCTATCTCAATATCAATACAAGGGAGTTCAATAGCTGAAGTGCCCAAGAGTGTTTGAAAAAATCCTCTAAACTCTTGTTCTACCAATATAGGATCAGTCACTCTAATTCCTTGGTCATTAGATATGGATGCAATTCTGTTCCTCAATTGTCTGGCCTTCAAATGAGCATGAAAAAATTTAGAGTTCTGGTCACCTGCCTTTATCCACATTGCTCTGGATCTTTATCTCAGAACCTGTTCATCTACCCCTTCCCATTTTTCAATCTACAGTAGCAACTCATTTTCATTGGTTATTAGCTGAATGTTGAATGGATCTTCATCAAGCTCTCCTTGAGTATTCTGCAGTTGCTCCCTGAGTTGGCCAATCTTTTTGTCCAGTGAAGACATCTCCTTATTCATGTGTTTTGTCTTATCTTTCAACCTCTGTAACTTCAGCCAGATTGAGTGCATAGTATGTCCATGTACTTGTTGATTCCACACCTCATGAACAGCCCCTTCAAGCTCCTTATGATTCAACATCACATTATATAGTCTAAATGGCTTTGGCAGGTAATTTTTGGCTACATCAGTGTTAATAATAATAGGGAAATGGTCAGAAACTCCTGGCAATTCAAAAACTGCCTCTAGGCTACTATAATGAGTAAGCCAAGAAGCATTCCTAAATGCCCAGTCAATATTGTTGTATATTCTACTCTCTGCATCCCTTTTATTATACCATGACCATTGACACCCTTTCCTATTCAATTGCCCTAGTCCAATATATTTTATGCATTCTTGAAAATCCACAAGTTCAGCTTGTTGCACAGGTTTCCCATTGAGTCGATCATTAACAGACAAAACATTATTGAAATCATCTATAACTAGCCAAGCCTCGTGCATATTACTATATATTTGTCTTAGCTGCTCTCATATGTCCATTCTTTCATTTATTTTGTTCTTTCCATATACAAATGTTATGCAACATGAAAAATTTGATCCATTATCCTTCACTTGGCAGTGTAGCAATTGAGGAGTTGCTAACAGTATATGGACCTGCACCAAATTTTCCTTCCAAAAGAGCCAGATTCTCCCATTGTTACTTATAGCTTCATCTGAATGCACTTTCTAGTCTTTGCAAAACTTTCTTTTAACTTTACTAACACTTCTAGACTTTATTTTTGTCTCAAGGCAGCCTAGTAAAGTTATTTTATATTTTAGCAGAAAGGCCTTGAGTTATTTCTGCTTATAGGGCTTGTTCAACCCTCTTATATTCCAAGAGCTTATTATCATGGTGGATTCTCCTCATTAAGGCCAATCCCTCCAGTCACCTTTCCAGTGTTGCTATCATCTTGTATTCTCAATGGACTATATCTGTTTCTCTTCAGCATATTCTCTAAATCAGTATCAGTTAAGGCTCCTTTTTGTTGTGTAGGTCCTTGAGCTTTCATCTTTTGCTTGCCTCTAAATTTCTGAACTTGTTGCGTTTCCATATCTTGCTCAATAGTTGGCTCTGCGTTAACTTGACTAACCTGTTGTTCTTGTAGTTATTCAGGAATCTGCTCCTTCTGCACTTGTGGTTGCTCAACAACAGGTTTCACCCTCTATTGTTTTCTATTCTGTTGCTTAACCTCTTTCCCTTGCCTATATTGCTGTTTACCAGTTTTCTCTATGTTGCCATTGCTGGCATTGGTTTGCTTTTGCTGCCTCATTGGTAAAGCCTTCCCACATTTCTCATCATGCTGCCCTATTTGAAAACACTCCTAAAAAAAAGGGTTCCATTCATAGTCCAGTGCTTGTTCTCTATACTTGCCATCTTCTTCTTTCTAGTAGATCCTGTGATACATCCATTTCCACCAGCATACACGCATAAGAAATCATATCCCCCTCTATTATGAGTTTATCTGAATATATAGGTTTTCCTAAGTAGCTGGCTATGCGCCCCAAATTCTCCTTTGTCCAGTATTGGATTGGTAATCCTGGGAATATGACCCATATTGGTACATTTCGAGTCAGTTCTTTACTCATTTGGAAATTAGGCTCCTAGTGCTTCAGTATCATGGGTCTATTATAGTATGTATATGGGCCTTGTTGTATAAGTTTGTTCTTATCTTCTTCAGATCTAAATCTGAATATAAAGTACCCATCATCGTGTAGGAACATCTGTGGTGCAGTGATAAAATTCCACACCCCATTCATAAATTTTAGCATTTCTTTGAAAGAGGGAGTTCCACCCAACACATACCCAATTAGCGCTTCTTTCCATTTCTGGGTTTGCTCTGCTACTTCAGCCTGATTCAATTGCACAATCTTCACTCCTTCCTTTATTGTTGGTGGATAGTATTCCAATTTCAGCCCCTGTTGTTGAGCTCGATTTCCTTTAACCACATCATCTAAAGTCGATTCTGGTCGACTAGGGTTTGCTCGTTGCACTGAGAAAGTCAGCTTCATCGTTGCAGTATTGACATCTACCTCTGATGGTTTGGGATTCTCTTCTTCAACACATTTCGAAGTTTGCATGATTGTTGGTGTGCTTCCCATCCCAGTCATCCAGTGGACCAGTTGCATCTGACCTATCATTTGTGGTACTCCTGATTTCGGTGTTACCATTCTACCTCCTTCGTCCGTCTCCGGTATTGTAGGCGGCGTAATTATTTTTGATTTCCATCGGGCCATCGTCTTTGTGCGTACGTTAGCTCTCCATGCTTAACGTGCGCCTTCAGAGCTCTTTCCCATCGAACAATTATTATTAATGGAGTCACCTTTAAACATACGTTTTTTTACTCTTTAGCATTGAACCATAAAGACCGTACTTTTCTTTTTAAAAGAGCTTTATTTAATTCAAAATTAAAGATTTTTTTTTAAATTAACTGATTTTAAAACATACATTTTAAAAAATTAATTGATCACTTTTGAACCATGAAGACCGTGAGTATTTTTAAAGAAAAGAGTTTTATTTAATTCAAAAAGAAACTAATTTGGGTTATTATTTAAAAATTAAAAATGGCACAATTAGAACCCACTTTCCCTAAATTTCCTATGCAAAGATAACAGTCGCTCTAAATTGAAACTCACGAAACATACGCACGACTGAAACTCACGAAAACTGCTACAAACTGTCGGCCAACTTCTATTTCTCCTAGTCGGTTCTTAAATTCAAATCTTCCTACTATCAAAAATTCAAGAAAATATACGGTTTCTGCAATATATGGCTACTCGTAGTTATTTAATCATATATAACAATTTCGAAAATGCATTGGAAGTTGAAAATGCAGTGATTTAATCAAGTACAGATCGTTACAATTTAGACGTTATTTTCTCGATTGAATTGGTACTACAAGATGAAAAGGTATTAAAAATCTGTTATTCTCTTATAATTCGTTTTGCTAACGTTATTTTTTAATTTGCATATGTGCGTATTCATAGCAAAAAATCTGATTGAAGTATCTGTGCACCACACATATGTATCCTCACATATGTTTCTTAGTGATAGACTACAGCATGTATCACGTTTTGCTTGTCTATTTTTTAATTTGCAAATCTGGATTTTTTTGTTATGCTCTTTGTATATTTTTAAATTTCTATATGCATATTTATGGGATAATCAGTAGCAAAAACCCGATTGAAGCATTTGTACACCAAACGTACGTATCCTCAAATATGTTTCTCACTAATATACTACAACATGTATCACATTTTGCTTTCTGTTTTTTAATTTGCAAATCTGGATTTTTTGCTCTGCTCTTCATATATTTTTTAATTTCTATGTGCGTTTTCATGGGTAGTTCCTCTGAGAGATTGAGTCAAACTATCTCTTAACAAAGTTCCCTGTCTTTGATGAGTTAGCTAAGGGTGTTGTTCAAGTTAAACAATTGGTGAATTAGTGGAGTCCATACAAGTGAGTGAACTATTTTGTGTTATATTAATTCAAGCGTTCTTTAAAGTTAATAGTTGTTCTATGCACGTCTATTACAAATTAATAGCACATACGTCTAAGTCTTTTTGCGATAAAATTAAGCTAATTGAACATAGTTTGTCAGATTGATACATATGTTGTAGAGTCCTAAATATCATGAATTTTTTTGTTGTACCAAAAACTGTTTACTGATAATTCTCTTTAGGTTGTGTACTTTTATCAGCCAATAACATATAATGTGATTAGAAGGTACCAACCAAATAAGTCGAACGCCTCTCTGTTGCCTTCAGTCATGTTCTACATTTCTCCAACAATAAGCTTATTATGCAGTGTGCGAGCGTACATGCTAAAAGTGTTCTCAAAATGGATAGGAAAATACCTATTGGAGGCAACCAGAGAAGAAAAATCATCAACTTGACTTTTAGAGGATGTTGAAAATAGTATATAACTTAAGAGGAAATAATGAAGGGATAGTATACTGGTATGAAAATTTAACGACTTATTTATATATATTGAATAAAATTTACCTTTTGAATTACCGCTATATCCATGATTGAATTAATTGTGGAAGTTAGTGTACCTTCTTTTTTGCTGTAATTTTATTGCCATTGAAAGTTGAATTCTGTTTGGGTGGACTGTTTGACAAGGAATGTGTTATGGAGATTCTGTTGTTGTTCCTTTGTATCCCTTTTATGGGCTATGCCAGAGAAATATTTTGCAATGGTGCAATTTATAGGATTGGTGAATACTTCTCCATTTACTTTGATTCTAATTCAGAGGAAGTCAAAAATATAAAGATGTTACCAAGACTCGATGAACCTTTTTTCATCACTATTTCTAAGCCATAATTTTTCTTCCATGAAACATATTTGACAGTTTGAGATAAACATTTAGAGAAATACGTTTCAGGAACTTTATTCACCATTATGAGTTTCATAGAAGTAGTATAGGATTTTTCTGATATTCAATTTGGTGGTTATTGTCACGACCCAAAATTCATTAAAGGCCGTGATGGCGTCAGACACCGCGGTCAGACAAGCCAAAAATAAATACTTATTTGGTTCTCATTTTTAACATTTCTGAAATCATATTTCCTTCAATTAAATAGTAAAAGATGGAGTTTACAAAATAAATAATAATATATTTTAAAAAAAATTCCAACGCAGTGCAACCCATAATCGCCCAAAATCCGGTGTCACAAATGCATGAGCATCAACTAGGAATATAAATAAAATATAACATCTGTCCGGAATATAAATTGGACAGGAAAATATAGATATTCTGAAGGAGACTCTGCTGGCTGCGGACTCGTAGTGTGGAATGCAGCTCACCTAAGTCCCCCCAATAATCGCGCATCTGCACCTATGAGGCCACTAGACATATATGCACCTGCACAAAAACGTGCAGCAAGTGTAGCATGAGTACGTAAATCAATGCGTACCCAGTAAGTATCCCGCCTAACCCTGAAGAAGTAGTGACGAAGGGTCGACTTTGACACTTACTAAGGGCCAACAATATGATAATATGAAATTCTAATTAAGCATGATATATATAACAATAAAACTCAGAACAAGAAATAACTGAGCGATTCATCACCCTATTTGAGGACCCAAATCACTTCCTTCATTTAAAATAAATAATCTTTCAAATAATGAATTTATACCAATTATAAAAGGAACTTCCAGTTCTATTATCACACACGAATACCACCGAGGACGTTCGGCCCGATCCAACATAAATGTAAAATGTGCACTGCCGAGGGTCGAACGGCGCTAACCATCGATGCATCTATTACCCCGCTCGCGGATCATACATGCGACGCGATCAAATATAAATTATCAGTAAATCATAACTCTTTCTTGATTCTTTTCAAAATAAAGACCATTCAACTTGAAACTTTTAAATCTTTAAAATCCTCGACTTAGTTTCATTTGATAACCCCGCTCGCGGATCATACTTGCGACGCGGTCAAATATAAATTATCAATAAATCATAACTCTTTCTTGATTCTTTTCAAAATAAAGCCAATTCAACTTGAAGCTTTTAAATCCTTAAAATCCTCGACTTAATTTCATTTGATACAATTAACAAATATAATTAAATAACGGTGTCCACAAAGTATGGTGTAAACCTAAAACTACCTGGACATAAATATGGATAGTAGCTACGTACGGTCTCTCGTCACTTCGTGCGTACGTAGCCCCTACAAATAATAACATATATTAATTAACTCCACCTATGGGGTAAATTCCCTCTTACAAGGTTAGAAAAGAGACTTACCTCGCTCCGAAATTCCATCACCAGCTCTTAAGCCTTTCTAATAACTCAAATCGATGCCCAACGCTCCGAAACTAGTCAATAAACGTACAAATCCATAAATATACACTCTAATACTTATTATAATCTAATTTATAACAATTCCTAACTCCACTTGAAAAGTCGATAAAATCACCCTCGGGCCCACGTGCCCAGATTTCGAAAATTTTCGAAGATAAACCTTACCCATAGCACTACAAACTCAAATATATAATTTATTCTCAATTTTACGCCCAAGTTCGTGATCAAAATTCAAGAATACCAATTTCTAGGTTTTCTTCAAAATCCCAAATTTTTACAAATTTTCATGCTTGAATCCATGTAAAAATCATGTATTTAACTCAAAATGTGAAAAAAATCACATATCCCATTATAGTTGATGAAGGTGGCACTCCAAAGTGCTCCAAAATCGGCTCCCACGGACGAAATAAAGTGAAAATAAGCCAAAACCCCGTTTTATAAAACCTCACTGCCCAGCGACTTTCGCACCTGCGACAAATGCCTCGCAGGTGCGCCTTTCCCTCACATGGCCGGGCTCTGCATCTGCGGACAATGAGGGTCGCTTCTGCGAGGCTAGCTGCACCTGCGACCATGCCTCTCGCACCTGCGTTCACGCAGGTGCGCCCAGTCTTCCGCATATGCGGATTCTGGGATGCCCTCCATTTCTCGCTTCTGCGGCTCGTGGCTCGTACCTACGAGCCCGCACCAACGGCCTTTTTCACGCAAGTGCGATTTCACAAGGTATCAGCTGCCTCAGCATTTTTCTTAGTCCAAAAATCAATCCTTTAAGCATCTGAAACTCACTTGAGGCCCCTGGGACCCCGTCCAATCACACCAACCAGTCCAATAACATAACACGGACCTGTTCGAGGCCTCAAATCACATCAAACAACATCGAAATCACAAATCACTCTCCAATTCAAGCTTAATGAACTTTGAAATTCCAAACTTCTACAATCGATGCCTAAACCTATCAAATCACGTCCGATTGACCTTAAATTTTGCACACAAGTCACAATCGACATTACGGACCTACTCCAACTTCCAGAATCAGAACCCGACCCCGATACCAAAAAGTTCATTTCCGGTCAAACTTCTCAAAAACCTTCAAATTTCTAACTTTCACCAAATGACCCCGAAATGACCTACAAACCTCCAAATTCATATCCGGACGCGCTCCCAATACCAGAGTCGTCATACGGAGCTATTCCTAGACTCAGAAATCCCAAACGGACATCGATAGCATTAAAAATGCACTCCAACCCAAATTTATGAAATCCTTCCAAAATTTTAACTTCCACAATATGCGTTGAAGCGTTCCCGGGTCATCCAAAACCCGATCCGGACATATGTCCAAGTCCAAAATCATCATACGAACCTATTGGAACCTTCAAATCCCGATTCCGAGGTCG
Organism: Nicotiana tomentosiformis; assembly: GCF_000390325.3. NCBI lineage: Eukaryota > Viridiplantae > Streptophyta > Magnoliopsida > Solanales > Solanaceae > Nicotiana > Nicotiana tomentosiformis. Next base: position 107,062,318 of record NC_090816.1, on the reverse strand, counting down.
TTTTACTCAAAAATCACCGTTTAGTCAATTCCTCCAACTTAAAGCTTCAGAAATTTAAATTTTTTTCTTTCCAAATCAACTCTGAACTTCCCAAAAATAAATTTCGACCACGCGTACAAGTCATAATACCTGAAGTGAAACTGCTTAAGGTCTCAAACCACTGAATGACGCGCTAGAGCTCAAAACGACCGGTCGGGTCATTACATTCTCTCCCACTTAAACATACGTTCGTCCGCGAACGTGCTAAGAACTGCTCTGGAGTTGTCTGAAATCGCTGTTTAACACCTCGTGCACCTACCCGTGCTACAACAACCCAGTTGAGCACGTTTGCTTGAGCAAACCTGAAAATCCTCCCTTATAGCCAAATTCCAACGTTCGAAAATCTTTACCAGGTCTGTTTCAACATACGAACACCGTATCCATCACTACATGATGTACCAACAGATGATTGTATACCCTTACTAAATTCTTACAATGCACTGCATAATTTACATGACCATAATAACATCCCCTGATAACAACAGCCGAAAACCCACGAATCCGATGCTCACAACATACCTCATGACTCATATAAATCTTGTTCCAACTCTTGCAATATTGCCACGACATAGAAGATGTATAGAGCTCATAACCACCCGTCGAGTCACAATTCATGAAGTTTCTCCTCCCGACAAGAACCACTACCTCATTCTGGACTGAATAACAATATTTACTCTTTAATATGTTTCATATAAATCTGATCACACTGATCCCAGGTCCAATAATCTCGTCTCACCCAGTACAAGTTGCTCAGGCAATAAGCCACCTCAGACACTGCCAAAATCTCATATGATGCCATAATGTGCTAATAAACTACAAACTCGAATGTGATACATAAGGAAAAACGAACTCTAGAAAGAACTACTCAACCCACGTAACTAATTAAACAACCGAAAGGATGTTATGAACCTTCCTTAGGAAATGAGAAGCAAAACACGCAATAATAGATATGGGAAACGGTACTCAGTAACACACTGTTGCGGCGTGCAACTCGATCCACACATGATACTATTACGGCGTGCAACCCGATCCAACCATGATACCCGTGGTAGCGTGCCACCCAATCCAAACAACATATCCGTGGCAGCGTGCCACCTGGTCCACACATAATAATCTAAGGAAAACATACCTCGAGCCGTAACGCTCATACTTACGAAATGCCTGAATATCAACCATAAGCACGCCAAGTGCATAATATAGATCCTGGGGAGACGGGTAGCGTCATAAGCTACAAAACTCAAGCACGACTAAGGTGCGATAAATGACCTGCATCTCGAGAGCCATCATGCTCATATAACACCACAATTATACGGGATCTCAATATGAGTGCGAATAATCAAACCGCCTCACAAACCACATGGCACAGTAGGGACTACACGGAAAGGCCGACAACATAAATAACACCCAAGGCCCTAAGACCCCTCCGAAAATAGCGCTATTCTGAAATGAACACATCCGGCTTGATATAGAGCCCACATTCACATTTAGATTCATCCACAGACCTCAAGTCGATTCTGATCGTACCATACTAGACTAGTAACCTTTCAACGATCCAAAATAACCCCTGACACACAAGAACAACCGTCAAATCCAAAACATACTTCCACAGTCCACAACCAAACGAAACGAGCGCTCTTCAAGCATAAATTCTCACATTAGCAATAGTACCAAAAATTCTCCACACTTGGTTTTAAATCTTCAATCAATCAAGTGACCACATGTCACACTTATACAATCTTCCGTGGGATACACTCCCACGAACATCCGCACCAGGTAACAAGTCTGTACATCCATACAACCGGTCACACTAATGATGTAAAGCAAATGAAGAAGCTACAAATCAGTACACAAAGCCTCTTACACAGGACACCGATCTCAGGTGACGCTAAGAACAATACCAGCTTACTCTAAACATCTAAATTCTTCCCTGATCATCTAAGCTCGTGACATTCTTGTCAACACAGAACCGCAACCTTGATCCTCAGCTTCCAATCTCCTATGCCCCTCGCTACACCTAACATGCCAATACGTGAGAGTACCAGAATTTCATCATAACTCCCAAACCACCAATAGAGTACACACTTCATCATATAGAAACTTCTCACTTAACTCATTTCAGGAGAACCATTGCCCTACGTGACTGAATTCTAATAACTGCAAAAAATACAAACCTCGAGTGGTGGTTTAAACCACCACAATTCTTTCGGGCTCCATCTACACATAATATGCCATAATACTTGCATGCCTCTAAATAAGATCAATTACGGCGGCCGTCAAACCTCGCACGTACCGGTACAAATCACAGGTATAATTAACACGTTAAAAGAACTGGTCATTGCCATCATCATGCCAATTCAGCCATTGCTAACCGAATCCGACTTCTTCTAATTTACTCTAGATCTTCCTTAGAAATAACAATAGCTCCTTTATCAATATAACGAACTCAATCTGCACTCATCCTGAGTGACCCCATTTCACGAGACCACCTTGTCTCCAAAACCCACGAACCATCTCACGCCCTCCTTGTGCGCATATTCGCGTCTTCAACTGGTACACCCATTCTGAAAGTCCCTCTATGAATCTGAAGTTACTTTCTCCCATTCCTCCAATTCCACAATGCAGACTGAAGATAACGTAGAACACTCCAAGCCACTTTTCATAATCCGCTACAAAAGCTCAATACTTAACCATACTACTGGTTCGAAATCCTTAGGCACCACACTTTGAACCCACTAGAACCATTGTTGAGAGTCATCCACTCTGACTTGTTCACAATTATGATCAAACTCCAAGGCTCTGCTAGCACACGAACACCCTCTCAAAGAAGCACAAATCACCACTGATGTCCTCTTTCTTTAGCCGTAATAACCCACCAACATGCTGATAACCAGAAATCTCACAAGTAGATAATCATGCAATCCAATCATAGACGGTGGGGCTCTCCCACTTAGCCTGAAGCTACCATTGCATAACACTGGAACCTACCAATATTACTTCTTCCTTACTGACATGACCTTGCACAATCGACCCGCCAAATTCCTCGAAATCTTCCTATTAACCATTTCATGAACGCCTTGAATCGCTAGCCACATTTATATATTCGACCTCTTACCGGATAGCCAGTAAATTCTTCGTAGAAGTTTCATCAACACCACGCAACAGTTAATCTGCCCACCAGAAATAACCCACATGTGGAAATTCCTTGCTGACATCTTCCAACAACGCTGCACCGAGTACAATTACTATAAAATCCTTAAACCATCCTGAGCCCGTGCTCATTCACCAGCCGTACAAGCCCGCTCACTCCCCATTGACATCAACTAAACGTGCAACGATACATTCCAATCCAAAGTAATGTTGTATCCTTCTTCAAATCATGCAACTCTTTTTCATCGTATCCAACCCTTCTCCGTATAGCAGCCAATATTCCAAATTAAGTTCGTAGACTTAGTCACTGTCCACCATGAGTTCCAAATCACTCTAAATTTTTCCCAAGGCATATAGTCATCCTACCACAGAACACATCTGCTACTCTGCCACTCTCCCACTTTGGTCAAACCATCTCCTTTAAGCAACTACTCGACTCTGTTTCTCACACTTGGCCTTCTAGAAATTTAACCACCGCAAGACACCCCCCACATGTCCTTCCTCATCCTTCACTGCCCAGTTGTTGCCTTAACTCAATATCTATCTCTATAGCACTTGAACCAATCGATCGCTACCAACTTTAAACCTTTCCGAAGATCATCTTCCTTGAGCCCTCAACACCCGTACCGCCGATTAAGTCCTGAACCACTGCACACTGCGATCTCTAACAGTTTCTTCTCCGGCACCATCTCACACTACTCTACCCCGAAGGCAAGTTGATAAAGACTATAACATCGGCGAACTTAACACATTCAATCCAGGGCGACGACACCACGTCACAGATGAAAATTCCACCATGCTCGAAATACCATGTCTCATTACTCCGTCAATCCAAACCTAAACATTCATAGTCCGATTGCCTTTCATTCGCCAGAAATAAAATATTGGATCTCTGAATCATGCGTTGAGTAAACCTCCTTCCAAGTCATTCATTATTTTGACGCATAGACAAGCCTCCTTCCATTACACAAACGCGGTGAAATAGCAATGCACGAATCGGCATACCAATCAATGCCAAATTTCAAAACCTTAGGTAATACTAATACCGAGCTGAAATGACAGAATGACCTTCCGGAAGGCGACGACAATAGCCCAATCAAATACGCAGGGAGAAACATCCCGCACCACATCTGCATTATCGTTAAAATTCCTCGAATCCCAATTATAACAAGCGCTTTACGTCGCACAGGATTGAGTAGGAATGAAATGAAGGCATAAGCCTCAAAGGAATCGAACCGCACAATGAGGAATCAAGAAGGGAAGTGCTCCTAATAGTCTTGTAGCCTCTCTAAGAAGGGAAGTGCCTCACAGGTGCGCCTCTCATCTGGCCGGGCTCCGCATCTGCGGACAAGGAGGGTCACTTCTGCGAGCCTAGCCGCACCTGCGATCATGCCTCTCGCAGCTGCACTCTTGCAGGTGTGCCTAGTCTTCCCCATCTGCGGATTCTGGGATACCCTCCATTTCTTGCTTCTGCGGCTCATGGCTTGCACCTGCGAGCCCGCACCTGCGGCCCTTTTCACGCAGGTGCGATTTCACCAAGTATCAACTGCCTCAGCATTTTTCTTAGTCCAAAACTCAATCCGTTAAGCATCCAAAACTCACCCAAGGCCCCCGTCCAATCACACCAACCAGTCCAATAACATAACACGGACCTGCTCGAGGCCTCAAATTACATCAAACAATATTGAAATCACGAATCACCCTCAAATTCAAACTTAATGAACTTTGAAATTCCAAACTTCTACAATCGATGCCGAAACCAATCAAATCACGTCTGATTGATCTCAAATTTTGCACACAAGTCACATTCGACATTATGGACCTACTCCAACTTTCGGAATCGGAACCTAACCCCGATACCAAAAAGTCCACTTCCGGTCAAACTTTTAAAAAACCTTCAAATTTCTAACTTTCGCCAAATGATCCCAAAATGACCTACGGACCTCCAAATCCACATTCGGACGCGCTCCCAATACCAGAGTCGCCATACAGAGCTATTCCCAAACTCATAAATCCCAAACGGACATCGATAGCATTAAAAATGCACTCCAACCCAAATTTATGAAATCCTTCCAAAATGACAACTTCCACAATAGGCGTCGAAATATTCCCGAGTCATCCAAAATCCGATTCGGACATACTTCCAAGTCCAAAATCATCATACGAACCCGATTCCGAGGTCGTTTTACTCAAAAATATCCCTTAGTCAATTCCCCCAACTTAAAGCTTCCGAAATTTAAAATTTTTTTTCTTTCCAAATCAATTTCGAATTTTTCAAAATTAAATTCCGACCACACGTACAAGTCATAATACCTGAAGTGAAACTGTTCATGGTCTCAAACCGCTGAATGACGTGCTAGAGCTTAAAACGACCGGTTTGGTCATTACAGTTATACATTGTGACAAATTAAAGCTTAATTTAGTTCTTTATTCTTCACTTACAACTAGTTGATTGGCTAAAGTTTACACACCATTGCATAATACTGCACTAATTACCACATATGTTACATGAATTTACTAAAGAAACCTACAAGAACGATTACAATGTATTCTGGATTGATGACATTGAGAAAGTGAACGCCCTTAACTCTCTCATGGTTGTTTAAGATGCTTTCACATACCTAGAAAGAGCTAACAACTTAAACTTGTCATTTTCAAGCTCAATAAATTATATAGAAGATCAATTTAGGCCGAATACTCTTTAACATATCATGACAGAGTTAAGGACATTCACTTTCTCATGGAACTCATCAAGGTTCTTCTTCCTTCCTCTTTTGGCATTGTACTTCCATCATTTCTTTCAACATGTATAAAACAAATATGGCTGGTGCATTTGGTACAACCAAAATATTTTTCATTGAAAATTTCTTTGTTATAAGTTCTTTTCATTTTCCAGATATGTTGGAGTTTCTAGTGCAAAAGAATGGCCATGCCAGATCGGGTGAGCATGAACATCAATCCCTATGAGGTGTTCCAAGATGCACGATTAAGGATACTGTAGAAGACCATTGACACCTCATAATTTAGCTAGCTTGCTTGCTTGATATAAATTGGCAAATCTTTATTCAGTAAGCTCTCTTTCTTTTCTTCTTGGTCTCATGGCTATTGATGAAAATCAATCTTTCTCTAATGACCCAACTGGTCGTTTTGAGAATTTATACTTTGCTCGGTTATTTGAGGACATGAGCAGCTCCGTATGATGTATTATAACTTATTTAAATTGTTGGTTTTGGTTTTCAGGTTATTCAGAATTGATTTGAAAGAATGATTCTCAGCTAGAAGATTTAAATTTGAAAGAAATGACCAAATTTGACTTTTTGTGAATTTAAACCCGGAACGGAGTTTTGATTGTTCCATTAGCTCCGTTGGGTGATTTTGAACTTAGGAACGCATCCGGATTGTGATTTGGAGGTCCGTGGTTGAATTTGGCTCTAAATGGCGAACGTTGAAATTATGAAAAGTTCGACCAGGAGTGGACTTTTTGATATCGGATTCGGATTGTGATTCCGGGAATTGAAATAGCTTCGTTATGTTATTTGGGACTTGTGCACAAAATTTAAAGTCATTCCGGATTGATTTGCTATGTTTCGGCACGAGTTATTGAATTTGAAAGTTCAAAGTTTATAGATTTCGATTTGTGGTACGATTCGTCATTTCGATATTGTTATGCATGATTTGAGGCCTTGAGTAGGTCCGTGTTATGTTATGAGACTTGTTGGTATATTTGGTTGAGGTCCCGGGGGCCTCGAGTGAGTTTCAGACGAGGTTCAGATCATTTTTATTTCATGTTACATTGCTGAAGATTTCTGGTTCTGGTGTTTCCGCATCTGCGGAAGAGTGGGCGCAAATGCGAGTCCGCAGATGTAGACAATTGGCCACAGAAGCGTAGCAGGCTTGGCTGGAGGTCATCGCAGACGCGGAGGAGGAGTCGCACCTGCGAGTGCGTAGAAGCGAAACTTTTTCCGCATGTGCGAGGGGCCAACCGGTTAGTTGTGGCCGCAGAAGCAAAACAGTTACCGCAAATGCGGTGGTCGCAGATGCGACTGTTTGTCTGCAAATGCGGAAAGTGCTAGGCAGAGTTTATAAAAATCGAGATTTTTGGTTCTTTTATCATATTTTGAGATGTGGGACTCAGATTGAGGCGATTTTTGGAGCAAATGTCATCATAAGGATTGAGGTAAGTATTCTACACTTGGTTTTGATCTTATTCCACGAATCTATCTTCATTTTTGGCAATTGGTTGATGAATTTTAAAGAGAAATTGGGGGGGGGGTGGTCTAAAGTTTCCTAATATGCATTTTTGAGTTTTGAACATCAAATTGGAGTCGGATTTGAGTGAAACTAGTATAGTTGGACTCGTAATTAAATGGGTTATTGATTTTGTAAATTTTGTCGGGTTCTGAGGTACGGGCCCGAGTTGGGCTTTTGGCCGATCTTGGGCTTTTGATTCAAGATTTGATCTTTTTCGATCGGGATTGGTTCCTTTAGCATTGTTTGATGTACGTGAATTGTGTTTGGTTAGTTTCGAGCTGTTCGGAGGCCGGGACGCACGGGATGACATCTTTGGAGCACCGCTTGGCTTGCTCGGCATTAGTATTGGATTGTTCGAGGTAAGTAACTCTTCTAATCTTGGAGCTGAGGGTATGAAACCCCGGATTTTGGTATGATGTGACTATTTTGGAGGTGACGCACATGCTAGGTGACGGGCGTGTGGGCTTGCACCGTGGGGGATTGTGACTTGGTTCGTCCTGTGAGACTGTAAAGTCGAATAGACTATTATTAATTACTTGTTCTCTCTACGCTACAGAAATTTGACTGCAAATCATGTTAGAAATCATGCTTAGGCTATGTGATAGTACTGTTGGGACCCGCAGAGGTCGCGTACTTGTTGAATTATTTGCTAATTGCTATCTTGAACTCAGTCATGGTTTTAGTTGCGCATCATATCTCAGTCTTTTCTTGATTATTATTGATACACTATGTTATTTTGCTTGGGCTGATCTTTATGATTTCTGAGAGACTGAGAGACTGGAGAGGTTGGTGACTGAGTTAGTGCATGAGTGTCGAGCTGTGAGCTATAGGCATGTTTATGGATTGAGTTGCACGCCGCAACGAGCCTGAGGGCTGTATGTATATGGATCGGGGACATTTATGATTTTTCGTGTATCTTGACATGTAGGCGTAGAGAAGTACTTTCCTCTTGCTATCTGAAAATGAAACATCTTACTATTTGTTGAAAGGAGTTTTGGGAAAAACAACAGTTTTCAAACTTACTCGTACTTTGGCTTTTTCGGTAAAAGACTTGGGTTTTCACTGAGATACTTGAAAAAAATGCCTATTTTTCTGGAACTGTGAACGAACTGAGCCTTTTATTTCTGAGGTACTCTTTTATTATTGTACTATGCTATTATGAACTGTTGTGGAATATTGGTGTTGGACCCGACCTTTTTGTTAGCTCGTCACTACTTTCAACCTAAGATTAGGTTTGTTACTTATTGAGTAAATGGGGTCAGTTGTACTCATACTAAACTTCTGCACCTTGCGTGCAGATATTGACTGCTGATGTTGTTGTGTTCGATGGGAGCTGGATTTGAAGATGTGCATGCGTCTCGGATGTAGCTGCCTCTTGTTCGTGGTAGCCTTAGATCTATAAAAAAAATTCTGTTTATGCACTTTTCAAACAGACGATGTATTTATTTCATTTCAGCTTTGCAAACTCTATTCTTAGAAGCTCATGATTTGTACTACCGGATCTTGGGGAACGTATAAGATTCAGATAATTTCTTTACTTAATTGCTTTATTAAATATTACAATTGGTTAGTGGTTAAATGGCTTACCTAGCGGGTTGGGTTAGGTGCCATCATGCCTAGTTGGATTTTGGGTCGTGACAAGGTGGTATCAAAGCTCTAGGTTCATAGGTTCTACAAGTCATGAGCAAGTGTCTAGTAGAGTCTTGCGGATCGGTATGATGACGTCCATACCTATCTTCGAGAGGCTACAGGACATTTAGGATATACTTCCCATCTTTCTTTCCTTATCGTGCGGCATTGATTCATTTTGAAGCGTAAGTCTTTGAATTCCTTCCACGCATTCATATGCGCATGTGAGCGCTCGGTATCGGCTATGCGCCGACGGCTTGTGGTTCCATGGTTGAGGTGCGAGATGTGATTTTGGCATGCTGATAATGGGCTAGTCTGGAGGACTTGAGGCCGGGATTTGACGGAGTCTTGAGCACGAAGATTTCGATTTTGTGGGCACGTGCTTTTGGGACTCATATGTCCGGTAATGATTTAAAGTTCCTCCAAGTGGAATTTATGGCTCGATGAGCGGTAGAATGGCTTTGTGATGAGAATGATATGACTGCGGGAGGTGTTTGTGTTGAGACGATTTGAATATGACGAGAAGTGTTTTCTTGAGATGTAGCAAGGACTCTGGGGTGCCTGATTTCTATTTTGATTTGGCGTATGGTCTCGAGTTACGAGTGTATTGAGGGATCTCTCATGTTCTTTAGTCGTGGGGTGAAGTAGATTCTCGTGTCTTGTTTATGAGTTCGGAATCGAGAAGATTAAGTAATTGCTTAGTAGTTGTGGTTGTGAAAGGGTATAAAGAGATGTCAGTTTGAGGCTGAGCAGGTGGGTTATAACCTGTGAGGTAATCTACGGATGTGTGATTTTTATAATGTTGTGTGGAGGCGTTCTTTTCTACCAGTTGGGTATATTTGTGCAATTTGAGTTTGGATCGCTTGTGGAAGTTAGCTTAACCATCACGAGGATGAACGCGAGTTATGCAGCTGATTTGAGGTACTAGATGGTTTGTGTTGCATGAGCGGATGAAGGATTTAGTGGAATCTCACTGTGGTAGTATGGTAGTAATGGGTATGGTTATTGTAAGTAATTAGGTGTTTTATTCCATGGCTTTGAGCCAAGTGGGGGAGTCTGCTATCGACGAGTTGATTGCACGGTTATGTGTTGTATTGGATTCGGTTTGAGGTATACTGGTGAATCGGTTATGACTTGCAGAAGTTGAGATTGAGGATGACTCGAGTAAGGGAATTTCTGGATACAGGTTGTATTGCACTCTATGGGTACATGGGAATCATAAAATAATTGAGTGGTTATCCGCGAAGGATGTAGTATACATAGAGTAGGAATTTGCTCAATTTTTTAGGAGTGTGTGTTACTCCCTTGGGTGTTGGTATGCTAATAAGGCACATGTCATTCAGTCCGTTTGGTCGGTTAATTGAGATTTGAGTAGAGTGGATGACTCTCGAGAATGGTTCTAATGGATTCAAGGATTATATGTAGCAATTGAGAATTTCTGATTGGTATATGGCTAGGATCTGATATTTGCATTGGATGGTGTCGAGACTTGTGGCATTTTATATCATTGTGGATTGTGCATTTCAGTATCAAGAAGGTGAGGGAAATAATTTTAGGTTCACATAAGGTCTCTTTAGAGTGGGTGTCTCGGTTGTGGTGCTTTAGGGGTGCTTAAGAGGGAAGTCAACGGCTTATGGGCCTTAGGGCATTGTAGTTTTATACTAGGGTCTCTTGTGTGGTGAATTTTGGTTAAGGATCGTGGTGTTCCAATAAGGAGAAGTATCGATTTGAAGGCAATTTGGAAGGGACTTGGAGAAATAGGACAGCATGGTAGTAGGTTAGATCAGTACAGTAATGGATATATTCGATTCTTTGGATACTTATGAGGTGGCTAGTCTCCACAGGTGTTTCGTGGCAATGCTCTTGGGTGTTGGCAACCTGTGTGGCTGAGTTGAGTTAGAGAGATTCGGTTCTGATAGCTTGGTTATGTGCAAATGGGCTTTGAAGATTTCTCAATGGGTTTTACCATGGTTCGAGGAGTATATTTCCTACCGACGTGAGAAATATGTTGCGTATTGGCATTTTCTATTGGATGAGATCAAATGGAAGGTTTCTGACCGATCGGGTATGTATTCTGCTTGTGACTCAGAGTTGATTATGATGCGGTGTGCTGTGGGGGATTGAGACTTGCATGTGTAAGGTCACGAGTCGGTTTGGAAGAGAAGGGTATAAATTCATAGGCAGCATGGACGATTTCAGATGACTAGGTAAATGATATTACTAATCGGTATGGCCTGATGAGAGTATACATTTCAGAAGGGGCAATGTGTTTTGATTTATGGATACTTCATTGGTATTGCGACACTTTCCTAGTTGATTGACTGCTGATATTCAAATTTTGCTATATGGCACGGAAGAATTTTAGAAGTATTTCTCGTGGGATGATCGTGTATGGGAGATATGTTAGACATTCGGGCGGTGGAGTTGGGATCAAATATGGTGATTGGTGTGTTCTATGGATTTAGAGATTGGGAGTTCTCAGGAGCAAATTGTTTCATGGTTGTGGACTATGAAGTTGTGGCCGAAGCTAGCCAGATGATAGAATGTGTTACGACTCAGTCGTTGTGGACTTTCGAAGGGTTATTTATCTATTTGTGGGTGACCAGAGTTGATCTGGGGTCCATTTGTAGGCCAAATTAGGATGTGTATTCTACACCGAGCCGGATTGGTTGGCTCCATACTGCTATTGTTGAGGGATGTGCCATTCGGTTGTTGTTGAGCTTATTTGTGTTCTGAGATGATCTGTGAGTTACTCTTCTATGCCACGAGGAGTTGTGATTCGTTGGTTATATGCACATATGGTGCAGTTCTATTGGGGCCTTATAGCGGAATTTGAGCGACAAGAGTATTGGGTATTGCTTGGTTGATGGAGTATTGGTTATGTTCTTTCGGGTTTTGTGTGGCATTGTGTCATTTGCTTCTCCATTGTTATGGTAATGCACTTTGAGTACTTGATGTCGGATTGCGCGTGGTTATTGATTTTGAGTATGGTGGCTGAGGTATTTCATATGGATCAGTATTTGGATAGGGTCGCATATTGTAGCGAAGTTATGTTAAGATATGATCTCTCGTGTTAGATTCGTGTGTTTTAGTTCTACGGTGTGTGATAGGTTCTTAGCATTGCATTGTGGTGGTACTTGTTGAGCTTGTGGGACAGTTCTCCCGTCTGAATTAGTTTTCCATGATTTGAGTATATTTGGAAGGTTGTTTATTGGTGCACGGATTGCACGAGTTATGGTGTCAGATTGTATTGATGTGGCATGTCACTAGAGTGGTTATGTTGGATGAGATGGGATCATTGTACCTAGAATGGATACTATCGGAATTGATTGCAGCATGTTTGGAAGGATAATATCGAAAGTCGGCTTAGAATTTGCTATAGTTCTTGTTGAATGAGAGGGAATTCCATGACTGGTTGATCTGATGAATGGTTATGAGTTCTGCGTGTTTCTTTAATCATCGGCAGTGTACGAAGGTTTTAGAACGAGGTTTTGTTTGAAATGAGGTTTATTACCGGTATTGGGTTGTTTTGAGCAGCTACTGTGATTTGAAATTATCGCTATGAGTATTTGAGTTATGTGGTACATCATGTGATTACGTCTTGGGTTATGGTGAAGGCTTGATACACTTGTTCAGACTTATATAATGTGTACATACGAGATTCTGATCTTATAGAAATTCTAGATGTTGGAAATTGGATTGTAAGGTTTATGGGCTAGGTTGAATTAAGAAATTATAGTTATGCTATGTTGTCGGGCCTATATGAGATAGTGTGATGTGAGATAACCCCCGGGTATGTGCATGGTAAGGTTACACGGCGATTTGATGGCTTTTGGAACAACTCTTTGCGCGTTCGAGGACGAGCGTATGTTTAAGTGGGGGAGGATATAACGATCCGAACAGTCGTTTTGAGCATTTACACTTCGCTCGATTGTTTGAGGGCATAAGCAACTCCATATGATGTATTATGACTTATGTGAATCGTCGGTTTTGGTTTTCAGGTTATTCAGAATTGATTTGAAAGAATGATTCTCACCTAAAAGCTTTAAATTTGAAAGAGTTGACCAAGTTTGACCTTTTGTGAATTTGAACCCGGAACGGAGTTTTGATTATTCCATTAGCTACGTTGGGTGATTTTGGACTTAGGAGCACGTCCGGATTATGATTTGGAGGTCCGTGGTTGAATTTGGCTTGAAATGGCGAAAGTTAAAATTTTAGAAAGTGTGACTTGGAGTGGACTTTTTGATATCGGATTCGGATTGTGATTTCGGGAATTGGAATAGTTTCGTTATGTTATTTGGGACTTGTGCGCGAAATTTGAAGTCATTCCGGATTGATTTGCTATGTTTCGGCACGAGTTATTGAATTTGAAATTTTAAAGTTCATAGATTTCGATTTGTGGTACGATTCGTCGTTTTGATGTTGTTATGCGTGATTTGAGGCCTCGAGTCGATCCGTGTTATGTTATGGGACTTGTTGGTATATTTGGTTGAGGTCCCAAGGGCCTCGGGTGAGTTTCAGACGAGGTTCAGATCATTTTCATTTCATGTTGCATTGCTGAAGATTTCTAGTTCTCGTGTTTCCGCATCTGCGGAAGAGTAGGCGCAGATGCGGACAATTGGCAGCAGAAGCATAGCAGGCTTGGCTGGAGGTCATCGCAGATGTGGAGGAGGAGTCGCACCTACGAGTGCGCAGAAGCGAAAATATTTCTGCAGGTGCGAGGGGCTAGCTGGTTAGTTGTGGTTGCAGAAGTGAAACAGTTACCATAGATGCGGTGATCGCAGATGCGACTATTTGTCCGCAAATGCAGAAAGTGCTGGGAAGAGGCTATAAAAATCGAGGTTTTAGGTTCTTTTATCATATTTTGAGATGTGGGACTCGGATTGAGGCGATTTTTGGAGCAAATTTCATCACAAGGATTGGGGTAAGTATTCTACACTTAGTTTTGATCTTATTCCACGAATCTATCTTCATTTTTGGCAATTGGTTGATGAATTTTAAAGAGAAATTGGGGGTTTGGCCTAAAGTTTCCTAATATGTATTTTTGAGTTTTGAACATCGAATTGGAGTCGGATTTGAGTGAAACTAGTATGGTTGGACTTGTAATTGAATGGGTTGTTGATTTTGTAAATTTTGTCGGGTTCCGAGGTGCGGGCCCAGATTGGGCTTTTGGCCCATTTTGGGATTTTCATTCAAGATTTGATCTTTTTCGATCGGGATTGGTTCCTTTAGCATTGTTTGATGTACTTGAGTTATTTTTGGTTAGTTTCGAGCCGTTCGGAGGTCGGGACGCACGGGATGGCATCTTTGGAGCACCGCTTGGCTTGCTCGGCATTTGTATTGGCTTGTTCGAGGCAAGTAACTCTTCTAATCTTGGAGCTGAGGGTATGAAACCCCGGATTTTGGTATGATGTGACTATTTTGGAGGTGACACACATGCTAGGTGATGGGTGTGTGGGCGAGCACCGTGGGGGATTGTGACTTAGTTCGTCCTGTGAGACTGTAAAGTCGAATAGACTATTGTTAATTACCTATTCTCTCTGCGTTACATAAATTTGACTGCAAATCATGTTAGAAATCATGCTTAGGCTATGTGATAGTACTGTTGGGACCCGCAAAGGTCGCATACTTGTTGAATTATTTTCTAATTATTGTCTTGTACTTAGTCATGTTTTTACTTGCGCATCATATCCGTAACGATCCTGCCGGTCGTTTCGAGAGTTATAGCCATATTTTCCCTGTTTCTGCTTCTTCTGTGCTTTACAACTGTATTATGTCTTCCGGGTTGGTTGGTTCGGGTTCGGGATAGTTTTGGAGTGAATTGAGACACTTAGTCTCTTAATTGGAAGCTTAAGATTGAAAAGTCGATCGGATGTCGACTTGTGGGAAAACGACCTCGGATTTGAATTTTTATGCTTCTGCTAGCTCCGTTAAGTGATTTTGGACTTAGGAGCGCGTCTGAAATGTGATTTGGAGGTCCGTAGTAGAATTAGGCTTGAATTGGCGAAAGTTGAAATTTTGGCGATTTTGACCGGCAGTGAAAATTTTGATATCGGGGTCGGATTGGATTTCCAGAAGTTGGAATAGGTTTGTGGTGTCATTTTTGACTTGTGTGTAAAATTTGAGGTCAATCAAACGTGGTTTGGTAGGTTTCGGCGTCGTTTGTGGAATTTGAAAGTTTAGAAGTTCTTTAGGCTTGAATACGGGTGTAATTGGTGTTTTGATGTTGTCTTGAGTGATTCGAAGGTTTGGCTAAGTTCGCATGGGGTTACATGACTTGTTGGTATGATCGGTTGAGGTCCCGGAGCCCTCGGGGTAATTTCGGGTAGTTAACGGCTTGATGGGAGTTGAGGAATTGCAGCTGAAGCTGCTGCTACTGGTGTAACTGCACCTGTGAAGTGGGAAACGCAGGTGCGAGCCCGCAGAAGCGAAGGAGGAGCTGCAGATGCGGTTAAGGAGGACTTGGGCAGAGGACGCAGGTGCGATGGCATTCCCGCACCTGCGATGGTCGCAGAAGCGGATTTAGGGGCGCATGTGCGAGTTTGGACCACAGGTGCGATGTAGGTCCCGCACCCGCGAAGAGCGCAGATGGGGTCACTTGATCGCATGAGCGGAGGCAGTGTTTAGGGATTTTTCCACAGATGCGGAAATGGAGCCGCAGGTACAGATTTTGGGGATTTTGAGAGAGATTTCAGAGTAATCACTGAGGTAAGTTCCTTGTGCCTATTTATCTTCAATAATGGTGTTTCCTCACTGATTTTACACCTAGTTGATAAGTGTTTGAGGTGAGATTTGGGAGATTAGGGCTTGAGAATTGGAGAGTGAATTTTTGGGTTTTGGAAGGGCAATTGAGATCGAATTTTGATAAATTTGGTATGGTTAGACTCATGAGTAAATGGGCTTTCGGGTTTTATGACTTTCGTCGTGTTTCGAGACGTGGGATCGGGTGGCCGGGTTGAGCCGATTTCGGATTTTAGATTATATTCTTAGTAGTTTTCTTGTGAAATTGATCCTTTAGGCCAATATTGATTATCTCGTACTGTTTGTGGCTAGATTCAGAGCATTTGGAGGCCGATTCGAGAGGCAAAGGTATTTCGGAGTAGGATTTCTGCGTGGTTGAGATAAGTAACAGTCTTTAATCTGGTTTTAAGAGTATGAAACCCCGAGAATTGGTATGGTGTGAATATTTGGAGGTGACGCACATGCTAGGTGGCGGGCGTGTGAGCGTGCACCGTGAGGGATTGTGACTTGGTCCGTCCCGTGAGACTGTAAAGTCGAATAGCTATTGTTATTACTTGTTTTTCCTTGTCTTTGAGCAATTGACTACCTTTCATGTTAGAAACCGTGCTTAGGCCATATGATATCACTGTTGGGACCCGTAACGGTCGAATACTTGTTGAATTGACTGCTAATTGTTGTCTTGTACTCAGTCACTGTCATACTTGTGTGTTATATCTCCGTTCCCTCTCATTTCTTGTTGATACTTGTTGTATTCTCTGTTTGGGCTAATTATTATGATATTCTATGAGCCCGAGGAGCTGGAGAGGTTAGTGAGTGAGATAGGGCCTGAGTGCCGAGCTGCGAGCTGTGAGGTATATGGATCGGGTTGCACGCCGTAACAAGCCTTCGGGCTATATATATATATTACTGGATTGGGCTGCACGCCACAAGAATATAGTATCGGGTTGCACGCCACAACAAGCCTTCGGGCAATATATATACATTATTGGATTGGGTTGCACGCTGCAACAATATTTGATCGGGCTACACACCACAACAATATAGCGCTTGGGCTGAAGGAGCCTCTCCGGAGTCTGTACACCCCCAGTGAGGGCGGTTACCTATTGAGAGTGCGTATTGAGGGTTGAGAGCCGAGAGTATGAGCTGTTGAGATGAGTTGAGTGACTGCTGCCTTGAGAGGTTGTACTTGTTTTTGTTTATTGTTGCACTTAGTTGTTATCTATTGTTGTTGTGAAATTTCTGGAAGATTCATATCTGTTTTACTTGAGCTCGAACTGATTTGACTTGTCCCACCGGATTTCAAAGCTTGTTCACTCTTTACTGAAAACTTTTGAAATGATCTGTATTATTATAGTTCGTCACTGCTTCTCAGTTCCTTATTTAATTCTGTTACTTGCTGAGTTGGTTGTACTCATGCTACACCCTGCACTTCATGTGCAGATCCAGGTGTGTACGGTTCTGGTGGTCGCTGAGTTCATGCGTGACCTGATTATCGGAGACTTACGAGGTAGCTGCCGGCGTTCGCAGTCCTTATTTCTCCTTTCTTGTTATATTTTCTCTCTTGTATTGTCATTTGGCACAGACTGTAGTAGACTCTATTTCTAGATTGTTATTAGATGTTCATGACTTAGTGACACCCCGATGTCGGGCTATCATTCTGCACTTGTGTTTTGGGTTTTTACCCCATTATTATGTAAACCTTCAGTTAGTTTAATTGCTTTAGCTCACTTCTGTTATATATTGAAAGCATATTGAGAATGTCGGCTTGCCTAGTTCCACGACAGGCACCATCACAACTAGTTAGGTATTTGGGTCGTGACAAGTTAGTATCAGAGCCTAGGTTACATAGGTCTCACGAGTCATGATCAGGTTTAGTAGAGTCTTGCGGATCGGTACGGAGACGTCTGTACTTATCTTCGAGAGGCTGCAGAACCCTTAGGAAACTCCACCTTCTTGAATTCTTATCGTGCGAATCTGTTGATTCTAGTAACTAAACATTTGTTATTTAATTCTCTCACAGATGGTGAGGACTCGTACTACCGGGCAAGATGGATAGCCACTAGTACCACCAGCTAGGGCCGCGAGAGGACGAGGTCGCGATAAAGGTCGCGATAGAGGTCGCGGTAGGGGCAGAGGTGCAGCCCGCACAGCAGCTGGGGCAGTACCTGCAGATCCACCAGTTGCCCCAGATTAGGACCGAATTCTGGTTAATGATGCACCAGCTCAGGCACCACATGTGCCTATTGTGATTCTAGGCCTTCAGGAGGCCTTAACTCAGATTCTGACTGCATGTACCAGTCTTGCTCAGGAGGTCTCTGTTCTGGCCGCAGCATCCACTTCTCAGGCCGGTGGAGGTGCTCAGACTCTCGCTGCCCGCACACCAGAGCAGGTGGTATAGGGATTCCAGACACCAGGGGCACCATCTGCCCAGCCGGTTGCAGCTTCTCAAGACTATATGGTTCATGCTATGCCTGAGGATGAGCAACGTATATTGGAGAGGTTTGGGAGACTCCAGCCTCCATCTTGCAGTGGTGCAGAGGGAGATGATGCATAGGGTTTCTTGGACAGGTGTCAAAGGATACTCCGTACAACAGGTATTCTGGAGATCGGTGGGGTCTTGTTCACTACCTTTCAGTTCTCTGGGGTTGCATTCAATTAGTGGGAGACTTACGATAGGCGTAGGCCGGTCGGCGCAGCGCCCCTTACCTGGCAGTAGTTCTCCGTTATCTTTCTGGAGAAATTCGTGCCTCAGTCCCGCAGAGAGGAGCTGCGCAGAGAGTTTGAGTAGCTTCGTCAGGGTGATATATCTGTGACGCAGTATGAGATGTGATTCTCGGAGTTGGCCTTTCATGCTATCTGGTTGGTTCCTACAGACAGGGAGAGGATCAGGAGGTTTATAGATGGCCTCACTTATCAGTTGTGATTGCTTATGACCAGAGAGAGAGTGTCTGGTGCTACCTTTTGATGAGGTTATCGACATTGCTCGTCAAATTGAGATGGTTCCCAACTAGGAGAGGGTTGAGAGGGAGGCCAAGAGGCCTCGTGGACAAGGAGGATTTAGCGGTGCTCTTTCTGAGGGTCAGTTCCAGCACGGTAGAGGCCGTCCTTTCAGACATGCTCAGACGGCTTGTCTATGTCACTGTGGTGCATCATCTGGCCATGGTTCTCATAGTTATTAGCAGGGTCGTTCATCTTTTGGTGCCCTCCCAGCATAGAGTTCATCCCGTGCTCCATCGGGTCAAGGTTCGTCTATGCTAGGTCCTTCTGCCAATTATCCCGGTGCTCGGGGCTCCCTTCAGTCCCGTGCACCAGCACCAGGGAGTTGTTATGAGTGTGGGGAGTTTGGTCACATGAGGAGAGAGTGTCCCCGTATAGTGGGAGGTCCAGCTCCGCAGAGGAGCCAGTCTATGTCATCAGCACCAGCCCCTCCACCACCCGCTCAACTAGCCTGGGGTGGAGCCCAGTCAGCTAGGGGTCGCCCGAGAGAGGGAGGCAGATCAGGGGGTGGCCTGGCCCATTTTTATGCCCTCCCTGCCATACCAAATGCCATTGCTTCAGATGTTGTGATTACATGTATTGTATCAGTTTGCCATAGAGACGCCTATGTATTATTTGACCCTGGTTCCACTTATTCATATGTTTCCTCATATTTCGCTCATTTTTTGGATATGCCCGTGAGTCTTTAGTTTCATCTATTTATGTATATACTCATATGGGTGATACTATTATTGTGGACTGCATATATCGATCATGTGTGGTGACTATTGGGGGTCTGGAGACCAAAATGGATCTTTTACTGCTCAGTATGGTCGATTTTGATGTGATATTGGGTATGTATTGGACATCTCCATGTCATGCTATTCTAGATTGTCACGCTAAGACTGTGACATTAGCAATGCCGGGGTTGCCGAGAGTTGAGTGGAGCGGTTCTATAGACTATGTTCCCAGTAGAGTGATTTCATAGGCTCAGCGGATAGTTGAGAAGGGTTGTCTATCCTATTTGGCTTTTGTGAGGGATGTTAGTGCAGAGACTCCTGCCATTGATTCTGTTCTGGTGGTGCGTGATTTTCCGGATATGTTTCCTGCAGACCTGCCGGGCATGCCACCTGACAGGGATATTGACTTCGTTATTGATTTGGTGCCGGGTACTCAGTCCATTTCTATTCCACCGTATCGTATGGCACCAGTGGAGTTGAAGTTGTTGAAGGGACAGCTTCAGGAACTCCTTGATAAGGGGTTTATTCGGCCTAGTGTGTCACCTTGGGGTACATCGGTTCTATTTGTAAAGAATAAAGATGTTTCTATGAGGATGTGCATTGACTACAGACATTTGAACAAGGTCACAATCCAGAACAAGTATCATTTTCCACGTATTGATGACCAATTTGACCAGGTTCAGGGGGCGAGGGTGTTCTCCACGATTGATTTGAGGTCAGGGTATCACCAGCTGAAGATTCGAGATTCGGATATTCTTAAGACAACTTTCAGGACCCGATATGGCCATTATGATTTCCTTGTGATATCTTTTGGGATGACTAATGCCCTAGCAACGTTCATGCATTTGATGAACAATGTGTTTCAGCCTTATTTGGACTCGTTCATTATTGTATTCATTGATGATATCCTGGTGTACTCTCGTAGCCAGGAGGAGCATGCCCAACATCTAAGAATTGTGTTACAGAGATTGAGCAAGGAGAAGCTTTATGCAAAGTTCTCCAAGTGTGAGTTTTGGCTCGGTTCAGTGGCGTTCTTGGGGCACGTGGTGTCCAGTGAGGGTATTCAGGTGGATCCGAAGAAGATAGAGGCGGTGCAGAGTTGGCCCAGACCGTCCTCAGCCACGGAGATTAGGAGCTTTCTTGGTTTGGCGGGCTATTACCATCATTTTTGTGGAGGGTTTTTCATCTATTGCATCGCCCTTGAACAAATTGAATCAAAAGGGTGCCCAATTCAGGTGGTCGAATGAGTGCGAGGAGAGCTTTCAGAAGCTCAAGACTGTTTTGACCACGACCCCAATTCTAGTTCTGCCATCAGCTTCTGGTTTTTACATAGTGTATTGTGATGCTTCACCGTTAGGCATTGGATATGTTCTGATGCAGGAGGGTAGAGTGATTGCTTATGCTTCGCGCCAGTTGAAGATCCATGAGAAGAACTATCCTATCCATGATCTTGAGTTAGCAGCTATTGTTCATGCCTTGAAGATTTGGCGGTACTATCTGTATGGGGTTCTTTGTAAGATCTACACTGATCATTGGAGTTTGCAGCATCTGGTCAAGCATAAGGATCTTAACTTGCGGCAACGGAGGTGGTTGGAGCTTCTTAAGGACTATGATATCACCATTTTGTACCATCCCGAGAAGGCCAACGTGGTGGCCGATGCCTTGAGTCGCTGGGCGAAGAGTTTGGGGAGTTTAGCGTATCTTCCAGCAATAGAGAGACCCTTGGCATTGGATGTTCAGGCCTTAGCTAGCCAGCTTGTCAGATTGGATATTTTGGAGCCGAGTCGGGTATTGGCTTGTGTGGTCTCTAGGTCTTCTCTTTATGATCGTATCAGGAAGCGTCAATATGATGACCCCCATATGCTCATCCTCCAGGACAGGGTTCGGCGAAGTGATGCTAGAGATTTGACTATTGGTGATGATGGCGTATTGAGGATGTATGGCCGGATATGTGTGCCCAATGTGGATGGGCTTCTGGAGTTGATTCTTGAGGAGGCCTACAACTCATGGTATTCCATTCATCCGGGTGCCGCGAAGATGTACCGGGATTTGAGATAACACTATTGGTGGAGGAGGATGAAGAAGGATATAGTTGGGTTTGTGGCTCGGTGTCTCAACTGTCAATAGGTTAAGTATGAGCATCAGAGACCGGGTGGCTTGCTTCAGAGGTTAGAGATCCCAGAGTGGAAGTGGGAGCGGATCACTATGGATTTTGTAGTTGGGCTCCCACGAACTTCGAGGAAGTTCGATGATATTTGGCTGATTGTGGATCGGCTGACCAAGTCCGCGCACTTCATTCCAGTTGGTACTACTTACTCTTTAGAGCGGTTGGCTGAGATTTACATCCGAGAGATTGTTCACCTTCATGGTGTCCCAATTTCCATCATTTCGAATAGAGGCACACAATTTACATTGCAGTTTTGGAGGGTCGTGTAGCGAGAGTTGGGTACTCAGGTTGAGTTGAGCACAACCTTTCACCCTCAGATAGACGGACAGTCCGAGCGCACTATCCAGATATTGGAGGACATGTTACGCGTTTGTGTCATTGATTTTGGGAGTTCAAGGGACCAGTTTCAGCCGCTCGCGGAGTTTGCATATAATAACCGTTATCAGTCGAGCATTCAAATGGCTCCGTACGAGGCTTTATATGGGAGGCAGTGTAGATATCTGGTGGGATGGCTTGATCCAGGTGAGGCTAGGCTATTAGGTACAGACTTGGTCCAGGATGAATTAGTTAAGGTGAAATTGATTCAGGAGCGGCTTCACACGACGCAATCTAGGCAAAAGAGCTATGCTGATAGGAAGGTCCGTGATGTGTCTTTCATGGTCGAGGAGAAGGTTCTACTGAAGGTATCACCCATGAAGGGGGTTATGAGGTTTGGGAAGAGGGGCAAGTTGAGCCCTCGGTTCATTGGGCCTTTTGAGGTACTTTAGAGGATCGGAGATGTGGCTTACAAGCTTGCCTTGCCACCTAGCTTGTCGAGTGTGCATCCAGTATTTCATGTTTCTATGCTCCGGAAGTATATCGACGATCCGTCCCATGTTTTGGATTTCAGCACGGTTCAGTTGGATGGTGATATGACTTATGATATGAAGCCAGTTGCCATTTTGGAGCGGCAGGTTTAGAAGTTGAGGTCAAAGGATATAGCATCAGTGAAGGTGCAGTGGAGAGGTCATCTTATGGAGGAGGCCACTTGAGAGACCGAGCGGGAGATGCATAGCATATATCCACACCAATTTGAGACTTCAGGTATGTTTCTAGACCCGTTCGAGGATGAACGTTTGTTTAAGAGGGGGAGGATGTAATAACCCGGCCGGTCATTTCGAGAGTTATAGCCCCGTTTTCCCCATTTTTACTTCTTTTGTGCTTTACAGCTGTATTATGTCTTACCGAGTTGGTTGGTTCGGGTACAAAGTTGTTTTGGAGTGAATTGAGACACATAGTCTCTTAATTAGAAGCTTAAGTTGGAAAAGTCGTCCGGATGTCGACTTGTGGGAAAACGACCTTGGATTTGAATTTTTATGGTTCTGCCAGCTCCGTTAGGTGATTTTGGACTTAGGAGCGCGTCCAGAATGTGATTTGGAGGTCCGTAGTAGAATTAGGCTGGAATTGGCAAAAGTTAAAATTTTGGCGATTTTGGCCGGTAGTAAAAATTTTGATATCGAGGTCGGATTGGATTTTCGGAAGTTGGAATAGGTTTGTGGTGTCATTTTTGACTTGTGTGTAAAATTTGAGGTCAATCGGACGTGGTTTGGTAGGTTTCGGCGCCGTTTGTGGAATTTGAAAGTTTAGAAGTTCTTTAAGCTTGAATCCGGGTGTAATTGGTGTTTTGATGTTGTCTTGAGTGATTCGAAGGTTTGACTAAGTTAGCATGGGGTTACATGACTTGTTTGTATGATCGGTTGAGGTCCCGGAGGCCTCAGGGTAATTTCGGGTGGTTAACCCCATGTTTTGATGTTGTCTTGAGTGCATGTGCGAGTTTGGACCGCAGGTGCGATGTAGGTCCCGCACCCGCAAAGAGCGCAAATACGTTCACTTGATCGCAGGAATGGAGGCAGTGTTTAGGGACTTTTCTGCAGAAACGGGGCCTTGCCCGCAGATGCGGCTCCGCAGATGCGGAAATGGAGCCCCAGGTGCGAGAAGTCTGGGCAGAACCTATAAATAGAACACTTCGAGATTTTTCACCATTTGCATCATTTTTGAGCTCGAATTTTGGGGATTGTGAGAGAGATTTCGGAATAATCACTGAGGTAAGTTCCTTGTGCCTATTTATCTTCAATAATGGTGTTTTCCCACTAATTTTACACCTAGTTGGTGAGTGTTTGAGGTGAGATTTGGGAGATTAGGGCTTGGGAATTAGAGAGTGAATTTTGGGGTATTGGAGGGGCAATTGAGGTCGGATTTTGATGAATTTGGTATGGTTAGACTCGTGAGTGAATTGGCTTTCGGGTTTTATGACTTTCGCCGGGTTTCGATACGTGGGTCCGGGGGCGGGTTTAGCCGAATTCGGATTTTAGACTATATTTTTAGTAGTTTTCTTGTGGAATTGATCCTTAAGGGCAATATTGATTATCTCGTACTGTTGTGGCTAGATTCGGGGCATTTGGTGGCCGATTCGAGAGGCAAAGGCATTTCAGAGTAGGATTTCTGCGCGGTTGAGGTAAGTAACAGTCTTAAATCTGGTTTTAAGGGTATGAAACCCCGAGAATTGGTATGGTGTGAATATTTGGAGGTACCACACATGCTAGGTGACGGGCGTGTGAGCGTGCACCATGAGGGATTGTGACTTGGTCCGTCCCGTGAGACTGTAAAGTCGAATAGCCATTATTATTACTTGTTTTTCTTTGTCTTTGAGCAATTGACTGTCTTTCATGTTAGAAACCATGCTTATGCCATATGATATCACTGTTGGGACCCGCAGCGGTCGAATACTTGTTGAATTGACTGCTAATTGTTGTCTTGTACTCAGTCACAGTCATACTTGTGTGTTATATCTCCGTTCCCTCTCATTTCTTATTGATACTTGTTGATTCTCTCTTTGGGCTAATTATTATGATATTCTGTGAGCCCGAGGGGCTGGATAGGTTAATGACTGAGATAAGGCCTGAGTACCGAGCTGCGAGCTGTGAGGTATATGGATCGGGTTGCACGCCGCAACAAGCCTTCAGGCTATATATATACATTATTGGATCGGGTTGCACGACACAACAATATTGGATCGGGTTGCATGCCGCAACAATATTGGATCAGGCTGCACGCCGTAGCAATATAGAGCTTGGGCTGAAGGATCCCCTCCGGAGTCTGTACACCCCCCCCCCCAGTGAATGCAGGTACCTATTGAGAATGTGTATTGAGGGTTAAGAGCCGAGAGTATGAGCTGTTGAGATGAGTTGAGTGACTGCTGCCTTAAGAGGCTGTACTTTCTTTTATTTATTGTTGCACTTAGTTGTTATCTATTGTTGTTATGAAATTTCTGGAAGATTCATATCCATTTTACTTGAGCTCGAACTGATTTGACTTATACCACCGGATTTGAAAGCTTGTTTACTCTTTACTAAAAACTTTTGAAATGATCTGTATTATTATAGTTCGTCACTGCTTCTCAGTTCCTTATTTAATTCTGTTACTTGCTGAGTTGGTTGTACTCATGCTACACCCTGTACTTTATGTGCAGATCCAGGTGTGTACGGTTCTGGCGGTTGCTGAGTTCATGCGCGAGCTGATTATCGAAGACTTACGAGGTAGTTGCCGGCATCCGCAGTCCTTGTTTCTCCTTTCTTATTATCTTTTCTCTCTTGTATTGGCATTTGGCATAGACTGTAGTAGACTCTGTTTCTAGATTGGTTATTAAATGCTCATGACTTAGTGACACCCCGATGTCGGGCTATCATTCCGCACTTGTATTTTGGGTTTTTACCACGTTATTATGTAAACCTTCAGTTAGTTTAATTGCTTTAGCTCACTTTTGTTATATATTGAAAGCATATTGAGAATGTCGTCTTGCCTAGTTCCACAATAGGTGCCATCACGACTGGTTAGGTATTTGGGTCGTGACAATATCTCAGTCTCTTCTTGATTCTTGTTGATACACTATGTTATTTTGTTTGGGCCCATCTTTATGATTTCTGAGAGCCCCAGAGACTGGAGAGGTTGGTGACTGAGTTAGGGCCTGCGTGCTGAACTGTGAGCTATAGGTATGTATATGGATCGGGTTGCACGCCGCAACGAACCTGAGGGCTATATGTATATGGAGAGAGAGAGAGAGAGAGAGAGAGATCGGGTTGCACGCCGCAACGAACCTTATGGCTATTTATATATTATGGGATCGGGCTGCACGCCGCAACGATATAACGCTTGGGCTGAAAGAGCCCCTCCAGAGTCTGCACACCCCCAGTGAGCGTAGTGGATTATATATATGTGGATTGGGTTACATGCCGCAACGGACCTTATGGTTATATATGGGTCGGGTTGCACGCCGCAGCAGGTATTGTACAGCGCTGAGTCATTGAGTGTGCTGAGCAATGAGCATAGTGAAAGAGAATCTGAGACAGTGAGATTGAGTACTCTGAGAGTGTGAGTACATGAGCTCATCATTGAGATGCATTGCATTTGACATGCGTACTCGAGATACATGCATAGAGATGCATTTCCTTCTGCTACCCGGTTTTGGGGACATTTATGATTTTACCTGTATCTTGACATGTAGGCGTATAGAAGTATTTTCCTCATGCTATCTGAAAATGAAACATCTTACTGTTTATTGAAAGGAGTTTTAGAAAAAACTACGGTTTTCAAACTTACTCGTACTTTGGCTTTTTCGGTAAAAGACTTGGGTTTTCACTTAGATACTTAAAAAAGAAATGCCTATTTTTCTGGAACTGTGAATGAACTGAGCCTTTTATTTCTGAGATAATCTTTTGTTATTGTACTATGCTGTTATGAACTGTTGTGGAATATTGGTGTTGGACCCGACCTTTTTGTTAGCTCATCACTACTTTCAACCTAAGGTTAGGTTTGTTACTTATTGAGTACATGGGGTTAGTTGTACTCATACTACACTTCTGCACCTTGCGTGCAGATATTGACTGTTGATGTTGTTGTATTCGATGAGAGCTGGATTTGAAGATGTCCTTGCATCCCTCATGTAGCTGCCTCTTGTTCGTGGTAGCCTTAGATCTATAAAAATAATTCTGCTTATACACCTTTCAAACAAACGATGTATTTATTTCATTTCAGCTTTGTAAACTCTATTCTTGGATGCTCATGATTTGTACTACCAGTTCTTGGGGAACGTATAAGATTCAGATAATTTCTTTACTTAATTGCTTTATTAATTGTTATTGAAATTGGTTAGTAGTTAACTGGCTTATCTAGCGGGTTGGGTTAGGTACCATCACGACTAGTTGGATTTTGGGTCGTGACACTTTCATGTTCTTAAGAGTTTTTCCTTCTTTTTTAAATTAGATGTCTCGAAGAGACCTTGGGAATTTTTCTTTCAATTAGGAAAAAGAACCAAAAAAGAAAAAACATGAGTGGATTCCTCGTGTAATATTTTAGAACACATTATAGTACTTTTAGTTTATGCAAGTCAAGAATAGTATCAATGGTTCTCTTAATACTACTTATCACTGGAATTAGACTATGTTTAAGTTTGTCAATGATGATGTTTATTTTTTCTCGATTCAAATCTTCAAAGAATAGTTCATTGTGTAATTTTCACTAGACCTTTATTCTACACATAATCCATGTGGTTGTTGATTTGTCTTCACCTATTTGATATATTGCCTCCAACAATTCAACAACTACTCAAAATAAAAACGACAATCTAGGAAATAATGGATGTGAAACAACAAAATGCATATGTTTATCGAACTCTGACATAACATAAAGGCATAGAAGAAGTGTTGTGACTTGTGACTATATATAGTTATGCATAGAAAGGAAATAATTAGTTTTGTGAGAGGAAATTTTTTCCATCATTGTTTCTCAGTCATAATTTATCCTCCACGAAACATATTTGACAGTTGGAGATAAACACTTAGAGGAATACATTTGAGGAACGTTTTTCACCAATATAAGTTTCTTAGAAGTAGAATAGGATTTTTCTAATATTCAATTTGGTGGTTATATATTGTGACAACTTAAATTAAAATCAGTTGATTAGCTATTGTTTAGACACCCTTACATAATACTACACTAATTACCACAACTATTACATGAATTCATTCAAGAAAGCTAAAAGTACAATGATTACAATTTATTTCGGGTTGATGAGAATAAGTATGATGAATCCTCAGTTGGAGCTGCTTCTTTTGAGTATTATTCTATGCATTAATAGTAAACTCATGAAACATCTTGAAGTGTTAGATTGAGTTCCTTATCGGATTTGACAATTGATCCTCCTCTTCTAAACGCAAAAGGATATCGAAACGCATAAATGTTAGCAATGTAAACTCTCTATGGATACACAAATGATTGTTAAGATGCTTTCAGATACCTAAAAAGAGCAGGCAGCCTACTCTTGACATTTTCAAGCTCAATAAAGCTGAGATGCAGCGATCCATCCTTCTGTTTTTAATAAGTATTAAAACCGTTCAAATTTTAACAAAAAAAAAACTTAATAAGAAATATAAGAGAACGTGTAACACATTTACCAAACGTTTTAGCGCTCCATCCTTTGGTTGTTTGAAGTACAAACTTTTTAAGCCTATAATACTACATTTACCAAACTAAGATATAATACTTGATAGTGTGGTTTTTCACCAGAGATTTTTTTATTTTTATTTTCTATGGTGAAGGTTAGCACCTTTATAATGTTTACTTGCTTATTCTTTTTTTTTTGTAGTTGAATACCAGATATGTGCCAAAATGAAATTTATTAAAATGTGGTGCTATCACAATAAGGACTGTAGAAAATTTTGGATCTGCCCATAAGGGGTACTTTAAGGCCCAACAGAGTTATTAGTGAACCCTGGTATTTCCTATATAAGTATAGTTTGTGTACAATAAAAAAGATACTTTGAGCAGTATTTTTCACGCCTAGTCTTCTCCTAAAATCAGACTAGGGTTTAGCCTGTGATATAGAGGGTTGAGTGATAACCACCACCGATCAGTGATTCCAGCCGCAGTGCGTTTCAGGCTCCCGCTTCCGCTTCACGAAGAACAAGTAAGTTCTCATTTTACGATTTACGCGCTATCTAATGTGTTTAATGTGTAGTGTTCCAACATTGGGTATCAGAGCCATAGGCTGGTTTTCTGGTCCGGAATAAAATATAGAATAGTTTTGATTTTGTATGTGAATGTTGAACTATCTGTATTTTTCTGCGCTATTAGACAATTAATATGTTTAATCTCAACAAGATAATTATTTTATCTGTTTAATAGAAATTAGTTTTCGGATATTCTCCATTGGGTATTATAATTCAAGTTTCATTAAACACTGACTTAAATTAAGTTAAGAATCGGTTTATAATTCGACTATTATTGAAAATGATTAAAAAAAATTAAAATTAGCAGCCCTATCCTCTGTTGCCGTCGAAAACCATCGTTGCCTGACGGTGGCTGCTTTTAGAATCTACTGCCAAACTAGAAAAAGAAATTAAGAGAAGAAAACTTTCTCCCCTTTTCACTGATAGTCGAATTAAAATTGGTGTTAGTACTCTAGTAGCCATGACAAAGAATAGAATAGAAGAATTTGCTTCTTCTTCTTCCACGAAACTGCAACGGCTAGACAAGGAAGAAGAAAATAAAGTTTTCTCTTCCTATATAAATATATAGAAAGAATGAGAAAAACATGAAACTTCGTGTTCCATTACTATGGCAAAGATTAGTTTTTTTGAAAAGGGGGAGCCTTCTTTTTCAACCAAAAATAAAGCTATGCTTCAATGGGAGTGACGGCTAAGAGATGAAAAGAAAATCTAGGTCATGAGCTTCTATCTAATATTTAAAAAACAAATTTAGCTTCTTCCTATGGAGGACAGATTTTAAAGAAAATGGGCTAAAGGCCCATTCAAAATTGGTAGAATTTTTATGGGCTAAAGGCCCAGTATGTCTTCTATAATGTTAATTGGGTTAATGGCCTAAATTAAAATCTACAACAGATTTTATCTTTTTTTAAATAAATTTCAGATTATTTAAGTAGTCATATGGACTTAATTTTCAGAATATAAATTTAGTATTTATATTCTTTCATGAAAACTATAATTGTTTAATTATCCGATTTGCTTGAAATGTTAATTAGTTTAACATTAAATTTATTTATTAATTTGTTTAACATGCTTTAAAATGTTAATTTATTTAACATTATGTTAATTTGTTTAACATGCTTGAAATGTTAATTTGTTTTAACATTAAATTTATTTATTAATTTGTTTAACATGCTTTAAAATGTTAATTTGTTTAACATTATATTTATTTTTTAATTTGTTTAACATGCATAGAATGTTAATTATTTTTAACATTACTTTTGTTAATTAGTTTAACACATGCTTTAACTTAATTTGTTGAGCATGATATAAATATTAATTAGTTTAATATTAGCAATACTTGTTAATTTGTTTAACATGTTTAATATGTTAATTAGTTTAACATTAAAATAAATATTATGTGAATATGAATAGCATGTAATAAATGTTAATTAGTTTGACGTTAATTTTATTTGTATGCTAATATAAGTTATTTGTTAACTTATGATCCACATGGGATTATAAAATCATGGAAGATAATTATGTTATCTTAAACATGATTAAGACACTTTGCTAGATAATTGAATAGGTTAATTTTTATAATATTTTAATTTTTGGACGATGATTGGGGACATAATGAACTCTCGACTCCATAATTAATATATGTATTTATTAACTTAATAAATTAATTCTTAGTGTCATAATATGTATGTATGTTGAACATAGTGCATTGCGTTATTTTTTTTAATCCTCATAATATTTTTATTTTGTTAAAGAATGACTAATGCTTCGAAAAACATTGTTGCTAAGCTCAACAAAGGGTTGAAACTCAATAGTAACAATTATGTAACCTAGAGCTTGAAAGTCCAGTATGTGCTAGGGGAGTAAGAGGCTCTGGAGGCCATTAACAATGTCATGAATGAGCCCGAGGAAGGCAAGACTACTCAGCGTAGGTGTGAGCGTGAAGCCTATGACAGTTGGAAGAAAAAGAACTCCATTGCTCGCATTACGTTGTTGAGCACGTTGGATGATGACATCCTAAGGGAGTTTAAGGATCACTAAAGAGCTATGGATCTTTGGAATGCTTTGAGGAAAAGGTTTGGTACCTGTTCCACTGCAAGGGCTGCGATCCTTATCGATCAAATTTGATTCATATAAGAAACGCCCAGAATATTCAATGGAAATACATCTGAGGCAAATGGCAAATACGATCGGGGAGTTGAAAGATGTTGGTCATGTGATGGCTGATGAACAACAAATCCAAGATATTATACGCTCTTTACCTAGTTCTTGGGATAATATGAAAATGCATTTGACCCATAATGAGCGAATCACAACTCTGAAAGATGTCCAGAGGCATCTTGAGTTTGAGGAGGAACGACTTGAGGCTGCAAAGCCAATAGATGAATTGCACATGGAAACAACCTCCAAAACCAAGAGTGATTCAAAGAAAAGGAATTGGGGAAAGAAGAGAGGGCCACCTCAAGCTCAATAAGCTCAGCCTTCTAAAAGGGCAAAGACTGAAAAAGGCAAGAACAAACGTCCTAAATGTGTCAAAGTTGCTAAAGTGAAATGTTATAATTGTGACAAAAAGGGTCACTATGCCAGAGATTGCTCTGAGCCTCCTAGAAAGGTATTTTACGATGCTCGAATTAGTGAACTTTGTGTTTCTAGTTATGTTTTTCTAACTGAATCTAATCCTTTATGGATTGTAGAATCAGGAGCAATAGACCACACAGCATGGGAACGCACTATCTTTGTTGAATTTCGGCGAGTTTCACGTGGAGCAAAGTGGATATATGCGGGCACCAACAATAAAGTTGACGTTGAAGGGATCGGTACATGCAAGTTAGTCCTATGTGGTGGTCGAGACCTAATACTACATGATATTCTCTTTGCACCAACAATTCGCCGGAATGTTATTTCAGTTTGAGTTTTGCTTAAGCTAGGATTTGACTTGTTTTGTCATGGAAATTCTGCCAAGTTGACTTATGATCCAACTTTATTTGGTTTGGGTCATGTGACCAGAGGTTTAATTATTATGGATTTGGATTATGATTCATTTAATAATAATGCTAGTTTTTCTATTTTGTTTCTTTACATAAATATGATAGTGATGTAAACATATGGCATGCTAGACTTGGTCATATTGGCCAACAAAGAATACAAAGGTTAGCAAAATAAGGTTTGCTTTCCAGTATTGAACATGTGAAATTGTCCACTTGTGAAAATTGTCTAGCTGGAAAATCTGCAAGAAAACCTTTTGGTCAGGCGACTAAAGCCGAATATTCTTTGCAATTAGTCCATTCGGACATCTGTAGGCCTATGAATATTAGGGATAGTCATGGAGCAAGTTATTTCATCACATTTATTGATGATTTTACCCGTTTCAATTATGTCTATTTAATTTTTTACAAATTAAAAGCAATAAGTTGCTTCAAATACTATATGAGCTTAGTGGAAAATCAATTAGACAAGAAGAAAAAAGCTCTTCGAATTGACTGTGGTTGTGAATACTTATCAACCCAGTTTAATAATTTATGTGATGAAAAGAGAATAGGTCATCGGTTGACTATCCCAAATACTCCACAATAAAATGGTGTTGCGGAGAGAAGAAATATAACGCTCCTAGAAATGGTTAGGTCAATAATGGCACAAGCTAACCTCCCAATTAGTTACTGGGGTGATGTGTTGCTTACTGCCACCATTGTGCTTAATCGAGTGCCTACAAAATCAGTTACTACTACTCCATATGAGTCATGGACTGGAAGACAACCCGACCTGAGTGAATTAAGACCTTGGGATTGTGCTGCCTATACACATGATTCCTCTCACAAATATGGCAAATTGGGCCCGAGGGGAAAGAAAAGTATCTTTATAAGATACTCTGAAACCTCAAAGGGTTATGTGTTTATAGGTCATCAAGACAATAAGAGTGTAACTGAGTTTGAATTACGAGATGCCACATTCTTAGAGGATGAGTTCCCTAAGAAGGGAGAGGTAGGTCAAGACCTAACCTTATTTGAGATAATGGATCAAGAAGTACAAGGATCACTTCATTCGAGTGGGAGAATTTTAGCAGGTTATGAATTAGTTTCTCATCAAAGACCTTTTTTATCATCAGATGCGAATGAAAGTAATCCTTCTACATTTAGTGGAAGTGACCAAATAGATCTTGTTCTAAGTGAGAGCGAGATGGTCACATGCCTTGTTCTAAGTGGGAGCAGGATGAATGATCTTGATCCAAGTGGGAGCAACATTGATCCAAATGGGAACAATGATGAATCACAAATAAGACGTGGCTCTCGTAAAAAGATTCCCCACCGACGATTTGATGTTGAAGGCGATGAACTATTTATGATGCTCCTACAAGACAAAAACGAGCCTAAAAAAGATGCTTTCTCATGCCATTCTAAGGATAAATGGACAAAAGCAATGGAAGATGAATTGGAGTCTATGAGAGTCAACAAAGTTTGGGAACTAGTTGACCTCCCTAAAGGACACAAAGCAATTGGGAGCAAATGGGTTCTCAAAATTAAGCTCTAGGCTGATGGCACAATTCAGAGATATAAGGCTCGACTGGTAGCGAATGGATATACATAGCAGAAAGGAATAGACTACAAAGAGACTTTCTCGCATGCTGTACGATTTACCTCAGTTCGCCTGGTTCTAGCTATTATTGCAAGCTTGGATCTTGAATTATATCAGATGGATATAAAGACTGCCTTTCTTAATGGAGAACTAGATGAAGAAATCTATATGGAACAACCTGAGTGTTTCATTGAAAAGGGTCACGAACAAAAGATTTGTAGACTTTTGAAGTTTATTTATGGCCTCAAACAATCTTCAAGGTAGTGGTATATACGCTTTTAGAATGTTGTTGTATCCAATTGTTTTACCATGATAGATGAAGACCATTATGTTTATACCACGAGATCAAGAAACACGCTTGTAATTTTAACATTGTATGTAGATGACATACTTATAGCTGGAAATGATAAGGAGTTTATCACCGAGATAAAGTCATGGTTGTCATCTCAATTTGAGATGAAAGATATGGGTGAAGCTGCATATATTCTTGGAGTTAAGATTTCAAGAGATCGTCCAAAGAAACTATTGTATCTCTCACAACAGAATTACATTAGAAAAGTTCTTGAACGATTCAATTTGCAAAATAGTAGCCCAGTTGAAACTCCTATCAGTAAAGGCCATACCTTGGGAACTCAGATGTGTCCTAATACTCCTAAAGAGACAGAAAGAATGAGTCGAGTTCCTTGTAGGAGCGTAGTCGGAAGTCTAATGTATGCTATGATTTGCACTAGACCTGATATCTATCAAGCAGTTGACTTGGTAAGTAGATATCAAATCGGCCCAGGTTTAGCACATTGGCAAGCAGTAAAGCGGATCATGAGATATCTGAAGGGAACTGCTGATTATGCCCTTTGTTACCAAGGCGGCATGGACCTGCGATTAGTTAAATAGAGTGATGCTGATCACGAAGGAGATCTAGACGAAAAGAAGTCTACCTCAGGATATGTTTTCTTACTCAGTGATGGCGCAATATCATGGAGTAGTAAGAAATAATCATGTGTATCACTATCTACGATGGAAGCCGAATACGTGGCTCTCGCATCAGCAGCACAAAAAGCTGTTTGGTTGAAAAGGTTCTTGGAACACTTATTGGATATCGCTGAAAATACTGAATCAGTATTGGTCTACTGTGACAGTGAGGCTGGAATATCCTCCACCAAGGACCCTAAGTTTCATTGTAAAACCAAACATACAGATATCATGTATAACTATGCGATAGACATGGTTAGGCGCAAGGTACTGAATGTGAAGTTTGTGTCTACAAAAGATATGTTAGCAGATCCATTGACCAAGCCCTTGTCTAGAGAAGCATTTGTGAGACACACTAGGTCTCAAAGCTTGCGTAGACTTCGTGATACTTTATTTTGTTATTTATTATCCCGTATTCACAAAACTAATGTTCTTTGATTATCAATTAAGTTAATTTACATACATACATATTTTTATTGTTGAATGTTATGCGCATTCTTTATTCTTTTTGATAAGTATATCGGCTAGACAAGAGGTTAGCCTTCTCATACAAGCAACTGCCTCCTTATCTTACTGATGTGAGGAGATGAGACATGATTTTAAGCAAAATTATCATAAGGATAATTTGAGAGCTATTCGCTTAAAATCATAATGTCGCTTAAACAATGACATAAGGTCATTAGGGTGGAAAACGTTCACCTAGCCTACTTTGTGAGCTAGATGTGAGTCAAATATGATTTTGTAGATCAAGGAACTCAAATTTAGATACTTATGGTGTCTAAATATCATTTGTACAACATTCTTTATGAGATAAAGACATACGTTCCTTGACAAAAAGAAAAAAATATTGTAGCACGTGTTTCATACCATGTGTGCTAATATCGACCAATTGGGTTAACATAATTCCATTCTCAACTTATTGTTGTGTGAGACCCATAGCTTTTATGCTGGCTTAAGATTTTGTACCCTCATAGGCTCTAATTAGATATTTGAGACTTAGTGTGATGTTAGCTATCTTAGTGTGTTTCCAAAAGACCATGTACACCGATTCGGTCTAGCGAAGCATATCTAGAAAATGAGTCAAACTAATGTTAAGGGGATCGTGAGAAGAGGAAGATCATTGATGGAATTTCATTTATTTGTATTCACCGGTGCACTAGTTATAACTTATGAGTTATGATTGTGAATACAAGAAATAATGATATATGAGATTTTGAGACTATATCAAATGTGATTTATATGATCTAGGGTACTGTATACTTTATGATCTACTTGTAGGTTTATAATCGACGAGAGGCTATATACTCCTAATAGATGTGTAGCACTTAGCTCTCACAGTATGCTGGTCGCACGGTCTACTTCCCTGTATGAAAGATTGAGGAGATGAGATGAGAATATGTTTCTCAGACTAGATAAGCACTCCTATAATGTATGAGTGGGAGATGTTGAAAATTTTGGGTCCACTCGGGTGCTTTAAGGCCCAACAAGGTTATTAGTTAACCACGGTATTTCCTATATAAGTACACTTTGTGTACAATAAAAAAGATACTTTGAGCAGTATTTTCCTATGCCTAGTGTTCTCCTAAAATCAGACTAGGGTTTAGACTGTGATATGGGAGGGTGATTCATCACAATGTGACAACCATCACCGACCAGTAATTTCAGTCGCGGTTCGTTTCAGGCTTTTGCTTCCGCTTCACGAAGAACAAGTAAGTTCTCGTTTTACGATTTACGTGCTATCTAATGTGTTTAGTGTATAACGTTCCAACATAGACTGAAACAATCAATTGGAAAATCAAAAAATCTCAAACCATTTTCCCATCGACTAACATAATGATACCAGGTTCCACTAGCGATGATACACATATTCCGCCACAACCTCTATATTTGATGCCATTGTAGGTTACAAGTCTAGAAATAGTTTGTTCACCCTTATACACCATGAAATTAATGCCTCAACATGAGAAACCATAGCCAGAAGTAAGGTTGACATGTGGGATGGGCCCGGACCTAAGTGGGCTTCGTAGGCCGGTCCTAAGTGGGTCCGGTCATAACTTAAACTGGCTTCGCGGGCCTAGGCTTGGTGGGTTTTTTGTAGGAACCGGCTCGGGATCGGGCCCACGAACTAATGGTCCTGGGCTAAGTGGGTCGGTCCCGGGCCTAAGTGGGCCCAAGTGACCCCAACGGATACTTTTTATTTTTTTAGATTTTTTATAGAAGTTAGAGAAAAAAAATGGTAATAAAAATATCTAAAGCAATTCCTTGTAAATTATATTATAGAACTGTGGCCTAAATTTTTCAATTCAAATTTAAAGACAAAAATATTATAAAGAGATATTCATGGTTTAATTGTTCACCGGGTACAATATTATGGAAAAATTGACTCTCGGTAAATTATAATAAACTATTATCGCTATCAAGAATAGCAGGTGTAGGATGGGTAACATGTTTGGGTCGGGGAGCCGGGAGAAGTGGAGGAGGAACAGATTGACCACTAGATTCACCACTCTTGGATTTTTTCTTATTTTTACTAAATATTTTTTTTTTAAGGAATAAGCCATCTCAATTAATCAAGCAATACAAAGTAAATAAAACAAACAAAACTATAATATTAAAACTTAAGAGTTGGAACGAGTTTACCAATTGACGAACAACTTGTTGAAAATTAATTATCGTTGAAGACTTGAAGACTTCAATTCACCAACTTCATAATTTTTCACAAATTATAATAATAAAGTAAGCAATTATAGAAGAAACTTAGAGAGAGATTAATGATTTTGTGAGAAAAATAAAAGAATGAGGGGGTATATATAGTTGAAAATAGGGAAAAAGTGTAATTATAAAAATTTTGGGGTTAAAATAAATTGGGGAGGGGGGATAAATGGCTATTTTATAAATAGCCAACGACTATTTTGGCAGAGAAAACGGCTACATTTTAAATGCCCAAACGGGCAATTTTTTTTTTTAAATTATGGCCGTTGGGACCGTGTGGGACCGTTTAGGCCTGCTAGGACCGGTCTGGTCCCGGTGTCAGTTGGTCCTGTCTCGCGGGCCTCAAGATAAGGGTCGTCCCACTTTCCAGGCCCACCTCCCCCGGTCCCGGTCTTAAACGATTCAGCCCGTTTAGGCCCACTACCCACATGGGCCGCGGTCCCGGTCCTGAGCCGGCCCACTTGCCAGCCTTAGCCAGAAGGCAGCATAATATAGAAATAGGAGCTTATGAACCTTTATTCAGAGGAAAAAAATTTCACAAATTAGCCTACAAAACATTAAACTCATCAGTGAGCTCCTTCCCAGGAGCTGGTCTTCACCCATGAATTACATACTGGTATTCAACTATTCTTTTAATTTTTACATAGTTATGACACCATCTCGGTGTGTTATTGGAAAAGCAGGTCGATAGCTTTGTTGATTCTGAGAACATCTAATATTTTTGTCATGGAACAACTAATATACACTTTACATTCAATTTTTTTTAGTCATCGACTTATGATATATCTGACAAAGAAAAACTGGTAATTTATAGTTGAATCAATAAGCAAGATTTCTTAGTGGCAAATCTTTTATGCAAAAATTTTCTCTATCACAGTTGGAAGTAAACTGTCTCATGGCCCTCGAATGCTTACTAATCGGCCTCTTCTTTGGAATGAAGTGAATACCAGTATAATTCTTACATTTAATTAAGGTATACTGTTCGTCAAATTTGGTTCATCCATTTTAAATTTTTGTTGAGTCATAAATGTAACATTCACTAATCGAGTAAAACATTGTTAACTGTCATGGTCTGTCAAGGTTGAAATAGGTTAGAAATTTTACATAGCAATTTGAAGTTTATTTGAAACAGTGATTGACAATTGTCATTTTAAAGTTTTATGTGAACCACTTATTGGCTTAAGGAAATGAGGCGACATTCAAACGAAAGCAATTGAGGCTCGAAAAGGAGTTGCAACACAAGGTGCAACACCACAAGTGATCAAATTTCTACGGTAACAGTCATTTTTGAATTACTTTAGGCGCTTATAAGTCCGTGATACTTGCAGAAGCCATACTGACCAAGCAAGTTTGCTATGCAAGCACCGCGCTGAACTTTAGGAGAACTATTTAACTATATGTTCATATATATATATATATATATATATATATATATATATATATATATATATATATATATATATATATATAAAGGACTTTTCATGATGTTTAGACTTCTTAATATGGCTTTGATGTTTCTATTTTCAAAGGTCAAATATAAAAGGTGCACACATACTCTTTGTTCTTTGCATTTCCTTTTCCCTAATCCTTCCTTTTAACAGTAATTCAGTCTACAAACTTATGAATCATAAACTTTAATGGAAACAACATGCCTTGAGTAAAATAATAATATATATTTGCAGACACGTCGATACCATGATCTGCTGGTGTCGTTGGAAAGAAAGTCTGAGTCACAATATATACAAAAAAAGGTCCAGATTCTTTGTAGATTTATACATATATGCTTTTGAATTTAGTTATGGTATTATGATATTATACTTTTAACATCTGTGCGCGTCCTAACTAAAAAAAATCAAATCTCTCTACAGACACATCGAAATCACGATCGTTGTTGGAAAGAGGATTTCTGGAACTACAATAATCTAAACATTCAGGTCTAGATTCCTTGTATATCTAAACAGATATTCTTTTGAACTCAGTCCTGAATTTATGTCATTATGTTTTTTTCAGCTTTGCGCGACCATACTAAAAAAGTTATATCTCTTTGCAGAGACGTCAAAACCACGATCTGCTTATGCCATTAAAAAGAGAACTTATGGAACTACAATATATAAAATATTAAGGTCCAAATTCTTTGTAAATTAATACAGATATGCTTTTTAATTAAGTTATGAATTTCTGGTATTCTACTTTTTACATATTTGAGCGTTATGACTAAAAAAATCACATCTATCTACACACATGTAGAATAGATAATCCGCTTATGCCGTTGGAAAGGGGACTTCTAGAACTACAATATGTACAATAATCAAGGCCAAATTATTTGTAAATTTATAAACATATTCCTTTTAACTCAACTATGAATTTATGTTATTCTGCTTTTCATAACTTTGTGCGCCCCGACTAAAATAATAATATCTCTCCGCAGGCATATCAAAACTATGATCCGCTTGTGCCGTTGGAAAGTGAATTCTGCAACTATAATATATACAAAAATTAGGTCCAGATTCTTTATAGATTTGTCTCTTTTCTTCGGTAATATTCATCTTTCTTCATGTGGAATGTTTTGGGGTTGTTCTGTATTCACTGTGATTGAACTACATTTTACACTTTAGCAGTATCACGATGGTTCACATATCAAGGTCTTTCAATTACTTTCATCAACACTTTTGGCCATCGTTGCTGAAGTACCATTTTTTTCGGTTGAGTTCAATACGACAATTATGAAGGTGCATTTTGTACCTTTTTTAAAATAGCCAAAGTCCTCAATCAGGTTCACAAGTAGTAAGACATTATTCTATATTTTTTTGCAGGTTACTCATAAATGTATGAAGATACTGTCAGTTAATACCATGCCTTAGTATGAGTCATGGAGAAAGAGTTTGGGTGCCAATTCAAGTGGTTGGTCAATTAAGTACTATTAGGTTTGTGTACCGAGCATTTCAAAACCATCAAACTTGCCTTTCTACAAATTATTCTTTATACTGCTTTGATAGGGGTTACGCGCAAGTTGCCGATACACTATTACTTCTTGAGCAGGCTCAAATACATTATATTTTCTGTGTAACTCAGACTCAAAAACTGTCATTCCTCTTGCCTTAATTGTTCATCTGCATATTCTAGATTCGTTAGGTCCACTATACCCCTTGCCTCAAAGGCGGATGCAACCTTATATAACCGGGTAATGTGCATTCATAAAATTTAAATTCAGGTTTCGGCCTTGCATTATCTAAGGCTACTCTTGCTCGCACATACGCCAAGATGGTTGGTGACACTAATGCAAGTGTCTATTCAATGGGCGTTGTTGCTACTTGGAAATTCCTTTTGTGATAACTTCTTTCTCAAATTACATATACCTATGACCTGAAATATTAAATCATAACATGCTCCACCGCCTAAGTAAACCGTGATGGCCGATGAAGTGCGTCGCTAAATATCGTCAAAGTCAAAAGTACATAAGAAACAATAAGTACTCCAGATCAAAATTATGAAAAGATTTTTACATAGCAATTTTGAAGAAGTTATTGGCAATTTTAAAGAATATTTGAACCAGTGATTGGCTTCAATATATGAGGCGGCAGTTAAATGAAAGTAGTTGAGGCACGAAAAGCACGTGCAACACTAGCCACATCACCAAAATTGGTCAAATCGCTACAGCCACGGTAATTTTTGAATTACTTCGGTCACTTCCAAGTTAGATCATACTTGTGGAAGCCGCCCTAATCAAACAACTTTGCTATGCAAACAACAAACAGAGAAACCAAAAAAAATTAGATTAAATTCAATGCAATCATAGAGGGTTTATCAATTTATTTACCCTAAAAATCGGATAACAATTGAATTTATACGCGGTTTTAAGGATACGTGATATAACTTGATACAAATTAAGGAAATAGATTAGAATTGAAATTGACGATAAAAGAATAAATGCAAACCGCACAAATCGAACAACCTTACGTCAAAGTGTTTACCAAATCGAACAACCTTGGCCCTCGAGTTCGATCACCCTTGAACCAAGAGATGTCTCAACTGATGTATGAACAGAATAACAAGATGATAAAAGCTAGAAAATGACAGTATATTGCTTTATGTTGCGTAATGTGATCTGTCTTACAATTGATCAGACCCCCTTTATATAGTAGGGGAATCCTACTCTTGATACAATTCTATACAAGGTACAAAATCTCATGATTTGCTAATCAATCGGCCTATCCTTGATACGTGCCGAGATTTCCGCCGTGATTTACAACCGATCGCGGATATTTCGTCCTTCTGTTATTCGACTTGGAAAATTTCCCTCTATCTCGTCTGATCTCAATTTTGTTCGATGACATGGTCTCGAGCTTAACGAAACAACTTCGCACCTCGGTTCGATATAATTCGAGGTCGAACTTTAACCTACCATATTTCAGTCTCGATTAGTCACACAAGAGGCGAACCCGATTTTGACCATATACAGATATTCCCCTCGTTTGTCGGAGAGAAGATGACGAGAAATGATATGAACTTCTGAATCCCCTCTCGATGGGCCATGACGTAAGCGACTAACGGCCACTGAGACACCCGACTATGACGTAAGCGACAAACGGATACTGAAATGTCCCGTCGGCCCAGTTACCAAGGCATTAAATGCCTGTCAGTTGTTGGTCGGCCACTACGGGTTCTGAACCGTCATCAGCAAGCTATAAACACCCTAACTTTCATTTATTCAAACTTTACGTTCAATGCTCCTACTATTCTTGTTCTTCAATAATCCTTTTGCTCTCCAACTCTTGCACCCAAATTTCTTGAACTTTTAGCAAACCGCTAAACATACCTTCCTAATTTCCTTTTCTTCTGTTCTACAATGGCAAAAACTTCTAAGACTGTCCCGCAAAAGGAGGTCGTCTCTTCATCACGACCCGCCGGCGACGGGGCTACGGCGGAACCACACCCTGAGGAGTTCGTTCCTACAGGGTGCCGACCGTTGCCTATTTTAAGATTGAAAACACTTCCTCGGTACCAGGTCGATGCGAGCCAGTCTTGAGGTACAAATGTACGATCACAGATGATCTCCTCACCAAGGTTAAAGGAGATTACAACTGGGCCAATAAACATGTGGTGGTGCCTTTGCCTGAGGAGTCAATCACTACCCACGTGGAGGGTTTTTTAAGTGTTTACACTTACCCCTTCACGTTGGGTCCCTTAGACCTGATCATTATTGCCTTCTGCAAGAGGTACGACGTGACTCTTGGCCAGATTCACCCTTCATTCTGGAGAATAGTGATTCTCCTTCGATTCTTCGTAAACAAAATCGAGGGGTGTCCCTTCACCCTCGATCACCTTATGCGTCTCCACAGTTCCCGACTCTATCGGGGAGGATAATCAAGCTTGCTCGCTGGGCCAGTAGGGCCCCATTCTCGAGTATAGATGAGGCTCGGGACTGAGGTTGGATGGGCCGTTTTGTTCGAATAAAGACTTCAGATTTGATCCCTGCCAAGGACATGCCATTTTCCGATAAATGGAACATGAAACGTAAGTATTACTTTACCTTGAAGATTTAATCTATTGTTTCTCCTCTTATCTCCTTTTTTATGGGTGTTTTTGGTGTTGCAACTATGGCCCAGATGCCGAATGCGGTTCCTCAACTCAAGGAATGGGTTGAGGACCTTGTGTCACAGAGACCATACTCCGAGTGTGCTTGGATGGAATTATCGAAGGGTCGGTGGGAGGCCCGTAATCATGCTAAGTTTCCTTTTCTGGTTCGATAAGGTTTTGACTTTCTCCTTGTGTTGTCGAATTCTTATCGGCTCTATTTTTTTTTGTAGGTCTCCCCAAGGATGTTGCTATGAGGCCTCCATCCGAGGGTGAGGATATGCCTCTCGAGTCCCCTACTCCGAAGCAAGGTGACGAGAAGAAGAGAAAAAGGGTCCCGAGCTCTCTGGACTCGGAGAAGAAAAAACCAAATAAGAGGCTGGCGCGTAAAGCTAAGGAAAGTACCAGCACCCTCCCATCGAACTCGAT
Source organism: Nicotiana tomentosiformis (assembly GCF_000390325.3). Lineage (NCBI taxonomy): Eukaryota > Viridiplantae > Streptophyta > Magnoliopsida > Solanales > Solanaceae > Nicotiana > Nicotiana tomentosiformis. The sequence goes on along the minus strand of NC_090816.1, from coordinate 107,019,335 downwards.
CTGCCGACTGAGGGATGAGTTCGAATAAGAAGAAGAAGATAACTCCGAGCTAGTGGCTCAGGTGCGGACCACTTTGCCTCGAACTGAGGAGGTTGTTGAGAAGGCATTGACCGGTACCTGCGAACCGGAACGAGGTGCGACTGCTTTGCCCCAGGCCAGGGAGGTCGAGAGAGAGACTGGGGCTGACACTTCTAGGGCAGAGGGAGGTGCCCCGAGGGATGAGCTTAGGGAGATCGACCTTACCGGGTCCCCTCAGATCTCAGACGCCATGATAGCGAGGCCGGTATGCTAGAAAGTCGTTCCTACGAGGGGCCTAAGGGGGCGACTGATATCCACAATTTCTTGGATGGGTTAGAGTCCACTGCTTCAAAAGATATCACCGGGCTTGGTGACTTGCCGGTGCCAACGAAGGTACCATCATCGGGTGCCAGTGGGTATTCATCGAGCCCAAAGCTGGTGGATCGGTTCCCGTCCCCAGTGTTAACCCTAACCACAGGTGATCGATAGTTTTCTCTACCCCGGAGGATGCCCGGGGTTTCTCTGCCCCCGTGAGGGTTGCTAGCTACCTCAGTTGCTTGGTGATCGAAGAGGACCAATTCGTGATGGACGCGGTGGAAGAGCCTTGCCTATTCAATGAGGCCCAACACGCTTTAAATCGGGTAACTTCGAGTGTCACTCCATTATTTATTTTAAATTTGAAGTTGTAAATTGTAACGACCCAACCGGTCGTTTCGACTTTTAGAACCTCGTTTCCCTAAATAAAACTCCCCGAATATGTTTTTAATGATTTATGACTTGCGGGGATGGTTGGTTCGGGATTTGGAAGTGTTTGGGTTAAAATCGGAACACTTGGTTCCTTAAGTTAGCCTTAAAAGGGCAAATTTGACTTCGGTCAACACTTTGAGAAAACGACCCCGGAATCAGGATTTTAAGGTTCCAGCAGGTTCATATGTTAATAAGTGAACGAGTCATATTATAAGTGATGTAGGGTCTAAGGAGAGCCCTAAGTCTTAATCAAGTTGGAAATTACATGATAGACTAAAGTTCCAAATAAGTACACACAAAAACCTAACTTTGGACGAGCATGCCTCTATATATATATATATATATATATATATATATATATATATATATATATATATACCTATATATATATATAAGGAGTTATATGGTGGACAACCTATCAAATGAAAGATCTTCGAGTCTAGTTTCTAACGCTTTCGACCGTTCGTCATTTGGATATTTCTACAAGGACTTATGGACGTTTTAGTAAATGGTGTCCAGCAGGGCAAAACTTGTAATACGAGGTACAACCTGCACAGCGCAAGGTACAACTCGCTGAAGCACTTGTGCCTTTATAAGGCAGTCACGGGCAGCAGCCATTTTTGGGGATTTTCTTGAGCTAGGAATTGGTTCTTTCATGGTGGATTCGACCTTGGGGACTACTTAAGAATACAAGGTGAGTTTTTTTTGGATATTTTAAGTTAATAACATCCTATTAACACTAGTATTAACATCCTTCAATCTTTGAAATCCCTATAAATCTTTCAAGTTGTTCAAGAACACTAAATTTCCCAAACATTAGAATTTCAAGGAAAAGCTTCAAGAAGGTAATACTAATGCTTCAAGCTTATTTCTTATGAGTCGGTGAGAGTAATTCTAATAGTTGTTTCAAGTTGTTATGGTTAGATAATTGATTTCATAAACTCTAGTTCATGGCATGAATAGTGTTCTTGAGAAAATGAGGGAAAGATAAATAGTGTTCTTAGAAATGAAATTAAAGGATGCAATGAACCTATGGAATCATATTCTAGCTTAGTTGAAAGTATTCAACTAAGTAATCACCAAATTGAATGTTTTGGAAATGTCGGTTAAGGAAGACGATGAATAGTAATTTGGCGGTGTTGGAGAATTAATGTAGTATCATTGATAACTTCAAATGGGTATTGAATGATAAGAGTGGAATTGAATGTGCTAGTAAGTGAACCTATTAGATGATTTGAGCTGGAGACTTGTAGCCAACTTGAGAGCCATGAATGGATATTGATAAATATTTTTTAGTCATATTTTGATTGTAATTAGGATTGTAATTGTAGATATAAATTTGTTGGTGGCGTATGAGTATTTTACTCAATGTTACTATGTCGGAGGAGGATTAAAAGCTTGTGAATGTTAATAAAGCGAAAGCGAGTTTTGGAGCGTTGGGCATCAGTCGAGTTATTTGAAAGGCTTGGGAGCCGGCTATGGAACTTCGGAGCGAGGTAAGTCTCTTGTCTAATCCTGTGAGGAGGAAATTACCCCATAGGTGATTAAATTAATAATGGTTGTTAATTGTGGGGGCTACGTACGCACGAGGTGACGAGAGTCCGTGCGTAGCTACTATTAATGCTAATGTCCGGGTAGTTTAGGACACAAAGCATGAATTACTTGTATAAATTATATTCTTTATTTAATTGAATTATTTGATATATAAATTGTGAATTGTTAGGAAATATAATAAAGATGAAAATTTCATATGCTTAATTTTCTGTTTAAAGAAATTGTTCATCCTCCCGAATTTATCTTATAATGAATATACTCTCCTTCCGGAGGTACATAAGAAAATGTCCTCCTTTCTTGTGGAGCGGGCCGAATGCCTCGGTAGGATAGATGCATCTATGGATCGTGCCGCACGTCCCTCGGCAGTGTACACGAAACTCTGGATCGGGCCGTACGACCTCGGCAGAAATCGCGCTTAATAATAATAATAATTTCACGATACTTGGACAGTTTATTACAGCTTGTAAAGCTATTTGATAAATTGAAAATTTATTGAAATTGAATTGTAGCTTGTAAAGCTATTTGATAAATTGAAAATTTATTGAAATTGAATTGCAGCTTGTAAATCTATTTGATAAATTGGAATTTTTATTGAAATTGAAGGATTTAATTAATAGATTAGAAATTATTTGAATTGAAGGAATTTAATTAATATATTGAGAATTATTGGAATTTAATTACCTATGTTGGTACAATAAAATTATTGTTAACTCTGTGAATCACGTTGATATAAATATTTCTATTTTCATGATTATTTAATATTATTGACCCATAGTGAGTGTCATAGTCGGCCATCTCGTCTCTACCTCTTCGAGATTAGGCTTGATACTTACTGGGTACACGTTGTTTTCGTACTCGTACTGCACTTGCTGCACATTTTATTGTGCAGGTACATATATGTATAGCGGCCTTGTGGGCACAGAGGTGTGGTTAATAATTGTGGGGACATAGGTGAGCTGCATTCTATATTACGATCTGCAGCTAATAGAGTATCCTTCAGAGTTATTATATTTTCCTCTCTAATTTGTATTCTAGACAGATGCTGTCTTTTATTTTCATTCCCTAGTAAATGCTCATGCACTTGTGACACCGGATTTTAAGATGATTATGGGTTGCACTGTATTGGAAATTTTTAAAGATATTAGTACGTATTTGGTAAATGTCATCTTCTGCTATTTAATTGAGGGGAACAACTATGACTTCAAAAATATTAAAATGAGAATTTATTTAGTATTTATTGTTGGTTTGTCTGACAGCGGTGTCCGACGCCATCACGACCTATAGGTGAAATTGGGTCGTGACATAAATAATCCTAACATATTTCTTTACGCTTGCAGGCCTCGGTATTGCACCATGAGGCTTTCCTCCGAATTCGGGAGGAGTTAACTGTAACACCCCGAAAAAATTTTGAAGTACTTAAGTGGTAAGCCCGGTAAATTTTGCCAAGAAAATAATGTTTTATGGTGTCAGACTAGGCTTATGTGTTTGAGGATTGTAGAAATTCTTCGCGGCTCGCAAGCTCACCGCGGCTCGGACTTTTTTTGGGTTGAACAATGCACCGGAAAGTAAAGAAAACTTTTTGGCGAAAAAGTGCATTTATGCGGTCCATTATGCGACCGCAGAATCACTCTACGAACCACATAATGGCCGTAGAGTGAGGCAGTTAATTAGACCAATTGGAAGCAATTAGGCGATCGACTATGTAACCGCATAACTGTTATGTGGTGCATTATGCGACCACATAACGATTATGCGGATCGCATAGTGACCGCATACACAGACAATTCTTTTGGCTATTTTGTAACCAACTATGCGACCGATATGCGGTCCGCATATCGGTTATGCGATCGTATACCTTGTTCCGGAGCTTCATTTTTGGTTTTTTAAAACCCGACCCTATTTCGTTAAATACACTCTTTGGGTCATGAAAAGGGCCTTGAAACCTTAATGCACATCTAGTGTTTGATAAAATGCTCAAATGAACTAGAACCATAACTATCTTTCTAATTTTGGTTCAATTTGTTATATTTCTAAAAAAGATTGAAGTTGCTAAGAATTCCGGAATATTTAGAGTGTAAGGAAGCTCAAGTGAGGTATGTTGGCTAAACTCTTCTTTAAGAATTGGAATTCTCATTATCCTTGTAAGTTCTGAGATGTTGATTATAAATTGAGTATTCCGATAATTTTTGTGATGAAGATATATGTTCAATTCGTATATCAAATGCTCTTATCATATTGCATTATAAATTGAGGATGTGTCCCAAACTATGGATTATGTATCCACATGTTATAATTTCTAGTCTTGATTTATGTGAAAGTTATTATGCCAAGTTGTGTAGAGATTGCGATTGTGATACACCTCCACCCGCATATATTGGGGTGAGGAGAATGACCGCTTTGTGTGGGCATTATGGTATAGAGATTGTGATTGTCACACACCTCCACCTGCATATATATTAGGGTGGGGCGGCATGACTGCTTTGTGTAGGGATTATGATATTGTGGGACTGCACCTCCACTCGCTTACATTGGGGTGAGGCGGTACGACCGCTTTGTGTATGGTTTTGGTATTGCTGTGGCTCCACCATCCGCATACATTGGAGTGAGGCGGCATAGCCGCTTTGTGTTGGTATTGGTATCGTTGATGCATTTCCACCCGCATACATTGGGGTGAGGCGGCATAGCCGCTTTGTGTAGGTTCTTGGTATTGTGGTTATACATCCACCCGCATACATTGAGGTGAGGCGGCAGGGCCGCTTGATTAGAGTTGTGTTATTGCACGTACACCTCCACCAGCATACATCGGGTGAGGTGGCGGGGCCGCTTTGTGTGAAGATGGTTATAGAGGATCTCATCTTAAATCCTATAAATATTGTTGATAGCTTTTAATAAGCTTGCTATGGTTGAGACAATTATCTATAATATTCTATTTCCACACCGGTTCATCATAATTATCTTGTATTTCTAAATTCTTATATTAGTGTTTAGTTTTCATACTAGTACTATTCGACGGTACTAACGTCCCTTTTTCCGGGGGCGCTGCATCTTTAAATGGATGCAGGTGGTTCCACAGCAAGAGACATTGATCAGTGATAGCAGTACACCTTCTTCCCTGCTGACTTGGTGAGCCCCACTTCATCCCGGGGTCATGTATCTTTTGTTCTTTATGTATTATGGTTGAGGTATAGCCGGGGCCTTGTTGCCGACATTATCATTGTACTCTTCTTTATCTATAGAGTCTCTGTAGACAGTGTGAGTTGTGTATTGGTACTGGGAAAGACAAACTATGCTATGTTGTAGTTGTATTACTTGTCCATTTGAGACTTTAAAAATGGTGAAACTTATGGTAAGAAATTGATAATTGCAGACACGACCACTTTATTGTTTAATTAAGGAAAAAATATATTCTCTTTATTCATGAATGAGTTTGGGTAGAAGAAATCTAACAAGCTTGCTCGGTCGAGTTCACTCGGTTGAGCGCCGGTCGCGCTCCACGGTTTTGGGACGTGACAAACTTGGTATCAGAGCCTAAGGTTTTAAAGTGTCCTAGGATGTCTCGGAGCCGTGTCTAGTAGAGTCCTTATTATCGGTGTGTTGTCGACCACATCTATAATTAGGATGCTACATGGGCATTTAGGAATAATACCCTTCTTTCATGTTCTTGATCGTGCGATAAAGCTTGTTGTAAGATTGTTCCTCCTTTAACTCCCAAGTTGCTCTAATTTTCAGTACATGGCACCTAAGAAGAAGGCAAGAACTGGCCAAAGAGCCAATGTGACCCCAGGAGTGACAGTTAATCCTATAATTGATGATGCGGGTGAGCACCCGAGGAGTGAGAATATTCCTCCAGCTACTACACTGCCTGACTCTACTATAACTGATCAGGCCGCACATGTCCCTACCCCTACAGAAGGTGCAACGGTTCCTCCAACTGATATTCTATTTCCACCTCTAGCTCCAACTTCTGATTCTGGTGTGTCTGATATTGATATTAGGGGAGCCATACAAATGTTGACACAGATAGTGGCTTCTCAGGCCCAGAGATCGAGTGTTGGGCCTACTTCTTCCAGTCATCCAGGGGAATCTGCTAGTTCTAGGGTGAACAAGTTCCTTTAGTTAGATCTTCCAATGTTTATGGGTACTGATCCATAGGAGGACCCCCAGGACTTCATTGATGAGATGCACAAAACTCTCCGGGTTATGCATGCTACAGAGACGGAGGGAGTAGAGTTGGCCTCCTACTGCCTGAAAGGGGTGGCCTATTCTTGGTTTGAGTTGTGGGAGGAATCCCGTGAGGAGGGAAGCCCTCCGGCAAGGTGGGGTGAGTTCACAAATGCCTTTATGGATCATTTCTTGCCTGCCGAAACTAAGGCAGCTCGTGCCGCTGAGTTTGAAAGCTTGAAGCATGGTAGTATGAATGTGTGGGAGTACCATATGGAGTTTGTGCGCCTGTCCAAGTATGCTATTCACATGTTGCCCACTATGGAGGAAAGAGTGCACCGGTTTGTACAGGGCCTTAGCCCCTTAGTTATAAATGAGGCCTCTACAGCTGCCTTGAATTTCAATATGAACTATAGTAAGATGGTGGTATTTGATCAAGCCACAGAGACCCACAAATTGAAGAATAGAATGGAGTGTCAGAGTAGCAGCAAGACACAGTCTGTGGGCAACTTTGGTGGTTCTTCCGGAGGTAGTGGTGGTAGGTCGGCATTCAGGGGAGCGTCATCAGGACCATCCCAATCATTCGCCCAGTCTTTGATGGGTGCACAATCATCTGGACCCAGTCAGGGCAACAGGAGACCCCACCAGCAGGGTCGACCTGACAGAAGGTTTCAGCAGCGGAGGCTTTCCATGCCCTAAGTGTGGGAGGATGCATGGTCCTATTTCATAGACCTACCAGTATGCTATGGGTGTGGTTTGCTGGTTATATTTAGAGATATTACCGCTCGTCCCGCGGAAATATGGGCAGAGGCGTGGCACAACCTGCTAATTCTGCAGCTACTACATCTACAACACCTCCAGCTCGAGGCACCCAGCGCCCGCAGGGCGTGGTGCATCTAAAGGTGGTGCACAAAATTCGGGAGGACCCATAAGATTTTATGCTATGCGGAGACGTCGGGAATCAGAGGCTTCTCTAGATGTTGTCACAGGTATATTGACTGTCCAATCTCATGATATATATGCTCTTATTGATCCCGATTTCACTTTGTCATATGTCACTCCTTATGTTGCTATGGAATTTGGGATAGAACTAGAACAACGTTATGAGCCGTTCTCTGTATCTACTCCGGTTGGTGAGTCTATTTTGGCCGCACGGGTTTATAGGGATTGTGTTGTCACATTGCGTGGTCGGGACACCGTGGCCCATCTTATTGAATTGAGAATGGTCGATTTTGATGTGATAATAGGGATGGATTGGCTTTATTCTTGTTTTGCCAAGCTTGATTGCCGAACCAGAACTGTTAGGTTTGAATTTCCAAATTAGCCAGTTATTGAGTGGAAGAGTGATGATGTAGTGCCGAAGGGTAGGTTTATTTCTTACCTAAAGGCCACGAAAATGATCAACAAAGGATGTCTTTACCATTTGGTCCGGGTTACGGACACCGATGCTGAGGCACCTACACTTGAATCTGTGCCTGTTGTGAATGAATTTCCGGGAGTCTTTCCGGATGAACTCCCTGGGATCCCACCAGACAGGGAGATTGATTTTGGGATTGATGTTATGCCAGACACACATCCTATATCCATTCCACCCTACAGAATGGCACCAGCAGAATTAAAAGAGCTAAAGGAACAGTTGAGAGATTTGTTAGAAAAGGGTTTTATCCGGCCAAGTGTGTCGCCTTGGGGTGCACGGGTCCTTTTTTTAAGAAAGAAAGATGGATCACTGAGAATTTGTATTGACTATCGACAACTTAATAAGGTAACAGTCAAAAATAAGTACCCACTGCCAAGGATAGATGACTTGTTTGATCAATTGCAATGTGCCAGGTACTTCTCCAAAATCGATTTACGATCCGGGTATCACCAATTGAAGATCAGGGAGTGGGATATTCCGAAAATAACTTTTAGAACCCGGTATGGGCATTTTGAATTTCTGGTAATGTCTTTTGGGCTAACAAATGCCCTAGCAGCCTTCATGGATCTTATGAATCACGTTTTCAAGCCATTTCTCGACTCTTTTGTGATAGTGTTTATTGACGATATTCTTATATATTCACGAAGTCGAGAAAACCATGCCGATCATCGCAGGGTAGTTCTGCAAACCCTGCATCAGCACCAGTTATATGCAAAGTTTTTAAAGTGTAAATTTTGGCTTGAATTAGTCATATTCTTGGGTCATATAGTTTCTAGTGATGGAATTAAGGTTGATCCTCAGAAAATTTCACCGGTGAAGAATTGGCTGAGTCCTACAAGTCTAACAGAGATTCGCAGTTTCTTAGGCTTAGCTAGATATTACAGAAAGTTTGTGGAGGGGTTTTCTACTCTTGCCTCTCCATTGACTAAATTGACGCAGAAGGCAATTAAGTTCCAATGGTCAGATGCTTGTGAAAAGAGTTTCCAGGAATTGAAAGCAAGACTGACTACGACGCCGGTGTTGACTCTACCAGAGGGTATGGATGGATTTGTGGTATATTGTGATACTTCAAGAATCGGGTTTGGGTGTATATTAATGCAACATGGGAAGGTGATAGCTTATGCTTCTAGGCAACTAAAGAATCATGAAAAGAACTATCCAACACATGATTTAGAACTTGCAGCAGTGGTATTTGCATTAAAAATTTGGCGTCGTTATTTATATGGGATCCATGTTGATATATTCACGGACCATAAGAGCCTTCAATATATTTTCAAGCAGAAGGAATTGAATCTGAGGCAGAGAAGATGGCTTGAGTTACTTAAGGACTACGACATCGATATTCTATATCATCCGAGAAAGGCCAGTATTGTGGCTGATGCTCTTAGTAGGAAATCTATGGGTAGTTTGGCTCACTTGGAGGCATATCAGAAGCCATTAGCCAAGGAAGTTCATCGATTGGATAGTTTGCGAGTTCGTCTTACGGACTCTAGTGAAGGAAGGGTAATTGTGCGAAATAGGGCTGAATCATCGCTTGTTGTGGAAGTTAAAGAGAAACAATAAAACGATCCATTGTTGGTGCAATTGAAAGAGGGGATTCATAAACATAAGACCATGGCCTTTTCTTTTGGCATGGATGATGGTACACTAAGGTACCAAGGGCGACTATGTGTTCCAAATGTGGATGGTCTTCGGGAAAGAATTATGACTGAAGCTCACACTTCTAGGTATTCCGTGCACCCAGGTTCTACGAAAATATATCATGATCTTAAGGAAGTCTATTGGTGGAATGATATGAAGAGGAATGTGGCGGACTTTGTAGCAAGATGTCCGAACTGTCAGCAAGTGAAGGCCGAACACTAAAGGCCCGATGGGTTGGCACAGAACATAGAAATTCCAATGTGGAAATGGAAAATGATTAATATGGACTTTGTGGTAGGATTACCGCGCACTCCGCGCAAGTTTGACTCAATTTGGGTGATTGCGGATCGACTCACGAAATCAGCACACTTTTTGCCGGTTAAGTCTTCCGACACAGTGAAGCAGTATGCTCAGTTGTATATTAAAGAAATAGTCAGGTTGCATGGCACCCCAGTTTCCATCATTTCTGATCAGGAGGACCAATTCACTGCTAATTTTTGGAAGAAATTTTAGCAAGGTTTTGGGTACTCAAGTAAATCTTAGTACAACCTTTCACCCGCAGACTGACAGGCAGGCAGAGCGGACTATTCATATGCTTGAGGATATGTTGCGCGCTTGTGTTATAGACTTCAAAGGTAGATGGGATGATCATTTACCACTCATAGAATTTGCCTACAACAATAGCTATCACACTAGCATTCAAATGGCATCGTTCGAGGCTTTATATGGTAGGAGATGTAGATCTCCCATTGGGTGGTTCGCAATTGGGAAAGCAAAGTTGATAGGGCCAGACCTCGTGCATCAGGCTATGGAAAAAGTTAAAATTATTAAGGAGCTGTTGAAGACTGCTCAGAGTATTCAGAAATCCTATTCAGATATTCGTCGTAGAGATTTGGAATTCAAAAAAGATAATTGGGTATTTTTGAAAGTTTCCCCCATGAAGGGTGTAATGCGATTTGGTAAGAAAGGAAAATTGAGTCCGAGGTATGTCGGACCGTACAAAATCATTCAGAGGATCGTTGAGGTAGCATACAAGCTTGAGCTACCACTTGAGATGTCATTAGTACACCCGGTATTTTATGTGTCTATGTTAAAGAAAGTAGTTGGAGACCCGACAGTCATTGTTCCGGTTGAGACTATTGAGGTAAATGAAGAATTGACTTATGAAGAGATTCCATTTTCTATTATTGATCGGCAAGTTCGAATGTTGAGAAACAAAGAAATTGCATCCGTGAAAGTGCTATGGTGAAACCAACAGGTTGAATAGGCTACTTGGGAGGCCGAAGAAGAAATGAAGAAAAAGTATCCTTATTTATTTGAATAACCATGTAATTATGAGTTGTGCCTTATGAAAATGCTAAGGGATATTCCTATAAAATATGTATGACTTGTACATTTGGTGTTAAGGGTGTTCCATTCTGGTAATATAATTGCTTGTGAGGCTACAGTTGGTGTTATTTTATATTATGTTACGTTGTTGGATTATGTATATGCTGTTAGGATGCGTTTCTGTGGCTCTCTGACAGGTGGATAGGCCTAATTACAAGGGAAACTCTTGCGAAATTTTTGGAAATTTAGGGAGTTAGTCAAATTTGGGGCTGCTAGTTTGTGGTATAAAACAAACTAAGTTGAATAAGATGCTAATGACAGATTTTACCCTCATTCGATGACGAATGATCCTAAGCGGGGGAGAGTGTAACACCACGAAAAAATTTTGAAGTACTTAAGTGGTAAGCTCGATAAATTTTGCAAAGAAAATAATGTTTCATGGTGTCGAACTAGGCTTACGTGTTTGAGGATTGTAGAAATTCTTCGCGGCTCACAAGCTCGCAGCGGCTCAGACTTTTTTTGGGTTGAACAATGCACCAGAAAAATAAAGAAAAATTTTTGGCGGAAAAATGCATTTCTGCGGTCTATTATGCGACCGCAGAATCACTCTGCGGACTGCATAATGGCCGCAGAGTGAGGCAGTTAATTGGACCAATTGGAAGCAATATGCGGTCGACTATGCGACCGCATAACTGTTATGCGGTGCATTATGCTACCGCATAACGGTTATGCGGACCGCATAGTGACCGCATACACAGACAATTCTTTTGGCTTTTTTGTAACCAACTATGCGACCGATATGCTGTCCGCATATCGGTTATGCAATCGCATATACCTTGTTTCGGAGCTCCATTTTTGAGTTTTTAAAACCCGACCCTATTTCGTTAAATACACTCTTTGGGTCATTTTTGAGCTATTATCTGACATTTTAGAGTGAGAGAGGGTGCCCTAGAGTGAGAAGGTGTTCTCCAATATTTGTCCTTCAAATATTGCCCAAGTTTTGGAAGATTAAGAAGGGAAAACTCACTAGGTCTTCATCCTAGAGGTAAGATTCTACATCCTAACCCTCACTTTCGACTTTTGTGTAGAATTGGATAATTAGCAAGATAGTTTATGGGCAGTAGGGTTGTTTATTTACATGCATGTGATATCAAGGGGTGTAGAAAGATTTTTGAACTAGGCATGGTAAATATTGGGTTGTGGGATGATGGAATTCTCCATAAAAGGGCCTTGAAACCTTAATGCACACCTAGTGTTTGATAAAATGCTCAAATGAGCTAGAACCATAATCATCTTCCTAATTTTGGTTCAATTTGTTATATTTCTAAAATAGATTGAAGTTGCTAAGAATTCCGAAACATTTAGAGTGTAAGGAAGCTCAAGTGAGGTATGTTGGCTAAACTCTTCTTTAAGAATTAGAATTCTCGTTATCCTTGTAAGTTCCGAGATGTTGATTATAAATCGAGTATTCCGATAATTTTTGTGATGAAGATATATGTTCAATTCGTATTTCAAATGCTCTTATCATATTGCATTATAAATTGAGGATATGTCCCAAACTATGGATTACGTATCCACATGTTATAATTTTTAGTCGTGATTTATATGAAAGTTATTATGCCAAGTTGTGTAGAGATTGCGATTGTGATACACCTCCACCCGCATACATTGGGGTGAGGCGGCATGACCGCTTTGTGTAGGGATTATGGTATAGATATTGTGATTGTGACACACCTTCACCCGCATATATATTGGGGTGAGGCGGCATGACCGCTTTGTGTAGGGATTATGATATTGTGGGACTGCACCTCCACCCGCTTACATTGGGGTGAGGCGGTACGACCGCTTTGTGTATGGTTTTGGTATTGCTGTGGCACCACCACCCGCATACATTAGGGTGAGGCGGCATAGCCGCTTTATATTGGTATTGATATCGTTGATACATTTTCACCCGCATATATTGGGGTGAGGCGGCATAGCCGCTTTGTGTAGGTTCTTGGTATTGTGGTTATACATCCACCGGCATACATTGAGGTGAGGCGGTAGGGCCGCTTGATTAGAGTTGTGGCATTGTACGTACACCTCCACCTACATACATCGGGTGAGGCGGCGAGGCCGCTTTGTGTGAAGATAGTTATAAAGGATCTCATCTTAAATCCTATAAATGTTATTGATAGCTTTTAATAAGCTTGCTATGGTTGAGACAGTTATCTATATTATTCTATTTCCGCACTAGTTCATCATAATTATCTTGTATTTTTAAATTCTTAAATTGGTGTTTAGTTTTCATTCTAGTACTATTCGACGGTACTAACGTCCCTTTTTTCGGGGGTGCTGCATATTTAAATGGATGCAGGTGGTTCTACAGCAGGAGATATTGATCAGTGATAGCAGTACACCTTCTTCCCTGTTGACTTGGTGAGCCCCACTTCATCCCGGGGTCATGTATCTTTTGTTCTTTATGTATTATGATTGAGGTATAGTCGGGGCCTTGTTTCCGGCATTATCATTGTACTCTTCTTTATCTATAGAGGCTCCGTAGACATAGTGTGGGTTGTGTATTGGTACTGGGAAAGACAAACTATGCTATGTTGTGGTTGCATTACTTGTCCATTTGAGACTTTAAAAATGGTGAAACTTATGGTAAGAAATTGGTAATTGCAAACACGACCACTTTATTGTTTAATTAAGGAAAACATATATTCTCTTTATTCATGAATGAGTTTGGGTAGAAGAAATCTCACAGGCTTGCTCGGTCGAGTTCACTAGGTTGAGCGTCGGTCGCGATCCACGGTTTTGGGGCATGACATTAACCCAGCACGAAGATGAGGTTCGAGAGCTCACCAAGAAGAGGGATACTTATAAGCTTCTGAGTGAGAAGCTTCAGACCGAGTAAGAAGCAGCTCGGAATGAGCATACCGAGTGGGCCGAACAGATAAATTGAGTACTTAAAGATAGTGACGACGAACTTGACTCAGTGGCTAACGATCCGATCCTGCAGGTTCGACAAAGGCTTGAACAAATCAGGCAGCTCCAAGCGCAGGTAGATGCGATACAAACTGAGGCCGAGGAGTTCAAGAAAAACATGGACCTCACAACCTCACAAAAGGAAGCTGTCCAAGCACAACTGGCGTCGGCCGAGGCTCAGCTTCGGGCTGCAAAGGAGAAGACCTCGGTGCAGGCCAAGAGGATTGAGGAGCTTCGATCTGGGCTTAACTCGGCTATTTCTAGCCAAGAGAGCCTGGCCACGGAGCTCGAGGCAGCCAAATCTGATGTGGTCGTGGCCAATACAAAGGCCGATGCTAAAGTGGCCCAATTCAAGGTTGACGTCGAGGCTATTCAGGCACATGCCAATAGCATGGTGGATCATGCAAGGTGGGAAGCTCGAAGGGAATCCATCGAGGGAGTCTATGCTCAGGGCTTTGACATACTGGCGGAAATCGAGAATGCCAAGGTAGAAGAAGCCGGGGCTCGGAAGCTGCCTTTTCCCGAGAAAGGTTCCGAGAGCTTAACTGAATCTGAAGGTCGGGAAGACCCCGATGATGAAGACGCTGCCCCCGATGAGGACCGGGCCACTTAGGAATTTAGATGTTTTTATTGGCCATTGTACATTTCTATATTGGGCCATTTTGGCCTTTGTAAAAAGATTATATATACAAGGCTTTCTTTCCACTTTGGCTTTCAAAATTTTCCTTTGCTTTATTACTTGTATTCATAAGGGCCGAAACGCCTTAACATAAAGTAATTTAGGTTGTGTTCAAAAGTTCAAACAAACCTTGCTTTTGCCCTACTTTATTTTAAGGCATCTTGGGGGTTCAGTGTTACCGGAACATTTTTCCTATGTAGGTAGTCGAGATTGTAGTTTGTCGAGGGTAGATTTTAGAACCCGAGTAATCTATGTGGGCATGGTTCCTTTGACCGTTTAGCCCTTATAATAAATCCTACCTATCAAAACCCTTCCTTTACGAAGTAATTTCCTCACTACAGTTGATATCCGAAGGTAATGCATATCTGAGGGTAATACCCTCCCCCCTAGTATTCGAGGTTGATTTTATAGTGACCTCGGATATTGTTGAATTGATATTCGATACCGATTCATGATCGGACTTGATTCTAAGTTAGCATGATCCATTGTTGCCTCGTCAAAAACCCTACCGAAAAACCCATTTGGGACAAAACCGGTCTAAGGAAAAAAGAGTGCAACGCGTGCTTTCAGACCTAAAAACTTCGTTTCGCTTCTTGTTGATCACCTGCAAGTGTTAATCGTTAATCTAAAATAAAAAGGAAATGAAATAGGGTCGTACCTTAGCAGTAATATCGTTTTAGGTGGGGATATATTCCAATTGCTCGGTAGTTGTTCTCCGTTCATCATTCCGAGATTATAGGATCCTTTCCCCGTGACCTCGAGAATCTGGTACGGTCATTCCCAGTTCATACCCAATTTCCCTTTGTTCGGATTTCGGGTATTTATGGTGACTTTCCTTAGGACTAAGTCCCCGACATTAAAGTATCGAAGTTTGGCCCTTCTATTGTAATACCTCTCGATCCATTGTTTTTGGGCAGCCAATCGAACAAGGGCGGCCTCACGCCTTTCATCCAATAGTTCCAAGCTCGTATTCATGGCCTCGTCATTTGACTCTTTTGTTGTATATCAGTATCTGATACTTGGTTCCCCGACTTCAACCTGTATTAAGGCTTCGGCGCCATAAACCAATGAAAACGGAGTAGCCCCGGTACTGAATTTTGCAGCCGTGCGGTATGCCTAAAGGACTTCGAGTAGGATCTCCTTCCATTTCCCTGTGGCGTCGGTTACCCTCTTCTTAAGGTTTTGGATTATAGTTTTGTTGGTCAATTCAGCTTGCCCGTTCCCGCTAGGGTGATAAGGTATCGATAAGATTCTTTTGATCTTAAGATCTTCGAGAAACTTGGTCACTTTGCTGCCGATAAACTGTTTCCCGTTGTCACACACAATTTCGGATGGCATCTCGAACCGACATATGATGTGGTCCCAAATGAAGTCGATGACTTACTTCTCCCTAACCTTCTCGTATGCCTGTGCTTCAACCCACTTAGAAAAATAGTCAGTCATAAATAAGATAAATTGAGCCTTACCTGGTGCCCATGGAAGAGAGCCAATGATGTCCATTTCCCACTTTATGAATGGCCATGGTGACAAGACTGAATGCAGCAGTTCCCCAGTTGGTGAATCATTGGAGCATATCTTTGGCATTTGTCACATTTTCGAACAAACTCCTTCGTATCTTTTTCCATGTCGATCCAGTAATAGCCGGCTCTTATTACCTTTTGAACCAATGATTTGGCGCCTGAATGATTTCCGCAAGTGCCCTCATGAACTTCCCTCAGAACATACTCGGTATCTCCCGATCCCAGACATATTGCTAGTGGGCCATCGAACATTCTTCTGAACAAGGTTCCGTCTTTGGACAAGGTGAATCAGGCTGTCTTTGTGCGTAGGGCCCTCGATTATTTTGGATCTGAGAGAAGTTTCCCAGTCTTCAAATATTCTACGTATTTATTTCTCCAATCCCAGGTTAAGCTTGTGAAATTTATCTCGGCGTGACCTTCTTCGACTACTGACCTCGTGAGTTGCACAACGGCCCCTGAGTTAAGCTCGTCGTCCTCGACCGACGACCTTAAGTTTGTGAGGGCATAGGCCTCACTATTTTGATCTCGAGGCACGTGCTGCAAAGTCCATTCTTTAAACTAATGTAATGTTACTTGTAACTTATCTAGGTACCTTTGCATTCGTTATTCTCTGACTTCGAACGTTCCATTAACCTGATTCACCACAAGGAGGGAGTTACACTTAGCTTCGATCACCTCTCCCCCAAGCTTTTGGCTAGCCCGAGACCTGCAATCATGGCCTCATATTCGGCCTCGTTATTAGTCAACTTCACAGTTTTAATGGATTGTCTAACCATGTTGCACGTGGGTGGCTTCAGTACGATGCCAAGTCGGACCCTTTTGCATTTGATGCATCGTCCGTAAAGAGGGTTCAGATTCCTGAGGATGTTCCCAAGTTTACCAACAACTCTTTTTTGACCTCGGGTATTAGGGCCTGCGTGAAGTCGGCCACATCTGCCAAGATTTGAGACTTAATGGCTGTTCGGGGTCGATATTCGATATCGTACCCGCTGATTTTCACGACCCATTTAGCTAATCATCCCGAGAGTTCGGGTTTATGCATTATTTTTCATAATGGGTAAGTTGTCACAACACATATAGAGTGGCACTGAAAGTATGGTTTCAGTTTTCTAGAGGCGCTTAACAAAGCAAGGGCCAATTTTTCTAGGTGGGGATATCTTGTTTCGGCCTCACCCAAGGTCCGACTAACATAATAAATCGTAAATTGCGTACCTTGTTCTTCCCGAACTAGGACTCCACTTACCGCTATCTCTGATACTGCTAAATATAAGTACAATTGTTTGTCTATCCTTGTCGTGTGAAGCAGTGGCGGGCTCGACAAGTATCGCTTAAGTTCTTCCAGGGCTCATTGACATTCCGGAGTCCATGTGAAGTTATTTTTCTTCTTCAGCAATGAGAAAAATCGATGATTCTTATCGGAGGACCTCGAGATGAATCGCCCCAGGGCGGCTATGCGCCCGGTTAGCCTCTGCACGGCCTTCATGTTGTCTACTACCGTGATATCCTCGATAGCTTTGATCTTGTCGGGGTTGATCTCGATTCCTCGATTGGATACCATGAATTTGAGAAATTTACCTGACCCGACTCCGAACGCGCATTTTTCTGGATTCAATTTCATGTTGTACTTCCTCAATATACTGATGTTTCCTACAAATGCTTCAAATGGTCCTCTGCTAGTAGGGACTTAACTAACATGATATCAATATAAACTTCAATACATTTCCCTATTTGTTCTTCGAACATCCGGTTTACTAGGCGTTGGTAAGTGGCACCAATATTTTTTAATCCAAATGGCATTATGTTATAGCAGTATGTGCCATACTTAGTGATGAAGGAGGTCTTTTCTTGATCATCTGGGTTCATTTGTATTTGGTTGTACCCGAAATAGGCATCGAGAAAACTGAGGATCTCGTGGCCGGCTGTGGCATCGATCATGCGATCGATGTTAGGCAAAGGAAAAGAGTTCTTGGGGCATGCCTTATTTAAATCTTTGTAATCCACACACATTCTTAGTTTGTTCCCTTTCTTAGGGACTACTACTACGTTTGCTAGCCATTCGGGGTATTTGACTTCCCGGATGGACCCTATTTTAAGGAGTTTAGTTACCTCATCTTTGATGAAGGCATTCTTGATCTCGGACTGGGGTCTCCTTTTCTGCTTCACCGGATGGAATTTCGGGTTCAAGCTCAATTTATGAGTGGTGATCTCTGGTGGGTTTCCTGTCATGTCAAGATGGGACCAAGCAAAATAATCCATGTTAGCTATAAGAAATTGAATGAGTTTTTTCTAAGCTCGGGAGTTAACCCCGTGCCCAGGTATACCTTTTAATCGGGCAGATGTTTGATTGGTATGACCTGCTCCAGCTCTTCGACCGTGATTTGGTAGCGTCGGAATCATCGGAGACTATGAAGGATCGAGAAACCCCATAATCATCGTCTTCGTTAGTCCCCTGCTTATCTAGTTGGGTTGAGGCCGCCATCTGTGATTGCTATTTGGCTTCCTGTTTTGCTTTCGAATTTGGCTCATTTATCGATGAAAGTGTTGATATTGGAATCACTTCATCGACGACAAACATTTCCTTCGCGGCGGGCTGCTCCCCGTAGATTGTTTTAATCCCTTCTGGTGTTGGGAATTTTACCACCTGGTGAAGGGTCGAGGGCACGACCCTCATGTTGTGGATCTACGGTCTCTCGAACAAGGCGTTATATCTCATGTCCCCTTCGATCATATAAAACTTGGTCTCCTAGATGGTCCTGACTACGTTCACTGGTAATGTTATTTCTCCCTTAGAAGTTTCACAAGCCATGTTGAGTCCGTTTAGAACTCGAGTTGTGGGCACGATTTTGTCCTGTAGGCCGAGTTGTTCTACGACCCTCAATCGAATGATGTTGGTCGAACTACCTGGATCAATTAACACACGTTTAACTCGAGTTTTATTCATCAGTATAGATATTACCAGTGCATCGTTATTGGCTGTATGATTCCTTATGCATCCTCGTCGTTGAAAGATAAGGTTCCTTCTGGTATGTAGTCCCGAATTCACTTCTCCCTCGTGATTGACACCTTGGTGCATTTTAACATCGGACCTTGGGGAACATCGACCCCTCCGGTAATTATATGAATGACGTGTTGAGGTTCTTCTTGCTCGTTTTGTTTATTGGAATCCCTGCTTTTGAAATGATTCTTGGCTCGATCACTCAGAAACGCCCATAGATGCCCGTTGTTGAATAACCTGGCTACTTCTTCTCTCAACTATTGACAATCTTCCGTTTTGTGGCCATGGGCTCCATGATATTTGCACATTTGGTTGGGATTTCTCTGGGTCTGGATCGGTTTGTAAAGGTCGAGGCCATTTGGTATCTTTGATGTGTCCGATAGCTGATACGATGAAGCCTGCGTCAACATTAAAGTTATATTCTGATAATTATGGTACCTCTTTAGGTCCGATAGGCCTGTCAAAGTCGTTCTTACTCATAAGCCCTCGAGAGCTCTAGCCTTGATCACTCATCCTTTCATTTCGTACAGGATTTTGCCCAGATCCGCTGCTCCTACGATCTTCATTATACGGCTGGTACCGATCCCTGTTCAACCTCGGTTCTCGGTTAATGTCCCTCTTGATTCTATCAAAGGGCCTAATAGGATAAACGGACCCGGAAGGAACCCCAAATTGGTCATCTTCGACCCTGATCTTTGATTGATACCGATTGTGCACATCGGCCCAAGTAACAATTGGGTATTCTATCAAATTCTGCTTCAATTACTACGAAACCACTGAACTTCGAATATTGAGTCCTTGGGTGAAAGCTTGAACAGCCCAATCATTGGCGACCGGTGGCAGATCTATTCGTTCTATATGGAATCGAGACACGAATTCTCTGAGCATTTCGTTGTCCTTCTGCCTTACCTTAAAAAGGTCCAACTTCCTGGTTTCGACCTTGATGGCCCCAGCGTGTGCCTTTACAAAAGAATCTGCAAGCATAGCAAATAAATCAATAGAGTTCAGTGGTAAACTGTGGTACCATATCATAGCTCCCCTTGACAGGGTTTCCCCAAATTTCTTTAGCAAGACATATTCGATCTCGTCATTCTCTAGATCATTCCCTTTGATAGCATATGTGTAAGAGGTGACATGCTCGTTTGGGTTGGTCGTTCCATTGTATTTAGGAATCTCAGGCATGCAGAACTTCTTGGGAATCGGTTTGGGAGCTGCGCTCGGGGGAAGTGTTTTTGCACAAACTTTTTGGAATTCAAACCCTTCAATATTGTGGTGCCCCCGGGATTTGATCGACCCTGGAATTGTAAGTTTTCACCTTCTTGTCGTTTGCCTCAATCTTCTTTTCCCCCGACTCAACTCGTTTTGTCAATTCTTCGAGCATCTTCATGATTGCAGGATCGACCCCTGATTCTTTCTCGTTCGATTTTCTTGAAACCGATTCGACCATGTGGACAACTTCCTGGGACGGCTCGGGCTCGATCCTGCTCAGTGGGTGATTCTGGTTTTGGAGCTGGGCTATCGCTGCTTGTTGAGTTTGCAACATTTTGAAGATCACCCGTAGGTTGATCCCGCCCTCTTTTCCGCTATGTGTGCTTTGAGCGGCTGATCGAACATCTCTATGGATGCTGCTCTCGGGATCGACGGCCAAATTTGCATTGATGACTACATGCGAGCTGACGTCGATTGGATCTACAGCCGGAACTCCATCGAGGCCAACTGGAGGTACGTCGTTCCCTGGTGCTATGTTATCATTTTCGTCGTGGTGACCAAAATCATTGTCCACATGTATGGGTGCTGACTGAGAGTTCGACATTTTGATCCTGGAATCAAAGATACTCCAAAGAACCAGTGTAAAATAGTGTGTGTTATGAAAGTTTGTACCAGTTAATCACTATTATCCTTAGCCCCACGGTGGACACTAAATTGTTTACCCTAAAAATCGGATAACAATTGAATTTATACGCGATTTTAAAGATACGTGATATAACTTGATTCAAATTAAGGAAACGGATTAGAATTGAAATTGACGATAAAAAGAATAAATGCAAACCACACAAATCGAACAGCCTTACGTCAAATTATTTACCAAATCGAACAAGCCCTCGAGTTCGATCACCTTTGAACCAAGAGATGTCTCAACTGATGTATGAACAGAATAACAAGATGATAAAAGCTAGAAAATGATAGTATATTGCTTTTTATGTTGCGTAATGTGATCTGCCTTACAAATGATCATACCCCCTTTATATAGTAGGGGAATCCTACTTTTGATACAATTCTATACAAGGTAAAAAATCTCATGATTTGCTAATCAATCGGCCTATCCTTGATACGTGCGGACATTTTCGCTGTGATCTACAACCGATCGCGGATATTTCATCCTTCTGTTATTCGGCTTGGCAAATTTCTGTCGATCTCGTCTGATCTCGATTTTGTTTGATAACATGGTCTCGAGCTTAACGAAATAACTACGCACCTCGGTTTGATATAATTTGAGATCGAACTTTAACCTACCATATTTCAGTCTCGATTGGTCACACAAGAGGCGAACCCGGTTTTGACCGTATACACAATTCTAGCAGTAATTTGACTGATGAATACAAAGAAATGGCATGTACCTGCCAACAATGTTTTAGAAACAAAAACAAATTCATCTATTTGTTTTATGGTTTAATTCTTTTGAATGTCGTCGTTAAATTTTGTCAGCAATATACATCTTTTTCTATTATCTTTTTCCGCTCTTTTTCCCTTTGAACTAATCGCATTGCGCATGTAGGTATGCTAGTTTAACTAAAAAGAAGACAAAGAAAAGAAAGAAAAGTTCCGGATGCACAAATAAAGAAAAAACGGAGTGTAAGAGAAACAGATGAAATCGCCGCGCTGAAGCATTTTCAGTTCGCCATTGGCGCGAGCTTCCTCTTAGACAAAGCTATAAATAAATCACCTCAATTTATCAGCTTATTTGGGCGCCAACCCCTTTCACCATGTTTCGAAGGTAAACCTAAAGCAAATCTGAATTTGTACCGTATCAATATCTACTTTAATATTCATAGGTTTTTTTCATTGATTAGGTTATTAAGAACAGAAATTATACTTATTCATCCGGATTATGGAAATGTATTTTTTGATTGTCCATATTATTATTGATTTTACTAGTTAAAAGACTACTTGTATTAATTTTACCGAACTATTTGAATGAAACGAATTAGGGTTCTGAGATGAATTTTCGTTGCTTGAAATGAGAATAAAGTGGTTGAGCTAATTTCTTCTACTTTACCTTTTTTTAAAGGTCCATCCTGCGACTTTCGGCTGGTCAATCAGTAAAAAGAATTCCGATTGAGGTTACAACATAGGTACTTTTATATTATCTTCTTATTTCATGTAAAATTATATAAAGAATGTTCTCTATTATTTATTTTTCTCTTGTCGGTGCTGGGGAGCCAAATAAAATTTATTAATTGGTGATTAACATATCTATGGCACTTTGGTGTATCACATTATGCAGAAGCTTTGTCTGGTCGTCTTCATTTCATGATTACCATTATGAAAATAAATATTGGGTGGTGTTAATGAAGTAAATTGGTTAGCTTCTATTACCCATTATAGTAATTTTGCGTAGTTTATGAGGATATTGGATTTGCATATAATGAAATAAATAAGTCACTGGTGGCTACACATATAGATGCTGAGTATTTGGCTTTCAGATAAAGGCACGAAGAAAAAGGTTTGGTCCATTCAAGTTTAAAAGAAGGTGGATCACAGGTGATGGTTATCAATCTAGTTGGAAGTATAGATGAAGGATAAGAGGAGATGTTCCAAAAAGGGCGTGGTACTTAAAAGTTTCTTGATTAAGTGAATATGTAAAAGTGTTAGTGATTCTCTTTTCTTTTCTTTTCTTTTCCTTTCCTCCTTAGCACAAGCAATGAGGGATTAGGAAGGGAAATGTGAAGGGAAACGAGGTCTTGGGTGGGTATCACTATCACATTTTCGTTAGTGTAACATAAGTAAAAATGGAAAAGAACATAACCAAAAATTTATTGTATGTTAGCATCGTGCACTAGTTTGTGTTATCTTCTTCTTTGCAAAATTCAATACCCAGGCCATTGTTGGCATAGAGAAGTTATTCTGAAGAGTTGACTAGAGAAGGAAAACATATTTCTTTGGTTAACAAAATAAAATAGCATTCTGAAAGTCAAACAAAAATTCTTTTTTAAAATATAAAAAAAAAGAACCAGCAAAAGACTGTCAACCAAAAAAACTTACTTATACTATAATCCAAATATTTTTGATAGTCATCTTGACGACTATTATGAGCGTTTACCTTTTTCTATTTTCACCTATTTCCCATCTTTGACGTTAATTTACTTTTTTAATAATTTATTTCATTTTTGATAAAGTAAATAATATTATTGATATGAAAAAACTCTCGTGTAAAAGTAGTTTATCAAAAAAAAAAATGAGAGCACACACCAAAGTATAGTTCTATGCAATGACACAATCTTCTCTACAAACAACAACCTCTTAGGTGCACCAAAATCTAACTAAGAATTATTTGCTACTCCTTAAAAAAAACAATAAACCTAGTACATTCCCACAGATAGGGTATGTGGAGGGTAGTGTGTACGCAGACCTTACCTCTACTTAGTGAAGGTAGATGGGTTGTTTTCAATACGAAGACCTTACCCCTACTTAGGTGCACCAAAATCTAACTAAGAATTATTGGCTACTCCTTAAAAAAATAACAACAAAAACAACAAACCTAATACATTCCCACAGGTGGGGTCTGGGAAGGGTAGCGTGTACATACCCCTACTTAGTGAAGGTAGAGGGGTTATTTTCAATACGCAGACTTTACCCCTACTTAGTGAAGAAGAAGAAGAAGAAGAAGAAGTAGTAGTACCAAACAGTAACAACAGGGAAATACAATAACTGAAGTGAACTAAACAACATGACGTAATATAGATCTAAGAATATGAAGGTACATAAGCCTAATACATACCCCTACTTAGTGAAGGTAGAGGGGTTATTTTCAATACGCAGACCTTACCCCTACTTAGTGAAGAAGAAGAAGAAGAAGTAGTAGTAGTACCAAACAGTAACAACAGGGAAATACAATAACTGAAGTGAACTAAACAACATGACGTAATATAGATCTAAGAATATGTAGGTACATAAGTGCTACTAATACTATTGGTAAGAAAAAGGGAAACTTTCAACTACCTACTAACCTTCTACCCTAATCTGAAGTGAACTAAACAACATGACGTAATATAGATCTAATAATACGAAGGTACATGAGTGCTACTAATACTACTGGTAAGAAAAAGGGTAACTTTCAACTACCTACTAACCTTCTACCATAATTCTCAACCTCCACACCCTCCTTTCAAGGGTCATGAGGTACGATAACTGAAGGGAACTAAATAACATGAAGTAATATAGATCTAAGAATATGAAGATACATGAGTGCTACTAATACTACTGGTAAGAAAAAGGAAAACTTTCAACTACCTACTAACCTTCTACCCTAATTCTCGACCTCCACGCCCTCCTTTCAAGGGCCATGTCCTCAGTAAGCTGAAACAGCGCCATGTCCTACCTAATCACCTCTCCCCAATACGTTTTTGGCCTACCTTAACCTCTTCTCAAACCCGCCATGACCAACCTCTCACGCATCCTAACAATAGCATCAATGTTTCTCCTCTTAACATGCCCGAACCATCTTATCCTAGACTCCCACATCTTGTCTTCCACAGAGGCAACTCCCACTTTGTCTGGAATAACTTTATTCCCAATCTTATCTCTCCTGGTACACCCACTCATCTATCTCAACATCCTCATTTCTGCTACTTTCATCTTCCGAACACAGAAGTTTTTGATTGGCCAACATTCAACCCCATACAACATAGTTGGTCTAACTACCACTCTGTAGAATTTACCCTTAAGTCTTGGTGATACATTCTTATCATATAGAGCACCAAATGTGAGTCTCCATTTCCTCCATCTCATTCCAATACAATGTGTGACATCCTCATCAATCTACTAGTTACCTTGGATTATAGATCCGAGATACTTGAAACTGCCTCTCTTTGGGATAACTTGAGTATCAAGCTTCACATCTAGGTCCGCTTCATGATTCCCGTTACTGAATTTGCACTCCAAGTATTCTGTTTTAGTCTTGCTTAACTTGAAACATTTAGATTCCCAGGTCTATCTCCAAACCTCAAGCCTCGTGGTAACCCTTAAAAAAGAGAAAGCAAAAATATAGAAAGTCATTTTCTATCCCCTCAAAAGTTATGTTATTTTTTCTCTTTCACAGGACCCATATGATAGTTAGGTGGGCGTCATCATATGCTCTAACATCTTCTCTTCCTTCTTTTAAAGGCTCTGCCATGTAGCGCATGCTCTAGTTGGCATAACGTCATTGAATGTACCCTGAACCAATTCAGAACTACCCGCCATAGTCGTGCAGCCACTCGCCAATGTAACAAGAGGTGATCCACATCTTCATTCAAAAGGTTGCGCATGAAGCATTATCCTCATATTCTTCAAGTTTTCAACTGCCGCAACCTTGCCACCAACTCAGCAAAGAAGCCCACTTTCTAGTGGGCCTTTAGAAGTCTAAGTTGATTCATATGGGAATCCCGAGTCCTTCCTCACCAAAAGTATGTGATAGCATGACTATTGTAAACACTTCATAGCTCCTTGCACCCAACTTCCACGAGTCATGTCCATGGAATATGGCGTTCTATTTGTAGAGCTTATTGATCAACCTTTTGAAATTCGTCGCCTTGTTGACCACTTAAAGGTCTGTTACCTCAGGTCCTTCCCTATTTTTGTAGTCGTTAGTCTCCAATTGACCAAGTGATACTTTCCAGTTTCATCTGCTGAATGAGCCTTTCCACCTTTCCCATCATACTAGATCAATACTTTTCCATCATGCTCTTGTTTAATACTTTTTTCTCCCTTTTGACGAGTACCTCCTTTGCCACGTTGCTTGTCTCTTCTCAAATTTTTGAATTATCAGGTTCCGCATAGATTGGTCTTTGTTCGAAGAACACAAGGCAGTTTGAAGTAAATGGTCATGAGTGGTCAAGTCCTGCAATCAAACACTCGTGCTTGGTCTTCAATATTGTCCATATCGCTTACTAGTATTATCTCACACTTTTTGCGGCAGGTCTTAAGTCCTGACACTTATGGAACCATACAAGAATCTATCTCAAGGATGTCAACTAGGAAATATCTGCATCGCAGAACACCAATGTGTCATCCATGAATATAGGTGTGTGATTGTCACTCTACGATGTTTTCCCGATAGCAGCAGTGAACCCCTCAAATAACCTCTTGTCACTGCTCTGTGCATCATTTTGCTCAAAGGTTCTATTGTTAAGGTAAACAACATAAGAGATAACGGGTCTCCCTACCACAAGTCCCTCGAGCTTCCAAAGAACCAATATGAGCTTCCATTTACTAAGACGAATTTTATGTTTGTTGAGATACAAGACTTGATCTACTTACTCCATTGACCCATGAATGCATTTCTTCATCACAACAGAAACCAGGAACTGTAATTCACATGATCGTATTCCTTCTCAAGGTCAACTTTGCAATTTGCACAAAATCTTGGGCTTTCCCTCCGTACTCGTTGATCCACTACTGCGTTTGTCACCAAAGTCAAGTCTCAAATCTCTCTTTCCTCTCACAAACATGGGATCTCCGAACTCTTCATAATTCTCCTAGCCATTATGCACGAGATCATAGCTTCCGACTAGCTGACCCATCGGACAAAGCATCTGATTTCTAGGCAATTTCTCAACAAACAAAAAGCCTTTGCTCTTTTGTTTGTGTTTGTGAGATACTCGTAAAATGGGTTGTTTTCCGGTTCCCATTCTTTTGCAGTTTCTTTTCAAACCTAGCATTAGTCATATCAAAGAATCTTTGTATGTATGTTGCTCTAGCTTTTGAGCCTGTAGAGAGACAAACAAGCAGGGCCAATTTGGTACTTTTTGAATCTACTCACTCTAGAGTTGTTGGACACAAGTGTTGTTTAGATGGGTGAGATCTATATAAGGACCTAACCTCATGGTAGGTACCTAGCCATAAAGTTGCTGAAATTCGGCACATGCACTGGTGTGTAAAGCCCTCCCCCGAAAACCTGCTACTCTGAGTTCAGATTTTTAATCTCATGCTGCTTCTTTTAAATGTAAAAGTTCTATTTTATTTTATCATTTTTCATAGTGTTATATGATACAAACTTACTTTTTCTTCTTTTGCCAAATATTTTAAAGCCTTGATGGTATATCCACTTAGTAACTTCTCTCTCCCTTACAGAAGAAAACAAAAAGGAATATTTTTTCCTTTTTTCTTTAGCATAGTGCTCTTTCTGAGTGACGCTTGCTGTTTCCTTTTGCTACATTTTTTACTACTACAGCAGGAGAAGTCTTCCCTTCCCTGCTGCATTCTTTTGTCTTCTGAACTTTCATGCCAAGTCCCAAAAAAACCAGAAGAACCTGATACAATTACTGTCTCTCTGTGTTGGTGAAGAAGAAATCATTAGAAATGGAATGTTACCGAAGGTGATACATTGGTAAAGCAAGGATCTTCATTGCAAAGGAGCTGGATAATTTGGTTTACAGTTTTTAAGTAGTGATGGTTTTCCTTCATTTATATTTATGTGAAGTGTTAGAAGAGCTGTAAACCTGGTTCTCTATATTGTCTATCCAAGATTAGTGTTGTCCTGACACTAGTTGTTTGGAAGACCTAAGCTAATTTGGGACTTCCAAGTTGTATTCCTATTAATTTAATTTAATTTCCAAAATTTAGAACTCATGTAGGACTGTTACTAATGTGAACCTGGAGGAAGTTTCAAATGTGGAACTCCATGGACGTTGTTGTATTATAATTTTTGGTAAAACTTCAATTCCTTTCTGATATATTCTAAGGGAGCATTATATATTAGACATTGAATTTTTCCGATACCAAATCGGTATTTATATGGGTGATAAAACTTGCAACCAGTTTAGATCCGATAAATGTTGTGAAGGTGCCGTGATTTTTGGTTGAGAATGATAATGCAAAGAGAATGAGGAAAGGGCACAGAAAGACAAAATATTCTGGGTAGGGGGCTAGGGGCCAAACTTGACATTACATTGGAGTGGCCTCTGGGTGGAAGACTGACAAGACTTGTGACGTGTCACAGAGTTGAATCATTTGAGAGGTACATGCCTTGTACAAATTACTGGTTTGAAAAGTGTGGTTGGCATAGGATCCAGTAGTATTTAAGCTCTAAAGTTTGATTTGATTCTTGTTACCATCTGCAATATGCATTTACTTCCGTGGTCTCGTAGAAAGGTTAACTGCTACTCTACTAGGACAACTGATTGACTAGCTTGTGTCTAGGCCCTGTTATCTCTCAGTCTGAATATGTCAAACAATAGAATGGTAGGCAATGTCAACCTGGGGTCTAAAGCCTTTAAGGAACCCTGTTGGAGCTGATTCCATACATGTTTTAGGTGAAGATATTTTTCAGTTTCCCATATGATTATCTAGGCTTCAATTTCCTTGGCAATGTAGAATGGAGGCCTTCTCATTGTCAGTACTTGGAAGCTCTAAAAGTCTGCCAACTTGCACATCAAGTATGCGTTGAGTGTCTATGAAGGTCGGGTTTACCTTCTGAGGCTCAAATGCTTGATGTAGACATTATGATTTGCTCAGTCCTGTAGGTACTTATATCTGACTTTAGATATACTAGGTCAAAAATTCCTGCCATGGGGATATGACATTGCTGTGGTCATGAATCCCGCTCTAATTCCCAGGTCACTCTGAGGTGGCAATAGACTCAAGCTTGTCTATATACTAATAAGCTTCTTTGAATGGTAATCACGGTACTCTTGGATCGACCTTTTGATCTCTCAGCATTTTTGACTACTTCACTACAATATAGTTATTCTTGTCCTACCATGGTATATCAGAGTTTGAACCAATTTATGATTCAAGAATTCAAAGCCTTATAATAGATTTCATTGGACCATTATGTAAGATCATTTCTTCGGTAGGACTATTGTCAAAAACTGGGATTTCATGTGGTTTGTTATCAAATTTAAAGCTTAAGATTTTCCCTAATGTTTGAGAAAGAAGATGTGCAATAAAAAAATCCTATAATTTGACCAATTAAGATTAAATTGGCTAATCCCCTACACAGTTGATATTTTTCGGCAAGTTCAATGGATCTTTTTCTGGTTCCTAATTTCCTAACCTGGTTGAATCATCACTCTTAAACAAATATACATGATTGTGATCGAGGAGGTTTGGTCATTGTTCAAATTATCCCAGTTTTTTATTTGCACCTCTTTTGATCATTTAATTAGCGTGTCAACAGTCGACTTGTTCCTCAAGAATTGAAACTTGAATTGTGTGGTTTCTGCTGGAAAGTATCTGAATTTGTTTCTTTGTTCTTTTGCTCCTTGTGCCTAAAGTATTTTCTTAGATGCTCCCAACCCCCCCTCCCCCCCGGTGGGGGAGGGGGCAGATTTTTTCTTTATTGGAATTTGTAGCTCTTACATTGAAGTCTGCAGTTCTTTTCTTTGCTGTTATAATTTGTTGTTGTTACTTCTACAGTGAGCAAAACCTCGATGGTTCTATCTCTAATTACTTCTCATTTTAACAGTTTGATACATTAAAGGGGACACTTCGTCACTTTAGCCTGATTCCTCCAGGTGGTGGTGGGATATTGACACATTCTTTGGCTAGTGTAGCATCATGGGAAACTATCAGAAGCTGCTGATGCACTTGAGAAGGATTTAAAGGGCACTCAAGCGGGAGGAGTTGTTGATGATTTGGTTAAGCGTGCTAGGAATAGAGCTATAATCGAGCAAGCACTAACCTTACTGCAATCTTATGACACCACTAATACTATCAGCATAACTTGAAACCATTATCATTATAGCATCAAGGTTCAGTTTATCTGCTGCCTACAAAGTTGCTCGAGAATGGCTTTTTGATGATTAACATGTTGAAATTTTCAGTGATTGCGGCACTTTTATTTTTGTTGCAATCCAAGTAAAGTAGTTATGCCTTTCTTGATCCGGAAATAATCTACGTTGAAAGATATATCACTATTGAGCAGCATTATTGATATATTTAGCAGGAGTAACCATTGGATTTTTCTTTTTTTTGATGAACTATCTTATTAGCTGTTACCTTGTTTGGTATGTATAATAAAGGCAGCTCAGTCAACTGTATAACTTCTTTGGTAGTTTTCCGTGGGAGTTGGATTTGAAAGAGCTCAGCCAAGCATTGCAAGGTTTCTCTTCTGTTCGAGGATAAGTGGACATAATTCAACTTGAAACAAGAAAGATTGAAATTTCTCAAGAAACATCGATTATGTATATTCTAACAATTCTAGTTTAATTCATTTTGAAATACTAGTAAGGGTTTGAAGTGTCATTTATATTCAGAAGTTCTAAAACATCGGCTTAGAAAGCAAAAGTTTTTTTGTGAAATTGTAACTTTAATGGGATTACATGTTTAATAAATTACTAGACTTCATTTTAATTGTTTTAGTACATGTTTGATCGCTAAACCTTTTCGAAACTAAACCTGAATTTTTGACTATCTTCTTTCAGACTTGTAGATAATAAGCTTTTGCAGTTCAGTCTGAACTCCAGAGATTTTTTTTATTGCTTTTAGATTTTGACGTTGTATGTGTTTTTCTCCAGTTAATATAGCTGTTGAAATCAACAATTAAAAAAAAAGAAAAGAAGACCAGAACGAATATAAGAATTTTAAATTGGGAATTCCATTAAGTATGTCATACCAAATATGATACCCCCAATAGAATTGCTTAAGGAGGCTCATCTAATTCCAGTGCGAAATAATTTCCAACTTATATAGATAATGTACCTCTAACTGACAACTCCATTAATAAAAGAGTGATACCATAAGTCAAGACACATTACTCATTTAGGTTCACCTAACTCTATTCAGAAATAGTCCAGCTTAAATAGAACGTGTACTTTCAAGTGATAACTGCAATGAATGCATAATTAGTTTACTAAAAAGTTGTACCTTCAAGTGATAGCTATGTTTAGGAACAGAAAAGTGCTGATAGGTCTCTTTTTCTTAGCAAAATATATATAGATATATGCTATCATGAAAATGAAGACGAAGATTAGTAAGGAGAACAAGACATAAACAAAAGAAAAGGTTGTCAAACGATAAGGTAATGGACACACACATATATATATATATATATATATATATATATATATATATATATATAGTGTGTGTGTGTGTTAAGAAAGTTCCTACACCAAATTTTAAAAATTACCTATTGTAATTGATTGAAAGCTCATGTTTAGAAAAAGTGAAAAACAAAGTTTTTTTTTTTTTTGTGGGGTGGGGGGTTTGAGGGTTAGGGTTGAGGAGCAGTGGGTGGGGGAGAGAGGAAGAAATGGACGCAAATGGAAAAAGATATACCTTACCGGTTTACCCTATGGAGATACTAATCCTTTCCTAATTCAATTTCGTGCACCCAAAATTAGAATAACAAAAAGAGCTAGATTTCATTGTCATCCCTCTAGGATATTTTTATACTAACTAATTGATTATTCTCCTCCTTTTTGTCAAATTGCTTCCTAACTTTAAATAAATTTCGTTCAAGACATTTACAAACCAACGACTTTTAACTTTTGTGCATATCTTGTTCCTCCATATATTAGTTTTCGTCTCTATATATATATATATATATATATATATATATATATATATATATATATATATATATATATTAAGTCCTGTGGTTGTTAGCTTTGATTATCGATTAGGTTAAGTTGGATAGTCATTTCAAGCCACAAAGACTAGCTAACTAATTCTTATAAATAAGTTGGTTTGATGTCTCTTTTTTTTTTCTTTTTCTGATTATGTGAAATATTAAAAAGAATGAAAACAGATTATGTATTATCAGTTTGTTTAGTTATCTAATATGATGGCTACATACAAACTTTCCCTTAAACTAAAATATCCATTTTTAACAAGGAATTGTCTTTATTTTTATGTTGATGGGCTTTTAATTTATATATATAATTAACTTACTTATTTTATAATAATAAGACTATAAGTTTCTTTACCACTTTACTAATAATCTGAAATCCAAATTGCAAAAGTTGAAGAGTTAGTAGCAATGGATTATGTTACATCTAATCTCCCGTTTGACCATAGATTTTGGCTTCTTCTTTTTTGTGTGTGAAAATAGAGTTTGTTCATGGAATATGATCAATTTTTGGAAAAAAAATTTAAGTTCCCAAAAACTAGTTTAGGGTAGTTTTTCCACCGACAAAACTTCAACTTTTTTTTCCAAATAAAATGCATGTCCAAATACAACTACAACTTCACAAAATTATTTTTTAAAATAACTTAAAAAATTCTTTTTTCAAGTTTCAACTAAATTTATATCCAAAAGTTACTAATATTCTAGTAGTCCTACGTCAAATAGTCTTTTTTATTAAGAAGTGATTCAAGAGAACATTCCCGAGAATAGAAAGAAATAAACAAATCGGGTTAAAAGTAGATTGTTCCCCTTGTAGCATGTTGAAATATTGGCGTTTGGTCAGTTTTTCCAAGAAAACACTCACTAGCATTTATAATAGTAATAACACTTTCCGAAAACAATTTGTATTTGGATAAATTCTTAAATGTAAAATAGTTAGCTTTGTGTCTGTATACGGTTAAAATCGGACTCACCCGATTTTACTACTTGATCGAGACCCGGAGGTTGTATCAAAGGATGACCTCGTAACGGAACAGACTAAATCACGACGATAAGGTACCGAGTTTAGAATCGAGGTACTTGTCAAGATCGAGGCTAGTAGCGATCGAAGCCAAATGAGACAGACATCGAGCAAGATCGAAGATAACACAATAACAGAAAGGCGAGATATCCGTGATTGGCCAAGGATCGTGGCGTAAATCTCGGAACGGATCAAATCAGAAATGATTAATTAGCTAATCATGAAATTTTCTTCTACAATTAGAATTATACCATAAATGCAATTCCTCTACTATTTAAAAGGGGATTCTAATCATTTGTAACACACATTGTTCACATATATCAAAGCAATATAATTATCTTTCTCGTTTATACTATTGTTTATCAACTTGTTATATTTTAATTGTTCTTACATTAACCACTTCGAGCGTATCCAAACTCGAGGGTTGAGTTCCATTCTAACACTGGCTTGCTTTACTTTATAGTTCATTTCTGTTATTAATCTTCATATTTATCAATTGGTATTAAGTGAAATCACGTGTCCTTAGAACCACATTATAAGTTTAATTGTTATCCATTTTTAAGGGTAAACAGTTTGACGCCCACCGTGGGGCCAAGGATAATAGCGATTGCTTAATACTGATTCCGATAACATACACTGCTTTACACATGTTCTCGTAAAAAAAAAATTCCAGGATAAACATGTCAAACTCACAAATAGCGCATACACATGGTGACAACGGCCTCAGACTTCACGGAAAAAATGACAATATAGCCGCCCCAGGGATCGAGGCGCCTCAGGCTGACCTCGAGGGAGCACCAATTGCAAATCTCGTCGATATCAGTTCACATGTCGCCCTAAATGCAAATTTGGGCGTTGATCCCGAAGGTAGCATACGCAGGGAAGTTCGATTATGTGGTCGAGGTACGCAGGGCGGATAAGATGATGAAGTTAGCCTCCAATTGATATTCGAAATGTTACAGGCTCAACAAGCAGCTATAGCACAACTACAAAATCAGCACCGAACACCGAGTAGGATCGAACCAGAAGTCGTCCACAGGACCGAGCTTGTGCCGGAAAAGTCGAACGCCAACGAATCGGGGACTGACCCCGCCATTATGAAAATGCTCAAGGAGCTCACTAAACGGATTGAATCGGGAGAAAAGAAAATCGAGGCAAATGACAAGAAAGTAGAGACATACAACTCTCTGGTTGACCAAATACCGGGGCACCGCCGATTCTAAAAGGTATGGATTCAAAGAAATTCGTACAGAGGCCTTTCCCTCTAAGTGCGGCTCCGAAACCCATTCCGAAGAAATTCTGAATACCAGAAATTCCTAAGTACAATGGGACCACCGACCCTAATGAGCATGTCACTTCTTATACATGCGCAATAAAAAGGAATGACTTGGAAGACGATGAGATTGAATCTGTTCTACTGAAGAAATTTGGAGAAACCTTGTCGAAAGGAGCAATGATATGGTAACACAATTTGCTGCCTAATTCTATCGATTCCTTCGCCATGCTTGCAGACTCCTTCGTAAAGGTACATGCCGGAGTAATAAAGGTTGCGACTAGGAAGTCGGAGCTCTTCAAGGTGAAACAAAAAGACAACGAAATGTTGTGGGAATTCGTATCTCGGTTCCAGATGAAACGCATGGAACTACCACCGATCACAAACGATTGGGTTGTTCAAGCCTTTGCTCAAGGTTTGAATGAACGAAGTTTGGTGGCATCACGACAGCTAAAGCAGAATTTAATTGAATATCGAGCGGTAACCTGGGCCGATGTACATAATCGGTACCAGTCAAAGATCAGGGTCAAGGATGGTCAATTGCGGACCCCTTCTGGTTCCGTTTATCCAAACATGCCCATCGACATAACTCAAAGGGATATCGACAGAGAACCCCGGTCGAACAGAGATCGGTACCAACTATACAACGCAGATCGTAGGAACAGCGGCCTAAGACGCAATCCCATCCGAAATGATCAAAAGAACGATCGAGGATAGATCTCTCGAGGGCTCATGAGCAAAAGTGGCTTCGATAAATATGCTGATCCCACAGAAGCACCACGATTATCAGAATACAACTTTAGCATCGACGCATCACATATTATGTCAGCCATTGGGATAATCAAAGATACTAGATGGCCCAAACCCCTAC
Source organism: Nicotiana tomentosiformis (assembly GCF_000390325.3). NCBI lineage: Eukaryota > Viridiplantae > Streptophyta > Magnoliopsida > Solanales > Solanaceae > Nicotiana > Nicotiana tomentosiformis. The sequence goes on along the minus strand of NC_090816.1, from coordinate 106,984,376 downwards.
AAACCGATTTATCCCAAAGAAACTCCAATCAAATATGCAAATACCATGGTACACATAGCCATAGAACCGAAGACTGCAGACAACTAAGGGAGGAGGTGTCCCGTCTATTCAATGAGGGTCACCTTCGAGAATTCTTGAGCGGCCGAGCTAAGAACCATTTCAGAGACAAAGATGCAAACAAGAAAAACGAGCGGGAAGAACCATAGCACGTGATCACTTGATCGTTGGTAGGGTCGATATTCCCCAAGGGCCCGTGTTCAAACGCACTAAAGTATCAATCACCAGGGAAAAATGAACTCGAGACTCTGTGCCAGAAGGCAATTTATCATTCAATGATGAAGAAGCAGAAGGGATCTCACAGTCCCACAATGATGCTTTGGTAATCATTATCCTTACGAATAAAATTCAGGTTAAACGTGTTTTAATTGATCCAGGAAGCTCGGCCAATATTATTCAATCGAGGGTCGTGGAGCAGCTCGGCCTACAAGATCAGATCGTACCCGCAGCTCGGATTCTCAATGGCTTCAACATGGCGAGTGAAACGACTAAAGGTGAAATCATCCTACCAATAAATATAGCCGGAACAATTCAAGAAATAAAGTTCCATGTGATCCAGGGCGATATGAGATACAACGCACTGCTCGGAAGACCCTGGATTCACAACATGAGGGCGGACCCCTCAACCCTTCACCAAATGTTGAAGTTCCCAACACCGAATGGAGTAAAAATGGCGTATGGGGAACAACATGCTGCCAAAGAGATATTCGCGGTCGACAAAGTAATACTGGTATCGGCACTTTCGTCAACAAAGGGATTGGAGTCCAAAGGAAAACAGGAAGCTAAATAGCAACCACAGCCACAAGCCTCGACTCAATCGGAGAAGCGGGGAACGGACGAGGACGAGGACTACTGGACCCCCCGATCCTTCATAATCCCCGAGGATTCCGACGCCACTAAATCGACAGTCGAAGAGTTGGAGCAAGTCATACCGATTGAGCATCTACCCGATCGAAAGGTATACCTGGGTACGGGGTTAACCCCCGAGCTCAGGGAAAAACTCATTAAATTTCTTATAAATAATATGGATTGTTTTGCTTGGTCCCACCTAGATATGACAGGGATCCCGCCGGATATCACTATATATCGATTGAGCTTGGACCCGAAGTTCCGCCAGGTAAAACAAAAGTGAAGGCCCTAGTCCGAGGTAAAACATGCATTCATCAAGGACGAGGTAGCCAAACTTCTCAAAATAGGATCCATTCGGGAAGTAAAATATCCCGAATGGTTAGCAAACATAGTCGTAGTCCCTAAAAGGAAAATAAACTTAGAATGTGCGTAGACTATAAGGATTTAAACAAAGCATGTCCTAAAGTCTCTTTTCCTCTGTCGAATATCGATCGCATGATCGATGCCACGGCCGGCCACGAGATCCTTAGTTTTCTCAATGCCTACTCCGGGTACAATAAAATACAAATGAACCCGGAGGATCAGGAAAAGACATCGTTCATCACTAAGTACGTCACCTATTGTTATAATGTAATGTCGTTTGGACTAAAAAAATTCTGGTGCCACTTATCAATGCTTAGTAAATCGAATGTTCGAAGAGCAAATAAGTAAATCAATTGAGGTTTATATTGACGATATGCTAGGTAAGTCCCTGCGAGCAGAGGACCATTTGACACATTTGCAGGAGACCTTCGATATACTAAGAAAATACTACATGAAACTCAACCCGGAGAAATGTGCATTCGGGGTCGGTTCGGGCAAGTTTCTCGACTTTATGGTATCAAATCGGGGGATCGAAATCAACCCCAATAAGATCAAGGCAATCGAAGACATCATAGTCGTGGACAATGTTAAGGCCGTACAAAGATTTAAGGTGCATAACCGCCCTAGGCCGATTCATCTCGAGGTCTTCATATAAAAGTCACAGGTTCTTCTCACTGCTCAAAAAGAAGAACAATTTTGTATGGACCCCGGAATGCCAACAAGCATTGAAAGAATTAAAGCGGTACCTCTCGAGCCCGCCACTACTTCATACTCTGAAAGTGGACGAGCAACTCTACTTGTACTTAGCAGTCTCGGAAATCGTGGTAAGTGGGGTCCTAGTTCGAGAAGAGCAAGGTACGCAATTTCCTATTTACTATGTTAGTCGAACTTTAGGTGAGGCCGAGACCCGGTACCCACACTTAGAAAAATTAGCTCTTGCCCTAATAAGCGCCTCTAGGAAATTAAAACCATATTTTTAGTGTCACCCGATTTGTGTGGTGACTACTTATCCCCTTCGCAATATTTTGCATAAGCCCGAACTTTCGGCCCGATTGGCCAAATGGGCCATCGAGATAAGTAGGTACGATATCAAGTATCAACCCCGAACGACCATCAAGTCTCAAATCTTAGCAGACTCTGTGGCCGACTTTACGCCAACCCTCGTACCCGAGGTCGAAAAAGAACTATTATTAAAGTCGGGTACATCATCGGGGGCGTGGACCCTCTTCACAAACGACGCTTCGAACGTGAAGGGGTCCGGGCTATGCATCGTTTTGAAGCCGCCTACGGGTAATACAATTAGACAAGCTATCAAAACTTCCATGTTAACTAACAATGAGGCCGAGTATGAGGCCATGATTGCAAGTCTCGAGCTAGCTAAAGTTTTGGGAGCAGAGGTCATCGAGGCCAAATGTGACTCCCTGCTTGTGGTAAACCAAGTCAACAGAACCTTAGAGGTCCGAGAAGATCGAATACAGAGGTACTTGGACAAACTACAGGTGACTCTACATCGGTTTAAAGAATGTACCCTAAAATATGTGCCTCGAGAACAAAACAGTGAGGCTGGTGCCCTTGCAAATTTGGGATCATCGGTCGAAGATAACAAGATTAGCTTGGGGACTGTCGTACAACTTTCAAGGTCAGTAATCGAATAAGGACACGTCGAAATCAACTCCACAAGTCTGACCTGGGATTGGAGGAACAAATATATCGAGTACCTAAAGAATGGAAAGCTTCCATCGGATCCTAAGGAATCGAGGACTCTACATACGAAGGTCGCACGATTCACATTGGCCGAAGATGGAACACTATATAGAAGGGTGTTCGATGGACCATTGTCAATATATTTGGGACCAGGAGATATCGACTATGTCCTACGAGAAATCCACGAGGGCACCTGCAGAAATTATTCTGGTGCTGAATCATTGGTTCACATAGTCATCAGAGCAGGATACTAATAGGCCGATATATAAAAAGATACAAAATGAGTCTGTTCGAAAGTGCGACAAATGTCAAAGGTATGTGCCGATGATTCACCAACCCGGAGAGCAACTCCACTCAGTTTTATCCCCATGGCCATTCATGAAATGAGGAATGGATATCGTCGTCCCTCTACCATCGGCCCAGGTAAAGCTAAATTTATTTTGTTTATGACTGACTATTTCTCTAAGTGGGTTGAAGCACAGGCTTTCGAGAAAGTTAGAGAGAAAGAAGTCATAGACTTCATCTTGGATCATATTATATGATGATTTGGGATGCCTACCGAGATCGCATGCGACAATGGAAAGCAATTCGTCGGCAGCAAAGTGACAAAGTTTCTCGAAGATCACAAAATAAAAGGATCTTATCGACGCCATATCATCCTAGTAGGAACGGACAAGCCGAATCGACAAACAAGACCATCATTCAAAATCCAAAGAAAAGATTGAACGACGCGAAGGGGATATGGAGAGAAATATTGCCCGAAGTCTTTAGGGCATATCGAACGACGTTAAAATCCAATACGGGGGCAACACCGTTCTCTTTTGTATATGGTGCCGAAGCTCTAATCTCGATTGAAGTTGGGGAACCTAGCGTCAAGTTTCGATATGCAACGGAAGAGTCAAATCACGAGGCTATGAATACAAGCCTCGAATTGCTAGATGAAAAATGGGAAACCGCCCTCGTTCGAGTGGCAGCACAGAAACAACAGATCGAAAGTTACTATAATCGAAGAGCCAATCTTCGATACTTTAAATCGGGAACTTGGTTCTGAGGAAGGTCGCCCTCAATACTCGAGACCCAAACGAAGAAAAACTTGGCCCGAACTGGGAGGGACCGTATCAGGTCCTCGATATCATTGAAAAGGGATCCTACAAACTTGGCATGATGAACGACGAACAATTACCAAACAATTGGAACATATCACTCCTCAAACGATATTAATGTTAAGGTAGGACCTTCTCCATTTTTGTTTATATTTTATACTAACCATTTGCATGTGTTTAATCGAAGACACCAAATGATTCTTCAAACACAAAGTCCTTAGGTCTGAAAGCACGCGTTGCACTCTTTTCCCCTTAGATCGATTTTTGTCTCAAATAGGTTTTTCCAACGAGGTTTTTAACGAGGCAACCATTGTTCGTGCTAACTTAGATAAATTCAACAGTATCCGAGGCTCATTTACAATCAACCTCGAATACTGAGGGGGCATCACCCTCGGATAGTTACAAGGAAAATATTCAAATGAACCGTGTCCATGTAGATTACTCGAGTCTTAATGGCAAAACATGTACGCATGTATAATCTATTGAAAGAATTATTTTTCCTTACCAGATGTTCCATGCCTTAGAGAAATTTATACTTTACGATTTCATACTTATGATCTATTGTGGAAACTGGCTTAAGGGCCGATCATAACTGAAGTTCAAACAATTTACCCTATACTCGGGAACTGCCGTCCAAAAAATCGACATTATCGAATTACTAAACCTCGAAATTGTAAGACCTTAAAAAGGAAATCCTCGATTTTATAGGCCACGGCCACCCCATTCGGGGACTGACACTTCGAACGAGTTCGAAGTATAGCAGGGAAACAAGCCTAAGGGGAAAATCCCAAACTAAAGGCTACGACCAAATTAACACGGTTCGGAGACGTCCGAATTCCGTTATAAACATGCCTTTAAATATTCTCATAAACCGGTTAAAAAAGGAAACCCTCAACTGAATTACTAAGGGTCTCGATAATATCGACCCTCGAAAAACCCTAAGGGGTAGTGAATTGTTCGAACTCCCGGACAATTTTGTGCTAAGGCATAACAAAGCAAAGGATTTCGATAACACCAATCCTCGAAAAACCTAATGGGTACAAATTTATCTCGTGCTAAGGCATGACAAATTTTTATGATTAATTATTTCAAGCCAAAAAAGGGGAAAAGCCATTCTTTTGAGGCCATATCGACCTAATTCAAGAGCCTAATGGCCATTTTAGTTTTTGAGTTCGAGAAATCGTCCTTACTCAACTAAAACCTAAGGGTCACTCTACTTCGAGTTCGAGCAAGTACTCACTCAATTTTAAAGACTACACTGGTCCGACTTCGGTCTAGTTGCCTAAAGTCCCAAACTTGTGAGCAAAATCTCCATAAGGCACGAAGGCATGAATGAAATGGAATTTTCATGGGGTAGGAAAGAGAATAAAGACAAGTCAAAGAGAAAAAAGATCTTTTATCTATACGAAAATATTTACAAGAACCGATCAGGGTCCCACACAAAAAATAAAAAATAAAAAAGTCTAAGATTCCTAATTTTCCTCAAGAGCAGCTTCTTCTCCATCGAGGTCCTCCCCATTCTCGGAACCGCTCTTGCTGCCATCATCATCATCAGAAGAGGCCAGCGCTCTAGCATCAGCTTCATGCTCTTTAGCCTTTATTATCTCGTCGGTAAGATTGAAACCTTGAGCATGGATCTCCTCGAGGGTTTCCCTCTGAGATTGGCATTTGGCGAGTTCAGAAATCTAATGTCCTCGAGTTTTGAGCGGTCTCGGCTGCCTCTCTCGCTTGGACTTGAGCGGCTTCAGCATCGGCTCGGTAGACGGCCATGATCGCCTCTGCCTTTTCGGCTTCAGATTTGGCCTTTGCAAGTTCGGAAGCCAACCAAGCCTCGATATCCTCTATTTTCTTTGCCTGAGCTGAGCTCTTCTCCTTCATCCCTCGAAGTTGACTTTCGACCGATGACAATTGGGCTCGAGCAGCCTCTTTTTCAGCAGCAAAGCGGTCCATACTTTCTTTCCATCCCAAGGTCTCCGGCTTCATCATGTTGACCTCTTCGCGGAACTGTTCGATCCTCTCGACCTTCTGCTACAGCTATGAGATTAAAATGTTAGCCACCATTCCCGAATCGAGCCCATGAGCTTTTAAGATTTTTATTACCTGCTCGATCAGGTTGGTCTAATCTTGGTGAGCCTTGGCTAACTCGGCTCGGAGGTCCTTGATCTCATCTTCTTTTTGCCCACTGAGAAGTTTAAGGGCATTTCTCTCCTCTATGAGCCCTCGGAGGTCGGCCTCACATCGGCTCAGCTCTGCTCGGGACTTTGAAGCGCCAAAGCCTATACGAAAAAAAGAAAGGAAATTAGATAGGAAGAGAAGAAATAAACTAAGTATGATATCGACAAAGGGAGTTGAGACTCACCCGATTCAAGGCTTGTTGAGCCTCATCCAAAAGACTCGATGTTTCAGTTAGGTCGGTAGCATCCTCGACCCTAAAAAAGTAACCACGAAAGGGGTCCTCCCCTCCATGGGCCCCGTCTACTTTAGGAGTCCTCGTAGCTTGGGCCTCCCAAATTGCCTCCTCGAAAAACACAAGGAGAATCGACGAGTCTCCAACATCTATTGCCACAAATGAGCCACTTGGGTCGTTCTCCTCGCTGCGAAGGGCCTCGGAGCCGGCCCCTTCAGACATACCCGCCTTTTGTTCATCTCGGCGGGAGGCATCTTCGATCTTCGACGACTGAGGGACTTTGCCCTAGTCTTTTTCCAAGACCCCCTCGGCTTGAGGCAGAATCTCTTCAACCACAACCGACTCAGCGGTCTTTGGGGCCTCAATGGTTTTCTTCACTCGAGCCACCAGTTCCGAGCCATCATCTTCATCATCTTCTTCTTCTTCCTCCCTTAGCCATTGAATCACATCCGCAGGCAGGGCAACAATGTCTTTCTTCGGCTTACGAACTGGATTCTTCTTAGGCTTTGGATCCTGAGAGGTTGAGGTCCTTTTCCTCTTCTTATCCTTAGCTGACTTTAGAACCGGGATCGAAGTCTCCTCCTCAGTCCTCACCATACGGGGGCCTCATGACCACATCCTTGCCCAAGCATGTACACGAGAAAATTGAATAATTAGAAGAAGGGCATCTTAATCAAATCATCAAATACACAAAAAGTGGGCTTACCATGATTCTTGGCCTCCCATCGGCCCTTTGATAAATCGCGCCATGAGCGCTCGGCGTATATAGAGGTCAAGGCCAGGTACCGAACCCAGCTCTCGAGGTAGGGAATCGCACGGGGCATCCAAGCGACCGATACATCATTTAAAAAGACATCGATGAGAAAAGGCAAAGGAACAAATAATACATGGAAGCTAATAGTGAGACGGTACTTACGATTCATGTTTCATTTCTCAGGAAATGGCATCTTCTCGGCTGGGATTAGGTCGGAAGTCCTCACTCGAACGAACCGGCACATCCAGCCTCGATCCTTATCCTCGTCTATGCTCGAGAACTTTACTTTGGTAGCCCGACGTTGGAGTTTTATTAACCCGCCTTAATAGAGGCGGGCTATACAATCTGATAAGGTGATCGAGTGTGAAAGGGAGCCCCTCGACTTTGCTCACGAAGAATCAGAGTAGAATAACAATTCGCCAAAAGGAAGGATGGATTTGGCCTAGGGTTATTTGATATTGACGGCAAAAATCAACGGGTAAGTATAAACACTTAGAAACCCTTCCACATGGGTGGTAATATCTTCTTCGGGGGTCGGGATCACCACCTCTTTGCCCTCCCAGTTACAGTCTTTCTTTACCTGCTTAAGGTATCCCTCAGTTATCAAGCATATATACCTCGACATTGGCTCGTATCGACCAGGAATCGATGAGGCTTTATCGGTCTTGAAATCAGAGTTTAGCACGTACCCCCCAGGAATGCATTCCTCAAGACGGGGTTCCACCGGCATTTTTTCGCCGTCCGGTTGAGAAGATGAAGCAACTTCTTTTTGTGGTACCATTTTTTATGTTTTTTCCATTTTTGTGTAAGTTTAAAGAAGAGAAAGATAATAGGACTTGACGTTTGAGAAATGATTAACAGCAAAACCTGAAGATTTGTAAAAGGGAAGAACTTAAGAGATGTAAAAGCTTTGGAGATTACAAGGAAGTGAAAGTAAAGTTTGAATCAATAAGGAAGGGGTCTATTTATTGGATTCACAACGATGGTTCAAAGGCACTAGTGGCCGACCACCGACACTCATTAATGACTTGGGAAACTGTACCGATTGGATGTTTCGGTCACTCCCATCGCTTACGTCATGAGGATGACGTCATGATAGGACGAGGTAGAAAATCGAAGGCTCACTTCGTTTCTTGTCATTTCACTCCAAAAAATGAGGAAACTATCTGTATACGATTAAAATCGGGCCTTTTACTACTTGACCGAGACCGGGAGGTTGCATCGAAGGATGGCCTCATAACGAAACAGACTAAATCACGAGGATAAGGCACCGAGTTCAGAATCGATGTATCTGTCAAGATCGAGGCTAGTAGCGATCGAAGCCAAATGAGACAGACATCGAGCAAGATCGAAGATAGCACAATAACAGAAAGGCGAGATATCCGTGATTGGTCGAGGATCGTGGCGTAAATCTCGGAACAGATCAAATCAGAAACTGTTAATTAGCTAATCATGGAATTTTCTTCTGTAATTAGAATTATACCATAAATGGAATTCCTCTACTATTTAAAGGGGGATTCTAATCATTTGTAACACACATTGTTCACATATATCAAAGCAATATAATTCTCTTTCTCGTTTATACTATTGTTCATCAGCTTGTTATATTTTGATTGTTCTTACATCAACCACTTCGAGGGTATCCAAACTCGAGGGTTGAGTTCCATTCTAACACTAGTTTGCTTTACTTTATAGTTTATTTCTGTTATTAATCTTCATATTTATCAATTGGTATTAAGTGAAATCACGTGTCCTTAGAACCACATTATAAGTTTAATTGTTATCCATTTTTAAGGGTAAACAGTGTCAAAATATATTTTTCCCGTTTGTTGGAAATGTTTAGTTTGACATCTAAAAGGAAAATTTAAAAAATGAACAAATTTGTAATTTCCATAGAAGCTCTTTTTCCCGAAAGATTTGCTTAAAATTTATTTAATTTGATAAATAATTGCTCTAAGTCATTTGGTATAAACGAATTTTATATACGTCGAATAATAACTGAATAAATTAAACTGAGAGTAAATAAGATTTTACCAGATCCTACTAGTGGAATTTTATTAGGAAAAATTCAAAAATAGCAAGATTTACAAGTGGTAATTGAAAAATAGCCACAGTTTCAAAAGTAATCGAAATTTAGCCACTTTTAATGTAAAAGTAAATTTGAACGAAAACACTATTCATAATTCGGAAAATATTCCAGCATAATATACTGGAGTTCTAGTATAATATATCGGTGCAGCATAATATGGTGGAAGTTCATACACATGTGCTCCAATCTCCAGTATATTATGCTATAACTTTCCACGTGTTGGAGTTCCAGCATAATATGCTGGGAGTTCATACACAGGTACACCAATCTCCAGTATATTATGCTGGACCGGTCCGTGTTGCAGCAAAATAGTGGCTATTTTTTAATGACTTTGCAAACGCTTGCTATTTTTAAATTATTAGTCCGAAAACTAACTAGTCCGTGCTATTTTTACGATTTTACTGGGTATGTATGTTGTTGTTGTAGTAGTAAATAAGATTTATCTTTTCACTATCAAAATTGTTTGGCTAAGTAATGGAATTTTAACTCGAGTAATTAAAAACATGGGGACTTGAAACACAAAGCACTAACACTACATTACAATTGACAGGAAAGTGATGTGGTGATTAGAATCTTAATTTACATGTGATACATGACAAAACAACTTACATGTCTACTAATGGGCAAAAATAATTAAAAATAAAAACAGAAAAACACCCCACAAGGTGGAACCCACAACAAAAATTTCTGCTTTCACATTACTACTTAGCTAATGATTTGATTCCACGGCTTGTAATTTATGGATGGGCCATAGAAAATAATCAGAAAAGCAAAGAACGGAAAAATAGATGATATTGTGAAATTTATACGCAATATTAAAATATAATCATGGTTTAAAAAGCTAAGATTCTGTCACAGTCATTTAGTATTACACATTTCAAGAGAAATGTTTTGGATTATTTCAGTAGTGAACTTTTACTAAAATAAATTTCATAGAATAACATTGTTTACCTATCATATTTAAAAAAATATATCTTACTTGAACTAATAGCACGAATTGTTTAAATGGATTATTAATTCTACGTAACTTACCCAATAATTTTCTAAGTTATAATCTGAAGCAATTTTACAGTAAAAACAAAAATAGATCCAATTCTAAGACCAAAAATACATAATGAACCTGCTACATTGAACTCTGTTTTTCTTTTATTTCATGTTGAGAAATTTAAAATTAATTTAATTACTGAAAAATATTTATCCCAATAGAACTTATGCACGAGTTTTATTCCCAAATTGCATGTGCAGTATTTATTGATTAAGTTGCTAATTATTAATCATGTGGGTGTTACAGCATATGCCTGTTACCACCTTAGTTACATGCATGAGATCAGAACATGCAATTCAATAAAACAATATCCAACATAGAAGCATCCTTATTAGGTGTATCTTTCTGTCTTATTTTTTATGTCAATTAAAAACTTGAAAAATATGTAGTGGATTATTTTCTTGCCAACCCACGTAAATCAGAAATCAGAAATGACAAATAGAGAGGCATGAGCCAGCTTGTAATTCAGCTGCATTTAGCTGAAGGCTAGAAGCTGTGCTTTAGTCACCTTTCTTGTTTTTTTTTTCTTTTACTAAAATGATAGGCATGCCCAAATATATTGTTCTCATCCGGTGATGGCAAAATGGTTAAAAAAAAATACTTATTCATCATATTATTCATTAAAAAATTAGTTGGATAATAATTTTTTTAAAAACGGGTTAAATATGGATAAAAATCATATTATCCACTTAAAAGGGGATAACTAATGAATAACTAATGGGTTTAACTTTTACATTTGTAAAACCTCAAATTAGGGGTTCCTCGTGTTTGGGAGACTAAAAATTCTCCCAAAAGTAATAATATTCATGAAATCATGAATAATATGGATATCCATATCATCCCCTGGTTAACCTTTTTTTATCCGTATTAAATATGGGTCAGTTAGGATAATTTATCCATTTTGAATTATCCATTTTTTGGCTCGTCCATATCCAATCTGACCCGTCTGTTTGCCACCCTTATACCCATCTTGTTAAAAAAGACTGATCGGTACACTAGGTTCCGCACTTACATGAAATTAGTCGAATCATATTACATTTTATGTACGAAAAGGGAGTCTTGGTGTAACTCCTAAAGTTGTTGCCATGTGAGCAGGAGGTCACGGGTTCAAGCCGTGGAAATAGCCCCTTGCAGAAATGCAGGATAAGGTTACGTACGATAGACCCTTGTGGTCCGGCCCTTTCTCGGATCCCGCGCATAGCGAGTATTTAGTGCAACGGGCTGCCTATATTACATTTTATTTACGTAATATTACCTTGTATATCTACAAATTATTTCAATAGCCTAGACATATAACGTCCTTATCACATGAAAGGGCAAGACAAGCTTGGCAAGGGCTTGACAGAGCGGTATGGCAAACAAGACGTCATGGCATGATGGGCACCGAACAACATGGACACGACACTTTAGCGTGTGGCATGCGCCAATGTCGGGCTAAGCTATGACAAATCAAGCGGATTCATGGAAACGACTAAGAATAGCTAAGGCAAAGCTAGCTAAAACAAAAGACAAGCAATAGTACATGTGAAACAAGAGTTGGCACGGGCAAGAATGAAACTCGGCCAGAGCAATATGCGAGTGGCATAGGCGACATACATATGTGGCAAAGTCATGGACAAGGAGTGTGCGGACATGGGATTGGAAGGAGGTAGTGTCAAGATGCTAAGGTTTGGCGCAAAGCAAGCCTTTAGTGTGTAGCAGCTGGGCAATACAAGCACATGCAAGGCACATGCGAGGCAATTACCCGTTTCTTTTAGTTATAAATGCTTGTACCCGATGATAGCATCATCTTGTAGACTGCATGAATAGTGGCCTAAGTAGTTGGGGATATCAACTACATGTTTGCCATAAGTGCTATAAATTTATGCCTTTCAACTTAATCAAACTGTGTGTGGGAAATTCGTGTAGAACTTCAAAAAAGGAAAGTTAGAAAGAAACGTGAGGGTTTTTAAAGAGTGTTCCTAAAAGGGCTAATACTGGACATGGGCAAGTCTTAGTGTTGCATTGATCGACTTGTAATCTTTACTTAGATGAAGTTGGCTGTGAATAATTTATGTTTATAGCAAGTGGGGGTTTCTTTGTAGAATGCAAGTTAGAGTGTGATTTTATTTGTAGAATTCGGGTTGGAATGTGAAATAGAAATAAAAATGGACTATGAACGACTTGTGTTCAAGTCAATTTGAGACTTAATTGCTATACGGAGATTTAAACCTAGGACAGAGATGGATCACTCTTATAACAACTTTCTCTCTCTCTCTCTATATATATCTAAGATATCGTGAGTTAAATTAATTGAAAATTCAACAACAAATCAAGAGCTCCGAGCCAATAAAGATTGAGAAGATTGACTCAAGAATCAATTTCACGATGAGCTCCATTGTAGAATTCAGACCTAACTATTAAGTAAAAAGTGATGGGAACGACATAACTTGTGAATGCAAAAGATTCTATTGAAAAAGGAATCTTAATGATTCACTAGTCGGGATAGCGGAACGAACTAGAGATTAAGTGAATTGTCTAAGTGCTCCCCTTGTCTCATTCTTTAACTCGTAATCATTCGGTTCCCCTCCTAAAGCTAGCTCCTACTCCCCCTCCTTCTCCTAGGATATATGATGCTCCTTGGTCCGTTTTACATAACACTCTTGGCCGCCTAAGAGGACTGGGCGAAGATGGGGATAAAGAAAAATGATTGAAGCCTCCTTAGCTCTGCCAGACACTGGACATGGGTTAGCTCTGTAAACGTGTAGAGCCAAGTGTAGTGTGGTGTAGCAGTAGGCACTTCAAGTCCCCTTCCCAGCTACTGGATAACTCCAGTGCTTCGGGTACTACGAACCCTCTGCCATCCATTACAGCATAGTCGTTTCATGAGGAAGGGGGAGGGGGCGCTAAGCGCAATTTTTCAAATCAAACGTCTTCCCGCCCTTTTTTTTCAGGGGCAGAGTCAATTTTGTTACGGTCAGCAAATCAGTCCCGCATCGTATTGATAGCGATCTAGATCACTTCCCCTAATCTAATTGTGTGTGAGCAATCAATCGTGACCTTATTTAATATTCTTGAGATGTAATGTTTGAGTCTCATCCATTTAAGTTTCTATTTCACACTCCCACCTGCATTTTAGTGAATAAGAATATAAAAGTTAAAAAAAATAAGTTAATTCTCAATTTCACTCGAAAAAGCCTAACCAAAATGGATACCTTCTCGGCCAAAATTGAACGCAACGTTAGCCTAAAATCAAGAAAGTAAAAAATGGAAGTCGAAGAGAAAAAAATCCAAGAAAGCCAGCTTGCTAGCTCCAAAGCTTGAGCTTTTTCCATCACTCACACTCCCATTCTCAGCTGTCTGTCGGTGGTCCTTCTTACTTCTTCTTTCTTGCTACTTGCTAGCTCACACACACACACACACACATCTCTCTCTCACATTCACACACAACAATATACATACATAATATAATGCTGTATCTCTCTTTCTCTCTCTAACTCCTTCATACATATTCTTCTTTCCTCTCTTCGCTTCTCTACTACGAAACCTCACTCTTTCCCCCAAATGCAATAACAAAAGACAAGCCTTAGATCCAAGGTCTTATCTTTTTCTCTGTCTCTCTATTGCGTCTTTCTGCATTCTTTATTATCAAGATTTTACTGGATTTCTATATACTATAGTCTTAAAAGGTTCAATTTTTTCCCGCATTCGTTAGATCTTTTGGCTATATTTGTATAAACTGTATAAACCTTGGTGAAATGTGCATGTGGGTTTTGGTTTTAATGGAAAAACCCATTTGGGGTTTTGTTTTTTGAGGTAAAGGTGTGAGCTTTAATTGTGTGTGATCTGGATCTTGTGTTTCCTTGGATCAATTTTGTAGGATTTATGTTGGATTTGGTTTGAGATTGTTGTAATCTAAACTGGGCATTGATGTTTAGTTCAATTTATTGCTGAATCTGATCTCAGATTTATGTGATTTCCATATATGAATTTTGGTTAGTTTTTTGCTTTGAACTAGTCAAGTAATTCACTGCTCAAATTAAGGAAGTAAAAACTAGTCAAGTAATTCTAGTGGTACTATCATTCTTAAAAACTAGGCCATTACAATTTGATCTGTATCTTTTGTTAATGTATGCCAAAAACACTTCATTTTCTTAATTGAGCTAATTTTATTTTGGGTTTTCTCCAGAAGTTTTGTAATAAATATTTATTTTACTGGTGGTTTGCAGGAGGCTGTTAGCTTTCTTCTGTGTCTTGGAGGTAGATCTGCTACGAAGATCTTGAGATCACAGCAAAGCTGGCGGCCACACTTGCTTGGAGGTTCACTGCTGCCAATGGCAGCAGTCTTGCCAGTAATGATATGGTAAAGTTCCCTTTTTTAGAAGAAAAAGCAACTGATTTAATAAATTTTCTGGGGATTTATATGATATGTGAGCTGTTGAATTAGTTTTACTCAAAGATCTGGAGATACCCGTTGGCGCATTCACTCTATCTGGGTGGTCTTTACTAGTAGTTTTATGTGCAATCATAGTGTTGGTGTAGTTTGTTTTCCATTGAAATTGTAATGCGGTTTATTTTTCAGTCTGACATGTTCTAAGTAAGTACGTATTACTCGGTAGCTAAATCCAGATGGTTGTCACTGTTCTACTTCCTTTTCCCTCTGAACTCGCCTTGTGGAATGGGAGGGAGATAGTTCTTTTTGCATTTCTTTTTGTTGAAGAATCTGTCCGTATCATGTACAAACATGTAAACATTTTAAATTGAAAGGGGTTGCATCACTGACTCAATGCTGCATCTCGAATATCTATTTCTGTGATTCCATCACTGAGAGGAAAAAAGTTAGGTTTATACATTTTTGCTTACTTTGTTGAGTCGTAAAGTTAAACTGGCTGTTTTCTTGAAGATATTAGTCATGCTGTTTATGGTTGACATTTTCCTTCTCAAACGACATCACCAGATTCACTGTGATTTCCTAGACTCTTGAAACATTCCTCACCAATATCTACCAATTCTTTTCTTGTTACAGGAAAGAAATGGGGATGCTAAACCTCATGATATGGAGCCTCCAACTCCACATTCAATCATGAAAACATCTTCAAGGTTAGTCTAATCATTAACGGTTTCAGTTTAGGGGCTCATAATGATCTGGTCTATGGCTTGTGTTTTACTCGATGGGAAGCAATAGCTGTATAGTCAGTAGATGCTGTTTTTTTAATTTTTTGTTGCTATAAGCATGACTGCATGAGGAAAATGAAAGCACACTTGTCCTTGCAAAACTCTATCTGTTGCTGTCTTCTCATGGAATCTATATCTGCAAATGCTGCTACTGTTTCCTATACTTCATGAGTCCTCAGTTAAACTCGTCTACCAGATTCTTCTTTTTGTTTATAAGAATCCATTAGTTTTATCTCAATGCAGTATCCATATTTCCATAACTCCAACATGCATCAGTTGCACAAAACTTAAATGATACATAAGCTTCCACTGTTTCACCTTTCCTCCACAGATAGCATAGATTCTCCAAGCTGCAAAATTGATTCACATAACATAGAGTTTGTGGAATGTGGATTACATTCTGCTTTGAACATTGCTGGTCTTTGCTGTTACATTTTAAAACTGAAAATATTTAAACTGCAGTTGACTATATCCTGTACTTAGTTTTCTGTTGTAAGATACTAATCCGATGAAAGTTGTTACCAGTAAGAAAAGCAGCAATTGAACAAAAATTGTAGTACTATCATTTAGAATCATGCAGCTTTTCTAACCTCATATGAACCAAATGACCATTTTACACGATGATATTCATGAAAGAACGTTTTGCTATTAAATTGTGCAGAGATCGTAGTAGCATGGAGGATCCAGATGGGACGTTAGCAAGTGTTGCTCAATGCATTGAGCAGTTACGGCAGAATTCGTCATCCATGCAAGAGAAAGAACATTCGCTTAAGCAATTGTTGGAGCTTATTGATACACGAGAAAATGCATTTAGTGCTGTTGGCTCACATTCTCAAGCTGTTCCAGTACTTGTTTCTTTACTTCGTTCTGGCTCACTTGGGGTAAAGATGCAGGCAGCTACAGTTTTGGGTTCTCTGTGTAAAGAGAATGAACTGCGAGTGAAAGTACTATTAGGTGGTTGCATACCGCCGCTCCTTGGTCTTCTCAAGTCAAGTTCAGCAGAAAGTCAAATTGCAGCAGCAAAAACCATATATGCTGTGTCTCAAGGTGGTGCAAAGGATCATGTTGGCTCAAAAATATTTTCAACTGAAGGAGTTGTGCCAGTATTATGGGAGCAATTAAAAAAGGGACTAAAAGCTGGAAACATAGTTGACGACTTGCTAACAGGAGCTTTAAAAAACCTTTCAACGAGCACTGAGGGATTCTGGTCTGCAACAGTACAAGCTGGAGGAGTGGATATACTTGTTAAACTACTGAATAATGGACAGCCAAGTACTCAGGCAAATGTCTGCTTTCTCCTTGCTTGTATGATGTTGGAGGATTCTTCTGTTTGCTCGAGAGTCTTAGCTGCGGAGGCCACCAAACAACTTCTTAAACTACTTGGATCTGGCAATGAAGCCCCAGTTAGAGCAGAAGCTGCAGGTGCTCTTAAATCTCTTTCTGGCCAAAGCAAAGAATCCAGGAAGGAAATAGCAAATTCCAATGGTATTCCTGCTCTGATAAATGCTACCATAGCTCCTTCAAAGGAATTCATGCAGGGTGAATACGCCCAGGCTTTGCAGGAGAATGCGATGTGTGCCCTTGCAAATATTTCTGGTGGCTTGTCATATGTCATTTCAAGTCTTGGTCAAAGCCTTGAATCTTGCACCTCACCTGCACAAGTAGCTGATACATTGGGAGCTTTAGCTTCGGCTCTCATGATATATGATAGCAAAGCAGAAAATTCAAGAGCATCAGATCCTTTGGAGGTGGAAGAAACATTGGTTAAGCAATTTAAGGCCCGCTTACCCTTTCTAGTGCAGGAGCGTACTATTGAAGCACTTGCCAGTTTGTACGGGAATGCTGTACTGTCTAGCAAACTTGCGAATTCTGATGCAAAACGTTTATTGGTTGGTTTGATCACAATGGCCACGAATGAAGTTCAGGATGAGTTGATAAGGTCTCTTCTCTTTCTATGTAAAAATGAAGGTAGCTTATGGCATGCACTACAAGGTCGTGAGGGAATTCAGCTGTTAATCTCGCTTCTTGGGCTCTCATCAGAGCAGCAACAGGAATGTGCTGTTGCTCTTCTTTGTCTTTTATCCAATGAGAATGATGAAAGTAAGTGGGCCATTACAGCAGCTGGTGGCATACCTCCACTTGTTCAAATTCTGGAAACTGGGTCTGCCAAAGCTAAAGAAGATGCGGCAACTATCCTTGGAAACCTCTGTAATCACAGTGAAGATATCCGTGCGTGTGTTGAAAGTGCTGATGCTGTTCCTGCTTTATTGTGGCTTCTGAAGAATGGTAGCTCCAACGGGAAGGAAATTGCTGCAAAGACACTGAACCATTTGATTCACAAATCAGATACTGCAACTATTAGTCAACTCACTGCACTATTGACTAGTGATCTTCCAGAGTCTAAGATTTATGTCTTAGATGCATTAAAAAGTTTGCTCTCTGTGGCCCCTCTGAGCGATATGTTGCGTGAAGGTAGTGCAGCAAATGATGCAGTTGAGACGATGATAAAGATATTAAGCTCCACCAAGGAAGAGACTCAGGCCAAGTCTGCTTCAGCTCTTGCTGGAATTTTCCATCTCAGGAAGGACTTGCGAGAAAGTAGCCTTGCTGTCAAAACTTTGTGGTCACTTGTGAAGCTTCTGAATGCTGAACCTGAAACCATCTTAGTGGATGCGTCCCGCTGCCTTGCTGCAATATTTCTCTCTATTAGAGAAAGCCGTGACATTGCAGCAATTGCTAGAGATGCATTGCCTTCGTTAATGGTGCTTGCAAAGTCCTCAGTTTTACAAGTTGCAGAGCAAGCAGTATGTGCTTTGTCCAATCTTCTTTTGGATCCCGAGGTGTCTGAGAAAGCAATTCCTGAAGAGATTATCTTGCCTGCTACTAGAGTTCTTCGTGAAGGCACAACTGGTGGAAGTACCCATGCTGCTGCAGCAATTGCTCGTCTTCTTCAATTTAGTCAGGTTAATCCTGCCTTAACTGATTGTGTTAACCGTTGTGGAACAGTTCTTGCATTAGTTTCTTTCCTAGAATCAACTGGCAGTGACTCTCTTGCTATATCAGAAGCTTTAGATGCACTTTGTTTCCTTTTAAGGCTGGAAGGAGCTAGTGGTATCAAACCTGCGTGGGCAGTTCTAGCTGAATACCCTAATAGCATAATTCCAGTAGTTTCATGCATTGCTGATGCCTCACCAGTTTTGCAAGACAAAGCTATTGAGATATTGTCAAGACTCTGCCAAGCTCAGCCCACTGTTCTTGGCGATGCTATTGCTTGTGCCTTTGGATGCATTTCTTCAGTTGCAAGAAGGGTAATCTGTTCCTCCAATGCTTTGGTTAAAATAGGAGGAAGTGCACTTCTTGTTTGCGCTGCAAAAGTGAATCATCAGAGAGTGGTGGAAGATTTAAACGAATCAAAGTCTTGTGTTCCACTCATTCAATCTTTTGTTGGGATGCTAAATGCTTCAGAGTCTCTACATTTGGAGGACCAGGGGGGTAAGATTGCAATTAGCATCTCCAGGGATGCTGAAGAAGAATCAAGAAAGGATGAGACGGAGAAAAGTACTTCAGTTGTTTCCGGGGTCAATATAGCTATATGGCTACTTTCAGCTCTTGCCAGTCGTGATGACCAAAGTAAAGTTGAGATTATGGAGGCTGGTGCGATTGAAGTTCTTACAGAGAGAATCACTCAATCTTTTACTCAGTTTACACAGGTAAGTACTACCTTTAGTTGAAGTGCTTTCTTTCTGTGATAAAACCACATCTAACCTAAGACTCTTGAATTTGTTATGGTATTTATCTTGTTCCAAAGCACTATATGACCTTTGTTAATACTTTTACAGATTGATTTCAAGGAGGACAGTAGCATATGGATTTGTGGATTGCTTTTGGCTATATTATTTCAAGATAGAGACATCATACGAGCACATGGAACGATGAAAGCCATACCTGTGCTAGCTAATTTGCTGAAATCAGAAGAGTCAGCAAACAGGTATTTTGCCGCACAAGCCGTAGCCAGCCTTGTCTGTAATGGTAGCAGGGGAACTCTGTTGTCTGTTGCAAATTCAGGTGCACCATCAGGACTCATAACATTGCTTGGTTGTGCTGATGAGGATATAAAGGACCTTGTTGCACTATCGGAGGAATTTGCCTTGGTCCGTAACCCAGATCAAGTTGCACTTGAGAGGTTGTTCAGGGTCGATGATATAAGGGTTGGTGCAACTTCTAGGAAAGCTATACCAGCCCTTGTTGACTTGCTAAAACCTATCCCAGATCGTCCTGGTGCGCCTTTTCTAGCTCTTGGACTTCTGATTCAGCTTGCCAAAGATTGTCCTTCAAATAAGATTGTTATGGTGGAATCTGGGGTTCTGGAAGCATTGACTAAATACCTTTCACTTGGCCCACAAGATGCAACTGAGGAAGCTGCCACTGATTTATTAGGTATCCTATTTACTACTGCTGAAATATGCAGGCACGAATCTGCTTTTGGTGCTGTTGGTCAGCTAATTGCAGTTTTACGTCTTGGTGGAAGAGGGGCAAGGTATAGTGCTGCCAAAGCCTTGGAAAACCTCTTCTCAGCAGATCACATCAGGAATGCAGAATCAGCTAGACAGTCTGTTCAGCCTTTGGTTGAGATTCTAAATACTGGTCTAGAGAGGGAGCAGCATGCAGCCATTGCTGCATTAGTTAGGCTTCTCAGTGAGAATCCTTCAAAAGCACTTGCAGTTGCAGATGTTGAGATGAACGCAGTAGATGTTCTTTGCCGGATTCTTTCATCAGGCTGCTCAATGGAGCTGAAGGGTGATGCAGCCGAGTTATGTTCTGTTCTGTTTGGAAATACAAGAATAAGGTCTACAATGGCTGCAGCTAGGTGTGTGGAGCCTTTGGTTTCTCTTCTTGTTACTGAATTTAGTCCTGCACATCATTCTGTTGTCCGTGCATTAGATAAACTAGTGGACGATGAACAGCTGGCTGAACTAGTTGCAGCACATGGTGCAGTCATTCCCCTTGTTGGCCTTCTTTACGGCAGAAACTATTTAATTCATGAGGCTATTTCTAGAGCTCTTGTTAAGTTGGGGAAAGACAGGCCTTCCTGTAAGATGGAAATGGTCAAGGCTGGGGTTATCGAGAGTGTACTTGACATTCTGCATGAAGCACCAGACTTCCTCTGTGCTGCATTTGCTGAATTGCTCAGAATACTGACAAATAATGCTACCATTGCTAAGGGACCATCTGCTGCAAAGGTGGTAGAGCCACTTTTTGTATTGTTGACGAGACCAGAGTTTGGACCTGATGGGCAGCACAGCACGCTGCAGGTCCTTGTGAATATCCTAGAGCATCCGCAGTGCCGCGCTGATTATACCTTGACATCTCACCAAGCTATAGAACCTCTTATTCCCTTACTTGATTCTCCTGCTTCTGCTGTGCAACAACTGGCTGCTGAGCTTCTGTCTCACCTGCTTTTGGAAGAGCACCTGCAGAAGGACCCAGTTATCCATCAAGTGATTGGTCCCTTGGTACGGGTCCTTGGTTCTGGTATACCGATTTTGCAGCAGAGAGCTGTGAAGGCCCTAGTCTGTCTTGCGCTGACTTGGCCAAATGAAATTGCAAAAGAAGGTGGCGTTGGTGAACTGTCTAGAGTGATATTGAATGCTGACCCTTCACTCCCTCATGCCTTGTGGGAGTCAGCTGCTGCAGTATTATCCAGCATTCTGCAATTTAGCTCTGAGTTTTATCTGGAAGTACCTGTTGCAGTGTTGGTAAGATTGCTTCGCTCTGGCTCTGAAGGCACAGTTCTTGGTGCATTGAATGCTCTCCTTGTGTTGGAGACTGATGACTCCACCAGCGCTGGAGCTATGGCTGAAAGTGGGGCGATCGAGGCTCTCTTGGAACTTCTCAGATGCCACCTTTGCGAGGAAACTGCTGCAAGACTCCTTGAGGTTTTGCTGAACAACGTGAAGATCAGAGAAACAAAAGCCACCAAGTCAGCAATTGTGCCCTTATCGCAGTATCTTTTGGATCCCCAGACTCAAGGTCAACAAGCAAGGTTACTGGCAACTCTTGCTCTTGGTGACCTATTCCAGAATGAGGCTCTTGCTCGAAGCAGTGATGCTGTTTCCGCTTGCCGGGCATTGGTGAATCTGCTTGAAGATCAGCCTACTGAAGAAATGAAAGTCGTCGCCATTTGTGCCTTACAGAACCTTGTCATGTATAGCAGATCAAATAAGAGAGCAGTGGCAGAAGCTGGTGGTGTCCAGGTTGTGTTGGATCTGATTAGTTCAAGTGATCCAGAGACATCAGTACAGGCGTCAATGTTCATTAAACTTCTCTTTTCCAATAATACCATTCAAGAGTATGCTTCAAGTGAAACTGTCAGGGCTATCACTGGTAAATTTCTTTTCCCTATACTCCAACAACAACAACAACCCAGTATAATCCCACTAATGGGGTCTGGGGAGGGTAGTGTATACGCAGACCTTACCCCTACCCTGGGGTAGAGAGGCTATTTCCGATAGACCCTCGGCTCCCTCCCTCCAAGAACTCCCCACCTTGCTCTTGGGGTGACTCGAACTCACAACCTCTTGGTTGGAAGTGGAGGGTGCTCACCACTAGAGCAACCCACTCTTGTCCTTTTCCCTATACTCCATGGTCACAAATTATCTGCATTACGCTGCAGAAGAAAAATGATATTTTTGGTTTTCTACACATTCTTTTTCATTTCATTTATTGAGAATTAGTATGGTTTTCTACACTTCTTTTTCATTTCATTTATTGAGAATTAGTATCTCAAATAGAAATTTTCCTAATATGATGGTGGATTCTCCTTAGTGTTCTTGATCCTGGTTGGTTAATAAAATGGTTTACTATTTGGATCCTGCTAGCTTGAAGAAATGAAGGGATGACGTGTTATTGCGTCCAAAAAGTTTATAAACTTCAGTATTTTGTGCAAATTGAGTCATTTCTTTTTAGTGTTAATAGCTTATTAATCTAATTGATTTCTTGGCTTTGTAGCTGCAATTGAGAAAGATTTATGGGCAACGGGAACTGTAAATGAGGAGTACCTCAAGGCTCTGAATGCACTGTTTGGAAACTTTCCCCGTCTAAGGGCTACTGAACCTGCAACACTGAGTATTCCACATCTAGTGACATCCCTGAAGACTGGTTCAGAGGCAACTCAAGAAGCTGCTTTGGATGCACTGTTCCTTCTCCGACAAGCTTGGTCAGCATGTCCTGCTGAAGTGTCTCGAGCACAATCAATTGCTGCTGCAGATGCCATTCCGTTGTTGCAGTATCTGATACAATCAGGCCCCCCTCGGTTCCAAGAGAAGGCAGAATTTCTATTGCAATGTTTGCCTGGGACTCTAGTGGTAATAATAAAGCGTGGCAACAACATGAGACAATCAGTTGGAAATCCAAGCGTTTTTTGCAAGCTTACCCTTGGAAATACTCCACCTCGCCAAACGAAGGTACAGTCAATTTTCAAATACTTTTTCGTTTCAAGTAGACTTACATTTCTCATTGCTATGTGGGCTTTGAACCCTTTTTTGTGCGCTGTTGGCCAAATTCTAATTTTATAAATAACTTTTACTTTCTTTTTGTTTGGTTTGTTTGGGGGGGGGGGGGGGTAGCAGGCGTTGTGTTTGGGGGATGTTTGATTCAACTATGACTAGTAACAGGAATTGCACTTCTCCAACAACAAAATAATTAAGTTAACTTATTTCAGAACCCAGCATATGGTTCATAATTCCTTGTTTTTCTCCTCTGTCAGGTTGTTTCAACTGGTCCTAATCCAGAGTTTGATGAGAGCTTTTCATGGTCCTTTGAAAGTCCTCCTAAAGGCCAGAAGCTCCATATTTCATGCAAGAATAAGAGCAAAATGGGAAAGGTAAGTGCATTTTATAATTTTGATAGAGGACAATGGGACACTAACATTTTTGTTATAATATGCTTGTCCATTTCTATCACTTCTCAACTTCTGCTAAACTCGTTCCAATTTATTGACAGAGTTCATTCGGGAAGGTCACAATCCAGATTGACCGTGTAGTTATGCTGGGTGCAGTCGCTGGGGAGTACACTCTGTTGCCCGAGAGCAAAAGCGGACCCTCAAGGAACTTGGAAATAGAATTCCAATGGTCTAATAATCTTACTCAAAATGCAAATTAAGGTAGAGGAACAAATGTTTGGAACTTCTTTCTGTTTTCTGTTTCTTTCTTTCTTCCTGTTTAATTATAAGGTGAATGTATATAGTGTCAAGTATAGGTTTTACAACTCTTGATCATATTTTAGTTTTGGAAAACGGCTATTTGTCAATGTATTCTTTTGTAACTTGAGTCATTTTAGTATCTTTAAGGAGGGGACATGGATTCATGGTTTCCTTCCTTTGTATTTTTTGTAATCATATTTGTTTGATGAAAGAAAACAATGTTTCTGGTTTGGGCTGTCTAGAGAAGTTTATTGTAATTCATAACGTGCATTTTCACTTATTGTGATATGAGAATTCTATCTACTGCTTTCACTTTTCTGAATATCAATCACCCTTTTCTTTCCTTAAAAGATGCTTCCTCTAAATGGCTGTTTACCTTTCCTCATCCGAAGTTTATTTGACCAATATTAACATCTGAACACAGTCCTTTTGACTTCATTTTTCGATTAATGCCAAATTGTCAATACTGCCTTTATCTTTTTTGCTTAAGTTTCATTAACTATGTCAAATTATATGTCAATATTAAAACTCCTAAAACATGAACAAGAAATAATATGAAGTGCTTTATAAACATAAACCATGCCCTTCAAGTTCTCGTGCATTGATATCATTCAAGAAAAGACCCCATTCAAAGATTTTTCACCATAGTCATGTCAAAGCCTCTATTAGAGGAGGCTGTGGCTGTGAAGTCACAAGCTATCAAGAACATGGTGGAACACGACTGTGCTTCTAACACTATTATTCCTCTGCCTGATGTCAGTAGCAAAACAATAAGCAAAGTGATTGAATACTAGAAGAAACACTTGGAATTGGAGGAGAACGACTTTTTACAAGAATTTCTTGAAGATGCATCACTCGGAGTTGTGTGATCTTATCATAGCTGCTAATTATCTTTGATGATAAGGAGTTGTTGATAGAATCAAAGGAAAAACGCCAGAAGAAATATGTCAAGAATTCAATATCAAGTATGATTTTACCCCTGAGGAAGAGGAGCAAATCTGTAAAGAGAATGCTTGAGCTTTTGAATGGTTTTTTAACAATGTTCTCCTAGTTTGAAAAACTCGAATTCACACGGGCATGGCCTAGTGAAAAAGGGAAATACCCAAGGCAAACTAGGACAAAATTTAGTTACTCTAACATGGCTTTATTTGTTCCACTGACATCATGATGTACTTTGCTTTCAAACATGATAATGTTAGTATCGATTTCAAAAAATAATTTCTGCAAAAATAAAACAATAACAGAAACATAAATAGAAGAATAAAAAATTCTGAGCCCAACAGAAAACTGTATTTCCTTAAGGGATTTAATCTCCTCACTGTTGCCCAAAGTTATTGGATTAATTCCTCCCAGGATAGAACGGAATAACTATTCTGTAATACCAACAATGGAAATTACAGAACTTCGAAGAACTCAACAAACGGTAGTAAACCATACTTATGCTTTGAAAATAATAATACAGAAATGCAGAAGATGAAGGGAGATTTTTCAGATTTTTGGTGGTGAAAAATGAGGCTACGCCTCTATATTTATAGCCAACGATTTGGGTTTCGACAGGTGCCAAGATACCTGTTCGTTTGAAATGGTGTCTGTTCGCCAGAATTAAAAGACGATGACGGCGCAAGGCATCACTTCTTCTTACCTCTTTAAGAGCTACAAAATGTGGTTCTTTATATAAGCACAAAGATTTTCTTTCTATTTTCCGATGAGGGACAAAGTGCATTAGTAAAGGAAGAAACAACTTCAAACTTTTCGTTTCCCTCCAAATCATTTCCCTCCATTTCCCATTCATACCTCTTATCTAATTAGATAAAATCCCAACAATCCTCCACATGAATGGGGAACGACTATCTGTAAATATGCATGCATAAAAAACTGTGTGATTTACAAGTAATGATTAATCGCATCTGGATAAGTAGGTCCCCCTTTGAACTTTCCATAGTGAACTCATGTCGGATATAGTCGGTCAATCGATAGATTTGATATCTTTGAACCGTCGAACTTTGGTGTATACCTAGACAAGCATAAGTCACACAATCAACCCTTTAACCGCCTTTGGTTCTCACTGTTGTGTTAGTTTTAGCCATGAATACCGCATGGTTCATAAGTACGTAGAGAACTGGCCTTACAGAATTCTCCTTAAAGCAGCTTACTCTTCACACTTATATAAGTGATTCCTAAACGTGTTATCCCATAGATACACTATTTGATATACTCCGTATCAAACTTAAAAACTATTAAAAATCCTTAACGCTTTATCCTTGGTACTGAACATTGTCTCATCACGAGAATAGACCAAAATTTTATTTGACAGCGTTGAACCGTCACTAATGACTTTGTTTGATCTCCTTGAACCTAGATCTTGGGATCCAGTCTTTTAGGTAGAGTTACTGCCACAGTGACTTGTCCTTATCCATAGTCCCGTTGCCTTTGATGATTTATCAACCACCTCTCTATTTAGGCCTTTTGTAAGCGGATCCGGCACACTATCTTTTGACTTTACGTAGTCAATTGTTATAATTCCACTAGAGAGAAGTTGTCAACGGTATTATGTCTTCGTCGTATGTGACTAGATTTTCCGTTATACATAACGCTTCTAGACCTTCCTATTGACGCTTGACTATCGCAATGTATGCATATAGGAGCCACTGGTTTGGGCCAAAATGAAATATCTTCCAAGAAATTTCAGAGCCATTCAGCTTCTTCTCTAGCCTTATCTAAAGCTATAAACTCAGACTCCATTGTAGAGCGAACAATGCATGTCTTTTTTGATTGATTTCCAAGACACTGCTCCTACCAATAGTAAACATGTATCCAATTGTGAACTTTGTTTCTGATGGCCCTGTGGTCCAATTTACATCACTATATCCTTCAATTACCGCATGATACTTATTGTTTTGAAAAGCATAATCTTGGTATGTTTTAGATACCCCAAAACTCGTTTCATTTTCATCCAATGAGTTTGGTCGGGATTACTTGTGTAACGACTCAGTTACTTACTGCACAAGCTATATCAGGTCGTGCACAATTCATGATATACATTAAACTTTTCAACACTCGAGCATAATCCAGTTGAGATTTGCTCTCACCTAGATTCTTTGTAAGAGCAACATTTACATCAATCAGGGTCTTTGCGACTTTGAAATCTAAATACTTGAATTTTTCAAGTACCACAATGAGATTGAGACAATGCGAGTCCTTGAGGAGTCCTATGGATTTTAATTCCTAGAATTAAATTAGCAACTCCTAAGTCTTTTATATCAAACTTGCTAGCAAGCATACACTTCGTGGCATTTATATCCGCAATGTCTTTGCTCATTATTAATATATCATCAACATATAAACATACAATGACTATATGATTTGGAGTGTTTTTAATGTAAACACATTTATCACACTCATTAATCTTAAATTCAGTTTCCAACATTGTTTGGCCAAATTTCGCATGCCATTATTTGGGTGCTTGTTTCAATCCGTAAAGTGACTTAACAAGTCGGCACACCTACTTTTCTTTTCAGGGAACCACGAACCCTTCAGGTTGTTCCATATAAATTTCTTCCTCCAAATCTCCATTTAAGAAGGCTGGCTTTACATCCATCTGATGGATTTCAAGACCATACACGGCGGCTAACGTTATTAATACCCGAATAGATGTAATCCTCGTTACCGGCGAGTACGTATCAAAGTAATCAAGACCTTCTTATCGGATTCAATGACCGTATTAATATAAATATTGGAATTTTTTGATTTATGGACCATAAAATAATATGCCTTACTATTTCTTGCATATCCTATGAAAACGCAATCAACATTTTCGGTCCAATCTTCACCCTTTTGGGTTTAGGAATTTGCACTTTAGCCAAACACCCCCACACTTTAAAATATTTTAAGTTGGGTTTCCTACCTTTCCATTTTTCATATGGAATGAATTATGTTTTGCTATGGGAAACTCGATTGAATATTTGGTTAGCGGTAAGAATAGCTTCCCTCACAAGTTCAGTGGTAAACCCGAACCTATCAACAAGGCATTCATCACTTCCTTTAACGTTCTATTCTTTCTTTCCTCAATTCCATTAGATTGCGGTGAGTAAGGGACAATTGTTTGGTGAATAATGCCAAATTTCAAATATATTTCTTCAAAAGGAGATTCATATTCGCTACCCCTATCACATCTTATCATTTTGATCTTTTTATTTAGTTGCGGTTCAACTACATCTTTGTATTGCTTGAATGCCTCAATTGCTTCATCTTTATTATTAAGTAAGTAAATATAGCAATATCTAGTATCGTCGTCAATAAAAGTTATGAAATATTTTTTCCCACCGCGAGTTGGTATTGACTTCATGTCACAAATATCTGTGTGAATTAAGTCTAAATGATGTGAATTCCTTTCAACTGACTTATAAGGATGTTTAACATACTTAGATTCCATACATATTTAACATTTCAAATTGTCGCATTCAAATTTAGGCAATACTTCCAAGTTAACTATTTTTCATATAATTTTGAAGTTGACGCGACCTAAACGTGCATGCCATAAATTATTTGACTCAAGTAAGTAAGAAGAAGCTTAAACTTTATTGATGTCAACAATTATTACATTCAACTTGAAAAGGCCCTCAGTTAGGCAATCTTTTTCCTATATGCACATCATTCTTACTCATTAAACACACACTTAAAACCATTCTTGATAAGAAGTCTAGCAAACACCAAATTCTTGCGAATTTCAGGAACATGGAGAACATTGTTTAGAGTCACAACTTTGCCCGAAGTCATCTTCTCCACTCCTTCATTTTTTGCTGTTGCGGAGTTTCCCATAAAGATAGTCGCGTCGGGCCCTACGGGAACATAAGAGGCAAATAACTCTTTGTTAGCACAAACATGGCGAGTGGCTCCAGAACCAATCCACCACTCTTTGGGATTTCCTACCAAGCTGCATTCAGATAACATGGCACATAAGTCCTCAATTTCATCATTCTTTTCTACCATGTTTGCTTGACTCTTCTTCTTGTCCTTCTTCGATGCACGACAGCCCATAACCGTATGTCCAACCTTTCCACGGTTGTGGCAATTACCTTTGAACTTCTTCTTGCTCGAGTAATTCTTTGGTCCATATGGCTTCTTTCTCTTTTTGTTGCTTGTAGACGCTTCCTCAACAACATTTTCCCCCATTATTATTGAGTTACCACGTGGCTTCTTCTCAGCAGCCTTGTTGTCCTCTTTAATCCGTAGACGAACAATAAGGTCTTCAAACGTTATCTCCTTGCGCTTATGTTTCAAGTAATTCTTAAAGTCCTTCCACAACGAAGACAACTTTTCAATAAGTGCTGCAACTTGAAACGCTTCATTTATAATCTTGAATAAAAATATTAACTCGATTTATACCTTTAGCAAGGAGGTCATAAACAATCACTTGCAATTCTTGGACTTGCATTATGACATATCTGGCGTCAACTATTTTGAACCATTTTGAAATCCAGAAATTTTGCGGCCACAAACTTCTTAGGTCTAACATCTTCAGTCTTGTACTTCTTTTCAAGAGCATTCCACAACTCTCGTAATATTTTCATGACGTTATAAACATTGTACAAGCCGTCTTCCAAGCAACTTAAAATATAATTTTTGCATAAGAAGTTAGCATGCTTCCATGCCTCCGTGACCACAAATCGCTTATTTTCAGGAGTTTCGTCTCCCATAACTGGAACGTCCTCGCTAGTAAAGCATTGCAAACCGAATGTGGTCGGGTAGAAGAACATTTTATGCTGCCAACATTTAAAGTTCACGCCGAAAAACTTTTCGAGCTTTTCTGCCGGTGTCATCACCGGTGTAGGCATTGTGCGACTTGAAGACGCAGTAGTCATTGTAACAGTAGTAGTCCCAACAGAACCATTTTGTTGTTTCGTACTTGTTGTTATTTTTTTGTAAAAGAAATTGACACAACCAGAATTAGTAAGTCGGTTAAGTTTTTATATCTTCAAATCGAATACAAACAACCAAATAGTCGAATTGAGTAGAAAGTCACAAAGACTTTAATCTTAAACTGGAGTAGAAAATTCGAAGATTTTAATCTCCAAAATGAGAGTAGAAAATCATTAGGATTTTAATCTCCTAAAGCAGAAAGTAAAATGAACATAGAATATAAAAATAAATTCCTTAAGCTTGTTAGTATCTGTATTCGAGAAATAATTTCTGCAAAAATAAAACAATAACAGAAGAATAAAAAATTTCGAGCCCAACAAAAAATTATATTTCCTTAAGAAATTTAATCCTCTCACTATTGCCCAAGGTTATTGGATTAATTTCTCCCAGGATAGAACGGAACAACTATTTTGTAATACCGACAATGAAAATTATAGAATTTTGACAAACTCAACAAATACGGTAAACCACACTTATACTTACGTTTTCCTTTGAAAATAATAATGCAGAAATGTAGAAGATAGGGGAGATTCAGATTTTCGGTGGTGAAAAATGAGGCTACTCTTTTGTATTTATAGCTAATGATTTGGGTTTCAAAAGGTGCCAAGATTCCTGTTTGTTTGAAATGGTGTTTTGTTCGCCTGAATTAAAGTTCATCAATCATATAAATTGACCGAAGTCGAAGCCTAGCGACGACGACGACGGCGTGAGGCACCACTTCTTCTTAACTCTCTAAGGGATGGAAGATGTGCTTTTTTATATAAGCACAAAAATTTTCTTTCCATTTTTCGACGAGGGGCAAGTGCATTAGTAAAGGAAGAAACAAACTTTAAACTTTTCGTTTCCCTCCAAATCTTTTTTCTCCATTTCCCATTCACACACCTTATCTAATTAGATACAAACCCAACAAATAATACTATTAACACGTATCAGAAAAACTGTTTGGTCCGAAAGATAAGTTCTATGGGATTCCATCACTCACACAAATTATTACAGCATTTTGCCTCAGGGAAATTCAGTATACAAAGGCTCTAACCATAATAAAAGATAATGATCTATATAGATGACCAAATTAATTGAGTAGATGAGATATTAAGAGCATAACCAATACAAAAAACAAAGGGAATATAAAACTATATTGCTTTTGTGCCATGACAATCTCACTCAAATTACGGGAATCTATACATATTAGTGCAATATACCAGGATCCCGAATAGAGCGACACGTGCAAGCTGTAGTTTTACTAATTTTTTACTTTGGTTCAATATGTGTTAGGATTCGTTTAATTTTGTTAGATATTTATACGTCAATAGAAAATAAGGTCCCCAAAATGAAGCAATTTTCTCCCAGATTTTAAGTACCACACATGGGAAATCTTTCATAATTATAGAAAAAAAAAGGTTGGTGTCACATCTTCCAGCTACAAAACCAACTGAACTGATTTAGGACACTTGAACTACCAAGGCCATAAAATCTTCAAAACTTTTGTCCCTTAAGAAATACAAAGAGTCCTTCCATTATTATGCTTTGCCGATTCATCCTTTTTGCATTCACTTTTCTCTATTATTGCATTCTACTTGTCATTTAAGCAAAGTTTGATGTGTTCCTGGCCATTATTAGTCCAAAAAATTGGAAGTGAAAGAGCCATTTAGGGATCGTTTGGTTTGAATGCTGCTTATGCCGGGATAATTTATGTTAGGAGTAGTTATCCTGATATTGTTTTTTATTCACTGTTTGGTATGTTGTATTAAAAATGACAATTGCATAATTTCTAAGAAGAACGTATAAGTTATCCCGGCACTAATTACCCCACCCTCTATAAGGTATAAGTTATCGTGGTACTAATTATAATCGCGGAATAACTTATACAAGGTTTGCTAACCAAACAAAGTATTAAGATGGTATTAAATTTTTATACTAGCACTATACCTTCTTATACCTCATAAATTTAAGCTCTTTGGCTTAGTAGTTTCAGTAAAATTAAGCAGACAAACTGTAATTCTTTGACAAGTTACTATGAGTAGATGTATTGCATTATTAAGAAGCTTTATCCTTTCTTCCTCCTGCTTTATTTTTTTATAGGCTCTCCCCATAAATTTGGAAGAATGCCTCAATCAAGAGAACAAATATAAATTTAATTTAAAGTTGCCACTTTATTTCTTTAAATAATGGTGTCAGGATCAGTTTACGCACACCTCTAATAATTTCACTGTATATCTATTATCTTCTACTAGTACAAGTACTGTGTAACTGTGTCCATCAAGATATAGATTACATAGTCTTTATCTTCGATGAGATTTGAATATATATCTCATGGTTCACACTCACATATGGAAAGAAATTTAAAAGTGCTATCTACCTCAAAAATTAAAGGTTCAAAATTTCAGTCAAAATTAGGAATTTGGCTATCAAAATTAGTTAATGTAATTAATATTTTCGGACAAATTAAGGCTTAATTTTTTGATGGGATTTGTATACTAGTTTAGTCAGTACCTATTACTATTTTCACACTTTTGCTTTTCGAGGTCAAAGTGTCAAATACTACTCTAAGATTTAATTAATATTTCAATTAATTAAATATTAAATATACTTAACCAAATATCACATGAACCAAGATAAGATTTTTTCATATTTGAGGGACTAATGGTGGCTCTTTCCCACGCCGCTTTTTGGCAACCTATGTTAACATCTATCTTGTAAACACTGTAGGACTACAACAAAGTCACCAATGAGGCTCAAAACTCGAATGGATCGTCTAGTTAGCTGTTAGCAGGATAAAGATACTAATTTTTTTTATAATAAAAGGTAAGATCGTATTTATAGTCACCTACTAAAGTCGGTCAAGTGAATATTTTTATATTCTGTACATAAGTCAAATATTACTTTATATGACTATATATTATATTTTAAACATCTTTAATATAGTTGATGAGGTAATTCAACGGTTTAGAATGTTCAAAGTGAGATATTGTTCACGCGTTTGATCCCTGTCTAGATATTTTTATCTGCTCATTTTGTTTGCCAAAAATAAAATGGAGACTATTATATGTGGTCTATTTGACTCTTTTTCAATCTATTTTTTTTAAATAAAAACCTCTTAAAACTTAAAATTTATGTAAAAACAAATGACTAATCTTAAAAGTTATTTCTTAAACAAATTATATAATTTAAAAGTCAAGCTATACAAAAATTTCTTCAGCAAAAGCTCTTTACATACTACTGACTCGCTCGACTTCAAGGAGGTCTCTCTTTCCTTTGGTTTTATGCTTACTTTTATTGGTAAAATTTCTTTTGTTGTCTTATTTTATGCTAGTTTTAATTTATAAAATAGTTCTATTACACGTGTTTTAATTGTTTTGTTAAATATTGCATAGTTTGATTAAAAAATTTCGATTCACCTATTCATCGAAAAAAGATGTATCGACTTTCTTGAAGTTTGAACACCCTTACCGAGATTCTTGGCTGCGCCGCTGATGTATCCATGTCTGGTTATCGGTATATGAAATACATTTTATACTAAAATGGTGAGATAAATTATCTCTAGCTAATCCCATAGGATATCCCAACTCATAGGATATCCTTGTCTATCCCACATATGAACCAAACAACTTAGTTCTGAGATATCCAATGAGATTATAATTCTGAAATATCCCACGGGATTATTTATACCACCGTCCTATATGGGATAACTAATATCACCAATTTTATATAAAATTTAACTTTATATCCACAACCAAACATATGATAAATATAATCCCACGTTTTATAAGAGTTTAGTATCCTTATCCTGTGACCTAGCTTTAGTATAAGCAATTACTTATGCAAGAAAATGCTTTTAAGATAATAAGTATGTTAACTTGTTAAGGCCAGTTATATGATTCTTGTTAAAGTAATTGTTTCTCAAAATTAAGAACAATGAAAACAACTTCTCTTTTTCCTCTTTTCAGTTGATTGTAACTTAATTCTCTTTTGATTGGCATATTTAGGTGAGCAATCACCAAGTACATTTCTTTTGCAAGACAGCTGGAGAACTTCTTATGCTGGTTATGTTCATTACCCTAACTCAAATTATAATCAATTGCTTATACAATTAGATTTATAATATGATTCCACTTTAAATGGAAAAAAAAATCGAAAATAGGCCATAATCGAAAATTGAGGGAAGTATAATTCAATTTTCAATTCTCTATACAAAATAAAACTTGGAAAAATAAAGATCAATAAAATTCGTATTGTTTTCGTAAGAATATTGAGCTACATATAATTCAAAATTCAAATATCACTAAGCTCCCAAATTTTGTCATTTTTTTAGTTACAACTAAGAATTAGTTGGAGGATCCATCACTGAGGTATACTTTTACATCAAAAAAGAAACAAATAGAAGGAAATAAAAACGACAGTCAGATGGCAAAAAATCTACAGAACTATTTTACTTAGGACTTTATCTCTTATCTCATAAATGTTTGATATTATTTTATCTGTTCAATGCCTAATCTTATCTGTCGCAGTTTATGTTTTGTAGTTTGGAACTATTTTAGGTAAAATGTCTGAGTTTAGATAGTTAATTGAAACCAAACTTTAAGCTTAACTATCATAAATTATAAATGAAGTGGATAAATATTAGGTTTAGGAATATTCGAATGAAATTATCTTCATCCCTGTACATGAAAGAAGTCGTATATCTAGAACTTCATTGACAAGACTGCCGTTGTTGTTTGACCCAAAATTTAGATCTAAGTTTAAACAATTAAATTTTCTTAATAAGATAGAGCTAATCTTAGCCAACAATAATATCCACTAGATTATTTAATTAGTGTTGTGACAAAATATTACGAGATATGTGGTAACAATGATAGATATATGATTATGAGTAACACTTTTTTTTTTGGTAACCGTTGTCAAATTACCATTAACTCCAAAAAGCCATTACAAATAAAGAGCACCTCCTTTCTGTATCATTGGCCTCCAACAAAACAAGAAAATAGCTACTATGTTCTCTAATTACATAGGATTTGTTGTACTAAACTCCTACATCTACATGCTTTATGTGAATTCTTGGTAACTTGTATTCTTTCTATGATCTTGTGCTTTATCTGTTGTACTACATCCTCTTTATGTACATTAATGTCTCTGAAAATCTTCCAATTTCTTGCACGTCATGTGTGGTAAATCACAGCCCCGTTGATACCAGCTGCTAATTCTTTCTTATAGACCTTCCAATATTTCCTGTTAATACTATCCAAAGATTATGAGATATTCCCTGTTGGTATCTTGATGTTTGTCCATTGATTTACCTCTTGCCTTAGAGTTGTGATCCATGTACACTCCACAAATAAGTGGATGTTAGTTTCAGTAGTGTGAGCAATACATAAACAACACCTGCTATCCTCCACTAGAACTTGCAACTTGAGTAATCTCTCCTTTGTGAGTAGCCTCCCATGCACTGGCAACCACACTATAAACCTTTGTTTAGGTCGAGCTATTGAGGTCCATATCAGATTAGTTATCTTGAATTTAGGATGTTCGCCAATTAGAGCAAGATAACTGCTGGTAATAGAGTAGTCACCACTTCTAGTAAGCTTATAATTATCTTGCTCATACTAGCCTTGCATTTTGATTTTCAGACCATTAATCTTTCTCCGGTACCAACTACTATTTGTCGGGAGTGATGGTTTCATACATTTGTTTCTGCTCTCATGTACACCCCATGTATCCATTTCACCCATAAGGCTTCTTTACATTTAATCAACTGCCATAACAACTTACCCACTGATGCCATATTCCAGTTTTCGCAACCCTTAACATTCAATCTCCTAGCTTTTTAGGACAACAAATCTTTTTCCAAGCAACCAAGGATAGTTTCTTTCTCTCCTCCGAGCTGCCCCATAGATATTCTCTGCATATCCTGTCAACCTCATTAAGTATACTTTGAGGTAATATGAACATTGTGCCCCAGAAGCTATGGATAGAAAACAACATTGCATTAATATTTTGCAGTCTTCAGTATATGATAGAAGCCTGGAGTAGGTGACTCTGATCCCTTGAGAGATTTTCTCTACCAACATATGATGGTCAAACTTATTCCATTTCTTTGGGGAGAGGGGAAGTCCAAGGTACCTTATGGGAAGAGTACCTAGCACAAAACCAGTTATTTCAAGCAACTTCTTCTTAGTATTATTATCCACACCAGCCATGAAGATACTAGATTTGTCCATATTTTCTTTCAACCCTGTTACATTGCTAAAGTGATTTATTATTTCCATAATCCTTTTAACTGAGCTTTCATTTCCTTTACAAAAGATCATCAGATCATCCGCAAATATGAGATGAGTCAGCTTCAGTGTTTTGCACATTGGATGATATTTGAAATCAGGAAGTTCTCTAACTATCTTCAACATCCTTGATAAGTATTCCATTCCAAGCACAAATAGAAGAGGAGAGATATGATCACCCTGCCTAATCCCTCTCTTCCCAGCAAAATATCCATGACTTTCTCCATTGACTTTAACTAAAAATATTATAGTAGACACACACACACCCCATAATACACTGAGTAAATTTGTCTAGGAACCCAAAACCCCTCAGAGCTTCTCCTAGGAACTCCCAACTCACCATGTCATAAGCCTTCTTGAGATCAATCTTCATAAGACATCTTGGAGTTGTTTTTCTGTTATAATGTCTTAGAATGTCATGACAGATTAAGACATTGTGCAGCATGGACCTCCCATGTACAAATGCAGACTGGTTCTCTACTACTAAGTGATCAACTGCTGCCTTTAGTCTGTTGCATAGAAATTTAGAAATGCACTTGTAAAATACATTGCAACATGATATTGGTCTGTATTGTCTAACTAATTTGTATTGTCCACCTTTGGGATAAGAGCTATGACTGTTGAGTTGAGTTGCTTAAGGAATTTTTCATTGTGAAAAAAAATTCTATTACTGCCTTTGTGATATCCTGCCCCACTATGGGCTAAGCATCCTTATAGAAACCACCCCCAAAGCCATCTGGACATGGACTCTTATTGTTGTCAGTATGGAACATTGCCTCTTTAACTTCCTTATCCACAACTGGCCTTAGTAACTCTAGCTGTTGAGTAGTTGACAAAGTAGGGCCATTTTTATAATGCTAGTAAAGGCTTGCACTCTAGAAGTAGACTTTCTTCCTAATAGTTCAGAATAGTAATCCCCAAACAAGTTTGAAATAGCCCCTGGAGAAGTTTTCCATGTGCCTGCATCATCCTTAAGTTGTGTTGTGGCTTGTTTCAGCTTCCTATGCTTTATAATTGAGTAGAAATATCGTGTGTTATTATCTCCTAACTTAATCCACATAGCTTTACTTCTCTGTTGTAGGTACATTTCTACCAAATGTGAATACTGTTTGAACTTCTAATAAGCCAAGGATTCAGTCTGCTGAACCTCTTTATTTGAAGGATCCCTTCGGAGTTTCAACTGACTTTGCTTAAGCAACTTCCTATCTTCTTCTGCTTCTCTCACAATATCATGAGAATATTGTGACTTCTGAACCTTCAGATTCTTCTTAAGTAGTTTCAACTTTTTCACTACTTGATACATTTTGGAGCCCTCAATACTGTCAGCCTACCCTTCTCTTACTATTGTATTAAATTGTGGATGTTAAGCCCACATGTTACAGAATTGAAATGATTTTTTAACATACTTCTTTCTTTAACAGTGACACTTTTGTAGGACAATGGTCACTGATTCCTTCTGGGAGAAATATGGCCCTACATGATGGCATTATATCTAGCCATTCCCCATTTATGAACACCAAATCAATCTTTGAAAATATCATTTATTCTTCATGTTTGTCATTCCAAGTGTACCTATTGCCTTGTGTTGGTAACTCCAATAAGCCACATTCTACTACACAGTTGTGGAAATCTTTCACTTCTGCCCAGGTCACAAGGCTTCCTCCTATTTTGCCTTCTGCTTTGAGAATTGAGTTAAAATCCCCTAAAACCATCCAAGGCCTTGTACATCCCCTGCTATGAGACACTAACTTATCCCATAGTTCCTTCCTCTCTTCTCTAGTATTTAATGCATATACATAAGACAATTTAAATATCATTTAAAAAGGAATGTAATTAACTTCACAGTTGATTACTTGAGTTGACATACTCATAGGAATGACCTTGTAATAATCAGGTCTCCAACTAATCTAAATTCTACCATTATAATGGTACTCTAGGTTTGTAAGGTACTTCCATCCCACAAACATGTTATTTGCTAGCTTCTCAATTCTGTTGCCTTTTATTTTGGTTTCTAGTAGACCAACCAGCCCCACTTATTCCTCATTGCAAAAGAGCTTCACCTCATTTTGCTTATTAGGGGCGTTAGCCCCCTAACATTACAACTTAACGTATTAAACATCCCTGTGGGAATGATTGTTTTAGACTCCCATATTTGTACTACTCCCTCCCTTATCTGTTATGTTGACCTCTTTATTATGCAGGATTTGAAAAGAGTTTGAATTCTCACCTTGTTGTTGCTACTTTTGTTGTGGCTTTCCTACTCTCAATGGGGTCTGCCAACTTGTAATATCCCATTGCTTTTGCTTCCCTGACTGTCTCTTTATCATTTGCTCTCTATTACCATCAGTTCTAGTACTTATTGCCTCATTCCTTTGTTTAGAGTTCACCTGAATTTGTTCCTTGTCCATATTATCTTTAGGTTCTGTTTGTGCAATAGTGTTTATTTTCTTCTGTTGTTCTGCATTTGCCATTGTCAGTTTCTTCATGTTCCTACACACTTCCTCTACATGCCCATATTTAGAGCAATGACAGCACAGGATTGGCTTCCAGTCATAGCTGACTTTTTGCTCAATTAACTTGCCTATTTCATTCCTGAAGAGAACTACATCTAGGAGATTTGCATTCATTCCTACCTCAACTAGTAACTTTGCAAAATTTAATTCATTTCTATTTTTTGTATTTTGGTCCACCATAATAGGTTTTCCTACTAAGCTGCCTATCTTGCTCAAACCTTCCTTACACCAATATTTGAAGTCCAGTCTAGGAAATTTAATCCAAATTGGAATAATTTGCAATTCCTCTCTAGTGAATTCCAATTCAAGTGTCCAAGTCTTCACAATAAATGGTTTGTTATCAAAGTGGTAAATACCACCCTGAATCAGCCCTTGCTTCCCTACCTCTGTCTCAAATCGAACCACTATCACTCCATTTTTTAGTATAGCGATTCTTCGATGCCATACTTCCCCCACAAGCGTTTGATGTACCCATATATTACTGTGAATGGGTTATGTGTCCCTAACACTTAACACACTACTGCTTTTCCCAGTAATCAATTTCAGAACTAATATCATCCAATTCAATTTGTACTATTGAGGACTCACCATATGTTTTAGGTGCTACATATTCCAATTTATAACCAGCATTTAAAATTTTTGCTATGTTGAAATCATCCTAGATTGATCCTTGCTTCTTCTGCGTTTTCAGCTCCTCTTCAACCTCATCTTCCCACTACTAGTCGGTACTGCTTGATCCTTGCTTGGTGAGGCTTGTAACATTTCAGACCATACTCGTTGTGCTTCGATCCGCTGAGATTTCTCTATTTCGCTGTTTAGAGTTAATGTTTCATTGGGTTTTGGACTTGACTGAGTTTTCCTTGCTGATTCTTAGCTATCATTGCTTGATTTCTGCCCTCACCGAGCAATTCCATATGATGTGGATACTTCCTTGGCCATTAGAGTCTTATGGGATGGGATGCGAGCTCTCTTGCCCATGGCTGGCGTAGGTTAATCTAACAAGCACCGAAAACAAGCCATCTGTTTTTGGAATTAAAAAGCATTTATTGCATTTAATGATAAATAACACTTAATGGGACAAATATAAAAAGATTGGCATTTAATAGCAATAAATGATATATGATGGTATTTATGTAAATATATATAACAGAGATGAGCGAAAAAGCAGATGAAGCCATGTAATATTGCTTCTGACAATGATAAATGATTGATAAGCCTTGAATGTTCTGATTCTTCTTAGATCGTGGGAGAAAAGCTAGACAGGGATCTCAAGAAAATAATGTCTTTTGTATGTATGTAATAAAGCAAGAATCTCAAAAAATATCAAAATGTTATTCTTTTACAAATGCGTGTTACATGTCCCCTATAACTATGCCTCTTTCTATTTATAAGGGGACATGTGCCACAAAATCCTAATAGTACAGATCCAGAGAATATTCACTGGAATATTCCATTTAAAGTCTTATCCTAAAACTAGCTGTTATTACTCTTTTTAAGGAGAGTTCTCGTCCTCGACCTTGATCTCTGTTGACTCATCGACTTAGCCCTTCATCTATTATTAGATCACTTCGACCTTTAATCGGTCTTTTGTTGGAGTCATATTGATGGCATGTGGCTGCCCTCGAAGGCCTTCTTAATGGTGACGTGATTTACTAAGATAATTTTTGGCCCATACATTTGTATCATTATGTTTCGGTCTTTTTCTGTATTTTTATTATTTACAGATTTAATTTCAATTAGGGCACAATAAAACAAATTTGAATATATTGTATATTAAAAGTACTAAAAATTTAATTATAGACTAAACAAACTGGGATTAAAAAAATGGCAACAAACTCTATGGGTCAACCATGGAAGAAAAACACATTTTTAGTCCATCACCCGCCCATGAGCTTAATAGCCTGTTTGGCCAAGCTTCAAAATTCAACTTATTTTGAGAACTCTTTTTTTTCTTCAAAAATTGTATTTCTCAAAAGTACTTTTGGTGAGAAACAGTTTGTGTTTGACTAATTAATTTGAAAAATACTTAGTATTTTCCCAAGATTTCTAAAAGTACTTTTAAGTGTATTTTTTTCAAAAGTGCTTTTCAAAAAAGTAATTTTAGAGAGAAACTACTTTTTTTTCTTCTCCAAAACCGTCTTTGCTTCCACTCAAAAACATATTTTTTTTCTTAAAAACTTGGCAAAATACTTCAAATTTGAAAAAAAATCACTTTCAAAAAAATACTTTTTGCCTAGGAGAAGCTTGGCCAAATACGCTATAAATCCCTTGGACTTTTGGTCTTGTCTTTTGATCTAAACATCGTTAGCAAGGTAAATTATTTTCTATTCATTATAGTATATATTTTTATGTAAATATACTGTATGTTGAATTCTTTTTTCTTATTTGTATGTTTAGTTCTTTGTATTTTGATACCTTTAGTTCAATTCCTAGCGTCGCGATAGCCTAAAGCTCAAATGCAAAATCTTTGATTAAAAATAAAGGATCCTAACGTAATTTCTTATCACACCTCTTAGAAGTCTAGTGTCCATATTTTACGTGGCATTTGCATCTATACCTAATTTTGATTTTAAGTTATACCAATTTGTACAATAATTTGCAAGTCTACCCGATTTAGAATCAACTTAAGACTTATCAGATATGAAGTTAAAGAAAAAAATATTAGTCTGAAGTGCAATGAACTTAATGCCAAATACTTCTTAAGTGCAACAAATATTTTCATGCACTTAAGGCCAAATAGGTCTGAAGTGCAATCAATATTCTCAAGCACTTAAAGCCGAATAAGTTTGAAGTGCAAATTACCCAGAATACAAAAACTTGTTCTTCGAATTTCAACAATCTAACACATGGTTCAACACCTAAATCTACTCTAAATAAGCTCAAATTTGAAACGTAACCTCTAAATATCATAAAGAACAAATGTCAATCATTTATATGTCAAAATAACAAAAAATATAACAACATATTTACAATTAAGAAGAAGAAGAAACTTTAAGTAGTAGCAAAAAAAGAAATG
The DNA here is from genome assembly GCF_000390325.3 of Nicotiana tomentosiformis. Classification (NCBI taxonomy): domain Eukaryota; kingdom Viridiplantae; phylum Streptophyta; class Magnoliopsida; order Solanales; family Solanaceae; genus Nicotiana; species Nicotiana tomentosiformis. The sequence continues at coordinate 106,942,931 of NC_090816.1, read as the reverse complement.
CCGTAGCAACTCACAATTGTAAAATACCATAAGTCATCTTAAAAAATAGTCACAGACACCATGTAAATTCATTGTCATTTTTATTTTCACAATGTTGTAGAAGAAGAAGAAGAAGAAGAAGAAGAAGAAGAAGAAGAAAAAAGAGGAGGCGGAGAAGGAGGATGAGGAATCCTAAAGTTGTCTGTACTTTAGGCAGTATTTAAACTTTTAAAAAAAAATGGGTACAAGTTAAATGAGGCGACCAAGTAGGGTGCCTCTTGAAATGTTTACAAATTTTACTAACAGTAGTACACATGACACTAACCCAATAAATAATGATTGTATAGGGTAAAAATATACTATGCTAAGTAATTACTTAAGAGAATGACACATGGAGCCGAAGAAAGAGGATAGCTAAAACCGAAGATAACTGTTCCATTTGTTACCGGGAAGAATGATGCTCATGCAATAAATGCCTGCCACCCGGTAGCATTTAATAAAGAATATTCGGCACCATTTAGTATATTGCCCGTTATAAAAAGAATTTGTCATTTATTCTCACTGTTACACATTCTTCAATGGCCCTCATAATTGACATTAAAGAAAGGCATGATCCTAGGACCCATTTTACAAGGTGAAGCTATAAAATAGTGAACTTTGTTATCATTGTAAATGACTTGAATTTTCTGGCAAACATACTCTATAATCTATTCAAATCTCTGTACAATTTTATCTTCTTAATTTTCGATTCGTTACTGTTATGTCCGGAAGTCTTGCTCCCAGATTTACTGTTTCTGCTATTTCATCTTCATCCCAAGGCTATGTATTTTGTATTTCTTAAATTCTTTTATTATTTCAGGATCGAATTAATTTACTTGTCTAGAAACCATATATAAATTTAACTATACCATTTTACGGGTAAATAATTGGTGCCCACCGTGAGGCCAAAACAGTCGTGTAATTAAGTTGGTCCTTACCTCTTTTACTAACGTGTTTTGATTATTTGTCTTAGCAAAAATCTCAAAAATGGCAGATAATGGTGTTAACAACACACATAATCCTGAGGCCCAAGGAGACCAGCCTCATCACGAGGATTCAGTCAGTGACACCCTCAATAAGGGAAACGATGCTACACCGGTCCACGAAAGGCGGTACCCGCGATAGGTTTGGGAGGCAACTCTCGATGATGCTGAAGAGGAGCATATTGTTGAAGCGGCAAGGGTCCTATAAGAGCAACATGCGGTAATTCTAAGCCATCTCACATGGCATGATAAGCTTATGACAGAGTTGAAGAAGGCGTTGTCGGGGGCTTCCAATAGCGTGAATGGACGAGGTCTAGTTCCACCCGATGCTCCCGCAAATCAAATGACGTAGAGGGTCGACAACAACACCCCGATAGGTGAGGTTGGCTCCGATGGGGCTGGGGGAGCGAATCCGGCCCAACAACGAGAACGATCCCTTCAAGAGTGAATGCCTGCATGGACCAAATACGGGGTGCACGAGGAGGTGATGGGGAACGATTTAGCTCCCCACGAGATTGAATCTGTTTTGCTGAAAAAATTAGGAGAGACAATCACGAGGGGAGCCTTGACGTGGTATTCGCTGTTACCCGAGCATTCCATAGATTCCTTTGAGATGCTCTCGAATTCTTTTATTAAGGCCCATATTGGGGCTAGAAAGGTACATGCCCGAGAGGCCGACATATTCAAAATTGCACAAAGAGAATCTGAGTTGCTGCGGGAATTCGTCACCCGATTCCAAATGGAGAGGATGTTGCTCCCGGTTGCTCCGGATGATTGGGCGGCTGAAGTATTCACCAAGGGTCTGAATCCGAGAAGTTCTGTTATTTCTCGTAAATTGAAGGAAAGCTTGCTTGAGTTCCAAGTGACAACTTGGGCGGATGTTCACAACTAGTACGAGTCTAAGATAAGGATTGAAAATGATCATATTGGCTTCCCGGTGTTGGCAAAAGGTCGGGAAAAGGATAAAGAAAAATTAAAAGACAATTTTGACACAGATAGACGGTTTTCGAGGGGCCAGTTTTTGGCCTACGAATGGGCCGAAGGACGCAGAAGAGGTTTCCGATCGGCAGATAGGTTCGTTACTGACAGAAGAACTGATCACAGTCGGAAAATAAGATCATTGTAGGACAAATAAGCGTCAGGTACACGGGATCCTTCATACTCAGTCTATCAGAATACAACTTCAACGTCAGTGTAGTAGAGTTGGTATCTGCTATGAGGAACATTACAGAAGCACGGTTCCCTAAGTTGATGAGGTCCAATCCCGGCCAGAGGGATCCCAATTTATCGTGCGAATACCACAGGACGAATGGCCACTGGACTGGGGACTGCCGACACCTGCGTGAAGAGGTGGCGACACTACTGAAAAATGACCATCTCAGAGAATTCTTTAGACCGAGGCAAGAACAATTTCGGTTGCAACTGTGATAACATGGAGAACTCATAAATAGGAGAATACCCCCGTGCCAGACGATCAATATGATCTTTAGGGGGAACGAGATCAATTGGGTCACCTTCTCGGCAGCAAAAAAGATGAAGGTATCAATAACCCATAGCAAGAGACTCCGGTAAGTCGCTCAAGACTACGTCACTTTCATGGAGGAGGACGCAGACAGACTGTTGCTACTGCACAATGACGCATTAGTAATTTCTTTAAATGTACAAGATTTTAAAATCAAACGTGTTCTGGTGGATCCAGGAAGTTCCACCAATATCATACAATGGAGCAATCCAAACTCACCGGAAGCATCATTCCGACCACAAAACTCCTCGCTGGATTTAATCTCGCAAGCGTGACAACTCGAGGAGAGATCCTACTGCTCACGAATGCCGACGACTCTTTTCGAAGTTGTTGACGGTGATATAGGCTGTAACATTATTCTGGGAAGACCGTGGTTGCATGAGATAAGAGCCGTACCATCAACATATCATCAATTGCTAAAATTCCCAACACCCGAAGGAAACAAACAGATAAAAGGCGACCAACCGGCGGCAAGGGAGATGGATGTGATTTTGGTCTCTAGTAGAAAAGGGAAGAAGCATGTGACATAGCAATTAGAGGAACCAGCTCCTGCTACCAAATCGAGTGAAGTTATCCCGGAGGGAGAAGCGTCTAAATCTTATCAGGTACTGAGATATTTTCAGGTACCAGAAGAGACGGATGCAACAAAATCCACAGCGGAAGAGATCGAGCAAGTTGAATTGTTTGAAAAGTTCTTGGAGAGGAAATTCCACTTGGGGACAAGATTGCACCCCGAGCTCAGGTCTGGATTTATTGAATTTAGAAAATATAATGTCGATTGCTTTGCATGGTCGTATACAGATATGACAGGTATCCCAATGGATGTGGCCGTACAAAAGCTAAGCTTGGATCCCAACACCCCTCCGATAAGACAAAACAAATCACCCTATTATGGAGGCCATGAATAAATTTGTCAAGGAAGAGTTAACTCGCCTACTTGATATCGGTTCGATCCAAGAGGTAAAGTATCCAGACTGGCTAGCTAATGTAGTAATAATTCCTAAGAAGAACAATAAATTTTACATGTGTGTAGATTACATGGACTTGAATATGGCGTGCCCAAAAGTCTCGTTCCCACTGCTAAACATCGATCAAATGATTGATGCAATGTCGGGCACGAGTTAATGAGTTTTCTCAATGCTTATTCCGGGTACAACCAAATTAAGATGAACCCGGAGGATCAGGAAAAAACTTCGTTCATAACGAATTTCGGCACATATTGCTATAATGTGATGATCTTCGGGGTAAAGAACGCCGGAGCCACTTATCAACGGCTCGTAAATAAGATATTTGAAAAACAGATAGGGAAGACCATGGAAGTTTATATAGACCATATGCTCATTAAGTCTTTGAGTGCAGGTGATCATCTTAAGTATATGCAAGAAACGTTCGACATCCTATAAAAGTATAACATGAAGCTTAACCTTGAGAAGTGCGCGTTCGGGGTCAGCTCTGGCAAGTTCCTAGGATTTTGGTATCACAAAGGGGGATTGAGGTAAACCCCGATAAGATCAAAGTCATTGAAGACATCTTGGACCAGCTATCAAGCGTGAAAGAAGTTCAAAGGCTCAAATGGAGATTGGCCGCTTTGAGCAGTTTTATTTTCCGGTCATCAGAGAAATCCCATTGTTTCTTCCTGTTGCTAAAAAAGAAAAACAACTTCGAATGGAGCCCAGAATGCCAGTAGGCTTTGAGAGATTTGAATACGTAATTGCCAAACCCTCAATTACTATCAAAATCGAAGGAAGGTAAAACACTGTTAGTTTACCTAGAAATGTCAGAGGTAGCGGTAATCACCATTTTAGTCCGTGAGGATAAAGTTATGCAATCTCCCATTTATTATATTAGTATAATTTTAATGGGATCAGAAACTCGCAACCCGCATTTGGAGAAGCTGGCCTTAGCTCTCGTAGTCGCCGCTCGGAAGCTGAGGCCTTACTTATAATATCACCCGTTAGCTGTGGTGACCACCTTTTCCCCACGGAATATCCTTCACAAACCTGAACTCTCAGGTAGATTGGCCAAATGGGCCATCGAAATGAGTGAATTCGACATAGAGTATAAACGGAGGAGTGCGATTAAGTCAGGACTTTTGGCCGACTTTATGGTCGATTTCAGTCCGAGATTCGTGCCTCTACCAACCAAATAAGCAGTGATGGTGTCAGAATTGACATCGAGATTTTGGACCTTATTTACGGACGGAGCTTCCAACGTAAAGAGGTTCGGGCTTGGCATAGTATTAACCACACCTTCGGGAGAAACCCTAAGGGAGGCCATAAGAACGACCCATTTAACTAACAATGAAGTGGAGTATGAAGCTTTGATTGCAGGACTCGAACTGGACTGGGACTAGATTCTGAGGTCATAGAAATCAAATACGACTCCTAGTTGTTGGTAAATCAGGTCTATAGGATTTTCGAAACCAAAGGGGAGCGCATGCAACAATACGTAGTGAAGGTACAAAATCTTCTATCTCAATTCCGGGAGTGTTCGATTACTCACATCGTGAGTGAGGAAAATGTCGAAGCAGATGCATTAGCTAACCTCGGTTCATCAACGGAAATAAAGGGATCCGATTCCAGGATGGTAGTACAGCTCAGACACTCGGTTCTAGATGTCGATAGCTGCTATGTGGTAAATATGACTAATCTGGTCTGGGACTGGAGGAGTGAGATCATAGATTACCTAAAGTACGAGAAGTTGCAAAGCGTCCCGGGCGCTGTGCGCCAAAGAAGCACGATATAGCTTCAAAGAAGGCCAATTGTACAGGAAATCTTTCCAAGGCCCGTTGTCCCGATGCTTAGGAGCGTATGAAACTAATTATGTTATGGAAGAAGTCCACAAAGGGATATGTGGAATCATTCGGGTCCAGAGATTTTGTGAAAAATGCAATATGTGCCAACGCTACGCACCTATGGTACATCAACCAGCAGAACCATTACATTCAGTTCTATCTCCGTGCCCGTTCATGAAGTGGGGAATGGATATTGTCGGATCACTGCCGCCGACCCCTAGTAAGGTAAGGTTTCTTTTAATTTTAACTGACTATTTTTTTAAGTGGGTTGAAGCAGGTCCTTATCAGAAGATCAACGAACGTGTGTGGGAGAACATAATTTGCATATTTGGAATATGAAAAGAGATAGCCTGCAATAACGGGATATAATTTATAGGCGCAAAGATTACAAAGTTCTTTGAAAATTAAGAGAATCACATCTTCACCCTATCATCCGAGCGCAAATGGTAAAGAGGAATTAACGAACAAAGTGATTATACAAAATCTCAAGAAGAGGTTGGAAGCGACTAAAGGTAAATGGCATGAAGAACTGATGGAGTGCTATGGGCGTACTGAACAACAACCAAATCAAGCACAGGAAAAACTCATTTTCCCTTGTGTACGGAGCAGAAGCCTTAATCCTGGTATAACTAGGAGAGCGTACCTTGAGATATTTCCAGGCAAGTGACGAGACGATCAATGAAGAAATATTAGTCAACCTGGAGATACTCGATGAGCGCAGAGACTTGGCATATATAAGAATGGCAGCCCAGAAGCAGAGAATGGAAAAATATTATAATCGAAAATCCAACCTCCGTTACTTCAAAGTGGGAGACTTGGTTCTAAGGAAAGTAACTCAAAACACCCGGGAATCAATGCATGGAAACTAGGTCTAACCTGGGAAGGCCCCAACAGGGTTTTAGCAGTCACAGGGAAAGGTTCGTTCATACGAGTTAGAGAATCAGGATGGAGAAAAGTTTCCAAGCAAATGGAATGTTGCACACCTCAAGAGATATTATTGCTGACAAACATCACTTGTACTAAAAGTATGTGCAACACTCTTTTTCTTTTCGTCCAGTTTTTGTCCCAATTTGGTTTTTCTGGCAATGTTTTTAATGAGGCAGCAATGGAAATCATACTAAGAAGTAGGTTTCAACAGCACTAATAAGACCTTTAATAGCAAGGCACACAAGCGAAGAACCACTCCGTATCGGTTAGATAATTTTTGGCTCGATAGCAAAATTCTCACCGGGAAATTGAGTTTGCTATCAAGCAAAGGTTACCTGACTTTTCACAAGTGCAAACCACTAGAGGATTGTTAGATAGTCTTTTGCTCGATAGCATAAATTCCTAAAGAGAAGCGAGGTTTGTTACCGAGCTTAAGATTGTCTACCAATTCATTAGTGGAGTCCTCGAAGGTGCACAACTTCCAGTGTTCTAATTCTCATTCTACGCATTCGAACACTAGGGGAATGATATGAGGATACGACAACAATGACTGGCATGTTGACCGAAATAAGAAAATAGGAGATATAGTTGTATCATCGGGACCGGGGACTGCGCGACCAGCCCCGTAGAAATAAGTTGTATAAGTTAGCCACAAGAGAATGGCAATTTATTTTTAACATAACGAATGCTTATGTACTTTTTGAAAATGGAAGGAATAAAGCAAAGCCCTTTTATTTCTATCTTGTTTTTTGTCTGAACGATGAATTGATTTTATCATTTGAAAGTTAAACAAGTACTTCAAATGCTAATGTTGTAATGAACAGGAGACGTCCTTTTCAAGAGCACCGTAAACATAAGAGGGCACTCTCTTATGAAAATCCTCATGATAAATGGTTGATTTCGGAAGAACTTGTTCCCCGAAATCCAAATAATTTTGGGGAAAAATACACCGAAGGCCTTACATAATTAAACGCAAATAGTAAAAACTTGTGCAAAATACTTGAGCAAAAAAGAATTCAAAGATTAAAGCATGCATAAATATTCAAATGAAAAAAGACTCATGCAATACTTGAGCAAAAGATGTTCTTATTCACAATAAGCATGCTGAAATGGCACGGATACAAAAGTTGGGAAAAGAAAAGAAATGCAAAATTGTTGCATCTCTGGAACCCGGAGGAAGAGAAGTATCTGCGCCCCTAGGGGAAGTGGGTAGATTCGTCGATGGCTTCATCTTGGCCCTCATCAGTTTGCCTTTCAACATCTTCACCTTTCGTTTCCTCTCCAATTCTTGAGGTTTCAGAATCGGAACCAGAAGAACCGGAATCATCAGGCCTTGCCGGGAGACCCCTTTTAGGAGCTGACTCTAGCTTACAGGCTTTAGCGATTTCGGCATCAAAGTCAATGATACCCATTTTAGCCTCTTCTAAGGTTTTTCTCTGCATGCTGTACATAACATAAGTTTCCTCAACAACGAGGGAAGCTGCACCGTGCTTAAGTTCTTCTTTGAGTTGGGTAACCTCGGCAGAAAGGTTTTCCCGAGTGGACTAATGGACTTGAGGCTAGCATCGAGTTCACTAACAGTTGAGCTAAAAATCCTATTATGCTCAATGGTCTTCTTATACTTCTCCTTCAATTGGCCATGTTTCACCCCCGCATCAGCAAGTTTTCCAGTTTTGGAGTTCAAGGCTGCCTCTAAGTTGGTCAATCTTTCAGCGGAGGCAGCCTCGCGATCGGTTGTGCAGTAAGAACGACACTATGGACTTCAGCCCATTTGGCCTTGGCCTTATCAAATTGAATGCTCAGCAAGCCAATCTCTTGGCTAAGGGTTTCCATTTCTTGCTCGCTTTGCTACAAATGAGTCTCCAACACAATGGCCTCAGCAACTTTGGCTTCCCATTCTGAAAGGCGAGCAACAGTTTGCTCCCGCTCGGCCAAAAGTTGATCCCGTGCGGGGGTAAGTTCGGCCAAATGTGGTTGCCAAAGAAATATGATTACAGGCTCAACGGGGTTAACTACGATAAATAACAATTTGGTGGGTAAACTATATAGCTGGCTCAATAAAGAAATGCCTATATCACTTCCAAGACTGAACAAAATATTATTTCGCTCTGCAGACACACGTGGCAAGTTCTAGACATCAAATGCAATGCACAGGATACACGAAACCTCACACACACATGGCACATAACTCACTCAGGATCGAACTCATCAAGACACTCTAATCAAAGTAGTTAAGCAAAGTTAAGATCGTACAAAGGTGCTTATACGAGAGTCAAAAACTGAGCCTAAGCATCACAACTAAAGCACTTATTATTCTCAAGGCATAATGAAGTCAAGAGATATTGCTTTCATTTAAAATCACAGCACAAGGTTTCCTACTCCCTAAAAAACTAACTACACCCGGTTCAAACAAAACCCTTGGAAAAGAACCGCGGTACAAAAAAAAACTAAGGGAAAATAATTTATTGTACTACCTAAAGAATTTTTATTTTTTTCGACTTAAAAAATTCCAATCAAAAGAAACGAAAATTCGCACAAGAAACACAAACAAACAGTTATTTACATATTTACATCTGACCCCACACTTTAATTTGTGTCATGTCTCCATGACACGCAAATAAAAAGTAAGAGCTAAAGAAAACTCCCCTAGTCTTTTTCCGTTTCCTAGAACTTGTGAACTCCACCCTTAATTCTGAATGCAGTTTTCGATTTCGCTCCTCAAGATCTTTTATGGGGCTCATCAGGCCAAAGTCCTTTAGGGATTTTTGAAAGACCCGCTCTTTTCTTTCTTTCTTGGCCTCATTTTGAGCGGAGGATTGTTCTTGTAGGATTATCCGTAACTTATTTCTGCATTCATTTATAACATCAATCCTGCATATTCCTGTAAATTCACAAAAATAAAATCCACATGATCAAGGTTAAAATAAGATAAGGAAGAACAAGGGTCATGTGAGTGTTCTTCTGATATGTCCAAGACCATTTGTTTTTCATTCTCTTCTAATAAAAAATGTGGTTGTTGATAGGTGGATGGAGATTTGAACTCTTTTTTTATTGATGCACAATCAACCCAAGCCTCATCTTCAATCATCTCAGTTGAACAAAAGTCCTCTTGTAGAGTGGAAAACTTTCTATGTAGATGTCCATCATCTCGGGTAGGCTCAATTTCACATGGTATCTCTTCCATATATTCACCATCACAATGCAATGAGCATTCTGAAAGTATACTTATTATTTGACTCACTTGCATTGTTAGGTTGTTAATGGCTTCATCGTCTTGTGTATATCTCTCTTCCACTTTATTTATGAACTTGTACATAAGCTCTTCTAAACTACTATTCTCCACTTGGGGTGATTGTCTCACTTCGCTTTTATTCCAGTCATAATAAGGGTATTCATCTCAACCACAGTCAGAAATATGCCCATATGAATCCTCATACCTGTACGGATTAGATACAAAGTGAGAGTGTTCAAAAGATGAACCATGTGAAGAATACCTACATGCTTGACAATCAACCCATAGATGATTTTCACCACATTTAAAATACAAAGCAGACCACTTACAATGTTCAGCTGCTAACTCTTCAACCGTTTTCTTAGTCTGGTTGTATAAAGAATACATACCTGCTTGATAATCAACCCATAGATAATTTCTACCGCATTTAAAACACATAGCACATCGCTGATAGTGTTCAGCTGCTAACTATTCAACCATTTTCTTAGGCTGGTTGTACTCCATCTTTACAACACATAGCACTATGAACTCAACCAACAACATAGTGCAAATATATCACAAGTTTTGCCTTTTTCGATTACAAGAACAAGTGAACACATATGCAATAATTAAATCTTTCAAAAATGATTCAAATACATAAAAATAAAGTTATAATCCACAAACAACCATCAATACACCAAATTCATCAAAACCAAAATGGTTCTACTCCATAGACATAGAAGAGTTCTTCACAAATGAAACAAAAATAGAGAAAAATATAAATACAATCTAAACCCGGATTTGAGTGAGGAAGGATGGTTGAAATCCTTGTGCTCTTGATTCTCCTTCTTCTCCTAAGCTTCCCTAGGTCTAAGGTATGTCTAAAGTGTGTCAAAATGGTATTTTGGGGTATTTAATCCGCCCCTTAAACAAATCCCATATGAAACTACCCATTTCTTAGCAAAATAGGACTTTTTACGGACATGACATGCGCGGTCGCGCACCTGGAGACCTGCTCGCGCACTTGGTCGAACATTTTACACATTGTTCTACCCCAAGTGCGCGATCGCTCACTTGGTCGCTCACTTGGGTGTTAAGTTGGGAATTTGGGAAACTATAAAACACAGAAGTTGTAGCCCTTTTAGATATCTTTCCAACGATATATTGTGGATCCCAAATGGAGTTTCGAATGAAACGTTATGTACATTTTACTGAACACTGCGCAATATGCCTGCTCGATTCTTCGTTTCGTTCCACTATCATCCGTTGATCCCTGAACTCGATCCCGACTTAATCCTTGGGCTTTTACTCAGACTTCAAAGCTCCAGAATAGCTTGAATTTATTACATAACATCTACATAGATTGTAATCACTCCTACAAGGCATAAAATACATAATTAGTGAAAAATACTAGCGATTAAAGCTTCAATTCAATTAAAAGTGCAGTAAATTAGAGTGCAATAATCGACTAAAACATAAGATTATAGCCTACCATCAGCAAGGCGTCAGGACTTGGTCTTTTTTCATATTCTCTGAACTTTGAATTTTTGTCAGTGAAAGCCATGTTCTGCGGCCGCACAATTAATGTGCGGTCCGCATAATGGTCAAAATCCTGTTGGATTCTGTTGCTTTGTTTGCGGCCGCATATGGAATTTTGGGGTCCGCAATTTCTTCTCCGGCCGCATAAATCTTTCTACGGCCGCACTTCTTTGCCTCTACGCCCTTTAATGCATTGTACTTCGGAACACTCCTTTTTGAGTCGGATTTCATCATGGGAGACCAAACTTCGAACATTCCTGCAATTTTCACAATTTTATTAGTTTCGGGAATGTATATCAATACTTCAGACTAAAACAAAAGCCAAAAAGTACTAATAAGTAGTCGAAACCCCACTTATCAACTCCCCCAAACTTAAGTCTTTGCTTGTCCTCAAGCAAATAAATTAGTTCCCATCTCCTAAAGTTAAGGGTCATTTCAACGAGTCAAAGGTGAGCCATTCACACATCAGTTGGGACCAACAATTACCCACACTACTCATGTATTATCAACAAGGCGACAAGTCAAATATTCATGCACATATAGTTCTAATGAGACATTTGATCTTCAAGAATTGACTTTACTCATCAAGGACTCTTGTTCTATCATGTAGGCCATGGTGGACTCCAAACTCTTCCTCCTCTACTTTCCATTTGCTAAGCTCATTTAAGAAATTATTACTCAATCCGAAGTTTCGTGAAAGGCTCACTCATCTCTCACAACAGAATGTCACAAGTACGGCTTCAAGTATGATAGGCCTGCCCCTTATGTAGATCACCACTAATGTAAGCTTACTCGGTTTGAAATCAAGTAGGACTTCTTTCGGGATGTAATGAAGGCTTTTGGATTAGGGTTATACCATATGGGTAAGTGGTTACATCTTTCCTTAAGCACTCCACACTTTCATTTCTCGGCTCACAAATTGCAAATTTTTAAAGGCACTTTCTTTTCATTGGGGACTAGAGAGACTTAACATCACTCTTTCTTGTGATTTCATTCTTTTTCTCTCTTTTGATTTCTCAATGCTTGGGATCATTATCTCTTTTGAATCCCTCAACCCTTCCACTTATTTACATTTGTTTTGCATTTTTCTTTTTGTTCTTTTCTTTTCTTGCCTTTTCTTTCATAGAGATCATTTCTTTTCTCTTTTTGTGCCTCGATACCTTTTTCAAATTCCTCATCTCTCCCCCAAACTTATATTTTAAGCCATTTATTTTACAAGAGCGTTAAGAAAAGTCCGGGTGCCAAGAGAGGGTCACAACAAAACGGGTAAAGGCTTATAACATGGTTATCAAATGAGAAAGGCTAGAGGCTCAAAGTGGTTGACTAGGGATAACGACATTGTTTGGAAATAGAAAACTCAAACGGGCCAAAGAGAGCCTACAATAACTTCTCAAACCAAGCAAAGCTTAGGATTTCGCCTTGAAACACATTCGGGACAAGTTCTAGACCCTTCGCACGGATACTTGAACTAGCAACAATTCATCTCACCCCTCACGCAACTAGATTGTAAAAGAGAATAGAGTCGAGAGCCTACAACGACCACATTCAAGTTTAAAGATCACTATGGTCCAATTAAACCACTCGATGATTACCAAAGTCAACTCAAGAGTCACAAAGTCACTAACTAGAGCTATTTCTTTTAAAAACATTATCTCTAACCATAAGCACATAGTTAAGTTTGTTGGAGCCAATTGAATCATGGTTGACTCTTCGAGAATGACTTAATTATGTCATTTTATTCATTACTACTACTATTATTACCTAAACACAAAACTGACTCAATCCCTTAAGAAGGTCGTCATGCCATCCATCATTGGGACGAGGCACCCGGTTCACACAACAACTACCTTTGGAAAGAATCATGGCGTTAAGAAAACCAAAGGCTTATTATCTACTAAAGCATAAAAAAAAGCTACTAAGCAAAAAAAAAAAGAACTAATATGGAAAAGATAAAGAAGCTAATGAGCAAAACTACTAAAGATAGAATGAATGTACATAGTAAGAGAGAGACAAGATAGTTAAATTCAAGTAAGAAAAAGAAAAAGTATCATTAAAGTATTACATGCCAAATGTATCAAATGTGCCAAATAAACTCCCTCCCCCCCCCCCCCCCCCCGAATAAAAGTAAGCATTATCCCCAATGCTTAGCAAAATAAGAGTAAAAGAGGAAAGGGTGAAGAAAACTCGCAATGTCACCGCCCTCCAGATTATCCAACTGGATCTCATCATCCTCGACTCTAGGTGTGGCTGGGTTGGCGGACATCTAACGCACTGCCTCAGCAGTGTCGACAATAATGTCTGGCTCTTCAGACTGGTTAGCTGGTGCTACCAATGCAGATGTGGCTGAAGGATCTGGGGCAGACTGGTGCGGTTCAAGCAGCATATCAAAGAGAAGGTTTTCGGTTGTAGCAATTCTGTTCACCTCTCTCCGGAGCTTATCCACTGACTTCTTGACGAGCTCGGAACACACACTTAAATTATGTTTGCTAATCAAATATAGTATAGTATAATATCATATCCACGGGGATTGAATTTAAACAATATTCTCTTAGTTTCTAGCTTGATTGCTATCCAAGATGATCAATAATTGAGATTTATATGATTTCTAACTAAAATTAACTAAGAGTCTAAAGCTATTGACTAATGACAATCGAAATAATGAATAAGCAAAGAAAGTTATCAGTGGAAGAAAATAGGGTGTTGATTGAATAGGTGCAAGATAATTGTTCGGGATCTAACTATAGTTAATTCACTTCTAATGTTCAAGTGAGTCTCTCGAATTCACTCAATTATTAGTTCAAACGTTCAGCAGAAACTCCTCTCTCGATTAAGTCACAACCTCACAAGATAAACCAAATTAAGCACTATGAAGATATGCACGATTGCATAGTGGGTTGGTCTTTAGGAGAATTTCTTTCGATTATTCTCCTAACTAGGTTTAATCAATGATTCAACTAGCCTCTTTCGATTACTAAGAAGAATTGATGAACTTAACCAACATTGTAATGCAAAGTTATCACAAGTTATGCCTCTTTCGATTATATGGACAAGTGAATATAGAAGCAATAATTAAGTCATTCAAATATGCTTTAATACATAAAATTAGAGTTATAATCCACAAACGATCATTAATACACCAAATCCATCAAACCCTAAAGAGAACTACTCCACATATATAGAGAAATTCATCACAAATAAAGTTAAAGTATAGGAAAATATTAATTCAATCCAAACTCGTGTCTTGAGTGAGGAAGGAATAATGAAATCTATGTGCTCGTGTTCTTCAAACTCCGCCTTAGCCTCCTTAGGTCAAATATGTGTCAAAAGTCCAGAAAATAACATTTTCCATGTATTTATACCAAGTAGGGTCGGCCCCAGACGAAACCACCTTCTCCTAGTCGAAATAGGATTTTCACTCTATAAAAATTGTACAGGTGCGCCATATGGGGCGATGTGCCATGCGGGTAATTAGTGGGGAAATCCAGAGAGCTGATTTTTTCACTTTGCAGGAATTTTGCACTAGCGCCCCGCTATGCATGGTGCGAGGCAGTAGTGCAATTTTCTCAGAGTAATTTTGTTTCTCATTTTTTGACATTCAGACTTAGTCCTTAATCCCCGAAAATGATCTCAACTTATTCCCTTAGGCTTTTACTCAGACTTCAAAGCTCCAACTAGATCAAATTAGCTTCGCAACATTTACATCACTCGGAATTACTCCTACAAGATATAAAACACACAATAAGTGCAAAACACTACCAATTAAAACTCAAACATAAATAAAGTGTAGTGAATTAGAGTACAATAAGTGACTAGAACACGATATTATAACCTCCCATCACTTCTTGATGGACTGGGACTTTCTCATCTTCTTTACTTCTTTTCCCAGCTCTTCAATCACCGACCCGTGTTGTACCAAGGTGCTTATGATTTTCTTCTGGTTCTCCAAAATCTTCTTTAGGGTCTCATCAATGGTAGAAGGAGCCTGAGGTGCCTGAGAAGTGGACTACGCTGCAACAGTACTGGACAAATCATACAACTTTGCAGTAGTTATCTGCATTCAGTTGTTGAGACTCGCCAATGTATGGGTGACTCACAACGCAGATAGTGGACAGTGGCCTGGGCACTAGCATCAGAGCTGTGGTGGGAGCTGTAGTAGGGGTTATGGATGATGGCGGAGGAATAGATGCGGCACTGGAGGAAGGCTCAACCAAAGTGGATGGAACATCAATTGACTTAGAAACTACCACGACTGGTTCATTAGACTGGCCTTTGGTGCTAGGAGGTTGAACTTTATTTTTTAGGTTGCTCGCATATATTAGTGAATACCAATTTAAAGGCTTCTTCGGCTTCACCTTTGTGTCATAATCCCTCGGCTCTACCTTTGCATCAGTGAGATATTCTGTAATAGTGTTGGGATACGGGTATGATGATTCATCCTGTCGTGCGATCACTGAGATGTTGGCAACATCACAACACCCACATTGATTGGGTACCCAGCCATAATAGATGCCACAAGAACGGCTCGAGGAATAGGAATATGAGTTTTGTTCTGGCACGGGTCCAACCTACTACACACAAATATCTTCCACCCTTAACCTCAAAACTCAGAGTGTTTCACTGAATGGGAACCCCGATGGTAATCCATGGTGGTGGTGGCCCTGGTGGTGCTAGAATATCAGCTAACGAAGGTCGGACTTCGTCCCTCAATGCGCACTTCTCTAAATACTCCTTTGGCTTAACATCCTCAAAGCCAAAGTACGTGTTGAGTGTATGTTGATCAAACCTCACCTTGAGGTTACGTACTTTGGTCATCTTCGTTCCCTTTTTTATATGAGCCACATTGGCATCGAATTTATAGACGAGGTATTCTTTGGCATCCACTATACTCTGGGTGAACCACATCCACACCTTGTGTGCCCTGAACTGTCTCAAAATGGTTGGGTTGTAGCTCTCTAAATCCTTCAACCAAAACTATCGCTTAAGAGTTAGCGACCTCACTGGCCACCACATACGAAAGCTGGTGAAGGCGGCCAGGCTGACAAAACGATCCTCCCAAACTTTTTTTTTTATCTTTCAAGGTCGGCAACTGTAGCATCTCCCCCTATGCCATCATCGGGGATATCATGAACTGGTGCAAACACTTGTGTCTCAGGAATTGGTGTAGCCGATGGCTCAGAAGCCTGACTAGCACTCTCCGGTCCCTCGGAAGTGCTATGAGATGAGGACGGCTCGTACCAAGGCTGGTATCTCCCTTGCAGCCTCGACTGTATGGCCGGCTGCTCCAGAATAGAGGCTGAGTTTCCCTCTGACACTTCCCAAGATGGGACATTTGAGCTAGTCTCAGAGAGGTCTATACCGTTCCCTCTAGCGATTGTTACTTTCTTTCTTATTGTCTTTGGCTGGCCAAGGGTTAAGGCACTTTTGCCTCGACCCCGAGAAGATTTGCCTCTCCCTTTTAAAGTGTAGCCTCGTTCTCTTGATCGAACCATTGTCTGTATCAAACAGAGGTGATTGTTAGTTGCAATTCAATGTTCAAACATACACAAGACACATGCAAGTAAAGGATAAACCAAAGAACACTGTGGGGGTGTGTTGCTAAATCATGCTTGCAGGGAAAGTGATCTACGGTCCGCACAATTTCACTTGCGATCGCAGATGGGGAAACATTTTTGTTGTGTGTCCGCAGAAGTGAAGTGCGGTACGCACAATTTAAGTTCTGCGGTCCGCACAAATAGACTTGTGGCCGCACATTGGAATCTCAAAGTGAGTACTCTCTAATAACAGAAGATTGGCTGTTCTGCAGCCGCGATGAGAATTCTGCGATCTGCGCATTTTAACTTGTGGCCGCAGATCCCTTCTTCACCAAGTTGCCTAAAATTCAACATCTGCGGACCGCACAAATTCAAGATTACAAAAATTACGTACATACCAAACTTTTCTACCTAGGTTATTCAAATTCTAGCACAATTAGACATGACAACATTATAAAATCATGAAATTTCACTAACCCCGTCCCCATAGAGCATGTATCAAGTTAACCAGTTCAGATTTACCCCACATGGACACATAATTGAACTCGAATAACAAATGGCCTAAAAAGAACTAAAAATCTACAAATTAAGCTAAAACAAAAAGTAATGTGAAATTGAAGCATACCAGATGAAATGAGTGTAATGAGTGAACGATCAAAGTGGCTGTGTGTGTGGACAGATGAAATTTTCAAGAAAATTCAACAGAGCACATGTTTTAGTTCAGAGAGTGAAAAGTGTAAATTTTGCCGTGTCCCTCTATTTATACTGATGGTTCGCTAAGGGGAAGTAAGACGAGTGCGGCCACACATTTTCATGTGCGATCCGCACTCTGTTACCTAGTGACCTCATCTCAGCTTTCCATCTGCGGTCCGCACATTGGTCAAAATCCTGTTAGGTTTTGTTGCTTGGTTTGCGGCCGCAGATGGAATTCTGCGGTCCACAATTTCTTCTACGACCGCAGAAATCCTTTTGCGGACCGCACTTCTTTGCCTCTGCACCCTTTAATGCTTTGTGCTTCGAAGCACTCCTTTTTGGGTTGGATATCATCATGGGAGACCAAGCTTCCAACATTCCTGCAATTTGCAAAGTTTTACTAGTTTCGGAAACATAAATCAATACTTTCGTACTAAAACAAAAGCAAAAAGTTGCTAATAAGTAGTCAAAATCTCCACTTATCATATGTGAAAAGGCTTTCTGCAGTAGCCTCGCAGTATCAGCAGGAACAGCCAAACGTCCTCCTCGGAGATGACAACTGAGCCATGGGGTAGAACTATATTCAATAGGGGAGAAAAATTTGATAACTTTCTCATAAGAAAAGGTAAGGACATGAATTTTGGCCTTCTATCCATATTTCAGGGACATCTCTTTCCACAAGCGGGTTTCGGGCGTAGTAACGTCTAAAATTTTCTGAATCCATTGATCCAAGCCCTCAACCCTAGGGAGAACCCACCGAGTCATTGAGGCAAGTAAAGGAAGAAAAGTTAATAGTGACGAGGAAAAGGATATTTAACAAGAGTAGAAGCAAATTGCATAATTACGAGTGCAGTTCCACAATTCCGGGAAGGAAGGAGCCGAGGCCGGGAAGATTTCACTGGTGGCAACTGAAACAAACCGTTCCATCCACCCACGATCATTATCATCATCCATACTCGATAGCAGTGCATGGTGGCCTCGTTTGCTGAATTTAATCATTCTCTCACGGAAGATCTTGGGGGAATAAAGGTTCATCACATGAGCTAGGAATAACTTCTCCCTTGTTTCTTGGCACAGGCGCCGGAGGTAAGCAATCGTCCTTCACACAGAGGCATTCACTTGCGCCAAACATACTTTGTAGCAGAGGCAAAACTCCGTAATAACGGAGTCAAGCTCTCCACTCAGAGAAAATGTCCCCAAAGTGAAGGGATACATATAGAAGTACGTAAAACCCTTCTTGGGTAAGGTTACCCGCTCCGCCAGATAGGGAGCGATAATGTCTAAATCCTGGCAACGACAATTTTCCTTCACAACAGGAATGCTGGAAAGACGGATGAAAGAAGGATATCTGCTAACGGCCCATGTATGAGGGCTAACAGAATGAAATTTCTCTTCGCAGTCTTTAGTTGTGACAAGACTTCTAGGGATGGTGGTGCTCACTGTAGGAGGAGCGACATCATCGGCTTTGTTTTTGTTCTTTAAAGAACCAGTATTTTTTGAAGACGAAGCCATTGTATGTTATGGAAGAAGGAAAAGCTTTTCTCGTTTGAAGAGAGGTTGAAGAACAGAGTACAAATTGAATGAAGAGAGTTTGAGAGGGTTTGGAGAATTATGGGGTATGAATGAATGAGGTTGATGTGTATAAGTAAAGGTTTAGGCGGCCAAATTCGTGGCCATAATTACCTCGATAACTAGCAATTATGCAGAATCGTGGGATGACGCGTGTTCGAGATATTACATGCTGAGAGACGTGCGTCTAATCAACCGTCAGAAGCTTTTTAGAGGGGGTCAGAGAAATTTCCGCCAAAAAGAATATTTTTACCAATTTTCCGGCGACACGAAGTTATGTCAGCAAAAAGCAGGAGGACTATATGTATAGAGTAAAAATATGCTATGCTAAGTAATTGCATAAGAGAAAGACACTGAGAGCCGAAGACAAATAATAACTAAAATCGAAGAAAACTGCTCCATTTGTTATCGGGAAGAATGATGCTCATAAAGATGCAATAAATGCCTACCACTCGGTAACATTTAATGGAGAATATTCTGCAGCATTTAGTACATTGCCCGTTATAAAAAATTTATCATTTATGCTTATCGTTACAGATTTTTCAATGGCCCTCATAATTGGCATTAAAGAAGGGTATGATCTTAGGACCTTGTTCCTTAGGTACAACTATAAATAATGAGCTCTGTTATCATTGTAAATGACACAAATTTTCTAGCAAACTTATGCTATAATCTATTCAAATCTCCGTACAATTTTATCTTCTTACTTTTCGATTTTGTTACTGTTGTACCCGGATGCCTTGCTCCTGGATTTACTATTTCTACTATTTCATCTTCATCTCAAGGCTAAGTATTGCGTATTTCTTCAATTCTTTTATTATTTCAGGATCGAACTAATTCACTTGTCTAGAAATCACGTATACATTCAACTATACCGTTTTACGAGTAAACATTGATACATGTCTTTATATACATAATGATCATAGACTAATTTACATTAGTTGTTATCTTTTTTATTTAACCATTAGGTATTCATGTTGAGTTTGTTGTGAACGGGAAAAGAAGGCAAATCTTGTGCCGTCATCGTTGTGTTACTTTGACTTCGGTCAAATCTGATTTGATTGATAAATTTTTTGCAGTAATATTTCCTCTATAATTTTTATTTTCATTTTTTTAAAAGCCATATGGCATTTTCCAAATGGTCACTAACTGAATTTGAATAACATTTTCCTACTAAACACTTACGAATCTCCACTTTGTTGGCTATAAATTGAGAGGTTCTATCGTAGTTTTCTGCAGCAAAAATTTCAAAAATTTCTTCCCTCTTCTCTACATTTTCAAATAAAGTAAGTATCAAGTGTGATTTACTTTAATTTTTAAGTTCGCCAAAGTTTTATAATTTGAAATGACGTAACTTTATTGTTTGTAACTAAAATTTATTTTTATTTATACTTTTACCTGTTTCGAATACAAAAAGATAACTTTCGTTAATATAGAATAATTCCATTTCCCCTCACACCCTAACTGTGGCTACAAGAAAATTATATACTCGATTTCAAATTTTCAATTGATTCGAGAGAAGAGTAGCTTAAAAGGCGTGAAGTATCTAAACACATTATATAGTGTAAGATTCCAACCACAATGCGCGGTGACACGCGTGATCTCCATCTTCGTCTTCTTCCTTACTCCTCCTCACTCTCTCTTACTTTCCTTTCTTCACTTCGCCACTAACCCCTCAAATCTTCATCTCATTTACACATAACACATATACATACACACACCAGAATCATCCACCTACCCCCCTCCTCCTACTCCAAGCCATTTCCTCTCAGCTTACATCATTCACTCTGTAAATATAACCTACACATAAAACATACACACACACACACCTTTATATATAAATATAGTTATACCACTACATGTTCCTTCCATTTTCACCCTTTAAAAAGCTAGATCTTGGGTTCAATGGAGATTTGGAAGGTGGGTTTTGCAGCGATGGTGGTGGGGTTAACTATGGTGGTTGAATGTGGGGTGGTAGCGGCGGATATGTTGTATTCCTCAAAGTTAGTCCACAGATTCTCCGACGAGGTGAGGAAACTTGGGGTTTCAAGGAATGGGGAAGTGTGGCCGCAGCATAGGAGCTTGGAGTATTATGGGAGGTTGATGAGCAGCGATTTGCAGCGGCAAAAAATGAAACTTGGTCCTCAGTTTCAGCTTCTTTTCCCTTCTGAGGGTAGCAAAACGATGCCCTTGGGAAATGACTTTGGATGGTCCGTTACCTCCGTTTCATTTTACGGCACACTTTACTTTTCAGTCTGTCTATAAAAAATGCATTTTTTAATTTAAAAGTAATTTAACTTTAAATTTTCTATTTTACCCAAACGTCTGTATCTTGTTCTACAAAGTTTCAAATAGTATTTCTTTTTTAAACTTCGTGCCAATCAAACATAACGAAATAAAATGGAATGGAGGGAGTATTTATTTTGATCTTAGTGTTAAAACAAAGCAGTTCATAGAAAATACTGTTTGATGATTAATGATGTAACTTTCTAAAAAAGGGTTGTGAATGTTGTTAACTTTAATCAGTGTGTATTTAATTAAGACTTTGTTGTGATTCTAGCCTGTAACTATCTAACAGGATTATTATAGTATGTCCATTGGGAATTTTAAAATTTAGGTGTTTTGGAAGCATTAATGAAAAGTAAATGGGTCATTAAAGAATATGGACTATCTCTCTTCTAACTATACGGTCTAAAATTGGGTTTTTAGTCAAAGTAGATGGAAAAATATTGGTAGTACTATTTTGGGGATGATGATGTGACATTATTTTGTTTGGAAGCTTTGGGATTTTTGTTAATTTTTAAGTGTATTTAATTAGGACTTAATTGAATTTGGCTTTTACCCGTCGGACCAATTTATTGTCTGTTGCTAAAATAGAAACAGAAATTTAAGTTTGGAAAGCATTAATGGAAAGTCGATGGGTTTTGAAAGAATATCATTTCATGGATGATGGCTATGTATGTACTATGGAAATATTTACTTGTTCCATCGTAATTGGAACATTTTGCTTGTGTAGGTTATGAATTAGCCCATAATGATCATAACTAAAAACTAGTCCATAATCGAGTTTTTCTGTGATCTCTCTATTGAAGAATACACCCATAATGATCATAACTACTCCCTCCATTCACTTTTACTTGTCCACAATGGACTTTGCACTCCCCTTAATAAATAATAAATGAAGTATATTTTCTACCATAATCTACCATAATAATAATTCTTGAGCCGTGGGTCTTTCAGAAACAGCTTCCCTACTCTCCGGGCTAGTGGTAAGGTCTGCGTACACTCTACCCTCCCCAGACCCCACTTGTGGGAACTCACTGGGGTTGTTGTTGTTGTTGTTGTAATACCCATAATAATAATAATAGTAGTATTTCAAAATGTCTTGAGAAATGATTTGGGGAACGAATAATTAATGACAAGAGAAACAAGAAAAAGAAGTCTTTCTCTTGATTTGCTAAAATGGACAAGTAAAAGTGAATATATTTTTAGTACAGTGGACAAGTAAAAATGAACGGAGGGAGTCAATCTGTCTATTGATGAATATACTAGATTAACATATGCTAAAAAGGGATGAAGTGGAGTAGTCGGGATGGAATAATATGGTGGGACTATGCATATATCAGCTGATAGAAGGATTTTGGGGTTTGGTTTATGTATGTTCTCTTTGGTGGTGAAATGTAGGATGTTACTGATTTTTTCCCCTGAAATTAGTGGTTTCAGCTTGAATGTTAAAAAAGAAAACATGGTTACGGGTTCATCAAATGAAGGTTTCAGTGTGCGTGAATTGCAATTTTTGGCCCATAAGGTTTGACGCAAGTTCGAATTTGGTGCTTAATTTTATTCTTTTCTGTTTATTACATTGTAAGAGTTGGCATTCCGGGTTATATGAAGATCTTAATCCAAATTTATGCAATTTTGCTCAGGTTACATTACATGTATATTGATATAGGAACCCCATCTGTTTCTTTTCTCATCGCACTGGATGCTGGAAGTGACTTGCTTTGGGTTCCATGTGAATGTGTACAATGCGCTCCTCTATCAGCCAGTTACTATAGCAGCCTGGTATGCAATACTAATCGAGATTGTTTATATCACTGTTATAAACGTGTGTTGCTAGTTTCTTGCTGTTAGTGACTGCAATAGTGTTATAAATGATATCTTTCTTTGCTGGCTTCAGTTAGGTGGTTTGATTTCCAAACCACGCTACAAAATTATTTATCAAGTTAATACAGCACACTAACTTTTTATTTATCTCTGTACTTTGACATTTCCCCTAGACCCCACTTTGTGGTATTTCACCGGGTTTGTTGTTGTTGTTGTTGTTGTTGTTGTTGTTGTTATTGTTGTTCTGTACTTTGACATTTGGACTACGATAGAAGGATAGAGAATATGGTTGTTTGTTGTGACTCACCTTTGGAACCTAACACCATTCCCTTTTGAGCTCTCATTCAAGTCTTACCAGAGTTCAATAATATTTGGTGAAAGTTTCCATTGGAACTTATAAAGTGCCTATTCTAAACCTTCAGTGGTGAGAGATCATGTCCACTAGGTGCTTTGGTGATTTCTGATTTTTCTAATGCTTTAGGAATCATACTAAGCAGTTAGAAATTTTGTTTCGCTCTCTCTCTCAAAAAAAGCTGTTTAAATCTTAATGTCAATTACTTCAAAAGGAAGAAAAAGCCTTAATGTCAAATTCCTTAGCATTTTAAGACTCACAGGAACTTGTAATACTTTAGTTATTAGGTAGACAAGGTCACATACTGCATTAGTGAGTGTTTATTGTTTATTCAGAATTTCTAAATTTTATAGTAGACTTGCTATAACTGAAAATATAGGGCCTTTAGTGGTTAAGTACCCCTGTCTATAATCAGCCTTACTTGTCTACTTCTTTATTCCTATTTGTTCATTTGGTTTCTTAGTCTGTCATTTGTCTTTTAATTTCTTGTTCTTTTGGTTTTAGTTGATAGCTGATCTATTATGTGACTATTTATGCCACCAAAACAAGTATCGCAGTTACTATTTTGAGATATCTGAAAATAAGGTTCTCTTCCTTAAACTGAAGTTTTACTTTTCAATATTGAATAACAGAAGGGTCCAAGGCCATTTCAGGTACATAATCAGTATCACCTATTCCATCGGATATGATCCTTACGTTCATTTAGTTTAGGCCTACAGTAGACAGAAACATTTACTCTAAGAGTGATAAAGAAGGCAGTTTGGGTCAACTTGAAATGGGTTGAGTAAACTAACAGCTCATGACCCAACCCAACCAGTGGTTGTTTTGGTCAAGATAGGTTGGGTCAGTTTGGGCTAAACAATGGGTCATGGACCAACCTGTCTAATTCAAAATCATTGTTTTGTTTGTTTGCGACTTGCATTTTTCTCTACCCTCCCAGACCCTAGTTGTGAGATTTCACCGGGTATGTTGTTGTTTTGTTTTTTTGTCTTTTTCTAGTGTTCATTTAATTACTAATCAAATAGAATGACTTTTCTTTATATATACAGAGAGTAGATGAACACAGACTAAACCAACGACTTGTTTGCTTTTTAACAAAGTTATCTTCTGGGGTCAACTTGTGCAACCTGGTCAACTTGGGTTGTCCCCAACTTGACCAATCAATACTTTATCAATTGGTCAGGTTACACTAATATGGGCTAGATTTGACACCCCTAGAGTACATTAAGGGATCAGAGAAACAGATTAGTTGAAAAACTGAGAATAAAAGGAAAAAAGATTCCTACAGAATAGGCTTCAGATAAGCAAACCTGAAAGATATGTCTTCATGCAGTATTATGTCATCTTATCTTTCTACATTGTTTTCGGGTTCTATTGAACTTATAACATGCAGTTCATTATTTACAATGGATACTTCAGAAATTTGTACATTTTGTTCAATATCATTTGCGAGTTGTTGTCTTGCCAGATTATGGTAAGTCCGAATCTTTTTCTTGGAGTTGCTGGCTCTCCTATTAGAAGAACCTTAATCCCATCCTCTAGATAAATATCAGTTACTGGATGTAGATGTAGAGTCTTTGCTAATGCAGCCTACAGGTTTAGCACTTATATCAGATGATTGATTGGCAGGTGCTCCCTGGTAATTGGGGCATCTATTATGCAGGATAAAGATCTAAACGAGTACAATCCATCCGGCTCAAGCACAAGTAAGTTCCTGTCATGCAGCCATCAGTTATGCGAACTGGGTTCAAATTGCAAAACCCCTAAGCAGCCTTGCCCATACACTGTGAACTATGTGTCAGATGATACATCCACATCTGGAGTGCTCGTGGAAGATATCTTGCACCTTGCATCAGGCAGCCGTATGGCAGCCAACAGCTCTGCTAGAGCTCCAGTCATTTTCGGGTGTGTGCCATTGAATTGCTACTTGTATCTTAAGTTCAAATAAAACATTTCGTGCACGGGACTAGTTTCACATGGTTCCGTGTGCAAAAAGAACTGTATTAAGCAGTTCTAAGTTCTTTTTCATGTCAGATGTGGTAGTAAGCAAACTGGTGGTTACCTAAATGGAGTTGCACCTGATGGTCTTTTGGGTTTGGGACCTGGAGAGATTTCAGTTCCTAGTCGTCTTGCAAAAGCTGGTTTAGTCCAAAACTCCTTTTCTCTTTGTTTTAAGGAAGATGATTCAGGAAGGATTTTCTTTGGAGACCAAGGGCCTGCTAGCCAGCAGAAAACTTCCTTCTTGCCTTCAGATGGACAATTGTATGTAAAATTGTGAATTTCGGAGACTTGCTTATTAGTTTGAGCTGTATTTGTTTGTTTACCTCTACTGTTGTCTTGCATGTATGGTTTGCTAAACTCTCTGTTGATAATGAGTGATTCATGGTCCAGTGTTACTTATGTTGTTGGGGTGGAATCATGTTGTGTTGGGAGCTCCTGTATTGAACAGACAAACTTCAAAGCCATTGTGGATAGCGGGACATCCTTTACATTTCTCCCAGATCAAATTTACGATAGAGTCGTTAAAGAGGTAGGCTTACAACTATTTGCTGCTTATTGTACTTTAAAGTGCTATATTTTTACATGTCCTTTTCCGGTTACAGTTTGACAGGGAAGTGAATGCTTCAAAAGCTAGCTTTGAAGGATATCCTTGGCAATATTGCTACAAATCCAGGTAATGGAATATAAGAGAAAGACAGATCTACTTTCTTTTTTCTGCCTCATTATATGTACTGAATGCGTATTTGAACCTAGACAGTTCTGAAGGGTTACCAAAGATTCCTTCATTTACTCTGAAGTTCATGACGAACAGCACTTTTATAGTCCAGGATCCTGTATTTGTGATTTATGGTAGTCAGGTAAGTCCTTGAATGTACTCCATCTGTGTTTTAGCTCAGAGATGAACTTTGTTGTTCTTTTGATTACATGTAAATCTGTGGTGCGTCCTATTTTTTATTTCTCCTGGTTATTTTATTATGCCAGCTTTTGCTCCTTCACTTCCAATCATTCATGAATTAGTTCAATATCATGATGTAGGGTGCTGTTGGATTTTGTTTAGCTGTGGAGCCTTCGGGCATAGATATCGGAACGATTGGACGTAAGCCTGACTTTCTTCCCCTTGTTGTTTCTTTCTTCTATATGCAACTGTAAATAACTTCTAACTGCAAAGGAAGGAAGGGGGATTAAAACTATAATGCAAAGGTGATATTGCAATTTCCTCTCAACTTTTGAAAGTGCTAACAATCATTTCCTGTACAGAGAACTTCATGACGGGATATCGGATGGTGTTTGATAGAGAAAACCTGAACTTGGGTTGGTCACTGTCCGACTGTGAGTACCAACATCTGATCACTAATTTTCTTGGTTTGCTCTGGATTTAACTATAACTGCTTTCTTGTCTCTACCCATGGGCGATTAACTTAAATGCTATTACTCGTATTCTGTTACTTCATTCCTTATAACCCATTCTTGTGTATTGAGAAGTTGAACTGCATTTTTTACGCCCAGCAAAAGTCAATGTGATATACATAAAAGCTTGTTTGCAGTTTCACCAAAGATTAATATTGTACATGAACTACGGTCTTCTGGAGGCTATTGACTTTATTCGATTAACATATGAGAGGAATTTTTCTCTACTCATGTTAGCATCTGTACTTTGAGTCACTTTCTTCCTCAGTCGCTTCACTTGTCTCCATCCTTCTGTTTCTTTGTCGTTTATTAGTCTTCATTGCTCACTGCGTCAGCCTACATGGTAATTCTGATGTTTAATATCCCTCAGATACTTAGTTAATTAGCTGCACATATAGGAGGAAGATACAAACTAATCAGAAAAAAATGATAAGATGTGGTGCCTGCAAGAAGTATTCAGAGTTTTGTGGCAGGTTGCAGGTAGGGAAGATGTTTGCAAGATCTTTCTGATTGATCCCCCAGTTTTAAGAATATTAGCTACACTTTATCTGTCATCTGGAGTATGTGATGGTGCGGCTTGCAGCTAGTCTTCCAACAAAGCTTGCTTTCCTACCTTCACGTCTTTCCATTTCTTATATTACTTTATCTTGCTTCATTACTTGCTCCAAAAGAGAAAAAGGGGCAGAAAAATGCTCCTTGTCAATTAACTATTTAACCCTACTTCGTTTTCCAATTCTGAGTATTTGAATGTCTGATTTTAATCTTTTGCATGTTCAATTGCTTGTCAGGTCAAGACCTTACTGATAGTAATAGACTGCCAATGACACCAGCAAATGGTAGTTCGCCAAACTCACTGCCAACAGAGCAGCAGAATTCCCCTAATAGCTCCGGAGTTACACCTGCTGTTGCTGGAAGGACACCTTCAAAATCTGCAGCACCAACTAATCGTCGAATCTCATTCAAGTTATGTTTAACGAATTTGCTGTTTCCATTGCTGCTCGTGTCAAGTAACTTCCGACAATCCTTATATTCATTGACCTTATAAGCCTGATAATGGTAATGGCCTATAGGTTCATAATATATGTGTAGTTTTCCTTGTAAATCCTGTCATGTGGAGCCGTTTTTGTTTTCTTATTCCCCATCCCACCCTCCTCCCTTACCTATTTTTCCCCCTGGTTTATTGTGATTTTGTTTATTAGTCAGATAGGATGGGGCTGCTAGATGAAGAGCTTGTTTTATGCATCTTCTAACTTCGGATGTTTAATTTCTTATTCCCTTATCAGGTGCTGTTATACATACATAATGCTCAGTGTTGTATTCCATTCATATGATTCTAATAAACTTTGCCTATTTGCCGCTTTAGCCCGAATATGCAACTACCTACTCTTCACATATTCAGTTAGTAACGAATTTGATATCACTTGAAAATCTAAAGTAACTGCAGTTCTGGTGTATATTCTTATATTATCTAGAGGTGGCTAGTGAAATTAAAGGTAAAAAAGGGAGTGTGTAAACAACATACATAGTCAATTATCGCATTTTGGAAGTAAATACATGATTTACACATCTGAAAGAATAAATCTATCTTCTATTTTATCTTATCTTATCTATATATAATATATAATAAAAGGAGAGACAAAAACACATTATTAAGACAAGTGACATAACCAAAAAAAGTCAAGTGAAGACAAAATAAATTACCTTTTTAACTAAAAAAATTCTTTTTAAATTTTGAATTAATTGGTTACTCTATTTGAATTAATAATTAATAATTATAGATATCTTATAATTAGCTATATTAAAATAACGAAAATCTAGAAACAAAAATTGCAAATTCAAATTGGGTAGTAGTTTAAAGTTGGAGTTTTAAAGTTATTTTAAAATTAAAAAACGAAAAATAAGAAAAAATTAAATTATCTACATTAAAAAAACGAAAATATATTAATAAAAAACAATTACCTATTCAAGTTGGGGAATAGTTTCAAGTTGGAGTTTTAAATTATTTTAAAATAAAAAACGAAAATAAAAATAAAAAATATAGTTTTTTAGGATAAAGCTCTAGTTTCAAGTTGGAGTTTTAAATTATTTTAAAATAAAAAAAAAATAAAGAAATAAAAATAAAGAAATATATTTTTAGGATAAAGCTCAAGTTTCAAGTTGGAGTTTTAAATTATTTTAAATAAAAAATTAAAATAAAGAAATAGATTTTTAGGATAAAGTTCAAATAAAGTTGGTGTTTTAAAATTATTTTAAATAAAAAACGAAATTAAAAAAAATAAAAAAATTGCAAATTCAAATATTTATCTATATATAATATAATATAATATAATATAATATAATATAATATAATATAATATAATATATATAATAAAAAGGAGAGGCAAAAGAACATTATTAAGACAAGCCGCGTAACCACAAAAAAACAAGTGGCATTATTAAGACAAAATAAACTACCTTTTTAACTAAAAAAAAACCTTTTTAAATTTTGAATTAATTGGTTACCCTATTTGAATTAATAATTAATAATTATAGATATCTTATAATTAGCTATATTAAAAAAACAAAAATATAAAAATAATAACTATTCATTCAAATTGGGAAGTAGTTTCAAGTTGGAGTTTTAAAATTATTTTAAAATAAAAAAATAAAAAATAAGAAAAAAAATAAATTATCTACAATAAAAAAACGAAAATATTAATAAAAGAAAACTACCTATTCAAGTTGGGGAATAGTTTCAAGTTGGAGTTCTAAATTATTTTAAAATAAAAAATAAAAATAAAGAAATAGATTTTTAGGATAAAGCTCTAACAAAGTTGGTGTTTTAAAACTATTTTAAATAAAAAACGAAATTGAAAAAAATAAAAAATTACAAATTTAAATTTGGGAATAGTTTCAAGTTGGAGTTTTAAGACAAAATAAGTTGGAGTTTTATGAATTAATTGGTTACTCTATTTGAAATAATAAATATAGATATATTAAAATTAGCTACAATAAAAATCGAAAGAAAATTACCCATTCAAATTGGAGAGTAGTTTTAAGTTGGAGTTTTAAAAATATATTAAAATAAAAAAAAAGTAAAGTTAGCTGTAATAAAATGAAAATATATTAATAAAATAAATACCCATTAAAATTGGGGAGTAGTTTCAAGTTGGAGTTTTAAAAATATATTAAAATAAAAAAACAAATAAATATGTAAAATTAGCTATAATAAAAACGGAAATATATAAATAAACAAAATACCCATTCAAATTAGGGAGTAGTTTCAAGTTGGAGTTTTAAAATTATTTTAAAATAAAAACACTTTCAATTCAAATAAAAAATACAAAAAGTCAAGTGGCATTGTTAAGACAAAATATTTTTCAAGCGGCATTTAAACTGGGGTGTAGTTTCAAGTTAGAGTTTTAAAATTATTTTAAAATTAAAAAGAATAAGAAAAAATTAAATTAGCTATAGTAAAAACGAAAATATTATATAAAAAAGAAAAACTACCTATTCAAGTTGGGGAATAGTTTTGGTTACTCCCTTTCTAACTAAAACCTTTGAATTTTAAAATTTGAATTAATTGGTTACTCTATTTAAATTAATAAATAAAGATATCTTATAATTAGCTATAATAAAAAAAGAAAAAAACTACCCGTTCAAATTGGGGAATAGTTTCAAGTTGGAGTTTTACAAATATTTTAAAATACAAAAAATAAGCTATAATAAAAAATGAAAATATATATAATAAAAAAGGAAAAAAAAACAATCCATCAAGTTGGGGAGTAGTTTCAAGTTGAAGTTTTACAAATATATTTTTTAAAAAATATATATTATTAGCTATAATAAAAAAAAATGAAAATATATAATAAAAATTATCCATTCAAATTGTGGAGTAGTTTCAAGTTGGAGTTATAGAATTATTTTAAAATAAAAAATAAAATAAAAAATAAAGAAACTTTCAATTCAAATGATAAATACAAAAATATAAAGATACTATTAGGATGTTATACATATTATAAGAATATATTTTATATATATATATTTATATATATATATATATATATATATATATATATATATATATATATATATATATATATATATGCATCCATCCACCTTTTGATGAATTCAAAATTATAATTTAGTAAAAAAATATTACATTATTTAAATTTTTAATAAACTACAAAATTTGAAAACTAATCAAATAAATATTACAATAGAAAGGAATGTACGAAAAGATGGGGATATATATAATTTTATGATATTTATATTTTAAATTAGTTAAAAAATAAAAGATAAATAAATAACACTCAAAAAAATTATCATTAGTACTAAGTACTTGCTAATTCAATAATAAAAATAAAAAGAATCAGACAATTTATTTGATTACTATATGATGTGTATCCTTTAATTTTGTATAAATTGTGTTATATTTCTGCACACTATATTAAATAATAAAATACAACTAGTATTTATTAAGTTAATATGATATATTAGATTATAATTTTATAAGATTAATATTCTGTCAAATTATCTGCTCATCGTGCGGGTTCTTATACTAGTATATAATAAAAGGAGAGGCAAAAGTAGAATATTAAGACAAGTGACATAACCACAAAAAATCAAGTGGTATTAGGACAAAACAAACTACTTTTCTAACTAAAACACCTTTTGAATTTTAAATTTTGAATTAATTGGTTGGTTACTCTATTTGAATTAACAAATATAGATATCTTATAATTAGCTATAATAAAAAAAATAAAAACACACACACACACACACACACACACACACACACATATATATATATATATATATATATATATATATATATATATATATATATATATATATATATATATATATATATATATATATAATTGGGGAGCAGTTTCAAGTTGAAGTTTTAAAATAAAAAAACAAAACAAGAAAAAAATAGAATTAGCTATAATAAAAAAATAAAAATATATAATTAAAAAACCAACCCATTCACATCGGGGAGTAGTTTCAAGTTGGAGTTTTAAAATTATTTTAAAATAAAAAATAAAAAATAAAAATAAAAACACTTTCAATTCAAATTGGGGAGTAGTTGCAAGTTGGAGTTTTAAAATTATTTTAAAATAATAAAACGAAAATAAAGAAATTAAAAACTTTCAATTCTAATTGGGGAGTAGTTTCTTCCTAATATAGTAGTCTATATAAATATCTATTTTATTTTTTATATATATATAAAAGAAGTAAATAATTATATGATGCCAAGTGGTATAACCATAAGACGACAAGTGTAGATTCTTAGGACAAAGCTCCAACAAAGTTGGAGTTTTAAAATTATTTTAAAATAAAAAATAAAATAAAAAAATTGCCAATTCAAATTAGGAATTAGTTTCAAGTTGGAGTTTTAAGACAAAATAAACTTCTTTTCTAACTAAAAAAACCTTTTGAATTTTAAATTTTGAATTAATTGGTTATTCTATTTGAATGATATAAATATAGATATCTTATAATTATCTATAATAAAAAGATGAAAATATAAAAATCAAATACCCATTCAAATTGGGGAGTAGTTTCAAGTTGAAGTTTTAAAATTATTTATAAAAAAATTAGATGTAACAAAAAGACGAAAAAATATATATTAAAAAAACTACCCATTCAAATTAAGGAGTAGTTTCAAGTTGGAGTTTTAAAATTATTTTACAATAAAAAATGGAATTACAAATAAAATAAAATTGCCAATTCAAATTGGGGAGTAGTTTCAAGTTGGAGTTTTAAGACAAAATAAATTACATTTCTAACTAAAAAACCTTTTGAATTTTAAGTTTTAAATTAATTGGTTACTCTATTTGAATTAAAAAATATAGATTTCTTATAATTAGCTACAATAAGAAAAAAAAAAAAAAAAACTACCCATTCAAATTGGGGAGTAGTTTCAAGTTGGAGTTATAGAAATTTTAAAAAACATTGCACATTCAAATTGGGGAATAGTTTTAACTTGGAGTTTTAAAATTATTTTAAAATAATTAAAACGAAAATAAAGAAATAAAAACTTTCAATTCAAATTGGGGAGTAGTTATTTCCTAATATAATAGTCTCTCTCCCTCCCTCTCTCTCTCTCTCTCTCTCTCTCTCTCTCTCATATATATATATATATATATATATATATATATATATATATATATATATATATATATATATATATATAATAATTTAAATTAAATTAAAAATAATTATATATATTGGTAGTTTTTTTATAACAATAATAAAAAGTCTTATATCTTTATATTTTTGATGAATTTAAAATTATAATTTAGTAAAAAAATATTACACTATATAAATTTTCAGTAAATTTCAAAATAAGAAAACGAATCAAATATTATAATAGAAAAGAATGTACGAAAAGATGGGGATTGATGGTAGGCTATAATTACATGTTTTAGTCGCTTATTTCACTTTAATTTACTTCACTTTAATTGAGTTTGAGCTTTAATCGCTAGTATTTTGCACTAATTGTGTATTTTATGCCTTGCATGAGTGATTTCGAGCTATGTAGATGCTATGGAATGAATTCGAGCTATTTGGAGCTTTGAAGTCTGAGTAAAAATCCAAAAGATTAAGCCGGGATCGTGTTCGAGGGTCGAGGACTAAGTCTGGATGTCAAAATCAAAGCAAAATCTGTACTCTGACAAATTTGCACTAATGTGACGCACTATGCGACGCGCTGTGCAAATCTTTGCTGCCTGTCAGAACTAGCTCTCTGAAGTTTCCCACTAACGCCACGCCTGGCGCATCGCCCCATGTGGCGTGCCTGTACAAATTTTACACAGTAATTGTCCTAATTCGCGTAGGAAAAGGTGGTATCGTTTGGGCCCGACCCTTCTTGGTATAAATACACGTAAAAAAGTTATTTTTAGGACTTTTGACACATCTAAGACCTACAGAGGCTAAGAAGGAGGTGGAGAAGCGAAAGCACAAGGGATTCATCATTCAATCCTCACTCAAAAGAAGAGTTTTGATCGTTTTATGTTTTTCTTTATATTTGTGATGAATTATTCCATATATATGGAGTAGTTCTCTTTAGGGATTGATGGATTTAGTGTATTGATAATTGTTTTTGGATATTAACTCTAGTTTTTATGCATTGAATCGTTTTGGGTGTTTTAATTATTGCATCTATATTCACATGTTCATATAATCGAGATAGGCATAACTTGTGATATCTTTGCATTATCTTATGGGTTGAGTTCATTAATTCTTCTTAGTAATCGAAAGAGGCTAGTTGAATTATTGTTTAGACCTAGTTAGGAGGATAATCGAGAGAGGTTCTCCTAAAGACCAATCCACTACGAATTCTTGCATATCTTCACCGAGCTTAAATTGGTTCATTGTAACGATCCGTCCGGTCGTTTTGAGAGTTATAGCCCCGTTTCCCCCATTTTTGCTTTTTTATGTGTTATTTAGATGCATTGTGATGTATCGGGTTGATTGGTTTGAGTCCGGAGTATTTTTGGAGTGGAATAAGACACTTAGTCTCTTATTTAGAACCTTAGGTTGGAAAAGTCAACCAGATATTGACCTATGTGTAAACGATCTCAAAATTTAATTCTGATGGCTCCATTAGTTTCGTTAGGTGATTTTGGACTTAGGAGCGCGTCCGGAATGTGATTTGGAGGTCCGAAGTGGAATTAGGTTTGAATTGTCGAAAGTTGTAAAAATTTGGCGATTTTGGTCGGCAGTGAAAAAATTTGATATCGGGGTCGGAATGAAATTTCGAAAGTTGGAGTAGGTTCGTAGTGTCATTTGTGACGTGTGTGCAAAATTTGAGGTCATTCGGACGTGGTTTGGTTGGTTTCGGCATTGGTTGTCGAATTTAGAAATTTAGAAGTTCTTAGGCTTGAATCCGGTGGTAATTTGGTGTTTTGATATTGTTTTGAGTAATTCGAAGGTTCGACTAAGTTTGTATGTTGATATATGACTTGTTGATATTTTTGGTTGAGGTCCCGAGGGCGTCGGGGTGATTCTGGGTGGTTAACGGATTTGTCGAAGTTGAAAAATGTAGCTGAAGCTGTTGCTACTGATATTTCCGCACCTGCAAAAAGGGAGTTGCAGGTGCAGGGCTGCTGGTGCGCATGGGGGTTCACAGGTGCGGGCATTGCTGGGATAGGCAGGATGCGCAGGTGCGAGAAGGCTATCGCATCTGCGAGCCCGCAGGTGCGAGACCTGGGGCACAAATGCGGAGGGAAGGAAGAAGGCTAGCTTCGCAGATGCGGCATGTCACGCGCAGGTGCCACAGGTTGGCCGCAGATGCGGAACCTGGGCTCATAAGTGAGTTCCGCACCTGCGATGTATTTTTTTGCAGGTGCGGTTGCGCAAAAGCGAGAAATGGTCCGCAGGTGCGAAAAAGCCTGGGCAGAAACCATAAATAGAACCCTTCGCGAATTTGGTTCATTTCCACCATTTTCAAGTTGGTTTTTGGAGTGATTTTTGAAAGGTGATTCAAGGGATATCAGTAAGGTAATTTGCTTGAGCCCTAATACTCGTATATATGGTGATTTTCCGTTATTTAATCAAGTAATTAGTGAAAATGAGGGGTTAGGGCTTGGAATTTTTGGAGAGTAATTTAGGAATTTGAAGGACCAAACGATGTCGGATTTTGATGAATTTGGTATGGTTAGACTCGTGAGTGAATGGGCTTTCTAGTTTTGTAAATTTTGTCGGATTTTGAGACGTAGGCTCGGGGGCCGGGTTTGAGCCAATTTCGGGTTTTGGTCTAAATTGATAGTTTTTCTTGTGAAATTCATTCCATTAGCGTATATTGATGGTATTGTACTGATTGTGAATATATTTGGAACATTTGGAGGCCGAGTTCAGAGGTAAGAGCATTGCGGGGTAGAGATTTGACCGGGTTGAGGTAAGTAACGATTGTAAATCTAGTCCTAAGGGTATGAAACCCTAGATTTCGTATCATTCTACTATTTTGAGGTGATGCACATGCTAGATGACGGGCGTGTGGGCGTGCATTGTTGGGGATTGTGACTTAGTCCGTCCCGTAGCAACTGTAAAGTTGCATATTTTGTTGAAACTATATGATACTTATATGTTTTAGAAAGAGTTTCTGTAAATTGGACTGAATGCCATGTTTGGGTCTTATGCCAGTGCTGTTTGGACTCTTAGGGGCCTATCTTACTATCCTCTCGCTGTTTTCGATTGAAAATCTATACTCAGTCATGGTTATACTTGTTTAATGCGCAACTCAATTTTGTTACTCTATTTTGATGCATATAAATGATGTTTTGGGCTAAATACCCTATTTTTACTAAAATGCCCGAGTGGCTTGAGAGGTTTATGACTGAGTGAGGCCGAGGGCCTGATTTGTGAGGATATTTATGGGATCGGGCTGCACGCCACATCATGTTTTATATAGGCCGAGGGCCTAAGTGATTTATGCCATGATTTGGCTTGATATAGCGCTTGGGCTGAAGGAGCCCCTTCAGAGTCTGTACAAACCCCTAGAGCGCAGGTACCTACCGAGTGTGAGTGCATAGTGCTGAGTGACGGGGAGACATGAGTGATTGTGAGGTATGCCCGAGTGGCAAGAGTGATTGTGAGGTTTGCCCGAGGGGCTGTATATGAGTGATGCTTTGCCCGAGGGGCTGTTTATGATTTTATCATTTTTGCTCACCTTTGCATTTTTCCTCTGTTTGAAAACTGTTGAAAAATATCCTTAAATGATTTTTACTGGAACCGGGTTTAAACGAGATATTTTGATTCAAATCCTGATTTTAAAAGCATGAGGTATTTTACTGAGATTTCATGATATGAACGTTATATGCTTTATTGCTCGTCACTACTGCTCAGTCTTTATTTATTGTTGTTACTTACTGAGTTGGCGTACTCACGTTACTCCATGTACCTTGTGTACAGATCCAAGTGTAGCTGGACACGGTAGCAGTTATTGATTATTCTGGTTGCAGATTTTCTCGGAGATAGCAAGGTAGCTGTTTGGCGATCGTAGTCCCTGCTCTTCTCCCTCTTATCTTCCTCTAGTTGTATTTGGCTATTTTCCAGGCTGAGTTAGCCTTGATATTGTTAGACAGATTGTAGTAGATGCTCATGACTAGTGATACTCCGATGTCAAGCTTTTCTTTTCCGCACTTTTGTTTAATTTGAACTCCTTTATAAAGGGTTTTAAGCTAAATAGCCTTGGAATTATCCTTGAAATGAAAAATATCAGTTTGTTTTAGAATGAGTCGGCTTGCCTAGTACCACGATAGGCGCCATCACGACAGGGGTTACTTTGGGTCATGACAGATTGGTATCAGAGCCTAGGTTACATAGGTCTCACGAGTCATGAACGGGTTTAGTAGAGTCCTTCGGATCGGTACGGAGACGTCTATACTTATCTTCGAGAGGCTGCAGAACCTTTAGGAAGATTTCACATTCTTGAATTCTTGTCGTGCGAATCTGTTGATTCTTGTAACTAAACATTTGTTGTTTCATTCTCTCACAGATGGTGAGGACTCGTACTACCGGTCAGGAGGGCCAGCCACCAGTACCACCAGCTTAGGCCGCGAGAGGCCGAGGCCGTGGTAGAGGCTGTGGTAGGGGCAGAGGTGCAGCCCGTACCGCAGTTGGGGCAGTACCTACAGATCCACCAGTTGTCCCAGATTAGGATCATATTCTAGTTGTTGATGCACCAGCTCAGGCACCACCTGTGCCTATTGTGATTCCAGGCCTTCAGGAGACCCTAGCTCAGATTATGACAACATGTAATGGCCTTGCTCAGGCGGTCTCTA
Source organism: Nicotiana tomentosiformis (assembly GCF_000390325.3). Classification (NCBI taxonomy): domain Eukaryota; kingdom Viridiplantae; phylum Streptophyta; class Magnoliopsida; order Solanales; family Solanaceae; genus Nicotiana; species Nicotiana tomentosiformis. The sequence continues at coordinate 106,905,505 of NC_090816.1, read as the reverse complement.
TCTCGACGGCCGCAACCACTTCTCAGGCCGGAGGAGGCACAAACACTTAGACTCCCATCGCTCGTACACCCGAAGGTTGTTCAGGGACTCCAGACACCGGGGGCACCACCAGCCCAACCAGTTGCAGTTGCTCAGGATTATGTAGTTCCTGCTATACCTGAGGATGATCAACATAGGTTGGAGAGGTTTGGGAGACTCCAGCCACCACCTTTCAATTGCACAGAGAGAGAGGATGCTCAGGACATTTTGGACAGGTGTCAGAGGATACTCCGTACTGCTGGTATTCTGGAGACTTGTGGGGTCTACTTCACTATTTTTCAGTTTTTTTCGGGGCTGCACTCAGATGGTGGGAGACTTACGAGAGGCGTAGGCCTGTTGGCGCAGCACCCCTTACTTGGCAGCAGTTCTCCGTGGTCTTTTTGGAGAAGTTCGTGCCACGATCCCACAGAGAGGAGCTGTGCAGACAGTTTGAGCGGCTTCACTAGGGTGATATGTCTGTGATGCAGTATGAGATACGGTTCTCTGAGTTGTCCCGTCATGCTATCTGGTTGGTTCCCACGGACAGGGAGAGGATCATGAGGTTTATTGATGGTCTCACTTATCAGCTACAGTTGCTCATGACTAGAGAGAGGGTTTCGAGTGCTACTTTTGATGATGTTGTCGACATTGCTCGACAGATTGAGATGGTTCGTGGTCAGGAGAGGGTTGAGAGGGAGTCCAATAGGCCTCGTGTCAGGGTGAATTCAACGGTGCTCCTTTTGGGGGTCAGTTTCAGCACGGTAGAGGTCGTCATTTCAGGCAGGCTCAGTCAGCTCGGCCATTTCACCGTGGTGCATCATCTGGCCATGGTTATTACAGTTCTCATCAGGGTCACTCATCACTTAGTGCCCTTCCATATCAGAGTTCGTCCCGTGCTCCACCTGTTCAGGGCTCTTCTATGTCGGGTTCTTCTACTAGTTATCCCGGTGCTAGGGGTTCCCTTCAGTTCCCGCCACCAGTACCAGGGAGTTGTTTTGAGTGTGGGGAGTTTGGGCGTATGTGGAGGCATTGTCCTCATCGTCATGGAGTTCTATCTCAGCAGAGGAGTCAGCCTCCGACTTCAGCACCAATTACCTCACCACCCGCCCAGTCAGCTCGGGGTGGAGGTCAGTCAGCTAGGGGTCGCCCTAGAGGGGGAGGCAGATCGAGGGTGGCCAGGCCCGTTTCTATGCCCTCCCTGCCAGACTAGACGATATTGCTTTAAATGCTATGATTACAGGTATTGTCTCAGTTTACCATAGAGATGCCTTAGTATTATTTGACCCTGGTTCCACGTATTCAAATATTTTCTCGTATTTTGCCTATTTTCTAGATTTACTTCGTGAGTCTTTAGTTTCATATGTTCATATATCTACTCTTGTGGGCGATACTATTGTCGTGGACCGCGTATATCGGTCATGCGTGGGACTATTGGGGGTCTGGAGACCCAAGTGGACCTTTTGCTGCTCAGTATAGTCGACTTTGATGTGATATTGGGTATGGATTGGTTATCTCCATGTCATGGTGTTCTAGATTGTCACTATAAGATGGTGACGTTGGCTATGCAGGGAATTCCGAGGGTTGAGTGGAGCGGTTCTGTAGATTATGTACTAAGTAGGGTAATTTCATATTTGAAGGCCCATCGCATGGTTGAGAAGGATTGCCTATCCTATTTGGCGTTTGTGAGGGATGTTAGTGCAGAGACTCCTGTCATTAATTCTGTTTCGGTGGTATGTGATTTTTCGGATGTGTTTCCTACAAACCTGTCGGGCATGCCGCCTGACAGGGATATTGACTTCGGTATTGATTTGGTGACAAGCACTCAGCCCATTTCTATTCCACCGTATCGTATGGCACCGTCGGAGTTGAAGGAATTGAAAGAACAACTTCAGTAACTCCTTGATAAGGGGTTTATTCGGCCTAGTGTGTCACCTTGGGGTGCACCCGTTCTATTTATGAAGAAGAAGGATGGTTCCATGAGACTGTGTATTGATTACAGGCAATTGAACAAGGTCACAATCAAGAACATGTATCCTTTGCCTCGTATTGATGATTTATTCGACCAACTTCAGGGAGCGAGGGTGTTCTCCAAGATTTATTTGAGGTCCGGTTATCAACAGCTAAAGATTCGGGATTCAGATATTCTTAAGACAGCTTTCAGGACCCGATATGGCCATTATGAATTCTTAGTGATGTCTTTTGGACTGACTAATGCCCCAGCAATATTCATGCATTTGATGAACAATGTATTCCAGCCCTATTGGACTCATTCGTTGTTGTATTCATTGATGACATCCTGGTGTACTCTCATAGCCAGGAGGAGCATGCTCAATATTTGAGGATTGTATTACAAAGATTGAGGGAGGAGAAACTTTATGCAAAGTTCTCCAAGTGTGAGTTCTGGCTCAGTTCAGTAGCATTCTTTGGACACGTGGTGTCCAGTGAGGGTATTCAAGTTGATCCGAAGAAGATAGAGGCGGTTCAGAGTTGGCCCAGACCGTTCTCAGCTACAGAGATTAGAAGCTTTCTCGGTTTGGCTGGTTATTACCGTCGATTTGTTTAGGGTTTCTCGTCTATCACATCGCCCTTGACCAAATTGACCCAAAAGGGTGCTCCATGCAGGTGGTTGGACGAGTGTGAGGAGAGCTTTCAGAAGCTCAAGACTTCCTTGACCACAGCTCCAGTGTTAGTTCTGCCATTAGCTTTAGGTTTTTAAACTGTATATTGTGATGCCTCGAGGATAGGCATCAGATGTGTTCTGATGCAGGAGGGTAGGGTGATTACCTACGCCTCGTGCCAGTTGAAAACCTATGAGAAGAACTATCCTATCCATGATCTTGAGTTAGAAGCCATTGTTCATGCCTTGAAGATTTGGCGCCATTATTTGTATGGGGTCCATTGTGAGATCTATACTGATCATCGGAGTTTGCAGTATCTGTTGAAATAGAAGGATATTAATTTGCGTCAGTGGAGATGGTTGGAGCTTCTTAAGGACTATGATATAACTATTCTGTACCATCCGAGGAAGGCCAATGTGGTGGCTGATGCTTTGAGTCGCCGGACAGAGAGTTTGGGGAGTTTAGTATATCTTCCAGCAGCAGAGAGACCTTTGGCATTTAATATTCAGGCCTTAGCGGGCCAGGTTGTCAGATTGAATATTTTGGAGCCTAGTCGGGTATTGGCTTGTGTGGTCTCCATGTCTTCTCTTTATGACCGTATCAGGGAGCGTTAGTATGATGACCCCCACTTACTCGTTCTTCAAGACAGGGTTCAGAGAGGTGAGTCTAGGGATGTGACCATTGGTGATGACGTTGTGTTGAGGATGCAGGGCCAGATATGTGTGCCTAATGTAGATGGGCTTCGGGATTTGATTCTTGAAGAGGCCCACAGCTCGCGGTACTCCATCCATCCGGGTGCTGCGAAGATGTACCAGGATTTGAGGCAACACTATTGGTGGAGACGGATGAAGAAGGATATAGTTGGGTTTGTGGCTCGGTGTCTCAACTGTCAGCAGGTTAAGTATGAGCATCAGAGACCGGGTGGCTTGCTTCAGAGATTAGATATCCCAGAGTGGAAGTGGGAGCAGATCACCATAGACTTTGTAGTTGGGCTCCCACGAACTTTGAGGAAGTTCGATGCTATTTGGGTTATTGTGGATCAGCTAACCAAGTCTACGCACTTCGTTCCTATTGGTACTACTTATACTTCAGAGCGGTTGGCTGAGATTTACATCCAAGAGATTGTTCTCCTATGGTGTCCCAGTTTCCATCATTTAAGATAGGGGCACTCAGTTTACCTCACAATTTTGGAGGGCAGTGCAGTGAGAGTTGGGTACTCTGGTTGAGTTGAGCATAACTTTTCACCCTCAGACGGACGGGCAGTCCGAACGCACTATTCAGATATTGGAGGCCATGTTGTGCGCTTGTGTCATTGACTTTGGGGGTTCATGGGACCAGTTTCTGCCACTCACGGAGTTTGTATATAACAACAGTTATCAGTCGAGTATTCAGATGGCTCCGTATGAGGCTTTATATGGGAGGAGGTGTAGATCTCCGGCAGGATGGTTTGAGCCAGGTGAGGCTAGGCTCTTAGGTACAGACTTGGTCCAGATGCATTCGATAAGGTGAAATTGATTCAGGAGCGGATTCGCACGGCGCAGTCTAGGCAGAAGAGCTACGCAGATAGGAAGGTCCGTGATGTGTATTTTATGGTTGGGGAGAAGGTTTTGCTGAAGGTATCACCCATGAAGGGTGTTATGAGGTTTGGGAAGCGGGGCAAGTTGATCCCCCAGTTCATTGGGCCTTTTGAGGTGCTTCAGAGGATAGGGGAGGTGGCTTATAGGCTTGCCTTGCCACCCAGCTTGTCGAGTGTGCATTCAGTGTTTCATGTTTCCATGCTCCGGAAGTATGTTGGCGATCCGTCCCATGTTTTGGACTTCAGCACGGTGCAGTTGGAGGGTGATATGACTTATGATTTGGAGCCGGTGGCCATTTTGTATCGACAAATTTGAAAGTTTGAGGTCAAAGGATATAGCTTCGGTGAAGGAGTAGTGGAGAGGTAATCCTGTGAAGGAGGCCACCTGGGAGACCGAGCAGGAGATGCGGAGCAGATATCCACGCCTATTCGAGACTGCAGGTATGTTTCTAGACCCGTTCGAATACGAACGGATGTTTAAGAGGGGGGATGTAACGACCCGGTCGGTCGTTTCGAGAGTTATAGTCCCGTTTCCCTCATTTTTGCTTCTTTATGTGTTATTTAGCTGCATTGTGATGTATCGAGTTGGTTGGTTCGGGTCTGGAGTATTTTCGGAGTGGAATGAGACACTTAGTCTCTTATTTAGAACCTTAGGTTGGAAAAGTCAATCGGATGTTGACCTATGTGTAAACGATTTCGAAATTTAATTTTGATGGCTCCATTAGCTTTGTTAGGTGATTTTGGACTTAGGATCGAGTCCGGAATGTGATTTGGAGGTCCAGAGTAGAATTAGGTTTGAATTGGCGAAAGTTGAAAATTTGGCGATTTCGGTAGGCAGTGAAAAAATTTGATATCGGGTCGGAATGGAATTTTGGAAGTTGGAGTAGGTTCGTAGTGTCATTTGTGACGTGTGTGCAGAATTTGAGGTCATTCGGGCGTGGTTTGGTTGGTTTCGACATCGGTTGTCGAATTTAGAAATTTCGAAGTTCTTAGGCTTGAATCCGAGGGTAATTTGGTGTTTTGATGTTATTTTGAGTGATTCGAAGGTCGACTAAGTTTGTATGTTGATATATGACTTGTTGGTATTTTTGGTTAAGGTCCCGAGGGTGTCAGGGTGATTCCGGGTGGTTAACGGATTTGTCGAAGTTGGAAAATGCAGCTGAAGCTGCTGCTACTGTTATTTCCGCACCTGCGGAAAGGGAGTCGCAAGTGCGGGGCCGCTGGTGCGCATGGGGGTTCGCAGGTGCGGGCAGTGCTGGGCTAGGCAGGATGCGTAGGTGCGAGAAGGCTATCGCATCTACGAGCCCGCAAGTGCGAGACCTGGGGCGCAGATGCGGAAGGAAGGAAGAAGGCTAGCTTCGCAGATGCGACGTGTTACGTGCAGGTGCGCAAGCGCAGGTGCGACAGGTTGGCCGCATATGCGGAACCTGGGCTCATAAGTGAGTTCCGCACCTGCAATGGATTTTTCCGCAGGTGCGGTTGCGCAAAAGCGAGAAATGGTTTGCAAGTGCGAAAAAGCCTGGGCAGAAACCATAAATAGAACCCTTCGTGAATTTGGTTCATTTTCACCATTTTCAAGTCGGTTTTTGGAGTGATTTTTGAAAGGTAATTCAAAGGCTATCAGTGAAGTAAGTTTCTTGAGCCCTAATACTCGTATATATGTTGATTTCCCGTTGTTTAATTATGTAATTAGTGAAAATGAGGGGTTAAGGCTTGGAATTTTTGGAGAGTAATTTAAAGATTTGAAGAACCAAACGATATCGGATTTTGATAGATTTGGTATGGTTAGACTCGTGAGTAAATGAGCTTTCTAGTTTTGTAAATTTTGTCGGATTTTGAGACGTGGGCCCGGGGACCGGGTTTGAGCCAATTTTGGGTTTTGGTCTAAATTGGTAGTTTTTCTGGTGAAATTCATTCCATTAGCGTATATTGATGATATTGTACTGATTGTGAATAGATTTGGAGCATTTGGAGGCCGAGTCCAGAGGCAAGAGCATTGCGGGGTAGAGATTTGACCGGGTTGAGGTAAGTAGCGATTATAAATCTAGTCATGAGGGTATAAAATCCCAGATTTCGTATCATTCTACTATTTTGAGGTGACACACATGCTAGGTGGCGGGCGTGTGGGCGTGCACTGTTGAGGATTATGACTTGGTCCATCCCGTAGCAATTGTAAAGTTGCATATTTTGTTGAAACTATATGATACTTATATGTTTTAGAAAGAGTTTCTGTAAATTGGGCTGAATGCCATGTTTGGGCCTTGTGCTAGTGCTGTTTGGACCTTTAGGGGCCTTTCTTACCATCCTCTCACTGTTTTCTATTGAAAATCTATACTCAGTCATGGTTATACTTGTTTACTGCATAGCTCAGTTTTATTACTCTATTTTGATGCATATAAATGTTGTTTTGGGCTGAATACCATGTTTTTACTGAAATGCCCGAGTGGCTTGAGAGGTTTATGACTGAGTGAGGCTGAGGGCCTGATTTGTGAGGATATTTATGGAATCGGGCTGTATGTCGCAGCATGTTTGATATAGGCCGAGGGTCTGAGTGATTTATGCCATGATTTGGCTTGATATAGCGCTTGGTCTGAAGAAGCCCCTCCGGAGTCTGTACACACCCCCAGTGAGCACAGGTACCTACTGAGTGCGAGTGCCGAGTGCTGAGTGACGGAGAGACATGAGTGATTGTGAGGTATGCCCGAGTGGCAAGAGTGATTGTGAGGTATGCCCGAGTGGCAAGAGTGATTGTGAGGTTTGCCCAAGGGGCTGTATATGAGTGATGCTTTGCCCGAGGGGCTGTTTATGATTTTATCATTTTTGCTCACCTTTGCATTTTTCCTCTATTTGAAAACTGTTGAAAAATATCCTTAAATGATTTTTACTGGAACTGGGTTTAAACGAGATATTTTGATTCAAATCCTAATTTTAAAAGCATGAGGTATTTTACTGAGATTTCATGATATGAACGTTATATGCTTCATTGCTTGTCACTACTGCTCAGTCTTTATTTATTGTTGTTACTTACTGAGTTGGAGTACTCACGTTACTCCCTGCACCTTGTGTACAGATTCAAGTGTAGCTGGACACGGTAGCAGTTGTTGATTATTCTGGTTGCAGATTTTCTCGGAGATAGCAAGGTAGCTGTTTGGCGATCGCAGCCCCTGCTCTTCTCCCTCTTATCTTCCTCTAGTTGTATTTAGCTATTTTCTAGGTTGAGTTAGCCTTGATATTGTTAGACAGATTGTAGTAGATTCTCATGACTAGTGACACCCCGATGTTGGGCTTTTCTTTTCCGCTCTTTTGTTTGATTTGAACTCCTTTACAAAAGGTTTTAAGCTAAATAGCCTTGGAATTATCCTTAAAATGAAAAATATTGGTTTGTTTTAGAATGAGTCGGCTTGCCTAGTACCACGATAGGCGCCATCACGACATGGGTTAGTTTGGGTCGTGACATTCATATTGTGAGCTTGAGACTTAATCGAGAGAGGAGTTTCTACTAAACGTTTGAACTAATAATTGAGTGAATTCGAGAGACTTACTTCAACATTAGAAGTGAATTAACTAGAGTTAAATCACAGTCATTTATCTTGCACCTATCCAATCAACCCCTATTCTCCCCCATTGATATCTTCCTTGCTTACTTTTGTTAGATTGTCATTAGTCAATTAGTTCTAGATTCTTAGTTAATTTTAGTTTTAATTTACATAATTCTCAATTGTCGATCATCTTGAATAGCAATCTAGATACAAACTACAACAATACTGTTTAACTCCAATCCCTATGGATACGATATTATGTTATACTATATTCGACTAGCGAGCATAATTTTGTGTTGTGTTTTGCGCTAATCCAATTTTGGTGCCGTTGCCGGGATTAGTAATCAATAGTGTTTGAAATAGTTTGTAGTGCTAATTCATGCATTTTTCTTATTATTTTATTTTTACCTTTTTACGTTTGGTGTTCTTTGATTGTGCGCAGGCTACAGGTTAGATTGGTGCATGACTCGATCATCTGGGAAGGAAGTGCTATCATATGAACCAGAAATTGAGAAACAACTGTGACAGTTGAGGAAGGAAAGAAATCTCCCCGAGGACATAGAGAAGGTTGGGCAATCCTCAACCAAAGAAAATATGGCTGGAGATGATGATAATGCAGATTTGGCTGCGAGGGAGGCAACCCAACAACGAGTGAAAGCTACACGGGATGCTGAGGAAACAACTCTGAGAGATGCACAAATTGTCTATGAAAAGGAGAGGGCTCGAAGAATTACTGAGAATCAACCTATGGTTCCAGACCAGTTCGAAAACATAGCTCCCGGTGCTGGGAGACCACTTGGCAATTATGCTAGTCCAGCCTACAATCAAGGCTTATTAAGTGTGAGACCATCTCCAGTTGCAACTAATAATTTTAAGTTGAAGCAAGGGTTGCTTAAAACTCTTCAAAACTGTTGTGTCTTCAGAGGAAAGCAAAACGAAGATCCAAACAACCATCTAATGGATTTCGAGGAGATCATGAATACCTTTCAATACAATGGTGTGTCACAAGATGCAGTTTACTTAAGGGCATTCCCCTTGACACGCAAAGATGATGCAAAACACTGGCTTCGAAGCTTGCCTAATGGATCGATTAGAACATGTGATGAGATGACCAGAAAATTTCTTGACAAATATTTCTCATCAGCTAAGACAGGCATGTTTAGAAGAGAAATCCATAACTTCTGCCAGAACGAGACTGAAACTGTGTTTGAAGCATGGGAGAGGTTTAAGGAGATAGTGAGAAAATGTCAACATAGTGGAATTGAACTCTGGATGCAACTCTAGGACTTTTGGGATGGATTGACACCGGCCTCACGAAGAACATTAAGTAATACAGCTGGAGGCCCATAGATGAAAAAGACTCCAGAGGAGATAGTCACAATTCTAGACGAGTTATCTGAAGATGTAAATTAGTGGCCCTCTGAGATTGCTGAAAGAAGAAGATCAATTGGTGTTCACCAAGTTGATGCTAATACATCTGTGTAGGTACACCTTGTTTCCATGGCCAAAGAAATAAGGAAGCTTACCTTAGCCTCAATATATAATGAGCCTCATGCAGTGTGTGATATATGTGGAAGAGGACACCCTACTCATGAGTGTCAAGCCTCAATTGAGGAAGTTAATGCTGTGGGAAATTATAACTTTAATGCAATGGGTCAGAAGCACCCCGATTTTTTATGAAGTTCACCTGGGGGTACTGTAAATGCATGGCAACAAAACAATCCTAGATTTCAATGACAAAGAGCTCCTGGTTTTGTGAATCAGCCGAGGCAGCAGTTTCAGCCTCAACAACCAATTCAATCTGGGTTAGAAGATCTAATGAAGTCCTTCATTGTCAAGACTGATGAGAGATTAGATGCTCATGGTGCAGCCATCAAAGAACTTGACACTGGTTTGCGAAACTTGGAGAAGCAAGTTGGACAAATTGCAACTATATTGTCTGAGAGAATCCCAGGTACTCTGCCTGCTGATACTGAAAAGAATCCCAAAAACACAGTAAATGATGTGATCTTGAGAAGCGAGCAAGTGTTGAAAGATCCCAATCCAATCCAAAAAGAGGTGATATCTGAAAAAGGAATTGGGGAGTAGCTGAAAAATAAAGTTGATAAGAAGAAGAAAGACAAGAAGAGAACTGAGGAAAAAAAAAGAGAGAGAATTCAAGAAAGGATGAATCTGGAGAGAGCAAGCACATGCCTGCTTTACTTTTTCCCCAAAAGATTTATAGAGAGAAGCTGGATAAGTAATTTGAGAGATTTCTGGATATGCTGAAACAAGTTAATGTAAATTTTTCATTCACAGAGGTGCTCTCTCAAATGCTAGCTTATGCCAAGTTCTTGAAGGAAATCCTGACAAAGAAGAGAAAGATAGAAGAGACCTCAGTGGTCAAGCTCATAGAGCATTGCAACGCAATCTTGCAAAACGAACTCCCATAAAAGTATGGAGATCCAGGAAGTTTTACTATACCTTTCTCGTTAGGCCCTCTTAATTTTGATAAGTCTTTATGTGATTCTGGTGCCTCAATTAATTTAATGCCTCTGTCTATTTACAGGAAACTGGAGAATGAGCTTGGAGAGATAAGGTTTGCACCAATATCTTTGCAGTTGGCAGACCAAACAACTCTGATACCCAAGGAAATAGTGGAAGATATTTTAGTGCGGGTAGATAAGTTCGTGTTTCCTGTAGACTTTATAGTGGTAAATATGGAGGAGAATAAAGAGGTCCCTCTCATTTTAGGAAGACCATTCTTAGCAACGGGTAGAGCAATATTAGATATACATGATAGAAAACTCATGCTTAGAGTGGGTGAAGAGACTGTAACGTTCGAGATGAATGTAGAGACGGGGGTAAAAAAAAGGAGAAGCTAACTCCAAGTGTTTAGTGGAAATTGAAGAGCTCGAAAGAAAAGGCTGCAACGAGTGGAAAATATAAGTGTGGGGTGTACCCCAAGAAGGCTGAGAAGAAGTTGTCCGCATGGATGTGTGCATTGGTTCGGGCGCGTGGAATGGAGCCCGACTTCGACTCAGACCCCGACTGAAAATTTCAGTGAAGTTTCCTTCACCTTATGCTTTTTAATTGTGTGTCATGCAGACATGCCACAAATTAAAGTGTGGGGAGGAGAAAATTGTATGTGTTAGTAATTTAGTTTTGTTGTTCTAGTAGTTAGAGATAGAAAAATGAGAAAAACCATAAAAAATTAAAATTTTTGACTTTTCCCGATGATGGATATCATTCGACGGGTTTCTTGAGGGATTAAAGTCGAAAGAAAGAGACAAAATAATTTTCTTTTGTAGTTAGTGTAATAATTCCCCTTTGATTTTTCTTTGTGCCGCGGTTCTTTTCCAAGGATTTTGTTTGAACCGAGTGTAATTAGTTTTTATTTTGTAGAATAGTGTTTTAAATTGAAAGCAATATCTCTTGACTGTATTATACCTTGAGAATAGTGAGTGCTTTAGTTGTGACGCTTAGGCTCAGTTTTTGACTCTTGCATAAGCACTTTAAATTGTATAATTTTAACTTTACTTAACTGCTTTGACTAGAGTGTCTTGATAGTCCAATCTTGAGTGAGTTATGTGCCACGTGTGTGCAAGATTTTGTGTATTCTGTGCATTGCATTTGATGTCTAGAATTTGCCCTGTGTGTTTGCAAAGCGAAATAGTAGTGTTGTTCAGTCTTGGAAGTAATTTAGGCATTTCTTTGTTCAACCAGTTATATACTCTTACCCACCTAATTGTTATGTATCTTAGTTAAAATCTTTTGATCTTGTAATCCTGTTTCTTTGGCAACCACATTACAAGCCTCACGCATTTGTTTGAATTGATCATCTATTTAAACTATTTACCTCTCGTAAGCACTTGAATTGATTATAAACCTTGTAAAAGTTAGAGTGTGGGGTAGTTAGTTTGGCTTTTGAGTGGAACTAATGAAATAAGGAGAAAGGTGTATTGTATTGAAAAATAAAAGTAAGAGCCACTTGAAGGGAGTAAGAAAAGAAAAAAAAAGTGTTTGACTGTGAAAACTTTTATTGTGTGTGGAACTACTCTATATTGTTGTGTGAGGGCACATGATTCACGAAGGAAAGTAATGTCGTTGACCTCTATGTTATATTAAGTGAGCAAGTTGTGAAAAATACGTGGTACTTGTGAGTCAAATCTCGAGGCTAGGATGATACACTATTGTGCTTAATCTATTTTAAATATTCTTGGTTTGATGAGTTATGAGAGTTGTTTAAAAAGGTCGTGTCTATATGAAGTGTAGTTTGATTGCTCGAGGACGAACAATGGTTTAAGTGTGGGGGTGTTGATGGTAGGCTATAATTACATGTTTTAGTCACTTTTTTCACTCTAATTTACTGCACTTTAATTGAGTTTGAGCTTTAAGCGCTAGTGTTTTGCACTAATGGTGTGTTTTATGCCTTGTAGGAGTGATTCCGAGCCATGTAGATGTTATGGAATGAATTTGAGCTATTTGGAGCTTTGAAGTCTGAGTAAAAGTCAAAGGGATTAAGCCAGGATCGTGTTCGGGGGTCGAGGCCCAAGTCTGGATGTCAAAATCAAAGCAAAATTTGTACTCTGAGAAATTTGCACTAATGCGACGCACTGTGCGACGCGCTAGTGTCCTAATTCGCGTAGGAAAAGGCGGTTTCATTTAGGCCCGAACCTACTTGGTATAAATACATGTAAAAATATTATTTTTAAGACTTTTGACATATCTAAGACTTAAGGAGGCTAAGAAGGAGGTGGAGAAGCGAAAGCACAAGGGATTCATCATTCAATCCTCACTCAAGACAAGAGTTTGGATCGTTTTATGTTTTTCTTTATATTTGTGATGAATTACTCCATATCTATGGAGTAGTTCTCTTTAGGGATTGATGGATTTGGTGTATTGATAATTTTTTATGGATATTAACTCTAGTTTTTATACATGAATCGTTTTGGGTGTTTTAATTATTGCATCTATATTCACATATTCATATAACCGAGAGACTCATAACTTGTGATATCTTTGCATTATCTTGTGGGTTAATTTCATTAATTCTTCTTAGTAATCGAAAGAGGCTAGTTGAATTATTGTTTAGACCTAGTTAGGAGAATAATTGAGAGAGGTTCTCCTAAAGACCAATCCACTATGAATTCTTGCATATCTTTACCGAGCTTAAATTGGTTCATATTGTGAGGTTGAGACTTAATCGAGAGAGGAGTTTCTACTAAACGTTTGAACTAATAATTGAGTGAATTCGAGAGACTCACTTGAACATTAGAAGTGAATTAACTAGAGTTAAATCCCAGACATTTATCTTGCACCTATCCAATCAACCCCTATTCTCCCCCATTGATATCTTCCTTGTTTGCTTTTGTTAGATTGTCATTAGTCAATTAGTTTTAGATTCTTAGATAATTTTAGTTTTAATTCACATAATTCTCAACTGTCGATCATCTTGGATAGCAATCTAGCTACAAACTACAATAATATTGTTTAACTCCAATCCCCGTGGATACGATATTATATTATACTATATTCGACTAGCGAGCATAATTTTGTGTTGTGTTTTGCGCTCATCAAGGATAAAGAGAAATTTATAATATTTATAGACTTAATTAATAAATAATGAATAATAAATAATAAATAATAAATAAATAAATAACACTCAATAAAATTATTGATAAATTTAAACAATTGAAGAATTTTGAACAGTATAACATAAGTTTTTTTAAAAATATTTTCAGCGTAATAAATATATATCTATATTATAAAAAAAGAGAAGTAATTTCAAAATATTAAAATAATTGACAAGTTAACAAAAGTCATATTAGTAAGTGTATAATACTAAGTACTTGCTAATTTTATAATAATAAAGAGTAATAAGAAATAAATAATTTATTCGATTACTATTTAATGTGTATTATTTTCTTTTGTATAGATTTTTTAATATTTTTGTACACTACATGAAATAATAAAATAATAACTTATATTTATTAAAATAATTTAATATATTAGATCATAATTTTATAACATTAATATTCTGTTAAATTATTCGCATCGCGTGGGTTCTAACACTAGTATGTATATCAAAGGCCCGGCTAGGGCCATCGTGCAGTTAAATTGAAAGACCTCATTTGATTCAATTCATGTATTAGTCCACTATGAGTCTACTATATTTTATTTTAATAATAATTTATATAATTAGATAATAATAATAATAATAATAATAATAATAATAATAATAATAATAATAATAATAATAATAATAATAATAATAATAATAATAATAATTAAGTATATCATTCGAAAAGCCTCTACCCCTCCGGAGTAGGGGTAAGGTCTGCGTACTCTCTACTCTCCCCAGATTCACTAGCGAAATTCTATTGGGTTATTGTTGTTGTTATTGTTGTTATATGTGCATCTATTAAGGACATCTACAAGACGATGAAAATATATATGATATGCCAGTAAATTAGATATTTCAATTGCACATATAGGAGGCAAAAGTCTCTTTAATTTTTAAATGTACGACAAATTAAGAGACATGGGCCACTTAAGATTCATGATTAGAGCCGTCTATATGGGTTTGACTCGTTGGGCCGGCCCAACTCAATCCGTGATTTAATAGGGTGGGCCAAGAATTTTGGAGCCTATTTAAAAACTAGGCTTTTAAGCTTGGCCAAAGTAAGCCACATCCCGTGAAGCTTCACCGAGGCTGGGCTGGGCCGGGTTGGCGCATGTGCTTAATAAATATATTTAATTAAAAATAACAAGAAGAGTAGTCCAATCTCAAACTGGTAATATTTTGTATGTGAATTTAAATATTTTTTATTCTTAAATATATAAGTTATTTCTTAATGTTTAACTAATTAACATTGCATATAATTATACATTTAGATGAAAATGAAGACGTTAAGACATCTTTATTTCACAAGAGGATTCAAATATGTTTGATTAAGATGATTTGTTGGTATTGGATATGTCATAAGCACCTTCAAAATATTTTTGAGTAGTTTGTTTTGATTATTGACTTTTAATGAATGAAATATTGTCCTCATTTTGTTTGTGTTTTATAGTAATATATTAGAACAATGTCAAAATTTATTAAGTTTTGCCGAAACTTTCTATCTCTCTCTCTCCCTCATACACATACACACACATATATAGTGGGCCATCCCGTGGAGGCCTGTGAGGCTGGACTGACCATTTTACGGCCCATCAAAATAATGGGCCAGCCCAACCTAACCCGTCAAATGCCAAAGCCCGTATTAACAGCTTTATTCATGACTCAAGGCTAGTCTAACTCGCATGGGGTTTAATTCTTTGCCCCATATATTTTAGCATTTACATTGCAAGTGTTTAAAAAAAGAAAAACTCCCTTGGTAGATATTTTGCAGAATTATTTCAAAACCAGTTTTGTTGTGGTGAGATTCCATTTAGCAAATCCAAGAAGATTCCACAACCTAACAACCTTAGTTGATGGCAAGTATTATAATGTCATTACTGTCATTGTTGCATACATTATAAACACAATGTATTAGAATAAGTCCAAAAGGACAGCTTGATTCTTCTTTGGATTATTCTGCAACTAGGAAGACAATAGACTTCATAATGTTTGTATAATATCCTAAAAATGGGAGTTAGTTCAAGAATGCAGACCTGAGCACTAAATAAACAAATACATTAATCATAAGTAGTCTAGTATTTATGAACAAACCATTCCAGTATGTATCATATTGTGTGTACAAACAGGTTGTACGAATAATTCTTATCCACAGCTTTCTTTAAAATATAACTACATAAGGGTTAGGGTCTAGGCAGGAGCTATTGTTTGAGCCTTGAGAAAAAGGCTAGATTATTTTGGGCTTACTTTTTGATTAATCATTTTAGGCCAAGGATCTCTTCTGGATAAGTGACCCCACAACTAATACCGTTTTCTCTTACAAATAGTTAATTAATATAGAAATGATGCAAATATTTAAGTTAAAGTGCCCAAAGATTTAACTATAGGGAAAAGGGTCTTCTCCAAAGTATGAAATATCTCAACTAATTTTATCGTCCTGTATATTGTGGGTGATTAATACTCTTGCCGCTAGTAAATTATGTCTTATTTGCCCTGGACCGTAATGGAGCTCCAACCAAAAGTATTCTTACACATTAGTTTCATCTAATTTATGCTAGAGCTCTATTAAAGTCAATAACAAATATGAAACCATTTGCTATAAGCCTTAACAGCAATGTACAGATGACTCTAAAGTATAATGAAGGCTACAATTAAGATACATGTGTTATAATAGAGGGGTAAATTTGAATCTTTTAATTTAGAAAAATTATCTTGAAGAACATATTATATTTGGCAAATGATACTCTGTTTTGATAATGGTGTTAAGGATCATGCGGCCTTCACTTAATTTTCACTTAATTTAACTGTTGTAATCTGACACTTAGGAGCAAACAATAAACACCAATATACTAACATAGGGCCTTATAACATATATTTAATAGAGGAATTTTCTAAACCACTATTTTTTTTTAGTGGTTATTAACTTTCTATAGCTACCATATACATAATTACTTCATATAGCTACTATTCAGTTGTTATGGTAGTTTATTCACATGTATTCGCGTTGCTGTATTCATGAATACAACAACAAAAAGCGCCTAATATCAGGGCAGTCCAGCTGTACGCGCATGTATTCACATGTATTCGCGCCATGTATTCATGAATACAGCAACAAAAAGCGCCTAAAATCAGGGCAGTCCAGCTGTACGCGCATGTATTCACATGTATTTGCGCTGCTTTATTCATGAATACAATTGTACACACATATATTCACATGTATTTGCGCCATGTATTCATGAATATAGTAACGGTAATCCCTTAAAAATAGGTATGTCCAACTGTCTAAGAGAGAGGAAAAATATAAATAGCGTATTTCATGCCTCAAATGGTAGTATATACCATAAAATACTTATTTTGCTATAAAATATAAAAGATATCTATAAAAAATAAAATTTAAAAATGATTTATAATAAATAGGGTGTATACCTTTGCTATAGGAGGTAAAATTTCCTATTTAATATAATTGAGACTTGATTGTTGTGTAACTAATAATAGATCACAGCTAAGAACTTCCTCCATAATATTTTTACTTTATAAAGTTACATGAATAATCTTTTTCTTGCACTTTTACGTTCAATTTAGTCTTGTTTTTATCGTTTATAGATTTAATTATTTGTTTGAAGCTAGAGACTAAATTAATTTAGTCATCTTAGCCAAACTTGGAAAATTATTCTCCTGCCTTTATTGTTTGAGTACCTACTTCTAAATTAAGGTTGAAGAATATGTATACAGTATATACTTATTAAGTCCAACAAAACATGTTTCCAGAAACTCTTGAGCTGTCATCAACACTCAATACTTTCTGTTTTCTATTCTTGTCTCCTTGAGATGCATGATTGAAGTTTTTGTTTTCTTCTTGCCAATAATGGTTCTAATAAAGATCACCTTTCCAAATAATTGCTCTCTTTTCTCTCTAGCAACAAACAGGGGTCCTACCTCAGTTTCTATGTTGTATACACTAGGAGTAATATTTAGGTAAAACTATTTAATAATGTTTATAGGCATCTAAAATCTTTGCCTTCTTTTAGGAAGAAAAAATATCAATCTTGTTAAGTATGAAATGGTTACACTGAATTGTAATATTATTGTTTTTCTTTCTCCCTTCTTGTAATAATATATACTTCTGTGAAATTTTTATTATTATTGTGGGGCTTCATATTTAATGAAGATATTTTTCTTATTTAGATCAGTTTTCTAAAACCTGTAGATATTGAGTTCTTGTTTTGAGGGAGTTTTCATAGTTTTATCTTTAGATAAGAATTGGCCGGGGAGATAGTTATTATATATAGTATTTCTCCTTTATCTTCTGCAAGATTAGTTAAATAACAAGTGCTAAAAGGCATACTAAATTATTTCCAAGTGGTACTACCCAAAATTTTTTATATCAAAATCTGGCTCGCATATTTATAGGCTATAGCTACGTGTGCATGAACTTTTTAGAAAGGTTAAGACAATGGCCAAATCTAGCAAACACTTATTTGATACATTATTTCAATTAAATGGTGGGTTTGGTAGTTTTTTGGAATATGGATAGGCATATACGAAAGAAGACAATGAAGAAAAAGAGGAATTATTGGGGGCCTAATAAGGGTGCATGATTGGCTTTAGGGCTCCACCTTTCATTTTCTAAAAGCTTTTACCTTTAAATTGTTAAAATAATCTAACCTCATTGCATTTGGTTTTTTTGGCTACTTTGTCCTTAATTTGTGATCTTCCTTTCCTTTTCTGTTCATAGTACCTACCATGTATATACGATACAAAATTGTGTTCAAGGGTTCTCATCTTCCTAATAAAATATAAAAACTCGGTGAATATTTAATATTTTCGTCATATTTATGTTGGTTAATTCTATTAGTAAATTCTTTCCAAGAGTTTAGTAGCTGTGATGTTATTACACAAACTGGAGTGTAGGGTGGCAAAAAATTGCAGAAATATGACACTTTTTTGGGAGGTGTTTAACTTTTGATCCCCGTTTATTCTATTCAAGGTCAAAAGTTAAAGTGTAGTCCATGTGACAAACGAGAGACAACATTTGTTAAACTTAAAGTTCTGATGATGGGACAAGCGAGGACAAAAATTTAAGACCATTCACTTTGAGTACTGTTATTTTGTGTACTTTAACCTTAAGGTACTGAACTTGAAATCCAAATTTTATAAATTTTTTATTTAGGCTATTGAATAATGTTTTGGATCTTGAATTTACATTTTGAAAATTTTGAATTTCAGATTAGATATTGAATTTGAGACAAAAAAAAAATTGAAATATTTGAAAATCCGAAATTATTTTATACGCTATATGTCGTTATAGTTGGTTCACCCAGCCCTACCAGGCTTACCAATTTGGACATTAGTCCATCAGCCAAAAATGCACTTCACTTAAAGAAGAATATAGTTTCAGACTAAGTACATGGTATCTTCTTTTCTAGTTTCTACTGATATGAACCACCATACTTCTACAGATCAAATTAAAGTGATATATACTTGTGCCGTACTGCCATTGGCTCATTGAATATTCCCATTTGATTATAACTTTTTCCCATGCAACTTGAGATATGGTGTCGAAGAAGATGCTGAACTATCGTTTCAATGGCTATCAAATTCCTATTATACTGAAATCTCCTAAATCACTTAGAGTGACACTTAAAATTAAAAATCTAAAATAACCAAATCGTTTAATCCCGTAATCAAACTTTTAAAAATCAAATTAATCCGAGCTTAGTTGGATTGCATGTAGATTGAAATTTCTTAAATTCGAAAATTGAAAACCCAAATCGAAGTTTTCATATTCTATCCTAATGCTTGGAATAAGATTGGTCGTTTGGTTGGGAAACAAATTATCCCATAATTAATTATCCCACAATTATTATTCTACCATTCCATAAGGATAAAAATAACACTACAATCTCGGGATAACTAATCCCGAGATTAGTTATACCGCGATTTTATCCCAACTAAACGTGGGATAGACTCATCTCAACACTACTAGATATCCGGTAAAAACCAACCAAAATTGGTCGGTAATGGCCAATAACCGACCAAAACGCGCCATTTACGTGTGGACGGTATTTTAGGAGTCGGAAAGGAATACTGACCAACTTTGGTCGGTTAATTAAATTCAAAAAAAAAAATATTGCAAAAAAAACCCGACCAAAGTTGGTAGGTATTCTAATTATGTAATCAAAAGATTCACCATCTGAGAATCGAACCGAGGTCTGTACTGTGGCAGGATACTATTCTACCACTAGACCATTAGTGCATTTTGTGTTAAGACTGTCTTTTATTTAATTTATACTCTTTAATTGTATTTTCGCACGAAAATAACCGACCAACGTTGGTCGGTTTTATTAAAAAGTAAAATTACCGACTAAAGTTGGTCGGTTTTTTAAATAACCGGCCAAATTAACCGACCAATTTTGGTCGGTTTTTTTAATATTATTTTTTATTTATTTTAATTAAAAAACTGACCAAAGTTAGTCAGTTTCTTGAAAAATAAATTTTGTGCGACTCAAAAATAGTTTTTCGCATTTTTGCGCCAAAGAAAACCGACCAAAGTTGGTCGGTTTCGTAAAGAAAAATTAAAAAATAAAATATTTTGAAAAACCGACCAACTTTGGTCGGTTTTTTGGTCAATTTTTTGACCGACCAAAGTTGGTCGGTCGACCTTGGTCGGTTTTTGCCGAATTTCTGGTAGTGCAAATTTAATCCTGAAATTAATTATTCTTTATCCCTCGTACCAGAGTAGTACAAGAAAGGCCATATATACCATAAAGAGATAGGAATCCATTTATCCATACGCACATTGTAGCGTCATGAGTTCAATTGTTTACTTCTGTAGTAAAAGGTATACTGGAGCGTCTTATGAATATCTATTAGTAACTGAAACAAGATTAATTAGGAGATAAAATATTCCAAGATCAGAAGGAAAATATATAATATGTGCAAACATTTTTGGTGCTTTATGCAACTGTGAAATCTTGGAATTACAAGTGAGCTCTTTGTAATTATGATAAACCAAGGAAGATAAGTGTAATTTATCCAATTAAAGCACAATTTGTTTTTAAAATATTGAAAATCATTGTCAATCAATTTCCAATGGGCTCCTTAAAAAAGTGATTGAAGATGATATTTTTGAGGTGTGCCTAATTAACTTTTCTCATTTTCAGAAAAGGATTTACGTCTCAACAGTTTAATGATTAAACATATTAAGGTATTTAATTGTATAAAAATCAGTTTTAATGCATGTCTTTCCATCAGTGGAACGTCATGAAACAAATATTCATAAACTATTCCTTATACAGGAAAGTTGATAAAGATGAGTTTAATATAATATATGACTACTTTGGATTTAACCACTATAATAATCATATATTGGTTGTCTTATATGTAAGTTGATTAATGGTCCTTGTTAAAAGATAATTACACAAATCGACAACCAAACAAATTAAATGGTGTGCTTTATAATTGTCAACTTCTCTTAAAATACTCTATACATTTATATCAAGAAAAGGAAATCTTTATCACAATAGTTTAACATTTATATTCTTACCGTGAAAAAAATATTTTTCGTCCAAAATTATTTAAAATAATTACAGGTACTCATAATTGCGTTTCTTTGCAAATTTTAACGAGACTTCTCAGAACCAGAAGAAAATAAAAAACAAATGCTACAAAATTTTGAAATTATAATAATAAAGTCAAAGAGGATGTTGCGGTCAACATAGCCCTGTATGGAAATATCCAGCTAAATGTATGTTAGGACTTAGGAGACAATGCATGTAACCCTAGAACCCTACTGTCTTTTTCAATCAAAATATTTAACAAACTAAAGAAATTGAAAAGAGAAAATCGATAAAGAATTTATTAGGAAAAATTCAATTGTGAGAAACCAAGTATTGGATTAATTTAAGCAAGAGGAGGGAACTGAGAAGCTTCAAGTTATGAATGTTTACCCGAAAAATGGATAGAGTTAAATTTGTACGTAGTTCTAAGGGTATGTGGTATAACTAGACACAAATCGCAAGGATAAATGAAAATATCGAATATTGACGGTAAAGAATGAAAAATAAACAAAGTTGAGAAAGGATGATTTATGGATTAAACAAGATAAGTCCATCTATGAAGCTAAAAAGGATAATTCTTCAGTACGAGAGTATATGATATTTGAGTTACAATGTAAGCAAAAACTTGGTCCTTTACAGGAATATAGCCATCCCTTTTATAGTGGGGGAACCCTACTTTAGATATATTAAAAATACATAATGGAGAACCCATGATAAATCAGTTTTTCCCTAATTCTCGCCGAGATTCTCTCCCTTAATGCGGCTGCAATGGCTCTTGTCTGTGAGCTCGATCCTGATCGGACTCGGTATCGGTCAAAAAATTGGTTGGTTTCCAGCTTTAGAGTTTGATGCGGGTTTGAGGTCGATGCTGACTTGGGGTCCGAAAATAATTTGGGCTCGGTATTGGTTGGCCTCTGGCCCTTAAGCTCGATTCAATCACATCTTATCATAGTTCGATTCAGACCCAAGATCGATAATGACTTCGAGCTCGGTGTTTAACCTTTACCTGAAATCTGAAGCTCGTTTGTGCCATCTTCGGATACATCTCGATTTTATGAAGATTTTCTGCGGTTCATTATGGTTTCGTCTCGATCAGACGTACGAAGTCCAAAATTAGTTTCGACCGTATACAGATAGTCCCCTCGTTTCTCGGGAACGATGTGGCGAGAAACGATATGATTTTTTAATGGCTCGATCAGATATAAGATGACATTTACATTGGGCTCGATCATGACGCACGTGATAGCTGTCCCGTCGGTTTAGTTTTCCAAGGCATTTAATGCGTGTCAGACGGTGGTCGGCCACCGCTGATATTGAACCGCCATTGCTTCAATCTATAAATAGCCCCTCCTTTTACCATTTATCACTTTTACATCTTCAATCTCCCAAATTTTCCAAGTTCTTTTTCGTATCTTCTGAGTTCATTCACAAATCTGTGATTCTTCTCTGCAAAATCCTTCTTCTAAAACACCAAATCTTTGTTACCTCATTCTATTCTCGATCTTTAAATCCAAAAATGGCGAAAACATCAAAAACTATTCTTCAGAAAGAGAAAGCTTCTTCTTCAAACCCTGCCATCGACAAAACACCGGTAGAGCCACGGCCTGAGGAGTGCGTTCCTGGGGCGTGTGTTCTTACCTCTGATTTTAAGGTCGACCAAGGTTCGTCGGTTCCCGGTCGATGTGAGCCAGTATCGAGGTATATGTGTTCGATAACCGAGAGGCACCTCGAACAACTAAAAAAAGATTGCAATTGGGAGAACAAAAAAATATTAATCTCGTCTTCTGAAGAAGATATCACCACTTACGTGAAAGAATTTTTAAGTGTGTATACTTACCCTTTCACGTTAGGTCCCCTTGACCCCATTATTGTCGATTTTTGCCGTTAATACCAAATAAGCCTAGGCCAGATCCATCCTTCTTTTTGGCGGATCGTTATTTTAATCAGTTACTTCGTGAACAAAATCGAGGGGATGCCTTTCACCCTCGACCATCTCATCTGATTGTACTGCCCTCGCCTCTTTCGAGGCGGGTTAATAAAACTTCAGCGTCGGGCTACCAAGATTCTGTTCTCGAGCATAGACGAGGACAGAGATTGAGGCTAGATGGGCATGTTCGTTCGAGTAAGGACTTCGGACCTGATTCCGACTGAAAAGATGCCTTTTCCCGAGGAGTGGAACATGAAGCGTAAATGTAATTCTACTGTTATCTACTACTATTTTTCCCTTTCATTTCTTTTCTCACCGATATCCCCTTTTTGTGATGCAGCGGTTCCCTGGATGTCCGGTGCAGTTCCCGACCTCAAGAACTGGGTACGGGATCTAGCTTCGACCTCCACATATGTCAAACGCTCATGGCGTGATTTGTCAAAGGGCCGATGGGAGGCCAAAAATCATGGTAAGCCCCTTTCTCGTATCTTTGGTAGTTCGAACGAGATGCTTTTCATATACTTAAATCAATTTTCCTATATGTAGGTGTTGGCAAAGATGCAATTTTGAGGCCCTCGTCCGTCGAGGAAGAGGCTTCAGCCTCTGTTCCAAAGCTGGTGATGGATAATAAGAGAAAAAGAGCCTCTGCTTCCGAAGATCCAAAATCGAAAACGAAGATGGCTCGTAAACCGAGGAAAAATGCCATTCCTTTGATCATAGAATCAGTTTTGCGGCTAAGGGATGAAGACGGAGAAGAAGAAGAAAACAACGGGTCCGTGCTGGTGGCCCGAATGAAGAAAACCATCGATGCCCCAAAGGCAGCTGAATCGATGGTGATTTATAAGGCTCCACCTCGGACTGAGGATATATCGGAGGAAGATTCGGGCAGAGTCCCCGAATCATTAGAGATCGAGGGTGCTTCGTACCGAAGTCAACAAACGGTGGGTATATCGGAAGAGGTCGGTCCTGAAGCTCTTTGAACTGAGGAGAACTCTCCAAGCGAGTCACTTGGGGCAATAGTAATCGGAGACTCGCCCACTATCCCTGCCTTTTTTGAAGGGGCGATTTGGGAAGCCCAAGCTTTGGGGGACCTCGAAATGAACCGGTCTCATGAAGGGGATGACCCCTTCTGCGATTTGTTTACTGGGGTCAAAGATGGTGCTGGCCCTAGTGATGTATCAGGCCTTTTCTGCGAAGTGCAGCAAGCTCTGAATCGGGTAAGCTTTAACTCTCTTCGTTGATATTACTTTTATGTTTGCTATTCTTTTCTAACTTCTTTTCTTCTGTTTTCACAGGCTGTGGCGGTTCATCGAGAAGCATGCTCTCGGTCTCGAGCTGAGCTGCATCGGTTCGAGGTCGACCTCCGACGGGTTACAGAGGAGAAGAACGCCCTTAGACTCCTTTCCGGGCAAAGGGAAGAAGAAATGAAAGGCCTTCGAGCTGAGTTGGCCAAGACTCATCAAGACTAGACCGACCTGACTGAGCAGGTAATGATAATGTTAAGAACTCATGGGGTTGATTCAGGATTGGAGGCTAATATTTCGATCTCACAGTTGCAGCAGAAACTAGAGACGATCGGGCAGCTTCGTGAGGAAGGGCGGAGACCATGGGATGGAAAGATGGCTTGGACCGTCTTGCTACAGAAAAAGAAATTGTGCGGGCCCAATTGTCATCGACTGCAATCCAACTTTAAGGCATGAAGAAGAAGAGCTTGGTTTCAAGCGAGAAGAATAGAGAAACTCGAGGCTCGGTTGGCCTTCGAACTTGCCAAGGCCAAATCTGATGCCGAGGAAGCAAAGGCTAATGCGGATGCATTCGTGGCCGTCTATCGGGCCGATGCTGAAGCTGCTCAGGTACAGGCAAGAGAGGTAGCCGAGACCGCTAGAACTCGAGCACATTGGGTTGCCGAACTTTCTAAATGCCGATCTCGGAGGGAGACTCTTAAGGAGATCCACACTTGAGGTTTCATCTCACCGAAGAGATAAAAAGGGCTAAAGAGCTCGAAGCCGATGCTGAAGCCTTGGCTTCCGATAACGACGACGATGATGACGACGACGACGATGTTGAAGCCTTGGCTTTCAACATTGTAAACAATATTGTATATATATATAAATATCTTTTATTTTCCCGACTTGCCTCTGTTTTATTTTTTTGCCTTTTGAAGATTTTGTTTCATTCATGCCTTATGAAGGTTTTCAGAAGGCTTTAGGCAATTTGATCAAATTTGGACCTTGTAGCTTTTATAACCAAGTGAGTGCTTGATCAAACTTGAAATAAGGTAGCTTGTAGGCTTAGTAGTCGGGTGAGTGATTGCTCGAACTCGAAGTAATATAGCTCGTAGGCTTAATAGTCGAGTGAGTGATTCGAACTCGAAGTAATATAGTCCGTGGGTTTAGAGGTCGAGTGAGTGATTCGGACTCGAAGTAATATAGCCCGTGGGTTTAGAGGTCGAGTGAGTGATTGCTCGAACTCAAAATGATGTAGCCCGTAGGCTTATTAGTCAAGTGAGTGATTCGAACTCGAGGTAATGTAGCTCGTAGGCTTAATGGTCGAGTGAGTGCTTGCTCGAACTCGAAATAAAAGTAGCCCGTAAGCTTAGTAGTCGAGTGAGTAATTCGAACTCGAAGTAATGTAGCCTGTAGGCTTAACAGTCGAGTGCGTGTTTGCTCGAACTCGAAATAAGAGTAGCCCGTAGGCTTAGTAGTCGAGTGAGTGCTTGCTCGAACTCAAAATAAAAGTAGCTCGTAGGCTTAGTAGTCGAGTGAGTGATTCGAACTCTAAGTAATGTAGCCCGTAGGCTTAATGGTCGAGTGAGTGATTGCTCGAACTTGAAATAAGAGTAACCTGTAGGCTTAGTAGTCGAGTGAGTGCTTGCTCGAACTCGAAGTAACGTAGCCCGTATGCTTAATGGTTGAGTGAGTGATTTCTCGAACTCGAAATAAGAGTAGCCCGTAGGCTTAATGGTTGAGTGAGTGATTTCTCAAACTCAAAATAAGAGTAGCCCGTAGGCTTAGTAGTCGAGTGAGTGATTCGAACTCGAAGTAATGTAGCCCGTAGGCTTAATGGTCGAGTGAGTGATTGCTCGAACTCGAAATAAGAGTAGCCTGTAGGCTTAGTAGTCGAGTGAGTGCTTGCTCGAACTCGAAGTAACGTAGCCCGTAGGCTTAATGGTTGAGTGAGTGATTTCTCGAACTCGAAATAAGAGTAGCCCGTAGACTTAATGGTTGAGTGAGTGATTTCTCGAACTCAAAATAAGAGTAGCCTGTAGGCTTAGTAGTTGAGTGAGTGATTCGAACTCGAAGTGATGTATCCCGTAGGCTTTAATGGTCGAGGGAATGATTGCTCGAACTCGAAATAAGAGTAGCCCGTAGGCTTAGTAGTTGAGTGAGTGATTCGAACTCGAAGTGATATAGCCCGTAGGCTTTAATGGTCGAGTGAGTGATTGCTCGAACTCGAAATAAGAGTAGCCCGTAGGCTTAGTAGTTGAGTGAGTGCTTGCTCGAACTCGAAGTAACGTAGCCCGTAGACTTAATGGTTGAGTGAGAGATTTCTAGAACTCAAAATAAGAGTAGCCCATAGGTTTAGTAGTCGAGTGAGTGCTTGCTCGAACTCGGAATAAAAGTAGCACGTAGGCTTAGTAGTTGAGTGAGTGATTCGAACTCGAAGTAATGTAGCCCATAGCCTTAATGGTTGAGTGAGCGATTTCTCGAACTCAAAATAAGAATAGCCCGTAGGCTTAGTAGTCGAGTGAGTGCTTGCTCGAACTCGAAGTAGTGTAGCCCGTAGGCTTAATGGTTGAGTGATTGCTCGAACTCGTTGATTTTTCGGTTGGCAGTCCCCGATTTATGGGGTAATGGTCGGCCCTTAAGCCTGTTGGCATAATAAATCTCGAAATAGAGGAATGTTTCTTGGATATAAGATACCGGTAAAGAAGACATTTTTTTTGTAAGTCATTATACATGTGTTCATGTTTTGTGTCAGGGCTCGGGCCAACTACATGAGCAAGGTTCGTTTTGACCATTTAGCTCTTACAATTTTTCCTATCGGAACCCTGTTGTTATGAAGTAACTTTCTTACATCGAACTTGATATATTTGAGGGGTAATGCCCCCCAAGTATTCGAGGTCGATTGTAAAGAGGCCTCGGATACTGTTGAATTGTTCTAAGTTAGCACGATCAATGATTGCCTCATTAAAAACCTTGCCGAAAAACCCATTTGGGATAAAACCGATCTAAGGGAAAAAGAGTGCAACGCGTGCTTTCAGACCTAGGGCTTCGTGTTGAATGATCCATCCTTGTTCCTGATCGAACTCCTGCAAGGGTTAGTTTTGAAATATAAACGAACATAGGAGGGTCGTACCTTAGCAGTAGTATCGTTTTAGGTGCGACACATTCTAATTGCTTGGTAGTTGTTTGCCGTTTATAATACCGAGCTTGTAGGATCCTTTACCGATGTTTTCGAGAACCTGATACGGTCCTTCCCAGTTTGGACCCAGTTTTCCTTCATTTGGATTTCAGGTGCTGAGGGTGACTTTCCTTAGCACTAAGTCCCCGATTTTAAAATGGCGTAGATTGGTTCTTCGATTATAGTATCTTTCGATCCGCTGCTTTTGGGTGGCCAATTGGACGAGAGAAGCTTCTCGTTTTTCATCCAATAATTCGAGGCTAGTATTCATAACCTCATGATTTGACTCTTCTGTTGTATATCGAAACCTGGCACTGGGTTCTCCGACTTCGACTGGAATCAAGGCTATATAGCCATATACTAAGGAGAACGGGGTTGCCCCCATACTAGATTTTGATGTTGTTCGATATGCCCAAAGAACATCGGGTAGAATTTCTCTCTATTTTCCCTTAGCATCGTTCAACCTTTTCTTTAGGTTTTGAATGATAGTCTTGTTTGTCGATTCGGCCTGTCCGTTCCCACTAGGGTGATACGGTGTTGGTAATATCCTTTTTATTTTATGGTCTTCGAGGAATTTTGTCACTTTGCTGCCGATAAATTGTTTACCATTGTCACATTCTATTTCGGCGGGTATCCCAAATCGACATACAATATGATTCCAGATGAAGTCTATAACCTCTTTCTCCCTTATTTTTTCGAACGCCTGTGCTTCAACCCATTTAGAGAAATAGTCAGTCATAAATAAAATGAACTTAGCTTTACCTGGGGCCGATGACAGAGGGTCGACGATATCCATTCCCCATTTCATGAATGGCCATGAGGATATGACTGAGTAAAGTTGCTCTCCGGGATGATGGATCATCGGTGCAAACCTTTGATATTTATCACATTTTCGAACAAACTCCTTTGCATCTTTGTCCATATCAATCCAATAATATCCTGCTCTGATTATTTTTTGGACTAATGAATCGGCACATGAATGATTACCACAAGTACCCTCGTGAATCTTACGTATGATGTAGTCGGTGTCTCCTTGACCTAAGCATACCGCTAATAGTCCATCGAATTTCCTTCGGTATAATGTTCCATATGCAGTCAATGTGAATCGAGCAGCTTTGGTTCGTAGGGCCCTCGAATTTTTAGGATCCTATAGGAGCTTTCCGTTCTCCAAGTATTCAATATACTTATTCCTCCAATCCTAGGTTAAGCTTGTAGAATTTATCTCGGCATGACCTTCCTAGATCACGGATCTCGAGAGTTGAATGACAGTCCCCGGGCTGATCTCATCTTCCTCGACCGATGGTCCCATATTTGCAAGTGCATCGGCCTCACTATTTTGTTCTCGAGGTATATGCTGTAAAGTCCACTCTTTGAAATGGTGCAAAGTTACTTGCAGTTTGTCCAAATACCTTTGCATTCTATCCTCTCGAACTTCGAAGGTTTTGTTTACTTGATTTACCACAAGTAAAGAGTCACACTTGGCTTCAACGACTTCTGCTCCCAAGCTTTTAGTTAGCTCGAGACCTGCAATTATGGCCTCATACTCGGCCTCGTTATTAGTCAACCTAGTAGTTTTGATAGATTGCCTAATAGTGCTACCCGTATGCGGCTTTAAAACGATGCCTAGCCCGGACCCCTTCACGTTCGAAGCCCAGTCTATGAAAAGGGTCCATACCCCAAATGATGTACCCGATTTCAACAAGAGTTCCTTTTCAACTTCGAGTACGAGGGCTAGCGTGAAATCGTCTATGAAGTCCGCTAAAATATGAGACATGATGGCCGTCTGGGTTGATATTCGATATCGTACCCATTGAGTTCGATGGCCCATTTGGCCAATCGGCCTGATAGTTTGGGCTTGTGCACGAAGTGGGTAAGTGGTTAATACGTAAGGCGTAGTTTGGGCTTGTGCACGAAGTGGGTAAGTGGTTAATACGCAAGGCGCTTATCAGTGCAAGTGCTAATTTCTCTAAGTATGGATATCTAGTTTCTGCTTCTCCTAAGGTTCGACTTACATAATAAATGGGAAATTGCGTACCTTGCTCTTCTCGAACTAGGACACCACTTACCGCGATTTCTGATACTGCCAAGTATAAGCAAAGTTTCTCGTCTGCTTTTGGAGTATGAAGTAGTAGTGGGCTCGATAGGTATCGCTTCAATTCCTCTAATTCCTGTTGGCATTCCGGGATCCAGGCAAAATCGTTCTTCTTTTTGAGTAGAGAGAAAAATCTGTGACTTCGATCTGACGACCTTGAAATGAATCGGCCTAAGGCAGCAATCCGCCCTGTTAGCCTCTGCACGGCTTTTACACTATACATAATGGCTATGTCTTCGATGGCTTTGATTTTATCGGGGTTGATCTCGATCCCCCGATTCGATACCATGAAGACAAGGAACTTGCCCGAACCAACCCCAAAAGCACATTTCTCGGGGTTGAGCTTCATGTTATATTTCCTTAAAATCTCGAATGTTTCCTGCAAATGAGACAAATGGTCCTCTGTGCGCAGGGACTTAACTAGCATGTCATCTATATAAACTTTCATTGATTTACCTATTTGTTCCTCGAATATTTTATTTACTAGGCATTGGTAAGTAGCTCCTGCATTTTTTAGCCCGAAGGGCATCACATTATAACAATATATTCCATACTTGGTGATAAATGAAGTCTTTTCCTGGTCTTTCGGGTTTATTCGGAATTGATTATAAACGGAATAGGCATCGAGAAAAGTAAGGACCTTGTGGCCGGCCGTGGCATCGATCATGCGATCGATGTTGGGCAGCGGAAAAGAATCTTTGGGGCACGCCTTGTTTAAATCCTTATAATCTACACACATTCTAAATTTATTTCCTTTTTTAGGGACTACAACTACATTGGCTAGCCATTCGGGATATTTCATCTCCCAAATGGATCCTATTTAAAGAAGTTTAGTAACCTCGTCCTTTATGAATGAGTGCTTTACCTCGGACTGGGGTCTTCTCTTTTGCTTCACCGGTTTGAACCTAGGGTCCAGGCTTAGCCGATGCATCGATATATATGGTGGGATCCCTGTTATATCTACATGGGACCAAGCAAAACAATCTATGTTATCGATAAGAAATTGAATAAGCCTTTTCCTATGTTCAGGGGTTAATCTCGTTCCCGGGTATATCTTTCGTTCGGGCAAATGCTTGATTAGTATGACTTGCTCCAATTCTTCAATTGTTGATTGGGTAGCGTCGGAATCATCGGGAACCACGAAGGATCGATGGATCCTTTGATCATCATCTTCGTCGATCTTCCGATTTTCTGGTTGGGTTGAAGCTGACGTATGTGATTGCTATTTGGCATCTCGTTCCTCTTTTGAGTCCGACCCCTTTGTTGACAAAGGTGAGGATATCAGAATTTCTTCTTTGACGGCAAACATTTCTCTCGCGGCCGGTTGTTCTCCGTACACTATTTTGACTCCCTTCGATGTTGGGAATTTAAGAACCTGATGTAGGGTCGAAGGTACAACTCTGATGTTGTGGATCCATGGTATTCCAAAAAGGTCATTGTACCTCATGTCGCCTTCGATTACATGGAACTTCGTTTCCTGGATGGTCCCGGCCACGTTTATTGGCAGAATTATCTCGCCTTTGGTGGTTTCACATGCCATATTGAATTCGTTTAGAACCAGGGTTCTGGTCCTGTAGACTGAGCTGTTCTACATCCTTTGATCTAATAATGTTGGCCAAGCTACCTGGATCAATTAACGCACACTTAATTTTAGTTTTATTCATAAGTACGGATATTACCAGCGCATCGTTATGCAGATGCATGACTCCTTCTGCATCTTCATCATTAAAGGACAAGGTTCCTATGGGTGAGCAATCCTGAGTTCGAGGTCGCTTTTCTCTCATAATCGATGTCTTATTGCATTTATGCATCGACCCTTGAGGGGTATCGATGCCGTCGATGATCATGTTGATGATGTGTTGTGGTTCTTCCTGTTCGTTTTGTTTGCCGAAATCTCTGTTTTTGAAATGGTTTTTGGCCTTGTCGCTTAAATATTCTCGAAAGTGCCCTTTATTGAATAACCGGGCTACCTCCTCTCTTAGTTGCTTGCAATCTTCCGTCCTGTGGCCATGGTTGCCATGATATTCACACATTTGATTGGGGTTCCTCTGGGAAGGATCGGTGTGCATGGGTCGAGGCCATTTAGTGTCTTCTATGCGTACGATAGCCGACACGATGGCGGATGCATCAATGCTGAAGTTATACTCCGATAACTATAGTGCTTCCTTAGGTCCGGTAGGCCTGTCGAACCCATTTCTGTTCATCATCCCCCGTGACCCTTGACCTCGATCACTTCTTTTGTTGCCTTGTCCGGGGTTACGTCTCGATTCATTGATTCTGTGACTTCCACTATACGGTCGGTATCGGTCCCTGATCGGACCTTGTTCTCGATTGATGTCCCTTCTAGCAGCGGGTTCAGAACCCAACTGATCGTTTTCGACTCTAATTTTTGATTGGTACCGATTATGAACATCGTCCCAAGTAATAGCTGGGTACTCGATCAGTTTATGCTTCAACCGCCGTGAACCCGTCGAACTTCGTTCGTTCAAACCTTGAGTGAAAGCCTGAACAGCCCAATCGTTTGTGACTGGTGGCAGATCCATTCGTTCCATTTGAAAACGAGATACGAACTCCCTTAGCATCTCGTTATCCTTTTGTCTTACCTTAAACAGGTCCGACTTTTTGGTCTCGACCTTTATGGCCCCGGCATGTGCTTTTATGAAGGAATCTGCAAACATAGCAAAATAATCGATAGAATTAGATGGTAAATTATGATACCATATCATTACTCCATTTGACAGGGTTTCACCGAATTTCTTCAATAATATCGATTCGATTTCATCGTCCTCTAGGTTGTTCCCTTTGATGGAATATGTGTAAGAGGTGACATGTTCTTTGGGGTCGGTAGTTCCGTTATATTTAGGAATCTCGGGCATTCGAAATTTCTTTGGGATCGGTTTAGGAGTCGCACTTGGAGGGAAAGGCTTTTGTACGAATTTTTTGGAATCTAAGCCCTTCAATATCGGTGGTGCCCCCGGGATCTGATCAACCCTGGAGTTATATATTTTCACCTTTTTGTCGTTTTCCTCGATCCTCCTTTCACATGATTCTATTCGTTTGGTCAGTTCTTCGAACATCTTAGCAATTTCGGGATTAGTCCCCGACTCTTGCTTATTTGACCTTACTATAGCTGGTTCCGTTCTGTGGGCGATTTCTCGGGGTGGACTGGGCTCCGGCCTGCTCGGTATCTGGGTTTGACTCTGTAACTGAGCTATTACTGTCTGTTGAGCTTGCAACATTTCGTAAATCATGCGCAAGCTGACGCCGTTTTCTTCGACGTTATGGGTATCTCGAGCTGCAGATCGAGTGCTACCATGAATGCTATTTTCAGGTTCAGAATGTAGGTTTGCCTTAATGGCCACATGCGGATTAACGTCTAATGGCACTTCGACTCGAGCTTCAACGGTGTCGACAAACGGCCTTTCGGTCCTAGGTGTCAAGTTGTTGTTCTCACCTTGAAGACCAGTGTCGTTGTCGATAGGTAAGGCCATTTAATTGATAGCTCGTCGTTGCTAATCCGAAATCAAAGACACTTCCGGAAACAAGCATAAAATGGCGTGTTTTACGAATTTGTACCAAATAACCACTGTTATCCTAAGCCCCACGGTGGGCGCCAAACTGTTTACCTGAAAAATGGATAGAGTTAAATTTATACATAGTTCTAAAGGTATGTGGTATAACTTGACACAAATCGTAAGGATAAATGGAAATATCGAATATTGATTGTAAAGAATGAAAAATAAACAAAGTTGAGAAGAGAATGATTTATGGATTAAGCAAGATAAGTCCATCTATGAAGCTAAAAAAGGATAATTCTTCAGTATGAGAGTATATGATATTTAAGTTACAATGTAAGCAAAAACTTGGTCCTTTACAGGAATATTGCCATCCCTTTTATAGTGGGAGAACCCTACTTTAGATATAATTAAAAATACATAGTGGGGAACCCATGATAAATCAATTTTTCCCTAATTCCCGCCAAGCTTCTCTCCCTTAGTGCGGTTACAACGGCTCTTGTCTGTGAGCTCGATCCTGATCGGACTCGGTATCGGTCGATATTGGTTGGTTTCCAGCTTTAGAGTTCGATGCGGGTTTGAGGTCGATGTTGACTCGGGGTCCGAAAATGATTTGGGCTCGATATTGGTTGGACTCTGGCCCTTAAACTCGATTCAATCACATCTTATCATAGTTCGATTCGGACCCGAGCTCGATAATAACTTCGAGCTCGGTGTTTAACTTATACCTGAAATCTGAAGCTCGTTTGTGCCATCTTCGGATCCATCTCGATTTTATGAAGACTTTTTTCGGTCCATTATGGTCCCGTCTCGATCAGACGTACGAAGGCCGAAATCAGTTTTGACCGTATACCATGAATAATTAGGGTTGTTGATCTAACTCTACTTTGTGAAGAAGGCAACTTTCTTCCAGCTATAACTTGCAGCAAAACATGTTCCATAGTTTTCTACATTATTGTCTTAGTAGAGAAGATATATTGAATTCTTGAATGGAAGATAATTTATAGCCCGCTTCTAAAATAAGTTTATTTTGCAAGGTAATTTCAAAAAAGTATTTTTGGTAGCTGGCGAGAAGTATTTTATATTTGGTTAATTAATTTAAAAAATATTTTTTGAGCACCAATTAATGTTTGACCAAGCTTTTAAAAAGTATTTTAAAGTATATTTTTCTCAAAACTGCTTTTCAATAAAAAATACTTTTAGGGAGAAACTACTTTTTTCTATTTTTTCAAAAATTGTTTCAGCTTCGATTGAATTTCTTCTAAAAGTTTGGTCAAAGACCTTAATTTTGAGGAAAAAAAATATTTGCCTAAAATAAAAATATTTATGGCAAAAAGAATTTTGGCGAAACATGCTATTTATCTGATTAACATTATTCGAAGGTAGGAAAAAGTGTTCCCACTCACTCTTTTGAGATTAAAACAAAGTGGAATAAATATTAGTTAGGTTTATAGAAGTATCTTGGATATTGGAACCTAAACTCGTGAAACCATTTCAAATTACTCACTTTGTTTCAATTTTTGTGACACTATTATTTTTTTAATTTGCTTAAAAAAGTTATTGTATTTTTATATTTAAAAAGAATATTTCTTTTTGATTTATTTTTTCATTAAAGAAATAATTTATAATCACATAAATTTTAATATTTGTTTATACCAAATTTTTTTTCTTCTAAAATTTCGTATCTAATCTTGCCTTTTTTAGAAAAATACCCGATGCGCTTCAATTCTTTAAGCATAGAATAGACGACGCGCCATTAGGCTCCCAAAATAAAGCACAAATACAACTCACACACGTCAAAATCAACTCCTAACAACTCCTTTATTTCAATCAAAAAACAAAAAAGAAAACAAATTGAAACCAGCTCCCCCTTCTAGTCTTCCCCTATATTGACGGTTGTATTCAACAGAAATGGACACGTGTTAAGGCTGCATATTCGTCGAAACACGTAGAAGCTACTCTCTCTATTATTGGTGGGTTTCTTTTTTAACGTGGCCCACACTCTTGCACCTTCCATCCAAGGTCTATTTTTTCAAATTAACAACAGTCTCTCATACAGTAGTTTTCTTCAAATTAACTCTTGATACAAAAAAATAAAAAAGAAAAAACCACACACACTATTTGATATAGTCACACTCTTAGGAGTCGTTTGGGATGCTGTATAGCAATTAATCATTATATAAGAATTTGTATTGAGTTAATACATTGTTTGATTGTGATTTCAAATGTAAGATAATTAATCCATATATATATATATATGCACCAAGTGTTGTATTATCTTATCCCTCTATCAACGAGAAATAACTAATCCATATATAAGCTATATATGGACCAAAATGACAAAATTATCTTTTTGACAAAATATCTTACTGTACAATTATAAGTTCATTATTTTTTAGTTTAAAAACTAACAAATAATTTAGATGATACTTTGTATACTCAATTTTAGTATAATAAACCAAACACCCAACAAGAGATAATCACACTATTAATTTTGGCATTGCTAATCCATGTATTTGTCTACGATCCAAACGACCCCTAGTGGCTCATTATTACTGTGTGCATCTTTAGTTTTGACCTTCTCTCATTTACCCCAAATTGTTTCTTCCCCATTAAGTATTACCGTTCATATCTTAATAGCCAATTACAGTATTTAATATTCTTCTAGTACTCTTATAAAGTGTCATAAGAGTATAAATTTATACTCTGTTTGGTTTGAGGTATAACTAAACAAGGTATAAATTTAATCCTACATATCTTACCTTACCCTTTTAAATATGAGATTATTTTATCTTATCTCTCATGTAATATAAATTAAACCTGGAATATTCCGAAATAATTTAGTTCGCGTACCAAACTACTGAGCTCGTGTATATCTGGTGTTGTAAAGGGAAGGAGTATTATTTACTGATTGACGTCAAGTACTAAACTCTTTTAAAAAACCAAGCTCATACTATTAATTTCGTGGTGTCTAATGGGGGGCCATCCTTCTCTTTTTAAACAGTGTTGGAGAAAAGAAAACGCCTATAAAAAGAGAAGTAGGCCTGTGTAAAGAAAGATCTCATCAAAGGAAGCAAAAAAGAAAAGTTTTTGTTTGTAGAGAGAGCAGCCTTTTTGCTTTCTTCCTTTTGTCCTTAAGCCTGTTCTAAAGCAAAGGAAAGAATCCAAGGGAAGTTTCTTACAAAGTCTTCCATTTCATCAAAATCTATTGAATATAAATTAACTCATAATTATCCCACTTTCTTTCCTCAGAAAAGGTTCAAAGTTTCTGTTTTTCACTTTCTTCCTCTAAATTAAAGTTGTGTTTCTTAGATATATATTTGCATAAAGAGAGAAAAGAAAAATGGGTTTAGGAGGAACTTTGGAGTATATTTCTGATATCATGAGCAGTGATAAGCCCAAAAAGAAGAAGAAGCAGTTTAATACAGTGGAGCTCAAAGTCAGAATGGATTGTGATGGCTGTGAACTTAAAGTCAAGAAAGCTCTTTCTTCCTTGAGTGGTAAGTACCATAATCTTTTTCCAAAATGTCCTGCACCATTAAAAAGTAATACAGTTTCTATGTACGTAGCTTCATTTTTTATAAACTTCCTATGAAAACAAGGTGATATATTTTGGTTTTGGTTATATTTGCAGGAGTGAAGTCTGTGGAGATAAACAGGAAACAACAAAAGGTGACAGTAACAGGGTATGTGGAAGCAAACAAGGTGTTAAAGAAGGCAAAGTCAACAGGGAAGAAGGCAGAGATATGGCCTTATGTCCCTTACAATTTGGTGTCTCAGCCCTATGCTGCAGCAGCTTATGACAAGAAAGCACCACCTGGTTATGTCAGAAGAGTTGATCACAACAACCCAACTACTGGAACAGTTGCAAGATATGAGGACCCTGCCTATATCAACATGTTCAGTGATGACAACCCTAATGCTTGTTCTATCATGTAAATAACTCCGCTTTAATTCCAAACAAGTTCAAGTCAGCTATTATCACACACAAGTTTTAGAGCACTGCAAGTTTGTTTGCAGGGTTTTGGGATTGGATCGAAAGGTTAATTGCTGTAATTGTAAGTTTTGCATGGGTACTGTTAATTAATGGATCTATCATAGATAGCTTTCTACTTTCACAAGATTGGAGTAAGGGTGTCTGACGCTACCTTTTACATAACCACTTGTGGGATGTCACTAGATTTTTTTTTGTTATTGTTGTTGCATGGGTGTTAATGAGTAGGGTTGGGTTTTTTGGTACAGTCTGGAGTACTGAATGAGCAGTCAGGCAAATACTTAGTAGGAATTTAGAATTGGGGTGGTTGTAATAAACCTACAACTTGTAGTAATAGAAGAATACTACATTGTCATTTTGAATGTTATATTCTCTTTTGCTTGTTTGTTTGTTTTTTCTTTTAGTTTAATTTCTACTATATATTTACAGAAATTTTTACTATTAAATTATATATCTAAAAGATAATTATATGTAATTGTGCATAAAAAAGGAAATTAGCAACCTAAAAAATAAGACGGGCTAGTAATACAATAGATTAAAATATACTGATAATGTAAAAAATATTGGTACTAAGGGTAGTTTGATTTATGACCTCGATTAATTAATTGTAACATATAAGATAATACAACGTTTTGGTTGGCTTCATGCAAAAATTGATTATCCTATAAACTAATGCGATGTCTGGTTGACTTATTAAATAATATAAGTGTATTAGCAATGAAGAGACTAAACTATTTAAAGACAAAAATACTACTTTTTTATGCATAATAATATTCTCATAA
The DNA here is from genome assembly GCF_000390325.3 of Nicotiana tomentosiformis. Taxonomy (NCBI): domain Eukaryota; kingdom Viridiplantae; phylum Streptophyta; class Magnoliopsida; order Solanales; family Solanaceae; genus Nicotiana; species Nicotiana tomentosiformis. Next base: position 106,867,879 of record NC_090816.1, on the reverse strand, counting down.
TCATCACTGCATAACAATCTCTTTATTATTAATCATGGAATAAATAATCCAAATATCCCTATGAATAAAAATTCGATTTTCTACGTGGGATGATGTTTGATGATGAGTTTCCTCTCTGCAGGTTGTGCACAACTGTAACATTGATATCACAGCAAAGCTGGTTGTTGACGCTAACCATCTCCTATTGATGCTGAAAACTGTTGGTACAAATAATATTGGGTCCAACACCCACGGTTTAAGTAGGACTTCTTGAGTTGGTGAGGACGGGAGCCAGGGGAGGTGTAGTCCTTTCAAAACCAAAAGAAAACAAATTGAATAAAAAAAAATGAATGTTTGAATGTTTTATTAGCTAGCATTTGGACATAAATTTGGTTGAAACTTGGAAAAACGAGATTTTAAAGATGCGATAAAAAATAATTTTTAAAAGTTACAATTGTGTCTGGACATGCATTTTACTTACAAAGAATTTGAAATTAAATTTTGTGAGTCAAAAACTACTCTAAAGTTATTTTTGAGATTTGAAGATTTTGTTTTTAAAATATGTCAAAAAATAGTTAAAATCCATAAAGAAATAGATATTTAAAAATAAAATCTGACAAAAAGCTCCCAAATCTTATGGCCAAACTGGAACTTAGTCTCTTATCGTCAATTTAAATATTCATTACACCTATGGCACAGAGAACACCAATAAATAAGGAACACCCGATACTTTAGAGTTTAGATATGTAACTTACAAACGGTGCCAACTTTATAAAGATAATCAGAAATGAAATGATGAAAAATAAGAAAATAAAAATAGAGAAAAGGCAAGATATTCGGGACATGGTAGAGTGACTTATGTGGTAAACAAGTTGCGGGAAATAAGACTAAGATGATTCAGACATATAAAAAGGAGATGTCAAGATACCCCAGTGAGGTAGTGCGAGACGTTGGCATTGGAGGGTCTGAGGAGACGGAGAGGCAGGCCAAAGTATTGGGGAGAGGTAATAAGGCATGACATGGCACATCTGCAGCTTATCGAGGACACGACTCTGATTAAGAAGGTATGGATGTCGAGAACTAGGGTCGAAGGCTAGTAGCTAGTCGCGAGTTTATCATTGTCTTCCCTGTAGTATGTATAGCACTCTCGTACTTCCTTATACTTAGATTTGTATTATTACCAGTTATTTTGTTGCTTGTGTTTTCTTGTTATCTTGTTGTTGTTGATATTGTTTCGTGTTTCTGTTTTATTTTCGTAGTTTATTTGTTGTTATATTTCTTTTCGACTACGCTGTGACTTTGCTTTTTCCTGAGCCGATGGTCTATTGGAAACAACCCCTATACCTTCAGAACGTAGAAGGTAAGGTTACGTACACACTACCCTCCTGAAATCCTAATCGTAAAATTATACCAGGTTTGTTGTTGTTGTTATTTGACCTTTGCTTTTCCTTTTCAAATCAAATGTCTACAGGTGAAAAATAAATAAATCAAATGTCTACAAGTGATAGTTTACTGATGTTCAACGACTTAATTAGGACTACATAAGGAGAATGCTGTCTTAATGATGAGACTATGGTAAAATTAGGGATCAGAATTCCTCTATGGTAAATATTATTCACCTAATGTGTTTATACCAAACTAATAAATAAATATATATATATATATATATATATATATATATATATATATATATATATATATATGACATTTGGCCATTCTTAGTTAATATGCATTCTAATCTCATTAAATCACATAACTATAGTAAATGAATATGGTTTGATGTAAAGAGTTGGTGTGATAATTGTTATGTGTGATGTCCTAATTTGCTCATGTCGGATCAAAGGCAAGAAACAGTCCTTTAAAGTCGCACCTTCTAAATTTTCTTAGAAAAGTGCAAAACATATTTCAAACAAACGTTCTCAAACTTTTTAAAACATGGATTAGGATGTCCTAACAACTGCTTGTTTTCAAATTTGAGTTCTCAAACAAAACTCGGAATGTCCTTTTCAATTCGTATTTAGTGCTTGTTTTAAAAAAAAAGTTAGGTATGTGTTTACCCTTAAAATTGGATAATAATTAAACTTATAATGTGGTTTTAAGGACACGTAATTGCACCTAATACCAATTGATAAATGTGAAGATTAATAACAGAAATGAACTATAAAGTAAAGCGAACCAGTGTTGAAACGGAATTCAACCCTCGAACTAGGGTGCCCTCGAACTGATTGATACCAAAACAGTTAAAAATAAAGCAAGCTGATGAACAAGAGAGTATAAGCTAAAGAGAGAGCGTTATATTGGCTTTTTTATGCGAGAACAATATATCTTACAAATGGTTAATACTCCCCTTTATATAGTAAAGGAATTCTACTTATGGTATAACTCTAATTACAGAAGAAAATCTCATGATTAGCCAATTAATCGTTCCTAATTTGATCCGTTCCGAGATTTCCGCCATGATCTTCGACTAGTCACGGATATTTCGCCTTTCCGTTATTATGTTATCTTCGATCTTGCTCGATGCATGTCTCATTCGGTCTCGATCGCTGCTGTCCTCGATCTCGACAGGTACCTCGAATCCCGAACTTGATACCTTGTCCTCGTACCTTGGTCTGATCCACTACGGGGCCGACCTTCGATGCAGCTCCCTGGTCCGGGTCAGATAGAAAAATTAGGTGGGCTCGATTTTAACCGTATATAGATAGCCCCCTCATTCTTTGGAGTGTAATGACAAGAAACGAATTGAGCCTTCGATTTTTACGTTGACCTGCCATGACGTCACCGTCGTGACGTAAGTGACGGAAGTGACCGAAACGTCCCGTCGGTACAATTTTCCAAGTTATTAATGTGTATCAGTTGGTGGTCGGCCACTAGTGCCCTTGAACTGTCACCGTGAATCCCATAAATAGGCCTCTTTTTACACTCTTTCAAACTTTATCTTCAACCTTTTCTAATCTCCAAAGCTTTTTACATCTTCTAAGTTCTTCATCTGCAAATCTACAATGTTCACTGCTAACCTCTTCTTAGAACACTAAATCTTATCATCTCCATCTATTTTTAACTTCAAATCCAAATTATGAAAACATCAAAAACTGTTCCTCAAAAGGAAAGCGCTTCTTCATCGCGGCCGGCCAGCGACAAAACACAAGTGGACCCGCGCCCTGAGGAGTGTGTTCCCGGGAGGTCCGTCCTCACTTCCGACTTTAAGACCGACAAAACTTCGTTGGTCCCTGGTCTATGCGAGCCAATGTCGAGGTATATATGCTCGATAACTGAGAGCTTCCTTAAGCAGTTGAAGAAAGACTGCAACTGGGAAGGCAAAGAGGTGGTGATTCCGGCCCCCGGGGAAGACATCACTACCCACGTGGAAGGGTTTCTGAGTGTTTACACTTACCCTTTCACGCTGGGCCCCCTCGATCCCATTATCGTCGATTTCTGCCGCAATTATCAAATAACCCTAGGTCAAATCCATCCCTCTTTTTGGCGGATTCTTATTCTGCTCCAAGTTTTCGTGAGCAAAGTCAAGGGGGTGCATTTCACTCTCGACCATCTCATCAGGTTGTATAGCCCCCGTCTCTTTCGAGGCGGGTTAATAAAACATCAGCGTCGGGCTACCGAGATGTTGTTCTCGAGCATAGATGATGACAAGGACCGAGGCTGGATGGGCCGGTTCATTTGAGTGAGGACTTCCGACCTAATACCGACCGAGAAGATGCCATTTTCCGAGAAATGGAATATGAAGCGTAAGTACAATCCCACTGTTAGCTCCTATTTATTGTTTTGCTCATTTGCTTCTTCTCATCAATATCCTTTTCCATGATGTAGCGGTCGCTTGAATGCCCGGTGTAATTCCTAACCTCGAGAGCTGGGTTCGGGACCTGGCCTCGACCTCTACGTACGCCAAGCGCTCATGGAGCGATTTATCCAAGGGCCGATGGGAGGCCATCATGGTAAGCCCCCTTTCCACGTCTTTGATGATTTTGTTAAAGTGTTTCTTACTTAATTTCCTTTCATATAGGCCTTGGCAAATATGCTGTCATGAGGCCCCTATCTGGATCGGAGGAGACTTCGATCCCGGCACCGAAACCGACGAAGGACAAAAAGAGGAAAAAGACCTCAACCTCCGAGGCTGCAGAGACTCCATCTCGAGTGAGGGAGTCTCGGGAAGAGAGACTTGGGCGAAGTCCCCGAGTCATCGAGGATTGAAGATGCCTCCCACCATAATGAGCCAAGAGTAGGTACGGCTGTAGGGGCTGGTCTCGAGGCCCCTCGAGATGGAGAGAACGCCCCAAGTGATCCACTTGGGGCAATAGAAATTAGAGGCTCCCCGCTGATCCCCTCATTTTTTGAGGAGATGATTCAAGAGGCTCGGGCCTTGAAGACCCCCTCCATCGAAGGGGCCTACGGAAGGGAGGACCCCTTCCGTGATTACTTTAGTGGGGTCAAAGATGCTACCGACTTGAGCGACTTGGAGGTCTCGAGGAAGGACTCGGGCGAGGCATTGAGCCTTTTCAACGAAGCGCAGTAAGCTCTGAATCGGGTAAGCCTTAACTCCCCTTGTTAGTATTACCCTTGTGTTCATTTTTCTCTTCTTGTCTAACTTCTTTTCTTCTTTCTGCGTAGGCCTCCGTGCTTCATCGGGAAGTATTTTCTCAGTCTCGAGCTGAGCTGAGTCAGTATGAGGCCGACATACAAAGTCTTACCGAGGAGAGGAATACCCTCAACCTTCTCGGTGGGCAAAAAGAAGAAAAGATCAAGGACCTCCGAGCCGAGTTGGCCACGGCTCACAAATATCAGACCGACCTGATCGAGCAGGTAATGAAAATCTTAAAAGCTCATGGGCTCGATTCGGGAATGGTGGCTAACATTTCAATCTCACAGCTGCAGCAGAAGGTCGAGAGGATCGAGCAGTTCCGCGAGGAGGTCAACATGATGAAGGCGGAGACCTTGGGGTAGAAAGAAAGTATGGACCGCTTTGCTGCAGAAAAAGAGACTGCTCGAGCCCAATTGTCATCGGTCAAAAGTCAGCTTCGAGGCATGAAGGAGAAGAGCTCGGCTCAGGCAAAGAAAATAGAGGAGCTCGAGGTTCGGTTGGCTTCCGAACTTGCAAAGTCCAAATCTGAAGCCGAAAAGGCAAAGGACAAGGCAGATACGATCATGGCCGTCTACCGGGTCGATACTGAAGCCGCTCAAGTCCAAGAGAGAGAGGCATACGAGACCGCTCAAACTTGAGCACATTGGATTGCTGAACTCGCCAAATGCCAATCTCGGAGGGAAACTCTCGAGGAGATCCACGCTCGAGGTTTCGATCTTACCGATGAGATAATAAAGGCTAGAGAGAATGAAGCTGATGTTGGAGTGCTGGCCTCTTCTGATGATGATGATGATGATGGCAGCAAGTGCGGGTCCGAGAATGGGGAGGACCTCGATGGAGAAGAAGCTGCCCCTGAGGAAAATTAGGAATCTTAGTCTTTTTATTTTTTTGATTTTTTATGCGGGACCCTGATCGGTCCTTGTAATTATCTTCGTATATAAAAAAGATCTTTTTTCTCTTTGACTTGTCTTTATTCTATTTCCTGCCTCGTGAAAATTCTGTTTCATTCATACTTTATGAAAATTTTGCTCATAAGTTTGAGGCTTAGGCAACTTGACCGAAGCCAGACTAGTGTAGTCTTAATCGAGTGAGTACTTGCTCGAACTCGGAGTAGGGTGACCCTTAGGTTTTAATTTGAGTGAGGATGATTTTTCGAACTCAAAAATAAAATCGCCATTTAGGCTCTTGAATTAGGCCGATACGACCATAGTAAAAAGAATGGCTTTCTCCCCTTTTTTGGCTTGAAACGTTTATTGTTTAATCATATAAAATCTATTGTACCTTAGCATGAAATAAGGGATTTTCTCGAGAGTTCGAACGATTCTGTACCCATTAGGGTTTTCAAGGGTCGATATTATCGAGACCCTTTGTTTCATAATACCTTAGCATAAAATAAAGAATTTGTTCGAGAGTTCGAACGACTTTGTACCCATAAGGGTTTTCGAGGGTCGATATTATCGAGACCTTTAGTAATTCAGCCAAGGGTAGCTTTTTTAACCGGTTTATGAAAATATTCGAAGGCCTGTTTTATAACGAAAATTGGACGTCTCCGAACCGTGTTAATTTGGTTGTAGCCTTTAGCTTGGGATTCGCCTTTGGGGCTTGTTTCCTCGTTATACTTTGAACTTGTTTGATGTATCAGTCCCCTAGTGGGGCAGCCGTGGCCTATAAAATTAAGGGTTGCCTTTTTAAGATCTTACGATCTCGAGGTTTTAGTAATTTAATCTTGTCGATTTTATGGATGGCAGTCCCCGAGTGCGGGGTCAATTGTTCGAACTTTAGTTGTGACCGACCCATAAGCCAGTTTCCACAATAGATCACAAGCATGGCATTGTAAAGCAAAAATTTCTCTAAGGCATGAAATATTTAGCAAGGAAAAATACTTTTTTCAATAGATTAACATGCGTACATGTTTGCCATTAGGGCTCGAGCAATCTACATGGGCATCGTTCGTTTGACCGTTTGACCCTTACAATAGACCCTGTCGGCACGAAGTATTTTTCTTGTAACTATCTGAGGGTGATGCCCCCAATATTCGAGGTTGATTGTAAAGGAGCCTCGGATACTGTTGAATTACTCTAAGTTAGCACGAACAATGGTTGCCTCGTTAAAAAACTCGTCGGGAAAACCCATTTGGGACAAAAATCGGTCTAAGGGGAAAAGAGTGCAGCGCGTGCTTTCAGACCCAAGGACTTTGTGTTTGAAGAATCCTTTGATGTCTTCGATTAAACACCTGCTAATGGTTAGCATAAAATAAAAACGAAAGTGGAGAAGGTCGTACCTTAGCAGTAATATCGTTTGAGTAGTGATATGTTCCAATTATTTGGTAATTGTTCGCTGTTCATCGTGCCAAGATTGTAGGATCCATTTCCGATGATATCGAGGACCTAATACGGTCCCTCCCAGCTTGGGCCAAGCTTTCCTTCATTTGGGTCTCGAGTATTGAGAGTGACCTTCCTCAGAACCAAGTCCCCGATTTTAAAGTGTCGAAGATTAGATCTTCGATTGTAGTACCTTTCAATCCGTTGTTTCTGTGCTGCCATTCGAACGAGGGCGGCTTCTCATTTTTTATCTAGCAATTCGAGGCTTGTATTCATAGCCTCGTGATTTTATTCTTCCATTGCATATCTAAACCTGACGTTAGGTTCCCCAACTTTAACCGGGATCAGAGTTTCGGTGCCATATACTAAAGAGAACGGTGTTGCCCCCGTATTGGATTTTGGCATTGTTCGATACGCCCAAAGGACTTCGGCCAATATTTCTCTCCATTTTCCCGTAGCGTCGTTCAATCTTTTCTTTAGATTTTGAATGATGGTCTTGTTTGTCGATTCGGCCTGTCCGTTCCCACTAGGATGATATGGCGTTAACAAGATCCTTTTTATTTTATGATCTTCGAGAAACTTTGTCACTTTGTTGCCGATGAATAGCTTTCCATTGTCGCATACGATCTCGGCAGGCATCCCGAATCGGCATATAATGTGGTCCGAGATGAAGTCTATGGCTTCTTTCTCTCTAATTTTCTCGAAAGCCTATGCTTCAACCATCTTAGAGAAATAGTCAGTCATAAACAATATATATTTAGCTTTACCTGGGGCCGATGGTAGAGGGCCGACGATATCCATTCCCTATTTCATGAATGGCCATGGGGATAAGACTGAGTGGAGTTGCTCTCCGGGTTGGTGAATCATCGGCGCATACCTTTGACAATTGTCGCACTTTCGAACAAACTCTTTTGTATCCTTTTCCATATCGGCCCAATAGTATCCTACTCTGATGACTTTGTGAACCAATGATTCGGCACCAGAATGATTTTCGCAGGTGCCCTCATGGATTTCTCATAGGACGTAGTCAGCATCTCCTGGTCCCAAACATATTGCAAATGGTCCATCGAACATCATTCTATATAGTGTTCCATCTTTGGCCAATGTGAATCGTGCGGCCTTCGTACGTAGAGTCCTCGATTCCTTAGGACCCGATGGAAGCTTCCCGTCCTTTAGGTACTCGATATATTTGTTCCTCCAATCCCAGGTCAGACTTGTGGAGTTGATTTCGGTGTGGCCTTCTTCGATTACTGACCTTGAAAGTTGTACGACGGTCCCCGAGCTAATCTCGTTGTCTTCGACTGATGACCCCAAATTTGCAAGGGCATCGACCTCGCTGTTTTGTTCTCGAGGCATATGCTGTAGGCTTCATTCTTTAAACCAATGTAGAGTCACCTATAATTTGTCCAAGTACCTCTGCATTCGATCTTCTCGAACCTCGAATGTTCTGTTGACTTGGTTTACCACAAGTAGGGAGTCACGTTTGGCCTCGATGACCTCTGCTCCCAAACCTTTAGCTAGCTCGAGACCTGCAATCATGGCCTCATACTCGGCCTCATTGTTAGTTAACTTGAAAGTTTGGATAGCTTGTCTAATTGTATTACCCGTGGGCGGCTTCAAAACGATGCCTAGCTCGGACCTCTTCACGTTTGAAGTGCCGTCTGTGAAAAGGGTCCACACTCCCGATGATGTACCCGACTTTAATAATAGTTCCTTTTCGACCTCGGGTACGAGGGCTGGCGTAAAGTCGGCCACGAAGACAGCTAAGATTTGAGACTTGATGGCCATTCGTGGTCGATACTCGATATCGTACCCACTAATCTCGATGGCCCATTTTGCCAATCGGCCCGAAAGTTCGGGCTTATGAAAAATATTGTGAAGGGGATAAGTAGTCACCACACAGATCGGGTGATACTGAAAATATTGTTTAATTTCCTAGAGGCACTTATTAGGTCTAGTGCTAATTTTTCTAAGTGTGGGTACCGGGTCTCGGCCTCACCTAAAGTTCGACTAACATAGTAAACAAGAAATTACGTACCTTGCTCTTCTCGAACTAGGACCCCACTTACCGCAATTTTCGAGACTATTAAGTACAAGTAGAGTCGCTCGTTCGCTTTCGGGGTATGAAGCAGTGGCGGGTTCGAGATGTACCGCTTTAATTCTTCCAATGCTCATTAGCATTCCAGGGCCCATGCAAAACTGTTCTTCTTTTTGAGCAGTGAGAAGAACCTGTGACTTCTATCTGAAGACCTCGAGATGAATCGGCCTAGGGTAGCTATGCGCCCTGTTAATCTTTGTACGGCCTTAACATTGTCCACGATTGTGATGTCTTCGATTGCCTTGATCTTATCGGGGTTGATTTCAATCCCCCGATTTGATACCATAAAGCCGAGGAACTTGCCCGAGCCAACCCTGAATGCACATTTCCCCGGGTTGAGCTACATGTTGTATTTCCTTAGTATATCGAAGGTCTCCTGCAAATGTGTCAAATGGTCCTCTGCTCGCAGGGACTTAACTAGCATATTGTCAATATAAACCTCCATTGATTTACCTATTTGTTCTTTGAACATTCAATTTACTAAGCGTTGATAAGTGGCACCAGCATTTTTTAGTCCAAACAGCATTACATTATAACAATAGTTTCCGTACTTAGTGATGAACGAAGTCTTTTCCTGATCATCCGGGTTTATTTGTATTTGATTATACCCGGAGTAGGCATCGAGAAAACTGAGGATCTCGTGGCCGGCTGTGGCATCGATCGTGCGATCGATATTCGGCAGAGGAAAAGAGTCTTTAGGGCATGATTTGTTTAAATCTTTATAGTCTATGCATATTCTAAGTTTATTTCCCTTTTTAAGGACTACGACTACTTTTGCTAACCATTCGGGATATTTTACCTCCCGAATGGATCCTATTTTGAGAAGTTTTTCTACCTCGTCCTTGATGAATGCGTGTATTACCTCGGACTGGGGCCTACTTTTTTATTTTACCGGGCGGAACTTCGGGTACAAGCTCAGTTGATGTGTAGTGATCTCTGGCGGGATCCCTGTCATATCTAGGTGGGACCAAGCAAAACAATCCATATTATTGATAAGAAATTTAATGAGTTTTCCCCTAAGCTCGGGGGTTAACCTCGTACCCAAGTATACCTTTTGATCGGGCAGATGCTCGATCAGTATGACTTGCTCCAGCTCTTCGACTGTCGATTTGGTGGAGTCGGAATCCTCGAGGATTATGAAGGATCGAGGGATCTAGTAGTCATCGTCCTTGTCCGTTCCCTGTTTCTCCGACTGAGTCGAGGCCGGTGGCTGTGGTTGCTATTTAGCTTCCTGTTTTCCTTTGGACTCCGATCCATTTGTTGACGAAAGTGCTGATACGGTATTACTTCGTAGAACGCGAACATCTCTTTGGTAGCATGTTGTTCCCCATACACCGTTTTTACTCCATCCGGTGTTGGGAACTTCAACATTTGGTGAAGGGTTGAGAGGACCGCCCTCATGTTGTGAATCCAGGGTCTTCCGAGCAGTGCGTTGTATCTCATATCGCCCTCGATCACATGGAACTTTGTTTCTTGGAATAGTTTCGGCTACATTTACTGGTAGGATGATTTCACCTTTAGTTGTTTCACTTGCCGTGTTGAAACCATTGAGAATCTGAGCTGCGAGTACGATCTGATCTTGTAGGCCGAGCTGCTCCATGACCCTTGATCGAATAATATTGGCCGAGCTTCCTGGATCAATTAAAACATGTTTAACCTGAATTTTATTCATAAGGATAGAGATTACCAAAGCATCATTGTAGGGTTGAGAGACCCCTTCTGCTTCATCATCATTGAATGATAAAGTGCCTTCTAGCACATAGTCTTGAGTTCATTTTTCCCTGGTGATTGATACTTTAGTGCGTTTGAACACGGGCCCTTGTGGAATATCGACCCCACCAACGATCATGTGAATCACGTGTTGTGGTTCTTCCTGCTCGTTTTTCCTGTTTGCATCCCTATCTCTGAAATGGTCTTTAGTTCGGTCGCTCAAGAATTCTCGAAGGTGACCCTCGTTGAATAGACGGGCCACTTCCTCCCTTAGTTGTCTGCAGTCTCCGATTCTATGACCATGTGTACCATGGTATTTGCATATTTGATTAGGGTTTCTTTGGGATGGATCGGTTTGTAGGGGCCTCGGCCATCTAGTATCTTTGATTCTCTAAATGGCTAACACAATACCTGATGCGTTGATGCTGAAGTTGTATTCTGATAATCGTGGTGCTTCTGTGGGATCGGCATGTTTATCGATGCCACTTTTGCTCAAAAGTCCTCGAGAGCTCTGTCCTCGATCGTTCCTTCGATCATTTCGGATGGGATTGCATCCTGGGATGCTGTTTCTACGATCTACATTGTACGGTTGGTACCGATCTCTGTTCGATCGGAGTTCTCTGTCGATATCCCTTTGAGTTCTTCTGACGGGCCTGTTTGGATAAATGGAAATGGAAGGGGTCCCCAATTGATCATCTTCGACCCTGATCTTTGACTGGTACCGATTATGTACATCGGCCCAGGTTACCGCTGGATATTCAATTAAATTTTGCTTTAGTTGTCGTGATGCCACCGAACTTCGTTCGTTCAAACCTTGAGTAAAGACTTGAATAGCCTAATCATCTGTGACCGGTGGTAGTTCCAAGCGTTCCATCTGGAACCGAGATACGAATTCCCTCAACATTTCGTTGTCTTTTTGTTTCACCTTGAAGAGGTCCGACTTCCTAGTCGCAACCTTTATTGCTCCGGCATGTGCCTTTACGAAGGAATCTGCAAGCATGGCGAAGGAATCGATAAGATTTGGCGGCAAATTGTGGTATCATATCATTGCTCCTTTCGACAAGGTTTCTCCAAATTTCTTCAGTAGAACAGATTCGATCTCATCGTCTTCCAAGTCATTCCCTTTTATTGTGCATGTATAAGAAGTGACATGCTCGTTAGGGTCGGTGGTCCCATTGTACTTAGGAATTTTTGGCATTCGAAATTTCTTCGGAATGGGTTTTGGTGCCGTACTCGGAGGGAAAGGCTTCTGTACGAGTTATTTTGAATCCATACCCTTTAGAATCGGCGGTGCCCCCGGTATTTGGTCAACTCGGGAATTGTATGTCTCTATTTTCTTGTTATTTGCCTCGATTTTTGTTTCTCCCGATTCAATCCATTTAGTGAGCTCCTCGAGTATTTTCATAATGGCAGAGTTAGTCCCCGATTCGTTGGCGTTCGACCATTCCGGCACAGGCTCGGTCCTGTGAACGACTTCTGGTTCGATCCTACTCGGTGTTCGGTGCTAATTTTGTAGTTGTGCTATAACGGCTTGTTGAGCCTGTAACATTTCGAATATCAATTGGAGGCTAACTCCACTATCTTCTCCGTGCGTACCTCGACCACCTGATCGAAATTCCCTGCGTACGCTACCTTCGGGATCAACGCCCAAATTTGCATTTAGGACGACATGTGAACTGACATCGACGTGATTTGCAGTTGGTGTTCCCTCGAGGTCAGCCAAAGGCACCTCGATCTGAGGCCGTTGTCATCATGTGTAGGCGCTGCTTGTGAGTTTGACATATTTATCCTGAAAACAAAGATTCTTACAAGAACAAATGTAAAGTAATGTGTGTTATCGGAATTAGTATTAAGCAATCACTATTATCCTTAGCCCCACGGTGGGCGCCAAACTGTTTACCCTTAAAATTGGATAACAATTAAACTTATAATGTAATTTTAAGGACACGTGATTTCACCTAATACCAATTGATAAATGTGAAGATTAATAATAGAAATGAACTATAAAGTAAAGCGAATCAATATTGAAATGGAATTTAACCCTCGAGTTAGGGTGTCCTCGAACTGATTGATACTAAAACAGTTAAAAATAAAGCAAGCTGATGAACAAGAGAGTATAAGCTAAAGAGAGAGCGTTATATTAGCTTTTTTATGCGAGAACAATATATCTTACAAATGGTTAATACTCCCCTTTATATAGTAAATGAATTCTACTTATGATATAACTCTAATTACAGAAGGAAATCTCATGATTAGCTAATTAACTGTTCCTAATTTGATCCGTTCCGAGATTTCCGCTATGATCTTCGACTAGTCACGGATATTTCACCTTTCCATTATTATGTTATCTTCGATCTTCCTTGATGCCTATCTCATTCGGTCTCGATCGCTGTTGTCCTCGATCTTGACACATACCTCGAATCCCGAACTTGGTACCTTGTCCTCGTACCTTGGTATGATCCACTATGGGGCCGACCTTCGATGCAACTCCCTGGTCCCGGTCAGATAGAAAAATTGGGTAGACTCGATTTTAACCGTATATAGTATCCAATAAATTAGCAAGAGTTAAAAAATATATTAATTATGGTCGTTGGCAAGATAAATCATGTTCGATTTCTGTACTAAACCAAATGCATATCCAAAAGGTCAAAACACGAAACGTATCTTACTTGTTTGGTTTTTATTAACAAAATACCGTGTTTATAAATTGTTTTGAAGAAGCAGTTTGTTATTAGCCCTGAATATAAATATTTATGTAACAATAACTAAACTCGTAATTAATGGATATATTCAAATCAACTACTAATATTAATCAAACTAAACAGTCCCAAAGTGAATAGTGTCGTAGGATCCTATTATTGTTATTGTTATTCTTTTTCCTCTAACGGATTTCCATTTATGAAAAAAAAGTCATCGCATAAAAAGGACATCTCATTAAAGACATAACATGAAAAGACTCACAATTTTCCCCTTTAAAGTCCCTCAATTAGAACCCTTTACTTTTGTCACATACAATCAGATTGTGACCTTTCTACCAAGTGTCCAAGTTTGGTCTGCAATTTTCCTGTTTGCTCTCAATAATTCATTCCCTAATTTTTCAAATGATTGATGTTTTTTCCTTAAATTTCTAGTCTCGTTTGAATATAAATTTTCTACTATCCCTCCTGTTAGTCGCCGAGATAGAAATAGTTAGGAGCTATTGAATTCAGAATTTAAACTTAATGAGTTCAATTTTTATATTTAATTTATTGTATTATTAAAATATGAGTTTAGGTCTCTAATATTTGTGTGATTTTTATAGGATATCTATATTTCATGTCAAATTTTTTAGTTTCATATGAACCGTAGCCAAAAGGCTACATTCACCTCAAATAGTGCCAATGTGGTCCATACTAGTGGCTAGGGTGTTCAAACCGAACCGGAAAATCGCACCAAATCGAAAAATCAAACCAAACCGATTAAAAAACCCGACAAGGTTTGGTTTGACTTGGTTTGGTATTGAGTAAAAAAATCTGAACCAAACCGACATATAAATATATAATTTTTATATATATTTTTAAGACGTTATATTGAATCTTCTTTAAAAAAAATATCCGAAATATTTGGGATCCTCTCACATGTTAACCTTGAAAGCGTACATTAACGAAAATTATTGTTAGACGACTAAGAAAATAACTATCATGTGTTACTAAAAAAATTCTCTCATTAGAATATTTTAATAGATCATATGTTTGTCAATTTTTTCAATATTTACTAAACATATATTCGCTTATCAAAACTTTATCTATAACTTTAACAAAGTAAGATTGGAATAATATTCATGTAACAAAATAAAACCCGAAAAATCCGACAAAACCGAACCAATCCAAACCGATATAGTTGATTTGGTTTGATTTTGATAAAAACCGAACCAATCCGATCCATGTACACCCCTACTGGTGGCAAACGTTTACCCTAATTAATGAGCCAATTTCGACGTCTCACACATTGGATTTAAAATGGATGCTGGTGCACCAATATAGAAACAAAAGTTGGCCACAAGTAAAAGTTGTCCCTTACCATGGAAAAAAACAATAAAAGTTGGACCCCTGAAATTGAAAAACTTTATAACTAGTCTGCTTTATTTTTTACTTTAACCAAGAGAAGAGTATTTATCAAGTAGGTGGAGCAATTAAATGAAAAGTATTATTTTGAGGTTTGAGATTATCTTCATGTCCATTTAGTAATCTCAAATTTACGCAAAATCAATAGAGCTGTATTTACTCTACCCCATGGTAAATGAACACAGAGGCGGATCCATAATATAGAGGTTTTAAATGCCACACCATATACAGGATTTGGCATAAGCAGTGTCAATATTTATATAAGAGAAGTAATTACTTCTAAAGTAGGTAAAAGCAAAAAGAATCCACCTTTAGCGTTAAAAGAGACTTGGTCCTCTGTTTGTAACTTTGTATCTTGCGTATATATAGCTTCATAATCAAAATGTCTTTACATAAATTATTATCACTTAATCCGTATTAATAATTCACATTTTGATCTCAATTTTATCACTAAGTATAGTCAAATAATGTAGTTTGCTAAACCCAGGGGTGGGAGTAATTTTTCCCTTTCAAAGATATAACAGGATATAAAATATCAAAACAAATACATATATTGATGCCGTTGAACGTATTTGGAGTAATAGACCAAGTCATGTGAAGATGATTCACAACAATTACATAAGCAAATCGACCTCAAGATTCAGAAACATCACACAAGTCGCAGTTCAATTTGTATTGTAACGGGTATATGTACCTCACACTATATCTCAACTACATATATAGCCCTTCAAAATAGTGGATGTGGGACAGTGAACGTCACAATATTTTACTAAAATTCCTGCTATAGCATATGCATTATTGAGCTATGACATCAAAGAATCTCATAATTTCAGCTAGTTTCAACCTAGGATCTTCCTTCAGCATTGCAATTTTATTGTTGAAGATGGTGACAGTGGAAAAGAGGTCAAATGGAATGCACTCAACTATATGGCATGGGGGTCAATGAAATTGGAGAAAATCATCTAAGACCAAAGTTTAAATTTCACCATAGAACAAAAAACGTAGGTGAACCACCTAGAATAAAAAACGTAGGTGGTTCTTCTCATTTGCCTAAACCTTTGGTGGCCCTGGTGGAAATAGCACGTACCCAATAAAAGCTGGTCCCGACACCACTATTATATAAATAAAAGTAAAAGGAGGCCAAATGGAATGATCCTGACCATTTTTGACTTCATGTTGCATAGTGAAGGGTGAACTATAGTTATTCAAGATTTTCAAGTATGTTGAACATGAAAACCAAATTTGCATATACTTTATTTAAGTAGAATGGTCAATTATACACATTATATATGTTAGTAACTTGGATTATCAGCTCAAAAATGAACTCAGAAAGCTGGCACCTGCAAGCTCTCCTCACCATTAGCTAGGTAAGTTGCATTTTGTATGGTGAAAGCCATGTGATGCTTGACTTACTTTTATTCCCTTAAGAGAAAGAATCTGCCACCTTTTGCTCTATATCTTCAGTCAAACTAATTCTGGGTGTAGCCTATGTCAAGAGATCAACAATATGTCAGTACATTAAACAAGCCCCACATCAATGAAGTAATGAAAGTCAATATTTTCTGCATAACATCTTCAAGTGTAAGCTATGCAAACTTCAGGACATTGAAACTGGTTACCCTGTAAGCCACAGATTTCAAGTAGCTCAAACAATATGGCATAAGAGGGAACACTCTTGCTATGATTCCAATGAAATTTTTTCTTAATCAGTAAGTACAGTATGAATATAGTTGCTTCACCAGGGTATATTTTTCATACATGTTGACTTGATCTAATCAATTATGGCGCAAAAAGTTAAGAACTCAAAGATCTCTACCCAGAAAGGGAACTTTCAGCAGCACAGCACAAACCCTACATGAATAATGGGGCAAAAGACATTGGAACAGCTTTTGACAAACACTTTATAATTCTAACCTGAATTCGTTGTTATTAGTATTATTTTTGGGAAGTATCTAATCTGAATTCATTCTTAAAGTTAATGACGACATTAGATCAAGAATTCTTGAAACACTGCCAGAACTGATGCATTAATCATTGCATGGATTCATCTGCTCTAGAGACGGGAATCTGAAGTGGAGTCATTGGGATGTCACAATGCCACTGGAATTTTGGCAGTTCTTAGCTTCAGAAATGGAAACCAAAAATCACTCCACATTTTTATTGTTATTGTCATTGTAGTCAACTAGTCACCATAATTTCCGGTACAGATGCCACAACATACAAAAAGTTTCAGTGCAGAGTCCAACACTCGGAAGAAATTCAAAATAAACTAAACAAATGGTGAATCCTGAAGCCATATCTGTTGTTTATTAAAATAAGATATTGTGGGTCAACATTTCATGTAGAGGTCCTAGCTAGACCCAAGTGCAACAGAATCAAGGAAGATTGCATGTCCTAACATCTCCTTTTTACCTTTACGATAGATGGTGGAGTGATCTTTGGGCACCAAGTTTGGTGCATGTTTCTCAACCTTAACGGAGTCCAATGGGTTATGCCAACAAATGTAACACAAGCCCTATGCAGTTGGCAAATCCAGAAAATGAGGACGGCGACAAAGAAAACCTGGAAGACCATTCCGCTTGGCATAATGTAGAGTATTGGGCTTGAGAGAAACCGCAGATGTTTTAAGGGGAAGGAAGAGAACTCTTCACTGTTGAAAATTTGATGCATCCAGAGTTTAAAAATATGGTGTAATGTTGATTTTACTACTGATACTACTGTAATGCTGGACTTCTTAGAATCTTTTCAGCTTTGAAGGATTCCTTCCTAGCAATATTTCATACTTAGCTCGGTACTAGCTTGGCACTAAGTTTATTCATAAAATTTACCTTTTACTGATAAAAAAGAAGTGGTAAACAGGAAATATAACACATCGTTCTACATTTCCATTGAACCTATTACAGACAACTTATCCAGAAAATTGTTTTAACAAATGTCAGAAACCCAGCTGGCGATTAGCGGTTACGGCAGCTAAAACGGCAGCATTTGGACGTTTGTACAAAGAACTAAGTGACAAGGGTGGAGATAAGAAGTTGTACAGGCTAGCCAAGGTGAGAGAAAGGAAGGACCGTGACCTGGATCAGGTGAGGTGCATCAAAGATGAGGATCGCAGAGTATTGATGGATGATGCACATATTAGACGTAGATGGCAGACATACTTCTATAAACTCCTAGATGAAGAGGGGGATAGGGGTATTGTGTTGCATGATTTGGAGCACTCCGAGAGTCGTCGTGACTTTGGTTTTTGTAGGCGTATCAAAATGGGGGAGGTCGAGGGGGCTATGCATAAGATGTGCAGGGGAAGAGCGACTGAGCCAGATGAAATTCCGGTAGAATTTTGGAAGAGCGTGGATAGAGCTAGCTTGGAATGGCTCACTGGGTTGTTTAACACCATCTTTAGGACGAACAAAATGCCTGAGGAATGGAGGTGTATTACGATGATTCTGGTGTATAAGAATAAGGGAGATATCCAAAATTGTAACTATACGGGTATCAAGCTGTTGAGCCACACTATGAAAGTCTGGGAGAGAGTGGTGGAAGCGAGGGTGAGGAATAGCGTGTCTATTTCCGAAAACCAGTTCGGATTCATGCCGGGATGTTCGACTACGGAAGCCATTCACCTTGTAAGGAGGTTGGTGGATCAATATAGGGATAGGAAGAGAGACTTACATATGGTGTTCATTGATCTAGAGAAAGCATACGGCAAAGTTCTGAGGGAGATTCTATGGAGGTGTTTGGAGGCTAGGGGTATTTCGGTGGCTTACACTAGGGTGATTAAGGACATGTATGATGGAGCTAAAATACGAGTGAGGACCGGGGGGGGGGGGGGGAGGGATTCAGACACTTTTCAGTTGTGATGGGGTTGCACCAGGGGTCGGCTCTTAGCCCATTCTTATTTGCCATGGCGTTGGACACACTAACGCGCCACATTCAAGGGGAGGTGCCATGGTGTATGTTATTTGCGGATGATATTGTTCTGATTGACGAGACGCGAGGCGGTGTTAACATGAGACTGGAGGTTTGGAGACAGACGTTGGAGTCTAAAGGTTTCAAGTTGAGTAGGACCAAGACTGAGTATTTGGAGTGCAAGTTCAGTGACGAAACTGATGGTACAGACGCGGACGTGAGGCTTGATACACAAGTCATCCCTAAGAGAGTTAGTTTCAAGTACTTTGGGTCTATTATCCAAGGAAATGAGGAGATTGATGAGGATGTTACTCATCGTATTGGAGCGGGGTGGATGAAATGGAGACTCGCATCCGATGTTTTACGTGATAAGAATGTGCCACCTAAACTTAAAAGTAAAACGAGTGGTTGTCAGACCTACCATGTTGTACGGAGCAGAGTGTTGGCTAGTCAAGAACTCTCATGTCCAGAAGATGAAAGTAGCGAAAATGAGGATGTTGAGATGGATGTGCGGACATACCAGGATTGATAAGATTAGAAATAAAGATATTCGGGACAGGGTAGGATTAGCCTCGGTGGAGGACAAGACGCGGAAAACGAGGCTTAGGTGGTTTGGGCATGTGAAGAGTAGAAGCGCAGATGCTCCAGTGAGGAGGTGTGAGAGGTTGGCCTCGGGTGGTCTGAAAAAGGGTAGAGGTAGGCCAAAAAAGTACTGGGGAGAGGTAATTACGCAAGACTTGGCGTTGCTTCATCTCACTGAGGACATGACCCCTGATAGGAAGGTGTGGAGGTTGAAAATTATGGTAGACGGTTAGTAGGTAGTCGAGTGTGTATCTTCCCCATACCGGTAGTAGTAGTAGTTAGCCTTGTATTCAGTTATTAACAGTCTTGATTACTACATGTTTTCTTATTATATTGTTGTTGATACTGCTTGTTCTCTTATTATCTTATTATTGTTACTGCTTGTTTTCTTATTATCTTGTTGGTGGTATTGCTGGTTATTACTGCTCTCTTTTCTTTCCTTGAGCCGGGGTCTATCGGAAACAACCTCTCTACCCTCAAAGATTCAAAGTAGGGGTAAGGTCTGCGTACACACTACCCTCCTAGACCCCACTCGTGAGATTATACTGGGTTTTTTGTTGTTGTTGTTCTCTTTCTGGACCAACTGTTACAAAGCCAGCCGGAGTTGAGGAGAAAGAATATTTATTTCGAGTCATGGTCAGATCGGTTATTAGAATGAAACAAGGGATAGGGTAAACCTGGTGATTACGAACTTAAAACCTGCATAAACAAGTATTTGTGGAGATGTGTTTGTAAGGTGTTGGGAACAGTTAAATTAGATAGAAGACGTATATGTTAGATTATAGAAGGAACAACAATTCATTCTGGTAACAACCTTTGCAACCTGTTCCTTGTTTATCCATTCGATACTCATGAAGGTACATGCACCTTCTCTCTTTTTAATTAAAGTTATTTTCTTTCTTTTTTGTTTTGGGGGGTTGAGATAGGAAGGGCAACTGCAAACTTTACGGGAAAGCCATTATGTTTACATGATAAGAACATAGTGTAGACGCAGAATATTCCACAGGATCACTCATCAGTCTTTCTTTAACTTTCCTGATCTCTAGTTGTATGGCATTTCCTGCTTAGAAAATGAAAATACTTTTTCTTATATATGATGATGTAGGATCTCTATCCCAAAAGTTGCGAGCATTACTCTCATGTGAATAAATATGTTGAAATATCTGGCTTTTTTCTGGAAATTTTCTCTCTAGGAACAGTAAATAAGAGAGCTACCAGTCTGCTAGAAATCACCAAGATAACTCACTCTTCTACTGATGTTCTCTTTTCCTTATGTGCTATTAACCTTTGCTTAATTTATTGATTATAAATATAGTATGATATACCACTGGACAAATCATGTATAGGAATCATTTAACAATATGTTCTAAGCTTAAAAAGTGACATGTTGGTCGATGCAAGCAAATTTATACGTCTCATGAAGTTACCCCCAAAAACAAAATGGAGTGCTACTTTCTCTGTCCCAGTTACTTGAGCTACTTTTCCCTTTCCCTTATTCCCAATCTACTTGACCTTCTTTTTGGATGAAAATCCCTAATATGATAATTCTACTAAATTTAAACTAACAAATCCCGCCTCTGTGCAAAGTATGGGCACAATCCGGGATAAAGGAGATGTACGAAGGGGTGATGGTTAGCATGAAAATAGTCAAACTAATTCGAGGAGTCATACAGTCGATCCCAACTAGTTTGAGAATTAGGCGCAGTTCATGCATAAATTTAAACTAACACTATCTTTTATTTTTGTTAGTTATGTAGATACCAATAAAATAACCACATGCTCAGATTTTTTACAAATTTTCACTAGATGTGATACATCTTTGACACTCTACTCCACCTTATATACATTTAAATATTGTCCTGAATCTCCTCTAGGTAAGTCTCATATGGTAACACATAATAGGGTCATCCAGATTGGAACTGAGGGAGGAAGGGAGTACAAAAGTAAGTGTGACACCATGATATAACAAAGCAAGTTAGAACACTTAGTTACAAGGTGGCGTAGGAACTCACTAGTTGTGCTTGAGCTTCAGATTTCTCATCATATCATGTTGGCTTCCTTCATTTCCGGTTTCCCGAGTAGATTTCAACGAACTTGATGTCATATACAAGTGTTGCATTTCCAGGAATATTGCAGTCCCCTACACAAATAACGAACATACATCATTATTACTGTGTAAACACCTTTTTATTAAAGAATAGAAAAAAGAAAGTATTACTGTGTAAACAACTGAAATCACAACAAACTGAATATCTTCTTGTTATTGCAGAGATGAAAAAGTTAGATGAGTAACACGATGAGAACGGGCAGATGAGTCCCCTCAGCCTCCCAAGGCCAATGGTAGGTAGATCGTGTAATTGAGGAATATACATTGATTAAGATCACTAAGATACATTGCATGCTAATTGACATCCACCCTTTCAGAACATAGTAAACAGAGTCTCTGTTGAAGATGCTACTTGCAATTACGTGTTTCTTTCAATAATAATGCAAGTTTTTTTCTCACCAGTAAAACAAAGGAAAAAAAATTAAAAGATTCATTTTGGCTAGCTTGATGAAGATAAAGAATAGGCCTTATCATCTAATGTCGCGAGCTGATATATGTCTTAAGGAACCCAAGAATATAATGCATTTAATATGTACCATAAACTGACAACAGTGGGTTGCTCTAGTGGTAAGCACCCTCCACTTCCAACCAAGAGGTTGTGAGTTCGAGTCACCCCAAGAGCAAGGTGGGGAGTTTTTGGAGGGAGGGAGCCGAGGGTCTATCGGAAACGGCCTCTCTACCCCAGGGTAGGGGTAAGGTCTGCGTACACACTACCCTCCCCAGACCCCACTAGTGGGATTATACTGGGTTGTTGTTGTTGTTGTTTGTATGTACCATAAACACACCTGAAAAGCAGCCTGCTGGTTCTGGTCCATATGCCAAATGTGGAGGAATCTGAAGCTTACGTTTTCCACCTGTGTACCAAAACATCTAAAGTGAACTATGGTGGGAATATTGGAAAGAGAACAAGAAGAACCTCCACAGGAGGCTGTTATTAGCTGTAAAATCTTACCAATATGCATTGGCGGTACCCCTTCACCTCCCAAGATTCCTTGATCTAGTCCCTTGATAACCTGTCAACAGCATGCCTCAGTTCACGAATTGTAGATGAGGTATTGCAAAAATTGAACTATACTCTTCATTTACTGTCTCGTTTATGTTTCTTATTCATGTACTCCTTCAATATGAACCTTAGATAAAGCTCTTGGATCTCGTCGCAATTACAATTTGAGGTGTACATATATAGCAAGAGATTCCAGTATAATCAAAAGTTATGGCTTACTGAGAAGAATTGGTTATCACTTAGCAGCACATTATTGCTGTCTTCCTTTGATCAATAATCAAATGAGGTTGTTGATGTTACATGGTGTGACCTTGGGCCTCACTCAATCCCATAAGCTAGCACATGAGGCGAGGATTGCTCATATAAGGAGATCACAATATGTGGGACTTAACACCCCGTCCCCTCCCCCGACTTCCCAAACAGAGCGTAACATAACACAAGGGTCCAACACTGAGAAACACAACAACAAGGATCAATGGGTTTGCCTCTGATACCATGTGAAAGAATGGAGCTTGGGCCTAACTCAACTCTAAAAGCTAGCTCAAGAGTGGAGGATTGCCCAAGACCATATAAGGATACCACAACTCATTCCCTCAACCAATGTGCGAATTAACAAATGGAAGTAATCTTATCTTGTTCTACTCCATTTGATATCCCAAAACATGGTTGTCTCATTTCTGCAAGCTTCTTTTATATTTCATTCCTTTTCCTTCTTTCTTGTATGGATAAAAGTTTTTTTTTTTTATAATAAAATATTTTGGTAGCAAAAACAGCGGACGGGGGCACAGGGGAATAGGAAAGATGTTAATACAAATCCAGATGGTAAGACTACCTTAATAAAGCCTAGACGTCTAGTAAATTTGGACGATGGTAACATACACTTACTTTTTTAAAGTAAGAGGCTGTATCAAAATTATAACTATCTTCAATTTCCAGCATTTATAAAAGTCAAGAAAACAGCGGAAATGAAAAATGATGATAGACTAAAACATGGATGATAATGCCCTAACAGTTGCTTAATTCAGAGTCGTTTACATTCTTCTCTTAATCTATCTTTACAAACTGCTCATATATTTTCTTTTGTCAGTACATAGATATGTTTCCAGCTTGATATACTTTTTATGATCTTATCTTTTGATGCATATAGTGTATAGATAATAGAACTATAATAAATAAATATATACAAACACCTTTTCAACTGTGTATCTGATAGATAACCAGTCCTAATTTTATAATCTGGGACAGATATACAAAGCAGAAGCTAATTAGGAGTCACACTTTAATACCATCAGTTGCAATAACTTACATTTGACTCCGAACTGGAAAAACATACCTTGCCCATGCCGAGGCGCATGGTCAGGGGTCGACCACGTTTATAGCTGCTGTCGAAAACTATCCCATCCCCAAACCTTGCAGTATAATGAATCTGCAATAATAATATACTTAAAAAAACATTCTCAAGTTCAAGAAAGATTAGAGATAGATAACTAGATATTCAAACATTCCCATGTGACTAATAGAGGAAGTGGTATGTCCTCATGGGGGAAAAAAAAAGATACAGCAGCAAACAATGCCCCTTTTTTTAGCAGAAAATACTGAAGATGAATCTTTTAGTAACTTCAATTTATCTTTCTCATTATTCTCCTCTGTTGTATGAACAATAGAAGATAAAAAATCCACTCCTTTTCCTTTTTTCTTTGCCCGTTTTTACTTTGGACTTACATTAATGAGCTGATTATAAGGAGCCTCTTGACCAGAGCCAACAGCAATGTCACAATAACCAAGTCCAGAGCGGGCAAAATTGAAGTCACAAGTGGGCTCAGCAGTAGTAGCATAGTATTCAATTCTGGTAGCATCAGCAATTAAGGGTGTCAAAGCCATTACTGAAGCAGCCAATATTCCAACACCCACTTGCAAAATTTGCTTCTTGTTGATACTAGGACTGGATTGGTTTGAACTAGAAGAAGCCTTGAAAACGGCTGCTGTAGCTGTGGGCTTTGGAGTGAAGGCTTGAAGCTTTAGTGATGAAAAGGCTAATGAAGAGACTGCCATTTTTATGTCTTTGTGATTTCTATCTCATTAATCTGTAGCTTGTGGGCTGTATTTAGATATATGGGGCATTGGTTGTTTTGACAAGAGGTGAAGGTGATCATACATTTTTGGGGGCCATTTTTGGCGCACGTGCGGGCCAATTGGTTTTCCTTTTTTTTTTTATTCCCCTCCGCTTTGATTCCCCTTTGTGACCCTAGTGTGATGACTCGCCATGTCATCATGCCACATAAGTGCCATTTGGCATATATTAATGCCATGTGGAAGCTTACATAGGAGGAATGCTTGCATTTGTGAGAAGATTCTAGAAAAGTATGGACATTTCCTTTGGAAGATCCTAGATGTTTATGAATTTGCTAGGAAAGTCCTTGGAATCTTCTAGGCTTGTAGAGAATTCTAGAGAAAGCCCTTATCTTGTAAATATTAAGGACTTGTGTAACAATTAATATTTGCACATTAGCTCCTAGGAGACTAGTATATAAAGGAGGCCATTCATTTATAATTCATCAAGCAAACAATTCAAGTTCTCTCTAATATAAAGCTTCCATTAACAATTCTCTTGTGTTCTTTCTACCATTCTCTTAGCGATCTTGAGTGTAGTAAGGCTAACTTGGCATAACAAGAACGTGAGCAAATTGTCAAGTGCCGCACGTGTACTTAGTTAATTACTAAGGACGTGACAACGTGGTATCAGAGCAAAGGTTACGACTAAGGGAATGGCGAACGATGGAGAAATTAACGCTGCCAACACTCAAGCCAACGTCATCCAGGATGCTGCTGGCAAGAGCGGCCGTAACAAAAAGAGAAATGCCACCAACAAGGGCCAGAAAGTGCCACCTGAGGTTGCGTCAAACGAAGGGCTTACATCCCAAGAAACATCTGCCACTGAGGCGAGCGAGGATGAAGTGGAGGTCCTGCCTGAGGACGTCTCGCTCGGTAAAGAGTGGGTGATGAAGATGAACGCGGGGATGGACGCCGTGGAGATCTTTGGCCAACGCTTGGGGAAGGTGGAAGGCACCCTTAGTGTTCTTGAGGGGCACACTCTTGAAGAGATTGAGAGCATCCGAAATGACTTGGAGGGACGTACACAGACCGAGATGGAACTAAGGCAAACTATCACTGCCTTAGAGTGTAGACTCATGGAGGCTTTGAGTACTATCGATGCTATGAAGGCAAAGATAGAGTCACTCGAGGAGCATGTTAGTGCTGGCGTGACCGAGGCAGCCATCAATGTTGTGGTGACGAGGGAGGCCAAGATCGAGGCTCCCAAACCCCCGGTGTTCAAAGGTGTTCGTGATGCGCAAGAAGTGGAAAACTTCCTTTGGCACTTGGAGAACTACTTCAAGCACGGCAAAGTGAAGGACGACGAGGCCATGATCAACACTGCGGTGTTGTACCTCTCAGAGACTGCCATGCTATGGTGGAGAAGGAAGATGGCCGATGTGGATAAAAGTATATGTACTATTAGCACGTGGGATCAGTTCAAAGCCGAGTTCAAGCGACAGTTC
This sequence comes from Nicotiana tomentosiformis, assembly GCF_000390325.3. Taxonomy (NCBI): domain Eukaryota; kingdom Viridiplantae; phylum Streptophyta; class Magnoliopsida; order Solanales; family Solanaceae; genus Nicotiana; species Nicotiana tomentosiformis. The sequence continues at coordinate 106,841,919 of NC_090816.1, read as the reverse complement.
TTTCCAAACAATGTCTTGTACGAGGCAAGGCGCAAACTTAGGGAGTTGAAGCAAACAGGGAGCATACGTGTCTATGTCAAGGAATTCACTACCCTTATGCTTCAAATCCCCAACCTGACCAATGATGACTTGTTGTTCCACTTCATGGACGGGTTGCAAAATTGGGCTAAGCAGGAGTTACAACGCCGGCAAGTCACAAATATAGACCAAGCCATAGTGGAGGCCGAATCATTAATGGATTTCAGGCATGACAAACACGACAAAGGGAAAGTCAAAGAATCAAAGTTTAACAATGTCAAAGGTGGGGGAGACCGTGGCAAAGTCAAGGAGATACAACAACAATACTACAAGACTCAAGATTCCAAAAAGCTGAGTGGCCGTCAGGGGTACGCCGAGAAGAAAGCTCAGGGCGAGAAGAAGGGATGTTACATATGCGGAGGGCCTCACAGCTTCAGGAATTGTCCCGACCTAAAGAGCCTTAGCGCCATGGTCCGTGAACGGAAGGAGCAGCCGCAAGGAGAGAGTTCGGGAACCGCACAGTTAGGTATGATCGGATTATGCGGTGCTGTCACAAAGCAATCTATCCAACCTACTGAGAATGGAAACCAGTACGTGGATCTCACCATCAACAACAAGCCTGCTCGTGCAATGGTGGATACTGGAGCAACTCATAATTTCGTGATTGAGGCTGCCGCAAAAAGACTAGAATTGAAGCTTGCTCCAACCAACTCCCGCGTCAAGACCGTGAATGCCGAGGTACAAAATGCTCGTAGGGTAGCTAATGGAGTTGGTGTCAAATTGGGAACTTGGAAAGGTATGACAAACTTTACCGTAACCGTTATGGATATCTTTGACATCATATTGGGACAAGAGTTCTTTAGACATTGTCATACTTTGATCGATCCCTACCTCCAACATCTCTTGGTTATGGAGCGAGAAGGAGCTTGCATGGTACCTACAGTGTCTATGCCACACGGATAGAGCCAAGCATAACTCTCAGCTATGCAGGTTATAAAGGGGATCGAGAAGGGAGAGCCGACGTTCGTGGCAACCATCACAAGTCTGGAGGAAGACAAGAGTTTTCAAGAGACACTACCACCTTGCATAGAGAAGTTGCTTGAGAAAAACAAAGATGCATGCCCGAGGAGTTGCCTAAACACTTGCCGCCTAGTTGAGAGGTGGATCACAAGATTGAGTTGGAGCTAGGGGCTAAGCCACCCGCATTTACCCCATATCGTATGGCACCGCCCGAGCTAGAGGAGCTTAGGAAACAATTGAAAGAGTTGCTAGATGCTGGTCACATTCGCCCATTAAAGGCACCTTTCGGCGTACCAGTATTGTTCCAGAAGAAGAAAGATGGATCACTACACTTGTGCATAGACTACCGAGCACTTAATAAGGTCACGGTGAAGAATAAGTACCCAATCCCGCTCATTGCTGACTTATTCGATGGACTTGGGCAAGCCAAGTATTTTACCAAGGTGGATCTTCGCAAGGGCTACTACCAGGTTCGCATTGCAGAGGGGGATGAGCCAAAGATAACATGTGTGACGAGATATGGAGCCTTTGAGTGGTTGGTGATGCCTTTCGGCTTAACCAATGCACCTGCCACATTTTTCACCCTTATGAATAAGATTTTTCATCCCTACCTTGATCAGTTCGTGGTAGTCTACCTAGACGACATAGTCATCTACAACAACACCTTGGAAGAGCACATGAAGCACTTAAGGAAGGTTTTCCAAGTCTTGCGGGAGAACGGGCTATACATCAAGAGGGAGAAATGCGAGTTTGCACAATCAAAGGTGCACTTCTTAGGCCATGTTATTAGCAATGGCGAGCTACGCATGGACGAGGCTAAGGTACGTGCTATCCAGGAGTGGGAGGCACCTATAAAGGTAACTGAGTTGAGATCCTTCCTTGGCCTTGTTAACTAATATCGTCGGTTCATCTGTGGCTACTCAGCAAAGGCCGCACCATTGACTGAGTTGCTAAAGAAGAACAAGCCATGGGTTTGGACGGAGCATTGTCAAAGGGCGTTTGAAGACCTTAAGGCAGTTGTAACAGAGGATCCAGTCTTGGCATTACCTGACTTTGCCAAGACATTTGAGGTGCATACAGATGCCTCAGATTTTACCATTGGGGGTGTCTTGATACAGGATAAGCATCCCATAGCATTTGAGAGTCGCAAGTTAAATGAGACGGAGCGGCGTTACACAGTGCAAGAGAAGGAGATGACTACTATTGTGCATTGCCTTCGTACATGGCGACATTATTTGCTTGGGTCGAGGTTCGTGGTCAAGACCGACAATGTAGCTACTAGCTACTTTCAGACGCAGAAGAAGCTCACCCCAAAACAGGCTTGGTGGCAGGATTTCTTGGCCGAATTTGATTATGTACTAGAGTATAAGCCGGGCAAAGGTAACGTTGTAGCCGATGCCTTGAGCCGGAAAGCCGAGCTTGCTGCAATCACTTCAACAAGATGGGACATTCGTGAGGCTATAAAAGAAGGCATGCAACACGATCCAGCAGCCAAACAACTTATCGAGTTAGCCAACCAGGGCAATACGAGACGTTTTTGGGTCGAAGACGGCCTACTACTTACCACAGGTCGGCGGGTCTACGTGCCTAAGTTTGGAGACATTAGACGGCGGATTATAAGGGAGAGTCATGACACAATGTGGGCTGGTCATCCAGGCCAACGTCGCACTAGGGCCTTGGTTGAGTCAATCTACTATTGGCCATGCATGCGAGATGACATAGAGTGTTATGTGTAGACTTGTCTTGTCTGTCAACAGGACAAGGTTGAGCAACAAAAACCCGGAGGACTTTTGGAGCCACTACCAGTTGCAGAGCGTCCATGGGAGAGCGTGACTATGGACTTTATCACTTGCCTACCGAAGTCTGACGGTTATGGTACTATTATGGTGGTCGTGGATAGATTTTCCAAATATGCCACCTTCATGCCCGCCACACCAGGTTGCACCGCCAAGGAAGCCGCCAAGCTATTCTTTAAGAATGTGGTGAAGTATTGGGGCTTACCAAGGCATATTATCAGTGATCGAGACCCCCGTTTTACTGGGAACTTTTGGAGAGAATTATTCGATATACTTGGCACGGAACTGCACTTTTCCACTAGTTTCCACCCACAGACAGATGGACAAACGGAACGGGTCAATGCCTTACTAGAATGCTACTTGAGGCATTATGTAAGCGCGCATCAGAAAGATTGGTCAAGGCTCCTAGACATCGCCCAATTCTCTTATAACTTGCAGCGGAGTGAGTCCACGGGACGGACACCATTTGAGCTAGCCACAGGCCAACAGCCACAAACTCCACATTCATTACCAGCCGCGTTCGAGGGAAAGAGTTTGGGGGTTTATCATATGGCTAAAGGATGGGAGGAGCAGCTTGATACTGCTAAGTCCTACTTGGATAAGGCAGCTAAGAAGATGAAGAAGTTTACAGATCGTAAGCGGCGTCCCACAGACTATAGAGTTGGGGACATGGTCATGGTGAAGTTTAATCCAAGACAGTTTAAGGCACTACGAGGCATCTCTGATTCGCAAGTATGAGGGGTCATTTAAGATAGTCGCCAAGGTAGGCAAGATCTCATACAAGCTTGACATGCCATCATATCTTAAGATCTACCCTGTCTTCCATGCCAGCATGTTTAAGCCCTATCATGAAGACAATGATGATCCAAGTAGGGGCCAATCAAGTCGAGCGCCTATTACTATCACCGCCTCGCACGACCGGGAGATTGAGGCTATTATTGATTACCAGGCCAGCGAAAACAAGGGCAAAAAGCCACCGCAATGTTCCTCGTCCATTGGAAGGGGCAATCACCGGAGGAGGCCACATGGGAACGTTATGAAGATTTATGGCAATTCAAAGATAAGATCCGAGAGTTTATGCAGCAACATTGCGCCGCGGTCGTCGCAACATTAGGTGGGGGAGAGTGTGATGACTCGCCATGTTATCATGCCACACAAGTGCCATTTGGCATATATTAATGCCATGTGGAAGCTTACATAGGAGGAATGCTTGCATTTGTGAGAAGATTCTAGAAAAGTATGGACATTTCCTTTGGAAGATCCTAGATGTTTATGGATTTGCTAGGAAAGTCCTTGGAATCTTCTAGGCTTGTAGAGAATTCTAGAGAAAGCCCTTATCTTGTAAATATTAAGGACTTGTGTAATAATTAATATTTGCACACTAGCCCCTAGGAGACTAGTATATAAAGGAGGCCATTCATTTGTAATTCATCAAGCAAACAATTCAAGTTCTCTCTAATATAAAGCTTCCATTAACAATTCTCTTGTGTTCTTTCTACCATTCTCTTAGCGATCTTGAGTGTAGTAAGGCTAACTTGGCATAACAAGAACGTGAGCAAATTGTCAAGTGCCGCACGTGTACTTAGTTAATTACTAAGGACGTGACACTAGCGTGTAGCTGATGAATGTTAACCATCTGTGCAACCCTATCTTGTCCCGTGTTTTCTATTTTATGAAAAAAAAATTTACACTATAAATTACTCTTACAAGCGTTTTCATATCTTATAGGAGTACTTGTTTGGCTAAGTTTCAAATATAAACTTATTTTACGAGAAACAATTTATGTTTGGCTAATTAATTTGAAACATATTTCTGAGTAGTAATTGGTATTTGGCCAAATTTTTAAAAAGTGCTTCTAAGTGTATTTTCTCAAAAGTGATTTTTAAAAAGTACTTTTGGGGAGAACTGTTTCTACTCAAAAATACTTTTTTCCTTCTAAAAACTTGGTCAAACACTTCAATTTTAAAAAACAATATTTAATTTTTTTTTTATATTTTTGGCTTTAAAGAAGCTTGTCACAACAAGCTCTTAGTATAGTGGCTTCAAGTATCCAATATTACTTATAGCGTGTTTGGTCGTGCTCTTTTTGGCCAATTTTTTTTTTTTTTTAAAGTTCAGGTATTTGATTAAAACTTTTAGAAGGAAAAAAGTGTTTTTCAGTAGAAGCAGAAACAGTTTTTGAGAAACAGAAAAAGTAGTTACTCCCCAAAAATATTTTTCTGAAAAGTAATTTTTAGAAAAATATACTTAAAAATATTTTTAAAAGATCTGACAAATACTAATTACTAGTCAAAAGTATTTTTTAAAATAAGTTAATTTTAAAAGCACGATCAAGCAAAAAAAGTTTCGCAAAACCAATTCAGTATTTTTTTTTGGGGGGGGGGGGGGGTAAAATACGAGATTTTATTAAAAAGTAAAGATTATTACAAAACATAATAGGTGCTTTAAGAGCACAAGAGTTGGAGTCAAATAATTACAACTAGTAGTAGAAACATTTATAAAAAAAATCCTCCTATTTTATAAAGTTCATTTGATGATAAAAAAGTTGGGAGGGCTCGGTAGATTAACAAAAATATTGAACTTGGCTCCTTTCATCCCTTTCTTAGCTAGTAAAATTATGGCTGCTTTCTGAGCATTTCAATTTGCAGCATCATTAACCTGCAATCATGAATGTTTCTAGCTAATCTCATTATGGAAATAATTAGCTTTAGAGTTTTGTTTCTTTCACAAACTCGTTAATTTTCAGTCAAAGTGTTTATCGTCATTGCTAACCAGTTAGGATAAACCTACCAACTTTCCTTTGGAAGATGATAGGAGTAATAAATCCGATAATTAATGATCTTTCTCACTTCTACTCTGAATTCGTTGTGTCCTATTCTCCCACCCCCTCCCTAAACTCTCCGGCCATCACCTGAGACTCCTTTAAAGGAAGGAAAAAAAAAAATGTTAAAGAACAATTTCATTTGAAATACCAATGAGCCGTTTGGCCATAGATTTTGTCAAAATAAATTTGGATTTTATTTGGCAAATACATATTTGGCCATAAATTTTGCCTACATTTTGGCAAAATCTCAAATCCCAATAACCGGTTTTGAGCCAAAATATAACTATTATATTTTTTAAAAATTATCTCAAATTTTTGTATTTTATAAAATAGCCCACCATTTATTATTTTGTAACAATGTTGCTTCGTCTTCTCGGTCACCTGATAGTGTATCATGTAGTTCATTATAAAAATGATAATTTTATATCAAATTTGTTTATGTTCAGGACAATGGTTTGCGATAATATAATGAATGATATTGATAATGGTACTGTTGGGTATTTGTGATAGTTTTTAGAACTTGTGGGTATAAGTCATATTTTTTCAAAATAAAATTGGGAAATATATTTTGAAAACTGATGTCCAAACGCATTTTCATCTTCAAACAAAACTTCACCCAAATTAAATTTTTCAGAACAAATTTGAGAATCTATGACCAAACGCTAGCCAAGTACTCTCTCCGTTCACTTTACATATCCACTATATTAAAAATATATATATTTTTAATATATTTTAGCAATAAAGAAAAAGACAAAAGTATAAAATATGACGAGGGAAAGTGGGTTTTACATTAAGAGGTGCATTGTTCTTTGAAAAGAGAGCTTAATCTCTGTACACACTAGTGTATAATTTGTTTTTTTATAATATATTTATCATAATTAATTTTATTTTTTGCGAAAAAAAAATATAATTCTTTCATATATGGTTAGTTCTTTTTCTTGGATTAAAAAGTTTTAGATAAATTGAGTATCTTTTCTCCTGATCATTTAGTAGCATTTACAATGTAGCTATAAGGGCTGTGAGATTCTTATTTACGGAAAAACTTTTTGAGATAAGTGTTATCATGTATTGAAGTATGTCCATCTAATCTAAAAGTTTAAGTTGTTAGAGAGAACACACTTTTATTTATTTAATTATGTGTTCAACATGCTCCTCACGTGCGGGCTTGATTCTTTTTTATGAACCAAGCACGTGAAATATTTTTTTGATATTGGGTGGCGGTGAGACTCAAACCCATGACCTATGCCTATTCTGATACCATGTTGAAGTGTGTGACCATCTCATTTAAAAGTTTAAGCTGTTGGAGAAAACATATTTTTATTTATTTAATTATGGCTTCAACATATTTAATTCTATAAATTGATGAATCAAAATATTAAAATGTATTATTATTAGAACTTAGGCTAATTGCATTTTTCTTTACCATATTTTGTTCTATAAGAAAAAAGAAAAAGATTTCAAAAAATTCACTTTTAATAAAAATAAACACTATGGTCCAAATCCTTCAGACGAAGAAAAAAGAAACCACTCGAGAACAAAGTTTCCATCAAAAGATAGTAATAATATAATTAAAAGAAAAACATATGTATGAAATGTTGATTGCTGCTTAATATTTCTCTTTCAAGACAAAAAATTATTGTTCGATATTTATATCGTATGCTTTTCATTTCCAATTTTAAATAAAGCAACATCATTTTTTACTCTACATTTGGCTAAAAGAAACGGCACCAAGGCGAGCAATAGAAGCCATAATATAAAGATGTTAAAGTAACTGCCTAAACTCTAATGAAATAGATGGTCATAAATAAGGAGAAAATAATCGAATTAACCTTAAGCTACATTTCTTGCTTTAGGAGACCACCGTTCGCCTTTCATAGGCCATATTTATATTTTTTTGATATATTTCTCTTTTTGTTGTAAGATTATACTTTGTTATTTTTCGTATTACATCTGATTATATAATAATAATAAGTTTACCTTAATAAACATATAACTTTTTATGTCATATTTTAATCTAGAAAATCAAGTTTAAATTGTTTTTTTTAATAAGGATGCAAAGCGCAAATAACGAGGTAATTCCTATAAGAAAGGTCCAAACCCATGCCAATGAATGATCTTACTTTCCCACCTACTGCAAAATAATCAACAACCTCATTTACCTCCTTAAAAAATATGCTGTAGAGGAGGACTCTCCATTGCTCGCATCAGTATCAGTTTAAATTGTACTGAGAGCATAAATTCTTTTTAACACTATCTATCTATCTAATTTAATTTCTAACAAAATCTGTATATCTTATATTCAAAACGTATTACAAAGAATTGTAGCACGTGATAGTAATAGAGAATCGAGCTGAGTTGTATACGCAATTTACGTTAACTGAAGCAAATTATATAGAAGACCACTAACGCAAAAGGTTAGTAATTAATTGTTTTTATATTTCTTGTTAGATTCTTTTTTTAAAGAGAAATGAATAAACAAATACGGAGTACTACATTTAAAAAAAAAAAAATATGTACAAACACTTAAAATAGGAAAATTTCAATTTTATCATATTTCTAAGATTTCCTTTTTTGAAGGAACTGAAAGTGTGTTTCTTACAGGTGACAGTATGACATTAAATACTGAAATGCCTTTAAAAACATAAAATATAAAACAAGCATATCAATAACACAAACCAGTCTAATTAGAATAAAGTTCACAAGCTAGAGTTGCTACGCATGCAAATTGGATAACAACCAACTTTACAGCCAAATTTATTTTCTGAAAATAAAAACAAATAATTAAACTCTCGAATCTGTCGAGAATTTTTATTTATTATCCTCTCTCTGAATCGTCATGGGATTCTTCTTGCCTTGCAGAAGTAGCTCCTAAAGGTGACACTTGCATTTGCACCGTTTCTTGACACTGGAAATAAAATAAAATTACTATTATTAAAAAAAAATAAAAAATTATGTTTGATAATAAATGATTTTTAACAAGTAAAACAAGGAAGTTATTATCAAGAAATGAAAACAATGAGATTCAAACCCAAGCATCCTTTCTGCACGAAGCAGCTCCTGCTTAATTTGATTCACCTCTCTTTGCATCGACTGTGAGAGAGGAAAAAGGAAAATATATAATTATATGACGAATATGTAAAGTTAATAGAGTTTACAATTATTGTTTAGAAAATGGAAAGAATTTGTGCAAGTATAATAGTTAATTACCTCAAGCCTAGAGTTGAATTATGATGCATGTAAGTTGAGACATGATAAAAGAAAATAGAAAATATGTTATTAATTAGTATCAGACTTGGTACAAATACATGGAATATAATTAAACATGGCAAAAGAAATGGAATATTATTAGTCTTTTTGGCATCTACACTGTAGATTTCATATTCAATACTCCTATATTTTTAATGCACAATTTTATTTAACAAATAAATTAAGTGTGTGTGTGAGAGAGAGAGAGACCAGGCCCGTCTTGCAAGTCGAAACATAAGTGCATGTTGTGACATCATCTGGAAAATCGCCTGTTGATGTTTGTATAACAGAAATTAGATTAAAAGAAATGCACATAAGACAATATCCACCGACCATTTTCTTTGCAAATGAGACCATTGACGTTAAAAAGACTTGATTTTATGAAAAAAAATGTATTCTTAAAGAATTGTCCAAGTAAATATGATTTGTAAATCGTGTTTATTATAAGCTTAGCATCACAAAACTGTTTTAGGAATAGACCTCAAAATACATATTTAGTTGTCAAACTTTAGGTTCTAAGCGATTTTGTAAATGATGAGTCTAAAACATGGGTTTTTCCATAATGGCAATAAGAAAGCTAATAACCAAATTAATGAACAACAATATATATCCATAATGTAGTCTTTCAGTGATTTCTGTTTAGGGGAGATTACTCTTTCAAATTTTTTTATTTTCTCTTTTTATATTAGTGATGAATCATATGTAGGTCGATTGACCAAATCATCATGTCATATATTTATTATGCCTAGTATAGTATAAAAGAAAAACTAAATTAATGACCAAGGTAAAATTTAATATGTCTACGAGTTAAATATCGCCATCTTTGGAAAATAAGATCACCTATTATTAATAACCAAAGTCAGTCAAGGTAAAGATTAACGTGTGGACAAGCTAAATATTGTTATATGTCGAATTGTTTTTTTTGTTGATGAAAACAGAAAAACTAATAACAAAATCAATGACTAGCTAGTAAAAGATTTGACCTGTCTGCGACGTGATTCAGTGGTGTGGTCAACATTGCTGCTGGTAATGCTACAACATAAGTAGAACAAAATCAAAGGAAGGTTAATCCAAAAAATCAAGTGAATATTTTTTTGTTACGTACGTAATACACCAAACCCCGTCATTGAAAAGAAAAAGACACAACCACACCATACAAGACCATCCTCTTAATTACTCAACCATTAACTGTGATTTGTGACATCACATGCACCTGACTTATTTTGAGGTATTGATTTATAATTCCTCTGGTCGTTTTTATCTGTCGTTCAAGGTTTTAACTCACCCATTAAAAAGATTCTTTAATAACATTAATTATAAGACATTGATTATTTCAAACTTAGCAAGAAAATTAAGTCGGTGATTATGATCTATACAAATAACCTGAAGACAGAGAAACGAAGATACAAAGAAATAAGTCATTCTGAAATACAAATGATTGAATAGCTTCTAAAATTAGAAGATCACTTGCTTATTTTAAAATCTAGAAAAATCATTCCCTATTCAGTTGATAGATCCTTTTGCATGGCGTTTGAAAACTTAAATCAACAAAAGGATAGATTGTCAACCCACACCACACACACCCCACAAGATTTAAATGGAAAAAAGAAAATAATAAGAAACATAAATAACGAAGAATTGAAGAAAAGGAAACTTCAAGTGGGGTGAAACCGTAGATTTGTATACTCTCTTATTTCTTCTTCTTTTCTTTCGTGATAGGGTTATTAAAAAAAGGACGCACAAAGCATCACGTGTTCCGCGATAGGGTCACTAAAAGGTAAAAATGGCTCACCTTGAATGATCAGTGGCAGTGTTGCTTGAATGAGCAGAAGAAGCTCCATTCTCAATCTCCTTGATAGCCATTGCGTAAAAGCACCAAACAGAAGAACAAAACTATTAAAATTAAGAATGAGAACTGAACTGAACTCTCTCTTTCTCTAGTTTAGATCTAGTGCTTTGATAGAAGAAATGCAGGAAAATGAGCAGATTTATAGGAACTTTTTTCTAGTGGTGTTCTGTTAATTCACATTCAGCAAATTTGTACCAACTTGAAGTGAGTGACGTTTGGGTTTGCATGTATGAGTTTTTCTTTCTTGCATGAATTTAACAAGTGTTGTTTACTCTTTAGAAACTTGTCGGTAATGCATCACATGAAACCTTCTTCTCAGAAATTTTTTGATCTCTTTACCCTCACTGAAAAAGAAAGAAAATAAAGTGTTTTGAGGACAAAATGCCACGACTTTTTTGGCGTTTTCGTTCTCTCTTTAGTATCACTCTTAACATGGAATAAGTAGTTTGAAGAAAAGTTTACCTTCTAGGGATAGAGTTGTTATGTTGTCATGTTTCCGTAGCTAATTAAAATGATAGGTCCATTGTACTTGTGTAGTCATGATATCTCTATTACTCATAAATGATTAATGCTCATACTATTCAATTTCGCAAGATCTAGTACTTTAGATAGTGTGATTGACAAAAGGAAATACACATTGAAGTACAATATGATAAAAACTTATACATGCATGGAATAGTTGAAATGGAGAGAAGGAAAGGATCTTTATGCAAATAAATGATTTTCCATTTTTTTGTGTGTGTTGTGAACCGTATATGATAACAAGATTAAGTAGATGTTTAATATACTATAGATTCCACTAAAATTAGGGTATAAAATAAAAAGAAGTTATGTTAACTTGAGGACAATATTCACCTTTTATTGTTTTAATTTACTTTTGTCGCGCATAGTACGACGACTGTTCTCGTGTGCCCTAAAGTGACATTTATCATTTAGTACGTAATAAGTACATTCCGATGCCAACAGTTGTACTCATACGTCGGTTGTTTTCGTGTGCTTTCAAATGACGTATAATTTCTGGTAATAAATATATTTGGAAGATGTCAATAACAACGATTCTAACTATAAAAGAGAGAAAGATAGCCTGACTTCAAGATTAAGGTTTTAATTTAGGAAATTATAAAAGCAAAATACATATATATAAAATCCCTTACCACCGACCTATTTGATTAGTTTAGGTTAAGTACCTACGTGACTAATAATCTTCTTAATTACAATCGTTATATACGTTCATATAACATCGCGGCTAAATATGTACCGATCATTATAACCTTTGATATATGTGCATTCATATTCATATTTCTCCTTCAAGTTGGAGGATGAAGAGTGTTCAATGCTTCCTGTTGAGCTAAGCTAAAATTGATTTTGATGATCAATAAGCAGTGATTAAAGAACCAAGCCTCTTAATGATGTTTGTCGCCCTTATAAATAAGGATAATGATTTGTTAAGCTGATGTCAAAGAACCAGGTCCCTTGGAGTAAGTTGATCAGGAGCTGCAAACTGATTCCTAATGCAAGTAGTATTCCTTGAAAGATTTATTTGGTGAGCTACTAATATTATATCAGCCGGAGAAATTTGTGGTCAATAAAGATTCATTAATTGTTACACTGCATTAAAGAAATAAGGTTGTTAAGTTGGAGATATTTAAGAAAACCTAAGTCATATTGGGATTGTTTTCCTTAATCAAATTATTCTAGGTATTGGAGAAAAAATTGGAGAAGTTTACGGCCAACCTCACTCGTATTGTAATGGCCCGGTCGGTCGTTTTGAGTATTATAGCCCCATTCCCCAATTTATTACTTATTCTACGTTTGTTTGTTGGTATGTGACTTGTCGGGGTGGTTGGTTTGATTCCAGAGATATTTAGGAATGAATTGGGACATTTAGTCCTGAGGTTAGAAGCCTAAGTTGGAAGAGTTGACCAGATGTTGACTGATGTGCATGTAAATAACTACGGAATAGAGTTTTGATAGTTTTGATAGCTCCGTATAGTAATTTTGGACTTAAGAGTGTGTCCGGATATCGATTTGGAGGTCCGTATATGATTTTGGCTTGACCTAATGAAAGTTGGAAAAGTTAAAGTTTGGAGAGTTGAGAAGTTTGACCGAGAGTTGACTTTATTGATACGTGCTTATATTTTGGTTCCGAAAGTTACAATAGGTCAGTTGTGTCATTTATGATTTGTGTACAAAATTTTAGGTTAATCGGAGTTGGTTTGTTAGGTTTCAATATCGATTGTAGAAGTTAGAAATCCATTAGTTTCATTAGGCTTGAATTGGGGTGCGATTTGTGTTTTTGATGTTATTTGAGGCCTTGACTAAGTTTGTATGATATTTTTGGACGGGTTGTTATGTTTGGATGGGGTCCCGAGGGCCTCGAGTATGATTCAGATTGAAAACAGATTGAATTTTTGACTTGTGTTATTGCTGGTGCGATCAAACCTGGTGCAACCGCACCGCGTGAATTTGGCCATAGGTGCGGAGCCGCAGAAGCGGCCAAAGGGGTCGCAGATACGGTTCTGGGCGAGTTGGGGTGTTTGCTCAGGTACGAGAAAGATTCCACATATACGAGCTCGCAGATGTAGAAAGGAGGTCGGAGTGGTAGGTCCGCAGAATCAGACAGTTTTGCACAGAAACGCACCCGCTAGTGCGAGCAAGGGATCGCAGAAGCGGTTGGTCGGGCCATGAGTGACTTCCCTAAATTGGTGAAAGTGCTCGCAGGTGCAAAATGTCTGGCATAATGCATAAAGACGAGGGTTAGAGTATTTTCTTCATTTTTGGACTTTGGGAGCTCGGATTAAGGCGGTTTTTGAAGGGGTTTTCACTAGATTTCAAGAGGTAAGTGATTTTTGATCACTTTAGTCCATGTATTTTGAATGCCCATTGATTATTTCACATATTTGCCATGAATCTAAGTTAAAGTTTGGGGTATTTTTGAACCATATATTGGAGAGTAAGATTTGGAAATTTGAGTGTCGATTTGTGGTCGGAATTGAATAATTTTGGTATGGCTGGACTTGTTGTTGAATGGCTGTTCAGATTTTATAAATTTTGTCGAGATTCAAGACATGGGCCCGGGGTTGACTTTTTGAATTTAGTTAAAGAACTTAGCTTTATCGTATGTAATCAATTTCAATATCTTGTATTGATTGTATTAAGTTGATTGTGGCTAGATTCTAGTCGTTTGGAGGTCGATTCGCGAGACAAGGGCTTGTTGGAGTTATGATTTACGTGGGTTGAGGTAAGTAACACATCTAAACTTGGTACTGAGGGTATGAATCCCTTAACTACGTGTTATGTGGTTGGTGTTGAGGTGACGGGCGTGTGGGCGTGCACCGTGGTAAATATATATGACTCAGTTGATCCCGTGGTACCGTGTAGTTATCAAACCTTATTGCTATTCATGTAACCCCTATATGTTAGAGTAATTGAGTTGCGATCCATGTTAGAAAATTATGTTTAGGCTATATGCTTATTCCGTTGGGACCCGCTGAGGTCATTTCTGCTATTGAATTATTTGCTTAAATTATAATTATGTACTCACAATCATCATTTGCATATCATATCTCCGTCTCTGCTATTATTTATTATTACATCATATTATCATTGTTTGGGCTGATTGGCATGAGATTTCTGAGCCCGAGGGACTAGAGAGATTGATGACTAAGTTGGGGGCCCGAGAGCCGTGTTGTGAGTGAGGTTGTGGATCAGGCTGCACGGTGCAACATGCCTTCTTGGCTTTATATATATATATATTATTATTTTGGATCGGGCTGCATGATGCAACATACCTTATCTATTATTATGGGATTAGGCTGCACATTGCAGTAGGCCATATTGGCTTTATATTAGCGCCTGGGCAGGATCCGCCCCTCCGGAGTTTGACATACCAGCAGCGAGCGCAAGTACCGTACAGTGCTGAGTAATTGAATGTGCTGAGTGGTTGAGTATGATGAATGAGAGTGGGAGACATTGATATTGATTACTCAGAGAGAGTGAGTACATAGATTTATCATTGTGATGCATTGCATTTGATATGCATATTTGGCATGTAGGCATAGAGATGTGACATTCCTCATGCTAGTTATAGTTGGCATATTTTATCAGTGTTGAGCTTAAACTGTTAAACGTAAAACCATGTCTATATTTCTGTACTATGTACGAATCAATCATGGGATTTGTTTGAGTTATTACCCTCACTTCCCTGTTATACCTGTACTGTTATTATCTGGATTTGGACTGTACCTTTCTGAGCTCATCACTGCTTTCAGTCTAAGGTTAGTCCTGTTACTTATTGAGTACATTGGGTCGGTTATACTCATACTACACTTTATACTTCATGTGCAGATCCAGGTACATCTGGACCCGGTGGTTGCTAGACTTGGAGCAGTACCTGCTTGGAGACTATTGGGGTAGCTGCTATGATATCCGCAAACCTCGACTCTCCTTCTTTTTAGTTTATTTAGCACTGTTCTATCTTTCTAGACAATTGTATTAGGAGTGTTGACACTTACTAGCTCATGTACTCGGCGACACCCGGATTTTGGGAGATCTTATAGTTGAGTCGCAGTTGTTCTTATCGATTATCTCTGATATTTTTCAATGTTAACCCTATTACATCATATTTTTAATTTAAATGAGTAGTTAATTTGTGATTGTCGGCTTGCCTAGTACTTTGATAGGTGCCATCACAGCATGTTGAGAGTTGGGTCATGAGAAGTTGGTATCAGAGCCTAGGTTACATAGGTTTCACAAGTCATGTGCAGGTTTAGTGGAGCCTTGCGGATCAGTACAAAGACATCTATACTTATTTTTGAGAGGCTACTGAACTGTTAGGGAACTTCACTTTCTTGTATTCTTGTTGTACGAATTTGTTGATTCCAAAAACTAAACTTCTACTATTATATTCTTTCACTGATGGTGAGGACACATGCCGCTGGATCGGGAGGAAGACCACCAGTACTACCAGCTAGGGCCGTGAGAGGTCGGGGCTGTGGTAGATGTCAAGATGCAGCCGTACAATAGCTAGAGCACCACCTGTGGAGCCACCGGTTGCTCTAGATGAGGAGGAGATACCAGATGTGGTTGAACCGGTGGGACCAACTCAGGCACCCGTTATGTCCATTGTGATTCCAGGCCCTTAGGAGGATTTGGCCTAGATATTGAGTGTATGCACTAGCCTTGCTTAGGAGATTTCAGTTCAGGCCACACCAGCCACTTCTCAGGCCGGGGGAGGTGCTCATACTCCCGCCGCTCATACTCCTGAGCAGGTGGTTCAAGGACTTCAGACATCGGGGGTACTACCAGCCCAGCCAATTGTAGTTGCTCAGGCCTAGGTGGGTACCCCTATGAGTGAAGAGGAGCAGAAAAGGCTAGAGCTGTTTAGGAGGCTTAGGCCTCCATCATTCAGTGGGGATGAGTCGGAGGATGCTCAGGATTTCTTAGACAGGTGCCATCGGATCTCATTTATTACTTTTCAGCTATCCAAAAAAATGGTGGGAGGCCTATGAGTTGAGCAGGCCAACCGGCGCTGCACCACTTACGTGGTATGAGTTCTTAGCTCTCTTCTTAGAGAAGTTTGTTCCACATACCCGTATGGAGGAGTTGCGTAGGCAGTTTGAGCAGCTACGCCAAGAGGGCATGTCAGTGACCCAATATGTGATGAGATTTTCAGAGTTGGCTCATCACGCAATTTGGTTGGTTCCCACAGAGAGGGAGAGGATTAAGAGGTTCACTGATGGCCTCAACTATGGACTGCGCTTCGTCATGACCCAGGAGATTGCATCAGGTACTATGTTTGATGATGTGGTTGATATTGCTAGGCGGCTACAATAGGTTCGTAGTCAGGAGCGTGAGGAGAGGGATGCCAAGAGGCCTCATGGTTTGGGTGGTTTCAGCAGTGTTTCTTCTGGAGGACAGTCCCACCACAACAGGGGTCTCCCTTATAGGCCCGCTTAGATGGCTCGTTCGGTTCATCATAGTGTATCAACTAGCCATGGTTCATATAGTACTAGGTTCTTCTAGAAGTTCTTGGGGTCCGATTCAGTCTCCATCACCATTGACGGATTAGAGTTGCTACGAGTATGGAGAGTTTGGTCATGTGAGGAGGTATTGTCCCCGTATCTTGGGAGTCTAATTTAGTAGAGGGGTCAGGTTATGACTTCCACACCAGTTACTTCTCCACCCGCTCAGCTAGCTCGGGGTGGGGCTCCGACAGCTAGAGGTTTCCCTAGAGGGGAAGGCCGATCAGGTGGCGGTCAGGCTCGATGCTATGCTTTTCCCACCAAGCCAGATGTCGTTGCTTCATACATAGTGATCATAGGTATTGTCTCGGTATGCCATGAGGATGCTTCCATATTATCTGACCCTGTTTCCACTTATTCATATGTATCAACGTATTTTTCTCGTTATTTGGATATTCCCCATGAGTCCTTAGTTTCGCTTGTTCATGTATCTACGCCGGTGGACGATCCTATTGTTATGGACCGTGTGCATCGGTCGTGTGTAGTGAACATCGGGGGATTGGAGACAAGAGTTGATATCTTATTGCTTAGTATGGTTGATTTTAAATTCTACGCATGGATTGGTTATTTCCATGTCATGCTATTCTAGATTGTCACGCTAAGACCGTGATGTTAGCGATGCCAGATTGACTAAGATTGAGTGGAGAGGTTCTCTAGACTATGTTCCCAGCAGGGTGATTTCATATTTGAAGGCCCAATGGATTGTTGGTAATGGTTGTCTGGCCTGTCTGGCCTTTGAGAGGGTTGTTGATGCTGATGCTCCTACTATTGATTCTATTCCGGTAGTGCGAGACTTTTCGGATGTGTTTCCTGCAGACCTACCGAGCATGCTACCCGGCAGGGACATTGATTTTGGTATTGACTTGGTGCCGAACACTCAACCCATATCTATTCTTCCATATCATATGGCATCAGCAGAGTTGAAGGAATTGAAAGAGCGATTTCAAGAGCTTCTCGATAAGGGGTTCATTAGGCCTAATGTGTCAACTTAGGTTTGCATGTATGGGTTTTTCTTTCTTGCATGAATTTAACAAGTGTTGTTTACTCTTTAGAAACTTGTTGGTAATGCATCACATGAAACCTTCTTCTCAATATTTTTTGATCTCTTTACCCTCACTGAAATAGAAAGAAAATAAAGTGTTTTGAGGACAAAATGCCACGACTTTTTTGGCATTTTCGTTCTCACCTTAGTATCATTCTTAACATGGAATAAGTAGTTTGAAGAAAAGTTTACCTTTTAGGGATAGAGTTGTCATGTTGTCATGTTTCCGTAGCTAATTAGAATGATAGGTCCATGGTAACTATGTAGTCAGTGATATCTCTATTGCTCATAAATGATTAATGCTCATACTATTCAATTTCGCAAGATCTAGTACTTTAGATAGTGTGATTGACAAAAGGAAATACACATTGAAGTGCATATGATAAATACTTATACATGCATGGAATAGTTGAAATGGAGAGAAGGAAAGGATCTTTATGCAAATAAATGGTTTTCCATTTTTTTTTGTGTGTTGTGAACCGTATATGATAACAAGATTAAGTAGATGTTTAATATACTATAGATTCCACTAAAATTAGGGTATAAAATAAAAAGAAGTTATGTTAACTTGAGGACAATTTTCACCTTTTATTGTTTTAATTTACTTTTGTCGCGCATAGTACGACGACTGTTCTCGTGTGCCCTAAAGTGACATTTATCATTTAGTACGTAATAAGTACATTCCGATGCCAAGAATTGTACTCATACGTCGATTGTTCACGTGTGCTTTTAAATGACGTATAATTTCTGGTAATAAGTATATTTGGAAGATGTCAATAACGACGATTCTAACTATAAAAGAGAGAAAGTAGCCTGACTTTCAGATTAGGGTTTTAATTTAGGAAATTGTAAAAGCAAAATACATATATACAAAATCCCTTACCACCGACCTATTTGATTAGTTTAGGTTAAGTACCTACGTGACTAATAATCTTCTTAATTACAATCGTTATATACGTTCATATAACATCGCGGCTAAATATGTACCGATCATTATAACCTTTGATATATGTGCATTCATATTCATATTTCCCCTTCAAGTTGGAGGATGAAGAATGTTCAATGCTTCCTATTGAGTTGAGCTAAAATTGATTTTGATGATCAATAAGCAGTGATTAAAGAACCAAGCCTCTTAATGATGTTTGTCGCCCTTATAAATAAGGATAATGATTTGTTAAGCTGATGTCAAAGAACCAGGTCCCTTGGAGTAAGTTGATCAGGAGCTGCAAACTGATTCCTAACGCAAGTAGGATTCCTTGAAAGATTTATTTGTTGAGCTACTAATATTATATCAGTCGAAGAAATTTGTGGTCAATAAGGATTCATTAATTGTTACACTACATTAAAGAAATAAGGCTGTTAAGTTGGAGATATTTAAGAAAACCTAAGTCATATTGGGATTGGTTTCCTTAATCAAATTATTCTAGGTATTGGAGCAAAATTTGGAGAAGTTTACGGCCAGCCTCACTCCTATTATAACGGTTCGGTCGGTCATTTTGAGTATCATTGCCCCATTCCCCCATTTATTACTTATTCTATGTTCGTTTGTTGGTATGTGACTTGTCGGGGTGGTTGGTTTGATTCCAGAGATATTTAGGAATGAATTGGGACATTTAATACTGAGGTTAGAAGCCTAAGTTGGAAGAGTTGACCGGATGTTGACTGATGTGCATGTAAATAACTACGGAATAGAGTTTTGATAGTTTTGATAGCTCCGTATGGTGATTTTGGACTTAGGAGTGTGTCTAGATATCAATTTGAAGGTCCGTAAGTGGTTTTGGCTAGAATTGGTGAAAGTTGGAAAAGTTAAAGTTTGGAAAAATGAGAAGTTTGACCGAGAGTTGACTTTGTTAATACTGGCTTAGATTTTGGTTCCGAAAGTTAGAATAGGTCAGTTGTGTAATTTATGACTTGTGTGTAAAATTTGAGATTAATCGGAGTTGGTTGAGCGGTAAGATAGTGCTAGCTAGCGTAATTCGGGAGAATATATCTAGTAAATTATTGTAGTTGCTTGGAAGAGAATTACGGCAAATAAAGTGATCACGATCAGTAGAAAATACCTAGGAAAAATTATAGAAGACATAGTGTGAAGGATTCCGATAATTTGGAAAAATCATAACTTTAGGCCTCCACAATCTTGTCTCAAATTCTTAGCATCTATAGTTGTTAATTTACTACTTTAATTTGTTAGTTAATTTGTTAGACGGAAAAATCTTAATATTTATAACTTAGAAATTATTCGGGCTTGTTTTCTTAGTGATAGTGAATAGTTGTAGCTAAACCTTAGTTCTGTGTGGGATTCGACTCCGGACTCTTAGATCGGATTATATTTACGGCGACCACTTAGTCATTTTTATAAGGCATAGTTGGGCGTGATCACCCATCTTGATAAACTGTTAGGGTGGATGCAGAGTGTCAACCCTCTGTAACGATCTGGCCAGTCGTTTTACTTTCTAGGTCCCCGTTCCCCTAAATAAGACTCCTCGTAGGTGCTTTTATTATTTTATGACTCGCGAGGATAGTTAGTTTGGGATTTTGAGGGGTTCGGGTTAAAGTCGGAACACTCAATTCCTTAGTTGGCTTTTAAAAGGCTAATTTTGACTTTGGACAATATTTTGAGTAAACGACATCGGAACAGGGATTTGACGGTTCCAATAGATTCGTATGATGATTTTAGAATTGGGCGTATGTTCGGATAGGGTTTTGGATGACCCGGGAGCGTTTCAGCGCTTAAGATTGAAAGTTTGCTTATTGAATGGTTAAAGTTCCTTAACTTTGGTTTGGAGTAGGTTTTTGGTGTTTCCAAGGTCCGTTTGGGATTTCGAGATGGGTAATAGTGTCACGGCCCAATTCCAATTTAAGCGGTGATGGCGCCTAACACCATTGTCACGCAAGCCGACACTAATCAAAATAGTGGCTTTCCGTTTTAAATAAATTTACTAAGTGGATACATTTCCTTATTTGTTGAAAAGATTTAGAAATTTGCAAATGAGACATAATTAAACGAGAATAACAAGTACTAATCAAAATAAAGTAAACAAATCCAAAATCATAAGTCTACTAGAGTACGTGCCAAGACCTGATGTCACAAGTATGTGGGCAATCTAGTAGAATATACAAAAGAGTACTAGCCTACTGTCTGAAAGGAAATAGAAAGAACAATAGAGCATAAGAGAGACCCTAGCTACTACATAACGGCTTGGAAGGCAGCTCACCGTGAAGTCTCGAGATGGGGATCAAAACTGCGCACCAGATTGGTAACCAGATGCACCTGCCTCAGATCCTGTACAATTAAGTACAAAAGTGTAGCGTGAGTACATAAAACAACATGTACCCAGTAAGTATCCCGCCTAACCTCGAAGAAGTAGTGACGAGGGGTCGACTTCGACACTTACTAGGGTTAATAACATGATAATATGAGATTCTAATTAAGCATGGTATACAACAATAAGACTTAGGACAAGAATTTAACTGGTCAAGAAATCACCATATTTAAGGACTTAATCACTTGATTCCTTTAAAACATATGATCACACAAACAATGAATCCATATTAATTATGAAAGAAACTTTCAGTTCTACTATCACACACAATACCACTAAGGACGTTCGGCCCGATCTAACATAAATATACACTATGTATTGGCGAGGGTCGAACGGCGCGAACCATAGATGCATCTATTTTTCCCGCTCGTGAATCATACATGCTACACGGTCAAACATAAATTTAAGGAATTACCTTACTCGTGAATCATACATGCGATGCGGTTACACAAAGATATCACAAATTATTATAGTACTCTCCTATTCTTTTCAAAATACGACATTCAAATGAAAACCTTTAAGATCCCATTATTTTTCCTCAATTCCAACTCTTTTTGAAACATTTAATAAGCACACTCCATTCCGCCCTTCTTAAGGAAAACAATATACATAAAGCAATAACAATATCAATAAGGTATGGTGTAAGCCTAAGACTACCTGGACATAACAGGAATAGTAGCTACGTACGGACTCTCGTCACTTCGTGCGTACTTGCCCCCCACAAACAACAACACATATTAATTTAGTTCACCTATAGGGTAATTTTCCTCTTACAAGGTTAGAAAGGAGACTTACTTCGTCTCAAAGCCTACTTCCCAATTCAAGAATGCACTCAAACCTCCAAAATTGACACCAACGACTCGAAGCTAGTCAAACATTACATAAACTAATCAATCTATGCTCAAAAGTTCATAATTCCACCCTTTAAGTGATTTCCCAACCTAAATTGCAAGATTCCTAAAATTTACCCCCAGGCCCACATATTCGGATTCCGGAAATATTTAAAGAAAGTTGTTACCCATGACCTAAGGAACATAAATATATGATTATCACTAAGTTTCATGGTCAACTTCGTGGTAAAAATCTCATTCTTGTCAAACCCTAGGTTTTTCATCTAACCCATGATTTCTATTAATTTTCATGTTGAAATCTACCCAAAATTTATGTATTGAACTCACGATAGGTAGAAATTACTTACCTCCAAAAGCTAAGTGGAAATCCCTCCCAAGAAGCTCCAATAATTGCCCAAAGAGTGAGAGAAAATGAGTGAAAATGGCTTAAGTCCCGTATTAATTGAACCTCATTGCCCCAATGATTTTCGCACATGCGGTGCATAGGTCGCACCTGCGGATCCGCTTTTGCGGACCAGGTGTCCTCTTCTGCAGAGTTGGCTGGTCCGGCACGGGCTCCCACTTCTGCATAGAAGGAGCCGTATCTGCGGAATTGACTGGGCTAGCTGGGGCCTCATCTGCGGACGCTGGTCTCACACCTGCGAGCTCGCATCTATGGCTGGCCAACCGCATGTGCGGTTATGACAGAACTGGGGAGCTTCAGCTCCCGAAATCGTCCGAGCCTCGTCCGATCGACACTCGGGGGCCCCGGGCCCCGCCCTAACTTAATAACAAGTTTGGAATCACAAAATAGATTCGCTCGAACTCACGGAACGCCCGAAACAACATTAAAACCAAGAATCACACCCTAAAACCAATTGAATCAAACTTAAGAACTTCAAGTTCTTCAATTTACTTTCAATGCGCCGAAACATACCTATACTACTCGGAATGACATCAAATTTTGCGTGCAAGTCTTAAATGATACTACAGAACTATTCCCGATCTCGGAATTCCATTTGGATCTCGATATCATCAAAACCCGCTCCAAACCAAATTTTAAAGAACTTCTAAAACCTTCAAGAACCAACTTTCACTATTAGGCGCCAAAACACTCCCGGTTCATCCAAAACCCAATCCGAACATACGCCCAAATCCGAAATCACCATACGAACCTATTGGAACCGTTAAATCCCGATTCTGATGTCGTTTACTCAAAATGTTGACCGAAGTCAAACTTGGCCTTTCAAGCCAACCTTAAGGAACCAAGTGTTCCGATTTCAACCCAAACTCTTCCAAATCCCGAACCAACCATCCCCGCAAGGCATAAATCAGTAAAAGCATGTATGGGAAGTTTTATTTAGGGGAACGAAGTTCTAGAAAGAAAAACGACCGATCGAGTCGTTACATTTTCCACCTCTTAAATAAACGTTCGTCCTCGAACAGATTTAAATTCATACCTGAAGTGCTGAATAAGTGTGGATATCTGCTCCGCATGTCCTCCTCGGACTCCCAGGTCGCCTCCTCGACTGGTTGGCCCCTCCACTGAACCCTTACCGCGGAAATCCTCTTGGATATCAACTGGCGATCCTGTCTAGCAACAATAGCAATTGGCTCCTCTTCATAACCTAAACTCTCATCTAACTGAATAATGCTGAAATCTAACACATGTGACAAGTCGGCATGATATCTCCGGAGCATAGAGACGTGAAAAATTGGATGAACCCCTGATAGGTTGGGAGGTAAAGCAAGCTCATAAGCAACTTCCCCAACTCGCCTCAACACCTCAAATGGGCCTATAAAACTTGCGCTCAACTTGCCCTTATTTACGAATCTAATAATACCCTTCATCGGCAAGACCTTCAAGAGAACCTTCTCGCCGACTATAAATAATACATCGCGCGCCTTCTGACCAGCGTAACCTTTCTGTCTGGACTGTGTTGTGCGAAGTCGCTGCTGAATCAATTTTACCTTTTCCAAGGCATCCTTTACCAAATCAGTACCATATAGCTTAGCCTCGCCGGGCTCAAACCACCCGATGGGAGAACGATATCACCGGCCATATAAAGCCTCAAATAGAGCTATCTCGATGCTGGACTGGTAACTGTTGTTGTAAGCAAACTCGGCCAAAGGCAAGAACTGATCCCACTATCCCCTAAAGTCAATCATACATGCTCTTAGCATACCCTCCAATATCTGAACTGTTCGCTCTAACTGCCCGTCGATCTGAGGATGAAATGCAGTGCTGAGCTCTACACGGGTACCCAACTCATTATGTACGACTCTTTAGAAATGCGAAGTGAACTGAGGGCCTCTATCTGATAAGATAGAAATAGACACATGTGCAACTAAACTATCTCCCTGATATAAATCTGGGCTAACTTTTCTGAAGTATATGTAGTCATAATCGGAATGAAGTGTGCCGACTAGGTTAACATGTCGACAATGACCCAAACTGCATCAAACTTCTGCAAGGTCCGCAGTAACCCAACCACGAAGTCCATGGTAATGCGCTCCCATTTCCACTCAGGTATAGTCATTTACTGAAGTAGGCCACCTAGCCTCTGGTGTTCATACTTGACCTGCTGGCAATTCAGACACCTAGCCACATACTCAACTATATCTTTCTTCATCCGCTGCCACCAATAGTGCTATCTCAGGTCACGATACATCTTCGTAGCACCTGGATGAATAGAATACCGAGAACTGTGTGCCTCCTCTAGAATCCTCTCTCTCAAGCCATCGACATTAGGAACACATAGACAACCCTAGAGTCGTAGAACACTATCATCGCCAATAGAAACCTCCTTGGCACTACCCTATAGTATCGTCTCTCTAAGAATTGCCAAATGTGGGTCATCAAACTGCCGAGCCTTGATCTGTCCCAATAGTGAAGACTAGGCAACAACACATGCAAGAACCCGGCTGAGCTCTAAAATATCCAACCTCACAAGTCTGTTAGCCAAGGAATGAATGTCCAAATCTAGTGGCCTCTCCTCCGCTGAAATAAATGCTAAGCTACCCATACTTTCTGCCTTCCTGCTTAAGGCATCCGCGACCACATTTTCCTTACCCGGATAATAAAGAATGGTGATGTCATAATCCTTCAGTAACTCGAGCCATTTACGCTGCCTCAAATTGAGATCCCTTTGCTTGAACAAATGTTGTAAGATGCGATGATCAATATAAACCTCACATGACACCCCATACAGATAATGCCTCCATATCTTAAGAGCATGAAGAATCGCGGCTAACTCCAAATCGTGCACAGGGTAATTCTTCTCATGAATCTTTAGCTGACATGAAGCATACGCAATAACTCGCACCTCCTGTATCAATACACAACCCAAGCCAATGCATGAAGTGTCGTAATATACCGTATACATCCCCGAGATGGAAGGGAACACTAGAACCGGTGCTGTAGTCAAAGCTGTCTTGAGCTTTTGGAAGCTCACCTCATAATCATCAGACCAACGAAATGGAGCACCCTTTTGGGTCAATCTAGTCAGATGTGCTGTAATGGATGAGAAACCCTGCACAAAATGGCGATAATAACCTGCCAACCCTAGGAAACTCCTGATCTCGGTCACCGAAGTGGGACGAGGCCAACTCTGAACAGCCTCAATATTCTTGGGATCCACCTTAATATCCTCTCATGATACAACATGCCCCAAGAATGCCACAGACTCTAGCCAAAACTCACACTTGGAGAACTTAGCATATAGATCCTGTTCCCGCAATTTCTGAAGCACCACTCTCAAATGCTGCTCGTGCTCTTCCAGGCTACGTGAGTAAATCATGATGTCATCAATGAAGACAATAACAAAGGAATCAATATAAGGCCTAAACACTCTGTTCATCAAATCCATGAATGCCGCTGGGGCATTAGTCATGCTGAAGGACATCACTAGAAACTCAAAATGATCATATCTAGTGCAGAAAGTCTTCGGAACATCTGAGTCCCGAATCTTCAACTAATGGTACCCTGACCTCAAGTCGATTTTAGAGAACATCCTAGTACCCTGCAACTGGTCAAACAAATCATCGATATGCGGCAACGGGTACTTGTTCTTGATGGTAACCTTGTTCAACTGGCGGTAATCAATGCGCATCTGCATAGTCCCATATTTCTTCTTCACAAATAACACTGCTACACCCCAAGGTGATACACTTGGTCTCACAAAACCCTTTGCTAACAACTCCTCAAGATGTGCCTTCAACTCCTTCAACTCTTTCGGAGCCATACGGTACGATGGGATAGATATAGGCTGGGTGCCTGGAGCCAAATCAATATGGAAATCAATATCACGATCTGGCGGCATGCTTGGAAGGTCAGAAGGAAACACATCGGCGAACTCCCAGACTACTGGCACTGAATTAATCGTCGGAGACTCTGCGGCGGTGTCCCGAACATAGGCTAAATAAGCCAAACAACCCTTCTCGACCATGTGTCGAGCCTTCAGAAAAGAGATAACCTGACTAGAGTAATAGATAAACCCTTCTACTCCAACCCGGGCAACTCCGGCATCGCTAAAGCAACAGTCTTGGCATGGCAATCAAGAATGGCATGATATGGAGATAACCGGTCCATGCCCAGGATGACCTCAAAGTCAGTCATATCAAGTAATAGAAGGTCTGCCCTAGTCTCGTAACCACATAATGTGACCACTCATGACTGATAGATCCGATCCACAACCACAGAATTGCCCACAAGAGTGGACACACAAACAGAAGTACCCAAGAACTCACGAGGAACATCTAGAAAATGAGCAAACAGAGATGATACATAAGAATAGGCCGGATCAAATAACACCAAAGCATCCCTACCGCACACAGAAATAATACCTATGATCACGGCATCTGAGGCCACTGCATTTGGTCTGGCCGGAAAGCACAGAATCTAGCTGGGGTGCCACTTGACTAGCCCCCGTATGCCTAACCTCCACCTCTAGGACGACCTCTACCCACATGCCCTCCGTCTTTGGGCGGCCGGATGGCTGGTGCGGCTGTTGGAGCTAAAATCATGGGCTGCTGACCCTGCTGTACTGCCTTGCCCCGAAGCCTGGGCCAGGATCTCTTCATATGATTCGGAACTCCACACTCGTAAAAACCTCTCGGTACCATAGACTGCTGCCCCAAAGTCTGACCCTGATGGCCTGAATACCCACTAGAAGAACCCTGAATGGCTGTTGGGTGGTATGAACTCTCTGGCATGGCGCTGAAATAGGCACTGGAAGAACCTTGATGAACCGGTGGGAGATAAGAACTCTTTGGCATAACACTAAAATAGAGTCGCGCCGGAGCACCCCGAGGAGGTGGTGGTGCTAAATATGTGGGCCTACTAGGCTGACCCCTCCCGAACTGACCTCTGCCCCTAGCCGGGGCACCTCTAAACTCTACAGAGAAACGAGCCCTCTTGTCCTGCTGCATCTGCTCTCTACCCCTCTAGCGGTAGCCCTCAATCCTCTGAGCAATCTCCACTACTAGCTGATAACCAGTACCCTTCTCAACCTCCCAGGCCATACTAGCCCGAATATTAGGGTGCAACCCCGCAAAAAATCTCTGCACTCTCTCTACGTTGGTCAGAAGTATCATAAGTGCATGGCAAGATAACTCAAAGAACCTTGCCACATAATCAGTCACTGACATCTGACCCTGCTCGAGTTGCTCGAACTGACCTCGCAACTCTTCCCTATGAGAGGGTGGAATATACCTATCAAAGAAAAGCTATGTAAACTGGTCCCAAGTCATGGGAGGAGAACCCGCTGGTCTGCCAAGAAGATAAGACTGCCACCATCTACGGGCCCTGCTCTCCAGCTGGAAAGTAGTGAAGTGCACCCCATGGGAATCCAATATCCTCATGTTGTGCAGTCTGTCCCTACACCTGTCAATGAAGTCCTGAGGATCCTTGTGTCGCTCACCCGCAAATATCGGAGGGTGAAGCCTAGTCCAAATATCCAAAAGCTTCTGCGGCTCGCCGGCTACAACTGGTCTAGGATCAGGCACAACTGCTGCTACTGGCTGGGCTACGGTCACGGGTAGTGTTCCTGGGGTTTGATATACTGCAACTGCGTGCCGAGGAGCCTGAGTAGTAGGGGTATGTGCTCCCCCTCCTGCTTGAGATGTGGCTGGGTCCGCTGGATATAAACCAGCTTGAGTCATGGTGTCCATAAACAGCATCATATGGACCATGACCTCCTGAAAGCCTGGTGCTATCATGAAATTTACCATGGCTGGCCTTGCAGCAGGCACCTCGCCCTGTTCCTCAATAATGGGATCCTCCACTAGATCCACTGGTGGTGCTACTGGGGCAGCTCTGGGATGCCCTCGTTCCCTACCTCAGGCCGGTGCCCTCCCCCGGCCTCTGCCTCAGCCTTTAGCAACTGTATAGAAGGAAGAAACTTAGTATACCATCAATTGCATGATAAGAGATGAATAAAGAGTAGTTTCCTAACACCCTATAGCCTCTCGAAGATAAGTACGGACGTGTCCGTACCGATCCGCAAGACTCTACTAGGCCTGCCCATGACTTATGAGACCTACGTGAACCTAGTGCTCTGATACCATGTTGTCACGACCCAATTCCAATTTAAGTCGTGATGGCGCCCAACACCATTGTCAGGCAAGCTGACACTAATCAAAATAGTGGTTTCCCATTTTAAATAAATTTACTAAGTGGATACATTTCCTTATATATTGAAAAGATTTAGAAATTTGCAAATGGGACATAATTAAACGAGAATAACAAGTACTAATCAAAATAAAGTAAACAAATCCAAAATCATAAGTCTACTAGAGTACGTGCCAAGACCTGGTGTCACAAGTATATGGGAAATCTAGTAAAATATACAAACGAGTACTAGCCTACTGTCTGAAAGGAAATAGACAGAAAAATAGAGCATAAGAGAGACCCCAGCTGCTACAGGACGGCTTAGAAGGCAGCTCATCGTGAAGTCTCGATATGGGGATCAAAACTGTGCACCAGACTGGTAACCAGATGCACCTGTCTCAAATCCTGTACAATTAAGTACAGAAGTGTAGCGTGGGTACATAAAACAACATGTACCCAATAAGTATCCCGCCTAACCTCAAAGAAGTAGTGACGAGGGGTTGACTTCGACACTTACTAGGGTCAATAACATGATAATATGAGATTTTAATTAAGCATGGTATACAACAATAAGACTTAGAACAAGAATTTAACTGGTCAAGAAATCACCATATTTAAGAACTTAATCACTTGCTTCCTTTAAAACATATGATCACATAGACAATGAATCCATATTAATTATGAAAGAAACTTTCAGTTCTACTGTCACACACAATACCACCGAGGACGTTCGGCCCGATCCAACATAAATATAAACTGTTCACTGCCGAGGGTCGAACGATACGAACCATAGATGCATCTATTTTCCCCGCTCATGAATCATACATGCGATGCGGTCAAATATAAATTTAAGAAATTACCCCGCTCGCGAATCATACATGTGATGCGGTTACACAAAGATCTCATAAATTATTATAGTACTCTTCCATTCTTTTCAAAATACGACATTCATATGAAAACCTTTAAGATCCCATTATTTATCCTCAATTCCAATTCATTTTGAAACATTTAATAAGCACACTCCATTCCGCCCTTCTCAAGGCAAACAATATACATAAAGCAATAACAATATCAACAAGGCATGGTGTAAGCCTAAGACTACCCGGACATAACAGGAATAGTAGCTACGTATGGACTCTCGTCACTTCGTGCATACGTGGCCTCCCACAAAAAACAACACATATTAATTTAGTTCACCTATGGGGTAATTTCCCTCTTACAAGGTTAGAAAGGAGACTTACCTCGTCTCAAAGCCTACTTCCCAATTCAAGAATGCGCTCAAACCTCCAAATTTGACGCCAACGACTCGAAGCTAGTCAAACATTACATAAACTAATCAATCTATGCTCAAAAGTTCATAATTCTACCCTTTAAGTGATTTCCCAACCTAAATTGCAAGATTCTTAAAATTCACCTTCGGGCCCACATGCTCGGGTTTTGGAAATATTTAAAGAAAGTTATTACCCATGATCTAAGGAACATAAATATATGATTATCACTAAGTTTCATGGTCAACTTTGTGGTAAAAATCTCATTCTTGTTAAACCCTAGGTTTTTCATCTAACCCATGATTTCTATTAATTTTCATGTTGAAATCCACCCAAAATTTATGCATTGAACTCACGATAGGTAGAAATTACTTACCTCCCAAAGCTAGGTGGAAATCCCTCCCAAGAAGCTCCAATAATCGCCCAAAGAGTGATAGAAAATGAGTGAAAATGGCTTAAGTCACATATTAATTGAACCTCACTTCCCCAACGATTTTCGCACCTGCGGTGTATAGGCCGCACCTGCGGATCCGCTTTTGCAGACTAGGTGTCTGCTTCTGCGGATTTGGCTGAGCCGGTTGGGGCCGCATCTCTGGACAGGCTCATGCTTTTGTGTAGAAGGAGCCACATCTGCGGAATTGGCTGGGCTGGCTAGGGCCACATCTGCGGACGCTGGTCTCGCACCTGCGAGCTCGCCAACCGCAGGTGCGGTTATGCTAGAACTGGGGAGCTTCAGCTGTTGCTTCAGCTCCCAAAATGGTCTGAGCCTCGTCCGATCGACACTCGGGGCCCCCAGGTCCTGCCCGAACTTACCAACAAGTTTGGAATCACAAGATGGACTCGCTTGAACTCAGGAACGCCCGAAACAACATTAAAACCAAGAATCACACCCTAAAACTAATTGAATCAAACTTAAGAACTTCAAGTTCTTCAATTTACTTCCAATGCGCCGAAACTTACTTATAATACTCGGAATGACACCAAATTTTGTGTGCAAGTCTTAAATGACACTACGGAACTATTCCAGGTCTTAGAATTCGATTTGGACCTCGATATCACCAAAACCCGCTCCATACCAAATTTTAAAGAACTTCTAAAACCTTCAAGAACTAACTTTCACTATTAGGTGCCAAAACGCTCCCGGGTCATCTAAAATCCAATCCGAACATACGCCCAAGTCCGAAATCACCATATGAACCTATTGGAATTGACAAATCCCAATTCCGAGGTCGTTTACTCAAAATGTTGATCGAAGTCAAACTTAGCCTTTCAAGCCAACCTTAAGGAACCAAATGTTCCGATTTTAACCCAAACTCTTTCAAATCCCGAACCAACCATCCTCGTAAGTCATAAATTAGTAAAAGCATGTACGAGAAGTCTTATTTAAAGAAACGGGATTC
Organism: Nicotiana tomentosiformis; assembly: GCF_000390325.3. Lineage (NCBI taxonomy): Eukaryota > Viridiplantae > Streptophyta > Magnoliopsida > Solanales > Solanaceae > Nicotiana > Nicotiana tomentosiformis. Next base: position 106,810,670 of record NC_090816.1, on the reverse strand, counting down.
TATAAAGCAAAATGACCGGTCGGGTCATTACAAATAGTTCTGTATGGTGATTTAAGACTTGCACGCAAAATTTGGTATCATTCTTAGTAGTTTAAGTATGTTTTGGCGCGTTTGGAGTAAGTTGGAAGAACTTGAAGCTCATAAGTTGATTCAATGTGGTTTGGGGTGTGATTATTAGTTTTGATGTTGTTTTATGCGTCCCGAGGATTCGAGCGAGTTTGTTTTATGATTTCAAACTTGTTGGTAAGTTTCGGCGGGGCCCCGGGGGCCTCGGGTGTTAATCGGACAAGGCGCGGACATCATTTAGACTTGGAAACTCAGCTGAAGCACCATGCTTCTGGTATAACCACACCTGCGGAGGGCCAACCACAAGTGCGAGCTAGAAGAAGCGAGCCAACAGTGCAGAAGCGGCCCAACGTGGGCAGCCTGAAATCACAGATGCGGACAAGGCGACCGTAGATGTGGAGACGTAGAAGCGTTCATATGGCCGCAGAAGCGAGAAACCAAGCACAGAAATGGGATCCCATTCACAGAAGAGAAACCTGCCAGCCTAAGGGACTTTCGCAGAAGCGAACCTTAGTCCACAGAAGCGGTGCCGCAAATGCGGCCCAGTGACCACAGGCGTGGAATCGCTAGAGGCAATGTGGTCCTTTTAAAACGGAACTTAGGCTATTTAGGGTTCATTTATTACACACTTGAGTGATTTTGGAGCTTCAAAGAGGTGGACTTCCACCTAGCTAATTGAGGTAAGTAATTTCTATGCAATGTGAGTTTAATACATAGATCATGGATAGATTTTAACATAAAAATTTGTGAAAATTATGGGCTTAGATGAATAACCCTAGGTTTTGATAAACAAGGGATTTAACCACGAGAATGGTTATGGAATTGAGGGAAAATTACATATTTGAGTCCGTGAAGTTATGGGTAACAACTTTCTTCAAAAATTTTCGGAATTCGGGCATACGGTCCCCACGATGAATTTTAGGAATCCTTTAATTGGGGTTGGGTAATCACTATAATAGTTAGAATATGAACGTTTGAACGTGTATTGATTGATTTACACAACATTTGACTAGTTTCGGATTATTCGGCACAAAGCTGAGGCTTTAGAGGGAATTTGAGGCCGGAAAGTGAACCTTGAGATGAGGTAAGTCTCTTGTCTAACCTTGTAAGAGGAAAATTACCCCATAGGTGATTTGAGTTAATGTTTGCTTCTAATTGTGGGGGCTACGTACATATGAAGTGACGAGAGTCCGTGCGTAGATACTACGTATGCTTATGTCTGGATAGTTTTTGGACCCAAATCATGATTTATTTGAAATGTTTGCACCCTACTTGCTAATTAAAGTGCTTAAATTATATTAGAATTTGTGAGAGAAATTGTGAAAGGCCGTTAATGGAATTTGTTTTACATTGTGCATTAGCCTTTAATAACATTTAAGTCAAATGCTATAAAGTATCCTCTCTTCTTGTAGAGCGGGCCGAACGCCTCGACAATAGATAGATGCATCTATGGTTTGTGCCGCTCCACCCTCGGTAGTGTACACATTATTCTGGATAGGGCCGTACGACCTCGGCATAATCGTGCATGGTAACACTCGATGTGCAATCATATATTTGATATCCTTCCCTGACTTGAGAGGCAAAATATTATCAGATGGAAATTTATTTGGAACTTACCATGTGTGAAAGGTTTATTTACCTTTACTTATTATTGAGTTATTGTTATTATATACATAACTCGTGCTCATTTAGACTCCTGTAGTTTCCTTATTATTAGCCCATAATAAGTGTCGATGGCGACCCCTCGTCACTACTTCTTCGAGGTTAAACTTGATACTTACTGGGTATAGGGCAAGGGAGGGCTCCAGCGCATGGTAGAGGACGAGGACGCCCCAGAGTTGCTCCAGTGGATCTAGTAGAGGATCATATTATTAAGGAGCAGGGCGAGGTGCCTGCATCAGAGCTTACCTTGGTGGATTTCATGTCCCCATCGGTATTCCAGGAGGTCATGGGCCGTATGCTACTATTCATGGATTCTATGACTCAGGCTGGTTTATTTCCAGCAGACCCTGCCATATCTCAGGTAGGAAGGGGAGTACAGACCCCTACAACTCAGGCTCCGGGGCACGCGATTGTCGTATATCAGACCCCAGGTGCACTACCCGTGGTCGGAGCTCAGACAGTTGTAGCAGCTATACCTGAGCCCATACCTGCTGCGGCCGGCGATTCGCATAGGCTATTTGACAGGTGGACCAGGCTATAGCCTCCTATCTTTGGAGGTAAGCAACATGAGGACCCCAGGACTTTATTGACCGGTACGGGGACAGACTGCACAACATGAGAATATTGGAGTCTCATGGGGTGGATTTTACTACTTTCCAGCTAGAGGGCAGGGCCCGTAGATGGTGGGAGTCATATCTTTTCTGCTGACCAGCAGGGTCTCCTCCCATGACTTGGGACCAATTCACACGCCTCTGCTTGGACAGGCATATTCCACCATCTCAGAGGGAAGAGTTGCGATTTCAGTTCGAGCAGCTCTAGCAGGGCCACTTGTCAGTAACCAACTATGAGGCGAGATTCTCTGAGTTATCTCGCCATGCACTTTTGATACGTCTGACCGAAGTAGAGAGAGTGTGGAGGTTTGTTTCTGGTTTGCACTCTGCTATCCAGGCATGGTAGAGGACGAGGACGCCCCAGAGTTGCTCCAGTGGATCTAGTAAAGGACCATATTATTAAGGAGCAGGGCGAGGTGCCTGCAACAGAGCTTGCCTTGGTGGATTTCATGTCCCCATCGGTATTCCAGGAGGTCATGGGCCGTATGCTACGGTTCATGGATTCTATGACTCAGGCTGGTTTATTTCCAGCAGACCCTGCCACATCTCAGGTAGGAGGGGGAGTACATACCCCTACAACTCAGGCTCCAGGGCACGCGATTGTCGTATATCAGACTCCGGGTGCACTACCCGTGGCCGGAGCTCAGACAGTTGTAGCAGTTATACCTGAGCCCATACCTGCTGCGGCCGGCGATCCGCATAGGCTATTTGATAGGTGGACCAGGCTATAGCCTCCTATCTTTGGAGGTAAGCAACATGAGGACCCCAGGACTTTATTGACCGGTACGGGGACAGACTGCACAACATGAGGATATTAGAGTCTCATGGGGTGGATTTTACTACTTTCCAGCTAGAGGGCAGGGCCCGTAGATGGTGGGAGTCATATCTTTTCTGCAGACCAGCAGGGTCTCCTCCCATGACTTGGGACCAATTCACATGCCTCTTCTTGGACATGCATATTTTACCCTCTCAGAGGGAAGAGTAGCGATTTCAGTTCGAGCAGCTCTAGTAGGGCCACTTGTCAGTAACCGACTATGAGGCGAGATTCTCTGAGTTATCTCGCCATGCACTTTTGATAGTTTTGACCGAAGCAGAGAGAGTGCGGAGTTTTGTTTCTGGTTTGCACTCTGCTATCCAGGCCACTATGGCCTGAGAGGTAGAGATGGAGACTTCTTACGAGCTAGTTATGGATTACCTATGATTATAACACCAGCTGTCCCACCAGCCATCCAGCTGCCCAGAGGTGGAGGGCAGGTGGGTAGGGGTCGTCCTAAAGGTGGAGGCCAGCCAGGTGGCACTCTAGCTAGATTCTATGCTTTTCCGGCCAGACCAGATGCAGTGGCCTCAGATGCTATGATCACAGTTATTATTTCTGTCTGCGGTAGGGATGCTTCAATATTATTTGATCCAGGGTATACATATTCATATGCTTTGTCTCTGTTTTCTCATTACTTGGGTGTTCCTCGTGAGTCCTTGGGTACTCCTATTTATTTGTCCACACCAATGGGCAATTATGTTGTTATGCATTGGATCTATCGGTCCTGCATTGTTACATTCTGTGGTTATGAGACTAAAGCGGATCTTCTGTTGCTTGATATGACCGAATTTGAGGTCATCCTGGGCATGGATTGGTTATCTCTACATCATGCCATCCTTTATTTCCAGGCTAAGACAGTTACTTTTGTGATGCCAGATTTTCCTACATTGGAGTGGAAGGGTTAGTCTGTCAGTACACTTGTCAGGTTATTTCTTTTTTGAAGGCTTGACACATAGTCGAGAAGGGTTGCTTGGCTTATCTAGCCTTTGTTCGGGATACTACCATAGAGACTTCGACGATTGATTTAGTGCCCGTGGTTCGGGAGTTCTCCGATGTGTTTCCTTCTAATCTTCCAGGCATGCCACCAGATCGCAATATCGATTTCTGTATTGATTTGGCTCCAAGTACCTAGCCTATATTTATTGCATTGTACCGCATGGCTACAAGGGAGTTGAAGGAGCAGCTCAAGGAATCCTTCAATTGGGATTGGGTAATCACTATAATAGTTAGAATATGAACGTTTGAACATGTATTGATTGATTTACACAACATTTGACTAGTTTCGGATTATTTGGCACAAAGCTGAGGCTTTAGAGGGAATTTGAGGCTGGAAAGTGAACCTTGAGATGAGGTAAGTCTCTTGTCTAACCTTGTAAGAGGGAAATTACCCCATAGGTGATATGAGTTAATGTTTGCTTCTAATTCTGGGGGCTACGTACGTATGAAGTGACGAGAGTCCGTGCGTAGATACTACTTATGCTTATGTCTGGGTAGTTTTTGGACCCAAATCATGATTTATTTGAAATGTTTGCACCCTACTTGCTAATTAAAGTGCTTAAATTATATTAGAATTTGTGAGAGAAATTGTGAAAGGCCGTTAATGGAATTTGTTTTACATTGTGCATTAGCCTTTAATAATGTTTAAGTCAAATGCTATAAAGTATCCTCTCTTCTTGTAGAGCGGGCCGATCGCCTCGACAATAGATAGATGCATCTATGGTTTGTGCCGCTCGACCCTCGGTAGTGTACACATTATTCTGGATGGGGCTGTACAACCTTGGCATAATCGTGCATGGTAACACTCGATGTGTAATCATATATTTGATATCCTTCCCTGACTTGAGAGGCAAAATATTATCAGATGGAAATTTATTTGGAACTTACCATGTGTGAAAGGTTTATTTACCTTTACTTATTATTGAGTTATTGTTATTATATACATAACTCTTGCTCATTTAGACTCCTGTAGTTTCCTTATTATTAGCCCATAGTAAGTGTCGATGGCGACCCCTCGTCACTACTTCTTCGAGGTTAAACTTGATACTTACTGGGTATAGGGCAAGGGAGGGCTCCAGCGCATGGTAGAGGACGAGGATGCCCCAGAGTTGCTCCAGTGGATCTAGTAGAGGATCATATTATTAAGGAGCAGGGCGAGGTGCCTGCAGCAGAGCTTGCCTTGGTGGATTTCATGTCCGCATCGGTATTCCCGGAGGTCATGGGCCGTATGCTACTATTCATGGATTCTATGACTCAGGCTGGTTTATTTCCAGCAGACCCTGCCACATCTCAGGTAGGAAGGGGAATACAGACCCCTACAACTCAGGCTCCGGGGCACGCGATTGTCGTATATCAGACCCCAGGTGTACTACCCGTGGTCGGAGCTCAGACAGTTGTAGCAGCTATACCTGAGCCCATACCTGCTGCGGCCGGCGATCCGCATAGGCTATTTGACAGGTGGACCAGGCTATAGCCTCCTATCTTTGGAGGTAAGCAACATGAGGACCCCAGGACTTTATTGACCGGTACGGGGACAAACTACACAGCATGAGAATATTGGAGTCTCATGGGGTGGATTTTACTACTTTCCAGCTAGAGGGCAGAGCCCATAGATGGTGGGAGTCATATCTTTTCTGCAGACCAACAGGGTCTCCTCCCATGACTTGGGACCAATTCACACGCCTCTGCTTGGACAGGCTTATTCCACCCTCTCAGAGGGAAGAGTTGCGATTTCAGTTCGAGCAGCTCTAGCAGGGCCACTTGTCAGTAACCAACTATGAGGCGAGATTCTCTGAGTTATCTCGCCATGCACTTTTGATACTTCTGACCAAAGTAGAGAGAGTGCGGAGGTTTGTTTCTGGTTTGCACTCTGCTATCCAGGCCACTATGGCCTGAGAGGTAGAGATGGATACTTCTTATGAGCTAGTTATAGATTACCTATGATTGTAACACCAGCTGCCTCACCAGCCTTCCAGCTACCCAGAGGTGGATGGCAGGTGGGTAGGGGTCATCCTAAAGGTGGAGGCTAGTTGGGTGGAGGCCAGCCAGGTGGCACTCTAGCTAGATTCTATGCTTTTCCGGCCAGACCAGATGTAGTGGCCTCAGATGCCATGATCACAGGTATTATTTCTGTCTGCGGTAGGGATGCTTCAATATTATTTGATCCAGGGTATACATATTCATATGCTTCGTCTCTGTTTTCTCATTACTTGGGTGTTCCTCGTGAGTCCTTGGGTACTCCTATTTATTTGCCCACACCAATGGGCAATTATGTTGTTATGCATTGGATCTATCGGTCCTGCATTGTTACATTCTGTGGTTATGAGACTAGAGCGGATCTTCTGTTGCTTGATATGACCGAATTTGAGGTCATCCTGGGCATGGATTGGTTATCTCTACATCATGCCATCCTTTATTTCCAGGCTAAGACAGTTACATTTGTGATGCTAGATTTTCCTACATTGGAGTGGAAGGGTTAGTCTGTCAGTACACTTGTCAGGTTATTTCTTTTTTGAAGGCTTGACACATAGTCGAGAAGGGTTGCTTGGCTTATCTAGCCTTTGTTCGGGATACTACCATAGAGACTTCGGCGATTGATTTAGTGCCCGTGGTTCGGGAGTTCTCCAATGTGTTTCCTTCTAATCTTCCAGGCATGCCACCAGATCGCGATATCGATTTCTGTATTGATTTGGCTCCAAGTACCCAGCCTATATTTATTGCATTGTACCGCATGGCTACAAGAGAGTTGAAGGAGCAGCTCGAGGAATCCTTCAATTGGGGTTGGGTAATCACTATAATAGTTAGAATATGAACGTTTGAACGTGTATTGATTGATTTACACAACATTTGACTAGTTTCGGATTATTTGGCACAAAGCTGAGCTTTAGAGGGAATTTGAGGCTGGAAAGTGAACCTTGAGATGAGGTAAGTCTCTTGTCTAACCTTGTAAGAGGGAAATTACCCCATAGGTGATTTGAGTTAATGTTTTCTTCTAATTGTGGGGGCTACGTACGTATGAAGTGACGAGAGTCCATGCATAGATACTACTTATGCTTATGTCTGGGTAGTTTTTGGACCCAAATCATGATTTATTTGAAATGTTTGCACCCTACTTGCTAATTAAAGTGCTTAAATTATATTAGAATTTGTGAGAGAAATTGTGAAAGGCCGTTAATGGAATTTGTTTTACATTGTGCATTAGCCTTTAATAATGTTTAAGTCAAATGCTATAAAGTATCCTCTCTTCTTGTAGAGAGGGCCGAACGCCTCGACAATAGATAGATGCATCTATGGTTTGTGCCGCTCGACCCTCGGTAGTGTACACATTATTCTGGATGGGGCTGTACAACCTTGGCATAATCGTGCATGGTAACACTCGATGTGTAATCATATATTTGATATCCTTCCCTGACTTGAGAGGCAAAATATTATCAGATGGAAATTTATTTGGAACTTACCATGTGTGAAAGGTTTATTTACCTTTACTTATTATTGAGTTATTGTTATTATATACATAACTCTTGCTCATTTAGACTCCTGTAGTTTCCTTATTATTAGCCCATAGTAAGTGTCGATGGCGACCCCTCGTCACTACTTCTTCGAGGTTAAACTTGATACTTACTGGGTATAGGGCAAGGGAGGGCTCCAGCGCATGGTAGAGGACGAGGACGCCCCAGAGTTGCTCCAGTGGATCTAGTAGAGGATCATATTATTAAGGAGCAGGGCGAGGTGCCTGCATCAGAGCTTACCTTGGTGGATTTCATGTCCCCATCGGTATTCCAGGAGGTCATGGGCCGTATGCTACTATTCATGGATTCTATGACTCAGGCTGGTTTATTTCCAGCAGACCCTGCCATATCTCAGGTAGGAAGGGGAGTACAGACCCCTACAACTCAGGCTCCGGGGCACGCGATTGTCGTATATCAGACCCCAGGTGCACTACCCGTGGTCGGAGCTCAGACAGTTGTAGCAGCTATACCTGAGCCCATACCTGCTGCGGCCGGCGATTCGCATAGGCTATTTGACAGGTGGACCAGGCTATAGCCTCCTATCTTTGGAGGTAAGCAACATGAGGACCCCAGGACTTTATTGACCGGTACGGGGACAGACTGCACAACATGAGAATATTGGAGTCTCATGGGGTGGATTTTACTACTTTCCAGCTAGAGGGCAGGGCCCGTAGATGGTGGGAGTCATATCTTTTCTGCCGACCAGCAGGGTCTCCTCCCATGACTTGGGACCAATTCACACGCCTCTGCTTGGACAGGCATATTCCACCATCTCAGAGGGAAGAGTTGCGATTTCAGTTCGAGCAGCTCTAGCAGGGCCACTTGTCAGTAACCAACTATGAGGTGAGATTCTCTGAGTTATCTCGCCATGCACTTTTGATACGTCTGACCGAAGTAGAGAGAGTGTGGAGGTTTGTTTCTGGTTTGCACTCTGCTATCCAGGCCACTATGGCCTGAGAGGTAGAGATGGATACTTCTTACGAGCTAGTTATAGATTACCTATGATTGTAACACCAGCTGCCTCACCAGCCGTCCAGCTACCTAGAGGTGGAGGGCAGGTGGGTAGGGGTCATCCTAAAGGTGGAGGCCAGTTGGGTGGAGGCCAGCCAGGTGGCACTCTAGCTAGATTCTATGCTTTTCCGGCCAGACCAGATGCAGTGGCCTCAGATGCCATGATCACAGGTATTATTTCTGTCTGCGGTAGGGATGCTTCAATATTATTTGATCTAGGGTATATATATTCATATGCTTTGTCTCTATTTTCTTATTACTTGGGTGTTCCTCGTGAGTCCTTGGGTACTCCTGTTTATTTGTCCGCACCAATGGGCAATTATGTTGTTATGCATTGGATCTATCGGTCCTGTATTGTTACATTCTGTGGTTATGAGACTAGAGCGGATCTTCTGTTGCTTGATATGACCGAATTTGAGGTCATCCTGGGCATGGATTAGTTATCTCTACATCATGCCATCCTTTATTTCCATGCCAAGACAGTTACTTTTGTGATGCCAGATTTTCCTACATTGGAGTGGAAGGGTTAGTCTGTCAGTACACCTGTCAGGTTATTTCTTTTTTGAAGGCTCGACACATAGTCGAGAAGGGTTGCTTGGATTATCTAGCCTTTGTTTGAGATACTACCACAGAGACTTCGGCGATTGATTCAGTGCCCGTGGTCCGGGAGTTCTCCGATGTGTTTCCTTCTAATCTTCCAGGCATGCTACCAGATCGCGATATCGATTTCTGTATTGATTTGGCTCCAAGTACCCAGCATATATCTATTGCATTGTACTGCATGTCTCCAAGAGAGTTGAAGGAGCAGCTCGAGGAGTTTCTAGCAAAAGGGTTCGCCAGACTAAGTGTATCGCCTTGGGGTGCATCCGTAAGGCGATACAATGCAATAGATATAGGCTGGGTACTTAGAGCCAAATCAATACAGAAATCGATATCGCGATCTGGTGGAATGCCTGGAAGATTAGAAGAAAACACATCGGAGAACTCCCGGACCACGGGCACTGAATCAATCGCTGAAGTCTCTGTGGTAGTATCCCGAACAAAGGCTAGATAAGCCAAGCAACCCTTCTCAACTATGTGTCGAGCCTTCAAAAAAGAAATAACCTGACAAGTGTACTGACACATATTGATGACTTGTTTGACAAGTTGCAGGGTGTTCTCTAAGATCGACTTGAGATTGGGGTACCATCAGCTGAAGATTCGGGATTCTGATGTCCCGAAGATGGCTTTCTGGACTAGATATGTCCATTATGAGTTTCTAGTAATGTCCTTTGGCTTGACTAATGCCCCGACGACATTTATAGATTTGATGAATAGGGTGTTCAACCCATATATCGATTCGTTTGTTATTGTCTTCATTGAAGACATTTTGATCTACACGCGTAGCGTGGAGGAGCACGAGCAGCATTTGAGAGTGGTACTTCAAACCTTGCGGGAATAGAAGCTATATGCTAAGTTCTCCAAGTGTGAGTTCTGGCTAGATTCTATGGCATTCTTGGGACATGTTGTATCATGCGAGGGTATATAAGGTTGATCCCAAGAAGATCGAGGCAGTTCAGAGTTGGCCTCATCCTACCACAGCGACTGAGATCAGGAGCTTCCTGGGGTTTGCAGGTTATTATCATCGGCTTGTGGAGGGCTTCTCCTCTATTGCAGCACCTTTGACTAGATTGACCCAGAAGGGTGCCACGTTCCGATGGTCTGATGATTGCGAGGCGACCTTTCAGAAGCTCAAGACCGCATTGACTTCAGCACCAGTGTTAGTGTTTCCTTCCGGCTCAGGGATATATATGATGTATTGAGATGCTTCACGCGTTGGTTTGGGTTTGTATTAATGCAGGAGGGGCGAGTTATTGCAGATGCTTCATGTCAGTTGAAGCCCCATGAGAAGAATTACCCTGTATACGATTTGGAGTTGGCCGTGATTGTTCATGCTCTTAAGATCTGGAGGCATTATCTTTATGGGGTGTCCTGCGAGGTTTACATCGATCATCGCAGCTTGCAACATTTGTTTAAGCAGAGGGATCTTAATTTGAGGCAGCGCATGTGGCTTGAGTTACTGAAGGATTATGATATTACCATCCTTTATCATCCGGGCAAGTAGAACATAGTTGCAGATGCCTTGAGTAGAAAGGCGGAGAGCATGGGTAGTTTGGCATTCATTTCAACGGAGGAGAGGCAACTAGCTTTGGACATTCAGTCCTGGGCTAACAGACTTGTGAGGTTGGATATTTCAGAGCCCGACCGAGTTCTTGCATGCGTCGTCGCTCAGTCTTCACTATTTGAGCAGATCAAGGCTCGCCAGTTTGATGATCTGTACTTGTTGGTCCTCAGAGAGACGGTACTATAGGGTGGTGCCAAGGAAGTTACTCTTGGTGAGGATGGTTGTTACACCCCATGTTTTTGTACGTGAAAGTATGTCGTAAGTCAATTGATGTAAGCTTGAAAATGAGATCCTCTTTGAAAGTATATGAAGTGATTTGATGTTGTTACACCCTGTACTTCAGACGTCACTGTCATTATAGGATTATCTAATGTAAGATCAAAAAGGACTAAATCCTTCTACAAGGATAAGAAAGGTTACCGAAGTCTTAAGTAAGTTAAGATGAATAAGAGACTTGTTAACCATGATTTAAATAAGTTTCAAGTCATGATATGACTATATATGCTGTTTGGATATGAAATATAAAGTTTGGGAAAAATCGGATGTAAGTTGCGGAAAAATCGACTAAGGATTTGCCTTGTAATGAAGCCTTTTGAGCAATACATTTCGTATGCTTTATGATGTCTTTTTGGGACATATTATTTACCAAATTGAAGGTCTTTGAGTCTAGTTTCTAGCTCATTAAACCTTTCATCGATACTACATCGAAGTAGAGGGATATCCGCAGTTTTGCGAGACTACGCAAGCAACTCGGTTGGGACCCACTTGAGACGACCACCGACCTTACGTCTTTTAAAAGATGTCTCAGCCTCATTTCGGGTCATTTCTCACCCAAATTTCGTCCAAAATCTCTCCAAAACCCTCCCTAACATATCCCAAGTTCCCAAGAACCAAACTCAAGGAAATTCAACTCAAATCATCATCAAAGGTGTTAAAGACTACAAAAGAATGCTTCTATGATGTTGTGGTGTGATTGAGGGCTATTGTGTGCTAAGTTGAGATAGGTTTTCGAGTTGTAGCTGCTGTCCAAGGAATGTATAACATCTTATTGATTGTGCTTAAGGTTAATCTTGTATTGTTTGTGTTGTTTGAGTGAAAAACAATAAGATAGTATTTGAAAGAACATGGGATACGGTTGTCTTTTTGGTTGGATTATTTTATGGCTAAATATATGGTTTGTGGTGCCTGGAAATTATGAGAAATAATTTGATACTGTTGTGTCTGCTGTTTTTAAGCTTTTATAGGTGTTAATTAAGTTGATTGAAGAAGAAAATATAAATAAACAAGTGATTGACGATAAAAATTAAGGTGCTAGACGTATGGGGCTGTTTTGGAAGGCATTTTGTGGATGTTTTGAACTAGAAATAATATAGTACATATAAGTATGATGTTTTGAAGGTTGTAAACTAATTTATGGAATAAGAGTTGGATTTAATTTATATCTTGTTATGAGTAAAAATGAGCTTGCCGCTCAATATGATTGTTAAGATAATCAGAGAAACTCATATTGAATTATATTGTTGTTGCTGCTATTGTTGGTTATAGTTGTTGTTGTTGGCTATTGATGAACTTTAGTGGTCTTTGGGATGTATTAAAAATAGGGAAGTTGCTGCCCGATTTTCCTTAAGCCATACGACTAGCCAAATATGATGGTACGACAATATCATTTCACTTGTTGTAGATGCAATAAGTTGTGTTGAGCTTTGTTGAGTAATAAGGAAGAGATCATACATGTATGTTAAGGCTATCCCTTATTTCCTTTTGACATGATCCATATGATACAAACGAAACGAGCAAACACACAACTTTCACAAATGACTCTATTCTTAGAAGTACTAGGAGTGCCTATGTTCTTGATTCTCCATGTGTCCTATTATTATATATTCTGTTCATGGGTATCCGAAAAATACGTAAGTTGCTAAAGTTTATTCGAACGCATATTGATCTTATGACATTCCGAAAAATCTTACTGACTTACTTCATTATGCATTTCATTTATTTATACATGTATATTGACCCATGACCAGCTGGCATTATATACGCGTATATTATATGTATATGGGATATGGGAAAAGGATATGGCATTATATACGCACCACCACCTGATCAACTGGTATACGTTGATGATTTTGCCCACAGTGGCTGGGATGATATGATAGGATGCCCTCAGAGACGTAATGATGTTATGTACGCATATACCTTTGCATGGTATGGCATTTATATACACATGCATGATATTATAAAATTTTCATGATTCACAGAGCTATTCAGAATTACAGGTTGAGTTATTTACTCTATGTTTCTTTCATATCATTTATATACTACTGTCATGCCTTACATACTCAGTACTTTATTTGTACTGACATCCCTTTTGCCTGGGGACGCTGCGTTTTATGCTCGCAGGTCCCGATAGACAGGTTGAGAGTCCTCCTAGTAGGGTATCAGCTCAGCGGAAGGAGTTGGTGCATCCACTTACTTCGAAGTTGCCTATCTGGTCAATATGATTTTGACATGTATTGATTGGTATGGTGGCGCCATATCTCAAACTTTAAGACATTTATGTACTTGTAGAGTCTTGTAGACAGATGTCATGTATATGGATATTTGTATGGCCTTGTCGGCCTATGTTTTGAGTATACAAATGATTATGTCGGCCTTATAGTCCTGTATGTTGCATGCATATGCTTCTATATCATGTTGGGTCATCCGTGTCGAGTATTCTCTTATGTTTAATTCTAGTTATCTCATGACGGTCTTTCCGGTTCATTTACCCATGATAGTGTGATAAGAAGGATACGTTACGGTGGTACTCGCTTGAGTTAGGCACCGGGTTCCCATCGCGGCCCTACAGTTTGGGTCGTGACAAAAGTGGTATCAGAGCAGTTCTGTCCTAGGGAGTCTACAAGTCGTTTCTAGTAGAGTCTTATTTATGGGTGTATTGTGCACCATACTTATTAGCAGGAGGCTACAGGGCATTTAGGGCTGTCACTCTTTCTTCTTACTCTAGATCGTGTGGTAGAGCTCAGTTGTAAGAATTCAAACTCCTAAATTTTATTTTATTAGTAATACAACGATACCTACATCCAGAAAGACAGCTGGTAAGAGATTGAATGTGGCTGTGGAAGAGTTGAGTCTGAAGAACTCGATTTTGCATCATGCTTATGATGAGTAAATGTGAGGTCTTTAGCAGATCATGTGTGTACTAAGATGTGTATGCTTCTTGATAAGGATCCCTAAGGCAAGAATATCTATCCACCCATATGATAAAAAGAAATAAGAGAATCAGAAGGTAGATACAAGTGTCGGCAAGTAAAAGAAGCAAGATGAAGAAGGGCACAAAGTACCTAGTTAATGAAGATTATCAGTATTTGCAATTCAGACAGATAAATACAAGCATTATGAGTTACTTTCAACAGTAACAGAATTATATACAATTGGCCACACTCATCTTAATTGTGCCCTATGGGAGACAACAAATATAGTTTAAGAGAAGGATAGGATATCAGGATCCAACTAGGGTTAGAGTAACCCAAAAATGGTGGATGGATTGTTATCATTAGCTAACATTTTCGAAGATAGTGCAAATATGGTAATAGATCTCCTTGTGAGACACCCAGATGGTGAACTCTAAAATAGTACAGTCAGATATGAATACTAAAATGTTCAAAAATTTCAGCAGATAGGCAGTGGAATCCTAGAAGGGATAAATATTTACCTTATTATGACTCCCGCCCATAGGAAAAAAGAGAATGTTAGGCGACCCGAAGAGCCAGTAAGATGAATCAAGGGGAGCTAAAAGTGAAAGAATCTTTTGTTGAAGTTTTCAGAATAAAGTGATAGACAGAAATATTAGCGGGAGAATAGGAAGATAGTAAACGAAGCATCATGAGTAAGATGTGATATATGGGTGATAACAGTAAATTAAAATATGACACGATGACAGAGTCTATAGTCAAGTGAAGGAAAAGACAAGAGGAGACATGCCTTGAAACAATAGAAGAGTATAAGCCATAAAATCATATCCTTCTTTCGAGAAATAAGTTGGTGACTCCAACATGATTACCAGAAGGAAACGTTAGACCCCAGAGTAATAAAAATTAGTATGAGCTGGTGAACAAGATAAAATTAATATGAATTAGGGACTGAATGATTTGACAATAGCCGGCATAATGAGAATTTTAGAGATCACGTTCCGACGATAATAGAATGGACAACAGAAGAATAACCTTTAAAGGTCATTCAGGAAGACGCTTCCCTAAAGAGAACATTGTGAGCAAAGTTAAGCTTAAGGGACTAAGTGCGCCAGTTACACTAGGTGTCACCCTCGTGCGTAAGAACTTTAGTCATCCTTGGTATAGAAGGGTTACCGCAAGTCGGGTAAGATGTCAGTAAAGATGTGAAAATATGCCAAAGATGAAGAGGTAACTATGGAATAGCAAAGAAAGAATGCGGTAAAAAAGTGAAAGGAATGTGATTGCATTTATTTGGATCCTACAGATATGATATGACTCTAGAACATTATGCAAGCATAACGCCGGGGAGAGGCAGTAAGGGTTCCACACCAGATGATACTGATAAATAAGTGGGAATGAACACTCGATACATAAGGAGCAGTACGAGAGGTAAGTTAAGACAAAGGACATTACCCAAGAGAGGTTACACAGAATATAGATATGAGAATGGACCAACGAGTAGTCTGTAGTGGATTTAGGAAGAGTCTAGTTATGGCTAGACCAGAGGATACAAATAAATCAACAGATCATGCAAGATAAACATAGTGAACCCCAACATAGGGAATCCGGTCTCGCAGATACGAGATTGCAATTGTTGAAAATTTTTTAGATTGGAGTTGGGGTAGTTAAAGGTACTGTATAAGTGTTCCAGAAATAAAAGAGAGTGCCACTGGGGAGACATTCAAAATTTCAGTTCAGAAGCTACCCTACGAGCACAAGGGCATGGAGGTATGTAACTAAGGATAATTATAGGCAAGTAAGAACATCAAAGATTCCTTCGGGTATGCGATGTAATAAGCTCGTAGCTTTATAGGAGTCAGAGGGTCTCCACTATGTACTACCCCGAAAGACTAGTTGAGAAAATAAGGAAGAAGGCTTCAACCTAAGCATAGTGACATAAAGAAGAAATGGTCTTGTAACAATAGTCTCACTACAATATTGTATACACTCCATAAGAAAGTGGCACCATCGTGGCTAATGAACGGGAAGTAAAAATCAAAGGTGATATTTGAGATCATATGAGTTATAGAAAATTCCAGTATTCGTGGGCAACAAGATAAGCCAAGTATTCATGCAACAAGTGGCAGAACGACCAGGAAAAGTAATTGCTTATATTTAAAGACAACTAAGAAGGCACGAAAGGAAATCTATAGTGCTAGTAATTTAAAGGAAGATTGCGAGTAGTATACACAGATATGTGTAGGTTGCAAGCTAAAGTATGATAGACCAACAAGGTTTTAGGTAGACAAGAGTAAGGTTATAAAAAGGTGAGTGAGAAGGTGACAAGAATAGGTAAGGCCTCGAGATTAAGCCTATCAAAACAAGAGAGATGATGGTTTTCATAAGTTATAGAAAGCTCGGTACAGTCTAAAGGAAATCAGAGGAGTCTAAGAATATGAGCAATTAGAAGAGATGAAATGCTGCCCTGGTAGTAGAATAAGGGTGTAATGGTGATAGATAAGAGGATGGCGTTTAGGCTTTTGAATGAGTAATGATTTTAAGAAAAGGGATTTCATGAATTGCGTGGGATTAAAATACCCATATAAGATGAATCACGCCGGGATGCTATGAAATACGATTATTAAAGTATAGTATCACCCCTAGGTGGATCAGTAAAATCACTTCAGATGTTCCCTGATGAGACGTGAGCCCTAGTGATAATATATTACGTAAGAGGTCTCAAGTTATCAATGGTAGATATAGATAAACATTAAGGTGAATCAACAATAGATGGATAAAAATTTCAAAGTATAAGAGGAGGTTATGATGCCATTCTTTAGATGAAAAGTAATAAGGAAGCACTAAAGGACTTAAATTTATACATATAGCATAAGCAGCGAGAGAGTAACCTGGAGTTGGGTAGCAGACCTAGGTAGTAATAAATCGAAGTAAGTGTTATGGTATAGTATAACCTACCTAGATGCAGTAAATCCATAATGACAGATAACCAAGACTAGGAAACAAAATATAGCAATAGTGGTACATTCAACAAAGTACCAAGCGAAGAACTTCAATATACCTATAGATGCCCAGAGGGACAGCTTGTCATAGTCCTGTATATGTTCATAAAGTGAGTCCTAGAGATTGGATAAAAGCTAGAGGAAAATGAGAGAAGAGTCGCATAGGCACACATAAAAGGATAAAGTCGTACAGACTCCATGATAGAAGGTAGCAATAGTTACGAGATTGGAAGAATTCTAACCACGAGTCGTGGCGTGAGAAAGAGGCCTAAAGAGGGGGAATGCCCTGGCCCTTGGATTTATTCATAGAACAATTTCCTAGATGGCAAAGGAAAATATTAAAGTATTCATAAGAGCCATAGGTTATGAGAATGATAAGCGCACCAGTCAACATTCGAGGACGAATGTTCCAAAGGGGGGAATGATGTTACACCCCATATTTTTGTACGTGAAAGTATGTCGTAAGTAAATTGATGTAAGCGTGAAAATGAGATCCTCTTTAAAAGTATATGAAGTGATTTAATGTTATTACACCCCGTACTTCAGACGTCACTGTCATTATAGGATTATCTAATGTAAGCTCAAAAAGGAGGAAATCCTTCTACAAGGATAAGAAAGGTTACCGAAGTTTTAAGTAAGTTAAGATAAATAAGAGACTTGTTAATCATTATTTAAATGAGTTTAAAGTCATTATATGACTATATATGATATTTGGATATGAAATATAAAGTTTGAAAAAAATCGGATTTAAGTTGCGGAAAAACCGAATAAGGATTTTCCTTGTAATGAAGCTTTTTGAGAAATATATTTCGTAAGATTTATGATGTCTTTTTGGGACATATTATATAAAAATTTGAAGGTCTTTGAGGCTATCTTCCAACGCATTAAACCGTTCATCGATACGATATCAAAGTAGAGAGATATCCGCGGTTTTGCGAGACTGCGCAAGTAGCTCGGTTGGGACCCACTTGAGACGACCACCGACCTTACGTCTTTTAAAAGATGTTTCAGCCTCATTTCGGGTCATTTCTCACCCAAATTTTGTCCAAAATCTTTCCAAAACCCTCCCTAACATATCCCAAGATCCCAAGAACCAAACTTAAGGGAAATCAACTCAAATCATCATCAAAGGTGTTAAAGACTACAAAAGAATGCTTCTATGATGTTGTGGTGTGATTGAGGGCTATTGTGTGCTAAGTTGAGATAGGTTTTCAAGTTGTATCTGCTTTCCAAGGTATGTATAACATCTTATTAATTGTTCCTAAGGTTAATCTTGTGTTGTTTGAGTGAAAAACAATAAGATAGCACTTGAAAGAACATAGGATACGATGGTCTTTTCAGTTGGACTGTTTTGTGGCTAAATATATGGTTTGTGGTGGCTGGAAATTGTGTGAAATAATTTGATAATATTGTGTCTGCTGTTGTTAAGCTTTTATAGGTGTTAATTAAGTTGATTGAAGAAGAAAAGATAAAAAAACAAGTGATTGATGATAAAAAAATAAGGTGCTAGATGTATGAGGCTATTTTGGAAGGCATTTTGTGGATGTTTTGAACTAGAAATAATATAGTACATATATGTATGATGTTCTGAAGGTTGTAAAATAATTTATGGAATAAGATTTGGATTAAATTTATATCTTGTTATGAGTAAAAACGAGCTTGCCGCTCAATATGATTGTTAAGATAATCGGAGAAACTCATATTGTATTATATTTTTGTTGTTGCTATTGTTGGTTATAGTTGTTTTTGTTGGATTGTTGATGACCCTTAGTGGTCTTTGGGATGTATTAAAAATAGTAAAGTTGCTTCCCGATTTTCCTTAAGCCATACGACTAGCAAAATACGATGGTACAACATTATATGTTAACGGCAATATCATTTCACTTGTTGTAAATGCAAGGAGTTGTGTTGATCTTGGTTGAGTAATAAGGAAGACATCATACAGGTATGTTAAGGCTATACCTTCTTTACTTTTGGCATGATCCATATGATACAAACGAACCAAGCAAACACACAACTTTCACAAATGACTCTATTCTTAGAAGTACTTGGGGTGCCTATGTTCTTGATTCCCCATGTGTCCTATTATTATATCTTCTATTCATGGGTATCAGAAAAATACGTAAGTTGCTAAAGTTTATCCGAAGGCATATTAATCTTATGACATTCCGAGAAATCTTATTGACTTACTTCATTATTCATTTCATTCATTTATACATGTACATTGACCCATGACCAGATGGCGTTATATACGCGTATATTATATGTATATGGGATTTGGAAAAAGGTTATGGTGTTATATATGCACCACCACCTGATCAGCTGGTATACATTGATGATTTAGCCCGTAGTGGCTGAGATGATATGATGGAATGCCCTCAGAAGCTTGATGATGTTATGTACGCATATACCTATGCATAGCATGTCATTTATACGCACATGCATGACATTATAAATTTTTCATGATTCACAGAGCTATTCAGAATTACAGGTTAAGTTCTTTACTCCATGTTTCTTTCATGTCTTTTATACACTACTACCATGCCTCGGGGCCATATCTTGAACTTTATGACATTTATGTACTCGTAGAAGCTTGTAGACAGATGTCATGTATATGGATACTTGTATGGTCTTATCGGCATGTCTTCTTAGTATACAAATGATCGTGTCGGCCTTATAGTCCCGTATGTCGCATGCATAAGCTTCTATATCATGTTGGGTCATCTCATGGCGAGTATTCTCTTATGCTTAATTCCAGTTATCTCATGACGGTCTTTCTGGTTCATTTACCCATGATAGTATGATAAGAAGAATACTTTACGTTGGTAATCGGTTGAGTTAGGCACCGGGTGCCCATCGCGGACGTAAGGTTTGGGTCGTGACAATGGTGTTCTGCGACTCCAGGGTCTCCTATATGTTCCTAATGTTGATTGCTTGAGGGAGAATATCCAGGGGAGGCACACGACTCTCGGTATTCTATTCATCAGGGGGTTACAAAGATGTATCGTTACCTGAGGCAAAATTATTGGTGGCGGCAGATGAAGAGGGACATAGTCGAGTATGTTGCGAGGTTTCTAAATTGCCAACAGGTCAAGTATGAGCATCAAAGGCCAGGTGGCCTACTTCAGCAGATGACTATACTTGAGTGGAAATGGGAGCGCATTACTATGGACTTCGTAGTTGGGTTACCGCGAACCTTGCGGAAGTTTGATGCAGTGTGGGTCATTGTCGACAGGCTGACCAAGTCGGCATACTTCATTCCGGTTGTGACCACATACTCTTCAGAGAGGTTGGCCCAGATTTATATTCAGGAGATTGTTCGGTTACATGGTGTGCCTGTTTCCATCATATCAGATAGGGGCCCTTAATTTACTTCGCATTTCTAAAGAGAAGTACAGAGTGAGTAGGGAGCCTGTGTAGAGCTCATCACAACCTTTCATCCATAGACCGATGGGCAGTCGGAGCGGACAGTTCAGATCTTGGAGGATATGCTCAGAGCATGTGTTATAGACTTTGAAGGGCAGTGGGATTGATTCTTGCCTTTGGCCGAGTTTTCTTACAACAACAGTTATCGGTCCAGCATCGAGATGGCTCCATTTGAGGCTTTATATGGTCGGCATTGTCATTCTCCCATCGGGTGGTTTGAGCCCGGTGAGGCTAAGTTATATGGTACTAATTTGGTGAAGTATGCCTTGGAAAAGGTAAAGTTGATTCAGGAGCAACTTTGCACAGCACAGTCTAGACATAAGAGTTACGTGGATCAGAAGGCGCGTGATTTATCATTTATGGTGGGCGTGAAAGTTCTCTTGAAGGTCTCGCCTATGAAGGGGATCATGAGGTTCGAGAAGAAGGTCAAGTTGAGCCCAAGGTTTATAGGTCCATTTGAGGTGTTGAGGTAAGTTGGAGAGGTTGCTTATAGCATGCCTTACCTCCCAATCTATCGGGAGTCCATCCGGTTTTCCACGTGTCTATGCTCCGGAGGTATCATGCCGACAGGTCGCATATGTTAGACTATATCACAGTTCAGTTAGATGAGAGCCTGGGTTATGAGGAGGAGCCAGTTGCCATTGTTGATAGGCTAGTTTGCCAGTTGAGGTCCAAGAAGATTTCTGCGGTAAAAGTTTAGTAGATGGGCCAACCAGTCGAGGAGGTGACTTGGGAGGCCGAGGAGGACATGCAGAACAGATATCCATACCTATTCGGCACTTCAGATATGATTTTAGACCCATTCGAGGACGAACGTTTGTTTTAAGAGGTGGAGAATGTAACGACCCGATAAGTCGTTATTCTTTCTAGGTCCATGTTTCCCTAAATAAGACTCCCCGTAGGTTCTTTTAGTTTTATGACTCGCAAGGATGGTTAGTTCGGGATTTTGAGGGGTTCGGGTTTGTCACGACCCAAAATCCCACCACGGGAGTCGTGATGGCACCTAGTCTCTAAGACTAGGTAAGACGATTTCCATTACATTTTTGAAGCCATTTTTTTTGAATTAAATAAGTAATCAAAACTAACAGCGGAACAAATATGAATATACAACCTCCCAAGACTGGTAGTACTGAGTCACGAACTCTAACTGAACACATAGAACGATCACGAGGACCGAATATACAATACTGTTTGATTACAAGTTAACAGTACAATGAAATGAAAAGACTCCAAGGGACTGCGACGACCGAGCAACTCTACCTTGAATCCTTACGATCCCGCTTTAACGCTGCTCAAGTCCGTTATCTTCAATACCTAGCTCTGCACAAAAATGTGTAGAAGTGTAGTATGAGTACGCCATGGTCGGTACCCAGTAAGTATCAAGACTAACCTCAATGGAGTAGAGACGAGGCACAGTCAAGACACTCACTAGTCTAATAACCTGTGCAATATAATATACAAAATACTAGGAAGCAAATAGCAATAAGGGCAGGATAAAACAACCAGTGGTATGCACAGCAAGACAACAAGAATACCATAAATATCACTCAACAATTAATAAATACATGTACGCCCAATTAATTCAAGTTTTTCAAATAAATATCCTTCACATTTAATTCTTCCAAATAACTTTCTTTCTAATGTAGTTTTCTCAAATAATTATTTTTCAAATATAATTCTTTCAATAAATCTTTTCAAATATAATTTCCTCAAATAAATATCTTTCAAATACAATTCCTTCATATAATTCTTTTTGAATAAAAATCCTTCCAAATAAATATTTTGAATATAATTCTTTCAATTGAAAAGTAACCATGTGACACCTCATTTCATAATCATAAAAATACAGGTCTCAGCTCATTTTCATATTTTTTGTAAACACGGGTCTCAGCCCATTTTCATATTTCCACGGCATCTCGTGCCCATAATTAAATCATCATATTTCTTCGGCACCTCGTGCCCTCATTTCATCTCACAACTGCACGGACAATTCACGTGCCAAATATCATTATCATTTCATCACAGCACCTCGTGCCCACATTTCATATCACAATTGCACGGACAATTCTCGTGCCAAATATCCTCATTATTTACTCATGGCATCTCGTGCCCACATTTCAATTTATAATCCGCCTGGCAATAGCCACATGCTCTCAATTTCAACATAAATCAGATTGTTATCAATTTACCAACAACAAGACAAATTGCACAAGGTATAAAAGTAAACACAAGAAAATCACAACATCACACGAAAACTATCAACACCACCACCCCCACATCATCACATATCATCCCTGACAATAGCCACCCTTATCGCTCCTATTGCCACCCTTATCACTCCTATAGCCACCCTTATCGCTCTGCCCAGACAATATTAATAGCCACCCTTATCGCTCCTATTGCCACCCTTATCGCTACTATAGCCACCCTTATCGCTCCGCCCTGACAATATTTCAACAAATACAACAACAGTGAAATGCTACCCTTATACCCACATAATATCAACGATGAAATGCCACCCTTATCTCCCTAAAATAATAACTCACACAATACAACAATTTATACGGAAAATTATCACGGCAACATAACAAAATCAAATCATATCACAATTTGCCCAATGACCACAACCAAATTCCAAAGATAGAACAAAATTAATTAATTTCACAACAAATAGCCCAAGGCCCCACACAATGTATATAACACTCAAAAATAATCGATAGAGATAGAAATTACTCAGCATAAAGCAAAGCCTTCATTAATGCAAATTTAGATAATTATATTAACACTTCTTCTTAACCTTGCTTAATTAATTATTTTCAGATAGAAAATCCATAATAAAATTAAATTCCAAGAAATATTAACCATCAAACTCGTGGAAATCACATAAATATACAAGTAGTAATTTCATCAAATTGTCATATAAAAACAAATTTAACGACAAGGATTTGGTCATGGCAAACAAATGATTTAATAATTATCCACGATTACCCAATTTACTACACAATAATGCCTAAGACTTTAATACAATAAAAATTTGCACATATAAACCCGAGTACGAACTCGTCACCTCGCGTACACGGCTTTTCATATTTCACAAATGGCACATAAGACTCAATGCCTAAGGTGTAATTCCCCCACTCGAGGTTAAGCAAGACACTTACCTCTTTGAAGTTATGCCGATATTCCAAAATCGCCTTCTTGCTTGAATTGACCTCCGGACAGCTCAAATCTATCCAAATTAATTGTATAACTTTATTAAAATTCATCAGAAATAATTACGGATAATAATACGTCGACTTAAAAATTTATTCTAAAGAGTCAACAAAAGTCAACGCGGGGTCCGCCCCTCGGAACCCGACATAAGTTTCACGAAATCTGAACACCCATTTCGATACGAGTTCAACCATACCAATTTTATTGAATTTCAATAACAACTCGACCTCCAAATCTTAAATTTTCATTTATAGAAGATTTTTTAGAAATCTTGATTTCTTTCATTTAAATCTGAACTAAATGATGAATATAATCTTAGATTCATGAAATATAATCACTTTAGGATATAGAACACTTACCCCAACCAAGCTTGTGAAAAATCCCTCCAGAATCGCTCAAATCCGAGCTCCAAAAATTCCAAAACGAAATGCCAAAAATGACCATTTTTGGTCCTTATGATTCTGCCCAGTTTCGCACATGCGGACTCATTTTCGCACCTGCGTGCTCGCTTTTGTGAGAGAAATCCTCGCTTCAGCGAGGTCGCTGCCCAGCCAAAAAAGCTCGTACCTGCAGTGCCATTTCCGCTTCTGCGCTGAACGCAGGTGCGCAACATTTCCGCTTCTGCACTGCCTCGTCGCTTCTGCGTAGAAAATATCGCACCTGCGACTGCGCAGGTGCAGAAGGCTGTCCGCATCTGCGACCTTCCTCCAGCTCTGCCCAGCTCGCTTCTGCGACGAAATCCTCGCTTCTGTGAGGTCGCACCTGCGCCCAAAATTCCGCAGGTGCAAATCCAACAACCAATTATAAGTACGAATCCGAAATTCACTCGAGCCCCCCAGGACCTCAACCAATTATAACAACATGTCCAAAGCACAATATGAACATAGTCGAGGCTTCAAATCACATCAAACAACGCCAAAAGTACAAATCGCGCATCAAATCGAATTATAAATTTTCAAATCCTCCAACTTCTATATTTTGCGCCGAAACGTATCAAATCAATCCGGAATAACTTCAAATTTTACACACAAGTCATAATTGATGTAAGGGAGCTATTCCCATTTCCGGAATCGAAATCCAACCTCGTTATCAAAAATTCACCCCTCGGTCAGACTTTTTTCAAAATCTTATATTTTCCAACTTTCGCCAAAATATGTCGAATTGTCCTATGGACTTCCAAATCCAAATCCGAACATACGCCTAAGTCCGAAATCATCATACGAAGCTATTTCCATCATCGAAATTTTATTCCGGGGTTGTTTTCTCAAAAGTCAACTCTCCGGTTAACTCTTTCCATTTAAGCTTCTAAATAAAAATTGTTCTTTTAATTAAATTTCGAAAATCAAACTCGACCACACCCACGGGTCATAATACATACTATGAAACTTCTCGAGATCTTAAGCCACTGAACGGGGTATAAATTCTTAAAATGATAAGTCCGGTCATTACATTCTCCACTTCTTAAACAAACATTCGTCCTCGAACGTTATAAGAATTATTCTGAGGTTACCAAATTGATGATTTTACTTTTATACATATACTCACGGTTGATTCCACGTTACCGCATTTGACATAAGCACGACAACATCATCTCATTTGAGATTATTTCTTTTATCCATATTTGTAAACTTTAGGATCGATTTCTTACACTCCAACATTTCAAAAGGTCTGATTTTTCACAACAACGCACGGTATTAGTCTCAACTGGCTATAGCAACTTGTGCCTGCGCACACATCAATTTTCTTGATAGTGTTGAATTACTTCAAAATTTTTCTGGGGTGTTACATTCTCCCCCACTTAGGATCATTCACCCTCAAACACATAACATAACTTATCTCTTCCTTTGCAAATCTCAGTCCTCCAAATTTTACTAACTCCCAAATTTTTTAGAAATTTCGGCAGAGTCTCCCATGTAATTGGGCGTATCCACCTGCCAGAGTAACACCAAAACAACTCCTAACAACACATCCACAACCCAACACAATACCACAAGGTATATATCAATAACACCAATCTCAGCATTACAAGCACTGCATTATCATAATGATATCAGGACATGAAGCACATCATATGTATGCTCATCACCACATCTCTGGTCTTAAATGTTGTTCTTAATTAATTCCATCATCATCAATTAATCTCATATTAACCACCACCTTATTTCAAATTTTCACAACACTGACAATAGAATGTGAGGCATGAAGACCTCATGATTACTTACTCGGATTAATGAGTCACATTTAACGCCACCTGAGTACTCATCTCATAGGCTAAAATTCAATGTTTACAGCACGAAAATGGCTGAATATGAACAAAAGAATATACAAGAATTATCAAATAAGCCTAATAGGTATGACTCACTATTAATACTATTGTACGAATTAAATTTCACAAAGGGAAAAACTTTAAACTCATAAATATTTTACCACAAGGATCTCGTCCTTACATAACTTCCACCACAGCTTGCAGCCCGGTTTAAATATTTTACATTATGTAAAAATGCGAGGATCTCGTCCTCAAATCCGAATCACAAGTATGTTGCACATTGTGCCAACTGAAATTTTCAATTTCCTTTCTTTCTTCTTTTCAATATATTTCATAAATAATTTTCACAACATATAATAAACCCTCCTACCGGTAGGGCATATAATTCATAGAAATTGGAATCAATTATTCCGAAATACATTAAACTCACTGTAATAAATAATAAAAATTAATTTTGGGCTTATAGCCCTCAATGGTGTACCAAAAATAAATGACAGACACGGGCTCACACCTTCAAATCTCCCAATAGGGATAAACATATAAGTGGGTCACAAATTCACGAAGCTCACCCATAAGTGGAGCATAATAGGAGGACTCACCTCAATATTCAGAACCGAATTAAAATAAGGAAAATATCCTTTTATAATAAAAATCAGGATCGTACTTGTAACGATACCATCTGGTGTATTGACCTCAGCCAAACCATAGTGATTAAATCAACAGGTCGGGCCTCCACCTCTTAGTCACCCACTACCCACCTATCCTCCACCTCTAGCTGACTGTGCACGTGGAGTATCAACTGGAATAAAGCTTATAGCTTGAGTGTTCTGATGAAATCCACCCCTCCCAAGTCTTGGACAATCTCTCATGATATGTATAGTATCACCATACTCATAACAACCCCTTTGAGGTCGCGGCTGCTTGTACTAAGTCTGTGCTGGATAACTGGAATAACCACTGTAAGAATCTCGTGTCGGTGGTGCACTGTAAACTGGAGCACTCCGAGTAATCTGATGTGTGGACTGACCTGACCGACTGCTCGAGCCTCCGCTATAATGGGTTCTAGCTGAAGAGTAAAATCCATTGAACCCTCCAGATCTTCGAGACCTTTTGGCCTCCTTAGACTCCCTTTCCTCGCCTAAAACACCCTCAATCTTCCTTGCAATCTCTACTACTTGTTGAAATGGAGTATCAGTTTGCAATTCTCGAGCCATGCATATTTTAATATCATATTCGAGCCCTTCAATGAATCTACAGACCCGCTCTCTGATTGTAGGAACTAAGATAGCTACATGACAGGCTAGCTCACTGAACCTGATAGCATATTTTGATACTGTCATAGTGCCCTGACGCAACCGTTCAAACTCTGTATGCCACGTATCTTGGAGAGTCTGGGGAACAAATTCTTTCAAAAACATTTCTGAAAATTGAGCCCAAGTTGGTGGTGTGGCAGCGGCTTGTCTACCTTCTTCATAGATTTGCCACCACTGATACGGTGCGCCTGACAGTTGAAATATAGTAAAGGCAACTCCGCTCACCTCCACAATACCCATGGTGCGGAGAATACAGTGACAATTTTCTAGAAATTCTTGGGCATCCTCTGTAGTTGTGCCACTGAAAGTTGGTGGATAATATTTCTTAAACCTTTCAAGTCTCTTCTGTTCTTCTTCTGATGCCTCGGACCTGACCTCAGGCTGAACTGGAATAACAGGTTGTACCGGTACTAAACCCGGAACCTGACCAACGTGAACCTGCTGCTCTGGAGTTATGGTAGGAGTCTGAGCTACTCCCCCAATCTGCGGAATGTTTGGTGCAACAGAGATCAATCCCGCCTGAGTTAATGTACCAAACATACTTAGGAACTGTGCCAAAGTCTCTTGAAGTCCGGGGGTAACAACATGTGCTTCTGGTACCTGTCCCCCAACTAGAGCTACTGGTGGCTCCTCAACTGCTGTTCTGACATGTGCTCTAGTCGTAGCACGTGCCCTTCCTTGGCCTCTACCCCGACCTGGGCCTCTTGCAGCCCTAGCAGTATGTGCGGATGCCTGCCCAGCTAACCCAGTAGCACGTGTCCTCACCATCTGTGAGAGAATGGAGATACAAAGGTTCAAATTCCAAATTCAACAAATTACGCACGACAAGAATGAAAGAAATGGAAATTTCCTAACAGTTCTGTAGCCTCTCGAAGATAAGTAAAGACATCTCTGTACCGATCCGCAAGACTCTACTAGACTCTTTCATAACTCGTAGAACCTATGAACCTAGATCTTTGAAACCAACTTGTCACGACCCAAAATCCCACCACCGGAGTCGTGATGGCACTTAGTCTCTAAGACTAGGTAAGTCGATTTCCATTACATTTTTGAAGCCATTTTTTTTTAATTAAATAAGTAATCAAAACTAACAGCAGAACAAATATGAATATACAATCTCCCAAGACTAGTAGTACTGAGTCACAAACTCTAACTGAATACATAAAACGATCATGAGGACCGAATATACAATATTGTTTGATTATAAGTTAACAGTACAATAAAATGAAAAGACTCCAAGGGACTGCGACGACCGAGAAGCTCTACATTGAATCCTTACGATCCCGCTTTAACTCTACTCAAGTCCGTTATCTTCAATACCTGGCTCTGCACAAAAATGTGCAGAAGTGTAGTATGCCTACGCCACGATCGATACCCAATAAGTATCAAGACTAACCTCAATGGAGTAGAGACGAGGTACAGTCAATACACTTACTAGTCTAATAACCCGTGCAATATAATATACAAAATACTAGGAAGCAAATAGCAATAAGGGCAGGATAAAACAACTAGTGGTATGCGCAATAGGATAACATGAATACCATAAATATCACTCAACAATTAATAAATACATGTACGCCCAATTTATTAAAGTTTTTCAAATAAATATCCTTCACATTTAATTCTTCCAAATAACTCTCTTTCAAATGCAGTTTTCTAAAATAATTATTTTTCAAATATAATTCTTTCAATAAAGCTTTTCAAATATAATTTTCTCAAATAAATATCTTTCAACTACAATTCTTTCATATAATTCTTTTTGAATAAAAATCCTTCCAAATAAATATTTTGAATATAATTCTTTCAATTAAAAAGTCACCATGTGACACCTCATTTCGTAATTATAAAAATACGGGTCTCGGCCCATTTTCATATTTTTCGTAAAGACGGGTCTCATCCCATTTTCATATTTTTACGGCACCTCGTGTCCATTATTAAATCATCATATTTCCCCGGCATCTCGTACCCTCATTTCATCTCACAACTGCACGGATAATTCACGTGCCAAATATCATTATTATTTCATCACAACACCTCGTGCCTACATTTCATATCACAATTGCACGGACAATTCATGTGCCAAATATCCTCATTATTTATTCACGGTATCTCGTCCCACATTTCAATTTATAATCCGCCTGGAAATATCTACATGCTCTCAATTTCAACATAAATCAGATTGTTATCAATTTACCAACAACACGACAAATTGCACAAGGTATAAAAGTAAACACAAGAAAATCACAACATCACACGAAAATTATCAACACCACAACCTCACATCATCATATATCGTCCCTGACAATAGCCACCCTTATCGCTCCTATTGCCACCCTTATCACTCCTATAGCCATCCTTATCGCTTCGCCCAAACAATATCAATAGCCACCCTTATCGCTCCTATTGCCACCCTTATCGCTAATATAGCCACCCTTATCGCTCCGCTCCGACAATATTCCAACAAACACAACAGTGAAATGCTACCCTTATACCCACATAATATTAACGGTGAAATGCCACCCTTTTCTCCCCAAAATAATAACTCACACAATACAACAATTTACACGGGAAATTATCACGACAACATAACAAAATCAAATCATATCACAATTTTTCCAATGACCACAACCAAATTTCAAAGATATAACAAAATTAATTAATTTCACAACAAATAGCCCACGGCTCCACACAATGTATATAACACCCAAAAACAATCTATAGAGATAGAAATTACTCAGCATAAAGCAAATCCTTCATTAATGCAAATTTAGATAATTATATTAACACTTCTTCTTAACCTTGCTTAATTAATTATTTTCGGATAGAAAATCCATAATGAAATTAAATTCCAAGAAATATTAACCATCAAACTCGCGGAATTAACATAAATATACAAGTAGTAATTTCATAAAATTGTCATATAAAAAGAAATTCAACAACAAGGATTTAGTCATGGCAAACAGATGATTTAATAATTATCCATGATAACCCAATTTACTACACAATGATACCTAAGACTTTAATCCAATAAAAATTTACACATATAAGCCTGAGTATGTACTCTTCACCTTGCGTACACGGCTTTTCATATTTCACAAATGGAACATAAGACTCAATGCTTAAGGGGTAATTCCTCCACTCGAGGTTAAGCAAGACCCTTACCTCTTTGAAGTTATGCTGATATTCCAAAATCACCTTCTTACTTGAATTGACCTCCAAATAGCTCAAATCTATCCAAATTAATTGTATAACTTCATTAAAATTCATCGGAAACAATTCCGGATAATAATACGTCGACTTAAAAATTTATTCTAAAAAGTCAACAAAAGTCAACGCGGGGCCCGCCCTTAGGAACCCGACATAATGTTTATGAAATACGAACACCCATTTCAATACGAGTTCAACCATACCAATTTTATTGAATTCCAATAACAACGCGACCTCCAAATCTTAAATTTTCGTTTTTGGAAGATTTTGTAAAAATCTTGATTTCTTCCATTTAAATATGAACTAAATGATTAATATAATCATAGATTTATGAAATATAATCACTTTAGGATATAGAACACTTACTCCAACCAAGCTTGTGAAAATTCCCTCCAGAATCGCCCAAATCCGAGCTCCAAAAATCTCAAAACGAAATGCCAAAAATGACCATTTTTGATCCCTATGATTCTGCCCAGTTTCGCACATGCGGACTCATTTTCGCACCTGCGTACTCGCTTTTGCGAGCGAAATCCTCGCTTATGCGAGGTCGCTGCCCAGCCACAAAGATCGCACCTGCAGAGCCATTTCCGCTTCTGCGCTGCCTCGTCGCTTCTGCGTAGCAAATATTGCACCTGCGATTGCGCAGGTGCGGAAGGCTGTCCACATCTGTGACCTTCCTCCAACTCTGCAGAGGTCTCTTCTGTGACGAAATCTTCACTTCTACGAGGTCGCACCTGCGCCCAAAATTTCGCAGGTGCGAATCCAACAGCTGCTGCCATTTTCCAGCAGCTTTTTCCAAGTCCGAATTGCTCCCGGGACCTCAACCAATTATAACAACATGTCCAGAAGCACAATACAAACTTAGTCAAAGTTTCAAACCACATCAAACAACGCCGAAATTACGAATCGCGCATCAAATCGAATTATAAGTTTTCAAATCCCCCAACTTCTATATTTTGCGCCGAAACGTATAAAATCAATCCGGAATGACTTTAAATTTTTCACACAAGTCATAATTGATGTAAGGGAGCTATTCCCATTTCCGGAATCGAAATCTAACCTCGTTATCAAAAATTTACCCTTCGGTCGGTCTTTTTCCAAAATCTTATATTTTCCAACTTTCGCCAATATGTGTCGAATTGTCCTACGGACATCCAAATCCAAATTCGAACATACGCCTAAGTCCAAAATCATCATACAAAGCTATTTCCATCATCGAAATTCCATTCCGGGGTCGTTTTCTCAAAAGTCAACTCTCAGGTCAACTCTTTCCGTTTAAGCTTCTAAATAAGAATTGTTCTTTTAATTAAATTCTGAAAATCAAATTCGACCACACCCACGGGTCATAATACATATTATGAAACTTCTCGAGACCTTAAGCCACTGAACGGGGTGTAAATTCTTAAAACGACAAGTCGGGTCGTTACAGGGTTGAAGTCGGAATGCTTAGTTCCTTAGTTGGCTTTTAAAAGGCTAAGTTTGAATTTGGTCAGAATTTTGAGTAAACGACCTCGAAATTAGGATTTTATGGTTCCAATAGGTTCGTATGATGATTTTGGACTTGGGCATATGTACGGATCGGGTTTTGGATGACCTGGGAGCGTTACAGCGCTTAAGGTTGAAAGTTTGCTTATTGAAGGGTTAAAGTTCCTTAAATTTGGTTTGGAGTAGGTTTTTGGTGTAACCAAGGTCCGCTTGGGTTTTTTAATTAGGGAATAGTTCCGTATGGTAATTTTAGACTTGTACGCAAAATTTGGTGTCATTCCGAGTAGTTTAAGTATGTTTCGGCGCATTCAGAGTAAGTTAGAAGAACATGAAGTTCATAAGTTGATTCAATATGGTTTGGGGTGTGATTCTTAGTTTTGATGTTATTTTATGCATCCCGAGGGTTTGAGTGAGTTTGTTTTATGATTTCAAACTTGTTGGTAAGTTTGGGCGGGGCCCCGAGGACCTCAGGTGTTAATCGGACAAGGCGCGGACCTCATTTGGACTTGAAAACACAGCTGAAGCACCAGGCTTCTAGTGTAACCGCACCTGCGGAGGGCCAACCACAGGTGCGAGCTCGCAGAAGCGAGCCAATAACCGCAGAAGCGGCCCAGCATGGGCCGGCTAAAACCACAGATGTGGACAAGGCGATCGCAGATTTGGAGACGCAGAAGCGGCTTTGTGCAATTGGCCAGTGGCCGTAGAAGCAAGAAACCAAGCGCAGAAGCGGGACAGTAGAAGCGGGATCATATCCGCAGAAGCGAAACCTGCCAGCCTAAGGCACTTCCATAGAAGCGGACCTTAATCTGCAGAAGCGGTGCCACAAATGCGGCCCAGTGACCGCAGGTGCGGAATCGCTGGAGGCAGTGTGGTCCTTTTAAAATGGGACTTAGGCTATTTCAAGTTCATTTATTACACACTTGGGTAATTTTGGAGCTTCAAAGAGGGGGATTTCTACCTAGCTAATTGAGGTAAGTAATTTCTATTCAATATGAGCTTAATACATAGATCATGGGTAGATTTTAACATGAAACTTTGTGAAAATTATGGGCTTAGATGAATAACCCTAGGTTTTGATAAAAAAAGGGATTTAACCACGAGAATATTTGTGGAGTTGAGGGAAGATTACATATTTGAGTCTGTGAAGTTATGGGTAACAACTTTCTTCAAATATTTTCGGAATTCGGGCACGTGGGTCCGGGAATGAATTTTAGAAATCCTTCAATTGGGGTTGGGTAATCACTCTAATAGTTAGAATATAAACTTTTGAATATGTATTTATTTATTTACACAATATTTAACTAGTTTCGGATTGTTCGGCACCAAGTTGAGGCTTTAAAGGGAATTTGAGGCCTGAAAGTGAACCTTGAGACGATGTAAGTCTCTTGTCTAATGTTGTAAGAGGAAAATTACCCCATAGGTGATTTGAGTTAATGTTTGCTTCTAATTGTGGGGGCTACGTACGTACGAACTGACGAAAGTCCGTGCGTAGCTACCAATTATGCTTATGTCCGGATAATTTTTGGACCCAAATCATGATTTATTTGAAATGTTTGCACCCCACATGCTAATTAAAGTTCTTAAATTATATTAGAACTTTGTGAGAAAAATTGTGAAAGGCCGTTAATGGAATTTTTTTCACATTGGGCATTAGCCTTTAATAACGTTTAAGTCAAATGCTATAAAGTATCCTCTCTTCTTGTGGAGCGGGCCGAACACCTCGGAAGTAGATAGATGCATCTATGGTTAATGACGCTCGACCCTCGGCAATGTACACATTATTCTAGATCAGACCGTATGACCTCAGCATAATCGTGCATGATAACACTCGATGTGTAATCATATATTTGATATCCTTCCCTGACTTGAGAGGCAAAATATTGTAAGATGAAAATTTATTTGGAACTTACCATGTGTGAAAGGTTTATTTACTTTTGCTTATTATTGAGTTATTGTTATTATATACTCAACTCGTGCTCATTTAGAATCCTGTATTTTCTTTACTATTAGCCCATAGTAAGTGTCGATGTCGACCCCTCGTCACTACTTCTTCGAGGTTAGACTTGATACTTACTAGGTACATGTTATTTATGTACTCACGCTACACTTCTGTACCAACCGTGTAGGATCTGAGGCAGGTGCATCTGGCGGTCCTACCGGCGCGCATCCTAGAGTCTCTCTTTTGCATTTATATTCTGTCTACTTTATTTCGGACAGTAGTTAGAGTTTTGTATATTCTACTAGTTGCTCATATACTTGTGACACCAGGTCTTGGCACACACACTAGTAGACTTTATGGTTTTGGAGTATTTACATATTTATATGCTTGCATTCAGATGCTTTCATTTTATTCATTTGGTTCTCTATTCCTCAAATTTATAAATAAACGGAACTTAATTACTTGTAATCCTGTCAAAAAAAGTAACCACGTAGTAAATTCATCATAGGCTTACCTAGCGGCGACGTTAGGCGCCATCACGGCCTATAGGAGAAATTGGGTCGTGACACCCTCATTCAATAAATGTACTTGGTCTTTAGTCCTTCCTAGCCTAGTCCAAACCCAGTCTTATCCAAGTCAAGTCATATGTTTAAATGCTATATTTTTATACTTTGTTGGTTTAATCTTTATTTTTGTGGCATTTTATTAAGGATAAAGCTTGTAACTTTTGTTGGTTTAGGCCTAAGAGGATTAATATGATGCAAGTATAAATTTTTATATTTTTGACTTGATGAGTATTTTAAGATGGATAATATCTTTAGATTAAATATTTAAGTTCTTGACTTATGTGCATGTTAGTGTAGCTCAAGCGCATGAGTTTGGTATTACATAAAAATCACTTTTGATTTTAAAACTGATATTTTGTTTATTTTCAAAGATACCAAAAGAAGAAAAACATTATGGTTCCTGCATAATTATTTTTTGGTTTGATTGTGTTCAAAGGGTTTATGCAAGAAAGTAGTGCCAGTTCAATCTGGTTCTTATTCTGAGTGCCGCATAAATTTGTCATCGTAGAAAAATATTTATTGAGCTGAGCTAAAATTAGTTTTGATAGTTAGCAAATAATGATTAAAAAACCAGGTCTCTTGAAGATGTTTGATAATTCACCCCTCTTGTGTATATGTGCATTCTAAAATAACACTTCCATTTTGCTAAGAAGATGAACATGCTTTGTCATCCTGAGTCTCCCGGTGAAAAAAATATACTTCTTACTCCCTTGCATTCACACAATTTATTTTTGTCTATTATTCTTCGACTTTTATCCTAATAAAATGACAAGTGTCAATATATTTTCTAGCTCATAGAGAGAATTGACGGATACCTAAATGGTAGGTTTACTTATATTACTATATAATTCTTTTCATATAAAATTTAATCATGGGATATTAAATGAAATCGAACTAATTAAGTAATTACTTTTTTGTGAAAATTAATAATTTTCCTTTTTAAAACCTTATAAAATATCAGGATCAACTAGATATTATCTATCTATATTATTATAAAAACACGAATGTTAGGTAGCTAAATGTTGAGAGACGAAAATATCCCCGATAAATTGATCGACCTTTTTGCCCTTTAAAGTTAATATTTCCGTTTTGTAGTAATTTAATGATAGGTATAAATATAATTTTGGGTTAGGACTAAGTAACCTTTTTCCATTGGGACTCAATCTATTCTAAAATATAAAATTTTCCTTCAAAGAAACAATTCCATCATAATCAGAATTTGATTTCTACTACCAAATACCAATTGCCTTTGAACTCTAAGAAATCAACCCGTTCAAATCAAAATAAAATAACACAAAAAAATCTCCAAGCTACATTTATTACTCAATTTATAATCTAACCATCATAACCACAAAACCTAATACGCTTGGCTTAATCGTTATTTGTTTATTTATTTTTAAAATTTAAAATGACAATATTTTACTTCAATAAAATTAATTATGAAAATTGAAATCAAACATCGGAGGAATATAACTACGTTTAATTCAATTTTTGACATTATTGTTCATTTATTGCGATTAGTGTTTCTTTCGATCTTATTATTATATATAAGTGAACAAATGAATGATAATATATAAAATTAATATTGGAGTGAAAGAAAGTCAAAATAATCAAACAGTTATAATACATTGCAAATGATTCAAAACCAAATTTTGATGTAAGAAATATATTTTACAAATCAAAATTTTGATTGTACAGCGTGAGGACGTCATTTAAAACTTTGTGAACTATTTCTGAGAAAATATGAAATAAATATTTTAGAAAAATTCAATTGCTCTAATTTTGTCTTATAATAGTCTTTTGCATTAAAAAAAAGAAAAATTGATCTATTTTTGGTAATTAAATTTATTTTATTAATCACCATGAAGAAATACATAAACATAGCTAAGCGATCACAACTTTTATCCCAATACATCTTAGCTACTCAAATAGCATCCCTAACAGAAAGCTATTGCTAAAACATAAGTTGTTGTACTATGTTCCTAACTCCATGTGGAGCTCTAAGATTACAAATATAGGTAATTTTTCTGGCAATAATATCCAGCTTCTGCTCTTTTGTTCAAAAGTTCGTTAGTTTCTTTCAATGTATATCGCATGCACACGTTCTGAAATTGATCTTTTTATATATTATGTAGGAATATTACTTCTAGCCTATTATAAGCAGATTATGTTCATTTTATTCTTTCTATAATACTATTTGTAACAACTCTTTTTTATATCAAAAGGACAAAAAAGATGCCAACAATATAATAGAGTGGTGGTGCTAAATATTAGGAAGCAAAATTAGTTATTTGGGATGAAATACTTATGGGGAACCTTATATAAAATTCAATTTTTACCACCGAAAATGAATGATATCCTCTTTAATTTGTCCGAAAATAACATATAGTCAAATAATTTTAAGTATTGGACTATATTTGATGCAACATATTTTATTACATTGACTATTATATGTCGCATTTTCAAAAGGAATCAATATCGACAATAATAGTTCCAATCATAACAAGCAGTCAAAGTATCATAAGGGAACAAACACAAAAATATTATATATAAGAAGTATAAGGTAAGATACAATTATATTTTTTATGTCTATACTATTAATACATATATCATTTGCAGGTTGAGATGTGATGTCGAATTATTTTAAATTCAAGTATAATGTAAGTGTAATAACATTCGAAGATTGTTACATTTTCTTTCACATCAACTGTTATATTCATATATATATATATATATATATATATATATATATATATATATATATATATATATATATATATATATATATATATATAATATTTTAGGTAAATTTAATTTTTGGTTCTTTAATATCTACAAATAATTAATTGAGAATTTACGTAAAAAGTATGAATGTCAAAATTTTAGCGATCGAAAATTAACGTGCAATTGTTATCGTGAAACGCACGTTTATAGAAACTAGTATACTATAAATGTATGTGTTCCAATAATGTTGGAGTATAAATGCAGAGAAAGTTAAATTCACCCGACGACTTCTAAAAAGAAGGCAACACTCGTGTACAATGTTGACCTTTTATTATTTTAGTGCATGTTTGTCACGCATGACGGTTGTTCGCGTGTCATAAAGTGATGTAATATATAAGTAAATTTTGGATATGTATCAACAATGATGATTCAAACACGCACACGCACACGCACACGCACATATAAATACACACATATAGAGAGTGAGACGGGAGGTGGGGGGGGGGGGGTGAGAGAGAGGAAGAGAGACTTCAATATTAGGGTTTACATTTAGGAAAGTCACAAAATGGAATACACATGACGAAGTGCAATACATAATTTATACCTAAAACATTTGTGCATTCATCAGTTAGTAGCATTTACATATAATAAGACTATTCATAAGACAATGGGTCTATCCCCTTTTGAATGGGTACGTGGTTTTAGTCGGCCTATCTGTTAGAACCAAATTACTTTAAATATGGAGAATATCATCTTTTATCCGAGACCTATCATGTCAAATCATCAAGAACAAATACTAGATGCGGGCGTTACTGAATGTAACGACCCGACCGTTTGTTTTGAAATTTAGTAATTCCATTTAGTGGTTTGAGACTTTAAGTAGCTTCATATTATGTATTATGACTTGCGTTTATGGTTGGTTTCGATTTTCAAGTGATTCAGGATTGATTTGGAAGAATTATTCTCATTTTAGAAGTTTTAAGTTGAAAGAGTTGACCAAGGTTTGACTTTTAGGTAAACGGGCTCAGAATCAGGCTTTAATTATTGTAATAAGTCTGTATGATGATTTTGGACATGTCCACAAAGTTTAGTTAAATTCCGATGAGTGTTGGATAAGTTTGTGTTGTATGGTGATTGTATTCGGTTTCGACATCGATTTGAGCATAAAGGTTACCATATTGAGTAAACGGCCTTTGATTCATGTTTCAACTAAACTATTATATCCGTATCATAAATTTGGAATCATAGCAATTGAAATCATCAAGTTTCGACATCGTATGAGAAATTTATGGTCATTTTACTAATAGTTGGGTTGCTAGATATTTTAGATTAATTACAAAATTGCCACTGAATTCGTATTTAAAAATCTGCACTATTTCAAAAGCGAGTTTCAAGATCGTTTGGCACCAAAAATGAGGTAGAACAACTGGGCGTTTTTGGCTATTAAAGTTGTTAGAGCTTTTTTCATCTTAAAAGTTTGGGATTGGGAGAATTCAAGGATGTTCTTCAAGTTTCTTCCACGGGGTAAGGTCTAAACCATAACCTAAGTATTTCTGTAATGACCCGACCGGTATCTTGAGCTCTAGCATGTCATTCGGTGATTTGAGTCCATGAGTAGCTTCACTTCAAGTATTATGACTTGTACGTGTGGTCGGAATTGAGTTTCAGGAAGTTCAGAGTCGATTTGGAAAGAAAATTTTAAATTCGGAAACTTTAAGTTGGAGGAATTGACTAATATTTGACTTTTGAGTAAACGACCTCGGAATCGGGATTTGAAGGTTCCAACAGGTTCGCATGATGATTTTAGACTTGGGCATATGTCCGGATTGGGTTTTGGATAACCCGGGAGCATTTCGACGCCTATTGTGGAAGGTTGACATTTTGAAAGAATTTCATGATTTTGGGTTGAAGTATATTTCAATGTTATCGACGTCCGTTTGGGATTTCGAGCCTGGGAATGGCTCCGTATGGTGATTTTGGTCTTAGGTATGTGTCCGGACGTTGATTTGGAGGTCCGTAGGTCATTTCAGCGTCAATTGGCGAAAGTTGAAAATTTGGATAATTTTGAGAAGTTTGACCGGGAGTGGACTTTTTGATATCGGGGTCAGATTCCGATTCCAGAAGTTGGAGTCAATTGATATCGTAGCTACTATTATGCTTATGTTCGGGTAGTCTAGGACCCAGATCATGATATACTTGCGATGGTTGCGCCCTACTTGTTAATTTAATTGCTTAAATTATATTGAGACTTGATAAAGGAACTGTAAAAGGTTAAACTTTATTTTTTTGACCGTTAATGAGAATTCGGTATTCCTTTGAATAATTGCCCCTTAATAAATCTTGAATTGGTTGTTGTAAATGTATTTTTCTCTTTTGTAGAGCGGGCCGAATGCCTCGGTAGCAGATAGATACATCTATGGTTCGTGCCGTTCGACCCTCGGCCGTGCACAATTTAAATATTTATGTTGGATCAGGCCGTATGACCTCGGCATGATTTGCGCATGATAAATCTTTGGAACTAATAATAATTGATATTGCTTTATTTTCTTGAGATATAAATTGTTAAATGACGAAAAATAAATTTGGAAACTTCCTATTATTAAAGGAATTGTTTACTTACCTCTTGTTTATTGGGTTTTCAGCTGTTTTATACAATCCATGCTTAATTATACTATCGGTATCTTATTGTTAGCCCATAGTAAGTGTCAGAGTCGACCCCTCGTCACTACTTCTTCGAGGTTAGACTGGATACTTACTGGGTACGCATTGATTTACGTACTCATATTACACCTGCTGTACATTTTTGTGCAGGTACATATATGTCTAGTGGCCTTGTGGGCGCAGAGGTGTGGTTAATGCAGGGACTTAGGCGAGCTGCATTCTATATTACGATCCGCAGCCAACAGAGTCTCCTTCAGAGTTATTTATATCTTTTCTGTCTAATTTGTATTCCAGACAAATGCTGTATTTTATTTTACTCCCTAGTTAATGCTCATGCACTTATGACACCGGGTTTTGGGAGTGCTTATGGGCTGTTCATTATTTTAGTTGCAAAAATATTATCATTTACTCCGTAAGTTCTATCTTTTACTATTTAATTGAAGGAAATTACGATTTGAAAATACGAAAATGAGTAATTAAGTTAATCAATTATCATTGGCTTTCCTGACAGCGGTGTTAGGCACCATCACGACCATTAGTGGATTTTGGGTCGTGACAACTTGGTATCAGAGAACTAGGTTCACTTAGGTCTCATGAGTCATGAGCAAGTCTAGTAGAGTCTTGCGGATTAGTACAGAGACGTTTGTACTTATCTTCGAGAGGCTACAAGGTTGTTAGGAGCACTTCCCTTCTTGAATCCTTATCGTGCGATTTGATTCCATTGAGGCTTATGTCTTCATTCCCTTCCTATTCAATCTTATGTGACGTGAAGCGCTTGTGATAAATTGGGAATCGAGGAATTTTAATGGCACTACAGATGTAGTGCAGGATGTTTCTCCCTGCATATTTGATTGGGCTAATGTCGTCGCCTTGCGGAAGGATGTTCTTTTGTTCCAGCTCAGTATCGGTATTTTCTATGGTTTCGAGACTGTGCACGGGTTGCTACGATGTCTATTAGTTGTTATAGCACAATATTGATGTAATGGTAGGATACTTGTCTATGTGTCGGGGCGGTGAATGATTCGAAAGGCTGTTTTTCTTAATGCATGATTCAGAGGTTCAATGTTTTATTTCCAGTGGAGGAAAGGCAATCGGACTAAGAATGGTTAGGTTTGGGTTGATGGAGTAATGAGACTTGGTATTTTCGAGCGTGGTGGAGTCTTCATCTGTGATGTGGTGTCGTCGTCCTGTATTGAATATGTTAAGCTCGCCGATGTTATGGCCTTCTTCAAAATCTCCTTTGGGGCAGAGTATTGTGAATGCTGCCGGGGAAGCGGCTGTTAGAGGTCCCAGTGTGCTATGGTTCAGAATCGAATCGGTGATCTTAATGTTGATGGCTCAAGGAAGATGATCTTTGGGGAGGTTTAGAGTTGGCAGCGATCTATTAGTTCCGGTGTGCTACAGAGATGAATTTTTATTTAAGGCAACAACTGGGCAGTGAAGGATGAGGAAGGACATGTGGGAGGTGTTGTCTTGTGGTGGTTAAACTTCTAGAAGGCCAAGTGTAAGAAAACAGAAGTCGAGTAGTTGCTTAAAGGAAAGGGTCTGACCAAAGTGGGAGAGTTGCCGGGTAGCATATGAGTTCTGTAGTACGATAACTGTAACGACCTGGCCGCTCGTTTTGAGTATTACAGCCCCGTTCACCCATTTAATGCTCAATTTATGCTTTACAATTGTTGTATGACTTGCCGAGATAATTGGTTCGGGTTCGGAAGTATTTCGTAGTGAAATAAGACACTTAGTCTTATAATTAAAAACATAAGTTGGAAAAGTCGATCGGATGTTGATTTATGTGTAAACAACCTCGGATTTGAATTCTGATGTTTTCAGTAGCTCCGTATGATAATTTTGGACTTAGGAGCGTGTCCGGAAAATTATATGGAGGTCCATAGTGGAATTTGGCTTGAAATGGCGAAAATTGAAGTTTTGGAAAGTTTGACCGGGGGGTTGACTTTTTGATATCTGGGTCGAAATCCGATTCTGGAAATTAGAATAGCTCAGTTATGTCATTTATGGCTTGTGTGCAAAATTTGAAGTCATTCCAGATTGATTTGATATGTTGCGGCACAAGATATAGAATTTGAAAGTTTAAAGTTCATAGATTTTGATTTGAGGTGTAATTCGTTGTTTTGATGTTGTTAGGTGTGATTTGAGGCCTTGAATAGGTCCGTATTATGTTATGGGACCTGTTGGTATGTTTGTATGGGGTCCCGAGGGGCTCGGGCGTGTTTCGGATTGATTTCGGATCATTTTTTTTCATGTTGTTATTGATGGTTGCTGCTGGTTCTGGTATGACCGCACCTGCGGCTGGTTTGCGCAGGTGCGATGGTCGCAGAAGCAAAAAAGCAATCGCAGAAGCGAGGGAGTGCTGACTGGGGAGGCATCGCAGAAGCAGATCTTCAGGCGCAGAAGCACGATCGCAGATGCAACCATGGCCATCGTAGAAGCGGCCTGTCTCGCAAATGCGAGCCTCTTTCCCGCAAAAGCAAGGGTCGCAGATGCGACCTCTTGTCCTCAAATGAAGAAACGCTGGGCAGAACCACTTTAAGTTCGGGATTTCGCTATTTTTAGCCATTTTCGAATTTTAGAGCTCGGTTTGGGCGATTTTTTACACAACTTGGGGTAAGTGTTCTTGACTCCCTTGTGATTATATTTCATGAGTTAATCTTCGTTTTCGGCGTTAGATTATTGATATTTTGAGAGAAATCAGAGGAATTTTTTATAATTTCATAAAATGAATTTTTCGAGATTTGAACACCGATTCAGAGTCGTATTTGAGTGAAATTGGTATGGTTGAACTTGTAATTGGATGGGTTGTCGGATTTTGTGAGTTTCGTCAGATTCCGAGACATTGACCCCACTGTCGATTTTTCGAGAGGAGTTGGGAATTTTCGTAAATTATAATTTGTAAGCATTGGAGTAAATTGTGATTTATTTGCACGTTGTTTGAATAGATACATATCGTTTGGCTTGAATTGAGGAGATAGGAAGC
Source organism: Nicotiana tomentosiformis (assembly GCF_000390325.3). NCBI lineage: Eukaryota > Viridiplantae > Streptophyta > Magnoliopsida > Solanales > Solanaceae > Nicotiana > Nicotiana tomentosiformis. Next base: position 106,767,849 of record NC_090816.1, on the reverse strand, counting down.
GTTCAGAAGTTGATACGCGTAGAATGGAATTTATGAAGCATTGTTTAGCTTGCTCGACATTGGATTCGTCTTGTTCGAGGTAAGTAACTCTTCTAATCTTGGAGCTGAGGGTATGAACCCTGACTATACGTGTTATATGTTTGGTGTTGAGGTGACGCACATGCTAGGTGACGGGCGTGTGGGCGTGCACCATGTGAATTGTGACTTCGTTATTCTGTGGTACTGTGTATTTACCTGATCTTACCTGTAACCATGAAATTTCTACGTTCTTGAGCTATTGAGCTGTGATCCATGTTAGAAACCATGTTTAAGCTACATGCTTATCCTGTTGGGACCCACTGAGGTCATTTCTGCTGTTGAGTTATCTGCTTTCATTACATTATATACTCAGTCATACGCATTCATACACATATCATATCTCAGTCTCTGTTGCTATTTATTGATATATCATATCATTATTTTTGGGCTAGTTTCATGACATTGTGAGCCCGCGAGAGAGAGAGAGACAAGAGAGATTGATGACTGAGTGAGGCCAAGAGCCTGATTATGAGTGACATTATGGGATCGGGCTGCACGCCGCAATGGTTATACTGATTTATGATAGCGCTTGGGATGAAGGAGCCCCTCCGGAGTCTGCACCCCCCCAGTGAGAGCGGTTGATTTATATTGAGGGATGGATCTTCCCTGGACATGGATCTTGTCCGAAGCATTTATACCTGGGGATGGATCTTCCTTACGGGCTAGATTGGCCCTACTCCATAAAGATGTATTTTCCTCATGTTGTACGGTATCACGTCATTCATGATTTCTCACACATATTGGCCTATGGGCATAGTGAGGCATTTTTCCACTGGCTATCTGGAAAGAAAATGAAACATCTTATTCATTGTTAAAAGGATTTTTGGGAGAATTACTGTTTTCAAACTTATATTTTTGGCAACTTCGGTAAACGACTTGGGATTTTCACTGACACTCTTGAAAGGCAGAACTATTTTCAGAAATGATGATTTAGCTGATCATTTGCTCTGTGAGTTACTTCTTTTATTACTTGCTTTATGTTGTTATGAACTATTGTTGGTTATTGGAGATGGAATCTGACCTTGGTACAAGCTGGTCACTACTTTCAACCTAATGTTAGGTTTGTTACTTATTGAGTACATGAGGTCAGTTGTACTTATACTACACTTCTACACCTTGCGTGCAGATGTTGGCTGCTGATGTTGCTGTGTTCGTTGGGAGGTGGATCTGAAGATGTACCTGCGTTCCGGTTGTAGCTGCCTCTTGTTCATGGTAGCATTAGATTCATAAAACTCTGTTTATGTATTTTTCAAATAGATGATGTATTTACTTCATACCAGCTTTGTAAACTCTATTCTTAGAAGCTCATGATTTATACTACCAGTCCTTGGGGAATGTATCAGATTCAGATATTTCTTTACTTAATTGCTTTATTAATTGTTATTAGAATTGGTTAGTGGTTAATTGTCTTACCTAGCGGGTTGGGTTAGGTGCCATCACGAGTAGTCAGATTTTGGATCGTGATAATAGCTACACACGTTGAGGAAAGATTAGAGTGATTTGGAACTCATGGTGGACAGTGACTAAGTCTACGAATTTAATTTGAAATATTGGTTGCTATACAGAGGAAGGTTGGATACGACGGAAAGGAGTTGCTTGATATGAAGAAGGACACAACATGACTTTGGATTAGAATGTATTGTCGCACATGAGGAGTGAGCGGACTTGTACAACTGGTGAATAAGCACGGGCACAGGATGGTTTATTGGTTTCGTGGTAATTGTACTCGATGCAGCGTTGTTGGAAGATGTCGGCATGGAATTTCCACATGTGGGTTATTTCCGGTGAGCAGGTTAACGGTTGCGTGGAGTTGACGAAGCTTCTGCGAAGAATTCTACTGGCTACCCGGTAAGAGGTTGAACATATGAATGTGGCTAGGGATTCAGAGCATTCATGAAATGGTTAACAAGAAGATTTCAAGATATTTGGCGGGTTGATTATGCGAGATCATGTCATTGAGGAAGAAGGAATCTTGGTAGATTCCAAGGTTATGTAATGGTAGCTTCAAGCTAAGTGGGAGAGCCCTACCGCCTACGATTGGATTGCATGGTTGTCTACTTATTAGGTTTCTGGTTATCGGTATATTGGTGGGTTATTACGACTAAGGAAAGAGAACATCAGTGGTGATTTGAGCAAAGGATTTGAGGAATGTGCTATAATTGGCCTTATCGATTCATGTTCAGGCTTTAGGAAGACTCGGGATATATGCTTCGTGTAGATATGATGTACAAGAAAGGTGATTCAGTCGGGTTCTTCTTTGAGAGGGCGTTCATGTGCTAGCATAGCCTTGGAGTTTGATCATATTTGGGAACAAGTCAAACTGGGTGACTCTCAACAATGGTCCTAGTGGATTCAAAAAATTTAAAGTGCGGTACCTAAGTATTTCGAGTCCGTAGTATGGTTCAGTATCGAGCATTGCAGCGGATTACGAAAAGGGGCTTGGAGTGTTCTATGTTATCATCGGTTTGCAGTGTAGCACTGGAGGAATGGGAGAAAATAATTTCAGATTCATAACGGAAATATCAGAATGTGTGTACCAGTTGAAGATGCGAATGTGCGCATAAGGAGGTTATGAGATGGTTTGTGGGTTTTGAGAGGTCTCGTGAAATAGGTCCTTCTGGATGAGTGCGAATTTGGTTTATGTTTTGAATGAAGCTATTATTATTCCTAAGGCAAGTATAGAGTAAATTAGAAGAAGTCGGATCGATTAGCAATGGTTGAATCGGCATGATGTGGCAAGAATCAGTTCCTTCAACGTGTTAAGTTTTACAGGTGGCTGTGGCGGTACGTGCGAGGCTTGACGGCCACCGTAATTGATTTTACTTGGAGGAATTCAAGTTATTATGGCCTGTTATGTGTAGATGGATCCCGGAAGAGTCATGGTGGTTTAGACCACTACTTGGGGTTGTATTTTCTGCAGTTATGAGAATTCGATCGCATGTTGCAATGGTTCTCCTGAAATGAGTTAAGTGAAAGGTTGCTATATGACGGAGTGTTTATTCTATTACTGGATCAGGGGTTATTATGGAATTCCTATACTCTCATATATTGTCATGTTAGATATAGTAAGCAACATGGAAATCAGAAGCTGCGGATCAAGGTTGCGGTTCGGTGTTGACAAGAATGTCGCGAGCTCAGACGAGCAGGAAAGAATTCAGATGGTTAGAATTAGCTGGTATTGTCTTTAGCGTCACCTGAGAACGACGTCCTGTGTAAGAGGCTGTGTGTACTGATTTGCGAATTCTTGATTTGCTTTACAACATTAATGTGGCCGGCGGTTTGGAGGTGCTGACTTATTACCTGGTGCGGAAGGTCGTGGGAGTGTATCCCACGGGAAGATTGTATAAATGTGGCATGTAGTCACTTACTTGACTAAAGATTGAAATCAAGTATGGAGATTTTTGTACTATCGCTAATGTTAGGGTTTAGGCCTGAAAAGGCGCTCTATTCAGTTGGTTGTGAATTGTGGAAGTTTGTTCCGGATTCGACGGTTGTTCTTGCGTGTCATGGGAAAAGGGTCATTGTTGATCCTTGAGATGTTATTTGCCCAAGCATGGGATGATCAGAATCGGTTTTAGGTCCGTTGATGGGTCCAAATGTGGATGTGTACTCTACACCAGCCTGGGTATGTTCATTCAGCATAGCATTCCTTATGGAAGAGTATTCGGGCGTGGGATGTTAATTTTGTTGCCACCTATTTCATGTAATACTCTATTGTGCCATGTGGGTTTTGAGACTACTTGATTATTTGTACAATGTGTTAAGGTCCCGCGTAGTAGTGGTGTTATGTGAGCAGGATGGCTCTCGAGATGCATATCATATATCGTACCTTAGTTGTTCTTGAGTTTTATAGCGTATGATGCTACCTGTCTCCCCAGGATTTGTATTATGCACTTGGCGTGCTTATGGTTGATATTCGAGCATTTCATGAGTATAAGTGTTACGGCTCGATATGTGTTTTCTTTAGATTATTATGTGTGGATCGGATGGCATGCCACCACAGGTATGTTGTTTGGATCAGGTGGCACGCCGCCACGGGTATCATGGTTGGATTGGGTTGCATGCCGCAACGGTGTCATGTGTGGATTGGGTTGCACGCTGCAACAGTAGGATGTGGAGTACAGTTCCCTATATCTATTCTTATGTGTTTTGTCCCTCATTTTTGGAGGAAGGTTCATGACATCTTTTCAGTTGTTTAATTAGTTACGTGGGTTGAGTAGTTCTTTCCAGAGTTCATTTTTCCTTATGTATCACATTTGTATTTGTGGCTTGTTAGCACATTGTGGCATCATATGAGACTTTTGGCAGTGTCTAAGATGGCTTATTGCCTGAGCAACTTGTACTGGGTGAGACGAGATTATTGGACCTGAAATTAGTGTGACCAGATTTATATAAGGTGTATTAAAGAGAAGATATCGTTATTCAGTTCAGAGTGAGGTAATGGTTTTTGTCAGGAGGAGAGACTCCACGAATCGTTTATTCGGTAGGTGGTTATGAGTTTTACCCGTCTTTTTCATCGTGGCAGTATTGCGAGAGTTGGAACAATACTTATAGTTGTCATGAGGTATGTTGTGGGCACCAGATTCGTGAAATTTCAGCGATTGTGGTCAGGGGATGTTATTATGATCATGTGAATTATGCAGTGCAGGGTGTGAATTCAGCAAGGGTATACTATCATGTTTTGGTACGGAGTCTGGTGATTGATACGGTGTTCGTATGTTAGAATCTGGTATCGTGGAGAATTTTGGATGTTGGAATTTGGCTCTAAGGCTTATTTGACTAAATAAAAGGGAGGAATTTCAGAATGGCTAGAGCTAATGTGCCCAACTGGGTTGTGGTAGCACAGTTAGGTGCACGAGGTATTAAACAGTAATTTTGGACAACCACGGAACAGTTCTTAGCATGTTCGAGGACGAACGTATGTTTAAGTGGGAAAGAATGTAACGACCTGACCGGTCGTCTTGAGCTCTAGCGCATCGTTCGGTGGTTTGAGGCCATGAGTAGCTTCACTTGAAGAATTATGACTTGTACGTGTGGTCGGAATTGGGTTTCCGGAAGTTCGGAGTCAATTTGGAAAGAAAATTCTAAATTCAAAAGCATTAAGTTGGAGGAATTGCCTAATGTTTGACTTTTGAGTAAACTACCTTGGAATCGTGATTTGAAGGTTCCAATAGGTTCATATGATGATTTTGGACTTAGGCGTATGTCCGGATCGGGTTTTGGACGACCCGGGAGCATTTCGGCGCCTATTGTGGAAGGTTGCATTTTCAAAGAATTTCATGAATTTGGGTTGAAGTGTATTTCAACGTTATCGACGTCTGATTGGGATTCCGAGCATGGGAATGGCTCCGTATGGTAAATTTGGTCTTAGCTGCATGTCCGGACGTTGATTTTGAGGTCCGTAGGTCATTTCAGCGTCAATTGGCGAAAGTTGAAAACTTGGATGATTTTGAGAAGTTTGACTGGAAGTGAAATTTTTGATATTGGGGTCGGATTCTGATTCCGAAAGTTGGAGTAGGTCCATAATGTCAAATGTGACTTGTGCGCAAAATTTGAGTTCAATCGGAACTGATTTGATAGGTTTCGGCATCAAATGTAGAAGTTTGAAGTTCTAAAGTTCATTAAGATCGAATTGGGGTGTGACTCGTGATTTCAACATTGTTTGATGCCTCGAGCAAGTTCGTGTCATATTTTGGGATAGGTTGATGTGATTGGACGGGGTCCCCGGGGCGTCGGGTGTGTTCCGAGGTGATTTCGAATCAATTTTGGATGAAAAGTTGTTGTTGGTTCTGCTGGTTTTTGGGTCTGGGCTGCAGGTCTCACAAATGCGAGGTTTTGATCGCATTTGCGAACTCGCATTTGCGAGGAAGGAGTTCGCATTTGCGAGGGTGGGAAATATCTTAGGGGTTCACATTTCCGAACATTTTATCGCTTTTGCGAATATGTCCTCTTCGCATTTGCGAAGATTTTGGTCGCAAATGCGACCTTGGCAGGGGTGGCTCTCCTTCGCATTTGTGATGCTTTTATCGCAATTGCGACCATCGCATTTGCGAACCAGATGTCGGAAATGCGATGTTTGCGACTGGAACAAGGGCTTTTATTTCGGGACTTAGCTTATTTCAGTCATTTCCCACTTGGACTTAGGCGATTTTTGAGAGCATCTTGAGAGGGGCTCCATCAACATCAAAGAGGTAAGTGATTCCTGTGTATTTTGAGTTAAATACTTGGATTATGCATAGCTTTTAACATGGAAATTCATGAAAACTTGTAGAAATTTTGAGTTTTGGTGGAAAATCTAGAAATTTGTATTTTTGGATTGTGACCACGAATTTGGGCATGAAATTGAGAATAATCTATATATTTGAGTTCGTGAGGCTATGAGTAATGTTTATATTCGAAAACTTTCGGAATCCGGGCATGTGGGCCCAAGGGTGATTTTTATCGACTTTTCAAGCGGAGTTGGGAATTTTTGTAAATTGGATTATAATGAGTATTAGAGTATATATTTATGGATTTGCACATTTATTGACTAGTTTTGGAGTGATGGGCATCAATTTGAGTTGTTGGAAAGGCTTTGGAACCGGTTATGGAATTTCGGAGCGAGGTTAGTCTCTTTTCTAACCTTGTAAGAATGAATTAACCCCATAGGCAAATTGATTTAATATGTGCTTCTATTTTTGGAGGCCACGTACGCCAAGTGCATAATGCAACCGTGGGGAGATGGATAGTGCCATACGGTACAAAAACACTAGCACGACTAAGGTGCAATAAATGACCTGCATCTCGAGAGCCATCTTGCTCATATAACACCACAAGCTACATGGGGATCATAACACATGTGCGAATAATCAAGTTGTCTCGCAACCCACCTGCCATAATAGAGTATTACATGGAATAGTTGACGACGGGAATAACATCCAAGGTCCGAAGACTCCTCCGTAAGCAATGCTATGCCGAATGAACACATCCGACCTGACCTAGAGCACACATTCACATTAGTCCCACCAACGGACCTCATGCCAATTCTAATCTTATCATACTGGGACAACAACCTTTCAAGGATCCACAATGGCCCTATTCATGACACACACGAGCAACCATCCAATCTGGAACAAACTCCCACAGTCCACAACCAAAGGAATAGAGTGCCTTTCAGGCATAAACTCTCACATTAGCAATAGTACCAGAATCTCCATACTTGGTTTCAATCCTTAACAATCAAGTGACTAACATGTCACACTTATACAATTTTCCCGTGGGATACGCTCCCACGACCTTCCGCACCAGGTAGCAAAGTTTGCACCTCCATACCACCAACCGTACTAATTCTGTAAAGCAAATCACAAATCTGCAAATCAATATACAATGCCTCTTCCACAGAACACAATTCTAAGGCGACACTAAGATAATGCCAGCTTACTCTAAATATCTGAATTCTTCCCTACCCATCTGAGCTCGTGACATTCTTATCAACACTGAGCCGCAACCTTGATCGTCATCTTCCAATTCCCATGTCGCTCACTATACCTATCACGGCACTATGCGAAAGTATAAGAATTCATCATAACCCCTGAACTACTAGTAGAATAAACGCTTCATTGGCTAGAAACCATTCACTTAACTCATTTCAGAAGAATCATTGCAACACGCAACTAAATTCCCACGACCTCAAAAAATACAAACCTCAAATCATGGTCTAAACCACCATAACTCTTTCGGGATCCATTTACATAACAAGGCCACAAGAATCAAATACCTCCCAAATCGTGGGCAAGCACGCCAAGTTCATAATACAACCGTTGGGAGACGGATAGTGCCATACGCTACAAAAAGACTAGCACGACTAAGGTTCAATAAATGACCGGCATCTCGAGAGCCATCTTGCTCATATAACACCACAAGCTACACGGGGATCATAACACATGTGCGAATAATCAAGTCGTCTCGCAACCCACCTTCCATAATAGAGTATTGCATGGAATAGTTGACGACGGGAATAACATCCAAGGTCTGAAGACTTCTCCGTAAGCAATGCTATGCCGAATGAACACATCCAACCTGACGTAGAGCACACATTCATATTAGTCCCACCAACGGACCTCATGCCGATTCTAATCATACCATACTGGGACAACAACCTTTCAAGGATCCACAATGGCCCTATTCATGACACACACGAGCAACCATCCAATCCGGAACAAACTCCCACAGTCCACAACTAAAGGAAGAGAGTGCCTTTCAGGCATAAACTCTCACATTAGCAATAGTACCAGAATCTCCATACTTGGTTTCAATCCTTAACAATCAAGTGACTAACATGTCACACTTATATAATTTTCCCGTGGGATACGCTCCCACGACCTTCCACACCAGGTAGCAAAGTTTGCACCTCCATACCACCAACCGTACTAATTCTGTAAAGCAAACCACAAATCTGCAAATCAATACACAATGCCTCTTCCACAAAACACAATTCTAAGGTGACACTAAGATAATGCCAGCTTACTCTAAATATCTAAATTCTTCCCTACCCATCTGAGCTTGTGACATTCTTATCAACACTGAGCCGCAATCTTGATCGTCATCTTCCAATTCCCATGTCGCTCACTACACCTATCACGGCGCTATGCTAGAGTACAAGAATTCATCATAACCCCTGAACTACTAGTAGAATAAGCGCTTCATTGGCTAGAAATCTTTCACTTAACTCATTTCAGAAGAACCATTGCAACACGCAACTAAATTCCCATGACCGCAAAAAATACAAACCTCAAATAGTGGTCTAAACCACCATAACTCTTTCAGGATCCATTTACATAACAAGGCCACAAGAATCAAATACCTCCCAAATCAAGCAAATTATGGTGGCTGTCAAGACCATAGGTACAACCACAAACCACCCGTATAACTTAACACGCTGAAGGAACTGATCATTGCCACAATCATGCTAATTTAAATCATAACTAACGAACCCCACTTTTTCCAATTTACTCTTTACTTGCCTTAGAAATAATAATAGCTCCATTCGAAATGTAACGAAACCCAACAACACTCATCCCCAGTGACCAAATTCATGGGACCATATCGTCTCAATACCCATGAATCATCTCATACCCTCCTTATGCGCACAATATCATCTCCAACCGGTACACCCATTCTGAAAGATCCTCTACGAATCCGAAGTTGTTTTCTTCCATCTCTCTAACATCGCACCGCAGAGCCCCGATGCTAACATAGAAACACTTCAAGTCCCTTTCATAATCCACTGCAAAAACTCGATCCTTAACCACACAACGGACCCTAAATCCTTAGACACTGCACTTTAATTCTTGAACCTACTAGAACCATTGTTGAGAGTCACCCACTCCGACCTGGTCCCAAATATAATCTAAATCCAACGCTCTGTTAGCTCATGAACACTCCCAAAGAACAACCGGATGAATTCTTTTCCTTGTACATCACATCCACAAGAAGCATAAACTCTTTCCCACAACCTGCACATGAATCGATAAGGTAAAATATAGCACACATGCAAGTTCTTTGCTCGAGTTACCCCTGGTGTTCCCTTTTCTTAGTCATAAATAATCCATCAATGCACCGATAACCAGAAATCGCACAAGCAGACAACCATGCAATCCAATCATAGATGGTGGGCTCCCCCACTTAGCTTTAAGCTACAATCACATAAATGTAGAACCCACAATGATTCCTCCTTCTCAATTACGGTGATCTCGCACCGATAACCCGCCAAATTCCTCGTAATCTCTTGTTAAATTTTTCATGAACATTCTGAATTGTCAGTCACAATCGCTCATTCGACCTCCTATTGGGTAGTAAGTAGAACTCTTCGTAGAAACTTCATCAAAATCGCGCAATTGCTAACCTTCTCACAGGAGATAGTCCACATGTGGAATTCCATACTGACATCTTCCAACGACGTTGCCCTGGGTACAACTACCACTAAATCAGAAAACCCTCCTGAGCCCATGCTCACTTGCTAGCTATAAGAGTCTGTTCATCCCCCATTAGCATCAACTAAAAGTCCAACCATATGTTCCAAACTCGAAGTCATGTTGCATCCAAAAAATATCATAATCAAGCTTTGAGACCCCTCTTCCTTTCAAGAAAACTCTTCTCTGTCTTATTCAATCTTTCTCAGTACAGTAGCCACTATCCCGAATGAAATTTATAGACTTAGTCACTGTTCACCATGAATTCCCAAATCGCTCTACACCTTTGTCAAGGCATGTGGCTATCCTACCATAGAATCCATACGCTACTCTGCCACTCACACTTCAGTTAAACAATATCCTTTAAGCAACTTCTCAACCTCTGCTTTTCATACTTGACCTGCTAGCAATTCAACCATCGCGAGACACCTCCCACCATGTCCTTCCTCCTCCATTGCTACCAAGATACTACCTCAAATCATAATCCATCTTTGTAGCACTTGAAAGGGTAATCTGCCACCAACTTTGTGACTCCATAAAGGTCATCTCCTCCGAGCCATCAACATTAGGAGCGCCGATTAGACTCTGAAGCCAACATACACTGCCATCTTTGACAACCGCTTCTCAGGCACCATTTCTAAACACCCTGCTCCGAAGCCAAATCAAAGAAGACCATAACATCGAGGAACCTTAATGCATTATAACAAGGATGATGATATCACATCACAAACGAGAATTCAACCACGTCCAAAAATATCTAGTCTCGATACTCCATCAACCGAGGCCTGGACATCCATAGTCCAATTGCCTCTCCTCCGCTGGAATTAAATGTCGAACCTCCAAACCATGGACCACATAATCCTCCTTTCGAGTCATACATTTCCGCGACACACAAATAAGCACCCTACTATTTATACCAACACTGCGCGATAACCACTCATGAACATCATAATACATTGTGTGAAGCAGCAAAATCGTAGGCAACACTAACATTGCACCAAAATAACAGAGCATCCCTCCACGAGGTGACGACAATATCCCAATCAAATACGCAAGGAGAAACATCCTGCACCACATCTACAGTACCATTACAACTCCTCGATGCCCAATTGATAACCAGGGCTTCACGTCGCATAAGATTGAGTCGAAAGTAAATGAAGGCATAAGCTTCAATGGAATCAAATCACACGACGAGGAATCAATAAGGGAAGTGCTCCTAAATTCCTTATAGCCTCTCGAAGATAAGTACAAACATCTTCGTACAGATCCGCAAGACTCTACTAGACCTGCTCATGACTCGTGAGAGCCAAATGAACTTAGAGCTCTGATACCAAGCTGTCACGGCCCAAAACACATTATAGGTTGTGATGGCTCCCAACATCGCTGTTAGGCAAGCCAAAGGTGAACTATCATCTTAATTATTCATTTTATTATTTTTAAAATCATAAGCCTTATTAAGTAAAGGATTCAGTGCATTTAAAAATCATGAATACTTAAAATATTAGTAAGATATAAAATAAAAGATGTCAATATTAAGCTGAACCATATCAATCACTAGAGTATCCCCAAAATTTGGTGTCATAAGTGCATAAGCATTTACTAAGGAGTACAATAATAATACAACATCTATCCGAAATGTAAATATGACATGATAGAGTAAATAGTACGATGGAGACTCTATGGCTTGCGATACGTAGCCTGGAATATAGCTCACCAAAAGTCTTCTCAGCAACTGCGCCTATGCGCCAAGATGACCACCAAATGAACATGTTAGATCCTGCACATTTAGTGCAGAAGTGTAGCATGCGTACGTAAATAAACGTGTACCCAGTAAGTATTTAGCCTAACCCCGGAGAAGTAGTGAAAAAGGGATGACATCGACACTTACTAGAGGTCCAATAAAGTAGTATGATAAATCATAAACAGATATGAAGCACAACAGTAATAATGGATTAAGACTGTAATTTACATAATCTTCCAAAATTTCTTTTAGAGATATAAATTTCTCAATCCCATATTCTATCTCAACAACTCAGATATATCAAGTGCTAGTATCAAATGAATAAGGAATACCATATAAAATGCCAGGCATCAGTAGAAGGAAAAATCTCGCGAATATTCGGACTGCTAGCGATATAACGCACGATTATGCTGAGGTCGTACGTCCAGATCCAGAGTGGTATGCACACTGCCAAGGGTCTACCGGCACGAACCAGAGATGCATCTCAATATATTGCAAAGGCGTTTGGACCGCTCCACAATATATGAAGGAACTTATCGAATTACGAGTCATGTGCTTACAATAAAAGTACATGAGCATAAAGTGGATATACCCATTACTATTTATCAAATATTTTGCCAACACTTAATATATATTCCCAAATCAATTTGAATTATAAATTCACTTAATTAAGCTAGCAAAAATGAGTTCAAATAATTCAAATATTACATGATAAAGTTCTAAATCTACCCGGACATAAATATGCTTTAGCTACGTACAAAATCTCATCACCCCGTGCGTACGTAGCACCCACAACTAGTAGCACATACCAATTACATCACCTAGGGAGTAGATTTTCCCTCACAAGGTTAGACAGGAGACTTATCTCGCTTTGAAATCTAATAACCGGCTCCAATGCCTCTCTAAAACCTCAAACCGATGGCCATCGATCCGAAACTAGTCAAACAAAGTGCAAACCAATCAAAATATACCCAAAACTCTTAATTAATCAATTTATAACAATTCTCAACTCTGCTCGAAAAGTCAACTCCCAGGCTCACGTGCCTGGATTCCAACATGTTTCGAAGATAAACATTACCTATAGCACCATGAACTCAATTATATAATTAATTCCCAATTTCATGTCTAATTTCGTGGTCAAAATCCAAAAATACCATTTCTAGGTTTTCTTCCAAAATTTCCACAATTTCTATCAAATTACATGTTAAAATCCATATATAACCCATGTATTTAACTCGAAACAAGTAGGAATAACTTACCTTATGACATATGGCAAATATGATCTTCAAGAATCACCCCAAATCGCCCCACATGTGCTCCAAGAACTTAAAAGAGAAGAAATGAGCTCAAAATCCCAGAATGAGTTGTTTAACACACCTTCCAGGCCTCCTTCTTCATAATCGCGGTTTAAAACAGTTCCAACAATGTTTCCTTCATCGCGATCGTGGCCACAATCCCGCGATCGGAATGTATAATTTGTGTTTTCTTATTCACAGACACCCTTCAATTTAATGACCATAACTCTTTGTACAAAATTCCAAATGATAAACGGTTTAATTTTCTAAAACCAAGATTTGAAGGGCTACATTTTATGTTTTTGGATTATCTCCAAATTCATTATAGATTGCAAGATATAAGCTTCTGAAGTCAGACCACTGACAGCAAAATTCCTTCTACGCGATCGCGACATTCCTTCCGCGATAGTGATTCACAAGGCCTGGAATAACACTTTGCTCTTCACGATCGCGGTCCAGACCTTCGCCAATTGCATTTCACACTCTCGACACCAGTTATCAGCAGTTCCAAAAGGCCTAAAAATGGCCCGAAACTACCCCAAAACTCACCCGAGGTCCGAGGAACCCCGTTCAATCATTCTAACAAGTTTATATACCCTATGTAAAATTGTCCTAAGGCTTGGAACACAAATTACAACATCAAAACCAAGAATTAAAGATCAAACTCATTTTCTTTAACTCTCTTAACTTTCAAACCTTCACCCTTCACCGAACGCATCCGAATCACACGTAAACATTTTGGTATGGCGCCAAATTTTACGTGCAAGTCATAAGTCACGATACGAACCTATTCCAAGGCTCGAAACCCCAAACGGACATCGATAACACCAAAGTCCACTTCAAACCAAACTCAAGAAATTCTAAAACCTTCAAAATGCCAACATTCCATATTAAGCACCGAAATGCCCCTGGATCATCCGATACTCAACCCGAACATAGGCCCAAGTCCAAAATCATCATACGAACCTATTGGAACCTTCAAATCCCGATTCCAAGGTCCTTTACTCATAAGTCGAACCCTGGTCAACTCTTCCAACTTAAAGCTTTCAAATTTAGAATTTTCTTTCTAAATCAACTTCGAACATCCCGAATTTCAATTCTGACCACACGTACAAGTCATGATACCTGAATTGAAGATACTCAAGGCCTCAAACCGCCCAATGACGTGCTAGAGCTCAAAACGACCGGTCAAGTTGTTGCATTGCGATTGAGCCATGGGCTATTTGTTATGGAAATATTGGTGTTGTTGACTTTGTGACAAGTTGTGATTGTGTTGTGATATTGATACACATGTGATGGTATAAGGCTAGGGGTTAATATGAATGCGGTGAGATAAGGTGGGCTTGATACGCATGTTGCTAGTAGGGGAACTACTTGAAGCCACATGGTGAGATAAGGTGGGCTAAAACACGTGTAGCTATTTAGAAAAGAAATGATTTTCAAAACTAAATGTAAGGCCCACGTGGTGATATAAGGAAAGATTGTGATTGAAATTGTAAAATATGAATAAGAGGCGTGTCACGCCCCGACCTCAAGAAGCGCGACCGGAGCTCAACCGAGATAACCTGGCCGAGCAAGCCTGCTTGATTTCCTTCTACCTAACTCACCCATAAATAAAGAGAAGGTAAACCTCATTAATTAACACCAAGAGGGTTCATGAACAATACTAATTCTATCACCATTTGTTACTTCATTTATAAAGTCTCAAAATACATACACTTTCATAGTTGAAGTGGAATATGTAATACACATACGACATTACTATCTTGACCTTCCCAATACCAATACAAAACCCACACCATGTCTACAGAGCCTCTAATAGATACAAAAGAGTACAATGATAGTGCTGGCAACAAGGCTCCGGCTATACCTCAAAACATAATACACATACAACAAAAGATACACGACCCCGAAATGAAGTGGTGCTCACCAAGCCAACCGGGAAGAGAGTGTACCACTATCACTTGTCAATGCCCTCCACTGTAGAACCACCTGCATTCATTAAAGATGTAGCACTCCCGGAAACAGAGACATTAGTACATGTCGAATAGTACTAGTATGAAAAACAAACACCTATGCAAGGACTTGGAAATACCACATGAATCACTCTTGAACTACTTGAACAAGGAGGGCAGGGGGTGCTATCGTATATAAGAAAAATTGCTGCATTTTGGCAGCGGTTAGCTCTCTCTCTAACTAGAAATTTGATAAGAGAAGTGCGAAAGGATTGCAGGCTAGATTCAAGGTATGCCAGTTGTCCACGGAACTTTCAAGATTGGTTGAGTCTTAAGTGTACTTTAGTAAGAGTATGAAGGATCTAGTGGCCGTAATATCTATCCACTCAAGCCGTTGCAAGCAAATGGGTTTTGAAATGCATTAGAAATTGTGGTCAACATTTTTCCAGTGCTTCAGACAGTGCAATTTGAAGATAAATTCATCGCCAGGGTCCTGATAGATGGGATTCGAGTCTCAATATATGTCCAATGACCACTCTGAAGAGATTGGGTAAAGTTCTGCATGAGATACGAGCAGGAAGCATGAATGTAAAGGCATTTGATGGATCTCAAAGAGCCACAATCGGAGAAATCAACCTCAGCCTACAGATAGGCCCAACCAATGATGAATCATGGTAACAATAAAAGGCTTAGTTTTTCGGTAAATCCATAGCAAATTTATTAAGAGCTTTCAATAACATTTATAAATTCTTAAGTCGGGGGATCCTCTACAACTACCTTTACACAAAGCAGCCCTACCTCCTCACCCCAATGTATGTGGGTGGAGGTGCAACCACAATACTAGAAACTCTACATAAAGCGGCCCTGCTGCCTCACCCCAATGTATGCGGGTGGAGGTGTATTCATAATGCCACAAACTCTACACAAAGAGGCCCTGCCGTCTCACCCCGATGTATGCGGGTGGAGGTGTATTCATAATACCACAACTCTACACGAAGCGGCCCCGCCGCCTCACCCCAAAGTATGCGGGTGGAGGTATATTCACAATGCCATATTTCAGATTCCTAAAATGATAATAGTTGGTACAAAAGAGTTCCCTTTCAAATCAACCATTTGGCACCTTTGGCCTTAGCAAGAGTAGGTTTATAAGGTTTCATCACATGTGAAATAAGTGTTTAATCACATTGATTTCATACAAGATCTTCTTCCCAAAAGGGTTATAACACAATTAAGTCAAAATAGAGAATTATTAACACACGAGGGTTCTAACACGTTATGCCAATCAGAAATCAATTTTAGTAGTTTGAATACCCCACATCAATAGTGTTCCATATTCGAACTTCATACGATGGAGTCTTGTAAGAACACGGGAATTCCAATACCAGAAAAGAGTTTAGCCTTCATACCTCGCTTTAAGCTTTCCTTAATTCACTACACAGTTTCAAAAATCCTAGCAACTTCGATCTATTTAGAGACATAGCAAAATTGAACACAAATTAGGAAGATATTCATGGTTTTAGCTCACTTGGGCATTTTATCAAATATTAGATGTGTGAATCTGATTACAAAGTTCGTCCACAAGATTTCCTTCACTCCATAACTAATTCAATACCAAGAGTTTACTCATACTAGTTCAATTACCTCCCCACCATCCTCATAGCTACATGCATGCATAAATAACAACTCTCATGCCCAAGAATCATACTCCCAATTACTCATCTTCTACCTAAACTCGATATTGAAGACTAGTGTTAGAACCTTACCTCTTGGATGAAAATCTTGTGAGATTTCTTGTTGAATTTCAAATCTTGGACAAGATGTTGATGAACAAAGCACATGGGGCTTACTTCTCTCTCTATAGAACACTCCCCTCTTCTATCTAAAATGATAGGTTTTTGCCTTCAAAATAGGGTCGGGTTTCTAATCAAAATAGGGTCGGGTAAAAAAAAATTAGATAAATGAAGCCCCGACACAGATATGCAATTGCATATGCGACCGCATAATGCTTCTGCGGCCCAAAATGGACCGCATAATGGCCCTCCAGAACTGGGCACTTCTGCCTCACTCTGCGACTAGTCTGTGGTCCGCAAACCAATTCTGCGATCGCATAATACGCCGCAGAACTCCCCTCCGGAAATTTTCATGATGGATCTACAATGGATTGTGCAGACCGCGAAATGATTATGCGACCGCATACTGGACAACATAATGGTCTGAAAATTTTCCCAGATTTCTGCTTCAGTCTGCGGTAGATCTGCGGTCCACAGATCAGTTTTGCAACCACAATGGACCGCAGAAATGCCCTGCACTTCCAAAAAAATTTTTCAACTCCCTAATGCACTGTTCAACCCAAAAGGTCTACCTCGATATCACAAAACCCCGGGTTTTGGGTGAAATATTTTGGGACCTTACAAGGCGGTACCTCGGTTGTGATTTTCATTGTACATTCCATGTTGGAACAACTTGTTGATTTGAATGGTCATTGTTCTTCCTTCAATCATTCATACGCATTTTGATTGTATTTGGTTATTCGTTGTTATCTTGGTATTGGAATGATTGAGGTTTCTCGTATGAATCATGCATTCTACGTGATTTGTTATGTTGCTTTAACATGCCAATCTATTCCTCCGTTATAACTTGGTGAATTGATTGTCAATGTGAATTTAATTACGTGGAGTCACTATATCTTATTCTGTTGAGTTGTTGGTAACATAATGGTTTAAATAATAGAATTATTAACATGCTTTATTCTATGTGTCTCTTAAGATAGAACTCCTTATCTCACTTGATGCCTTATTATTCTAAATATTTATCACACTTTCACTATAATTGAGTTCTCAAATTATACTCATCACCCTGTTAGATGTTTACCTTTTATCACACTTTCACTATAATTAGATTCTCAAATTATACTCATCACCCTGTTAGATGTTTACCTTACTTAAAATTGTTATCATATTTTTCTTTAACATTTTCTATAGTTAATTCATTAATTTAACTAATGTTTTGCTTTGTTTAAAAATGATACTTTTACTCAATTTTGTTGATTTTTAAATTAAAAAACATCTTATACTTTGTTTCGTACAAATTGTATATTATTTTACTTTACTTGATTTCTAAAATAAACTCATTATTTCATTTAACATCTTACCTTATTCTATATTGTTATTATATTTTATGGTGTCTAAATATATCTTTCGTTCATCTAAATTAATATTTATCACCGTTGCAAAGTACATGGTAGCTGGTGGACTTTGTTGTGCTAAGGTGATTGTTATTGTGGGCACAAGGTGCCGTATGTATAAGATTTAGAAATTGTAGTTCATGACTTGTGGTTTATGATGTGTGGTGCCTCGGGGTAATTCTTGTTGTAAGTCCATGCATTGGAAGCGATTTGATTATTTGAGTTGTCATCTATTTTTTCCTTATTTGAGTTCATTTACATCTCATTGATATTCTGATTTTGTTGTTTCTTTATTACTCGTTTACTACCTGCTGCCATTTATATTTCTATTACTTCATTGTTGGTTGTAAATCAATAATATTTCTGTCGTTGGTCTTATATTGATGTCCTTTCCATTGTTAGCATATGTATATCTTGAACAGGTTTCTATGTCTAGTAGGTATCTTGACCTGGCTTCGTCACTACTCTACCGAGGTTAGGATTGATACTTACTGGGTACCGTTGTGGTGTACTCATGCTACGCTTCTGCATATTCTTTTGCAGATACAAGTATTCTGATTGTATTGTTGAGAGTTGCGTATGCGCGACGGGAGACTTCAAGGTATACCTTCTTGACTTTCGCAGGCATCAGAGTCACCATCTTACTTCATTATGTTGCTGTTAAATTGTAATTCAAAACAATATTGTGTTTAGAAATTTTAGTGTGTTTTAGTAGTGCTTATGACTTCGTACTACCAGTTTTGGGAAATGTATAACTACTGGCCGCTTGCAGCTACGTATGTCATTTAATGGTTTATGATAAATGATTGAATATTTCAATTCTGTTATTAAATCAGTGTGTTCTAGGCTTACCTAATCTTAAAGACTAGGTGCCATCACGACATCCTAAGGTGATAAATTGGGGTCGTGACAAGTTGGTATCAGAGCTCTAGGTTCACAGGTGCTACGAGTCATAAGCAAGTTTAGTAGAGTCTTACAGATCGGTTCGAAAACGTCTGTACTTATCTTCGAGAGGCTATGGGACTATTAGAAACCACTCTTTTCATTCCTTACTGTGCGACATTAATTCAGCTAGAAGCATATATCTTATATCCTTTTACATCCGCTCGCCTATAATATTGCGCGCTCGGCATCAGCTATGCTCCGATGATTTGTAATGCTGCGGATGGGCTACGAGGGGGACATAGATGCTCGATCATTATCACAAGGTATTGTTCAGACTAAGGACGCAGACATGATGGTAGATCTTCAGTTGTTCAAGTGTGGGATGCAACTTGTTCGTGTATCTGATTGGTGCTATACGAGCTTATGAAGGTTGGTAATGTGGATCATCGGATGTTGTGCCCTATGACTCCACGCTAAGCATGGGAGTCTACTATCAATGATTAGATTACATGGGCAAGTGTCATATCAGCCTTGGGTCTGAGGTATATACGCAGTGTTGAGGGGTTCCCCGGAATTGTACATGACTAAGATCTGAGATCTTCATGGGATGGTGCTGGAACTTGTAGTATATCTGTATCATTGCTAAATCTACATTCCAGTATCAGAAAGGTAAGAGAAACATCTTCAGATTCACAGAAGGTCTCTTCAGAGTGGGTATCTCGGTTGCAGCATTGTTGGGTGCTCTAGAGGAAATACAACGGTTTATGGGTTTTCGGACAACATGATTCGTGCTAGGGTCTTCCATAGCGAGCTTTGATTTAGGATCATTGTGTACCGATAAGCGAAAGTGTTAATTTGAAGATAAGTTGAGGAGGATTAGAAGAAATGGGTCAGCTAGGTGGTGTTGGGTCAGCATAGCAACAAAGGTAACTGGTCTTTTGGTGTGGTAATGCTTCACCAGCGTTCTGTGGCTATACTCTTGGGTTTGACGGCTTGCGTGTGTCACGACCCAATTCTCCCTCCGTAATATGTCGTGACGGCACCTAGTCTCTACGACTAGGTAAGCCTAACAAAAATGCGGAAATAAACAAATGGAAAGAAATCTTAACAACTAACAACAATAGATAACTGATAACAATGCCGCTCGGTATGTACAATAATCAACACTCTAGAAATACACGGTATTCCCAAAACCAGGAACATCATAAGTCACAAGCTACCGAAGGAAACTAGAATCTTTATACACCAGAGTTTAAATAAAGAAATACGAAAAGTAGATGACATAAAAGAGAATAGAGGGGGACTCCGAGGTCTGCGGATGCGGCAGATATACCTTGAAGTCTCCGTGCAGCAGCAAGCACTCTTAGCTAGTAGCGGGGCTGATAAGAAGCACCTGGATCTACACACAAAATATGTGCAGAAGAGTAGCATGAGTACACCACAACGATACCCAGTAAGTGCCAAGCCTAACCTCGGTAGAGTAGTGACGATATCAGGTCCGGGACCTACTAGTATATAATAATAAGACAGATGCTATAACAAACATGAAGTAAAAACAGAGAAGACAACATTAAGTATTCACAAAACAATAGCAACACCGCACAATGATATAACAACAGGGGCGCTCCCGAGATACCGTCTCGTAGTCCCAAAAATAAATATACAGGGAGAACTTCTGAAATACCGCCTCGTAGTCTCAAAAGTAAATATGCAGGGAGAACTCCCGAGAAACTTCCTCGTAGTCTCAAAAGTAAATGTGCAGGGAGAACTCCCGAGGAACCGCCTCGTAGTCTCAAAGTAAATATGCAGTACAAGGGGATCTCCAGAGTAAATGCCTCGTAGTCCTAAAGTAAATATGCAGTATAGAGGGATCTCCTGGGATACCATCCTGTAGTCCTAAAATAAATACGCAACCCAAACAAATGAATATAACAGTTACAGCAAGAAAAACCAACAATTTAGGCTAAGTACAAGTCAAGAAAGAAATAGGACTTACTAACACATGCTGCAAAGAGTTCAAATAGGCAATTAGGACACGTAGACATATTATTCTAGGCTAACAGGATAACTACACATGCTAGTATACTCAGATAAGATGAAAACAGGCTATTACTCAATAAAAATCAAGTTTTTCCACAAATAGCCCGTGTACGAACTCGTCACCTCACGTACACGGCGCTCACATATCATAGCAACACTAAATCCTAAGGGATTTCCCCCACACAATGCTATTTGTGTTATGGGAAAGCCGTTTACGCAGGGTGATGAGTGGGTACACGGGATATATGTGATATTTGACCGGTTTAGATTATCTAGACTCTTTCAATGCCTTTAATTGTATTGTCATAACATGTCATATCTCTCATTGTTAATCTACTCTTACGTGCTTTATTTGACGTTGTTAGCACTTGTTCTACATCTTACTCGTTATTTTGCTCTTATATGCTTTAGTTGAAGTTATTGCCTTCCTTATTATCTTATTACTTCTTAATTGTTGAATCATTTTTAATTGAAGTTATTATTTCGTGGAATATCATTTTGTGGAGTTATTGGTGTTGAAGTTGTAATAGCCGTTATCACGTTGTGGCGAAGTTGTTCATTGTTGAGATACCTTTCCTTGCTAAGCATTCTCATTCATTTTGTTATTTTTGAAATTCTTGTACACATTGCGGTTGAGCCATGGCCTATTTGTTATTGTGGCAAGTTGTGGCATATGGGCACTTGTGGTTCAAGTTGTGATTGTGTTGTGATATTACGCATGCGGCGAGATAAGGTGGGCTCGATACACGTGTTGCTAGCAGGGGAACTACTTGAAGCCACGTGGTGAGATAAGGTGGGATAAAACGCGTGTAGTTATTTCGGAAAAAAATAATTTTCAAAACTAAATGTACGGCTCACGCGGTGATATAAGGAAAGATTGTTATTGAAATTGTAAAATGTGAATACAAGGCGATACCTCGGTTGTGATTTTCATTGTACGTTCCGTGCTGGAAAAACTTGTTGATTTGAACGGTCATTGTTATTCCTTCAATCATTCATCTGCATTTTGATTGTATTTGGTTATTATCTTGGTGTTGGAACGATTGTGGTTTCTCGTGTGAGTCATGCATTCTACGTTATTTGTTGTGTTCCTTTAACATGCCAATCTATGCCTCCGTTATAACTTGGTGAATTGATTGTCTATGTGAATTTAATTGCGTGGAATCACTATATCATATTATGTTGAGTTGTTGGTAATATAATGGTTTAAATAAAAGAATTATTAACATGCTTTATTCTATGTGCCTCTTAAGATAGAACTCGTTATCTCACTCGATTCCTTAACATTTTAAATATTTATCACACTTTCACTGTATTTGGGTTGTCAAATTATACCCATCACCCTATTAGATGCTTACCTTACTTAAAATTGTTATAACATTTTTCTTTAACAAATTATATATTTAATTCGTTAATTTAACTTATGTTTTTATTTGTTTCAAAAAGATACTTATACTCAATTTTATTGATTTCTAAACTAAAAAATATCTTATACTCTGTTTCGTATAAATTATATATTATTTTACTTTACTTAATTTCTAAAATAAACTCTTTATTGTATTTGACACCTTACCTTATTCTAGATTGTTATTATGTTTTATGGTGTCTAAATATATCTTTCGTTCATCTAAATTAATATTTATTACGGTTGCAAAGTACATGGTACCACGTGGTCTTTGTCATGCGAAGGTGATTGTTATTGTGGGCATAAGGTACCATATGTGTAAGATTTGGAAATTGTGGTTCATGACTTGTGATTTATGAGGTGTGGTGTCTCGGGGTAATTCTTGTTGTAAGTCCATGCATTGGGAGCGAATTAATTATTTGAGTTGTCATTTATTTTTTCCTTATTTTAGTTCATTTAAATCTCATCGGTGTTTTGATTATGTTGTTTCTTTATTACTCGTTTACTACTTGCTGCCATTGATGTTTCTATTACTTCATTGTTGGTTGTAAATCAATAATTTTTCTGTCGTTGGTCTTACATTGATGTTCTTTCCATTGTTAGCATATGCACCTTTAATAGATTTCTCGTCTAGTAGGTGGCTTGACCTGGTCTCGTCACCACTCTACCGAGGTTAGGCTTGATACTTACTGGGTACCATTTTGGTGTATTCATGCTACGCTTCTGCACATTTTTGTGCAGATTCAGGTATTCTGAATGTATTGTTGAGAGTTGCATCTGCGCATCGGAAGACTTCAAGGTATACCTGCTTGATGTTCGCAGGCATCGGAGTCACCATCTTACTTTATTATGCTATTGTTAAATTGTAATTCAAAACAATATTGTGTTTAGAAATTCTAGTATGTTTTAGTAGTGCTTATGACTCTGTACTATCGGTTTTGGGAAATGTATAACTATTGGCCGTATGCAACTATGTATATCATTTAATGGTTTATGGCAAATCATTAAATAGTTTATTTTGTTACTAAAACAACATGTGTTAGGCTTACCATGTCACGACCCAATTTCTCTTATAGGCCATGATGGCGCCCAATGTTGCCGCTAGGCAAGCCAACATTGAATTAGCCGTGTATTTATTCTTTTTAATAATTTCAAAGTAGTTGATTTTTATTTATTAAATAAGTGAGAAGTGGAAAAATTTAATAAAGTAAAGAAAAAACTAATGAAAGAGTGAATGCAATGAAATAAATGCTCAAAGCCATAAGTCTACTAGCATGTTTCCAAGACCTGGTGTCACAAGTGTATGAGCAACTAGTAGAATATACAAAACACTAAGCTACTCTCTGAAATAGAGTAGACAAAAAGTAAATATAAAAAGAGAGACGGCGGCTGCTGCAGAACGACCTCAGAGAGCAGCTCACCACTAAGCCTCGGGATAACATGGGTGCGCGCCTGGATGACTGCCAGATGCACCTACCTCAGATCCTGCACAATTAGTGCAGAAGTGTAGCGTGAGTACATAAACAACATGTACCTAGTCTAACCTGGAAGAAGTAGTGAATAAGGGTCGACATTGACACTTACTATGGGCCAATAATAAAATACAGGAATTCTAAATAGGCATGGAATACGTGAATAATAAAAATAACACGAGGGCAAGCAGTGAATAAATGATCCTTTAACTGATAGTAAATTTCAAAATCTCCATTAACACATACTAGTTCCAAATCAATTTTAGTCATTAAATAAATTATAACCTCTCAAGCCATAACATAATTTCAAGTGTAATCGGGCTTCGAGTATTATCACGCACAATTTATGCCAAGGTCGTATGACCCGATCCAAAATACTATGTGCACTGCCGAGGGTCGAACGACACGAAGCATAGATGCATCTATTATACTGCCAAGGCGAACAACCCGCTCCCATGAGAGTAGAGAAGTTTACCTCATCGCAGAAGTACTTGCGACGCGAGTGGACATGGATTTCTCGGAGTTATTATGTATTTCCCAATTCTTCCCAAAAATAAGAAATCTAAATTTGAAATTTGCAACTTTAAAAACCCTAGTCTCAGCTCTATTTAAGACAATTAATATGCATAACAAACATAACAGTACAATTAAAGAATGATGTGGATCTAAGACTACCCGAACATTTCATGGAATATAGCTACGTACGGACTCTCGTCACATAGTGTGTATGTAGATCCCCACACAAGTAGTACATAATAAGATACACCTACGGGGATAAGTTCCCTCTTACAAGGTTAGGCAAGAGACTTACCTCATTCTCAAGCTCACTTCCGGCCCACAAATTCACTCTAAGGCCTCAACTTGGCTCTGAACAATCCGAAGCTAGCCAAATGTTATATAAATTAATCAATATACACTCGAAAGTTAATAATTTAGCTATTAGAGTAATTACCCAACCCAAATTAGAAGATTCCTAAAATTCACACTCGGGTCCACGTGCCCGAATTCCGAAATTTTTCGAAGATAATTGTTACCCATAAGCTCACAAACTCATATATATAATTTTCATCCAATTCTATAATCATTTTCGTGGTTAAATCTCATTTTTATCAAAATTTAAGTTTTTCAATTAAACCCACAATTTCTACACTTTATGTGCTAAGAATCTACCCAAAATAAATGTATTAAACTCATCTCATATAAAAATTACTTACATCAAAGTGCTAGGTGAAAATTCCTTTTCAAAGAGCTCCAAATCGCCCAAGAGATGAAAGAAATGAGCCAATATTGCCTAAGTTTTTGACTTAAATGAACCTCACTGCTAGCGGTTTTCCGCATCTGTGCAAGAATTTCCGCTTCTACTGGACTGCTCTTGCGGTCGATTGTCAGCATCTGTGGAACACGCACGAGCCACGCCTAGTCGCACCTGCGGAAAAATCTCGCATCTACGAGCCCACTTCTGTGGCTCGCCTCGTGCACCTACGACCATGGCCAGGCTACCTCACTCCGCACCTGCGAACCCTTTCATCGCAGAAGCGATTTCGCTTATGCGAAAGTCCTTCGCTTCTACCGACCTCGTTGACTCCCTCCCTTTCCACTTCTGAGAATGAGATGCCGCACCTGCGGTGCAGCTCCTGCGGCCCTTCCCACCACAGGTGCGAACGCACCAAATGCCAGCCACCTTCAGCTCTTCTCCAAAGAGCAATCTAGCTCCGTCGAACCTCCGAATCCTATACGGAGGCCCCGAGGCCTCGACCAAACATACCAACAAGTTTATAAACATAAAATGGACTCGTTCGCCCCCTTGAAATGCGTAAAACAACATCAAAAACTAAGAATCACACCCTAAAACCAATAGAATTAACCTATGAATATTAAGTTTTTCCAACTTACACCGAACGCGCCAAATCATACATAGACTACTCAGAATGAAACCAAATTTTACGTGCAAATAATAAATCACCATATGGAACTATTCCTAGGCTTAGAATCCCAAACGGACCTCGATTACACCAAAACCTACTCCAAACCAAATTTAAAGAACTTGAAGAACCTTCAATGTGCCAACTTTCAATATTAAGCGCTGAAACGTTCCTGGGTCATTCAAAACCCGATATGAACATACGCCTAAGTCCAAAGTCATCATACAAACCTATTGGGACCGTCAAACCCCGGTTTCGAGGTCATTTACTACAAATGTTGACCCAAGTCAAACTCAACTCTTTTAAGCCAATATTAAGGAACTAAGTGTTCCGATTTCAACCCGAACCCTTCCAAATCCGAACTAACCATCCCCGCAAGTCATAAAATAGTAAAAGTACATACGGGGAGTCTTATTTAAGGGAACGAGGTTCTAGAAAGAAAAACGACCGGTCGGGTCGTTACATACCTGGTCTTAGAGACTAGGTGCCATCACGATATCCTAAGGTGGGAAATTAGGGTTGTGACACTGAATCCATGGGAACCGGCGAAACTTGTCATCTTTGCAGTTAGTGGTCTACCAAACCAAGACGTTGAAATTGCACAGAATGGTGGCACACAGGTTTCCAATGATGGGATATTAGTAAAGAACCCCACATCACATTTGGGGACCATAACCCTATATATAAATGCACACAATTTACGTAATTATAATTTGGCCTATCATTAAATTAAATATTATATTCGGGTATCTACACATAAGATCACATACTTTTTGAGGTATCTTATAGACTCATTTAACTTTAAACCTTAGCAGATTACTTTTAATTTGGGTCAACCTTTTAACGATAGAAACCAACATACAATTATTCTTAATACAAAATATATGTGCAAGTACACAAAATCTTACAATCTCCCACTTGGACGACACATATGCATGTACATATAACTTTATAATTGTATGTCACCTTATGAGCTCAAAAATATTTTGTCACGACTCAAAATCCCGACCTGTCGTGATGGCACCTAACACACTTGCTAGGTAGGCCAACAAACACATAACATCTAAACAATTGAATAGAACATGATTAATAAATCAACAACGGAAAAATCTCATAAACGAACGATAAATATCTGAAACTCTGCTACAACCAGCCCAAAATCGGGTGTCAGCGAGTACATGAGCTACTAAGTATCAACATAGTTTGAAACTCTAGTACAACTTTTTGAGTAATAGAATGATGCTAAATAAAATGAAAATAAGGAGAGTCAAGGTCTGCGAGCGTCAAAGCAGTAACCTCAAAGTCTCCGAGCATGTACTAGCACCAAATCTAGCAATCACCACATCCAGATGTACCTGTATCTGCACACGAAGTACATAGTGTAGTATGAGTATAACCAACCCAATGTACTCAATAAGTATCGTAGCTAACTTCGGTGAGATAAAAGAAGCACAAATTATAAATTATCCTAGCTATCACCTGAATAGTTTCATCATTTCAACAAGTACAGAGCAATAATGGAATAAAGTCATAAAGTACAGGAAGAAGCATCTGTGTGTGTATGTATACATTTTCTCAAATATTCTGCTCAGTCAATGTTCGACATATATAAATGATATGAAGTTAAATCAGGTAAATAATCACAGAAATTGCAAGTAAAGATGAAATGCAAAATCCAAACAATCACTGACCAGTTTTCCTCAACCTTTCCAATTCCATATTAAACTGCTGATCAGATTTCCTCAATATCCGCATGTACATCATCAAGAGAAAAACATGAGAGGGTGGCTATAGGGGGATGAATCCATATCCATACTCAAGAACAACCAATTCAACATGCTACCAGCCCAGCGTGGTCACATGCTCAATATCTTAATCCTCCCGGCGTGATTACAGGCACAACAACACAATCCGCCTGGCGTGGTCACAGGCACTCAGTCCAATCATATCACACAAGAGAAATTAAATAAGAATACATGTACGTGATGAATAATTAACAAATATCATGCTCCTAGACTGGTAAAAGTGACATGCTAAGTGTATGCATGTGCAACAAAATGCTATCATAGCTCGAATCGGCAAATCTCATCACAAAATAGCATTTTATCAAGTTCATTCAGGGATTAAACCTCTATGTAGCTAACATGGCTCAAATAGTTCAAAACAATGATACGAATGTGAGAAGCATCATAGGTTAACGCTTAACAGTCAAACATAGGCATGTTACAACCTAAGCGCAACCCGAGCATGGATAAATACCCTCGGTGTTAGCACCTGGCTCAAATCCCACACATGTGCGCACCCAATACCACGTAGCCATAACAATAATTCAGGAAACTAGTTCCTCAACCAAGTTTAGATAAGATACTTACCTCAATCAAACTAAATCATTCCACTAAAAATCCTTTCCCGCGCTTATCAACCTCTGGAAGGCTTGAATCTAGCCAAAATAACGTAATACTATAAATAGAAGCTATAAGAATTGATCCTAGATGATAAAGTTAAGATCTTCAATGAAAATCAAAAAGTCAACCCCAGGTCCATGCTTTTGAACCCGACAAAATTCATAAATTTTGAACACTCATTCAATAACGAGTCTAACCATACCAAAATCATCCAATTCTGACCTCTAATCGACCTTCAAACCTCATTTTGCATTTTTGCAAAGTTTCCACAAAATCTCTCATTTATTTACTTTAATCCACTAATTAAATGTTAAAACAAAAATGGAATCATGATATAATAATAAATCCGAGTCAAAAACACTTACCCCGATCCAAGACGTGAGAATCCCCTCCAAACTCATCCAAACCGAGCTCTACAACTGAAGATGTGAAATAATACTCTAACCAACGATTTGGAATATTAAAACTTTGAGCCCAGGTGCTCTTCTTCGCGTACGCGAAAATTGCCTCGCATTCGGGAAGCACGATATACCAGCTACCAAAATCCTCCTTCGCGAACACGATATACTCGTCACCAATGCGGGGATCTCTAACCCAATGCCTACACAAATGTGACCCCTCTCTCGCGAACGCAAAGGCTAAATGCATGTGCCCAAGCCGGCCTTATCCTTCTACGCGAACGCATATCCCCTCTTGCAATCATGATGCACAGACCCACTAGAACTTCGCGAACGTGTGGCCTTCTTCGCGAACGTGAAGAACAAAACCTCATGCCCTTGAACAACTATCATGACCATAATTTCCCTCCATAGGATGTCATGATGACACCTAGTCTCTAAGACTAGGTAAGCCTAATAATTTGCGGAAAAATAGAATAATAAACTGAACTCCAATCTCAAAACATGATATATAAATTGAAACTGCGATTTAAATAATTATAACTCCAAAAACCCAGTAGAAATAAATCACAAGCTTCTAAGACAAAATATTAAGTGTCTCTATACATCAAAGTCTAAGAGAATAAGGGAAACAACATTATAAGGATATAGGGGGACTCCAAGGTCTGCGAACGCTGACATATATACCTTGAAGTCTCCACGTATGATCCAGCTCACTGATACCTGGTCTTGTAGAAAGAACCTGGATCTACACAAAAAGATGTGCAGAAGTGTAGTATGAGTAAACCACAGCGGTACCTAGTAAGTGCCAAGCCTAACCTCGGTAGAGTAGTGATGAGGTCAGGTCAGGGCCCTACTGGTTTAAAAGATAAGCAAGGCAAAAAATATAATAATATTTTGAAATGACTGAGAATTTAAACAATGAAAAGTTTCAGAAAATAACCGCACAACAAATAGAGGTAAACAACAGGGCACTCCTAAGGTATTGCCTCGTAAACCCAAATGTAAATGCTCAACAGGGGGATCTCCCGAGGTACAGCCTCGTAGTCCCAAAAGTAAATATGCACAACAAGGGGATCTCCCGAGGTGCTTCCTCGGAGTCCCAAAAGTAAATATACAAGCAGGGGGATCTCCCGAGGTACCGCCTTGTAGTCCCAAAGTAAATATGCAAGCAGAGGGATCTCCCGAGGTACCGCCTCGTAGTCCCAAAGTAAATATGTAACTCATAAATTATGGAACCTCAAATTTACATCAAGGAATCCTACAGTTAAAGACCGAATACGATAATCAAGGAAACAGGTAATTCAACAAATTTACAGCTACACATGCTAAGTCAGCTTAGTTAAGGGATTTAAAACAAATCTACTCAGCAAGAACGAGGATTTTAACAATTAGCCCCTGTACGCATTCGTCACCTTGCGTACATGGCGCTCATATAACACAAATTGTTAAAATAGTACCAAATCCTAATAGGATTTCCCCCACACAAGGTTAGACAAGTCACTTACCTCAAACCTCGCTCAATCAATCGATAAGGATGCCTTTCCCTAGATTTTCCGACTGCGAATGGCCCAAATCTAGCCAAAAGCAATTACATAACATGAATACAACTACAAGAAACTAATTTAAATCATAAATCTATGACTTTAGCAAGGAATCAAAAAATAGCCCCAAAAGGTCGACCCGG
This sequence comes from Nicotiana tomentosiformis, assembly GCF_000390325.3. Taxonomy (NCBI): domain Eukaryota; kingdom Viridiplantae; phylum Streptophyta; class Magnoliopsida; order Solanales; family Solanaceae; genus Nicotiana; species Nicotiana tomentosiformis. Next base: position 106,737,432 of record NC_090816.1, on the reverse strand, counting down.
CTCCACGTCTCAAAATCGGGTAATAGTCACAAAATACGAACACCCATTCGATATCGAGTTCACCCATACCAAAATTGTCAGAATTGGACACCAAGTCGCCACTCAAATCTCCAAATTAAACTTCCCAAATACCTAGCCTCAAACTCCCAAATTCCACCTTAAATACACACAAACTAGGTGGAAAAATCAATGGGGAAACAAGATTATTGATAAAAAATGAGTACAAGAGACTTACCACAAGAAATCCCTCAAAACTGCTCTCCAAAATGGCCAAGACCCGAGCTCAAAATGTTTAAAATGAAGCAAAATCGCGAACCCTTGTATTTAAGTGTTCTGTCCAGCACTTCCGCTTCTGCAGAAACTTAGTCGCATCTGCAGCATCGTAGAAGTGACAACTTATTCGCTTCTGCGGTTTCCCTCGATCTTGCGGTCTCCTCATCCGCTCCTGCGGACTCACTTCTGCAGGCCTCCTAGCCGCTTCTACGGTTCAAAGACCGCTTTTACGGGTGCATATCTGCGCAAACTCGTCTGGTTCTGCGCAAACTCGTCCGCTTCTGTGGAAAGGCCTCCCAAGCACTCGTCCTCTTCTGCGATCACTCTTCCGCAGAAGAGACTCCGCTTCTGTGGACTTCACGTCGCATCTGTGACCACTGGCCATTTCGTCTAGCCTTGCATCTGCGCCTATTTTCTTGCTTCTGCGGGCTCGCACCTGCGGTCAATCTTGCGCAGGTTTGATTACACTAGAACTGATGCCTTCAACCCTTCTCACTAGTCCAAACTTGATCTGTTAACCATCCGGAATCCACCTGAGGCCCCCAGGACCTCAACCAAACATACCAACAAGCCCTAAAACATCATACGAACTTAGTCGAGCCTTTAGATCACAACAAACAACACTAAAACCTTGAATTGCACATCGATTCAAGCCTAATGATCTTTAAAACTTTAACCTTCTATATCCGATGTCGAAACCTATCAAATCAAGTTCGATTGACATCAAATTTTCACACAGGTTATAATTAACTTGTGGACTTACTCCAACTTCCGGATTTGGAATTCGATCCCGATATCAAAAAGTCCACTCCCGCTCAAACTTCCCAAAAATCATCCAATTTTCCCACTTTTGCCAATTGACGCTGAAATGACCTACGGGCCTCCAATTCAACATCCGAACACGCTCCTAAGACCAAAATACCCTACGGAGCTATTGGAATCATCGAAACTCCATTATAGAGTTGTCTTCACATAGTTCGAATTACGGTCAAATCCTATGACTTAAACTTCCATTTTAGAGACTATGTGTCCTATTTCACTCCGAAACCAAAAACAAATCCTCCTGGCAAGTTACATAACCACAAAAATGAAATAGAGGAAGCAACAAAATAACCGGTCGGGTCGTTACATCCTCCCCCTCTTAAAACATATGTTCGTCCTCGAACGAGTATAGATACATACCTGAACTGGTCAAAAGATGAGGATAACGGCTGCGCATATCATGCTCGGTCTCCCAAGTCACCTCCTCGACTAGATGACCCCTCCACTAAACCTTCACAGACGTGATGTTCTTTGACCTCAACTTTCGAACCTGCCTGTCCAAAATGGCTACTGGCTCCTCAACATAAGTTAGATCCTTATCCAACTGGACTGAGCTGAAGTGTAACACGTGAGACGGATCGCCTTGATACTTCCGGATCATAGAAACATGGAACACTGGATGAACTGCAGTGAGACTAGGTGGTAGTGCAAGTCTAAAAGACACCTCTCCAACCCTATCAAGAGTCTTAAAAGGCCCAATATACCTAGGGCACAACTTGCCCTTCTTTTCTAACCTCATAACACCCTTCATGGGAGAAACCCAAAGCAAAACCCGCTCCCCAACCATGAATGCAACGTCGCAAAACTTTGGATCTGCATAACTCTTCTGCCTGGACTGGGCTGTACGAAGTCGATCCTGAATCAATTTAGCCTTTTCCAAGGCTTCCTGAACCAAGTCTCTACCCAATATCCTAGCCTCGCCTGGCTCAAACCAACCCACTAGAGTCCGGCACCGTCTACCATACAAAGCCTCATACGGGGTCATCTGAATGCTCGCCTAATAACTGTTGTTATAGGAAAACTCCGCAAGTGGCAAGAACTGATCCCAAGCACCTCCAAAATCTATCACACATGCACAAAGCATATCCTCTATTATCTGAATAGTGCTCTCGGACTGTCTGTCCATCTGAGGGTGAAATGACATACTCAACTCCACCCGAGTACCCGACTCATGTTGTACGGCTCTCTATAACCATGATGTAAACTGCGTACCCCGGTCAGAGATGATAGATAGTGGTATGCCATGAAGCCTGACAATCTCACGAATGTAAACCTGAGCCAACTGCTCCGAAGAGTATGTAGTAACCATATGAATGAAATGAGCTGACTTGGTCAATCTATCCACAATCACCCAAACTGTATCAAATTTCCTCTGAGTCCGTGGGAGCCCAACAACGAAATCCATAGTGATCTGCTCCTATTTCCACTCTGAAATCTCTAGCTTCTGAAGAAATACGCCCGGTCGTTAATGCGCATACTTCACATGTTGACAATTTAGGCAATGAGCTATATATTCCACTCTGTCCTTCTTCCTTTGCCTCCACCAATAGTGCTGCCTAAAATCCTGATACATCTTCGCGGCACCTGGATGAATGGAGTACCGCGAACTGTGAGCCTCCTGGAGAATTAATTCACGCAAACCATCTACATTAGTCACACATAGCTTGCCCTGCATCCGTAATACACTATCATCTCCAATAGTGACCTCCTAAGCATCACCATGCTAAATCGTATCCTTAAGGAGAAGCAGATGGGGGTCATCAGACTAACGCTCTTTGATATGATCATAAAGAAAAGAGTGAGAAACCACATAAGCCAGAACTCAGATCGAATCGGAAACATCCAATCTAACAAGCTGGTTGGCCAAGGCCTAAACGTCCAAGGCTAAAGGCCTCTCTGCTACTGGTAGATATGCCAAACTGCCTAAACTCTCCGCCTTGCGACTCAAGCCATCGGCCACCACATTGGCCTTCCCGGGATGATAGAGGATGGTGATATCATAATCCTTAAGCAGCTCCAACCATCTCCGTTGCCGCAAGTTAAAATCCTTCTGTTTAAACAGATACTGTAGACTCCGGTGATCGGTAAAAACCTCATAAGGAACACTAAACAAATAGTGCCGCCAAATCTTCAAGGCATGAACGATAGCTGCTAACTCAAGGTTGTGGATAGGATAGTTCTTCTTATGAACCTTCCGTTATCTAGACGCGTAGGCAATCACCCTACCATCCTACACCAACACCGCACTGAGACCAATACGTGACGCATCACAATATACCGTATAGGACCCTGAACCAGTAGGCAACACTAACACTGGGGCTGTAGTCAAAGCAGTCTTGAGCTTTTGAAAGCTCTCCTCACAATCCTCGGTCCACCTGAACAGAGCACCCTTCTTGGTCAATCTAGTCATAGGTGCAGCAATAGATAAGAAACCCTCTACAAATTGACGGTAATACCCCGCCAAACCAAGAAAACTCCGGATCTCCGTAGCTGAGGACGGTCTAGGCCAACTCTGTACTACTTCAATCTTCTTCGGGTCTACCTTGATCCCCTCACTCGATACCACATGACCAGAAAATGCCACTGAATCTTGCCAGAACTCACACTTCAAAAATTTTGCATACAACTTCTTTTCTTTCAAGGTTTGAAGCACAGTCCTCAGGTGCTGCTTATGATCCTCCCGACTCCGGGAGTACACCAGAATGTCGTCAATAAACACAATGACGAAAGAGTCAAGATAGGGCATAAATACATTGTTCATCAAGTGCATGAATGCTGCTGAGGCGTTGGTCAGCCCAAAAGACATCACAAGGAACTCGTAATGACCATACCGAGTCCTGAAAGCAGTCTTCGGGATATCTGGATCCCGAATCTTCAACTGATGATAGCCTGAATGCAAGTCGATCTTAGAGAACACTCTGTCACCCTAAAGCTGATCAAATAGGTCATCAATACGTGGCAATGGATACCTATTCTTCACTGTAACCTTGTTCAAGTTGCGGTAGTCGATACACATTCGCATAGAACCATCCTTCTTCTTCACAAACAAGACAGGAGCACCCCAAGGTGATACATTAGGCAGAATGAAGCCCTTATCGAGAAAATCTTGCAATTGTTCCTTTAATTCTTTCAACTCTACTGGGGCCATAAGAAAAGGTGGAATAGAAATGGGCTGAGTGCTCGGTAACAAATCAATGCCAAAGTCAATATCTCTATCGGACGGCATGCCCGGAAGATTCGCCGGGAATACATCTAAATAGTCCCTCACTACCGGAACGACTAGACGGTAGGAGTATCAACACTAACATCCCTTACATAGGCCAGATACGTATCACACCCCTTCTCAACCATTTGCTGAGCTTTAAGAAATGAGACAACCCTACTAGGAACATAATCTAAGGCACCTCTCCACTCTAGCCGTGTTAGACCTGTCATAGCCAACGTCATCATCTTGGAATGACAATCAAGGATAGCGTGATAGGGCGACAACCAGTCCATACCCAAAATAACATTGAAATCAACCATACTGAGCAATAATAAATTGGCTCTGGTCTTAAAACCGCTAAGAACAATCAAACACGACCGATACACACGGTCAACAATAATAGAATCACCCACGAGTGTAGATACATAAATAGTTGAACTTAGAGAATCACGGGATACACCCAAATACAGGGAAAAATAAGATGACACATAGGAATAAGTGGAGCCTGGATCAAATAAGACTGATGCATCTCTATGAAAGACCGGAACAATACATATGATAACAGAATCTGATGCAATTGCCTCCGTCCTAGCAGGAAGGGCATAATATCTGGCCTGACCTCCCCCTCTAGGGTGACCTCTACCTGACTGACCTCTACCTCTAGCTGGCTGTGTAGGTAGGGTCGTAGCTGGTGCTGTAACCATAGCCTAAGGACCTGGTGGAGCCCATGGTGCCTGAGAAATCTATGGAGGTGTACCCCTCCTAAATCTAGGGAAATCCATCACCACATGACTAGTGTCACCACACTCAAAATAAGCTCTCAGAGGACGTGTCTGTTGCGACTGGCTCGGGCCTGATCGACTGGACCGACTACTGGAAGTACTCCATATAGGAGGCACACTAGACACTGGTGGTGCATAATAAGGATCATGGGGCCTAGTAGTGGCCAGAGCACCGCTGGCGGCTAGAAGTGCTGAATGAACAGGGTGACCCATATAACCCCTACCCTAACGAGCTGCCACTGGGGCATGAGTACCACTATAAGTTCCAGACTCTCGAGACCTCTTGGCCTCTCTTTTCTCTCTATCCCGAGTCAGCATACCCTCCAACCTCCTAGCAATCCCTACTACCTGCTAGTATGCAATATCGATCTCCAACTCTCGGGCCATGCTCAATCTGATACTGGGGTTGAGCCCCTCAATAAACCGACGAACCCACTCTCGAATAGTAGCAACCAAGGTCGGTGCATGCCTAGCCAAATCACTGAATTGGACCGCATACTCTGACACTATTATAGAACCCTGGCGTAACTACTCAAACTCTGTGCACCATGCATCTCAGAGACTCTGGGGAACATACTCCCTCAAGAACATATCTGATAATTGAGTCCAAGTGAGTGAAGCTACCTCAGCTGGAATACCTAACTCATATGTGCGGCACCACTGATAGGCCGCTCCTTAAGATGGAACATAGTGAAAGAAACCCCACTAGTCTCCGCAACAATCATAGTACATAGGATACGGTGGCACACCTCAAGAAAACCCTGGCATCCTCTGACGCCAAGCCACTGAAAGTAGGAGGGTGATACTTCTTGTACTCTCGAGCCTGAGCTTTTGTGCCTCAGAAACTACTTCCCTAACCTCGGGCTGAACTGGAGCTACCGGCTGCATCGATATCATCTCTTGAACCTGGTTGACCTGAACCCACTGTCTGGTGTACCGGCGACGAGAGTTTGTGCTCCTCCCCTGGCCTGAGATGTGGCAGGAGAAACTGGTATCAATCCTGCCTGAGCCAAGGTGCTGAACATGCTCAGAAACTAGGCTAGAGTCTCCTGGAGGGCTGGTGTAGTAACAGGCGTCTTAGGTGTCTTCCCTCCAACAAGAGCTACTAGTGGCTCCTATATGGTAGCTCGTGCGGGTGCTCTGGCTGCACCGCGTGGATGTCTTCGGCCTCTACTCCAGACCCGACCTCTCGCGGCTCTAATAGGGAGCGCGGGTGTTCGGTCATTTGATCTAGTTGTACGTGTCCTCACCATTTATGAGAGAATAGAAATACAAAAAATTGGAATCCGAAGTCAAAATCTCGCACGATAAGGAATCAAAGGAGTGAAGCTTTTCCTAACAGTTTCATTGCCTCCCGAAGATAAGTACATACGTCTCCGTATCGATCCGCGAGACTCTACTAAACCTGCTTGTGACTCATAACACCTATGAACCTAGAGCTCTGATACTAACCTGTCACGACCCCAATTTCCCTCCGTAGGATGTCGTGATGGCACCTAGTCTCTAAGACTAGGTAAGCCTAACAATTTGTGGAATAACTGAATAATAAACTGAACTCCAATCTCAAAACATGATATAAATAGAAACTGCAAATAAGTCACAAGCTTCTAAGAGAAAATACTAAGTCTCTCTATCCATCAAAGTCTAAGAGAATAAGGGAAACAACATAATAAGGATAGAGGGGGACTCTGAGGTCTGCGGACGCTGGCAGATATACCTTGAAGTCTCCATATACGGTCCAGCTCACTGATACCTGGTCTGGTAGGAAGAATCTGGATCTACACAAAAAGATGTGCAGAAGTGTAGTATGAGTACACCACAGCGGTATCCAGTAAGTGCCAAGCCTAACCTCGTTAGAGTAGTGACGAGGACAGGTCAGGGCCCAACTAGTTTAAAAGATAAGCAAGGCAGAAAATATAATAATATTTTGAGATGACTGAGAATTTAAACAACGAGAAGTTTCAGAAAATAACCGCACAACAAATAGAGGTAAACAACAGGGGCGCTCCCGAGGTATCACCTCATAAATCCAAATGTAAATGCTCAACAAAGGGATCTCCCGAGGTACCGCCTCGTAGTCCCAAAAGTAAATATGCAAGCAGGGGGATCTCCCGAGGTATCGCCTCGTAGTCCCAAAGTATATATGCAAGAAGAGAGATCTCCCGAGGTACCGCCTCGTAGTCCCAAAGTAAATATGGAAGCATGGGGATCTCCCAATTTATCGCCTCGTAGTCCCAAAGTAAATATGCAACTCATAAATTATGGAACCATGAATTTACGGCAAGGAATCCTACAGTTAAATACCGAATACGATAATAAAGGAAACATGTAATTCAACTAAGCATGTTGCACGAATTTCAAGTAAGGTTAAGACACGTAGACATGCGATACTACGCTAAACATGATAGCTACACATGTTAAGTCAACTTAGTTAAAGGGTTTAAAACAAATCTACTCAGCAAGAATAGGGATTTTAACAATTAGCCCGTATACGCACTCGTCACCTCGCGTACACGACGCTCACATAACACAAATTGTTACAACAATACCAAATCCTAAGGGAATTTTCCCCGCATAAGGTTAGACAAGTCACTTACCTCAAACCTTGCTTAATCAATCGATAAGGATGCCTTTTTCTCAATTTTCCGACTCCGAATGGCCCAAATCTAGCCAAAAGCAATTACATAAGATGAAAACAACTACAAGAAACTTATTTAAATCATAAATCTTTGACTTTAGCAAGGAATCGAAAAATCACCCCAAAACGTCAACCCGAGCCCACGTCTCGGAATCAAGTAAAAGTCACAAAACACGAACACCCATTCGATATCGAGTTCACCAATACCAAAATTACCAAAATTCGACACCAAGTCGCCACTCAAATCCCCAAATTAAACTCTCCAAATCACTAGCCTCAAACTCCCAAATTCCACCTTAAATACACACAAACTAGATGGGAAAATCAATGGGGAATCAAGATTATTGATCAAACCTGAGTACAAGAGACTTACCCCAAGAAATCCCTCGAAAATGCTCTCCAAAATTGCCAAGACCCCATCTCAAAATGTTTAAAATGAAGCAAAATTGTGAACCCTTGTATTTAAGTGTTCTGTCCAGCACTTCTGCTTCTGCGGAAACTTAGCCGCATCTGCGGCGTCGCATAAGCGACAACTTATCCATTTCTGTGGTTTCCCTCGCCCCTGCGGTCTCCTCATCCGCTCCAGTGGACTTGCTTCTGCGGGTCTCCCAGCTGCTTCTGTGGTCCCAGCTTCCTCATCAATTTCCACTTTTGCGGTTCAAAGACCGCTTCTGCGAGTGCGCATCTGCGCAAACTCGTCCGCTTCTACAGAAAGGCCTCCCAAGCACTCGTTCGCTTCTGGGATCACTCTTCCGCAGAAGAGACTCCGCTTTGGTGGCCTTCATGTCGCATCTGTGACCACTGGCCATTTCCCCCATCCCCACATCTGCGCCCTTTTGCTCGCTTCTGCGGGCTCGCACCTGCTGTCAATCTTGCGCGGGTGCGATTACACCTGAACTAGTGCCTTCCGCCATTCTCACAAGTCCAAACTAGATTCGTTAACCTTCCGGAATACATCCGAGGCCCCCAAGACCTCAACCAAACATACCAAAAAGTCCTAAAATATCATACGAATTTAGTCGAGCCTTTAGATCACATCAAATAACGCTAAAATCTCGAATAGCACATCGATTCAAACCTAATGAACTTTAAAATATCAACCTTCTATATCCGATGCGGAAACCTACAAATCAAATCCGATTGACCTCAAATTTTTCACACAAGTCATAATTAACATTGCGGACTTACTCCAACTTCCGGAATCGAAATTCGACCCCGATATGAAAAAATCCACTCTCGGTCAAACTTCCCAAAAATCATCCAATTTTCCCACTTTCGCCAATTGACGCTGAAATGACTTACGGGCCTCTAATTCAACATCCAAACATGCTCCAAAGACCAAAATCACCCTACGGATCTATTGGAACCATCAAAACTCCATTCTAGAATCGTCTTCACATAGTTCAAACTACGGCCAAATCCTACGACTTAAACTTCCATTTTAGGACTATGTGTCCCATTTCACTCCGAAACCAAAAATAAATCCTCCCGGCAAGTTACGTAACCACAAAAATGAAATAGAGGGAGCAACAAATAAAGGTTCGGGGCTAATACTCTCAAAATGACCGGTCGTGTCATTACAACAACTCTACACGAATGCGATCTCTAGGTCGCGAACGCGATGAAGACTGCACCAGATACTAGATCAGCATTTCTATAAGGCCAAAATGAAGCCGAACTTCATCTAAATCACCCCCGAGGCCCCCAGGACCCCGTTCGAATATACCAACATGTCTTAAAATACGATACGAACTTATTCAAAGCCTCAAATCACTTCAAATAATATCAAAATCATGAATCGCACCCAATTCATGCCTAATGAACTTTTGAACTTCCAACTTCTAAAATCGATGTCGAAACCTATCAAACCAACTCCGATTAACCTCAAATTTTGCACACAAGTCATAAATAACACAATAGGCCTACTCTAACTCCCGGAACCAAAATCCGAGCCTAGTATCAACAAAGTCAACACTCGATCAAACTTCTAAGCCTTCCAAACTTTCAAGTTTTTAACTTTCGCCAATTCAAGCCAAAATGACCTACGAACCTCCAAATCCATATCTGGACATATTCCTAAGTCCAAATCACCATACGAAGATATCAAAACCATCAAAATTCCATTCCAGATCCATTTACACATAAGTCAACCTCCGGTCAACTCTTTCAACTTAAGCTTCCAACCTTGGGACTAAGTGTCCTAATTCATTTTGAAATATTCCCGAAACCTAACCAACAACCCCGGCAAGTCAAGTAACCACAATTGAACATAGAATAAGTAATAAATAGGGGAACGATGCTACAATACATAAGACGACCGGCCGGGTCATCACATATTTGCTATCATAAACCAAAGTACCTCTGAACAATCTCGTCCATCAATCATGCCAATATTGAATAAAGGAGGATTTTATTACATTTATTGTAGCTAAACATTCCTTGATCAAGAAGTCCAATATAACCAAATGACATAGATCAAATATGAATGTGTAGCATGAAAATTACATACAATGTGATCCGAGCATGCCTATTTCTAACTGGTCCAACTGAAAAATAAATCAGAGTGAAATTAAACTAAATACTTTATTTCTGCAGAAATAACCTCAAATATGCTTAAACTAAAACCATAACTTGAAACCTTAAATTGAAAGCTAAATTGTGTCTGTGAAGAACATTTAAATGGTTACAAACTCCCACTAAAACTCCATATTCTTAAATGACATGAAACCTATATGAGCAGTGTGCCCATGCAAGACCTTGGGTGGTAGTCCCTTAGTAAGTGGATCCATAACTATGGAGTTTGTACCAATATGTTCTATAAACACCTAATCACTCCTAACTCTTTTAACAAATAGGAACTTCACGTCTATGTGATTTGAATTTACTTAACTCTTGTTGTTATTGGAATACAAGACTGCTACCTTATGGTCACAAAATAATAGAAGTGTCCTTTCAACTTTATCCATAGATTCGCAGCTAGTGACAAAACTCTGCAGTCATATTCCATAATCAGACTCTACATAATATGTTATAAATTAACTGCCATGGTGAAAAGATCTATGAGTGTTTGTTTAACACTCTTCCTTATATAGCTCATCAACCAAGTATGTCATATTATATCAGCATCTAGTGAAGTCGATATCCAAATACCGGATTATCTTTTACTTTTTGACTTTCTTTATGTGAGCATAAAATATTTGTTCTCTGTAATTATCTTCTGAACCTTTAAGGTGCTTTTAAACATAAGTTTATAAATTATTCAAATATCTAACAGTATCCCTAAATTAAATGAGATATTCAAACGCATACAAAGCTGATCATACATTAGACAATAAAAGATATACTTACTCCCACTAAACTTGTGATATACACAATAATTAACAAGATTTATCTCGAAATCAAATGAGACAATAACTTGATGAATTTAGTAATATTACTAATAAGACACTTTCTTTAGTACATAGATGATTTTCTTTATTGAAATCTATTCTTGTAGTTGTAGAGTTTGTTCTTTGAAAATTACTTCTTGAAGGACGGGTTGAATGATATTGTCTTTGATCTGAATTTACTTCTTGAATAATGTCAGGTATAAAAAGGCATTCCTGAGCAATGACAATAACAATTAGAGGAATATAAATATGTTCCTCTTCAAAGACAAGGTCTTGGACTCTCCCTCCCCTCCCCCCCCCCCCCCCACAAACTCAACATCCTCAAAAAATATCATATTATTGGAATAAGTGGTCTTAGTTGTCTTATTATTGGATAGAAGTCTCTTAATTTTCCTTTAGAGATATGACCTAATATTTGGTGCAATAGAAGTTGACTACTGGATGGTTAATTTACCCTTATTACCAGTTATGTTAATATGTAAGGTTCATTGAACGAAGCAATCATATCAAGTAAGTATAGATTATTGTAACCTGATAAAGAACTGAGACCAACTAATTTTGAATTACGAAAGAGACTAATTGTTTTATTTCCAAATAAATAAAAATAACCAAACTTGTGAAATACAAAAGTAGCAATCAAATTCCATCTAAACAGTGGTGCAACCTTAGTCTCGTTCAAATTCAAATAAAGTTGGTTCTTAACAATAATCTAAAAGTTTTAATTGTTTCAACTTACACCGATTTGTTGTCACCATCATAGATGTATCTTTCACCATCATTAGGCTTTCGATAGTTCAGGCAACCTTGCACAGACACAATGATGTAAATTGTTATACCGAAATCTATACACCATCTGTGTCTTGGTACCAAAGTCAAATTAACCTTAGAAAAAATAAAATTAAGAGGTTTACCTTTCTTTGCACGACATGTGTGATAGTTGGTACAATCCTTTTTCTTACGTCTGGACAACTCACTGAATCTGATGGCATACTCTGACACTGTTATAGTACCCTAGCGCAGCGGCCCAAACTCCGCGCGCCATGCATCGCGAAGAGTCCGGGAAACAAACTCTATCAAGAAATCTCTAAAAACTGAGTCCATATAAGTGAAGTTGCATCGGATGGGCTATCCTCTTCGTAAGCCCGTCACTACTGATATGCTACTCCCGACAGCTGGAATGTATTTAAAGCAATTTCTCTCATCTCCACAATACCCATGGTGCGGAGAATATGGTGTCACTTCTCTAGAAAACCATGTGCATCCTTTGTAGCTAGGCCGCTATAAGTACGAGGATGATACTTCTTGAACCTTTTAAGTCTAAGTTGCTCCTCCACAGATGCCACTGCCCTAACCTCGGGCTGAACTAGAACAATAGGTTATGCTGGCATAACCTCTGGGACCTGATCGACACGGACTCATTGCGCTGAAGTACGGGCCGCGGGAGTCTGAGCTACTCCCCCAGCCTGAGATGTGGCTAGTGTAAGTGGAATCAACCCCGCCTGAGCTAGAGTACCGAACATGCCCATGAACTGTGCTAGGGTCTCCTGAAGTGCAGGGGTGACAACAGGCACCTTGGGTGCCTGCCCCCCAACTGGAGCTACCGGTGGCTCCTCAGTCGCTGCTCAGGCAGGTACTCTAGCTGCACCACGTGCCCCTCCTCATCCACTGCCCCAGCCCCGACCTCTCGCTCTAGTAGGGGGTGTGACTGTCTGATCCAGCAGTGCATGTCCTTATCTTCTGTGAGAGATTTAGAAAGACAAAGATTCAGATTTTGAAGTCAATAAATTCGCATGATAAGGAATAAAAGAAGTGGAGTTTTCCTAACAGTTTCGTAGTCTCTCGAAGATAAGTATATATGTCTCTGTACCGATCCACAAGACTCTACTAAATCTGCTTATGACTTGTAACATCTATGAACCTAGAGCTATGATATCAACTTGTCACGACCCCAATTTCCTATCTTAGGATGTTGTGATGGCACCTAGTCTCTAAGACTAGGTAAGCCTAACGTTTAATAATAACTTAATAGAAATAACCAAACTGATATACTAACATAAAATAGATATACTCATATTAACCTCCAAAATAGAACCTCAACAACATAATTCTCAACACCGGTGGAACTGAGTCATAAGCTCTACAGAATTTTCTAAAAATGTCTACTACAACACTTCCTGATAAAGGAAACAACAATAATGAGAAAATAACGGAAGGTGACTCTGCGACCTGCAGACGCCAAGCAGGTATACCAAGTCTCTGGAAAGCAGCTAACAAGTCAATCACCAACGTCCATCACGGGCAGACGTACCTGGATTTGCACAGAAGATATACAGAAGCGTAGCATGAGTACACTACAAAGGTACCCAGTAAGTATCAAGTCTAACCTCTGTAGAGTAGTGACGAGGCCAGGTCAAGACACCTACTAGGACATGATAACAAAACAAAAATATAATAGCGAGAAGTAATAGAAAATGGAGAATAAATGATGACGAAGCAGTTTAGTAAAGTAAACTAATGACAGGATTATAAGCATAAAGGTAACAAGAAGAAAGCAATTAATGAGAACCACAAATTGTCAAACACAAACAAAACTGGTAAGACAAGGATGAAATAAAATTAACAAGATATGTTCAACCAATAACTCTTTTCAATATGAAATACACTACAAGAATCACAACCGAGGTACCCTGTTGTATTCACATTTCATAATTTCAATCACAATCTTTCCTTATACCGCCGTGTGAGCCTTACATTTAGATAGTTTTGAAATTATTTTTTTTCGAAATAGCTATACGCACTTTAGCCCAACTTATATCATCATGTAGCTTCAAGTAGTTCCCTTACTAGCAACACATATATAAATCCCACCTTATGCCACCACATGCACATTAACCCTTATTCATATACCGCCACATGCGCATCAATATCACAACACGATAATAACTCGCACCACAAGTGCCCATATGCCACAACTTGCCAAAAATCAACAATATCAAAGTTTCCACTACAATAGCCTATGTCTCAACCACAATGTGCACAAGAATCCCAACAATAACAAAATAAATGTGAATTGCTCAACATGAAAGATATCTCAATAATTAAAAACTCCACCTCAATATGATAATGGCTTTCACATCTTCAACACCAATAACTCAACAAGAAGATATTTCACGAAATAACAACTTCAAGTAAAGGTGAGTCAACAATTAAAGATGCAACAAGGCAATAAGGAAAGCAATAACTTCAACTAAAGCATATAAGAGAAAAATAACTAGTAAGAGGTACAACAAATGTTAACAATGTCAAATAAGCATGTAAGGATAGTTTAACATGTAATAGTTGATTAACAATAAGGAATATAACATGCTATGACCATTAAATTAAAGGCATGGAAAGAGTCTACATAACCTAAACCGGTCAAACACCACATATAACCCGTGTACCCACTCGTCTCCTTGTGTACAAAGCTTTCACATAACATAAATAGCACAATCAATCCCAAATCCTAAGGGTAGTTCCCCTACACAAAGTTAGGCAAGAAACTTACCTCAATTAGGCCAACTCAACCCTTGGAAATAGTTTTTCCCTTAAAATTTGAATCCACATGGCTCAAATCTAACCAAAAGTGACTTAATATCATCAACCAATGCAAGGGAAAACAATTACTATAGATAAAGCTTTGATCTTTATAAAATTCTCAAAATGTCGACAAAGGTCAACCCATGGCCCATCCACTCAAAACCTAGGTCCAAGGGTAGATTTTGACTACCCATAACCATATGAGTCCGGGTACATGATTTGTTTTCAAATATGAGTCCAAATCACCTCTCAAAACTCAAGTTCTCATTTTTCAAAAACTTGCCAAAATTTCGTAATTTTTCCTCTTTGGTTCACATAACTTTGATGTTAAATCTAAGATATAATCATGAAATACAGTTGGTAATTAATTAGAATCACTTACCCATTGTTTGTAGATGAACATTCCCTCTCTAAATCATCTCGTACCGAGCCCAAGGTTCTAAAATATGATAAAATGATATGAAATACCGACTTTCTAACCTTTTGTTCAGTTGCAGATTTCGCAATTGTGACACTGGGTTTGCAATTGCGACCTAGGAATCACAATTGTGGTACCTGCTATCTCCCTACTAAGGTCGCAATTGTGACCCTGGTGTTTGCAAATGCGATACCAGAGGCATCAGCACACTGGCATTTCAGATTCAGTCCAAAATCATTCTGTGACGCATCTGAAACTCATTTGAGCCCCCGGGGCTCCAAACTAGACATCTAAACAAGTCTAAAAACATCATACGAACTCGCTCGCATGACCAAAACATAAAAATAACATCTAGAACTACAAATCAGACACCAAAACACATGAATTTCAAAGTAAACTTCTAGAACTTCTATAATTGCAACCAAGCATCTGAATCCTATCATCGGACACCAAAACGCATTAATTTCAAGGTAAACTTCTAGAACTTCTATAATTATAACCAAGCGTCTGAATCCTATCAAATCAACTCCAAATGATACCAAATTTTGTAGACAAGTTCTAAATAGCATAACAGACCTATTCCAAGTCTCAAAATTCAATTTTGAACTCGATAGCCAAACATTAACCTACGGTCAAACTTCTAAACCTCAAATGGCCAATGTTTGGCAAAACAACTCAAATCAACCAACAGACCTCCGCATTCGATTCCAGCCATACGCCCAAGTCCAAAATCACGATACAAAACTATTAGAGGTAACAAAACACCGTTCTGGGGTCATTTTTACCAAAGTCAAAGTTTGGTTAACATTTTTGACTTAAGCTTCTAAGTCATAAATCAAAGGGTCGAAATTAACCCGAAATCATCCCGAAATGAAATTCATGAACCTCGCAAGTCATAAAACCTAAATTATACATGTGTGAAGAATCAAAAGAGAAAACGGGGGCACAATAACATAAAATGACCAGTCGGGTCGTTATATTCTCCCCCTCTTAAAACTAACGTTCATCCTCGAACGTGCATAAAGACATACCTAAAATGATGAAAAAATGAGGATAATGAATCAGCATGTCGTGCTCCATCTCACTGGTCGCCTCCTCAATCGGATGACCCCTCTATTTAACCTTCACTGAAGCAATATTCTTTGATCTCAACTTCCGGACCTATCTGTCCAAGATAGCCATTGGGTCCTCAATATAAGTCAAATCCTTGTCCAATTGGACTAAACTGAAGTCTAATACATGGGACAAATCACCATAATACTTCTGGAGCATAAAAACATGGAACACCGAGTGACCAACCGATAGGCTGGGTGGCAATGCGAGCTTGTAGGCCACCTCCCCCACTCTCTCAAGGATCTTATACCTAGGGCTCAACTTGCTCTTCTTTCCGAACCTTATATGTGATGAAAATAAGTTGTTTTGAGATTTATCCTTCATTTCTATGTTCTGAGACTTCGAATAGCTCTGTTTATCACTTCTCAATTTTCGTGCACAGTCCGTGTCTTTTTTTGAAAAGTGTTTCTGCAAAAAATTAAAGAAAATATGAATTTTAACCTTTAAAATGATTTGATTTAACTACGATCAAAATTTTGAGTAAACTAACTCGGATCAGTATTTTAACAGTCCCTGTGGGTCCGTATCATGATTTGGAACTTGGGCGTATACCCGGAATCGATTTCGGAAGTCTCTAACTTGATTTATCGTGATTTGTTGAAAACTAGTAATTTGAAGGTCTAAAGAATTTCTAAGTGTGACTGTAGGTTGACTTTGCTGCTACGGGGTTTGGATTTCAGTTCTGGAACTTGTAATAGGTTCGCTTTGCCATTTATGACTTGTCTGCAAAATTTGGTGCAAAACGGAGTTGATTTGACTTGATTCGGACGTCCAGTTGTAAATATGTATGTTCTTGAGTTTCTTTGAAAATTTCATATATTTTGACATCTGATTCATAGTTCTAGGTGTTATTTTGGTGTTTTGATCATATGAGCAAGTTCATATGATATTCTTATACTTGTGTTGATGTTTGGTTTGGAGCCCCAAGGGCTCGGGTGAGTTTCGGATAGGCTACAGAGTGATTTTGGACTTAGAAGAATAACTGATGACCCTCTGTTGCTGGTGTGGTCTGCAGACCTCGCAGTTGTGAGGTGGGGGGTCATATTTGCCATGTTTGGCCAAGTCTGTAATGTTCGCATTTGCAAATATTTTGTTCACAATTGCGAATAGGGCCTGGGAACAACAGAGATCGCAATTGACATCATTTGATCGTTTTTGCGAAGTTCCAGTGCTTGCATTTGCAAACAGATTATCACAATTACGATGATAGCAGAGATGTGAGTTTCTTCGCATTTGCAGAGTTCATATTTGCGAACCCCAGGTCGTATTTGCGACATCTGCGCCTGGACAAAAAGCTGAGAAAACGGGATTTAGCTCATTTCTCACAAACTCTCAACCCCAAATACCTTAGAGGCATTTTTATAAGAGGAGTTTCTTCCCAAAAACATTGGTAAGAAACTTTAATCTATTTCTTTTCAATTACCCATTACTTTCCAAGTGTTTTCAATATCAAATCTAGGATTTTCATGGTAGAAATTAGGGATTTGGGTAGAAATTGGGAATTTTGTAAAATTGAGATTTAGACCTCAAATTGAGGTCGAATTTTGAAACTAATCACATAATAGGATCGGGGGTATTGGGGTTTGGTTCGAATCTCGGGTTTTGACCAAGCAAGTTTGGGGCTGACTTTTGTTGACTTTTTGGAAAAAGTGTAAAGATCTTTGCTTTATCTATTGTAATTGATTTCCCTAGCATTATCTGATGTTATTAAGTCGATTTTGGTTAGATTTGGTTTTGAGCAAATTTTAGAGGAAAAACACCAATTGAGCTTTGATTTGATTGCGGAGCGAGGTAAGTGTTGGGTCTAACCTTGATTTGAGAGAATTAGGAACCCTTGAACTATATATTATGTGAATTGTGTGTGTAACAGTGTTTATGCGAGGTGACGACTGTGTATGCGCGGTCTAAATAACAGAGTTTTCTCGTATTTCATGAATTAACTTATTCAATGTCTTAACTGTTAGATGCTTTAATTGCTTTTCATGATGTAACTTGTTACTTCTCATTAATTATTCTAGTATTGAAATGTTCATTCCTTTCATGACTCTGTGATTAATTACTACTTGCCTTAATTGTCTTACCTATACACTTTAACTGTCATATATTTGGCTTGTCTTGTTGCTTTTGTATTAATTATAGTATTCCTTGATTTGGTACGGGATTCCTTTATTACTTTGCTTTCATATTATTTAATCGTAGAGATTCTTGTGAATTGAGCTGTTAGATTGATTAGATTATTGAATTTGTTTATGGATCGGGTTGCACGCCGCAACGGTTATGATATGGAGGAATAGGGGAGGATTTTGATATTGATACGGTGGGATCGGGTTCCGCGCCATATATGATTACGATATTGATATGGTGGAATAAGGGAGGATTTTGATATTGATACGGTGGGATCAGGTTGCACGCCGCAATGGATTTTATATGTGATTTTGATATTGATGTGGTGAAATAAGGGAGGATTGTGTGTGTACAGTGGGATCGGGTTTCATGACGCAATGGATTGTGTGTTCTATATTCATTGTCATTATTGTGTTGAATTCCAGTGTTGTTACATGAAATTATGAGATCGGTTATTCCGGGTTCTCTGATTTCAAGAATTGAGTTCTTTTCATAAGTTAACTACCTTACTTTTCCAGTGTTTATTTTCTATTTTTATTATTATACCGCGTTCAGGTTATTGTAAGTGACCCCCCCTTAGCTTGTTCACTACTTTGTCGAGGTTAGTCTCGGCACTTACAAAGTACATGAGGTTATTCTTGTTCTCTGTAGCCGGCGAGAACACGCACAACTTCTGTAGCCGGATAGGAGCTAGAGCCCCCAGTGGCAGCTACTACTAGGGGCAGAGGTCGAGGCCGAGGCAGAGGCAGAGCTCAACCTAGAGCTCGAGCAGCAGCACCCGCAATGTAGCCTCAGATTGATCCTAAGGAGGAGGTTCCAGCTCAGACTGTACCCGTCGAACTAGCTCAGGTCCCAGAGGGGTTCATAGCCACTCTAGTGCTTCACCGCTACTCACACCTCAGAGCAGGAGGCTCATCTGTATTAGACTCCAGCAGCCCCGCCAGTTGGGATGGTTCAGTCGGTTGTTGTGGCATAGGCCGGTGATAGGACCACCATATCTTCTGAGGCATTGTTTAGGCTGGACAAGTTTACCAAGCTCTTCCCTATTTATTTCAGCGGTGCATCTTCTAAGGACCCTCAGGATTACCTGGACCATTGCCACGGGGTGTTGTGCAACATAGGTATAGTTGAGACCAATGGGGTCGATTTTGTAGTGTTTCAGATGAATGGTTCCGCCAAGAGATGGTGGAGGGATTATATGTTGACTAGACCAGCTGGTTCACCTGCACTTACCTGGGATCAATTCTCACAGCTATTTCTTGAGAAGTTCATTCCTGTCACTCTGAGAGAGGATTACCGCAGGTAGTTTGAGTGTCTTCAATAGGGTATATGACTGTTACTCAGTATGAGACTCAATTTATGGACCTAGCTCGCCATGCCATTATCTTGCTCCTTACTGAGAGGGAGAGAGTGAGGAGATTTATTGATGGGCTCACTTTCACTATCAGGCTACAGATGGACAAGGAGACGGGAGATGATATTACTTTCCAGAGGGCCGTAGATATTGCTAGATGGATCGAGATGGTTCGTGGTCAGGAGAGGGGGCCGATGTCTGATAAGAGGCCTCGTCATTCCAGTGGTTTTGGTGGTGCCTTATCTGGAGGCAGGGGTACTTTTGGTAGAGGCCATCCTCCTAGGCCATTTCAGTTAGCGCTTCAAGCATCTCACAGTGCTTTGGGGAGTCATGGTCCTTATGTATCGCATTCTGGGCAGCCATCCTACAGCGCACCATCAACTGTTATCAGTGTGCCTCCGATCCAGAGTTGTCACCGTGGTTATTCAGCCCGTTCGGGCCAGCTTCAGCTTCATCAGCCACAACAGCAGGATGGGTGTTTTGAGTGTGGGGGTACTGGTCACATCAGGAGGTTATGTCCGAGATTGTTGAACGGCATACTACATCAGAGTTCTCGTGCCATGGTCTCGGCACCGGTTGCTTCACCTCTCGCACAACCAGCTAGAGGCAGGGGCAAGGCAGCTAGAGGTGGAGGTCAGGCCATTAAAGGTGAAGGCCAGGCCATTAGAGGTGGAGGCCGTCCCATAGACGTAGGTCAGATTAGTGGGGCCCACCCCTAATTATATGCTTTCCCATCTAGACCTAAGGCCGAGTCATCTGACACCGTTATCACAGGTATTGTTCTAGTTTGCCATATGGATGCTTCAGTTCTATTTGATCCGGGCTCTACTTATTCCTACGTGTCATCCTATTTTGCTTCATATATGGTTCTGCCTCGTGATTCTTTGAGTGCTCATGTGTATGTGTCCACGCCTGTGGGAGATTCTATTATTGTAGATCGTCTTTATCGCTCGTGTGTAGTTTCTATCAGGAGCCTTGAGACTAAAGTAGATTTTATACTTTTTGATATGGTGGACTTAGATGTTATTTTGGGCATTGATTGGATGTCACCTTATCATGCTATATTAGATTGTCACGCCATAATGGTAACCTTAGCCTTGCTGGGGTTGCCTCAATTAGAGTGGAGGGGGACTCCTGGCCATTCTACCGGTAGGGTTATTTCTTATGTGAAGGCTCGGCGTATGGTCAAAAAGGGATGTCTAGCATATTTGGCATATGTTCGTGATTTGAGTGCGGAGGTTCCTTCCATGGATTCGGTACCAGTTGTGCGTGAAATTCCAGAGGTGTTTCCTACAGATCTGCCGGGATTCCACCCGATAGAGACATTGACTTCTGTATTGATATGGCTCTGCACACACAACCCATTTCTATTCCACCATACCGTATGGCTCCGCCGGAATTGAAGGAATTAAAGAAGCAGTTGCAAGATTTGCTTGATAATGGATTCATTAGACCTAGTGTCGCGCCTTGGGGTGTGCCCGTGTTGTTCGGGAAGAAGAAGGATGGCTTTATGATGATGTGTATTGACTATTGGAAGTTGAACAAAGTCACTATTAAGAACAAGTATCCATTGTCGAGGATTGATGACTTATTTGATTAGCTTCTGGGTACCTAGGTATTTTCGAAGATTGATTTGAGGTCTGACTATCATCAGTTGAAGATTAGGGCATCGGATGTCCCTAAGAAGGCTTTTCCGACTCGGTATGGGCATTTTGAGTTCTTAGTGATGTCATTTGGGTTGACAAATACCCCAGCAGCATTTATGGATTTGATGAATCGGGTATTCAAGCCCTATTTGGATTCTTTTGTGATCGTATTCATTGATGATATCTTGATCTACTCTCGCGGTCGAGAGGAGCATGAGCAGCATCTTTGGATCGTACTTCAGACTCTGAAAGATAGTCATTTATATGCCAAGTTTTCAAAGGGTGAGTTTTGGTTAGACTCGGTCGCCTTTTGGGGGCATGTTATATCGGCAGAGGGCATAAAAGGGCATCCAAAGAAGATTGAGGCAGTTCAGAACTGGCCTAGAAACCCCTTTAACATTGCCGTGTTGTATCGAGTCATTAAGGATAAGCAAATGGGGGTCGTCACACTAACGCTCTCTGATGCGATCATATAAAGAAGACCAAGAAACAATGCAAGAAAGAACCCGATTGGCTCCGAAACATCCAATCTCACAAACTGATTAGCCAAGGCCTGAACATCCAAGGCTAGTGACCTCTCTACTGCCAATAGATATGCCAAACTACCCAAACTCTCCGCCTTTAGACTCATGGCATCGGCCACCACATAGGCCTTTTCGAGATGACATAAAATAGAGATATCATAGTCTTTAAGAAACTGTAACCATCTCCACTGCCGCAAGTTAAGTTCTTTCTGTTTGAACAGATGCTAGAGACTCCGGTGGTTGGTATAAACCTCACATAGGACACCGTACAGATAATGCTTCCAAATCTTCAATGCATAAACATTAGCTTCAAATTCCAAGTCATGGATCGGATAATTATTCTCATAGACCTTCAACTGCCGAGACAAGTAGGCAATCACCGTACCATCTTACATCAACATTGCACCGAGCCCAACAAGCGACGCATCATAATATACAGTGTACGACCCTAAATCTATAGTCAACACCAACACTAGGGTTGTAGTCAAAATAGTTTTGAGCTTTTGGAAGTTCCCCTTACACTCCTCTCACCATCTGAAAGGACCACCCTTTTGGGTCAATCTAGTCATAGGTGCAGCAATGGATGAGAAACCCTCTACAAAACAATGACAATACCCGGCCAAACCAAGGAGACACTGAATCTCAGTAGCTGAAGACGGTCTGGGCCAACTCTGAGCTACTTCAACCTTCTTAGGATCTACCTCGATCTCCTTACTCGACACCACTTGACCTAAAAACGCCACTGAATCAATCCAGAATTCACACTTTGAGAATTTTTCATACAACCTCTTCTCCCTCAAGTTTTGGAGCACGATCCTTATATATTGCTCATCATCTTCTCGACTGCGGGAGTACACTAAGATGTTTTCAATAAACACAATGATGAATGAATCAAGATAGGGCTGGAATACACTGTTCATCGGGTCTATAAATGATGTTGGGGCATTGGTCAGCCCAAATGACATCACAAGGAACTCGTAGTGACCATACTGAGTCCTAAAAGTAGTCTTCGGGATATCCTTATCCCGAATCTTCAGTTGATGATACCCTGACCTCAAATCAATCTTTGAGAACACTCTAGCACCATATAGCTTGTCAAATAAGTCATCAATGCACGATAATGGATACATTTTCTTCACTATAACCTTGTTTAACTGCCGATAGTCAATACACATACGCATATAACCATCCTTCTTCTTCACAAACAGGACCTGAGCACCCCACGGCAAAACACTAGGCCGGATGAAACCCTTATCAAGCAAGTCTTGCATATGCTCCTTCAACTCTGTTGGTGCCATACAAAAGGTGGGATATAAATGGGCTGAGTGCCCGGCAACAAGTCAATACCAAAATAGATATCCCTATCGGGCGGCATGCTCGGAAGATCTGCTAAAACAATCTGAGAAGTCTCTCATAAAGGCTAGATATGCATCAGACACCTTCTCATCTATTCGATGAGCCTTTAGAAAGGACACAGTCCTGTTAGGAACATAATCCAATATACCCCTCCACTCTAACCGCAACAAACCTGGCATAACCAGTGTCACATTCTTGGCGTGACAATCCAGAATAGCATGATAAGGAGACAACCAGTCCATGCCCAAGATCACATCAAAGTCTACCATAATGAGTAGAAATAGATCACTCTGGTCTCAAAACCACCAATAACAACTAAACATGACTAATACATACGGTCCACAATAATAGAATCTCCTACAGGCGTGGACACATAAATAGGAGGATTCGAGGAATCACCAGATATATCCAAATATGAAGTAAAATAAGATACCACATATAAATAAGTGGATTTCGGATCAAATAAGACTCATGCATCCTATGATAAACCTAAACCATACTTGTGATGACTGCATCATATAAGACTGCCTCCGTCCTACCCAAAAAAGCATAGAATCTGGCCTAGCCTCCCCCTTAAGGCGACCTCTACGCGCCTGACCCCCACCTCTAGCTGGTTGTGCGGGTAGAGCGGTAACTGGAGCAACAACTATGGCCTGTGAATTCTATGAACCATGTGGAATCCGGGGAGCCTGAGTAGCCTATGGACGTACACCCCTCCTGAGCCTGGGGCAGTCCCTCACCATATGTCGGGTATCACCATACTCAAAGCAAGCTCTCAGTGGGTGTGGTTGTTAAAACTAGCTCTCACCTGGTCAGTTAGACTGACCGCTGAAGGCACCCCGTGCAGGAGGCGCACTAGATAGTGGCTGAGCAAAATGGGCAACCTGAGACCTCGGATTAGCCAGAGCATCACTAGAAGATGGAAGTTCTAAATGAACTGGACGGCTCACACAGCCTCTATGATGGGATATAGCTGCAGCGTGGCCACCAGCAAATTCTCCAGTACCTCGAGGCCTTTTGGCTTCCCTGTCCTCTCTCTTTCACGGCCCTCCATACCCTCCAACCTCCGTGCAATATCTACCACCTACTGATATAGGGTATTTGTCTCTAACTCCTGAGCCATGCTGAATCTAATACTATAGTTGAGCCCCACGATGAATCAGCGGTCTCGCTCTCTAAGTATAGAAACCAAGGCAGGTGCATGTCTAGACAACTGACTGAATCTGATGGCATACTCTAACACTATCATAGTACCAAGGTGCAGCTAATCAAACTCCGTGTACTATGCAACACGAAGGGTCTGGCAACCAACTCTCTCAAGAACATCTCTGAAAACTAGGTCCATGTAAGTGAAGTTGCATCGGCTGGGCTACCCTTCTCGTAAGCCAGTCACCATTTATATGTTTCTCCTGACAACTGGAATATACTAAATGCAACGCCACTCATCTCCACAATACCCATGGTGTGGAGAATACGGTGGCACTTCTCTAGAAAAAATTATGCATCCTCTATAGCTAGGCCGTTGTAAGTAGGGGGATGATACTTCTTGAACCTCAAGTCTAAAATGCTCCTCCATAAATGCCACTTCCCTAACGTCGGGCTGAACCGGAACAACAGGCTGTGCTAGCATAACCTCTAGGACCTGATCAATATGGACCCGCTGCTCTAGAATATGGGTCGTAGAAGTCTGAGCTCCTCCCCCAGACTGAAATGTTGTTGGTGCAAGTGGAATCAACTCCGCTTGAGCTAGAGTACGGAACATGCTCATGAACTGTGCTAGGGTCTCCTGAAGTGCAGGGGTAACAACAGGTGCCTCGGGTGCATGCCCCCCAACTGGAGCTACCAGTGGCTCCTCAGTCGCAACTTGGGCAGGTACTATAGTTGCACCACGTGCCCCTCCTTGGCCTCTACCTCGGCCATGGCCTCTTGCTCTAGTAGGGGACGTGGGTGTCTGATCGTCAAATCCACCAGTGCTTGTCCTACAAATATGTGAGATATTAGAAAGATAAACATTCAGATTTCGAAGTCAGCAAATTCACATGATAAGGAATCAAGGAAATGGAGTTTTCCTAACAATTTTGTAACCTCTCGAGGATAAGTACAAACGTCTCTATACCGATCCGAAAGACTCTACTAAACCTGCTTATGACTCGTAACACCTATTAACCTAGAGCTCGGATACCAACTTGTCTCGGCCCCAATGTCCCACCTTAGGATGTTGTGATAGCACCTAGTCTCTAAGACTAGGTAAGCCTGACATTTAAGAATAACTTTACAGAAATAACCAAACTATGATACTAAAGTAAAACAAATATACTCATATTAACTTCCAAAATAGAACCTCAACAAGATAATTCCCAAAACCATAAGAATTAAGTCATAAGCTCTATAGAATTTTATAAAAACGTCTACTACAACACTGTCTGATAAAGAAACAACAATAATGAGAAAATAATGGAAGGTGAATCTGAGACCTGTGAATACCAGACAGGTATCCCTTGAAGTTTACAGAAAGAAGCTAACAAGTCAATCACTAATGCCCATCACGGGGCAGACGTACCTGGATCTGCACAAAAAGCAATGTAGAAATGTAGTGTGAGTACACCACAATGGTATCCGGAAAGTATTAAGCCCAACCTCAGTAGAGTAGTGACGAGGCCAGGTCAAGACACCTACTAGGATGTGATACAAAACAAAAATATAATAGCGAGAAGTAACAGAAAATGGAGAATGAATGATAACGAAGAAATTTAGTAACGTAAACTAATGACAGAATTGTAAGCATAAAGATAATAAGAAGGAAGAAATTAATAACAAAACACAAATTGTCAAGTACAGACAAAACTGATATGACAAGGTAGAAATAAAAATAACAAGATCTATTCAACCAATAACTCTTTTCAATATAAAATGCACAACAAGAATCACAACTGAGATACCGCCTTGTATTCACATTTCACAATTTCAATCACAATCTTTCCTTATACCGTGCCATGAGTCTTATATTTATATAGTTTTAAAAATATTTTTCCCGAAATAGCTACACGCACTTTAGCCTACCTTATGTCGTCGCGTGGCTTCAAGTAATTCCCTTACTAGTAACACGCACAAAAATTCCACCTTATCCCACTGCATGCACATTAACCCCTTATCCTTATACCGCCGCATGTGCATCAATATCACATCAATATAACAACTCGTACCACAACTACCCATATGCCACAACTTACCAAAAATCAACAATATCAATGTTTTCACTACAATAGCCCATGGCTCAATCATTGTAACGACCCGACCAGTCGTTTTGAGCTCAAGCATGTCATACAGTGGTTTGAGACCCTGAGCAGCTTCACTTCCGATATTATGACTTATACGCGTGGTCGGAATTTAATTTCGGGAAGTTCAGAGTTGATGTGGAAGAAAATTCTAATTTCGGAAGCTTTAACTTGGAAGAATTAACTAAGGTTTGATTTTTGAGTAAACGATCTCGGAATCGGGATTTGAAGGTTCCAACAGGTTCGTATGATAATTTTTGACTTAGGCGTATATCCGAATCGGGGTTTGGATGACCCGGGAGCGTTTCGACGCCTATTGTGGAAGGTTGGCGTTTTGAAAGAATTTCATAAATTTGGGTTGAAGTGAATTTCAATGTTATCGATGTCCGTTTGGGATTCCGAGACTGGGAATAGCTCCGTATGGAAATTCTGGTATTGGGAGCGCGTCCGCAAGTGGATTCGGAGGTCCGTAGGTCATTTTGGGGTCATTTGGCGAAAGTTAGAAACTTGAAGGTCTATGAGAAGTTTGACCGGAAGTAGATTTGTTGATATCAGGGGCGGATTCTAATTCTGGAAGTTGGAGTAGGCCCATAATGTCAATTATGACTTGTGTGCAAAATTTGAGGTCAATCGGACGTGATTTGATAGGTTTCGGCTTCGATTGTAGAAGTTTGAAGTTTCAAAGTTCATTAAGTTTGAATTGGAGGGTGATTCATGTTTTTAACGTTTTTTTATGTGAATTAGAGGCTCGACTAAGTTTGTAATGTAATTTGGGACATGTTGGTATATTTGGTTAAGGTTCCGGGGGCCTCGGGTGGGTCTCGGAGGGTTAACGGAGCAAGTTTTGGACTTAGGGAATGGCTGAAGTGCACCAGTTCTAATGTAACCGCACCTGCGAGGTTAGGGCCGCAGGTGCAGAGCCGCAAAAGCGAGCATGAGGGTCACAGAAGTGGCTTAGGCTAGGAAGGCTGGGATCGCAGATGCGGTTGAGTTCTGCAGAAGCGGGACTGCACCTGCGCACGTGGAGCCGCTGAAGCGGATGTAGGCCGCAGATGTGGAGTTGAGGGGTATGAAGGAGGACCGCAGAAGCGGTAATTTGATAGCACCTACGAAACCGCAGAAGCAGTGAAGTGACCGCAGGTGCGAGAGGTCGCTGGGCAAATTGTTTTAAAGAGCGAGATTTGACTCTTCTTCTCTACTTTTCCACTTGGTTGAGGCTATTTTCGAGAGCTTCAAGGAGGGATTTTCATCAACCAACACAAGGTAAGTGATTCCCACCTGTTGCAAGTTAAATACTTGGATTATATATGGATTTAGACTTGACAATTTGTAGAAATTTAGGATTTTGGTCGAAAACCTAGAAATTGATATTTTTGAATTTTGACCACGAAATTGGACATCGAATTTGGAATAAATTATATAATTGAGTTCGTGGTGTCATGGGTAAAGTTTATCTTTGAAAAGTTTCAGAATCCGGGCACGTGGGCCCGATGGTGATTTTTATCGACTTTTCAAGCGAAGTTAGGAATTGTTGTAAACTAAATTATAATGAGTATTAGAGTATATATTTATGGGTTTACACATTTATTGACTAGTTTTGGAGCGTTGGGCATTGGTTTGAGTTGTTGGAAGGGCTTGGGAGCCGGTTATGGAATTTCGGAGCGAGGTAAGTCTCTTTTCTAACCTTATAAGATGGAACTTACCTCATAGGTGAACTTAATTAATATGTGTTGTTATTTCTGGGTGGGGCTATGTACGCACGAAGTGACGAGAGTCCGTACGTAGCTACTATTCATGTTTGTGTTCGGGTAGTTTTAGGTTTATACCATGCTTGTGGACACCATTATTTTATTATATTTGTTAACTGTATCAAATGGAAATGAGTTGAGGATTTTTAAGAATTTAAAAGCTTCGAGTCGAATTGTCTTTATTTTGAAAAGAATCAAGAAAGGGTTATGATCTGTTGATAAATATATATTGGACCGCATCGCATGTATCATTCGCGAGCGGGGTAATAGATGCATCTATGGTTCACGCCGTTCAACCCTCGGTAGTGTACAGTTTACATTTATGTTAGATCGGGCAGAACGTCCTCGGTGGTATTCGTGTGTGATAATAGAACTGGAAGTTCCTTTTATAATTGGTATAAATTCATTATTTGAAAGATTATTTGTTTTAAATGAAGGAAGTGATTTGAGTCCTTAAATAGGGTGATGAATTGTTCAGTTATTTCTTGTTCTGAGTTTTATTGATATATATATCATGCTTAATTAGAATTTCATATTATCATATTGTTGGCCCTTAGTAAGTGTCGAAGTCGACCCCTCGTCACTACTTCTTCGAGGTTAGGCAGGATACTTACTGGGTACGTGTTGATTTACGTACTCATGCTACACTTGCGGCACATTTTTGTGTAGGTGCATATATATATCTAGTGGCCTTAAGGGCGCAGAGGCGCGGTTATTGCGGGAACTTAGGTGAGCTGCATTCCACGTTACGAGTCCGCAGCCAACAGAGTCTCCTTCAGAGTATTTATATTTTCCTATCCAATTTGTATTCCGGACAGATGTTGTATATTATTTTATATTCTTAGTTGATGCTCATACACTTATGACACCGGGTTTGGGGCGATTATGGGTTGCACTATATTGAAATTTTTAAAGATATTATTATTTATTTTGTAAACTTCATCTTTTACTATTTATTTGAAGGAAATATGATTTCAGAAATATTAAAAATGAGAACCAAATTAAGTACTTATTTTTGGCTTGCCTGACAGCGGTATCCGACGCCATCACGACCTTTAATGGATTTTAGGTCGTGACACCTTGGTATCAGAGCACTAGGTTCACTTAGGTCTCACGAGTCATGAGTGAGTCTAGTAGAGTCTTGCAGATCGGTATGGAGACGTCTGTACTTATCTTCGAGAGGCTACAGGGTTGTTAGGAGCACTTCCCTTCTTGATTCCTCGTCGTGCGATTTGATCCCTGTGAGGCTTATGCCTTCATTTCCTTCCTATTCAATCTTACGCAGCATGAAGCGCTTGTTATAAATTGGGAATCGAGGAATTTGAATGGTACTAAAGATGTGGTGCCTGTTTCTCCCTGCATATTTGCTTTGGGTTATTGTCGTCGCCTTGAGAAAGGTCTTTCTGTCGTTTTAGCTCAGCATTAGTATTACCTAAGGTTTTGAGACTTGGCATTGATTGTTATGACAATTCGCGCGCTGCTATCGCATAGTGTTTGTGTAATGGTAGGATGCTTGTCTACGCGTCGAAGCAGTGAATGACTTGGAAAGGAGGTTTACTCAGTGCATGATTCAGAGATCTAGTATTTTATTTTCGGCGAAGGAAAGGTAATCGGACTATGAATGTTCAGGTTTGGATTGACGGAGTAATGAGGCTTGGTATTTTGAGCGTGGTAGAATCTCCATCTGTGATGTGGTGTAGTCCCCCTGGATTGAATGTGTTAAGTTGGCCGGTGTTATGGTCTTCATCAATTTGCCTTCGGGCAGGGTGGTATGAAACAGTGTCGGGGAAGCGGCTGTCAGAGATCGCAGTGTGTGGTGGTTCAGGACTTAATCGGTGGTCCGGGTGTTGAGGGCTCAAGGAAGATAATCTTCGGAAAGGTTTAAAGTTGGTAGCGATCTATTGGTTCAAGTGCTACAGATATAGATATTGAGTTAAGGCAACAACTAGGCAGTGAAGGATGAGGAAGGACATGTGGGGGGTGTCTTACGGTGGTTAAATTTCTAGAAGGTCAATGTGAGAAACAGAAGTTGGGTAGTTGCTTAAAGGAGAGGGTTTGACCAAAGTGGGAAAGTGGCAGAGTGGCATATGAGTTCTGTGGTAGGATGACTAAACGCCTTGGGAAAAGTTTAGAGTGATTTGGAACTCATGGTGGACAGTGACTAAGTCTACAAACTGAATTTGGAATATTGGCTGCTATACGGAGAAGGGTTGGATACGACGGAAAAGAATTGCATGATATGAAGAAGGATACAACATGACTTTGGATTGGAATGTATCGCCGCACGTTTAGTTGATGTCAATAGGGAGTGAACGGGCTTGTAAGGCTGGTGAATAAGAATAGTCTCAAGATGGTTTAAGGATTTCATAGTAATTGTACTCGGTGCAGTATTGTTGGAAGATGTCGGCATGGAATTTCCACAGGTGGGTTATTTCTAGTGAGCAGATTAACTGTTGCGTGGTTTTGATGAAACTTCTACGAAGAATTTTACTGGCTATCCGGTAAGAGGTCGAATATGTAAATGTGGCTAGTGATTCAAGGCATTCATGAAATGATTAACAGGAAGATTTCGAGAAATTTGGCGGGTCGATTACGCAAGGTCATGTCAGTAAGGAAGAAGGAATCTTAGTAGGTTCCAGAGTTATACAATGGTAGCTTCAAGCTAAGTGGGAGAGCCCCACCATTTATGATTAGATTGCATGGGTATCTACTTGTGAGGTTTCTGGTTATCAGCATGTTGGTGGGTTATTACGACTAAAGAAAGAGGACATCAGTGGTGATTTGAGCCAAGGATTTGAGGAATGTGTGCTATAATTTGTCTTATCGATTCATGTTCAGGCTTTGGGAAGACTCAGAGTTTATGCTTTGCGTAGATGTGATTTACAAGGAAAGTGATTGAGCCGGGTGCTTCTTTGAGATGGTGTTCATGTGCTAGTAGAGCCTTGGGGTTTGATTATATTCGGGACCAAGTCAGAGTGGGTGACTCTCAACAACGGTCCTAGCGGATTCAAAAGTTAAAGTTGGTGCCTAAAGATTTCGAGTCCGTAGTATGGTTAAGTATTGAGTTGTTGTAGCGGATTATAAAGGGGGCTTGAAGTGTTCTATATTATCTTCAGTATGCGGTGTAGCAGTGGAAGAATAGGAGAAATAACTTCGGAATCATAGGGAAATTATCAGAATGAGTGTACCCGTTGAAGATGCGAATATGCGCACAAGGAAAGTATGAGATGGTTCGTGGGTTTTGGAGACAACGTCGTCTCGTGAAATAAGGTCACTCAGGATAAATGCGGATTTGGGTTCATGATGTTTTGAATTGAGCTATCATTATTTCTAGGGCAAGTCCCAAGTAAATTAGAAGAAGTGGCTCGGTTGGTAATGGTTGAATCAGCACGGTTATGGCAGTGGCCAGTTTCTCCAGCATGAAGTTATACATGTAGTTTATGGCTGTGCACTTGGGCTTGAACGCCACCACAACTTGGGTGATTTGGGAGGTATTTGATTCGTATGGCTTTGTTATGTAGAGGGATTTCCAGAAGAGTTATGACATCTTAGATTACGACATGAGGTTGTATTTTGTGCGGTTTGGGAATTCAGTCACGTGTGGCAATGGTCCTCCTGCAATGAGTTGAGTAAAAGGTTTCTATATGATGAAATGTTTATCCTATTAGTGGATCAGGGGTTATTATGGAATTCTGGTACTCTCACGTATTGGCATGTTAGGTGCAGCGAGCGGCATGGGAAATTGGAAGCTGGGGATCAAGGTTGCGGTTCGGTGTTGACAAGAATGTCACGAGCTCGGATGATCAGGGAAGAATTTGAATGTTTAGAGTAAGCGTTTATTGTCTTTAGCGTCACATGAGATCGGTGTCCTGTGCAAGAGGCTTTGTGTACTGATTGGGGCTTCTTGATTTGCTTTACAGCATTAGTGTGACCGATGGTATGGATGTGCAGACTTGTTACCTAGTACGGAGGGTCGTGGGGGTGTATCCCACAGAAGATTGTATAATTGTGACATGTAATCACTTGATTGATTAAATATTTAAAACCAAGTATGGAGATTGTAGTACTATCGCTAATGTGAGAATTTATGCCTGAAGGGCGCTCGGTTCATTTGGTTGTGGAATGTGGAAGTTTATTCCGGATTTGACGGCTGTTCTTATGTGTCGTGAATAGGTTGTTGTGGGTCCTTGAGAGGCTATTCAGCCAAGCATGGTATGATCAGAATCGGTTGAGGTCCGTGGATGGATCTATATGTGAATGTGGGCTTTATATCAGGCTGGATGTGCTCATCTCAGCATAGCGTTGTCTTCGGAAGGGTCTTCGAGCCTTGGATGTTATTCCTGTCATCAGGTATCCCGTGTAATCTATATCATACCAAGTGGATTGTTAGGTGGTTTGGTTATTCGCACTCGTATTAAGATCCCGTATAGTTTGTGGTCTTATGTGAGCAGGATGGCTCTCGAGATGCAGATCGTATATCGCACCTTAGTCATGCTTGAGTTTTATAGTGTATAACGCTACCCGTCTCCCCGGGATTTGTATTATTCACTTGGCGTGCTTATGGTTGATATTTGGGCATTTCGTGAGTATAAGCATTACGACTCGATGTGTGTTTTCCTTAGATTATTATGTGTGGATCGGGTGGCACGCCGCCACGGATATGTTGGTTGGATTGGGTTGCACGCCTCAACAGTGTGTTATTGAGTACAGTTTCCCATATCTATTATTGCGTGTTTTGCTTCACATTTCCTGAGGAAGGTTCATAACATCCTTTCGGTTATTTAATTAGTTATGTGGGTTGAGTAGTTCTTTCCAGAGTTTGTTTTTCCTTATGTATCACATTCGAATTTGTGGATTTTTGGCACATGGTGGCGTCATATTAGACCTTTGGTAGTGTTTGTGGTGGCTTATTACCGGAATGACTTGTATTGGGTGAGACGAGATTTTTGGACCTGAGATCAGTGCGATCGGATTTATATGAGGCATATTTAAGAGCAAATATTGTTATTCAGTCCAGAGTGAGGTAGTGGTTCTTGTCGGGAGGAGAGACTCCATAAATTGTGATTCGGCATGTGGTTATGAGTTCTACACATCTTCTCTGTCGTGGCAATATTGCAAGAGTTGGAACAGGACTTATATGGGTCATGAGGTGTGTTGTGAGCACCGGATTCGGGGAATTTCGGCTGTTGTTATCAGGGGATGTTATTATGGTCATGTGAATTATGCGGTGCATGGCGTGGATTCTGCGGAGGTATGCAAACATGTATTGGTGCATCTTGTAGTGATTAATACGATGTTCGTATGTTGGAAACAGACCTGGTAGAGAATTTCAGATGTTGGAATTTGGCTATAAGGCTAATTTGACTAAAAAAAGGAGGATTTTCAGGTTTGCTCGAGCAAATGTGCTCAATTGGGTTGTGGTAGCACGGGTAGGTGCACGAGGTATTAAACAGGGATTTCAGGAAACTCCAGAAGCAGTTCTTAGCACGTTCGCGAATGAGCGTATGATTAAGTAGGAGAGAATGTAACGACCCGACCGGACATTTTGAGCTCTAGTGCGTCATACAGCGGTTTGAGACCCTGAGCAGCTTCACTTTAGGTATTATGACTTGTACGCATGGTCGAAATTTAATTTCAGGAAGTTCGAAGTTGATTTGGAAGAAAATTCTAATTTCGAAAGCTTTAAGTTGGAAGAATTGACTAAGGTTTGATTTTTGAGTAAACGACCTCAGAATCGGGATTGAAAGGTTCCAACAGGTTTGTATGATGATTTTGGACATAGGCGTATGTCCGGATCGGGTTTTGGATGACCCGGGAGCATTTCGGCGCCTATTATGGAAGTTTGGCGTTTTGAAAGAATTTCATAAATTTGGGTTGAAGTGCATTTCAATATTATCGATGTCTGTTTGGGATTCTGAGACTGGGAATAGCTCCGTATGGCAATTCTGTTATTGGAAGCGCGTCCGGAAATGGATTCAGAGGTCCGTAGGTCATTTTGGGGTCATTTGGAGAAAGTTAGAAACTTTAAGGTTTTTGAGAAGTTTGACTGGAAGTGTACTTTTAGATATCGGGGGCATATTTCGATTCTGGAAGTTGGAGTAGGTTCGTAATGTTAATTATGACTTGTGTGCAAAATTTGAGGTCAATCAGACGTGATTTGATGGGTTTCGGCATCGATTGTAGAAGTTTGAAGTTTCAAAGTTCATTAAGTTTGAACTGGAGGGTGATTCATGTTTTTAACGTTGTTTGATGTGAATTGGAGGCTCGACTAAATTCGTAATATAATTTGGGACATGTTGGTATATTTGGTTAAGGTTCCGGGGGCCTCGGGTGGATCCCGGATGGTTAACGGAATAAGTTTTGGACTTAGGGAATGGCTGAAGTGCACCGGTTCTGGTGTAACCGCACCTGCGAGGTTAGGGCCACATGTGCGGAGCTGCAGAAGCAGCCATAAGGGTCGCAGAAGTGGCTCTGGCTGGGAAGGCTGGGACCGCAGATGAGGTCGAGTTCCACAGAAGCAGGATCACACCTGCGCATGTGGAGCCGCAGGAGCGAAGGCGCAGAAGCGGATGTGGGCCGCAGATGC
Source organism: Nicotiana tomentosiformis (assembly GCF_000390325.3). Classification (NCBI taxonomy): domain Eukaryota; kingdom Viridiplantae; phylum Streptophyta; class Magnoliopsida; order Solanales; family Solanaceae; genus Nicotiana; species Nicotiana tomentosiformis. The sequence goes on along the minus strand of NC_090816.1, from coordinate 106,702,600 downwards.
ATAGTTGAGGGTTACGAAGGAGGACCACAGAAGCGGTAATTTGGCCACACCTGCGGAACCGCAGAAGCGGTCAAGTGACCGCAGGTGCGAGAGGTCACTAGGCAGATTGTTTTAAAGAGCGAGATTTGGTTCTTCTTCTCTCATTTTCCACTTGGTTGAGGCTATTTTGGAGAGCTTCAATGAGGGATTTTTATCAGGCAACACAAGGTAAGTGATTCCCACCTATTGCAAGTTAAATAATTGGATTATATATGGATTTAGACTTGAAAATTTGTAGAAATTTGGGATTTTGGTAGAAAACCTAGAAATTGATATTTTTGGATTTTGACCTCGAAATTGGACATGGAATTTGGAATAAATTATATATTTGAGTTCGTGGTGTTATGGGTAAAGTTTATCTTCAAATATTTTCAGAATTTGGGCACGTGGGCCTGAGGATGATTTTTATCGATTTTTCAAGCGGAGTTAGGAATTGTTTTAAACTGAATTATAATGAGTATTAGAGTATATATTTATGGGTTTACATATTTATTGACTAGTTTTGGAGTGTTGGGCATCGGTTTGAGTTGTTGGAAGGGCTTGGGAGCCGGTTCTGGAATTTCGGAGCGAGGTAAGTCTCTTTTCTAACCTTGTAAGAGGGAACCTTACCCCATATGTGAACTTAATTAATATTTGTTGTTATTTGTGGGGTGGGGGGGGCTACGTACGCACGAAGTGATGAGAGTCCGTACGTAGCTACTATTCATGTTTATGTCCTGGTAGTTTTAGGTTTATACCATGCTTGTGGACACCGTTATTTGATTATATTTGTTAACTGTATCAAATGGAACTGGGTTGAGGATTTTTAAAAATTTTAAAGTTTCAAGTCGAATTGTCTTTATTTTGAAAAGAATCAAGTAAGGGTTATGATTTATTGATAAATTTACATTGGACCGCGTCGCATGTATGATTCGCGAGCGGGGTAATAGTGCATCTATAGTTCGCGTCATTCGACCATCGACAGTGCACAATTTACATTTATGTTGGATCGGGCCGAACGTCCTCGTGGTATTCGTGTGTGATAATAGAACAGGAAGTTCCTTTTATAATTGGTATAAATTCATTATTTGAAAGATTAATTGTTTTAAATGAAGGAAGTGATTTCGGTCCTTAAATAGGGTTATGAATTGTTCAGTTATTTCTTGTTCTGAGTTTTATTGATATATATATCATGCTTAATTAGAATTTCATATTATCATATTGTTGGCCCTTAGTAAATGTCGAAGTCGACCCCTCGTCACTACTTCTTCGAGGTTAGGCGGGATACTTACTGGGTACGTGTTGATTTACGTACTCATGCTACACTTGCTGCACGTTTTTTTGCAGGTGCATATTTGTCTAGTGGCCTTGTGGGCGTAGAGGCGCGGTTAATGCGGGGAATTAAGTGAGTTGCATTCCGCGTTATGGGTCCGCAGCCAGCAGAGTCTCCTTCAGAGTATTTATATTTTCCTGTCCAATTTGTATTCCGAAAAGATATTGTATATTATTTTATATTCATAGTTGACGCTCATGCACTTGTGACATCGGGTTTGGGGCGATTATGGGTTACACTGTACAGGAATTTTTAAAGATATTATTATTTATTTTGTAAACTTCATCTTTTACTATTTAATTGAAGGAAATATGATTTCAGAAATATTAAAAATGAGAACCAAATTAAGTATTTATTTTTGGCTTGCCTGACCGCCGTGTCTGGTGCCATCACGACTTTTAATGGATTTTGGGTTGCGACAATCACAATATGCACAAGAATCTCAACAATAAAAAAATGAATGTGAATTACTCAACATGAAAGATATCTCAATAATTAATAACTCCACCTCAATGTGATAACGACTTTCATAACTTCAACACCAATAACTCAACAAGAAGATATTTCATGAAATAACAACTTCAAGTAAAAGTAAGTCAACAATTAAAGATGAAAAGGCAATAAGGAAGGCAATAACTTCAACTAAAGCATATAAGAGCAAAATAACAAGTAAGAGGTACAACAAGTGTTAACACTGTCAAATAAAGCATGTAAGGGTAGTTTAACATAGGTAATAGTTGATTAAAAATGAGTAATATAACATGTTATGTCAATTCAATTAAAGGCATGGAAAGAGTCTACATAACCTAAACCAGTCAAACACCACATATAACCTATGCACCCACTCGTCACCTTGCATACACGACTTTCACATAACACAAATAACACAATCAATCCTAAGGGGTAGTTCCCCCACACAAAGTTAGGCAAGTTACTTACCTCAACTAGGCCAACTCAACCCTCAAAAATAGCTTTTCCTTTAAAATTTGTCTCCACACAACTCAAATCTAACCAAAAGTGATTTAATATCATCAACCAATGCAAGGGAAAACAATTACAATAGATAAAGCTTTGATCTTTATAAAATTCTCAAAAATTCAACAAACGTCAACCCCGGGCTTGCCCGATCAAAACCCGGGACCAAGGATATATTTCGACTACCCATAACCCCACGAGTCCATATATATGATTAGTTTTCAAATACGAGTCTGAATCAGTTCTCAAAACTCAAATTCTCATTTTTCAAAAACTTGCCAAAATTCTCCAATTTTTCCTATTTCATTCTTATAAATTTGATGTTAAATCTAAAAATATTCTTGAAATATAGTTGAAAATTTATTAGAATCACTTGCCCAATATTTATAGATGAAAATCCCCTCTCCAAATCGCCTCCTACCGAGCCTAGGGTTCTAAAATATGATAAAATGATATGAAACACCGACTTTCTAACCTTTTGTTCAATTGCAGATGTTGCAATTGTGAAGAAAAGCTCGCAATTGCGGCACTAACAGTTCTAAGGGAAACCTCGTAAATGCAAAAACGAGTTCGCAAATACGAGCCCTGTTCCCTCGCAAAAGCGACACTATTATAACAAATGCGAACCTAGCCCAGCCCAGGTCATTTTCGCAGTTGTGACCCAGGCATTGCAATTACAATACATGTGATCCCCCTACTAAGGTTGCAATTGGGACCCTGGTGTTCGCAAATATGAGACCAGAGGCATCAGCATACCAGCAGCTCAGATTCAGTCCAAAACCATTCTACGACGTGTCTAAAACTCATCTGAGCCCTCGGGGCTCCAAACCAGGCATCTTCACGAGTCTAAAAACATCATACGAACTCGCTCGCGTGATCAAAATACAAAAATAACATCTAGAACTATAAATCAGACACCAAAATGCATGAATTTCAAAGTAAGCTTCAAGAACTTCTAGAATTGCAACCAAGCGTCCAAATCCTATCAACTAACCTCCAAATGATACCAAATTTTGCAGACAAGTTCTAAATAGCATAACGGACCTATTCCAAGTCTAAAAATCCAATTCTGAACCCGATAGCTTAAAGTTAACCTACTGTCAAATGTCTAAACCTCAAATTGCCAATTTTTGATGAAACAACACAAATCAACCTACGGACCTCCGAATTCGATTTCGGGCATACGCCCAAGTCCAAACGATATGAAACTATCGGAGCCAACAAAAAACCATTTAGGGGTTGTTTTCACAAAAATCAAAGTTTGATAAATATTTCTAACTTAAGCTTCCAAGTCAAGAACCAAAGGGTCTAAATCAACCCAAAATCTTCCCGGAACTAAATCAATCAACCCCGCAAATCATAAAACCAAAATTACACATGTGTGAAGCATCAAAAGGGGAAACGAGGGCACAATTACATAAAATGATCGGTCGGGTCGTTACATTCTCCCCTCATAAAATAATTGTTCGACCTCGAATGTGCATAAATACATACCTGAAGTGATGAAAAGATGAGGATAACGAATCCGCATGTCATGCTCGGTTTCCCAGGTCACTTCCTAGACCGGATGACCGCTCCATTGAACCTTCACTGAAGCAATGTTCTTTGATCTCAACTTCTGGACCTGTCTGTCCAAGATAGCCACTGGATCCTCAATATAAGTCAAATCCTTGTCCAATTGGACTGAAATGAAGTCTAATACATGGGACAGATCACCATAATACTTTCGGAGCATAGAAATATGGAACACTAGGTGAACCGCCGATAGTCTGGGTGGCAATGCAAGCTTGTAAGCCACCTCCCTCACTCTCTCGAGGATCTCAAAAGGACCAATATACCTAGGGATCAACTTGCCCTTCTCCCCGAACCTCATCACACCCTTCATGGGTGAAACCTAGAGAAAAATCTGCTCTCCAACCATAAATGCTACATCACAAACATTTTGATCAGCATAACTCTTTTGCCTAGACTGTGTTGTACGAAGCCGATCCTGAATTATCTTAACTTTCTAATGCATCTCGAACCAAATTTGTGCCCAACAATCTAGCCTCACCCAGCTCAAACCAACCAACTGGAGAGCAGCATTGTCTCCCATACAGGGCCTCATAAGGAGCCATCTGAATACTCGATTGGTAGTTGTTATTGTAGGGAAACTCTGCAACTGGCAAGAACTGATCCCAAGGACTCCCTAATTCCATCACACAAGCATGAACCATATTCTCCAATATCTTAATAGTGCGCTCGGGTTGTCCGTCCGTCTGGATGGAATGTTGTACTCAACTCAACTTGTGTAACTAACTCACGCTGCACAGCTCTCCAGAAAAGTGACGTAAAATGCATGCCCCGTTCAAAGATAATGGATACCAGCACGCCATGAAGCCGAAAAATCTCGCGAATGTAGATCTGAGCCAGCTGCTCTGAAGAATAGGTAATCACCACCGAAATGAAATGAGCCGACTTGGTCAACCTGTCCACAATCACCCATACTGCATCAAATTTCTTCAAAGTTCCTAGGAGTCCAACAACGAAGTCTATGGTAACATGCTCCCATTTCCAATCGGTAATATCAAGTCTCTAAAGCAACCGCCCGATATCTGATTCTCATATTTCATTTGCTGACAATTTATGCACCGAGTCACATACTTCACTATATCTTTCTTCATTCTCTCCACCAGTAGTGCTGCCTCAAATACTGATACATCTTAGTGGCACCCAAATAATGGAATACCATGAACTGTGTGCCTCCTCAAGGATCAACTAACGGAACCCATCCACATTGGGCACACATAATCGGCTCTGCATCTGTAACACCCCGTCATCTTCGATAGAAACCTCTTTGGCATCACCATGTTACACTGTGTCCTTAAGGACAAGCAAATGGGGGGTCATCATATTGTTGCTTTCTGATGCGATCATATAAATAAGGCCGAGAACCACGCAAGAAAGAACCCGGTTGGGCTCCAAAGCATCTAATCTCACAAACTGATTAGCCAAGGCCTGAACATCCAGGGCTAGTGGCCTCTATACTGCCGATAGATATGTCAAACTACCCAAACTCTTCGCCTTTCGACTCAAGGCATCGACCACCATATTGGCCTTCCCGGGATGATATAGGATATTGATATCATAGTCTTTAAGCAACGCTAACCATCTACGCTTCCGCAAGTTAAGATCTTTCTATTTGAACAGATGCTGGAGACTTCAGTAGTCGGCATAGACCTCACATGGGACACCGTACAGATAATGCCTCCAAATCTTAAATGCATGAACATTATATGCCAATTCCAAGCCATGGATCGTATAATTCTTCTTATGGACCTTCAACTGCCGAGACACGTAGGCAATCAACCTACCGTCTTACATCAATACCGCATCGAGCCCAACACATGACGCATCACAATATACAGTGTAAGACCCCGAACCTGTAGGCAATACTAACACTAGGGCTGCAGTCAAAGCAGTCTTGAGCTTTTGAAAGCTCGCCTCACACTTCTCAGACCATCTGAAAGGAGCATCCTTATGGGTCAATGTAGTCATAGGTGCAGTAATGGATGAGAAATCCTCTACGAAATAGCGATAATACCCGACCAGAACAAGGAAACTCCGAATTTTAGTAGCTGAAGACGGTATGGGCCAACTCTGAACTTCTCCAATCTTCTTCGTATCTACCTTGATCCCCTCGCTTGACACCATATGACCCAAAAATGCCACTGAATCAAGCCAAAATTCACACTTTTAGAATTTTGCATACAACTTCTTCTCCTTCAAGGTCTAGAGCACGATCATCAGATGTTGCTCATGATCTACCTGACTGGGGGAGCACACCAAGATGTCGTCAATAAACACAATAACAAAAAAATCAAGATATGGCTAGAATACACTATTCATCAGGTGCATAAATGTTGCTAGGGCATTGGTCAGCCTAAATAACATCACAAAGAACTCGTAGTGACCATACTGTGTCCTGAAAGCAGTCCTCGGGATATCCTTATCCCAAATCTTCAGCTAATGATACCATGACCTCAAATCAATCTTTGAGAACACTCTAGCACCTTGTAGCTGGTCGAATAAATCATCAATGTGCGGTAATGGATACCTGTTCTTTACTGTAACCTTGTTCAACTGCCGATAGTCAATACACATGGGCATAGAACCATCCTTCTTCTTGACAAATAGGACTGGAGCACCCCCACAGCGAAATACTAGGAATGATGAAACCCTTATCAAACAACTCTTGCAATTGCTTTTTCAACTTCTTCAACTTTGTTGGTGCCATACGATAGGGTGGGATAGAAATGGGTTGAGTGCCCGGCGACATGTCAATACCAAAATCGATATCCCTATCGGGTGACATGCCCGGAAGATCTACTAGAAATACATCTAGGAAGTCTCTCAGTACCGGAACTAACTCAACGATAGGAGTATCAATGCTAACACCTCTCATAAAGGATAGATATGTATCACACCCCTTCTCAACCATTCACTAAGCCTTTAGAAAGGACACAACCCTTCTAGGAATATAATCCAATGTACCCATCCACTCTAACTGCGGAAAACCTGACATAGCCAGTGTCACAGTCTTGGCGTGATAATCCAAAATAGCATGATCGGGTGACAAACAGTCCATGCCTAATATCACATCAAAGTCTACCATATTGAGTAGTAATAGATCAACTTTGGTCTCAAAACCACCAATAACAGATAAATGCGACCGATACAAACAGTCCACTATAATAGAATTTCCCATAAGCATGGACACATAAATAGGAGAACATAAGGAATAACGAAATATATCCAAATACAGATCAAAGTAAGATGACATATATGAATAAGTGGATCCCTTATCAAATAAGACTGATGTATCACTATGATAAACCAGAACTATATATGTGATGACTGTGTCTGATGCGACTGCCTCTGTGCTACCCGAAAAAGCATAAAATCTGGCTTGGCCTCCCCTTCTATGGTGACCTCTACCCACTTGACCCCCACCCCTAGATGGTTGCGCGGGTGGAGCGAAAACTAGAGCAGCAACCATGGTCTGTAAAGTCTATGAACCAGGTGGAATCCGGGGAGCCTGAGTAGCCTGTGGAGGTGCACCCCTCCTAAATCTGGGGTAGCCCCTCACCATATGTTGGGTATCACCACACTCAAAGCAAGCCCTAGGTGGGTGTGTCTACAGAAATTAGCTCTGGCCTGGTCAGCTAGACTGACCGTTAAAGGCACCTCGTACAGGAGGTGCACTAGATAGTGGCTGAGAAAAATGGGCAACCTGAGACCTTAGAGTAGCCGGAGCACCACTAAAAGTTGGAAGTGCTGAATGAACTGGATAGCTCACATAGCCTCTATCATGATGGGCTGTAGCTGTAGCGTGGCCACCACCAAGTCTTCCAATACCTCGAGGCCTTTTGGCCTCCCTGTCCTTTCTCTCACGGCCTCGCATACCCTCCAACCTCTGTGTGATATATACCACCTACTAATATAGGGTATCTGTCTCCAACTCCTGAGCCATGCTGAATCTAATACCATAGTTGAGCCCCTCGATGAATCGGAGGACTCACTCTCTAATCGTAGAAACCAAGGTAGGTGCATGTCTGGAAAACTCACTGAATCTAATGGCATAATCTAACACTATCATAGTACCAACACGCAGCTGCTCAAATTCTGCGTGCCATGCTTTACGAAGGGTCTGGGAACAAACTCTTTCAAGAACATATCTGACACCTAAGTCCATGTAAGTGAAGCTGCATCGGCTGGGCTACCCTCCTTGTAAGCCTTCCACCACTAATACACTACTTCTGACAGCTGGAATGTAGTAAAAGCAACTCTGCTCATCTCCACAATACCCATGGTGTGGAGAATACGGTGGCACTTCTCTACAAAACCATGTGCATCCTCTGTAGCTAGGCCGTTGTAAGTAGGAGGATGATACTTCTTGAACCTCTCAAGTCTAAGCTTCTCCTCCTCAGATGCCACTGCCCTAACCTCGGGCTGAACAAGAACAACAGTATCGACATGGACTACTGCTCTATAGTATGTGTTGCGGGAGTCTGAGCTCCTCCCCTAGCCTGAGATGTGGCTGGTGCAAGTGGAATCAACCCCACCTGAGCTAGAGTACCGAACATGCTCATGAACTATGCTAGAGTCTCCTGAAGTGCAGGGGTGACAACAGGTGCCTCGAGTGCCTGCTCCCCAACTGGAGCTACCGGTGGCTCCTCAATTGGAGCTCGGGAAGGTACTCTAGCTGCACCATGTGCCCCTCTTCAGCCTATGCCCCGGCTACGGCCTCTCACTCTAGTAGGGGAGCGGGTGTCTGATTGTCGGCTACAACAGTCGTGTCCTCACCATCTGTGAGAGATTAGAAATACAAAGATTCAGGTTTCGAAGTCAACAAATTCGCACGATAAGGAATCAAAGAAGTGGAGTTTTCTAACAGTTCTGTAAATTCTCGAAGATAAGTACATACGTCTCCGTATCGATCTGCAAAACAATACTAAACCTACTTATGACTCGTAATACCTATAAACCTAGATCTCTGAAACACACTTGTCACGACCTCAATTTTCCACCTTAGGATGTTGTGATGGTACCTAATCTCTAAGACTAGGTAAGCCTAACATTTAATAATAACTTAATAGAAATAATCAAACTGAGATACTAAAGTAAAATAGATATACTCATATTTGTCACGCCCTGACCTCGGGGAGCGCGACCGGTACTCAACCAAGATAACCCGGCCGAGCAAGCCTGCTAGATTGCCTTCTACCCAACTCACCCATAAATAAAGAGAAGATAGATTTCATTAATTAAAAACTGAGAGGATTTCATGAACAACACCAATTCCATTACCATTAGTTACTCCATTTTTAAGTCTCAAAATACATACACTTTCATAGTTGAAGTGAAACAAGTGATTCAAATACAACAAAACTAGTTTGACTTTTCCAACACCAATATACACCCCACACTATGTCTACGGAGCTTTTAATAGATACAAACGAGTACTATGATAATGCCGGCAATAAGGCCCCGGCTATACCTTAAACACAATACACGAGGAACAAAAGATAGACGACCCCGAAATAAAGTGGGGCTCACCAAATCTGTTGGGAAGTGGGTGTACCACTATCACTAATTAATACAACATGTTGCAGAACCACCTGCATCTATTAAAGATGCAGTGCCCCCAGCAAAAAGGGACGTTAGTACATATAGAATAGTACTAGTATGCATGACTAAACACCCTCTCAATAGAACGAGTAATAACACAAGGAAGAACAATCATAGAATCAATGGGAGCCTCAAACAATACCAAAGCATCAAGTTAGGAACAAGACAAGTTTTCATGTAAATTTTCATATTTTAGGTTGGGAGATCTTTAGTACCGATATACCACCGTGTCTTTAGCATAGAGTCCGATCACAGCCCGATCGGCTAGACTATCTCACCCAAGACATTCAATCACAATCACAATCTTAATCTCAATCACTATCTCAATCACACTTTCAAACACAATCACCACCATGCGTGCGGCATGGCATCCGATCACGACCCGACTGGCTAGGCCATCTCACCATAATGCGTGTGGATCGACATCGCCCTTTTCTAGCAATCATCTTATCCCAATAAAGGGGAATAATCTCATCACATCAATCTCATCCCAAATAAGGAAAATAAAAATAATCACAATCCACTCATACACTAGCACGTGTAGTTTCGGGGTTAGGTTATTTCAACCTACCCTTCCTCGGTGACTAACGATACTCCCAAAGTGTTTATTATTTAAAGGACTTTCAGCTCATTTCAATGTCTTTTACACTAGTGGCCCAAATGTGATATCATTCTTGGCACGTTGGCCGTATTTCATATTTCATGCTCACCTATTTCACTTTCAAATATCATCATGAATTATAAACAACAAGGCATTTCTATTCAAGTCTTTAAGTCCACATGTGAGCAAATAAGAGTCTTAGGAACATTAAGATTTCTTACACAATTTGACTTAATTACTTTCATTTGAAACACGGCTTGAAGTCCTAACATGTTAATACATAGCCCATACTTAGATCACATTCCCGAAGGAAAACACAATTAGATAAGAGCATTCAGAACACATTTTGAACATACATCTTTCGACACAGAGCTTATTCGAAATAGTCAAATTTATAATGAACAACTTGGGACTTACAAGGACATAATGGGATTCAATTCTAAGAGAGAAGTTTAGCCAACATACCTTGTTTGAGCTTCCTTAAATTACTACAATGATCCGGGATCCTAGCAACCTCGATCTATTTAATAATATAACAAAAATTGAACAAAAATTAGGAAGATATTCATTGTTCCAGCACTCTTGAGCATTTTATCAAGCACTAGGTGGGCATTATTATTTCAAGGTCCTCCTATGGTGGATTCCTTCATCTCACAACACAAAGTCTACCCATTTGAGCTCAACAACCTTCCCACAAACCTTGATAGTACATGCATGCATAAATAACACTCTCACACACAAGAATCACACTCCCCATTAACCATCTTCTACCCCAAATTCCAAATTGAAACTAGGGTATGGAACCTTACCTCTTGGATGAAGAACTTGTGAGTTTTCCTTGTGAATTCTCTAACTTTTGAGCAAGGATTGATGAACAATTAGCTTAGGAATCCCTCTCTCACTCTAGAGCACTTCCTCACTCTAAAAATATCAGATTTTCCCTTCAAAAATGGTCCCTCAAGTCGAATTATAAAAATAGGGTCGGGTTATAAAATAGAAAATGGACCCTCCGATTTCAACTCTGCGGTCGCAGAGTGGACCGCAGAATAGGTATGTTGTCCCCATAAGGGACCGCAAAATTACTCACCAAAACTGAACTGCTCGGGTTAGGTCTGCGGTCGCATAATGCACCACAGAATCCCCCTCTGGAAATCTTCATGCTGGATATGAGATGGAGTGTACGGTCCGTAAAATGGTTATGCGGCCACATAATGGTCCTCAAACTTGGCTCAATTTCTGCTTCACTCCGCGATCGATCTACGGCCTACAAAATGGTTCTCCGATCGCATAGTGGACCGCAGAAATGCCATGTTCTGCCTTCAACTCCCTGATGCACTGTACAACCCAAAAAGTTTGTACCACGGCAAAGAATTTTTACAATCCTCAAAAACATTAGCTTACCTCGGCACAACGAAACCCCGGGTTTTAGGTGAAATTTTATGGGGCCTTACAATATTAACATACAAAATAGAACCTCAACAAGATAATTCCCAAATTCGGTGGAACTGAATCATAAGCTCTACCGAATTTTCTAAAAATGTATATTACAACATTGTCTGATAAAGGAAACAACAATAATAAGAAAAATAATGGAAGGTGACAAAGTGGCATGTGGACGCCAAACAAGTATACCTTGAAGTCTCCGAAAAGTAGCTAACAAGTAATTCACTAACGTCCATCACGGGCAGACATACCTGATTCTGCACAAACAAATGTGCGGAAGCATAATATGAGTACAACACAACGGTACCTAGTAAGTATCAAGACTAACCTCGGTAGAATAGTGATGAGGCCAGGTCAAGATACCTACTAGGACATGATAACATAACAACAATATAATAGCGAGAAGTAATGGAAAACGGAGAATGAATGATAACGACGCAATTTAGTAACGTAAACTAATGACAGAATTATAAGCATAAAGATAACAAGGAGGAAGCAATTAATGAGAACCAAAAATAGTCAAATACGGAATAAACTAGTAAGACAAGGAAGAAATAAAAATAACAAGATTTGTTCAACCAATAAATCTTTTCAATATGAAATGCACAACAAGAATCACAACTGAGGTACCGCCTCGTATTCACATTTCACAATTTCAATCGCAATTTTTCCTTATACAACTGCGTGAGCCTTACATTTATATAGCTTTGAAAATATTTTTTCCAAAATAGCAACATGCACTTTATCCCACCTTATGTCACCGCGTGGCTTCAAGTAATTCCCTTACTAGCAACACGCACATAAATCCCACCTTATGTCGTCGCATGCACATTAACCCATATTCTTATACCGCCACATGCGCATCAATATCACACCATAATAACAATATCAATGTTTACACTACAATAGCCCATGGCGCAACCAAAATGTGCACAAGAATCTCAACAATAATAAAATGAATTTGAATTGCTCAACATGAAAGATATCTCAACAATTAACAACTCCACCTCAATGTGATAACGGCTTTCACAGCTTCAACACCAATAACTCAACAAGAAGATATTTCGTAAAATAACAACTTCAAGAAAAAGTAAGTCAACAATTAAGATGCAACAAGGCAATAAGGAAGGAAATAACTTCAACTAAAGCATATAAGAGCAAAATAACAAGTAAAAGGTACAACAAGTGTTAACAATGTCAAATAAAGCATGTAAGGGTAGTTTAACACATGTAATGGTTGATTAACAATGAGGAATACAACATGTTATGACAATTCAATTAAAGGCATGGAAAGAGTCTACATAACCAAAACCGGTCAAACACCACATATAACTCGTGTACCCATTCGTCACCTTCCATACACAACTTTCATAGTACACAAGTAATACAATCAATCCCAAATACTAAGTGGTAGTTCCCCCATACAAATTCAAGCAAGATATTTACCTCAACTAAGCCAACTTAACCCTCAGAAATAGCTTTTCCCTTGAAATTTACCTCCACACGGCTCAAATTTAACCAAAAGTGACTTAATATCATCAACCAATGCAAGGGAAAACAATTACAATAGATAAAGCTTTGATCTTTATAAAATTCTCAAAAAGTCAATCACGGGCTTGGCCGGTCAAAACCTGGGTCCAAGGGTAGATTTCAACTACCCATAACCCCACGAGTTTATATATATGATTAGTTTACAAATTCGAATCCAAATCGACTCTCAAAACCCAAATTCTCATTTTTCAAAAACTTGCCAAACTTTCCCAATTTTTCCTCTTTGATTAACATAAATTTGATGTTAAATGTAAAATATATTCATGAAATATAGTTGAAATTTTATTAGAATCACTTACCCAATGTTTGTAGATGAAAATCACCTTTTCAAATCGCCTCTTACCTAGCCTAGGGTTCTGAAATATGATAAAATGATACGAAATTTTGACTTTCTAACCTCTTGTTCAGTTGCAGATGTCGAAATTATGACACTAAGTTTGCAATTGCGAAGAAAAGCTTGCAATTGTGGCACTGACAGTCCTAAGGGAAACCTCGCAAATGCGAAAATGATGTTCCCTTTGCAAAAGTGACACTTTTATAGAAAATGCTAACCTAGCCTAACTCAGGTCAACTTCGCAATTGCGACCCAAGCATCGGAATTACGATACATGTGATCCCCCTGCTAAGGTCATAATTGCGACTCTGGTGATCGCAAATGTGACACCAAAGGCATCAACACACCAGCAGCTCAGATTCAGTCCAAAACCATTCGGCCACGCATCCGAAACTCATCTGAACCCTCGGAACTAAAAACCATACATCTACATAAGTCTAGAAATATCATACGAACTTGCTCGCGTGATCAAAATATAAAAATAACATCAAGAACTACAAATCAGACACCAAAATGCATGAATTTCAAAGTAAACTTCAAGAGCTTCTAGAATTACAACCAAGCGTTTGAATCCTATCAAATCAACTTCAAATGATACCAAATTTTGCAGACAAGTTCTAAATAGCATAACGGACCTATTCCAAGTCTTAAAATCCAATTCCGAACCCGACAGCTAAAAGTCAACCTACGGTCAAACTTCTAAACCTCTAATGCCAATTTTCTGCAAAACAACACAAATCAATCTACGGACCTCCGAATTTGATTTCGGACATACGTCCAAGTCCAAAATTATGATACAAGCTATCAAAACCAATAAAACATCGTTACAGAGTCGTTTTTACAAAACACAAAGTTTGGTCAACATTTCTAACTTAAGCTTCTAAGTCAAGAACCAAATGGAGAAATCAACGTGAAATCTTTCCGGAATAAAACCAATGAACCCCGCAAGTATTAAAACCTAATTTACACATGTGCGAAGCATCAAAAAAGAAAACAAGGGTGCAATTAAACAAAACGACCGGTCGGGTCATTACAAAGGGATATCAAAACCAAATTCACCAGCAAGTCCTCAGAGAGGTCTAACTTAAGTGCTTTCAACTGAAAAGCAAGATGAAACATTTGCATGATGTACTCCCTAATATTACCTTTGCCTTGATACCTCAATGAAATCAGACTCGTCAAGAGTGTACCAATCTCAATGTAATGACCCGACCGGTCGTTTTGCTTTTTTTAGAATCTCATTCCCCTAAATAAGACTCCCCATATGTGCTTTTACTGTTTTATGACTTACGGGGATGGCTAGTTTGGGATTTGGAAGAGTTCGGGTTTAAATCGGAACACTTGGTTCCTTAAGTTAGCCTTAAAAGGCTAAGTTTGACTTCGGTCAACGTTTTGAGTAAACGACATTGGAATTGAGATTTGATGGTTCCAATATGTTTTTATTATTCTTTCGGACATGGGCATATGCTCGGATCGGGTTTTGGATGATCCGGGAGCATTTCGGCGCCTAATAGTGAAAGATGGTTCTTTGAAGTTTTTGAAGTTCTTTAAATTTGGTTTGGAGTAGATTTTGGTGTTATCGAGGTCCAAATGGAGTTCCGAGATCGAGAATAGTTCTGTAATTTCATTTAACACTTGCACGCAAAATTTGGCATCATCCCGAGTTGATTTGATAGGAATCGGATGCGCGAAAGTATTTTTAGAAGTTTTTGAGTTCATGAGTTAATCCGTGCATTTTGGCATCCAATTCGTGGTTTTTGGAAGTTATTTCAGTGTTTTGATCGCTCAAGCGAGTTTGCATGATGTTGTTAGACTTGTGTGGGTGTTTGGTGTGGAGCCCCGAGGGCTCGGGTGAGTTTCGGACGTTCGGGAGGATGAGAAAAACTTTAGTTTTTCTAGTGTTTCTTGGCAGCTGTTGCAGGTCTCACAAATGCGAGAATTTGTTCGCATTTGCGAGGAAGACTTCTCAATTTCGAAGAATCCTGAGCTGGGCAGTGTTCGCATTTGCGGCCTTGGCAGTGTTCGCATTTGCGACCTTGGCAGTGTTCGCATTTGCGACCCCTTGGTCGCATTTGTGACCTTGACAATGGGAGCCCAGGCTCGCAATTGCAATGAGTTTTTCGCATTTGCGAACCAGGTGTCGCAAATACGACATCTGCGACCTGTACACAGCCTTATTAAATGCGGGACTTGGGCCATTTAGCTCATTTTCTTTCATCTCTTGGGCGATTTTTGGAGCTCTTGGAAGGGGGTTTTCACCTAGCACTTTGAGGTGAGTAATTTCTATACAACATGAGTTAAATACATAGATTATGGGTAGATTAACATGTAGAAATTGGTGAAATCAAGGGTTAGATGAAAAACTTAGGTTTTGACAAAAATGGGATTTAACCATGAAATTGGTTATGGAATTTAGTGAAAATCATATATTTGAGTTCATAAGATTATGGGTAACAATTATCTTCAAAGTTTTCCGGAATTCGGGCATGTGAGCCCGGGGTGAATTTTAGGAATCTTACATTTAGGGTTGGGTAATCACTTTAATAGTTGGAATATGAACTTTTGAACATGTATTGATTAGTTTATATACTATTTGATTAGTTTTGGATTGTTCGGCACCAAATTGAGGGTTTGAGCATAATCTTGGACCGAAAAGTAGGCTTTGAGGCGAGGTAAGTCTCTTTTTTAACCTTGTAAGAGGGAATTAACCCCATAGATGAATTGAATTAAAATGTGCTTCTATTTGTGGGGGATACGTATGCACGAGGTGATGAGAGTCCGTATGTAGCTACTAATTATGCTATTTTTCGGGTAGTCTAGGACCCATATCATGCTATACTTACAATGTTTGTACCCTACTTGTTAACTTAATTGCTTAAGTCTTTTGAAACCTAATAAAAGAATTAAATTTCACTCACTTAAAGTTGTGAATGGAACACTTGACTGTTATTGAGAATTTATTTTTTCCTTAAAATATTTTCTATTTGTGGAGCAGGCTGAATGCCTCAGTAGCAGATAGATGCATCTATGGTTCGTCTCGTTCGACTCTCGGCAATGCACAGTTTAAATATTATGTTGGATCGGGTCGTACGACCTCGGCATAATTTGCGCATGATAAATCTTTGGAACCAATTATAATTGATATTGCTTCTTTGGCTTGAGATATAAATTGTTAAATGATAAAAAATAAACTTGGGACTTAACATTGGTGAAGGGATTATTTACTGTTTCCTGTTATTGGGTTTTCAGTATTCTTCATGTAATCCATGCTTAATTAAATATTTTGACATATTATTGTTAGCCCATAGTAAGTGTCAAAGTCGACCCCTCGTCACTACTTCTTCAAGGTTAGACTAGATACTTACTGGGTACATGTTGTTTATGTACTCACGTTACACTTCTGCACTTAAATATGCAGGATTTGAGGCAGGTGCATCTGGATATCAGTCTGGCGCGCACACTTGATTACCACTTCGAGGCTTCATGGTGAGCTGCCTTCTGAGCCCGTTCTACAGTAGTCAAAGTCTTTCTTTTGATTGTATTTTCTATCTATTTCACTTCGGACAGTAGACTAGTATTCTTTTGTATATTCTACTAGATGATCATACACTTGTGACACCCTGTCTTGGCACACACTAGTAGACTTGCGGTTTTGGTTTTATTCTATGATTATGATTGCACATAGTTGCTTTCGTGTTATTTATTTTAGATCTGTTATTTATCAAATTCATTTTAATTTAAGGAAAGTTTAATTACTTGGAAAAGAATTTGTTAAAAAGAGGAAATCACGGGACTAGTTCACAGTTTGCTTGCCTGGCAGCGGCGTTAGGCGCCATCACGGCCTATTATGAAATTGAGTCGTGACAACATGGTATCAGAGCACTAGGTTCACGTAGGTCTCACAAGTTATGGGCAATCCTAATAGAGTCTTGCGGATCGGTGCGGAGACGCCCGCACTTATCTTCGAGAGGCTATAGGGTGTTAGAAACTACTCTTCCTATCGTGCAGTTGATGGTGTACTAAGTTTCTTCTCTTATTCTCTCATAGATGGTGAGAACACGCACGGCGGACGTTACAAACCCGGGAGGGGCTGCTCCCCCTATTGCTAGAGGCCGAGGCAGAGGTCGGGGGAGGGAACCTGCCCGAGGTAGGGGACGAGGACGTCCTAGAGTTGCCCCAGTTGCACCACCAACGGATCCAGTGGAGGATCCAATATTGAAGAGCAGGGTGAGGTGCCCGCAGCAGAGCCAGCCCTAATCGATTTCATGTCATCACCAGGCTTTCAGGAGGTCATGGGTTATATGCTATGGTTCATAGATTCTATGACCCATGCTAGTTTATTTTCGGCAGACCCAGCCCCATATCAGGCGGAAGGAGGAGCACAGACCCCTACTGCCCAGACTCCAGGACATGCGGCTATCGTATATCAGACCCCGGGTGCACTACCCGTTGGCGGTGCCCAGCTAGTTGCATCAGCAGCACCTGAGCCTAGACCAGCTGCGGCCAATGAGCCGTAGAAGCTATTGGATAGATGGACTAGGCTACACCCTCCTGTCTTCGGAGGTGAGCGAAATGAGGATCCTCAGGACTTCATTGATCGGTGCAGGGACAAACTGCACAACATGAGGATATTGGATTCCCATGGGGTGGATTTCACTACTTTCCAGGTGGAGGGCAGGGCCCGTAGATGGTTGCAATCTTATCTTCTTGGCAGGCCGACAGGTTCTCCATTTATGACTTGGAACCAGTTTACACGCCTATTCTTGGACAGGTATATTCCACCCTCTCAGAGGGGAAAGCTGCAGTTTCAGTTTGAGTAGATCCAGCAGGGTCAGATGTTAGTGACCGATTATGAGGTGAGATTCTCTGAGTTGTCTCGCCATGCACTTATGATACTTCCTACTGAGGCTGAGCGAGTGCGGAGGTTTGTTGCGGGGTTGCACTCAGGTATTCAGTCTACTATAGCCCGGGAGGATGAGATGAGGACTTCTTTTTAGCTAGTAATGGAGATAGCTCAGAGGATTGAGGGTTACCGTCAGAGAGGTAGAGAGCATATGCAGAGGGACAAGAGGGTCCGTTACTCTGGGGAGTTTAGAGGTGCCTTGATAGGGGGCCGAGGCCATTTTGGGAGGGGTCAGCCTAGCAGGCCCACATATCCAGCACCACCACCTCCTTGAGGTGCTCCAGTTTGACCCTATTTCAGTGCCATGCCGAAGAGTTCTTACCGCCCACTAGCTATTCAGGGTTCTTCCAATGGCTACTCAGTCTATCAGGGTTCTTCCAGCGCTTACTTTATGCCATGCCAGAGAGTTCATACCGCCCACCAGCCATTCAGGTTTCTTCCAGTGGGTATTCAGGCCATCAAGGTCAAACTTCAGGGCAGAAGATCACTGTACCGAGAGGTTGTTTCGAGTGTGGGAATTTCAGTCATGTGCAGAGATTCTACCCCAAGCTTCAGGGCAAGGCAGTGCAGCAGGGCCAGCAGCCCATGATTACAGCACCAGCTATCCGGCCGCCTAGAGGCAGAGGACAGGCAGGTAGGGGCCATCCTAGAGGTGGAGTCCAGGCAGGTGGAGGACAGCCAGCTGCAGCCCAGACAGGTGGGGGCCAGCCAGTCGGTGCCCCAGCTAGGTTCTATGCTTTTCCGGCTAGACCAGATGTAGTGGCCTCAGATGCCGTGATCACAAGTATTATTTCTGTCTATGGTAGGGATGCTTTGGTATTATTTTATCCAGGGTATAGCTATTCATATGTTTCATCTCTATTTGCTCACTTTCTGGGTATTCCTCGTGAGTCCTTGGGCACTCCTGTTTATGTATCCACTCTTGTGGGTGATTCTGTTATTGTGAATCGGATCTATCAGTCCTGTGTGGTCATATTCTATGGATACAAGACTAGATCGGATCTTCTATTGCTTGATATGACCGACTTTGAGGTCATCCTAGGCATGGACTGGCTATCCCAATATCACGCCATCTTTGATTGCCATGCCAAGACTGTTACCTTGGCGATGCCAGAGTTGCCTAGATTGGAGTGGAAGGGTTCGTCTGTCAGTGCATTTAGTCGGGTTCTCTATTTTCTGAAGGCTCCACATATGGTCGAGAAGGGTTGTTTGGCTTAACTAGCTTATGTTCGGGATACCACCGCAGAGACTCCGACGATTGATTTGGTACCAGTAGTCTGGGAGTTCTCCGATGTGTTTCCTTCTGATCTTCCAGGCATGCCACCAGATCATGAAATTGATTTCTGTATTGACTTAGCTCAAGGTACCCAGTCTATATCTATCCCACCATACCGTATGGATCCGAAAGAGTTGAAGGAGTTTAAGGAACAGCTTGAGGAGTTGCTAGCAAAGGGGCTCGTCAGACCAAGTATATCTCCTTGAGGTGCACCAATTTTATTTGTGAAGAAGAAAGATGGGACTATGCGGATGTGCATAGATTACTGCCAGTTGAACAAGGTCACCATCAAGAACAAGTATCCGTTGCCGCGTATTGATAATTTGTTTGACCAGTTGCAGGGTGCTAGGGTGTTCTCTAAGATCGACTTGAGATCAGGGTACCATCAGTTGAAGATTCGGGACCCCGATGTTCCGAATACTGCTTTCCATACTAGATATGGCCATTAAGAGTTTCTAGTGATGTCCTTCGGCTTGATTAACGCCCCGTTTATGGATTTGATGAACAGGGTGTCCAAGCCATATATTGATTCGTTTATTATTGTCTTCATTGATCACATTTTGATCTACTCGCGTAGAATAGAGGAGCACGAACAACGTTTGAGAGTGGTGCTTCAGATCTTGCGGGAACAAAAGCTATATGCTCAGTTCTCCAAGTGTGAATTTTGGATAGATTCTATAGAATTCTTGGGGCATGTTGTATTAGATGAGGGTTTAAGGTGGATCCAAGAAGATTGAGGCAGTTCAGAGTTTGCCTCGTCCTACTACGGCGACTGAGATCAGGAGTTTCTTGGGGTTAGCAGGTTATTATTATCGGTTTGTGGAGGGCTTCTCATCCATTGCAGCACCTTTGACTAGACTAACACAGAAGGGTGCTCCGTTCCGTTGGTCCGATGATTGTGAGGCGAGCTTAATGTGAAGAACCCTTCAAAAATCTCCCAAATCTGAGGCCTCTAGCTCAAAAGATGAAAAATGAAACAAAACCCTTGATTTTGGAAATTATATTATGCTACCCAGGTAACATGAATCACGATCGCGAAGATTTGTATGTGATCGCGAAAAAGGAAAACAACAGCTACCAATTATGAGCTACGCGAATGCGAGCAGGAAATTACGAACGCGGAGAAGAAACATCATTGCCCCATAAAAGTCACTACGCGAATGCGGAAATAAGCATGTGATCACATAGAAGAAATAGCAATGCCACCACAAAACACTGCGTGATTGCGGAGCTAGGGGTGCGAATGCGAAGAAGTAGAACCCACATGTACGCGATCGCGAAGCTCTCACTGCGAACGTGAAGAAGGAAAAATGGTCAGTTACAAAACAGCCAACGCGATCGCAACTGTAACTTTGCGATCGCGAACAAGGGAATCAAGCACTAGCAACAGCAGTCCAATAACATGGAGAAATGGCTCGTAGCCCATCTGAAACACACCCGAGGCCCCCGGGACCCCATCGAAATATACCAACAAGTTCCAAAACATAACGCGTAATTGCTCGAGGCCCCAAATCATATCAAACAACATCAAAACTACGAATCTCACCTTAAATCAAACTTGATGAATTTACGAACTTCCAAATTACAAAACGCATGTTGAAACATATCAAATCAACCCGGAATGACGTCAAATTTTGCATGCAAGTTCCAAATGACATAACGGAGCTAATCCAACTCTCAGAATCACATTCCGGCCCCGATATACCCAAAGTTAACTCCCGTTCAAACCTCTCAACCTTCCAAAACTTCAACTTTCCAATATTCGCCGAAATGCTTCAAATTACCCTACGGACCTCCAAGTCCAAATCCGGACGCATGCCTAAGTCCAAAATTACCATAAGAAGCTATTGGAATCATCAAAATGCCATTTCGGAGTCGTCTACACAAAAGTCAAATCCCGGTCAACTCTTATCGTTTAAGCTCCTAAAACAAGAATCCTTCCTCTAAATTGACCCCGAATCATCCGAAAACCAAACTCGACCACACATGCAAGTCATAACACATAATGTGAAGCTGCTCGAGACCTTAAGCCACCGAACGGGACGCTAATTCCCAAAACGACCGGTCGGGTCGTTACATTCTCCCCCTCTTAAACAAACGTTCGTCCTCGAGCGTGCCAAGAACCGTTCCGAAGTCATCAAATCACTGAGTGTACTCACCATACATATACTCGTGGGGTGATCCCACGTCACCCCAATCGACATAGGCTCGACGACACCATCCCAACTGAAAATTATTCCTTCCACCCACACGGATTACCTTAGAACCGAATTTCTCACAGTCCGATCATTTCCAAAGGACCCGATTTCCACCTCCACACAAGGTATCAGCCTCAACCAACTACAACAACTCATGCCTACACCCACATGGTACAACCACACGACGTAATACCTCACACATATGCGCTTAACAATAACTCTGGTCACACTAGCTGCCTATAATCAAATACAGCACTGATGGATAACCTCATCACAGCTAAAACCTCATCCCAGACCTTCACAACGTGACAAAGATGCAAGAAACATGAGGATCTCATAACTATTTACTCGAATCAACAAGTCAAATCTAACGCCACCTAGCACACACCCCGCAAGCTAAAACCCAATAAGCACAACGTGATTATGACTAACTATGCAAAGAGAAACACATGAGAGAACAATCGAACAAGCCCAACAGGCACAACTCCCTATCAGTACCATACTACGACTCAATTCCACAATTAGAATCAAAACATATGAATTAATCACAAGGATCTCATCCTGATATAACTTCCACCGCGGCACATAGCCCGGTTCAAACATATCAAACCACATGGAACGCGAGGATCCCATCCTTAGCTCTTAATCACAAGTAGTATACACATCATACCATCCGAAACCTTCCACTAATTGAATTTCGCTAAATAAAATCACAACGCATAATGAACCCCCATATTGGTAGAACATCTAAACCACAAATCGTAACCAACCATCCATAAATCACATCAAAGCTACGGTAATGAGTAACAGAAATTCACTTCTAGTATCATAGCTCTCAATAATGAATAAAAACAAAATGATAGACACGGTCTACCACTATATAATCTCCTAACAGGGGTAAACACATAAGCAAAGTATAAAAATCACGAAACTCACCCATATGTGAAGCAAAATAGGAGGACTCACCCCAATAAGCATAACCGAAACAAAATACGAATGATGCTCCTCTATAACAAATAGAAACCATACTTGTATGACATCATCTGGTGCAGCGGCCTCAGCCCTACCTAGAAAGCACATCAATGGGTCAGGCCTCCCCCTTTAGGGCGCCCTCTACTCGCCTGACTTGTACCCCAAGCTGGCGGTGCAGGGATATCAGCAACTGTAACAGAACTCATAGCCTGAATACCCCGCTGCGACATATCTGTCCGGGGTCTGGGATAATATCTTACCCTGTGGCTGGTATCTCCACACTAAAAGCAACATCTCCGCTTACGTGGCTGTGGAAGTTGTCTGGTACGGGTACCTTGAGACCCATGGGTACCTGAAACACCATGCGATACCTGAAGTGAAAACTGAACTGGCTTAACCACAAAACCTCTACCATGTCGTACCCTGCCTCCAAAATAGAGACCAATAGATCTCTCCGGTCTATGAGGCCTCTTTGCCTCCCTGACCTCTCCCTCCCAATCCCACATGCCATCTAATCAGCGAGCAATCTCTACCACCTGCTGAAATGGTACATCCGACTCCAACTCTCGAGCCATGCTGAACCGGATATCATGACTGAGCTCCTCAATGAATCTACGGACTCGCTCTCTAACTGTAAAAATCAAAGCAGGTGCATGTCTGGACAAATCACTGAATCTAACGGCATACTCTGACACTGACATAGTACCCTGGTGCAACTGCTCAAACTCCACGCACCATGCATCCCGAAGGGTCTGAGGAACAAACTCTCTCAAGAACATCTTTGAAAATTGAGTCCATGAAAGTGAAGTTGCATCGGCCGGGCTACCCAACTCGTATGCTCGTCACCACTGATATGCCGCTCCCTTAAGCTGGAACGTAGTAAAAGCAACCCCACTCATCTCCACAGTACCCATTGTGCAGAGAATACAGTGGCACTACTCTAGAAAACCATTTGCATCCTCTGAAGCCAAACCACTTAAAGTAGGAGGGTGATACTTCTTAAACCTCGCAAGTCTAAATTGTTCTTCCTCAGATGTCGCTGCCCTAATCATGGGCTGAATTGGAAT
The DNA here is from genome assembly GCF_000390325.3 of Nicotiana tomentosiformis. NCBI lineage: Eukaryota > Viridiplantae > Streptophyta > Magnoliopsida > Solanales > Solanaceae > Nicotiana > Nicotiana tomentosiformis. The sequence goes on along the minus strand of NC_090816.1, from coordinate 106,678,759 downwards.
AACAGTTTGTGTCGGTATGACACCTGGAACCTGACTAATGTGGACTTACTGCTCTGGAGTACGGGCGACGGGAGTCTGAACTCCTCCCCCGGTCTGTGAAGAAGCGAGTGCAACCGGAATCAACCCCGCCTGAGCCAATGTACCAAATGTGCTCAGGAACTACGCTAAAATCTCTTGAAGTTTCGGGGTAACAACAGGTGACTCCGGTACCTGTCCCCCAATCAGAGCTACTGGCGGCTCCCCAACTGCTGCTCTGATAGGTGCTCTAGTTATGACACATGCTCCTCCTCGATATCTGCCTATGTCTTTGCCCCCGGCCCCTAGCAACACTGGCTTTGGGGGCAGCGTCGTCGGTAACTGCAGCTCATGTCCTCACCATCTATGAGAGAATAGAATGACAAAGGTTCAAACTCCGAGATCAATAAACTCGCACGATAGGAATGAAAGAAGTGAAACTGTCTTAATAGTTTTGTAGCCTCTCGAAGATAAGTACAGACGTCTCCGTACCAATCCGCAAGACTCTACAAAACTCGCTTATGACTCATAACACCTATAAACCTAGAGCCCTAACACCAACTTGTCACGATCCCAATTTTTCCTCCCTAGGATGTCATGATGGCACCTAGTCTCTACTACTAGGTAAGCCTAACACTTACTAAATTAATTAATAGAAATTAACCAACAGATCTAATAAGTAGAAACAAGATATTTCTAAATGAAACCAACATTTCCAACATGAAATAATATCCCAAAACTGATAGTACAAGTCATAAGCTCTACTAAGTTTACTAGAATAGTCTAAGTACAATTGTTCCGGAAAAGAAATAGACAATATAAGTACAATATTAGAAGGTGACTCTGAGGCCTTCGAACGTGATAGCAAGTTTACCTTGAGTCTTCACAACAACCCGAATAGCTAGCTAGTGATCAACCAACTCTGAAATACCTGGATCTGCACAAAAATATGCAGAAAGCATAGCATGAGTACACCACAGCGGTATCCAGTAAGTATCAAGACTAACCTCGGTGGAGTAGTGACGAGGGACAGTCAAGACACCTACTGGACTAAACAACCTGAACAATTATGAAGGTAAACTAGCAGGGAAACAATGTTAATATAAAGCTAAGCATGGTAAGGAAGGCAAAATAATACTCGCAATGAAACGCTAGAAATAACAATTAGCAACAGGAAGCAAACAGATAATAATGTTGTAGAGTAAAATGAACACAGTTTAAGTCCGGTGAAACCAAATAAAGGAAAGCAAGTAACAACTCGATAAGAATAACCGCTTGTATGCCAGATTTATTCAAGAATTCCCCAAGGTACCAAACCTCATGATCACAATTCACGGGTCCCAATTCATGAACCCTAATCACTTGGCATCTTGTGACCACATTACAATTCATAACTGCACGGACGACTCACGTGCCAATAGAATAACTCTCCCATAGAAGGCAAGTAAACAAGAGTACATGTAAATTGCCAATAACATCAGGATTTATCTTCTTAACCAAAATGGGTGATTAATTACGTATATGCTTGTGCAAGTGCTCTATCACAATTCAAGTCAACAAGTAAGAGTAGAGACAATGAATGGAACATAAGAATCGATCACCATAAAATGTATAATGGTACAACTCACACAAGGTAGGCACACCACTACACAAGCATCAACAATAACAATGCCCCCAGGCCATCACAAGTTATCACAAATTATTTTCCAACATAGCCCACCTTGTCCCGCCATGTGCGCAATAATAAAGTAAATGCCCGCTTGTCTTGCCGCACGCGCACAAATATATTCCCACCTTGTCTCGCCACATGCGCAAAGCCACATATATTGTCCGTCTTATCACACCGCATGTGCAAATATCAAAAGTAACAACAGCACGGACAAATCACGTGCGAACACCTCGACAATCCTCTCAACAATACCACGTGTGCCAAAATATAACAAACACAATAAAATGACTTTCACAATGTGTGCCCATATACCACAATATTTCCTCAAACAATTTCAATACCATAACCACACATAGACCTCAGCTCAACAACACTGAATACAACAGCAACAACAATAATAACCAGAGAATACGACAAGTAAATCAATAGAAGAACTTCAGAACACAAAACAAATGGAAGAACGAACTCACAAAGAAAGACACAACAGGGAATAATGGTCTCAACAAGAATAGCTCAACAGGGGAGAGATAATATGCTGCAGTGATTCCACAAAAAGAATAAGTCAACAGTGAAAAGGGATAACAAAACTTCATTTAAGGTTGAGCAATTACAGGAGAGATAACCACAAATTCAATTAAGGATAAGCAATTACGAAAAAGATAATAATAACTTCAATTAAGGATAAGCAATTACGAAAAAGATAGTATGGCAATAAAAGAGGCAACAACTTCAATTAAAGCACTTAAGAGTTCAATTAGCAACAAGGGTAAAATATGAATCAATTAACTCCAAATAAGACACGTAAGGGTAAGTTTAGTAAATGGAGGATTTAACATGATAAAACAACTTCATATCTAATGAGCATAAGAATCTAAGAGCCCTAAACGGTCAAAGTTTTACAATTACGCCCAAGTACGTACTCGTCACCTCGCGTACACGGTCTTAACATGACACAATTAGCACAATTAACTCAAATCCTAAGGGGTAGTTTCCCCTCACAAAGTTAGGCAAAATACTTACCTCAAAGAAGCTAGATTGATACTCTAAAATGACCTTCTCGAGTGAAACAACCTCTGGACGGCTCAAATCTAGCCAAAATAACTTTAAATCATAAATAAAACTCATAGAAAATAAATTCGGATAATAAAGTTTCGATCTTTGATTAAAACTAAAAAGTAAACCCAAAAGTCAATCCCAAGCTCGCACCTCGGAACCCAATAGAATTTATAAAACCCGAACACTCATTCCGATATGAATCCAACCATACCAAAATTATCAGATTCCGATATCAATTCGTCCTTTAAATCATAATTTTATATTTTTGAAAGTATTTTCTCAAAATCCTCATTTTTCCCAACTCAAACCACTAATGAAATGATAAAAATAAAGATGGAATCATGAAATATAATCAATTTCGGATAAATAACACAAACCCCAATCAAACACGTGAAGAACCCTTCAAAAATCGCCCAAATCCGAGGCCTCTAGCTCAAAAGATGAAAAACGGAACAAAACCCTCGATTTTGGAAAATATATTCTACTACCCAAGTAACATGAATCGCGATCGCGAAGATTTGTTTGCGACAGTGAAGAAGGAAAATAGCAGCTGGCAATTATGAGCTACGCGAACACGAGCAGGAAGGTGCGAACGCAGAAAAGAAACATCACTGTCCCCACAAAAGGCACTACGCGAATGCGGAAATAAGCATGTGATCGCGTAGAAGAAACAACACTGCCCCCACAAAACACTACGCGATCGCGGAACTAGGGTGAAAACGCGAAGAAGTAGAACCCACACGTACGCGATCACAGAGCTCTCACTGTAAACGTGAAGAAGGAAAAATGGCCAATCACAAAATAGCCAACGCGATCGCGACTGTAACTTTGCGATCGCGAACAAGGAAATAAGGCAGCAGTAACAGCAGTCCAATAACATTGAGAAATGGCCTGTAGCCCATCCGAGACATACTTGAGGCCCTCGGAACCCCATCAAAACATACCAACAAGTTCGAAACATAACGCGGACCTGCTCGACGCCCCAAATCACATCAAACAACGTCGAAACTATGAATCGCACCTTGAAACAAACTTGATGAATTTATGAACTTCCAAATAATTTTGACTAAATAACTTTTTCTAAATAATTTTGACTAAAAGGTAACGTGACTGATTTCCATTCGTTACTTACTCTATGTCATCGCATGTGAATCTCACGCACTATGATCTTTTTATTGTTTAGTCATAAGGTGTTTAATTGGCGCATATTGTATGTTCTTAAAGAGTCTAAACAAACCTTAGTTTAGATGTCTAAATGAAAAATAACTACAACTTTATGTAGTTGGCCTAAAATCTAAACAAACTAAGTTATCATAAGAGGTGGTACAAACACCTATTTATTTCTGACATTCATAGACCCATTTTTATTCACTTTAACATTTAACATAAGGCCACACTACATTTCTCTTGTAATTAAAAAGAAAGTAAGTCTGCTATGTTTCTTTGTCTAATTTCCTTCAAATCAGCCTTAAATATATCAAAGATGATGAGAGAGACCAAAGATTATTTGTCATTGGTTGATCAATCTAAAATATTACTGAAATCTTCCACACTGAAAGTCTCGTTGAGGACACTGTCATCCCATTCCCATGAATCATTCTCTTGTGTCTTTTCAACAAAATATTGATTGTTGTCCCTGATATTTGCCTATAATCACAAAACGTTCTTAAGTGAGTATTTAATTATCTGAATAGTATAGCACAATGAGTTCATAATCAAATAAAGACAGTTAATTACTCAATAATAATAATAATATCGCTTTGAACTGACCTCCAAAGCATAGCTACATCCACTAAGACCTCTTGCATCACTCTGAACTGAAGAATAATGATCATTATTTCGAATGATGTGATTGTTATTATGACTTGAAACGTTGATATCGCTTGGATATGGAAGTGTACTCCAATTTGTATGGGCATAATCCAACTCTAATTGAGAGGAATTATGTAATTGTGTACCCATAGTGGAGAGTAAACCCGAAATAGGCCTGAGAAAAAAGAGCTTATCAATCATATTAAACAATTAAGAACAACCACTACATAAAATTAATGAAATAAAATACTTATAAGTATGACATTATTACTCTTTTAACAATTTTGACATCGTATTGAGTTAATTAGATGAATTGATCATTATACTTCAAATGTGATCTCTTTTTTTTTTAAATAGATGAAGTTCGTATATTATACATTTTGCAAACAATAATTAAATGCATAACGTATTTGATCGTCATATATTGTCCAATCAAGTTTATCAAAAAATACCTCGTAGAATTGCAAAGATTGTTCCAAAAATTCATGATAGAGCTGCCACTACATTCACCAAAAGTCACTTGTGCCTGCAAAATGAATTTAATTAGGTAAACCTCAATTACAACACATTTATAACCAATGAAAAAAAGGGGCAAACTTAAAAGGAATAACATGTTCAAGAATATTAATTGTACCTCTGATTGTCCAAATGCTTGTGCTGGATTCTGCTGCACATCTACTACCATGTTTTGTTGCTCGCTCTATGAGCAGAAATAATAGTAGAAAGGTCAAATAAAATATCTCGGTGTTTTGAGGAGATTTTAATTACTGCATTTTAAAGTAGAGTTACCTGCGTTGAGATATAAGGCGATGAGTTTTGAATTTGAGGAAATGATATATTTTTACACTGTGAAGAACTTGCAAAGGGAACGTTATATGCGTAATTGCTTGAATTTCCTGCCACTCTCTTTCCTTTGTCTGTCAAATCTTGAAATTGGAATATGTTCCCTTGAATACTTGCACTGTAATAATAACGACAATAATAATAATAATAATATAAGCGGAGACGAACAATGATGACTATTTACATAACTCAACATTAAAGGAAAAAGAAGAGGATTTTTTAAAAAAAATATTATTTATAATGGTTAAAAAATGACCTGTATGGATTATTAATCCAAGTATCAAGCTGCTGTGGATCTGTTTCTTGTGCAGCAAAGTGAAATGGTATAGTGTCCATCTTGCCTTGTTTCTCCAATTCCATCTGATCAAAATTCATCTGATAATAATCAGGATTTTACTAAATATAAAAATTAATTTGACGAATAATTCTTAACAAAAATTTATTGTGGAAGAACAAACTTTTTTAGCCATGACTTTTTGCAGAGATTGTTGCAAGTTTCTCTCACACCAATAGAGTTGATGAAGAGAAGGCTCTTGGTCTGCTCCAGGTTCGTAATCTCTAAAGAAATTTAACAATTAGGAAATTAAACCATATCTATTGCATAAGATAGATAGTGAAAATTAAATAAAATAGAAACTAGGGATGTCAAATGGACGGACTGGGCTGATTGTGGGTGAGTTAAAATGGGTTGAGTCAATAATGCGAAGTCAATGACCTACCCAAAAGTTACTTGGGATGAGATAGACTGGGTCAGGATGGACTAAAATGGTCATAACCCAACCCGCTCAACTCTTATCAAACTTTAATTAATGTGTGTTGTTTTCTTATCAATTGTTTAATTATCAAATACGACTTTTTTCTTTTGTTATGATCATATAAAACAAAAAAGAAATATTTTAAAGATATTTTATCAAATGTTATTCATTGATCAATTTGGGCTAAAAATCAGCGCAACTTTAGATGGATTAAGATGGATTGAGCTGAGTTCAACAAATGACAAATTGATGACCAACCCAACCTTGGACGAGTTGTGCGAATTAAATAGGTTTGGGCTCAAATTGTCACCCATAATATAAACCAATGATGTTATAAGAAGAACCATAAAGGAAAATACATGTGATGTTAAAGCAAATCACCTTATGTTGGCATCCAAAATCTGCAACTCCAATGTGCTCTTCTTGATTTGTAGCTCCAAATTCTGCACCAAAGAATTTTAAGTTAGAAGTGAAGCAATTTATCAATTTTAAACTTGAGGCATGGAGTTGTGCCCACCTCAATCCTGTAGAATGACGCCCCAGCAACAGGTTGAAAATTGAAATATCCAAGGAGCCATGGATCATGACACAGTTTCATTAGTGAGGACAAACTTTACTTAATAAAAAGAACTCAAGTATGTACTAGCTAGGTAGTAAATTTAGAAGTGCCAAAATTAACCGATTAGTAATTTGCTTAACTCGTCTAAGTTTAAACGTTTGAGTTATGACTCGTTTGTTGACTGAAACTCACGAGTTAACTCGAAATGATGCATCTAATTTGCTTAATCCGGTCATCAAACTATTAGATGAAAATTGGTCCAAATAGTAGATGAAAACTTAAGAGAGAAAAGGCCCGTTAAATTCGTGCAGATGTTAAGAAAAATTTATACAACACTTTTCCATTTTCCATACTCCTCACCTATATTCAGAAAATAAAATGAGAAAGGACTAATGTGACACTATTCCAAAGTATAAGGGCTGGTCTACATTTTTCCCTCTTCAAATAGATGTTTGTCATGCTTTGGCTGACTTTCGGACCTTTTTGGTTCAAAATAGGAGAGGTTATTTTGTTGGTGTTTGGATAGGAATTTATTATAGTAACAAATAAATCCGATCAGGGAGAGTATTAATTTTTCTTGCGGTAAAAAATATAAATTACTTTCCATTCTATTTACTTGCCATGTTTATCAAAAATAATTGTTTCAAAATGCTTGTCATTCTAAAAACTAAGAAAGAATTAATTATTATTTTTTTCAATTTAAACTTTAGCATGATAAAGCTTGCATTAATTGGAGAGAAAATAATATAATGAAATTTTCAAAAACTAGTGTCAATCAATTAGCCAAATAACTTTTATTATTACTGCTCTCTCAAAAGCATTAGAGAAATTTATAGATGATTTGATTGTATACATGTGTAATCAAAATAAGCTCTCTCTAAGTAAAGCTTATTTTCATGGACACCATAAGTTTTGCTATTCAAATAGAGCAAAGATCAGTTTTAACCTGTGAATGAAACTATTTATATTCGGTAGTCAAAAGATTATATAAAATTTATATATTTTTTTGTATATAATATATAAAGAATATATATATATATATATATATATATATATATATATATATATATATATATATATATTATTTTTAATTAGTATTTTAAGAGCGGCTATATAATGTTATTTTTTCATTCAATAATGCGTGACAGAAAAGTTTTGAAAGCTAAGAAAATGAATAAAATATATACTAAGGTGAGACAAGAAATTAATCTGTCTTTATTTAATGGCACAAAAAATTAATCTCTCTTTATTTAATGGCACAAGAAATTAATCAAGTGAGAGAGAGAATGGAAAGAGAAACAAACTGTTTTTCAAGAAAGTGAATCTTGCTAACGTCTCCCTTGATATGGTTCAAGTGCCTCAGTTTTTCCACCTTTTCCTTCATTTATGTACAAAATGAAAAAAAGAAAAACAGAAATTAATAAATAAGTAAGTGGTGAGCAGTATTGATCCCGATAATTAAATTTTCTTAGTAGTCTTTATTAGGTGTGTACAAACCAAACCGGAAAACTGTATCAAACCAAAAAGTCAAACTGAACCGATTAAAAAATCCGATTAAGTTTGGCTTGATTTAGTTTGGTATTGAATAAAAAACTTCGAATCAAACCGACATATAAATATATATAATTTGTATATATACTTTTAAGACGTTATAAAAACTTTTCTTTAAAAAATATCTAAAAATATATGGGATTCTCTTATGGGATGTAATATTTAACAGAATATGAAGTGTTCTATTTTTATTAACTTTAAATGATGAGTTGTACGATCACTTTCTTATCAAGTGTTATTGAAATGCGTCAATCTCTTTGTTCTTCCATATTCATATGTCAAGATCTATTAAATTCGTATATCTTTTCCGAATTTGAAGTGGTATTTCGATAATTTAAAATTAAATAGAACATAATTTAGGTATCATATTAATTTTTATGTTTAATTATTAAATTCGATTAACCTTGAAAGAGTACATCAAAAATAAATAATTGTGAGACGACATAAAAATAACTATTACTATGTGTTACTAAGAAAATTCTCCCATAAAAATATTTTGATAGATCATATGTTTATTTTTTTAAATTTTTACTAAACATATATTTACTTATCAAAAATTTAAGAAAGTAAGGTTGAAATGATATTCATGTAAAAAAAAAAAAAAAAAAAAATCCGAAAATCCGAAAAATCTGACAAAACCGAACCAATTCAAACCGATATAGTTGGTTTGGTTTGGTTTTGATAGAAACCGAACCAACCCGGTTCATGTACACCCCTAGTCTCTATCACGAATTATGCTATTTTTGACTTTCAAAAGTCAAACTTGTGTTCCTTAACCAATTAAAAAACTTTTTAGATATCATTTACTATTTAATTGCATTTTTAAAGCATTTTCAGGGTCTTTTTGTTATTAATTTTTCATTTCAAAAACTCTTAATTTCTTATTCATTTTAAAATTAGTTAAATTGAGTTACATTAACGGAAACAAGAGATATTCTTTAGAAAATTGAAAATGCTGCAAATAAATATAGAGGATTCTGGCGTACAGATCCATAATAAATATATACAAGAATAAAGGAGTACCTGAACATCCGCTATGTGGCTAAGAAAAAAAAAAAAAGAAAGTCATAAGTTAGAACAAATAAGTAACTAAATAGCTATGAAATAATTGTAAACTCAAGAAAATTTAGGAGAAGTTCATGTACGTCAATCTCCTTTCAACTGGAAGATTAATATAGCGATGAATCATATCTTCAATACTACAAAGGAAAAAATTAAAAGAAAATAATCAAATAACAATAGAATAAATCAATAACTAACATAACGGAATGTCCGTACAAAATTATTTAGGATCTTAACTGTGCTACCTCTTTTGATTACAGAATTTGCTTATTCGACCAGAAGGAGAAAATGCAACAAAAAACACATCAACATCACAACAAACAGCAATTTCTTCCGCCTTCTTAATTAAACTACTACGTCGCTTGGAGAATGTGACTTGACGTTTTGTTATCTCTTCTATTTTCTTCATCTCAATTTTTCTACCCATTTTCTTATGTGAAGAGAAGGATTATAGTTTCTTCTCTCCCTTGGAAGAATTCTGAGTAGAGTTGACTGAAAGAAGAAACTGAAGGAGCAAATTTATAAGGTCAAAAAACTATTGGGGTTAAATATGAAATTAATAGAAAGTTTGGTCAACCTCGTCCACACACGCTCGTGGTGAAACCACACGACCTTTTATTAAATGCTAAATTATCATCATGAATTTGACATATAGAAATTATCACATTTAAGTATGGATTTTATCTAATTTATTATACATTTTGAAAAAAAAAAAAAATCAAAGTGACTTTCATTGACTACATTAAATCATTAGATTATCCTTACATTTACGTATATCAACTGCCCCTAGCTCATCTACTTTTTGTCCTTTTTTCTTTTTATTTTACCTTTTCTAGGTAAACCAGTGAATACAATTATTTTTTCTTGTTTGGATGATTGCCAATTGAGCTTAAACCGTACAACAATAGTTTACTTACATAAAAGGTTGTCTGATATGCTTATAAGTTAGTTAAATCAATTTATAAATACCGTTTAGTTTATTTATGCTATTTGTAATCATTAAAAGTGTTGTTAACCCAAAAACTTATGAGCCAAATTCATCAAAAAACTATAAGTTGATAACCCAACTTATAGTTTTTACCTGATTAAATGCACTTTTGGTTTGACTACAATTTTTACTCTTTTATTTGTAATTCTTTTCTAATTTCTAAAGTACTTTTCCCAAAATAAAATATCTAACTCACTCTCCATTTCATTTTCGTCACTTGTCCTTTTTCATGTAAACTACTTTAAATATGTATTTTCAATAAATATTTTTATGAACATTTCGGTAATTAACAGAAAAAATATTTATCATTATTTTTCTATTAAACTACATTAACTGCTTATTATTAGTTTTATCACTTTTATTCAAGCACATTATTAATTATTCATATAATCACTTTCATTATTTAAAAATATTAATTTCAGTACTTGATACTTACCAACTGCTATCCAGCTAGTTAAACTAAATGTGCTCATAATATTTCCTCCAAAGGTTTGACATATTTTCGCGGTCATCCACATTCAATTCCATATGCAATCTACTAAGAGACTCTTGGTTTTGAAATTCTTGAATTCAACTACTCATATTTAATGTATTTAATTTAAAATTTAACTTCATATAGGTTGGAAGTATATTTTTGTTCAACTTACTATTTTTTGTATGAGAAAAGATATACTTGTCCATCATTGGCCGTATAAGATTTTCAAAGGGGTTTAAAATAGCATGTGCAACTCTATTCATAGTCTTAAGATTTTGTATTGAATGCTCAAATTCTTTCACATAGTATCAGAGTCTAACATTATTAAGCTTGTTTATCACTCTAGACTTCTCTCTTACAACTTAACCCATGGAACCGCTCTGGCTCCTCTCCTTCAATTCAAATCATCAATCGTTAATTATGCTACAAGTACAAAATGACAAATTCTTATTCTCATTAACATTCAATTCTCTAAAGTCAAACTCATACTCAATCTACTAAGGGAGTCAACACTAAGTGGTTCAAAAAAATCTTGATGTCAAATGCTCAAGCTAGTTTAATATATTTAACTTTACACTAGTTAGTAGTAATGTTCATTCAACTTACTATTTCTCTCGTACAAAAATATGTATTGTTCATCATTCGTTTATAAGGTTCCCAAAGTATTAAGATTATTGAATGCTCAGATTATTTCACATAGTATTAGGGCCTAATTTTGCTAAGATTGTTCTCACAATCTTTATACAATATCTACATGCATGTTGTATGTCACGATCTAAATCCCATAATAGGTCGTGATGGCGCCCAACGATACTGTTAGACAAGACAACGTGTGAACCTCCACTTAATTTTCTATTTTAACATTTAAAATCAGAAATTTCAATAATTAAATAGAATTACATCTAGAACTCATGGAAGCTGTAGGCATATAAATTTTATTAAAATTAAATCCATAAAATAATTTGAATTATATTTTAAATTCAAGATATATTGGTCCAAATAAATATTATGGGCTAATATAATTGAATTAATTATATAAATCCAATATATATAGATTAAATCACTACAAAAAAACAGCGTTTAGCGACGGATTCAAGTTGGTCTCTAAAATGCTCGTAGCTAAGCTCATACCGACGAAAAATACAAAACAGTCGCAAATCTAGCGACGGATTAGCGAGGCAATATATCCGTAGCGAAGTTTAGCGACCGAAAAAACCGTCACTATTTTGCTTCGTTTCGTCGCTATTTTAACTAATTTTGTCGCTACAATTCATAATAAACTTCGTCGTTTATTCTTATTAGCAACGAAAGAATCCGTCGCTAGTTCTTCCTGCTTTTAGCGATAAAAATCTTTTGTCGCCAATCCGTCACAAGATTTAGTTTTATGCGTTAATTTTAGCTACGAAAAATATTCGTTTCTAATTTTTTAAACTTTTTATTTATTTGTTTGTTATTTTAAATGTACCATGTTCAAGCATATTATAAAAATGCTATTAAATACACTTAATTAAAAGTGACTAATATTAATATAAATTAACATTCAACAAGGTCCAAAATATATAGCATAATACTTATAACTGTATCGTTAAGTACAAAATATTCACAAGTACCAACAATAAAGTCTAAACAAAATAGGCTAAATGATCATCATAAATGCATGAACCTCAACAATGTTAGCAACAGTAGAAGAGGTAGGAACTGTAGGTGCCACATCTGATGGATGGTTGGTAAGATCAATTTTGGCGAGGGTAAAGAAACTAATTCGCGTACCCGCTCAATAATTACAGGAACTATATGATCTGTCAGTACAGGAATCAATCGTGTCACTAACTCATCCAGATTCCCTATAGGTGTTGATTGAGCATTTGAAGGTTCTGCTGAGGATATTGCATCAGATCCAAAAGAGTCACGAAGATTCGACCCGTAGTAGCATTTTGCTTGAGATCCAAGACCATATACTCTTTTTTTCTTTTCTCCTCCCGCAACTTCGTAATATGCTTTACACTGATCAATATCAGATTGACTTTATGTTTGTTGTTGTAATATTTCCTGATATTTTTCCAGTAGAAGAGTTAAAAAAGGGAGGGTGATTATTTTACAGTTACTTCAAGTCTAATCTTTAAGGTTTGACAAGTCTACACCTCGATAAGTCTTGAATTAGGGGTATTTGTAGTCATATAAATTTTATTAAAAATAAAATCATAATTTGGATTATATTTTAAATTCAAGATATATTGGTCCAAGTAAATATTATGAGCTAATATAATTGAACTAATTATATAAATCAAATATATATGGATTAGTAAATAAATCTTAATACATTGGGCTAGCCCATTTAGTTGGGCTAAAGTGAGGAGCCCACTTCATTAAGCCCAAGATGTCATCTTCTCAGAGGCCCAGTTTGGTGCCACGTGTCAAATGATTTGGCACGCTAAGTCAAACAGAAGAGCCAATGGGATCCTGCCACGTGTTAAAATGACAAGACATGCCAAGTCAAATTAAAAGGCCAATGAAATCAGTGCAAGTGACATGTTCTAACCAATCAAATGGGGTCTTGTCACTCTTCAATTTGATTGATCGGAAAGAGTTTATTCTCATCACAACTCTTCTCTCCCACAACTATAAATAAGGGTTTTCATAACTCAGAAAAGAAGCCAAAAGTTATAACAAGAAGCAATAGAGACCTCGTGGATTAAACGCCGCAAATTTCTCTACAAGTTTCAAGCTTCAAGCAATCAAGTTCAAGTTCAAAAATCAAGTTCAAGCTCAAGAACGAAGAACAAATCAAGATTCAAGGAGTACGAGTTTAAATCAAAGTTCATTGAATTCAAGATCATCGTTCGTAACAACAAATATAGATTCAAAATCAAGCTCAACGGCCCTAAAATTTATTTACTATTGGAAAGAAAATCAAATGATTCATAGAGATTGTACACTCATATTACTTAAAATCAAATACTACCATTGTTACAATTAATACTTTTCGATCTTGATTTTATTTTTTCGGCATAATTTATTGTCTACAGAAACATATATTCTTCTTTACCAAATTACCGAGTATGAATAAATCATAAAGCGAAGTGATAGTAACAATATTGGGTACAACTGTGAGTATCCACTAGAAACTCCCAAAATCCGATATCATAAGTGCACGAGCATCTACTAGAAAACTCAATACTACTACAATATCTGCTTGGAATATAAAATAGACAGGGTAAAGTTAAATATGGGGACTCTGTGTGATGCGGATCGTAATATGAAATGCAACTCACCACAATGTCTCCTCAGCAATTGCGCCTATGCGTCCAAATGACCACCAAATGTACATATCTCAGTACCTGCACAATCAGTGCAGAAGTGTAGTATGGGTACGTAAATCAACGCATGCCTAGTAAATATCTAACCTAACCCCGAAGAAGTAGTGACGAGGGGTCGATATCGACACCTTTTAGTGGTCCAATAAATCAAGCACGATCAAAGTAGACATGTATGGAGCATGGCAAGTAACAATGAAGACAAATATATGTACATAAAAGTGATCCTGAATGGATCGATGAGTAAACACAAAATCCTCGAGTACAGAATATTACCACGAATGGAATGTATGTCCGGTCAATAACCACTAAAATCTCACATCTTAAGTCAGATAAAATCATAGATACGCTAACTCCTTATAGAATACTACGCACAAGTATGCGGAGGAGAACAACCCGATCCCATAAGAGTGATGGTATGATATCCCACCGTGACGTACGGCCCCATCCCATAAGAATAGTGTACTTTTCCGAGTCGAACGGCCCTATCTCATAAGATTATTCTCACAATCTTTATGCTGTATCTACATGCATGTTATATCACTCTAATCTTCTCTCTCTCTCAACTTAATCCATTACATTGCTCTAGGCTTTTCCTAAAAATCCTCATTATCAGCTATATTCAATTATTCTAAGTCAATCTCAAACGTAATCTACTAAGAGAGTAAATACTCAATGGTTTTGAAATTCTTCAATTCAAATGCTCAAATTTATGAATTTAATTTAAAGTGAACTTTATATTGTTTAAGAATATATCTTCATTCAATTTACTACTTTTTCGTGCGAGAACAAATATTTTGTCATCCATTATTAGTTGTATAAAGTTTCAAAAGGTGTTTAGGCTGATCATGTGCTACTCCGCCCATAGACTTAAGATTTTGCATTGAACTAATGCTGATATTATTTTACAGTCTCGCAACAAAATTTGATAAACTCGTTTTCTTTACTGTTTTCTATCTAAATGTCTTATCACTTCTCTCTCCCAACTTAACCATTGAACTGCTCTAGGCTTTTTTACCTTCAATTCAGTCCATCAGTTTTCTAATTATGCTACAAATGTAAAATGAGAAATTCTTGGGCATCAACCTTCAATTCTCTTAAGTCAATATTCTTGTTCTCATTTTTAATTTTTTTTTTAATTACACAAGGCTAGGGGAAGGGGAAATGTGGAGAGTATTACGACGTGGGGAACCGAATCATCACCAATAAGATGAAAGTATAGGCAGCCAACCATATGAGGCACTAAGATTCCTTATTTTCTTGTTTTCATCAGCATTTAATCCTCTTATGCCAAGCTCATATACATCTATTAAGAGAGTCTAGACTCGCATATTATTGAAATTCTTGAACACAAATGCTCAAATTTAATGTATTTAATTTTGAAAGCAATTTTATATTAGAATTAGAATTAATTCAATTTACTATTTTTCATGCGAGAGAAGATGTATTATTGTCTATCAGGAGTTATATAAAGGTTTCAAAGGGGCTTAGAATAATCATGTGCTACTTCATTTCATAGCCTTATAATATTTTGTATTAAATGCTCAAATTCTTTCATAGGTACCACGTGTCCGAAATCAAACAAAGTAGCGGAGGAAACTGGGTCAAATGGTACTGGAGGGGATCCAAACCCGGCCAAACAGTCTTTACATGATCGATCTCCCAATAAGAGGTTACTAGAATGCACAAAAGTGATCGATTTAGAAAATGACTTAAAACGCTTTATTTGAAACTTACATCAAGAATTTTGCCAAGTTCATGAATTATTTTTTCCATCATCGAGAAAATCAAATTTAGGTGTTTACACTACAAAAGTTCTTTTTCTTTTCTTTTTTAACAAAATAGATAATTTGGACTCAACAGAAAATCAATAAGATTTTGGATACTGAAATAACGAGTTCATTACTTAGATGATTACCCAACTATCCAAAATTATGGACTAAAGTCGTCTTTCTTTCGTTTGTAACAGGAAAGTCACTCAATTCTTCATATTGCACACAGATGGTCACTCAACTAGAATTATCAAACTTTTCGATGAAAATCTATGACATGGCAATCCACATGGACTTTCTATATTTTTTGACCAAATAAAATAATTAACACCCAAACAAAACATTAAAAAAATCACTCATACACCGAACCCGACCCACTAAAAATAAAAATCCACCCTTAAATAAAAACAAATGCTAAAATGCATTATTTTATTTGGTCCATATGGACTGCCACAATATATTTTTCCACCGGAAAGTTTGATAAATCTGATTGAGTGATTATTTGTGTGCAATAAAAATAGTTGGGTGACTTTCGTGTTACAAATAAAAGAAAAGTAACTTTAATCCATAATTTTGGAAAGTTGAATGTTAATCTGAGTAATGAACTCCTGAAATAACCATTAGTAAGTGTTGATATATTTCCACTAACATCTTTAGCACTACTCCATCTCTTGGGAAGTTGGCTCCTCGATAATTAACCACTGAATGTGGTTTTACGTAGTCTACGTCGTGCGTGGTTATGTAGAAAATATTTGAAAAATTGACCAATATTTAGTGATATGCCCAGCAGCTCGTGTTCAAGTAGGTAATTCAAATTCCTGGAATGCAATGAACTACTACTGAAGTTTATTAAATATTGAATATTCTTTCTTTTTTCCTTCTAGAGACTTCTATATATTGGAGGAAAAGTCAGAAAAGTTAAATAGCTCGACATAATGTCGAAAGAAAATGAAAATTCGAGAGGTTTCAGTGTGTGTGTATATATATATATATATATATATATATATATATATATATATATATAGTTAATAAAAATGAAGAATATTTAATTTAATAAACTAGAATTCAAACTGGTTTTATAGGATTCTAATTAAGAACTATTGATTAGTAAACACTCACTTGGATATGATATAATGCTTGTTATTCAGTTATAAGAGAAATCGATAATCTTGACTCAACAGAAAGTCAATAAGATTTCCGATAGTTGAGTAGCCCAGACCATTATGAGCATTGATGTTTCTACTTTCCACTTTAGCATTAATCCGATCTCTTGGGGTCTTTTGTCAATCTTGATTATTAAATTTTCTGAAAAACAAAGTGCCGTAAATGAACAAAACGTGGCTTTATATTTATAGTCTTTTTAGATTTCATGGGTATTTTGCTAGTGGAAAAAGAAATTTTCTTTTAAAGAAAAAAACATCTCATAGTTATTAGTTTACGGTTCCTAATTTTAGAGGCCTTGTCCATTAATTATTAGTTTAGTACCCACCTTTGAATTACTTTAATGTCTTAACCAGCACATGATTCGCTTGCAAAGAGTTGATTGATCCTATAGGAGGGCTAGTATGGTCCTCACAACAAGTGTTGGTAGAGATGGAGCTAAGTGTTTACCTTAAACGATACAGTTAAATTTATAACATGATTTATAAACAAGCGAATCGATTTGATCCTAAAATGATAAATAAATTAAATAAAGTACAAGACTTAGCGTAGAAATCGAGATAAGACAGCAAACAGCTTGGTCCGGGAGCAGGGCTTCCGAATACAGCAATAAAAATATCAATAGACTGAGAATAAAGTATTATTGAGCTTAGAACAATGTGTAGTATAAGTTTGTCAGAAATTTTATGTCCTACAATGGTTGTTGAAGTCACTATTTATAGCTACACCTAGGGAACAAGGTCCTAGGATCAAGCTCCTCTTAAATGATAATTTTGGGGGCCAATGATAAATGTGTAACGGCGGGCTATGACTGTCAAAATTCTCTATAATAGATTGTGTATTTAATACTGAGGAATACTCTTCATTGAATGTCATCAAGTGGAAAATATTCGTTTGTCCTCATTAGCAATATTTCCTTCGGGGTCTGCCCGGTGCCAACCGAAGTTGTTGTCCCCGGGTTGGTTTCCACTTGCCTCATTTTTAGTCTGTCTCTGATTTCACGTGTCGCTCTATTATTCGAGTATTTAATACGAACCAAATTTATCATATACAGATAGTCCCTCTGCTTTTCGGTGGCACATCTTTTTGTCATCGGGAAGTTGGTGAAGATACTTTTCTTGGCGGAAACTTTTCTGATCCCTTCTTAAAAGTTTCTGACGCTTGATTAGACGCACGTCTCTCCGCATTTAATGCCGCGAACACGCGTCACTCCATAATTTAGAAATATTTTTGCCGGTTCTTGAGGTAATCATGGCCACGATTTTAGCTGCTTATTTCTTTACGTATACGCCTAATTCTTCTTCTTTTACACTTCACAGTTCTTCAAAGTCTCTCAACTTCTTTGCATTCAACTCTTTCTTGCTTTCACTCTTCAAAGAACTCTTATTTCCTTTTGTTAACCATGGCTTCCTCCTCCAAGAACTCAAGAGGTTGCCCCTCCTACGGTGAGTACCATCATTCTCAGGAGACTCAACACAGCCAAGGACTTCGAAGAGAAGTTTTCTTATACAAGCTCTCGTACACGGGCTATTGGCGTGTACCCTTCTTCCACCCATCCTTCTAGCATTCCTGTTGTGAAGGAAGATTGTGATTGCCATAATCTGAATATCACCACTCCCGGACTGGTGGAGCGAGTAACCTTCCTAAGAAGTGCTTTACATACGTTTACACGTACCCCTTCACTTTGGGCTCATTCTCATTGCGTGGGGGACTTGACCCCGTGATCTTGGAGCTCTGCTACCGGTATCAAGTTTGCTTAGCACACGTAGACCCCTCTGTGTGGCGGATGGTAGCCTATCTACGGCAGTTGTACTAGGAAATGAAGGACGAGCTTACCTTAGCTCGCATGATGAACCTCTACTCCCTCAAGACTTTCCGTGGGGGAGTAATAAACTATAGCAAACGTGGCCACCATGCTTTGCTTACCAGCATGGATAATGACAACGACCTCGGATGGATGGAGCAGTTCGTTGTTATTGCCACCATGATTATCCTGGCCATAACTCCATCTTTCCCTGAGTCATAGACTCGTACACGTAAGTTCGACGTCTGTATTTTCTCTAAAAAAAGGTTGTTTCGTGTTAATATTGATCATTCTCTTTTCATTATTTCAGCAACTTGGTGGACACCACCAAGGGTTGATGGCTTGGACCAATGGGTTCAGAAAATTCTGGACATTACCATGCCTGAGAGCCGCCGGTGGAAAGAACTTCCCCCTCCCCCCCCCCCGCGCGCGCGCAAATACGGGTGGAAGGCCAAAAATCATGGTAAGTTGACTCGCAAAACTAATCTTGTCTTTATCTCATTTTGGTGTATAAGAAAATTGGTTAACTTCATTTCCGTTGAATTCAGGTCTTCCGTAGGGCTCTGTTATCATCCCGGGGGAGGATGTTCTGGCTGATTCTGCAGAGGCTGCGAGGTTGCTGAAGGAGGCCTTCACCCGAACAGGCATCATCGGATCCGCTTCCGGTGCAAGTGCTTCCTCTCAGAGCCGCATGCTAGAGAGGAAGCAACCAAAAAGGCGGGGCTCCTCCTCGGCCGAGAGCAAAAATAAAAAGATGAAGAATGTCGCGCCCGAGCCAGTTACAGCCGCTGTGGTGATTGATGATGATGGGGAAGCCAGTGATGAAGGGTCTTCCCGGTAGAGACGTCATCCTTCATCAGCTCAACAGAATTCTCAATCTAAAGAGCTTTTAACACCAACTGAGGACGACGCCCAAATGCTCTAGGAAGAGTGTGACCTAGTAGAGAATGACAATTCTCGATTTTGAGCCCCAGTTGTTGCTCTCGGTACTATGAGGCTGAGTACCGGTCCTATTCCGTCTTCGGTTGATGAGCAACCTACAACAGCATTGCCTTTGCCGCAGTTGCTTCTCGACCCACAACTCCATCAACTTCATCTCCTTCCACGTCAGCCATACCTTCGTCACCAGCAACTGCTACATGTTTATTCCTTTATGCATGACGTCCCCAATCCTATTTTTACTATCCTACAACTATCTATGGAGCCTATATACCAAAGAATAGAACCAACACTTGGAGTAATTCCAATAAAATAAAATAAGAAAGAACATGATAGCTACCACGAAATAAAAGTGGTGCTTCATAATACCTTGGAAAGAGAGTCATACTAGCCTAACTACATGCCACGTATCATAAATCATCCTAAACATGTAAAGTAATTGGGACCTTGGAGGGGGGCCCTAAGGGTTGAGTACACCACAGCGGTACTCGATAAGAGTCTTAGACTTTATAAAACTAATGTATCAATATTTGATATAAAACGATACGAAATTTTAACAATTCATGATCCTTGTCATTTTAAATAAAAGACAAGTAAAACATAACCCACAATATATACTTTTAAAATATTTATATCAACCTAAAATTTTGGATAAAATCATACAAAATAATTCCATTTGTTTTAAGTCATCGAAATCACTTTCTTCTCCTTAGGCTTAAACATAAGAAAATTATCCTTACCTTTCACTGGGAGTAGTATACAATCACCGACATAAGAAGGTCAACTAGGTTATGTACCTAGCGGCAAGTATCATATACCCTACTTGCTCAGGTCGTCTCATCGTAGTGTCGTACAAATCGACTCAGCCATGCTAATAATAGCTCAAAATAGTACTCTCTCAAGGGATATCACTCTCTCAAGGGATATCATTCTTGCGGATTTGATGATAAAATCTAGTATTTGGATGAAATAATGATGTTAGAACTCATGTATATTGAGTAAGAATCAACCCAAAACATCATTAACAACTTACCTTAGTTGACTGGACTTGATGTGAGCTCAAAATCACCTCTTCACCTCAAGAACCCTAACCTCAATACACAAAATACTCTCTTCTCTCGATTTTGTATTTATAGGCCCAGATTTCTGGGATTCAGACGCTGCCCCGGATGCTTCGCATCCCAAGTTCACTCCTCTTTGAAGCACGGATGCGGACCCGGATGCTATGGCAGTACTTCACTGCCAACCTTTCTTTCGGACGCGATCCCGAATGCTTCGCATCCCCAGTTCACTCCTCTGCCAATATTTGGTAATTTGGTCATAACTTCTTGTAGGAATATCAAAATGACAAATGGTTTGAATTGTTAAAAACTAGACTCGAAGATCATTCATTTCACAGGTTGTACATCACATAACTCCTTATATACATGTAGATATGTGCATCCAAAGTTAGGTCTTGTGCGTACTCATTTGAAACTTTAGTCTATCATGTAATTTCCAACTTGATTTGTCCCAACGGCTCTCCTTATGTCCTATATCACTTCAAATACACCTCGTACACTTATTATCATATTTGATTAATATCCATCGTATTAATAGTCCTCGTCTGCATACAAAATAATGTAATTAGCACACATCAACTTCCTTAATAGCGCTTAAGTATTTCAAACCTTTTCGGGGTGCTACATTGTCCCCCACTTAAGAACATTCATCTTCGAATATTTTACAAGTAACTTCTAAGCATAGAGTTACCATCATTTTATCTCTAACTACCATGCATATGCAATTATTGACTTTATATGGGTCTTATACTTCATTTCCAAAATCTCAACTTACTTTTGGCCATCAAAAGTTGGCTACCTTTACATATTCGTAAGTATTTCGGCAGAGTTCCCTTATAACTAGGACTATCCAAAAACTTTAACCTGTCTAGAACTAGCCCCCACACGGGCACGAATAACAATATAGCTTAACAACTAGAAATATAGAATATGACGAACTATTTAAGCCCCACACGACCTTACATATATCATAAATGCATCAAATATATAATTTTGTACTTTGAGTATTTACATACCTGCATACTGCTCAATATTAATAATATACACTCGACATAGTACCCATATCACTACTGAACATATGTGTAGTCTTTCATCTTGAATACGTCAACTTGTACTTGAAAAGTATCTTCAAGTAAACCAAAATCTCTCTATGATTGGTACGTCTACAAATTTCACCCTTTTTTGGAATAATATAGAATGGTACATTTCCATGCTTCCTAAATTCTCAGCTTCCTCGAAGCTATGGCTCATGCTTGGTACGAGCGAAGTTATATTGCCTATTTGGTACTTGTAAACTTATCCATTCTGACTCAAAGTCTCAAATTTTTCTTATAACCAATACCTTTAAATTAGTCTGTTGTCTTTTATGAATCCTGTTTCCAGGAAAAGTTTTCCTGCTTTAGACTTTTAATATTCTCTAATCATCAAAACTATTTTGGAATGTTCTTTTATTCCTTCCAGAGAGTAATAAGATATTTGTCTCAGATTTATCCATCATATGATAATTTCATACCCCCACCTTCGCTCATACCTTTAGAGCTCATGTTAGATTCATAACTTGATAACTATTTCTACCAACAAGTTTGCTCTAAAAATAATGCAACTCACTTCGTTCGATTTCATGACACAAGTTTGTCACCTACTTGCGGACATCCGTGTTCCAGTTTTATTTCTTAAGTTTTACCAATTCCTTGATACCATTGAGTATCTTGTGATATTTTTCTACCAAAATTTTGGGATTGCATTTATTTCCATGCACACCATAGGCATGCTACTGTAGCCCGTAAGCTTTTAACAGCCGAGAGTCATCATTATCACGATGGTACTCACACACTTTTAATATTAGTGCTCTTCTTGGACCCCTGCTTTTTACTAGCATACTTTATTTTTGTATAGAAGAGTCTCTTCTCATTTAGGAATGCACATTATGTTACCCTTTTCTATTTCATTTCACGATAAGTGTGTACACATTAAAATGCCCTCTTATTCCACTTAATCCCATGTACAATTCAAAGTACTTCCTTGTTCTCCGCCAATACTTGAATTTAATTCAAATCGTACATGTTCCCAAGTTGTAGGAATATATTTGAGTTGCCCATTAAATCTTTGACTATCATACATAACTTTTAACATCCCTAATGCAGGATATCGTAACTATTGCTGGTAATGAGTTTGTAATTGTCGTACAAGAACTTCATGATGACCGTACCCTTCTAATCATAAAGGTTACTAGTAATACCTCATTCGTCTTATTTTTCATAACCATAACCTTTTTTTAAACCATCACTTTAACGTGACATCTGCTTACTCAGACGCTCCCCCACTTATGATTAAATGAAATTTGAAACTCTTACCTACCACTTAGAGAGTTAACAGCAATTTCAGATAAATATTTCTGAGACCATTTACATGCTCACCTGCTCTTATGTGTTATTTATCTGTAATGACCTGGCCAGTTGTTTTGAGAGTAATAGTCCTGATCCCCTATTTTCTGCTTTTTCCGTATCTGTTTCTGCTTATGTGACTTGCCGGGAGGTCTTATTTTTATTTTCGGGGTGTTTCAGGACACATAGTCCCTAAAACGGAAGTTTAAATCTTAGGATTTTGACCGTAGTCGGAACTATGTGAAGACGACTCCAGAATGGAGTTCCGTCGGTTCCGTTAGCTCCGTTGGGTTATTTTGGACTTAAGAGCGTGTCCGGACTGTGCATTTGAGGTCTGTAGCTGATTTAGGCATGAAATGGCGAAAGTTAAATTTTTGAAGATTCTGACCGGAAGTGGACTTTTTGATATCGGGGTCGGATAGTTGGAGTAGGTCTGTAAAGTTTGTCCGTCCGGGTTTGGGCTTAGCGGGCTGTTAGTGGGCTGTTAGCGGGCTATGGAATTTTATTTTATTTTTAAAGTAAATTTTGTTTTTCTTATTCAATGTTATTGATACTTAAGTGTTTGAAAACTTTTAAGGCTTAGAATTAAACTTTGAAGTTTAAAGTTTAAAGTTTTAAATTTGAAATTTGAAATTTATAATTTTAAAATTAAAATTTGAAAGTAAGTGGCTACAAAAAATTATTTAATAAGGCCAATAGGCAATATGTAAGGATCAAGCTCCGAAGACTTTCATTTGATATTTTTATTGAATAATATATAATACTTCAAATTAAGTTGCAAGTTCCTTTTTGATTTTGTTATTTTTGAACTTGCAAATTAAAAGTTTATAACAATTATAAATATAAAAAAAAAAAAAAGAAATAGTACATCACATGCTTTGCATCATTTTTGTAAGTTCATCCATATCAACATGAGGTTCTTGGTTTCCGGCTTTGGTTGAATCAGCACCATAAATCATTATATCTCCAATTTCTTGGTCCTCCGCTTCATCTACCTCGTCATGCCCTTGATTTCGTCGTTATGATCTTATCCAATCTCTGAAGCACACTAGAATTTCCAAAGCATTGATACCCAATGAATGACGGGTATCTCCTAGTTGGTGCCTTGCTTGGCTAAATGCGCTCTGTGATGCGACTATTGAAATCGGCACATTTAGCACGTCTTGAGCCATGGCCGAAAGAACAGGAGATTTATTTGAGTTGCTCCTCCACCAACCCAGTGGTAGAAATTCCTTTGTCTGGGGCTCTGCTGACTTTTGCAAGTAGAATTAAAGTTCATCAATATTCCTGCTATTGGTTTGTTGATGCTCCCCTAGTGTAGACCAAATCAAATAATCTTCAACACCATCATTATCATCCAAAGCACTGGTCCCAGATGTTGAAACTGAACTTGAAGGAATATTTGTATCTACGGCAGAAGAAGCATCAACAATATTAACATAATAATTATAAAATATTTCTAAATGTTTGTGTAGATCAAAAATACAAGTGTCAATATCAGGAGTTTCAGTTGGTCCATTAAAAAAAAAATTTTAAAAACTGGTTGAACCGGGTTGTAGCCCATTAACAACCCGTTAATGGGCTGAACCGGGTTGTAGCCCGTTAACAACCCGTTAACGGGTTAACGGGCTTAGCGGGTTCCGATGCACCAGTATCAAAAAACTGTTCGTTTGAAACCCGCTCCCCGCCCAACCCGTCCCAACCTGCCCCCCACGCTACAGTGCCGGGCTGAACAGGGCTGTAAACGGATCAGCCCGGCCCGATTAACAAGTATAAGGTGGAAACTGGGAGTTAGAGGTTAGGGATTCGGTGAGTTGATTTGAAGAATTGAGTGGCGATTTGGTGTCAGATTTTGGTAATTTTGGTATGGGTGAACTCGTGGCCGAGTGGGTGTTCGTATTTTGTGATTTTTGCCTGATTCTGTGACGTTGGCCCGGGTCGACCTTTTGGGCCAAATTTTTGATTCTTTCCTAAAGTCGCAGATTTATTATTTAAATTAGTTTGTCATAATTGTATTCATGATATGTAATTGCTTTTGGCTAGATTTTGGCCATTCAGAGTCGGAAAATCGAGGGAAAGGCATCATTATCGATTGATTGAGCAAGATTTAAGGTAAGTGGCTTGCCTAACCTTATGTGGGGGAAATCCCCTTAGGTTTTGGTACTATTGTGATATGTGAGCGTCGTGTACGCGAAGTGCTGAGTGCTTACACGGGTTATTTGTTGAAAACCCCAATTTTTGCTGAATAGTAGCTTGTTTTAATTCTTAATTGAGTTAAACCAACATGTGTAGTTATCCTGTTTAGTCTAATATCGCATGGCTACATGCTTTAACTGCTTAGTTGAACTCTGTGCAGCATGCCTTGTTGATTTCCTGTGTTCCTTGTTCTTTATCAATCTTAACTGTAGAACACTTGCTGTTAAATATATCGGTTTGAGCTGTGTGTTTACTTTTGAGACTACGAGGAGGTTCCTCTGGAGTTCTCCCTGCACATTTACTTTTGAGACCACGAGGCAGTTCCTCGGGAGTTCTCCCTCCAAATTCACTTTTGCGACTACGAGGCAGTTCCTCGGGAGTTCTCCCTACACATTTACTTTTGAGACTACGAGGCGGTTCCTTGGGAGTTCTCCCTGCACATTTACTTTTGAGACTACGAGGCGGTACCTCAGGATTTCTCCCTATATATTTACTTTTGAGACTACGAGGCGGTACCTCGGGAGTTCTCCCTGCATATTTATTTTGGGACTACGAGACGGTATCTCAAGAGATCCTCGACAGTTTATCCTTGTGTGTTGTACTGTTATTTCGCCTTGTTTTCTTTTTGTTAAATTCCAGTCTCTTATTATGCTGTTATATTCTCCTACATTATTTATTAAATCCCAGTAGGGCACGAACCTGACCTCGTCACTACTCTATAGAGGTTAGGCTTGACACTTACTGGGTACCGTTGTAGTGTACTCATACTACTCTTCTACACATATTTTGTGTGCAGATCCAGGTACTTCTTATCAGCCTCGCTATTAGCTGAGAGTGCTTGCTGTTGTACGGAGACTTCAAGGTACATCTGCCGTGTCCGCAGAACTCGAAATCCCCCTCTATTTTCTTCTATGTCATTTACCTTCCGTATTTCTTTTATTAGACTCTGGTGTATAGAGATTCTAGTTTCCTTCTGTAGCTTGTGACTTATGATGTTTCGGGTTTTGAGAATACGTTGTATTACTAGAGTGTTGGTTATTGTACATGCCGAGCAGCATTGTTACCAGTTATTTAGTTATCGGTTGCAGTTAGTTGTTAAGATTTACTTCCATTTTGTTATTTTTGCATTGTGTTCGGATTACCTAGTCGTAAAGACTAGGTGTCATCATGACGTCTCACAAAGGGAGAATTGGATCGTGATTAGTTGGTATCAGATCTCTAGGTTCATAGGTGTCGTGAGTCACGAGCCGATTTATTAGAGTCTCGCGGATCGGTACAGAGACGTCTGTACTTATCTTCGGGAGGCTATGGAAATGTTATCAAAACTACATTTCTTTGATTCTTTGTTGTGCGAAAATTGTTGACTTCAAAATTTTAAAGTTCTGTATTCTATTCTCTGACAGATGGTGAGGACACGTACAAGTGGATCAGATGACCATGCACCTGCGCCCCCTGCTAGAGTCGCGAGAGACAGCGGCCGGAGAGGCCAAGGACGTCTACACGGTGCAGCCAGAGCACTCGCACGAGCTGCCACAGAGGAGCCCACAGTAGCTCCAGATGGAGGGCAGACACCTGAGATACCTGTTGCTGCACCTGCCCTCCAAGAGACTCTAGCCCAGTTTCTGAGCATGTTCAGCACCTTAGCTCCGGCTGGATTGATTCCACTTGCTCCTACCATATCTCAGGCCGGGGTAGGAGCACAGACTCCCATCGCCAGTACTCCAGAGCAGCGGGTTCAGGTCGACCAAATTCCAGAGATGATACCGATGCAGTCGGTAGCTCCAGCTCATCCTAAGGTTAGGGCAGCAGCTTCTGAGGCGGAACAACTTAGACTTAAGAGGTATAAGAAGTACCACCTTCCTACATTCAGTGGATTGGCGTCAGAGGATGCCCAGGGTTTTCTGGAGGAGTGTCACCTTATTCTCCGTACTATGGGTGTAGCTGTGTCGATTGGGGTTTCTTTTACTGCATTCCAGCTTAGAGGAGCAGCCTATCAGTGGTGGCATGCTTATGAGTTGGGTAGTCCGGCTGAGGCAGCTTTACTGACATGGACCTAGTTCTCGGACATGTTCTTGAGTGAGTATGTTCCACAGAGTCTCAGAGACACATAGTGTATGGAGTTTGAGCAGTTCCACCAGGGTACTATGACTGTGTCAGAGTATGTAGTTCGCTTCAGTGATTTGGCCTGACATGCACCAGCCTTGGTTGCCACAGTTCGAGAGAGGGTTTGTCGGTTTATTGAGGGACTTCACCTCAGTATCAGTCTTAGGATGGCCCAGGAGTTGGAGATGGATATTTCTTACCAGTAGGTTGCGAGTATTGCTTGGAGATTAGAGGGTATGATTGCTCGGGATAGAGAGGAGAGGGAGGCCAAGAAGTCTCGAGAGTCTGGCACTTATAGTGGTGCTCATGCCCCAGCTGCAGTTCGTCATGGTAGGGGTTATATGAGCCGCCCCGTTCACTCAGCAGTTCTAGCCACCAGTGGTATTTCGGCCCCTTCTATGTCCCAGGAGCCTTATTATGCATCGCCAGTATCTAGTGCGCCTCCTGTACGGGGTGCTTTTAGTGGTCAATCTAGCAGACCTGGCCTAATCCAGTCACAACAGTCACGCCCTCTGAGAGCTTGTTTTAAGTGTGGCGACACTCGCCATATGGTGAAGGATTGCCCCAGACTTAGGAGGGGTGTATCTCCACAGACCTTCTCAGGCACCGTGTGCTCCACCGGGTCCTCAGGCTATGATTACATCACCAGCTACCGCCCCACCTGCTCAGCCAGCTCGAGGTGGAGGTTGGGGAGGTCGAGGTCACCCTAGAGGGGGATGTCAGGCCAGATATTATGCTCTGTTTGCTCGTACAGAGGCAGTTGCTTCCGACTCTGTCATTATATGTATTGTTCCGGTCTGTCATAGAGATGCGTAGGCTTTATTTGATCTAGGCTCCACTTATTCCTATTTGTCCTCTTATTTTTCCCCGTATTTGGGTGTATCTCGCAATTCTTTGAGTTCTCCTTTTTATGTGTCTACACCTGTTGGAGATTCTCTTATTGTGGACAGTGTGTATCGGTCGTGTTTGGATGTTCTTAGTTGTTTTGAGACCATTATGTTATTTTGGGGATGGACTGGTGGTCACCCTATTATGTTATTCTTGATTGTCACGCTAACTGTGATGCTGGCTATGCCAGGATTACCACGATTAGAGTCGAGATGTACCTTAGAGTATACTCCCAGCAGAGTTATTTCATTTCTTAAAGCTCAACGAATGGTTGAGATGGGGTGTGACGCGTATCTAGCTTATGTGAGAGATACCAGTATTGATACCCCTATAGTTGAGTCAATTCCAGTAGTGAGGGACTTTTCGGATGTTTTTCTAGCCGATCTTCTGGGCATGCTACCCGACAGAGATATTTACTTTGGCATTGATTTGTTTTCGGGCACTCAGCCCATCTCTGTTTCTCCATATCGTATGGCTCCTCTTGAATTGAAGGAGTTCAAGGAGCAGTTACAGGAGTTTCTTGATAAGGGCTTCATTCGGCCCAATGTGTCACCTTGGGGTGCTCCTGTCTTATTTGTGAAGAATAAAGATGGTTTTATGCGTATGTGTATTGATTATCGCTAGTTGAACAAAGTCACAGTGAACAACAAGTATCCATTGCCTCGTATTGATGACCTATTTGATCAGTTATAGGGTGCCAGAGTGTTTTCCAAGATTGACTTATGTTCATGCTATCATCAGTTGAAGATTCGGGAGCCAGATATCCCGAAGACTGCTTTCAGGACTCGGTATAGTCACTACGTGTTTCTGGTGATGTCATTTGGGCGGACCAATGCCTCAGCAGCATTTATATGCTTTATGCACAGTGTGTTCCCACCCTATATTGACTCATTCGCCATTGTGTTTATTGATAACATTCTGGTGTACTCCCGAACTCGAGAGGATCATGAGCAGTACCTGAGGACTGTGCTTCAAGCCTTGAGAGAAAAGAAATTATATGCAAAATTTTCAAAGTATGAGTTTTGAACAGACTCAGTGGCATTCTTGGGTCATGTAGTATCGAGTGATGGGATCCAGGTGGATTCGAGTAAGGTTGAGGCAGTTCAGAGTTGGCCCAGACCATCCTCAGCTATGGAAATCCGGACTTTTCTTGGTTTGGCGGGGTATTACTTTCGATTTGTAGAGGGTTTCTCATCTATTGCAGCACCTATGATCAGGATGACCCATAAGGGTGCTCCGTTCAGGTGGACAGAGGAGTGTGAGGAGAGCTTTCAGAAGCTCAAGACGGCTTTGACTACAGCCTTAGTATTGGTATTGCCTACAGGTTCGGAATATTATACTGTATATTGTGATACATCGCGAATTGGTCTCGATGCGGTGTTGATGCAGGACGGTAGTGTGATTTCCTACGTGTCCAAACAACTAAAGGTACATGAAAAGAACTATCATTTCCACGACCTTGAGTTAGCAGCTATTGTTCATGCCTTGATGATTTGGTGGTACTATTTATACGGTGTCTCTTGTGAGAATTACACCGATCACCTAAGTTTGCAGCATTTGTTCAAGCAAAAAGATCTTAACTTGCGTCAGCAGAGGTGGTTGGAGCTGCTTAAAGATTATAATATTACCATTTTGTACCATCCCGGGAAAGCCAATACGGTGGCCGATGCTTTGAGTCGTCGGAGGGAGAGTTTGGGGAGCTTAGCATATCTACCAGCAGCATAGAGGTCATTGGCATTGGATGTTCAGGCCTTAGCCATCCAGTTTGTTAGATTGGATATTTCTAAGCCGGGTCGAGTAGTAGCTTGTGTGGTCTCTCGGTCCTCTCTTTATGATCGTATCAGGGAGCGTCGGTATGATGACCCCCATCTGCTTGTCCTTAAGGACACGGTTCAGCACGGTGATGCTAAGGAGGTCACTATTGGAGATGATGGTACATTGAGGATGCAGGGCAGGCTATTTGTGTGCAATATAGATGGGTTGCGTGAGTTGATTTTCCAGGAGGCTCACAGTTCACGGTACTCCGTTCATCCGGGTGCCGTGAAGATATATCTGAAATTGAGGCAGCATTACTGGTGGAGGAGAATGAAGAAGGACATAGTGGAATATGTAGTTCGGTGTCTAAATCGCTAGCAGGTGAAGTAAGAGCATCAATGGCTAGGTGGGTTGCTTCAGAAGTTAGATATTCCGGAGTGAAAATGGGAGCGGATCACTATGGATTTCGTTGTTGGGCTTTCACGGACTCGGCGAAAGTTTGATGCAGTTTGGTTGATTGTGGATAGGCTGACCAAGTCACCTCATTTCATTCCTTTGATTACTACCTATTCTTCCGAGCAGTTGGCTTGAGTTTATATCCGCGAGATCGTCAGGCTTCATGGCGTACCAGTATCCATCATCTCTGACTTGGGTACGCAGTTTACATCACGGTTTTGAAGGGTCGTACAACATGAGTTGGGTACTCGAGTGGATTTGAGCACAACATTTCACCCTCAGACGGACGGACAGACCGAGCGCACTATTCAGATACTAGAGGATATGCTCCGTGTGTGTGTGATGGAGTTTGGAGGTTCTTGGGATCAGTTCTTGCCACTTGCAGAGTTTTCCTACAACAACAGTTATCAGTCTAGTATTCAGATGGCACCGTATGAGGCTCTGTATGGTAGGCGGTGTTGGTCCCCAGTGGGTTAGTTCGAGCCGGG
Organism: Nicotiana tomentosiformis; assembly: GCF_000390325.3. Taxonomy (NCBI): domain Eukaryota; kingdom Viridiplantae; phylum Streptophyta; class Magnoliopsida; order Solanales; family Solanaceae; genus Nicotiana; species Nicotiana tomentosiformis. The sequence continues at coordinate 106,647,653 of NC_090816.1, read as the reverse complement.
TGAGGCTAGGTTATTGGGTATAGACTTGGTTCAGGATGCGTTGGAGAAGGTAAAAGTGATTCAGGATCGACTTCGCACAGCCCAAACCAGACAGAAGAGTTATGCGGATCGAAAGGTTCACGATGTTTCATTCATGGTAGGAGAGATGGTCTTGCTCCGGGTTTTGCCTATGAAGGGCGTTATGAGGTTTGTAAAGAAGGTCAAGCTGAGCCCAAGGTTCATTGGTCCATTTGAGGTGTTACAGCGAGTTGGGGAGGTTGCTTATGAGCTTGTCTTACCTCCCAGTCTAGTAGGAGTTCATCCGGTATTCCATATTTCTATGCTCTAGAAGTATCACGATGATCCGTCCCATGTGTTGAATTTCAGCTCAGTCCAGTTGGACAAGGATCTATCTTATGTTGAGGAGTCGGTGGCTATTTTGGACAGGCAGATTCGAAAGTTGATATCAAAGGACATTGCTTCAGTGAAGGTTAAGTGAAGGGGTCAACCGGTCCAAGAGACGACTTGGGAGACCGAGCAGTATAAGCACAACTGTTATCCTCATCTTTTCACCACTTCAGGTATGTCTTTATGCTCGTTCGAAAATGAACGATTATTTTAAGAGGGGGAGGATGTAACGACTCGGCCGGTCATTTTGAGAGTAATATCCCTGATCCCTTATTCTCTGCTTTCCCCGTAACTGTTTCTACTTATGTGACTTGTCGGGAGGTCTTGGTTTTGGTTTCAGAGTGTTTTGGAACAAGTAGTCCCTAAAACGGAAACTTACGTCTTAGGATTTTGACCGTAGTTGGAACTGTGTGAAGACTACTCCGGAATCGAGTTCTGTCAGTTCTGTTATCTCCGTTGGGTGATTTTGGACTTAGGAGCGTGTCCGAACTGTGAATTTGAGATCTGTAGCTGATTTAGGCTTGAAATGGCAAAAGTCGAATTTTTGAAGATTTTGACCAGAAGTGGACTTTTTCATATCGGGGTCGGATTCCGATTTCGAGAGTTGAAGTAGGTCCGTAAAGTTGAATACGACTTGTGTGCAAAATTTGAGGTCAATCGGGCGTAGTTTGATAGGTTTCGGCATCACTTGTAGAAATTTGAAGTTTCAAGTTCATTAAGTTTGAATTGGAGGGTGATTCGTGTTTGTGTTGTTGTTTGACGTGTTTTGAGGGCTAAACTAAGTTTTTATGGTGTTTTAGGACTGGTAGGTATGTTTGGTTTAGGTCCCGGGGGCCTCGGGTGGATTCCGGATGGCTATCGGATCGAAAAACGGACCTTGTGCATGGCTGAAGCACGACTCTGCTGGTGTGAGCGCACCTACGGAGCTTTGATCACAGGTGTGAGCTCACAGGTGCAGGCCAGGTTGCGCAGATGTGAAATTTTGGACTGGGGGCTGTGGAGCGCAGATGCGGAGGGTGTTCCATAGGTGCGGACTCGCACCTGCGCTTGGAGGGTCGTAGAAGCGGACGCGGGAGTTTGAGGTTGGCCCGCAGAAGCGGGTTTTGTTGCGCAAAAGCAGGGTTATGACCGCAAAAGCAGTTGGGAGGCTTAGTGGTCTCCGCAGATGCGAGGAACTGACCGCAAAAGCAGTGCCGCAAAAGCGGCTAATGTGACCGCAAAAGCGAGAAACTTGGGAAGTGTTTAAAACCGAAGGGCATCGTGATTTTTGTCATTTTGGACTTTGGAAACTCGGTCTAGGGCGATTGTTGAGAGCATTTTTGAGGGATTTCTTGAGATAAGTCCCTTGTGCTTATTTTTGATCAATAATTTGCATCCCAATTTATTTTCCCACCTAGTTAGTGCATATTTAAGGTGGAAATTGGGAGTTGGAGGTTAGGGATTTGGTGAGTTGATTTGAGGAATTGAGTGGTAATTTGGTGTCGTATTTTGGTTATTTTGGTATGGGTGAACTCGTGGTCGAGTGGGTGTTCGTATTTTGTGATTTTTGCCTGATTACGTGATGTGGGCCTGAGTCGACTCTTTGGGTCGAATTTTTGATTCTTTGCTAAAGTCGAAGATTTATTATTTAAATTAGTTTCTCGTAATTGTATTCACGATATTTAATTGCTTCTAGCTAGATTCGGGTCATTCGGAGTCGGAAAATCGAGGGTAAGGCATCCTTATCGATTGATTGAGCAAAATTTAAGGTAAGTGGCTTGCCTAACCTTATGTGGGGGAAATCCCCTTAGGATTTGGTACTGTTGTGATATGTGAGCGGCGTGTATGCGAGGTGATGAGTGCGTACACAGGCTATTTTTGAAAAACCCATTTTTTGCTGAATAGTAGCCTGCTTTCATTCTTAGTTGAGTTAAACCAACATATGTAGTTATCATGTTTAGTCTAATATCGCATGTCTACATGTTGTAACTTCTTATTTGAACTCTATGCAACATGCCTAGTTGATTTCCTGTTTTTCTTATTCTTTATCAGTCTTAACAGCAGAATTCTTGCTGTTAACTATGGTATTTATCGGTTTGAGCTGTGTGTTTACTTTTGAGACTACGAGGCGGTTTCTCGGGAGTTCTCCCTACACATTTACTTTTGAGACTACGAGGCAGTTACTTGGGAGTTCTCCCTGCACATTTAGTTGTGAGACTACGAGGCATTACCTCGGGAGTTCTCCCTGCACATTTACTTTTGAGACTACGAGGCGGTACCTCGGGAGTTCTCCCTATATATTTACTTTTGAGACTACGAGGCGGTACCTCGGGAGTTCTCCCTGCATATTTATTTTGGGACTACTTGAGATCCTCGGCAGTTTATCCTTGTGTGTTGTACTGTTATTTCGCCTTGTTTTCTTTTTGTTAAATTCCAGTCTCTTATTATACTTTTATATTCTCCTACTTTATTTATTAAATCCCAGTAGGGCCCGGACCTCACCTCGTCACTACTCTACCGGGGTTAGGCTTGGCACTGACTGGGTACCGTTGTAGTGTACTCATGCTACTCTTCTACACATATTTTGTGTGCATATCCAGGTACTTCTTATCAGTCTCGCTATTAGCTGAGAGTGCTTGTTGTTGTACGGAGACTTCAAGGTACATCTGCATTGTCCGCAGAACTCGGAATCCCCCTCTATTTTCTTCTAAGTCATTTACCTTCCGTATTTCTTTTATTAGATTTTGGTGTATAGAGATTCTAATTTCCTTCTGTAGCTTGTGACTTATGATGTTTCGGGTTTGGGGAATACGTTGTATTACTAGAGTGTTGGTTATTGTACATGCCGAGAGGCATTGTAACCAGTTATTTAGTTATTTGTTACAGTTAGTTGTTTAATTTTACTTCCATTTTGTTATTTCCATATTGTGTTAGGCTTACTTAGTCGTAGAGACTAGGTGCCATCACGACGTCTCACAGAGGGAGAATTGGGTCGTGACATTATCCCCCATTTCGAATTCTCTATTTTACCGCTTCAATCTTTCATCATATGTTGATTTTATTTCATCATTATGCCGATATGCCCATTATTCTGACAATAGGATAGATTGGTTATACTCATAGGAACTTTCTTTTTTCATTTTCGTATCCAAGTATCACTTCGCTACTAGTTGCAACATATATTGCTATGGGCCATTATTTTCCACCCTTACGACACCATTATGGTTAGCATTTCACTCTTTTATGTTCACTCTGCCGTTGAAATCTCTTCTAACATTTCACCCTTCAATCCATACTCTAATACAGTACTAGCAAGTACGACTACCTTGCACCTCTCATCTCATGCTTAAATATGTTGAACAAGTGTGACCCCCTTAGGCTAAATCCACATATCATTATATAACTTTTCATAACATATACCATCTTCACAATGCTAAATATAAGAATTACACATTCTATCTTTATGTCACCATCATGTTCTCAAGCCGCATATATATATATATATATATATATATATATATATATATATATATATATATGTAAGATTTTGTCGTGTATATCTCTGAAATTATATTTCTTGCTATTAACTCCTTTCATAAAACTTTATTTTGATGGTATCCCACTGAGTAGGCTAATACTTTTGATAAAGATGTCATGCATGTTGGGTCTTATTACCTCATGTCTTCATCATAATGCAAACTCTTTTGGCCATAGTTAGTACCACATATTTACATCAACACGTTTCATATGATAAATATATACTTGCATATTTTCCTATTCTTCATGGTATCGTTGACCTCATACATACACATTCATGTAGGGATTTATGACACATTATCATGTAGTCTTAGAATTCTTGTAACTTCTCAATCTCCAAATTCGTACCATAACCATTTTCAATCTTTGTTTTGAGCCTTACGTCGTACACCTTATATGTATAACTTTCCAACAACTTTAACTTAGCCCATGATCCATTTCAGTATTTATTCTTCTTGAATCATAAGGATCCGTTCACTCACAAGTTGACTGCTCTTTCAATATCGGGCACATATAGAGTTTCTTTGAGATCATTCTTGGAAATTATAAAAATTTATCATTTCAACAGAATAAAATAAGACATACCTCGACTAAAAAAACTCAAGATTATCATTCCACGTCATTTTTTTCCCTTCTCTAACAACATATATTGCTTCTTATAACCTCCAAGATTATGCCTTTTGTGCATCTCATGCCTTAATATTTTCACGCTTACCCATTTAAGTTCACATACTTTATCCTCGCATACCTTGGTATGCATATTTATTTATATCACGTTCATCATCTATAGGAACTCAAGGTTGTCATGCCCATCTTTTACATATGGCATGCTTCGTCTATCCTCAACGTGTACTTACACGCGGTACTTTATTTCTTGTGTGCCACTTCTATTACATATGACACCATCATGATGATAACCTATCATGCTTAGGGGAAACCCGATGTCAAGTACAATTAAGGGTCATCTCTCTCGTCTTGTAACATTCCCTTTTCGGATGATCAAGAAGTCCCTTTTTTTTAGGAAGGTGACTTTGGTCATTATTGACATTGTCTTAACTATGCCATACTTCTTATGAATTATACTATGTTTGCCACATACTTGACTGATTCACATTCACTTATCAGTTAGATCCATATCACCTCTCTATATATTGTCATGATAATTTAAGATGCAACATCTTCATTTACAATATTCTTTTTGTACCTTTGCTAAACTCGTTAATGGTGATTACCATAGTAAACAGTCGCTCCAACATCTTGACCAACCATCTTGAATTGGAATCTAGGGTCTAACATAGGTGCGCTAATTCATATTCTTTAATAAAATTCTTTATAAGTCATTACACCATCCTGACAATACTAGCTGGCACCATCACCTTATTTTCTTCCATGATTTCTCCGTATTCGACTGATAGTTCTTATTGACCAAAGTCAAATGCGTTGACCGTATCAGTCCTAATATATTATCAACGTATCTTTCCATTTTGAACAAATCTGACACTTTCTGGCTATTAGCCCAAACATCTTGTATTATAACTTGAACCTTGAGCTTTATTCTCATCACTGCTATATCTTCCATAACAAGTAATCAATACGATCGAGAATTCGTACTCTCACTTCAGGCACAAACGCACTATCTAGAGTATGAAGAAAGTGAAACTCCCTAGATGTCATTGTAGCCTCCCCGATATAAGTGTGGCCGACAACACACCTATAAGAGGGACTTTACTTGATGCAGCTCCATAGACTTCCTAGGACTTGACTTAGAACCTAGTGCTCTGATACCCAGTTTGTCACGACCCAAATTCGCGTGACCGGCACCCGACACACTACCTGACCCGAGTAAACCAACCCATATATCAGGACCAAGTATAATTGAGGAAGCCAATTGAAAATCTTGTACATTTTCAAATCAAGTCACAACATATTTTTTTCATTTCCAAAGTCATACATGAAACCTTTCATAAAAAAGATATAATCAAATTAAATGATTATTCCTTTATGCATGACATTGTAATGAACCGGCCGATCGTTTTGAGTGTATTAGCCCCGATCCCCTATTTACTATTTTTCATGTATCTGTTTCTGCTTATGTGACTTGTCGGGGTCTTGGTTTTGGTTTCGGAGTGTTTTGGGACACTTAGTCCCTAAAACGGAAGCTTAAGTCTCAAGATTTTGATCGTAGTAGGGAGTGTGTGAAGATGACTTCGAAATGGAGTTATGTCGGTTCCGTTAGCTCTGTTGGGTGATTTTGGACTTTGGAGCATGCCTGAACTGTGAATTTGAGGTCTGTAGCTAATTTTGGCTTGAAATAGCGGAAGTCGAATTTTTGAGAAGTTTGATCGGGGGGTTGACTTTTTGATATCGGGGTCGGATTCTGATTCCAAAAGTTGGAGTAGGTCTGTAATGTTGAATATGACTTGTGCGCAAAATTTGAGGTCAATCGGACGTGGTTTGATAGGTTTCGGCGTGGTTTGAGGAATTTGAAAGTTTAGAAGTTCTCTAGGCTTGAATTTGGGTGCAATTGGTGTTTTGATGTTGTTTTGAGTGACTCGAAGGTTCGACTAAGTTCGCATGAGGTTATATGACTTGTTGGTATATTTGGTTGAGGTCATGGGGTCCTCAGGTGTGTTTCGGATGCTTAACGGATTGAGTTTTGGACTTATGAGGGGAGGTCGCACGTGCGTACTCACACGTGTGGAGGAAGGAGCGCAGAAGCGGGAGTTGAGGAGATGGCCAGGGGTCGCAGGTGCGAGGGTGTTTCCGCATCTACGAGCCCGAAGATGCATCTGAAGCTTCGCAGATACGGAAAGTGAGTTGGAGGGGAGGATCGCAGATGCGGACTTTTGTCCGCAGGTGCGTACACGCAGGTGCGACCACTTGCACGCAGATGCGGACCCAGCCCTTTTAGTCATTCCCGCACCTGCGGTGGATTTTTCGTAGGTGCGGCATAGCAGATGCGACAGAAGGTCCGCAGGTGCAGAAGAACTAGGCAGAAAAATGGGATTTCGAGGGTTTGATTCCCATTTCGATTTTGGGACTTTGAGAGCTCGGTGTGAGGCGCCTTTTCGACGTTTCTTCATGAATATTGTTGAGGTAAGTGTTTCTAACTCGGATTGGACTATATTTCATGAATCGATTGCTATTTTCATCATCTAATTAGCGATTTGAGTTGTAAATTTGGGGGGGAATTGGTAGAAACTGCATAGGCTAAATTTTTGAGTTTTGGAAGGTGATGTGAGGTTGGATTCGAGTAACTCTTGTATGGTTGGAGTCGTGAGTGGATGGGTGTTCATATTTTATGGCTTTTGTCGGATTTCGAGACGTGGGCCCGGTGGCTAGTTTGAGCCTATTTCGGGTTTTGACTTATAATTTCGTGTTTCTCTTGTGGAATTGATTCTTTTAGCCTACATTAATTATATCGTACTGCTTGTGGCTAGATTCGGGGTATTTGGAGGTTGATCCGAGGGGCAATGGCATTGCAGAGTAGGATTTTGCGCGATTTGAGGTAAGTAAGAGTCTTAAATCTGGTTTTGAGGGTATGAAACCCCGAGAATGGGTATGATGTGAGTGTTTGGAGGTGACGCACATGCTAGGTGACGGGCGTGTGAGCACGCACCGTGAGGGATTGTGACTTGGTCCGTCCCGTGAAACTGTAAAGTCGAATATCCATTGTTATTACTTGTTCTTACTTGTCTTTGAGCAATTGACTACCTTTCATATTAGAAACCATGCTTAGGCCATATGATATCACTATTGGGACCCGCAACAGTCGTATACTTGTTGAATTAGCTGTTAATTATTGTCTTGTACTCAGTCACAGTCTTACTTGTGTGTTATATCTATGTTCCCTCTCATTTCTTGATGATGCTTATTGTATTCTCTGTTTGGGCTGATTAATATGATATTCTGTGAGCCCGAGGGGCTGGAGAGGTTAGTAACTGCGATAGGGCATGAGTGTCGAACTGTGAGTTGTGAGGCATATGGATCGGGTTGCACGCCGCAACAAGCCTTCGGGCTATATATATATATATATATATATATATATATATATATATATATATATATATATATGGATCGGGCTACACGCCGCAATAATATTGGATCAGGTTGCACATCGCAACAAGATTGGATCGGGCTACACGCCGCAGTAATGTAGCGCTTGGGCTGAAGGAGCCCCTCCGGAGTCTGTACACCCCCAGTGAGCGCAGGTACCTATTGAAAGTATGTATGGAGGGCTGAGAGCCGAGAGTATGAGCTGTTGAGATGAGATGAGTGACTGCTACCTTGAGAGGTTGTACTTGTTTTTATTTGTTGATGCACTTATGTTGTTATCTGTTGTTGTTGTGAAATTTCTGGAAGATTCATATTTGTTTTACTTGAACTCGAATTGATTTGACTTATACCACCGGATTTGAAAGCATGTTCACTCTTTACTGATAACTTTTGAAATGAACTGTATATTGTTATAGCTCGTCACTGCTTCTCAGTTCCTTATTTAATTCCATTATTTGCTGTGTTGGTTGTACTCATGCTACACCCAGCACTTCATGTGCAGATCCAGGTGTGTACGATTCTGACGGATGCTGAGTTCATGCACGAGCTAATTATCGGAGACTTACGAGGTAGTTGCCGGCGTCCGCAGTCCTTGTTTATCTTTCTTATTATCTTTCTCTCTTGTATTGGCATTTGGCACAGACTGTAGTAGACTATGTTTCAAGATTGGTTGTTAGATGCTCATGACTTCGTGACACCCCGATGTTGGGCTATCATTCCGCACTCGTATATTGGATTTTTACCCCATTATTATGTAAACCTTCAGTTAATTTAATTGCTTTAGCTCACTTCTGTTATATATTTAAAGCATATTGAGAATGTCGGCTTGCCTAGTTCCACCATAGGCGCCATCACGACGGGTTAGGTTTTGGGTCGTGATAAGTTGGTATTAGAGCCTAGGTTACATAGATCTCACGAGTCATGAGCAGGTTTAGTAGAGTCTTACAGATCGGTACAGAGACATTTGTACTTATCTTCGAGAGGCTGCTGAACCATTAGGAAATTTCACATTCTTGAATTCTTGTTGTGCGAATCTTGTGATTCTGATAACTAAATATCTTTTGTTTCATTCTCTCACAGATGGTGAGGACTCGTACTACTAGGCAGGATGGTCAGCCACCAGTACCACCAGCCAGGGTCGCGAGAGGCCGAGGTCATGATAGAGGTCGCGGTAGGGGCAGAGGTATAGCCCGCACAGCAACTGGGGCAGTAACTGCAGATCCACCAGTTGCCCCAGATCATGACCAGATTCCAGTTATTGATGCACCAGCTCAGGCACCACCTGTGCCTATTGTGATTCCAGGCCTTCAGGAGGCCTTAGCTCAGATTCCGACTGCGTGTACCAGTCTTGCTCAGGCAGTCTCTGTTCCGGCTGCAGCAGCCACTTCTCAGGCTGGGGGAGGTGCTCAGACTCCCGCCGCCCGCACACCAGAGCAGGTGGTACATGGATTCCAGACACTGGGGGAACCACCAGACCAGCCGGTTACCGCTGTTCAAGACTATGTTGTTCCTACTATGCCTGAGGATAAGCAGCGTAGATTGGAGAGGTTTGGGAGACTCCAACCTCCATCCTTCAGTGGTGCAGAGGGAGATGATGCATAGGGTTTCTTGGACAGGTGTCAGAGGATACTCCATACAACAGGTATTCTGGAGACCAGTAGGGTTTCATTCACTACCTTTCAGTTCTCTGGGGCTGCATTCAGTTGGTGGGAGGCTTACAAGAGGCGTAGGCCGGTCGGCGTAGCACCCCTTACCTGGCAGCAATTCTCCGTTATTTTTCATGAGAAGTTCGTGCCTCAGTCCCGCAGAGAGGAGCTGTGCAGACATTTTGAGCAGCTTTGTCAGGGTGATATGTCTGTGACGCAATATGATATGTGATTCTCGGAGTTGGCCCGTCATTCTATTTGGTTGGTTCCCACAGACAGGGAGAGGATCAGGAGGTTTATAGATGGCCTCACTTTTCAGCTGCGATTGCTTATGACCAAAGAGAGAGAGTCTGGTGCAACTTTTGATGAGGTTATTGACATCGCGCGTCAGATTGAGATGGTTCACAGTTAGGAGAGGGTTGAGAGGGTGGCCAAGAGGCCTCGTGGTCAGGGTGGATTTAGCGGTGCTCCTTCTGGGGGTCAGTTCCAGCACGGTAGAGGTCGTCCTTTCAGACATGCTCAGACGGCTCGTCTAGTTCACCGTGGTGCATCATCTGGCCATAATTCTCACGGTTATCAGTAGGGACGTTCATCTCTTGGTGACCTCCTAACGCATAGTTTGTCCTGTGCTCCATCGGGTTAGGGTTCCTTTATTGCAGGTCATTCTGCCAGTTATCCCGGTGCACGGGGCTCCCTTCAGTCCCCTGCGCTAGTACCGGGGAGTTTCTATGAGTGTGGGGAGTTTGGTCACATGAGGAGAGAGTGTCCCCGTATAGTGGGAGGTTCTGCTCCGTAGAGGATCCAGTCTATGTCATCAGCACCAACCCCTGCACCACCCGCTCAGCCAGTTCGGGGTAGAGCCCAGTCAGCAAGGGGTCGCCTGAGAGGGGGATGCAGATCAGGGGGTGGTCATGCCCGTTTCTATGCTCTTCCTGCCAGACCAGATACTATTGCTTTGGATGTTGTGATTAAAGGTATTGTCTCAGTTTGCCACAGAGATGCCTCTGTATTATTTGACCCTAGTTCCACTTATTTATATGTTTTCTCGTATTTCGCTCATTTTTTGTATATGCCTCATAAGTCTTTAGTTTCATCTATTCAAGTATCTACTCATGTGAGTGATACTATTATTGTGGACCATGTATATGGGTCATGTGTGGTGACTATTAGGGGTCTTGAGACCAGAGTAGATCTCTTGTTGCTTAGTATGGTCAATTTTGACGTGATTTTGGGTATGGATTGGTTGTCTCCATATCATGTTGTTCTAGATTGTCACACTAAGACTATGACATTGGCGATGCTGGGGTTGCTGAGGGTTGAGTGGAGTGGCTCTATAGACTATGTTCCCAGTAGAGTGATTTCATACTTGAAAGCTTAGCGAATGGTTGAGAAAGGTTGTCTATGTTATCTGGCCTTTGTGAGGGATGTTAGTGTAGAGGCCCCTACTGTTGATTCTATTCCAGTGGTGCGAGATTTCCCTTATATGTTTCCTGCAGACCTGTCGGGCATGCCTCCTGACAAGGATATTGATTTCGGTATTGATTTGGTGCCGGGCACTCAGCCCATTTCTATTCCACTGTATCGTATGGCACCGGCGGAGTTGAAGAAGTTGAAGGAGCAACTTCAGGAACTCCTTTATAAGGGTTTTATTCGGTCTAGTGTGTCTCCTTGGGGTGCGCCAGGTCTATTTGTAAAGAAGAAGGATGGTACTATGAGAATGTGCATTGATTAAAGGTAGTTGAACTAGGTCACAATCAAGAACAAGTATCCATTGCCGCGTATTGATGATTTGTTTGACCAGCTTCAGGGAGCGATGGTGCTATCCAAGATTGACTTGAGGTCAGGGTATTACTAGCGAAAGAATCGGGACTCAAATATTCTTAAGACAGCTTTCAGGACCCGATATGACCACTATGAGTTCCTTGTGATGTCTTTTGGGCTGACTAATGCCCCAACAACGTTCATGCATTTGATGAACAATGTGTTTCAGACTTATCTTAACTTGTTCATTAGTGTATTCATTGATGATATCATGGTGTACTCTCGTAGTTAGGAGAGCATGCCTAGCATCTGAGGATTGTGTTACAGAGATTGAGGAAGGAGAAACTTTATGCAAAGTTCTCCAAGTGTAAGTTTTGGCTCAGTTCAGTGGCGTTCTTGGGGCACGTGGTGTCCAGTGAGGGTATTTGGGTAGATCCGAAGAAGATAGAGGTGGTGCAGAGTTGGCCCAGACCATCCTCAACCATGGAGATTCAGAGCTTTCTTGAGTTAGTGGGCTATTACCGATGTTTTGTCGAGGGTTTCTCGTCTATTGCATCGCCCTTGACCAAATTGACCCAAAAGGGTGCCCCATTCAGGTGGTCAGATGAGTGCGAGGAGAGCTTTCGGAAGCTCAAAACTTCTCTAACCACGGCTCTAGTTCTATTTCTGCCATCAGCTTTTGGTTCTTACACAGTGTATTATGATGCCTCGCGGATCGGTATTGGGTGTGTTCTGATGCAGGAGGATAGAGTGATTGCTTATGCTTCGCGCCAGTTGAAGACTCATGAGAAGAACTATCTTGTCCATGATATTGAGTTAGTAGTTATTGTTCACGCCTTAAAGATTTGGCAGCACTACTTGTATGAGGTCCATTGTGAGATCTACACTGATCATCGGAGTTTGCAGCATCTGTTTAAGCAAAAGGATCTTAACTTGCGTCAGCAGAGGTAGTTGGAGATTCTTAAGGACTATGATATCACCATTTTGTACCATCCAGGGAAGGCCAATGTGGTGGCCGATGCCTTGAGTCACCGGGCGGAGAGTTTGGGGAGCTTAGCACATATTCCAGCAGCAGAGAGGCCTTTGGCATTGGATGTTCAGGCCTTAGCCAACCACTTTATTAGACTGGATGTTTTAGAGCCGAGTCGAGTATTAGCTTGTGTGGTCTCTCGATCTTCTCTTTATGATCGTATCAAGGAGCGTCAGTATGATGACCCCCATCTGCTTGTACTTAAGGACATGGTCCAGCACGGTGTTGCTAGGGAGGTCACTATTGGGGATGATGGTGGACTGTGGATGCATGGCAGGCTATGTGTTCCCAATGTAGATGTCTTGCGTGAGCTGATTCTCCAGGAGGCTCACAGTTCGTGGAATTCTATTCATCCTAGTGCAGCAAAGATATATCAGGACTTGAGGCAACATTACTAGTGGAGGAGAATGAAGAAGGACATAGTGGAGTATGTAACTCGGTGCCTAAATTTCCAGCAGGTGAAGTATGAGCATCAACGACCAGGTGGGTTGCTTTAGAAGTTAGAGATTCCGGAGTGGAAATGAGAGCGAATCACTATGGATTTTGTTGTTGGGCTTCCACGGACACAGCGGAAGTTTGATGCAGTTTGGATGATTGTGTATCGGCTCACCAAGTCAGCTAATTTCATTCCTGTGATGACTACCTATTCTTCCGAGCAGCTGGCTCGAGTGTATATCTGCGAGATCGTCAGGCTTCATGGTGTACCGTTATCTATCATTTATGACCAGGGTACGTAGTTTACATCACGGTTCTGGACGGCCGTACAGCATGAGTTGGGTACTCGAGTGGAGTTGAGCACAATATTTCACCCTCAGACATACGGACAGTCCGAGCGCACTATTCAAATATTAGAGGATATGCTCCGTGCGTGTGTGATAGAGTTTAGGGGTTCGTGGGATCAATTCTTGCCACCAGCGAAGTTAGCCTACAACAACAGTTATCAGTCGAGCATCCAGATGGCACCGTATTAGGCTCTGTATGGTAGGCGGTATAGGTCTCCAGTGGATTGGTTCGAGCCGGGCGAGGCTAGATTATTGGGTACGGACTTGGTTCAGGATGCTCTAGAGAAGGTTAAGGTGATTCAGGATAGACTACGCACAGCCAGTCCAGACAGAAGAGTTATGCAGATCGGAAGGTTCGCGATGTTGCATTCATGATTGGAGAGTGGTTCTTGCTCCAAGTATCACCCATGAAGGGTGTTATGAGGTTCGGAAAGAAGGGAAAGTTGAGACCGAGGTTTATCGACCCATTTGAGGTGTTGCGAAGTATTGGGGATGTTGCTTATGAGCTTGCCTTGCCTCCCAGTCTAGTAGGAGTTCATCCGGTATTCCATGTTTCTATGTTATGGAAGTATCACGGTGAACCATCTCACGTGTTGGATTTCAGCTTAGTCCAGTTGGACAAGGATTTATCTTATGTTGAGGAGTCGGTGGCGATCTTAGATAGGTAGGTTCGAAAGCTGAGGTCGAAGAATATTACTTCTGTGAAGGTTTAGTGGAGGGGTCAGTTGGTCGAGGAGGCTACTTGGGAGACTGAGCAGGATATGCGCAGCCATTATCCTTATCTTTTCACCACTTCAGGTATGTCTCTATGCTCGTTCGAGGACGAATGATTGTTTAAGAGGGGGAGGATGTAGCGACCCGGCCGGTCGTTTTGAGTGTATTAGCCTCGATCCCCTATATAATGTTTTTTCTGTATCTATTTCTGCTTATGTGACTTGCCCGGAGGTCTTGTTTTTGGTTTCGGAGTGTTTTGGGACACTTAGACCCTAAAACGGAAGCTTAAGTCTCAGGATTTTGACCGTAGTCGAGAGTGTGTGAATATGACTCCGGAATGGAGTTTTGTTGGTTTCGTTAGCTCTGCTGGGTGATTTTGGACTTAGAAGCGTGTACGGACTGTGAATTTGAGGTCTGTAGCTAATTTAGGCTTGAAATTGGTGAAGTCGAATTTTTGGGAAGTTTGACCTAGGGTTGACTTTTTGATATCGGGGTCGGATTCCAATTCCGGAAGTTGGAGTAGGTCCGTAATTTTGAATATGACTTGTGTGCAAAATTTGAGGTCTATCAGACATGGTTTGGTAGGTTTCGACGTCGTTTGAAAGTTTAGAAGTTCTTTAGGCTTGAATCCGGGTGCAATTTGTATTTTGATGTTGTTTTGAGTTACTCGAAGGTTCGACTAAGTTCGCATGGGGTTATATGACTTGTTGGTATGTTCTTTTGAGGTCCCGGGGGCTCGGGTGTGTTTCAGATGCTTAACGGATTGAGTTTTGGACTTATGAAATTGCTGAAGACTTCTGATATCTGGTAGTTTCGCACTTGCGGTTCAGAGTCCGCAGGTGTGTACTCGCACGTGCGGAGGAAGGAGCGCAGAGGCGGGAGTTGAGGAGATGGCCAGGGGTCGCAGGTGCGAGGGTGTTTCCGCATCTGCGAGCCCGCAGATACGCCTCAAGCTCCGTATATGCGGAAATTGTGTTGGAGGGGAGGATCACAGAAGAGGACTTTTGTCCGCAGGTGCGCACATGCAGGTGCGACCACTTGCACGCAGATGTGGACCCAGCCCTTTAGTCATTCCCGCACCTACGATGGAATTTCCGCAGATGCGACAGAAGGTCCGCAAGTGCGGAAGAACTGGGCAGAAAAATGGGATTTTGAGGGTTTGATTCCTATTTCGATTTTGGGACTTTGAGAGCTCGGTGTGAGGCGATTTTTCGAGATTTCTTCAAGAAGATTGTTGGGGTAAATGATTCTAACTCGGATTGGACTATATTTCATGAATCTATTGCTCTTTTCATCATCTAATTAGGGATTTTTTTTTTTTTTTTTGCAAATCCACTAGGCATTGTGCCTAGGGTTAACTTTCATAAATGTAAAGTAAAGTACAACAATGGAGGGGGACATAAACCTTACCTCCCAAAATATGATTGTACACTTGATCATCACAAACTGATAGTCAAGTGTACCTAAACAACTATGTGAAGTTAGACCTATATGAAGATTCCAATTGTCTATATGACTGTGATAGATAGTTGGATATACAAAAACATGGTTTAGTGTACCTAGGTCAACAATAAAAAGGAGTACAAATGATCCTAAATCTACTACGCAGATAAGTGTGCTACATCTGAGATAGGTAAAATATCTAGTGGAGGATAACAAAAAGTGTGAGACTGAAGGAAGTGTTATCTTCAACTTTGCTTTGACATTGAGATCAAAGAAAGCCAAATTGAAGATAGGAATCAAAAGGACCCAATGAGCTGGGCAAATAAGTTGTTGCTGTCTATTATTTCTGACAGAGGATAGTGAGCAGTAGGGTACATCTAATATACAGATGCTCTCTAGGCAGGCATGTAGAGGTGATGGCATCTGACTGCTGGAGATGCTGGAGCCAGTAGTGGGTTGCTATTGCTGAGAACATGTGAACAAAGAAAGCATGAAATCTAGGTCTGTGCCCCTAGCAAAGTCCTGTTGATGGTCTGCAACTTGTATCCAGAATTGAAGTTGTTGTGGTGAAATTCTGGATACTGGGAGCTTGACTATGTATTTCTAGGGTGTGCAATGCTTAGCTAGATTGATGCTCTTGCTGGTGATTTTGTGACTGCCAGTGTGCATTTTCTGATGGGTCATGTGAGCTATGCATGACTGTATTTGTGCCAAAGGTGACATTGGTTCTTTGGCATGCCCAATAAAGTTGATATACTCCCAAGAGATTGAACAACAGAGATGTTGATACCACACCTTACAAGTGTATCAACAATCCGGATATGGCCATTATACCTGCAAAAGGAAATAACCCAGTTAGATAAAAACTTGCTCCCAGGTTCTTGTGTGTTCTGGGAGTTGTGATGGGAGGAGGATTTTTTGTGATGTAGGAGTGTTGTGGATGTAGAAAGAGTAGGGTTACTATGTTTCTTTTTGAGAATGATATGGCCTCATGAAGGGTGTACCATGTGTGAGTGGTGCATTTGGTAAATGAGTGTTGTAGCTGACTGTGATATATGGTGTTGGTATTGTGTGTGCTTTGGAGGGGGTGGTTGGTGTAGTGGAGAATTGATCAGAAGATTCATGATCATCTTCTGGGGTGTTGGACACCTCCAGAAAAGTAAATAAGAACCAGTGGATCCTTGAGAGTTAGTGTCCTCAGTGGCTAGAGTGTTGGTAGTGTGAAATGATGCCACCCCGATGCTGGAGCTTACAACCTTAGTGCCCAGGTTCTTGTGTGTTCTGGGTCCCAAAAAGTGGTGAGAGGTGGTGTTGCTGCATCCAGCTGCTGCCAGGTTCTTGTGTGTACTGGAGCAGTGAGTGAGATGTTTAGGGGAGTGGTGAGCTTGCTTGTAAGTATGATGGAATGTGGGAGGTATTGTGGTAGGGAGATGCACTTTATGTGTATGTGGGTTAGTGTATGTCATCTTGCTTGAATAGACTTCTGTGAGTGTGATTGGGGTGTTATTGGTAGTGATTGGGAGGTGTTGAATTCCAGTTGAAGTAGCAGGAAATGTCCATCTACATTGAGGGGTATCCAATAGAATGAGCATCAAGGAGGCTAATACCACACATTGGATTTCCACCAATGATGTAGACATTTCTGCTATTCCTGCAAAAAGGGAAAAAAGGCTAGCTAAAAATTCTTATACTATAATGATGGTTCTTCTATTGTGGTGATGACAGTGTGTTGAAAGCTCTGATTTCCTTTGAACAGTTAGGTCAGCTCCCAGATGTTTGTGGTGATCATCCATAGCCATTGGATGAAGTGATGTTGGTGGTGATGCTTGATGGAATTTGTATAGTGGCTGTCTTCTTGTACCTGAAGGATGGGGTGCCCATTTGGTCCAATATAATCTGGCCTCTGATATAGGAGGGGAGGTCCAGAATATTGTTGAAATGGGTAAGCTGTGGGAGATCATGGCTAAGTTTGGACAAAGAGTTAGCAGGGCAATTTGCTTCCCTGAATGTGTGTGTGCATCTGATTTCCTCACACTGTTGGCAGAGATGTTGCAGCTGTTGGATTTGCATCTGAATATTCCTTGGAGGATTGGATGTGTTGTTGACCCAATGTACCAAAAGAGAAGAGTCAACCTCTAGGTGGATCCTAGTGAAACCATTCTCAATACACTAGTTGACTCCAATAGTAGCAGCAGTGGTTTCTGCTAGGTTGTTAGTGCTAGTGCCCAGAGGGGAGGCTATGGCATGGATGAATTGGCCATGGTGATCCCTGATAATGACACCAGCTCCAATTCTTCCTGGATTTGTAAGGGCACTGCCATCACAGTTCACTTTCATAAATTGAACCTCGGGTTTAGCCCATGTCACTTGAGTGATAGTGGTGACATGTTTTACATTCTCAGCCAAGGTGTAGATGTCATTCCAGTTGGGAGGCCATTTGATCTGAGGATAGCTAGTCTTGATAAGAAGAAGGATGTCTAAGTGAATAGCAAAAACCACCCTAGTGATAGATGAATTCTTGTTTCCATATTTGGCTCCACACCTATTCTTCCAAAGATTCCAGTAAATAATAACTGGAATGGTGTCAAGCATTAGTTTGTGGACTACATTGTTGGCTTTTAGATGCCACCATTTCATCAAAAGAAGTCTGAGAGGGAGATCATCAGAGTTCAGTCCAGCAATACCAGAAAATTTCCTCCAAACTGTTCTTGCAAAATGCCCTTTACTGAATATATAGTCAATGTATTCCACCTGAGATCTGATACAACAAACACACCTGGTGACAGTAGGCTGGACAAATGAGACAACTCTATCATTAGTGGGTAGTTTATTTCTAGGGGCTCTCCAAAGGCAGAAAGACCATTTGAATGGGATCTTGTTGTGCCAAATTTTGGAATTAGAGAAGAGATGTTGATTTTTTGTTCTAATAACATCCCAGACTGATGCACAGGTAAAATTACCTGTTGTGTGTGGTATCCATATAGGTTTATCTGGTATGTGAGGATTGAAATTAATGGGAATAAGAAGAATCTGGGGGATCATGTGTGCATGAGCTAAAGCATTCAACCTCTGAATATTCCACTATCTTGCTTCCCAGAAGTATGAGACTCGAACCTTGCCTGGTCTGCCACCATTAGTTCTATGGTGTGCTAGAGGGCATGTACCAAGCAAGTTGTCCCACAGAAGCTGACCTCCCCTGAATATAACCTCCAATGAATATGTTGTTCTCTCTTTCTTATTAACCATGAGCTTTTTCCATGCTTGAGATTGCCATGTGTCCCACTATTTGGAGATGGGTTTTGACCTTTGACAGTATTTAGTCATAAGAAATCTGCTCCACAAGGATTGTTTGGTTCTACACACATCTTGTATGGATCTTGTCCCAATGCCACCTTCCTTTAGGGGGTATGCCACCTTTAACCATGAAGCCCAATGATATTTATTTCTGTCATTATCAACCCCCCAAAATGGTAGAAACTTCATAGGCTAAAATGTCGAGTTTTGGAAAGCAATTTAAGGTTGGATTCGAGTAATTCTTGTATGGTTGGACTCGTGAGTGGATGGGTATTCATATTTTGTGACTTTTTCGAATTTCGAGACGTGGGCCCGGGGCTGGTTTGAGCCTATTTCGGGTTTTGACTTATAATTTTGTATTTCTCTTGTGGAATTGATTCTTTTAGCCTACATTAATTATATCGTACTGCTTGTGGCTTGATTCAGGACGTTTCGAGGTTGATTTGAGGGGCAAGGGCATTGCGGAGTAGGATTTTGTGCTATTTGAGGTAAGTAACAGTTATAAATCTGGTTTTGAGGGTATGAAACCCCGAGAATTGGTATGATGTCAGTGTTTGGAGGTGACGCACATGCTAGGTGACGGGCGTGTGAGCGTGCACCATGAGGGATTGTGACTTGGTCCGTCCCGTGAGACTATAAAGTCGAATAGCCATTGTTATTACTTGTTCTTCCTTGTCTTTGAGCAATCGACTGCATTTCATGTTAGAAACTATGCTTAGGCCACATGATATCACCGTTGGGACCCGCAGCGGTCATATACTTGTTGAATTGACTGCTACTTGCTGACTTGAACTCAGTCACAATCTTACTTGTGTGTTATATCTCAATTCCCTCTCATTTCTTGTTGATACTTGTTGTATTCTTTGTTTGGGCTGATTAATATGATATTCTGTGAGCCCGAGGGGCTGGAGAGGTTAGTGACTGAGATAGGGCCTGAGTGTCGAGCTGTGAGCTATGAGACATATGGATCGGGTTGCACGCTGTAACAATATTGGATCGGGTTGCACGCCACAACAATGTAGCGCTTGGGCGGAAGGAGCCCCTCCGGAGTCTGCACACCTCCAGTGAGCACATGTACCTATTGAGAGTGTGTATAGACGGTTAAGAGCCGAGAGTATGAGCTGTAGAGATGAGCTAAGTGACTGTTGCCTTGAGAGGTTGTACTTGTTTTTATTTGTTGATGCACTTATGTTGTTGTCTATTGTTGTTGTGAAATTTCTGGAAGATTCATATTTGTTTTACTTGAACTCGAACTGATTTGACATATACCACCAGATTTGAAAGTATGTTCACTCTTTACTGAAAACTTTTGAAATGAACTGTATTTTTTTTATAGCTCAGCACTGCTTCTCAGTTCCTTATTTAATTTTGTTACTTGCTGAATTGGTTGTACTCATGCTACACCCTGCACTTCATGTGCATATCCAGGTGTGTACGGTTCTGACGGTCGTTGAGTTCGTGCGCGAGCTGATTATCGGAGACTTACGAGGTAGCAGCCGACGTCCGCAGTCCTTGTTTCTCCTTCTTATTATCTTTCTCTCTTGTATTGGCATTTGGCACAGACTGTAGTAGACTCTGTTTCTAGATTGGTTGTTATATGCTCATGACTTAGTGACACCCTGATGTCGGGCTATCATTCTGCACTTGTATTTTGGGTTTTTCCCCCGTTATTATGTAAACCTTCTGTTAATTTAATTGCTTTAGCTCACTTTTGTTATATATTGAAAGCATATTGAGAATTTCGGCTTGCCTAGTTTTACGATAGGCACCATCACGACGAGTTAGGTTTTGGGTTGTGACAGACGTGCCCAATCCTATTTTCACAATCCCACAACTATCTATGGAGCCTCAATACCAAAGAATAGAACCAACACTTGGAGTAATACCTCGAAAAGAGAGTCATCCTAGTCTGACCGCATACCACGTATCATACATCATCCTCAAACATGTAAAGTAAGCGAGACCCTAGAGGATGCCCCAAAGGGCTGAGTACACCACAACGGTACTCAATAAGTGCCATAGACTCTCTCTAACTTAAGTTCTTGGGACAAACCTTATTAAACTAATACATCAATATTTGATATAAAACGATAAGAAATTTTAACAATTCATGATCCTTGTCATTTTAAATAAAAGACAAGTAAAACATAACCCATAATATATACTTTTAAAACATTTATATCAACCCAAGATTTTGGATAAAATCATACAAAATAATTCTATTTGCTTTAAGTCATCGAAATCACTTTCGGCTCCTTAGGCCTAAACATAAGAAACTCATCCTTACCTTTCATGGGGAGTACTATACCATCACCGACATAAGAAGCTCAACTAGGTTATATACCTAACGGCAAGTATCATATACCCTACTTTCTCAGGTCGTCTCATCGTAGTGCCGTATGAATCGACTCAACCATGCTAATAATAGCACAAAATAGTACTCTCTCGAGGGAGAGCACTTTGTTGTAGTCTATAGCACAAAGTGGCCATCTACGCCTACACCGGCACGTGTAGTTTCATGACAACGAATACAATATATCCGAAGTCAATCTCGGTGAATATAAGTAACTCTCAAAATATTTGATACTTCAAAAATAGGTTCATAGCATAGTAATTTCAAAGGATCTATTTTTATCAAATCATAGCATTTATAGAAAATCTAAATCATTTGAACAAAATTAAATAAACACATTTTTACATGCTAAAGCCTTAAGCAATTTAACATAAATCTTTTAAAGATACCACAAGTGCTATTCTGCTCATAAATTTCCAAAAGAAATACTTTCCATGAAAACTTATCTTTAGCACTCAAATATGTACTCTTTTCAATACGTAAGTGTTGATAAAAACTTATAACATTTACCTTGAGTGTCATTTTCCCAACAAGATTTAAAATAAAATTTTATAAAATAGCATGACACTACATATGCAACATAATATTTTAGTACATAGAGACATCCGTACTTATTTGTCCCCACAAGCACGAAAGCACATTTGCAAACAACTTAAGTATTAACTCAAAATATGCTTTAGAGAAAGTCCCTCAAGTAGAGTAAGCTTTAATCAACTTACCTCGCTTCGCTTTATTAACATTCACAAGCTTTCAATTCTCTTCCATCATTCCAATGTTGATTAAAATGCTCAAACATCACCAACAGATATCTACAATTAGATATCCTAGTTACATCAAAATGTGACCTAAAATATTTATTAATATTCATATATAACTCATAAGTTCGCCACAAGCCTCCAACAACTCAAATCGCCAAATAGATTCAGATGCTAGACCATTCAACTTCATTCTTATATTTTAATACTCATTCAAAGTCATTAATGATACTATATCAATTATCAAATGCCACCAAGTTACTATTCATCATCTTCCATAATCAACACTTGCAAAATATACAATTCAAGTGATTACTTAGTTGATCACTTCTATCTTTTGCTAACAAATAATTTCATAGGTTCCTTGTATTCATCAATTTCATCGACAAGATTACCATTCATCTTCTCTCTTATTTTCTCAAAAGTAATATTCATGCCATGAACTAGAATTTTATAATCCAATCTTTCAACCATTATAACTTGTAACAAATACTTCTAACTACTCATAATAAACGAGTTTGAAGCATTGGAATTACCTCTAGTAGATCAATCTTGAAAAATCACAACTTTGGTGATTTTTGTGTTCTTGTGGATTTGATGACGAAATCTTGTATTTTGATGTAAGAATGATGTTACAACTCATGTATATTGAGTAAGAATCAACCCAAAACATCATTAGCAACTTACCTTAGTTGATTGGACTTGATTTGAGCTCAAAATCACCCCTTCACCTCAAGAACCCTAACCCTCAATACACAAAATACTCTCTTCTCCCGATTTTGTATTTATAGGCCCAGATTTCTAGGTTTAGGACGTGGCCCCGGGTGCTTCGCATCCCCAATTCACTTCTTTTTAAAGCTCAGATGCGGACTCGTATGCTATGGAAGTACTTCACTGCCAGCCTTTCTTTCGGGCGCGGCCTCGGATGCTTCGCATCCCCAGTTCACTCATTTGCCAGCCTTTGGTAATTTGGTCATAACTTCTTGTAGGAATATCCAAATGACAATCGGTTTGAAGCGTTAAAAACTAGACTCGAATATCGTTCATTAGGTTGTACATCATATAACTCCTTATATATATTAGATATTCTCGTCTAAAGTTAGGCCTTGTGCGTACTCATTTGAAACTTTAGTCTATAAAATAACATAAAATAAAAATATCGTATTATGACATAGTTTTGATTGATGAGATGAGAGGCGGTGTTAACGAGAGGTTGGAGGTTTGTAGACAGGCCATTGAGTCTACGGGTTTCATGCTGAGCAAGACTAAGACGGAGTACTTGGAGTGTAAGTTCAGCGTCGAGCCAAGGTAAGCGGGCATGGACGTGAAGCTTGAATCACAAGTCATCCCCAGTAGAGGCAGTTTCAAGGACCTTGGGTTGGTTATCCAGGGAGATGAGGAGATCGGCGAGGATGTCACAAATCATATTGGGGTGGGGTGGGGTGGATGAAGTAGAGGTTAGAATCTGGAGTCCTGTGTGACAAGAAAGTGCAACTGATACTCAAAGGTAAGTTTTATAAAGCAGTGGTTAGACCGACCATGGTGTATGGGGCTAAGTGTTGGCCAGTTAAGAACTGACATATCCAGAAAATGAAAGTAGCATATATGAGTATATTGAGGTGGATGTGCGGGCACACTAGGATAGATAAGATTAGGAATGATAATATCCGGGAGAAGGTGGGCGTGGCCTCATTTGACGTTAAGATTATACCTGTTAATCGGGCCGGGCTGACCCGTTTACAACCCGGTTCAGCCCGGTACTGTAGCGTGGGGGCGGGCTGGGACGGGTTGGGCGGGGAGCGGGTTTCAAACGAACAGTTTTTTGATACCGGTGCACCAGAACTCGTTAAGCCCGTTAACCCATTAACGGGTTGTTAACGGGTTGTTAACGGGCTACAGCCCGGTTCAGCCCGATTTTTAACATAAAATGGCCATTTCGGCCTACCCTCTTAAGAAAATAGCCCCCCACACCCCTAGTATTTGATAAATTATAATTTTAACCTTTTAAAAACTATAAATAGTCCTACTTCTTCTTCATGTTTCCTCACAATTCACTCTCTTACTACTCTAATTCTCTCTTGATATTATTGATTATTGTTATTAAATTCTCAATTACTTATTATTTCAAGTTTCATCAAATATTTAGTTTAGCCATTACAAAATTATTATTATCAAATATCAAGTATTCAAGTGAAGTGTGGTATCAAGTATCAACTATCAAGTATCGATCTATCAATTGAAGTTTGGTTTTTGATATCAAATTTAGTGCGGCATCCGGAATCCCGGTATACTCGTTCTATATCTTTCTCTTCTTTGGTGTATATTTATTTTATTATTTACAATTATTAATTTAATTTACATAATGGATATATTTAGAGCAGCCAAAAAAGCGTGCACTAGTAGAGGTGGTAGTAAGAAAACTTTCAAAAGATCAAGAGGTGGTGTTTGTTCTTCTAGTAGCTTTACACATATTTCTGAAAGTTCACGTGAAAATTTAAATGTAGATTATGAGGGATTTCAAGAAAATTATGGTATAGATGATGATTTAGATGATAATTTAGATGATATTCCATTTCCATCACCTGATAATCTTGAAACACCACCAGCTACACCTGGTAATGCTAGTCAAACTCAAAATATTAGGGGTGGAAGTCGTGCTAATACAAGTAGGCCTCCCCTCCCTATTAAGAAGAATCGAAGATTAAGAAGTAAGTGTTGGAATTTTTTTGACAGACTAGAAGAAGATAAAAATTATGTAAGATGTAGAATTTGTAAGGATATTTATAAACATGAGACCGGTAAGGGAGGTGGAACAGGTCAACTTCGTAGGTATATGGTAGACAACCACCCTCTTGATTGGGGAGTAGATGAGGAAGATGGGCAACAAAAACTTAACCCGGGTATTGGAGGGTTAATGGGTAAATACGATATTAAGAAAGATCGGGAAGAATTAGCTAAAATGATTGTTTTAGGTTGTTTACCTTTTAGTTTTGCTGCTTCACCATATCTTGTTACTTATATTCAAAGAATTTATAACCCTTTGGTCGTGCTGTAAATGGTAATGATTATTTGACTGTTACATGTCATTGGATAGATGGTAATTTTTGTATGCAAAAACGTATTATTGCTTTTAAATATGATGAAGATCAAAGTCATACTGGTGCATTTATAAGTAATACTATCCATGAAGTTGTTATATTTTATAATCTTGTAGAAAAAATTTTGTGTGTGTCATTTGATAATGCTTCTAACAACAATGCTGCTATTACAATATTAAAATTGCATCTACACCCACCACTTCCTGAAATATTTCATGTTAGATGTGCATGTCATATTTATAATTTGATTGTGAAGAGTGGCCTTGAATTATTTAGAGATGATATCACTTTAGTTAGAAGAGCTGTTGGTGTAATTCAAGGAAATAATAGAAGTGCTAGATTAAATGCATTTAAAGAAAAATGTCTACACTATGGACTAAAACTAAGACTCATGCCTGAAGAAATAGTTACTAGGTGGAATTATACTTATTTATTCTTAAAATGTTGTTATAAATATAGAATGCCTATAACTGAAGTTGTTAATTCTCATTGTACCGATCCTAGCCGTTTGTTAATATCTAGAACTTGGGATGTCATTGAAGATGTTGTAAAGTTTTTACAAAAATTTTATGTGGCTACACTTGAGTTTTCTGGAGCTTATTATCCTACTATTGCAAATGGTTTAGTTCATATTGCTGAAATTTCTCTTTTACTACATAATTTGAAGAAGAAAGAAGGATATACTTTTGTTGTTGAATCTATGCTAGATAAGTTTAAAAAATATTTTTATCCAATTCCCCCTATTTACCTGATTGGTGTTATTTTAAACCCTTCTATCAAAATGGCCACTTGTCGCCAATTAATCACTGCTTTTTATTATTATATGGATATTGGACCAACTGAAACTCCTGATATTGACACTTATATTTCTGATTTACACAAACATTTAGAAACATTATATAATTACTATGCTAACATTGTTGATGCTTCTTCTGCGGTAATGCAAATATTCCTTCAAGTTCAGTTTCAACATCTGGGACCAGTGCTTTGGATGATAATGATGGTGTTGAAGATTATTTGATTTGGTCTACAATATGGGAGCATTAACAAACCAGTAGCAGGAATATTGATGAACTTCAATTCTACTTGCAAAAGTCAGCAAAGCCCCGCACAAAGGAATTTCTACCACTGGGTTGGTGGAGGAGCAATTCAAATCAATTTCCTGTTCTTTCGGCCATGGCTCGAGACGTGCTAAATGTGTCAATTTCAACAGTCGCATCAGAGAGCGCATTTAGCCAAGCAAGGCAGGAACTAGGAGATACCCGTCATTCATTGGGTAGCAACGCTTTGGAAATTCTAGTGTGCTTCAGAGATTGGATAAGATCAGAACAACGAAATCAAGGGCGTGACGAGGTAGATGAAGCGGAGGACCAAGAAATTGGAGATATAATGATTTATGGTTCTGATTCAACCAATGCCGGAAATCAAGAACCTCATGTTGACATGGATGAACTTACAAAAATAATGCAAAATATATGATGTACTATTTGTTTTTTATAATTGTTGTAAACTTGTAATTTGCAAGTTCAAAAATAACAAAATCAAAAAAGAACTTGCAACTTAATTTGAAGTATTATATATTATTCAATAAAAATATCAAATGAAAGTCTTCGGAGCTTGATCCTTACATATAGGTCTTATTAAATAACTTTTTGTAGCCACTTACTTTCAAATTTTAATTTTAACATTATAAAATTTAAAATTTTAAACTTCAAAATTTAATTCTAAGCCTTAAAAGTTTGCAAACACTTAAGTATCAATAACATTGAATAAGAAAAATAAAATTTACTTTAAAAAAAAAAAAAATCACGGTCCGCTAACAACCCGCTAAGCCTGAACCCAGACGGACAAAAAAAACCCGAAAAAGTACAGCCCGCTAACAGCCCGCAACGTTAAACGGACGGGCTAATTTTTTTTGTGTCCAGCCCGTCCTAGCCCGCCCGTTAAACACCCTTAGTTAAGATGCAGGAAGCGAGGCTTAGATGGCTAGGGCACGTTCAGAGGAGAAGCCAAGATGTACCGGTGAGGAGGTGTGAGCGGCTGGCTTTGGAAGGCACAAGAAGAGGTAGAGAGCGGCCTAAGAAGTATTGAGGAGAGGTGATCAGGCAGGACATGTCGTGGCTTCATATTTCCGAGGACATGGCCCTTGATAGAAAGCTCTGAAGGTCGAGTATTAGGGTTGTAGGGTAGGAGGTAATTGCACCTATTTCTGCTTAGTAAATATGTGAGGCTAGTCGGATACGATTTTTATCTTAGACTGCTAGTAGTTAATGATGTGTTCTCACTACTTTTTTATTTTTCATAGTGTCGGGTCTATTTACTGGTTATTGCTATTGTTTTTCATATATTTTCTATTTTTTATGCTGTTATTATTGCTTTGGTTTCTGTTGATGATATAGATATTGTGTCTCTTTTCTCTTTTTGTCTTCTTGAGGCGAGGGATTTTCGAAAACAGCCTCTTTATTCCTTCGGGTTAGGGGTAAGGTCCGCGTACACACTACTTTTCTCATACCCCACTAGTAAAATTTTACTGGATCATTATTGTAGCATTCGATTCTTTTTATAGGATTGTCCATTTTATTTTTTGGATCCAATCAATTGCCTAAAAATATTATTTCAATTATTAGATTATCTTATTACTAGGACTTAGTGGTCTCTTTGTCAGGAGAAGTGGTCCAATCACCATTAGATCTCTCACTGAACTTCACAAAAAAATTGTATATCTTGATCAGATAAGACAAAATAGAATAGAGTATTATGACATTGTAGCAGCAATAAGTGTAAATTATCTACTTTCAACACTGTAAAGATCTTTATAAAAAATAAAGGTGTAGAGATACATAAACGAAAAGCATTTTAATTACAAAACAGAAATTTTGTTTACAAGTTACAAATGACCTTTGATTCTTGGCAACGACCAAAAGAATTTCCCCCAATAATAAACAAAGATAATTTGAATATACAGTTATCTGATTTTGATAATGTTAAAGAACTTATGGCCTGTGGAACCTTTTGCTGTCACCACACCCCATAATAGAAGTAGGCAATTTTCCAACCTTCTCAATCCCTTCTTCAAAAACAACTCCCATTCCCATGAAGAAATGTGACTCAATATGGCAATGAAAGGCCCAAACTCCTGGATTATCGGCCCGAAACCGCAGTGCAGTCCATCCATAAGGATGGACTGGGATTGTGTTCTTCATAATTGGGTTCACAAGGTTGTAATTCTTTGGGTCAATAGATTGGTTAAATTTGCCATTACCATAGCCCATGACCCAAAAGTCATGCCCATGTAAATGCCAAGGATGTGTCTCACTGTTATTGGGATTCATTGTGTTGGCATTTTGCAAAATGATGTCCACTGTTGTGTTGAATTTCAACCTGTAAATTGAGTTGCTAGTTGTGGCATTCACATTCGGCTGGACAATGGAAATGTCGTAATTCTCGTGGTTATAGTTGTCCGGTGGAGGGGTTTGCTCGAAAGTATGCAATAAGTTGTGCTTAAGGGCGATCAAATAAGGCGTATGGGGCATGTTGAATGATACATTATTGACAGACCAACGCACGAAACCATTAACCCTGTTTTGGGTATTAAGCATGACGATGACCCTGTCCGATGTTTTAGGAGGAGCGTGAATGAAATCCTTGTGGGATTTGATTGCAACACTCTGAGCCACCCTCGGGGCAACGTCGTTCCAATGGGGCCCCGGGGGTGGTACAGTAGGAGGGGTTCTCCTAGGATGGTTTGGGTAGTAATTAATAATGCCCAAACCATTAGGAGTGGAACTATTCCTGCTAACAATTTTGGTACTTGCCCAATAATTTCTTGAAGGATCTTGATCTGCTTTGATTATGACTGAGTATGTTTCTCCAGAATAAATGAAGAGTTTTTGTACCACAAATGGCTCTACATAGTGACCATCTGCCTCTACAACTGTCATATTATGCCCCTGCAATGCAAAATTCCATTAGTAACAAACTAATTTTATTTTTTAATTTTTTGAGTTGTTGATAGAGGGGAATTGTGATTTGTGAGAAAATTACCTCAATTTCAAAACTTAGAGCAGAAAGAGCAGTCAAGCTGCCAATTCTAAGCCTATAAGTCTTGCCAGGAATAACAATCATTGAATAAGGTGAACATTGAGGATTTGTAGCATTGCAAAGAGTAACATCTGTGTCTGGAGTAGAACAATTGAACCTTCCTCTTCCATGAATCAAGAGTGACTGAAACAGAAAAAGAAAATAATATTAGAAACATTATCAGAAAAATAGAGCAAAACATTATTGAATGTTACATAATTACCTGAGGTTCTCCAACCCAAACAAAAGGTAAAGAAGCAAGACCAGTAGCTTGTTCATAAGTACTCTTATGGTACCAATCAGTGAGAAGAATGTTTCTATCATAGTCATATGGAAATGGCTCTACAACTCCATTTGGAACTAATACTTTGATCATTCCTTGTAATCCTGCTTGTCTTTGCATACCATAATGAGCATGGTACAAATATGTTCCAGGCTGCACAAAATTTGCAAAAAAATTACTTAGAAAACTGATCTCACAATATATAATTCCATACTTAAAAATAAAATAAATTAACTTACCCTATCAACAACAAATTTGTAAACAAAAGTATCCCCTGGAACAACTGGACATTGTGTGATTCCTTCTGTTCCATCAGCCCATGGTGTTCCAATCTGCAATGAATATATAAAAGAGCTTTTTACATAAATATTATTTGTTTTTCTTAATCGGTATACATAGATTATGCCTTGATTATACATAGTTATGCATATATTATACATGAATAATACTTATATTACACATCCGCCCGCTATTTTTAGTTTAAACGGTTGGATGGACGGCTATTTAGGTTAATTTTTTTATATAAAAATTATTGTTTATTGATAAAACACTTAATAAAAAAATCAAAAGAAAATTGGATATTTACCTGTCTAATACCATGCCAATGGATAGCAAGATTTTCAGTTAACAAGCTATTTTTGACTTCAACAACAATAGTGTCACCTTGTTGAGCAACAATAGTAGGACCTGGAGTTTTACCATTGATGCTAATGGAAAGCTTCTTGAAACAATCTGGGGATTTGTATTCATATTTAACCTCCCATTTATGATGTCGAACTCGAGCTTCAACTGAAACAGCAGTTAAAATTAACAAGCATAGTACCAGAAAGTTTACCAAATGGCCTAGATGAAAATGCTCAACCATTGTGGATGAGCTTGAAAACAATTTGAACTAAGGTTTTAAAAGAAGCAAACAAGAGAGCTCTTTGTTCTGTTCTTCTTTTTTTTTTATGTTGATGATTTGCTGCTAAATATGTTGTGTAGTGTGTATCTATATATAGTTTCTTAATAGACTGGTCAATCAAAAATGGCAGCTTCTCTGACCAAGAGAACGTGGGAGTGAGCGATACTCGTTTTCTTCATTCTTGTTTTTGTCTTTTTTTAGTTGGGGGGTGGGGGGAGGGGGGGCTTGGATGAAGGGGCTAAGGGAGATATTTATTTTAATTTAAGGTCTTTGCTAATTGCAAATGTTGGAAATTTTCTTGGGTTATGGAAAGAAAGAGCAGTGAAGTTTCATTTGATTAAAAAAGTTCTAGTGGGACTGTGACATTTCGTTGAAGACATTTGACTTTTGTTAAGCTTAGGGCACATCAAATTCTCTTTTTTCCTTCTCTTTTAATAAAATGACTGTAATTTTGCACGAATAAACTCACTCACCTTATTGGTTTTAAGCTCAAACAAAGAACAGCTGTTGCTGTAGGCTGGCAATCAACTTAAAATTAGTTAATTTATGTCAAATTTTCACAATATAGAATATATGATTAGGATGTTGGGATTTTAAGCTTGTGTAGCTTAAAGATGGTGAATGAGAAATGGAGGAAAAATGAAATATTTGAGTTTCCCTTGGCAAAGTGACATTATCCCATATCGGAGGAAGAAAAGGCTTTTGATGAGTATATATATAATTGCTCTTCTTCTACCTCTTAAAGAGTTAAGAAGAAGGCAAGCCTCGCGCCGTCGTCGTCGTTCGCTCGGCTTCGGCTTCGGATTTTTCCTTTCAATTATTTAATTAATTAATTAAATAATTAATGAAAAATTCAATCCGGAATAAACCTATTCCAACAGCCATGGTTGTTTCTGAAAGGTTGCAAACTTTTTCAGAAACAATGCCAGCAACTCTATAAATAGAGTTTGAATCGCAGAATCTTTCCTTACGAAATTTTCTGAGCTTCTTCTTCTTCTTCTTCTTCTTCTTCTTCTGCACAAAAAAATTCCACTGTGTTTTACAGCCTTCGAGTGGCTCACTGTTCACCGGTGTTTTGGTACCAACACTCTGGTGAGTTAAATCGTTCTATCCTGGGAGGATATATTCCAGCACCTAGGGTACTTGAGGAGAATAATTTCCTTAAGGACACACTGTGTATTCATTGGGCTCGATTTATTCCTATACTGTTTTTTCCAGAATTTATTTAGTTAAACAAGTATTACTAACTTTCTGTTTTATTTTTTCACAAAGTTTAATTATTTATTACAGCAATACAGAATTATAACATAGGACATGCTCACCTAAGTTTGTGCTATACATTGCATCTCAACATACTTGGGACTAATTAAGACGTAGTAATTATTATTGTTATTTAAAAAAATGACTATGGTTTTCCTTTTGTGATCTTTACACAAATAGCTGGCTATATTCATTGTTTACTTTTTCTAATCATATACATAGTTTATATATTGATTATACACAATTATATATATATATATATATATAATACATAAATTATATATATATTATACTTTATATATAATACATAAATTATATATATATATATATATATATATATATATATATATATATATATATAATACATAAATTATATATATATTATACTTTCATCGGCTATTTTTAGTTTAAGCTATTGGATGAGTGACTATTTGGGTTAATTCTTCTTTCCTTTTCCATTGTATATAGCCAATCCTTTCTATAGTAGTTAGCTCATGTGGAGTTAGTTAGAAAGACTCCTTGTCTGTTGCTCCCTTTAATTTATTTTTACTCGTCGGCTATATTAAAAATATGTGTTTACCTTTATTTATTCATTTTAGCAAATAAAAAAAAAATTTATTTTACCTTTATCATTAATTACTCATTTCTCAAATCATTATCTAAGACCTTTTGAAATGATATCATTATTATAAATAAAATTGTAAAATATATACTTCCTTTATTTTTTTTAAAGAGAGTGCAAAATCAAAAATAGATATTTAAAAATTAATGAAATGAGTATTTGGTAAGAAAAATCTCATAGGATAAAAAAATATTGCGGTTTAATTTTTAACACAAAAATTATTTTAAAAAGGTAAAAAAATCAGGTTTTTAAAAGCTAGCTAAAGGTTTTAAATACTGGAAAGAGAGTAACTTTATAAAAACGAAAATGATGGGGCTGAATTATTCGTCTTGACCGCAACTTATGATCCTGTGATTATGCGTGAATGAAGTTGTTTGTGACTTTGTAAACCTTCAATTATTATTTATTTTCCTATTTGCAACTTTTGAATGAAGCATAGCAGAGAGCACATGGGGGGTCGAGAATTGTAAATTGATTTAAAAGGAAGATTTCCATATGAAACCGCGTTATCAAAGTCACCACATATACAGAACGTAAAGGATATCTTTTGTATATTATTTCTAAAATTATGGCCTAAAAAGTAAATATTTTATTCATGTCCACGAGATGTAAACTAAGATCCACCTAAGGAATGTAGCTTTTTCTTTTTTCCTTTTGGTCGTTGGTCCCTGATCTTTACCTTTTTTATATTCGTAGTGACGACAAAACAGGATTTGATCCTTACATTTTGTACTTATTAACTGAAATTAACGTGGGAAAAGAAAAAGAGCAGAATTTTAAGGTTTAGCCAGTGGAGGATTATTCTCCATCAACATTTTTTGGTGAAAACAATTAATTCGAAACTTTTTTTTTTTCATTAATTCGCAAAACATTAATTCTATTTGCGGATTACTTACACTTAGATCTCTGTTATTACCGGTTGTATCTCTTGATTCAGTTATCTTATTATTATGATGTTGTTATAGATTCTTGTTACGTATTTTTTTTTACTATATTTCTTTTCAACTATGTCGTGGATATACTTTTTCTGAGCCGAAGGTTTATCGAAAACAGACTCTCTACTTCCACAAAGTATTGGTAAAATTAGGGGCGGATTTATAGCCCATTATATGGAACATGTGAACCCATGATCTCTCCACCAAAGTAGGTATTTTGTGTACATATTTTCTAGAGTTGATCTAATATTATTAGCCGACACTCATGTTCCAAAGAGGCTAAATGATGCACTTGGTTGAATGTTGAGCTATTTACGTAGAGGAGTAGGGATCAATTCCCACTTAATATATACTTTCTTTTTTCTCCTTTCTTTAGTGGTACACCATGTTATCAAAATTCTAGATCCGCTTATGGGTAAAGTCCGCATACATAGTATCCTCCCCAAACCCTACTTGTGAGTTACACTAGATTTGTTATTGTTTTTATTATTATATCTTCTATTTTAAGCTATCAATACCACCAAAACTTATTGTTTATTGGTTTGGATAAAAGTTTATCATACAATAACATAAAAATAGCACGGGCCAGTTAGTTTTCGAACTGGTAATTAAAAAATAGCTAGCATTTGTGAAGTCATTGAAAAATAGTCATTGTTTTGCTGAAACACGAAAAGTTCCAGCAAAATATGCTGGATTTTGAAGCTCCTGCGTATAAACTTCCAGCATATTGTGTTGGAACTCCAGCACACGAAAAGTTCCAACATAATATGCGAGATTATGGATCTCCTGCATATAAACGTCCAATTTATTATGATGAAAGTTCAGCACATTATAAAATTCCAGCATATTATGTTGAAAGCTCATATATAAAAAAAAAAAATTAAATTTCAGCATATTATACTAGAATATTTTTGAATTTTTAAGGGTGTTTTTGTTTAGATTTTATTTTTACATAAAAAATGGCTAAATTTTGATTACTGTTGAAACTGCGGCTATTTTCCAATTACCAGTCGTAATGATGGTTATTTGTGATTTTTACCCCACAGTAACTATGGTTCGATTTTCACGAGCTCTCTTCCTCTTCCGTCGTGTAATATAAAATAAAGAAGTTATCTTTGAACATTTTTGGGCCTACAATTTGGAAGTCAACTCAACAGTCTAATTTTGATGGAATTATGCAGTTCATTCAGATATTAAATATTAAATGATTTACTTAATAACCAAAGCTAGATATTGGATTTTAAATAGGTGATTGTGCAAATCTACGTGTCTGCGTTTTTTATATCATTAGGGATATTAGTTAACAACCTAATTGACGTTTTTTAAATCCAATAACACCCTTCATCCAAAATAATTTTTCTCGTCCAGTTCATCCAAATTTGCTCTATGCTGACAAATGTTATCTATCTATTTTCTTTCTCTAGACATTCAAGCTTTTAGCATGTTCTATTTCTATTCATATTTTTGGAAGGGGTCAATGTTATCCTGCAATTATGATTCTCCAAAAAAAGGAAAATGCGATATGTTGGAGATCTTCAAAGATTATGAATATCTTCCCCTGTGATCATATTATAACGGAAAAAACGAAACTATGAAAATCGTCGTATACATCTTTTTGATGCTAAGAATATATTATGATCTGAACAATTCACCGTTCAGCTGTGTTTTTCTTGCTACTTTTTGTTTTACTTATTCATGGTCACATCTCACATGTTATTTTCTAACGTCATTTAAATCAACATGCACATGGTTTGAAAAACCCGTCCTTTGTAATCGATTAGATGGTTCGCTATACACATTTTTGTCTCATTCTTTCTTGAATATGCTTGGTAATTTCCCCCGGAAAATAATCATTATGACTGGATTGGTTTAAGCTAATTCTTTTAATATTGAAAATCACATTGGTTACAACCTTAATAGTTAACAAAGAACAATAGACGTTGAAATATATCAATATATCTACAATATAATGCACACGTTCCATTTATTTTATCCTAGTTTATTAGTTATTCGTTACAAAGAAAACTCGATCCGTAAATACCTAAACGCATGTTTTTTAAATTAATATATAGAATGGTTGTTGACCATGTACTATAAAGTATCAAGCCTCAGAATATATGTAATATATTGTATAGCATGCACAGGTAGAGATTTGGATTTTTGTGGATCATCGGACAAGTTACGTTCTTGTTGTAATTGAAAATTAATATGCCTAATTTAGAACTATGTGTTTACCGGAAAAATCAGATAACGTTAGATTTGTGGATGGTTCTAAGGATATGCGATACAATTTGATATAAATCGCGTAGAGAAATGAAAATATGTGTACTGTTGACTGTAAGAACGAAAATAATAAGCAAAAAGAATGAATAAGTAAAACAAGCACGAGGGGATAACTATTAATATAAGAAGTGATCTTTTTCTCCTTCTTTTCTAGCTTACAAGGATTCCCCTTTTATAGAAGAGGGTCATTACCAAAAAATAATAAAATAAAATATGTAGTGGAAGACCCATGATGACTTGTCTCTAACTTGATTCCCGCCAAGATTCTCTCTCTTGGTGTGGTTGCAACGGCTCTTGTCTGTGAGCTTAATACTAGCTCGAACTCGTTACTGGGTCGGGCCCTTCGGTCTTGGATCGAGTTCGACCTTCAAGATGGGCGCCGTGCATTTTCGACCTCGAAGCAGTGCCTTGCGGATCGATTCAGTCACGGGCTCGATAGGATTATCGAGCCGCCTCCTCAAGCGACCTTCGGGCTTGAGGTCCGTTAGTACCGACCTCAGAGCTCACTCCCAAAATCTCATTCTGACTTCTTAACACTCGAACTCGATCGAACGTAGGAAGGCCGAAATCTATTTCGACCGTATACAGATAGTCCCCTCATTTCTCGAAAAAAGGATGTGGTGGGAAACGATATGATTTCCCAGCAGCTCGATCAGATATACACTGATGTTTTTATTTGATGATTTTCCAGCAGCTCGATCAGATTTACACTGATGTTTTTATCTATCCCGACCATGACGTATGTAATGCTCGATCATCTTATGCGTCTTTATAGTCCCCGACTTTATCGAGGATACCCGAATTTTTTCTTCCCCGGTGGGAATTGCCAGTTACCTTCAGTCCTTGGTGACCAGAGAAGATTAATCAGTGATGAATGTGGAGGGGCTTCCTGTCTTTTCAACGAGGCCCAACATGCTTCGAATCGGATAACTTCTGATGACGTTTTCGCTGCTTCTGTAAAAAAATTTGTAAATACAAATCTTTCTTCTTTTTTTTTTTGAAGAGAAATGGCCTTTCAAACTAAATAGACAGTTTGAATTTAAATCTATGTTGCCTTCAGGCCTCGTGGGTAGTCCCCTTTGCTTTATCGAGCTCGAGCGTCCTTCAGCTTAAATAGTCAAGTGTTTGTTTTAATTCGAAGAAATGAGTAGTTTTGCTCGAAATAATGTAGCCCGTAGGCATAATAGTCGAGCGAGTGATGGCCCGAACTCGAAATAAAGGTAGCCCATAGGCTTAGCAATCGAATGAATGATTCGAACTCGATGTAATGTAGCCCGTAGGCTTAATGGTCGAGTGAGTGATTGCTCGAACTCGAAATAAAAGTATCCTGTAGGCTTGGCAATCGAGTGAATGATTCGAACTCGATGCAATATAGCCCGTAGGCGTAATGGTCGAGTGAGTGATTGCTGGAACTCGAAATAAAGGTAGCCCGTAGGCTTGGCAATCGATCGAATGATTCGGACTCGATCTTGTTTGCATAATAAATCTTGAACATAGAATATCAGTAAAGAAGAAAGCTTTCTTTGCAGATCATTACACATGGGTTCATGTTTTGCGTCAGGGCTCGGGCCAGCTATATAAGCATGGTTCGTTTTGACCGTTTGGCCCTTACAACGTTTCCCGTTGAGACACTGTTTGTCATGAAATAACGAAGTAACTTCCTTTGCACCGAACTTGATAATCATCACAGATGCGTTCAATGATAAAGCCCCCTGTGTACGAGGTTGATTTTAAAGAGGCCTCGGATACTCAACAGTAGTATCGTTTCTGCTATATGGCTAGTATCGATCTCTGGTCGACTTTTGCTTTTTCGTAATGGTCCTAGAAGTCAACTGGTCATCTTCGACTCTTATTTTGGATTGATATCGATTGTGCACATCGGTCCAAGTAATAGCTGGGTACTCGATCAGATTTTGCTTCAGCCGCCGCGAAGCCCTCGAGCTCCGCTCATTTAGACCTTGAGTGAAAGCTTGAACAACCCAATCGTCTGTGACTGGTGGCAGATCCATTCGTTTTATTTGAAAACGAGCTACGAACTCCCTTAGCATCTCGTTATCCTTTTGCATTACCTTGAACAGGTCCGGCTTTCTGATTTCGACCTTTATGGCTCCGGCATGAGCTTTTATGAAGTAATCTGCAAGCATAGCAAAAGAATCAATGGAGTTAGATGGTAAATTATGATACCATATCATTGCCCCTTTTGACAGGGTTTCACCGAATTTTTTTAATAATACAGATTCGATCTCATCATCTTCCAAATTATTTCCCTTGATGGCACACGTGTAAGTAGTGATGTGCTCGTTGGGATCGGTCGTTCCATTATATTTGGGTATTTCGGGCATACGAAATTTTTTGGGGATTGATTTTGGGGCTGCACTCGAGGGAAAAGGCTTTTGAATGAATTTTTTCGAATCTAGCCCTTTTATCATTGGTGGAGCCCCCGGGATCTGGTCGACCCCTGGAATTATATGTTTCTACTTTTTTATCGTTGGTTTCGACTCATTTGTGAGTTCCTCGAGCAATTTAGTAATTTCGGGAGTAGTCCCCGATTCTTGCTCATTTGGCTTCTCTATGGCTGATTCCGTTCTGTGGGTGACTTCTCGAAGCGGATTGGGCTCCGGCCTGCTTTGTACCTGAGTTTGGCTCTGCAACTGAGCTATCGCTATTTGCTGGGCTTGCAACATCTCGAAGATCATCTGTAAGCTGACTCCGATCTCCTCCACGTTATAGGTGTCTCGAGCTACGGATCGAGTACCACCCTGAATGCTCATTTCCGGTTCGGAACGCTGATTCGCCTCTAGAGCTATTTGTGAATTGACATCCAATGATACTTCGGCTCGAATTTCGGGTGCTTCGATTCGAGCCTCAGCGCCTTCATCGAGTGGCCTTCCGGCCCCGGGTGCCAAGTTATTGGTTTCATCTTGAAGGCCGGCTTCGTGGTCGATAGGTGAAGCTATTGCTGATTTGAAGTTGCAAGTTGGCGTGTACTTTAGGTTCATATCAAACGATCACTGTTACCCTTAGCCCCACGGTGGGCGCCAAACTGTTTACCGAAAAAATTGGATAACGTTAGATTTGTGGATGGTTCTAAGGATATGCGATACAATTTGATATAAATCGCGTAGAGAAATGGAAATATGTGTATTGTTGACTGTAAGAACGAAAATAATAAGCAAAAAGAATGAATAAGTAAAACAAGCACGAGGGGATAACTATCAATATAAGAAGTGATCTTTTTCTCCTTTTTTTCTAGCTTACAAGGATTCCCCTTTTATAGAAGAGGGTCATTACCAAAAAATAATAAAATAAAACATGTAGTGGAAGACCCATGATGACTTGTCTCTTCCTTGATTCCCGCTAAGATTCTCTCTCATGGTGTGGTTGCAACGGCTCTTGTCTGTGAGCTCGATACTAGCTCGAACTCGTTACTGGGTCGGACCCTTCGGTCTTGGATCGAGTTCGACCTTCGAGATGGGCGTCGCGCATTTCCGACCTCGAAGCAGTGTCTTGCGGATCGATTCAGTCACGGGCTCGATAGGATTATCGAGCCGCCTCCTCAAGCGACCTTCGGGCTCGAGGTTCGTTAGTACCGACCTCAGAGCTCACTCCCAAAATCTCATTCTGACTTTTTAACACTCGAACTCGATCGAACGTAGGAAGGCCGAAATCTATTTCGACCGTATACACTATGCATAATAACGAACTTGTAAAATAAACCTATCATATAGTTCAAGCAGGAAAAAACTTATAAGTGAATCACTAGAATCATTTTGATGTAATTAAAAGATTTTGCGAAAATTATTGTTCAATTCAATGATCTAAAAGTCGGAGATATATACTTTATTATATGGACTATGTAACACGGCTTAGCTGCTGTCAAGCATTTTGATTAATTCAAAGTCTTGATCCAGATTTTAAAGCAACGTTGAGGATTCAAACGCAAGCTCTTTTCGTTGAAAATGTTGATTTCTCTGCCTGTGTAAAGTTTTTAAGAAGTCCAACAAAGTTCGCAGGAAAATATGTACTTCAACAAGATATTTTCTGAAAAAGACGAAGATTGAGCCTAACTTGTTTCAGGTTACAATTTTTTTTGAAGACAGAAACCTCATTTGATGATACAATTATGGAGAGCTTTAAAATTTGTGTAGTTTAACATAAATCTTTCAAAAAGTTATAGGGTAACGTGTCAAGTTACTTTAGTGATTTCAGTTAGAGGCGGAACTAGAGTTCTAGTTACGGGTTCGGCAAAACGCAATAAATTTGACCAAAACTCAATATCTAATTAAGATATTCATTGAATATATATTATAAATAATTTATCTAAATTAAAATACAATAGCTACCTTTTTTAGAATCTAAAATCTATAAACTCAATATTTTGAATCCACCTCTGATAGCAGCAAAGTGGATTAGTTAAAGAATACAAAATGATACTATCAAATTAAACTCATCTAAATTTATATTCATAGGCACATGATGCACAAATGTGCGTAACAAAATGTTAGTTTTGGTCTCACTTATTAATTGTTACACTCCCTAGGGACGCATTCTTCCTGTGTAGTTATAGCAACCAAAAAAAAAAGGAAAAATAAAATATAAAAGCAAAAGACCCAAATATGCACTCATGTAATTTAAATGGTAGAAATATTTTCAGGAAAATTAGTATTTCAGAAAATTGAGATTGAAATTCACCATGGAATTGCATCGTTTTAACTGAACTAAAACGTTATTTATCAACACAGGAAATTCTTTTGTTTTTCGGCCAAGGCAATAGGATTCTTATCAATACCAACCGGGTAGTGAAATGATAAACCACATACAATATAATTAAAGTGAGAGTATAAATTAGCTGATATGATCCTGGATAGTCCGGGCAAAACGGACAATATTGAGAATGACCCCATATTATCTAGTAGACTGTTGACCCACTCCAAGTCAAAGAACCTCCCAGGGATGCACGCTAAGGAGGTGCATGATCTTCAACAATTGACGAGAAGATGTTTGGAGAGTTACTTGGAGGATTCATACAAAGAATACCATGTTTGAAGTTTTGAGAATTGAAGAATCAAGACCCCAAATCAAACTGTGTGACACGATTTCACCAACCGTTGGCTACGGTTCAAGAAGGGCCTGAAAAGCTGAAGAAAATAAGCTTCTGAAATTCGTCACGGTTCAGCTGTGTGTTACGGTTGGGGTTACAGTTGAGGCTATGGTTTGGCCTAATGAGTTTTTTTGGGACATTAACTTTGAAACTTTTCCTATTTTATCCATTGGGTATTTATACAGCCTAGGGTTATTTCATTAGGAACCTAGCATATTTTGACACAAGAAAAGTCTTGAGAGAAATTTGGAACCTCTTGGTTCAAGTTCGACTTGGGATTACCTGTTTTCAAGACTTGGGTTCTTAAGGGTAATCTTCTTCTCCCTTCTTTATATCTAGGGTTTCTAATTTTTCGTTCTTGGGAGGCGATCGGATAGTATTTCGATTGTTGCTTGAGCGTTCACTTAGGGTTCTAGATTTTCTTCTATACTTCATTATCCAGACTACTTTGATCATCTTAATCAAACCTATCATTAGTTTTACTTTAATTATTATTATTTTCATATTCCGTTATTTTGTTTATCTCGGATCGTATCAATTGGTATCAAAGTGAAGGCTCGGGTATTGTTCTAACAAACTCACGTTTCCAGTTTTGAAATCAAGATCCAAATTAGGAAAAAAAAAAAGTATATTTCTTATTTTCGACTAAAACCTAGTCGAGTTGATTAAAAAAAATTGTTCTTGAGTTTCAAAAAAAAATTAGAAAGGAAATTATTGAAGTGTTCTTATTGATTGTTAGGGAAAGACTACTTTTGGATAAGAAAGATTCATTGGGGATTCTTGTTAAGAAAGAGCTAGTGCTAGTTCGCATTAAATCGTTCTTAATATTTGAAACTGACTATTTTTTTGTGCCAATTCGTTTGTGCTTTTCTCGTTATTTTTGTAGAAATTTCTTAGCCCCCGTCCTTAGTTTTTGAAAGTCCATTCTTGATTATATAAACCCCACTCTTAAACTACTTTCAAGAAAACTCATTCTTGGATATGTGATTTGTGAGTTGAGCTCGAATATTGAGAATTTTCAAGGAGTGAGGCAGAGATTATACATGAGTGAAAAGTGAAAACTCATAAATGTGAGATAAAACACAGGAGGCTGAGTGGGTTTGTTTGAATCAATAATTTTTCCTATAAGCATGTCTTTTGCAGATTTAAGCGATTTGGATGAAAGAATGTTTGAATATAGTGATGACGAATGTGGAGATTCCTATGACGAATGTTTGAATCATGATGACGATGTGTATTCCTTGTCATGATTCAAGTGAATACCCAAGTGATGACGAAATATGGTATGTTTCTTATCGTGATTCATATGGTTATGATTCGTACGAGTATATTACTAACAAGTATGATAACCATCATGTTAGTCATGGGAGATATGGAGTTGAATGAAGGAACATGAAAGAAAAACATGGAAAAATATTTTACAAGGGTAGTGAGGTAAATTTGATCCTTGAAAACTATAAGATATCGATACTATTCTTTGAAGGAATTCATGATCCGAATGCCTACCTTAATTGGGAGAGCAAGGTGGACGATATCTTTGCATCTTATCCATTTTCGGAAAGTAAAAGATTGGAGCTGGTTACTAAAGCACTTCATGGGAATGCTTCTTTATGGTGGTACAGTCGTAAAACTACCTCTAAAAGCACTTCTTGTCCATCCATTGAGACTTGGGATACAATGAAGTTTTTTTTGACAAGCAAGTTTGCACCTTTGAGTTTAAAAGATATGAGGCACAAGAAGAATGAGACTTCCACGAAGGAAAAATCTATTTCTTTTAATTACCCAAGAACATCAAAGTATGGAAGCCTTCCAAAAGGAGAGCTTCTAACGAAAAAGTCTTCTTCATATTTAACTTCATTTGCAACAAACAAAAGTGAGCAAGCGAGACAAAAGAAAGAGAGGAGTAAGGGGAGTTACAATTCACAATTTAATAGAGGCAAAAGAAAATATTGAGAGGAGTAACGTGAGAAAGATGTCAAAAGAGAAAAAAAAATCGAGTGAAAGTGGGGGAGAGAATGTTGCAAAAGAAAGTTTAAGTGAAAATACTTCTTGTCTTAATTTTGGAGGAAACCATGGAAGATGCCACTATTTCTAATGGTGAGAGAAAGCCAGATGATATAACATTCAAACATAATGATCCATTCTTAAGCGTAAGAAACAAAGGTAAAGAAGAACTTCTGGGAATAACTCGAGGTATAATGACTAATCATAACTCTTTTTCTTTGAGAAAATTTGATTCTCGTATAAGTGCTTGTATTAGATATGATTCTTGTGAGCCTAGTGAATCTTTACTTTTTATCACAAATCATGAAGTTTGTTGTGATGATTCACTAGTTGAGCTCAATAGTCGAGATAACAATCACTCATATGAGTCTAAACTCGATGGTCTTATGTAGGGTGGCCTTGTGAATAATTTATTTGAAAGAGAAGGGAAAGTTGAATGTGCATCTTATTTTGAGGGGATTGATGCTTTAAGTGGAGACATTACTCAAAGTACTAATGTCCATGACTTTGTTGATTATTTGTTTCAAC
This sequence comes from Nicotiana tomentosiformis, assembly GCF_000390325.3. NCBI lineage: Eukaryota > Viridiplantae > Streptophyta > Magnoliopsida > Solanales > Solanaceae > Nicotiana > Nicotiana tomentosiformis. Next base: position 106,604,818 of record NC_090816.1, on the reverse strand, counting down.
TTCATAGAAATGATTGTGTTATTGAACGAACTTCCTTAATGAGTGAGTTTAAACTTGTTGATTCTTCTTCTCATGAGAATAATATGATGCAATGTGATGAGAGCAAGGTACAAGAAAAGTTGAATGAGAAACGTAAATAGAGCTCGAGGGAGCATGAACCTTCTTTATGTATTAATTCATTAACTATTTCTTGTTTTAGTATTATTTCTCCCTTTATAGAGGAATTTTAAAAGGATTATGAGGAAAAGGACAATGATGAGAATGCGAATGATCAAGTTAAGGCGTATTATTCTAAGCCCTTATGGGATGAGGAAATAAAACAACAGGTTACCAATAAGAAAAATGAGGCTCGTAGATATTTTGGTTACTTAGATACTGTCACACCCCGACCTCAGGGAGCGTGACCGGCGCTCAACAGAGTTACCCCGGTCGAGCAAGCCTGCACAGTGTCGTCTACCCAACTCATCCACAAATAAAGAGAAGAATGCATTTCATTAACTAATTAGTAAGAAGTCATGTGAACAACACTATTTCATTTCCATTAGTTACGTCCTTAACAAATGTTCAAAAGAGTACATTGTACAATTATGGTTAAAATGGAACAGATGATACAACTACAATATTTTTAGCTTTAACTTTTCCAAAAACAGATATAACCCACACTATGTCTACGGAGCCTCTAACATGAACAAAAGAGTGATATGACATTGTCGGCAGCAAGGCCCCGGCTATACCTCAAAACGCTATGTGCAAAGGATAAAAGATACAGGACCCCAAAATGAAGTGGGGCTCACCAAATCAGCTAAGGAGAGGGTGTCCTGCTATCACTGATCAATACCACCTGCTATGGAACTACCTGTATCTATTAAAGATGTAGTGCCCCTGGCAAAAGGGACGTTAGTATATATGGAATAGTACTAGTATGTAAAACTAAACATCCTCTCAATAGAACGAGCAACAACAAAAGGAGAATAAAACATGATATCAATAAGAGACTCAAACGGTATCAAAGTATCAAATTAAGGGAAACGTAAATTTCAAGTAGGTTTCAGTAATTTAAGTTGGGAGATCTTTAGCACCGATACACCACCGTATTTTAGCGTGGAGTCCGATCTCAGCCCAACCGGCCAAGCCGTCTCACCCCGAGACGTACTCTCACAATACCACCATGTGCGCGGCATGGCATCCGATCTCAGCCCGATCGGCTAAGCCGTCTCACCACAATGTCATGTGGATCGACATCACATCACATCTCACTAGAAATAATCTCATCCCATTTAAGGGGAAAACATATCAAGAAGTCAATCTCAACCCATAAAAGGGGAAACAATCCCATCTCATTAACACAGGGATTTACCCTCAGTCACTCCTACACCGACACGCGTAGTTTCGGGGTTAGGTTGTTATGACCTACCCTTCCTCGGTGGCTACACAATACTCCCAAGGCATTTATTATTAAAAGTATTTACCACTCAATTCATATTCTTTTACATGTCATTCATTTTATTGGCATTATTGACCATAACGCAATATCATTCTTGATACATTGGTCGTACTTCATAATTCAAGCTCACTATTCCATTTTCAATCATTATCATGGATAATCAACAACAAGACCTTTCAAAGTAAGACTTTAAACACATACTTGAGCAAATTAGGGTCTTAGGCACATATGATCTCTTATACAATTTGATGTGATCACTTTCATTTGGACTTAACTTGAAGTCACAACATTTTACATACTCATACTTCAAATACTCTCCCAGGGAATAGCACAATATGATAAGAACATTCCGAAACATATTTGAACATATTCATATATATACATTATCCGACGCCAAACTTATTCAGAAAAGTCAATTCATAATGGACAACTTGGGATTTACCAGATCATTGTGGGAATTTAATTCTAAGAGAGGAGTTTAGCCAATATACCTTGCCTCTAACTTTCTAATTTACTATAATATTCTGGAGATTCTAGCCACTTCGATCTATTGAGATATAGCAAAATTGAACATAAATTAGGAAGGAGTTTATAATTCTAACTCACTTGAGCATTTTACCAAACACTAGGAGTGCATTAAGGTTTTAAGGTCCTCATATGGTAGATTCTTCCACCTCACTACCCAACGTTCACCCAAAAGAGCTCAACAATCTTCCCACTACCCTAGATGGTACATGCATATAAAATAAACAACTCTCAGACCCAAGAATTTCTTTACTAATTACCCATTTTTAGTTAAATTCTGAAATTAAGGGTTAGAGTGTAGAATCTTACCTTTTGGTTGAAGACCTTATGAGTTACCCTACAGAAATCTTCAAGGTTTGAACAAAGATTGATGAACAAATGACTTAGAACCCCCCATTCCCACTCTAGACCACTTTCATCTCTCTCTAAAATGTGAGTTTGAATCTTCTAAAATGACCCTTAACATTGTTTTATAAGAATGGGGTCAGGTTTATAAAATCAGAAAAATAAAGCTCCAAAACATGATCTGCAAAATGGGCTGCGAAACGGCCCTCCGGAACTAGGCAATTCTGACATACTCTGTGGTCCGCATACCTGTGCTGCAGTCGCATAATGCGCCGCAGAACCTCCCTCCGGAAAATTTTCATGTCGGATCCGCAGTCGATGTGCTGCCCGCGAAATAGTTTTACGATCGCATAATGACCGCACAATATCACCCAAACTTTGCCTAGTTTTCTGCTTTATTCTGCGACCATTCTACGGCCGCATAGTGGGCCGCATAAATGCCTTTTTCTGCCAAAAATTTTCCTTCACTCCCCAGCGCATTATTCAACCCAAAAAGTTTGTACTATATTCGTCAACACATAAGCCTACTTCGGCACTACGAAACCCCAAGTTTCAGGTAAAATATTTACGGGGCCTTACATAACACGAGGATTGAGTTGAAAAAAATATATAATGGCTCAAGTTTAGAGAAGAATGTCAAGACTAAAGACTGCAAAGATGAAAAGGGAAGTAAACCATTTAAAATTACTTCTAGTGTTTATATCTTTACCTGTTTAGTTCTAATTTTGATGAGTCATTCTCTTTAGCTTATGCCAAGAGATCTATATTGAAACTATAGTTAGATCCTTTTGAGGATTGGCATGATATTTATTTAGGACCTAGAGATTCTATCATTAGGAAGAGGGATTTATGTAATTATCTCTTTAATGCATTAGCTTCATATAGTATACATCATATGTATAATGTATCTAAGAGATATTTTAATCATATGTATCTAGGTTGGTACAAATTTTATAGGGATGATGGTGTCTATATGCTTTCTAGGGGAGTATACATACTTTGTAGGTGTAATTGGGTTAAGTGGATGCATGGACACTATCTTATATTTCTTTCACCAAATAAGTGTTGTATATCATGTAAGTTCTACATCTTATTGTGGTTCTTCTGTGTTGTAGGCCAAGATTCGAGGACGAATCTTTTTTTAAGAGTGGGAGCATGATATGATCCTGGATAGTCCGGGCAAAACGAAAAATATTTAAAATTATCCCAAATTATCTAGTGGACCGTTGACCCGATCCAAGTCCAAGAACGTCCAAGGGATACACGCTAAGGAACTGTATGATCTTCAATGATTGACTAGAAGATGTTTGGATAGTTACTTGGAGGATTCATGCAAAGAATATCATGTTTGGAGTCTTGAGAATTGAAGAATCAATACTCCAAGTCAAACCGTGTGACACGGTTTCACCAACTGTTGGCTACGGTTCAAGAGGAGCCTGAAGAGCTGAAGAAAATAAGCTTATGGAATTCATCACGGTTCAGTTGTGTGTTACGGTTGGGGTTACAGTTGAGGCTACGGCTTGGCCTGGCGAGTTATTTTGGGACATTAACTTTGAAACTTTTTCTATTTTACCCATTAGGTATTTATAACAGCCTAGGGCAATTTCATTAGGAACTTAGCATATTTTGATACAAGAAAACTCTTGAGAGAGATTTGGAACCTCTTGGTTCGAGTTCGACTTGGGATTACCTGTTTTCAAGACTTGGGTTCTTGAGGGTAATATTCTCCTTTCTTTATATCTAGGGTTTCTAATTTATCGTTCTTGGAGGCGATCGGATAATATTTTGATTGTTGCTTAAGACGTTCACTTAGGGTTCTAGATTTCCTTTTATACTTCATTATTCATACTACTTTGATTATTTAATCAAACCTATCATTAGTTTTGCTTTAATTATTATTATTTGCATATTCCGTTATTTTATTTATCTCGAATCGTATCATTAACACGTAGTAATATACACACGTACCTAAGATTTGAATTCAAGATCTTCTCATTTTAGGTCTTAATTAACCCCGGCTACTTAAGAGAATACAATTCCATGTAAATTAATTGCGGTCATACAAAACAAAATCCGGTGCTTTTCTTTTTAAAATTCAGATCCAAGAATAGGTAGTCATGAGATAGGTAAACATTGCACGGGGCACCCTATTTGGTCGCCCCCATTTAATCTATACCTAATTTTAAAAAATATTTTAACTTGTACTCACTTTTTAAATAATTTCAGGCTTCTTTCTCCTCCTTCGTTTTCTTCTTCTCCTCCTCCTCCTCCCCCTTCTTCTTCTTCTTCTTCTTCTTCTTCTTCGGGTGGCAGTGATTTTATATGGTGGTTGTGAACATATTTTAATATAATTTATGATGTTTTACAATGGTGAGCTATTATGACGCTTTATTTTTTACTATTGCTTAGGGTTTCTTCTTTTTCTTTTTCTTAATTACAAAATTGGTTCATTAGATTTATTGTTGTTTTGACAAATTGATGATTGAGGTTTGTTCCTGGTGACATTTGGAGGTTATGTTTTAAATTTGAGCTCATTTAGAGTAGATTCAGACATTAAATCGTATATTGGATTGTTATAATTCAAAGAACAAATTTCTGTTTCTGGGCAATTTGCACTTCAGGCCTATTTGGCCTTAAGTGCATAAAAATATTGGTTGCACTTCAGACCTTTTGGCCTTAAGTGCATATAAAGTGCAATTTTTCACTTCAGATTTATTGGCCTTAAGTATAGCAAAACGTTTGTTGCACTTCAAACCTTTTGGCTTTAAGTGCATCTGAAGTGTAATTTTTCACTTCAGACTTATTGGCCTCAAGTGTAGCAAAACGTTTATTGCACTTCAGACCTTTTGGCCTTAAGTGCATCTGAAGTGCAATTTTTCACTTCAGGCTTATTGGCCTTAAGTACATGAAACCATTGGTTACACTTTAGACATATTTGGCTTTAAGTGCATTTGAAGTGCAAATTTTCAATTCAGACTTATTGGCCTTAAGTGAATGAAAACGTTTGTTGAACTTCAGACTTTTTGGCCTTAAATGCATCTGAAGTACAATTTTTCACTTCAGACTTATTGGACTTAAGTGCATCTGAAGTGCAGTTTTTTACTTCAGACTTATTAGCCTTAAGTGCATGAAACCATTGGTTACACTTCAGACCTATTTGGCCTTAAGTGCATTTGAAGTGTAATTTTTTCACTTCACACTAATTTTTATTGACTTCAGACCCGATAAGTTTGAAGTTGATCGTAAAGTGGGTACGCTTGCAAACTTTTTTGCGAAATGGGTATAAGGGCATCTCCAACCTTTACCCCTATTTTGGTCCCCAAAATGAGGATTTTCCTATTTTTGGGACAACTTACTCCAACCATTCCCCAATTTTTCCCCCAAAAGAGAATATTTTTTTTTATATTCTTCTCTCTCTTCTATATTATATAATTATCTTTCATTTCAATTTTTATTTTTTAAATTCCATTAAACAAATTCCATCTTTTACTTTTATTAATTTGTAATTTCCATTAAAACAATTCCATAAAAATTTAAATAATATAATTTGTAAGCAATTATTATAGATTAACTAATAATTCAAATAAAAGTGAAATCATTGTGATACAAGATTAGTTAAATATATATTACATAACGATAAAATTCATTCAAAATACTACATAAATATTCAACTTCAACCTCTAGTATTCTCCCATAAATTATCTATTAATGCATTACGAAGTGCAAAATGAGCATCTTTGTCCTTAATTCTTCTATGTCGAGCTAAAAATTCTTGAAATCGTTGATTTTCATCTACTGCCATTTCTACTGTTGGAGGTAGACCTTCCAAATCATCTTGAATTGGTGCATTAAGATCACGCTCATTCTCGATTATCATGTTGTGTAGTATAGTACATGTAGTCATTATATCATGTAGCACTTCTTTTTGCTAAAAACGTGAGGGTCATGCAACAATTGCAAAACGTTGTTACAAAACTCTGAATGCACGTTCAACATCTTTTCGACATGATTCTTATTTCATTGCAAAATATTTCTTCTTTGCCGAACGTGGCTCACGAATAGTTTGCTTACAAGGGTTGACCATTTTGGATGTATACCGTCACCTAAACAATAACCCTATTATATTCTTGTCCTTGAATAACATAATGGGTGGGAGGAGCAGTACCTGCAGCAAGATCGGAAAATAAATGTGATGATTCTAATGGATGCGGATGTGGATGTGGATTCTATTGTCGATCCGACTCGTCGTGAATTTATACGACAAGAACAAAAATGAATAATGTATAAAAGAAGTCAACAATATCCACACTCACAACCACAACAATCTTCGGCTCCATTCACTCAATACTATAATGATTTTGGTGTATCTAGAAATGACATACCTCCCTACTAAGTTATTATGCTATTTACCGTGGTTTCAATTTTTATGTATTTTAATTTAATGTATTTTCAATTTTCATAGATTTCCAATTTTTATTTAATGTATTTTTAATTTTTACTTTTTAATTTTAGCAACATCTAATATTTTATATTCGCACATTTCAATTTTAGCAACATCTAATATTTTATATTTGCACCACTCATTTTTTGAGATGATTATATATTTTTTGTACAATTATAACTTATAATAAAATTAACTTATAATTTTACATAAAAATAATAAATGCACGAAAATTAATTTATCAAAATTATACGCCAAAGTTAAGATGTAAAATTAATATTATAAAGATATTACATAAACATAATTAGGTATATATAAAGAGATTAATTAAAAAGAGTTAAATAATAAAATAATAATAAAATATGCATGAATAGTAATGGGGGAGATGAATAGTGTACCCCATATTTTGAGGAACACAATTTATCCCCTATTTTGGGGACAAAAATGGGGGAGGGTTGGAGCTTCATTATGGCAAAAATTGTCCCCATTATGGGAAAATGGGAGAGGGTTGGAGATGGCCTAAGTTCAATTGTGACCCCAAAATCGTGTATAGATGCAAAAGCCCCATGAGATAGTGGAGTGGCAAAGATCACTTTTAGATCACGACCCAAATTATTTATATTCGGTAGCCGTAATATATATATATATATATATATATATATATATATATATATAGTGTGATTTTCCCTAAAATTTGTCTTAAGTTTTGCGAGTGTCAAGTTGTTAGGATTGAAGACATATATAACTTCAAATTGCGTTTAAGTCTTTGTTCTTTTAAATATTTCAATATGAATTGGTCCTTAAAAGCCAAGTCATTGTCTATAAGGCCTAAAATCATAGTAGAATTTTTTAATAGGGTCAAATACATTGTTGATAAGGTTGGGATATATAAAAAAGTTTCTCTTACCTTACCTTCTTGGACATTGTATAAAGTCAACTATAAGTTAAAGACTGGTCAAATTATTTACTAAATCAAGTAAACTTTTACCTAGTAAAACTGATGACAAGTGACAACCTGTACTTTCTTTTCCAATGCGCATTGTCCACACAACAAGTAAGTTGCAGAGTTGAAGAATTGAAGAAATAAGTTAGAAAGTTCTTAAACGAATGGTTCCTGCGGAAGGGACATTTGATTATGGGAACATTGAGATTCACGCAATTGAGGAGATATTATATATACTATCTTTTAAAGTGAATTATTTTTCTTTCTTTCTTTTTTAAATCTTTGATTATGGTTGGGGGAAATGAATAAGCTATATAAAAAGCAAAAATATCACTAAGGACTTTAGCAATTAAAGAAGAAAATTTAGAATTATACAAAAAGAAAAAGCAATTGTTATACTTCAATGGAGGAACTTATAAAGAGGAAGAAATGAAAGAATAGTCATTAGGAATATGAACAAAAAAAGGAAAATGTTGATTAGGAGTCCTTTTTACCGTTATAGTTAATTAGGTAGCCCTTTTTATCCACCCTCACGCGCTAAAAACCATTTGAGATCACTTTCTGTGCCATGTGCAGTCTAAGGGGTTTTTTAAATTCACTTATCCTAGTGTAGGGGAGTAATTCGAACCCGAGATAGTTTGGGGAGGAAACTAATAATTCACGACAAGTTTAGGGGGGGTTTAAGGTATTTTGCCTTTTTTTTTTTACATTGAATTTTCAAAATAACCCAAAAATGGAGTAGATTATAAATATTTTAGGAATACTTATAATAATCTATACTACTATAAAAGCATGAAGCTCTTTTTTAAAAAGTCAAATTACTTTAATACCCCTCACAACATAAATAAACTACTAATTCTTTACTTATTTGTTTTTTTTAAAAAAACTTAAGCCTCCAAACAGCCACAACCATTTCAAACCTCTTGCTCCTTCAGTCACAGCTCACAACTCGGGGTGTTTATAAAATTTAGAAAAATAGAATCAAACCGACTCAAAAATCGATATTTTTTAGGTTTGGTTTGGTTTTGATTTTGAATTTTAAAAATCGATCAAATTTGGTTTGATTTTGGTTTTAATCAAAAAATAATCGAACAAAGCCGACTATAAAAGTAGCTATTTAAATTTATTATTATGCCTATATGTATGTATATTTTTAGTTTTTAAAATTTTATGGTACGTATTATTCGTTTGTATTTTTAGTCTAGTTCGTTACTATTATAATAATCTAATTTTTTGCCTTTACATTCTAATTTGATTGGTAGTTTTATTTTGCTAAGTACAAGAATTTATTTCATGTTTAAAATTATTAATTTTTAATTGAGCACTTAAATTATTCATCATTATTTGATTCAATTATCATCAATATATCTTGGTAAATGATAGATTTTTCAAAGAGCATTTGGTTTGACAGTGTTACGTTGAAAATATAGTCGCCAAAATATGTGTTTGATAGTGTATGTCTCATATTTAAGAAAAAATCGATAAATAATCGAAAATATCAAAAAATTGATAAAAACATAATCGATAAAAAACGACTTAATTGGTTTGGTTTGATTCCAATATTTGAAGAAACGACTTACTTGATTTGATTTTCTTTTAAGAAAAAATGGATCCAAATCGAACCATGAACGGACCCTAATCAAAACTATTAGCTCTACGCCACCCCTTCGTACTCCAAAAAAACAGTACGGAAGTCAGAAAGTTATACTAATTAATTAAAGTGTTTCGTCTTTTATGATATCCACAAACGTGTAGGTACAATTATTAAAGATCAGAAATGGTTTTACCATCGATTTTGTCTCATTCTCCAATTTTAAGGAAGGAACATTACTGCTTACTTTGGTTTGAACAACTTCTTTTTCAAATTCAACAAATAGAGAGAGTTATTTCAGGAATTTGTTTTTATGTAAACTTGAAAAACTCACGTTATATGTGTTTCACTAACATTCTTGGAGAAAGTTTGTTCGATTTGCTAGAAGAAGAATTATTTTTCCTTTCTTTTGGTGCTGCAAATTCAAGTCACATTCCAATCAGAGGCGGATGTAGTATACTATGTACGGGTTCAACTGAACCTATAACTTTCGACTCATAGTAAAAATTTGTATGTAAAAATTCATTAAAATTACAAAAATAGTAAATGAACCCATAACTTTAAAAATATAATGAGTTCAATGTTAAAAACCTTAGAATTGAACCTATAGGATTTAGATCCTGGATCCGCCTCTGATTCCAACCTAAGAGCATATTATGATCTATTCTCATTGCATTATGCTTGAATTAATATTATCTAACTTTTTAATTGCATTATGATGAACTGGATTATGTAAACACAATTCGATTACTATTGAATTGTTGGGAAAAAAAGATTGCTATTAAATTGAATATTCATCTTGTACGAACTTGTTATTAATTCTTGAATTTAAATAGGAATATATAAGAAAAGTTTAAAGGACAAAATATTCTTTTAGTAATATAAATTTATATTTAATAGCAATTTTACTAATAATTATGCTGAATACTAAAAAAATATTTAAGAAAAAAAGTAAAATAAGAAAACTATTTGAAGTGACTTTACTAAAGGTTGCGTTTCTTCCTTTAGTAACTAAGCCATTTGAATTATCGAATGGATGTTGATTGGCTTTATCACAAAGCCTCAACTGTATAAAGGCCCTTATCCATTAGTCAATTTTTTCTCACCGCTCCTCAAAAGCTCACCACTTTAATCACTTGGTGATTCGAACTCACAACGTTAAAATTGAAGGCGGAGAGTGCTTAGCATTTGAGCAGTACATATTTCCTTGGCTATTGTCCAAAAACAAACATTCCTGCCGAGATTAAAGCAATTAGAATAACTTTTGTCATTCTTATTTGTTCTTGCAATTCTTCCATTCACTTCTTCCTATTAGGTTGTATTCTTGTGGTCAAAAGAATTAAATAGTACAACTTTGATATCAATAATCAAGAGTTATAATCTTGACAGAGCGATTACATAGACAGAAGGGAATATACACCAAAAATAATGTATATTTAGACATATTATATATGTTACAAGTGTATTTAATATCTGTACCTTCTATGACAAATTAATACAATTATTTAACTAACTTAACTAAAATGATCTATATTAAAGATCAAGACAACAATTAAGAATTAAGAATTCATATACTATTACATTACATCAATATATTAGAAATAGAAATTGCAACTTAAAGGAATTTTACATGTTATGCCAATATTTATTCTATTCTAATCTTTTGACGATAAACGTGGTATATACGCTTAATTATTTTTTGTCAATATTATATTATTACTAAATTTATTATCTTGACATTACACGTAACGAACGTGAGAATAAACTATTATATATTAAAATCATGACTTTGAGCCAAGTTGCCCAGTTGTCAAAGAATATCGTAGAGTACTCTAAGCAAATGACAACAAAAACTAGGGTACAAATGCTGAAGTTAAAGTTTCCTTGTCTTATTAGTCTACTTGGAAGAACTTTTATTAATTTTATTTTTGACTAATCGTTTGTTAGAGATCTTTTTCCTTGTAGGCATTCTGAATTGTCCTTTTTCCCCCCAGAAGTTTTCAAGTGAAACTTTAAACCCAAACAAGTACTATTTCTGAAGGTTTAATAAGACAAAAGCATAAAGGCATACCTTTCTGTGTCTTCTGGCTAAGAAGATAGAGGGAAATCGACCCCTCGTTACCCTACTTATTTTCTTTGTTTCGAGAACAAAGCACATTCAACATGATCATGCAAGCTAAAAACTACGTATATTTGTCATTTGGTAAGGTCACATTATGTTTATATATGAAGACGTGCTGAAAACTACTTACCTACAACCGGTATCAAATTATCATGATTAATTGATTAACCATTTTTAAGTGGTAAACTTGCAAATACGTCATTTAATTTTTAGTTTGATGTAAACACCAAGTGTGAGTAATTTTTTTCCGTGTTTTTAACATTCAGGTGTTTGATTGGTCATTTTCATATGCTATACTGCCGTTTAGCATTATTTCAATGCAATTTTACGAGTGAGTTTGCAAAAAGAATTTTTGGGTTATCCAAAAGAGTTAACTCATTCTGACAACGGCCAGATCGGGTTTGGTATGCTTAAGAGTCGCACTAGCAAAGGTCATAGAAATGTAACGTGATCATTGGTCCATGATCATATTAACACAAATTTACAACAATAACAAAAAAAGTAATCCAGAATAACTAAGAAAAAGTTGGGCTGGAGTGCTCAATTTAAATAAACTTCGCACGCACAAACAGGTACACACATGAAACAACCTGCTTTATGGTACAAGGTTGACAAAAGCTGAATATGGCTATAACATATTCATAAGAACTTATGTTAATTGTACTCCTAAACAATCTCTTGGCTAAACAATCGCTGATAAATTATCCTCATCTAACTGATGGCAAAAAAGGCCTCTGACCTCGGAAATGCACAATGAAACACTAGAGGTGATTTCACCAATCCAGTATGTAAATGCAAAATTCCTGAAGCTCAAAGGTAAAACAGAGATCTCAGCACTACATTTTTCTTTTTTTCTTTAAAGTTGAAATTTGAGGGTACAAGAAGCAACAGTCTGATAGTCATATATATGATACAGCATGCCATAATCCTGCACTGCTCCAAAGGTTCGAATTAGAGGACAGAAGTTCCATCTGTTGAGATCTGTAATTGTGTTTCCTGTACTTGTTCCAAAGAATTTGGTCAGCATATAACAATAAAGGTTCCTATAGAAGCGAATGGTTCTAGGTATTTAGAGATCAGAAGCAGACAGTTTGACTCTTCCTCATAACATGGTGTGAAACAGGATTTCTGATACTTGACAAGAACATCCAACAGAAACATTTCATTCTGCCGTTCAGCCGTTCTGTTTTAGGAGTAATGGTCAATTGTGCAAGCTCTCGTGTAAGAAACACATTTGTCATTCATTCATATCACTAATGGTCTTGGAATTCCTTAAGCTCTCACAACCTGGACAATTGTGCAAGCTCTCATGTATATAAATATCACAATCAAGGCAGAAGTGGTGTTTGCAGTTTGGACAAGCAACCTGTAGACCTGGCAAATTTCCTGCATCAAATGAATAGAGAGAAAAGTATAATAAGCAAAATGTGAGAAGCTGCACATTAAGTTTGCATTAAGAAGAGACCGATTGCTCTTTTCCAAATTTTATGCTCCCAAGCCATAGTTGGTCCAAGCATGGCTCATTTTACTGAATCATTTCCCAGTTCAACAGAAGTCATCAGAAATTTGTCAAAAAACAAACGAGCTGGCTGGATACATCTACAAACACATTGTTCAACAGGTACCTCCTTCACAGAACAATTTCAGCATTGCTTGAACAGTTATATGAACACAGTCGTCAAACAGTCATCATCATCATCAACAACAACAACAATCCCACTGTAATCCCACAAGTGGCATAATTTAAGCTCTTGATACTAAATGCATCTAATCTTTTGAAGAGCACTAGAAATATTTCTTTTGCTCCAGTTCAAAAGCCAGTTACACTATTAGTGAATGTTTTCTGTTTCTTTATTATTTTCTAGTCTGAGAAATACACATATTAGAAATCCATTACAAGTTACCTGCACAAGGAAAGAAGTTCACGTAAAATTTCCCTGCAATTACACTGCTTTCAGGGGAAATCAGAACCCAACACCTTGATCTGAGATTGCTACTTTAGCAACGATTTTCTCTTCTTTTTTCTTTTTTTTCAGAAAGGTAATATACCACTTTAGCAACAGTCATATCAGATACTAGAGTGTTCATTGTTATTTGACTCTTGACCAGGTCCAAACATCCAAACATTATGATGTTGGGGAACTCAAGGGTCCTTTCTTTTACAAGGTAAAATTTTTATTAAGATGGTACAGCAATTACATATAAAAAAAAGAAGGCCCAGTCTGGTTGACCATTACGCGTCGAGGAATTGGCTATGTAACCAAGGGTCTTACGACCTTCTTGATTATATATGAGTCTTTGGAGTACTTAAAGATTATATTACGCGTCTAGTAATTGTGCTTGCGGGACGAGGTGGACATTGCAGACCGTTGGTGGTCGATAATCGTTTTGACTGAATAGAAGTAGTTGCAGCCCCTATAGTTGGACCAAGGACATCAAATGCCCCTGCCAACAAATTTATGTAGTCTCCGTCATTGACACCTGTCAAATCCTACTGCTGAGGCAGTATAATGAAGAGTAAGCAATAACTACAAAAGCAGCAGAAGATCTATGTATCCATCATATTAAGACTATTATGAGTACATTTTAAAGACCATCAAAACTAGTCCAAAAAAGTTGTAGTAATCTACTTGAATTGCATTTTATTACTGTGATATGAATTGTATTTTTCAATATGACGCTGTTAGAATGATTTATTCATGTGTTCACTTGTTTAAACTTGGACACCCCTTGCAAAAAATTCTGCATGCGCCACTGCTTGCATTCTAGAAACAAGGATAAACGACCATTAGGAAAGAAACTAGTAGAGTTTCAAATTCCTATTTCCCTATCACTCGCTCAATTGGAAGTCGGTGTGTAACTGACAATAAGAAGCATCGTTTTGACAATTTGGTATTGCAAAGCAATCCTATAATGGAAAACTCAGAGCTGTGCTACATATAGTAAAGAGTAAAAGTGGTCTTCAAGAAAATAGCATTAAAAGTTGGCACAAATATGATTATGCAAGACAAATAGTCCTACATTTAACGTCAATTGCGTTTGCCTCTTATAAACATATTGTTTCATCAGTACTGTGAGATTAGTGACACACTCTAACCATCCACAAGAGTTGATTATTAGTGCTAGTCCATGTAAGGCATATGTTCATAGAAAAACTAGTATATAATGTTAGTTAGCTTAGACATGTCACAATGCCATCTTTAAAATGCAGCCAAAAAGGATGCATCTCAAGAACCGGAGAACAAAATATAGAAAAAGAAGCAAACGAAGTCCTTTGCCACGGCAAAAAAATAAAAGTTGGAAGAAAATGAAAACCGCTTCGCCATATTTCTCAATCTATGAGGAAAGAAAAACTTATTTGACTTTTATTAGCTTCTTTCCCTTTTAAAACCTCTTCCCTTAATCCCTTCCCCTTTCTCTCCCCCTTTCCCCATAACCCCACCCAAACAAGAACCTAAATGATACAATATTGTGTGTGGTTATGCTTATTCTTACAAGGTTCTCATTCTTTATAAATCTACATAGGTTTGATATCATTAAAGAAAGTCTGAAACTATCTTTTTTTTAGTTCCAATAAGAAGCTTTTACTCACTTAGTTACCCTTCCAGTTCACCATGGAAGTGAATCAATTTGTAAAGAAGATAGACACATAGACAAAAACTTTATATTCTATCATACCAGATAACAACAATTATACAAATGGTTTTTGCCATTCTGTGCAGCTATGAACTCAAAGAAAGGAACTTTACTGTTGTCCTCAGTGACACAAGACGCTTGAGGTCAGGGTTATCAGTTATGTACCCCAGGGTTAATCTGTTAAACTACTCCATTTGAGAATTCTCTCCTTAATAGAACATCCTAACATTTCCATGAACAAAATGCGAATACCCCAACAACCACCACCACAAAGAAAAAGTATAGATATCCTATGTGACTGGGCGCTTCATTCTCAGATTGGCTTTTAATGGTTACTTACAATACAATCTTCAGAGAAAACAGAAAAGACGGATGTTCCTTGCTTTGACATGACTCTTATACCACTTGACAGTTCCAAGTTTGAAAATAAGCTTGAAGACTGCTCTTACCAGGATTTAGGAGACTTTGCTGGCAACCAAAGCAATTCTTTGGTAACTTGTGAATATCTTTCAGAAGTGAAGGTGAAACATCATCAAATGGCCTTATTGGGAACAGGTGGTGATATGACCTTGCCAAATGTGGAGAAGACACAAGGGTCAGTCCACAGATACAACATTCAGTAGGCAGCTCACATACGCGTGCTTTGCATCTCGGACAAGTGTATCCACCACCAACCTTAGCCTCTTTATGACATGAACAAATTGAAATGACACCCTCTGCTGCTCTTTGGGGGAATCCCATCTTGATCAAATTTGCAACAGCAAACTCTGCAATCGCTGGAGGAGGTGGAGCATGCTCTAATACCAACTCTTTTAAATGGGGCTGACAGGGCAATAACCATCAATCAAATAAAAAAAAAGTTTAACAATATTGTTCAAGAAGTCGAGAAGCATGCGTATTGTTCTAATCAGTATTCAATGAGACAGTTTTACATAGCATGCAGTTAGAAACAAATGTCTCCTAAATTTCATACAAATAATCTCTTCGTTATCTCACAGGTTTTCAAGTTACCATACTTCAGACCTCAATAATTCATTCTCACCTCATCCAACGCAACATAATACATTCCACCAGTCTCTTGGCAGAGATGCTTGCATATATAGAGTTCGGCAGAGAGACCAATTACTGAGCACCTTATCTTAGACGCTTTACATTTCTGGATGGTTTCGAGTATATCCCCCGGATCACATGTGCTAAGAGCAGAATACAAGATAAGGACTTCACGATGACCATATGATGGGATCTGGTTTAGGAGGTCACACACAAGATCTAGGCCATTCTGAAGGGATGCATCACCTGAGGTCCCCAATTTACCCATCAATGCTTTGATATGAGCCTCCGGACTGCCACCAAGATCTGTTAAACACTGAGCTACTCCATCTTTCAAGATCACCAAGCCAATCTGACTGAGGGGATTCTGATCAAAAAATTCTCTTACAAAAGCCTCCACTTGCTTAGCAACTACAACCATTCGGCTTGGCTTATAATCCATTTCTGCAGCTGCCTAAAATCCAAAATGCAATCAATAATAACTCAAAAGTTTTATAAGGTTCAAGAAATCATGGCCATTACTGTAGCTTCCAAAATTGTCCAGGCCTAATTCAAATGAGTACTTTAAAGTCTCTCTTTTAATAAGTCCAGCTTTCTAGTACTCAAAGCATTTCAATTCTTGTTCGAGCTTTCCAAGTTTGCTTGGGTGTTGCGGAACTATTATCATGTAGGATAAGTATCAAATAGATGCAATCAATTCTCAGAAACACTTTTAAGCAATGTGGACAAAGAAACCGAGGAAAAATGTCAAAAAGTTGGATGCTGACATCTTGAAAGGTGGAGAATTGTCAGCATGATCTTTACGTGTAAATGTTTATGATTGTTTATCGCACTTTTTCAATTTTAAAAGAAAGCATGCAATGCAGTGATAAACGCAATTCTATTAAAGGGACATTTTTAAAGGGCAACAATTGTCATAGACAGACTCAATCACAATTCTCTCAGAATTTCAAAAATTGGTCCAAAGGAATGCAATGTGCTGTTCAGGGATACATGGTGACATCAAAACTGAAAGTGGGTACTCACTAGAATATTAATTAAGTTTACTGATCAAAGACGAGCACCGAATTGCATGCCATACAGCAGCGTAATTTTCTGACAAAATTGTTCAAAATATTGGTTTCTTAAAACCATTACTAGAAACAGAAAAATACTTAGCATTCTTAATATCTCATAGCATAATATAAACAAGTTGTAATCACTAAAACTTCAGCCCTAGATGCAAATAAAAATCCATAAACAGAAGAACTGCTGGTTCTTTAGAAGGACCTGTATTCCTTTTAAATAAACATTTGCTAGCATCAAAAAGGGGATCACCAGATTGTCCAGTAAACTGGACCCAATAAACCTTATCTTGAGATAACTCCTTTACAAACAGATAAAGTATAGATGCTTACATAATTTTTGCATAACTCTAAATTAAAAACTAAACCATCAAATGTCAGTAACCAATTATAGCAATGCACTTTTTGTACAATCATAAAGGATTCCACATACCCTGGAGAAATCAATGATAATGTAAAGGTAGCGAATCAGGCCCTTCTGAACTCGTGCAGCGGTTGCAGTGCGGAGACGTCGTCGATACTGAGCATGGGATAGAGTTTTGTTGTCAATTGGACGAAGGAGTCCAGATTCATCCTCCTGCAAAGACTCCCATGATCTTTCATCTGCATAAGTTCTTTCCCATGCTTCTCGACCTCTCCCACTTTCCTCATCCTCATCTTCTTCTTCTCGGTTAAATCGTTTTTCTTCATTGTTCATTTCCCTGTTTGATAAAATGCACTCTCAATATAATCACCAAATACTTGAGAAATCAACTGTAAAAGCCAATATTGATACAAGAAATTATATGTGGGAGTCCTGAGCTCTTCGCATTATGCACCCCTATTGTATACACTATTTCTCGATTTGCTCCCAATCCTTGACTTTTTTTGCTGTGTTTTCCCCCTAAAGAAACAACCTCTTGCAGAAATGCAAGATAAGGCTGCGTACGATAGACCCTTGTGGTACGGCCCTTCCTCGGACCCCGCGCATAGTGGGAGCTTAGTGCACCGGGTTGCCCTGCCCCCCTAAAGTGTGCACCATTTTTTTCATGAACACAATCGTTTGTTGTTTTATGATTTGTCCCTTAATGTGTGCACCATTTCTTGGGTTTGCACCCTATCTTTATTAGAATTATAAAACATTCCATTTGTGAATGGGCAAAAGAGGGATGATACCATTAAACGGCATTCTACAACTATGGAACGCTGTAACACTACATTCCGCATCTAGTCATCTCTATTCGCTCATTGCAACATTTTCAGTTCCACTTTTATAACACATGCTCTTAAAGGACTTCTCAATGGAGGAATATGCTAAAACTTTCGTTTTTAAGAAGATGGCTTTAATAATGAAGACTTAAATACGTACAATCAAAAGGATCTTGTTGGATTTTACTAAGGTGTGGAAAGCCGGATTCCATTTTTTTTTATTGTGAATATGATCACGATTGAAAGAATTTATGAAGCTAGACAGGTGAAGGAGGAAAAGATTGACCAATGTGGGAAAGGAGTTTCTGAGGCATGTGTTTTTGTATGGCAGTAGTTGGAGATGTTACAAAGATGAAACATTCATTGACGGTGTTGAGTAGCTGATACAGTGTTAAGTGTTCTTAAATTGTATTATTTCTATTTTGCTCCTTCATAAATGAAATGTTTTACGACTTTACAAAGTAACTCAGCATACATTGGGGAAATCATAAAACAACGAAAGATAACTGCAAATCAATAGTGCATACATTAGAGGGAAATTCTTTTGATCTGTAAAAAAAAGGATTAGAATAAATTAAAAAATGATGCATACAACAAGGGAGCAAAATGTAAAAAACTCATAGAAGTATATAGAGTAGTGAATGATGAATGACAAAACCCATTAGGTTTAGCTAGCCCCTTCATATTTAAAGTTGAAAGAATACAGTTGCTAAGCAAGTTTGAAACATTAATCTTTTTGATAACCCCAAGTTTGAAACTTCATCATGAAATTTAATCAACAGATACATGATCACCAAAATGTATCAAATCAAAACCAGAAAATCATCAGAAAAGTAGACATGAACAACCCAAAATTACAAAAATACTTTTTTTAATCCCAACAAGGTAATAACCCAACACAATAGGAGAAACCCTCGATTGAATTGCAGTAGTTTCTAAAGATTTTGCAAATGCAACAGATATAAAGCTTACTTTACTCGTAGTGCGCCGACCAGCTACCTTAGCCGGTGAATTTGGCCGACACGGAGCCGGCGGTTGAGTGGCAGAAGAAACTGAGAACCAGTTAACCTACAATTTCAAAGTAGGATTTGCTCTTTTCAATGCTACACAGCAGCTCTGTAGTGTATTTTAATTCGCCGGAGAGGAGAAAGAAACAAGAGCTTGGCTTTATAAGAACTGATGAAAGTGGTATTAGAAAAATTAAGGACTAAGATTTAAGCTTATTTAGTGTAGAATTAGTCTTAGGGTTAGTGACTGTGTCCATCTAAAATAACAATTTGTACATCGTGCCCCTTTTAATGTTAGTATATCATTAAAAATTTGATATAAAGAACTCTGAATGTGTCACTAAAAATAGTATAAAGTATATAAAAACTTCATATTTGAGAAGTTAGAAACAAAAAAAAAACATCATATGCAATTAACGACCGATATAATTTATAGAGTCAAATAAATTATTTGATCTTCTATTTTTTTGGTCTGGTTAAGCACAAGAATTGGATTAGAGGTTTCTGTAGTAGCATAATTTGGTTGCTCGTGAGGCCGTGACATAGCCTTGTGCAATGCTATGCAGTTACCTAAATAAAGTTATATTTTGGAGAAAATGGTGTTTATTTTACAATCTGAAATTTGTTAAGTTGAAAAAAATGCTTAGGAGCTATTTTCCACTCCAAAAAAAAAAAGAATTCTTTTTCCACTCATAGAACACGTAAAAATCTTCAAAAACAGAAATACTGTAACTATCCTAACTGTTCTGTCTATGAACTTGAAAAAAAACTTTAAAAAAAATTATATTTGTGTTATAAAATAAATATTGTAAAGTAAAGACAAGTATAGAGAGAAACTGATATATTATTCTGACTTCAAACATATGTATATAATGAAGTGAATTCTCCTCTATTTATAGAAGAAAGGAAATTGTTGTGTAAGCTGCTACTGCAAACTGTTGTGTAAGCTGCTACTGCAAACTGCTGTGTAAGCTGCTACTGCAAGCTGCTTGTAAGCTGCTGTGTAAGCTGCTTGTAAACTGCTGTGTAAGCTGCTTGTAAGTTGCTGCTCTAAACTGTTGTGCCAGATATAGATAATCTTCTATCATGGGTAATATTTATCCATAACGGAGTACCGAAAGGATAAGCTTCTTCAGGAGGCTTATTTCTAATAGAGTACTAAATAGATAAATGTATTTATGGCGGAATCTCATATGGATAAACTTCTTCAGGAAGCTTATTTACAACGGAGTACTAAATGAACATCCATAATATAATATATTCATAACACTCCCCCTTGGATGTTCATTAAAAGATAATGTGCCTCGTTAAAACCTTATTAGGAAAAATCCCGTGGGAAAAAATCCTAGTGAAGGAAAAAGAGTACACATATTTAGTAATACGCATTGCTAGCTGCCTCATTAAAAACCTTATAAGGAAAAACCTGTGGAAAAAAACCTTAATAAGGAAAAAAGAGTACATCGCGTATTTTACTCCCCCTGATGAAAACCTTGTTTCAAATATTTAAGTCTCCGCATTTCAATCTTGTATACCATCTTCTCAAAAGTTGAAGTTGGTAAAGATTTGGTGAATAAATCTGCCGGATTGTCACTTGAACGGATTTGTTGCACATCAATGTCACCATTTTTCTGAAGATTGTGTGTGTAGAATAATTTTGGTGAAATGTGCTTCATTCTATCTCCTTTTATAAATCCTCCCTTCAATTGGGCTATGCATGCAGCATTGTCTTCGTATAAAATTGTGGGTCTTTTCTCACATTCCAAATCATATTTTTCTCGAATAAAATGAATTATTGATCTCAATCATACGCATTCCCTACTTGCTTCATGAATGGCTATTATTTCAACATGATTTGAAGAAGTAGCAACAATAGATTGTTTTGTAGAGCGTAATGATATGATAGTACATCCACATGTAAACACGTACCCGGTCTGAGATCTAGCTTTATGGGGATCAGATAAATAACCTGCATCTGCATAGCCAACAAAATCTGCACTATCTTTGTTAGCATAAAACAAACCCATATCAAGAGTTCCCTTTAAATATCGCAATATATGCTTAATCCCGTTCCAATATCTTCGTGTAGGAGAAGAGCTATATCTTGCTAGTAAATTAACAGAAAATACTATGTCAGGCCTTGTAGCATTAGCAAGATACATAAGTGCACCAATTGCACTGAGATAGGGTGTTTCAGGACCCAGGAGTTCCTCATCCTCTTCTGGAGGTCGGAACGGGTCCTTATTCACTTCAAGTGATCGAACAACCATTGGTGTACTCAATGGGTGCGCTTTGTCCATGTAAAAGCGTTTTAAGACCCTTTCTGTATAGGCAGATTGATGCATAAAGATCCCATTTGCTAAATATTCAATTTGCAGTCCAAGACAAAGTTTTGTCTTTCCAAGATCTTTCATCTCAAATTCTTTCTTAAGATATTCAATTGCCTTTTGGAGCTCTTCTGGAGTTCCAACAAGATTTATGTCATCAACATAAACAGCAAGTATAACAAATTCTAATGCCATTTTCTTTTATAAAAATACATGGACAAATAACATCATTTATGTAACCCTCTTTCAATAAATATTCACTGAGGCGATTATACCACATGCGCCCAGATTGTTTTAAACTGTACAAAGATCTTTGTAATCTGATTGAGTACATTTCCCGAGATTTTGAATATGCTTCAGGCATTTTAAATCCTTCAGGGATTTTCATGTAAATCTCATTATCAAGTGACCCGTACAGATAAGCTGTAACCACATCCATCATATGTATTTCAAGCCTTTCACGTAAGGCTAAACTGATGAGATATCGAAATGTTATGGCATCCATAACGGGTGAATATGTTTCTTCATAATCGACTCCAGGTCGTTGTGAGAATCCTTGTGCGACAAGGCGAGCCTTGTATCTTTCAACTTCATTTTGTTCATTCCTTTTTCGCACAAAAATCCATTTATGACCAACTGGTTTTATACCAGCAGGTGTTTGATCTGCTGGTCCAAAGACCTCTCTTTTAGCAAGTGCGTTCAATTCTGATTGAATTGCCCCTTGCCATTTTGGCCAATCAGATCTTTGTTGACATTCTTCGATAGATCGGGGTTCAAAATCCTCACTATCTTGCATAATGTTAAGTGCAACATTATATGCAAAAATATTATCCACCACTATTTCAGATCGATTTAAATTAATCCCATCACCAGTAGAACTTATTAAAAGTTCTTCGCTCACTTGAGTCTCGGGTTTATTGATTTCTTCTGGAATCTCATAACTAATCAGATCTTGGGTCTCTTCAGGAGATCCCTTCATAATATCATTTTGATCATTTTTCGATTTTCTTTTTCTAGGATTTCGATCCTTAGAACCCATAGGCCTACCACGCTTCAGGCATGCTTTAGGTTCACTAGCTCTCATGCTAATAGATGGTCCTGCTGGGACATCAATTCGGATAGGCACATTCTCTGTAGGGATATGTGACTTAGTTATCCTTTTCAAATCAGTAAATGCGTCTGGCATTTGATTTGCTATATTCTGTAAATGGATGATCTTCTGGACCTCCTGATTACATATAGGGGTACGTGGATCAAAGTGAGATAATGATGAAACTTTCCACATAATTTCTCTTTTGATTTCCTTTTTCTCTCCCCCTAATTGTGAAAAATTTATTTCATCAAATCGACAATCTGCAAATCGAGCAGTAAATAAATCTCTCGTCAATGGTTCAAGATAGCGAATAATAGAGGGTGATTCAAACCCAATATATATTCCTAACCTTCTTTGAGGACCCATCTTACTGCGTTGTGGTGGTGCTACTGGCACATATACAGCACATCCAAAAATTCGTAGATGGGAAATATTTGGTTCATGACCAAAAACTAATTGTGACGGAGAATATTTATTATGATGTGTTGGTCTGAGACAGATAAGTGATGCTGCGTGCAAGATAGCATGGTCCCAAACAGTAGTGGGCAATTTTGTTTTCATAAGTAGTGGTCTTGCTATCAATTGCAGTCGTTTAATAAATGACTCTGCAAGGCCATTTTGAGTATGAACATAAGCTACCGGATGTTCAACTTTTATCCCAACTGATAGACAGTAATCATCAAAAGCTTGAGATGATAATTCTCCAGCATTATCAAGGCGAATAGCCTTTATAGGATAATCTGGGAATTGTGCCCTTAATCGAATTATTTGGGCTAATAACTTTGTAAACGCCAGGTTGTGAGATGATAATAGGCACACATGAGATCATCTTGAAGATGCATCTATTAGGACCATAAAATATCTAAACAACCCACTTGGTGGGTGAATAGGTCCACATATATCCCCATGTATACGTTCTAAGAAGGTAGGGGACTCAAATCCAACCTTCATTGGTGATGGTCTAGTGATCATTTTGCCTTGATAACAAGCATCACAAGAAAATTCATTATTTGTAAGAATCTTCAGGTTCTTTAATGGATGCCCACTCGAATTTTTAATAATTCGTCTCATCATTATTGATCCAGGATGGCCCAAACGACCATGCCAAAGCACAAAAGTATTTGAATCAGTAAACTTCTGGTTTACGATAGAGTGTGCTTCAACTGTACTAATCTTTGAATAATATAAGCCAGAAGATAAAGTTGGTAACTTTTCTACAATGCATTTCTGGACAGAAATATTCTTTGTAATACAAAGATATTCCACATTCATTTCATCTATTGTCTCAACATGATACCCATTTCGGCGGATATCTATAAAACTCAACAAATTTCTTCGGGACTTGAAGGAGTACAATGCATTGTCGATAATAAGTTTTGTTCCCTTAGACAGAAATACAATAGCTCTTCCGGAGCCTTCAATCCAACTTATATTACCAGAAATTGTAGAAACATTTGCTTTTTCCTTATGCAAATAAGAAAAGTATTTCTGATCTTTGAATATGGCATGAGTTGTTCCACTATCAACTACACAAATATCTTCATGATTGGTCTTTGATCCAAACATAATTTGAGGATTATCCATATTCTTCAAAATGACATAAACAAAATAAATATGATAGTAAACATTATAACTTTTATTTATGTACAACAATTACATAACTATACTATCTACTACAAATAACAAAAATTAAAATATTTACATCTCTACAGATTCACTACCGATCACACGACTTATTTCTCCTTCTGGGAGTGCAAAGTAATTAGCTACATCCAAATGCATGAAGTCTAAATTATCTTCAGAAATAAAATTTGCTTCAGCATTTTTCTCTATCTTCTTCAGGGAAGCTTGATATAGCTCAACCAGGTGCTTTGGCATACGGCATGTACGTGACCAGTGCCCTTTTCCTCCATATCTATAGCATGCATTTTCTGTCTTTGCTTCTTACACCGCTTCATGCTTTTGTTCCTTCCTTTTCCACTGCTGGTGGTGAGGAGGGTTCTTTGGTGCATTATTATTACTACGATTAGAGTTTTCTCCCCGACCACGGCCATGACCACGACTGGGGCCACGTCCTTTTCCACGTTTAGCTTGGTGGAAGTTCGTCTCATTCACTTCAGGGAATGGACAAGAACCAGTAGGTCGGCTTTCATGATTTTTCATTAATAGCCCATTATGTTGCTCGGCTACAAGAAGATGTGAGATAAGTTCAGAATACTTTTTGAATCCCATCTCTCGATATTGCTGCTGCAGGAGCATATTCGAGGCATGAAAAGTGGTGAAAGTTTTCTCTAACATATCATGATCAGTAATATTATCACCACATAGTTTCAATTGGAAAATAATTCTGAACATAACAGAATTATACTCACTGATAGATTTAAAATCTTGTAGCCTTAGATGAGTCCAATCATAACGTGCTTGTGGAAGAACGACCATCTTCAGGTGGTCATATCTATCTTTTAAATTACTCCACAGTATGACTGGATCTTTAACAGTAAGATATTCCATTTTCAGGCCTTCATCAAGGTGATGGCGTAGGAATATCATTGCTTTGGCACGGTCTTGATTTGATGCCTGATTTTATCTTTGATGGTGTCTGCCAGACCCATCGTATCAAGATGAATTTCGGCATCAAGCACCCAAGACATGTAGCTTTTGCCCGATATATCCAGGGCTACAAACTCAAGTTTAGAAAGATTTGACATTATTTAGAAATAGAAAGTTCGTACCTCTGATACTTTCAAAGTATTTTCTCGAGATGGCAGAGTCTCGTGCTGATAACGTGTTATTAAATAAAGACTGTAAAGTAAAGACAAGTATAGAGAGAAGCTGATATATTATTCTGACTTCAAACTTATGTACATAATGAACTGAATTCTCCTCTGTTTATAGAAGAAAGGAAGCTGCTGTGTAAGCTGCTACTGCAAGCTGCTTGTAAGCTGCTACTGCAAGCTGCTGCTGCAAGCTGCTGTGTAAGTTGCTTGTAAGCTGCTGCTCTAAACTGTTGTGCCAGATATAGATAATATTCTATCATGGGTAATATTTATCCATAATGGAGTACCGAAAGGATAAGCTTCTTCAGGAGGCTTATTTTCTATAGAGTACTAAATAGATAAATGTATTTATGGCGGAGTCTCATATGGATAAACTTCTTCAGGAAGCTTATTTACAACGGAGTACTAAATGAACATCCATAATATAATATATTCATAACAATTTGTTATTTATTTAATTTTTTAAAGTTAATTGTAGAAATTTTTTATCAACTATGGAAAATTTCGTGAAAAACTGATTTTGAAAATAATTTTTTGTTAGTTGTGTGGGAGCCCTTTTTCTTATAGGAAAAGAATGTTTTATTGAAAAATATATTGTTAAGGGTCTAATTTGTTCCTCTACTATTATAAATAGGTCTCATTTACCCTTCGTTTACGTTTTCTATCAAAAATACCCCAACCATTATACATTAGGTTTATATTTATCCTTTACCCATTAAAACATCCTCCCAACTTTTAAAATCCACGTGGCGTCCCCTTATTGGACTAACTGACCCGCCCTAAATTTTAATTCAAACCCGCCCGACCCAACCAATTAAACTACATCCATCAGTTACAATTCCAATTTTCCATCAGCTATTTTCATCTCTCTCGAAAAGAAAAAGACCTAGGGTTTACTTACAGAAAAAATAGCGTCCATTGTAAAGTCTTTCTCTCCCACATGCTTTCTTCTTAACTTTATATATTGGGTTGTGATGGTTTTCCACCATAGCGATTTTTGTCATGTCAGAAAGTAGTTCTTCAATAAAGGGGAGGTGCCATTGTGGGAAAGTTGCCAATCACTTCACTTTAATGACTCCATATAATCCCGAAAGGAGATTCTTTAAGTATCCTAAACCCGATGTATGTATTATTTCTTTCTTTTGGTTCCGTTTAATTTTTTCGTTAATTTAATTTTTTCCTGTATCAGTGGTTCATAATTGCAAGTTGTATGCTTTGTGTTGGTAGATAAGCTCGTGAAGTTACTGGTAATGGCAAGATGATGTGCTACCAGATCGAGCACTCATTACTATTAACAATTTGAATTACAAATTGGATGTCGCTATTGTTAAATTCAACTATATGAAGTCGACGTTGGATGCGGTTATTCTTGAAAGGGATAGATTAAAGGAATGAGTGGATGTCTTGAAGGCTTTAAAGAATTTGGAAGTGAACAAAGCCCGTAAATTGAAAGAGAAAGTCCTAAATATGAAGATCTTCATTATGATTTCATGGGCAATTTTTATAGGATTTATTGCCACAATGTTAATGAACTGAAGTTGATATATTAAGTGCAACTTTTCAAGTTAGTATAGTGGTACTTCTTTTGTAAACGATCAAGTGTTGTAGTGATATTTTAATATTATTCTATATATTTTCTAGTGAATGTTCGTTGAAAGATATTGTTAAAGTGTAATCTTGGTTGTATATGACAGTGCCTTTCGGAAGGCGTCCTCTTCTTAGATGCCTTCTTTTCTCATTTGTCCTCAACTTCATCCTGATATGATCCGTATAAATTTTCCCATTTGCCTTTAATGTATTTGTGCCTTACTTTATTGCAAAATTCTAAATAGAATAAAAGACCAAAAGAATAGCACCTTAAGGTACAAAAGTGCAGAACAGTATGACAAACAAGAAGGATCTCTATCTTTACTTTACAAGCCAATCAACAAGGAAGGACAAAAGGAATTGTTAGCTTGTCAAGAAGTATAAAAATAGAATGAAGTTTTAAAATCCAGAGATTCCAGTCATGAGATATATAATGTGCATATCTTATTTAGAGTTTACTACCACATTGCCATTTGCTTATCTGCATTTGGGTAGCTAAACACATATGACAGAAGGAGATGAAATCAATTGATCATAACACTTTCTTTCCCTTTGCGGGAGGGTCAGATGCATACTCTGATCAATTTTAGGAAGAGCAGCACTAAAATAATACAAACAAGAGAAGGCTCTTCTGGATAGTCGACCAAAGTTCTAAATCCTTAATGAATCATAAATTTAGCACCGTAGATAAGAATGACTCATAGTGATGCATCTCTCTGAAACCACAAATTGACTATTCAGTTTGATGGACAAAAACCTAAAACAAAGAAAGATAACTGCAAATTTCATAATGAAAATCAGTTGCACAAAAACTAAAATCAACTGCATATTGCTTAACTTAGCAAATTTGAGAATTTAGTTTGATGGACTGTTGGATGTAAAATTATAACCGCCAAAAATTTACAGACCCTTATGACGTCATAATACGACATCCAATTTACCACCAAATTAAACAAAAAGATAATAGTTTGATTATATTGTCATAATATAGTAACTACAAGCCCAAAACAAACAACAAAAAGACTTCAACTACCACACATCATTTGTTTCCCTTCCTCGGCATCAACTTCTCAATTATTTGCCTACTTTGCATTTCCAGTTGTCTTCCAGTAATAGCATTTTTTACCTTCCATGTGAGGCTACCTGGTGAGTAAGGAAGATTTGATGGATCACTTAAACCATTATGATCACCTTTGAATGCAATTACGCTTGACCCTGAATGTCAGGATCCCAATTTCCCTCTGTAGGATGTTGTCAAGACCCAAAATTCACTAAAGGTCGTGATGGCGCTTAACACCATTGTCATGCAAGCCAACAATAAATGATTAACTTAATTACTCATTTTAGTACTTTTGAAATCATAATTTTCATTAATTAAATGGTAAGAAATAGAATTCACGGGGTAAATGATAATATTTTTACAACTTCAATAATAAACAACCCGTAAGCACCCCTAAAACCCGGTGTCACAAGTGCATGAGTCTCAACTAGGAAATATAATAAAATACAACATCTGTCTGGAATACAACTTAGACAGGA
This sequence comes from Nicotiana tomentosiformis, assembly GCF_000390325.3. Classification (NCBI taxonomy): domain Eukaryota; kingdom Viridiplantae; phylum Streptophyta; class Magnoliopsida; order Solanales; family Solanaceae; genus Nicotiana; species Nicotiana tomentosiformis. Next base: position 106,576,142 of record NC_090816.1, on the reverse strand, counting down.
GAACATAAATAACTCTGATGGAGACTCTGCAGGATGCAGATCATAACATGAAATGCAGCTCACGGTAAATCCCCGCAACATTCGCGCCTCTGCGCCCAAAAGGCCACCAGACATATATGTACCCGCACAAAAATATGCAGCAAGTGTAGCATGAGTACGTAAATCAATATGTACCCAGTAAGTATCTAACCTAATCCCAGAGAAGTAGTGACGAGGGGTCGACATCGACACTTACTAGTAGTCCAATATGACAGATACAGCAAGAGGTAAACAAACATGGGGCAGACTCAAACTCTCGATTAGTAGTTACCTCCTCAACCGGAGTGTGTATATATATAATGGACCTCACCAGATAGGTCATCATAATTCGAATCAGGAAAACTCCCAGATACACTGGCTTCTAACAATTAATACGCACGATTCCATAGGAATATTTTATAGAAATACCGAGGCGTACAACGCGATCCCATCATAACCTGGTATATATAACCCATAGATACATCTATTACATTGCCGAGGCGAACAACCCGCTCTCATGAGAGTGTGGTACATAATCCTGCCGAGGCGAACAACCCGATCCCATCATATTGTGTGCACTGACGAGGGTCGAACGACACGAACCATAGATGTATCTATCCTGCCGAGGCGAATAATCGGATCCCATTAGAATAAGAGACTTTGACGGGTCCTTGACCCCACTCACGAAGGGACATGTGAGTTATAAGAAGCTTGGGGTGAGAACACGTAACGCGGGAGAAATTCGTAAGAGGAGTACAATTATTTCGCGGCTAATCACGAAGCCCGTCAAATCTCTACAATAGTGAGTTTATTGCTCTACACAAGTCTATTCTCAAGTCGTAATGTAAAATAAAGGAATTTAATAGACAAGGGACTGCTCAAATAGTACAGCTATCGCATGGTGTGAGCCTAAGTCTACCCGGACTATAATATTGATCTAACTATGTACGGACTCTAGTCACCTCGTGCGTACGTAGCCCCCGCAACAAGTAACACATATCAAATACGTCACCTAGGGGTAGTTTTCCCCTCACAAAGTTAGACAGGAGACTTACCTCACTCCAAAGTTCCATAATCGACTCCAAAGCCTCTCTAACACCTCAAACTGATGCCCATCGCTCCAAAACTAATCAAACAATGTGCAAACCATAAAAATATACTCTAATACTCATAAAAAATCAATTTAAACAAGTTCTCAACTCTGCTCGAAAAGTCGATAAAGCAACCCCCGGGCCCACATGCCCGGATTCCGAAACTTTTCCAAGATAATCATTACCCATAACATTACGAACTTAAATTTATAATTTTTTCTCAATTCTAAGTCCAATTTCGTGGTCAAAATCCAAAAATACCAATTTTTAGGTTTTTCTTCAAAATCCCAAATTTTTACAAATTTTCGTGTGTGAATCCATATTAAAACCATGTATTTATCTCACAATGTGAAGAAATCACTTACCCCATAATGACTGATGAAGACGACACTCCAAAATCGCTCATAAATCGACTCCCATGGACGAAATGAAGTGGAATTGATCCATCCCCTTTGTTTAAAAAGAACACTACCCAGCCCGACTACCGCACATGCGGCCGCTTTACCGCATCTGCGGTCTCGCTGGTGTGGCCAATACCTCGAACCTTCACATACCCTCTGCCCAGCGCAGCTCTGCACCTGCGATACCAAACGTGCCCCTGCAGTCTTGCACATGCAGAGACCTTCCGCTTCTGCGACTCCAAACTCGATCCGTTGATCATCCGAAATCCACTCGAGGCCCTTGGGACCTTAACCAAATATTCCAATACATCCCAAAATACGATACGAACTTAGTCGAAGCCTCAAACCATGCCAAACAACATCAAAACTACAAATTGCGCATCGATTCAAGCATAATGAACTGTTGAACTTCTAATTTCCACATCCACTGCCGAAACCTATCAAATCACGTTCGATTGACCTCAAATTTTTTAGACAAGTCACATTCGACATTACGGACATACTCCAACTTTCAGAATCGGAATCCGAACCCAATATCAAAAGGTCCACTCCCGGTCAAACTTCCCCAAAAAAAAACCATCAAACTTCCCACTTTCGCCAAAAGACCCCGAAATGACCTACGGACCTCCAAATCCACATCCGAACGCGCTCCTAAGACCAGCATCACCACACGGAGCTATTCCCGGGCTCGGAATCCCAAACAAACATCGATAACATAAAAATACGCTTCCACCCAAATTTATGAAATTCTTTCAAAATGCCAACTTTCCACAATAAGTGTCGTAATGCTCCCAGGTCATCCAAAAACCGATTTGGACGTACGCTCAAATCCAAAATCACCATATGAACCTGTTGGAACTTTTAAATTCTAATTCCGAGGTCGTTTACTCAAAAGTCAAACCTTAGCCAATTCTTCCAACTTAATGTTCCCGAAATTAGAGATGTTTTTCCAAATCAACTCCGAACTTCCCGAAAATCCAACTCCGACCATACGTACGAGTCATAATAGATTAAGTGGAGCTACTCAGGGCCTCAAACCGCCGAATGACGCATTAAAGCTCAAAACAACTGGTCGGGTCATTATATTCTCTCCCACTTAAACATACGTTCGTCCTCGAACGTACTAAAAACTGCTCCGAAGTTGTCCAAAATCACTGTTTAACACCTCGTGCACCTACCCGTTCCACCACAACCAAGTTGAGCACACTAGCTCGAGCCATACTGAAGATCCTTCCTGCTACCTTAGCTAACATGCTTTAGAACCAAATTCCAACGTCCGGAATTCTCCACGATACCAGATCCTAACACACGAACATCGTATCAATCATCAGACACTAAACTCAACGTGAGCATGCTCCTCCGCTGAAATCACACCATGCACCACATAACTCATTTGCCCAAGGCAATATCCCCCTAGCACAACAACTGAAATTTCCACTGACCCAAAGCTCGTAGTATACCTCATAACATATATAAGCCTTGTTTCTACTCTCGCAATACTGCCACGACGGAAGAGATGTGTAGAAACTCATGACCACCTGCTGAATCAATAAATCATGGAGTCTCTCCTCCTGTTAAGGACCATTGCCTTATTCTGAACTGAACAACAATATTTGCTCTTTAATATACCTTATATAAATCTGATTGCACTGATTTCAGGTCCAAAAATCTCGTATCCCCCAGTACAAGATTTTCGGCAATAAATCACCTCAAACATTGACCAAGATCTCATATGATGCCACAATGCGCCGATAATCTATAAACTCGAATCTGATACCTAAGCAAAACGAACTCTGGAAAGAACTACTCAACCCAAATAACTAATTAAACAGCCGAAAGGATGTTATGAACCTTCCTCAAAAAATGAAAAACAAAACACACAAGAATAGATATAGGAGAACTGTACTCAACATCACACCGTTGCGGCGTGCAACCAGATCCACACATGATACCGTTGAGGCATGCAACCCAATCCAACCATAATACCCGTGGCGGTGTGCCACCCGATCCAAACAACTTACCAGCGGTGGCGTGCCACCCGATCCACACATAATAATCTATAAGGAAATACCTATTGAGCCAGAATGCTCATACTTACGAAATACCTGAATGTCGACCACAAGCACGCCAGGTGTATAATACTATCCCTGGGGAGACAGATAGCGCCATACGCTACAAAACACAAGCACAACTAAGGTGCAATAAATGACCTACATCTCGAGAGCCATCCTGCTCATATAACACCACAAGCTACACGGGACCACAACACATATGCGAATAATCAAGTCGTCTCACAACCCACATGACATAATAGAGTGTTACATGGAATAGCTGACGACGGGAATAATATCCAACTCCCAAAGACTCCTCCATAAGCAACGCTATGCTGAACGAACACACCCGACCTGATATAGAGCACATATTCACATTTAGATCCATCCACGGACCTCAAGCCGATTCTGGTCGTACTGAACTGGGCTAATAACCTCCCAAGGATTCACAACAACCTTATTCGTGACACATAAGAGTAGCCGTCCAATCCGGAACAAACTTCCACAGTTCACAACCAAATGAATAGAGTGCCTTCCAGGCCTAAACTCTCACATTAGCGATAGTACCATAATCTCCATACTCGGTTTCAATCTTTAATCAATCAAGTGACTACGTGTCACACTTACACAATCTTCCCATAGGATACGCCCCCACGACCTTCCGCACTAAGTAGCAAAGTCTGCATATCTATACCACCGTCCACACTAGTGTTGTAAAGCAAGTCGAGAACCTACAAATCAGTACACAAATCCTCCTACACAGGGCACTGTTATCAGGTGACGCTAAAGAAAATACCAGCTTACCCTAAACATCTGAATTCTTTCTTGATCATCTAAGCTCGTGACATTCTTGTCAACACCGAACCGCAACTTTGATCCTCAACTTCCAATTCCCATACCGCTCACTGTACCTAACCTGCCACTATGCGAGTGTACAAGAATTTCACCATAACTCCTGAACCACTAATACAATAAACACTTCATCATATAGAAACTTTTTACCTAACTCATTTCAGGAGAACCATTGCATCACGCGATTGAATTCCCATAACTGTAGAAAATACAAACCTCAAGCTGTGGTCTAAACCACCATAACTCTTCTGGGATCCATCTACACATAACATACCATAATAATCGAATGCCTCCAATTAACTCAAATTACAGTGACCGTCAAGCCTCGCACATACCGCCACAAATCACTTGTATAACTTAATACACTGAAGGAACTGATCATTGCCACCACCATGCCGATTCAACCATTGCTAACTAAACCAACTTCTTCTAATTTACTCTAGACTTGCCCTAATAATAATAATAGCTCCATTCAAAACTTAAAGAACTCAATCCGCACTCATCCTGAGTGACCCTATTTCACGAGACCACATTGTCTCAAAATTCACGAACTATCTCATACCCTCCTTGTGCGCACATTCACATCTTCAACTGGTACACCCATTCTGATAATTCCTCTACGAATCCGAAGTTATTTTATCCCATATCTCCAATGTTGCACCACATACCGATGATAACATAGAACACTCCAAGTCCCTTTCATAATCCACTGCAAAAGCTCGATACTTAACCATACCACGGACTCGAAATCCTTGGACACCGCACTTTAACTTTTTGAACCCACTAGGACCGTTGTTGAGAGTCACCCACTCTGACTTGGTCCCGAATATAATCAACTCCAAGGCTCTTCTAGCACGTGAACTCCCTCTCAAAGAAGCAACCGGCTAAATTCTTTTCCTTGTACATTACATCCACACGAAACACAAACTCTGAGTCTTCCTAAAACCTGAGCATAAATCTATAAGACCCAATATAGCACACATTCCTCAAATCCTTTGCTCAAATTACCACTTATATTTTCTTTCCTTAGTCGTAATAACCCACCAATACACCGATAACTGGAAAACGCACAAGTAGATAACCACACAATCCAATGTAGGCGGTGGGGCTCCCCCACTTAGCTTGAAGCTACAATCACATAACCCTAGAACCCACCAAGATTCCTTCTTCCCCATTGACATTAACTGAAAGTCCACCAATACATTCCAAACTCTAAGTCATGTTGCGTCTAAATAAAATCCGTAGACCTAGTCACTGCCCACCATGATTCCCGAATTGCTCTAAACTTTCCTCAAGGCATGTGGCTATCCTACCACAGAACCCATATGTTACTCTGCCACTCTCCCAATTTGGTTAAACCCTCTCCTTTAAGAAACTTCTGTACTTCCGCTTTTCATACTTGACCTGCTAGTAATTCGACCACCGCGAGACACTTTCCGCCCTGTCCTTACTCATCTTTCGCTGCCCAAATACTGCCTCAAAGAAAAATCCATCACTGTAGCACCTGACCTAATAAATTTCTACCAACTCTAAGCCTCCTCGAAGATCATCTTTCCCGAGCCATCAATATTAGAAATGCCGATTCGATCCTGAAGCCAACATATACCCGCCATATATGGCAATCGCTTCTTAGGCATTATTTTATAACATCCTGCCCCGAAGGCAATTTAAAGGAGACCATAATACCGGCGAACCTCAATGCGTTCCAACAAGGATGACGACACCACATCAAGATGAGAATTCCACCACACTTGAGAACATCAAGTCTCGCTACTCCGTCAAACCAAGCCTAAGCAATCATAGACTGATTGTCTTTCCTCCATTGGATTTAAATGCTGAACCCCTAAATCATGCACCGAGAAATCCTCCTTTCAAGTCGTTCACTGCCTCGATACCTAGACAATCACCCTACCATTGCACCAACATTGTGCGATAACACGTTTGAACATCATAACAATCTGCACGTAACCTCGAAACTATTGAAAACACAACTACTGAGCCCAAATGACAGAACATCCTTCCGCAAGAAGACGATAATGACTTGCTCGAATGCGCAGGGAGAAAAATCCTGCCCACATCTGCAGCACCATTACAACTTCTCGATGCCCAATTGACTTGAGCATTGAACATCGTATAAGAATGAGTAGGAAGGATATAAAGGCATAAGCCTTAAAGGAATCAAATAGCACGATGGGGAATCAAGAAAGGGAAGTGCTCCTAACAGTCTTGTAGCCTCTCGAAGATAAGTACAGACGTCTCCGCACCGATCTGTAAGACTCTACTAGACTTGATCATGACTCGTGAGACCTAAATGAACCTAACTCTCTGATACCAAGCTGTCACGACGCAAAATCCACTAAAGGCCGTGATGGCTCCTAACACCACCGTCAGGCAAGCTAACAGTAAATGATTAACTTAATTACTCATTTTAGTACTTTTGAAATTATAATTTTCATTAATTAAATGGTAAGAAATAGAATTCACAGGGTAAACGATAATAGTTTTACAACTTCAATAATAAACAACTCGTAAGCACCCCTAAAACCCGGTGTCACAAGTGCATGAGCATCAACTAGGAAATATAATAATATACAACATCTCTCTGGAATACAATTTAGACAGGAGAACATAAATAACTCTGATGGAGACTCTGCAGGCTGCGGATCGTAACATGAAATACAACTCACGGTAAGTCCCTCCAACATTCGCGCCTCTGCGCCCAAAAGACCACAGGCATATATGTACCTGCACAAAAGTGTGCAGCAAGTGTAGCATGAGTACGTAAATCAACGCATACCCAAAAAGTATCTAGCCAAACCCCGGAAAAGTAGTGATGAGGGGTCGACATCGACACTTACTAGTGGTCCAATACGACATATACAGTAAGAGGTAAACAAATATGGGGCAGAGTAAATAAATAAAATAAACAAGTATAAATATGTGGTACAATCCTCCTCTCAACAATAGACACAAACTCTCAATTAGTAGTTACCTCCTCAGCCGGAGTGTATATATATATATATATATATATATATATATATATATATATATATAATGGACCTCACCAGATAGGTCGTCATAATTCGAATCAGGAAAACTCCCGGATACACTGCTTCTAACAATTAATACACATGATTCCATAGGAATGTTTTATAGAAATGCCGATGCGTATGACCCGGTCCCATCATAACCTGGTATATATAACCATAGATACATCTATTACATTGCCGAGGCGAACGACCCGATCCCATCATATTGTGTGCACTGACGAGGGTCGAACGGCACGAACCATAGATGTATCTATCCTGCCGAGGCGAATAACCGGATCCCATTAGAATAAGAGACTTTGACGGGTCCTTGACCCCACTCACGAAGGGACATGTGAGTTATAAGAACCTTGGAGAAAACCTTTCGATGAGAACGCATAACGCGGGAGAAATTCATAAGAGGAGTACAATTATTTCGCGGCTAATCACGAAGCCGATCGAATCTCTACAATAGTGAGTCTATTGCTCTACACAAGTCTAGTCTCAATTCGTAATGTAAAATAAAGGAATTTAATAGGTAAGGGACTGCTCAAATAGTACAACTATAGTATAGTGTGAGCCTAAGTCTACCCGGACATTAACATGGATCTAAGTACGTACGGACTCTAGTCACCTCATGCGTACGTAGCCCCCGCAACAAGTAACACATATAAAATACATCACTTAGGGGTAGTTTCCCCCTCACAGAGTTAGACAGGAGACTTACCTCACTCCGAAGTTTCATAACCGGCTCCAACGCCTCTTTAACACCTCAAACCGATGCACGTCGCTCCAAAACTAGTCAAACAATGTGCAAACCCATAAAAATATACTCTAATACTCATAACAAATCAATTAAAACAAGTTCCCAACTCCGCTCGAAAAGTCGATAAAGCAACCCTCGGGCCCACGTGCCCGGATTCCAAAACTATTTGAAGAGAACCATTACCCATAACATAACGAACTCAAATATATAATTTATTCTCAATTCCAAGTCCAATTTCGTGGTCAAAATCCAAAAATATAAATTTTTAGGTTTTTCTTCAAAATCCCAAATTTCTACAAATTTTCATGCTTGAATCCATATACAAACCATGTATTTAACTCACAATGTGAAGAAATCACTTACCCCATAATGGCTGATAAAGATGGCACTCCAAAATTGCTCCAAAATCGGCTCCTATGGATGAAATGAAGTGGAATTGATCCAATCCTTTTATTTAAAAAGAACACTATGCAGCCCGACTACCGCACCTGCGGCCGCTTCACCGCATCTACGGTCTCACAGGTGCGACCAAAACCTCAAACCTGAACATACCCTCTGCCCAGCACAGCTCCGCACCTGTGATGCCAAATGCGCCCCTGTAGTCTCGCACATGCGGAGACCTTTCGCTTCTGCGACTCTAGCTGTCGAGATCGCATTTCGCTTTTGTGGAGCTTTCCTCACATTTGCAGGCTCGCAAATGCGGAAACATCCTAGCATCTGCGGCCATCCCAGCTTCGTCCAAATGTCGCTTCTGCGACCATATCGCCGCACCTGCGGGCTCGCACCTGCAACCCTTTTCACGCAGGTGTGATTGCACCAGATATCAGCTGCCTCAGCACTTCTTCCAAGTCCAAACACGATCCGTTGATCATCCGAAATCCACCCGAGGCCCTCGGGACCTTGACCAAATATACCAACACGTACCAAAATACGATACGAATTTAGTCGAAGCCTCAAACCAATTCAAACAACATCAAAACTATAAATTATGCATCGATTCAAGCATAATGAACTGTTGAATTCCTAACTTCCACATCCGATATCGAAACCAATCAAATCACGTTCGATTGACCTTAAATTTTGTAGACAAGTCACATTAAACATTACGGACCTACTCCAACTTCCGGAATCAGAATCCAAATCCAATATCAAAAGTTCCACTCCCGGTCAAACTTCCCAAAAAAACCATCAAACTTTCAACTTTCGCCAAAGACCCCGAAATGACCTACGGACCTCCAAATCCACATCCGGACGCACTCCTCAGACCTGCATCACCACACAGATCTATTTCTAGGCTCGGAATCTCAAACGGACATCGATAATATTAAAATACGCTTCCACCCAAATTTATGAAATTCTTCCAAAATGCGAAATTTCCACGATAAGTGTCGTAACGCTCCCGGGTCATCCAAAACACGATCCGGACATATGCTTAAATCCAAAATTACCATATGAACCAGTTGGACTTTTAAATCCTGATTTCGAGGTCGTTTACTCAAAAGTCAAATCTTAGCTAATTCTTCCAACTTAAAGCTCCCGAAAATAGCGATTTCTTTCCAAATCAACTCCGAACTTTCCGAAAATCCAATTCCGACCATACGTACGAGTCATAATACATTAAGTGGAGCTACTCAGGGCCTCAAACCACCGAACGATATGCTAGAGCTCAAAATAACCGGTCGGGTCATTACAGATATCGTGACGGCACCTAGTCTTTAAGCCTAACATTTACTGAATTAATAGCAAAATTTAACCGACAACTATGAATTTCAATATGGAATTTCGATAAGTAGAGTACAAAATCACGAAACTCACCTATATGTGAAGCAGAACCGAAACAAAATACGAATGATGCTTTTCTATAACAAATAGAAACCATACTTGTATGACATCAGCTGGTGCAGCGGCCTCAACCCTACCGTAAAAAGCACATCAACGGGTAGGGCCTCCCCCTCTTGGGCGCCCTCTACCCACAGTCATTCTGGAGTGACCCAATATCAATTCCCCTCTCCGAAATGAGCTTCTTGCTTGCCTTTTGTTGGAATCATTCTTGGGATTCCCAAGAATCAAATTTTCTCTGATCATACGGACGAGTAGATGCTGAAGGTCGTGACCGGGATATGCCCGCTTGACCACTTATGGAGGCACCTGTGGTTTTTCGTTTCTTGGGTGGCGCCATAGTACCTTCAACACACCTCCAATTATTAGCTAATGAATCATACGACGAACCAAGAGAGGCTACTCAGACTTCACCCTTACACTTGGGACTTGCACCCCAAGCTGGCGGTGCAGGGATATCAGCAACTGGAGCAGAACTCATAGCCTGAATACCCCGTTGTGACACATATGTCTGGAGTCTGGGACAATCTCTCACCATGTGGCTGGTATCTCCACACTCAAAGTAACCTCTCCACAGGCGTGGCTGTGGAAGCTATCCGGCACGGGCACTCTGAGACCCATGGATATCTAAAGCACCGCGCGAAGCCTGAAGTTCAAACTGAATTGACTGGCCCACAAAACCTCTACCATGGTATACCTTGCCTCCAAAATAGGGACTAGTAGATCCTCCCGGTCTGTGAGGCCTCTTAGCCTCCCTGTCCCCTCTCTCCTGACCCCGCATGTCCTCTCCCTCCTAGTCCTGCATGCCCTCTAGTCGGCGAGCGATCTCTACCACTTGCTGAAAGGAAACATCCGACTCTAACTCCCGAGCCATGCTGAACCAGATATCATGAATAAGCCCTCAATAAACATGCGGACTGGCTCTCTAACTGTAGAAACCAAAGCAAGTGCATGTCTGGATAAATCACTGAATCTAACGGCATACTCTGACACTGACATAGTGCCCTGGCGCAACTATTCAAACTCCGCGCTCCAGGATCCCGAAGAGTCTGAGGAACATAATCCCTCAAGAAGAACTCTGAAAACCGATCATATGTGAGTGAAGCTTCCTTGGCCGGGCTACCCAACTCGTACGTTCGCCACCACTGATAGGCTGCTCCCTTAAGCTGGAACATAGTAAAAGCAACCCTACACGTCTCCACAATACCTATAGTGCGGAGAATACAGTGGCACTCCTCTAGGAAATCATATGCATCCTCTGAAGCCAAACCACTGAAGGTAGGTGGGTAATACTTCTTGATCCTCGCAAGTCTAAGCTGTTCTTCCTCAGATGGTCCTGACCTAATCATGGGTTGAACTGAAATAATTGGCTGTGCCGGCATCACACCCGGAACCTGACCAATATGAGTCCGCTGCTCTGAGGTGCGGGCGATGGGAGTCTGAGCTCCTCCCCCGGTCTGTGAAGTAGCTGGTGCAACTGGAATTAACCCCACCTGAGCTAATGTTCCAAACATGCTCAGGAACTATGCTAAGTTCTCATGAAGTCCGGGGACAACAACAGGCGCCTCCGGTGCTTGTCCCCCAATATGAGCTACTAGCGGCTCCTCAACTGCTACTCTGACAAGTGCTCTAGCTGTAGCTAGTGCTCCTCCTCGGCCCCAGCCTCTGCCCCGGCCTCTAGCAACACCGGATCTAGGGGCAACGACATCAGTAACTGCAGATCCTGTCATCACAATCTATGAGAGAATAGAATGATAAAGGCTCAAACTCCAAGGTCAATAAACTCGCACGATAGGAATGAAAGAAGTGAAACTGTCCTAATAGTTTTGTAGCCTCTCGAAGATAAGTAAAGACGTCTTCGTACCGATCTACAAGACTCTACTAAACTCGCTTATGACTCGTAACACCTATGAACCTAGAGCTCTGATACCAACTTGTCACGACCCCAATTTTCTTTCGTAGGATATCGTCACGACACCTTGTCTCTATGACTAGGTAAGCCTAACACTTACTGAATTAATAGCAAAATTTAACCAACAATTATGAATTTTGATATGGAAATTTCCATAAAAGCCAACAATCCCAAAAACGGTAGTACAAGTCATAAGCTCTACTGAGTTTGCTAGAAAAATCCCTAAATACAACTGTTTCGGAATAGAAATAAACAGTACAGGTACAATATCAGAATGTGACTCCAAGGCCTGCGAACGTGACGACAAGTTTACCTTGAGTCTCCACAGCAAAACCCGAACAACTAGTTATAGATCAACCAACTCCGAAATACCTAGATCTGCACAAAAATATGCAAAAAGCATAGCATGAGTATACCACAGCGGTACCCAGTAAGTATCAAGACTAGCCTCGGTGGAGTAGTGACGAGGGAAAGTCAAAACACCTACTGGACTAAATAACCTGAACAAGTACGAAGGTGAACTAACGGGGAAACAATGTTAATATAAAGCTAAGCATGGTAAGGAAGACAAAACAATACTCGCAATGAAACACTAGAAACAACAATTAGAAACAAGAAGCAAACATATAGTAATGTTGTAGAGTAAGTTGGACACAGTCTAAGTCCAATGAAACCAAATAAAGGAAAACAAGTAACAACTCAGCAAGAACAACTGCTTTTCCACCAGATCTATTTAGGAATTTCCACGAGGTACCAAACCTCATAATCACAAATCACGGGTCCCAATTCTTGAACCCTAATCATTTGGCCTCTTGTGCCCACATTACAAATTCATAATCGCACGGATAACTCACGTGCCAAGAGAGTGAAAATATCTAATATCCGCACAGACCACTCACGTGCCAACAATAACAATGACTCATGACTGCACGGACAACTCACGTGCCAACAGAATAACTCTCACACAGAAGGCAAGTACACGAGAGTACATGTAAATGATCAATAACATCAGGATTCATCTTCTTAACCGATATGGGTGATTTATTTATGTATATGCTTTTGTAAGTATTCTACCACAATTCAAGTCAACAAGTAAGAATAGAGACAATGAATGACACATAATAAACTATCACCACCACAAAATGTACACTATATAACTCACACAGGGTAGGCACACCGCTACACAAATAACAACAATAACAATACCCCCAGGCCATCACAAGTCATCACAAATCATTCCCCAACATAGCACACCTTGTCTCTCCACATGCACAATAATAAAGTAAATGCCCGCCTTATATCGCCGCACACTCATAATAATATTCCACCTTGTCTCGCCACATACACAAGCCCACATATATAGCCTGCCTTGTAATGCCGCATATGCAAATATCAATAGTAATAATAGCACAGATAACTCACGTGCGAACACCCCGACAATCCTCTTAACAATACCACGTGTGCCAAAATAAAACAACACAATAAAATGACTTTCACAACATGTACTCATATGCCACAACATTTCCTCAAACAGGTTCAATACCACAACCACAAATAGCCCCTGGCTCAACGATACTGGGTACAACAACAACAACAATAACAAAAACACGAGAACACCGGCAAGTAAATCAACTCAAGAACTTCAGAACACAAAAAAATGGAGGAACGAGCTCACAATGAAAGAGACAACAGAGAATAGTGGTTTCAACAAGAATAGCTCAATAAGGGGAGAGATAGCGTGCAACAATGATTTCCACATAAGTACAACTCGACGGTAAGAGGGATAGCATGAATCAATGATTCTAAATAAGGATAAGTCAACAATGAAAGGGATAACAAATCTTCAATTAAGGTTGAGTAATTACGGAAAAGATACTAATAAATTCAATTAAGGATAAGCAAATACGAAAAAGATAATAATGACTTCAATTAAGGATAAGCAATTATGGAAAGAATAATAATAACTTCAATTAAGGATAAGCAATTACAGAAAGGATAATAATAACTTTAATTAAGGATAATCAAATACGTAAAAGATAGCAAGGCAATAAAAGATGCAACATCTTCAATTAAGGCACATAAGCGTTTAATTGGCAACAAGGGTAAAACATGAATCAATTAATTCCAGATAAGACATGTAAGGGTAAATATAGTAAATAGGGGATTTAACATGCTAAAGCAACTTCACATCTAATGAACATAAGAACCTAAGATCCCCAAACGATCAAATTTCCACAAATAAGTCCGAGTACGTACTCGTCACCTCGCGTACACGGCCTTCACATGACACAATTAGTACAAATGACTCAAATCCTAAGGGGTAGTTTCCCCCACATAAAGTTAGGCAAGATACTTACCTTAAAGAAGCTAGACTGTTACTCTAAAATGACGTTCTCGAGTGAAAAACTCTCTAGACGGCTCAAATCTATCCAAAATAACTTCAAATCATAAATAAAACTCATAGAAAAGGATTTCGGATAATAAAGCTTCAATCTTTAAAAAAACTAAAAAGTCAAACCCTGGCCCGCAACTCGAAACCCAAAATAATTCATAAAATCCAAACACCCATTCAATTACGAGTCCAACCATACTAATTTCATCCAATTCCGACTTCGAATCGATGTTCAAATCCCAATTATTCTCTTTAGAAAAGTTTTTGATAAAAAGCCTCAATTCTCCAATCAAAATATGAATTAATTCAAAAATGAACTTTTGTAATCATATTAAAATACAAAAATTATATTTAGATACTGACCCCCAAGAAAAGACGAGAAGAACTCTACGAAAATCACCTCAATCAGAGCTCTAGAACTCAAGATATGCTCAAAATACTAAATAAACGAAGTCTGTTTTTTTAATACACAGGGAATTTCGCTTCTGCGCCCAAAACTCCGCACCTGCAGTCTATCATCTATAGTTTCCGCATTTGCAGACCATTTTTCGCAATTGCAGGGTAGCAGATGCGGACCCAACTTCGCATTTGCGAAGCACCAACACCAGCTCTCTTCTCTGACACTAAAATGAGCATAACTCCCTTATACGATGTCCAAATTTGACGATTCTTTTTGTTATAGCTCCATAATTACGATAAAGATATAATTATTCAATAAAAATAGAAATTGGAGCTCATTTTATTAATATGGTAATTTATGCTTGAAGAAACGACGTCGAAACATAAAAAACGAGCGCAACACAACCAAAACCTATCAGAAACTCACCCGAGCCCCTCAGGACCCCGTCCGAATATACCAATAAATCCCAAAACATAACGCGAACCTGATCAATACCTCAAATCATATCAAACAACATCAAAACTATGAATCGCACCTCAAATCGAACTTAATGAACTTATGAACTTTCAACTTCTACAACTCGGACCGAAACATATCAAATCAACTCGAAATGACGTCAAATTTTACATGTAAGTCTCAAATGAAATAAAAGAGCTAATCCAACTCTTGGAATCGCAATACGAGCCCCATATCAACAAAGTCAACTCCCGGTCAAACCTCTTAGCCTTCCAAAACTTTAACTTTCTAATTTTCGCCAAAATACTTCAAATTATCCTACGGCCACTCAAATATAAATCCGGACACACGCCTAAGTCCAAAATCACCATAAAAAGCTATTGGAATCATCAAAATACCATTTTGTAGTCGTCTATATAAAAGTCAAACTCCAGCCAACTCTTACCGTTTAAGCTTCTAAAATAAGAATCCTTCTTCCAAATTGATCCTGAATCATCCGAAATCTGAACTCGACCACACACACTAGTAATAATACATAATACGAAGCTGATTGAGATCTTAAGTTATCTAAAGGGACACTAATTTTCAAAACGACCGGTCGGATCATTACACTGAAGGTTGTGATGGCTGATGTCTCTATTGAAGCCTTGTTTTTTCCTGTGACACAACCATAGGTCTTATAGATGGTTCTATTTTGGGTTCTGTATGCTCTAAGGCAGGAAATGAACAGCTTAAAATCTCACTATAGACACTTGGTGTAGGCATGAAAATAAACTCTGGGCCTTGACTTGCTTGACTATATTTAGGTGCAATAAGGTAGATTTCTTCATGTGGATGTTGCCCCACTTTTTCATCTTCATCAAACAGTCTTTGCCTTTTCATTTGACTTTTCTCCTTATTGGGTGGATATTTAAAAAGTTAGAGAAGTTAGATAAATTCATTAGTGAGTGAATTAAATTACTAAATTAATTCTTACCTCGTCACATCCCCTAGCATTATGCTTTGTCTCTCCACAGTTGCTGCAAGTCATGACTCTTTCCTTCCTGGATACTTCCCACTCACCTTACCTCTTGATTGCTTCATCGTTTTGCCTTGTTCTCTTGATTTTAGGCCTCCCAACCAACTTGACTAACTCGGGTGGTTTCATTGCTTGAGCTTCTTTCACTTTCCAGAATTTTTCACCCCTGACTAGCTGCAGTTTGTGTTTATAAGTAATCATGTATGCTTCTTTGCTATACCACCAATTTATTTCCTTCAAAGGATCCATCTTCTTGTACTGAATGACTTTAATTACATGGGGACATGGAATTCCAGTGAGATCCCATCCCTTACATGTGCATCTCTTCATAGCCATATTGAAGTGTGCCTATCTCCCTCTTCTGTGACTTCATATCCAAATTCACCATTGGACTTCATTATATGAGCACCACTGTAACAACTTCTTGAACTCATCTGTTTTTTAGTTTTTATACCAGTTTGACTCAATATGTTTAACACAATACCTATGATTTGACTGTGGAAGCACATTATAGACTGCTTGAATCAATACCAACATAAAATAAAAGTAAATTAAAATGAGAATAATTAAAGGACACAAATAAGATAGACTTAACAGTAAGGTAATAAATAACTAGAATGGAAAGACTACCTTCTGCATGTCTGACATGAAGGTAATTTCTTCACCCTCTTTGAGATCCAATGACCTTTGAAGCAATTCCAAGAACCAAGTCCATGTTCTCTTAGTTTAATTATCTACAATTGCCCAAGCTAGAGGATAGGTTTAGTTATTACAGTCCAAACCAACAACAATTAACAATTGGCTTTTGGCTTTACCTTTAAGAAAGGTCCCATCCAAGCCAATGAAAGGTCTCAAACCTTCCTTAAAACTCATCTTAAGAGCATGGAAGCAAATATATATTCTCAAGAATCTTCTAATACCTTGAGCAAGTGCATCCTTTGACAAGTTAATGACAACATCACTCCCTGGATTACTGTCACTTAGTTCATTGGCATATGCCTCAATTTTATTATAGCCATATGTAAAACTACCTTCTAGTTTCTCTAAAATAAGTCTTCTAGCCCTCTTACACTTTCCAAAACTGACATTTGTATTAAACACAGTTTTGATATCTGCTCTCATCTCTTTAATCTTATACATAGGATTATCTTGTAGCTTTTCTTGAAGTAATGTGCAATTGTATGATAATCAACCCTACTATTATCAAATACTTCATCACAAGTATGCTCTGATCTTAATGTCTTTATCCTAACCTTCGGAAGGTTTCCACCCCCAGAAATGAGAACAACAAATGGGCAGCCAAGAACACATTTGTACATTAATCTTTCTTTATCACTTTTTTCTTGCTGTAAATTCTTTTTGTTTGCCAGGGCATAGAAGTTAATACATTTTCTAGCTTCAAGTATATCCTTGAAGCTCATACCCTTATACAACCTCAACCTCATTACAATCTGTACCAATTATAATTAGTGATGGGTGTGAATCACAATAATGGACAATATTAGGAACATTCAAAGATAAATCACATTCATCTACTGCATAGAAGTTAAGAAATTTAAATTCATCAGATATTAAACACTAGAAATTCTTTATCCCAGAATCATCCACTACCTCATAATAATTACCAGAAGGTTTATTTATAATTAATTGTTGAACATCTAAATAATTCAACTCCCTAGTGTACTCATTTACTAGATCAATAAAGGAAAGAAGGTCAGACTCATAACCTTTCAAAGAGTGAACAAGCTTCTTTGAATATAACACATAGTGTTTTCTGATCCAAACCCTACCATGATGGAACATTATGTCCACCATAGTTATCTTTAATATCCTGAAAAAGTAAAAAAATAAATTAGAATGAACAATAAAAAATAAAGGACATGGCAATGAAACTGACAATAAAACAATTCAGATAGGCAACAAAATTACTACTTTATATACTATTTTGAATAATCACCTAATAAAATGGTTCACAATGTTATTCATAGAGATATCATAAAGAAATGCACTTGCTCGTTCTTTTCTATTCTTCCTTATAGTTATGAGGATGACTTTCAGTTTGTTCTTTTCAATTTGGATGTGTATGATTTCAGTTTTGGATTAACTCAAGTTTGTGGAAAGGGTTCTATGCATTATTTTAGCTTATTTGCTTCTTAAAAAAAGATTAAACTAAAAACTCTTCAAATGACTGTTAAAACAAAAAAGAAAATATTATCAAACAATAAATTAAAGGACCACAAGGAAAGACAAACATGGGGAACCAGAAATACAAAAAAATATGTAACAACAGGACCACATACAATAAGAAAGTGAAGTCCCACTAGCTTTAAAATATTCAGTTGGGCGGGGGGAGGGGGGGGGGGAGGGGCAACAACCATACACTGACAAAACAAATCCTTAAACCCCAAACTTAAGACCCCACAATCTCAGTTCTGCCACCAATTCTTTTATTAAACAAACAAAAACGCCAAAACCACATGAACCACAAGCTACACAAAAATCCAAAAACAAATCTCTCTCGGCAAAAACCATAATGGAAAAACCACCTAAACAATACATGAAAACAAATCCACTCATAAACAACACAGTCAGTGGTCAACTTTAAAGATTTGAACTCATACTCAAAACCAGGGGCGGATCCAGGATTTGGAGGTTCCGAGTGCTAAGCTAATCGATTTGATCAACTCGGGCGTCGGTTCAGGTTATTCATCTTTTTTATTTATATAGACAAACGATAAAATAAAAAAAGTATAATAACTATAACTAATTGACGCAACCATAAAAGTTCCAATAATAATATTAATATTATAAACGGAGAAGGGTCAGATATATCCCTCTACTATCAAATATTATTTAAAATTGCCTTCCGTTATGCTAATCGATCAAAATTATCCCTACCGTCTTACTATTGAACATAATTACCCCTCATTTGACGGAAGGGACATGTGGTAGCCTTCTAAGTATTTTTGATACCCAACCCGTTATCCATATTGAATACCCAATATCCATAACCCTAAACCCGACCTATCCTAAGACTTATTTCATCTCCTTCACAAGAAAAGCTCCTTCCTCGAAAATATGGAGGTGTTCAAAAATGATGGTCCTTAAATTTAACACTAAATTCTTCCAACGAGCAACAGTTAATCTCTTTGATTTAAGCACATATAACACCATGATTCAATTCTCAAGAAAACAATGTTTAAAGGAATTTCAATATAGAGACAATTCAAGTTCAAAGAACTCCAAATTTGCAGTGATATTTGCAACCTCAATTCTTAACAACAAACATTATAAATTAGAATTAGATTAATGCTCATCTGCCAATAGCAAAGTACTATCAAATCCTTCAATTTTATTTTTCATTCATAGAAGCACTAACAAGATTTTTTACGCTTAGTTGCTTGAATTTTTCGCTCGGAAAGTGAAGATTTTTTTTTTAAACCTCAAATATGATTCACCAAGGAACCCCACTGCTCTTTTACTTGCAAACCTTCTTTAATCAAGCTAAAAATCAGAGGTTAATCTAAGATTTTAGCTCAACAAAATAGACCTAGATAATTACTTCAATAGAATAATTCTAACACTTCAACAATTTTGGTTCCAACTTGGATAACTTAAAAACCCAGCAGTTGGAGTTCGATTATTTTTACCCAGTTCTTTAAATCAGTTGCTAGCAAAATTCTGAATCAAGAGCAGCTCAAAACAATCAAACCAATTTTTGGATTTTCAGGCCTCCAACAACACAAAATTTCCTTTTCGAAATTTCTTTTTTTTTTTTTGGTATGATTTTTGGTCTGGAAATCAAAGAAATAAACAAGAAATTGTTAGAACAATTTCTTAGTCTACACTCTGAAACAAAAAAGATTCAATTTGTAAGAAATTTGGAAGTATGGAGGAAGGCCCAAGGGAATAAACTAAGAGAAAGGGACTAGGATTTAGTTGATTAAGTCTTGGGATGGGTCAAGTATAGGGTTATGGATATAGGGTATCCAGTATGGGCAATTGGTTGGGTATTAAAAATGCTTAGAAGGCCCCCAGGTGTCCCTTCCGTCAAATGAGGGGCAAATATGTTTAATAGTAAGACGGTAGGGGCAATTTTGATCGATTAGTATAACGGAGGACAACTTTAAACAATATTTGATAGTAGAGGGATATATCTAACCCTTTTCTGTATTATAAATATACATCATATATTTATAATTGTCCTCGATGGGTTTTCAGATTTTGAAAATGATCCATAATGACATCATTACTTACATTTGTGAATATATCACGCTCTATGTAACAAACTAAACAATCATTTAAATATTGGCCACCCATGCTATTCTGTTCTTCATTCTTTATCTGCTTCATAGATGAGAATGCTCTCTCCACAGTTGCGGTAGCAACGGATAAAATCAGAGTCAACTTCACAAGTAAATAAACATACGAATAAGTTTCCACAAGATTTGCCTCAACCAATATTTTTGCAAAATCACTAATTCCTTGTAAGTTGGAGAACTTGGGATTACCAGCTCGCATATGAACTATAAAAGTATCAAGTTGATAACTCAAGTCTCAAATCTGTACCTCATCAAACTCATTTGGGTAACATTTTGCTAAAGTCATTATTCTACCTTTATCAAAATTAGCAAAAGAATTGGCTGAATTCAAGCTAGCCATCCCGAGAAGCAAATCGCTACTCACTACATCAAAACGATCATTAAACTCTTGAAGTTGCGCATCAATTACAACATAAAACATATCAAACGCAAGTAGTGTGAATAACAAACACCGGAAGACTTGCGCTTCGACTTTTCAGGAAAATAAGAGTCATCCATCTTGGGAATCAAAATGTCATGCATAACACAAAATGAGAAAACATCATCTAGTAAAGATTCTCATCCACTTTCTCTCATTTCTTGCAATCTTTTCTTTGTGATGTTAAGAAACTACACGGCATTAACAATATCTTGATCCCTCTTTTGTATGATCTTGTTCAACTCATTTGACATTGCCAAAACTTTCAACATCAAGTGAAGCATAAAAATAAATTTGAATGTTGTTATTTCACTCAAAAGATATGTTGCTTGATTTCTCTCATTTGAGGTAGAACTTTCATATTTAATCACTTTAAGCACACGAACAATAGATGAAAAAATAACAATAAAGTTATCTAATATTTTGAAATATGATCCTCAATGAGTGTCACCTGGTCTTTGAAGTCTGCGTTCTTGATTTAGTCCTCGCCCAGTATGAACTTCACCGGACTCAAGTAATTGCTCCAACTTTTCAGCTTGAAGATGTCGAAGCAAATCTCCGCGCTTAAAAGATCCTCCAATGACATTAACGCGTTAGTGAGATGACAAAAGAAGTCTTCAACATCCAAATGCTTTTTAGCATTAGCTACAAATGTTAATTGCAATTGATGCGCAAAGCAATGAATGTAATATGCCGATGAACTATCTTTTATAATCAAAGTCTTGAGACCACTTATCTCCCCCCTCATGTTACTAGCTCCATCATCACCTTGTCCACGTATTTGTGATGGACTTAGTGAGTGCTCTGAAAGCAAAGAGTAGATTGCTTCCTTCAATGAGCATGCCGATGTATCACTAACATGGACAAGACCAATAAATCGCTCTACCACTTCACCATTCTTATCAACATAACGCAAAACAAGAGCTATTTGTTCTTTGTGTGAGATATCTTTGGACTCATCAACTAATATACCAAAGTAATCTCCATTCAAGTCTCCAATTATAGCCTTTATTGTTTCTTTGGCACAAACATTGATCATATGGCAAGTCAAAGTATCATTTTGTGGAGCATTTTCTAATATGACTTTTCCCACATCCAGATGCTTGTCTCCATGCCATCGTAAGAATCCTAGAAAGAGGCCTTTATTAGTTGAAGTTTCACTTTCATCATGACCCCTAAAAGGCAATCCATACAATAATAGAAGTCTTGCCACATCAATTGATGCTTCTAAACACATCCGATACTCACTTTTCAACTTATCGGAGTGCTTATCAAAAAACAACTTAAATTGATTAATGATTATTTGATAAGTCTAGCATTTTCTTGAAACATTTATCATGGACACTTTTAACATCACCAACATGTAAACAAAATCTTTCAAGACCCTTATTCCATGCCCTAAAACTATTC
This sequence comes from Nicotiana tomentosiformis, assembly GCF_000390325.3. Lineage (NCBI taxonomy): Eukaryota > Viridiplantae > Streptophyta > Magnoliopsida > Solanales > Solanaceae > Nicotiana > Nicotiana tomentosiformis. Next base: position 106,553,770 of record NC_090816.1, on the reverse strand, counting down.
TCAGCATAAAATTCGCCCGCACTTCCATGAATAAATTCATTTTTGAACAAATAACAACATAAGCAATATGCCGCATCTTTCTTCACACTATACTCCAACCATTTAGAAAATTGGCCCTTGAACCAACTTGGAACAAATTGACACATTCTTCCTCTTATTTGAGTTTTGGAAAATTGATGCTTGAAAGGTTGGCAAGGACCTTGTTGAATGTAATGTTTCCTTACTTCATCTCGTATTCGAAGGTGATAGTCCACGATAGGTATTCTTTCTCCTGGATCGCCTTTAAGTGACCCCAAATCGAGTTCATTTATAAGATGGAAAACATTGGCATTCACTTGGCTCAAGGATTGACAACTAGGACTTGGTTGAGAATGGTCCAACCTCGTGATAAATTTATCCATCTGAATTCAATTCCTATAAAATAAAACCTCATTCTAGTGAGAAAGCTTTCTATGTAGCTCACTATAGAATATAGAATAATTTCTACTACTTCATACCATCAATAAGCTTAGCCAATACAAATTATTCAACTATCCCTAATACCTTTTATTGTTAAAATGAAGTTAATTTTGAATTTTCTTGGTCAAAAATATTGGGGATGTTCTTTCTCTTTTAGCCACGAAATTAATTTCTACAATGAAACCATTTAAGTGGCATAGGATTTTCAACAAAACCAAAGAAATACATAACAAATAAATCAAAAGTTACAATAAAGTTTTGCAAGAACATTAAAATAGAACTAAATACAAAATAAAATAAAAAAATAGAGCAAAAACATATATTTATGTCACGACCCGAAATTTCCCACCGACGGGACCATGATAGCGCCTAACATTTCACTTGCCAGGCAAGCCAACGTTAGAGAATCATTAAACCAATTCCTTATTTCCATTTAGTAAATAACAATAATTAACTAAGATGAAATATAATAAGTGTGAAATATCACAAAACTGTATTAATTACTACTACCCGGATCTGGAGTCACAATTCACAAGCATTCTAGAATTTGCTACAAGTAATAGTCAGAAAGAAATACAACTGTCTGAATGAAAGAAACAGTAGAAAAAGAACGATAGATGGGGACTTCAAGGTCTGTGAACGCCGACAGATCTACCTTGAGTCTCCGGACAGCGGACCAATAGCAAAATCTCGATCAACCCGAGCCGGTATCAAAATCTACACAGAAAGTGCAAAGTGCAGTATCAGTACAACCGACCCCATGTACTGGTAAGTGTTAAGCCTAACCTCGACGAAGTAGTGACGAGGCTAAGGCAAGGAACCTACAAATCAACATGTACAATTTAACAATGTATATGCAAATAATATAAATGAAGAACTAAACAGGAAATGTCCGGAGGGGAACATACTGAGGGGAATACAAGATAAAGAACTACAACAGAATGATCACAAAAGCAGTCAATATACATGAATCAACAGGAATAGTGAATACAATAAGGAAAAATGCACGATATCACCCTTCGTACTTTTACTCTCAATCTCACCATAAAATTAATAGAAACGGCACGGCATCACCCTTCGTGCTTTAACACTCACAATATGGCACGGCATCACCCTTCGTGCACTAACACTCTCCCTTACCATAATGCAATGCATAAATAACAACATGGAGATAGAATAACAAGTACAAACCTTACTTCAACATTTGGTTCCATAATATCAATCTCAACTTTGAAATAAAAACTCAATTATCACCAGAAAATCCGTAAACATGATAAGAACGATAAATTGAACAACACTAGTATAACACGTAGCCATTTGGCATATGGATGAGACAATGTAAGAAAAATATAGAAACATGGAAAATAGGTAAATTGGCGGCGCATAAGTACTCGTCACCTCACATATATGTTGCTCACATGGATTTCACTTAGAAAATAATCTAAGGTTCCTAATTCCCTCAAGTCAGGGTTAGACACAACACTTTCCTCGCTCTGAAGGCCACTTAATTCTCAATCACAACTTTTCCTTTGGAATTCACCTCCAAACCACTTGTATCTATTCAAAATGACTCAATAATATCAAATATTGCTAAAGGAATCAATTATATTGCATAAATTAAATTTCTCAAATTTTTCTCCAAAAAGTCAAAAAAATGACTCCGGGCACGCTTGGTCAAAACCCGAGGTTCGGATCAAAATGCACTTACCCATTCACCCCCGAGCCCGAATATATAATTAGTTTTGGAATCTGACCTCAAATTGAGATCTAAATCCTCAAATTCCAAAAATCCCTAGTTTCTACCCTAACCCCTAATTCCACCATGAAAACTCTAGCTATTTGGTTGAATTCTTGTAAAATGAAGTAAAAGATTGAAAGAAACGAGTTAAGGAACACTTACCTATGATTTGGGGAAGAAAATGTCTTTGAAAAATCGCCCTAGGCCTCCTATCCTTTTGAAACAAGAAGAAAAATGGCTTGAGTCCGAATTAAATGAACTCACTGCCCAGTGACCTTCGCACCTGCGGTGCTTTGGTCGCACCTGCGGTGCTTTGGTCGCACCTGCGGTGCTTTGGTCGCACCTGCGCATCCGCACGTGCAGACAGGACGTGCGCTTCTGCGAAAAAAGACTGGGCCAACTGGGGCCGCACCTGCGGATAGGGTTCCGCTTCTGCGGTCCCGCTCCTGCAGAGAGAAGTACGCATCCGCGGAAAAATGAAGTCCAGGCCTGGATCGCACCTGCAGGGCTATCGCTCGCACCTGCGACCAAAGGCTCGCAGGTGAGGGCACACCAGATTTGGTGCACCAGCAGCCTTGTTGAGGTTTGAACTCAACTCGCGCATCGCCCGAATGGTACCCGAGCCCTCGAGGCTCCAAACCAAACATGCACGCAAGTCTAAAAACATCATACAGACATGCTCGCGCGATCAAATCGCCAAAATAACACCTAAAACTATGAATTTAGCACCAAATCAAATGAAATTCTCAAGAACACTTTAAAATTTCTATTTTTTCAACTGGACGTCCGAATCACGTCAAATCAACTTCGTTTCTCATCAAATTTCACAGACAGGTCTTAAATATCATAATGAACCTATACCGAGCTTCAAAACCAAAATACGGACCCGGTACTAACAATGCAAAATATCAATCAATTTTTAAAAACAATTAATTTTTAGACTTTCAATTTTCATTAATAATTCATAACTTGATCTAGGGACCTCCGAATTCGATTCCGGGCATATGCCCAGGTCCCATAATTCGATACGGACCTACCGGGACAGTCAAAATACGGATCTGGGCCTGTTTACTAAAAATATTGACCGAAGTCAACTAAAATTAACTTTTAAGGCAAAAGTTCTTATTCTCATTAGTTTTCAACATAAAAGCTTTCCGGAAACCAGCCCGGACTGCGCACGCAAATTGAGGAGGGTAAAAATGAGATTTTAAGGCTTAAAAGTGCAGATTCGAGTTCTAAAACATAAGATGACATTTTGGGTCATCAAAAGCTCCACCTCTAAAACAACCGTTCGTCCTCGAACGGAAATAGAAAAGTACCTGGGCTGGTGAAAAGGTGGGGATATCTACTCTGCATATCGGACTCGGACTCTCAAGTAGCTGCCTCAATAGGCTGACCTCTCCACTACACTCGAACTGAAGGGTAACTCTTGGATCTCAACTGGCGAACTTGCCGGGCTAGAATTGTCACCGGCTCCTCCTCGTAAGTCAAATCCTTGTCCAACTGGACAGAACTGAAATCTAACACATGGGACGGATCGCCATGATACTTTTGAAGCATGGACACATGAAATACAGGATGAACAACTGCTAAACTAGGTGGTAATGCAAGCCTGTAAGCCACCTCTCCCACTCTCTCCAGAATCTCAAAAGGTCCGATATACCTAGGGCTCAACTTTCCCTTCTTTCCGAACCTCATTACACCCTTCATGTGTGATACCCAAAGTAACACTCTCTCTCTGACCATGAATGCAACATCACAAACTCTACGGTCGGCATAACTCTTCTGCATGGACTGAGCTGTGCGTAGTCGATCCTGAATAATATTGACCTTATCCGAGGTATCCTGTACTAAGTCTATGCCCAACAATCGAGCCTCTCCCGCCTCGAACCACCCAACTGGCGACCGACACTGCCTACCATATAATGCCTCATAGGGAGCCATCTGAATGCTTGACTAGTAGCTGATATTATAAACAAACTCCGCAAGTGGCAAGGAATTATCCCAAGAATCTCCAAAGTCTATAACACAAGCGTGATGCATATCCTCCAATATCTGAATAGTGCGCTCTGACTACCCGTCCGTCTGAGGATGGAATGTGGTGCTCAGATCAACCCGAGTACCCAACTCACGCTGTACTGCCCTCCAGAAGTGCTAGGTAAACTGTGTACCTCGGTCAGATATAATGGACACGGGCACACCGTAAAAACAGACGATCTCACGAATATAAATCTCTGCTAACCGCTCCGTGGAATAGGTAACTGCCACAGGAATGAAGTGCGCTGACTTAGTCAGCCTATCCACAATAACCCATACGGCATCGAACTTCCTCTAAATCCGTGGGAGTCCAACAACAAAGACCATAGTGATACGCTCCCACTTCCACTCAGGAATCTCTATCTGCTGAAGCAAACCACCGGGTCTCTAATGCTCATATTTTACCTGCTGACAATTTAGGCACTGAGCTACGTAAGCAACTATATCTTTCTTCATCCTCCTCCACCAATAATGCTGCCGCAGGTCCTGGTACATCTTGGCAGTGCCCGGGTGAATAGAATACCGAGAACTATGAGCCTCTTCAAGGATCAACTCACGAAGCCCATCCATATTAGGCACTCAAATACGACCCTGCATGCTCAAAACTCCGTCATCTCCAACAGTAACCTGCTTGGCACCACCATGGCCCACTGTGTCTCTAAGGACAAGTAAATGAGGATCGTCATCCTGCCGATCTCTGATGCGTTCAAACAAAGAAGACCGAGCAACTGTACAAACTAGAACACGACTGGGCTCAGAAATATCTAACCTCACGAACTGGTTGGCCAAGGCCTGAACATCCAATTCAAGCGGTTTCTCACCAACTAGAATATATGCAAGGCTACCCATACTGATTGACTTTCTACTCAAAGCATCGGCTACCATATTGGCCTTCCCGGGATGATATAATATGGTGATATCATAGTCTTTCAATAGCTCCAACTACCTCCTCTGCCTCAAATTGAGTTCTTTCTACTTGAACAAATACTGCAAGCTCCGATGATCAGTGAATACCTCACATGGCATGCCATAAAGGTAGTGCCTCCAAATCTTCAGCGCGTGAACAATGGCTGCCAGCTCTAAATCATGAACAGGGTAATTCTTCTCGTGAACCTTCAGCTGTCGTGAAGCATATGTAATAAACTTGCCACCCTGCATCAATACCGCATCCAGACCAATACAAAATGCGTCACAATATACTGTATAAGACCCTAAACCTGTGGGTAACACCAATACCGGTGCAGTGGTCAAAGTAGTCTTGAGCTTCTGAAAGCTCGCTTCACACTCGTCTGTCCACCTGAACGGGGCACCCTTCTGGGTCAATCTGGTCAACGGGGTTTCTATGGATGAAAACCCCTCCACAAATCAAAGGTAATAGCCCGTCAAACCCAGGAAACTACGGATCTCTGCAGCTGATGTGGGTCTGGGCCAGTTCTGAACTGCCTCAATCTTCTTATGATCCACCTGAATACCCTCTGCTGATACAACGTGACCTAAGAAAGCAACTGAACTCAACCAAAAACTAGCATTTTGAGAACTTAGCATATAACTGACTGTCTTTCAGAGTCTGAAGAACGATCCGAAGGTGCTGCTCATGCTCCTCTCGACTGTGGGAGTAGATAAGGATGTCAGGCGGGGATGCCACTCGACAGTTGTATTTCTTTCTGACTATTATTTGTAGCAAATTCTAGAATGCTCATGAATTGTGACTCCAGATCCGGGTGGTAGTAATTAATACAGTTTTATGATATTTCAGACTTATTATATTTCATCTTAGTTAATTATTGTTATTTACTGAATAGAAATAAGGAATTGGTTTAATGATTCTCTAACGTTGGCTTGCCTGGCAAGTGAAATGTTAGGCGCCATCACGGTCCCGTCGGTGGGAAATTCAGGTCATTGGTTTGATGTTATACTGGGTATGGATTGGCTGTCACCTTATCATGCTATATTAGATTGTCACGCCAAGACGGTGACCTTAGCCTTGTAGGGGTTGCCTCGATTAGAGTGGAGAGGGAATCTTAGCCATTCTGCCAGCAGAGTTATCTCTTATGTGAAGGCTCGGCATATGGCCGAGAAGGGGTGTCTAGCTTATTTGGCTTATGTCCGGGATTCTTGTGGGGAGGTTCCTTCCATGGATTTGGTACCGGTTGTTCGTGAGTTTCTAGAGGTGTTTCCTGTAGACCTGCCGGGGATGCCACCCGACAGGGATATTGATTTCTGCATTGATTTGGCTCCGGGCACTCAGCCTATTTCCATTCCGCCATGTCGCATGGCCCCACCAGAGTTGAAAGAATTGAAGGAGCAGTTGCAAGATTTGCTTGATAAGGGCTTCATTAAACCTAGTGTCTCGCCCTGGGGTACACCCGTGTTAGTTGTGAAGAAGAAAGATGGATCGATAAGGATGTGTATAGATTATCGGCAGTTGAACAATGTCACCATCAAGAACAAATATCCATTGCCGATGATTGATGATTTATTTGATCACCTTCAGGGTGCCAAGGTATTTTCAAAGATTGATTTGAGATCTGGTGGCATTTGAGACCTACCGGGGATGGATCGATAAGGATGTGTATAGATTATCTCAAATATCCCTGTCGGGTGGCATCCCCGGCAGGTCTGCAGGAAACACCTCTGGAAACTCACGAACAACCGGCACTGAATCTATGGAAGGAACCTTCGCACTAGAATCGCAGACATAAGCCAAATAAGCTAGACACCCCTTCTCGACCATATGCTGAGCCTTCACATAAGAGATAACTCTGCTGGCAGAATGGCCAAGATTTCCTCTTCACTCTAATCGAGGCAACCCCTGCAAGGCTAAGGTCACCGTCTTAGCGTGACAATCTAATATAGCATGATAAGGTGATAGCCAATCCATACCCAGTATGACATCAAACCAATGACCCGAATTTTCCACCGACGGGACCGTGATGGCGCCTAACATTTCACTTGCTAGGCAAGCCAACGTTAGAGAATCATTAAACCAATTCCTTATTTCCATTCAGTAAATAACAATAATTAACTAAGATAAAATATAATAAGTGCGGAATATCATAAAACTATATTAATTACTACCACCCGGATCTGGAGTTACAATTCACGAGCATTCTAGAATTTGCTACAAGTAATAGTCAGAAAGAAATACAACTGTGTGAATGAAAGAAACAGTAGAACATGAAAGATAGACTGGGACTTCAAGGTCTGTGAACGCCGACAGATCTAAATTGAGTCTCCGGACAGCGGACCAATAGCAAAATCTCGATCAACCCGAGCCGGTATCAAAATCTGCACAGAAAGTGCAGAGTGCAGTATCAGTACAACCGATCCCATGTACTGATAAGTGTCAAGCCTAACCTCGATGAAGTAGTGACGAGGCTAAGGTAAGGCACCTACAAATTAACTTGTACAATTTAACAGTGTATATGCTAATCACAGAAATGAAGAACTAAACAGAAAATGTCGGGAGGGGAACATACTGAGGGGAATACAAGATAAAGAACTACAACAGAATGATCACTAGAGCAATCAATATAACATGAATCAACAGGAATAGTGAATACGGTAAGGAAAAATGCACGGCATCACCCTTCATGCTTTTACTCTCAATCTCACCATAAAATGAATAGAAACGGCACGGCATCACCCTTCGTGCATTAACTCTCATATCATGGCACGTCATCACTCTTCGTGCATTAACACTCACAATATGGCACAATATCATCCTTCGTGTATTAACACTCATAATATGGCACGGCATCACCCTTCGTGCATTATCACTCTCCCTTTCCATAATGCAATACATAAATAACAACATGGAGATAGAATAACAGGTACAAACCTTACTTCAACATTTGGTTCCATAATATCAATCTCAACTTTGAAATAAAAACTCAATTATCACCAGAAAATCTGTAAACATGATAAGAACGATAAATTGAACATCACTAGTATAACACGTAGCAATTTGGCATAGGGATGAGACAATGTAAGAAAAACAGAGAAACATGAAAAACAGGTAAATTGGCGGTGCATAAGTACTCGTCACCTCACATATACGCCGCTCACATGCATTTCACTTAGCAAATAATCTAAGGTTCCTAATTCTCTCGAGTCAGGGTTAGACACAACACTTACCTCGCTCCGAAGGCCACTTAATTCTCAATCACAACTTTTCCTTTGGAATTCACCTCCAAACCACTCGTATCTATTCAAAAATGACTCAATAATATCAAATATTTCTAAAGAAATTAATTATATTGCATAAATTAAATTTTTCAAATTTTTCTCCAAAAAGTCAAAAAATTGACCCCGAGCCCGCTTGGTCAAAACCCGAGGTTCGACTAAAATGCAGTTACCCATTCACCCCCGAACCCAAATATATAATTAGTTTTGGAATCCGACCTCAAATTAAGGTCTAAATCCTCAAATTTCCAAAATTCCTAGTTTCTACCCTAACCCCTAATTCCACCATGAAAACTCTAGATATTTGGTTGAATTCTTGTAAAATGAAGTAAAAGATTGAAAGAAACGAGTTAAGGAACACTTACCTATGATTTGGGGAAGAAAATGTCTTTGAAAAATCGCCCTAGCAACCTTTGCACCTGCGGTGATTTGGTCGCACTTGCGCATCAGCACGTGCGGACAGGACGTGCGCTTCTGCGGAAAAGGACTGGGCCAACTGGGGCTGCACCTGCGGACAGGGTTCCGCTTCTGCAGTCCCACTCCTGAGGAGAGAAGTCCGCATCTGCGGAAAAATGAAGTCCAGGCCTGGGTCGCACCTACAAGGCTATCGCTCGCACCTGCGACCAAAGGATCGCAGGTGCGGGCACACCATATTTGGTGCACCAGCTGCCTTGTTGAGGTTTGAACTCAGCTCGCGCATCTCCCGAATGGCACCCGAGCCCTCGGGGCTCCAAACCAAACATGAACTTAAGTCTAAAAATATCATACGGACCTGCTCGCACGATCAAATCACCAAAATAACACCTAGAACTACGAATTTAGCACCAAATCAAATGAAATTCTCAAGAATACTTTAAAATTTTTATTTTCTCAACTGGACGTCTGAATCACGTCAAATCAACTCCGTTTCTCATCAAATTTCACATGCAGGTCTTAAATATCATAATTTACCTGTACCGGGCTCCGGAACCAAAATACGGACCCGGTACTAACAATGCCAAACATCAATTAATTCTTAAAAATAATTAATTTTCAGACTTTTAATTTTCATCAAAAATTTATAACTTGAGCTAGGGACCTCCGAATTCAATTCTGGGCATACGCCTAGGTCCCATAATTCGATACGAACCTACCGGGACCGTCAAAATATGGATCCGGACCCGTTTATCAAAAATATTGACCGAACTCAACTAAAATCAACTTTTAAGGCAAAAATTCTTATTGTCATTAGTTTTCAACATAAAAGCTTTTCGAAAACCTTCCCGGACTGTGCACATAAATCGAGGAGGGTAAAAATGAGATTTTTAAGGTTTAAGAGCACAAATTTGAGTTCTAAAATATAAGATGACCTTTTGGGACATCAAAATTTAATGGAGAAAAAAATAGCCACAACCCACATAGGGTTAAGAAATAAACAAGAGGAAGAGAGGAAGCTTTACAATGGTGGCTGTAGAGTAGTGACCAGTGAACAAGCATGATTTGAAGAAGCAAAAGAGAAAAACTGATGAGGTGAGCGTGAGAACCGGAAGCCAACGGACTGGACGAGCAAAGTGGGGATTGGGGACTTAGGAATTGGGATTCCTTTTGCTGGAGAAGGGGTTGGGGACTTGGGATTCCTTTTGCTGGAGATTAAATTTGGGAAAGGGGAAAGTGACAGAAGGCTTTTAGCTTTCTAGGAATATTATAATTGTAAAGCTTTTTATTATTATTTTATCTTATTAGTTAAAAGCCAAACATTTAAAATAGAAAGTGTATTGTGTCAGTGTACTAATTGTAACTGAATGAAGCCAAAAAATTAATTGCTTACAACTTGATTCAAACTCACAACCAGCAGAAGGAAAAGATGGACCTTTGCCACTGGCACCTTGGCCACTTTTATTCTGTGGGTTGCACTTTAAATATATATACTATTTCTTATATATATATATATATATATATATATATATATATATATATATAGAGAGAGAGAGAGAGAGAGTTTTCGCCGAATCTTGCGGGTGGCGTACCACACCGAACCATGTACATAGATCCGCCCCTGCTCAAAACCATAACAATATTAAAGAACGAAATCCCTAAAGGTGACTAAATCGCGGCAAATTTAAGCAAGAAAAATATATATAAGAGCTTAAACAAACAATTACTTAAAGAAAGCAATCACCTTTAAATGCAGTTGTAGAAGAAAGCATGTGGAAGAGAAAGACTTTACAACGGACGCTATTTTTCTGTAAGTGAACCCTAGGTCTTTTCCTTTCTGAGAGATGAAAATAGGGGATGGGAAATTGGAATTGTAACTGATGGGCGTAGTATAATTGGTTGGGTCGGGCGTGTTTGAATTAAAATTTGGGGCGGGTCAGTTATTTCAATAAGGGGACGCCACGTGAATTTTAAAAGTTGGGAGGATGTTTTTAATGGGTGACAGATAAATATAAACCTAATGTATAATGGTTGGGGCATTTTTGATAGAAAACATAAACAAAGGGTAAATGAGACGTATTTATAATAGTAGAGGGACAAATCAGACCCTTAACCAAAAAATATATCTCCATAAAACAAAGGAAAGAGGAGAAAGTTGTAGATTGTTATGACCTAAGCATCTTCAACGAGTGCAGTTATCTTATAGCATGTGATTTGTGTTTCAGTTTTATGTGACTGTTTGGTTGTGTTTTGATAATACGGATAGAAGGAAAAAGATAAAATCCTTTTATAGCTCTCCCTTCATTTTATAGTCTCATCAACTTTACTCTATTTAGTATTTCTTTTAGAAATTGATGTTATATAAGTTTCTACATTAAAACCTTTTACCTTTTTAAACTAATTTCGCCACAACACTTGACCAAAATGAATTAATGAACTCTCAAAAGCAAAATGAATTTAATAATTTAAATTGGGAGTACTAATTTTTCTGTTGTTAACTTTTGGTGGACAAATTATTTTCTTCTTATGCACACTTGTTTCCTTAAAAAAAGTTAGGGAAACACAAGAGTAAAAGAAAAGTAGCACAATATATATATTAGTAAGAGAATCAAGGAGAGAGAGACTCTAACTTCTCTCTTCAATTATTTCACCCCCTAACATGGATCCACCCCCACCCCCTACTCAGGACCCACTCCCTTCACCACTATGAAAACTGCGTGACCCACCGAATCCCACGGTAGCTCCAATGGATATCGAAGCTCCTTCAATGAAGATGTCACGATCCAAAATCCAACTAGTCGTGATGGCACATAACCCAACCCGCTAGGTAAGCCAATAAACAACTATCCAATTTCAATGATATTTAATAAGATAATTAAGTAAAGAAATTATCTGAATCTGATACATTTCCCAAGAACTGGTAGTACAAATCATGAGCTTCTAAGAATAGAGTTTACAAAGCTGGTATGAAGTAAATACATCATCTGTTTGAAATTTCATAAACTGAGTTTTGTGAATCCAAGGCTACCATGAACAAGAGGCAGCTACAACCGGAACACAGGTACATCTTCAAATCCAGCTCCCATCGAACACAGCAACATCAACAGCCAACATATACATGCAAGGTGCAGAAGTGTAGTATGAGTACAACCAACCCCATGTACTCAATAAGTAACAAACCTAACCTTAGGTTTGAGAGTAGTGACGAGCTAACACAAAGGTCGGGTCCAATACCAATATTCCACAACAGATCATAACAGCATAGTACAAGTAACAAAAGAGGTATCTCAGAAATAAAATGCTCAATTAGTTCACAGTTCCAGAAAAATAGGCATTTCTTTTCAAGTATCTCAGTGAAAATCCAAATCTTTTACCGAAAAAGCCAAAATACGAGTAAGTTTGAAAATTATGATTTTTCTCAAAATTCCTTTCAATAACAAGTAAAGTGTTTAATTTTTCACTCCAGATAGCCAGTGTAAAACAAATGCATCACTATGCCCATATGTCAACATGTGTGATAAATCGAGAATGATGTGACGCCCGTACAACATGAGAAAAAATACATCTCTATGACTGTATGTCATGTGTGCATATCAATGCAATGTATCTCAGATATGAACTCATGTACTCACACTCTCAGAGTACTCAAATATCACTTTCTCACACATTCCACTCACCATGCTCAATCACTCGGTACTGTATATGGCCAATCCGGCCCAGGGAAGATCCATCCCGGAATATTCACATCAATTGATCATCGGTCACTCAGTACCGAGTAGGGCTAATCCAGCCCGTGGAGAAGGTCCATCTCCAGGTATATAATGCTTCGGACAAGATCCATGTCCAGGGAAGATCCATCCCTCAATAATATAAACTGCGCTTACTGGGGGTGTGTGCAGACTCAGGAGGGACTCCTTTAGCCCAAGCGCTATCTCGTTGCGGCGTGCAACCCCCCCCTCTCTCTCTCTCTCTCTCTCTCTCTCTCTTTATATATATATATATATATATATATATATATATATATATATATATATATATATATATATATATATATATACACAGCCCTAAGGCTCGTTGCGACGTGCAACCCGATCCCATAAATATCACTCGTAATCAGGCACTTGGCCTCACTCAGTCATCAATCTCCCCAGTCTCTCTCTCACTGAGATATGATATGCATGTGAATGCGTATGATTGAGTATGTAATGTAATGAAAGCAGATTACTTAGCAACATAAATGACCTCAATAGGTCCCAACAGGATAAGCATGTAGCCTAGACATGGCTTCTAACATAATCATAGCTCGATAACTCTAGTACGTAGAGATTTCATGATTTCAGACAAGTTCAGGTAACTACATAGTATCACAAAAATAACGGAAATCATAGTTCACACGGTGCACGCCCACATGCCCGTCACCTAGCATGCGCATCGCCTCAAAGCCAAACACATAACACGTATATTCAGGGTTTATACCATAAGCTCCAAGATTAGAAGAGTTACTTACCTCGAACAAGCTAATACCAATGCTGAGCAAGCCAAGCGATTCTCCAAAGATGCCATCTCGTGCGTAGCGACGTCCGAACGGCTCAAAACTAGCCAAAAGCAACTCAAATACGTCAAATAAAGCCCAAGGAAACAATTTCAAATGATAAAGATCGAATCCTTAATCAAAACCCAAAATCGGCCAAACATCACACCCGGGCCCGCGCCTCGTAACCCAACAAAACTCTAAATATCTGACAACCCATTCAATTACGAGTCCAACCATACTAGTTTCACTCAAATCCGACTCCAATTCGATGTTCAAAACTCAAAAATTCATATTATGAAACTTTAGGCCAAAACCCCCAATTTCCTCTTTAAAATTCACAATCCAATTACCAAAAACGAAGGTAGATTCATGATATTAAATCAAAAATGAGTAGAGAAAACTTACCCTAGTCCACAAGATGAAAATTTCTTCAAGAATCGCCTTAATCCGAGCTCCATAGCTCCCAAAATGAAGAAAGAACCAAAACCCTCGATAATATAGCTTTTGCCCAGCGATTATGCATTTGCGGACAATTCGTTGCATCTGCGACCATCGCTTTTGCGGTAAAACTTTGCTTCAACGAAAACAGCCTGACCTAGCAATCCCTCACACTTGGGTCTTTAAGCCGCTTCTGCGATCGCGCTTCTACGCACTTGAACCGCGTCTGCGGTTGCACAGGTGCGTCCAAACACCCACACCTGCGATCCTCATGCCCAACTCCCCTTCACGCTTCTTGACTCCTCTGTCACTTCTGCGACCATCGCACCTGCGCAAACCAGCCACATGTGCGATCACACCAGAACCAGCAGCTTAGCAAAAATCCAAAAAAGGCAATGAAATGATCCGAACCTCGTCCGAAACTCACCTGAGCCCCTCGGGACCCCGTCCGAACATGCCAACAAGTTCCATAACACAATACGGACCTGCTCGAGGCCTCAAAACACACATAACAACATCAAAACGACGAATCACACCTCAAATCGAAATCTATGAACTTTAAACTTTCAAATTCAATAACTCGTGCCGAAACATAACATATCAATCCGGAATGACTTCAAATTTTGCACACAAGTCATAAATGACATAAATGAGCTATTCCAATTTCTAGAATCGGATTCCGACCCCGATATCAAAAGTCAACCCCTGGTCAAGCTTTCCAAAAATTCAACTTTTGTCATTTCAAGCCTAATTCCACTACGGACCTCCAAATAATTTTCTGGACACGCTCCTAAGTCCAAAATCACCATACGAGACTATTGGAACCATCAAAACTCTGTTCCGAGTTCAAATTCACAAAAAGTCAAACTTGGTCAACTTTCCCAATTTAAAGCTTCAACCATGAAATCCATTCTTCCAATTCGATTCCGAATAACATGAAAACTAGCCGGCGATTCACATAAGTCATAATACAACATACAGAGCTACTCATGCCCGTAAACTACCAAGCGAAGTGTAAATGCTCAAAACGACCGGTTAGGTCGTTACAGAAGAACTCCTTCAAAGAAATTCTGGAAAACAACCACTTAACAAAGTCAAACGTCTACCTCACTAGTTACCACCAAGTGGAGGTAGCCCTGGAAGCCCCATTGGAAAATGATAATGCGGAGGAAATCCTACTAACCCATGACCAAACAATGAGAATCTACCATCTGTGGAGGTTCTCAGTGATCATCAAGGTTTTCAGGAAGAAAATTCCCCATCAACTTCTCAAACCTAAGCTACAACAGCTATCGTGCCCCAGTGAGCACCTAACGATCATTGATTTGGGCTGGGACTTCTTCTTTGTGATGTTTCTAGAAAAAATCAATATGAAAAAGGCCCTACATGGAGGCTCATGGTTCGTTATGGGCCACTTTCTCTCAATCCGAAATTGGGAACCCAATTTTGTTCGGGAAAAGTCTAAGATCCAATCCACAGCCATATGGATCAGGCTACCCTAATTACCCATAGAGTTCTACAATAAAGAGATTTTAGAAAGAGTGGGAAGGAGAGTGGGAAAATTATTGAAGATTGACACTTGCAAATCTTCCACTCTCAGAGGTAGATATGTAAGGATCTACATTCAAGTTCTCGTAGATGTCCCTCTTAGAACCTCCGTCGTAATTGGAGAGCACAGACAATAAATCAAATACAAGGGGGAGGGCATCATGTGTAAGGGGTGAGGAAGGATAGGCCACACAATGGGGAAATGCACAACTACACGAACACTGGAGCAAATGGTGAGGCCGGAATCATCCACGGCGACAGAACCACAATTAAAAGGGGGCAGCGATTGGATTACAGTAGAGTTCCCAAGACGATCCAGAAGGAAAACAACAACATACCAACCACCAAAATAAGAACTCATAGGCAAGAAGGCAGATGGGCGGGAGAATGGCCCTGGAACGCCGGCGACAAGTAAGTTCGTTGTCCTTGGGACTTGAGGGGAACGATGAACATGGCTGAAACCCTAATGGGTCAAAAGGCCTAGGCCCAAAGAAAAGAAAATGGGGTCAAAACTCCATGTCCAGATGGGCCAGCGAAATTGGGTCTGCAATGGAATGATCAAACAAACCTTGACCAAACTCTAAGGCCTTTAGAGATTAAAACAACTGGCTCAAAATCTGAGCACGCGCCGAAACCCAACTCCCAACATGGGCACATAAAGCCCACACGCTAAAACCAAACACACTCCTCTTTGAAAAACCACGTGCTCCAAGGGAAAGAGATAACAACTAATAGAGTAAGTTAGACATACCTGCTACTAACCCAAAAATGATACCAACCACCTTATCTAAGGGTCATATCATGGGGTCCACGAATGGGGTCAAATCCATAGGCGATAACTTTAGATTTGATGAAGGGAAAAGAGAGCTTCTCTCTCTGAGAGAGCTACCCACTAAGAGCTCTCACTCGCATATACCCTCCCACCATATTGACTCTCATATTGACCTAACAGTTCCTAACACCTCCAAAAGATTTGTAATGATGGGGAAATCTTGTGCAAAAAACCCAACTAAGGCATTTGAAGCCTTAAGAACTAATACAAGGATGCCTTCTACAATCCAATACCCTTCCACATTACTCCACTCCGATGGAAAACAGTCAAAACTAGAACAACATGCAAACAACCCCTTAGACCAAGAACCTAGATGAGGAACCGGTGTCTCTAATGATGACCACAACACCACTGCCACCAGACTACCTCCCCACCTCTTGGATGGAAATGACATTGTAGGGAGAAGCCTTTCCACAAACCCTCTCAATAGGGTCAATGCCACTCATTGTAGTAATCCAGAACCTACACATCGTAGATAAGGAAGCCACTGCATGCCTCAACCATGCAATGTTGAACTATGGGTATCAACTGTGGCTGGCAACCTTGGTACAAACCCAGGTAGCACTCAGCCAACAAACAATGACACAAAATCAACTGAGTGCATTGATGGAACAGATCAGTCACTCCCAACCCTTCTTCCCCTAGTGACGCCAGGGGAGGAGATTGCAAGCCCCCTTTTTCTCCCAATGGACTCCAGCATGGACCAAGACACCACCATCCAGGGAAACCTAGATGGCAGGATCAGAAAAGGTCCACGAACACCTTCAAGCCTCCAACACAGAGCTGGAGGCACTGATTGCAAAGCTGGGAGTACAAAAAACAAAGGCAATACTCCTACAAAAAGAGGAGTTAATAGAGTTTAGAGGGCCTGAGGGAGAAATGCTTATCGCACTATGCCCAAGGAGCATGCAAATATGCGGGGTAAGCCTAAGTTTAGCCTGAAATCCAAACTCAGGAGACTCAACTATAAGGCTAAACCAAGTTCTAATTCAGGAGGACAAACATGCTAGCCCTGTACAAGTGAACCTGGAGGCCAACCCTTTGAAACGGAAGGCCAAATGCTTGAAAAGAATGTCCCCACCACAGCCCAAGCTGTTAATGAATTTCATCATCTGGAATGCTAGAGGTGCCAACAGTAGTGAGTTTAGGAGGCACTGTGCTGAGATGGTCAAAATACACAAGCCAGCTATACTAGTCCTCCTAGAAACTAGGATGACTAAGCATAAACACCTGATTCGGGAACTGGGTTACTCTGGACAAATCCAAAGCCCAACTATTGGCATGTCTGAGGGCATTGTCATCATGTGGAATGATGATCTACTCAAAGTTGATGAAGTCTCCGCTACATCCCAGGGCATTAATGTCATGGTCAAAGTAATCCCATCCTCCAATTCCTGGCTTTTCACTACTGTTTATGCTAGTAACACTTATGCACTTAGAAGGAACCTCTGGCAGCAACTCAGAACTATACCTGATAACTATCAGGAAAGCTGGCTAGTAGGGGGACTTCAATGAAGTTCTGAGAGCTAGAGACAAATATAGGGGGAACTGCATCTCTACTCCTAGCACTACTAGAAAAGTGGCAAAATCAGTCTACAGAATACCGATCGAAATCGGTCGGAACCAAAACTGACCGAAATCGGTCGGAATATAAGTAAATTGGTCGCAAAAGTCAAAGAAAATATTTCTGACAATGGAAATAATGGTCCCACAACAAAGATATACAAATTCCGACCGATATCGGTCGGAAATTGGTCAATCTTTGACCAAGACATAGTCATACTTGCATATTATCTACCAAAATAAATTTTAATTAAAATTTTAAGAATAACCGACCGAAATTGGTCGGTATATTTCAAAAATTATATATATATATATAATTTACCAACCAAAATAAGTTTTAATTAAATTATTCCGACCGAATGCAGTCAGTATTTTAATTTTAAATTTTTTTAAAATATTAATTTAATGGAGAAACCGACAGAAGTTGGTCGGTTTTAGTCAGTTTATATAAATAGCTTTTAAATAAATAATATTTGATACTTAATTGATATATATATATATATATGTGTGTGTGTGTGTGTGTGTGTGTGTGTGTGTATGTGTGTGTGTGTGTGTGTGTGTGTGTATGTGTGTGTGTGTTTAAATTACCTTTATATGGACACTATATCCTATCTGTGTATGTATATATACATATATGTACATAATATTTAATTGATTTAACATCTAAATTGTAATATTCAATATTTAATTAATTTTGTATTTACATACGCGCGCGCACACACACATCTTATATATAGTTCTATAAGATTTAGTGCTATATTAATACATATTAATGCTCTCTCTCTATATATAAAGCTATATTAATACTTAAGTGGTAGCAACAACAACATATGTATACATATTAATGCTATATTAATATATATACTATATTCATATGTTGTTGTTGTTAAAACTTAAGTATTAATATAGCACCACATCTTATAGAACTATACACTTTGATTTTAAATGTGTTATAGTAAGTTTTAATCGAATATAATTGAATTTTTAATGGATTCACTGATGAAGTATCCAAGCAAAGTACTAATAAGGTGATCGAGAATAAAACATTCAAGATTATGTGTGTGCGTGCATAATCAATATATATATATATATATATATATATATATATATATATATATATATATATATTTGTGTATGTATATGTGTATGTGTGTGTGTGTATATAAATACAAAATTAATTAAATATTAAATATTACAATTTAGGATGTTAAATCAATTTAATATTATGTACTTATATGTATAGTGTCCATATAAAAGTAATTTAAACACACACACACACACACACACACACACATATATATATATATATATATATAAGTAATTTAAACATACACACACACACACACATATATCAATTAAGTATTAAATATTATTTATTTAAAATCTATTTATATAAATTGACTAAAACCGACCGACTTCGATCGGTATGTTCATTAAATTAATATTTTTAAAAAATTAAAATTGAAATACCGACCGAATTGGTCGGTATTTGTGAGGTCAAACAGTCAAACATTATGTTAACAATACCGACCGAAATCGGTCGGAAATCTGTTAATTAGACCAGACCAGCGAGTTTCTTCCCCATTTTCATCTTTTCACTCTCTCTTCTATCTCCCTTCCCCACGGATTTTTGGCCTAATCCCATCCAAAATCAAGTCACCCACCCCCAAACAACGAAGCCCCATGTCACGACCCAAACTCCCTCCGTATAACGTCGTGATGGCACCTAGTCTCTACGACTAGGTAAGCCCGACAAATTGCGGAAAATAACAAAACGAAAGTAAAACTTGGCAATTAATAGCAGTGGATAACTGAATTACTAGTAACAATGCTGCTCGCCATGTACAATAACCAATACTCTATAAATACACAGTCTTCCCAAAACCTGAAACATCGTAAGTCACAAGTTACAGAAGGAAAATAGCATCTCTATACACCAAAGTCTAATAAAAGGATTACAGGAAGTGTTTGACATAGGGGAGAATAGAGGGGAACTCCTAGGTCTGCGGACGCGAGCATATGTACCTTGAAGTCTCTGGAACAATAGCAAATGCACAACTAATAGTGAGGCTGGTATGATGAAACTGGATCTACACACGAAAAATATGTGCAGAAGAGTAGCATGAGTACACCATAATGGTACCCAGTAAGTGCCAAGCCAAACCTCGGTCGAGTAGTGACGAGGTCAGGTTAGGCCCACTGGTAAATAATAAATAAGGCAGGAGAATATACAGTACAATAAGAGACTAGAATTTAACAAAAGGAAACACAACAAGGCAACAGTACAACACACAGGGGTAAGCAGCAGGGAATCCCTCGAGATACCGTCTCGTAGTCCCAAAATAAATATACAGGGAGAACTCCCGAGGTACCGCCTCGTAGTCTCAAAAGTAAATATACAGGGAGAACTCCCGAGGTACCACCTCGTAGTCTCAAAAATAAATATCCAGGGAGAACTCCCAAGGTACCGCCTTGTAGTTTCAAAAGTAAATGTGCAGGGAGAACTCCCAAGGAACCGCCTCGTAGTCTCAAAAGTAAATGTGCAGGGAGAACTCCCGAGGAACCGTCGCGTAGTCTCAAAAGTAAACACACATCTCAAACCGATAAATACAATAATTAACAACAAGATTTCTACAGTTATACTGATAAAGAACAAGGAAAAGCAGGAAATCAACTAGGCATGCTTCACAGAGTTCAAATAAGCAGTTAAAGCACGTAGACATACGATGTTAGACTAAACAGGATAACTACACATATTGGAATAGCTCAATTAAGAATGAAAAAAATCGACTAATACTCATTTAAACGGTATAACTCAAATTAAAGGAAAAATAGGTTGCTACTTAGTAAAATAAATCGGGTTTTACAACAAATAGCCCGTGTACGTACTCTTCACCTCACGTACACGGCGCTCACATATCACAACAGTACCAAATCCTAAGGGGATTTCCCCCACACAAGCTTAGGCAAGCCACTTACCTCGAACCAAGCTCAATCAATCGGTAGAAATGCCTTTTCCACGAATATCCAACTCCAAAAGGCCCAAATCTAGCCAAAATCAATTACATACCATAAATACAACTATAAGAAACTAATCTAATTAATGAAATCAAAGCTAAAGCAAGAAATTAGAAAATCGCCCCAAAGGTCTCCCAGGCTCACGTCTTGGAATCGGGTAAAAGTCACAAAATATGAACACCCATTCACTCACGAGTCCAATCATATAAGAATTAATCGAATCCGACCTCAAATCGCCTTTCAAAACTCAAAATTTTAGTCTAGGAAGTTTATACAATTTCCCCCCAAATTTCCAACTCAAATCCTTAATTAGATGATGAAAATAGTAATAGATTCATGAAATATAGTCCAATCCGGGTTAGAATCACTTACCCCAATAATTTCTTTGAAGAACCCTCGAAAATCGCCTCACACCGAGCTCTCAAGGTCCCAAAATTGAAAATGGAAAACAAACCCTCGAACTTGCTCTTTTCTGCCCAGCGATTCTATATCTGCGGACCTACTATCGCACCTGTGATGCTGCACCTGGGGAATTTCCCTTGCAGGTGCGGAAATAACTTAAGGGGGCAGGGTCCGCATCTGTGATGAAGGGGCCGCACTTGCGTGTGCACGCCTGCGGAACCTGGTCCACTTCTGCGGTCTCACTTCGCACCTGTGCTCTTTTGGCGCATCTGCGGGCATCGCAAATGCAGAAAATTGCCTTGCACCTGCGACCCCTGAGCACCTACGCCACTCCGCTTCTGCGATAGACCTTGTGCACGTGTGATCCCGCACCTGCGGTCTCCCCACCACATGTGCGAAACACCAGAAACCAGAAAACTTCAGCTTTTTGCCTAAGTCCAATTTCAATCCGTTAAGCATCCGAAACACACCCGAGGCCCATGGGACCTCAACCAAACAAACCAACAAGTCCTAAAACACCATACGAACTTAGTCGAGCTCTAAAATCACATCAAACAATGCTAAAAACGCGAATCACCCTCTGATTCAAACTTAATGAATTTTGAAACTTCAAACTTCTAAAACTGATGCCGAAACCTATCAAACCACGTCTGATTGACCTCAAATTTTGCACACGAGTCATATTCAGCCTTACGAACCTACTCAAACTTCTGGAATGGGAATCCGACCCCGATATCAAAAAGTCCACTACCGGTCAAAATCTCCAAAAATTCGACTTTCGCCAATTCAAGACTAAATTAGCTACAGACCAACAAAACACAATCCGGACACGCCTCTAAGTCCAAAATCACCCAACGGAGCTAACGGAACTGACGAAACTCCATTCCAGAGTCGTCTTCATATAGTCCCAACTACGGTCAAAATTCTAAGACTTAATCTTCCGTTTAGGGACTAAAGTATCCCAAAACACTCCAAAAACATAACCAAAGCCTCCCGACAAGTCACATAAGTAGAAAGAGATAGGGGGAAAGCATTAAACAGGGGATCAGGGCTATAACTCTCAAAACGACCAGCCGGGTCATTACATCCCACCTCTTCTCTCTCACGCCTAAGCCTCCAGTCGCCGCCGCCACTGTTCCGCGCCTCCACCACCACCACTGCTGCACTGCCACCACCATCACCATTTGTCCTCCTCGATGGAACCACCATTGCCATTGTTGTTTAAGGTTAGTAATCTATCTTATTAGCTTTTTACTTTTTAATTTTGGAAAATATAAGTTTATGCAATTATTTAGGACTTTTGTCTATTTAGGATTTCTGTGACTAAATAGGGTTATTGAACTACATTAGATTTAAATAAATTATATCAAACTTAAAATAAATTACAAGGATATATTAAGCTAGTTCTCAATCTAATACTAGGTGTTACGATACAATCTAAGCTAATTGAATCCATTTATGGCTATATATATGAATTTTTAAATTAATATAATATGCAATTTATTTGTTCTCTGTGTAGATGAAATATCGTAGTTGGATGTATAATAGGAATTATCATAATCTTCGGTTTTTTAGGGAGGAATTTATAGAAGGGGTTAATGAATTTATTAGGCATGCAATGTCACTTGAACCATTTCAAATCGGAGGGATGATTAGGTGTCCTTGTGTGAAGTGCAAGTGTTTGCATTTCTTTTGGTTTGCAGGATGTTAAGACTCATCTTTATAAAAAGGGGTTTATGGATAATTATTTTGTGTGGAGTCATGGAGAGGTTGATGGTAGTGATAGTGTATTTCATAACATAGTTGTTGGTAAAAGTAGTAGGTCGGTGGGGAATAACGTTCAACATCCTAGATACCATGAAATGGTTGCGGATGCTTTTGGGATGCACTTTGTGTTTGAACCCCATGAAAGTGTTGAACAAGCTCCTAAAGAAAAGGCAAAATATTTTTATGAACATTTAGAGGTCGCCAGTCGTCCACTAAGTGAAGGGAGTATGCACTCTCAGTTGTCTGTTGTGGTTAGATTATTAAGTATCAAATCAGATGCCAATATTTCTCAAGCAAGAATGGATTCTTTCATTGGCCTTATGAGTGAACTAGTTGACCCAACATTCAACATACCTGAAGATTTCTATAAGTCTAAAAGATTGGTTTCTAAGTTAGGGCTCTCATCTATGAGAATCGATTGTTGTGAAGATGGTTGCATGTTGTATTATAAGGGTGATGTAGATTTAGAAAGTTGTAAATTTTATGAAAAACCTCGTTTTAAGCAGGTTTCCAGCGGGAAGAAGGTTGATGCATTACTTACCTCTTATTCCTAGATTAAAGCGGTTGTACGCATCGATAAGTTCCGCTCCTCATATGCGATGGCACTATGAAAATAGAAGGTCGCCTGGTGTTATGTGTCATCCTTCAAATGGGGAAGCTTGGAAGCATTTTGATAGGACGTATATGGATTATGATAGTGAACCGAGGAATGTTCGGTTGAGTTTGTGTGCTGATGGGTTCACACCATTTTCTGTTTCTGCAATACCATATTCATACTGGTCAGAATTTATTACGCCGTATAATCTTCTGCCTAAAATATGTATGACTAGTCCATATATTTTCTTAAATTGTGTTATTCCCGGTACCCGCAATCCAAAGAGTTTGATTGATGTATATTTGCAACCTCTGATTGATGAGCTAAAATAATTGTGGTATGATGGAGTTGAGACATATGGCATGTCAACTAAGCAAAATTTCAACTTTCGTGCTAACTTAATATGGACCATTAATGATTTTCTTGCGTATGGAATGTTGTCTGGGTGGATGAATGCTGTAAAGTTAGCATGTCCTTACTGCATGGAAAATGGTAAAGCATTCACTTTAAGACATGGCCGAAAGCAGTCATGGTTTGATTATCATCGTCAGTTCTTGCCAGTTGATCATGAGTTCAGAAGGATGAAGAACGCATTCAAAAAGAATATAGTTGAACGTGATTTGCCACCTCCAATTTTGTCCCGTGAGGAAATTTTGGAGAGGGTTCAGAACTTCACTAAAGTTACCGAGGCCCCACCTTCTAGATTTGCTGGATATGGTGTTTCTCATAACTGGACAAAACAGAGCATATTTTGGGAGTTGCCATATTGGAAGGATAATCTTCTCCGACACAATCTTGATGTCATGCATATTGAGAAGAACTATTTTGACAATTTGTTCAATACTGTGATGGATGATAAGAATAAGACAAAAGATAACCCGAAGGCTAGACTGGACTTACAAAAATATTGCGGGCGACCTGAATTACATTTGCAGTCTGCGAACAATGGTAAGGTGTTCAAGCCCAAGGTCAGCTACACATTAAAGTTAAGAAGGATGGAGAACGCATTCAAAAAGAATACAATTGAACGTGATTTGCCACCTCCAATTTTGTCCGGTGAGGAAATTTGGGAGAGGGTTCAGAAATTTACTAAAGTTACCGAGGCCCCACCTTCTAGATTTGCTAGATATGGTGTTACTCATAACTAGACAAAACAGAGCATATTTTGGGAGTTGCCATATTGGAAGGATAATCTTCTCCGACACAATCTTGATGTCATGCATATTGAGAAGAGATATTTTGACAATTTGTTCAACACAATGATGGATGATAAGAATAAGACAAAAGATAACCCGAAGGCTAGATTGGAATTACAAGAATATTGCAGGCAACCTGAATTACATTTGCAGTCTGCGAACAATGGCAAGGTGTTCAAGCCCGAGGCCAGCTACACATTCACTTTGGAACAAAGACGACAGATTTGTGAGTGCATTGCAAACCTAAAGATGCCCGAGGGCTATGCTTCAAACATGGGAAAACTTGCTGATATGGTTGAAGGAAAGCTAACTCATATGAAAAGTCATGACTATCATATCTTTATGGAAACCTTAATCCCTATTGCATTTTGTGGTGTGCCTGAAAATATCTGGAAACCCATTTTTGTTCTTACTACTTCGACAGTCATATGCCATGTGCTAGAAATAAGCCCAATCGGCACAATGTAGTGATTGAGATTGATCCATTATATCCACCAATGTCCATATTCAATCAACCAGGCCGAGGTTCTAAAGATCGAACAAAAAGGGGCCTAAGTAGTATGGATTATAAATCGGCTTCAAATCATGTGTTGCTAAATTGTCCAGAAGTTCAACCCTTTCTTAAGTAAGTGTTGACATAAGATTAATTTACATGGACTACTATTTAATTTGGTTGATGCAACTAACAAAATTTTCAATGTGTCACTCAGTGACTTCATGAGTCAATTGGCCATGATGCTGTATATTCTACATTTGAGGCATGGTTTAAAGAGTGTGTAAGTGCATCTTACATACTTTCTCACATGCGAATATACATACTTGGTCACTTGTGAATATACTTGCTCACTTGTGATTTATTTAACACTACATGTAGGTCAATAATCCAAACAACGGTGTTAATCAATTTTTGAAAGATATAGCTTGGGGACCTGCACCTACGGTTACAATTACGTCTAAGTATTTTGTGAATGGTTACAAATTTCACACCGAGGAATGCTCCAACTATAAAAAAAAAACAATAAGAGTGGGGTGTGTGTCAAAGGTGGTGAAGGCAACCAGGATGGGGAAAATGATTATTATGGTGTGGTCAAAGAGATTCTAGAATTATCATATTGAGGTTGGCCAAATAAGAAGATCATACTTTTTCGATGCAAGTGGTTTGACCCAACACCTAGAAGAGGTACAAATGTACATTCGTAATACAACATAATTGAGGTTAATAAAAAGAGGGAGTATGATCGCTATGATCCTTTATAATTGTAGAAAAAGTTAGGCAAGTGTATTATGCTCAATATCCATTGCGGAGGGATAAGGCTGATTGGTTGGTTGTAATCAAAACTAAGCCTGTTGGTAGGGTGGAAGTTGAGAATGTGCTAGATGTTGCTTACCAAAACAATACCTCATGTGTTAACCAAAAGGTGGATGATCAGTTAGAAAATGACTTGGAGCATCCTCAACGCCTTTTAGAAGAAGTTGATATGGAGAAAATAACAATCATAGAAAATGAGGATGAAGAATCACCTAATGAAAATGAAATAAGTGAAGAGGAAGAATTTTCGGACGAGGAAGGATAATTCAAAGATGAATAGCATGTTAGTTTTTTCAAGTGCTCTCAACTTATATAGATTTATATTCTCAATTCTAACATTTTCTTTAATTTATGCAAATGACCGGTAGGGGTCGAGGTAGGTCTAGGAAGTATAAATGGCCTATTTATCATGATGACGGTGCTACACCCTCGCTTCCTTCCACTCCACACTTGCATCCCTCCGCTGCTGATGGCCGACAGTAATCTTCTAGGCACACATCTTTTCCACCATATCCATCTACTCATCAGACTACCTACCATTCGCCCTCCCTACAATATTCTTACCATTCTCCACCACATGCCTATACCCCGCTTCCTACACATGATCCTGTATATAGTTACATTGGTCCATCGAGTCATCAGTCACAGGGCCATGTGGTGATACGTCCGTCATCTTCTCCATTTGCTTCATCACCAGCTGGATCACATCCATCTAGATTTCAGCTAGCCGGATCGATGTAGGGGTCTGGATCGCATCAGGGGTCTAGATCGCAACAAGGGTGTGGATCGCAACTATCTTCATCAGCAACCCCGTCTCCCTCTCCACGGAGTTCGTCTCCTAGCATTTCTAGACTTCGACTTCAGGATAGTAGCGTTGAGCCAGATGCATCCCCTTCTGCGCACGGTTTCTGATTCATCGGAGGAAGATGATCCAGAGGAAGTGCGGTATGATCGTTATCATAGGATGATCATTAAGCCTGAGGGTAAAAGGTAAGATTTATTTATTACTTCTTTATTTTTGCTGAATTATAATAGCTAGTCTTGTTTATTTAATGTAATTCCTATGTTGCAGGTTCATACCTAATCATCAGACTACAAATATAATCACTGAAGCTCTTGGTCGGTTGTATGATGCACCCTATGCGACTTGGAGTGACTTTCCACCGGAGCTCGTGGAGCAAACTTTCAACCGATTTAAGGTTTTAATAAAATTCTTATCTATTTAAGCATTATATTATCAATATTTTCATCTAACGTTACACCCTTCATTTGCAGACTAAGTGTGCCTAGGAGGACCGGTATAACAATGCCATTCTTACAAATTTTGAGTTCAAATGCCTTAAGAGACTATCCGATTCCTTCTATTGTGCTCGAAAGAAGACCAAGAACACTTCATGGTTTCTACCGCACATATGGGAGGATCTTCTGAGGTAGTGGACCACTGAAAAGTTCGAGAAGAAGAGTGAACAGGGAAAGAAGGCTCGAGCATCTGAGAAGGGTGGCTCCTTGCACTGTGTGGGTGCAAGGAGCATGGGGACTGCGAGGAGACTACTGGTAATTCCTTAAAATATTTAATTCTATATATATCAAACTATATTTATATATTTTATTTTAGTTAACATATTTTATTATATTTGTAGGAAAAACAATATGGGAGGAAGATGACTCATAATGCGTTCTTCATGGAGACTCACATCCGGAAGAGGAAAGCACTGACAGATCCAACTAGATGGGTCGAGGATCAGGCGGAGACTACATATGTAAGTTTCATAACTACTATAACTTGAAATTAATGTTTATAATATTATATAGTTAATAATTTTCTATCTTCTAAATAAAGGGTCTCTACAAGATTAATGTGGAGGAGTACACACAGAGCTTGCCACCGAATGAGCAAGGCGAGCGACCACCTGTTTCAGACGAAGAAGCGCAGAAGATATGGTTGGATGTTGTTGTTGGCCCTAAAAAGGGGATAACATACAGCCTTCTAGAGATATCATTTCGGCGCTACAGGGCTGGATTGCAAGGAATATGGACTTTCGCCCAAGGCGAGGCAATTGATAGGTCGACTATCTCGTCTATGGAGAAGAAGATCGCAAAGATGAAAGCAGAGCTTGAAGAGACAAAGGCTAGAGAACAAAAGAGAGATAAACAATTTGATACCCTTCAAGTTCATCTAGAAAAGATGGACCAACAATTTAATCTCCTTCAAGGTCAGCTGGCCAATCTTCTTGCTAGTGGTGCTTTCCCCATTCCCCGGTCTCGTGAGTCTTCCCCAGATTCTAGTCCTTCTCGTCGTGATCCTTCGAACCATACCGACGATGAAGCTTCTAGTAGTGAAGATGGAGGTGATGCAATACAAAACACTCATTGAATGAAGTTTGAAATTTTAACTTGCGAAACATTTTGTTGTTAGCTATTATGTTTTGTTAATAATATAGTTTTGATAGTTGTTATTGTTGTTGTTATTATTATTGTTATTGTTGTTGATATTGGTTGAATGGCAGCAATATGATGCTGCCATTATTGGTGATTGGTTGTTGGCAAGTGGTTCAGCTATAAAACAACTGAATTCTGCCAAACAAACACCCAGAAAACCGATCGTCTACCGACCGAAGTCGGTCGGAACTGTTCATTTGAATTTTCCAGAAATTCAAAGTTACCGACCGACTTCGTTGGAATTGTTGAATTTCAATATTAAATATTTTAACAATTTCGACCGACTGCGGTTAGAATTTTAAATTTTACATTTTAAGTATTTTAAACATTCCGACTGAAATTGGTCGGAATTGAACAATTTTAAAAAAATTAATAATTAAAGTTCCGACAGACGTCGATCGCTAATTTAAAAATATTTCAAAAATATTTTCAAAACTACCGACTGAAGTCGGTCGGTATGGTTATTGTTTGTCAAATAATTTGGTCAAAGTACGTTGACGAATACTAACCAAAATCGGTCGATAATATCGATCGACTATGGTTGCTACCCTATTGAGACCATTCTTTTTTTGATGAATTGAAATCGGTCGGTTTTTGTTCGATTTCGACCGACTTCAATCGATTTTTGTAGATAGTTTTTGACAGTTCTTTAGTAGTGTAGGGCAAATCTTTTCTGGCAATGCATAAATCAGTGTAAGCTGATTGACCTTGGCTTCAAAAGTAGCAAATTCACCTGGACTAACATGAGATATAGAAATAGAAGTCAGTTAATCTTAGAAAGACTAGACGGGTGTTTTGCTAATGAGGAATGGATCCAAGAATTCCCCTCAAGTATAATTAGTCACCTTCCTAGAACCCACTCTGATCACTGCCCTATGGTTATTAATCTTTGGTTTAGGCCTAGAAACCCCACTAAACCCTTTAGATTTGAGCCCATGTGGTGCAGCTACCCTTCCCTCAATAATGTGGTACAACAGGCCTATGAGGGTAACGGTAGCCTCCTAGAAGAAACTACCAAATTCCAACACCAAGTTACCTCTTGGAACCTCCAGTAATTAGAAGGTCATCTCCAGGAAGACTATTTAGACACTCTGAGAAGTGAAAAGGAATTATGGAAAACTAAGTCTAGGATTAACTGTCTTATGGAGGGGGATGCCAACACAAAATTCTTTCACACCTCCACTCTCAACAGGAGAAAAGGGAATAGGATTATGGCCCTCCAAAATGAGGCAGGGGAATGGGTAGATGACCATAAAGGAATTGAAGATACCATTTTCCAGTTCTACTCATCCTTGTTCATCATTGATCACCAATCCTCCACAAGGGTAAAGATACTATCCCTTATGTTTCTCACACCCTTTCCCATAGAGATCAGAACATACTCAATGCCCCTCTGAGGAATAGTGAGATAAAGATTGCTTTATTCTCATTCAAACCCTCCAAAGCCCCTACACCCAATGTTCTACCAAAAGTACTGAAATGTTCTTGAGGGAAAAGTAACCATCTTCTATATACAGGTATTCCACAACCTTGAAATGAACCCTAAGGTCAACACCACACATTTGTGCCTGATCCCTAAATGTGCCAATGCAACCGTACAGAAAAACTTTAGACACATTGGCCTTTGCAATACTATGTACAAATTGATTACTAAAATCATTGTTAACAGAATGAAGCCTATGCTGCCCTCTATCATAGGACCTAGCCAAGCCAGCTTTCTATCAAACAGGAGGGCTTGTGACGATGCTATTATTGTGCAAGAATATATTAGTCACTTTAAGAAAATAAAAGGCAGAAATGCCAACATGATCCTAAAGATTGCCTGGAAAAGGCATTTGATAGGTTATAATGGTCCTTCATCAGAGACACATTGCTTTCCTTTGGTTTCCCTAGTAGCACCACTAAGCTGATTATGTCATGCATTCCACCTCTTCTATCTTTGTGCTTGTCAATTGGAGTAGGACTGACTATTTCAAACCTAGTAGGGGCATCAGACATGGAGATACTATATCTCCCTACATCTTCATAATCATTATGGAGAGATTCTCTAGAAACATTGATGCAAAAGTGCAAACTGGGAAATGGTTTCCAATAAAATCAGCCAAACAGGGACAAATATCTCCCACCTTTTCTTTGCAGATGGCCTTACCCTCTTTGCTAGAGCAAACACCAAGAATTGTAATACCATCATAGAAAATCTCCAAGATTTTAGCTATAAATTTGGCCAAAAGGTTAATAACTTCAAATCTAAGGTTATCTTCTTCACAAACTGCAACCAAGAGGAAGTAGATAGACTAGCCAGGATATTGACAATTAAGCCTAGCCTCTCTTTTGGCAAGTACCTGTATTTTTCCATCTACCACAAAAGACCCACCAATAGAGACTACCAGTTTATTGATAACATGCAGACTAAGCTGGCATGCTGGAAAACCTAGTTCCTGAATATGGCTGGGAGAACTATACTAGCTAAATTGTAACGATCTGACCGATCATTTTGCTTTCTAGAGCCACGGTCCCCTAAATAAGGCTCCTCATATGTGCTTTTACTATTTTATGACTTGCAAGGATGGTCAGTTCAGGATTCGAAAGAGTTCGGGTTGAAATCGGAACACTTGGTTCCTTAAGGTTGGCCAAAAGGGCTAAGTTTGACTTCGGTCAATATTTTGAGTAAACGACTTTGGAATCAATATTTTTTATTTCCAATAGGTCCGTATGATTATTTTGGACTTGGGCGTACGTTCGGATCAGGTTTTGGATGAACCGAGAGTGTTTCGGCGCCCAATAGTGAAAGTTGGCTCTTTGAAAGTTTTAAAATTCTTTAAATTTGGTTTGGAGTAGATTTTGGAGTAATCGAGATCCGTTTGGGATTCCGAGCTCGGAAATAGTTCTGTATGATGATTTAAGACTTGCACGCAAAATTTGGTATCATTTCGAGTAGTCTAAGTATGATTCGGCACGTTCGGGGCAATTTGGAAACTTGGAGTTCAAAAAATTGATTCAATTTTGTTTTGGGGTGTGATTCTTGGTTTTGTTGTTGTTTTATGCGATTTGAGAGTTCAAGAAGGTCCGTATTATGTTTGTAGACTTGTTGGTGTGGTTGGACGGGGTTCCGAGGGGTTCGGGTATGTTTTGGACCACCCGGAGCCAAGTTAAAGAAACAGATTTTTCTAGTTCTGGTTTCCTTCTTCGCGTTCGCGTTCGCGTTCGCGTAGGCCCTCACATTCGGGAAGAAGGATTTGAGCAGTGGGGAAATTAGCCCTTCACGTTTGCAAAGTCCCCCATGCGTTCGCATAGATTCAAGGGACCTGGGGAGGTGGGGGGGTTAGTGTCATTGCTCTTCCCGTTCGCGTAGGGCAGGGCTGGTAAGCCTTCGCGTTCGTGAGTCCCCTGTCGCATTCGCGTAGGCCAAGTTTTCCTGGGCCTGGACCATTTGCATTCGCGAACGCGAGGCCTGTTCCACGTTCGCGAAGAAGAGGGAAGCTAGGCAGAGAGTTTTAAAATCGGGACTTAGCCATTGTTTTGGGTTCAGTTATTGCACTCTTGGGCGATTTTGGAGCTTCAAAAAGGGGGATTTCAACCTAGCTATTGAGGGTGAGTAATTTCTACCTAATGTGAATTTAATACATAGATTATGGGTAGATTTTAACATGTAAATTTATGAAAAATATGATTTTAGATGAAAAACCTAGGTTTTGATAAACATGGGATTTAACCACGAAAATGGTTTTGGGATTTAGTGAAAATCATATATATGAGTTCATGAGGTTATGGGTAACAACTTTCTTCAAATATTTTCGGAATCCGGGCACGTGGGCCTGGGGGTAAATTTTAGGAATTCTTCAATTGGGGTTGGGTAATCACTTTAATAATTAGGATATGAACTTTTGAGCATGTATTGACTGTTTTATATAATATTTGACTAGTTTCAAGTCGTTTGGCACTGAATTAAGGGTTTAAGCACAATCTTGGACCGGAAAGTAGGCTTTAAGACGAGGTAAGTCTCTTTTCTAACCTTGTAAGAGGAAATTAACCCCATAGGTGAATTTAATTAATATGTGCTTCTATTTGTGGGGGTTACGTATGCACGAGGTGACGAGAGTCCGTACGCAGCTACTAATTATGCTTATGTCCAGGTAATTTTCAGGTTTGCACCATGCTTTGTTGACACTGTTAATTTATTATGCTTACTAATTGTCTTGGATAGAGCCAAGGTTGAGGATTTCAATATTTTAAAAGCTTCCAGTTTAATTTCTTGTTTTGGAAAGAGTTGAGGGATATTATGATAACTTGAGAAATCTATGTTCAACCGCGTCGCAAGTATATTCCGCGAGTGGGGTAAATTTCCACTACTCTCATGGGAGCAGGCCGTTCGCCTCGATAGGTTAATAGATGTATCTATGGTTCATGCCGTTCAACCCTCGACAGTGCACACAGTATATGTATATGTATTTTGGATCGGGTCGTACGTCCTTGGCATAATTCGTGCGTAATAATACTGGGAGACCAATTATAATTGATATTGTTTCATTGGTTTAAGAGCTTAAATGGTTAAATGAGGGAAATTGATTTGGTACTTACCATCGATGAAAGGATTATTTATTTATTTATTTATCTCTTGCTTTCGAGTTCTATTGTACATATCCCATGTTTAATTAGAATTTTATATCTTTCATTGTTGGCCATAGTAAGTGTCGAAGTCAACCCCTCATCACTACTTCTTCGAGGTTAGACTAGATACTTACTAGGTACATATTGTTTATGTACTCATGCTACACTTTTGCACTAAATGTGCAGGATCTAAGGCAGGTGCATATGTATATCAGTCCGACACGCATCCTTGACTACTACGAGACTTTGCGGTGAGCTGCCTTCCGAGCCGTTCTGCAACAGCCGAAGTCTTTTTTTTTTCTTTATTTTCTGTCTATTTCATCTCGGATTGTAGGGTAGTACTCTTTTGTATATTCTACTAGTATCTCATACACTTGTGACACCAGGTCTTGGAGATTTATGCTAGTAGACACTTGATGGTTTTGGGTTATTTTACTTATCTCACTTGCTTTAAAAATTTGATCTCTCATTTTCATTAAACTCTTACTTTTTATTTATACATAAACTAAAAATTAACTATTTCAAATCTTTAAAAGTGAGGATCACAGAGTTAGTTCACGATCGGCTTGCCTAGCGGTAATGTTGGGTTCCATCACGACCTATAGGAGAAATTGGATCGTGACAACGTGGTATCAGAGCACTAGGTTCACATAGGTCTCACAAGTTATGAGCAGGCCTAACAGAGTCTTGCGGATCGGTGCGAAGACGTCTGTACTTATCTTCGAGAGGCTATAGGGTGTTGGGAAACTACTATTTCTTCATCTCCTATCGTGCAGTTGATGTTATACTAAGTGTCTTTCTCTTATTCTCTCACAGATAGTGAGAACGCGCACGACGGATGTTCCAGACCCAGGAGGAGCTGCTCCCCCTATTTCCAGAGGCCGAGGCAGAGGCTCGGGGAGGGCACCTGACCGAGGTAGGGGACGAAGACATCCCAGAGTGGCCCCAGCTATACCGCCAGCGGATCCAGCAGAGGATCCTATTATCGAGGAGCAGGGCAAGATGCCTACAACAGAGTCAGCCCTAGTGGATTTCATGTCCACACCAGGATATCATTTTCGCACCGGGATTTCAGGAGGTTACGGGCCGTATGCTGCGGTTCATGGATACTATGACCCAGGCTGGTTTATTTCCAACAGACCCAGCCATATCTCAGGCAGGAGGGGGAGCACAGACCCCTACTGCTCAGGCCCCTGGGCATGCAACAGTTGTATATCAGACCCCGGGCATACTACCCGTGGGCGGAGCCCAGCCAGTGGCAGCAGCCATACATGAGCCCAGACCAGCTGTGACCGATAAGCCGCAGAAGCTACTGGATAAATGGACTAGGCTACACCCTCCTGTCTTCGAGGGAGAGCGACATGAGGATCCCCAAGACTTCATTGATTGGTGTAGGGACAGACTGCACAACATGAGTATATTAAAGTCCCACAGGGTGGATTTCACTACTTTTCAGCTGGAGGGCAGTGCCCGTAGATAGTGGCAGTCACATCTTCTCGGCAGACCAACAGGTTCTCCTCCCATGACTTAGGATCAGTTTACATGCATTTTCTTGGATAGGTATATTCACCCTCCCAGAGGGAAGAGTTGCGATTTCAGTTTGAGCGGCTCCGATAGGACCAGATGTCAGTGACCAGTTATGAGGCGAGGTAACTCTGAATTGTCTCGCCATGCACTTATGATACTTCCTACTGAGACAGAGAGGGTACTGAGGTTTGTTGCGGGGTTACACTCCGGTATTTGGGCCACTATAGTCCGAGAAGTTGAGATGGGGGCCTCTTACCAGCTGGTTGTGGAGATAGCTCGGAGTATTGAGGGTTATCATCAGCGGGACTGAGAGCAGATACCGCGGGACAAGCGGTTCCGTCATTCGAGAGGATTCAGTGGTGCTCCATCTGGGGGAAAATGTCAGTTTGGGAGAGGTCAGCCGAGCAGGCCTACATATCAAGCACCGCCTCCTCCTCGGGATGCTCTAGCTTGACCCTATTTCAGCGCCATGCCAGAGACTTCCTACCGCCCACTAGCTAACCAGGGTTCTTCCAGTGGGTATTCAGGCCATCAGGGTCAGACCTCAGGGCAGCAGTCCACCGCCCTGAGGGGTTGTTACGAGTGCGGAGATCCTGGCCACATGAATAGATTTTGTCCCAGACTCTGGGGCAAGGTAATGCAGCAAGGTTAGCAACCCATGATTACAGCACCAATAGCCGCACCAGCCATCCGGCCACCCAGAGGCGGAGGGCAGCTGGGCAGGGGCCGTCCTAGAGGTGGAGTCCAGGTAGGTGGAGGCTAGGAGGGTGGTGCTCCAGCTAGATTCTATGCTTTCCCGGCCAGACCAGATGCAGTGGCCTCAGATGCCGTGATCACAGGTATTATTTCTATCTGCGGTAGGGATTCTTCGGTATTATTTGATCCAGGGTCTACCTATTCATATGTGTCGTCTTTGTTTTCTCATTTCCTAGATGTTCCTCGTGAGTCCTTGGGAACTCATGTTTATGTGTCCACTCTGGTAGGCAATTCTGTTGTTGTGGATTGGGTCTATCGGTCCTGCATTGCTAAATTCTGTGGTTATGAGACTAAAGCAGATCTTCTGCTACTCAATATGACCGACTTTGAGGTTATCCTGGGCATGGACTGGTTATCTCCATATCACTCCGTCCTTGATTGCCATGCCAAGACTGTTACCTTGGCGATACCAGAGTTGCCTAGATTAGAGTGAAAGGGTTCGTCTATCAGCACACCTAGTCGTATCATCTCTTTTATGAAGGCTCGACACATGGTCGAGAAGGGTTATTTGGCTTATCTAGATTATGTTCGGGATACTACCGCGGAGACTCCGACGATTGATTCAGTAACCGTAGTCCGGGAGTTCTTCGATGTGTTTCTTTCTTATCTTTCATGCATGCCACCAGATCGTGATATCGATTTTTGCATTGATTTGGTTCCAGGTACCCAGCCTATATCTATCCCACCATACCGCATGGCTCCGAAGGAGTTGAAGGAATAGCTTGAAGAGTTACTAGCAAAGGGGTTCGTCAGACCGAGTGTATCACCTTGTGGTGCACCAATGTTATTTGTGAAGAAGAAAGATGGGACTATGCGGATATGCATTGATTGCCGCCAGCTGAACAAAGTCACCATTAAGAACAAGTACCTATTGCCCCAGATTGATAATTTGTTTGACCAGTTGCAGGGTGCCAGGGTGTTCTCTAAGACCGACTTGAGATCGGGGATACCATCAATTGAAGATTCGGGATTTGGATGTTTCGAAGACTGTTTTCCAGACTAGATATGGCCATTATGAGTTTCTAGTGATGTCCTTCGGTTTGACTAACGCCCTGGTGGCATTTATGGATTTGATAAACAGTGTGATCAGGCCTTATATTTATTCGTTCATCATTGTCTTTATTGATGACATTTTGATCTACTCGCACAGCATGGAGGAGCACGAGCAGCACCTGAGAGTGGTGCTTCAGACCTTGCGGGAATAGAAGTTATATGCTAAGTTCTCCAAGTCTGAGTTTTGGCTAGATTCTATAGCATTCTTGGAACATGTTGTATCTGGCGAGGGTATTAAGGTGGATCCCAAGAAGATTGAGGCAGTTCAGAATTGACCTCGTCCTACTACGGTGAATGAGATTAGGACCTTCTTGGGGTTAGCAGGTTATTATCGCCGGTTCGTGGAGGGCTTCTTATATATTGCAGCACCTTTGACTAGGTTGACCTAGAAGGGTGCTCCGTTCCGTTGGTCCGACGATTGTGAGGCGAGCTTCCAGAAGCTCAAGACAGCTCTGACTACCACACCAGTTCTAGTGTTGCCTTCCAGTTCGGGGATGTACACCGTGTATTGTGATGCTTCATGTGTTGGCTAGGGTTGTGTATTGATGCGGGAGGGATGAGTTATTACATATGCTTCACGTCAGCTGAAGCCCCATGGGAAGAATTATCATGTACACGATTTGGAGTTGGCCGCTATTGTTCATGCTCTTAAGATCTGGAGGCACTATCTTTATGGGGTGTCCTATAAGGTTTACACTAATCATCGCAGCTTGCAGCATTTGTTCAAGCAAAGGGATCTCAATTTGAGGCAGGACTGGTGGCTTGAGTTATTAAAGGACTATGATATATATTCTTTATCATCCGGGCAAGGCGAATGTAGTTGCGGATGGATTGAGCAGAAAGGCGGAGAGTATGGGTAGCTTGGCATTTATTTCAGCAGAGGAGAGGCCATTAGCTTTGGACATTCAGTCCTTGGCTAACATACTTGTGAGGTTGGATATTTCAGAGCCCAGCCGAGTTCTTGCATGCGTCGTTGCCCAGTCTTCACTATTGGAGCATATCAAGGCTCGACAGTTTGATGATCCGCACTTGTTGGTCCTCAGGGAGACGGTACTACAGGGTGGTTCCAAGGAGCTTACTATCGGTTAGGATGGTGTTCTGCAACTCCAAGGTCGACTATGTGTTCCTAACTGTCACGACCCGAAACTCCCACCTTCGAAACCGTGATGGCGCCTAACATTTCACTTGCTAGGCAAGCCAACGTTAGAATAATTTTAACCATTTTTTAACAATTTAATTTAATTAATAATAAAGAAACTAATAACTGGAATAAAATCTAAAATAAAGTGAGTAAACCATAATAATAGCGATGTCTAAATACAATCCCAGAACTAGTGTCACAAGTGCACGAGCTACTAGAATAATACAAATAAGGGTTTGAATGAAAATAAAGTTGTCTGACAGAAATACATAGCTAAATTAAAGTAGATGGGGACTTCAGAGCTGCGAACGCCGTGCAACTATACCTCAAGTCTCCTGTGGATAGCTGAACCCGAGCAAATCTACTGTACGCCGATGGGACCAACTCCGGTATCTGCATAAGAAGTGCAGAGTGTAGTAAGAGTACAACTGACCCATGTACCCAGTAAGTGTCGAGCCTAACCTCGACGAAGTAGTGACGAGGCTAAGGAAGGTCACTTACATTAACCAGCACACAATAATAATAACAACAACAATATAGGAGAACAAGAATAGAAATTAAACCGGTAAATCATATTAACAATAAAGCCAACTCGATAGTCATAGCCAATTATTACTTAAATCGCTTTCCGTTGCGGCGTGCAACCCGATCCCACAATATATTCATATTTAATTCTGTTGCTGCGTGCAACCCGATCCCACAATATATTCATTTTCATTTAATTCCGTTGCGTGCGACTCGATCCTCAATATATCTTTTCAATCAATTTTGTTGTGGCGTGCAACCCGCTCCTCCAATATATTCACTTTCAATCAATTTTATTGCGGTGTGCAACCCGCTCCTCCAATATATTCACTTTCATTTCGGTTGCAGCGTGCAACCCGCTCCTCAATAATATAATTTACAAATTCTTATAAAATAAATTATTCCAATAAATGCAATAATTAATATGAAATTGTAAGACAACATGCATATAATAATTATGATTTATTTAGAAATAATTGATGACAAGTAGCAATTAATTGTGAAAATTAAGGAGGAAATAGGCAATTTAATATTTAGTATGCTAAATGTCAAGTAACAATTAAGTCACATAAATCAAATAAGCATGTAGCAAATATAGCATGGATTCCAGGCATAATATTGAGCAAGGAATATGAGAGAAATAATTAATATAATAATTAATTCATGATTTAAAATAATTTATGATTTCCAAATAAATGTGAAAACAATCAATTTGACGACGTATAGGTACTTGTCACCTCGCCTATACGTTGTTACACATTAAATTCACGTAACAATAATTCAAGGGTTCTATTCCCTCAACTCAAGGTTAACCACGACAATTACCTCGCTTCACAACCAAATTCAAGATTCCAATAAACCTTTGCCTCGCGAATTGATGTCTGAAAGCTTCAAATCTAGTCACAAAGAATTTAATATTCTCAACACGAATCGTAGGAATTAATTCCATATGAAATTACTAATTTTCGGATTAAAATCCGAAATTCGTTTCAAAAATCGACAGTGGAACCCACGTCTCGAATCCCGAAAAAACTAACGAAATCCGAACATCCATTCCGATACGAGTTCAACCATTCAAAAATTATCGAATTTTGACATCGGATTGGCTTTCAAATCTTACATTTTCGTTTTTGGAAGATCTTACAAAAATCTGATTTTTCTTCCATAAATTTACGGATTCATGATGTAAATGAGTATAGAATCCTAAAATATAACTTATTTCGGATAAAGAATACTTACCCAACTCAAACTCATGAAAAATGCCTTTGAAATCGCCTAAAATTGAGATCTAAAACTCTAAAAATGAACAAAAATGTCGGACTCCGGACATATATATTTTGTCCAGGCAAGTCACATATGTGAGATGCGACTTGTCTCAAAACTTTCATGACAAAAATTGCGGTACCAGTCTTTAGTCAATCAATCACGACTTTCTGTACAAATATCCAAATGATGAATGGTTTATCTTTCTGGAAACTAAAGTCAAAGGGCTACAACTTTTATGTTTTGATAATTTCCAGATTCCTTATAGATTGCGAGATATAAACTTCCAAATTCAGCCTTGTGCATCAGAAATTTCTGGCGATGCACACTGCTAGGAAAACAAAAACTGCATTACCAGCCTTCAGTCAACCGATCCTAACTTTCCGTACAAATGTCCAAATAATGAATGGTTTATATTTCTGGACACTATAATCAAAGGGCTACAACTTTCATATTTCGATAATTTCCAGATTCCTTATTGATTGTGAGATATAAGCTTCCAAATCAGCTTTGTCATCAAAAGTTTCGCACACTACTGTCAAAAACCAACAGTTAAAAATGACCTAAAAATGGTCTGAAACCACTCCGAAACTCACCTAAACCCCTCCGCACCCCGTACGAACACACCAACAAGTCTCAAAATATATTATGGACCTACTAGAGGTTTCAAATCACATATAACAATGGCCAGACTACAAATCGCGCGTTGATTCGGACTTATGAGTTTATGAAATTTTTAATTCTATAACTCGCACCGAAACAAGCCAAATCAATTCGGAATGAACTCAAATTTAGCATGCCAGTCATAAATGACATAATAGAGCTATTTCAATTTCCAGAATCAAATTTTGACCCCGATATCAATAAAGTCAACACCCGGTCAAATTTTCCAAAATATTCTATTTTCTAACTTTCGCCAAAATGTGCCGAATTGTCCTATAGACTTCCAAATCCAAATCCGAACATGCGCCGAAGTCCGAAATCACCATACGAAGCTATTGGAATCATCAAAATTTTATTCTGGGGTTGTTTGCTCAAAAGTCAAATCTCCGATCAAACTTTAGAAATTCAAGCTTTATAAAATCAAACCTTTTATTTTTTTCAAAAACTAATGGAAAACATGCCTACATACCTTAGAATAACTTCAAATTTTGTACATAAGTCATAAATATTGTTACGAAGCTGATGGAACTCTTGGAATCTAAATCGGAACCTGGTATCAACAAAAACCCAATTATGACCAAATTTAGGAATTCTTAAACCTTTAAATTTCTAGTTTCCGTTAAATGCCGATAATTTGAGCTAGGGACCTTCGAATTCGATTTCGAGCATACGCCCAAGTCCCAAGACTGAGTTGTGTGAAGTCGATCCTGAATAACCTTGAACTTATCCAAAGCATCCTGTACCAAATCAGTACCCAACAACCAAGCCTCTCCCAGTTCAAACTAGCCAACTGGCTAGCGACATCGCCTCCCGTATAATGCTTCATACGGAGCCATCTGAATGCTCAACTGGTAGTTGTTATTATAGGCAAACTCTGCAAGTGGCAAGAACTAATCCCAAGAACCTCCAAAATCTATAATACAAGCACGAAGCATATCTTCCAATATCTGAATAGTGCGCTCTAATTGTCAGTCTGTCTATGGATGAAATGTTGTATTCAACTCAACCCGCATGCCTAACTCACGTTGTACAACCCTCCAGAAGTACGAGGCGAATTGCGTACCTCGATCTGAGATAATAGACACGGGTACACCGTGAAGGCAGACAATCTCACGAATGCAAATTTCAGCTAACTGCTCTGAAGAATAGGTAATTGCCACTGGAATGAAATGTGCTAACTTGGTCAACCTATCCATAATGAACCATACTGCATCGAACTTCTTCTGAGTCTGTGGAAGTACAACAACAAAATCCATAGTGATACGCTCCCACTACCACTCAAGAATTTCTAACTGTATATGCAAACCACCAGGTCTCTGATGCTCGTACGTAACTTGCTGACATTTCAAACACTAAGCTACATATGCAACTATATCCTTTTTCATTCTTCTCCACCAATAATGTTGCCGCAAATCTTGATATATTTTGGTGGCACCCGGATGAATAGAATACCAGGAATTGTGGGCCTTTTCAAGAATTAATTCATGAAGCTCATCCACATTAGGAACACAAATACGACCCTGCATCGGCAGAACTCCATCATCTCCCACAGCAACCTGCTTGGCGCCATCGTTCCGCACCGTATCCTTAAGGACAAGGAAATGAGGATCATCATACTGTCACTCTCTGATGTGCTCATATAAAGAAGACCGAGCGATTGTGCAAGCTAGAACCCGACTGGCCTCCGAAACATCTAACCTCACAAACTGATTGGCCAAAGTCTGAACATCTGCAGCTAGCGGCCTCTCACCAACTGGAATATACGCAAGGCTGCCCATACTCACAGCCTTTCTACTCAAAGCATCGGCCACCACATTGGCCTTTCCTGGGTGATACAAAATGGTGATATCATAGTCTTTCAACAGCTCCAACCATCTTCTCTGCCTCAAATTGAGATTTTTTTTGTTTGAATAGATACTGTAGACTACGATGATCTGTGAATACTTCACAAGACACGCCGTAAAGGTGGTGCCTCCAAATCTTCAGCGCATAAACAATGGCTACCAATTCTTAGTCATGAACAAGATAATTCTTTTCGTGAACTTTCAACTGCCGCGACGCATATGTAATCACCTTGCCATCTTGCATCAATACTGTACCGAGTCCAATACGAGATGCATCACAATACACCGTGTACGATCCTGAACCTGTGGGCAACACCAACACTGGCATCATAGTCAAAGTAATCTTGAGCTTATAAAAGATCAACTCATGCTCGTCTGATCATCTGAATGGAGCACCCTTCTGGGTCAGTCTGGTCAATGGGCTTGTTATAGATGAAAACCCTTCCACGAACCGGCGATAATAACCTGCCTGACTCAGAAAACTCTGAATCTCTATAGCTGAAATAGGTCTAGGCCAGTTCTGAACTGCCTTAATCTTCTTAGGGTCCACTTTTAAGCCTTCTGGCGATATAACATGCCCCCAAAACAGAAACTGAGTCTAACCAAAACTCGCATTTTGAAAATTTGTCATATAATTGATTATCCCTCAAAGTCTGAAGCACAATCCGAAGATGTTGCTCATTCTTCTCTTGACTGCTGGAGTAAATCAAGATGTCATCAATGAATACAACCATAAAGGAATCCAGATAGGGCTTGAATACCCGGTTCATCAAATCCATAAATGTTGCTGGGGCATTTGTCAGCCCAAATGACATAACTAGAAATTCATAATGCCCATACCGAGTTCGAAAAGCTGTCTTAGGGACATCAGATGCCCTAATCTTCAACTGATGATAGCCAGACCTCAAGTCAATTTTCGAAAATACCTTGGCACCCTGAAGATGATCGCATAAATCATCAATTCTTGGCAACGGATACCTGTTCTTGAAAATAGCCTTGTTCAACTGCCGATAATCTATACACATCTTCATTAAACCATCTTTCTTATTTACAAACAACACTGGTGCACCCCAGGGTGAGACACTAGGTCTAATGAATCCCTGATCAAGTAAGTCTTGTAACTGCTCCTTCAATTCTTTCAACTCTGGCGGGTCCATAAGGTATGGTGAAATAGAAATGGGTTGAGTGCCCGGAGCCAAATCGATATAGAAGTCAATATCTTTGTCGGGTGGCATCCTCGTCAAATCTGCAGGAAATACTTTTGGATATTCACAAACAACTGGAACTTAGTCCATAGAAGGAACATCCGCACTGGGATCGCAAATATAAACTAAATAGGCTAGACACCCCTTCTCGACCATACGCCGAGCCTTCATATAAGAAATAACCCTAATAGTAGAATGACCAGGAGTTCTTTTCCACTCTAATAGAGGTAACCCCGGCATGGATAAGGTCACCGTCTTGGAATGACAATCTAGTATAGCATGATAAGGTGACAGCCAATCCATACCCACTATGACGTCAAAATCTACCATGTCGAGAAGTAGAAGAACCACACTAGTCTCAAAATTCCCAATAGTAACCACGCATGAACGATAGACATGATATACCATAATAGAATCACCCAGTCATCTTGGCGGAACCAGTCATCTAAAACACAGCAAAATCAACCCCATTGCTTTCGACTATCCCCATGTTCGGCAATACTTCATAGCAGCGGTCAAGAAAATCCTGTGGGTCCTCAGAAGGCGTACCACTGAAATGGATTGGAAATAGCTTGGTAAACTTGTCCAACCTCAAAAAAGCCTCAGAAGACAAAGCAGGCCTATCACCGGCCTGTGCTGCAGCAACTGGTTGAACTACCCTAACTGGATAGGCTACTACAGCCTGATACTATGGAGTTGTCTGCCCCGGAGCGGGAGTAGTGGGAGTTTGTGCTCCTCCCCCAGCTTGTGAGACGGCTGGTTCTACTGGAAATGTACCATTTTGGGCCACACCCTCCATAAGACTCACCAAATAGACTAGAGCCTCAAGTATTGGAGTAGCTATGAATCCTTCCGGAACCTGAAATGGTCCAACAGGTACCGTCTGAGTTGGAACGTCCGCTTCTAAATCCACCTAAGGTTCTACAACAGGTGCTGCTTCTCGAGCTCTAGATTAAGCTCTGCCTCTACCTCTATCTCGGTCTCTGGCGCGACCTCGGCCTCTGCCCCTAGTCGTAGCTGTCACTGGGGCTCTGGCTCCTATCTGGCTGTAGACACTGTGCATGTTCTCGCCATCTGTGAGAGGACAAGAATAGAAGAGTTCAATCGTCAATGATAGAATAAAATCGCACGACAGAGTAAAATAGAAGTGAAATTATTCCTAAACTCCATAGCTTCTAGAAGATAAGTACAAACATCTTCGTACCGATCCTTCAGTCTCTACTAAGCTTGCTTGTGACTCGTAAGACCTATGCAACCTAGTGCTCTGATACCAACTTGTCACGACCCGAAACTCCCACCTTCGGGACCGTGATGGCGCCTAACATTTCACTTGCTAGACAAGCCAATGTTAGAATAATTTTAACCATTTTTTTTTGCAATTTAATTTAATTAATAATAAAGAAACTAATAACTGGAATAAAATCTGAAATAAAGTGAGTAAAACATAATAATAACGATGTCTAAATACCATCCCAGAACTGGTGTCACAAGTGCACGAGCTACTAGAATAGTACAAATAAGGGTTTGAATGAAAATAAAGCTGTCTAACAAAAATACACAGCTAAAATAAAGTAGATGGGGACTTCAGAGCTGCGAACGTCATGCAGCTATACCTCAAGTCTCCTGTGGATAGCTGAATACGAGCAAATCTACTGTACGTAGATGAGACCAACTCCGGTATCTGCACAAGAAGTGCAGAGTGTAGTATGAGTACAACCGACCCCATGTACCCAGTAAGTGTCGAGCCTAACTTCGACGAAGTAGTGACGAG
The DNA here is from genome assembly GCF_000390325.3 of Nicotiana tomentosiformis. Classification (NCBI taxonomy): domain Eukaryota; kingdom Viridiplantae; phylum Streptophyta; class Magnoliopsida; order Solanales; family Solanaceae; genus Nicotiana; species Nicotiana tomentosiformis. The sequence continues at coordinate 106,508,940 of NC_090816.1, read as the reverse complement.
GCTAAGGCAGGTCACTTACATTAACCTGTACGCAATAATAATAATAATAATAATAATAATAATAATAATAATAATAATAATAATAATAATAATAATAATAATAATAATAATAATAATAATAATAATAATAATAATAATAATAATAATAATAATAATAATAATAATAATAATAATAATAATAATAATAATAATAATAATAATAATAATAATAATAATAATAATAATAATAATAATAATAATAATAATAATAATAATAATAATAATAATAATAATAATAATAATAATAATAATAATAATAATAATAATAATAATAATAATAATAATAATAATAATAATAATAATAATAATAATAATAATAATAATAATAATAATAATAATAATAATAATAATAATAATAATAATAATAATAATAATAATAATAATAATAATAATAATAATAATAATAATAATAATAATAATAATAATAATAATAATAATAATAATAACAACAACAATATAGGAGAATTGGAATAGAAATTAAACCGGTAAATCATATCAACAATCAAGACAACTCAGCAGTCATACCCAATTATTACTTAAATCACATTCCGTTGCGGCGTGCAACCCAATCCCACAATATATTCATATTCAATTCCGTTGCTGCGTGCAACCCGATCCCACAATATATTTATTTTCATTCAATTTCGTTGCGGCGTGCAACCCCATCCTCAATGTATCTTTTCAATCAACTCTGTTGCGGCGTGAAACCCGCTCCTCCAATATATTCACTTTCAATCAATTCTGTTGCGGCGTGCAACCCGCTCCTCCAATATATTCACTTTCATTTCTGTTGCGGCGTGCAACCTGCTCCTCAATAATATAATTTACAAATTCTTATAAAAGAAATTATTCCAATAAATGCAACAATTAATATGAAATTGTAAGACAACATGCATCTAATAATTATGATTTATTTAGAAACAAGTGATGACAAGTAGCAATTAATTGTGTAAATTAAGGAGGAAATATGCAATTTAATATTTAGTATGCTAAATGTCAAGTAACAATTAAGTCACATAAATCAAATAAGCATGTAGCAAATATAGCATGGATTCCAGGCATAATATTGAGCAAGGAATATGAGAGAAATAATTAATATAATAATTAATTCATGATTTAAAATAATTTATGATTTCCAAATAAATGTGAAAACAATCAATTTGACGACGTATAGGTACTTGTCACCTCGCCTATACGTTGTTACACATTAAATTCACGTAACAATAATTCAAGGGTTCTATTCCCTCAACTCAAGGTTAACCACGACACTTACCTCGCTTCGTAACCAAATTCAAGATTCCAATAAACCTTTGCCTCGAGAATTGATGTCCGAAGGCTTCAAATCTAGTCACAAACAATTCAATATTCTCAACAAGAATTGTAGAATTAATTCCATATGAAATTACTAATTTTAGGATTAAATTTTGAAATTTATTTTAAAAACCGACAGTGGGACCCACGTCTGAAATCCCGAAAAAAGTCACGAAATCCGAACACCCATTCCGATACGAGTTCAATCATACAAAAATTATCGAATTCCGACATCGGATTGACTTTCAAATCTTACGTATTCATTTTTGGAAGATCTTACAAAAATCTATTTTTTCTTCCATAAATTCAGGGATTCATGATATAATGAGTATGGAATAATGAAATATAACTAATTTCGGATAAAGAATACTTACCCAACTCAAACTCGTGAAAATTGCCTCTAAAATCGCCGAAAAATGAGGTCTAAAACTCTAAAAATGAACAAAAATGTTGGACTCCGGACATATATATTCTGTCGAGGCAAGTCGCATCTGTGAGATGCGACTTGTCTCAAAATTTTCAAGCCAAAAATTGTTGTACCACCATTCAGTCAATTGATCATAACTTTCTGTACAAATGTCCAAATAATGGATGGTGTATCTTTATGGAAATTCAAATCAAAGGGCTACAACTTTCATATTTTGATAATTTCCATATTCCTTATAGATTGCGAGATATAAGTTTTCAAAGTCAGCCCGGTGCATCAGAAATTTCTGGCGATTCACACTGCCAGGCAAACAAAAACTGCATTACTAGCCTTCAGTCAATTGATCCTAACTTTCTGTACAAATATCCAAATGATGAATGGTTTATATTTCTGGATACTATAATCAAAGATCTACAACTTTCATGTTTTGATAATTTTCAGATTCCTTATAGATTGTGAGATATAAGCTTCCAAAGTCATCTCTGCGCATCAGAAATTTCGCACACTGCTGTCAAAAACCAGCAGTTAAAATTGACCTTAAAATGGTCCGAAACCACTCCGAAACTCACCCGAGCCGCTCGGGATCCCATCTGAACACACCAACAAGTATCAAAACATATTATGGACCTGCTAGAGGTATCAAATCACACATAACAATGGTGAAACTACAAAACGTGCGTCGATTCAGACTTATGAGTTTATGAAATTTTTAATTCTATAACTCGCGCCGAAACATGCCAAATCAATTTGGAATGAACTCAAATTTAGCATGCAAGTCATAAATGATATAATGGAGCTGTTTCAATTTCCAGAATTGAATTCCGACCCCGATATCAATAAAGTCAACTCCCTGTCAAACTTTCCAAAAAATCTTCTATTTTCAACTTTTGCCAAAATGCGTTGATTGTCCTACAAGCTTCCAAATCCAAATCCGAACATGCGCCTAAGTTCGAAATTACCATACGAAGCTATTGGAATCATCAAAATTCCATTCCGGGGTCGTTTTCTCAAAAGTCAAATCTCCGGTCAAACTTTAAAAATTCAAGCTTTATAAAATAAAACCTATTTCAAAAACAAACGGAAAACGTACCTACGTACCTCGGAATAACTTTAAATTTTGTACATAAGTCATAAATATTGTTACGAAGCTGATCGAACTCTTGGAATCTAAATCGAGACACGGTATCAACAAAAACCCAATTATGACCAAATTTAGGAATTCTTAAACCTTTAAATTTCTAGTTTCCGTTAAATGCCGATAAATTGAGCTAGCGACCTTCTAATTCGATTTCGGGCATACGCCCCAGTCTCAAATCACGATACGGACCTACCAAAACTGTCAAAATACTGATCCGGGTCTTTTAGTCAAAACGTTGACCGAAATCAACTTAGTTGAGTTTTAAAGCTCTATTTCATATTTTAATCAATTTTTCATGCAAAAAACTTTTTGGAAAAATTTACGGACTGCGGACGTAAGTCGAGGAATGCTGAATAGTTCTTTTCGAGGTCTCAAAACACAAAAATGAATATTTAAAATTAAAGATGACATATTGGGTCTTCACATTCTCCACCTCTAAAACAAATGTTCGTCCTCTAACGGAGTTAGAAAAATACCTGAGCTGGTGAAAAGGTGGGGATATTTACTCCGCATGTACGCCTCGGACTCTCAGGTAGCTGCCTCAATTGGCTGACCTCTCCATTGCACCTGAACGGAGGGATAACTTTTAGACCTCAACTGTCGGACCTGCTGGGCTAGGATAGTTACCGGCTCCTCCCCATAAGTCAAATATTTGTCCAATTGGACTGAGTTAAAATCTAACACATGGGACGGATCACCATGATATTTTCGGAGCATAGATACATGGAACACCGGATGAACTGTTAATGGTAGTGCAAGCTTGTAGGCTACTTCACCAACCCTTTCAAGAATTTCAAAGGGTCTGATATACCTAGGGCTTAACTCGCCCTTCTTTCCGAATCTCATTACACCTTTCATAGGTGAAACCTTTCTCCAGTCATGAATTCAACATCATGAACCTTACGGTCGGCATAACTCTTTTGCTTAGACTGAGCTGTGCGAAGTCGATCCTGAATAACCTTGACCTTATCCAAGGCATCCTGTACCAAATCAGTACTCAACAATGGAGCCTCTTCCAGTTCAAACCAGCCAACTAGCGAACGGCATCGCCTCCCGTATAATGCTTCATATGAAGCCATCTGAATGCTCGACTGGTAGCTGTTATTATAAGAAAACTCTGCAAGTGGCAAGAACTGATCCCAAGAACCTCCAAAATCTATAATACAAGCACGAAGCATATCTTCCAATATCTGAATAGTGCGCTCTGATTGTCTGTCTGTCTGTGGATGAAATGTTGTACTCAACTCAACCCGCGTTCCTAACTCACATTGTAGAGCCCTCCAAAAGTGCGAGGTGAACTGCATACCTCGATCTGCAATAATAGACACGGGCACACCGTGAAGGCGGACAATCTCACGAGTGTAAATTTTAGCAAACCGCTATGAAGAATAGGTAATTGCCACTGGAATGAAATGTGTTGACTTGGTCAACCTGTCCACAATGACCCATACTGCGTCAAACTTCTTCTGAGTCCATGGGAGTCCAACAACAAAATCCATAGTGATACGCTCCCACTTCCACTCAGGAATGTCTAACTTCTGAAGCAAACCACCAGGTCTCTGATGCGCGTACTTAACTTGCTGACAATTCAAACACCGAGCTACATATGCAACTATATCCTTTTTTATTCTTCTCCACCAATAATGTTGCAGCAAATCTTGATACATTTTGGCGGCACCCAGATGAATAGAATATCGGGAACTGTGGGCCTCTTCAAGAATTAATTCACGAAGCCATCCACATTAGGAACACAAATATGACCCTCCATCTTCAGAACTCCATCGTCTCCCACAGCAACCTACTTGGCGCCACCGTGTCGCACCATGTCCTTAAGGACAAACAAATGAGGATCATCATGTTGTCGCTCTCTGATGCGCTCATATAAAGAAAATCGAGCGATTGTGCAAGCTAGAACCTGACTGGGCTCCGAAATATCTAACCTCACAAACTGATTGGCCAAAGTCTGAACATCTGCAGCTAGCGGCCTCTTACCAACTGGAATATATGCAAGGCTGCCCATACTCACAGCCTTTCTACTCAACAGCTCCAACCATTTTGGCCTTTTCCGGTGATACAAAATGGTGATATCATAGTCTTTCAACAGCTCCAGCCATTTTCTCTGCCTCAAATAGAGATTTTTTGTTTGAATAGATACTGTAGACTACGATGATCTATGAATACTTCACATGACACGCCGTAAAGGTGGTGCCTCCAAATCTTCAGCGCATGAACAGTGGTTGCCAATTCTAAGTCATGAACAGGATAATTCTTCTCGTGAACTTTTAGCTGCCGCGACGCATATGCAATCACCCTACAATCTTGCATCAATACTGCATCGAGTCCAATACGAGATGCATCACAATACACCGTTTACGATCTGAACCTGTGGGAAACACCAACACTAGCACCGTAGTCAAAGTAGTCTTGAGCTTCTAAAAGCTTAACTCACACTCGTCTGACCATCTGAATGGAGCACCCTTCTGGGTCAGTCTGGTCTATGGGTTTGATATAGATGAAAACCCTTCCACAAACCGGCGATAATAACCTGCCAGACCCAGAAAACTCCTAATCTCTGTAGCTGAAGTAGGTCTAGGCCAGTTTTGAACTGCCTCAATCTTCTTAGGGTCCACTTTTATGCCTTCTGGCGATACAACATGCCCCAAAAAGGCAACTGAGTCTAACCAAAACTCGCATTTTGAAAATTTGGCATATAATTGATTATCCCTCAAAGTCTAAAGCACAATCCGAAGATGTTGCTCATGCTCCTCTCGACTGCTGGAGTAAAACAAGATGTCATCAATGAATACAACCACAAAGAAATCCAGATATGGCTTGAACACCCGGTTCATCAAATCCATAAATGCTGTTGGGGCATTTGTCAGCCCAAATGACATCACTAGAATTTCATAATGCCCATACCGAGTTCAAAAAGTTGTCTTAGGGACATCATATGCCCTAATCTTCAACTAATGATAGCCAGACCTCAAGTCAATCTTCGAAAATACCTTGGCACCCTGAAGCTGATCGAATAAGTCATCAATTCTTGGCAATGGATACTTATTCTTGATAGTAGCCTTGTTCAACTGCCGATAATATATACATATCCGCATTAAACCATCTTTCTTCTTCACAAACAACGCTGGTTCACCCCAGGGCGAGACACTAGGTCTAATGAATCCCAGATCAAGCAAGTCTTATAACTGCTCCTTCAATTCTTTCAACTCCGGCGGGGCCATACGATATGGTGGAATAGAAATGGGTTGAGCGCCCGGAGCCAAATCGATACAGAAGTCAATATCTCTACCGAGTGGCATCCCCGTTAAATCTGCAGGAAATACTTCTGTAAATTCACAAACAACTGGTACTGAGTCCATAGAAGGAATATCCGCACTAGGATAGCGAATATAAACCAAATAGGCTAGACACCCCTTCTCGACCATACACCTAGCCTTCATATAAGAAATAACCTTAATGGTAAAATGACCAGGAGTTCCTTTCCACTCTAATAGAGGTAACCCCGGCATAGCTAAGGTCACCGTCTTGGCATGACAATCTAATACAGCATGATAAGGTGATAGCCAATCAATACCCAGTATGACGTCAAAATCTACCATGTCGAGAAGTAGAAGATCCACACTAGTCTCAAAACTCTGAATAGTAACCACGCACGAATGATAGAGATGATCTACCACAACAGAATCTCCCACTGACATGGACACATATACAAACGCACTCAAAGAATCACGAGGCACAACCATATATGAACTCAAATTTAGCATGCAAGTAATAAATGGCATAATGGAGCTGTTCCAATTTCCAGAATTGAACTCCAACCCCGATATCAATAAATTCAACTCCCGGTCAAACTTTCCAAAAATCTTCTATTTTTCAACTTTCGCAAAAATGCGTTGAATTGTCCTACAGACTTCCAAATCCAAATCCGAACATGCGCCTAAGTTCAAAATCACCATACGAAACTATTGGAATCATCAAAATTCTATTCTGGGGTCGATTGCTCAAAAGTCAAATCTCCAGTCAAACTTTAGAAATTCAAGCTTTATAAAATCAAACCTTTTATTTTTTTCAAAAACTAACGAAAAACGTGCCTACATACCTCGGAATAACTTTAAATTTTGTACATAAGTCATAAATATTGTTATGAAGCTGATCGAACTCTCGGAATCTAAATCGGGACCTGGTATCAACAAAACCCCAATTATGACCAAATTTAGAAATTCTTAAACCTTTAAATTTCTAGTTTATGTTAAATGCCGATAATTTGAGCTAGGGACCTTCGAATTCGATTCTGGGCATAGGCCCAAGTCCTAAATCACGATATGGACCTACTAAAAATGTCGAAACATTGATCCGGGTCTGTTGGCTCAAAACGTTGACCGAAGTCAACTCAGTTGAGTTTTAAAGCTCTATTTCACATTTTAATCAATTTTTCATATAAAAACTTTCTGAAAAAATTTATGGAATATGCACGCAAGTCGAGTAATGTTGAATAGTGCTTTTCCAGGTCTCAGAACATAGAAAAAATATTTAAAATTAAAGATGACATATTAGGTCATCACACTAACGTTGATGGCTTGAGGGAGGGGATTCTAGAGGAGGTGCACAGTTCACGATATTCTATTCATCTAGGTGCTACGAAGATGTATCGCGATCTGAGGCAACATTATTGGTGGCAGCGGATGAAGAAAGACATAGTTGAGTAGTTGCAAGGTATCTAAATTGCCAGCGGGTTAAGTATGAGCACCAGAGGCCAGGTGGCCTACTCCAACAGATGACCATACCTAAGTGGAAATGGGAGCTCATTACTATGGACTTCGAAGTTGGGTTATCGCGGACCTTGCTTAAAGTTTGATGCAGTTTGGATCATTGTCAACAGGTTGACCAAGTCGGCACACTTCATTCCGGTGGTGACCACGTATACTTCGGAGAGGTTGGCCCAAATTTATATTCAGGAGATAGTTCGGTTGCACGGTGTGCTTGTTTCCGTCATATCAGATAGAGGCCCTCAGTTTACTTCTCATTTCTGGAGAGCGGTACAGAGTGAGTTGGGGACCGCGGTAGAGCTCAGCATAATATTTCATCCACAGACCGACGGGCAGTTAGAGCGGAGAGTTCAGATCTTGGAGGACATGCTCAGGGCATGTGTGATTGACTTTGGAGGGTAGTGGGATCGATTCTTGCCTTTGGCCGAGTTTGCTTACAACAACAGTTATCAGTCCAGCATTGAGATGGCTCTATTTGAGGCTCTATGTAGTCGGCGATGTCGTTCTCCCATCGGATGGTTTGAGCCCGGTGAGGCTAAGTTATATGATACTGATTTGTAGAAGGATGCCTTGGAAAAGGTAACATTGATTCATGAGCGACTTCGCACAGCACAGTCCAGACAGAAGAGTTACGTAGATTAGAAGGCGCATGATTTATCATTCATGGTGGGCGAGAATGTTCTCTTGAAAGGCTTGCCAATGAAGGGGATCATGAGTTTGGGGAAGAAGGGCAAGTTGAGCCCAAGGTTTATAGGTCCATTCGAGGTGTTGAGATGAGTTGGGGAGGTTGCTTATGAGCTTGCTTTGTCTCCCAACCTATCGGGAGTTCATCCGATTTTCCACGTGTCTATGCTCCGAAGGTATCATGCCGACAGGTCACATGTGTTAGACTTCAACACGATTCAGTTAGATGAGAGCCTGGGATATGAGGAGGAGCTTGTTGCCATTGTTGATAAGCAGGTTCGCCAGTTAAGGTCCAAGAGGATTTCCACGGTAAAGGTTCAGTGGAGGGGCCAACCAGTCAAGGAGGCGACTTGGGAGTCCAAGGAGGACATGCTGAGCAGATATCCATACTTATTCAGCACTCCAAGTACAATTCTAGACCCGTTCGATGATGAAAGTTTATTTAAGAGGTGGAGAATGTAACGACCCGACCGGTCATTTTACTTTCTAGAACCCCGTTCCCCTAAATAAGGCTCCCCGTATATGCTTTTACTATTTTATGACTTGCGAGGATGGTCAGTTTGGGATTTGGAAGAGTTCGGGTTGAAATCGAAATACTTGGTTCCTTAAGGTTGGCTAAAAAGGCTAAGTTTGACTTCGGTCAACATTTTGAGTAAACGACCTTGGAATCGGGATTTGTCGGTTCCAATAGGTCTGTATGATGATTTCATACTTAGGGGTATGTTCGTATTGGGTTTTGGATGACCCGGGAGCATTTCAGCGCCCAATAGTGAAAGTTGGCTCTTGGAAGGTTTTAAAGTTCTTTAAATTTGGTTTGGAGTAGATTTTGGAGTAATCGAGGTCCGTTTGGGACTCCTAGCCCGGGAATAGTTCCATATGGTGATTTAAGACTTACATGCAAAATTTGGTGTCATTCCGATTAGTCTAAGTATGATTCGGCGCGTTCGGGGCGATTTGGAATCTTAGAGTTCAAAAACTTGATTCAATTTGGTTTTGGGGTGTGATTCTTGGTTTTGTTGTTGTTTTACATGATCCGAGAGTTTGAGCAGGTCCGTATTATGTTTGTAGACTTGTTGGTGTGGTTGGACGGGGTTCTAAGGGGCTCGGGTGTGTTTCAGACCACCCGGAGCCAAGTTAAAGAAACAGATTTTTCCAATTCTGCTTTCCTTCTTTGCGTTCGCGTTCGCGTTCGCGTACACCCTCTCACGTTCGCGAAGATGGATTTTGGCAATGGGGCAATTAGCCCTTCGCATTCACGAAGTCCCCCACGCATTCGCGTAGAAGGAAGGGACCTAGGGAGGTCAGTGTCATTGCTCTTAGCGTTCGCGAAGGTGCCCTCGTGTTCGCGTAGGGCAGGGCTATTAAGCCTTCGCATTCGCGAGTCCCCTGTCGCGTTCGCGTAAGCCAAGTTTTCCTGGGCCTGGACCATTTGCCTTCGCGACCATGAGGCATGTTCCGCATTCGCGAAGAAGAGGGCAGCTGGGCAGAGAGTTTTAAAATCAGGACTTAGCCATTTGCTTGGGTTTATTTATTGCACTCTTGGACGATTTTGGAGCTTCAAAAAGGGGGATTTCAACCTAGTTGTTGAGGGAAAGTAATTTCTACCTAATGTGAGTTTAATACATAGATCATGGGTAGATTTTAACATGTAAATGTGTGAAAAATATGGGTTTAGATAAAAAACCTAGGTTTTGATAAAAATGGGATTTAATCACGAAAATAGTTATGGGATTTAGTGAAAAACATATATATGAGTTCATGAGGTTATGGGTAATAACTTTCTTCAAATATTTTCGGAATTCGGGAATGTGGGCCCGGGGGTGAATTTTAGAAATTCTTCAATTGGGGTTGGGTAATCACTTTAATAATTATGATATGAACTTTTGAGCATGTATTGACTGTATTATATAATATTTGATTAGTTTCAAGTCGTTTGGCACCGAATTGAGGGTTTAAGCACAATCTTGGATCGGAAAGTAGGCTTTGAGACGAGGTAAGTCTCTTTTCTAATCTTGTAAGAGGGAATTAATCCCATAAATGAATTTAATTAATATGTGCTTCTATTTGTGGGGGCTACGTACGCACGAGTTGACGAGAGTCCACACGTAGCTACTAATTACGCTTGTGTCCGGGTAGTTTTCCGGTTTACACCATACTTTGTTGACACCGTTAATTGATTATGCTTATTAATTGTCTTGGATAGAGCTGAGGTTGAGGATTTCAATATTTTAAAAGCTTCCAGTTGAATTTCTTGTTTTGGAAACAGTTGAGGGATATTATCATAACTTGAGAAATCTATGTTCAACCGCGTCGCAAGTATATTCCGCGAGCGGGATAAATTTCCACTACTCTCATGGGAGCAGGCCGTTCGCTTCGGCAGGTTAATAGATACATCTATGGTTTATTTCGTTCGACCCTCGGCAGTGCACACAGTATATGTATATGTATTTTGGATCGGGTCATACGTCCTCGGCATAATTCGTGCGTAATAATACTGGGAGCCCAATTATAATTGATATTGTTTCATTGGTTTAAGAGGTTAAATGGTTAAATGAGGGAAATTGATTTGGTACTAACCATCAGTGAAAGGATTATTTATTTATCTCTTGATTCCGAGTTCTATTGCCATTTACATATCCCATGTTTAATTAGAATTTTATATCTTTTATTGTTGGCCCATAGTAAGTGTCGAAGTTGACCCCTCGTCACTATTTTTTTGAAGTTAGACTAGATACTTATTGGGTATATGTTATTTATGTACTCACGCTACACTTCTGCACTAAATGTGCAGTATCTGAGGCAGGTGCATCTGGATATCAGTCTGGCGCGCATCCTTGACTACTACGAGACTTTGTAGTGAGCTGCCTTTCGAGTCGTTCTGCAGCAGCTGAAGTCTTTCTTTTGCTTTATTTTCTGTCTATTTCATCACGGACAGTAGGGTAGTACTCTTTTGTATATTCTACTAGTAGCTCATACACTTGTGACACCAGGTCTTGGAGATTTATGCTAGTAGACACTTCATGGTTTTGGGTTATTTTACTCATCTCACTTGCTTTAAAAATGTGATCTCTCATTTTCATTAAACTCTTACTTCTTATTTATGCATAAACTAAAAATCAACTATTTCAAATCTTTAAAAGTGAGGATCACAGAGTTAGTTCATGGTCGGCTTGCCTAGCGGTGACGTTGGGCGCCATCATGGCCTATAGGAGAATTTGGGTCGTGACATAAATCCTCCCTTGGGTGCATCCCTGGCCATGATATGCAATACATAAAGCTCTCAGCCAGGTGTACAACCAAATTGACAGAATTCAGAGAAACATCATATGGGGTATCACTGTAGCTAAAAGGAAAATGCACCTAGTTGGGTGGAAAATTGTTGTCACACCTCCTTTTCCTGAGGGATAGGGAGTTTTTTCAATTAAAGTGATATTAATCGAAATGAGATTATTTATTTAATTAGAATCACCACTTAGAATAATTATTATGATGTCCCAAGTCACCGATTTATTTTAAAATCCCAAATCGGAGAAATTGACTCTAATTATGGTCCGCGAACACAGAATATCGGGTAAGAAATTTGATTAACCCGGGAGAAGGTGTGAGGCACTTCCGAGTTCCGTGTTTTAGCACGGTCGCTCAACTATTAATAATTGGCCTAATTATCTGATTTATTACATGTTTAAAATCTATTGTGTATTTTATCTTTTTACCACTTTTAATTATTTTACAACAATTACGCAATTTATTTAAACAAGTCGCGGTTTTGCGCACTTGTTATTTTTGTACACATTACAAATCACGTCACATGAAACGTACCCGTTATTTACAACATGTCTATTTTTATTATTGAAAGTTGTGGTCAAGTCGCGTGAACGCGCACTCGAATTGGGGATTATGTATCATGACTATGCCACGGGAACCGTACCTATAGTCATAATAATTTATTAATTGCGCCTAAAGCAAACTACGATGTTTATAAATTATTTGAACTAATTTGAGATGATCGTGAAAAGGCAAGGATTATGAATCTCATTTTGGACAAAGTGTATGCGAATTGATAAAAGTCTAAAAGAATATGTGAATATTTAAAAGAAATTGTTCCTCTAACATAACTTAGTTTAACTAAATTGATGGCGAAACTAAAGGGGATAAAATCGTTTTGGATTATGTTTAAACCCAGGGTGAGTCCAAGGTGAATAACACTAGGTTTATGATGAACCCGAAGCTCCAAATTTAACTTTAGCATTCTATTAATTCTAATCTCATATCCGGCCTTGTTGGCTCATAAATAAATGTTCAAATTCTAAAAGAACGTGAATGCAATGCTTATCCTATCCACTGAATTTTACAGACTATCAAATACATGATAAAAGAAGAAGCAAAGAAAATTGCAAGCTCTTCACCAAATAGCCACTTCTGTGAATTCACAAGGTTGTTGTTGCTTAATAGTGAGCAACGGTAGGGATCAATGACAAAGCCAAAGAAAATCATCATGGTTAGTTCTAAATCGGCATTCAACTTCAAAAGAAAAATTTGACTGAACTCTCACATTTACAGTTCTGGCCATTTCAATAATGATTCTCAATAATGGTAATGGGCATAAATTGTTCTGAATATATACATGAGTTGTTCACAATAATGGCTAACTTAAACAGGATATGATCGATCTTCGGCTTAACTTCCATTCACCAATGACTCCAAATCCACCTCTTAGCCTTAGAGTTCACTGATCTGACCAACTAGTGGTCAAATCTGCAAATCACAGCCATATATTCAGTAATAACAACTCTCTTGCATTCCAAAATTAACACAAATCCACATATTTCACACACAACACTAAAGTAAAGCCTCTATTTAAACTACTGCCAAGTCTACATGATTTAAACAAAACTTCAACCTTGTTCAAGACTAAAGAAAAGGTTTAACAACTGATGCCACATGCTTGAATGACCATAGATATCAGATTGACCCATACGAGTGATCTACTTCATTATTTTCGCCCAGATTAAAGTGAAAAACATATTTAAACTAACACATTAAGAGAGCAACGAACAAATACTCATAAATCAATCAAGAATAATAACATTTGATCATTCGATAAAAATATAACAACATAGGGAACTTGGTACTAACCTAGCTAAATAGGAAAACACTAAAGGATAATCCAAAGAAGAGTAGAATCTGATTCAAGTTAAAATTCTAGCAGCAAAATCAGCAGTAAAACCAAGGTTTCAACAGTTAATCACACTTGTAAAACCCAAAAGAAATGAAGCATGAGGACAAAACAGAGAAAAGTTTGGAATTTATTTTTCTATATTTTTTGTTTATCTGTATTTAGACTGAATGTTTCAAAGTGTTCTTTTCTTTGAGAGAAATTCAGAGAATTGACGTTTGTCTGAGTGAAGGAATGGGGGTCTTATATAGAGAATGATGTGTAAGAGGATATTGAATAAGAAAGAGTCTAAGAGGAATCTGTCAACTCCTAAATTTCAGGGGAATGACATCTTTTTTTAACAACTTTTTGGACAATTGTCCTTGTTTCCAGATATTTATCTTTTTTTCAGCATCTTTGCTTAATAAATTAGGACAACTATCCTTTTTTTCTAGCTGCTCTTTTTCTAGTAACATCTAAAAGATTCTCCTAAATTTGTTTATTTCAATTAACTCTATTAAGTTCGTAATATTTACAAAACAAGGTTATCAAAAAAATACAAAAATCAAACGAGGCAAACAGTGAAGCAATTTATCCTAGCAAACAATTTTAACAAACAAAATGTCCCAACATCTAATTAAATTCAAAACTTGATTAAACCTGCAATTTGCATTTAAAACTAGTTAACATGCAATTAAGGACTCCAAACACACAAATGTGTTAAACTAGGTGTTAATATACGGGTTAATTAACTAACCTATGTGCTAAAGCTAATCTAATTAGGCTAATTTTAACACTCAAACAAGCAATTTCAATTATGCCTAAAGGACTGTTCCTCTGCTCTCTTTTTTTCTTAAAACAAATAAAAACCAAAATGAGATAGAACAAGGTGAGGATGTACCTAATGAAAAGAAAAATGGTTCAATTGAAGCGACTTCAACGAGATTCGGCCGGATTCCGATGTCTTCGACATGAACTGAAATTAACATCGAGAACAATCGATTAATGTGATTTTTTGCTCGAATCAAACCTTGAAACTTGAAGAATCAAAAAGGAAAGAACCTAGGGTTTTTGGGATTTTTTAGATCTGGAATTAGTGGAAATCTAAATGGTTTTTGAAAAAACAAAAGGGTGATATAGGGTGAGGATGAGACGAGGATTGTAGGGTAAAGGTTTGGGGCTGTTTAGAGTGGTGGCCGTTGGTGAGGGATTTGGGGATTTTAGGGCGGCTGGGTTTGAGTGAGAGAGATGAGAGGGAATAAAAATGGGGAAATGAACCGGTCTCTAAGGGTTTGGGGGAGGGGGTATTCGGATAGTTAAATGTAAAATGGGGTTAGCTTTAGGGCCGTTGGATGGGGTTTGATGGACAACTGAGATTCAAAAGGGCGAAACAGGGTCGTTTGGGGGTCTTTGGGGCTGGACCGACTTTAATGGGGTCTAGGCTAGGCAAAATTGGAGCAAGATTTGGGTCGTTTATCACTGGCCCAGTTTGAAAATAATAAAGTAAAAATCCTCTTTCTTGTCTAAATATTTTTCTAAATTAACCAATCTAATTCTAATTAAAACTAACTTTGCAAAATTAACCTAATTATCTATTTTTCTAATAATTAACTAATCATTTAACTAACGAATGCATGTAAAGTTACTAATGTATTTTTGGTATTTTAGTATTTTTTTTACAAATGCAATTAAAATCTAAAAATATAAAGATTAAAATATTTTTGTTATTTTTTAATATTTAAAATGCTACTAAAAATGCACCAAACAAAAATACGCACAAAACAAATCAAGTAAAATATAGAAAAATTTCTAAAATTCTATAAAATAATTAAAAACTATTTTTTGAGATTTTTAGGAGTAATTTCATATTTTGGGCAAAATTTACATGCTCACAGCTGCCCCTCTTTGCTCGAGAATATGAAAAGTTTTCGGGCAAAGATAAAGTGAGCAATTATGAATAATATTTTGCCCTCTTGACACTCCATGGGAAGCATTTTGAAAATGTTTGACCGAACCTTTCTTCCGAGGTTGCCTACATATCCTTGGCTATAAAGGAATTAGGTTAGTGTAGTTCTGGAAGTTTTGGTAGCAGGGACTACCGAAAAGCAGTGATTTCACTGTTGTTACTACTGTTACTGCTTGCTGAACTCCTTATTACACCAAAATTAAAATGAAATTAAACTAAACAAGCCTATCAGTTATGAGTTACAAGGTTCCTATCTCTAAGTCTTCTGAAACTAGATTTTGAGTCTTGGTTGGTTCTTCATGCAGACTCTGATCTGAACCTTGATGCTTGCTAGCTGCAGGTGCTAGTTCATTATTCCACGACTTTTTTTTTATCAAAACGGGAAATGCAATGCTCGTGACCTCAGTCATGTCTTGAGCAGTCCACGTCCCTTCATCCGCTTCTGCATTTTGGATTCACTTCTTTTTATTTTTATTTTCTTATTTTGGATTGATACTTCTTCTTTTGGTCACCTCGAACCCTGTGCCTCGAGGGAAAACCTACTTAGACATCAAAACAAACAAGCAAACGAAATTTTTCTGCCCCAATTTTCACTATAAAAATTTCATGAGTTATTTGTAACAAAACTCTATACTACTTCATTATTGAAAGCGATAAAAGGGTCAGGAATGGTGTACCCGGAGAAAACATGGTCCAAAATAAAATTAACTAGGGAGTGGAGACCCTATATTGGAAAAGCGACTAGGGAGTGGAGACTCTATGTCTAAAATATAATCAACTAGGGAGTGGAGACCCTATGTTTGAAAAGCGACTAGGGAGTGGAGACCCTACGTCTAAAATAAAATCAACTAGGGAGTGGAGACCCTATGTCATAAAAACGACTAGGGAGTGGAGAACCTATGTTGGAAAAATGACTAGGGAGTGGAGACCCTATGTTGGAAAAGAGACTAGGAAGTGGATACCCTATGTCTAAAATAAAATCAACTAGGGAGTGGAGACCCTGTGTTGGAAAGGGTGACTAGGGAGTGGAGACCCGATGTATAAAATAAAAATTAACTACGGAGTGGAGACTCTATGTTGGAAAAGAGACTAGGAAGTGGAGACCCTATGTCTAAAATAATATCAACTAGGGAGTGGAGACCTTATGTTGGAAAAGAGACTAGGGAGTGCATACCCTATGTCTAAAAATAAAAATCAAATAGGGACTGGAGACCCTATGTTGGAAAATATACTAGGGAGTGAAGACCCTATGTTGGAAAAGATACTAGGGAGTGGAGACCCTATGTCTAAAATAAAATCAACTAGGGAGTGGAGACCCTATGTTGGAAAAGAGACTTGGGAGTGGAGACCCTATGTCTAAAATAAAAATCAACTAGGGAGTGTAGTTCCTGTGTTGGAAAAGATACTAGGGGGCGGATACCCTATGTCTAAAATAAAGCTAACTAGGGAGTGGAGGCCCTATGTTTGAAAATAGACTAGGGAGTGGAGACTCTATGTCTAAAATAAAATCAACTAGGGAGTGGAGACCCTATATTGGAAATGGCGACTAGGGAATGGAGACCCTATGTCTAAAATAAAAATCAACTAGGGAGTGGAGACCCTATGTTGTAAAAGAGACTAGGGAGTGGAGACCCTATGTCTAAAATAACATCAACTAGGGAGTGGAGACCCTATGTTGGAAAAAAGACTATGGAGTGGAGACCTTATGTCTAAAAATAAAAATCAACTAGGGAGTGGAGACCCTATGTTGGAAACGCAGCTAGGGATTGGTGTACCCTATACTACTATGATTTTGAACTTTCTTTCTTTTCTTTCATTTTCATCATTTTAATGTTTTTTTTTCATTTTCATTTTTTTTAAAATTATGTTTTAGAGAATGAGTAAATGTAGGAAAGAATTTGAAGAAGACTTCCCTTTTGGAGTTGTTGCTGCAGAGTTGTTTCTAGCTCCCGTGCGGTTTCTTCTTCTTCTTATTCTTCTTCTTCTTTTCTTTTTTATTTTTTGGCTTCACCTACTTCTTGCAAGGTTACTTTTGGGTTGCACCTATTTCCTATTTTTTCAAACAAAGGACAATTGTTAGTTTGAAAGGGTGGTAGGTTTTGCGGCCTTGTGTGTTTCAGTCATTTGATCTTGGCCCATATTCTTTTGATGATGATTTCAACCTGCCACTAGTTGTTTCCTGGATACCACTTGCATTTCTGTCCCTGGAGAGCCTTTGACCTTTCAAACTTTTATATGATGGTTGGCCACGTGAGATTTAACCTTTTCAACTTTATTTTGCCTTTGTGGTATTTCACTTTCGACTTCTTTCCTCCAAAACTTTTAATTTCAGAGCATTGGGGAACCTTTGGCTTTTCAAACTTTGCCAAAACTGTTAGCCACTTAGGACTTAACCTTTTCAACTTCATTTTTCCCTTGTAGGCACTTTCAATTTGATTGCCTCCTTTTGAGAGTTTTTGATTTCGAAACATTAACCAACATGGCCAGTGGGGTCGACTTGATGCCCCTGCCGAGGCTGGGTTCCTCTTGAATATTAGCTTGTATCAAACAAAAGCCCTGTAAATCAGTATTGCTATCCCTTCTTTGCCTTAGTTTTTGGAACAAACTTAGACCGAAAAGGATTCAAACAAAAACAAACAATGGAATGGAAAATGAGTTTAAACAAGAGATGTCCCTTTCGGGGAAAGGAAAGAAGGACTTATCTGGAGTACATGCGTACTTCAATGAACATGACATGCCTTTTGGACTGGATGCCTGATCTGTGTAAACCATCCGACTCTCAGCAATTCATCACAACGTTTGCCTCAAAACTAAAAAACCTTGCCCAGGATTATGTCAATGCCAATGGCTATAAAGATCCTCATTTCGATCAGTAGTGCCCTTTGCGGGTTTTTACCAGCTGACCTCTCTCATTTCTCTTCTCACCATCGTATAGTGCCCTTTATGGGTTTTCACTAACAAGACTCTCATTTTCATTTTCTCTTCTCGCTATCGCCCTACGGTGCCCGTGAGGGTTTTCACCAATAAGACTCTCTCATTTTGGTTGCATCAGATCCAAGTGACTGTATCCTCCAATTCTTGAACATTCTTCTTGATTGATCGGAAGGACTTGAAGAGGATTTGGGTTAAAATGATTTGGATTGAATTACAACTTTGAAACCTTTAAGGGGAAACCATCGCCGAACCATTGTAACATCTGCCCCAGTTTTAACTTTTGGGGGAATGTGGATTTTTATTTTGGTGTGACTGAATCCTAGAGAGAGGCTGCCTACGTATCCTTTCAGAATCAAGTTGAATATAGTTCAATTAAGCTTCGTTTCTGATTTTGTTTTTTGTCAAACATAGTAAATTTCAGGTTCCAAAGAGGGTAATCAAAGAAAGGGAACCGACTCAACGGATATGAAAAGGGTTGGTAGTGTTTAGATAGCGAGAAAGAAAGCCTTCGTCATCCCAATTGGAGCATGTTAAAGCTGTGAAAATGGTCAAACATAATACCTTTTGACCGCGTCTGCATTGACAGCTGTCTCGGGGTCATTTCCTTCGATGTCTTCCAAATACAGTGCTCCCTTTGGCAACATTTTTCTTATAATATATGGACCTTTCCAATTTGGAGCAAAATTTCCTTTGGCTTCTTCATGATACGGGAGAATACGTCTCAGAACGAGTTTTCCCACTTTGAATTTTCTGGGCCGCACCTTCTTGTTGTAAGCACGGGCCGTTCTTTGTTGGTACAACTGCTCGTGGCAAACTGCGGCCACCCATTTTTTTTATCAATCATAGTCAATTGTTTCAATCGGGATTTGACCCATTCATCATCCTCTATCCCAGCTTCAACAATGATTCAAAGAGAGGGAATCTCAACTTCTGCAGGTACAGCTTCAGTGCCATAAACCAATAAGTAGGTGTGGCCCTAACGATGTGCGCACGATTGTGCGATATCCCAATAGTGTAAAAGGCAGCTTTTCATGCCATTGTCTTGAACCCTGAATCATTTTCCTCAGGATCTTCTTTATATTCTTGTTGGCAGCTTCAACAGCACCATTAGCTTTGGGTCGATAAGAGGTAGAATTACGATGTGTAATTTTAAATTGTTCACATACCCCCCTCATCAAATGGATGTTCAGATTTGCAGCATTGTCTGTAATGATAGTTTTAGGAATACCAAAATGACAAATAATGTTAGAATGCACGAAGTCCACCACTGCTTTATTGATGATAGCTTTGAAAGTGACTGCTTCGACCCACTTTGTGAAATAATCAATGGCAACCAAGATAAATCTGTGTCCATTTGAAGCTTTTGGCTCGATTGGCCTAATAACATCCATGCCCCAAGCAATGAACGGCCAAGACACTGACATAGGATGTAGCTCTAAAGGTGGTGCATGAATCAGGTCACCGTGTAAGGTCACCATGTATCTGGCACTGATGGCATTTCCGGACAAAACTGAAACAATCTTTTTCCATAGTCATCCAGTAATAACTCGCTCGGAGGATTTTCTTTGCAAGGACATACCTGTTCATGTGAGGCCCACATACTCCCAAATGCACTTCATTCATGATCTTTTCATCTTCTTGGGAATCTACAGACCTCAAAAGATTCAGATTTGGAGTTCGTTTGTCTAGGACCTCTCCACTCAGAAAGAAACTGCTTGCAAGCCTTCTGATAGTTCTCTTTTGATCTCTACTGGCCTGCTCGGGATATTCTTTTATTTTCAAAAACCTTTTGATATCATGATACCATGGCTGAACATCTGGCTCCATTTAAATTGCGTTACAATAACCATGCCTTTCTTGAACTTGGATTTCTAGCGGGTCTATATGAACATTACCCGAGTACGGAAGCATTGAGGCCAAAGTAGCTAGTGCATTAGCTAGATCATTGTGGAATTTGAGGAATATACCTAAACTCGATGGACTTGAACCGTTTGCTAAGATATTCCAAATATTGCCTGTACGGGATGAGTTTGATGTCTCGAGTTTCCCACTCACCTTGGGCTTGCCGAATGATCAAATCAGAATCCCCCATGATTAATAATTCCTCCACATCCAAATCAACTGCCACATTCATGCCCATGATGCAGGCTTCATACTTGGCGGTGTTGTTTATACAGAAGAACCAAAGCCGAACTATGGTCGGATAGTGCTGACCTGTGGGCGAAATCAGAATTGCTTTGATCTCGACACCTTTTACATTTACGCCCCATCAAAGAACATTTTCCAAGCATTAGTGTTCTCTAGAACTACTTCAACTAAATTTACCTCCTCATCCGCAAAGTAAGTGCTTAGGGGTTAATATTCATTATCGACCGGGTTCTCAGATAGATGATCCGCCAAGGCTTGGGCTTTCATTGCCGTGCGGGTGACATAGACTATGTCAAACTCGATGAGCAAGATCTGCCATTTTGCTAACCTTCCTATAGGCATCGGCTTCTGGAATATATATTTCAAAAGATCCATCTTGGTTATGAGATATGTGGTGTAAGCCAGCAGATAATGTCTTAGCTTCTGGGCGACCCAAGTTAGGGCGCAACAAGTTCTTTTCAACGAAGTGTACTTGGCTTCATAACTGGTGAACTTATTGCTCAGATAGTATATGGCTTGCTCTCTCTTCCCGATCACATCATGTTTCCCCAAGACACAACCAAAATAATTTTCCAAGACTGTCAGGTACAAGAACAAAGGTCTTCCTGGCTCGGGTGGAACCAAAACTGGCGAATTTGACAGATATTCTTTGATTTTATCAAAAGCTTCTTGGCACTCATCTGTCCATTTGATTGCCGCGTCTTTCTTAAATAGCTTGAATATGGGCTCACAAGTGGTAGTAGCTGAGCAATGAATCTGCTGATGTAATTCAATCTCCCTAGCAGACTCATGACCTCTTTCTTGGTCTTCGGAGGTGGCAAATCCCGAATAGACTTTATCTTTGTTGGATCTAATTCGATACCCCTCCGACTGACTATAAATCCCAAGAGCTTCCCAGACAGAACTCCAAATGCACATTTAATTGGGTTCAATTTCAAGCCATACTTGCGCAGGCGCTCAAAGAACTTCCTCAGATCTCTCTTCTTGCGTTCTGGATTTAATGATCACATCATCCACATATACCTTAATTTCCTGATGCATCATGTCATGGAAAATGGCAGTCATAGCTCTCATATAGGTTGCCCCGGTGTTTTTCGGACCAAATGGCATGACCCTGTAACAGTAAGTGCCCCAAGGCGTGGTGAAAGCAGTCTTTTCTGTATCTTCTTCATCCATCAGAACCTGGTGATACCCAGTATAACAATCCACGAAAGACTGTATCTCATATTTAGCATAATTGACAACAAGGATATGGATGTTTGGCAGTGGAAAGTAGTCCTTGGGACTTACCTTGTTCAGATCCCGGTAATCAACACAAACTCGGGTTTTTCCATCTTTATTTGGCACCGGCACCACATTAGACAACCATATAGTGTATCAAACCACTCGGATCACACCAGCTTTCAGTTACTTGGTGACTTCTTTCTTGATCTTATCACTGATGTAAGTTTTGCACTTCCTTTGCTTCTGTTAGACTGGTAGATAACCGGGATAGGTAGGCAATTTATGTACCACCAGATCAACACTCAGCCCTGGCATATCACCATAAGAACATGCAAACACGTCTTTGAATTCAAACAAAAGTTGGATCAAGTCATCTCTGGTTCTTTCATCAGGGTGAATGCTTATCATGGTTTCTCGGGCCTCTTCTGAACTGCCCAAATTAACTGGATCAGTTTCATTTAATTTTGGCTTAGGCTTATTCTCAAATTATTCTAATTCTCGATCTATTTCCCTAAAAGCCTCGTCTTCATTATATTCTGTCTCTTGATTCATTATTTCAAGGTTAGACATCATTAATCTGGGCATGAGGTCCGCAAGCATGTCATGTTATTTAAGTTCGCATTATTAGAAGTGAAAAGAAAAAGATAAGAAAATAGCAAAATTAAAATAAAGAAAAAGAGATATCTATGGACGATAAAATATTGATTCCATTTCATTGAATTAAAGATATGAGGGTTTACATCAAAATCAAAAGACAGTAAAATAAAACATTCGAGTTACACTCTGAAATAACTCGTAATGTAGAAGAGATGGCAAGACTGGACTACCGGGACTCCCGTCTTACAGGGAATGGGGTAGCTTTCCAATTCTAGAGATTGAAATCTGGCCCCATATACTGCACCTCGGCATTGCTCGTGCCTTCTCCTGGCTGGACCATATAGGACTCATATAGAATTTGTTTCAAGGCTTCACAAATATCATCGATTTCTTCGGCCGTGAAGGCCTCTTCTTCTTCTTCCACATATTTTGGCTTGACAAATGATTGGTCGAGATGTGGAATAGGCTGGGCTAGGACCCACCCTTTTTCTTTGCGCTTATCAGCCCATTTTCTGTCGGCCTCTGTAGCTCGAAAACCCACACCGAAAAACTTCTCACTGGCGATTGAAGTAATAGGCTCTATGATGCCCTGCAGAGACACCCCAAGCCCATTTTCGCACTTGTACCCATGTCTAATCATTTGAGTGGCGACTATGACCGAAGCATTAGACAAACAAGGTTGAGGTAGTGGGGGCCCTTCTTCATATTGGTCGACGACCACAATTTCGAAGGCTTGGTATACAATATGCTCACTGCCTTCCCTAGCTTCGAGATGTGGGACTGAAGGGTCCCGGTAGATGGATTGCTTGTCCTCTCTATAGACAATAATTTTTTGATTTTCATATTCAAACTTGATCATTTGGTGGAGAGCGGAGGGAACAGCTCCGGCAACATGAATTCATGGTCTACCCAGGAGGAAATTATATGAGGTTTCCATGTCCAAAACCTGAAAAGTCACCTCAAAATCCACGGAGCCAATAGTTAGAATTAGATCAATTTCTCATGTGGTGTCTCTTTTGACCCCATCAAAAGCTCGCACACAGACATTGTTAGCCCGAATTCTTTCTGTTCCAATCTCCATTCTCTAGAGTGTTGAGAGAGGGTAAATATCGACCCCAGAACCACCATCTAACATCACTCTCTTCACATAATAGCCCTCGTATTTGACAGTCAAGTAGAGGGCTTTGTTGTTGGCGGCTCCCTCTGGGGGCAAATCATCGTGGCTGAAAGAAAATCCTATTGACCTCAAAGAATCTTTCAGCCATTCTCTCCAATTATTCAACATAAGTATCAACCGGCACATATGATTCATTTAGTGTTTTCAGGAGAACTTTCTGGTGTTCATCCGAACTCAGCAGCAGAGATAAGAGTGAGAACTGGGAAGGAGTCTTCCGGAGTTGGTCAACTATTGCATATTCTGAAGTTTTCATCTTTCTAAAGAAGTCTTCTGCTTCCCCATTGCTTATAGGCTTCTTGGATGGCAACTGTTTATCAGTTTGGACTTCTTTATCTCTTCTAGGCTATGGTACTTCCCAGACTGATTCATTTCATTCACTTCTCTCATGACATATTTCCTCTTGTATGTGACCACGATTCTGTTGCAGTTCCAGGGGACTATGGTGGGATCTTTCATAGGACTCTGTAGTGCGCGGTTGATAACCACGGGCTCAGTCAGCCTTGGTGAAATTACAGGCCCCCGTGCCACATAGGTCCCCTTTAGCACATACAATCTTGGCACATTCAACGTAGCCTTCCTTTCCCCGATTTTGATTGTCTTATCAAATGGTTTGCCCAAAGCGGACATCTTATTCTGAAAATAATCAGCCTCTTGGGCCTGCAGGAAGACTGTAACCATTCCGGCCTCTTCCATGGGTGGTTTTACTCTGGCGGCCTGCTCGCGCCATTTGATAGCATACTCGCGAAAACTTTACGCGATTTTCTTCTTTAAGTTAGACAGGGAGTTTCTGTCCAGAGTTATGTCAACACTGTACTGGAATTTTCTAACAAAATCTTGGCTAAATCATACCATATGTGCCAGTGGGAGATTTCTTGATCCATATACCATTCCGAGGCGATTCCTGTCAGGCTTTCTCCGAAATAGGCCATCAATAACTCTTCCTTCCCACCAGACCCTCGAAGTTGATTGCAATATCTCTTAAGGTGAGCAATTAGGTCTCCGTGCCCATCATACTTCTCAAACTTTGGCATTTTGAAACCGACAGGTAGATGAACATTTGGGAACATGCATAAACCTGAATAGGAAACACTTTTTTGGCCACTCAGGCCTTGTATGTTTTTCAAGCTTTGTTCCAAGCTTCTCATTTTCCGAACCATTTCTTCCTGCTCGGGGTTCCTATCGCTCTTTCCTGTTCAATTGGGGACTCATATTGTGGTTGTTGAGCGTATGAGTCTGAAGTAACATGAGTTATGTCCGGCTAAAATGGCACGCCCTGGAAGGTGAATGTTGAAGGCTCAAAGCATGGCCTGGGCCCAGTTGGTTGTGCCATGGTGAAAACCGGTGGTGCAGAGAATAACATTGATGGTACTCTGGAGAACAGTGCCTGGGGGCAGACCATAGAAGGCACACCGATGAAGGATGATGTAGAAGGGTACCCAAATGGAACAAATGGGTTAGTCATGGGGATGTTGGTGGTTCCAACTGTCCTCGGGACCAGCTCGGGGAATCCGTAAATTACGCTTGGCATTTCCCTACCGTTGGACCAGGCGTCCCACATTTCCAACATGTGGAGACATAGCATCTTGTTCTCTTTGGCAGTTGCCGACTCGGGTTGTGAAATAGGAAGCTCAAGGCTATCCTCAGTGTTAACAAGGCAGAGATTTCTTTCTAAAGCCATTGGGACTCTTCCTTTTGATCTTGTAAAGTAGGGGTGAGAAGCTAGAGTACCGTCAAAACCAACCACCTGAACAAGACCTAATAATTTTTCACACACAACACACTTGTCAATTTTGAGACATTTAACAGATAGGGAATCGCACATTGGGGATACAATGCACCGGAACAGTTAAACATTTCTAAATATTTTTGCAATGGCTGTGTCTTTCATCCCGGCTTTCACTACCTCTTCTGTAGCTCTTTTCTTTCATTTTACTTCATATATTGGTTTCTTTTTCTTTCTCTTTTTGTTGTTTTTCACTCTTTGTTTTTCTTTGTTATTTTTGTCACTCTTTCTTTCTTTTTTTCTCTCTTTTTTTTACTCAATTTATTTAATGGCTATGATTGAATCCGATGGGGATTGCCTTTGTATCATAACGCCGCATGAATCAGATCATTATGTAGTTCAGGGAGATAAATGCAAAAATGAAAGAAAAGAAAAATTTTGGGGTTTTTCAATATTTCATTAAGAAAAAATATTTCTGGTTTTTGCTATTACATAAACTCGAAGACACTAATAACTGAAAAGGAAAACATACAGACTCAAAACAAACAACAAACAGACTTGACATGGATAACAAGACAAACAGACTCGATAAGGGTAAAATACAGACTCAAAAACTGAAAAATCAAGAACAAAGATGATGCTTAAATGTTATTCCGGGAGCCCGAGTGGCTTCAGTTGGTCTCGGCGCAGGCCTTCTTGTAAGCTCTTCTTGAAGAATCTCGAGGTCGGCCATGATCTGGTGAGCGAAAGATAGTACCGAGTGGAAGAACATAGCTCGAGTCATATTTTCACATTCATGGCATTTCATTGCCGCGTAGTCGGTTATTTCCTTAATTCTAAGCTTGATGGCGCCTTTCTCCTGGAGCAATCGCCCAAACTGTTGCTCCCAAACTTCTACTATTTGCATGGCCTCATTGTTTTGGTTTTGCAACTGCATCGCCCTTTCTTCCAATTGGTTAATCAGTGCATAGAAATGTTCTCTCTCGGCCCTGAAGTCTTTCATTTGTTGACCTATCTTGTTTTCAACAACGACCGACTCTTTCATTAAGATCGCGACATCTCTATCATAGCTTTGCTTCACCTAGCGGGCTAGCCTTGTTTGTTCTTCTGCATCATTTGCCAACTTTGCTCGAGCTTTTACCAAATCTTTCTCGGCCTTTTTCAGATCGGCCGCATAATCATGCACTTTTTGCCTCAAGTTGCTTATGATTTTTTAGTCCCTCTCACTTCTTACCGGCGTCTCGGCGGCTATCTTTATTTCCTGAAGCTAAGCTCGGAGGGTTTCATTTTCCTGGGCTAACCTTTTATTTTCCCCCTCATCTTCAGTGGCTTGCAACCCACTTTCAAATTTGATGGTTCTGGCTTGATGTTTTAGTTTGCTAACGGTGGTCCGATGCTCCTTCTCTTTTGCCAACCAAGCCCACTGTTCTTGTGTTGTATCAATAAATTCCTGGACATGGGGCCTTTTAGATTCGTCATTTGTTGTGACTCTCTCTCTGTACCAAGAGATGTACCCAGGTAGAACCTTGCCTTTGGACAAATTATGTACTCAGGTATTTGCCCCCAAATACTGTCTCTCGCTCCAATTTTGACGGACCATGTCTTCGGGGAATTGAGCAGCATAGCGAATTATAACCACATAAGTACTGAGGTCCATATCCTTGGGAACTCTCTAACATCTTCCAAGTTGTCTGATATAGTTGGATGCTATGGAGACCCATCAGAAGGAAGTAAGGACCCGTGGCCGGCATATGAACAATCTCATCGACAGGGAGCCAACCTATTATCCATTCTATCTTATCTGCGGTCAAAGTCTGAAGGCGGGTGATCCAATTTTTGACTCCCTTTGGCATTACGAATCTTGTCACCCGCGTACCAAATTCTTCGATACAGCTTTTCCCGGTAGAACCGTAATTCATGTATCGGGGACGGTGACAAAGGTGTTCGATCATCCACATTTGTAATAACAGATTGCACCCCTCGAAAAACCTAACTCCGCCTTACATGATGTGAGGTCTCGGAATATATCTGATATGATCATGGGTGTGAGGGCACTCTTGTCCTCAATAGTCAAAAAATGGACAACTCCAGTTACACGTAAATCAATGTGCCCGTCCTCCCTCGAAAACACCAAAAGGCCTAAAAATGCTACCACGAAGGCGAAACATCTATGCATTTCCCACTTTGACCGGTTGCCTTTACTATAGAGTCCATTTTCTGGGTCTTCGAATCCTCTTAAATGCCTGTGCTGCTGGTATAGGAAGTGAAAAGTGGAATCTCCACATGCCAAACTTTCTATTTTGATCTATCTACTTATTTTCAGTAAGTCTAGAAACTTGTGGGGAGTGACGGTCCTTGGAGACACCAGGTACTTGTGTCTCAATCCTTCCGTACTCCCAGCATAGCCTGCCATTTCTTCCAGAGTGGGTGTAAGCTCGAAGTCTGAGAAATGAAAAGCATTGTGGGTTGGGTCCCAAAATGACACTAGTACCTCTATCAGATCACTTCTGGGTTGAATCTTTAATAGTTCGGTGAGCGCCCCCAAGTATTGATTGACCCTGTCTAGTCCTTATTTTCCCAAATCTTCCCACCACATATGGAGTGACAATGAAATTTGATCCATAACCCTCACGGGTAAATTATGAACAGTGCACATTTTTAAATTAGGGTGACTGGGTTAAAACATGTGAATTTTGTTTAAGAACTGACCATGAAGAGATTAATTTTTTAAATCCAACAAATGACGGCTATTTTTGAAAATACGACCCTTCAGCACTTCAGAAGGGAAGGTTTTAGGGTTGTGCTTGCTAAGTGGCCTAAAAATTAGAAAAAAGAACCATAGGCGGCTATTCTTGCAAAAACAGCCTTTCGGTATCCCGTCGAAACATTTATGGCTATTTGGAAAAAAATGGCATCACCTCACTTTATTTATGACAAAATGACAACATTTCATATTTTTAGTTATTTTTGCAAAAACGGGGCTGAACCTGATGCAGGTTGCCTATGTATCTCACATCCGGTAAGAATCAAACCCGCGTAGTTCGGCAAGTTTTGACACAACAGGAAAATATGACTTTTGGACACAATGACTTTTTCTTTCTCTTTTTTTTTTCAAAATTTTGGCAGAGTTTTGGGATATTTGGAATACCGCAGTTTTCAAAATCGGGTGAATTTCTCTCTCCTACTTCACTCTTGACTTTTTTTGATTTTCTTTCCCTACTCTAGAAGCCGGTCAACATACAATCCGAAACAAATAAATGCACAAGTAGCACGTAAAATGTATTATGATGGTCTTTTTAGTTTCGGGTACACCTGTCCTAGACGGACCCAACCACTGTGTTGAGTCCCCAAAGTCAAATGCACGTGATGCAAACAAACGTTCCTACTAGGGATCTGGCATGAAGCTTTGTTATTCTAGGTTTGAATCCTGGGGGTGTGTTGTTCTAGACCTGGCTTACCTGAGCGGACAACTCGAACCGAGATGGGGGGGATAACGTACCGGGAACCAAGAGGCCATCTGGCTTTGTAACTGATCCTCGTTCTAAAATAAGGATATGACACTCTAACAGAAAAAAGAAGCCACGCCAGCATGCGCTTCCCAGAAGATTTAGAAGACTCAGAGAGAAGCGGTAATATCAAAGCGGTAAAGAGCGGCAATTAGCACATTAGGCCCAAGCATGTAATATCAGACAATCACAAGAAATCCAAGCATAACAGTTATTCTAAGTTCGAATTCTGAACCCTGAATCAGAGATTCTGGGTTCGATCCCCAGCTGAGTCGCCATAGCTGTCACACCTACTTTTTCCCGAGGGATAGGGAGTTTTTTCAATTAAGGTGACATTATTCAAAATGAGATTATTTATTTAATTAGAGTCGCCACTTGGAATAATTATTATGGTATCCCAAGTTACCGGTTTATTTTAAAATCCCAAATCGAGGAAATTGACTCTAATTATAGTCTGCAAATATAGAAGAACGGGTAAGAAAATTATGTTAACCCGAGAGAAGGTGTGAGGCACTCCCGAGTTCCGTGGTTTTAGCACGGTCGCTCAACTATTAATAATTGGCATAATTATCTGATTTATTATATGTTTAAAACCTATTATGCATTTTATCTTTTAACCGCTTTTAATTATTTTACAATAATTATGAAATTTATTTAAACAAGTCGCGGTGTCGCGCACTTGTTGTTTTTGTACACATCGCAAATCACGCTACGTGAAACGTACCCGTGATTTACAACATATCAGTTTTAATTATTTAAAGTTGTGGTCAAGTCGCGTGAACGCGCACTCGAATTGGGGATTATGTATCATGACTATGCTACGAGAACCATACCCATAGTCACGATGATTTATTAATCACGCCTAAAGCACATTACGATATTTATAAATTATTTGAACTAATTTAAGATGATTGTGAAAGGGCAAGGATTATGGAATCTCATTTTGGACAAAGTGTACGCGAATTGATAAGAGTCTAAAAGAATACGTGAATATTTAAAAGAAATTGTTCCTCTAACAGAACTTAGTTTAACTAAATTGATGGCGAAACTAAAGGGAATAAAATCGTTTTGGATTATGTTTAAACCCAGGGTGAGTCCAAGGTAAATAGCACTGGGTTTATGATGAACCCGAAGCTCCAAATTTAACTTTAACATTCTATTAATTCTAATCTCATATCCGGCCTTGTTGGCTCATAAACAAATGTTCAAATTCTAAAAGAACGTGAATGCAATGCTTATCCTATCCACTGAATTTTACAAACTATCAAATACATGATAAAAGAAGAAGCAAAGAAAATTGCAAGCTCTTCACCAAATAGCCACTTCTGTAAATTCACAAGGTTGTTGCTGCTTAATAGCGAGCAACAGTAGGGGATCAATGACAAAGCCAAAGAAAATCATCATTGTTAGTTTTAAATTGGCATTCAACTTCAAAAGAAAAAGCTGATTGAACTCTAACACTTACAATTCTGGCCATTTCAATAATGATTCTTAATAATGGTAATGGGCATAAATTGTTTTGAATATATACATGAGTTGTTCGCAATAATGGCTAACTTAAACAGGATATGATTGATCTTCAGCTTAACTTCCATCCACCAATGACTCTGAATCTATCTCTTAGCCTTAGAGTTCACTGATCTGACCAACTAGTGGTCATATTTGCATATCACAGCCATATAGTCAGTAATAACAACTCTCTTGCATTCCAAAATTAACACAAATCCACATATTTCACACACAACACTATAGTAAAGCTTCTGTTTGAACTACTACCAAATCTGCATGATTTAAACAAAACTTCAACCTTGTTCAAGACTAAAGAAAAGGTTTAACAACTGATGCCACATGCTTGAATGACCATAAATATCAAATTGACCCATACGGGTGAAAAACATATTTAAGCTAACACATTAAGAGAGCAGAGAACAAATACTCATAAATCAATCAAGAATAACAATATTTGATCATTCGATAAAAATATAACAACATAGGGAACTTAGTACTGACCTAGCTGAATAGGAAAACACTAAAGGATAATCCAAATAAGAGTAGAATCTGGTTCAAGTTAAAATTCCAGGAGAAAAATCAGCAGTAAAACCAAGGTTTCAGCAGTCAATCACACTTGTAAAACCCAAAAGAAATGAAGCATGAGGACAGAACAAAGAAAAGTTTGGAATTGTTTTTTCTATATTTTTTGTTTGTTTCGTATTTAGACTGAATATTTCAGAGTGTTCTTTTCTTTGAGATAAATTCAGAGAATTGACGTGTGTCTCAGTGAGAGAATGGGAAGGTCTTATACAGAGAATGATGTGCAAGAGGATAGGGAATGAGAGAGAGTTTAAAAGGAATCTGTCAGCTCCTAAATTTCAGGGGAATGACATCTTTTTCTAACAATATTTGGACAGCTATCCCTATTTCCAGATATTTATCTCATTTTCAGCGTCTTTTCTTAACGAATTAGGACAGTTGTCCCTTTTTCCAGCTGCTCTTTTTCTAGAAACATCTAAAAGATTCTCATAAATTTATTTATTTCAATTAACTATATTAAGTTCCTAATATTTACAAAACAAGGTTATCAAACAAATACAAAAATCAAACGAGGAAAATAGTGATGCAATTTATCCTAGCAAATAATTTTAATAAACAAAATGTCCCAACATCTAATTAAACTCAAAAGTTGATAAAACCTGTAGCTTACAATTAAAACTAGTTAACATGCAATTAAGGAATTCAAACACACAAATGTGTTAAACTAGATATTAATCTACGGGTTAATTAACTAACCTATGTGCTGAAGCTAATCTAATTAGACTAATTTTAACACTCAAACAAGCAATTTCAATTAAGCCTAAAGGACAGTTCCTCTGATCTTTTTTTTTTCCTTAAAACAAATGAAAACCAAAATGAGATAGAACAAGGTGAGGATGTACCTAATGAAAAGAAAAATGGTTCAATTGAAGCGACTTCAACGAGATTCGGCCGAATTCCGATGTCTTCGACACGAACTGAAATTAACATCTTGAGAACAATCGATTAATGTGATTTTCAGCTTGAATCGAACCTTGAAGCTTGAAGAATCAAAAAGGAAAGAACCTAGGGTTTCTGGGGGGGGGGGGGGGGGGGTTAGATCTGGAATTAGTGGAAATCTAAATGGTTTTTGAAGAAACAAAAGGGTGATATAGTGTCACGACCCAAAATTCACTAAAGGTCGTGATGGCACCTAACACCGTCGTCAGGCAATCCAATAGTGAATGATTAACTTAATTACTCATTTTATTATTTTTGAAATCATAATTTTCATCAATTAAATAGTAAGAAATAGGATTTACAGGGTAAATGGTAATGTTTTCACGATTACAATAAAGAACAACCCATAAACACCCCCAAAACCCGGTGTCACAAGTGCATGAGCATCAACTAGGAAATATAATACAATGTAACCCCTGTATGGCATACAAATTAGATAGGAGAATATAAATAACTCTGATAGAAACTCTGCAGGCTACGGATCGTAACATGAAATGCAGCTCACGGTAAGTCCCCGCAATAGTCGCGCCTCTGCGTCCGAAAGACCACCTGACATATATGTACCTGCACAAAATGTGCATCAAGTGTTGCATGAGTGCGTAAATCAATGCGTACCCAATAAGTATCTAGCCTAACTCTAGAGAAGTAATGATGAGGGGTCGACATCGACACTTACTAGTGGTCAAATAAGACAAATACATTAAGAAGTAAAATAGATATGGGGCAGAGTAAACGAACAAAATAAACAAGTATAAATACGTAGTACAATCCTCCTCTCTATGATAAACTCAAGCTCTCAATTAGCAATTTCCTCCTCAATTGGGCATATATACATATATATAATGGATCTCACTAGATAGGTTCATAATCCAAATTAGGAAGACTCATAGATACACTGACTTTTTGTCAAATATTACTCCCGATTCCATGAGAGTATTTTATAGAAATGCCGAGGCGTACAGCCCGATCCCATCATAATCTGTGCACTGCCTAGGGTCGAACGACACAAACCATAGATGTATCTATTATACTGTCGAGGCGAACTACCCGCTCCCATGAGAGTGTGGTATATAAGCCCGCCGAGGCGAGTGGCCCGATCCCATTAGAATAAGAAACTTAAACAGGTCCTTGACCCCACTCACGAATAAACGTGTGAGTTATAATTTTAAGGAAAAACCTTTTGTCGAAAATGCATAGCGCGGGAGAAATCCGAAAGAGGAAACACAATTATTCTGCGGCAAATCATGAAACTCGTCAAATCTCAATAATAGCAAATCTATCACTCTACGCATGTCTAGTCTCAAGTCGTAATGTGAAGTAAAAGTATTTAATAGGCAAGAGATAACTCGAACAGTACAGTTATAGCATGGCGTGAACCTGAGTCTACCTGGACAATAACATGAATGTAGCTACGTACGGACTCTCGTTACCTCGTGCGTACGTAAGCCCCCACAACAAGTAACACATATAAATTACAACACCTAGGGGTAGTTTCCCCCTCACAGAGTTAGACAGGAGACTTACCTCGCTCCGAAGTTCCATAACTGACTCCAAGCCGCTCTAACACCTCAAACTGGTGCTTGTAGCTCCAAAACTAGTCAATCAAAATGAAAATCCATAAATATATACTCTTATACTTATTATAAATCAAATTATAACAAATTTCCAACTCCGCTCGAAAAAATCGATAAATTCAACCCTCGGTCCCACGTGCCCGATTCCGAATTTTTTGAAGATAAACATTACCCATACTATTACTAACTCAAATATATGATTTATTCCCAATTGCATGTCCAAATTCGTGGTCAAAATCCAAAAATACCAATTTCTAAGTTTTTTTTTTCAAAATCCCAAATTTATACAAATTTCCATATTTAAATCCATATATATACCATGTATTTAACTTAAAATAGGTGGGAATCACTTATCTTGTGATTAATGCTGAAAATGGTGCTCCAAAACGCTCCAAGGTCGGCTCCCATGGAGGAAATGAGATGAAAATGGTCAAATTCCTATTTTAAAACTTCACTGCCTAGGTCCGTCCTTCTTCGCGTTCGCGGAAAGATCATCGCGATCGCGAAGGCCAAAAATGCACTACTTCCAATTTCCTCTTCGCGTTCGCGTCAGCTAGGCCGCGTTCGCGATGCCTTCAAGCCCTACTGCTTCGCGTTCGCGGTTGAAGCTCCGCATTCGCAAAGGCTTAATGGCTCCAGGTCCCCCAGTCCTCTTCCTTCTTCGCGGTCGTGGCCCCTATGTCGCATTCGCGAAGGCTTTCCTAGCTTCTGCCTCGCGTTCATGTCCACTGATTTGTGTTCGCGAAGGCCAAATTCCAGCAGCCCCAAAATTCCTCTTCGCGAACGCATGAGATCCTTCGCGTTCGCGAAGAAGGAAACCAGACACCAGCACAGCAGCTCCAAAGCAGCCCAACTTGGTCTGAAACACACCTGAGGCCCCCGGGACCCTGTCCAATCACATCAACCTGTCCCAACATATGACATGAACTCGCTCGAGGCCTCAAATCACATCAAACAATATCAAAATCATGAATCGCACCCCAATTCGAGCTTAATGAACTTTAGAACTTCAAACTTCTACATTCGATGCCGAAATCTATCAAATCACGTCCGATTGATCTCAAATTTTTCACACGAGTCACATTTGATATTACGGACCTACTCCAACTTCCGGAATCGGAATCCGAATCCGATATCAAAAAGTCCACTCCCGGTCAAACTTCCCAAAAACTTTCAAATTTTCAACTTTCGCCAAATGAACCCGAAATGACCTACGGACCTCCAAATCCATATCCGAACGTGCTCCTAAGACTAGAATCACTATACGGAGCTATTCCCAGGCTCGAAATTCCAAACGGACATCGATAACATTAAAATACACTTCAACCCAAATTTATGAAATCCTTCCAAAATGCCAACTTTTTACAATAGGCGCCGAAACGCTCCCGGGTCTTTCAAAAATTGATCCGGACATACGTCTAAGTCCAAAATCATCATATGAACCTGTTGGAACCTTCAAATCCCGATTCCAAGGTCGTTTGCTCAAAAATCACACCTTAGTCAATTCTTCCAACTTAAAGCTTCCGAAATTAGAGATTTCTTTCCAAATCAACTCTCAACTTCCCGAAATTAAATTCCGACCACGCGTGCAAGTCATAATACCTGAAGTGAAGCTACTCAAGGCCTCAAACCACCGAACATCGTACTGGAGCTCAAAACGACCAGTCAGATCGTTACATATAGGGTGAGGATGAGACGGGGATTATAGGGTAAAGGTTTGGGGCTGTTTAGAGTGGTGGCCGCCGGTGAGGGATTTGGGGATTTTAGGGCGGTTAGAGTTTGAGTGAGAGAGATAAGAGGGAATGAAAATGGGAAAATGAACTGGTCTCTAAGGGTTTTGGGGGGGGGGGGGAGGGGTATTCAGACAGTTAAATGTAAAATGGGGTTAGCTTTAGGGCCGTTGGATGGGACTTGATGGACGGCTGAGATTCAAAAGGGCAAAACGGGGTCATTTGGGGGTCTTTGGGGCTGGACCGGGTTTAATGGGGTCTGGACTGGGCGAAATTGGAGCAAGATTTGGGCCGTTGATCACTGGCCTAGTCTGAAAACAAAGTAAAAAGCCTCTTTCTTTCCCTGTTTTTTCTAAATTAACCAATCTAATTCTAATTAAAACTAGCTTTACAAAATTAACCTAATTATCTATTTTTCTAACAATTAACTAATTATTTAACTAACGAATGCATGTAAAGTTACTAATGTATTTTTGGTATTTTAGTATTTTTTTACAAATGCAATTAAAATCTAGAAATTATAAAGATTAATATATTTTTGTTATTTTTTAAGATTTAAAATGCTACTAAAAATGCACCAAACAAAAATACGCACAAAACAAATCAAGTAAAATGTAGAAAAAATCCTAAAATTCTATAAAATATTTAAAAACTATTTTTTGAGATTTTTAGGAGTAATTTCATATTTTTGGCAAAAATTACGTACTCACAACTGTGACAAAACCTAATGAAGAGGGGGGTTGGTTATGTAGAAAAATAAAAACAGTGCCACCCACATTGGCTTGGCCTGGTCGGGAGGATGTACAGCAATACAAATGTCATGTGGGCTAGTGTGCTATTCCATAAGTATTGTACTAGCAGAAACCCTTCTAGGCACATTGCCTCTAGGATTTGGCAAAATATCAAAAATGGATGGCGGGTCTGTAGTAAGGTCACTAGGTGGGTAGTATATAAGGGGGATAAAATTAACTGTTATGGTGATAGATGGATCCTTGACATGGAGTCCCTTAGAAGCCTTATCATGGCACACTCAACCAGGGGGGAGAGAGTTTGAAAGTAGACACTTACTACAACGAGGGTCACTGGGACATTACTAATATCTCATTTGACCTCCCTGAGGAGGTAGTGTCTACTATAAAGTCTATCTTTGTTAATTCCAACTCGGCAAATCTGGATAAGATGGTTTGGAACCTGACTAATAGTAGCCTCTTCTCAACCAAAGGCTGAACCATCATTAGGTCCATAATCCTGGTAAAGACTTCAACTGGGCATGGGGCCAAAAGCTGCCCAACAAGATTAAATATTTTTTTTGGTTAGTAACCCATGCCAGGCTCCTTACAACTCAATACCTCCACTCAAGGGGTATGAACCTAAACCCCAATGTGTTTCTTTTGTAACAAGGAGAAAGAAACCATAGAACACCTACTTTTCAAATGTGACAATGCTACCCAATGCTGGCAGAAGATAGCTGAGCAAAGCCATTCCAACCTTAATATCCCAAACCTTGTTACCAAATAAGCTAACTGGGTGTACACCTTTAACAAGGTTAAATACCAACCCTTCAATGACTTTCTTAAGTGGGGCCACCTAATCCCTTTCTGTCTTTGGCAAATTTGGTTAACCAGGAACACCGATAGCTTCAACCATAAGAATGATCATGTCCTTTTTAAAATGGCCATTAACAAGGCTGCAGAATTCTTGCACATAGCAATAGGAGAAAAAGATCACATACATAGTAATGTTATCTCTGTTAAATGGCACCCCCCAGATAGGGGTTGTTACAAGCTAAACACTATTGTGCTTACAATAAAAAAGATAAAAAATGGGGGAATAAGAGGAGTAATTAGAAACAGTAATGGGGATTGGGTAACAAGGTACATGGGGAAAGTCAAGTGTACAAATACCCTCCATTATGAGCTAACAAATTTTTTGCAGGCCTGAAAAAATGGTATCATCAAACAATTTAGTGCCCTTGGAGGCCACTGTGGACTCGACAGAAGTAATACAATGTATTAACAAAGGTCATCTGATATATGATCCCTTGGTTTGTGAATGCAAGTCTCTCCTAGTAGCGTTGGGCCATCCACCGGTAAATCACACATTCAGAGAGGCAAATAGAGTGGCAGACAAGCTGGCAACAGAAGCAGGGAAACAACTGGGTGAAGGAATCAACTTTTTGATAATTCCTCCAGTGTTTGTCAATGAAGCACTATGGGCAAATACCCTAGAAACTATTTTTGAAAGAAGCAGTAACAATTGTAATATTATAAATGTAGCTTTGGACTATTCACGGTTTGGTACAATGGGCTTAACTCCTCAACAACCCAATGTAAGAATAATTTAAACTAGTATTATAATATAGTATGCTCTTGACCAAAAAAAAAAAAAGAAAGAAAAGTAGCACAAATCAAAAAGTTGGGAAAAAAAGTAAATGAAAGTTGACGACAAGTGTGGCAATGGTAAAAGATAATTGGCCTCACAATATTACACCAAAATTATATTAGTTTATCATGATTGAATAATAATTAAAGCAAGAAGATATATATTAATTGAGTACTAATTTAGTGATAGACATTTTATGTAAAGAGAATGTCATATATTTGTCACCAAAAGTAAATAAATATTTGCGTGTGTGTCATTTGACCAAGTAAAGAATGCAACCTCAAATATTATCCTCAACTTGGAATTGTATCATTGATAAAATATTTTTTTAAGACAATAATTATTTACAGTAAGCTCATATTTGTTGTTAAATCATGATAGGTTTACTCTAACAAAACACAAAGCAAACGAGAAAAGAGAAGAGAAACAAGTTCACCAACCAAGGAGAGCAGAGTAGGCAAAATAGTAGGAGTATATCAATTTCCACAGCCTCCAACAACTACTACGCTTGTTCCTCTAACCTTACCAACCCCTCCTTCACTATATATAAAAATGCAATGGAATCATCAATTCAAAACCCAACATTGAAATTGGATATAAATCCCACCAAATGGCTGCTACTACTACCGCATCTTCGTCAAGAATTGCTTCAAGACCCTCCATTCCTCCTGGACTTCATTCTGATTCATTCAATCCCACTTCAATCTCTTTCTCTTCTAACCTTCACAGTCTTTCTCTCAAGTAATTTTCCTCTCTACCCTTTTCGTTTCTTGGTTTTTAGTTGCTATTACCTCAAAGAATTTTGAATCGCTAGCTCGTTTTCTTGAAATGGTGAAAGTTTCGATTTTTACGCAGTAGAGGTTCCTTTTTTTTTTGGGGGGGGGGGGGGGGGGTTAGGAATCTACTATTTGTTTTAGGTCTCTGATCTTCCCGAATTGGTCTGTTAGTATTTATTTGTTTACGTATTACATATCTAAAGAAATGAGGATAGAATATCTTTCTATGTTCTTGGATTTGAGAATGTGGAAGTCTCTGATCTTCCCTTGTGCTAGAATTGCTCCGTTAGTACACATTTTCTTTGCTTAATAACTCCATTAGATAAAAAGAGGAATAAGGATAAAGTATTCGGCTATCTAGAATAGCACTAATATGGAGGTGTAAGATATGAGGGTTGGAGACTACTGTCTGTAGAGAACACTTTGATACAGTTTCCCTATCACCTTTGTCTCTTTTGATGTCTTATTGATGTGGCCATTTTCCTTAATGGTTGAGCCTTTTGTTTTAAACTGATGATCCATCATGTGATAAGTAATTGAGTAAAATTATCTTATGATTGATTTGAATTTTTTGTACTCACGGATTTTAAAAAATACCAGCGTTTTGGGGAGCGAGAAGTGGAAAAAAGCGACGAGCGCGCTTTTTTCATGTGAAGCGCAATTTAATACAAAAATAAAAAAAATTAAATAGGCATAGATAAATGACCAAGAACTCAATAAAAATAACATATTAAGCAAATCTTTCAATTCTTAAATTAAGAAGTAAATAATAGATACAAGAACTAGATAGTCAATAATCCTCATAAGTCATAAAATATTAAGCAAATGCAAAACCATATCACAAAGGGAGCAACATCCTCTTCGTCAACAAGATCTCCAAACTCTTGAAGTGTCATCACATTTGAGAAGAGAAAAAAACAAAGTTGAACAGAGAAAAAAGAAGAGCAGAACATAGAAAATAACTGATGCAAGTCAAAGAACCGAAAAAAATAGAAAAGAAGAAAAGAAAAAAGAGAAGAAGAGAAAAGAGAAGAGGAGTCGAGAGGACACAGGTAAAGCAGAGAAAAGAAGAAGAGGAAGAGAAGATCAACAACAACAACAACAACCCAGTAGAATCCCACTAATGGGGTCTGGGGAGGGTAGTGTGTACGCAGACCTTACCCCCCTACCCCAAAAGAGTAGAGAGGCTGTTTCCGAAAGACCCTCGGCTTAAGAAAACAAAAAAACAAAACGACAAGAGGAGACAATATTAGTATCACCACAAAAATCATAGAAAAAATAGGAACACCATGAAATACAGAAGAAAGATGCAAAGCAAAAATGATAGCTAGTAAATAGGACATGCACTGAAAAGCGAAGTAGTAAAACACAACATTGTCACTAGCTATCCTAGACAAAAACCTTACGTGGCCAGTCCCACAATGGTACGAAGTAAGTCAAGACTCAACTACATCCTAACCTACAACTCTAATACTCGACCTCCACATCTTCCTATCAAGTGTCATGTCATCGGAAATCTGGAGCCTCGCCATATCCTGTCTGATCACCTCTCCCCAATACTTCTTAGGCCGCCCTCTACCTCTTCTCATGCCCTCCACAACCAGCCGCTCACACCTCCGTACCGGAACATCTGGGCTTCTCCTTTGAACATGTCCGAACCATCTAAGCTTCGCTTCCCGCATCTTGTCATCAATGGGAGCCACGTGCACCTTCTCCCGAATAACATCATTCCTAATCTTATCTATCCTAGTGTGCCCGCACATCCACCTCAACATCCTCATTTCTGCTACTTTCATCTTCTGGATATGTGAGTTCTTAATGGGCCAACACTCAGCCCCATACAACATGGCCGGTCTAACCACCGCTTTATAGAACTTACCTTTGAGTATTGGTGGCACTCTCTTGTCACACAGGACTCCAGATGCTAACCTCCACTTCATCCATCCTACCCCAATACGGTGTGTGACATCCTCGTCGATCTCCCCTCCCCCCTGGATAACCGAACCAAGGTACTTGAAGCTGGCTCTACTCGGAAAGAAGATGAGAAGAGAAAACATACCTTGAAAGAAGTTGCAACAGTCAAGAGAAGAGGAAGAGATGTGGCAAGGATTGCAGCAGTCCACTCGAAGCGGATGTTTTGGAAGAGAAATAAGAATGTATTTGCAAAATTTTAAAATAAAACCCTAGACAGTCGTCGACCTAGCTTAAGCGAGCTTTTCTCGCTTCTGGGCCTGAAGCGTGCGCTTTTTAACCCATGCCTCGCGTTAGGGCAGAAAAGCGCAAGGGTTGCGCCTCGATTCTCGCTTAAAGTGCAGAAGCGCTCGCTTTTAATAACACTGAAAAATACTTTGGTTGAAAGAGTTGAACAATCAGATTGGGTTTTATCTAGATGTTTAGATTTTTCAAGTTTGAAGTTCAAGTTTAAGTAACTTAAGGTAATAAAGTTTACTCTAATTAAAGGAGAAATTAACTTAAACTAATATTCTCAATGTTGCTAATGCCAGCTAATTTAGTTTTTCGATTTTTATTGAATAAGCTTGGCCAACCTATAGTACATTTTGACGATCTTGCGAAAACATTGTTTACTTTGTGATGTAGTACCGATTTAACAGACCTCGTTAGATGGTCCTAATAGGTACTGCTTGGAGTTTCTGAATTTGCTAAAAAACACGAGTACATTTTGGCTAATGTAGTTTTTTCTTGGATGCATATATCTTTGGCTAACATCTTAAACTGCAGAGAGAAATTAAGTAGGAGTAGTACGATTCTGAATGGAGTAATTAGTTTAGGCCACTGCATGCCTGTAAAATAATTGAAACCATTATGCTTTTGACTTTGTCTAAGATAGCAGTGCTTATAGCTTTATCATAGTAATTGAAACTCTATGTAAGCCTTGGGTCATGAAACTAAGTATTATCATAACTGTTATTAGTTTTCTAATTATTAATTAGTGGCTAAGAAAAACGATAATGCTACAGAAAGAGCCACTGTTCTAGAATCTTAAGTAAAATCATTATTAAATGATAGTAATCGTAATTGTAGTCTTACATGTTTCTTCTCATTTAACAGGGACGATAGGCCTTCTCTTTCCTTTTGTTCTCTCCCTATCGTTTTTCTAACCTAGCATGGCATTATTTTTTTTGACATTTTGTCTTCAGCTACCCATGGTTCTGTCTATATTATGTTTCCAATTGCAAAA
Organism: Nicotiana tomentosiformis; assembly: GCF_000390325.3. NCBI lineage: Eukaryota > Viridiplantae > Streptophyta > Magnoliopsida > Solanales > Solanaceae > Nicotiana > Nicotiana tomentosiformis. Next base: position 106,467,439 of record NC_090816.1, on the reverse strand, counting down.
TTAGTAAAAATAGTATCTCCACTGTCAACATCAGTACAGTACCTTATTTTCATTCTAGGCCATCCCAAGAAGGTTAATCTCTAACCATAAGTGACAAAAGTTTGATATTGAAATGTTTGAATGAACATGTAAATGCTACTTTTACTATTTGAACTTAATTTCACAACTTTACTAATCAAGAAAAGAAAGGGAGAAAAGGAAAGAAAGAAAGCTTGAAGAGATATCTTTTCACCTTTTTAACCTATCTCTGACAAAGTCAAACATATAAACATAAACTTTCTTATATGTGCAGTTGTCTAATGATTTAGACAAAATTTGACATATGGAGTGTGCCATCGGACCAGGATAATCATTCAGTAGGAAATACTCCGCCTAGATGTTTTTGCTGAATCAGGATATTTTTCCATATATGTCTTTGGCAGATCTTCAGGCTCAAAGAGACAGCTATACTCACCTAGAACAGGTGCAGTTGTCATAACACAGAGCATGGACAGAGTTGAGGTTGATATCTCGCTCAGCCCTAGGGTAAATTCAGTAAAGCCTTCAAAAACAGTTGCTATAACCGACCAGGCAACTGCTCTTGCGCAAGCTGGTGTACCTGTTATTCGATTAGCAGCTGGTGAACCTGATTTTGACACTCCAGTTCCTATAGCAGAGGTAGTATTTCATAATCACGGAACCTGATCTACTCCTATTCTGTGGAAATCAATGCTCTACTCTTTTCTGTACTATACTAAATTAGTCTTAACTTTTCAGGCTGGGATAAATGCAATTCGCGAAGGTCATACCAGGTATACACCAAATGCAGGTACTATGGAACTTCGTTCAGCGATTTGTCATAAGTTAAAAGGTACTAATTTCTCTAGTTGATTTTTTTTACAGAGATTTTTGTTTATATTTGCTTTTCTGATCTAATTTCTTGATTTAGAGGAGAATGGGCTATCATACACGCCTGATCAGATTTTGGTAAGCAATGGGGCAAAACAAAGTATTGTACAGGCAGTGCTTGCAGTTTGTTCCCCAGGAGATGAGGTATTTCTACACATTACTAACTTTCCATATAATTCTCATTTCCTTGTCAAATTGTAATTACGGGTCTTCCCACAGTCTGCCTTATGGAGGTGAATACCTTAAAAAGTTGACAACTATTTGATTATTTAAGCATCTCATCTTCTTCTTTTGACTGCTATGTTGATTGCTTGGATACAAAATTTTAACTCGGGAGTTATTTTGTTTTCTTCATAAAAGGAACTGCCAGCACATTTTTCCTTTTCTCTATTATTTAATAATCTCTTGGGAAAAATACTAAAGTTGGTTTAATTGAGACATGAATTATAATGTAAGTACCATTACTTCTATCAGTTTGCATTTCCCCCTGAAAAAAAGAACTTTTATTTGGTGAAGTGCAGTCCATTTGTCTTTTCTCCATCTTAAAGAATGTCAGATGCAGAAGATATGGTTGGATACTTTTTAGTTTCCCCCCATCAAATATGGATGCTAAGCGGTTTGATTTTTCGGACAAAAATCAGTGTTGACACAGAATCACAGTTACTGTAATGAAGATTGTTTGTTAGTTGTGAGATATAAGAAATACTTCTTTCTGAAGTTTGTCAGCTTATTAACCCACATACGTGGGACAGGTTCTTATTCCAGCTCCCTTTTGGGTGAGTTACCCTGAAATGGCAAGGATGGCAGATGCAACGCCTGTGATTCTTCCAACCAGCATATCTGAAGATTTTCTCTTACATCCAAAGCTTCTTGAATCTAAACTTAGCGAGAAGTCAAGACTTCTGATTCTTTGTTCTCCATCCAACCCAACAGGGTCTGTTTACCCTCGGAAATTGCTTGAAGAGATTGCTGAGATTGTTGCTAGGCATCCGAGGCTTCTTGTAGGTTCATCATATCTAACTTGTCTTGAATATGAATGTGATCTCAGTCTGTTTTCCGAATTTTGAATACCCGCTTCCTGCCCCAAAAAATATTTTTTCTGGTTTCCAGGTGATATCAGATGAAATTTACGAACACATTATTTATGCACCAGCAACTCATACCAGCTTTGCATCTTTGCCTGGTATGTGGGATCGGACTCTCACCGTAAATGGTTTCTCTAAGGTAATGTAGCTCTCATCGCATAAAAATTATAATTCCTTACTTTTTTCCTTGTGTTCCTTGAATTCTTTGGTGGTGGCTATTTCTTTTACAAATATGGGGAAATGTTTCTGGAGGTGCGCCTTGTAATATATGCATTGTTGTAGGCATTTGCGATGACTGGTTGGAGACTTGGTTATATAGCTGGTCCTAAACACTTTGTTTCTGCATGCAATAAGATCCAGAGCCAGGTAATATTTTATATTCTTAACAACTATATTGACTTAAATGAATGGTCTTTCTTATTCAAACTCTTATTAACAAGAGGTCTGGAAACTGAATTTCATAGTTGGATTTAGTTTAGTATGATTGACAGAAATCCTAATATAACTGCTAGTGCTGTGTTGGAGCAGCAAGCCCTTATGCTGTCACCTTAGTTGACCAGAAACCACTTTTAAGAATTTCAAATAGTATGCCAATAGTTGCGTGGAACATAGTTTTAACTTTTAACCTGTTAGTTGAAGTCTTACTCTGGATTTAAAGGGCACTTGTTAAGTTGGTTCAGTTCATCTCTTATATATTGGTAATGTATGCCCCGGCAAAATAATTGGTGTTTGGCACTAGTCTCTTGTTTCTAGAAAAGGTCTAAATCCGTTTTAACTTACCTGAATATTTTCATCTTATTTTTTGAGTATATGTGAATAAGTTCAAAACATGTTGAATGGCCCCAGGAAAATTAAGCTATCAAAGGCATGCGATTGAGAACGAGACAATTACTTTACATCGATAATGTGAGAATTATGGATTTGCTGAAGAAACTTATACAATAAACAATGTATAGCTCACTTCTAAAGGCATAATCAAAGATCTAAAAACTTGTGAAGCTAGAGCATATTAATTAAATAATGTGTCATGTTGCTTTTGATCACAAATGATCATTGACAAAACCAGTTTTCTTCCGATCATACTTATTGGAGTGTGACTAATGTATGCATTCAAGTACTTTCCTTGAATATGATCTTTTGTTTGGCCATAATTAACCTATTCATTATAGACTCAGTGAAAATAGTAAATGACCTGTTCATTGTCTAAATAGTTCTTCATATTATCCGGTGTCTCTTTCCCCCTATGTGAGAGTTCACTTCTAAATCTGTGTCTCTGATGTTGCAGTTCACATCAGGTGCCAGTAGCATCTCCCAAAAAGCAGCTGTGGCTGCTCTGGGACTGGGCTATGCTGGTGGAGAAGCAGTTGCAACTATGGTAAAAGCATTCCGTAAGCGGCGAGATTACCTTGTCAAGAGCTTTGGGGAAATAGATGGCGTCAAAATTTCAGAGCCTCGGGTAACAGTCCATTCATATGAATTATGAGTGTACTTAAGAGTAAAATTTCTGAACTAAGGACTTACAAAGTAGAGAAACAGGATATAGTGAGCCCACTTTCTGTTTTCTTTTGCAGGGAGCTTTCTATCTATTTATTGATTTAAGCTCTTATTATGGAGCAGAGGTTGATGGATTTGGCTCCATCAACAACTCAGAATCTCTTTGCCGATATTTGCTGGATAAAGCTCAAGTAAGATTCACGTTTTTTTGAACTTTGAAAAACATAATTACACATGGACAGATGCGCAGATGTTTACTTAACTATAGGCCACAAGTTGTTTGCACTAAAAGTGACTCTAGGATCACACTCTGTTGACAAAATTTTCCGAAAATACAAATGCTGCAACTTTCAAACAACTCAATACTTTTGAGTCTTTGACCATGTGAATGTGTAATCTACTAGAGCATATAATCTGGGAATTCTGCAGAAAAGATTTCCTCCTTAACAATGTAATTCTTGAATGTTAGGCAGATATAATTAATAATTGGTCAAAATTTAGAAAGACAATCCTAAAAGAATCCTATAGTTCCTCGTGGTTTAGTGAATGTGCATTACATTAGGATGCATGCTAGTACCGGCCTTGCCTACCTACCATTTCTTTTCTCCATGTGCTAACGCCTGCGCTTTCTCTTACGTTAAACAGGTAGCGCTTGTCCCGGGGGATGCATTCGGGGATGACACATGTATCCGTATCTCCTATGCAGCATCGCTCTCAACCTTGCAGGCAGCTGTGGAGAGAATCAACAAAGCATTGGTTACTCTTAAACCTACTGTCCCAGTTTAGAACATGCATCAATTACTGCATGCTAATTTGAATGCACCAACAGACAAAAGGTTGTATACTAGTTTGTAGTCTGTCCTTCCCTGTTCTGTTTTCATGTATTCTTAAGTGCATTACTGGCGATTATTTCTCCTGGATCTTTGAGAAAGTTCCTATACTCTGAAGTTGTTGATTTGTGTGCAAATTCTTGGTTGATGATTAAAAATGCAAATAAATGAGTGTGAGATATCCAAAATTATGAGTCCATAGAATTTCTTTGTTTTTGTATCCGGAGTATAGCCCTTTCTACATTTTTTTTCCTATTACATAATGAAATAATGAATGGTTATGTAGAAAAGTCTGTCAAAAAATTGCCCATTTGCTAGACTTTTGCTTAACTATATGCCTGAGTTGGAAGTTGGTAATAAAAATTCTCTCGCCGTTAATATTAAGAGGGGAACTCGACCTGAAAGTTTAATTTCATATTAATGCGACGACACCACATTGCTGAATTTAATTTATTTATGTTTCACTTTCCTTACCGAAAGTGGATTATGATTATAATTTAATTTATTTATTTTTGATTTTATTTTCTTTTGAAATAAAGCGAGACATAATGGTCAAAAAAAGAGTTAACGTGTGATATGGTGCCATGTGAGCATGCTTGCCCCACTTTTCTGGTAACGTTTTATCTAACGGAAGAGAACAGGGAATTACTTATCTTGTTGGACTTCCCCTTTGCTTCAACTCTAATTACAAAATAAAAATGCTAACTATTAGGATTGGTATACTACTAATATTTTTAACTTCTCAAAAAAGCAATAGTGTTTGCATATTTATTTTTCGAATCACTCGTCTACCTTCTTCTTTAGTTAAATAAAAGACGTATCTTTTTATTTTTATTTTTTATATTACTATTCAAACATGTAATGTTTTATTTTTCCTTTTATTATAATGTTCATCTCGAGTCCAACGTAAAGTTTTACTTTTACAGAGCTGAACTATTTTAGCTTTACCAAGTATTAAACCTTTTCAGAACTACTTTTATAAAGTTATATAAACTTTTTTATGCTTTCTAAATATTCATTTTCCATCTTAATTTTTAAAGCGGTCAAATTTTTCCTTAAAATAGAAAAAGGCATATTCTAATTAAGACGAAGAGCATACTGGCAAAATATTCAATTACTAGAGAATGCAATTTTACATCCGAATAAAAGAATAGATTCACGTTAAATTGATTTTGAAAACAATTCGATTGTATGTAAAAAAAAATATAATTTTGGAATATGCAAGTAAAATAATTATAAAATGACAACGCAATCAACTAATATTATGTACAATACCAAAGGACTAAGGAGGCTAGGAAAGGAAAAGTTTCCTATCTAAATGGAATTCCGTAACAAAGGACATCATCAGCTAGAAGCTAAGGACAACTTTGTCCAAACATTAAAACTCTGTCTAACTTGAATTACAAGACAATCTACCAATTAATGTCTCTCAACACATGCAAGAATATTCTTTAATCTTTACATTCTTTTTTCCCTTCCCATGCATTCATCTTTCATATATATATATAACAAAGGAACCATCATTTAATTTCCATCACTTCCATCAAACAAACAAGCTATCTTACAACTTGAATATCAAAAAGAAAAAGAAAATGGCAATTCCTACCATTTCAAGCAACAAAAGAACACCAGAGATTGTATTTTTCGACTTGGAAACGAACGTTCCATCAAAAGCTGGACAAAAATTCTGGGTGTTAGAGTTTGGTGCAATGGTAATTTGTTCGCGAAAGCTTGTGGAGATAGAGAGCTACTGCACCCTTATTAAGCCAGGGGACTTGTCTGTTGTGGCATTAAAGCCAGGGAGAAGTGATGGAATTACGCGAAAAGCAGTTGCTAATGCACCTTCATTTGAAGAAGTAGCAGACAAGATTTTCAGCATATTGGATGGTAGAATTTGGGCAGGTCATAACATACAAAGATTTGATTGTGTTCGTATTAAAGCAGCTTTCGCTGAAATTGGTCGCCCTGCTCCTGTTCCTGCTGGAATTATTGATTCTTTAGGTGTTTTGTCTGAGAAATTTGGAAAAAGAGCTGGAAATATGAAGGTATATATGCACATTCAGAATAATATGCTTATCTCTTAGTCAATACAAAGTTCAATATTGACCATTGCTTCTTAAATTATCTTTTTTGTAGATGGCATCACTGGCAACTTACTTTGGTCTTGGGGAGCAAAAGCACAGGTTAGATTAAAACGGTTAAAATTCTACTATTATTTTCATGAAATTGGATCGAAATAATTTGAATTGTATCTCATGAATGGCAGGAGCTTAGACGATGTTCGGATGAATTTGGAAGTCCTAAAACATTGTGCAACAGTTTTATTTCTTGTAAGTTCATAGCTTATATTATCTTTAGCAGAACTTTGCAATTTGATCTTCCAAGTTATTTGATTATATATTATGGTTTAATGTGATTCTTTTCTACTGTTAGGAATCAAGTATACCAGATTTGTCTAATGGTAATTGGCAAGGCACATCCAGCATTACTACAAGAAGTAGAAGCCAAGTGGTATATATGCATGTGTTTTGATAAGATAAGCTAGTTTATGTTGGATCAATTTTGACTAATTCTTGAACTACAGTTTATTGATCATATTTTATTTTCAGCAAAATATTCCAAGTTCTTCGATTGATAGGTGGCAAAATTCTTCTTCAATTACAACTAGGAGTAGTAGCAGAGGGAAATTACCCTGCAGAGAAGAAACAAGCCGAAAATCTCCTCCATCGACAACTTTTGGATATCAAAGAGCTGTTCCTTATGCTAGGCAAAGCTTGGGAAAGGTTGAACTTGAATTAACTCTTATTTAAATACTTATGTGCATGATTTGTATCCATTTCTGACATTTGGAATATTTGGAATTGGAATTGGAATTTATTAGATGACTGCAGGTGTGAGAAATTTCTTATGTAAAGCTCAAAACAAGCCTCTAAACAATTTATTAAAGCATTCACAGACACTTTTCCGATGAACAAGAAGAACAGATCCTGCTCACTTTTAAGAGCTTTGATAATTGGAGCAACATCATCAAATGTTCAATTGTTTTGGATAAGTTTGAAAATATTCAAGTCACAAAATTCAAGCATATGTGCCTGTTTCTGTGAAGTTGATTAATAGTTTGGAAGCTAAGAAGATTACATCAAATTAAAGTCCAGATGCTTATTTCCAGTTTCTTGTTCAAGTTCTAAGTTGCAAGGCTGCTGACCTTATCATCTAACCAATTTGTATTCTTTAGTTACTGATTCTTTCATTCTTTCAGTTGTGGACTTGTGTAAATATTTATACATCCCAATAAATAAATTCCAGCTGATGTTCTTTGATTCTATGCACTTAATAGTTTCTTCCTTTATTTTTCTCAGTTATGGAAATAGTTCAGTTACATTTTTCTGGAAGATATCATTCATAGAATATAGTCCCTCTTCTAGATTGTTAATTCTATAACATGTTGCACGTAGTTATATATAAAAGCTTTCGATCAGTTTGGATCTTGGAACCAATCTCTCCAACGAGAGGAGGTAAGGCTGTCTTATTGGCGGATTGGAGCCAGAACCCATAGCGCGTTTTAGTTATTGAGTTTGTAATTTAATATTTATACATATTTAATGAATTTTCTAATATAAATACAAGATCTAAGAAAAATCTATTGGGTTCGTTCGAACCCGTAGCTAATGTTGTAGCTCCGCCAAGTCTATATTTGCTTTCTCCAAAGCCGGCAATGTATGCGAAAATTACTCACATATATTACATTCATACTGCAACATACATATATGTTACAACATAGTAATAACGTTTAATTCAAGCCAGATTGAAAGCCACATCTTCAAGTTTTTTCCCCTAAAGCTTCAGTGATAGGGAGCAACAATACTAGTATTAGCTCCTTTTATTATTGTTCCCTTGAATATATACATACTGAAGAAGTTTAGGACTATATTAAATTAACAAGCATTAAACCACATTCAAAGATGAAGCATGTTCTTGCTAGTAAAACATGCTTCAATGGCTTCTCCAATGGTCAAAAAGACCCTCCCTTCAATTTTCTTCACAAATTTGGTTAACCTCAATTTGTGGATCACATGCCACCTTGGGTTCGCTAGTGCCAACTGCAAAAACCAAACATAAACAGTGATTCATGTGTACATTCAACAACTAGGTTCAATAAGAGAGTCCTAAATAATTTGTTATTTGTCGTTTGTTTTTTAAGAATTAGACATAATTGAAGCGGATTACTCACCTTCATTCCATTTGATTCCAGCTCACTGTGCAGTTCCTCTAGAGAAGCTATACTGGTTGTGTCAATGTTGAGCAAATCTACATCCATCAATTCAATATAAATTAATAACAGTGTCATAGTTTTTTCGAAAAACTATATATAGCTAAATGTGCCGTGATAAATAAAACTAAATTAAACAAGCAAAATTTATGTGCCAATTGTCCCTCGTTCATTAAAAAATGAAATGCTAATGAGTTTATAGCTAAATGGCCCTCCCACCTAATGATTTTATAGCTAAATAGGTTGTCGCACTTAATAGACTATTCTTTTTGGTCGAGTTCTCCGTTTGTTTGGTCTATAACAAACTGAACTTTAACTTGGACACTTACTTGACATGTCAAGAATAACTAGTTGCACTCTATCTTCGGCACTTTCTATGGCATCCTCATTTTGTTCTTCCAGTGCCAAGTCCAAAATCCTGGTTAATAAAGAACAAAAAGACATTAAGATCAATAGGAAACAAAGAAAAACAGATTTAGTTTGTATGTAGTTTGAGGACATACTTTGCTCTAATGAAGTTGGCATTTGCAAAACAAAGCAAAGCAGACTTGACTCTGACAATGAGAGCCCCAGGTATCTTCATTGCCATGGGATATTGGTTCACATCTCCAAACAAATCACTTCCCGGAAGCCTTCCTAGTTTTTCTGTCCCGGGTTGAATTGAGTTTAGAATGACCTTTGCAAATGATATACCAACCTGAAATCATGTACATTAATAGAATATCCCCTAGCAAGTTAATAACATTGGAGATGTCATGTTGAATTTGACAAGATTAATGTGAAATAGTGTGAACATTTGAAGCCTCTTTTTTGAAAAAAATTGGTAGATGCATTTTTCATGCATTTACATTGCATAATCACACTTAATATGATGTCATGCATGACATTATTAAGACCATTTCCCTTCTATAAATAGCAAGAGTTTTACTCATTTGTAAACATCTTTCACTTGCCTTCTTATCTCCTAAGGCATTTGAATCTTCTTTCTCTCTTGTAGTATTTCACTTGTATTTTTTTGGAATGAAATAAAGTTTGAGTTGATTTTGTCCGAGGACTAGGCAAAAATCAAATTTTGCCGAATCTCGTTAATTTCTGGTGTTCTTTTTATTATTGTCTCATTTAGTATTTATTACCTACCTTTAGATATAGTAGTTGTGATTGAATCACTCTCTATATATTCGTCTTCCGCAACAATTGGTATCAGAGCCAAGATTTTATCTTAGTATGCTCTATGGCTGCAGCATAGTCTGAACTTCCACATCAGAAAAAAATTACTTTGGTGTTCTGTACTGTCAGCAAATCAATAGTATATGTAGCAAAATGGGAGATAATAAAAATGAAGAGTCCACATCGGGTATCAGTAATATGTCGTTGGCAACTTTGCTTATAACAAGAATTATGTCAAATGCAAAATTTGCAGTTGAAATTTTTGACGGATCAGGACATTTCGGGATGTAGAAAGCTGAGGTTTTTGATGTCCTTTTTCAACAAGGGCTAGATATTGCCATAGAAGAAAAGAAACCAGACAATATCAGAGAAGGAGATTGGAAGATTATCAACCACGTTGCTTGTGGTACCATTCGATCTTACCTCGTAAGAGAACAAAAGTATCCATACACAAAAGAAACTTCTGCAAGTAAATTGTGGAATGCGTTGGAGATAAATTCTTGAAGAAAAACATTCAAAATAAACTTTACATGAAAAAAAGACTGTTACGCTTCATTTATGTTCCTGGTACTACAATGAATGATCATATCACCAGCTTTAATAAGTTGGCGACAGATTTACAGAATATGGATGTGACTTTTAGTGATGGAGATATGGCCTTAATGTTATTAAGTTCACTTCCCGATGAGTACGAGCACCTCGAAACTACTCTACTTCATGGGAATGATGAAGTGTCTCTCAAAGAAGTTTGTTCTGCCTTGTATAACTATGAACAAAGAAAGAGAGAAAAACAAAAGAGTGGAGAAGGAGAAGCACTAGTCTTGAGAGGCCGTTCTCAAAATCATATGAAAATGAAGAAAGGAAGATCCAAGTCAAGATCCAGACCTAGTAAAGATGAATGCGCCTTTTGCCGAGAAAAAGGGCACTGGAAGAAAGACTGTCCAAAGTTAAAAAACAAGGCCAAACCTAACAATGGGAAGGCTGTCATGGATTCAAATGTAGCTGATTGTGACGACTCTGATTTTTCACTAGTTACAACTGAGCCATTCAAATCATCTAACATATGGCTTATGGATTCAGCTTGTAGCTATCATATGTATCCCAACAAGGACTAGTTCATTGATTTTCAAGAAGGAGAATATGGAGTTATTCACACCGCAAATAACAATCCTCTTACCGCATATGATATTGGTTTAATCCGATTAAAGAACCATGATGGATTGATCAAAACATTAACAAATATTCGATACGTACCGGAATTGAAGAAAAATCTCATTTCTGTAGGAGCCCTAGAGTCAAAGGGGCTCAAAGTCGTTGCAGAAAATGGGGTAATGAGAATATGCTCTGGTGCACTAGTGGTAATGAAGGGAATTCGGCGAAATAATATGTACCACTGCGGTAGTACAGTTATTGGGACAATAACAGTGACATCCAGTGATGACAAAAAGGCAGAAGCAACCAAGCTATGGCACATGCGCTTGGGACATGTTGGAGAAAATCCTTGAAAGGTTTATCAAATCAAGGATTGTTAAAAGGAGTAAAGACTTGCGATTTGGAGTTTTGTGAGCATTGTGTCAAGGGAAAACAGACAAGGGTTAAATTTGGAACACCTATCCATAATACTAAAAGTATTTTGGATTATGTTCACTCTGATGTTTGGTGTGCTTCCAAAACACCTTCATTAGGTGGGAAATACTATTTTGTAACCTTTATTGATGACTTTTCCCAAAGAGTGTGGGTGTATACTATGAAAATCAAAGATGAGGTACTGAGAATTTTTCTTAAATAGAAGGCGATGATAGAGACTCAAACATGCAGAAAGATAAAGTGTCTTCACACAAATAACTGTGGAGAATACAAAAATTATCTTTACAATAAGATTTGTGAAGATGATGGCATTTTGAGATATTTCACTGTCAAAAATACACCACAACAGAATGGAGTGCCAGAACGCATGAACCGGACTTTGCTGGAGAAGGTTCGGTGTATGTTGTCCAATACTGGCTTGGGCAAAGAATTTTGGACTGAGGCAATAACATATGCATGCCACCTCATTAATCGTATACCATCTGCCACTATTGGAGGCAAGACACCATTTGAAAAATAGTATGGAAAACCTGCTGAAGATTATAATTTTTTGCATGTGTTTGGCTCAATTACATACTATCATGTGAAAGAGTCAAAATTGGATCTGAGGGCAAAGAAAGCTATATTTATGGGGATTACTTCTGGAGTCAAAGAATACCGATTATGGTGTCCAAAGACAAGAAAAGTTATGTTCAGTAGAGATGTTACCTTTGATGAATCTGCCATAATAAATAAGGTGACAGTTGAAGATGTTAAACAAACCGATGATGCTTCAAAGCAGGTGGAGTTTGAGGGAAAATTAATTTTCCCAACACAGGGAGAAAACGAAGAAACGATAGAAGATTTTTCCTGGAAGAAGAGTCAGTGGAAGGGGAGATTCCAACTCAGGAACGCCAACAACAACTTGAATCAATAGCAACCAGCAAGCCAAAAAGAACAATAAAGAAACTTATTCGTCTCATAGAGACGGTGGCTTGTGCAACCTCAATTGTAGTTGATGGTGTTCCTACCACTTATCGCAGTCCAAAGTTTAGAAGAAGATAAGTGGAGGATTGCCATGAATGAAGAAATGAAGTCCCTTCATCAGAATTGCACATGAAAATTGGCTAATCTCCCGAAGGGCAAGAAAGAAATTGGGTGCAAATGGGTATTTGCAAATAAAGAAGGATTTCCTAACCAAGAAGATGTTCGCTACAAAGCAAGATTGGTGGCCAAAGGGTACGCTCAAAAGGAGGGAATTGATTACAATGAGGTGTTTTCTCTGGTCGTAAAACACTCATCCATTAGAGTTTTATTGGCTTTGATAGCACAGTTGAATTTGGAACTAGTTCAGTTAGATATAAAAACTGCATTTTTATATGGAGACTTGGAAGAGAAAATCTATATGAGTCAGCCAGAAGGATTCAAAGTTGTTGAAAAGGAAAATATGGTGTGCAAACTTGAAAAATTGTTGTACGGATTGAAACAATCTTCTAGACAATAGTACAAATAATTTGACAAGTTTATGTTGCGGCAGAAGTATAGAAGACGCAAATACGATCATTGTGTATATTTACATAAGCTTGAAGACGGATCCTTCATATATATTCTCCTATACGTTGATAATATGTTGATAGATTCCAAAAGTCAAGAGGAAATTGAGAAGTTGAAGATTCAACTAAGAAAGGAGTTTGAGATGAAGGATTTGGGTGGGCGAAGAAAATTCTTGGCATGGAGATAAAAAGAGATAGACATTCAAAGAAACTCTATCAATCTCAGAAAGAATACTTGAAGAGAGTAATAGATCGATTTGGCATGAATGAGAATATGAAGTCGGTTAACACTCCTCTTGCTCCTCACTTTAAGCTTAGTGCTGCTATGTCGCCGAAGAATGAAGTTGAACGAGAGTATATGTCAATAGTGCCATATGCGAATACCGTTGGTAGCTTGATGTATACAATGGTTTGCACAAGACCTGATATTTTACATGCTATCAGAGTTGTAAGCAGGTATATGCATGATCCAGGAAATGAGCATTGGCAAGCTGTGAAATGGATTCTACGGTATATTCATAATACTGTATATGTTGGATTGGTTTTGGAGCAGGAAGATAGTCAGTATCTGGTTAGATATTGTGACTCAGATTATGCAGGTGATTTGGACAAACGTAGATCAACTACTGGTTATGTTTTTACTTTTGCAAATATACCAATTAGTTGGAAGTCTACTTTGCAGTCAACGATTGCTTTGTCTACTACTGAGGCAGAGTACATGAAAATTATGGAGGCTGTAAAGGAGGAAATTTGGTTTCAAGGGTTGCTTAGAGAGCTTGGTATTGGTCAAGAAAGCATCACACTATTTTGTGATAGTCAGAGTGCTATCCAATTAGCAAAGAACCAAGTTTATCATGCAAGGACGAAGCACATTGATGGTCGATATCACTTTGTACGAGATATTATAGAAGAAGGTGGAGTCATAGTGCAGAAAATTAGGACTACAGACAACCCTGCCGATATGCTAACAAAAGTAGTGACTGCGATCAAGTTTCAACATTGTTTGAACTTGATCAACATTGTTGAACTTTGAAGATTGAAGTTGAAGACACAATCAAAATTTAACAGTGAGAGAAAATTGAAAAAGTCGAATCTTGCCAAGGTGGAGATTTGTTGAATTTGACAAGATTAATGTGAAATAGTGTGAACATTTGAAGCCTCTTTTTTTGGAAGAAATTGGTAGATGCATTTTTCATGCATTTACATTGTATGATCACACTTAATATGATGTCATGCATGACATTATTAAGGTCATTTCTCTTCTATAAATAGCAAGGGTTTTGTTCATTTGTAAACATCTCTCACTTGCCTTCTTATCTCCTAAGGCATTTGAATCTTCTTTCTCTCTTGTAGTATTTCACTTGTATATTTTTGGAATGAAATAAAGTTTGAGTTGATTGTGTCCGAGGACTAGGCAAAAATCAAATTTTGCCGAATCTTATTAATTTTTGGTGTTCTTTTTATTATTGTCTCATTTACTATTTATTAACTACATTTAGATATAGTAGTTGTGATTTAATCTCTCTCTATATATTCGGCTTCCACAACAAAAATTACTACTAGTAGATAATATTATAAGTAAAATAAAGCTGGAAAAGAAAAGGAAGAAGTTACCGCGAGTAGCAGGCCAATCTCCACAGATACAAAAAGGACACCAAGAAATGCAGCAATGCAAGTAAGGAAGTCCATTTTATCAACTTTCCAAATGTATTTAGCTTCACTTAGGTTGATAAGTCCAGGTAAAGCAGAAAGTATAATGGAAGCAAGAATGGCTATTGGAGTGAAGTACAATAGCCTTGTGAAAAATTCTAGTGATATTAGCACTGTTACAGCCATCACTATGTTGGACACTGTAGTTTCACAACCAGCACTGAAGTTGACTGCAGTTCTTGAGAATGAACCTGCATCCAGTGAGTTTTCAAGCATATGATTCATGGCATCCCAAGCAGCGGCGTAGCTAGAAATCTAGTTAAGGGTGTTCAAACTTTAATAAGATTTAAAAGAAATTCAATAAATAGGCGCACCAAACATAATAGTATTTAGCTAAATTATAGAAACACTAATAATAGAACTAACAATTGTATAAATCAAAACTAATATATATAAAAAATTCTACTAGTAAAAACATTATATTGTAAGGTACTTTGATTAGAAGAATAACTACATAACATAAAATCATACCCCAAAGTTAATTGTAAAAAAAAACCTGATCAGTTAAATAAAAGTGAAAAAAAGATAAGAATTAATAATACTACTATTTAATTAGAGTTCAAATATTGAGAATCTCAAGAAAGATATACAAGTAATATTAAAAGTTATAGAATTTAAAATAAATTGTACCTTATGTCATTTTCTAAAAACAATTGTAAAATATTTAAATAAGTTTAAAATAAGTTGTATTCTACGTAAATTTCTTATAATATTTAACCTATAATTTTTTGGTGAAGGATCATCTGATCGTCATTACAATAGTGTAGCTTCGCCACTGATCCCAACTATATATACTTACACAAGGTAAAAGTTCCGATTTGTACCTCAGAGGGCCATGATTTGCAGTTCTTTTATGTTCAATTTCTTCATAAAACATTTTGAAGTATGGGTTGGCTTGTTGAAGGGCGGCCCAAGGGTCAAAGTCACTAAAGCAAAGGCTTTAGGCCTCCAAATTTTTCTTTTGTTTTTCTACTTGTATTTGTATTAAGATCCCGATTAATCTAGATTCGTACTGCGTAAGACCTAGTAAAAGAGAGAACACGTTTTAACAGGATTTGTTTTAACCACAGGACTCGAACCCAATATATTTAATTAAGGTAAGTTGGATCAAATACATCTCACAACAATCTTTAGAGGCAGGGTCTAAATATATTGGGTATGTTAAAATAAAAAATAAAATAATTTATAAAAATTCAAGATAACTTTTAATTTAGTAGTGATGTAACCGTTTGAGCAAAAAATACAGAAAGAGAATCACTCCCCCTAAACCCTTGTCGCGAATATAAAACTTTTTATTATTTAAATTTTACGAGTGACATCATTAGTGAGGTATCTATATGAATTTGGTTCTATTATCTAAGATCAACAATATCTTAGGAGAGACTAAATTACTTATAAAAGAAACTATTAACAACTGATGTTAGGCCAAAATTTTATACTTTTAGCACATTACTCGCCCTATATTTTGTTGGTTTAAGTGAGTTATTGTACGACAATTGCGCTAAATTGTGTTGTTCTATGTGTAGGAACATCGGAATGAATAATCGATTTTATGATAAAAAAAATTTCCTTTTGAAAGACCCCAAATTAAAAATTGACTTTAGGTCCCCAATCTTCTTGGGCCGCCCCTGTGAAGAGGGGGTGGATAACTGTGCTAAGTGGCTCTACTTTAATTTTTATTTATATACTAGCAATGTTGTTGAGATCAACTTGTACACATTTTTTATTTTATCTCTTACTTTCATCACTATAGATATCCTGGGGCTAGGGGTGTTCAAAATCGAACCAAAACCGAAAAACCGAACCGAAATTGAAGCTTAATGGCTTATTGATATCGATTTAACGGTTTAACGGAAGGGGAACGGATTGAAATTTTTTTATTAACGGCTTATCGGTTTGGGGGCGGATTATTCAATTTTCTTAACGGATAATCCGTTAACCCGTTAAGAATATATATATATATATATATTAAATAATCAAAAATCCTTCTTTCACTTCTAGTACCTCTATCTATTACTAATTTACTATTAGACATTTAGTTATAATTTACTATTCCAGTTAGTTACTATTAGATAATTTTGATGTCATGTGTTATACCCGGTGTTCTCTTCTATTTTTTCTAATAGTTATAAGTTGTTAATAGGCTCATCCCCAGAGATGATTCTACTGGGAAATAAGCTGGAATGTAGCTCTATATTTCTTCTATTTAGCTCTCTTCTTAGGTGCCATATTCTATAGACTGGAATGTAGTCTGCTGAGAATAGAAATTTTATTTTGAGTCACAGCAGTTAGCAAACAATCCGATAAACCGCCCGATAAGAGCTAAACCGATACCAATCCGCCCGATATCTTATCGGGTGGCTAGCGAATTAATACATTTAAAAGCCGATAACCGATAAGCCAAACCGTTAAGAGCAAATAACCGCTCAATCCGCCCGATAAGCAGCCCTACCTGGGGCGGATGTAGTGTTTTAATGACGAGTTCAACTGAACCCATAACTTATGACTCAGAGTAAATATTTATATGTAAATATTCATTAAAAATTAAAAAAATAATATATATGAACCCATAACTTTAAAAATATAAAGACTTCAATGCTAAAAACCTTAAAAGTTGAACTCATAGGGTTTAAATCCTGGATCCGCCTATGTAGATATCGAGTAATTTTCAGCACACCAAGTACGTGTTTGGCCATAAGTTTTGGAAGTTCTTTTTAAAAAAACAATTCAAATGTGTTTGTTTATAATATTAATTTAGTTTTTGGGAGATTTTGAAAACCAAAACTTCAAATCCAAATATGGCTTAAGACCTCTTTTTGGGCAAAATCATGATCATTTGGGACTTTTTAGCCGATTTTTTTTTTTAACATGTCAAACTTCCCCCAAAATTCTTGTCCAAACACATTTTCAATTTCACATCAAACTTCACATAAATAAGTTTTTTCAAAAAATATTTAAAAATTTATATCCAAACGGTCCTAAAATTAAAGCCGATGGATGAAATCACCTATTCCCGCTTTTGTTCCGACACTCGGTAGAGACGAATTAAACGTTGACTCCTTAAGTGAGAGAAAATAGTAATTGAAGGGTTAAAAGAACTATTTACTCATTATTTTGTTTCTGGCTTCCTTTCAGTTTTTCAATTTTATATTGGGAATCTTATAAAAATGTCTAGAGTCCAACTTACCAACCTCTAGCCATTAATCATAAACTTATCAAAACTAGCAAAACACATATAAAAATTGAAAACTCAAATAAATAAGGTTCTTTCTCTCCAAGAATCACATGCAAAAATCTTCTTCCATATTTTAAAGAGTGATTAGCAACACTAGATGCAAGATGGAAAGGAAATTTCATGGATGTGGTAGCAAATAAGGTGATGAATTTGAGGAAGATTGGAGGGATTTGGTATCAAAATTCTTAGTTAAATCGAGTTCAAAAAATTCTTCTGCAACACATGTATCATGCATATATCTCACACACAAGTATACATGGATATACATGTGATACACATTTGAGACATATATGATACATATGTGATACACATAATTTTTTTTTAATGTTCATCTTCTACTTCGAATTTTCAATTCAAACCACATCAAACCACCACCAAGATCAAATCACCCCCAAAACTGAGATTCAAGCCCCTTAAGATGTACCCAATCTATTTTAATAATACTCACTCAAACGAAAGTAAAAATTTGACCTTTTTTTTAGCTACAAATAGCTAATTGGTTAATATCGGTAATATTTGACTAATATTTATAATAAGTTACTTATAAACGGACAATAGTTTCCTTGTGTTTGGCTGGCCATGGGCCAAACTTTTATAAGGTATAATTAACACGTTGAGCGACTCTAGTAAAAAAAAACTTCAACAAGTAAAAAGTATCCAAGGAGAGAATTAGTTTGCATTAAAACCTTCGTATTTGGAAATAGTAGTAATAAGTAATTAAAAGACTAACCAGTTGCAACATAACAAGAAGTTAAAGATCCAGTAATGTTCATAACACCCATAGCCAGCATTTCCTTGTTTCCATCAAGTCGGTATCCTTTCATTGTAGCAAACGATCGGCCTACAGCAATGGCTTCCTGGTAAATTAAATACTATAACACGTTAAAATATACTGATAGATAGATCTAATAAAAAGCTTTTTAAAGCCTATATATATAACATCCGTAGATTGTCTAACTAAATAAAGAATGGACGTACTGTGAGAGCGATAAGTGCAACTATGAGCCCAATTTTGGCAGCTTCAGCAGTATGAGGACTATTGAACTGCAAGTCATGGATGGAAGTCGGATTCAAACCTCCAGTGATGTGCTTCACTATCTTAACACCATGTTTATCAGCTCTTGTCAAGAAAACAATTAATGTTGACAGAATTACAGACAGCAATGGCGCCATTGCAGATAACAAGAAGAGTTTCTTGTGCTTTCTTGCCTGAAAAATCATGGTATATATTGGCACAATGCTATTACAAGTTTGATTTTTTCAAATCAACATCAAATTAATTCATTATGACTAATCTAATTATTGTTGCGTTTTCCCCTCTCTCTCTCTCTCATATTACAGAAACCATGTTAAAAAGGGAGTAGTTATGGAGTATCATAAAAATTTAAACAAGCTGTATCATAATTTAAGAATATGAGAATATAGTCTTTTAATTTGTGACTAAGAAAGTGCAGAAATAGGAGAAAATAATCTTGTTCAACTAAGAAAGTGCATTTAATAGTATTTCCTCTCTGATATTATAATTTTTTGTTATCCCTTTCTACAGGTTTAGCTTATACTACTCCGTTTCAAATTAGATGAGGTATTTTACACCTTAATTTGTTCCAAAATAAATTACACATTTCTAAATTTGGAAATAATTCAACTTTAAAATCTTTCATTTTAACTATTTTACCCTTAATGAGAATCTTTTATAACCACACAAATGTCATGGCCCCACAAAGCTTTTATCCCTTAAGCTTTTAAGACAACAAGCTTCAAAAGTTTTTTTTTTTTTTCCTTAAACTCCGTGCCGAGTCAAACTACCTCATCTAAATTGAAACGGAGGGAGTATGTGACAATATATCACAAGGTTTTTTTGTCCTCGATAGATCTTGTTAAGTATAGTCAGTGAATCTAGACTTATAAAGGATATAGCTACTTACCAGATAGTACTTGGTAAAAAGGATGAAGATCAAGAATGAACTCCCAATCATAAAGCTAAAAGGATTCCACTGCCAAAACAAACACTGGAATAATTAGCTGTCTAATTGAGTATCCAATATTAAGCTGTATATATTAATTGAGAGGGGATGGAGAAAACAAAAAGAGCAGATTTTTACTGTATGCATTGATTTGGAGATAGAACTTAAGACAGAGATGATATCAGTATTGTTTGTAAACTTTGAAAGCCCAAGCAATGATTTGAGCTGTTGTAGACCAATCACACAGGCAGCACCAGCCATGAAACCAACAATAGCAGCATGTGATAGAAAATCAACCAGAAATCCAAACCTGTAATTTATAATATCACTACACAATCAGCACATCCATTCATTAAAATTAACTGATGTTAGTTAACTTTTAAGAATAATTAACTTACCTAAGTAGTCCAAAGGCAGCTTGAAAAGTACCCGCGAAGAAGGTTACAGTAAGCACGAGTTTTGTATATGCAGCTGGATTAACAGTAGGATCTTCAAATTTCTGAATCATTGAGGACAAGAGTAGTGAAACAACAGCAACTGGTCCAATTGCTATATCTCTTGAACTCCCCATCATAGAGTAAATTAGCGGTGGGATAACACTTGTGTCTAGTGGAAATAATTAACAGAGAATTGTTAGTATGTTTTCTTAAATTTCATAAAATGGAAAATAAAATCACAATCTTGTAGTAAAAGGCTTTGATCACTTACACAGGCCATACTGAGGATCAAGTTTAGCAAGAGTCGCGTAGCCAATGCTCTACATAAGTAATAATAGGAGTGAATGAACGATGTCCTCTAACGATGAAAAGATCAATGTTGAGACAGGTTAGACTTAGGTGTTAATTTACCTGAGGGATGCAAAGGCTTGCAAGAGTTAAACCAGCCAAGATATCACTTTTGAATTTTGTCACATTGTATTCTTTACACCAAGTAAGTGGAGGAAATATGGTTTTGAGAATCGAAACGAGTGCAGGAACGGGCTGCTTTCCGAGGCAGTGAAGCTTGTTTTCAAGAGGAGAGAATATTGTTTTCTTGAATGAACTCTTCAGGTTGGAAAACAGGCCTGGTGGTTCCGGCACATTTAGTACCCAATTACGCGTTCGCTCATTCTCAGAAGCCATAGGTGTTTGAAGTGTTTGGGAGAACAAAGAAAGTTGTTTCTCTACTTGAAGTGTTTGGGAGAACTGATGACAAGTATTATTCTGACTCTCAACCAAAGTTGGAAGAGTTGTTTCTTCAACTGTTTGGGGGAGAACTTTGTTGTTTGATGCCTCAGGGGCAACGTGTGAGGACTCTGTCTCACCTTCTCTTGATACAGCCATTTTCTTGAAGGAATATTTTGAAGGTGAAGTTTAGGAGTTAAGGCCTCAAAGTGAATTGAAAGCCCTTGACAGACCTGAAGTTGTTCAAAAGCACATCTTCAACTATTTAAAAGGCTTTATGATTAACTTTTTTAACTTGGAAAATCAATTTTTTTTAAATAAATAAAAAAGTTGTTGGAAAGAAACTGAATAGTATTTCAAAAGGGAAAGTCGTCCCTCACTGGTTAAAAAGATTGGGCTTGCGCACATGAAAACTGGTCCAAAAGACAAAAGTGGTGGATTTGGCTCTTGAAGAATTAACCCAAATAGTTCCCTTATTTGTGTAAAGATCCCTTTGCTCTTCCCTTATGCACGTGATATCGGGCTATTTGCACAAAAAAGAGAATTCTGTGCCACTATTAATATTTTGGAAAAGGGCCACAATATCCCTAACATATTGAAAATGGTTCAAAAATACCTTTATTAACCTTTTGGTCCGCAAATGCCCCTAACATTTGTTTTTGGGCTCAAACTTACCCCTATATCTAACAGAACTAACCTGGTCAAATTTTTGACTTTACCTTCGCCATGTGGCATTTTCTTAACCCACCACGTGTATTATTTGTATTAAATAAAACTCACCTGTATCTTTTAAAATATCCAACGACCCTGACCCGCTCCTATATATTTGGATGGTCGGCTAAAAATAATTATATTCGCCAGTTAAATATATATAAAAATATACATTGATTATATATAAAAATATGTATTATTATAAATTAATATTTTAATATATATTTATATGATATTATTTTTAGGAGAAATTATATGGTGTAGTTCTCCCTATTAATTATGATCTATAACTCGAATTTATTAAGCAAATCTGACAATGGAACGACAATTTTTGCTAATATTTTAGCTCTATCATTATATATTAAAACACTATTAGTTCCCATTGAAAATATCATGTGAAGTCCACTAATGTGCTAAGAAGTTGGATATGTATATAATTAAAGGTTTTAAATAATTTTCTTTCCATTTGTTTTTTTGCTTCTCCTTTATAATCATATAAATAGAACACTATCATTTTTATGTTTGCAAATTAAAATTTATATTTGTTAAACTTGTTAAGATCTGCAAAATTTGAAGGCAAAACTACACAGTATAATTTTGCCTAAAAATAATATTATGTAAAATATATATTAAAATATTATATATATATATATATATATATATATATATATATATATATATATATATATATATATATAATCAATGTATATTTTTTTTATATATTTAACTAGCGAAAGTAATTATTTTTAGCCAACCGTCCAAATATATAGTAGCGGGTCAGGGTCGTTGGGTATTTTAAAAGATACAGGTGGATTTATTTAATACAAATAATACACGTGGCGGGTTAAGAAAATGCCACATGATGAAGTTAAAGTCAAAATATTGATCAAGTTAGTTCTGTTAGATATAGGGATAAGTTTGAGCCCAAAATCAAATGTTATGGGCATTTGCAGACCAAAAGGTTAACATGGGATATTTTTGAGCCATTTTCAATACTTTAGGGGTATTGTTTGCCCTTTTTCGTTAATTTTTTGACCATGATAACAAAAGTTATATAAAGGCCCAATGCCAGCATTTTAAAGCACGATGAGCAGAATTTTTGGTACAAACCCTGATGGATCACCCAAATTTTTCAACATTGTGGCTGAAAAATCTGGTGATCATCAGGATTCCTAATTCTTCAAAATTCTGGCGATCGTCAGGAGCATGCTTAAAATTCTGGCACTTGGCTATTTTTTCAATTTTGTTTTTAACAGAGTTAAAATATAAATGGTGGTTTAGAAAGGTCCGTCCAGTGTAATTTCTGGCGTGATATCACGAGTGAGACTTGATCCAAGTCACCTTTTAAAAAGTTAGATTTTATCTATTTATATTATATGAGCATAATTTTTGACTTATCTTGAAATTATAAAATTCAGCTTCTTGTTCAGTATTTAAAGGGTAGCCCAATGCACTAAATTTTTACTATGCGCGAGGTCTGGTCGGACTACAAGGGTCTATTATATGCAGCCTTACCCTGCATTTCTGCAAGATATTATTTTCACGGCTCAAACTCGTGACCTCCTGCTCACACAAGTCAAATATTTCGGTCTCACATGTCTAATATGGTTGTAGATCCTATATGTACTATTTTTAACTAGTTGTATACGGGTAAAATCGATCTCACAGTGTACCCCAACATCCGACGCGATAAGCCAGGCTCGAGATATGGCAGTAAAGGACCAAGGGTCGATCCCGAGCCTCATCGAATTAATAACCGGTACCAAAACATTCGTCTTCGAGAACACCGAGGCCGCAACTTCCGGAATCGGTCCCGGCTAAAACGACCTCGAGGAAACATTGACCAGCTTATCCGACGGGGGTCCGAAATTCTTAGGACCGGCCGGATATTATGGCAAAAATCACGGGACATACTAAAAAAGGGACCAACGGTTAGCAAATCAAGGACTTTTACTTTTTACAGAATAATAGAATAATACCTTAAAAAAAGGTTACTCTAATATATAAAGGGGGCCTCACAACTCATGAAGGAAATTGTAACATACACTCATAAGCAATACATTACTATTGATTCTTGAAATTCTTATTCTTTGGTGTCGCAATACCAATCTAAGCACGTTTCAGCTCAAAGACAGCCAACCTCCC
This sequence comes from Nicotiana tomentosiformis, assembly GCF_000390325.3. Lineage (NCBI taxonomy): Eukaryota > Viridiplantae > Streptophyta > Magnoliopsida > Solanales > Solanaceae > Nicotiana > Nicotiana tomentosiformis. The sequence goes on along the minus strand of NC_090816.1, from coordinate 106,443,658 downwards.
TAGGTTGAAATTATCCAATTTGTGTGATTTGCTTTCACTTTATCGTCATTTATTTAAATTGTATTCTAATTTATTATTCAGTGTCAAATCAATCCGCATATCCTTAAAACCACTAACAAATTCAATTGTTATCTGATTTCGAGGGTAAACAGTTTGGCGCCCACCGTGGGGATGAGGATAATAGCGGCAATTTGGTACAAATCACCATAACACACCACATTTTACACTTGTTTTTTGAAGTATTTCTGATTTCAGGTCAAGATCGAAATGTCAAATCCACAGTCTGTCTCTCAAAACATGGACACGGAATCCAGCCACCATGGCAGGGACAACAATGCAGCACTCGACAACGAGATACCCCTGGTCGATCCTGGCAGAATCCCGGTGGCGGTTTCCATAGATGCCTGTTCGCATATGGTCATCGACACAAATCAACCTACCGACCCCAAAAACAGCGTGCGAAGGGAAGTTTGTTCAATCGCCCAGAACACACACGACGGTGAAAATGATGGGATCAACCTACGAATGATCTTCGAAATGCTACAGTCCCAACATGTGGCGATAGCTCAGTTGCAAAACCAAGGTCGAGCACCGAGCAGAATTGAACCCGAGCTCCCTAGGGAAGTCGTCCGTAGGAATGAGCCGATCACAGAGAGGATGAACGAAAATGAATCAGGATCAAACCCCGAGATCATAAGAATACTCAAAGATCTGACGAAATGGCGGCTCCAAAGACGATCCCCAAGAAGTTTCGCATACCCGAGATTCCTAAGTACAATGGAACGATCGACCTAAATGAGCTTGTGACCCCCTATATATGTGCCATCAAAGGGAACGACTTGGAGGATGATGAGATCGAGTCTGTCCTGTTGAAAAGATTCGGGGAGACCCTATCGAAAGGAGCTATGATATGGTATCACAACTTACCTCCTAATTCTATTGACTCATTTGCTATGCTTGCAGATTCCTTCGTAAAAGCACACGCCAGGGCTATAAAGGTCGAGACTAGGAAGTCAGACCTTTTCTAAGTAAAATAGAGGGATAATGAGATGCTTAGAGAATTCATGTCCTGATTCCAAATGGAACAGATGGATTTGCCCCCGGTCGCGGACGATTAGGCCGTTAAGGCTTTCAACCAAGGACTCAACGTTCGAAGCTCGCTGGCTTCACAACAGTTAAAACAAAACTTGTAGAATATCCAGCAGTCACTTGGACCGATGTCCATAACCGATACCAACCAAAAATCAGGGTCGAAGATGACCAGCTTGGGACCCCTTCCGGATCTGTACACCCCATCAGGATCATCGATCGAGTCAAGAGAGACACCGATCATGAACCTAGATTAAATCGGGATCAGTATCAACCGTACAATAGGGACCGGAGAAGCAGTGGGTTCGGACGAAACCCTATGAGAAATGAAAGAAGAAATGATCGAGGACAGAACAATCGAGGACTCATGAGCAAAAACAACTTCGACAGGCCTATCGGGCCCAAAGAAGCACCGAGGCTATCAGAGTACAATTTCAGCATCGATGCCTCTGCTATCATGTCTGCCACCGGACATATCAAATATAACAAATGGCCTAGACCTTTGCAATCCGATCCAGCCCAAAGGGATCCTAACCTAATGTGCAAATATCACGACACTCATGGTCACAGAATGGAAGATTGTCCAAAATTAAGGGAAGAGGTAGCCCGACTATTCAACAACGGATATCTCCGAGAGTTCCTCAGTGATCGGGCTAAGAGACATTTTAGGAACATGGATTCTAATAAATGAAACGAACTAGAGGAACCTCAGCACGTCATAAACATGATCATCGGTGGGGTCAACATCCCCCAGAGACCAATGCTGAAGCACACCAAACTATCCATCACGAGGGAAAAACGGACTCGAGATTACCTACCAGATGGAACCTTGTCATTCAATGACAAAGATACAGAGGGGATCACACAAACCCACAATTATGCACTAGTAATATCGGTACTCATAAATAAATATCGAGTTAAACGTGTGTTGATTGATCCAGGTAGCTCGGCCAACATTATCAGGTCGAGGGTCGTTGAACAACTCGGTCTACAAGAACAGATCGTCCCTGCAGTCCGAGTCCTAAACGGGTTCAATATGGCATGTGAAACCACTAAAGGGGAAATAACATTACTAGTGAATGTCACCGGAACCGTTCAGGAAGCCAAGTTCTATGTAATCGAAAGGGATATGAGATACAACACTTTGCTCGGAAGGCCATGGATTCACAACATGAGAGAAATACCTTTGACATTACACCAGGTGCCGAAATTCCCGACGCTCGCAGGAATCAAAATAGTTTACTGGGAACAACTGGCCGCTAGGGAAATGTTCGCGGTCGATGAGGTCATCTCGACATCCACACTCTTGAATCTAAGGGTCCGAATCCGGTGGTCAAAAATAGGGCCAAATAGAAATCACCGATACCAGCCTCAACAGAATCGGAGGAGCGAGGGGTAGACGAGGGCAATGATTACGGAGTCCACTGATCTTTCATAGCCCCCAACGATTTCGACACTACGAAATCAATGGTCGAGGAGCTGGAGCAAGTCGTACTAAGTGAACACCTGGCTGATCGAAAGGTATCCCTGGGCATATGGTTAAACCCCGAGCACAGAAGAAAATTCATTCAATTTCTTATAGCTAACAAAGATAGTTTTTCTTGGTCCCACCTCGATATGACAGGGATACTACCGGAAATAGCCACTCACAAGCTAAGCTTGGACCCGAAGATTGACCTAGTGAAGTAGAAGAGGAGACCCCAGTTCAAGGTCAAACATGCTTTCATCAAGGACGAGGTATCGAAACTCCTGAAAATAGGGTCCATTCGGGAAGTTAAATACCCAAATTAGTGAACAAACGTAGTAGTAGTCCCTAAAAAGGGAATAAATTAAGAATGTGTGTAGACTATAAGGATTTGAATAAAGCATGTTCCAAGGGCTCCTTCCCTCTGCCAAACATCGATCGAATGATCGATGCCACGGCCGGCCACAAGATCCTCAGTTTTCTCGATGCCTACTCCAGGTACAACCAAATACGGATGAACTCGGATGATCAGGAAAAAACTTCCTTTATCACTAAATACGACACATACTGCTATAACGTAATGCTATTCGGGTTAAAAAATGCCGATACCACTTACCAACGCCTAGTAAACTGGATGTTCGAAGAACAAAATAGGCAAATCAATGGAGGTTTACATTGGCGATATGTTAGTTAAGTCCCTACGAGCAGAGGACCATTTAAAACACTTGCGTGAAACCATCAACATATTGAAGAAATACAATATGAAGCTAAACCTGGAGAAGTGTGCGTTCGGAGTTGGATCAGGTAAATTTCTTAGATTTGTGGTATCCAACATGGGAATCAAGATTAACCCCGACAAAATCAAAGACATCGAAGATATCACGGTTGTAGATAACATAAAGGCCGTGCAAAGGCTAACTGGGCGCATAGCCGCCCTGGGGCGATTCATCTCGAGGTCCTCCGATAAGAGCCACCAATTTTTCTCATTATTGAAAAAGAAGAGTAATTTCTCATGGACCTCGGAGTGCCAACATGCCTTGGAAGAGCTCAAGCGATATCTATCCAGCCCGCCGGTGGTCTACACGTCGAAGATAGACGAACTATTATACCTATACCTGGCAGTATCAGAAATAGTGGTAAGTGAAGTCCTGGTCTGGGAAGAACAAGGTACGCAATTTCCAATTTACTATGTTAGTAGAACTTTAGGTGAGGCTGAAACTAGATACCCTCACCTAGAGAAATTGGCACTTGCCTTACGAAACGCCTCTAAGAAGTTGAAACCGTATTTTCAATGTCACCCCTTACGTGTTGTGACTACTTACCCATTGAGAAATATAATGCATAAACCCGAACTCTCGGGACGGTTAGCTAAGTGGGATGTTGAGGTCAGCGGGTACAATATTGAATATCGGCCCCGAACTGCCATTAAATCTCAAATTCTGGCAGACTTTGTGGCCAACTTTATGTCGACGCTGATACCCAAGGTCGAAAGAGAGTTATTATTAAACTTGGGGACTTCTTCGGGGATCTGGGCCCTATTTACAGATGGTGCCTCGAATGTGAAGGGGTTTGGACTTGGCATTGTGTTAAAGCCACCCAAGGGCAATGTAGTTAGACAATCTATTAGAACTATAAAATTGACTAACAACAAGGCCGAATATGAGACCATGATTGCAGGTCTCGAACTATCCAAAAGCTTGGGGGCAGAGGTGATCGAAGCTAAGTGCGATTCCCTCATTGTGGTAAACCAAGTTAATGAGACGTTCGAGGTAAGAGAATAACGAATGTAGAGATACCTAGATAAACTACAGGTAACATTACACCGGTTCAAGGAATGAACTCTACAACACGTGCCTAATGATCAAAACAACGAGGCTGATGCCCTCGTTAATTTGGGATCGTCGGTAGAAGATAATGAGCTCAATTCAGGGGCAGTCGTACAACTAATGAGGTCGGTAGTCGAAGAGGGCCATGCCGAAATAAACTCAATGAGCCTAACATGGGATTGGAGAAACAAATTCATAGAATACCTGAAAATCGGAAAATTGCCCTCGGATCTAAAGGAATCGAGGGCCCTACGTACGAAGACAACTCGGTTTAGTTTATCCGAGGATGGAACCTTAGTCAGAAGAACATTCAATGGCCCGATCGCGAAATGTTTAGGACCGAGAGATACCGAATACGTTTTGAGGGAAATTCACGAAGGCACATGCGGAAATCATTTAGGTACCGAAGCACTGGTCTGAAAAATAATCAGGGTCGGCTACTACTAGATCGACATGGAAAGGGATGCAAAGGAATTTGTACGAAGATGTGGTAAATGTCAAAGGCATGCTCCAATGATTCATCAAGCTAGGGAGCTGCTACATTCGGTCTTATCACCATGGCCATTCATGAAATGGGGGATGGATATCGTTGGCCCCTTCCACGGGCACCCGGTAAGGCTCAATTTATTCAATTTATAATGGACTATTTTTCTAAATGGGCGGAAGCACACACATATGAGAAGGTCAGAGAAACGGAAGTCATTGATTTTATCTGGGACCACATCATATGTCGGTTTGGAATACAGGCCGAGATCGTGTACGACAATGGAAAACAGTTCATTGGTAGCAAAGTAAGCAAGTTTTTCAAAGAATATAAGATCAAAAGGATCTTATCAACTCCCTACCACCCTAGTGGGAACAGACAAGCAGAGTCCACCAATAAAACCATAATCCAAAACCTCAAAAAGAGGTTGATAGACGCCAAAGGAAATTGGAAGGAGTTCCTGCCCGAAGTCCTATGGGCATATCGTACGACTTCGAAATCTAGTACCGGGGACACCCCGTTCTCACTGGTTTACGGCGCTGAAGCTCTGATACCGGTCGAAGTCAGAGAACCGAGTATCAAGTTTCGATATGCTGCCAAAGAAACAAATAACGAGACCCAGAACACGAGCCTGAAACTACTCGACGAAAGGCGTGATGCCGCCCTCATCCGAATGGCAGCCCAGAAATAATGAATTAACAGATATTACAATCGAAGATCCAACCTTCGACACTTTAATATAGGGATTTGGTATTAAGGAAGGTCACGCCGAACACTCGGAATCCGAAGGAAGGAAAACTGGGACTGAGCTGGGAGGGTCCATATCAAATTATCGAGGTCACCGGAAAAGGATCGTGCAAATTCGGAACAATGAACGGTGAATAATTACCGAACAATTGGAACATAACCCACTTGAAGTGATATTACTGCTAAGGTATGACCCCGATCACCTTCTTTTACTCAGCTAAATTTTTGACTAACACTTGCAGGTACCCAACACAACTTTTTAGGCCTGAAAGCGCGCGTTACACTCTTTTTACATTGATCCGATTTTGTCCCAAATGGATTTTCCGGTAAGGCTTTTAACGATGCAATAGTGAAATTGGGCTAATTTAGAATTGAAGTCAACAGTATTCGAGGCTTATCTATGACAAACCCCAAACATTGGGGGGCATAATCCGGGGGGAATGATTTTATATTCTTATACTCGAACAATCTAGGCTAGGTCAATAAGATTCTCTGTAAAGGCCAAACAATCGATTGAATTGTGCCCACATAGATCACCCGAATCCGGACACAAAATACATGTTTAACTTTGTATACTACTCACAAAATTGAAAGGAAGTCTATGCCTTATGGAACAAAGCCTGTCCTTTCAAAGATATTTCATTTGGCTCCCCGAAGATATCAAGCATAAGGGTCACACCGCTCGGGGACTACCGCAAAAGGCTATGGCCATTCTGGGATATAAAAGCCTGAGGGCACAAAGCCTATTTGGCATTACCCAAATTAAAAGGCTACGGCCATTCCGGGATATAAAACCCCGAGGTCACAAAGCCTAATTGGCGTTGCCCGAATTAAAAGGCTACGGCCATTCCGGGATATAAAAGCTCGAGGGCACAAAGCCTATTTGGCGTTGCCCGAATTAAAATGCTACGACTATTCCAGGATATAAAAGCCCGAGGGCACAAAGCCTATTTGGCGTTGCCCGAATTAAAAGGCTACGACTATTCCGAGATATAAAAGCCCGAGGGCACAAAGCCTATTTGGCGTTGCCCGAATTAAAAGGCTACGACCATTCCGGGATATAAAAGCCTGAGGGCACAAAGCCTATTTGGCATTGCACGAATTAAAAGGCTACAGCCAATCCGGGATATAAAATCCCGAAGGCACAAAGCCTATTTGGCATTGCCCGAATTAAAAGGCTACGGCCATTCCGGGATATTACAACCCGAGGGCACGAAGTTTATTTGGCATTGCCCGAACTAAAGGCTACGGCCATTCCGGGATATTACAACCCGGGGGCACGAAGCTTATTTGGCATTGCCCGAACTAAAAGGCCACAGCTATATTTAAACGGCTCGAAAACATTCGAAGCCCATAACAAAACATACTCTCGACAAGTTATATTCTAAAAAGTATAAACACTTCAGGGAAAAGTTTCCGGTCATACCGAATCCCCACGATGCCTTAGGAAAAATGAAATCATAGGCAAAGCCTATTCGAAACTCCGAACGTAGCTACTTAATGCTAAGGCATTTCAATCTTTACAAAACATTCAAAACTCCGAACGTAGCTACTTAATGCTAAGGCATTTCAATCTTTACAAAACATAAAAAGTAAGGCAAAGAAAAAACTCAAGAATTATCGAAGAGAAATAGAAAATTTGTATTGATGAGTATAGTCTTTACAAAGGCCAAGCAGCCTTGACAAAAAGTACAAAATACAAAAAAGAAGAAAAAGAAAATCAAACAGAGGCACTTAAGCAGCCTGATCCTGGCCGGAGCCCCCCTCGTCACCGGTATTTTTGAGGTCTTCTCCACCCTCGGATCCGCTTGATCCCTCGGAATCTTCTCCTGGGGTAGGCCAACTTCTTGGCCTCGGCTTCGAGCCCCTTGGCAAGTTCGATTTCGGCCGATAAGTCAAAACCCCGAGCATGAACCTCCTCGAGGGCCTCCCTTCGGGATTGCCGCTTCATGTGCTCGATGAGATTTTTTACAAGGTCTTGGGCCACCTTGGCATCGTCCTTATATTGAGTCACCATGTCATCATCTTCGGCCTTGATCACTTCGGCCACTGACTTGGATGTTTCGAGCTCCTTGGCCAGATTTTTTTGATCTGAGGAGGCTGAACCTAACTGAAACTAGAGCTCTTCGACCTTTTTGGCCTGAACCTCGTCCTTTTCCTTTGTCACTCTAAGTTGGACCTCAGCCGAAGTCAGTTGCGCCCGATCAACCTCTTTTTCCTAGGCCAGACGATCCATTCTGCTTCTCTATTCATCGGTCTCGGCCTTGATCACGTCCATTTCAGCTCGGAGCTGCTCAATCTGATCAACTTCTGTTGGACCTACGTATTTTGACCATCAATATCCTAATATAGTTCATAATCACTATTTTCACATATTTTTACCTGCTTGGATAAGTCAACATATTCCTTTCGAGCAACTTCCAGCTCAGCTCAAAGGCTCTTAGCCTCCCCTTCGAACTACTTGCTGAGAAGTTTATAAGCATCTCTCCTCTCAGTGAGCCCTCAAACCTCGACTTCAAGCTATCTCAGCACGAAGAAAGATGTCAAGTTATCTATGACATAACTAATTACAAAATTGAAACTCATCAAGGAAAATATGAAGATTACCCAGTTCAGCGCCTGCTGTGCTTTGTTGAATAAGCACGGTGCTTCCACCTCATTCATCTTGGCTTGGTCATCCTCGGTCACCAGACACCGAAGGTAACTTGCCATTCCTACAGGGGCGGAGAGGACTCGGGCATCTTCCGGAAGGGAGATAATAATGGATCACTTCCGATCAGGATTATCACTTGGGGCAGGGAATTGATCGACAAATTTCGGGCTCGAGGAAGGCCCGCTTGCTTCATAGGGTGAGCTCTTCCTCGGTATTTCTAAATTGCCAAATCTGGTGGCATCCTCTGTGGCTGCCGAATCCACGCCTTCAAAAAAACTGTGGAAGGGGTTGTTCACTCTATGGGCCCCCTCGATGGGGAATTCTTTCACTGCTTGGGCCTCGTTATATATAGACTCTATAAATAAGGGTGACTCAGCAATCTCTATCACACTGAGTGCTTCCTTCGGGACATTGCCCATAGCCCGGGAAGCTTCGGTCCCGGTCTCCTCCTCAACTTACCTAACTTAACGAGGATCAGCCTTGCCTCCCTCTGGCTTTGAGGCTCCCTGCCCTTGGGGCTAAGGCAGCACACTAGCTACCAGATCGAAGGTTTCTCCTTCCCTCTCGGACTCGTCCCTCAATCGATAGAGTGAATCCGGAGACGGTGCCCGAGCACTAGTGCTTTACTTGGGTTTACGCACCAATTTTCTCTTCGATTTCTTTTTCTCAGAGCTCAGAGCCCTTTTTCTTTTCTTCTCTTTATCCTGTCTCAAAGCGGGGGGCTCGCTGAAGATATAATCGCTACTAGATTGAGGCCTTATTGCGACATCTTTTGATAAACCTGCAAAAAGAAATAAAATAAGTAAGAACCCAATAGCGCAAAAAGGAAATCAAATATTACTTAAAGAAAATCTCACCAGGGGAACGGGCCTCCCATTGGCTTTTCGAAAGCTCATGCCACGAATGCTCGGAATAGGCCCTTTGATTTGCAATGCTCTCGACTCACTCCTTGAGACGAGGAACTGCATCCAGGATCCGAGCAACAACTGCACCACCACAAAACACCGATGAGAAGAGATAAAAAATGAAAGCAATGAATTGAATCTTGAAAGCAAGATTATACTCACGTGAAATATTTCACTTCTCAGGGAATAGCATATGCTCGACTGGGATCAAATCCGAGGTCTTCACTGGGATGAATCGGCCTAGCCAGCCTCGATCCCGATCTTTGTCGATGCTCGAGAATGGGGCCTTACTGGCTCGACGGGCGAGTTTGATTAGTCCCCTACGATAGAGTCGGGGACTATATATGGTAAAGGGGTTCCCTTCAATCTTGCTTACGAAGAAACAGAGGAGAATTACAATCCTCCAAAAAAAAGGGTGAATTTTACCGAGAGTCACCTCAAACCTTTTGCAAAAATTGATGATGACTGGGTCTAGGGGACCTAGTGTAAAGGGATAAGTGTAAACACTTAAATATCCCTCCACATGGGTAGTGATGGCTTCATCGGGCTTGGGGACCACTACGTGTTTGTTGTTCCAGTTGCAATCCTTTTTGACCTCGGAAAGGATGTCTTTGGTGATCGAGCAGATATATCTCGAGACCACCTCACACCGACCCGGTACCGAGGAGGGATTTTCGATCTTGAAATCAGCACCGATCGAGCACCTCCTGGGGATGAACATTTTCAGAGGAGGTTCCGGTGCCGGTTCCTAGGTAGCAGCAGACGAAATGTTTTCCTCAACAGCCGGTCGCGAGGCAAAGAGAGTTTCTTTTTGGGAAACGAATTTTGAAGTCTTCTCCATTGCTTTAAAATTAGAAGAAAAGTGAAGAAAAGAAGGTTTGGATGAAGGAAAATGGGTGATTGGCAACTAAGAACCCTTATAGAAAGTCTTAGAAAACCAGAAGGAAAGAGTTTGAAAGTGTTAAAATCTCTTAGACACGAGGGCAGAAGATTTAGATGTAAAGTTTGAATGAACAGAGAAGGAGGTATTTATAGTTTTTCAAGTGACGGTTCATATCTGAGAGTTATCCGACCGGCAAGTGACAAACAAATGCCATTAAGACTAGACGGACGGGACGTTTCGACTGTTTTGTCGTTTGAGCTCATATCGTTTCTCGTCATCTATTCTCCGAAAAATGAGGGGACTATCTGTATACGGATAAAATCGAGCTCGCAGTATACCCCAATATCCGGCGCGATAAGCCAGGCTTGAGATATGGCAGTAAAGGACCAAAGGTCGATCCCGAGCCTCATCGGATTAACAACCAGTGCCAAAACATTCGCCTTCGATAATACCGAGGCCGCAACTTCTGGAATCGGTCCTGGCTCAAACGACCTCGAGGAAACATTGACTAGCTTATCCGATGGGGGTCCGGAATTCCTGGGGCCGGCCGGATATTACGGCGGAAATCACAGGACATACTAAAAAAGTGACCAACAGTCGGCAAATCAAGGACCTTTTGCTTTTTACAGAATAATAGAATAATACCTTAAAAGCAGGTTCCTCTAATATATAAAGGGGGCCTCACAATTCATGAAGGACATTATAACATACACTCATAAACAATACATTACTATTGATTCTTGAAGTTCTTATTCTTTGGTGTCGCAATACCGACCTAAGCACGTTTCAGCTCAAAGGCAGCCAACCTTCCTAGGTTGAAATTATTCAATTTGTGTAGTTTGCTTTCACTTTATCGTCATTTATTTCAATTGTATTTTAATTTATTATTCAGTATCAAATCAATTCGCATATCCTTAAAACCACTAACAAATTTAATTGTTATCATATTTCGAGGTAAACACCAGCTATTATCCGTTTCAACTGGTTTCAATTCTAGTCAACATTGCTGTTACTTTTTTGTTGTTTGAATCCGGATACACACATTGGCAAAATATATTTAGGAACATTGTTCTAAATATGCCTCAAAGTTCAAAGATTATATTGCAAGGGATTATATATTCAACAAAATTTTCCTTGACGTACCATCCCAACAAATTTACCACTAGAAAGTAAGTTTCCCCCCTTTTATAAAATTTTGTTTGACTATTGAGCACTTGGAATGTAATTCTCTTAGTGGTGCCTGCGTGAACTTGAGGTAGCCAATCCGAGGTAAATTTGTCGAAAAGGTGAAGTAGTCTATGAGTTTTCAGAGAAAAAGTGAAATATTCTCCGCTTAAAAAAATGTGATAAAAATCTGAAATCGTACACCACAGATAGCGCCTAGAATGCAATAAGGGGTTATTCTATAAGCGGACAAAATTATCTCGGGATTATAGTCATGGAATTATAATTTCTAGACTATTTATTGGGAGGTGGGATAAAATAATATCAAGTTTGAAGGGATAAGATCGAATATCCAGGATTGAGTCTGGACTAAGTTTATATTATTATGTTTGGTTGACGGTATAAATATATCGATATACCACATATAGCGCCTATCGATATACTCTTTAGTGCTAAGTTTATACTACTATGTTTATACTTTATACTATACCGGTATAAATGGTCACCAGGGTATATTGATGTAATGCTTCACTATTTAGCTGCTTTCATTTGAGCAGTGCATATGAAAGAGATGTCCTAATTAGATGATCAAAATCTTATCTCCGTTGAGGTCTTTATCCTCAATTACTCCAAGAATTTGCCTGGACGTTCAAGCAAGCTTCAGCAGATGAGACCTGGAAATTAATTAAGTTTGAAGTTTATGTTCTTATTTTGCCAATGAAAAAGTAGTGCAGCCAATGGAGGGCCAAGAACATGTATCTTCACTGCTGAGAGATATAATGCGGTACATTGATTGAACAGTAAGATTCTCTGTTATAAACTGATAATGCTCTAGACTACTTCAACAATCAAGATTATGCTTTAGTTATTATCCATATGTCAGCTTCTAATTAAAAGTTCAGTTCTATCTGGTCAATGTTGAGTAAGGTACCGAGGAGCCACTATCATCACATCTTTTCCGCAACTATCCTTAATCCGTTAAAGTGTGTCACAATCTCATCTAAACATTTAATCTATTAGACAGAATACGCCCTTCATGTGCAGGGCTGATTCTTTTTCATGGGTCATTAATCATGCAATTGTTTTTAGTAATAGTAGCTAGCGGTGACACTTCAACTAAAAACATAATTTTCCTACAATATATATCATCTAAAGACAAAAGATGTACATTTTTATTTACGTATAATTAGTTATACTTTCACAATATTCTCACCATTTTGGTGGAACAATCAAATTATTTAACGCTGTTTCTTTAAACTCCAGAATAGACATGCATAATCAGAAGCTAAGCTTCATTCATATAACAATCTTCTTTTAAAGTGGCTACACCAATAAGTGAGGAAAACAGTATAGCACTTCAAGTTTGACTCTACGTTGTTTGTGCTCCACTGATTACTACTGCTACAGATCTGAGAAATGGTTCTCGAATCCACTCTTTTTTGGGTTCCACGGTCCACGGTATTCTGATGACGATGCTATTAACGAATAAACAAAGTAGAACTTTAATGAAAAGTTAAAACACCTTTCTGTCAAAGGACTATATTTAACTGAGTGGAATTGGTGAACTAGATCTAGGTTTCTTATTTAGCCAAATATCCCGTCTATATACAATCTTTACTGTGTACATTACCTATTTTACAGGCTCTATTCATTCACCAATTAATTATGTTCATTATATAAAGTATTGAATGCTTTAGTTTAGGTCATGATGTGATATGTCATGGTTAAATTAGCATGATCTTGAGGACCACGAGTTAAAAGAATACCAAATGAAAGACTGTAGACAATACTATATATTCCACAAAAATAGAAGCACTAAAATTTTCATGTCCAATTGCTGTTAACTGTATAGAAGCAATTTTCATCTTGACGAGTTAAGTCATGCTGACCTCTTTCGCCGTTTCTCTTTTTTCTTTTTCTAATGGTTGAAATAATGGTTTAATAGTCAAGGTACATTCTTTTTTCCTTTCACGTTTCTAAGAAAGATCGAGACTAGCTTCTCCTTTTTTTTTTTTTTTTTGTGTGTGTGTGTGTGTGTGTGTTATATGTGTTTTGCTTGGGTTGGGGCGGTTGGGAGCTTTAGGGTTCATCCACATTTTTATTGCCCATTGAGAAAGATTGTCTGCCCAACTTTTGGTCAATGTAAGCGTTGCAACGCTTACTTATTTTTTGAGCTATAGTTTTACGATCTCGAAATCAAAACTTACAAAAAAAGTTTTTTAAAGAGTTAGAGGTAATTGGCCCAGTTTTTAGGAAAAACACTACTAGAATTATGCCAAAATCCGTCCAGCCCATACCGATCGAAATCGACTGGAAGAGAAAAACGATCGAAATCAATCGGAAAATATCTAGATCGGTCGCAAAAGTCAAATAAAAATTTTTACTAAAAAATATCGACCACTTTCGGTCGGAAAAAAGTGATCCCACAATAAAGAAACATTGCTTTATCTGACACATATAAATATTTCGATCGATTTCAGTCGGAAATTGGTCAATATTTGACCAAGTTATGGTCAAACTTGCATATTATCTACTAAAAAAAGCTTAATTAAAAACATTCAAGTATATCGACCGAATACGGTCGGAAATTTTGATTTAATTTTTCCTTCCTAGGCTCAATTATTTCTTTTCCATAACAAAAATATATTTTTACTATTATGATGAATATGCCGAACGATTTCGGTCGATATTAGTGGTCAAAAATAATCAACCACTTATAAATTATTGTATATATATATATATATATACACTCGATCAATTATATATATAATGTTTATCATCTGTGTGCTTTCATATAAATTACACTTCATATCCGTATGCGTGTAATAGATTCTAATAGAGTGTATGATTTTATTTCATTTATGATAATTTACAGTTACATACATATGACTAGCATTGATGATTTATTCTCAACTGTTCATACTCGAATGCTTGATCGGTAACTAAATAAGAAAATAAATCTTGGAGTTTAAGTGACTAGATGCTCCGGTATAATGAGTGATGTTTGGCCAAAAATACATATATTTAACAATTATTGCCTCATATTTTAGAACTTTTAATCGTCTTTTGAGTATTAGTTATATTACTTTATACTTAATATTATATTTTAATTGTGTAGGAATAAAGCAGTGTGAAGATAAAGAGATTTGGAGCAAAATTGAATAAAACACGGACGAAAGAAGAAAGTAAATTAAACGAATTTAAAAAAATGAGAAAATGGGGGGACACCCTTTGGTGTTTGTCCCCCAAGTGGAAGACAAAGAAATGCAATTGAAATCAAACAACTAAAGAAGACATGGCAGCACAAGAATTGAAGGATATGAGGCGTGAAACGCTACTGCCTCCAGCGCCAGGACTAGAGCCAGCGCGACGCGCTGCCCTGGACGCTAGGTGACGGGGACTTTTCCTAGTTTGCTTGGGACAAGGTTATTTCACCTCTATACGGTCCCAACTCGTATAAAAGGAGTTCTAAACCTAATTTGGAGGGGATCTAACATACTTTGAAGGAGAATTCACGTGGGGAACATACACCACGCTTGGAGGAGGTTTCTAACTAGTTTTTCTTCTCTTCTTTTCCTTTAATCTCATAGTTTATTAGTTTTAGAGTTTTGGGTGCTATATGAATGTTGTAGTTTGAAGCTTGAATTTTTCTTATTATTTTATCGTATTGGTTTATTTATTCAATCTTGTACTTAATTATTTGATTGCTTGATCACCAATTGAATACTATCTACGAATCTAGGATTGAACTCGGGAGAGGAAATTCTAGATTGCATATAAGATTGAGTAGAGCGAGATCTTGAACTCGAGCAACGGGAACAGATTTGCGGTTAGGATAGGGATATACCTAATCGCCTTGCTTAGTTACTATACATGAATTATTAATGTGTTCTTGTTAATCCTAATTCCACAGGAATATAGGCATTATGTTAGCTTGAATAGGCGAGTAGTACTTCGGGAGAAGACTACGAGCAATATTAACCATATCAACCAATAAACCGGATAAATTAATTAGGCGATTTAAGTTAAAAACTCAACGGGATTGTTAGCTAACCCATAGCTCTAGAATATTTTCTCCCATTGAATTCATCTCTAAAATTGCATACTTGTTTCCTTTAATTTCATAGTTTAATATTCAAGATTAGTTTTAGTTAAATATTCATACTTTAGAAAATAGCTTGAGTAAATTAAATGTCTTAGTTTAATTTAGTAAATCGTTAATTACAAGTCCCTGTGGGTACGATATCTGGACTTACAATCCTATATTACTTGTCGACCACGTATACTTGCATGTGCATTTGGGAGCAACATGTTTTTGGCGCCGTTGCCGGGGACTTAGAAATTAACTATTCTACTAGATTAGATCTTTACTTTTTATATACTTAAATTTTTATTTTATATTTTTATCTTAGTTTAATATTTTATTATCTTTGTTGACATGGCATCTTGGAATGAGAATTGATCGAATATTGGTTATTCTTATTATGTTGATCCTTGTCAAAATTGTGGAGGACCACACTTGTGGCAAAATTGCGCATCTCAATCTTATGAGTGGAATATTTGTAATGTGTGTGATGGTCAAGGTGGCTATTGGGATGGTTGCCCTAATTATTATTATCCTTCTCAGAGCTCTTATTATAATATTTCTAATAATGTTTATGAGTTTGATAAGAGCAATGAAGTGGAGGATATGGAACACGTTGCTCTTATTATAGGCATGATGAGGCAAGTAGCCGAGCAACAAGATGTGATGAGGCAAGTAGCCAAGAAACACGATGAAATTCACAAAAAGACTGCCTTAGCGATCAAAGGACTGCATGCTAGAATGGACGAATTAATAGACAATTTTCAAGAAGAACCTCAACTCGACGAAGAGAGCGAGTTCCCACAAGAAGATAACTTTGAAGAAGAAGATATCGTGAGGCAATCTTGGCTATAGGAACAAGCTCAACTGGTAAAATTTATGGGATTCTACGTAACGGTCTTTCAAATAGGGCAGAACGGCTGATAGACGAAAGAACTAAGCTCAGGCAAGAGATAGACTAATTTGGCTCAGATATCCATGACCTACAGGCTCAATTGAATAAAAAGTTTGAGACTTCTGATGCCCTACAATCATTTTTTGTGGACACTGGGCAACTTGTGGAGCGGAAAAAGGAATTAATAATGCCAAGGTTGACGAAATGTGCAAAAGTGAGGGTGTCAAAAGTGAAGCGATTCTAGAGTTGGAGCACATTGGACCTCGTTCTAACTATTTTTCAACATTGTGCTTGGTTGGTGATACGAGAATTGATCCATTCGAGTCTACGGAGAAGTCAATGAATAGGGAACAAAGTGCTTATATTCTGAAATTTGGTGTGATGCCAAGGATACAAGGACCTCCCTATTTCTTGGTTCCTTTATTTTTACACCACCGCCCTAGAAACGTGACAGAAAAGTTGGTGCAAAATTGGGGGCGCAATTCATATCCTCAAAGTGGAAGGAAAAGTGATGAAGTAGTGTAAGTCGTTCCATGACTATAAATAAGGCACTTGTTGGGAGGCAACCCTATATATATATATATATATATATATATATATATATATATATATATATATATATATATATATATATAAGAAGGAAAAGTGATGAAGTAGTGTAAGTCGTTCCATGACTATAAATAAGGCACTTGTTGGGAGGCAACCCTATATATATATATATATATATATATATATATATATATATATATATATATGTATGTATGTATGTGTGTGTGTGTGTGTGTGTTTTATTTTTTTATTGTGTTATTATTATAGTGTTGTTTTTGTGTGTTTGTAGGAGTAGGAGCATGGAATAAAGCCATTAGGGGTGTGAAAAATCGAGCAGGTGGTTGAAACTAAGTGTGGGGTACCCGCAAAAGGATAACAATCGGGAGAAGTCTGAGTATCTCGTGAGCTGCTAATTCTTCTGCCTTTGGCCTACCAGGGAGTCTCTTTTACCCTCTTGTTATTTTCAGTGTGCATTGAGGACATTGCACAATTTTAAGTGTGGGGTGAGGAGATTGTCTGGGTGATATTCTGTGCTATCTTAGCTTAGTTATAGTACTCTTTCTTAGTGTAGTAATTTTTGTAAAAAAGAAATTGAAAAAAAAACGAAAATTAAATTTTTTTTTTAAATAACTTGGACTTTTTCCAACGATGGATTTTGTGGACAACTTTCTTGAGGGATTAAAGTCCAACAAAAAAGAATCCAAAAATATTTTACTTTTGTTTCTAGTTAGTTTTTGTTAGATAATAATCCCTTTGGTTTTTCTTTTTGCATCGGTTCTTTTTCAGGGGATGTAATTTTTTTATATTTAGGATTATATTTTTTTTAGGAGAAGAAAAAGAGTGAGAAGAAAAACTTTTGTGACTGGTTTGATACTAGTATATTTAGGCCTGAGCTTGAGTAGTACTTTCCTCCGAGTGATTGAGTAATGAATAAAATAGCAGACTTTCTGACACCTAAGCTCATAGTTGTGACTCTGTATATAACTTATTCTTATTTTGTTGTTCGCTATGATCCTGTCTGTCTTAGAGTAGAATTGATCCATCTTGATTGATACTTGTGCCATGTGGGGTGAGAATTTCTTACATATATTTCATATTTTTCATCTTAGTCTAGAACTTGCCCTGCATGTTATTGAAGCGAAATAAAAGTGTTGCTCTGTTTAGAAGATGATAATAGACTTTCTTTGATATGTCTTGTGAATTTTAGCATTTTCAGATATTGTGCCACTAGTTAGCCCGTTGAGCCTTTAGCCTTTTGTTTGGAAGCCGTATTTTTGCCTTGATCCTTTTGCTGACTCCCTAGTTTTTGCACCTTGCTTCCTTGAGCATTGTTGTTTAGACTGTGATATTAATTGATAAATTTAAAGAAAGGGATGATTAAGTGTAAAATGGTTACCAACGATAGCTGAAAAGTGATGAAAAGGCCCTCTTGAAAGGAATGTGATATGAAAAAGAAAAAAGAAAGAATGAAAAAACAAATTGCTTTAAAAAAAAAAAAGAAACATTCTTGATATGAGGGAAATACTTGTAAAATAATAGATGAAGAGAGGATTGAAAGATAAAATTAAGAGATGAATATAATGGGTAATGAAGTCTAAAAGTGCAAAGTGCTTAGGGAAGTATAAGTCACTATTATATAGTTCTCCTACCCTTCCCTTAGCCAACATTACAACCCATTAGAGTCCTATTTAATTCTATTCTAGCACACTTAATTAGTAGAGATGTACATAATGGGCAAGCCTATGGTTCTTTGTGCATACATGTGAATTCGTTTGTGAGTGCGAGAGTTATTCCTTGATGCTAAGTCCTTAAATTATATTTATTCTTTGATTTGAGTGTATGGATGTAACGACCTGGTCGGTCGTTTTGAGTATTACAATCTTGTTCCCCTATTTACTACTCAATTTATGCTTTACAATTGTTATGTGACTTGCTGGGGTGATTGGTTCGAGTCCAGTGAGGTTTAGGAATGAATTAGAACACTTAGTTTCAATATTTAAAGCTTAAGTTAAAATAGTGATCGGATATCTACTTATAGGTAAACGACCCTGGAATAGAGTTTTGATGATTTCAATAGCTCTGTATGGTGATTTTGGACTTAGGAGCATGTTCAAAAATATATTTGGAAGTCCGTAGCTAAATTAGGCTTGAAATGGCTAAAACAGAAATTTAAGTTTGGAAGTTTGACCGGGGAGTTGAATTTTTGAAATCGGAGTCGGAATCCAGTTCTGAAAATTTTTATAGCTCCGTTATGTCATTTATGACTTGTGTGCAAAATTTGAGGTCAATCGGAATTGAATTGATAGGTTCCGGCATCGAATGTAGAAGTTGGAATTTGTTAGTTTCGTTAAGCTTGAATCGGGGTGTGATTTATGATTTTAGCGTTGTTTGATGTGCTTTGAGGCTTCAACTAAGTTCGTATCATGTGTTTAGGACTTGTTGGTGTAATTGGTTGAGGCCTCGGTGGCCTTGGGTGAGTTTCAGATGGTTAGCAGATCGAAATTTGGACTTAAAAAGCTGCTGGAATATTTCTGATGCCTGTATCTAGTTTCCTTCAACGTGACCGGGGGAACGCGTCCGTGACCGGGGGCACATGTCCGCGATCGGGGGCACGCGTTCGCAATCGGGGGCACACGTTCGCGACCGGGGCACGCGTCCGTGACCGAAGGCTTGCGTTCGCTACTGGGGGCACGCCTTAACAGAAACTTTAAGTTCTGAAAATGGCATTTTGACAAATTGGAGCTCGAGAAGTGGCGATTTTCGAGATATTTTTAAGGAAAATATCGGGGTAAGTGATTTTAACTCGGATTTGGTCAATACACATGAATATATCATTATTTTCATCATTTAATTAGTATTTTGAGATGGAAATTTGGGAAAAAAAATATAAAACTTTCATAAAACGAATTTTTAAGATTTGGATGTCGATTCAGAGTCGGATTTGACTGAAACTAGTATGGTTTGACTCGTGGTTGAATGGGTTGTCGGATTTTGTGAGTTTCGTCGAATTCTGAGACATGGGTCCCACAGGCGATATTTGGGTGAAAATTCAGATTTTGATGGAAAATTTGTATTTTCATATGGAATTAATTCCTACTATTTTTATTGACTGAATCGGATTGTTTATGGGCTAGATTCGAGGTGTTTGGAGGTTGATTCGCGAGGCAAAGGCATTACAGAATAAAGAATTATACGGGTTGAGGTAAGTAATAATTCTAAAGTTGCTCATGAGGGTATGAAACCCCGGATTATGTGTTATGTGATCGAATTTTGAGGTGACGCACATGCTAGGTGACGGGCGTCTGTGCTACACCCGATATTTTCGTATGTAAAAGTGCGTCGTAAGCTAACTAATGTAGGACCAAAAATGAGATCATCTTTGAAAGTATATAAAGTAAGTTAATCATGTTACTCGGAGATTACAAATATTGAAGATCATGAACATACAAAGAGGGTTGGAAGGTTCAGAAACTAAAGAAATTGAAGAAATAATGTTTCGTCGAAAGTCGACAAGTTGGGAATGTTATAACATGTACTTTTGGGGTGAGACTAGGGTGCTTACCATGATAAGAAGGTTATGTTATGAGTTATATTATTCGTATGATAGTCGTGTGTTATGTTTTGAAGTCAAGCGAGTTGTGGAACAAAAGTCGATGAAAGTCATCACAAGTTACGTTCATAAGTTCTACTGAAATTTGGGTCAAATTTAACTGCGCTTTTATCCCAATATACTTAGAGTTACGGAGTATTCTACCCATCAAATTGAAGATCTATGAATCTATTTTATAGCTCATTAAACTGTTTGTCAATACGACATCAGAGTAGAGAGATATATGCATTGTTTGAGATACTGCGCAAGCTGTTAGGTGACAAGTAGGTGTGTCACCTACTTGCTTAAATAAGAGTCCAAAAATGGGCCAGTTGACCTATATATAAGGTTGGAAAATAATGTATAGATATTGTTGTGTTCTTGTGTTTTTGGTGTTATCTTGAATTTGGAGGAAGTAAGGATTATAGGGAAGATGCTGCCCGTTTTAATACAAAATAAGCTTGTCGTAGTTGTGCGATAGTTGTACCTTTCGTAACTTAATGATAGTATTATTATCGTTGTTGTAGATTAAGGTGTAAATAGGTAAGTTCAACTTGGTTATTGGAAATATTGTGATAAGGTATGTTAAGGCTAAACCTTTCTTCATTTTGGCATGATCCCGTAACTACATGAGTTCGATAACGAGGCATAAAGAGAATTTTGTATTCCTGAACTTATGTACATTATCCTAGTCTCATAAGTTATAGTATTCTCCCTTATCGGAACTTTATATTCAGTTAAGTATTATTTTCTTCCAGTCAAGAGAGCAGAGGCTATATATATATATATATATAGCAGAGGGTCTATATATATACAGTATTACAGTACTTTCACCACCATCGAGCTATAATCGATGGGCAGGCCCCTATTGGGCAACCTCTGATCAGATGGTAAGTTATATACCGAGCCTACTGTGGCCAAGCGCCTAAGAGAGAGCCTACTATGGCCGAGCAGTTACATATACCGAGCCTTATATGGATAGACATTTATTTTACTTACTATATTGAGATAGTTGAGTCAGTATCAGCATGTAAGTATATCTCCAGATTATCTTTGACTCCCAGTTACTTTCAGTTATTGTATTATCAGTTCAGCTTTAGCTTTAAGTTATTTTATTGTCTTACATACTCGGTACATTATTTCGTACTAACGTCCCTTTTCTGGGGACGCTGCATTCAATTATTTCAGTTATTTCATGCGTGCAGGTTCAGATAGACAGACGAGTAGACCTCCTCAGTAGGTGTTGCCCGAGTTCAACTTGATCGGTAAGCTCCACGTCCTTCGGAGTTGCTGGATCTAGAGTTTTGTGTACATATTGTGTATATATGTATATATGTTATGGGTAGGTCGGGACCCTGTTCCAATCACAGTACATCTATCAGTAGAGGCTTGTAGACATATCCTGTCAGTTAGTGCAGCATGTTGGGCTTGTAAGCTTTATATGTATATTTGGTTGGTTTGTCAGTTGTGGTAGTTATGACGGTCTTGCTGGCCCAACTTTATATTGATGCTTAGTCAAAGCTAGTTTCCGTTCTATTTTATATTTTGCTTCGTAAATTGTCTTGCAATGTGGCCCCATGGCCAATGTATGCAATTGTATGTTCAGAGTCCCTCAGTCGCAAGTTGGTACTCTATGTTAAGTGAGGTACCGGGTGCCGGTCTCGCCCCCAGGTTCGGGGCGTGACAGTGTGGGCATGCATCGTAGGAATTGTGACTTGGTCAAAGTCCATGGAACTGTGTAGTTGAATAATCAGTTGTTATCTACACTTCCATGTAGTAGAGAAATTGAACGACAAATCATGTTTAGATTATATGATGGCACTGTACGAATCCACAGAGGTCGTGTACATGTTGAACTATCTGCTAAATTATTGTTTTATACTCAGTCACAATTTACTTGTTTATTTTATCTCAGTCTCTATTGTTCATTATTGATGCATAATATCATTGTTGTTTGGGCTGATTTTCATGATTATTGAGAGTCTGAGAGACGAGAGATTTATGACTGAGTGAGGCCGAGGGCTTGATTGTGAGATATTATACTATAGCACATGAGTTGTCCGTGCAGAACGTGAGTTTTCCGTACAGTACATGAGTTGTCCGTGCGGATCCAGTTATTGATACTATAGCACGTGAGTTGTCTATGCAGAACGTGAGTTGTCCGTGCAGATTATAGCGCTTGGGCTGAAGGAGTCCCTCCAGAGTCTGTACACACCCCTAGTGAGCGCATGTACCTCCTGAATGCGAGTGTCGAGTGCTGAATGATTGAGAGGAATGAGTGACTGTATGGAATGAGTGACTGTGAGGAAAAAGTGACTATAAGGTTGGAGTGAATGGGAGGACTGAGTGACTGTTACTCTAAGATGATGCATTGATTTCATTGTTGCTGCATTTCAGCTGTCATATATCACTGTTTTGAAAATTTTTGAAAGACATTATCTTTTGTTTCAGTCGAAGTTGATATGAAATTACTGTGGAATTTTAAATGTTGAACATGAGAGCATGCCTAACCTTGTTATATTGAAAACTATTGTAGTCGGACTTAGCTGTGAAGCTTGTCACTACTTTCAGTTCTTATTTATTATTGTTACTTACTAAGTTGGTTGTACTCATACTACACCCTGCACTTCGTGAGTAGATCCATGTGTTCCCAGACACAGTGGGTGTTGATTTTCTTCGCACAATTGATTATCTGGAGATTCCGAGGTAGCTGTCGGTGTTTTGCAGACTTTGTCTCTCCTTCCTTATCTTCTTGATTATTGTATTTGGTTTTAGACTATTATAGACCGTGTTTTCTAGACTTGTGATGTATAGATGCTCATGTACTCTGTGGCACCCCGATAGTTGGGAATTCTGCATTATGTTTTGGATTTTCTATCCCGGTTATGAGAACTTTTAAAATTAAACTGCTTTAAATTTATTTTTGTTAAAAGTGTTGGGAATATTTGTGAGAAATCGTCTTGCCTAGTACCATATTTGGCGCCATCACGACAGGTTAGGATTTTGGGTCGTGACAAGTTGGTATCAGAGCCTAGGTTACATAGGTCTCACGAGTCATGAGCAAGTCTAGTAGAGTCTTGCGGATCGGTACAGAGACGTATGTACTTATATTCGAGAGGCTACAGGGCTGTTAGGAGCACTTCCGTTCTTGATTTACTCACCGTGCAGTTTGATTCTATTGAGGCTTGTGCCTTTATTTCCTTCCTACTCAATCTTACACGACAAAAAATGCTTGTTACCAATTGGGCATCGAGGAGTTGTAGTGGTATTGCAAACGGGGTACAGGATGTTTTTCCATGCGTATTCGGGCAGGCTATTTGTCACGACCCAATTTTCCCTCCGTTTGGGTAACATGATGGCACCTAGTATTAGGGACTAGGTAAGCCTAGCATTAATTAAACAACATTATTTAAGTAATATCTAACAACTTGAATTAGAAATATCTTAAACTTTATAATTCCCAAAACCATTAGTACAAGTTATAAGCTCTATAGAGTTTGCTATCACTTCTAAATATAACTGTTTGGAAGTAAGTAAAAATAGTGTAAATACAAAATAGGAAGGTGACTCCGAAGCCTGCAAACGCAGCGACAGGTTTACCTTGAGTCTCCTCAGCAAGGATCCGCACAGCTACTAATGATCGATACCTGGATTTGCACAAAAATGTGCAGAAGAGTAGCATGAGCATACCACAACGGTGCCCAGTAAGTATCAAGACTAACCACGGTGAAGTAGTGATGAGGACTAGTCAAGACACCCACTGGTCTAATAAACAGAACACATATAAGTATAGGGATGACAGAACATGACATCTATCTAAGGACCCCACGATATGACTAACGACATAACAACTGTAATAAGGAAGGAAAAACAGCAAGTAACAGCGGAACACCAGAATAAGACAGAGAAGAATGAACGAAAGCACAACCCAAATCCGAAAATCACAATACAGTAAAGGCAAGTAGTAAATCAGCAACTGCAATAGTTTTCACATCAGGACTCAGCCAACAAACCCCAATAAATTAGTCAAATTCTTCAAGTGTAAACTTTCACCCGTAAGTTTTTTTAAATTGAGGTCTTTAGAATAAAATTCTTTCCAATAAGAAATTTATTTATTTATTTAAAAATATTTTTCCTTCAAATAAATATCTTTCAAGATAAAAAAAAAACCTTTCAAATATAAACTTTTCCAGTAATATCTTTCGAGTATAAGTCACCCTGTGACACCTAAGCATGGAATATTAGCAGCTCCGAACACATATATAACCACAGGGGATTCTACCGGGATACCATCCCGTAGTCCCGAATTAAATATGCAAGACATGGGGATCTTCCGGAATACGTCCGTAGTCCCAATTTAAATATGCAGTGCTGGGGGATCTCCCGGAATACGTCTGTAGTCCCAATTTAAATATGCAGTACAAACAACAGAGATAACAACTATAACACGACAGAATCCTCGTACATCACCACAACAAGTACAAAAGCAACAATGACAAAGATGCAAGGTACGACGAGCAAATCAACTCAAGAACTTAAATCACAAGAATGGTAGAACTCATTCACCAGGAATAACCACAGTGAAGAATGCTAGGCACAAGGAGAACAACTTAACAAGGAAAAACAAAACAAAATATAGCAACGATTCCACAATATTCAAGTCAACGATAAGAAGCCGAAACAAGTCAAATAGTTCCAAATAATGGCAAGTCAACTAAGATATAGGTTATCTAAACTCCTTTTGATGTTGAGAAATTACGAGGAATATTCAACATTTCAAGTAAGGATATGCAACAGAAGATAATCATAACTCCAATTAAGACTAAACAATTATAGGATGAGAAAATAATGATTTTAATTAAAGATTAGCAGTTATGAAAAATATAGCACAACGATAGAAGAGGTAAAATCTTTGGTTACGTCAAATAAGGGTCAAATAGGCATTAAGAGTAAATCCTAGAGTAATTATCTCTAATCAAAGCATGTAAAGGTGAAACTAACAAATAGGAATTCAAGCGTATCAAGAACAACATCATACACGGTGAATATAAGGACATAAGAATCCTAAAAGGCCAACATTCCACAAATAAGTCTGAGCACGCACTCGCCACCTCGCGTACACAGACTACAATCAAAATAGATGACTCAAATACTAAGGGGTAGTTCCCCCACACAAGGTTAGGCAAGATACTTACCTCAAACTGCGCTTAATCAATCAAGTAGTATGCCCTTTCCTCGATTTTCCGACTCCGATCGGCTCGAATCTAGTCATAATTAATTAGATTCAATTAATACAAATTGTAGGAATAAATTCCATATGAAAATACAAATTTTCTACAAAAATTCGAAATTTAACCCAAACATCGTCCGTGGGGCCCACGTCTCGGAACCCGACAAAAGTTACAAAATATGAATGCCCATTCCGATACGAGTTCAACTATATCAATTTTATTCAATTCCGATAACAACTCGACCTCCAAATCTTAAATTGAATCAAGAGGGTTTTCACAATTTGTTTCCAACTTAATTCACCCATTAAATGTTAAAAGCGACCAGGGATTCGGGTAATTTAACCAATATTAAGTCAAGAACACTTACCCCATTGTTTCCTCTGAAAATCTCCCAAAAATCGCCTCATACCGAGCTCCAATCCGTCAATAAATGGAAAATGGGACCTTCAACTCACTGCTCAGGCTTTTCTTCTTCGCGTTCGCGTGACCAGTGTCGCGTTCGCGAAGGCCTGACCATGCACGGCATCGCATTCGCGTTCAAGCTCTCGTGTTCACGGTAGCCAACTGCCCTCCTTCTTCGCGTTTGTAGTCCATTCTGCGCGTTCGCAAAGGGTTAATGGCTCAAGCTCCCGGCTCCCCTTCCTTCTTCGCGTTCGCGACCACTGCGTCACGTTCGCGTAAGCTTGACCAGACCTTGCCTCACGTTCACGTCCACTCCTTCGCGTTCGCAAAGGTCAAATTCAACACTCCCAAAATTTCTTCTTCGCGAACGTGGGACTTTCTTCGCGTTCACGAAGAAAGGAACCAGACACCAGAATCAGCAGTTCCAAAACAGCTCCAAATGATCCGAAACCACCCCCAAACACACCCGAGGCCCCCGGGACCTCAACCAATCATACCAACCAGTCCCATAACACATTATGAACTTACTCAAGGCCTCAAATCACATCGAACAACACCGGAATTATGAATCGCACATCGAATCGAATTATAAGTTTTCAAATCTTTATATTTTGCGCCGAAACGTATCAAATCAATCCGGAATGACTTCAAACTTTGCACATAAGTCATAAATGACATAACAGACCTATTCAATTTTCCAGAATCGGATTCCGACCTTGATAACAAAAAGTCAACCCCCCTGTCAAACTTCTCAAAAATTTAACTTCCGGCATTTCAAGCTTAATTCCACTACGGACCTCCAAAGAAATTTTTGGACATGCTCCTAAGTCCAAAATTACCATAGGGAGCTATTTACATCATCAAAATTTCATTCCGGATTCGTTTGTTCAGAAGTCGACTCTCTGGTCCACTATTTCCATTTAAGCTTCAAATTAAGGATTGTTCTTTTAATTTAATTCTCAATCTTTAGTAAATCAAACTCGACCACAGCCGCGGGTCATAATACATATTGCGAAGCTGCTCGAGACCTTAAGTCACTAAGCAGGGCGTAAATTCTTAAAATAACAAGTCGGGTCGTTACATTCTCCGCCTCTTAAACAAACGTTCGTCCTCGAATGTTCTAAGAATTATTCTGAGATTACCAAATTGATGACTTTACTTTTACACATATACTCACGGTTGATTCCACGCTACCGCATTTGAGATAAGCGTGACAACATCATCTCATTTGAGATTATTTCTTTTATCCATACTTGAAAACTTTAAGACCATTTTTCTTACGCTCCAATATTTTCAAAAGGCCTGATTTCTCACAACAATGCACAGTATTAGTCTCAACTGGAAATAGCAACTCGTGCCTATGCACACATCAATTTTCTCGATAGTGTTGAAGTAATTCAAAATTTTCTTTGGGGTGCTACATTATTCCCCGCTTAGGATCATTCGCCCCCAAACACATAGCATATTTATCTCTTTTTTTTTGCAATTCTCAATCCTTCAAATTTTACTAACTCCCAAATTTTTCAAAAATTTTGGCAGAGTCTCCCCTGTAATTGGGCCTATCCACCTGCCAGAGTAACACCAAACAACTCCTAACAACACATCCACAACCCAACAAAGCACCACAATGTATATATCAATAACACTAATCTCCGCATTACAAGCACTACATTATCATAATGATATCCGGGCATGATGCACATCATATGTACACTCATCACCACATCTCTGGTCTTAAAAGCTGTTCACAAATAAATTTCAGCATCATCCACCTTATTTCGAATTTTCACAATACTGACAACAGAATGTGAGGTATGAAGACTTCATGATTACTAACTCGGATTACTGAGTCACATTTAATGCCACATGGGCTCTCATCTCTTAGGTTAAAACTCAATATTTACAGCTCGGAAATGGCTGAATATGCACAGAAAATATACAAGAATTATCAGAAAAGCCTAACAAGCATGTCTCCCTATTAATATTATTGTACAAATTAATTTTCACAAAAGGAGAGTTTTAAACTCATATATATTTCATCACAAGGACCTCATCCTTATATAACTTCCACCGCGGCTTGAAGCCCAGTTTAAATAATTCACATCATGTAAAAATGCGAGGATCTCGTCCTCAACTCCGAATCACAAATATTTTGCATATTGTGCCAACTGAAATTTCAATTTTTTTTCCTTTCTTTCTTCTTTTCAATATATTTCATAAACAGTTTTCACAACACATAATGAACCCTCATACCGGTAGGGCATATAATTCATAAAGATTGGAATCCATTATTCCGAAATACATTGAACCCACTGTAATGAATAATAAAAATTACTTTTGGGCTTATAGCCCTCAATTATGTACCAAAAATATAATGACAGACACGAGTTCACATCTTTAAATCTCCCAACAGGGATAAACATATAAGTGGGTCAAAAATTTACGAAGCTCACCCATAAATGGAGCATAATAGGAGGACGCACTCAATATTCAGAACCGAATCAAATTAAGGAAAATTTCCTTTTATAATTAAAATCAAGACCGTACCTGTGTCGACACCATCTGGTGTATTGGCCTAAGCCAAATCATAGTGATTAAATCAATGGGTCGGGCCTCCACCTCTTAGGCACCTACTACCCGCCTGTCCTCCACCTCTTAGGCACTACTACCCGCCTGTCCTCCACCTCTAATGGACTGTGCACCTGAAGTATTAACTATAATAAAGCTCGTAGCTTGAGTGCTCTGATGAAATCCACCCCTCCCAAGTCTGGGACAATCTCTCATGATGTGCCTAGTATCACCACATTCATAACAACCCCTCTAAGGTCGTGGTTGCTCGTACTGAGTCTGTGCCGGATAATTGGAATAACTATTATAGGAATCCCGTGCCGCTGGTGCATCGCAAGAACTTACTGGAGCACTCCGAGTAGTCTGATGTGCAGACTGAGCTGGCCGACTGCTCTAGCCTTTGCTATAATGGGTCCTAGCTGAAGAGTAAAATCCACTAAAGCCTCCAGATCTTCGAGACCTTTTGGCCTCCTTAGACTCCATTTCCTCGTCTAAAACACCCTCAATCGTCCTTATAATCTCCACTACTTGTTGAAATGGAGTATCAGTTTCCAACTCTCGTGCCATGCATATTTTAATATCATAATCGAGCATCTCAATGAATCTGCGGACCCGTTCTCTGATTATAGGAATTAAGATAGGTGCATGATGGGCTGACTCACTGAACCTGATAGCATATTCTGACACTGTCATAGTGCCCTGACGCAGCCATTCAAACTCTATGCGCCACGCATCTCTGAGAGTCTGGGGAACAAACTCCTTCAAGAACATTTTCGAAAATTGAGCCTAAGTTGGTGGTGTTGCATTGGCTGGTCTACTTTCTTCATAGATTTGCCACCACCGATACGCTGTGCCTCACAGTTGAAATGTAGTAAAGGCAACTCCGCTCACCTCCACAATATCCACGATGCGGAGAACACGGTGACAATTTTCTAGAAATCCTTGGGCATCCTCTAAAGTTGTGCCACTAAAAGTAGGTGGACTATACCTCTTAAACCTTTCAAGTCTCTTTTGTTCTTCTTCTGATGCCCCGGGCCTGACTTCAGGCCGAACCGGAATAACGGGTTGTACCGGTACTATACCCGGAACCTGACCAATGTGAACCTGCTCCTCTGGAGTTACTCTGGCTATGGCACATGCTCCTCGTCAGCCTCTGCCTCTGCCTCTAGCGACATCCGCTCCGGGGTAACGTTATCAGCAACTGCAGCTCGTGTCCTCACCATCTGTGAAAGAATGGAATGATAAAAGTTCAAACTTCGAGATCAATGAATTCGTACGATGGAATGAAAGAAGTGAGATTATCCTAATAGTTCTGTAGCCTCTCGAAGATAATTACAGACGTCTCCGTACCGATTCGCAAGACTCTACTAAACTCGCTTATGACTTGTAGCACCTATGAACCTAGAGCTCTGATACCAACTTGTCACGACCCAATTTCCCCTCCGTTTGGGTAACGTGATGGCACCTAGTCTTAGGGACTAGGTAAGCCTAGCATTAATTGAAACAACATTATTTAAATAACATCTAACAATTTGAATTAGAAATATCTTAAAATTTACAATTTCCAAAACCCAGTAGTACAAGTCATAAGCTCTACAGAGTTTGCTATCACTTCTAAATACAACTGTTTGGAAATAAGTAAAAATATTGTAAATACAAAATAGGAAGGTGACTCCGAAGCCTGCGAACGCATCGGCAGGTTTACCTTGAGTCTCGTTAGCAAGGAGCCGCACAGCTACTAACGATCGATACCTGGATCTACACAAAAATGTGCAGAAGAGTAGCATGAGCACACCAAAGTGGTGCCCAGTAAGTATCAAGACTAACATCGGTGAAGTAATGACGAGGACTAGTCAAGACACCCACTGGTCTAATAAACTGAACAAGTATAAGTATAGGGATGACAGAACATGACATCTATCTAAGAACCTCACGATATGGCTAACGACATAACAACTGTAATAAGGAAGGAAAAATAGCAAGTAACAGCGGAACACCAGAATAAGACACAGAAAAATGAACGAAAGCACAACCCAAATCCGAAAATCACAATACAGTAAAGGCAAGTAGTAACTCAGCAACTACAATAGTTTTCACATCAGGACTCAGCCAACAAACCCCAATAAATTAGTCAAATCCTTCAAGTGTAAACTTTCACCCGTAAGGTTTTTTAAATTGAGGTCTTTAGAATAAAATCCTTTCCAATAAGAAATTTGTTTATTTATTTAAAATATTTTTCCTTCAAATATAGTTCTTTCAAGATAAAAAAAAACCTTTCAAATATAAACTTTTCTAGTAATATTTTTCGAGTATAAGTTACCCTGTGACACCTAAGCATGGAATATTAGCAGCTCTGAACACAGATATAACCACATGGGATTCTACCGGGATACCGTCCCGTAATCCCGAATTAAATATGCAAGACAGGGGGATCTCCCGAAATACGTCTGTAGTCCCAATTTAATTATGAAGTGCTGGGGGATCTCCCGGAATATGTCCGTAGTCCCAAAGTAAATATGCAAGACATGGGGATCTCCCAAAATACGTCTGTAGTCCCAATTTAAATATGCAGTGCTGGGGGATCTCCCGGAATACGTCCGTAGTCCCAATTTAAATATGCAGTGCAAACAACAGAGATAATAACTATAACACGACAGAAATCTCGTACATCACCACAACAAGTACAAAAGCAACAATGACAAAGATGCAAGGTACGGCGAGCAAATCAACTCAAGAACTTAAATCACAAGAACGGTAGAACTCATTCACCAGGAATAACCACAGTGAAGAATGCTAGGCACAAGGAGAAAAACTTAACAAGGGAAAACAAAACAAAATATAGCAACGATTCCAAAATATTCAAGTCAACGATAAGAAGACGACATGAGTCAAATAGTTCCAAATAATGGCAAGTCAACTAAGATATAGGTTATCTAAACTCCTTTTGAGGTTGAGAAATTACAAGAAATATTCAACAATTCAAGTAAGGATATGCAACGGAAGATAATCATAACTCCAATTAAGACTAAACAATTATAGGATGAGAAAATAATGATTTCAATTTAAGATAAGCAGTTATGAAAAATATAGCACGACGATAAAAGAGGTAAAATCTTTGGTTACGTCGAATAAGGGTCAAATAGGCAGTAAGAGTAAATCTTAGAGCAATTATCTCTAATCAAATCATGTAAAGGTGAAACTAACAAATAGGAATTCAAGCGTATCAAGAACAATATCATACACGGTGAATATAAGGACATAAGAATCCTAAAAGGCCAACTTTCCACAAATAAGTCTGAGCACGCACTCGCCACCTCGCGTACACAGACTACAATCAGCATAGATGACTCAAATCCTAAGGGGTAGTTCCCCCACACAAGGTTAGGCAAGATACTTACCTCAAACTGCGCTTAATCAATCAAGTAGTATGCCCTTTCCTCGATTTTCTGACTCCGATCAGCTCGAATCTAGTCATAATTAATTAGATTCAATCAATATAAATTGTAGGAATAAATTCCATATGAAAATACAAATTTTCTACAAACATCCAAAATTTAATCCAAAAATCGTCCGTGGGGCCCACATCTCGGAACCTGACAAAAGCTACAAAATATGAATGCCCATTCTGATACGAGTTCAACCATACCAATTTTATTCAATTCCGATAACAACTCGACCTCCAAATCTTAAATTGAATAAAGAGGGTTTTCACAATTTTTTCCCAACGTAATTCACCGATTAAATGTTAAAAGCGACCATGGATTCGGGTAATTTAACCAATATTGAGTCAAGAACACTTACCCCATTGTTTCCTCTGAAAATATCCCAAACCTCACCTCATCCCGAGCTCCAATCCGTCAAAAAATGGAAAATGGGACGAAGTCCTATTTTCTGAACTTAAACTCACTGCCCAGGCTTTTCTTCTTCGCGTTCGCGTGACCAGTGTCGCGTTTGTGAAGGCTTGACCATGCACAGCATCACGTTCATATTCAATCTCTCGTGTTCGCAGTAGCCAACTACCCTCCTTCTTCGCATATGTAGTCCATGCTGCGCGTTTGCGAAGGGTTAATGGCTCAAGGTCCCGACTCCCCTTTCTTCTTCGCGTTCGCGACCACTGCGTCGCGTTCGCATAAGCTTGACCAGACCTTGCTTCGCGTTCGCATTCGCGAAGGTCAAATCCAGCACCCCCAAAATTTCTTCTTCACCAACGCGGGACTTCCTTCGCGTTTGCGAAGAAGGGAACCAGACACCAGAATCAGCAGTTCCAAAACAGCTCCAAATGATCCGAAACCACCCCGAAACACACCCGAGGCCCCCGGGACCTCAACCAATCATACCAACCAGTCCCATAATATATTAAGAACTTGCTCGAGGCCTCAAATCACATCGAACAACACCGGAATTACGAATCATGCATCGAATCGAATTATAAGTTTTCAAATCTTTCAACTTCTATATTTTGCGCCGAAACGTATCAAATCAATCCGGAAGGACTTCAAATTTTGCACACAAGTCATAAATGACATAACAAACCTATTAAAATTTCCAGAATCAGATTCGGACCTCGATATCAAAATGTCAACCCCTCGGTCAAACTTTCGAAAAATTCAACTTCGGGCATTTCAAGTTTAATTCCACTACGGACCTCCAAAAAAAAGTTTGGACACGCTCCTAAGTCTAAAATCACCATACGGAGCTATTGATATCATCAAAACTTCATTTCGGAGTCATTTTTCAGAAGTCGACTCTCCAGTCCACTCTTTCTATTTAAGCTTCAAATTAAGGATTGTACTTTTAATTTAATTCTCAATCTTTAGTAATCAAACTTGACCACACCCGAGGGTCATAATACATATTGCGAAGCTGCTCGAGACCTTAAGTCACTAAATGGGACGTTAATTCTTAAAATAACAAGTCGGGTCATTACACTATTATCGTCACTTTGCAGAAGAATGTTCTTTTAGTCCAGCTCCATATCTGTATTTTTTCTATGATTTTGAGACTGTGCACGGGTTTCTATGATGGCTATGCATTGTTATCGCACAATGTTGGTATAATGGTAAGGTTCTTGTTATGTGTTGAGGCATTGAATGGCTCGAATGGAGGATTTCTCAGTGCATGATTAAGGGGTTCAACAATTAATTCCAGCAGAAGAAAGGCAATCAGACTATACATGTCCAAGTTTGGTTGTTAAAGTAACAAGACTTGATATTTGCGAGCATAGTAGAATTTTTGTTGTGATGCGGTGTCGCCATCCTTTTTTGAACGCATTATGGTCTGCCGGTGTTACGGTCTTCTTAGATTTCGCCTTCGGAGTAGGGTGTTGTGAAATGGTGCCTGAGGGGCGGTTGCCAGAGATAGTTGTGTGCATCAGTTTAGAATCGAATTGGTATTTCTAATGTTTATAGCTCGAGAAAGATGATCTTCAAAGAGGCTTAGAGTCGGTAACATTTTATTGGTTCAGGTGCTACAGAGATGCATTTTGATTTGATGCAACAGTTGGGCAGCAATATGAGGGAAGACATGACGGGAAATGTTTCGCGATGGTTGAAGTACTAGCAGGTAATATAGGAGAAGTAGAGGTTGAGAAGTTGCTTAAAGGAGATGGTTTAACCGAAGTAAGAGTGACAGATTAGCATATGGATTCTGGGGTAGGGTAGTCGCACGACTTGAGAAAGTGTAGAACGGTGTTGGAATCGTGATGGAATGTGATTTGGCCTACGGACTTTATTTGGAGTGATGGTTACTGTACGAAGAAGGATTGAATATGGCATAAAGGAGTTTTTTTGAAATGAAGAGGGATGTGAAGATCTGATTATCGTTTCAGGTGCAATATGACTTGAGTTCGGAAGGTATTGTTGAACATTCAGTTGATGTCAATAGGGAAAGTGCAAACTTATACAGATGGTGGGAGAGCATGAGCTCAGGATAATTTACTGATTACGTGGTCGTTGCACCCAGTGCAGCGTCGTTGGAAGATGCCGGTAAGGAATTCCATATGTGGGTTATCTCCTATGAGTAGTTAGCGGTGGCGTGATGTTGATGAAGCTTCTGCATGGAATATTACTTGCTACCCGGTAATAGGTCGAGTGTGTGACTGTGGCTGGTGATTTAGAATGTTTATGAAAAGCTTAACAAAAGACTTCGAGAAGTCTGGCGGGTTAACGGTGCTAGATCATGGTAATTGGGAAGGAGAAATCCTTGCGGGTTCTAAGTTTATATAATTGTAGCTTAAATCTAAGTGGGGGAGCCTGCTATTGACAATTTGATTTCATGGTTATGTGTTAAATTTTAGTTTTGGTCTGAGACATACTTGTGGATAAGTTATGACTTGCAGAGGTGTAGATCGAGGATGACTCGAGTAAGGAAATTCCTAGATACGGGTTACATTGCACTTTATGAAAATATGAAAAATTATGGAATGATTAAGTTGTTATTTTAAAAGATGCAGTGTGCACGAAGTATGAATTTGATTGGTCGTGTTAAGGTAGGGTTACTTCTTTGAGTGTTGATTGTGCTAAAGGAGCACGTGTCTTTCAGCCCATTTGGGCGGAGCAAATTAGATTTGAGTATAGTGGATGACTCTCGAGAGGGTTCTAATGGATTCAAAATGTATATGTGGCAATTGAATTTTTTTTGAATTTGTATATCACTAGAATCAGTTACTTACATTGGATGGTATCGGGACTTGCAATAATTTTGTATGACTATGGATTCTACATTTCAGTATAATAAAGGAAAGAGGAACAACTTTAAATTCACATAAGGTATTTTTAGTGTGAGTGTTACTGTTGTGGTAATTATGGGGTAATTATGATGTGGTGAGACTTTATAGATGTTTTAGTGGAAATATTCTTGGGTTTGGTGACCTGCATGGCTTGGTCGGGTTAAAGGGATTCAGTTATGATAGCTTGGTTATGTGCAAATGGAATTTCAAAGTGTTCTTAATAGTTTCTACTTTAGGTTGAACTGGGTATTTTTTTACCGATGTAGGGAACATGTTGTGTATTATGAATTTCTCCTGGAAGGAAGCAAGATGAAGATTACTAAATGATCAGGTATGTAATTTGCTGGTTAACCAAAGTTGATAATGATAGATGTGGTGTGTGGCGCGGGATTAAGATTTATATGTACAAGGTGGCTGTTCATTCCTGAAGAGAAGATCACGAATTTTGGGCAGAATGGTCAGTTCCAGATATTTAAATAAATGTTCTAACTGCTCGGTAATCCTTGAAGAGGGCACGCATTTTAGAAGGGGTATTGGGTTTTGACTTATGGATTTTCATCGATATTGTGGTACTCACCTAGTTGATAGACTGCTGATATTCAAATTATTGCTATGTGGCCTGGAAGAATTATGAAAGTATTCCTCGTGGGATGATCGTGCATGAAAAGTGTATTAGTCATTCGAGTGCTGGAGTTGGGATAAGTTACGGTGATTCATGTGTTTTAGGAATTTGGAGACTGAGAGTTCTCAGAAGCATATTATTTCAGGGGTGCGGCCTATTTGAGGTGAGTGTTTTATTTAAACTCAGTGGAGGCACTAGTTGCTTTAATTATTTGTGATGACTACGCGCTACGAGTGCGTATATATATGTTAGGTTTGAGCCCGTGTGCGGCATCGGGGCAAGTATCCAGACTCGGGAAAAATGTTTAGGCTATGATATGCCTAGAGTTGTCGGTTAAGCGTAAAGTTATGTCGTTTCTCTTATTCGTACCTTTGTTGAGAACTATCTGGGTTATACTTGAGGTTATAAAGAGGCTAATTCCCTAATTAAATTGGGTAGTTACTAATTCCGCGTAACTTGCCAATTTGAGATGTGATAGCACAATTG
Source organism: Nicotiana tomentosiformis (assembly GCF_000390325.3). NCBI lineage: Eukaryota > Viridiplantae > Streptophyta > Magnoliopsida > Solanales > Solanaceae > Nicotiana > Nicotiana tomentosiformis. Next base: position 106,407,289 of record NC_090816.1, on the reverse strand, counting down.
CTCATGCCTACACTATAGCGTGTTATTTATACCAGTCCAGGAGCATGAGAATCTTATTTCATTTAGCTTAAACATGTATACCTGCTTAAATGGTCCCATATGATATGTTTGGACTGGAGGCCTGGGACTATACCGAGCTGATTATGTTATGGCACGTGAGTTGTCCGTGCTATTGATGTTAATGTGACCTCTAGGAGAGCTGGTTACCGTTATTAGATTCGTGTGCCTTGGTTCTACTAAGTATGTTGAGCTCATAACATTGCGGTTGTGGTGGTGCTTGTTGAACCCGCGAAACGGTTGGGTGCACAGATTGTACAGTCGTGGCTTGAGTTATATTGGTGTGGCGTGTCTGTGGAATAGTTATGTTTGATAATATAAAGTAATTGGACCTAGAATGAGTACTATCATGTTTTATTGCGGCGTGTGTGGAAGAAAGGTTGTGGATTCCACGTGTTTCTTTCATTATCAGCAGTATACAAAGGTTGTGGAAAGAGGTTTTGTTTGAAATGGGGTTTAATACCGGTATCGGGTTTGTTTTTAGGCGGCTACAGTAATTAGAAATTATTGCGAATATGCGAGTTGTGTGGTATATCATGTGATTACATCTGGAGTTATGGCTAAAGATTAATACAACTTGTTAAGACTCATACAATGTGTAGATGTGAGATTCAGGTCTTGAAAAAAAAATTTGGATGTTGAAAATTAGATAAATTTCAGTTATATTGTGTTGTCAGGCCTACATAGAATAGAGCGACATGGGATCACCCCCGGGTATGTGCACGGTAAGGTGGAACTATGATTTAAAGTCTTAGGAACAACTCTTGGCACGTTCGAGGATGAACGTATATTTAAGTGGGGGAGAATGTAACAACCCGGTCGGTCATTTTAAGTATTATAACCCCGTTCCCCCTTTTACTTCTCAATTTATATTGTACAGTTGTTATGTGACTTGCCATGGTGATTAATTCGAGTCCGATGAGGTTTTGGAATGAATTGGAACACTTAGTTTCAAGGTTTAAAGCTTAAGTTAAAATAGTGACCGGATGTCTACTTATGGGTAAATGACTCCCGGAATAGAGTTTTGATGATTCCAATAGCTCTGTATGGTAATTTTGGACTTAGGAGCGTGTCCGAAAATTTGTTTGGAAGTCCATAGCTAAATTAGACGTGAAATGGCTAAAATACAAATTTAAGTTTTGAAGTTTGACTGGGGGTTTGACTTTTTGATATTGGAGTCGAAATCCAGTTCTGAAAAATTTCATAGCTCCGTTATGTCATTTATGACTTGCGCATAAAATTTTAGATCAATCGGAATTGAATTGATAGGTTTCGACAACGAATGTAGAAGTTGAAATTTGTTAGTTTCATTAAGCTTGAATGGGGGTGTGATTTATGATTTTAGCGTTGTTTGATGTGATTTGAGGCTTCGACTACGTTCGTATGATGTTTTAGGACTTGTTGGTGTAATTGGTTGAGGTCCCGGGGGCCTCGGGTAAGTTTCAGATAGTTAACGGATCGAAATTTGGACTTAAATAGTTGCTGGAATTTTTCTACTGCCTGCATCTGGTTTCCTTCAACGCGACTGGGGGCACGCGTTCGCGACCGGGGGCATGCCTTGACAGAAACTTTAAGTTTTGAAAATGGGACCATTTTCCATTTTTACAAATTGGAGTTCGGGAAGAGGCGAATTTTAAAGAGATTTTTAGGGAAATATTGGGGTAAGTGATTCTAACTCGTATTAGGTCAATATACACGAATATGTCATTGTTTTCATCATTTAATTAGTATTTGGAGATGAAAACTTTGGGAAAATTTTGTGGAAATGTCATAAAATGATTTTTTGAGATTTAGATGTCGATTCGGTGTCGGATTTGAGTGAAACAGGTATGGTTGGACTCGTGGTTGAATGGTTTGTCGGATTTTATGAGTTTCATCAGATTCCGAGATGTGGGCCCCACGAGCGATTTTTGGGTAAAATTTTGAATTTTGATGGAAATTTTGTATTTTCATATGGAATTAATTCCTATAATTTTTATTGACTGAATCGGATTAATTAAGGGCTAGATTCGAAGCATTATGAGGCCGATTCGCGAGGCAAAGGCATTATAGAATAAAGAATTACAAGGGTTGAGGTAAGTAACAGTTCTAAATTTGGTCCTGAGGGTATGAAACCCCAGATTATGTGTTATGTGATTGGTTTTTGAGGTGATGCATATGCTAGGTGACAGGCGTGTGGGCGTGCACAGTAGAAATTGTGACTTGGTCAAATCCCATGAAACTGCGTAGTTGAATAATCTGTTGTTATCTGTACCTCCATGTAGTTGAGAAATTGAGCCACAAATCAGGTTTAGATTATGTGATGGCACAGTGGGGATCCATAGAGGTCGTGTACATATTGAACTATCTGCTAAATTGTTGTTTTGTACTCAGTCACAACTTACATGTTTATTTAATCTTAGTCCATATTGTTCATTATTGATGCATCATACCATTGTTGTTTGGGCTGATTCTCATGATTATTGAGAGCCCGAGAGACTGGAGAGATTTATGACTGAGTGAGGCTGAGGGCCTGATTGTGAGATATTATACTATAGCACGTGAGTTGTCCGTGCAACATGTGAGTTGTCCGTGCAGATCCATATATTATACTATAGAACGTGAGTTGTAAGTGCAGCACGTGAGTTGTCAGTGCGGATCCAGATATTGATACTTTAGCACGTGAGTTGTCCGTTCAACACGTGAGTTGTCCATGCAGATTATAGCGCTTGGATTGAGGGAGCCCCTCTAGAGTCTGTACACACCCCCAGTGAGTGCAGATACCTACTGAAAACTACTGTATTTGGACTTAGCTGTGAAGCTCATCACTATTTTCAGTTCTTATTTATTATTGTTACTTACTGAGTTGGTTGTACTCATACTACACCCTGCACTTCGTGTGCAGATCTAGGTGTTCCCATACACAGTGGGTGTTGTTGTTTGGCCAAAAATGCATATATTTAACCATTATTGCCTCATATTTTAGTACTTTTAATCGTCTTTTGAGTATTAATTATATTACTCCCTTCGTTTTAATTTATGTGAACTGTTTGACTGGTTACGGAGTTTAATAAAAAATAAAGACTTTTAAAATTTGTGGTCCTAAACAATTCAAAAAGGGACCCAGAATATTTGTGTGGTTATAAAAGCTTCTCATTAAGAGTATAATTGTAAGTTTAAGCAAATTTGTTTTCAAAATTAGAAAGGGGTCATTCATTTTGGAACGGACCAAAAAGGAAATAGGCTCACATAAACTAGAAAGGAGGTAGTACTTTATACTTAATATTATATTTTAATTGTGTAGGAATAAAGCGGTGTGAAGATAAAGAGATTTGGAGCAAAATTGAACAAAACACGGACAAAAAAAGAAAGTAAATTAAAAGAATTAAAAAAAATGGGGGTGAGGGACCCTTTGGTGTTTACCCCCCCCCCCCCAGTGGAAGACAAAGAAATGCAATTGAAATCAAATAACTAAAGAAGACCTGGCATCGCAAGAATTGAAAGAGACGAGGCGTGAAACGCTACTGCCTCCAGCGCCTGGGCCAGCGCGACGCCTTCCCTGGACGCTGGGTGACGGGGACTTTTCCTAGTTTGCTCGGGACAAGGTTATTTCGGTTCTATACGGTTGAAACTTGTATAAAAGGAGTTCTAAACCTAATTTGGAGGGGATCTAATATACTTTGAAGGAGAATTTACGCGGAGGAACATACACCACGTTTGGAGGAGGCTTCTAACTAGTTTTTCTTCTCTTCTTTTCCTTTAATCACATAGTTTATTAGTTCTGGAGTTTTGGATGCTACATGAACGTTGTAGTTTGAAGATTGAATTATTCTTATTATTTTATCATATTGGTTTATTTATTCAATCTTGCGCTTAATTATTTGATTGCTTGATCACCAATTGAATACTATCTACAAATCTAGGATTGAACTCGGGAGAGGGAATTCTACATTGCATATATGATTGAGTAGAGCGAGATCTTGAACTCGAGCAAGGGGAACAGATTTGCGGTAAGGATAGGGATATACCTGATCGCCTTGCTTGGTTACTATACAGGAATTATTAATGTGTTCTTGTTAATCCTAATTCCATAGGAATATAGGCGTTAGGTTAGCTTGAATAGGTGAGTAGTACTTCGGGAGAAGGCTACGAGCAATATTTAACCCTGTCAACCAACAAACCAGATAAATTAATTAGACAATTAAGTGGAAAACTCAATGGGATTGTTAGCTGACACATACCTCTAGAATATTTTCTCCCATTGAATTCATCTCTAAGATTGCAGACTTGTTTCCTTTAATTTCATAGTTTACTATTCTAGATTATTTTTAGTTAAATATTCATACTTTAGAAAATCGTTTGAGTAGATTAGTTGTCTTAGTTTAATTTAGTAAATAATTAATCACATGTTCCTGTGGGTACGATATCTAAACTTACAATCCTATATTACTTGTCGACCACGTATACTTGTGTGTGCGTTTGAGAGCAACAAGTTTTTTTGCGCTGTTGCTGGGGACTTAGAAATTAACTATTCTACTATATTAGATCTTTACTTTTTGTATACTCAAGTTTTTAATATATTTTTATCTTAATTTAATATTTTATTATCTTTGTTGACATGGCATTTTGGAATAAGAATTGGTCGAATATTGGTTATTCTTATTATGATGATCCTTGTCCATATTGTGGAGGACCACACTTGTGATAAAATTGTGCATTTCAATCTTATGAGTGGAATATTTGTAATATGTGTGATGGTCAAGGTGGCCATTGGGATGGTGGTCCTAATTTTTATTATCCTTCTCAAAGCACTTATTATAATATTTCTAATAATGTTTATAAGTTTAATAGGAATAATGAAGTAGAGGATATAGAATGCGTTGCTCGTATTATGGACATGATGAGGCAAGTAGCCGAGCAATAAGATTTGATGAGGCAAGTAGCCGAGCAACATGATGAAATTCACAAAAAGACTGCCTTAGCGATCAAAGGACCGCATGCTAGAATGGGAGAATTAATAGCCAATTTTCAAGAAGAACCTCAACTCGACGAAGAGAGCGAGTTCCCACAAGAAGATAACTTTGAAGAAGCAGATATCATGAGCCAATCTTGGCTAGAGTAACAAGATCAACTGGTAAAATTTCATGGGGTTCTACGTAACGGTCTTTCAAATATGGCAGAAGAGCTTATAGACGAAAGAACTGAGATCAGGCAAGAGATAAACCAATTTGGCTCAGATATCCATGACCTGCAGGCTTAGTTGAATAAACAGTTTGAGGCGTCTGATCACACGATTGGAAAAAAATAATAATAAATAAATAAATAAAAATTTATATATATATATATATATATATATATATATATATATATATATATATATATAGGTATGTGTGTATGTGTGTGTGTATACGTACAAAAATAATTAAATATTAAATAGTACCTATAATTGGGATCTTGGGTAAAATCGACCGACTTAGTAAATTAAATATATATTGAGTTTTAATGTTGGAGCGATCGAGTCTAAGTATCGGCATCCAACACGCTATAACACATTTAAAAATAAAATGTATAAGTGTTATAAGATCTAGTGCTATATTAAAATTTAAGTTGTAGCAACAACAACAGATACTCGGTCAAATCACACGATTGGATATATATATAGGTATGTGTGTGTGTGTATGTATGAATATATACATACATATATATATATATATATATATATATATATATATATATATATATATATATATATATATATATATACATACATACATAATTATATATTATATAGTACCTATAATTAATTTGTATCTTGGCTAAAATCGACCGACTTCGGTCGGTTTTCAAATTAAATAATTCCTTGTTTAAATCTAAAATTAAATTATCGACTGACTTCGGTCGATGTTTAAATTAAATAATCTTTTTTATTTTAACATTAAATTACCGACCGATTTCGGTCGGAATGGTCGTGGTCAAATTTTCAAAGGCCACTTAAACTTACCGACCGAATCTTCAATTTAGGTCTGAATTAGACGGGTTTTTTCCCATTTCCCTTTTTTCTCTATCTCTCTTCCATCTCTCTTCTTCTCCTCTCTACAGTCGCGATTCCCCCAAATCCCCACCCAAAATCAACTCCTATCTCCCTCCTCACCCAAAAATAAAGCACCTAGAAGTTTCCTTCCCCTCCCCCGCCACTGTTCCACCGGCCCCACTGCCTCCTCCGCCACCCAAAATCAAACCCCCTATCCTAGCATTTCAAGGTTAATTATCTAAATTTTTGAATTTAAGTAATTTTAATTGTATAAATTAGGGTTTAGTTAATGTTTAATTAAATTTAGGGTTTACTCATATTGATTATGTTTATGCTAGTACAAATACGATGATTTATTTAGTAGTGAAAGAGCTCCCAATTGTGAGTTAATGATTAAAACTTAAAATAAATTACAAGGATAAATCAATCTTATTATATGGCACTTCGAAAGTTTCCCAATGCAGTCACATTGTCCTTGAACCTTTGAAATATTTCATGTGTTATCATTTATCATTTAGGATTGTTCATATTAGAAGAGTTCATATTTGTACTCTAGCCCCCTTTGTGAATTGGTATTTTGTGTAATTTTGGATTTTTACATTTTGGAAGACCTAGATGCTTGTCTTATGTACTAATATACTTATCTCTAGAGACATAACACTTGTATTGAGCAAGAGACTTGTCTCTACACTCTATCTAGAAGAGAAAGTTTATGATTATGGATTTTTTTAGAGGTCTTTAGAATCTTATTATAATTTTTTAGCGTGTGACCCTTTTTTATTGAATTTTCTTTATCTAAAATACAAATTTTTCCAACAATCATAAGGTGTTATTAGCCGCAGAAGGAGTGCAACTCATATATATTAAGCTAGTTCTCAATCTAATACTAAATGTAACGATACAATCTAAGCTAATAGAATTTATTTAGGGATATATATGAACTTTGAAATTACTTCTTTTAATTGAATTTTAAAAGAACTTATTTAGGGATATATGTGAACTTTCAAATTTGTTCTTTTATTTGAGTTTTAAAAGAACTTATTTAGGGATATATGTGAACTTTCAAATTACTTCTTATAATTGAATTTTAAAAGAACTTATTTAGGGATATATGTGAACTTTCAGATTAATATAACATGCAATTTTTTGTTCTATGTGCAGATGGAATATCGTAGTTGGATAAATAATAGGAATTATCCTAATTATTTGTTTTTTAGGGAGGAATTTATAAAAGGGGTTAATGAATTTATTAGGCATGCAATATCACATGAACCATTTCAAATCGGAGGATGGTTAGGTGTCCTTGTGTGAAGTGTAAGTGTTTGTATTTTTTGGATCGGAGGATGTTAAGACTCATCTTAATAAAAAAATAGTTTATGGATAATTATTTTGTGTGGACTAATCATGGAGAGATTGATGGTAGTGATGGTGTATTTCATAACATAGATGTAATGACCCAGCCAGTTGTTTTGAATATTACAGCCTCGTTCCCCCATTTATTGCTCAATTTGTACTTTACAATTGTTATATGACTTGCCGGGGTAATTGGTTCGGGTACGATGAGGTCTTGAAATGAATTAAAACACTTAGTTCCAAGTTTAAAACTTAAGTTGGAAAGGCTGGCTGGATGTCGACCTATGTATAAACGACCCCAAAATAGAATTTTGATGATTTCAATAGTTCCGTATGGTGATTTTGGACTTAGGAGCATGTCCGGAAAATTATTTGGAAGTCTGTAGTTAAATTAGGCTTGAAATGGCTAAAATAGAAATTTAAGTTTGGATATTTGACCGGGGAGTTGACTTTTTGATATCGGGGCCGGAATCCAGTTTTGAAAATTTTCACAGGTCCGTTATGTAATTTATGACTTGTGTACAAAATTTGAGGTCAATCAGACTTGATTAGATAGGTTTCAACATCGAATATAGAAGTTGAAAATTCTTAGCTTCTTTAAGCTTGAATTGGGGCATGATTTGTGTTTTTAGCATTGTTTAATGTGATTTGAGGTTTCGACTAAGTTCGTATGATATTTTAAGACTTGTTAATGTATTTGGTTAAGGTCCCAGGGGCCTCGGGTGTGTTTCAGGGTGGTTTCGGACCAAGTTTGGCTGGGTTGCTGCTGCTGGTTTGTTGGTGCTGATGTTGCTCTTCGCGAACGCGAAGGGACTCACGCGTTCGCGAAGAGAAAATTTTAACTGGGCCATTTTGTGCTTTGCATTTGCGACTGATGGCATGCATTCGCGAAGGTTCGAGGGGCAAAGCTACACGTTCGTGATTGAGGCCTCGCGTTCGCGAAAGGGAAAGCCGGCTTGGGGGAAATTTGTCTTCACGCTCGCGGTGGAGAAGACGCGTTCGCGATTGAGCAGCCTAGTGAAGCATTGCCTTCGTGAGACCAAGCTCGCGTTCGCGAAGGAGGAAATCCGGGCAACACAATTTTGTGCTTCATGAACGCGAGGAAGCTTCTGCGTTCGCGAAGAGGAAAGACTTGGACAGAGAGTTTATGTTCTGAAAATGGGACTTTCATTTTTAACAATTTGGATCTAGGGAAGAGGCGATTTTCGGGAGATTTTCAAGGAAAATAATGGGGTAAGTGTTCTTAACTCAATATTGGTCAAATTACCCGAATACATTAGTTTTTAACATTTAATTGGTGATTTAGGTTGGAAAATTTAGAAAACCCTCTTGGTTTAATTTGAAGATTTGAGGGTCGATTTGATGTCAAAATTGTATGGTTGGACTCGTGTTCATATTTTGTAAATTTATTGAGGTTTCGAGAAGTGGGCCCCACATGCGATTTTTGAGTTAAATCTCGAATTTTGTTGGAATTGTCATTGGAATTAATTCCTATAATTTGTATTGACTGAATTGAATTAATTGTGTCTAGATACAAGGCTTTCGGAGGTCAATTCGTGAGGCAAAGGCATAGCAGAGTAAAGAATTACACGGTTTGAGGTAAATAACACTTTTAAACTTGGTTCTGAGGGTATAATCCATGAACTACGTGTTATATGATTTGTTTGGAGGTGACGCACATACTAGGTGATGCACGTGTGCTGAGACTCATGTTGAAGATCATTTTTAGGCTAGGTGTCGATATTTTGGGACCCACAGGGTCATGTTGCTGTTGAATTAATCATTTGAATTGTAATTTTGTACTTAGTCACATCTATCATTTGCATATCATATCTCAGTCTCTGTTGACATTCATTGATACATCATATCTTCATGTCGGGTTGATTTTCATGTCATCGAGAGCCTGAGAGACTATAGATTTTGAGTGATATTTATGGGATCGGGCTGCTCGCCGCAGAATGCCTTATTTATTTATGCCTGGATATGGCTATTATAGCATTTGGGCTGAAGGAGCCCCTTTGGAGTATGCACCCCCTACAGTGAGCGCGGTTGATTTATATTGATGGATGGATCTTCCCTGGGCATGGATCTTGCCTGAATCATTTATATTGAGGGATGGATCTTCCCTAGACATGGATCTTGTCCGAATCATTTATATTTGGGGATGGATCTTCCCCCAGGCTGGATTGACCTTATATAGTACTAAGTGACTGACTATCAATTGATGTGTGTGTGTGTGTGTGTGTGTGTGTGTGTGTGTGTGTATATATATATATATATATGGATCTTCCCTGGACTGGATTGGCCATATACAGTACTGAGTGATTGAGTATTCTGAGAGTGTGAGTACATGAGGTTTCCATTGTGATACATCACATGCATCATATATTTTGTCATATGGATATAGAGATGTCATATTCCTCATATCATTCAGATTTTATCTATTTTTCTTGTACTGAGTTTAACTGTTGAACTAGAAAGCATGTCTACATTTCTGTACTGTTATTTTTGTACTAGATTGTACCTGTTGAGCTTGTCACTACTTTTAGTCTAGAGGTTAGTGTTGTTACTTATCGAGTTAGTTATACTCATACTATACTCTGCACCTCGTGTGCAGATCTAGGTACTTTCGGATATGGTGGTTGTCAGATTTGAGGACTTACCTGTTAGAGACAATCAAGGTAGTTGCTTGGCGTCCACAGACCTTGACTCTCTTTCCTTTCAGTTATTGTATTGTTCTATATTTTAAGACAGTATTCTTATTAGTCATACTTATTATTATTATTTAGATGCTCATGTACTCAGTGATACCGAAATTTGGGAGTTCACTTATATTAGTATTTGTGAGATTTTTATATTAAATTTAAAGATTATGTTTTCAAACTTAAGAGGTTATTGTGATTTATTGAGGTTGTCGGCTTGTCTAGTATTGAGATAGGCGCCATCACGACATGCGAATTTTGGGTCGTGACAAGTTGGTATTAGAACCTAGGTTACATAGGTCTCACGAGTCATGAGCAGGTTTAGTAGAGTCTTGCGGATTGGTACGGAGACGTCTGTACTTATCTTCGATAGGCTACCAAACCCTTAGGAAAACATTTCACTTTCTTGTATTCTGGCGTGCGAATTTGTTAATTCCGGAAACAAAATTTCTGTTATCCTATTCTCTCACAGATGGTGAGGACATGTACTACCGGAACGGACGGTCAGCCACCAGTTCCACTAGTTGGGGTCGCGAGAGGCCGGGACCGTGGTAGAGGTCGAGGTGTAGCTTGTACGGTAGTTGGAGCAGCACCTGCAGCACTACCAGTTGCTCCAGATCAGGAGCAGATTTCAGATATAGCTGAGCCGACAGAATCAGCTCAGGCACCAGCTGTACCTATTGTGATTCGAGGCCTTCTGGAAACTTTAGCACAGATATTGACTGTTTGCATTGTCCTTGCTCAGGTGGTATCGGCTCAGGCTGGGGGAGGTACCCATAACCCCTGTCGCCCGTACTCCAGAGAAGGTAGTGCAGGGGCTTCAGATACCGAGGGCACTACCAATCCAGCCAGTTGCAGCTGCTCAGGCCCAGGTGGGTCCTATTATGAATGACGAGGAGCAGAAGAGATTAGAGAGGTTTGGGAGACTCCATCCTCTAACTTTCAGTGGAACTGAGTCCGAGGATGCTCAGGATTTCTTGGACAGATGCCAGCGGATGCTTTGTACAGCAGGTATTCTAGAGACCAGTGGGGTCTCATTTACTACTTTTCAGTTGATAGGAGCAGCCTTCAGATGGTGGGAGACTTATGAGAGGAGCAGACCAGTTGGTGCAGCACCACTATCATGGCATGAGTTCTCCGTATTATTTTTGGAGAAGTTTGTGAAGCAGACCCGCAGAGAGGAACTGCGCAAGCAGTTCGAATATTTGCATTAGGAGGACTTATCCATAACTCAGTATGAGATACGGTTTTGAGAATTGACTCATCATGCAATTTGGTTAGTTCCCACTGAGAGGGAAAAGATCAGGAGGTTCATTAATAGCCTCAATCAGTTCCGTTTTGTTATGACTCTGGGGAATATGGCAGGTGCTAAATTCGACGAGGTAGTTAATAGTGCTCGACGGCTAGAGATGGTCCGTACTCAGGAGCATGAGGAAAGGGAGGCAAAGAGGTCTCGTGGTCCGAGAAATTCCAGCGACGTTCTTTATGGAGGACATCCTTATCACAACAGGGGTCGTCCTTATAGGCCCGCTCAGATGGCTCATCTAGCTCATCATGGCACATCAGCTAGCCATGGTTCATACGGTGCTTGACATAGTCAGCCTTCTCTTAGTGCACTTCCAGCTCAGAGTTCATCTCGTGCACCATCAGTTCAGGGTTCATCTGTACTAGGTCCTTCTGGTAGTTATTCTGGTTCTCGAGGTCTGCCTCAGAACTTGCCAACATTTTCATAGAGGGGTTGCTTTGAGTGTGGAGATTTGGGTCACATAGAGAGATATTGCCTCCGCCTTACGGGAGGTTCAGCTCAGCAGAAGAGTCAGGATACGACTTCAGCACCAGTTCCTTCACCACCCTCCCAGCCAGCTCGGGGTATGGCTCAGTCAGCTAGGGGTCTCCCAAGAGGGGGAGGCTGATCAGGTGGCGGTCAGGCCCGATTCTATATTTTTCCTGCCAGGCCAGATGTCGTTGCTTCCGATGTAGTGATCACAGGTATTGTCTTAGTGTTCCGTAGGGAAGCTTCTATATTATTTGATGCTGATTCCACATATTCGTATGTTTCATCATATTTTGCTCGTTATCTGGATATTCCCCGTGAATCCTTAGTTTCACCTGTTCGTGTATCTACGCCGGTGGGCGATACTATTGTTGTGAACCATATATATCAGCCGTGTATGGTAACTATTGGGGGACTGGAGACTAGAGTTTATCTCTTATTTCTTAGTATGGTTGATTTCAATGTAATCTTCGGTATGGATTGGTTGTCTTCATATCATGTTATTCTGGACTGTCACACAAAAATGGTGACGTTGGCGATACCGGGATTACCAAAGGTCGAGTGGAGAGGTTCTCCAAATTATGTTCCCAGTAGGGTAATTTCTTACTTGAAGGCTCAAAGTATGGTTGGGAAGGGGTGTTTGTTATATTTGGCCTTTGTGAGAGATGCTGGTGCAGACACTACTACCATTCATTTTGTACAGATAGTGTGGGATTTTCCGGATGTATTTCCTGCATACTTGTCTAGTATGCCACCCGACAGGGATATCGATTTCGGTATTGACTTGGTCCCGGCACTCAGCCCATTTCTATTTCTCCGTATCGTATGCCACCAGCTGAATTGAAAGAATTGAAAGAGCAGCTTCAGGAACTTCTTGATAAGGGGTTTATTCGGCCTAGTGTGTTGCCTTGGGGTGCACCAGTTCTGTTAGTAAAGAATAAAGATGGTACTTTGTGTATGTGCATCGACTACAAGCAGGTGAACAAAGTTAAAATCAAGAACAAGTATCCTTTGCAGCGTATTGATGACTTATTTGACCAGTTTCAGGGAGCAAGGGTGTTCTCCAAAATTGATTTGAGGTCTAGGTATCATCAGCTGAAGATTCGGGATTCATATATTCTAAATACGACATTTCGGACCCGTTATGGTCACTATGAATTTCTCGTGATGTCTTTTGGGCTGACCAACTCCCCAGCAACATTTATGCATTTGATAAATAGTGTATTCGAGGCGTATCTTGATTTTTTATCGTAGTATTTATTGATGATATCCTAGTGTACTCATGTAGCTAGTAGGAACATTCACAACACTTGAGTATTGTATTACAGAGGCTGAGGGAGGAGAAACTTTATGCCAAATTCTCTAAATGTGAGTTCTGGCTTAGTTCGGTGGAATTATTGGGACATATAGTGTCCGATGAGGGAATTAAGGTGGATCCGAAAAAGATAGAGGCAGTTCAGAGTTAGCCCAGGCCATCTTCAGCTACTGAGATTCAGAGTTTTCTCGGTTTGACCGTTATTATCGTCACTTTATGGAGGGCTTCTCATCTATTGCGACGCCTATGACTAAATCAATCCAGAAAGGTGCTCCATTCAAGTGGTCAGATGAGTGTGAAGAGATCTTTTAGAAGCTCAAGACTGCCTTGACCACAACTCCAGTTCTAGTTTTACCTTCAGTTTTTGGTTCTTATACAGTGTATTGTGAAGCTTCTCGGATTGGTATTGGGTGTGTCTTAATGCAGGAGGGTAGAGTGATTGCTTATGCTTCGCGCCAGTTGAAGCCACATGAAAAGAACTACATTATCCATGATTTAGAATTGGTAGCCATTATTCATGCATTAAAGATTTGGAGGCACTATCTCTATGGTGTGTCTTGTGAGGTATTTACAAATCATTAGAGTTTTCAACACTTATTCAAACAGAAGGATCTAAATTTGAGGCAACAGAGATAGTTGGAGCTGCTAAAGGACTATGATATTACTATTCTGTATCATCCCAAGAAGGCCAATGTGGTGGCCGATACCTTGAGTAGAAAGACGGTAACTATGGGTAGCCTTGCATTCATTCCTGTTGGCTAAAGGCCTCTTTCAGTCGATGTTCAGACCTTGGCCAATCAGCTTGTGAGATTAGATGTTTCAGAGCCCAGTCGGGTTCTAGATTGTGTGGTTTCTCGATCTTCCTTATATGACTGAATCAGAGAGTGCCAGTATGATGATCCCCATTTGCTTATCCTGAAGGACACATTTCAGCACGGTGATGCCAAAGATGTTACTATCGGAGATAATGGGATATTGATGATGTAGGGTCGGATTTGTGTGCCAAATGTAGATGGCTTGCGTGAATTGATTCTGGAAGAAGCCCACAGTTCGTGGTATTCCATTCATCCGGGTGCCGCAAAGATGTATCAGGACTTGAGACAACACTATTGGTGGAGAAAAAGAAGAAAGATATAGTTGGGTTTGTAGCTCGATGTTTAAATTGTCAACAGGTGAAGTATGAACATCAGAGACCGAGCGGATTGCTTCAGAGACTGGAAATTTCTGAATGGAAATGGGAGCGTATTACCATGGACTTTGTAGTTGGACTCCTATGGACTTTGAGAAAGTTTGATGTTGTTTGGGTAATTGTAGATCGGTTGACCAAGTCCGCACATTTTATTCCAGTCGGTACTACTTATTCTTCGGAGCTATTGGCTGAGATTTATATCCGCAAGATTGTTCGCCTACATTGTGTGCCAGTGTCCATCATTTCAGATTAGAGCACACAGTTTACATCACTGTTTTGAAGAGTAGTGCAGCGAGAATTAGGCACACAGGTTCAATTGAGTACAACATTTCACCCTCAGACGGACTGACAGTCCGAGCGCACTATCCAGATATTGGAAGATATGCTACGTGCTTGTGTTATAGATTTTGGGATTCTTGAGATCAGTTTCTGCCACTGGCAGAGTTTGCTTAAAATAACAGCTACAAATCGAGCATTCATATGGCTCCATATAAGGTTTTATATGGGATACGGTGTCGGTCTCCAGTGGATTGGTTTGAGTTAAGTAAGGCTAGGCTATTGGGTACTGATTTAGTTCAGGATTCTTTGGAAAAGGTTAAATTGATTTAGGAACGACTTCGCAAGGCGCAGTCCAGACAAAAGAGTTATGCCGATCGGAAGGTCCGCGATGTTGCTTACATGGTAGGAGAGAAGGTACTACTCCGAGTTTATCCTATGAAGGGTGTTATGAAATTTGGGAAGAAGGACAAGTTGAGTCCTAGGTATATTGGGCCTTTTTGAAATACTTAAGAAGATTGGAGGGGTGGCTTACGAACTTGCATTGCCACCTAATCTATCGGGTGTTCATCCAGTGTTTCATGTATCTATGCCCCAGAAGTATGTCGTAGATCCGTCTCATGTTTTGGATTTCAGAACATTGCAGTTGGATGGTAATTTGACTTATGATGTGGAGCCGGTGGCCATTTTGGACCGGTAGGTTCGAAAGTTGAGATCAAAGAACATAGCTTCAGTGAAGTACAGTGGAGAGGCCAGCCAGTCGGAGAAGCTACTTGAGAGATTGAGCGGGAGATGCGGAGCAAATATCCACATCTATTTGAGGCTCCAAGTATGATTCTAAACCCGTTCGAGGACGAACGTTTGTTTAAGATGGGTAGAATATAACGACCGGACTGGTCATTTTAAATATTACAGCCTCGTTCATCTATTTAATGCTCAATTTGTGCTTTACAGTTATTATATGAGTTGTCGGGGTAATTAGTTTGGGTCCGGTGAGGTCTTGGAATGAATTGGAATAATTAGTTCCAAGGCTTAAAACTTAAGTTAAAAGGTTGGCTGGATGTCAACCTATATGTAAACAACCCCGTAATAGAATTTTGATGATTCCAATAGCTCTGTATGGTCATTTTGGACTTAGGAACATGGCTGAAAAATTATTTGGAAGTCCGTAGTTAAATTAGGCTTGAAATGGCTAAAATAGAAATTTAAGTTTGGAAGTTGAATTTTTGATATCGGGGTCGGAATCTAATTCTGAAAATTTTCATAGGTCCGTTATATCATTTATGACTTGTGTGCAAAATTTGAGGTTAATCGGACTTGATTAGATAGGCTTCGGTATCGAATATAGAAGTTGAAAAATCTTTGTTTCATTAAGCTTGAATTGGGGTATGATTTATGTTTTTAGCGTTGTTTAATGTGATTTGAGGTTTTGACTAAGTTGGTATGATGTTTTAAGACTTGTTGGTGCATTTGGTTGAGGTCCTGGGGGCCTCGGGTGTGTTTCGGGGTGGTTTTGAACCAAGTTTGGGTGGGTTGCTGTTGCTGGTTTGCTAGTGATGATGTTTCTCTTCGCGAAAGCGAAGGGACTCACGCGTTCGCGAAGAGGAAATTTGGTTTGGGCCAATTTGTGCTTCACGTTCGCGACTGAGGGCACGCATTCATAGATGTTCGAGGGGCAAAGCTACGCGTTCGCGATTGAGGCATCGCGTTCGCGAAAGAGAAAGTCGGCTTGGGAGAAATTGGTGTTCGCGCTCACGGTGGAGAGTACGCGGTCGCGATTGAGCAGCATGGTGAAGCATCGCGTTCGCGATACCAGGCTCGCATTCACGAAGGAGAAAATCCGGGCAGCACAATTTTGTGCTTCGCGAGCACGATGAAGCTTCCGTGTTCGCGAAGATGAAAGACCTGGACATAAAGTTTAAGTTCTGAAAAGGGGACTTCGTGCCATTTTCTATTTGTGATGATTTGGAGCTTGGGAAGAGGCGATTTTCAGGAGATTTTCAAGGGAGACAACGGGGTGAGTGTTCTTAACTCGGTATTGGTCAAATTACCCGAATCAATGGTTATTTTTAACATTTAATTGGTGATTTAAGTTGGAAAATTTAGAAAACCTTCCTGGTTTAATTTGAAGATTTGAGGGTTGAGTTGATGTCGGAATTTGGTAAAATTTGTATGGTTGGACTCGTGGTTGAATAGGCGTTCATATTTTATAACTTTTGTCGGGTTCCGAGATGTGGGCCCCATTAGAAATGTTGAGCTAAATTTTGGATTTAGTTGGAAAATTAGTATTTTCATATGGAATTAATTTCTATAATTTGTAATGACTAAATCGAATTAATTGTGACTAGATATGAGGCTTTTGAAGGTCAATTAGCGAGGCAAAGTCATAGCAGAGTAAAGAATTACATGGTTTAAGGTAAGTAACACTTCTAAACATGGTTCTGAGGGTATAAATCCCTAAACTACGTATTATATGATTTGTTCGGAGGTGACACACGTGCTAGGTGAAGGGCATGTGGGCATGCGCCGTAGAAATTGTGACTTAAATAAATTTTGAGGAGTTGTATAATTAAAGAATCATTTCATTATCCACATATCCTCCACGTGTTATAAGAAATTGAGCTGAGACTCATGTTGAAGATCATGTTTAGGCTACGTGCCGATATTGTGGCACCCACTGGGTCATGTTATTGTTGAATTATTTATTTGAATTGTAATTTTGTACTCAATCACATCTATCATTTGCATATCATATCTTAGTCTCTGTTGTCATTCATTGATACATCATATCATCATGTCGGGTTGATTTTCATGTCATTGAGTGCCCGAGAGACTGGAGATTTTGAAAGATATTTATGGGATTGGGCTGCACGCCCAACATGCCTTATTTATTTATGCATGGATCTGGCTATTATAACGCTTGGGCTGAAGGAGCCCCTCCGGAGTCTGCACCCCCCCCCCCCCACAGTGAACACGGTTGATTTATATTGAGGGATGGATCTTCCCTGGCCATAGATCTTGCCCAAAGTATTTATATGGAGGGATGGATCTTCCCTGGACATGGATCTTGTCCGAATCATTTATATTTGGGAATGGATCTTCCCCTGGGTTGGATTGACCTTATACGGTACTGAGTATATATATATATATATATATATATATATATATATATATATATATATATATATATATATCATCTTCCCTAGGCTGGATTGGCCATTTACAGTACCGAGTGATTGAGTATTCTGAGAGTTTGAGTACACGAGGTTTCGATTATGGTACATCACATACAACATATATTTTGTCATGTAGATATAGAGATGTCATATTCCTCATATCATGCAGATTTTATCTATTTTTCCTGTATTGAGTTTAATTGTTGAACTGGATAGCATGCCTATATTTATGTACGATTATTTCTGTACTAAATTGTACCTGTTGAGCTTGTCACTACTTTCAGTCCAGAGGTTAGTCTTGTTACTAATTGAGTTGTGTGTACTCATACTACACTTTGCACCTCGTGTGCAGATTCAGGTACTTCCGAATACGACGGTTACCAGATTTGAGGACTTACCTATTAGAGACTATCAAGATAGTTTCTTGGCGTCCGCAGACCTAGACTTCCTTTTAGTTATTATACTGTTCTATATTTTTAGACATTGTTCTTATCAGTCAGACTTATTATTATTTAGATTCCCATGTACTCAATGACACTGAGTTTTGGGAGTGTACTTATATCAGTATTTTAAAGATTTTTATATTGAATTTAAATATTATGTTTTCAAACTTAAGAGGTTATTGTGATTTATTGAGGTTGTCGGCTTGCCTAGTATTGAGATAGGCGCTATCACGACATGCAGATTTTTGAGTCGTGACAATAGTTACTGGTGAAAGTAGTAGGCCAGTGGGGAATAACGTTCAACATCCTAGATACCATGAAATGGTTGCGGATGCTTTTGGGATGCACTTCAAGTTTGAACCCCATGAAATTGTTGAACAAGCTCCTAACGAAGAGGCAAACTATTTTTATGAACAGTTAGAGGTCGCTAGTCGTCCACTAAGTGAAAGGAGTATGCATTCTCAGTTGTCTATTGTGGTTAGATTATTAGGTATCAAATCAGATACCTGAAGGTTGACCCAATCTCAGTCATTGGCCTTATGAGTGAACTAGTTGACCCAACTTTCAGCATACCTGAAGGTTTCTATAAGGCTAAAAGATTGGTTTTTAAGTTAGGATTCTCGTCTATGAGAATCGATTGTTATAAAGATGGTTGCATGTTGTATTATAAGGGTGATGCAGATTTAGAAAGTTGTAAATTTTGTGAAAAATCTCATTTTAAGTGGGTTTCCAATGGGAAGAAGGTTGATGTGAAGTCAATGCATTATTTACCTCTTATTCCTTGATTAAAGAGGTTGTACGCATCGATGAGTTCCGCTCCTCATATGAGATGGCACTATGATAATAGAAGACCATCTGGTGTTATGTGTTATCCTTCAGATGGGAAATATTGGAAGCATTTTGATAGGATGTATCCGGATTATGTTAGTGAACTGAGGAATATTCGGTTGGGTTTGTGTGCTGATGGTTTCACGCCATTTTCTGCTTCTGCAACAACAAATTCATACTGGCTAGTCTTTATTACACCGTATAATCTTACGCCTAAAATGTGTATGACTAGTCCATATTTTTTTAAATTGTGTTATTCCCGGTCCCCGCAATCCAAAGAGTTTGATTGATGTATATTTTCAACCTCTGATTTATGAGCTAAAACAATTGTGGTATGATGGAGTTGAGACAAATGACATATCACACTAAGCAAAATTTCAACTTGCGTGCTAACTTAATGTGGACTATTAATGATTTTTCTTTGTATGGAATGTTGTCTGGGTGGATGACTGGTAGAAAGTTAGCATGTCCTTACTGCATGGAAAATAGTAAAGCATTCACTTTAAGAAATGGCTGAAAACAGTCATGGTTTGATTGTCAACGTCAGTTCTTGCCAGTTGATTATGAGTTCAGAAGGATAAAGAACGCATTCAAAAATAATACAGTTGAACATGATTTGCGACCTCCAATTTTGTCCGGTAAGGAAATTTGGGAGAGGGTTCAGAACTTCATTAAAGTTACCAAGGCCCCACCTTCTAGATTTCTTGGATAAGATGTTACTCATAACTAGACAAAACAGAGCATATTTTGGGAGTTGCCATATTGGAAGGATAATCTTCTCCGACACAATCTTGATGTCATGCATATTGAGAAGAACTATTATTACAATTTGTTCAACACAGTGATGTATGATAACAATAAGACAAAAGATAACCCGAAGGCTAGACTGGACTTACAAGAATATTGTAGGCGACCTGAATTACATTTTCAGTATGCGAACAATGGTAAGGTGTTCAAGCCCAAGGCTAGCTACACATTTACTTTGGAACAAAGACAACATATTTTTGAGTGGGTTGCAAACTTAAATATGCCCGAAGGCTATGCTTCGAACCTAGGAAAACGTGCCGATATGGTTGAAGGAAAGTTGACTCATATGAAAAGTCATGACTATCATATCTTTATGGAAACCTTAATCCTTATTGCATTTTGTGGTTTGCCTAAATATATCTTAAAACCCATCACAGAGATAAGTTTGTTCTTCAAAGACTTATGTTCTACCACATTAAGGGAAGAAAACCTACTTCAAATGAATCAGAACATTCCTGTAATCAGTAATAAGCTGGAAAGGATTTTTTTTATGTGGTTTATTTGATATGATGGAACACCTTCCAATTCACCATGTACACGAGGCGCGACTTGGAGGGCCAGTTCAATGTAGGTAGATGTATCCATTCGAGAGGTAATGATCAAACCTTGATTTATTCTTATAATTTTCTTTAACGTTATCGTCTAATATGACAATGTGCAGGACTATCGTCAAGTGTAAACGATTTGTTAAACAGAGGAATAGGATTGAAGGATCCATATGAGAGCCTATCTTGCAAAGAAAACTGCCCATTTTTGTTCTTACTACTTCGACAGTCATGTGCCATGTGCTAGAAATAGGCCCAATCAGCACAATGTTGTGATTGATATTGATCTATTGAACCTCAATCAACCATTATGAGGTTCTAAAAATCAAACAAAAAGGGGCCTAAGTAGTATGGAGTACAAATCAGCTTTAAATCATGTGTTGCTAAATTGTCCGGAAGTTCAACCCTTTCTTAAGTAAGTGTTGACGTAAGATTAATTTACATGGACTACTATTTAATTTGGTTGATGCAACTAACAAAATTTTTAATGTGTCACTCAACGACTTCGTGAGTCAATTTGGCCATGATCTGTATATTTTATATTTGAGGCATGGTTTAAAGAGTGTGTAAGTGTATCTTACATACTTTCTCACGTGTGAATATACATAATTGGTCACTTGTGAATATAATTGCTCACTTGTGAATATAATTGCTCACTTGTGATTAATTTAACACTACATGTATGCCAATAATCCAAACAATGGTGTTAATCAATTTTTGAAAGATATATCTTGGGGACTTGCACATACGGTTACAACTATGTCTAAGTATTTTGTGAATGGTTACAAATTTCACATTGAGGAATGCTCCCAGTATAAAAAAAAAAGCAATAACAGTGGGGTGTGTGTCAAAGGTGGTGAAGGCAACCAGGATGCAAAAAATGATTATTATGGTGCGATCAAAGAGATTCTAGAATTATCATATTCATGTTGGCAAAATAAGAAGATCATAATTTTTCGATGCAAGTGGTTTGACCCAACACCTAGAAGAGGTACAAATGTACACTCACAGTACAACATAATTGAGGTTAATAAAAAGACGGAGTATGATCGCTATGATCCTTTTATAATTGCAGAAAAAGTTAGGCAAGCGTATTATGCTCCATATCCATTGCGGAGGGATAAGGCTGATTGGTTGGTTGTAATCAAAACTAAGCCTGTTGGTAAGGTGGAAGTTGAGAATGTGCTAGATGTTTCTTACCAAAATGATACCTCAAGTGTTATCCAAATGGTAGATGATTAGTTAGAAAGTGACTTGGAGCATCCTCAATGCATATTAGAAGAAGTTGATGTGGAGGAAATAACAATCATAGAAAATGAATGACGAAGAATCACCTAATGAAAATGAAATAAGTGAAGAGGAAGAATTTTCTGACGAGGAAGGATACTTCAAAGATGACTAGCATGTTAGATTTTTCAAGCGCTCTCAACTTATATAGATATATATTCTCAGTTCTAACATTTTCTTTAATTTATATAGATGAACGGTAGGAGTCGAGGTAGGTCTAGGAAGGATAAAAGACCTATTGATCATGATGATGGTGCTACAACCTCGCTTCCTTTCACTCCACACTGCACCGCTTCGCTGTTGATGGTGCAGCAATATTCTAGGCACACATCTTTTCTACCACATCCATCTACCCATCAGACTACCTACTATTAACCCTCCCAGCAGTATTCTTACCATTCTCCACTACAGGGCTATATCCCTCTTCCTCCACATTATCCTGTAGATAGTTACATGGGTCCATCGAGTTAGCAGCCGCAGGGCCATGCGGTGATACGCCCGTGTAACGACCCATCCAGTTGTTTTGAGTATTACAGCCATATTCCCTTATTTTCTGCTCAATTTATGCTTTAAAATTGTTATATAACTTGTCGAGGTAATTGGTTCGGGTCCGGTGAGGTTTTGAAATGAATTGAGACACTTAGTCTCCAAGATAAAACGTAAGTTGAAAAGGTTGACCGGATATTTACATATGTGTAAACGACCATGGAATAGAATTTTGATGATTCCAATAGCTCCGTATGGTGATTTTGGACTTAGGAGTGTGTACGGAAAATTATTTGAAAGTTTGTAGTTAATTTAGGCTTGAAATAACGAAAGTAGGAAATTTAAGTTTGGAAGTTTGACCGGGAAGTTGACTTTTTGATATCGGAGTCAAAATCTACTTCTGCGAATTTTCTTAGGTCTGTAATGTCATTTATGACTTGTTTGCAAGGTTTGAGG
The DNA here is from genome assembly GCF_000390325.3 of Nicotiana tomentosiformis. Classification (NCBI taxonomy): domain Eukaryota; kingdom Viridiplantae; phylum Streptophyta; class Magnoliopsida; order Solanales; family Solanaceae; genus Nicotiana; species Nicotiana tomentosiformis. Next base: position 106,384,585 of record NC_090816.1, on the reverse strand, counting down.
TCAATCGGACTTGATTTCATAGGTTTCGGCATCGAATGTAGAAGTTAGAATTTCTTAGTTTCATTAGGCTTGAATTGGGGTGTGATTCGTGGTTTTAGTGTTGTTTGATGTGATTTGAGGCCTCGAATATGTTTTGAGACTTGTTGGTATGTTCGGACGGGGTCCCGAGGGGCAGAGGTGAGTTTCAGAGTGGTTTCGAACCATTTCTAGGAAATTGTAACTGATGGTTTTATTTTTGCTACAGAAGTGTGCATCGCAGAAATATCTGCTGCACAAGATTGACTTTGGAAGCTTATATCTCGTAATCTATAAGGAATTTGGCAATGATCCAAAAATAAAAGTTATAGATCTTTGTATCTAGTTTTTAGAAATATAAACTGTTTGGCAGTTGGAGTTGGGTACAAAAGGTTATGGTTGATACACTACAAGCTCTCGGGGAAGAGTTTTTGGAAGAGTTTGGTGTTTTGAGCATAAACATGTAATGATCCAAAGGTCCATTTTTAGTTCTAGAGATTGAAATTTGATTTCGAGACTTCCAAGAGTTTGATAATAAATTATAGGAATGGTCTGGAATGTTTGGTCTAATTTTATTAAGTCGCGATTGGGTTTTTAGCGTAAAATATGAGTTAATTGTTTAACGAGCGAAATTGGTATCGCTTTGAGAAAATGAGTTTCGACTGAATGACTAGGTTCGTATTATTATTTGTGACTCATATAAATAAGAATCGTCGAATTCTGAGTTCATATGATAGAGTTAGAGTCTTTTTAGTGAATAAATAAATTGCTGGTGCAAGCAGGTTCTAGTGTGGACCTTTACTGATGGAAAATGGACTTTTAGTGACAGAAAATAGACTTTTAGCGACCAGATTAGTATTTTTATTGAGCAGTTTTGTTTTTTTAGATCATTTCAACATTTTTAGGCGAACGAACACGAGTTGAGGCGATGTTTGAGCGAGAATTCATGGGAAAACTTGAGGTAAGTCCCTTGTGATCATTGTTAGTCAATAATATTGAATTATCATTGAGTATTTCGGCTGGATTACATGCTTTTGAGGTGAAATTCAAGGATTTGGGATCTAGGAATTTGAAAATAACATTTGAGATTTGGAGGTCGAGTTGATGTCAGAATTTGGTAAACTTGATATGGTTGGACTCATGGTTGAATGGGTACTCATATTTTGTAAATTTTGTCGGGTTCTGAGACATGGGCCCCATGGGCGAATTTTGAGTTAAATTTTAAATTTTGTTGGAAAATTAGTATTTTCACATGGAATTAATTCCAATAATTTGCATTGACTGAATTGAATTAATTGTGACTAGATATGAGACTTTCGGAGGTCAATTCGCGAGGCAAAGACATATCAGAGTAAATAATTACACGGTTTGAGGTAAGTAGCAATTCTAAATTTTCTTTTGAGGGTATAAAACCTCGAATTATGTGTTATGTGATCAGGTTTGAGGTGACACCCATGCTAGGTGAAGGGCGTATGGGCATGCACCGTGGGAATTGTGACATGGTCAAATTCCATAGAATTGTTTAGTTGAATAATCTGTTGTTATCTGTACATTCTCCACGAAGTAGAGAAATTAAACCACAAATCATGTTTAGATTATGTGTTGGCACTGTAAGGACCCACAAAGGTCGTGTACATATTGAATTATCTACTAAATTATCGTTTTGTACTCAATCATAATTTACTTGTTTATTTTATCCCAGTCTCCATTGTTCCTTGTTGATACCTTATATCATTTCTGTTGAGGCTGATTTTCTTGATTTCTAAGAGCCCGAGAGACTGGAGAGATTTATGACTGAGTAAGGTCGAGGTCCTGATTGTGAGATATTTATACTATAGCACATGAGTTATTCGTGAAGCACGTGAGTTGTTCGTGCGGATCCAGATATTATACTATAGCACGTGTGTTGTCTGTGCAATACGTGAGTTGTCCGTGCGGATCCAGATATTATACTATAGCACATGAGTTATTCGTGCAACGCGTGAGTTGTCCATGCGGATCCAGATATTGATACTATAGAACGTGAGTTGTCTGTGCAACACGTGAGTTGTCCATGTAAATTATAGCGCTTCGGCTGAAGGAACCCCCCTCCCCCCTAGAGTCTGCACACACCCCCAGTGAGCGCAAGTACCTACTGAGTGCGAGTGCCGAGTGCTGAGCGAGTTGGAGGACTAAGTGACTGTTGCTCTAAGAAGATGCATTGATTTCATTATTGGTGTACTACAGTTGTCATATATCATTGTTTTGAAAATTTCTAAGAGATATTATCTTCTGTTTCAGTTGAACTTGACATAAAATTACGGTGTTGGCCTTAATTGTCAAACTTGAAAGCATGACTACTTTCTTATTTTGGGAATTACTGTAATTAGACTTAGTTGTGAAGCTCGTCACTGCTTTCAGTTCTTTATTTAGTATTGTTACTTGCTGAGTTAGTTGTACTCATACTACACCTTGCACTTTGTGTGCAGATCTAGGCGCTTCCAGATACGGCGACTTTTAGATCTCAGAGTGTTATCAGTTAGAGACTATCAAGGTAGCTGCTTGGCTTCTGCTGACCTTGACTCTCTTCCTTTCAGTTATTGTATTATTCTATATTTTCAGACAGTGTTTTTATCAGTCAGACTTTGTTATCATTTAGATGCTCATGTACTCAGTGACACCGGGTTTTGGGAATGTATTTTATGCCAGTAGTTTGTGAGATTTTCTATGGAATTCAAATATTATGTTTTCAAACTTAGAGGAAATTGTGGTTTATTGAGGTTGTCGGCTTGCCTAGTATTGAGATAGGCGTCATCACGACAGGTTAGGATTTTGGGTCGTGACAAGTTGGTATCAGAGCCTAGGTTACATAGGTCTCACGAGTCATGGGCATGTCTAGTAGAGTCTTGCGGATCGGTACTGAGACGTCTATACTTATCTTTGAGAGGCTACGGGGTTGTTAGGAGCACTTCCCTTCTTGATTTCCTCATTGTGCGATTTGATTCTGTTGAGGCTTGTGCCTTTATTTCCTTCCTAGTCAATATTATGCTATGTGAAGCGCTTGTTATCGATTGGGCGTCGAAGAGTTGTAGTTATATTGCAAATGTGGTGCAAGATGTTTTTCCCTGCATGTTCGAGCAGGCTATTATTGTCGCCTTGCAGAAGGATGTTCTTTTATTCCAGCTCAGTATCTTTATTTTCTATTATTTAAAGACTGTACACGGGTTGCTACGATGGCTATGCATTATTATCGCATAATGTTGGTGTAATGGTAAGGTGCTATTTATGTGTTGAGGCGGTGAATGGCTCGAAGAGAGGATTTCTCAGTGCATGATTAAGGGGTTCAACAATTAATTCCAGCGGAGGAAAGGCAATCAGACTATAGATGTCCAAGTTTGGTTGTTAAAGTAACAAGACTTGATATTTGAGAGCATGGTAGAATTTTCATTGTGATACGGTGTCGTCATCCTTGTTTCAACGCATTATGGTCCGCTGGTGTTACAGTGTTCTTGGATTTCACCTTCGGGGGCAAGGTGTTGTGAAATGGTGCATGAGGAGCGGTTGCCAAAGATAGCTGTGTGCAGCAGTTCAGAATCGAATTGGTATTTCTCATGTTGATGGCTCAAGAAAGATGATCTTCGAAGAGGCTTAGAGTCGGTAAAATTTTATTAGTTCAGGTGCTACAGTGATGCATTTTGATTTGATGCAACAATTGGGCAGCAAAGTATGAGGGAAGACATGACGGGAAGTGTTTCACGGTGGTTGAAGTACTAGTAGGTCAAGTAGGAGAAGTAGAGGTTGAGAAGTTGCTTAAAGGAGATGGCTTAACAGAAGTAAGAGTGGCAGATTAGCATATGGATTCTATGGTAGGGTAGTCGCGTGCCTTGAGAAAGTATAGAATGGTTTGGGAATCATGATGGAATGTGATTTGGCCTACGAACTTTATTTGGAGTAATGGTAATAGTACGAAGAAAGATTGCATATGGCATAAAGGAGTTTGTTTGAAATGAAGAGGGATGTGAAGATATGATTATCGTTTCAGGTGCAATATGACTTGAGTTCGGAAGGTATTGTTGAACTTTCAGTTGATGTCAATAAGGAAATTGCAGACTTATACAAATGGTGGGCGAGCATGAGCTCAGGAGAATCTACGGATTACGTGGTCATTGCACCTAGTGCAGCGTCGTTGGAAAATGTCGGTAAGGAATTCCACAGGTGGGTTATCTCCTCTTAGCAGTTAGCGGTGGCGTGATGTTGATAAATCTTCTGCGAGGAATATTACTTGCTACCGGTAAGAGGTCGAGTGTGTGACTGTGACTGGTGATTCAGAATGTTCATGAAAAGCTTAACAAAAGACTTCGAGAAGTTTGGCGGGTTAATGGTGCGAGTTCATGGTAATTGAGAAGGATAAATCCTTGCAGGTTCTAAGTTTATATAATTGTAGCTTAAAGATAAGTGGGGGAGCTTGCTATTGACAATTTGATTTCATGGTTATGTGTTAAATTTTAATTTTGGTCTGAGACATACTTGTGGATCAGTTATGACTTGCAGAGATGGAGATCGAGGATGACTCGAGTAAGAAAATTCCTGAATACGGGTTATATGGCACTTTATAAAAATATGAAAATCATGGAATGATTAAATTGTTATTTTGAAGAACGTAGTACGCACGAAGTATGAATTTAATTAGTGGTGTTAAGGCATGGTTACTTATTTGGGGGGGAGGGGGGTTGTGCTAATGGGACTTGTGCCTTTCGGCCCGTTTGGGCGATGCAATTTAGATTTGAGCAAAGTGGGTGACTCCCGAGAAAGTTCTAATGTGTTCGAGAATTATATATAGCAATTGAAAATATTTCTGGACTTGTGTATGGATAAAAACTGAGATTTGCATTTGAAGGTGCCGGGACTTGCGGTAATTTTATATGATTATGGATTCTACATTACAGTATAAGAAAGAAAGAGGGACAAATTTAAATTCACATAAGGTATTTTCAGAGTGAGTGTTACGGTGTTGGTATTTATGGGGTAATTATGATGTGGTGAGACTTTACAGATGTTTTGGTGACTTGCGTGGCTTGGTCGAGTTAGAGGGATTCAGTTCTGATAGCTTGGTTATGTGCAAATGGATTTCAAAGTGTTCTTAATGGTTTCTACCATGGGTTGAACCGAATATTTTCTACATGTGTAGGGAACGTGTTGTGTATTATGAATTCCTCCCGGAAGGAAGCAAGATGAAGGTTACTAAATGATCGGGTATGTAATTTGTTGGTTACCCAAAGTTGATAATGAGATTCTCGTGCTTGTCACATGATGGAATGATAGATGTGGTGTGTGGCGCGGGATTAAGATTTACATGTACAAGGTGGCAGTTCATTCCATAAGGGAAGGCCACAAATTCTGGGCAGAATGGTCAGTTCCAGATATTTAGATGAATGTTCTAACTGCTCGGTAATCTTTGAGAAGGGCGCGCATTTCAGAAGTCACATTACGTTTTGACTTACAGATTTTCATCGTATTGCGGTACTCAACTGGTTGATAAACTATTGATATTCAAATTATTGTTATGTGGCACGGAAGAATTATGAAAATATTCCTCGTGGGATGATCGTGCATGAAACATGTGTTAGTCATTCGAGTGCTGGAGTTGGGATCAGTTACGGTGATTAATGTGTTTTATGAATTTGGAGACTGAGAGTTCTCAGAAGCATATTGTTTCAAGGTTGCGGCCTGTTTGAGGTGAGTGTTTTATTTAAACTCAGTGTGGGCTATGAGTGTGCATATATGCGAGGTTTGAGCCCATATGCGAGTGATGTTAATGTGAGCTCTAGGAGAGATGGTTACCGTTATTAGATTCGTGTGTCTTGGTTCTACTACATATGATGAGCTCATAGCATTGCGGTTGTGGTGGTGCTTGTTGAACTTGCAAAAATGGTTCTCTTGTTTGAGACATTTTCCATTTTTGGTACACGGATTGTGCAGTTGTGGCTGGAGTTATATTGGTATGGAATGTCTGTGAAATAATTGTGTTTGATAATATAAGGTCATTGGACCTAGAATGGGTACTATCAGGTTTGATTACATCATGTTGGAAGAATAATTTAGAATTCAGCTTAAACAATTGGCTATAATACCTATTGAATGAGGGAAAGATTCGTGACCTGCAGATCTGGTGAGTGGTTGTGAGTTCCTGTATGTTTCTTTCATTACTGGCAGTGTTTGAAGGTTTTGGAATGAGGTTATGTGGAATGTGGGGTTTAATACTAGTACTTGATTGGTTTGGAGTAGTTACTGTGATCGGGAATGGTACTGCGAGTATGCGAGATGTGAAGTATGTTATGTAATTATATATGGGGTTATTGTTATGGCTTGATACAGTTTGTTCAACTTATACAATGTGTAGATGTGAGATTCGGGTCTTGAAAACAAATTCTGAATGCTGGAAATTTAATCCCAAGGTTTATCGGCTAAGGTTGAATTAATGACTTTCAGTTATGTTGTGTTGTCAGGCCTACATAGAATAGAGTGACGTGGGATCACCCCGGGTATGTGCATGATAAGGTGGAACAGTGATTTAAAGGCTTAGAAACAACTCTCGGCACGTTCGAGGACGAATGTATGTTTAAGTTGGGGAGAATGTAATGACTCGGCCGGTCGTTCTATGTATTACAACTTTGTTCCCCCATTTACAGCTCAATTTACACTTTAAAATTGTTACATGACTTGTCGGGGTAATTGGTTCGGGTTCGGTGAGGTTTTGAAATGAATTGAGACACTTAGTCTCCAAGATGAAACTTAAGTTGAAAAGGTTGATCGGATGTTTGCTTATGTGTAAACGACCCCGAAATAAAATTTTGATGATTCCAATAGCTCCGTATGGTTATTTGGACTTAGGAGCGTGTCCGGAAAATTATTTAAAAGTTTGTAGTTAAATTAGGCTTGAAATGACGAAAGTAGGAAATCTAAGTTAGGAAGTTTGACCGAGGAGGAGTTGACTTTTTTATATCGGGGCCGGAATGCGATTATAAAAATTAAAATAGGCCCGTTATGTCATATATGACTTGTGTGCAAAATTTGAGCTCAATCGGACTTGATTTGATAGGTTTCGGCATTGAATGTAGAAGTTGGAATTTTTTTGTTTCATTAGGCTTGAATTGGGGTGCGATTCATGGTTTTAGTGTTGTTTGATGTGATTTAAGGCCTCGACTAAGTCCGTAATATGTTTTGAGACTTATTGGTAAGTTCGAACGGGGTCCCGAGGGGCTCGGGTGAGTTTCGGAGTGGTTTCGAACCATTTCTAGGCCATTTTTAACAGCTGGTTTATTTTTTGCTACAGCAGTGTGCATCGCAGAAATTTCTGCTGCACATGATTGACTTTGGAAGCTTATATCTCGTAATCTATAAGGAATTTGGCGATGATCCAAAAGTGAAAGTTTTATCCCTTTATATCTAGTTTGTAGAAATTTAAACTGTTTAGCAGTTGGAGTTTGGTACAAAAGGTTATGGTTGATACACTACAGGATGTCGGGGAAGAGTTTTTGGAAGAGTTTGGTATTTTGAGCATAAACATGTAATGATCCTGTCACGACCCAAAATCTCACCCGTCGTGATGGCGCCTATCTCAATACTAGGCAAGCCGAAAATCTCAATAAACCATAATTTCTCTCAAGTTTGAAAACAAAATAATTAAATTCAGCGGAAGAAATCTCAAAATTTCAAATATATCACTCCCAAAATCCGGTGTCACTTGGTACATGAGCATCTAATCTAAATACAAATATGAAAAATACGGTCTATAATAGTTTGAGACCAAATACAATAAGCAAGGAGATAGAGAAGGAGAGACAAGGTCTGCGGAACACGGCAGCTACCTCAAAATCTCCTGAAAATCAACTGCGCGAAAGGATCAACACCTGCTATGTTCGGGAACACCTGGATCTGCACACGAAGTGCAGGGTGTAGTATAAGTATAACCAACTCAGCAAATAACAATAATAAATAAGGAACTGAAGATAGTAACGAGCTAGTTATGGTTCATTTCCAATAATTCCAGCAAAGAATAGACATGCTATCAAATCTGACAGTTTAATGTCAAATCAATTTTTATACAGTTCCTGTTCATGTAATCCGTATAAAAAAATCTTTCAGAGATTTCACCACAATGACAAATAGCAATTAAGTGCAACAACAAATGGAAATCAAGTACAACCTCTGAGGACAACAATCACTCACTGGGATCCCAGCCCTCATCACTCACTCTCCATGGGTACCCGCGCTCACTGGGGGTGTACAGACTCCGGAGGGGCTCCTATAGCCCAAGTGCTATAATCTGCACGGACAACTCACGTGCTGCACGGACAACTCACGTGCCATAATATAAATATTTGGTTCCGCACGGCCAACTTACGTGCTGCACGGCCAACTCACGTGCTACAGTTTAATATAAGGATCCGCACGGCCAACTCACGTGTTGCACAACCAACTCACGTGCTATAGTATAATATAAGGATCTGCACAGCCAACTCATGTGCTATAGTATCAATATCTCACAATCAGGCCCTCGGCCTCACTCAGTCATAAATCTCTCCAGTCTCTCGGGCTCTTAATAATCATGAAATCAGCCCAAACAACAATGATATGATGTATCAATAATAATAACAGAGACAGAGATAAAATATGCAAGTAAAAACTGAGACTGAGTACATATAGAATTTAGCAGGCAATTCAACAAGTACGCGACCTCTGTAGGTCCCAACAGTACTATCACATAGCCTAAGCATGATTTCTAACATGATTTACAGTCAAATTTTATCAACACATAGAGAGCATATAGCTAACAACAAATTATTCAACTTTACAATTTCCCGGGACGGACCAAGTCACAAACCCTTCGGTGCACACCCACACGTCCGTCACCTAGCATGCGCGTCACCTCCAAAATAATCACATGATACCAAAATCCGGGGTTTCATACCCTTAAGACCAGATTTAAAACTGTTACTTACCTCAGTGTGTGAAATTCTTTATCTGCTATGCCCTTGCCTTGCAAATCGGCCTCTGAATGTCTCGAATCTAGTCACAATTAATTCATTTTGGTCAATAAAATTGATTGGAATTAATTTCATAAGAAAATGCTAATTTTCCATAAAAATCTAAAATTTTAGCTCAAATATCGCCCGTGGGGCCCACACCTCGGAACCCGACAAAAATTACAAAATTCGAACACCCATTCCGATATGAGTTCAACCATACCCATTTTATCAAATTCCGATAACAACTCGACCTCCAAATCTTAAATTTTTGTTTTTGGAAGATTTTGCAAAAATCTTGATTTCTTCCATTTAAATCCGAAATAAATGATGAATATAACCATAGAATCATTAAGTATAATCACTTTCGGATGTAGAACACTTACCCAATCCATATGGTGAAAATCGCCTCAAAAATCCCTTCAATCCGAGCTCCATAGCTCCAAATATGTTAAAAATGGCTGAAACTTCGAAATATAGCTACTGCCCAAGTATTTACTCTTCGCGATCGCGAAACACAAAAATTTTCAGCCCCAAAATTGCTCTTCGCAATCGCAGAAAACCAATCGCGATCGCGAAGAATAAACTCCCCAACATCTTCTAGACAGCCTCCAGTATAATGGTCATAACCTATTGTACAAAATGCCAAATTGCAAATGGTTTAACTTTCTAAAAACTAGATACCAAGATCTATAACTTTCATTTGTTTCTCATCTCCCAATTCTTTATAGAGTTCGAGATATAAGCTTCCAAAGTCAGCCATATGCAACAGAGATTTCCAAAATCTTCCTAGATAGCTTTTAGTTTATCTACCATAACCTTTTGTACACAACTCCAAATGACTATTGGTTTACATTTTGGAATACTAGACATCAAGGGCTACAACTTTCATTTTTTGGATCATCTCCAAATTCCTTATAGATTGTGAGATATAAGTTTCCAAAGTCGGGTCAGTGCAACAGGATTTTCCTCTACGCGATCGCGAAAAGGCTTCCGCGATCGCGATTCACAGTGCCCAAACAGCAAAATTGCTCTTCGCGATCGCGACCATTTGTCCGCGATCATGATGCATACCTCTGTGGCCAAAAACCAGCAACTAAGAATGGCCTAGAAATTGTCCGAAATTACCCCGAAACTCACCCGAGCCCCTCGGGACCTCAACCAAATATACTAACAAGTCCTAAAACATCATACGAACTTAGTTGAACCCTCGAATCACATCAAACAATACTAAAATTACGAATCATGCCCCAATTCAAGCCTAATGAACTTTGAACTTTCAAATTCTATATCTTGTGCCAAAATACATTAAATCAATCCAGAATGACTTCACATTTTGCACACAAGTCATAAATGACATAACAAAGCTATTTCAATTTCCAAAATCGGATTCCGACATCGATATCAAAAATTCAACCCCCCGGTCAAACTTCTCAAAATTTAACTTTCGGTATTTCAAGCCTAATTCCACTACGGACCTCCAAATAATTTTCCGGACACAATCCTAAGTCCAAAATCATCATACAGAGCTATTGGAATCATCAGAATTAAATTCCGAGGTTGTTTACACATAAGTCAATATCCGATCAACTATTTCAACTTAAGCTTCCAAGATAACTCTGAAATACCTTAAAACCAAAACCAACAATTCACACAAGTCATAATACCTCGTAGGAAATTATTCAAGACTTCAAATAGTTGAAAGGAGTGTAAATGCTCAAAACGATCGGTCAGGTCGTTACAGATCCAAAGGTCCATTTTTAGTTCTAGAGATTGAAATTCGATTTCGAGACTTTCGGGAGTTTGTTAATAAATTATAGGAATGATCTGGAATGTTTGGTCTAATTTCATTAAGTTATAATTGGGTAATTAGCGCGAAATATGAGTTAATTATTTAACGAGCAAAATTGGTACCGCATTTAGAAAATGATCTCCGAATTGAGTTTCGACTTAACAACTAGGTTCGTATTATTATTTGTGACTCATATGAACAAGAATCGTCGAATTCCGAGTTCATATGATGGAGTTAGAGCTTTTTTAGTGAATAAATAAATTATTGGTGCAGGTTCTAGTGTGAACCTGTACTGACGGGAAATGAACTTTTAGTGACGGGAAATAGACTTTTAACGACTAGATTAGTGTTTTTATTGAGCAGTTTTGTTTTTATAGCTCATTTCAACATTTTTGGGTGAAAGAACACGGGTTGAGGCGATGTTTGAGCGAGAATTCACGGGAAAACTTGAGATAAGTCCCTTGTGATCATTGTTAGTCAATAATATTGAATTATCATTGAGTATTTTGGCTAGATTACATGTTTTTGAGACGAAATTTAGGGATTTGGGGTCTCAGGATTTGAAAATAAGATTTGAGATTTGGAGGTTGAGTTAATGTCGGAATTTGGTAAATTTGGTATGGTTGGACTCGTGGTTGAATGGGCGCTCATATTTCGTAACTTTTGTCGGGTTCCGAGGCAAGGGTCCCATGGGCGATTTTTGAGTTAAATTTTGGATTTTGTTGGTAAATTAGTATTTTCACATGGAATTAATTTCAATAATTTGTATTGACTGAATTGAATTAATTGTAACTAGATACGAGGCTTTCAGAGGCCAATTCGTGAGGCAAGGCATAGCAGAGTAAAGAGTTACACGGTTTGAGGTAAGTAACAGCTCTAAAATTTCTTCTGAGGGTATGAAACCCCGGATTATGTGTTATGTGACCTGTTTTAAGGTGACGCACATGCTAGGTGACATGCGTGTGGGCATGCACCGTAGGAATTGTGACTTGGTCAAATTCCATGGAACTGTGTAGTTGAATAATCTGTTATTATCTATACATTCTCCACGTAGTAGAGAAATTGAACCACAAATCATGTTTAGATTATGTGTTGGCACTGTAGGGACACACAGAGATCGTGTACATGTTGAATTATCTACTAAATTGTTGTTTTGTACTCAGTCACAGTTTACTTGTTTATTTTATCTCAGTCTCCATTGTTCCTTGTTGATACATTATATCATTTTTGTTGAGGCTGATTTTCATGATTTCTCAGAGCCTGAGAAACTAGAGAGATATATGACTGAGTGGGGGCGAGGGTCTGTTATGAGATATTGATACTATAGCACGTGAGTTGTCTGTGCGTATCCAGATATTATACTATAGCACATGAGTTATCCGTGCAACACGTGAGTTATCCATGTGCTTGGGCTGAAGGAGCCCCTCCGGAGTCTGTACACCCCCCCCTCCCCCCAGTGAGTGCAGGTACCTACTGAGTGCGAGTGACGAGTGCTGAGCGAGTTAGAGGATTAAATGAATGTTGCTCTGAGAGGATGCATTGATTTCATTATTGTTGTACTACAGTTGTCATATATCATTGTTTTGGAAATTTATGAGAGATATTATCTTCTATTTCAGTTGAACTTGACATGAAATTACTGTGTTTGCCTTAAATGTCGAACTTGAAAGAATGCCTACTTTCTTATGTTGGGAATTACACCATGCACCTCATGTGCAGATCCAGGTGCTTCCGGATACGACGACTGTTAGATCTCAGAGTATTACCAGCTGGAGACTATCAAGGTAGCTGCTTGGCATCTGCTGACCTTGACTCTCTTCCTTTCAGTTATTGTAATGTTCTATATTTTCAGATAATTTTTATTAGTCAGACTTTGTTATCATTTATATGCTCATGTACTCAGTGACACCGAATTTTGGGAATGTATTTTATGTCAGTAGTTTGTGAGATTTTCTATGGAATTCAAATATTATGTTTTCAAACTTAGAAGAAATTGTGGTTTATTGAGGTTGTCGGCTTGCCTAGTATTGATATAGGCGCCATCACGACAGGTTAGGATTTTGGGTCATGATAGCCCGTCATCTGCTCAATTTGCTTCATCACCAGCTGGATCGCATCCATCTAGATTTCAGCCAGTCGAATCGCAGCAGTGGTCTGGATCACAGCAGGGGTCTAGATTGGGGTGTGGATTGCAACCATCTTCATTAGCGACCCCATCTCCCTCTCCACGAAGTTTGTCTCCTAGAATTTCTAGACTCCGCCTTCGGGATAGTAGCGTTGAGCCAGATGCCTCCCTTTCTATGCACGCTTCAGATTCATCGGAGGAAGATGATCCAGAGGAAGTGTGGTATGATCGTTATCATTTGATGATCATCAGGCCTGGGGACAATGGGTAAGATTTATTTATTACTTCTTTGTTTTTACTGAATTAAAATAGCTAGTCTTGTTTATTTAATGTAATTGCTATGTTGCAGGTTCACACCTAATCATCGGACTACAAATATAATCACTGAAGTTCTTGGTCAATTGTATGATGCACCCTATGCGATTTGGAGTGACTTTTCACCGGATCTCGTGGGGCAAATTTTCAACCAATTTCAGGTTTTAATATAATTTTTATCTATTTAAGTATTATATTAATAATATTTTCATCTAATGTTACACACTTCATTTGCAGAGTAAGTGTGCCTAGGAGGACCGGCATAACGGTGCCGTTCTTACAAATTTTGAGTTCAAATGCCATAAGAGACTATCTGATTCCCTCTATTCTGCTCGTAAGAAGAGCAAGAAGCCTTCATGGGTTCTACCGCACAAATGGGAGAATATGTTGAGGCAATGGACCACTAAGAAGTTCGAGAAGAAGAGTGAACAAGGAAAGAAGGCCCAAACATCTGAAAAGGGTGGCTATTTCCACTGTGTGGGTGCAAGGAGCTTGAGGACTGCGAGGAGACTACTGGTAATTCCTTAAAAATTTTAATTCTATTTTTATCAAACTATATTTATATATTTTAATTTAGTTAACATGTTTTATTATATTTGTAAGAAAAAAAATATGGGAGGAAGATGACTCATGATGAGTTCTTCATGGAGACTCACATCCGGAAGAAGAAGGCACCGACATATCCAACTAGATGGATCAAGGACCAGGCGGAGACTATATATGTAAGTTTCATAACTACTATAACTTGAAATTAATGTTTATAATATTATATAGTTAATAATTTTTTATCTTCTAAATAAAGGGTCGCTACAAGATTAGTGTGGAGGAGTACACTTAGAGCTTGCCACCGAATGAGCAAGGCGAGCGACCACCCGTTTTAGACGAAGAAGCGCAAAAGATATGGTTGGATGTTGTTGGTGATCCTAAAAAGGGGATAACATACGGCCTTCCGTAGAGATCATTTTGGCTCTACAGGGCTGGATTGCAAGGTATGGGGGCTTCTGCCCAAGGCGAGGCAATTGATAGGTCGACTATCTCGTCTATGGAGAAGAAGATCGCAAAGCTGACAGCGGAGCTTGAAGAGACAAAGGCTAGAGAAAAAAAGAGAGATAAAGTTCAGCTAGAAAAGATGGACCAACAATTTAATCTCATTCAAGGTCAGTTGGCCAATCTTCTTGCTCGTGGTACATTTCCCATTCCCCGGTCTCGTGAGCCTTCCTCATATACTAATCCTTCTCGTCGTGATCCTTCGAACCATGCCGACGATGAAGTTTCTAGCAGTGAAGATGGAGATGATGCAATACAAAATACTCATTGAATGGTGTGTATGTTAAACAAAGTCTTGAACTTATGAATATTTAGTTGGAATAGTTTTGAATGATGATTGTATTGTTGATATAACTTTGTTATTAAACATTTGTATTGTTGTTGTGGTTGTTATTAGCGTTGTTGTGGTTGTTATTAGCGTTGTTGTTGTAGTTGTTGTTAGTTAATTATTGTTGTTGTTGGTTAATTGTGATTGATGGCACCAATGTAATGCTGCCATTATAGGATGGTTATTGGTTGTAATTGGCAGGTGGTGTAGCTTAAAAACAAGCATATTCTGCCTGGTTTTTACTCAGAAAACCGACCGATTTCGGTCGGAATTCTCATATTAAAACCCAAAAATTCATCATTTCTGACCGACTTCGGTCGATAATTTCATTGTGAAAATAACATTTTTTTAATTTATTTTTTAATTATTCCGACTGATTTCAGTCGGTCTGTTAAATTTTAAAAAAAAATACAAAATTATCATATAATTATATTTCCGATCGAAACCGGTCGCTATTTTGAAAAATAAATAAAATAATAATTTAAATAATACCGACCGATTTTGGTCGATATATTTATTTTTCCAACAAAAGTTATCAGTTAAAGTGGTCAACCAAAGGTTGAATTAACCGACTGACTTCGGTCGGAAAATTGCGACCATCTTCGGTCGCCGCAACTTAGCGACCACTATTGTTATGACGAATTAAAATCGGTCGAAATTGGTCGATTTTTTTATATTTTCGATCGATTTCGGTCGGTTTTCGTGAACGATTTTTGGCAGTTTTCTAGTAGTGAAAATACGTATTTTGAAGAAGCTTTTTAGAAGTTGAAAAAGTAGCTTTTATTTTTATAATCTTAGCCAAATATAAATTGTTAGTCAAATATTATCAAAATATTTCTTAAATTGATTACTTAAACATAAATGGCTACTCTTTAAAAGTACTTTTACTAAAAGCACTAAATGTGGACTTAATGTAACCGAGTTTATCTTTGGAAGTTAGAAAGTTGATCTACCATTAGTGAATACAAACACATTTCACTTTTAAGCGTCCAATTGCATCCGATTGGATATTAGTAGGATTCGTTAAATATGTCACAAATTTCACCATTTTAGTTTATCTAAATAAGGAGGAGGAGAATTTCATTTTAAAAGAGTAATATTAAGCGGAAAGTAGAACAGGTGAACAAATAAGCTATCAGAGGATATAAAGTGAAGAAGTTTGGTGTGGGGAGAGGGATTGAATTTCCATTCTAACATCTTCATTTTACATCATTTAAGGTGCAGGGTTCAAATTTATAGTCTTTCCTTTCTCCTTGACTTCCTGTTCATGGCTTTACATCTTTAAATGGATTGGAAAAAAAATTAAAATAAGAGGGTGAGGAACCAGCAAGAAGTGGGGAAGGGGTTTCGTGACATACCAAGAATTTGGTCAACTTTATCCAAACCAAAGTGCTAACGGATAATCGTCGGTGACGCATCTAGTCCTCCCGTAATGGTTTATCTGAACTCAATATTTTTGGACATATAATATATGTAAAAAGACATTAAATAGTCAATTAATGTATTAGAATTAAAACCATAATTTTTAATATTATGATGTTAATGCTTAAAATTCTAAAGGTCGAACTCATTACAATAAAATCTTGGATCCGCATCCAATAATCATACTCGAGAGATCACTAGTGCTCAACATGTTGACGGACTCCGATTAGCCTGAAACTTATTGGGTCCATCGGAACTGGCCTTATGAACAATACTCTTCATGATTAACATTATTTTTTGGCATTTCGGGATCATAAAATTAATAATTTTATCTATTTTTTTGTGTGTTTATATACATAATAATTTTAATGATTTGATTGAGATCGACTAATTAACTAAACTATTAATTGAAACGGGAAAAAAACGAGGTATCCTCATGATTGCAATGTTATTCTTTTCTTGGGGTTTAGAAGAAGAAGAATCTTAGAATAGTAGCTGCACCATTAGGTTCCTCTAGGAAAAAACTATTCCACTTGATGTTGTATGCTCTCCTCAACCTCTCAAATATCTCCAATAATAATGGTGTTTGCTTTTCCCTATTCATTGACTACTAATCTTCCTCACATTTCGGTCCCTATACAGAGCTCCACTATGGATGAATTATATCAACTCTCTTAATATGTATTGAATCTTATAATTTTTAATCGTTTTGTAAAGTAGTATAAACTATGAGTTACTACGTACAAATGAAATCTTAAATGCATATAAGGCTCTCAGTATTCCCTTTATATATCCATCCTTTACGTAAGTGAATATTTTAACTTTTAGGAAATATAGGAAAAATACCTTTCGAGACATTTAAAAGTGTCGCACATGTACTTTTTTGGTGTCGTGTTCGTTTAGTGACATTTTTCTTTATATCTCCGAGTACTTTAATTTGATGCAGGCTTTTCCAATTCTCGGTGCTGCAAAAGATGGGCAAACTGATATATTTTCAGGCTGAATTTTTTTGTGTAGATAATAAAAATTTCGAAGAATAAACTTGAAGAGTAATTACCTAGATGAGAAATATTTACCCAAAAAATAATTAGACGAGAAAAGTTATTTAACACGATATTGATCTAAAAGAAAATGATTGTGCTGGTGCCTCTCAAATACATATAAATTTTGGGTATCCAATTCTTTTACTAACATACTTTTGGACAAAGGGAGGTAGCAAAGCAAGCTAATTATTTTGGCAAAAAAAAAATAGAGAAATAGAGTCGCTAGGGGAAAAAAAGAAGAACTGAATAGAAGAATTGCAGTCTTTTACTTGAAACGAGAAAAGGAAAACGAACCTCAAAAGTAGTAAGTTTATTTTAGTATTACAAGCTTTCTCTTGAATACACTAAAATAAAAATAATGAAAAACAAAAGAGCAAAAGGCAAAAAAGAAAAGGAAGCACAATAAAATAACCTAAATACCTTGTGGTTTGATTAGGAGCGACGTTAATTATTCAGAATTAAGCATGAAGCATCGGATCTCCTACTTAATATAAAACTTAATTAAACCTTGTGATTCATGAGACTCGGATTTGACCACTGACCTGTCCATCCACAGAAGCATCTTGTTAAGTGAACTGTTTATATATTTTAATTTACAGAAAAGCATTTCTCACCTTTTAATTTGCTCTGTGACACTTAGCTTTATATGATTTCTTCAGACTTATAACTAAATTGTAATTGTTAGATGTTAGTACTCTGTATTCAAAATCAGAAAAATCAAAAAACATTAGTTTATAGAAAATTAAAACAGAAAAATTCTGAGTTCACAAGTTTCTTGTGTGTCCTTAAGGAATTTATGCTTACGTTTTACTTTGAAATCAATGCAAAATGCAGAAGAGAGAGGGGAGAGTTTATCAGATCCTGTAATTTGGTCCAAAAAATTACAGAATTAAAATAAATTTGGTCCAAAAAATTATTAATCAATCATATCAATTATCCAAATCCAAGCCAAGCGACGATTTGGGCACGAGGCTTGCTCTCTTTTCAACTCTTTTAGAGCTAGAAAAAGTGCTTCCATATATAAGCACAAGAATTTTCCTCTTCCTATCTAACGAGGGACAAAGTTACTTTGTAAAAGGAACTAATTCAAAAATTCATTTCCCTCCATTTCTTTTCCCATTATTTTTAGGTCACACCTCTTTTGTTTTAATTAATAAAACCCAACATTAGATTCTAATCGAATTTTGCACATATAAGTCTCACACTCCAAGAACGAGAGTGGAACGTTGTTTTTACACTTAATTTTCCTCCAAAATCATCATAGTTCGAACAAAATGACGTTTGGACAGCTCAATGTAATTGGACATTGTTGAGATCATTTGCAGAGGCTTTAATTGTTAATGTGATTTGGGAACACTTGTTTAGTATTTCTGGTTAGGTAATTTTGATGTTATGAATGAGAAATATATCTTATTTGTACTTCAGCTATAAAACTTCATCCGATGAGTTCATTCGATGTAAATTTTATTTCTGATTTGTTGAATCATAGAGGTGACTGTAGCATTATTCTTGATTTCTTGTTCTACGGTTATAACATTTTCCATTTGCTGGTGGCCATGACTAATTAGCTGTTGTTCACGTTGGACGAAACAATTGTCTTTCTGTGTTAGCTTTTGGATCAAGATGTGTTCGCCCTCAGCTAATTTTGTCTATACAACTAGTCGAAAAGGTTCGGTTCTTGATGAGCTATCCTAGCTAAAAAGCTCATAAAAGACCAATGTCTAACATAACTAAGTTCTTTAGTGCTTAAGAAAAAGGGAAAAGATATTATGAGTTTCTTAATGATCTCGAAACAAAAAAAAGTAAAACTAATTTGCGACATGGTGACAAGACAAATCCAAAATATAAATTTAAATAGTTTAACTTTAAGATTCTTACCATTAAATCCATTACAAATTTAAATGCATATTACAGATGGAGTACTAAACGCTCTGAAAATAAAGTCTCATATTAGTGGTTAAGAGGAAACATTAGCGTCATTAGGCAAAAGGAAGGGGAAAAAGGGAATAAAATGAAGATAAAATTACTCTCTTTGTCAGTTGGAACAATAATGCTACTAAAATTGGCCCATATTTTACCTTCTTAACTAGTTTGACGCACTTTATATATTACTTGAAAATATTTTTTCATTCCTCAGCCAAACATGAAAGACCTACTTCTAATTTGTTTTTCTTTTTTCTTCTTCTCCTTCATTGTGGAAGATCCTCTCTAAATAAATGCTTGCTATAATCTTGTTTGTCATCGAGTTATAGTATATTTTATGGATTTCAATTTTTAAGGTTAGATTAGGGGTACTTATCGGGCGGATCAGGCAGATAATTACGCTTAACAGTTCGGCTTAATAGTTATCGGATTATAAATGTAGTAATCTGCTAGCCATCCAATAAGATAACGGGCAGATTAATATCGGGCGGCTTATCGGCTAAACCAAATAAAAATTTTTTGAACAATCGTTCAATCAATACCAAACAGTTTCTAATCAATACCAATTTTTTAATACCATATAAGATATGACCAAACAGTATTTTTTAATTAAAGAGTCTTCAAGACTACTTATACTGTCATACACGTATTAACTAAATTTTTAATACTATCAAGACTACTCATACATGTGAGCACCTAATTTTTGACTATATCTGAATTTTTATCACCTTCTACTATGTAAATATTTTCAGAAATTTAATATATACATTTTTAGCTTTATATATATATATATATATATGGTAAAAATTAACAATAATTTAAAAGGTCAATTATTAATATTAGTATTATTTTTATTTTTATCTTTATTTTTAAATAAAATGAATTACAAAACCAAAAATAAATAAAAATTAATTATTATTATTTTATTTTTTTAAAATTGCGGATAGAAATTAAAAAAATAGTAAAAGTAGAAATATAAAATTAAAAAGTAAAAGTAAAAGTAAAAGTAGGTAAAATTTGTTTACTAAAAAAAAAAAAAGTGAAAAATTAAAAAAATAAAAAGTAAAATAAAGTTGAAATTAAAAAATAAAAGTAAGGGTATCTGATTTTTTTTAATAAAAGTAAAAGTAAGTGGAAATTTAAAAAAAAGAGTAAAATAAGTAGGAAATAAAAAAAGAAAAGTATAAAAGTGGGAATTTAAATATAATAAAAGTAAGAAATTAAAAAATAAAAGTAAAGGAAAGTGGGGAATTATTTTTTTTAAAATTAATAAAAAATGGAAAGTAAAAATTCTTTTTAATTAAAAAATAAAAAAATAAAAAATAAAAAAAATCTGAAAATTCTTTTTTCTATAAATCGAAGAAAAATGTGAGGAAAAAAGGGGGGGGGGGGGGGGAGAGAAAAAAAAAAGGAAGGAGAGAATTGAGAGAAATTTATTTTCTTCTTTTAGGATAAGGAAATTTCTACTTGTGTCATTTTTTTCGTCCTTCTTTTGAAAAAACCAGCAGCTGCACCACCCAAAAACAACATTTAAACCTCCATAGAAAAGACCTTTTAATACTATAAACTACCATCCAAACCCAGTCGAAATAGTGAGGTTTTTAGTTGAGGTCGTCAGCGAGTTTCGATGCTCCGTTTAAGGTCTTGCGTGCGATCTGAATGAGTTTAAGATTCAAAGTTGTAAAACTATAAAGTTTCAGATTCAACTTTTGAGGTCCACTTCTTATCTTGTTTTGATTAATGATATGAGTTGCTTCTTTTTCTTTTGGTGTTCTTTGGTGTTCATTTATATCTTGAATGAATGAAATTATTCTCTCATAAACATGCCAATTTTTGAGCTTCCTCTTTGTATATTTATTTTAGTTCATTAGTATGTTCTCTTTAAAAGGGTTCATCCATGAATGGTTTAATGAAATTTGTTAATTGATAAGTGAGTTGTGATTGTTTATAAAAAAAAAAAAATTCTTATTGAAATGGAAGCTCAAGCAATGTTATGTCTCTATTTGGTTATTTAGTCATTCATGTGTTAATAAATGAGTTTTAGTAGTTCCATCTTTATTTTTTTTAATTTAAACTGTCAATTGTCTAAAGTATAGAGTTAAGTTATTAAACAAGTTTAACAAGAATTATGTCACTGGTGAAGATCCAATGTTTGGGCCTAGATACATGGGTTGTTGAAGGAAGTGGAATTGTGAGGTTACTATAAGCTAATGAAGAAAGTTATTTTATTTTTGGGCCGAAACTTGAAATTTTTTAGGCCCATTAATCTCATACAATGGCCCCCTTTTGTAGTTCTTGAATAATTAATTTAATCTATTTCATGCTTTTCTACAATGACATACTCTTATGGCTTTACAAATCTCAAATTAGTTTAAGACAAATAATTCATAAATTTCGTAGCTTGCTTTAGGTGCGATTAATAAACTATCGTGGCCATGGGTACGGTTCCCGTGGCATGGTCACGATACGTAAATCCCAATTCGAGTGCGCGTTTCACGCGACTTGACCATAACTTCAAATAATAATAATAATAAACATGTTGTAAATCGCGGGTGCGTTTCACGTGACGCGGTTTGCAATGTGTACCAAATGACAAGTGTATGACATCGTAACTTGTTCGAGAAATAACTCCATAAATACTAAAAATCGATTTAAATATATACTTAAAAGCGGTCAAAGGTAAAATGCACAATAGGTTTAAAACAGGTAATAAATCAGATAATTAAAAAGTAAAAAAAAATAATTTAAAAAATCAGATAATTAGGCCAAGTATTAATTGTTAAGCGACTGTGCTAAAACCACGGAATTCGAGAGTGCCTCATACCTTTTTCGGGTTAACATAATTTCTTACCCGGTCTTTTGTGTTCACGGACCATAAATAGAGTCAATTTTCTTGATTTGGGATTGTAAAATAAATCGGTGACTTGGGATACCATAAATTATTCCAAGTGGCGACTCTGAATAAATAAATAATCTCATTTCGAATAATGTCACTTAAATTGGAAAAACTCCTTATCCCATATCCCCTCGGGAAAAAGGAGGTGTGACAATACAGACATACACGTATTAATCATTGGGATTTTGATTTTTCGATTTCTCAGTTTTCAGTTCAAGAGAGAGACGAGACTAACGACATCTCTGCCTCCGGTGGCTGCAGACAATTAAGAATTAGAAAATAGAAATTAGGGATTTAGCCATTTAGGATTTCAATAGTAATTTATATACATAGGGGTAAAAGTATAAATATAAAAGTTCTTAACGGGTTAACAGTTTACCCGATAAGAAAATTGAATAATTCGCCCCAAATCGTTAAGCCGTTAATTATAAAATTTCAATCCGCTCACCATTCATTACCCCGATAATCCGATACTTATAAGCCAATAAGCTATCGATTTAGTTCGGTTAACGGTTTCGGTTCGATTTTGAACAGCCCTAGGTTACATGGACGGAGTATCATTTTTTGTGATAATCCTGGTCGTGATGTTGAAATTTAAATAATACACATTGTGAAATCTGCAACTTTATCCACATAACCTGAAATTAGTGGAAATTGAGTTAGACAATGATGGGGTCTCCTTCAATAAAGTTAAGCAGAATTACTGTTTGTTTAGACCCTAAAACACATGAAACACGACTCATTGATATTGGATTAGGATACACGATTGGAAATATCAAGAGCGGTTTTAAACTTAATTTTGAAGAAAATTGGAGTAGATATAAGATAAATTTCAGATTTGGGATTTTTGAGTTTGTTAGTTGTTCGAATTGGGTGTTGTTCCAATTGATTAAAAAATATCAAAAGGAGTTTAAAACTTAACTTTGAAGTGAATTGGAGTAGATTTGAGATAAATTTCAGATCTGAAATTTTGAGTTTGTTAGTTGTTTAGATTGGGTATTGTTCCAATTTATTGAAAACATCAAAAAAAAGTTCAAAATGTAAAGTGATTTAGAGTAAATTTGAGCGAGATTTGAATTAAATTTAAGAAGATGCTCAAGGAAGAAGATGATGTTAGTTTATGTATAATGATGTATAACATGTATAATAGTATATATAGGTATATAAACACCTTTTATATACTATTATACATTTTTATACACCTATGTACACAATGTACCTGTCTTGTATAGCAGTGCAATTCTTTTTCAAAATCTCTCCATTAAATGACTTTAATTTTGTAAAAAACTCCTTTAGACTATTTCAACAAGTCTAAATAATACCCATTCCAAATTTCTCGCAAAATTAGATTTGAAACTTAAACCCACTTATTTAAGCTTGTTCAACAATGATAGATTACCTTAAAAATCTAATTTTCACCGTCCAAATAGATTTGGTTTGTTAAACTAATGTTTGAACACAATTACTGATTTGGAGATTGGGTTAGAAGCTTGAGCTTCTTATAAAAAAATTGAACGGCAATTTTGAGAACCTAATTAAAGTTGGATGTTGAATCTTGGCGTGTTGTCTTTGGGCTACAACTTTGCAATATTGTATATACGCTACCTGGTTGCAATATATGTGTATGAGTAGGGGCAGATTTGCATAGGGTGAAGCGGTATCATGTGACACTGGTTCGTCGAAAAATTTAACCAAAAAAATGATAGGTGAACAATAAAAGGTATAAAAATTGATTGATGACACCATTTGTTGTGCACATTTTTTTGGTGCAACGGGAAAGATGCTACAGTTTATCAGGGAGGTGACAGGATCGATTCTCCCAATTGAGTAAATGTATTTCCTTTTTTTTTCCTTCTAACAAAATATTCAATATATCAATCTTGCTAGTACTACCGTCTCTACTTGCTTACGAAGGTTTTAGCTTTATTTGTTTGTTTATTTATTTATTTATTTATTGCTTTCTTTCTTTTTTTTTGAAATATTTTTCCCCTTCTTTTTCTTCTTCTTTTTGAACGTTAATGATAATTACAATAAGACATTTAAATTTTTTTTATTTATACGATCTTCTTATAACGATTTATATATGTGTTCATTTATTTAAATGTAACACTATTTGCAAATAATTTTGCGTAAGCCACTGTGTATGAATTGTACTTATATATAGTTTCTTCGAAAATAAAAGAAGAAATAGAAAGCCATATATTAAACCAATCTTCTCCATTTTATTAAAATTGTCTTTATTTTCTTCCTCAATGTCTAAACTAGGTTTTACATGACAATATAAGGAAGGAGAATGTGATGAAAAGCATAGAGAGAAAGAAGCTTCATAATTGCATCTCTCAATCTCCGTAGCCAAACAAGGTTCTGTTAAATGTCTTCTTCTTCCTCATGGTTTCCTCTCTTTGTGATAATCTTAATTACCTACTTCAAAATATATGTCAAATAATTAAGACACTTCTTTGCTTAGTGTACTACTAATGACTAGCTACTTATAGAAGATCATATTTATGTAATTATGACATGTAAAGTATTTCTGTTAATTAAATCGATGAATATTTTGGATTTTATTTTCAACTCATTTGTTTAACTTTTTAAAAAAAATTATATTCAATTCACTAGGAAACAATTTAGCAATCAACTCATTTGGAAGTTAAGCCTTTGGAAAAGGGAAAACTGCAGTGATGTAACAAAAAAGTACGGTACTTACCAACAATTAACCATTTTAGTCATAGCTATCAAAAATAGCCAAAATAATTATTAATAATATACAATATTCGAAAAACCTACGCAAAAAAAAAGATTATTTTTAATGGATATTATTATTAGATGAGGCCGTATACAAAATTTGAGGAAGAGTGAAGGTGAATTAGACTAGTTTGGAGTCAAAATCCGTTACCAATGATAGATAATATTTAAAAAAACTAGGAACAAAAGGATTTTTTAAAAAGAGATCTCACTTTCGACGATTGAACTTGACTTTTATATCTAGATTGGAACTGGACTTAAACGTCTTTGGATCCTGCTTAGGGTCGGCTTTCACTTCACTTTCACTTTCATATCAGGAACGTCGACTTGCATTTGCAATATCGAATCCAATGGGCATGGTTGGAATTAGTTTAGAACAAATAGATGAGGCAATATATAAAATTTGAGGAATATTGGAGGTGATTTGGACTGGTTTGATATCAAAATTCGTAGTTAAATTCGAGTTTAAAAAGTTCCTCTGCGATACATGTATCAAGCATGTATCTCAAACATATATATACATGGATATACAAGAGATACATATGGGATACATATATAATACATAAGTGATACACAAGTAATACATGAAAAATACATAGTGGGATAGACAAGGTGGGTTGCTCTGATGGTAAGCACCCTCCACTTCCAACCAAGAGGTTGTGAGTTCGAGTCACCCCAAGAGCAAGGTGGGGAGTTCTTGGAGGGAAGGATGCCGAGGGTCTATTGGAAACAGCCTCTCTACCCCAGGGTAGGGGTAAGGTCTGCGTACACACTACCCTCCCCAGACCCCTCTAGTGGGATTATACTGGGTTGTTGTTGTTGTTGTTTTACTTTGAATTTGGCTCAAATTTGAATTCAAATAACCTCAAATCTCCACCAATTCATCCCAAAATTGAGTCTCAAACTCCTTGAAATGTACCCAATCTATTTCAACAATACCCACGCGTAATAAATTTTAATTTCGAAAATTCAAAATTTTAAACTCAAGCTTCAATGACTTTCAATAGAGTTTTAGCTCATAACCTTCACTTTTCAAATTATTTTACTAAGTTACTATATCAAAATACTTGCATTTATTATTTCATTTATCTTTTTTCTAACTTTTTGTATTAGGATTTCTGTCATTGGCTTGCATATTGAAAAGCTATTAACTATATTTGAATTAAGGCTCTCTTCATGCACGAGCCGATTGAACTAACCTACAATTTGCAATCTACCAGTAAAGAGTATCCTAGAGTAAAAAAATATGAGTGAATAGAAACTGATATTAATTGAACTTTTTTTCGATTAGAATGACATTTGGGCCTTTTTGGGTAGACATTTTATTTTGGGCTAGTTTTAGTTGAAATTATTTGTGGGATGATAATTTGGGTAGTTTCCCCTTTGGAAAATCCAATCAAGACTTACTGGGTTGGATTGTGAATGAGCTGATTAGCCTTAGATGGACTCTTGTTGGGTGATTAAAAAAAAAAAATTACCTCCTATAGTAAAATATTACACCATATTTATTATAAATCAAAATAATTTCAAACTATTATTACTTATAGCTACCTTTTCTATTTTATAGCAAAATAGGTATTTATTTATACCTACCATTGAGTAGGGGTGTTCGTCGATCGGTACAGTACGGTATTTAGATATTTCGGTTCGGTATTTTTGGTATTCGATTTCGTAAAATGCTATACTAATACTGTACCTAATTAAATTCAGTATGGTTCGATTTTTCTCCTTTCGATTTCGGTTTATTCGGTTCGGTAACTTCGGTTTATTCGGTTTAAATACTAACTAATGCTTAGAGTCATAAACGGTAAATATTTCTAATTAAAGTACTCAGAAGTACAAAACTAAAAACGTTTGTTGACAAAAGTTTTGTCCAAAACCAGCAAATACCAACCTAGAAAGAGAAAACTTAAAGAAATGTCTTGTTACTTGTTTAGAGTTATTTGATGAACTTACAGAATAAAGGAAAGTAAAATTTTAGATTTCTTATATTTATGTTATAATTAATAAAATGTCTATTGTGTAATATAATATATATTTCGGTAAGGTATTGATATTTTGGTATTTTATTTTAAAATACCATACTTAATACTATTTTTTTTAAAACTTAAACCAAATACCATACCGAATTTTGGTATTCGGTACGATATTTTGGTATTTACCAAATTATGCACAGCCCTACCATTGAGGCATGAAATACGCCAATTATGTTCATTCTCTCTCTCTTTGTGATGACCCGATAGGTCATTTTTTATTTTAACCTTCATTTATATATTCTGATACCTCGAATAGATCCATTCAGCCTTTCTCGATTTGTGTACGCAATCCGTATTTTTTTCTGAAAATTTTTCATGTGAAAAACCAAAGAAAATATGAAATTTTGCCTTTAAAACTCATTTGAATTGACTTCGGTCAATGTTTTGAGCAAACAGACTCGGATCAGTATTTTGACGGTTCTGATATGTCTGTATCGTGATTTGGGATTTGGGCGTATGTCGGGAATCAAATTTGAAAGTCCCTAGTTTGAATTATCGACATTTGATGGAAACTAGAAATTTAAAGGTTTAAAGAATTCCTAAATTTGACCAAAATTAGATTTTTGTTGAAATCGGGTCCTGATTTGGATTCCGAGAGTTCGATCAACTTCGTAACAATATTTATGATTTATGTACAAAATTTGAAGTTCATCCGAGGTGCGTAGGAATATTTTCCGTTAGTTTTTGAAAAACAAATAAAAGGTTTGATTTTATAAAGCTTGAATTTCTAAAGTTTGACCGAAGATTTGACTTTTGAGCAAACGACTCCGGAATAGAATTTTAATGATTCTAATAGTTTCGTATGGTGGTTTCGGACTTAGGCGCATGTCCGAATTTAGATCTGAAAGTCCGTAGGACAATTCGGCGCATTTTGGTGAAAGTTGGAAAATAGAAGATTTTTGTAAAGTTTGACCGGGAGTTGACTTTATTGATATCGGGGTTAGAATTCAATTTCTGGAAATTGAAACAGCTCCATTATATCATTTATGACTTGCATACAAAATTTGAAGTCATTCTGGATTGATTTGTTACGTTTCGACACAAGATATAGAATTTGGAAATTTTCATAAACTCATAAGTTCGATTCGAGGTGCGATTCGTTGTTTGGGGTTGCTTGATATGATTTGAGACCTCAACTAAGTTCGTATTATGTTATGGAATTTGTTTGTATATTCGAACGGGGTCCCGAGTGGCTCGGGTGAGTTTCAGAATGGTTTTGGACCATTTCTAGGCCATTTTTAACTGCTGTTGTTTTGCTACAATAGTGTGCATAGCAGAAATTAGTACTGCACAGAGCTGACTTTGGAAGCTTATATCTCGTAATCTGTAAGGAATTTGGAGATGATCCAAAAATGAAAGTTTTATCCCTTTGAGTCTAGTTTCCAGAAATATAAACTATTTATCATTTGAATATTTGTACAGAAAGTTATGATTGATTAACTGAAACCTGTAACTGTAATTGTTTTGCCTGGCAGTGTGCATCACAGAAGTTTCTTCTACACAAGGATAATTTTGGAAGCTTATATCTTGAAATATGTAAGGAATTTGAAGATAATCAAAACATGAAAGTTGTAGCTCTCTGAATCTAGTTTCCATAAAGGTAAATCATTTATTATTTGGACATTTGTACAGAAAGTTATGGTCGATTAACTGAAGGTTGGTACTGCAAATATTTTCCTGGAAATAATGAGACAAGTCACATTTCACACACGCAGCTTGCCTGGACAGAATGAATAAGTTCGGAGTCCGACATTTTTGTTCATTTTTAGAGTTTTAGACCTCGGGTTTGGGCGATTACATAGAGAGTTTTCACAAGTTTGAACTGGGTAAGTGTTCTTTATCCTAAATCAATTATATTTCATGATTTCGTACTTATTTACATCATGAATCCGTGAATTTTATTGAAAAAATAGGGTTTTGTAAAATCTTTCAAAAATGAAAAATAAAGATTTGAAAGGCGATCCGATATCGGAATTCGATAATTTTTGTATGGTTGAACTCGTTTCGGAACGGGTGTTCGGATTACATGAATTTTTGTCGGGTTCTGAAAGTGAGCCCCGCGTTGACTTTCGGTTGACTTTTAGACTAAAATTGGAAATCGACGTATTATTATCCGAAATTATTTTCTATGAATTGTAATTAATTTATAAAAATATTTTGATTAGATTGGAGCCGTCCGAACGTCGTTTCACGCAAGAAGGCTATTTTGGGATATCGGCCTAACTCCGTTAAGGTAAATATCTTGTCTAACTTTGGGGGGAGGGGAGGGAGGGGGGAGGGGGAAACCACCCCTTACGATTTGAGATGATTGTGTCATTCGTGTTATGTGAAGGTCGTGTACGCGAGGTGACGAGTGGGTAAACGACCTATATGTGGTATTTGACAGGTTTGGACCATTAGGTTCCTTTTATACAATTGATTGTGAATATCGTTTCATGATTATATCTTTTGTTGTTAGAATTATTTGTACGTGCTTTACTGGAAATTATTAGCACATGTTCCATCTTTGTTGTCAAGATCACCTTATATTCCAATTGTTGATCGTAACCACTCATTGAATTCATGCTTTACCTACTACATGCCTTAATTGTTAATTGATGCTCATAAATTGTGCCTTGGCTTATGAATTTTCATTTCCTTGCTATTTGATTTCGTGAGTATAATGACCCAACCGGTCATTTTAACTTTTAGAACCTTTTCCCTAAAATAAAACTTCTCGTATGTGCTTTTAATAATTTATGACCTGCGGGGATGGTTGGTTCGGGATTTGGAAGTGTTTGGGTTGAAATCAGAACATCGGTTCCTTAAGTTGGCCTTAAAGTGTTAAGTTTGACTTCGGTCAATATTTTGAGAAAATGACCCTGGAATAGAATTTTGACGATTCCAACAGCTCCGTATGGTGATTTTGGACTTAGGAGCGTGTTCTAAATTTTATTTGGAAATCCGTAGTTAAAAGTAGGCTTGAAATGGCTAAAATAGGAATTTAAGTTTGGAAGTTTGACCGGAGAGTTGACTTTTTGATATCGGAGTTGGAATCCAGTTCTGAAAATTTTCATAGCTCCGTTATGTCATTTATGACTTGTGTGCAAAATTTGAGGTCAATCGGACTTGATTTGATAGGTTTCGGTACCGAATGGAGAAGTTGGAAATTTTATGTTTCATTAAGCTTGAATTGGAGGATGATTCGTGGTTTTAGAGTTGTTTGATGTGATTTGAGGTTTTGACTAAGTTCGTATGATGTTTTAGGACTTGTTATAATTGGTTGAGGTCCCGCGGGGTTCAGGTGAGTTTCGGACGGCTATTGGAGCAAGATGAGGTAAGTCTCTTGTCTAATTTTGTGAGGGAGAAATTACCTCATAGGTGATTAAAATTAAATAATTATTGCTAATTGTGGGGGCTACATACGCACGAGGTGACGAGAGTCCGTGCGTAGCTACTATTAATGCTAAATTCCGGGTAGTTTAGGACTCAAAGCATGAATTACTTATGTAAATTATATTCTTTGTCTAATTAATATTATTTGATATATATATTTATATTGTGAATTATTAGATAAAAATATTAAAGGATGAAAATCTCATATACTTGATTTTTCTGTTTAAATTAATTAATTGTTAAGAGAAATTATTCTTCCTCCTGAATTTATCTTATAACAAATATACTCTCATTCCGGAGGTACATAAGAAAATGTCCTCCTTTCTTGTGGAGCGGGTCGAATGCCTCGGCGGGATAGATGCATATATGGATCATGCCGCACGTCCCTCGGCAGTGTACACGACACTCTGGATCGGGCCGTTCGTCTTTGGCAGAAATCGTGCTTAATAATAATAATCACACGATACCTTAATAGCTTATTTTAGCTTGCGAAACTAATTGATAAATTTGAGAATCCTTGGAATTTAATAAATTATTATGCCTGCTTGTTAAGGAATTAATTGTTATTCCTGTAAAATGAGATTTAATTTATAAATTGGAATTTTTTTTGAATTGAAGGAATTTAATTAATATATTGAGAATTGTTGTATTTGAAAGAATTTGATTATTTCCGCTGGTTAAATAAATTATTGTAAATTCTGTGAATCATGCTGATTTAAATATTCTAGTCGTATTTCAATTATTATTATTGACCCATAGTGAGTGTCAAAGTCGGTCATCTCGTCTCTACCACTTGGAGATTAGGCTTGATACTTACTGGGTACACGTTGTTTACATACTCATACTACACTTGCTGCACTTTTTGTGCAGGACCTGAGGCAAGTACTAGTGGGGGACCTATCGTCTTACACCCACGCTATTCAGGGGCATAGTGGTGAGCAGCCTTTCTAAGCCGTTCTGCAGCTACTAGTGTCTTTCCTTGTATTTTTCATTCTATCTATTTTATTTCAGACAGTATTTGAGGTTTTGTATAATCTATTAGATGCTCATACACTTGTGACATCAGGTCTTAGCACACCCATTGGTAGAATTTGGCGTCTTATTATTTTTTTTGGTTTTAAATTTTGTCAATATATGCTTATTTTATTAAGTTGGCTTGCCTAGCTGTAGTGTTGGGCGCCATCACGACATATAGGTGAAAATGGGTCGTGACAGTGAGCTATCGTGTAGCCTTTTTCATTAGTTGTGACTTCTTTATGTAGCCTCGTTATTTCTTTTGATTTTGTGGTATACCATAGTTGGTTGTAAATTGGTTGATTAATATTGAGAGGGATCGGGTTGCACGCCACAACAGATATGCTTTAATATTGAAAGGGATCGGGTTGCGCGCCGCAACAGATATGATTTAATATTAAGAGGGATCGGGTTGCACGCCGCAACAGATATGATTATTATTGTGTGGGATCGGGTTGCACGCCGCAACAAATATGATTTATTATTGCATGGGATCGGGTTGCACGTCGCAACAAATGAACAAATATAAAATTATTGTGATATTAAAGTTAATTCCGTTTGTGATTCTCATGATGCATTTAATGCTATGACGGTTACTGTGGTTTCTTAAATCACCTCATTGTATTTTGATTATAATTAATTAACTGTCAATATATTAAAAATGGAACAATATGGACTTCTTGTGTGAGTCATGCATCCTATGTGATGTGTTAAGTTGCTGAGAATTTAGCAGAGGTAAATGAAAGAATTTTCAAGCTGTTCCACTTGTGTGTCTTTCAAAAATAAAACTCATATATTATTCGGAGATTTACTAAATTAAATGGTGATTATATTTTTACTGTAATTGATGTCTCAACCTTCGCATTATCTTATTGTCGTGTAATTTGCGTGAAAAATTGTTATTGCATTTTACTTTATAAATCCCATATTTATCTCGTTAAAACTTGATTGAATGTCTTATTTTGTATAAATACAATATTTTATCAGATCTCATTTACTTCTAAACTAAACTCAGTTGATATTCAATTTGTACAACCTCTCCACTATTTTACCTTATTTAAATCCTAAATTATCTTAATAACTTGTCACGGCCTGAAATCTTACCCGTCGTGATAGCGCCTATCTCAATACTAGGCAAGCCGACATAATCAATAACCCACAATATTCTTTTAAATACGGAAACATCATAATTAAGTTTAATAGAAAATCCCAAAAATTCTAGGTAAAACATATTCTCAAAACCTGGTGTCACTGAGTACTTGAGCATCTATACATTACAAGTCTGGAAAACACGGTCTATAATAGTCTAAGACTAAATACAATAAACAAGAGATAGGGAAGGAGAGACAAGGTCTGTGAAATATGGCAACTACCTCTTAATCTCCAAAAAAAATCAACAGTGTGAAAGAATCAACACCTACTATGTCTGGGATCACCTGGATCTGCACACGAAGTGCATGGTGTAGTATGAGTACAACCAACTCAGTAAGTAACAATAATAAATAAGAACTGAAAGGAGTGATGTGCTTCACAGCTAAGTCCAAATACAATAATTTTCAACATAAAAGGGTAGGCATGCTCTGATGTTCCACAATCAAAATTTCACAATAATTTCATATCAACTTTGACTGAAACAACAGAAAATGTCTTTTAGAAAGTTTTCCAAAACAGTCATATATGACAGCTGAAATGTAGCAACAATGAAATCAATGCATCCTCTCAGAATAACAGTCACTCAGTCCTTCTATTCACTCCAACCTCACAGTCACTCTTTCCTCACAGTCACTCATTCCTTACAGTGACTCATTCCTCACAATCACTCAGCACTCGGCACTCGCATTCATACTCAGTAGGTATTTGCGCTCACTGGGGTGTGTACAGACTCTGGAGGGGTTCATTCAGCCTA
Organism: Nicotiana tomentosiformis; assembly: GCF_000390325.3. NCBI lineage: Eukaryota > Viridiplantae > Streptophyta > Magnoliopsida > Solanales > Solanaceae > Nicotiana > Nicotiana tomentosiformis. The sequence continues at coordinate 106,351,598 of NC_090816.1, read as the reverse complement.
AGCGCTATATCAAAACAATGAAACATGCTGCGACATGCAGCCCGATCCCATAAATTTCCTCACAATTAGGCTCTTGGCCTCACTCAGTCATCAACCTCTTCAATCTCTCGGGATCAAGGTGTCATGAAAATCAGCCCCAAAATGAAAATATGATGCATCAATAAATAGCAACAGAGACTGGGATATGATATGAAATGAATAAACATGACTGAGTGTGAAATTACAATTTGAACATATAATTCAACCACAGAAATGATCCCAATGGGTACCAATAATAACAACATATGTCTAAGCATGATTTTTAATACGAGTCTCAGCTCAATTTTTCTCTAACACGTAGAGAATATACGGATATCAACAGATTATTCAACTATACAGTTCCATAGAATTTGACCAAGTCACAATTCCTACGGTGCACGCCCACATGCCCGTCACTAGCATGTGCGTCACCTCAAAACCAATCACATAACACATAATCCGGGGTTTCATACCCTCAGGACCAAATTTAGAACTGTTACTTACCTCAACCCGTGTAATGCTTTATTCCGCTATGCCCTTTCCACGAGAATTAGTCTCCGAAAGCCTCGTATCTAGCCACAATTAATTCGATTTAGTCAATACCAATTATTATAATTAATTCCCTAAGGAAATATAAATTTTCCAATAAAAATCCGAAATTAACTAAAAAATTATAGGGCCCACGCCTCAGAACCCAACAAAAGTTACAAAATATGAACGCCCATCTAACCACGAGTCCAACCATACAAATTTCACCAAATTCCGACATCAACTCAACCCTCAAATCTTCAATTAAAGTCTTTGAAGATTTCTACCATTTTCAACCCAATCTTTACCCATTTGAACTCAATAATCTTTCCATAAACCGTATTGATACGTATAAATAATACTCTTACACCCAAGAATCATACTCTTAATCACCCATCTTTACCCAAACTCGAAATTAAAGACTAGGGGTTAGAACCTTACCTCTTGGATAAAGATCTTGTGATATTTCCTTGTTGGATTTCAAAATTTGAACAAGATCTTGATGAACAAAGCACTTGAGCTTCTTCTTCTCTCTAGAACACTCTCCCTTCTCTCCAAAAATGTCAGATATTAGCTCCAAAATGAGCTTCAAGGGCTATAAATCGAAGTTGGGTCGGGTCAAAAATTAGAAAGAATTGAAGCCCCGACGCAGATTTGCGATCACATATGCGATCGCATAACACGTATGCGGTCCGCAAACTGACCATATAATTGAAGCTCTAAAACGAGGGTCGCCTGGACAGGTCTGCGGTGATTATGCGGCCCACATACCTATTCTACGGTCGCATAATGCACCACAAAATATGTCTGCGGTTGCATAATGCACCGCAGATTTTCTCAAATCTTTTCTCGCATCTGCTTCACTCTGTGGCCATTATGCGGTCCGCAGAGTGATTCTGCGACCACATAATGGGCCGCAGAAACTTCCTCTTCAGCCAAAAATTTTTCTTTACTCCCCAGTGCATTTTTCAACCCAAAAAGTCCGAGCCTTATGTAGCATTTTGTACAGGTTTATATGTCTGGCAGGTGTCTTGACCTGGCCTCGTCACTACTATACTAAGGTTAGGCTTGATACTTATTGGATACCGCTGTGGTGTACTCATACTACTCTTTTGCATATTTTTGTGCAGATCCAGATGCCTCAGTGTTGTTGATAATCTTGTTAATTGATTGTATATTGTTATGGAGACTTAAGGTATACCTGTTGTCGCGTTCGCATGCCTCAGAGTCACCTTCTGATATATTCCCGCACTATTGATTCTATTCTGGAACAGTTGTATTTAGAGATTTTTCTAGTAAACTCTATAGAGCTTGTGACTTGTACTACCGATTTTGGGATTGTAGAAAATTTCTATTTCATATTTAATACTTGTTAGTTGAGTCACCACTAATTTAGTAAGTGTTAGGCTTACCTAGTCCCTAAAACTAGGTACCATCACGACATCCTACGGAGGGAAATTTAGGTCATGACTCTCTCTCTCTCTCTCTCTCTTTCTCTCTCTTTTTCTCTCTCTCTCTCTAGTCAGCAAGATTCTCAATCCTCTCTCTTCTCCATCAAATCAACAGAATCGTCGGCGTCATCATCGTGGTCATCATCAGAATCGTCGTCGGCGTCAGAATCGTCGGCATCATCATCCCCTATTGACTCATCCTCTTAGGTGAACAAATCTGGCCATGGCTACGCCGAAGAAGATTTGAGGGCCGGATTTTTGTTCGTCTCCATTTTTAATTTTAATACAATGTATACAGTATTTTGCATGGCCAAAAAATGCCACCTCCGGCGAACTTCTTCACTTCTTTACTATTTAGTCACATGCAATGATACAAATATATTATATTTTGTACAAATACACTCAAATATATTATATTTTTGTATAAATACATTATTTTTCGCCTGTTTTTATATATTTTGAAGGTTTATATTTTTTGAATATAGCCGAATATCACTGTGTTTTGTAATATTTTGTTGTTTGAATACGGTGAATTGAATATAATGTATAATAGTGAATAATGAATATCTGTGAATTGAATAGAACGGTTTACGCCCTATTTCTTGATTACCTCATTGTATTTAAATACAGTCGTGTGAATATATAGAATACATCATAGTACCAGCGAAATCTATGTAGAATTGATTTTGTTGAGTTAAATTAGGAGTGATACACGCTAATTAATCCTCTTTCCATGATTAAACATCTGGACCTCCCCTATTTTTTTAGGTGAATTCCGCTACTGTATTCATGAATACAATGGCACGAATACAGCCGCACAGCTGGACTCCCCTATTTTTTATGCGAATTTCGCTATTGTATTCATGAATACAGTAGCGCGAATACATCAAATACAATCGCGTAACAAGTAAATAGTAGCTATAGGAAGTAATTATATATATGGTAGCTATAGGAAGTTAATAGCCACTAAACAATAGTGGTTTCTGAAAATTCCTCTAAAGAAATGACCCTATAAAGGGGCTGGTCTTTTAATATTGTTTCTGTTTTTCTTTAAAAAAAATGATATCCGACCCCATACATACTTATTGCTTGTCACGGATTTCTCTACCGGATTGATAGATTTTATGCTATTATTTATTCTACTTATATTGTTAATTATCACTAACAATTATCACACAATAGGTTGGCATGACTTTGTGATTGTTCAATTATTCACCAAACTCTATCATATTGGCATGACTTTGTATTATCTACATTCGACCTATTTGTTAAATTATTCACAAGCTCTACCAATTGGCATGAATTTGTGCATGTTCAATTGTTCACCAAACTCTACTGGATTAGTATAATTTTATGTTATCTACAATCGACTTATCTATTAAATTATTTATCAAAGTCAACCGATTGGCATAATTTATCTGTGTTGTTCAATAAAGTGTTCAATTGCAATTTCGATAAGACTGCTCCAAATATGCTCTAATTGATCTCAAATTTGAAATAAACCCTCCAAATACTAATACAAATAATTCTTAATCACCAATTTAGTCAAATAATATCAAATTAAGAAGACACACTTTGTCTTCTTCAATACTTTCTGAGGACCAATAATGAAGTTTTTATATTTTTAAAGCAGATCACTAAATCAGTGTTTGGACTAAAAAATTAAGTATAAATTATCAACATTCAAATAATTTTAATAACAATCAATCATTAACTTTCAGTTTTCATCCCTAAACAAGAATTTTAAGCTTTCAATATTGAAGAACTATGGTGTTCTTGGTGAAGAAGAAACCTATTTTCGTAATAAAGTAAAATACGAGAATAATATTTAAAGACCAATCCCTTTTTTTTTTTTTGGGGGGGGGGGGGGGGGAAACAATGCAATTTCGTGACTTGTTAGACAAATGAGCTTTAGTCCCATTAGGAAAAACTAATTGAAGAATTAATTTAAATAGCCGCGCAATCAACTGATTAAACTAAAAATAGCTGGCAGATGTATGTATGTGTGTGTATATATATATATATATATATATATATATATATATATATATATCCAGTGTATAATCTACGTATACTGACTATGGAAAATAAACACTAAATCTAACCGGCTTTGTATAAATATCCCCAACAATTAGCCATCAATTCATTGGGTATCTAGCCTTCGACAAATCTAATCAAGACTTAATGGGCCGGATTATGAAAGGGCTGATTAGCCATGGACTCTTGTTTGACAGATGGGCTTTAGGCCCATTGTTGCTTCAAATTTGTTTTTAGAACTGTCAACAGTGGGAGACTGCTATACTAAAAGTTACCAAAAGTGTGTGAATATTGCCTACCATCAACTCTTTAAACTTTAAAGTTTAGGCACAAAAAGAAGAAAAGAAAGCAGAGAGTACAAATCGAAGAGCTAGCAAAATCTTGGAAAGAACAATACAACACCCTTCAGTTTATCAAAATTAACAACAACAACAAACAAAGAGCGCTTTATTAGATTTCAAACAACATATACCACTCTATATTTTCTTGGGAGCTAGTCTAGAGTCACTATCCAAGATAAGTCTTTTTCCAATTTAGAAATTCATTTTCTATTGTTGGGTTATGATCTAAAATACATTTGGTAATATTTACAACAAAGGAGCTAAAAAAAAAAGATTCACTTAAATATAAATCTCAAGAATATTCACTCATTTCAATATTACATTGCAAGTAACTCTTAAAAGACAACAACATATAAAAAAGAATAACCTCCTGATGATGATCCTATTTGTTTAAAAGAAATAAGAGCATAGGAAAAGAATTTTATCAGGAATTAATCAAATTGGAAGAAATACCAACAAAAAGAAATATGAAAAAAAACACAAAAACATGGTAATTGATATCATGCAAGACTTTTTCGAATTTAGTTGCTTCTCTTTTTCTCCATCCTACTGAAGGATTTTCTTCTCAATCCACTGAGCTGCCTTTCCCACACATCCTTAAGAACAACTCTACCATTTTCACTAGATTTCCTTCCAAATGTTCCTTTAGAATAATCCCTCAACCTTAGTTGATAATCATAATTTTCTCGTAAAATTGGATCAGAAAGAGTCTCATATGCCTTTTGCAATTCAATAAATCGTCTCATGGACTCTTTTTTATTTGAGTGATTGCAAACATCAGGATGATACTGAAGAGCCATACATCTATAAGCCTTCTTAATCTCATTAATCCCTACATTCTCAGAGCAAAGAGAAAGAACTTCATAGAAATTATTGGTATTTTCAGTTGTCTGCATACTCGCTTTTATTTTCAGTTGATGACTAACTTTCCATTTGTTTTTTCCAGCTTTTGGAATATTGAACAATATTGGAAATATATTTTCCACCTTATAAGTATTGTTCATCTTCAAGGAAATCTCCATTGTCATGAATTTTTGTGGAATGTTTGCAAGAAATGAAATAGTTGAACCACATATGTTGTGAGGGTGTTTAACTTAAAGCATGATTTAATTTGTCTGACCTATTGATTTCTTAACCAAAAAGTAAAGATTTCTTGTGTAAAACGCGGTTTTGTGATTAGTTGGTCGTTGAATGGCAATTTGGCATAAAGTTGTCGTCTTTTTGCTGATGTTGGTTTCCTCTTCGTTTATATATGCCCAAAAATCATCTTGTAGTATTTGAAATGGATCAATTATAACCTCCGTTTAAACTTAAATCCAAAAATGACCCTACCGTTATAGAATGGGTCTAATAATGCCCTTGTGTTATTCGAAATGGATCAATTATAACCCTCGTTTAAATTTGAGCCCACCAATGACCCTGTCATTAAAGAATGGGTCTAATACTACTATTTCTCTCAGTTAGTAATGCTTAGGGGTGTAAAATGGATATTTAAAAACCGACAGAACCGTGTCGAATCAATTTTTAGGTTTCTTTTAATAAAACCGTAGGTTTTTATATAAATCTATAACCGTACCGATAATTAGAGTAAGTTTTTTATTTTATAAAAATAACCCGAAAAAATATCGAACCGTACCGAATAAATTTACATGTGAATATATGTTTCACATGTAAATATATTCGAACCGTACCGAATAAATTTACGAATAAATTTACATGTGAATATATGTTTCACATGTAAATATAACGGACCTATTATTAGACCCAGTATAAATATATGTTTCACATGTAAATTTATTCGGTACGGTTCGATATTTATATATTAAGTTTAAAAATGATAATGGGTCTAATATTTATAAAGAATGAGTTGAATAAGTTTAAAATTTGAGCCCACTAATGGCCATGTCATTAAAGAATGAGTCTAATATTTATATTTGTAAATAATAATATATTAATATAAATAATGTATAAATTTTAATACATTATTATTTTTAAACTTAATATATAAATATATGTTTCACATGTAAATTTATTCGGTACGGTTCGATATTTTTTTGGTTTATTTTTATAAAATAAAAAACCTACTCTAATTATCGGTACGATTATAGATTTATATTAAAACCTACGGTTTTATTAAAAGAAACCTAAAAATTAATTCGGCACTGTTCTGTCGGTTTTTAAATATTCATTTTACACCCCTAATCATTACTAACTGAGAGAAATAGCAGTATTAGACCTATTCTTTAATGGCAGGGTCATTGGTGAGCCCAAATTTAAACGAGGGTTATAATTGATCTATTTCGAATAACACAAGGGCATTATTAGACCCATTCTATAACGGTAGGGTCATTTTTGGACTCAAATTTAAATGGAGGTTATAATTGATCCATTTCGAATACCACAAGGTCATTTTTGGGTCTTTTCCCTATATACTAAGATCGTTATGTTTTCATAAAAGAGCGATTTTACCTCAGTTAATTACCTTCTTCGATTTGCATGGCACTTTTTGGAACTTGGCTATGTGGAATGAATTTATTGTGTAAATAATTTATATATGAAGATTTAGTATTTAAACTAATGTGTGACTATAATGTACTCAAAAGTGCTAAAAGAAAAACTTAAAATAAACAAAAAATGGATTTCCTTTTCTTCCCGTATTTGAATGAGCTAGGACTTTCAAAACTCTCTAACTCATTTATTTCTTGTTTTTGAGAAATAACTATTGTTTGAGAAAGGAAATAACGAATCTGTTGGAAATTATTGGTTGCCGTTCCAATGATAATAATTGTAAAGAAAAAGGAATTGAATTCAAGTAAAGGTGATCGGTCAAAGCAAAAGATAGGGCGGCATTAATACGCTAGCTTGACCTTAACACATCTAATGTACATAATAAATTCAGACTATGTTGCGACACAAAAACCAACCATTAAAAGATCATAGTAGTATCTGTTTTGTGGTGTTTTGGAAAGGGGCCCCACGAGACATGCAGAAAAAGAATCATAATAAAATTTGATATTTTTGTTATGAAAATATTATATCGTGGATATCCATTTATTACTCCGATATAAATAATCTTTTTCACTTCATTTAGTACTTTATTAAAATTTATCTACAAGCAGCTGATGCATGCAGGTTGCAAGCAACTCAATGAAATGACTTGTATCAACTTCTTATTAAACAGGCATGTTGCGAGCAACTCATGCAGACAGCTTACAAGCAGCTCAAGAAAAGCCTCGCAGCTGCTTCCTGAAAAGTTTCGCAGTTACTTCTTTTCTTCTATAAATAGAAGAGTTTTCAGTTCATTATGTACATCAGTTTGAAGTTGAATAATATATCAATCTGTCTCAATACTTGTCTTCAGATCATTTATTTTATTTATTTTAAAATACGTTATCAGCATGAAACTCTACTCTCTTGAGTACTTACTTTGAATTTAACTTTTCCATTTGAGGAATATGAAGTAATTCGAAGGCACGATATCCCTTTTCTAATGCATCTTGAGAGCAAGAGATACATAGGTTGTTTTTCTGTTTAAATGACATGATATTTCAAAGCTACTGGTCGGTACTCTCTGCCCATGAAGTCCTTTATTGGGAGAAGGTTTAATTTTGCAATTTTATTAGCTAACCTTTCAAGCAACTACTTGGGTACTTTGTTGTTAATCGTAAAATTTTTAATATTGTACATCGCGATAAGGAACATGACTTATAGCACTTCAATCTCATTTTCACAAAATATTTTGGCACCAAAGTCATCAAAAGCATGTTGCCAATATTCTGCAGGAAGGTTAGTTCTCAATGACTCATATATGTAATATTTAACACAACCTTTTCTTTGGTTTCTAACTCCAGCAGAGTTTTGCATGAAATATTTAACCACCGGCAATGACAATATTTTTTAAATCTCGTTATGATTTAATTTTATGATTCATTTGAACTCTATCAGAGTACGACCACCAAAAGTGACTATATTTCATAACTAAATTTGTTAACTACCAGAAGTGATATATGCATATGACTACCAGAAATAGTAATTTAAGCTTTTCTACGGTTACAATTGAAGATAAGGTAGTGAATTATTCTCTATATTACATGCATGCCTCAATTTGCTCCTGAAGTAGCATTATCTTAAAAGAGGTTCTAAGCCATCACACAATTTGGTGTGATTAATTTACGTTCCAATAATTATGTTCCGTTCCCTAAAGGATGAGAACTTTTGATAAATATTAGTCTATTCCCTGAAGTAAATGTGACAATATTAATAAAACTCGTAATGTGAATGTGTTCTTGATGTAAATATATTACAATTCACCTCTAGAAGAAGTAATATGATTGAGAGAATATATATTCAAAATTTTGTATTTTAAATTTGCTCCTGAAGTAGTAAAACAATTGAAATTTCCTCCTGAAGTAGGAAAATATTTTGAAGCAGTGTCTTTCTGTGCTTAAACAAAATAATGAGCTATTCAAAGTTATTTTTGAACGACATTCCCTAGAGTGAATGAAGAAGTATCACAACTCACATCCTGAAGAAATAGAATAATAAAGGATATAAATATTATTTTTGTGGCATAGAAATTATTGCCGCACGTACTTGTTGTACGTCAAACATCTTTGAAATTTATTTATTCTAAGGCAAAAGGATTCTTGTAGAAAACTTTTTATTATAACCACATTGATATATTATGGTTAGTTGTTATTAACTATCCCGAAGAAAATAACAACTCATGTATCTTTCCCTAAAGGATGTAATGACTATGTGGTTGCCGCTTTGATATAAAATATTTAGATGTTAATTGCGTTTCTCCCTGAAGGAGATATTTGTCACAAAGTTGGTGGCAAAAATACTGAAATTCTTAATTTCTGAATTTAAAAATTTAGAATTGTCTTTATATTATTCATTTGATTATGATTTTCTCTCATGATACCATAAGTGTCTGAGCAATATTTGATAGTACAAAATATATCAAAAACTCCTAAAGAACTAACTATTTATCTAGAAGGCACATGACACCAGTAGTGTCCAGATAATATTAGAGTGTGGATAATAAATGAAGGCTCTCGAAGAGCTTATATACAAATATGTCATTCATATTATATGATTGGTCAAAACATATGCAGTAGTAAACCCGAAGTTTACTAATACAAATGGCTATCATATTGAGACTACAAATGATTGGAAGATTGAAAATCTTCATGTTTTCAAAATCATAGGGGGTAAAATAATATGTATGTGAGAAGTTACATGCCTTATTGTTCAATTTGTACTACATCATTTATCATAGTAAATCGGTAGTTTAGTAATGCAAAAGCAGTCATAGTAAATCAGAAGTTTTACTGAGGTAAAAGTAGCTACAGTAAATCAGAAATTTATTGATACAAAATTAGCCCCAGTAAATCAAAAGTTTACTAATACAAAAGTTTATGCCATAGTAAACCAGAAGTTTACTAAGAGATAGCACATACCATGATAAACTTGAAATTTTTATTTGCCAATTTTAAATGAGTTATTTGAGAATTCAGATAAGCATATATCGAAGAACTAAAATATTCTTCAAGAATTATCTTGTGTTGCTTGTTCTCATAATAAATTGATTATACCAGCTAAAGTTGAGACTAAGACCCCTGAATTATAGAATATATAAAAGGTGAATATAGGCCCATTCACCTATCATGTAAACCACTTATAGATGCATATATGAGATGTTTACATGTGCGTTTATTGTCAACCTGCAGTTTGGCATTTGAAATTGATTTTCTCAATTAAGAGCATAATTTTCAGATTATGAAATCAAGACAGTTCATCTTGATAATGTTGGTTTATGTGATGACCCGATAGTTTATTTTGAAGTTTAGCCTCTATTTTCGTGATTTGAGACCTCGATTAGCACTATTTAGCAATTTACGTGCGCAGTCCGTGTGTCATTCCGGAAAGTCTTTATGTGAAAAACTGAAGAAAAATATGAAACTTTGTCTTAAAATGACTTAAGTTGACTACACTCAATATTTTTTTGTGTAAGTGGACCCAGATCAGTATTTTGATGGTCTTTGTGGGTCCGTATCGTGATTTGGGATTTGGACGTATGCCCAGAATTTAATTCGAAAGTCCCTAACTTGTTTTGACTCATTTTGCCTAGCATTTTTGAAAGTTGGAAATTACTAAGTTTGACCGTAAGTTGACTTCTTAGCTAACAGATTCGGATTTTGATGTTAAAACTTGGAATAGTTTCGTATTACTATTTGGAACTTGTCTGCAAAATTTGGTTCAATTTTGAATTCATTTGACATGATTCGGACGCTTAAATGTGATTCTAGTGTTCTTGAGTTTCACTTTGAAAGTTCATCCGTTTTGAGGATTTATTCATAGATTTAGATGTTATTTTGATGATTTGATTGTGCCACCAAGTTCGTATGATATTACATTTGTGTGCATATTTGGTTTGGGGCCGAAGGAGCTCGAGTGAGTTTCGGATAGGCTACATATTGATTTTGGACTTTGGAGATAGCTGATGATTTCTCTGATTGCTGGTGTGGTCTGCAGATCTCGCATTTGCGAGGTCTAGCTCGCAATTACGAGCCTCGATTTTGTGAATAATGGTTTGCATTTACAAGCATGGGCTGGGATTGGTGAACCTAGCATTTGCAAGAATTTGTTTGCATTTGCGGACTATGGACCTTCGCAATTGCGAAAGAAGTGGTCGCAATTGCGATCACTGACAACTGTTGTCTGCTTCGCATTTGCGAAGTGCGTGGTCGCATTTGTAAAGGCTGGAAGGTCGCATTTGCGTCTTCTATGGCTCTGAGACAAGATTCGCATTTGTGATGTTCGCAATGGCGAACAAGACATCGCAATTGCGACATCCGTAGCTGGGTAAAATAGGAAAAAAATGGGACTTAGCTCATTTCTTACAATTTCTCAACCTTAAACACCCTAGAGATGATTTTCCAAACGTGTTTTCTTTCTAAATTCATTGGTAAGTGAATTTAATCCATTTCGTTTCAATTACCCATTGCATTTCATGAGATTTCAATATCACATATAGGATTTTTCATGGTAGAAATTAAGGATTTGGGTAGAATTAGGAATTTTTTATAAAGTTGAGATTTAGACCTCGAATTAGGGTCGGATTTTGAAATAAATTATATAACTGGGCTTGGGGGTGAATGGGTAATCGCATTTTGTTCTGAATCTCAATTTTGACCAAGCGGGCACGGGGTTGACTTTTTCAAAAATGATCTAAATTGAACCTCTTTCATTTGTGGGTAGATTCTAAAGCTTGTTTTGAATCATTTGGTCAATAATTTGCTAGATTTGGTTAGTTCGGAGGCTTGTTCAAAAGGCAAGGTCGTGGTTGATTGATTGCTTGAGTTGCGAGTGAGGTAAGTCTTGGGTCTAACCTTGATATGAGGAATTAGGAACCCTTGAACTACATGTTATGTGGATTTCGTGTGAACCGACATATATGCGAGGTGACGAGAGCATATGCAGCGTTGTATTGCTTGCTTCTATGTTTTCGTTACTTCATAGTATATCTTTGTGATGACCCAAATGTCATCTTTATATTTAATAATTAATTATGTGATCTAAGCACTATTTACAATTACTCGACTTGCTTGTGCAGTTCGTAAAATTTTTCGAAAAGTTTTCACGTGAAAAATGGATTAAAATGTGAATTAGATGTTTAAAACATAATTGAGTTGACTTTGGTCAATATTTTGAGCAAACGAACTCAGATCAGTGTTTTGACAATTCCGGTAGGTCCGTATCGTGAATTGGGACTTGGGTGTATGCCCAGAATCAAATTTCGAGGTCCCTAGCCCGAGTTATGGAATGTTGACGAAAAGTTTAAAGTTTTAGTTCAAATAGTGACCGGATGTCGAATTATGTGCAAATGACACCGGAATAGAATTTTGATGATTCCAACAGCTCCGTATGGTGATTTTAGACTTAGGAGCGTGATCAGAATTTTATTTGGAAGTCCGTAGTAGAATTAGGCTTGAAATGCCGAAAGTTAAATTTTTGGGAAGTTTGACCGAGGGGTTGACTTTTTGATATCGGGGTCGAAATCCGATTCTGAAAATTTTCATAGCCCCGTATGTCATTTATGACTTGCGTGCAAAATTTGAGGTCAATCGAACTTGATTTGATAGGTTCCGGTGTTGTTTGTAGAAATTGAAAGTTTCAAAGTTCATTATGCTTGAATCTATGTGTGATTCATGATTTTAGCGTTGTTTGATGTGATTTGAGGTTTTAAATAAGTTCGTATAATGTTTTAGGACTTGTTGGTGTATTGGGTTGAGGTCTCGAGGGTCTCGGGTCAGTTTCGGATGGTTAACGGATAAAAAATGGGACTTAAACAGCTGCTGCAAATTCTCTTTTATTGTGCAATCGATCCCCCAGAAATCGAGCCGAGGATCGAAGGCAGGCTCGAGATCCATGATCGAAGGTAAGCTCGAAGGCCAGTGATCGAAGGACCAGGATCGAGGGCTATGACCAAGGCTAGTGATCGAAGGCCATAAAGATCGAAGCCATGATCGATAGCCAGGATTGATGGCTGCGATCGAGTCCCAGGGTCGAGGGCCATGATCAAAGCTATGATCGAAGGCCATGACCGAGGTCCATGATCGGACTCCCCTTAATCGGACTCCCCATGATCGGACTCCTATAATCGAGGTCCAGGATCGGACCCCATGATCGAGGTCACCCTCGACAGATCTGTAAGTTATAAAATCAAGGGGGCTTCGTCCCATTCGCCATTTTTAACAACTTGGAGCTTGAGCAGAGGTGATTTTTGTTATATCTTCAAGGAAAAATATTGGGGTAAGTGTTCTTAACACAATCTTAGTTAGATTACCCGAATCCATCACTGTTTTTAACATTTAATTGGTGATTTAAGTTGGAAAAATTTGAAACCCCTCTTGGATAGATTTGTGGATTTGAGGGTCGAATCGTTATTGGAATTTAGTCATTTTGGTATGGTTAGACTCGTGGTTGAATGGGCGTTCATATTTCGTAACTTTCGCCGAATTTCGAGACATGGGCCTCACGGGCCATTTTTGAGTTAATTTCGGATTTTTATTGAAAAATATAGTATTTTCTTATAGAATTAATTCTATAATTTTTGTTGATTGTATCGAATTAATTATGACTAGATACGAGTCGATCGGTGTCGAAAAATCAAGAAAAAAGCATAATACTTGATTAAATTAGAGCAAGTCGAGGTAAGTGACTTGTCTAACCTTGTGCGGGAAATTTTCCCTAGAATTGATATTAATGTGATTATTGAAATGTATTGAAAGTCGTGTACACGGGCAAAATATGAAAGATTATATTTTTAAATTGTGTAGATCATTGTTGCGCATTCATTAAATTATTTTATCTTGTTATATTCTTCATCATTGATCTGTGATATATATTTTAAATTTGTTTGCCTTTTTTCTGCTAATTGTTTTACCTGTTTAATTAAAATTTGATTTCTTTTATACTGTGCATTATTTGAAGGTTGATTTTCTTTAAATTAAAGATTATTAATATGAAGTATTTAACATTTTTTAATTTTGATATTGAAGCAACGTATTAAAAATTTGAAATATTATTTTCCTGAATTATTTATTCTTGAATATTTTTGTAAGATTTCTTTTTGGATTATTCTGGTATGAGCCGTGAGCTCTTTATTATTGAAAAATATTGTTGTTGATTTTGTTTGTGGAAAATTGAAATATTGGGCACTTGAGGTGCAAATTGTAATATATTGTGATATTGATATGCATGCGGTGGTATAAGGTCTGGGTATTGAAACGCATGCGGTGAGATAAGGGTGGCTTGATACGCGTGGCTAGTAGGGGTGACTACTAGAAGTCATGCGGTGTGATAAGGGCGGCTAAAACGCGGGATGCTGTTTCGAAAAAAATATTTTCTTTTAATAAATTGTGAAGGCTCCTGCGGTGATATAAGAAAATGAGATATTGTGAAATTATTTATAATTTGGGACTACGAGGCGGTACCTCGGTAGTGCCCTTGTTGATATTGATTTATGGCCATAGTTGCTTTCGATTAATTGTTGTGATTTTCATAAAGTTGAAGGAAATTCTGTTTTGATTCCACGAGATATTATTTGCAATTATTTGGTGTCATTAAATGTGACATACTATTTGATTCATTTCTAATGTCATTTTATTTTACTACATTGATAAATATTTTACCATGCCATTATTATATTCCAGTAGGGCCTCATCTGACCTCGTCACTACTCTACCGAGGTTAGGCTTGACACTTATTGGGTACCGCTGTGGTGTACTCATACTATGCTTCTGCACATCTTTTTGTGCAGATCCAGGTACATTTTACCAGCCTAGACATCAGTGAGTTACCTGCGCACGGGGACTTCGAGGTATATCTGCCAGCGTCCGCAGACTCCGGAATCCCCTTCTATCATTCTATGTTGAATTGTATTTCTACCGGGTTTTGTGATTTATTTCTACCGGGTTTTGGGAGTTCAAATTATTTGAATTGTAGTTTATTTATTATTATTCCGCATTGATAAGCTTACCTAGTCTTAGAGACTAAATGCCATCATGACACCCTACGGAGGGAATTTGGGGTCGTGACAAGTTGGTATCAGAGCACTAGGTTCATAGGTGTTATGAGTCACAAGCAGGTTTAGTAGAGTCTTGCGGATCGGTACGGAGACGTCTGTACTTATCTTCGAGAGGCTATGGAACTATTAGGAAATATTCACTTCTTTGATTCCTTATCGTGCGTATTTGTTGACTTCAAAATTTTAAACAATTGTCTTTCTATTCTCTCACAGATGGTGAGGACATGCATGACTGGATCTGATGATCAAACACACGCGCCCCATGTTGGAGCCGCAAAAGGCCGGGGTCGGGGCAGAGGCCAAGGAAGACCATGTGGTGCAGCCAGAGCACCTACACGAACTGCTGCACCAGAGCCACCAGTAGCTCCAGTTGGAGAGCAGGCACCTGAGACGCTTGTTACTACTCCTGCACTTCAGGAGACTCTTGCCCAGTTTTTGAGCATGTTTGGCACTTTAGCTCAGGCAGGATTAATTCCACTTGATCCTGCCACATCTCAGGTTGGGGGAGGAGCGCAGACTCCAGCCGCCCATACTCCAGAGCCACGTGCCCAAGTTGACCATGCCCCAGAGGTTATACCAGTGCAACCAGTTGTCCCAGTTCGGCCTGATATTAGGACAACAGTTTTAGAGAGGGAGCAGCTCAGGCTCGAGAGGTATAAGAAGTACCACCCTCCCACTTTCAGCGGTTTAACTTTAGAGGATGCTTAGGGTTTTCTGGAGGAATGTCACCGTATCCTTCGTACTATGGGTATTGTGGATTCTAGTAGGGTTTCTTTCACTGCATTCCAGTTTAAAGGAGCAGCCTACCAGTGGTGGCGGGCATATGAGTTGGATAGTCCCGCTGAGGCATCTTCACTCACTTGGACTCAATTTTCGGATATGTTCTTAAGGGGGTATGTTCCTCAGAGTCTTAGGGATGCATGGCGCGCGGAGTTTGAGCAGTTGCGCCAGGGTTCTATGACTGTGTCAGAGTATGCGGTCTGATTCAGTAATTTGGCTAGGCATGCACCAGCCTTAGTTGCTACTGTTCGAGAGCGGGTTTGCAGATTTATTGAGGGTCTTCACCCTAATATCAGATACAGTATGGACCGAGAGCTAGAGATGGACATCACATACCAATATGTGGTGTCAATTGCTAGAAGATTGGAAGGTATGCAGACTTGGGAGGAGGAAGAAAGGGAAGCTAAGAGACCCCGAGGTTGTGGAACATATAATAATTCTCGTGCCCCAGTTGCAGCCCGTCATGGTAGAGGTTATGTGAGTCATCCTATTCATTCAGCACTTTCAGCTTCCAGTGGTATTCCGACTACTCCCAGACCTCAGGTTCCATATTATGCACCACTAGTGTCTTCTGTACCTCCTGTACGGGGTGCTTTCAATGGACAGTCTAGTCGATCAGGCCTGAGCCAGTCCCAACAACCATGTCCTCTGAGGGCTTATTTTGAGTGTGGTGACACTCGTCATATTATGAGAGATTGCCCCAGATTTAGGAGGGGTGCACCTCCACAAATTTCTCAGGCCCATATATTCCACAGGGTCCTCAGGCTTCTCAGGCCATGATTACTGCACCAGTTGCCACTCCACGTGCATAGCTAGCTAGAGGTGGAGGTCGGACAGGTAGAGGTCGCCCTAGAGGGGGAGGCCATGCCAGATATTATGCCCTTCCTGCTAGAACAGATGTCGTTGCATCTGATTCTGTTATCATAGGTATTATTCCGGTATGTCATAGAGATGCATCCGTTTTATTTGATCCAGGCTCCACTTATTCTTATGTGTCATCTTATTTTGCCCCGTATTTGGGCGTATCAAGTGATTACTTGAGTTCTTCTGTTTATGTATCTACACCCGTGGGTGAATCCATTATTGTGGACCATGTGTATCGGTCGTGTTTAATTGTTATCAGTGGTTTTGAGACCAGAGCTAATTTATTATTGCTCAGTATGGTAGATTTCGATATTATTTTGGGCATGGACTAGTTGTCGCCCTATCATGCTATTCTTGATTGTTACGCCAAGACGGTGACATTGTCTATGCCGGGTCTACCACAGCTAGAGTGGAGAGGTACCTCGATCATGTTCCTAGCAGGGTTGTTTCATTTCTTAAAGCTCAACGAATGGTTGAGAAGGGGTGTGATGCGTATTTGGCCTATGTGAGAGATGTTAGTATTGATACTCCTACTGTAGAGTGAGTTCCTGTAGTAAGGGATTTTCCTGATGTATTTTCAACAGATCTTCCGGGTATGCCACCCGACAGGGATATTAATTTTGGTATTGATTTATTACCGGGTACTCAGCCCATTTCTATTCCACCATACCGTATGGCCCCAGCAGAGTTGAAAGAATTAAAAGAACAGTTACAGGAATTGCTTGATAAGGGTTTCATTCGGCCTAGTGTATCACTGTAGGGTACTCCTATCTTATTTGTAAAGAAGAAGGATGGTTCTATGCGGATGTGTATTGATTATCGTCAGTTGAACAAGGTTACAGTGAAGAACAGGTATCCATTGCCACGTATTGATGACCTATTTGATCAGCTTCAGGGTGCTAGGGTATTCTCTAAAATAGACTTGCGTTCAGGCTATCATCAGTTAAAGATTCGGGAGCCAGATATTTTGAAGACTGCTTTCAGGACTCGGTACAGTCATTACTAGTTCCTTGTGATGTCTTTTGGGCTGACCAACGCCCCAGCAGCATTTATGCACTTAATGAATAGTGTATTTCAACCCTATCTTGATTCCTTCATCATTGTGTTTATTGACGACATTCTGGTGTATTCCCGGAGTCTGGAAGATCATGAACAACACATGAGGACGGTGCTTCAAATTTTGAGAGAAAGGAAGTTATATGCAAAATTTTTAAAGTGTGAATTCTGGCTTGATTCAATGGGATTTTTGGGTCATATAGTTTCGTGTGAGGGGATCAAGGTAGATCCAAAGAAGATTGAAGTAGTGCAGAGTTGGTCCGAACCGTCCTCAGTTACGTAAATCCGGAGTTTCCTTGGTTTGGCTGGGTATTATCGCCGATTTGTAAAGGGTTTCTTTTTTATTGCTGCATCTATGACCAAATTGACCCAGAAGGGTACTCCGTTCAGGTGGACCGAGGAATGTGAGGAGAACTTCCAAAAGCTCAAGACATCTTTAACTACAGCCCCAGTATTGGTATTACCTACAGGTACAGGATCTTATACTGTGTATTGTGACACGTCACGTGTTGGTCTCGGCGCAGTGTTGATGCAAGATAGTAGGGTGATTGCCTACGCATCCAGACAGTTAAAGGTGCATGAGAAGAATTATCCTATACATGACCTGGAGTTAGCAGCTATTGTTCATGCCTTAAAAATTTGGCGGCATTATTTGTACGGTGTCCATTGTGAGATCTACACCGATCACCGGAGTCTACAATATCTGTTTAAACAGAAGGATCTTAATTTGCGGCAGTGGAGGTGGTTGGAGTTGCTTAAGGATTATCATATCACCATTCTCTAATCATCCTGGGAAGGCCAATGTGGTGGCCGATGCCTTGAGTCGTAAGGCGGAGAGTTTGGGTAGCTTAGCATATTTACCGGTAGCAGAGAGGCCTTTGGCCTTGGATGTTTAGGCCTTGGCCAACCAGTTTGTTAGATTGGATGTTTTCAAGCAGAGTCATGTTTTGGCTTGCGTGGTTTATCAGTCTTCTCTTTATGATCGTATCAGGGAATGCCAGTATGATGACCCCTATCTTCTTGTCCTTAAGGATACAGTTCAGCACGGTGATGCCAAGAAAATCACTATTGTGTACACGGGCTAAATATGAAAGATTATATTTTTAAATTGTGTAGATCATTATTGCGCATTCATTAAATTATTTTATCTTGTTATATTCTTCATCATTGATCTGTGATATATATTTTAAATTTGTTTGCCTTTTTTCTGCTAATTATTTTACCTGTTTAATTGAAACTTGGTTTCTTTTATACTGTGTATTATTTGAAGGTTGATTTTCTTTAAATTAAATATTATTAATATGAAGTATTTGGCATTTTTTAATTTTGATATTGAAGCAACGTATTAAAAATTTGAAATATTATTTTTCTGAATTATTTATTCTTGAATATTTTCGTAAGATTTTTTTTTTCGGATTATTCTGGTATGAGCCGTGAGCTCTTTATTATTGAAAACTATTGTTGTTGATTTATTTTGTGGAAAATTGGAATATTGGGCACTTGAGGTGCAAATTGTGATATATTGTGATATTGATATGCATGCGGTGGTATAAGGTCTGGGTATTGAAATGCATGCGGTGAGATAAGGGTGGCTTGATACGCGTGGCTAGTAGGGGTGACTACTAGAAGTCATGCAGTGTGATAAGGGTGGCTAAAACGCGAGATGCTATTTCGAGAAAAATATTTTCTTTATATAAATTGTGAAGGCTCCCGCGGTGATGTAAGGAAATGAGATATTGTGAAATTATTTATAATTTGGGACTACGAAGCGGTACCTCGGTAGTGCCCTTGTTGATATTGATTTATGGCCATAGTTGCTTTCGATTAATTGTTGTGATTTTCATAAAGTTGAAGGAAATTCTGTTTTGATTCCATGAGATATTATTTGCAATTATTTTGTGTCATTAAATGTGACATACTATTTGATTCATTTCCAATATCATTTTATTTTACTACATTGATAAACATTTTACCATGCCATTATTATATTCCAGTAGGGCCTCACCTGACCTCGTCACTACTCTACCGAGGTTAGGCTTGGCACTTACTGGGTACCGCTGTGGTGTACTCACACTACGCTTCTGCACATCTTTTTGTGCAGATCTAGGTACATTTTACCAGCCTAGATGTCACTGAGTTACCTGCACACGGAGACTTCGAGGTATATCTGCCAACGTCCGCAGACTCCGGAGTCCCCTTCTATCATTCTATGTTGCTTCCTTATATTTTATTTAGACCTTGACATATAGAGACATTGAGAATAAATTCTTAGAAGCTTGTGATTTATTTCTACCGGATTTTGGGAGTTGAAATTATTTGAATTGTAGTTTATTTATTATTATTCTACATTGATAGGCTTAACTAGTCTTAGAGACTAGGTGCCATCACGACACCCTACGGAGGAAATTTGGGGTCGTGACAATCTTGTTGCATGCCTTAATTGCTACATGCTTATTTGACTTCCATGCCATAATTGTTACTTATCATTTAGTGATCCTAGTATTAAATTGTCCACCCCTTCCATAATTCCATGCTTATTTGTTACTTGTATCTAATTGCTTTTCTTGCATATCTAGGTTGTCTTATGTCTTGCTTATCCTATAGTTTTGTAACAATTGTTGCCTTCAATTATGTAGTTTCATTTGTATGAGTTATTAAATGGATAGATATCTCGGAGTTGGTAAAGTTGAGACATCCGAGTTGTTCGAGATTCTTTGATTATCATTTTATTTTCATTACTTCATACATTTACTCTCTTAATGTAGAACTTCTTGTAAATTTTGATTGTTGAATTGCTATTGTTGATTGAAACTGTTTGGGAAGCGGGTTGCACGCCGCAACAAAAATTTGAAAGGTTATGAATTGAAATGGCGGAATAAGGAAGGATTATGGTATTGATAGATGATGATATGGTGGGATCGGGTTGCGTGTTGCAACGAGTTGTATAAAGTATTGTTTGTGATTGTTGGATTTGCCTCGGTATTTGAGATAAGTTTACATAACTTGTTATTCTGGACTCTCTTGTAGTTAGATTTTGAGTTTGTTATTATGAATTAACAGTCTTACTTCCATTCCTGTCTTTTATGTTGTTGTTATTATTATTATTATTATTATTATTATTATTATTATTATTATTATTATTATTATTATTATTATTATTATTATTATTATTATTATTATTATTATTATTATTATTATTATTATTATTATTATTATTATTATTATTATTATTATTATTATTATTATTATTATTATTATTATTATTATTATTATTATTATTATTATTATTATTATTATTATTATTATTATTATTATTATTATTATTATTATTATTATTATTATTATTATTATTATTATTATTATTATTATTATTATTATTATTATTATTATTATTATTATTATTATTATTATTATTATTATTATTATTATTATTATTATTATTATTATTATTATTATTATTATTATTATTATTATTATTATTATTATTATTATTATTATTATTATTATTATTATTATTATTATTATTATTATTATTATTATTATTATTATTATTATTATTATTATTATTGTAAGTGACCCACCTTAGCCTCATCACTATTTCGTCGAGGTTTGGCTCGGCACTTACAGAGTATATGGGGTCGGTTATACTCATACTACACTCTACACTTCTAGTGCAGATATTGGAGTTGGTACTAGCTGCGCTGAGTGAGGTTGGCTCGGATGTAGCTATCAGTGAAGACTTGAGGTATAGCTGAACGACGTCCGCAAACCTGAAGTCCCCTTCTACTTTAGTTTAGCTGTTTATTTTGATTTAAACAGTTACGTTTATTTTAGACAATTATCTGTAGTACTCTAGACGCTCATGTATTCGTGACATCAGTTCCGGAATTTGTATTTGGATTTCATCACTTATTAGTTTATTACCTTATTTCAGACTATTCAGTTTTATCATTTTCATTTAATTTGGAAGTTGTTAAAAATGGTTAATAGATGCTAACATTGTCTTGCCTAGCAAGTGAAATGTTTGGCTCCATCACAGTCCCGAGGGTGGGGATTCTGGGTCGTGATAAGTTGGTATTAGAGCATTAGGTTGTATAGGTCTCACGAGTCATGAGCAAGCTTAGTAGAGTCTGAAGGATCGGTACGGAGACATCTGTACTTATCTTCCAGAGGCTATGAAGTTTAGGAAAAATTTCACTTCTTCTTTCTCTATCGTGCAATTTTATTCTATCATTTATGATTGAACTATTCTATTCTTGTTCTCTCGCAGATGGCGAGAACACGCATAACATCAGCAACCGGATAGAAGCCGGAGCCCCTTGTGGAAGCTACTACCAGAGGCAGAGGACGAGGCATAGACTGAGGCAGAGCTCATCCTAGAGCTCGAGAAGCAGCACCCGGAGTGGAGCCTCAGATTGATCATGAGGAAGAGGTCCTAGTTCAGGCTGCACCCGTCGGACCAGCTCAGGTCCGGGAGGGATTCATAGCCACACACGTACTTTAGGACGCACTAGTCCGCTTAGTTGGACTCATGGAGAGTGTGGCTCATGGAAAGGCAATGATCCCAAACATGGAGAAATATGAATGTAATGATCAAGAAAGAGTGATGTTAAGTCTCTCTAGTCCCCCAAGTAAAAGAAAGTGCCTCAAGGAATTGGCAAAGTGTGAGCCGAGAAATGAATGATGGAGTGCTTAAGGAAGGTGTAATCACTCAACCATATTGTATCCCAGCCTAATCCAAAAGCGTTTATTACATCCTGAAAGAAGTCTTATTTGATCTCGAGCCGAGTGAACTTATATTAGTGGCGATATACATAAAGGGCAAGCCTATGGTACTTGAAGCGGTACTTGTAGCATTCTCTTGAGAGAGATGAGTGAATCTTTAACAAATTCTTGGATTGAATGCTAAATTTCTTAAGTGAGCCAGGCAACCGGAGAGTAGAGGAGGAAAAGTTTAGAATCCATAATGACCTACATGATAGAGAAAGAGTCCTTGATGAGTAAAGTTAACTTTTGATGCTCAAATGTCACTTTAGAGCTATGTGTGCATAAATGTTTAACTTGCCGCCTTGTTGATAATACATAGATAGTGTGGGTAATTATTGGTCCCATCTGATGTGCGGATGACTCACCTTCGACTCGCTGAAATGACCCTTAACTTTTGGAGGTGGGAACTAAATTGTTTGCTTGAGGACAAGCAAAGACTTAAGTTTGGGGGAGTTGATAGGTGGGGATTTTGACTACTTATTAGTGCCTTTTAACTTTTGTTTTAGTCTAAAAGTATTAAATTATGCTCCTGGAACTGATGAAATTGTAAAAAATTGCAGGAATGCTGGAAGTTGGGCTCCCGAGATGAAATCCGACTCAAAGAGGAGTATTCCAAGAACAAGGCACCAATAGGGCACAAAAGCATACAATGTGCGATCCGCATAAGGAATTCTGTGGCCGCAGAAGAAATTATCGACCGTAGAATTCCACCTGCGGCCGAAAATAAGGAAGAAAAAACCAGCAAACATTTGTGCAAATTGTGGACCGCACATGAATTGTGCGGCTGCAAGAGATGGGCTAGGATCCAAGATCTGAGAGTGTGCAAATTTCCATGTCTCGGGCCTCTGAGAATTGCAGACCGCACAAGAATTGTGCGGCCGCAAAAGAATTGTGCGGCCGCAAAAGAAGTATCTTGCTACTGCAGACATAATTGTACGGACCGCATAATTATGACTTGCAACCGCAAACTTAATTGTGCTGACCGCAGAAGATTGCCTCGCGGCCACAGTTCAGAAATATGCGGCCGCAAAACTCCACTTCCTGCCAAGATGAAGAAATCTGCAGACCGCACATAAAATTGTGCGGCTGCAAAACCTGCCGAGGGGCATTTTTGTCTGAGATTTTTAGACTTGTATAAATAGGAGAGTTTTATGAAATTAGGTTAAGTTTTGACATCAGCAATTACTGTAGCCATTTTTCTTTGCCTCTTTTGGAAGTTTACTATATTTTGGTGTATTTTACAATAGATTTTATTATTTTAAGCTTACATTATGAGTTTAATTAGTCTTTCTTCTTCATATTCTTCAAACCCAAGTATGAGTAGCTAGATTTTCACTAGGGTTGTATCTAATTTAGTGCTTGTTTATGATTGAGTATTTATTATTTAGCCTAGTTCATGCTTTAATTTGAGAAATTAATGGTTATAAACATTAGTTCATGCCTATTTGACTTAGTCTCTTCTTGAGAAAGAGAGACTTAGTCTAGAAAAACTTGGCTAACAAGAAATTGGGTCAATCGAGAGATTGATTAACCCAATTAAAGGGTTCAACCTAGAGATAATAATAACCCGACTTCAACTTTTATCAACTGTTTTGCGTGATATCCATTTGGTCTTGAGAAAGCCAAATTGGGCAAAACCACTCTCTGACCGAGAGGTATTGAGTGGGTAATTGAGAGTTGATAGCAATAATACACCCCCATCAACAAAACCAGCATTAAGGTCTTTAACCCATTAGGCAAACACCTAGGTAATGGTCACAGCCCTAGGCCTTTTACCATTTTGAAAATTCTCAAAAATAATTATTCCTAGTCTTCTTTCTTTATTCTGCAATCTTTAGTGTAAAATTAGAAATAATAACAAAACCTTTTTGTGGAAGTGCAAATCAAGATAATTCAATCACCCGCATTATAATATATACCCCTAACTCCCATCGTAGCTCCTTGTGGATTCGACCCCGACTCTTAGTTGGGTTACTATAATTGCAACCGGTCGTTTCATACCTATTTAGATGTGTGCATTTGGACGCGATCATAGCCTCAGATGCCGTGATTACATGTATTATTTCTGTCTGTGGTAGGGATGCTACAGTACTATTTGATTCATGGTCTACGTATTCATATATTTTATCTCTGTTTGCTCATTTTCTGGGTGTTCCTCGCGAGTCCTTGGGTACACCTTTATGTCTATCCATGCCAGTGGGTGATTCTATTATTGTGGATCAGATTTACCGGTCTTGTATCATGACTTTCTGTGGTTATGAGACTAGAGCATATCTTCTGTTGCTTGATATGACCGACTTTGAGTTCATCCTGGGCATGGACTGGCTGTCTCCATATCATGCTGTCCTTGATTGCTATGCCAAGACTATTACCTTGGTGATGCCTGAGTTGCCTAGATTGGAGTGAAAGGGTTCATCTGTCAGTGCATCTAGTCGGGTTATCTCTTTCCTGAAGGCTCGACACATGATCGAGAAGGGCTATTTGGCTTATCTAGCTTATGTTCGAGATACTGCTGCAGAGACTCTGATGATTGATTTAGTGCCCGTGGTGCGGGAGTTCTCCGATGTGTTTCCTTCGGATCTCCCAGGCATGCCACCAGACCGTGATATCGATTTATGTATTGATTTGGCTCCAGGTACCCAGCCTATCACTATTCCACCATACCGCATGGCTCCGAAGGAGTTGAAGGAACAACTTGAAGATTTGCTAGCAAAGGGGTTCGTCAGACCGAGTGTGTCGCCTTGGGGTGCACCGGTGTTGTTCGTGAAGAAGAAGGATGGAACTATGCAGATGTGCATTCATTACCGCCAGTTGAATAAAGTTACTATTAAGAACAAGTACTTGTTGCCACGTATTGATGATTTGTTTGACCAGTTGCAGGGTGGCAGGGTATTCTCTAAGATCGACTTGAGATCTGGGTATCATCAGCTGAAGATTTGTACTTCGAATGTTCCGAAGACGGCCTTCCGGACTAGATATGGTCACTATGAGTTTTTGGTGATGTCCTTCGACTTGACTAACGCCCCGACGGTGTTTATGGATTTGATGAACCGAGTGTTCAGGCTGTATCTTGATTTTTTTTGTCATTGTCTTCATTAATGATATATTGATCTACTAGCGTAGCATGGAGGAGCACGAGTAGCATTTGAGAGTTGTGCTTCAGACCTTGCGGGAACAGAAGCTTCCGTTAGGGGTGAGCATAAAATCCGAAAAATCAAAAAACCGAAAAACCAAAAAACCGGACCGTTCGGTATCGGTTCTTCGGTTATTCGGTATCACTTTTTCAAAAGTTCGGTACTTCGGTTCGGTTTTCGGTATTGGTCTTTCGATACATCGGTAAACCAAAATACCGAAGTACCAAAATAGTTAAGTATGCCTGCGAGTTTCCTGACTTTTCTTTCAATCACAATGTTCTTTGTGATGACTGTTTGGTTGTATCATCTATGTTGTGAATCCTTTTAACTTCTACGTCACTTATTAATTTACACTTTAGCATCTCATAAGTTGATTGTAACATGTCTTGTTTCCTGGCCATATGAAACATGTAGAAATATGAGAATATTGACATTGAAGGAGTTAACTCAATTATTACATACTATGGTGGACCTACTACATTGTTCAACTCTATGGATTGGGTGGAGAGATCTTCATGGGATGGATGCTGTGGACATGTTGTATGCACAGATAGTGCGGTAATGATCACCACCTATAAACATTTTCAAAGCATACATATTGTCTAATTAATAGACTTTGAATGTGCATTCTTTATTTAGTGGAATGTAGCTAGAAATAGACTGAGGCCTCTAAGTTGTAATAGTATGGTTATACCGAACCATCTTCCATTTAATATTATGATACATGGGTATACCTGTAAATTTGTCTGTTCATCCTTAGGTCTATGTTGAAGGACCTGCTAGGCCAACTAGGGAGTCGCTGCCATTGCTATGCTAATTGGGTATTGATGTTATATTATTGTGTGATTTCTAATGAATTAGAATTCACCACTTTTTTTCATAAAGAGTTGGTATAATTACCCGTACCGAAACCATACCGAACCAAATAAGAAAATACCGAACCGTACCTAATTACTTTGATACGGTATTTGGTATGCATAATTGACAAATCAAATACCGAAATACCGTACCGAAATTTTTAAAAACTATACCAAAGTACCGAACGCCAACCCAATGCTACGTTCTCCAAGTGAGAGTTCTGGTTAGATTATGTGGCATTCCTGGGGCATGTTGTACTAGGTAAGGGTATTAAGGTAGATCCGCAGAAGATCGAGGCAATTCAGAGTTGGCCTCGTTCTACCAGAGTGACCGAGATTAGAAGTTTCCTTGGGTTAGCAGGTTATTATCGCCGGTTTGTAGATGCCTTCTCATCTATTACAACATCTTTGATTAGATTGACCCAGAAAGGTGATCTTTTCCGATGGTCCGATTATTGCGAGGCGAGCTTTCAGAAGCTCAAGGCAACTTTGACTACAACACTAGTTTTAGTGTTGCCTTCCGGTTCAGGGACGTATACTGTGTACTGTGACGCTTCATGCATTGGCTTGAGTTATGTATTGATGCAGGAGGGGCGAGTTATTGCATATATTTCACGTCAGTTGTAGCCCCACGAGAAAAATTACCCCGTACATGATTTGGAGTTGGCTGCGATAGTTCATGCTCTCAAGATCTGGAGGCATTATCTTTATGGGGTATCCTGTGAGGTTTACACCGATCATCGCAGTTTGTAGCATTTGTTCAAGCAGAGGGACCTCAATTTAAGGCAGTGCATGTGGTTTGAGTTACTAAAGGACTGTGATATTACCATACTTTATCACTTGGGCAAGGCGAATATGGTTGCGGATGCCTTGAGCAGAAAGGCTGAGAGCATGGGGAGTTTGGCATTCATTTCAATAGAGGAGAGACCATTGGCTTTGGACATTCAGTCCTTAGCTAACAAACTTATGCGATTGGATATTTCAGAGCCCAATCGAATTTTTGTGTGCGTAGTGGCCCAGTCTTCATTACTTGAGTAGATCAAGGCTCGTCAGTATAATGATCCGCACTTATTGGTTCTCAGGGAGACGGTACTTCAGGGTGGTGCTAAGGAGGTTACTACCGGAGAGAATGGTGTTCTGCGGCTCCAGGGTCGCCTATGTGTTCCTAATATTGATGGCTTGAGGGAGAAGATTCTAGAGGAAGCGTACAGTTCTCGGTATTTTATTCATCCATGTACTACAAAGATGTATCGCAACCTGAGGTAGCATTATTGGTGGCGGTGGATGAAGACGGATATAGTTGAGTATGTAGCGAGGTTCCTTAATTACCAGCAGGTTAAGTATGAGCACTAGAGGCCCGGTAGCCTACTTCAGCAGATAGTTATACCTGATTGGAAATGGGAGCGCATTGCTATGGACTTCGTAGTTGGGTTTCCGCGGACTTTGAGGAAGTTCGATACAATTTGTGTCATTGTCGACAGATTGACCAAGTCGGCACACTTTATTTCGGTCGTGACTACGTATTCTTCAGAGAGATTGACCCAGATTTATATTCAAGAGATTGTTCGGTTGCATGGTGTGCCTGTTTCCATCATTTCAGATAGAGGCCCTCAGTTCACTTCGCAATTTTGGAGAGCAATTCAGAGTGAATTGGGTACCCGGGTAGAGGTCAGCGCAACTTTTCATCCGCAGACCGACAGGCAGTCGGAGCGGACAATTCAGATTCTAGAGGATATGCTCAGAGCATGTGTCGTTGACTTCAGAGGTCAGTAGAATAGATTCTTGCCACTTGTCCGAGTTTGCTTACAACAACAGTTATCAGTCTAGCATTGAGATGGCTCCATTTGAGGCTCTATATGGTCGGCGATATCGTTTGCCCATCGGATGGTTTGAGCCCGGCGAGGCTAAGTTAGTGAAGGATGCCTTGGAAAAGGTAAAGTTGATTCAGGAGCGACTTCGCACAGCACAGTCCAGACAGAAGAGTTACGCGGATTAGAAGGTGCGTGATCTATCATTTATGGTGGGCGAGAAGGTTCTCTTGAAAGTTTGGCTGATTAAGGGGATCATGAGGTTCGGGAAGAAGGGCAAGCTGAGCCCAAGGTTTATTGGCCCATTTGAGGTGTTGCGGTGAGTTGGCGAGGTTGCTTATGAGCTTGCTTTGCCTCCCAGTCTATTAGGAGTTCATTCAGTCTTCCATGTGTCTATGCTCCCGAGGTATCATACTGATAGATCGCGCGTGCTAGATTACAGCACGATTCAGCTAGATGAAAGTTTTGGGTATGAAGAGAAGCTAGTTCCCATTGTTGACAGGCAGGTTCGCCAGTTGAGGTCCAAGAGGATTGTTGCGGTATAGGTCCAGTGGAGGGGTCAACCAGTCGAGTAAATGACTTAGGAGGCCGAGAAGGACATGCAGAGTAGATATCCACACTTATTCAGCACTCCAGGTATGATTCTAGACCCTTTCGATGACAAATGTTTGTTTAAGAGATGGAGAATGTAACGACTCGGCAGTCATTTTTCTTTCTAGGTCCCCGTTCCCCTAATTAAGACTCCCCGTATGTGCTTCTACTATTTTATGACTTGCGGGGATAGTTAGTTCGGGTTTGGAAGGGTTCGGGTTAAAATTGGAACACTTAGTTTCTTAATAGTAGCCTATAATGGTTAAATTTGACTAGAGTCAACGTTTTGAGTAAACGATCTCAGAACTAGGATTTGATGGTCCCAATAGGTTCATATGATGATTTTGGACTTGGGCATGTGTTAGGATCGGGTTTCATATGACCGGGAGCGTTTCAGCACTTAATATTGAAATTTAGCGCATTGAAGGTTTTCCAAGTCCTTTAAGTTTGGTTTAGAGTAGGTTTTGGTGCTATCGAGGTCCGTTTGGGATTCTAAGCCTAGGAGTAGTTCCGTATGGTGATTTATCACTTGCACGCAAAATTTGGCAACATTTCGAGTTTATTTGATAAGAATCAGACGCGCGAAAGTGTTGTTAGATGTTTTTGAGTTTCATGTTGAATTCATGTGTTTGGGTATCCGATTCGTATTTCTAGATGTTATTTTATTGTTTCGATCACATGAGCGGGTCCATATTATGTAGTTTGATATGTGAGTGTAATTAGATGGGGTCCCCGGGGGGGGGGGGGGGAAGGGCAGATGCAAAATGGATTGGAATCGGACTCGGAATTCGGCATGGAGGAACTGCTATTGCTTCAGATCTGGTGCGTTCGCACCTGCGTAGATTTGGCCGCAGGTGCGAGCTCGCAGAAGAGGCCTGGGAGTGGGTGGCTAGTGGTCCGCAGAAATGAAGAATTACCGCAGAAGCGGACTCGCTTCTGCGATGAATGGGCCGCAGATGCGAAGGAAGGCCAGCCCGGCTGTGGGTCGCAGAAGCGGACCCACAGAAGTGGATCCCCGTCCGCAGAAGCGAAGAAGCTGGAGGCAGTTGGGGATCGCATGTGCGACCTTTTGATCGCACCTACGGTTTTGCAGATGCGAAAATCGCTGGGGCAGTGAGGGCTTTTATTGCGGGACTTAGACCTTTTTCCTTACATTTTCATTTAGTCTTGGGAGATTTTGAGAGCACATTTGAGGGGGATTCTTATCAATATCCTAAGGTAAGTAACTCCCACCCATTTTCAAGTTAATTATGTAGGTTTTGGGTAGATTAAGCATGGAAAGATTTTGAAAACTTGTGGGATTTGTGAATAACCTAGGGTTTTGGTAAAAATAGGATTTGGCCACGAAATTGGTTGTGAAATTAAGTAAAACTTTTATATTTGAGTTGGTGACGCTATGGGTAATATTTATCTTCGAAAATTTCTAAAATCCAGGCACGTGGGCCCGACGGTGAATTTTAAGAATCTTCCAATTTTGGTTGGGTAATTACTCTAATAGCTAAATTATGAACTTTTGAGTATATATTGATTAAATTATATAATATTTGACTAGTTTTGGATTATTCAACATTGACTTAGGGCTTTTAGAGCGGATTAGTAGACCGGAAGTGAGCTTGAAAATGAGATAAGTCTCTTGCCTAACCTTGTAAGAGGAAACTCATCCCCTTAGGTATATCTTTATTGTGTATTAGTTGTGTGGGGAGCTACGTACACACGAGATGACGAGAGTCCATGCATAACTATATTCCATGATATGTCCGGGTAGAATTAGATCCACATCATGCTTTTAATTGCACTGTTGTGTTTAACATGCGTATTAAGTGTCTTGAATAGAGTTAAGACTAGGGATTTTAAAGTTGCAATTATCGACTTAGCCTTCTTATTTTGGAAAAATTGAGAAATACGTAATAACTATGAAAAATCTATGTCATCTCACGTCGCAAGTACTTCCGCGAGCGAGGTAATCTTCTCTACTCTAATGGGATCAGGCCGTTCACCTCGGCAGTATGGTAACACCACTCTCACAGGATCGGGCCATTCTCCTCGGCAGTACTGAGTACCACTATTCTTATGGGATCGGGGCGTTCGCCTCAGCAACTTCGTGCTTAATAATCGAAACGAGTTCCAATTTGGATATAATTAAGTTAGGGTCTTCACGGCCAGTTATGAGATGTTGGTGATGTGTTACGGACTCCTGTTGTATTTATTATAGTTGCTTTTATTTTTCTCATTGATATATGTTGTATGTTCACCATGTCTACTTTATGCACTTTCATTATTATTATTAACCTCTAGTAAGTGTCAAGTCGACCCCTCGTCACTACATCTTCAAGGTTAGACTAGATACTTACTGGGTACTCATTGTTTTTCGTATTCACGCTACACTTCTGCACTGATGTGCAGGTACTGAGACAGGTTCCACCAGTGGTCACGCAGGAGCGTAACCGATCATCTATGGAGACTTAGGGTGAGCTTCTTGCCTTGCTACGATCGGCAACACTGGAGTCTCCTTCCATCGTATTTACTATTCCGGTCTATTACTTTCGACAATAGTTTTAGTAGTTTACTATATTATCTAGATTGCTCATGTACTTGTGACGCCGGATTTTGGAGATTTGTGGTACTTATGTATTGCTGTACTTGTCATTTCTATCACCGCTGTCTATGTACTTATGATGTTGATATTTTGAATAGAAAAAACTTATCATAGTTGCATGAAATTTACTGTAATTAAAAATATGTTCAAAAGGGATAAATAGATAGTAGTTTCGCTTGTGGGCTTGCCTAATGGCGGCGTTAGGTGCAATCTCGACCTAGTACGGAATTGGGTCGTGATACCGGGACCACTTGCAAATGCAACAATAAGTCTATAAATATAATACGGACCCGCTCGAACCCTCAGAACACGTAAAACAACATTCAAACTAAAAATCGCACCCAAAACCTAATTGAATCAACTTATGAACTTCAAACTTCTTAGCTAGCTCTGAATGCGCCGAATCATATTTAGACTACTCAGAATGACACTAAATTTTGCGTACAAGTCAAAAATTACCATACAAACCTATTTCCAGGCTCGGAATCCCAAACGGACCTCGATAATACCAAAGTCTACTCCAAACAAAGTTTAAAGAGCTTGAAAACCTTCAATGAACCAACTTTCAACATTAAGCGCTGCAATGCTCTCGGATCACCTGAAACCCGATCCCAACTTGAAAGCTGATAAATTGAAATGTTGTAATAAGGATGGACTATGATATTTACAGATGATTATATGGTGGGGTCAGATTGCGTGCCGCAACGGATAGTTTAAAGTTGATATTGTGGGATCGGGTTGCACGCCACAACATATTGATAAAAGTAATATTTGTTTGTGACTGTTAGATTGGCCTCGGTTGTTGATTTGAGTTACCTGCTTTACTTCTATTCTTGTCTTTTCTGTTATTATTATTATTATTATTGGGTACATGTTAATATAAGTGACATGCCTTAGCCTCGTCACTACTTCGTCGAGGTTAGGCTCGACACTTACAGAGTACATAGGGTTGGTTGTACTCATACTACACTCTACACTTCTTGTACAGATACCGGAGTTGGTCCCAACAGTGTACCTAGACTTGCTCGGACCCAGCTATCCAGAGAAGATTTAAGGTATGGCCGCAGGACGTCCGCAACTTTGAAGTCCCCTTCTATTTCCTTTAGCTGTTCATTTGATTCACACAGTTATGTTCATTTCAGACCATTATTTGTAGTATCTTAGACGCTCATATATTCGTGACACCAGATTCAGGATTTGTATTTGGATTTCGTCACTTATTAGTTTATTTACCTTGTTTTAGACTATTTAGTTTCTTTATTGTCATCGTATATGAAGTTTATTAAAAATGGTTAATAGTGACATATAACATTGGCTTGCCTAGCAAGTGAAATATTAGGCGCCATCACGGTCCCGAGGGTGGGGATTCCGGGTCGTGATACTTGAAAATTTAGATATGGCCTTGACTCGATGGTTTCGGTGTTTATTTTGAAAGAGGCTTACTTGGTGACTTTTTGCTTATTGTTTTCGTATATTTGTCCATCTTTACATGTCCTTACCATATTATTACTTTTGATGCTTTATTTGCTATTTTGTTGCTTTATGTGTATAACTGAATAGGTTTTTAGTAGGTGTCTTGTCATAGCCTCGTCACTATCTCATCGGGGTTAGGCTCAATACTTACTAAGTATATTGGTTTGGTTATACGCATACTATATTTCTGTACTTCTTGTGCAGATCCCAGTATTGGTATTAGCGGCGCATAGAGGAGATTGCTTGGATCATATCTATCCAGGATTTAGTTGTTCTTTATCCAAGTCACCGTGACGAGTTTTGATAGACTTTATCACTCTCTTAAGCCTAAAAGGCTTTAATACAACTGACAATGTGGAACTAGTTACCTAACACAATACTTAGAATACAAACCATGTGGCCAAACATAAAAGAAGCTATTTTTGCAAGAGGGATTTCTGTCAGCCTGTTCCTGTATAAATGAAATGACTGCAGTGAATATTAAAAAAGGGGAACTGCTATTAAGAGCACTTATAATGTTTTCTCTCCTCTTATTAAGGGCTATCTGATCCCTAACTAACTCATTCATTTCCCCTTTAAGAACCACGACCCCCCCGAAACACTGTGGGCTACCTGAAGAGCTGACTAAAGCGGCCTAGGAGGATGTCCTCTATCAAAAGAGCCCTGCCTCCAAATGAGGCACCACTAAACCCACCGAAATGATGAGGCCTCTTATCAGACACTGGCCCTCTCTCCTGAGCATGAACCATCTCGATCTGTCTAGCAATATCTATGGCCGTCTGGAAAGAAATATTACTCCCGGTCTCCTTGGTCATCTGTAGCCTGATAGTGTAGATGAGTCCATCAATAAATCTCTTCACTCTCTCGCTCTCAGTAGGAAGCAAAATGGTGGCGTGGCGAGCTAGGTCCATAAATCGAGTCTCGTACTGGGTGACAGTCATACTACCTACTGAAGGCGCTCAAACATCCTACGACACTCCTCTCTCAGAGTGACAGGAATGAACTTCTCTAGAAATAGCTGTGAGAACTGATCCCAAGTAAGTGTAGGCAAACCAGCTGGTCTAGTCAACATGTAATCTCTCCACCATCTCCAGGCAGAACCAGTCAGCCAAAATACTGTAAAATTGACCCTATTGGTCTTAACTATACCCATGTTGTGCAACACCTCGTGGCAACGATCCAGAAAATCTTGTGGGTCCTTAGAAGATGCACTACTGAAATGAACAGGAAAGAGCATGGTAAACTTATCCAACCTCAACATAGCCTCAGAAGACAAAGCGGGCCTATTACCGGCTTGTGCCGCAATAACCGGCTGAACTACCCCAACTGGCGGGGCTACTGGAATCTTATACTAGGGAGCCAGCTGCTCCGGGGTGTGAGAAACGGGAGTCTGTGCTCCTCCTCCAGCCCGAGAGACGGCTGGTGCCACCGGGAATGTACCGGTCTGGGCCACACTCTTCATAAGACCCACCAAATAGACTAGAGCCTCCTGAAGCACTGGAGTGGCTATAAACCCCTCCAGGCAAACTCTGCAAGTAGCAAGAACTGATCCCAAGAACCCCCAAAATCCATAACGCAAGCGCGAAGCATATCCTCCAATATCTGAATAGTGCGCTCGGACTGTCTGTCCGTCTGTGGATTAAATTATATACTCAACTCAACCTGCGTGCCCAATTCACGTTGTACGGCCCTCCAAAAGTGCGAGGTGAACTGTGTACCTTGATCAGAAATGATAGACACATGCACACCATGAAGATGAACGATCTCACGGATGTAGATCTCAGCTAACCACTCTGAAGAATAGGTAACTGCCACTGGAATGAAATGTGCCGACTTGGTCAACCTGTCTACAATGACCCATACTGCGTCAAATTTCTTCTAAGCCTGTGGGCGTCCAACAATAAAATCCATAGTGATATGCTCCTACTTCCACTCAAGAATCTCTAACCTCTGAAGTAAACTACCAGGCCTCTGATGTTCGTACTTTACTTGCTGACAATTTTGACACTGAGCCACATATGCAACTATATCCTTCTTCATCCCCCTACACCAATAATACTGCCGCAAGTCCTGATACATCTTGGCGGCACCCTGATGAATAGAATACCGGGAATCGTGGGCCTCCTCAGGAATCAACTCACGAAGCCTATCCACATTGGGCACACAAATACGACCATGCATCCTCAAAACCCCATCATCTCCAACAGTAACCTGCTTGGCACCCCCGTGCCACACTTGTGTCCTTAAGGACAGGTAAATGGGGATCATCACATTGACACTCTCTGATGCGCTCATACAAGGAAAACCGAGCGACTGTGCAAGCTAAACCATGACTAGGCTCTGAAACATCTAACCTCACGAACTAATTTGCCAAAGCCTGAACATCTGCCACAAGTGGCCTCTCACAAAATGGAACATATGTAAGGCTACTCCTACTCACTGCCTTTCTACTCAAGGCATAGGCCACCATATTGGCCTTCCCGGGATGACACAAAATAGTGATAGCATAGTCTTTCAACAACTCCAACCACCTCCTCTACCTCTAGTTGAGATTCGTTTGCCTGAGCAAATACTATAGACTCCGATGATCTGTGAATACCTCGCATGACACACCGTAAAGATAGTGCCTCCAAATATATGGCTGCCAACTCTAAGTCATGAACATGGTAGTTCTTCTCATGAACCATCAATTGTCACGACGCGTATGCAATCACCCTGCCATCCTGCATCAATTCTGCACCGAGCCCAATACGAGATGCATCACAATACACTGTGTAAGATCCTGAATTTTTGGGCAACACCAATACTGGCTTCGTAGTCAAAGTAGTCTTGAGCTTCTAAAAGCTCAACTCACACTCATTCGACCATCTGAACGAGGCCCCCTTCTGGATCAATCTGGTCAATGGGGCTGCTATGGATGAAAACCCCTCCACGAACCGGCGATAATAACCTGCCAAACCCAGGAAACTATGGATATCTGTAGCTAAAGTAGGTCTAGGCCAGTTCTGAACTGCCTCAATGTTCTTAGGATCCACCTTTATGTCCTCTGATGATACAACATGCCCCAAAAGGCGATTGAGTCTAATCAAAACTCACACTTTGAAACTTGGCATATAACTGGCTATCCCTCAAAGTCTGAAGTACAATCCGAAGATGTTGCTCATGCTCTTCTCGACTGCGGAAGTAGATCAAGATATCATCAATGGATACAATCACAAAAGAATCCAAGTAGGGCTTGAACACTCGGTTCATCAAATCCATAAATGCTGCTGGGGAATTTGTCAACCCAAATGACATCACTAGGAACTCATAATGGCCATACCGAGTCCGAAAAACCGTCTTAGAGACATCGGATGCCCTAATCTTCAACGGATACTTGTTCTTGATAGTGACCTTGTTCAACTGCCGATAATATATACAAATCCTCATCGATCCATCTTTCTTCTTCACGAACAACACGGGCGCACCCCAGGGGGAGACAATGGGACTAATGAATCCCTTATCAAGCAAATATTGCAACTGCTCCTTCAATTCCTTCAACTCTGGCGGGGCCATACGGTATGGTGGAATAGAAATAGGCTGAGTGCCCGAAGCCAAATCAATACACAAGTCAATATCTCTGTCGGGTGGCATCCCCAAAAGATCTGCAGGAAACACCCCTGGAAACTCACGAACAACTGGTACTGAATCCATGGAAGGAACCTTCGCACTAAAATCACAGACATAGGCCAAATTAGCTAAACATCTATTCTCGACCATATGTCGATCCTTCACATAAGAAATAACTTTGCTGGCAGAATGGCCAGAAGTCCCCCTCCACTCTAATCGAGGGAACCCTGGCATGGCTAAGGTTACCATCTTGGCATGACAGTCTAATATAGCATGATAAGGTGACAGCAATCCATACCCAAGATAACATCAAAATCTACCATATCAAGAAGTAAAAGATCTACACTAGTCTCAAGACTCCAAATAGTAATCACACACGAGCGATAGACGCGATCTACAATAATAGAATCTCTCACAGGCGTGGACACATACACATGAGCACTCAAAGAATCATGAGGCATAACCAAATATGAGGCAAAATAGGATGACATGTAGGAATAAGTAGAGCCCGGATCAAATAGATCAGAAGCATCTCTATGGCAAACTGGAACAATACCTGTGATAATGGCGTCAGATGACTCTACCTCGACCCCTAGATGGCTAGCCTCCACCTCTAACGATCTGATCCCCACCTCTAGTGGCCTGACCTCTACCTCTAACAATCTGACCCCTGCCTCTAGCTGGCTGCATAGGCGGTAGGGTAACCGGCATCGGTATGATGGAATGAGAACCCTGCAGAGATTTGCTACTCAACAATCTACAGCAATACCTTCTGATATGACCTATGTCCCCACACTCAAAGAACCCCCTCGGCTACTGAGGCTGCTGTAACAATGAATGGCCATGGCAGTCTGAATAGCCATTGTAGTAACTCTGAAGTGGAGGTGCACTGATATGAGTTGAATGTGCACCCAATACTGGCTGCTCAGGAAGAGACCCGTAAGAACCATGACCCCCCGAAGCACCGTGGGCTACCTGAAGAGCTGACTGAAATGGCCTACGAGGATGACCTTTACCAAAAGAACCCCTGCATCCAGATGACGCACCATTGAACCCACCAAAATAACAAGGCCTCTTATCAGACACCAACCCTATCTCCTGAGCTTGATATGTCTAGCAATATCTACGACTGTCTGGAATGAAATATCACTCACGGTCTCCTTGGCCATCTGTAGCCTGATAGTGTAGGTGAGTCCATCAATAAATTTCTTCACTCTCTCCCTCTTAGTAGGAAGCAAGATGGTGGCGTGGCGAGCTAGGTCCACAAGTCGAGTCTCATACTGGGTGACGGTCATACTCCCCTGCTGAAGACGCTCGAACAGCCTGCGGTATTCCACTATTAGAGTGACAGAAATGAACTTCTCTAGAAATAGTTGTGAGAACTGATCTCAGGTAAGTGCAGGCGAACCAGCTGGTCTAGTCAATATGTAATCTCTCCACCATCTTCGGGCAGAACTAATCAGCTGAAATGCTGCAAAATCGGCCCCATTGGTCTCAACTATACCCATATTATGCAACACCTCGTGGTAACTGTTCAAAAAATCCTATGGGTCCTCAGAAGATGCACCACTTAAATGAACAGGAAAGAGCTTGGTAAACTTATCCAACCTCAACATAGCCTCAGAAGATAAAGCGGGCCTATCACCGACCTGTGCTGCAACAACCGGCTGAACTACCCCAACTGGCGGGGCTACTGGAGTCTGATACTTGGGAGACACCTGCTCCGGGGTATGAGTAGCGGGAGTCTATGCTCCTCCCCTATCCCGAGAGATGGCTGGTGCCACCGGGAATGTATCGGTCTGGGCCACAATCTCCATAAGATCCGCCAAACAGACTAGAGCATCCTAAAGCAAAGGAGTGGCTATGAACCCCTCCGGGACCTGATCTAGTACGACGGGTAGAGTCTGAGCTGGAACCTCCTCATCAAAATCTACCTGAGGCTCCACTGCAGGTGCTGCTGCTCGAGCTCTAACCTGAGATTTGCCTCTGCCTCGGCCTCGACCTCTGCCCCTAGTCGTAGCTGCCACTGGGGGCTCTGCTCTTGTCCGGCTGCTGATATCATGCGTGTTCTCGCCATCTACGAGAGAACAAGAATAGAGTGGTTCAATCATCAATGATAGAATAAAATTGCATGATAGAGAAGGAAAGAAGTGAACTTTTTCCTAAACTCCGTAGCCTCTGGGAGATAAGTATAGACGTCTCCGTACCGATCCTCCAGACTCTACTAAGCTTGCTCATGATTCGTGAGACCTAAGCAACCTAGTGCTCTGATACCAACTTATCCCAACCCGGAATCCCCGCCCCATGTAACTTAATAATTAAGATTTACAAGAAATCATACATCAAGAGAACAAATGTACGCGCAATGGAGAGTAACATCATAATCAAAGAGACTCGAACTACTCGGATGTCTCAACTTTACCAACTCAATGGTATCTACTTTTAACAATACGTACAAGTGAAACTACTTTAATGAAGGCAACAATTAATACGAAACTATAAGGAAATAAGGCATAAAACAATTTAGATATATGAGGGAAACAAATAGAGACAAGTAGTAAATAAGTATAGAATCAGGGAGGGGATGGACAATTTAATACAAGAAATGCTAAATGGCAAGTAGCAATTATGGCATGGAAGTCAAATAAGCATGTAGCAATTAAGGCATGAAATAAGACATAATATGAAGCGATGAAGATAGGGAAAACAAGTAATGTAACGGTTAAGTCTTGGAATAAAGTAATTAATGAAATACGGGAAAATATGGAAACAAGGAATTTGACGGCGTATACATAATTGTCACCTTGCATATACACCGCTACACATGAAATTCACATAGTACATAGCTCAAGGGTTCCTAATTCCCTCAAATCAAGGATAGACCCAACACTTACCTCACTCTGCAATCAACTCAAAGGTTCAACCACGGCCTTGCCTTTTGAACAAGCCTCCAAACCAATCAAATCTAGCAAATTATTAACCAAACGATTCAAAATAAGCCTTAGAAACCACCCACGAATGAAAAAAGTTCAATTTAGATCATTAATGAAAAAGTCAACCCCGGGCCCGCTTGGTCAAAACTCGAGATTCAGACAAAAACCCGATTACACATTCACCTCCGAGCCCGATTATGTAATTAGTTTCGAAATCAGACCTCAATTCGAGGTCAAATTCCCAAATTTGCAAAAATCCCTAATTCTACCCAAATTCCTAATTTTTACCATAAAAATCCTATATTTGATGTTGAAAACTTATGTAATGTAAAGGGTAATTGAAAAGAAGTAGATTAAAGTCACATTAACAATGTATTTAGGAAGCAAATCTCTTAAAAAAATCGCTTCTAGGGTGTCACGACCCAATTCCATATCAGGCCGTGATGGTGTCCAGTACCGTTGCTAGACAAGCCAACAATGAATAACCTAATGATTTCCCACTTTAACGATTTTTCCCGTGTAGTGATCTTTTTATTTTACTTAAAAAATTTAATGAAAACCGATTTAAATTATTAAATGAAAACAACGAGAAACATTAATAATTGTAAGAACAAAACCCAAAATCACAAGTCTACTATTACGTATCAAGATCTAGTGTCACAAATATATGGGCAACTTAGTAGAATATACAAAAGATATCTATCCTACTTCCTGAAAAGGAATAGACAGGAACAAGATAAAAAGGGGACTCCGGCATGCTGCTGAACGGCTCAGGAGTGCAGCTCCCCGTGGAATCTCCAACCCAGATCAAGAATGCGCGCCGGATGGATATCCAGATGCACCTGCCTCAGATCTTGCACAGTTAAGTGCAGAAGTGTAGCGTGAGTACATAAAATAACATATACCCAGTAAGTGTCCCGTCTAACCTCGAAAAAGTAGTGACGAGGGGTTGACTTGATACTTACTAAGGCTAATGATAATGAATTTAAAATTTCAACTGAGCATAGATTACAATAAATATACTAAAACTCAATAGTAAGTGATGGAAAATACCCTTTTTCACAATTATAAATCCCAAATTTATCTTCCATTTAAACATTGGAGCAACATCAGTTATGAGTATAGAATCCCAAAATATTCATGCGTAAATAATGCCGAGGACGTATGGCCCGAACCAACATAATGATATTTAAATTGTGCACTGCCGAGGGTCGAACGGCGCGAACCATAGATGCATCTATTTAATCTGCTAAGGCGCTCGGCCCGCTCCACTAATAGAAAACACTTAAAGAAATACAAGTTTTCAATGGCAGTTAAGTGTTCTATCCATACCCTCAATTAAGTGAAACTTATCCCTTTGGGATCCTCTTACAATTAAGGAAATTATGATTTAAGCAATTCAATTGACAAGTAAAGGCACAATTATTTCACGTATGGCATAATGGGGTTCTAGACTACCCGGACTTTAGCATAAGTAGTAGCTATGCACGGGCTCTCATCACTTCGTATGTACGTACCCCCCCTCCCCCCCCCCACACACAAATAGTCACATATATTAGTTAATTCTCCTATGGAAAACTTTCCTTCTTACAAGGTTAGAAAGGAGACTTACCTCGTCTCAAAGACCACTTCCCGATTCAAGAATGTGCTCAAACCTCCAAATTTGGTGCCAAACGACTCGAAACTCACAAAGCTAGGTCGAAATTCCCTCATTCAAAGCTCTCAAATAGCCCAAGAGTGAGAGAAAAATGTGATAAAATGTCCTAAGTCCGTATTAAATGAACCCTCACTGCCCAGCGACTTTCGCACCTGCGGTGCCTTGGCCGCATCTGCGGTCTCGCACCTGCAACAAATGCCTCACAAGTACACTTTTCCCTCACCTGGACAGTCTCTACATCTGCGGATAGAAGGGGCCGCTTCTGCGGGCCTAGTCGCACCTGCGACCAAAGCTCTCGCACCTGCGGTCGTACAAGTGCGTCCAATCTTCCGCATCTGCGGTTCCTGGACTGCCCTTGATCTCTCTCTTATGCGGCTCGTGGATCGCACATGCGAGCCCGCACCTGCGACTGACCAAGCGCATGTGTGATTATGACAGATCTGGGAGCTTCAGCTGTGGCTCAATGCTCCCAACTTGGTCCGAGCCTCGTCCGATCCACACTCGGGGCCCCCGGGGCCTCGCCCGCACATACAAACAAGTTTAAAATCATAAAACGGACTCGCTCGAACTCTCGGAACGCCCGAAACAACATTAAAACTAGGAATCACACCCTAAAACTAATTGAATCAAACTTAAGAACTTCAAGTTCTTCAATTTACTTCCAATGCGCTGAAATGTACTTAAACTACTCGGCTTGACACCAAATTTTGCGTGCAAGTCTTAAATGATATTACGGAACTATTTCCGATCTCGAAATTCTATTTGGGCCTCGATATCATCAAAACCCACTCCCAACAAAATTTAAAGAACTTCTAAAACCTTCAAGAACCAACTTTCACTATTAGGTGCCAAAACGCTCTCGGGTCATCCAAAACCCGATCCGAACATACACCCAAGTCCGAAATTATCATACGAACCTATTGGAACCGTCAAATCTCGATTTCGAGGTCGTTTACTAAAAATGTTGACCAAAGTCAAACTTAGTCTATTTAGGCCAACATAAGGAAGCAAGCATTCCGATTTCAACCCGAACCCTTCCAAATCCCGAACTAACCATCCCTGCAAGTCATAAAGCAGTAAAAGCACGTATGGGAAGTCTTATTTAGGGGAACGAGGTTCTAAAAAGCAAAATGATCGGTCGGGTCGTTACATTCTCCACCTCTTAAACAAATGTTCATACTCGAACAGGTTTAGAATTATACCTGGAGTGCTGAATAAGTGAGGATATCGGCTCCGCATGTCCTCCTCTGACTCCTAGGTCGCCTCCTCGACTGGTTGGCCACTCCACCGAACCTTTACCGCGGAAATCCTCTTGGATCTTAACTTGTGATCCTGCCTAGCAACAATGGCAACTGGCTCCTCCTCATAATATAGGCTCTCATCTAACTGAATCGTGTTAAAGTCTAAAACATGTGACAAGTTGGCGTGATACCTCCGGAGCATAGACACGTGGAAGACCGGATGAACTCCCGATAGGTTGGAAGGTAAAGCAAGCTCATAAGCAACCTCCCCAATTCGCCTCAACACCTCAAATGGGCCTATAAACCTTGGGATCAACTTGCCCTTCTTCCCAAATCTCATGATCCCCTTCATCGGCGAGACTTTTAGGAAAACCTTCTCGCCTACCATAAATGACACATCACGTGCCTTCTGATCTGCGTAACTCTTCTGTCTGGATTGTGCTGTGTGAAGTCACTCCTGAATCAACTTTACCTTGTCCAAGGCATCCTTCAGTAAATCAGTACCATATAACTTAGCCTCACCGGGCTCAAACCACCCGATAGGAGAACGATATCGCCGACCATATAAAGCCTAAAATAGAGCCATCTCGATGTTGGACTGATAGCTGTTGTTGTAAGCAAACTTGGCCAAAGGCAAGAATCGATCCCACTGCTGTCCAAAGTCAATCACACATGCCCTAAGCATGTCCTCCAATATCTGAACTGTCCGCTCCGACTGACCGTCTGTCTGCGGATGAAATGTTGTGTTGAGCTCTACGCGGGTTCCCAACTCACTCTGTACCGCTCTCCAAAAATGTGAAGTAAACTGAGGACCTCTGTCTGAAACGGGCACACCGTGTAGTCGAACTATCTCCTGGATATAAATCCGGGCCAATCTCTCTGAAGTATATGTAGTCATCACAGGAATGAAGTGTGCCGACTTGGTCAATCTGTCTACAATGACCCAAACTTCATCAAACTTTCGCAAGGTCCGCGGCAATCCAACTACGAAGTCTATAGTGATATGCTCACACTTCCACTCAGGTATAGTCATCTACTGGAGTAGGACTCCTGGCCTCTGGTGCTCATACTTAACCTGCTGGCAATTCAGGCATCTAGCTACATACTTAACTATGTCTTTCTTCATCCGCCGCCACCAAAACTGCTGCTTCAGGTCGCTATACATCTTCGTAGCACCTAGGTGAATGGAATATCGAGAACTGTGCGCCTCCTCTAGAATCCTCTCCCTCACGTCATCGACATTAGGAACACAAAGACGACCCTAGAGTCGCAGAACACTATCCTCGCCAATAGAAACCTCCCTGGCACCACCCTGTAGTACCGTCCCTCTGAGAACTGGCAAGTGCAGATCATCAAACTGTCGAGCCTTGATCTGCTCCAATAGTGAAGACTGGGCAACAATACATGCAAGAACTCGGCTGGGCTCTGAAATATCCAACCTCACAAGTCTGTTAGCCAAGGACCGAATGTCCAAGGCTAGTGGTCTCTCCTCTGCTGAAATGAATGCCAAGCTACCCATACTCTCTACCTTTCTGCTCAAGGCATCCGCGACCACGTTTGCCTTGCCCGGATGATAAAGAATAGTGATGTCATAATCCTTCAGTAACTCAAGCCATCTGCGCTGCCTCAAATTAAGATCCCTTTGCTTGAACAAATGCTGCAAGCTGCGATGATCAGTGTAAACCTCATAGGACACCCCATAAAGGTAATGCCTCCAGATCTTAAGAGCATGAACAATCGCGGCCAACTCCAAATCGTGCACATGATAATTCTTCTCATAGGGCTTCATCTGACATGAAGCATATGCAATAACTCGCCCCTCCTGCATCAATACACAACCCAAGCCAACGCGTGAAGCATCATAATACACCGAATACATCCCGAATCGGAAGGCAACACTAGAACTGGTGTTGTAGTCAAAGCTGTCTTGAGCTTCTGAAAGCTCGCCTCACAATCATCGTACCAACGAAACTAAACACCCTTCTGGGTCAATCTAGTCAAAGGTGCTGCAACAGAAGAGAAGCCCTCCATGAACTAGCGATAATACCCTACTAACCCCAAGAAACTCCTAAGCTCAATCGTCGAAGTAAGACGAGGCCAACTTTGAACTGCCTCGACCTTCTTGGGATCCACCTTAATGCCCTCACCTGATACCACATGCCCCAAGAATGCCACGGAATCTAACCAAAACTCACACTTGGAGAACTTAGCATATAGCTTATATTCCCGCAAGGTCTGAAGCACCACCCTCAAATGCTGCTCGTGCTCCTCCATGCTATGTGAGTAAATCAAGATGTCATCAATGAAGACAATAACAAAGGAATCAATATGAGGCCCGAACACCCTGTTCATCAAATCTATAAATGCCGCTAGGGCATTGGTCAAGCCGAAGGACATCACTAGAAACTCATAATGGCCATATCTAGTACGGAAGGTAGTCTTCGGAACATCTTAGTCCCGAATATTCAACTGATGGTATCCCGATCTCAAGTCGATCTTAGAAAACACCCTAGAACCCTACAACTAGTTAAACAAATCATCAATACGCGGTAAAAGGTACTTGTTCTTAATGGTAACTTTGTTCAACTGGCGGTAATCAATGCACATCCGTATA
Organism: Nicotiana tomentosiformis; assembly: GCF_000390325.3. Taxonomy (NCBI): domain Eukaryota; kingdom Viridiplantae; phylum Streptophyta; class Magnoliopsida; order Solanales; family Solanaceae; genus Nicotiana; species Nicotiana tomentosiformis. Next base: position 106,306,646 of record NC_090816.1, on the reverse strand, counting down.
GTTCCATCTTTCTTCTTCACAAATAACACTGGTGCACCCCAAGGTGATATACTCGGCCTGACGAACCCCTTTGCTAGCAACTCCTCAAGTTGTTCCTTCAATTCTTTCAACTATTTCGGAGCCATACGGTTTGGTGGGATGGATATAGACTGGGTACCCGGAGCTAAGTCAATAGAGAAATCAATATCACGATCTGGTGGCATGCCTGGAAGGTCAGAAGGAAACACATCGGCGAACTCCCGGACTACTGGCACTGAATCAATCGTCTGAAACTCTGCGGTGGTATCCCGAACATAGGCTAGATAAGCCAAACAACCCTTCTAGAACATATGTTGAGCCTTCAGAAAAGAGATAATCCGACTAGATGTACTGGCAGACGAACCCTTCCACTCCAATCTAGGCAACTCTGGCATTTCTAAGGTAACACTCTTGGCATGGCAATCAAGGATAGCATGATATGGGGATAACCAATCCATGCCCAGGATGACCTCAAAGTCGGTCATATCAAGTAACAGAAGGTCCGCTCTAGTCTCGTAACCACAGAATGTGACCACACAAGATCGATAGATCTTATCCACAACCACAGAGTCGCCCACAAGAGTGGACACATAAACAAAAGTGCCCAAGGACTCGCGAGAAATCTCCAGAAAATGAGCAAACATGGATGGCACATACAAATAGGTAGATCCTGGATCAAATAATACTGAAGCATCCCTACCACAGACAGAGATAATACATATGATCACGACATCTAAGGCCATTGTACTTGGTCTGGCAGGAACAACATAAAATATGGCTGGAGCGCCCCCGGCTGGCCTCCGCCTGCCTGACCTCCACCTCTGGGACGACCTCTACCCACCTGTCCTCCGCCTCTGGGCGGCTGGATGGCTGGTGCAGCTACTAGAGCTAAACTCATGGGTTGCTAGCCCTGCTGCACTGCCTTGCCCTGAAGCCTGGGGCAAAATCTCCGAACATGACTAAGATCCCCGCACTCAAAACAACCTCTTGGTGCGGTGATCTGCTGCCTTGAAGTCTGACCCTGATGGCCTGAATACCCACCGGAAGAACCCTGAATAGCTGGTTGGCGATATGAACTCTCTGGCATGGCACTGAATTAAGCACTAGAATAACCATGATGACTGAAGTACCCACTAGAAGGACCCTGAATAGTTGGTGGGCGATATGAACTCTCTGGCATGGAACTGAAGTAGGGTCGCATTAGAGCACCCCATGGAGGCGGCGATGCTGGATATGGGGGCCTACTGGGCTGACCCCTTATGAACTGTCCTCTGCCCCTAGCTGGGGAAACTCTGAACTGCCCGGAGTAACAGACCCTCTTGTCCAGCTGCATCTGCTCCCTACCCCTCTGGCGATAGCCCTCGGTCCTCCAAGAAATCCCTACTACTAGCTGGTAGGAAGAACCAATCTCTACCTCTCGGGCCATACTTGCCTGAATACCTGAGTGCAACCCCGCCACAAACCTCTGCACCCGCTGCGCCTCAGTAGGGAGTATCATGAGTGCATGGCGAGACAGCTCAGAGAATCTTGCCTCATAATCGGTCACGAACATCTGACCCTGCTAGAGCTGCTCAAACTGGAACCGCAACTCTTCCCTTTGAGAGGGTGGAATATACTTGTCCAAGAATAGGCGTGTGAACTGGCCCCAAGTCATGGGAGGAGATTCTGCTAGTCTACCAAGAAGATAAGACTGCCACCATCTATGTGCTCTGCCCTCCAACTGGAAGGTAGTGAAATCCACCCCGTGAGACTCCAATATCCTCATGTTGTGCAGTTTGTCCCTGCACCTATCAATAATGTCCTGAGGATCCTCCTGTCGTTCACCCCCAAAGACTGGAGGGTGAAGTCTAGTCCATCTGTCCAAAAGCTTCTGCAGCTCGCCGGTCGCAGCTAGTCTAGGCTCAGGTACAGCTGCTGTGACTGGCTGGGCTCCGCCCATAGGGAGAGTGCCCGGGGTATGATATACAGCAACTACTTGCCCAGGAGCCTGATGCGGCAGGGGTCTGTGCTCCCCCCTCCCCCCCCCGCCTGAGATATGGTCGGGTCTGCCAGAAGTAAACCGGCCTGGGTCATAGAATCCATGAACCTTAGAATACGACCCATGACCTCCTGGAAGCCCGGTGCTGTCATGAAATCGACCGGGGCTGGCTCTGCTGCGGGCACCTCGCCCTGCTCCTCGACTATAGGATCCTCCAATGGATCCGCTAGCGGTGCAACTGGGCAACTCTGGGACATCCTCGCCCCCTACCTCGGGCCGGTGCCCTCCCCCGGCCTCTATTTCGGCTTCTAGCAATAGGGGGCAGCCCCTCCCGGGTCTGGAACGTCTGTTGCGCGCGTTCTCACCATCTGTGAGAGAATAAGAGGAAGAAACTTAGTATACCATTAACTGCATGATAGGAAATGAATAAGGAGTAGCTTTCCTAACATCCTATAGCCTTTCAAAAATAAGTATGGACGTCTCCGCATCGATCCACAAGACTCTATTAGACCTGCCCATAACTTGTGAGATCTACGTGAACCTAGTGCTCTGATACCATGTTGTCACGACCCAATTCCATATCAGGCCGTGATGGCGTCCAACACCATTTCTAGACAAGCCAACAATGAATAACCTAATGATTTCCCATTTTAACGATTTTTCCCACGTAGCGATCTTTTTATTTTACTTAAAAGATTTAATGAAAACCGATTCAAATTATTAAATTAAAACAGTGAGAAACATTAATAACCATAAGAACAAAATCCAAAATCACAAGTCTACTAGTACGTGCCAAGATCTAGTGTCACAAGTATATGGGCAACTTAGTAGAATATACAAAACATATCTATCCTACTGCCTGAAAAGAAATAGATAGGAACAAGATAAAAAGGGGACTCTGGCATGCTGCTGAACGGCTCAGGAGGGCAGCTCACCGTGGATTCTCGAACCCAGATCAAGAATACGCGCCGGATGGATATCCAGATGCACCTACCTCATATCCTGCACAGTTAAGTGCAGAAATGTAGCGTGAGTACATAAAATAATATGTACCCAGTAAGTGTCCCGCCTAACCTCGAAGAAGTAGTGACGAGGGGTCGACTTGACACTTACTAAGGCTAATGATACTGAATTTAAAATTTCAACTGAGCATAGATTACAATAAATATACTAAAACTCAACAATAAGTGATGGCAAATATCCTTTTTCACAATTATATATCCCAAATTTATCTTCCATTTAAACATCGGAGCAATATCAGTTATGAGTATAGAATCCCAAAATATTCATGCGCAAATAATGCCGAGGACGTATGGCCAGGACCAACATAACGATATTTAAATTGTGCACTGTCGAGGGTCGAACGACGCGAACTATAGATGCATCTATTTAACCTGCCGAGGCACTCCGCCCGATCCACTAATAGAAAACATTTAAAGAAACACAAGTTTTCAATGGCAGTCAAGTGTTCTATCCATACCCTCAATTAAGTGAAACTTATCCCTTTGGGATCCTCTTACAATTAAGGAAATTATGATTTACGCAATTCAATTGACAAGTAAAGGCGCAATTATTTCAAGTATGGCATAATGGGGTCCTAGACTACCCGGACTTTAGCATAAATAGTAGCTACACACGGACTCTCGTCACTTCGTACGTACGTAAGCCCCCCCACAAATAGTCACATATATTAGTTAATTCGCCTATGGGAAACTTTCCCTCTTACAAGGTTAGAAAGGAGACTTACCTCGTCTCAAAGCCCACTTCCCGATTCAAGAATGTGCTCAAACCTCCAAATTTGGTGCCATACGACTCGAAACTCACAAAGCTAGGTCGAAATTCCCTCCTTCAAAGCTCTCAAATCGCCCAAGAGTGAGAGAAAAATATGATGAAAATGTCCCAAGTCCGTATTAAATGAACCCTCACTGCCCAGCGACTTTCGCACCTGCGGTGCCTTGGCCGCATCTGCGGCAAATGCCTCGTAGGTACGGTTTTTCCTCACCTGGCCAGTCTCTGCATCTGCAGATAGAAGGGGCCGTTTCTGCGGGCCTAGTCGCACCTGCGACCAAAGCTCTCACCTCTACGGTGGTGCAGGTGTGCCCAATCTTCCGCATCTGCGGTTCCTGGGTTGCCCTTGATCTCTCGCTTCTGCGGCTCGTGGCTCGTACTTTATGACATATTTGGGAGCTTCAGCTATGGCTCCATGCTCCCAACTTGGTCCGATCCTCGTCCGATCGACACTCGGAGCCCCGCCCGAATATACCAATAAGTTTAGAATCATAAAACGGACTCGCTCGAACTCTCGGAATGCCCGCAACACCATTAAAACTAGGAATCGCACCCCTAAATTAATTGAATCAAACTTAAGAACTTCAAGTTCTTCAATTTACTTCCAATGTGCCGAAACGTACTTAAACTACTCGGAATGACACCAAATTTTGCATGCAAGTCTTAAATGACATTATGGAACTATTCCCAATCTCAGAATTCCCTTTGGGCCCCAATATCATCAAAACCCTCTCCCAACCAAATTTAAAGAACTTCTAAAACCTTCAAGAACCAACTTTCACTATTAGGTGCCAAAACGCTTCCGAGTCATTCAAAACTCAATCCGAACATACGCCCAAGTCCGAAATCATCATACGAACCTATTGGAACCATCAAATCTCGATTCTGAGGTCGTTTACTAAAAATGTTGACCGAAATCAAACTTAGTCTTTTTAGGCCAACATAAGGAACCAAGTGTTCCGATTTTAACCTGAATCCTTCCAAATCCCGAACTAACCATCCCCGCAAGTCATAAAGCAGTAAAAGCACGTATGGGAAGTCTTATTTAGGGGAATGGGGTTCTAGAAAGCAAAATGATTGATCGAGTCGTTACATAGGGTATTTAGGGTTAAGAGTTTGAAAGAAATGAGCTAATTCCCATTTCCCCCTCTTTTACCCACCTGCAATTATCGCAATTGCGACACATAGTTTGTAACTGCGATGATCGCAAAAGCGATCAACCCCTTGCAAATGCGAAAAAGTCATTGAGCTTGTTGTCGTCGCAAATGCGATAATTTTGTCGCAAATGCGAACAATACTTCACAAAAGCGAAGCAACACCAAATCAGTCAGTGGTCGCAATTGCGATCAAATCCTTCGCAATTGCAAAGATACAGAGTCCGCAAATATGAAAAATTTCTCGCAAATGCGAACTCTTCCCAACCCAACCCATGCTCGCAAATGCGACTCATTGTTTGCAAAAATGAGGCTCATATTTGTGAGCCTGACCTCGAAAATGCGAGATCTGCAGGTAACACCAGAAGCAAAGAAGCATCAGTTATTTCACTAAGTCAAAAACCACTCCGTAGCCTATCCGAAACTCATCCTAGCCCCACAGGCTCCAAACCAAACATGCAAACAAGTGTAATAACATCATACGAACTCACTCGCGCGATCAAAACACCAAAATAACACCTAGAACCACAAATCAGATACAAAAAACAAATAAAATTTTTAAAGAAACTTAAGAACTTTCCATTTTACAACCTGGCGACCGAATCATGTCAAATCAACTCCGTTTTGCACCAAATTTTGCAGACAAGTCATAAATACTGAAATGAACCTATGCCAAGTTCCGAAACCGTAATCCGAACCCGGTAGCAACAAAGTCAACCTACGGTCAAACTTGGAAATTCTTTAAACCTTTAAACTTCTAAATTTCAACAAATTACATTAAATCAAGTTAGCGACTTTTGAATTCGATTCCGAGCATACGCCCGTCCCAAATCACGATACGGATTCACCGAGATCGTCAAAATACTGATTCGGATCCATTTGCTCAAAACGTTGACCGAAGTCAACTCAAATAAGTTTTAAAGCACGATTTCACATTTTCATCAATGCTTTCACAAAACCCCTTCCGAAAAAAGACACGACTGTGCACGCAAATCGAGGAAGGCTAAACGGAGCTAATCGAGGTTTCAAAACACAAAAATAAAGGCTAAACTAAAAATGACCTATCGGGTCATCACATAAGTCAAACAATAAAATCAACCTATTGCACGACATCACCCTTCGTGATTTTTCTCTCATCCTCACCATATATCATAATGCAAGGCATCACCCTTCGCACTTTTACTCTCATCCTCACCATATAGTATAAATAAGCATGTGCATGACATCATCCTTCTTGCTTTTAACCTTACAATCACTCAATCAATGATATCAAAATGCGAACGAGGCACGACAACGCCCTTCATGCTCTTCAGTCCTCACCAAGTAATAACAACAACACAAATATCAAGAAAAGTAGAAAAAACACATTTCAACAATAATTTTGAATTCCACTCGTCATATGAGAATCTTTCCATAACTAGAGCCGACAACCAATTACAAGTTCCACGTTCTCAACACCCAATATTGCAACAATTCAATATATGAAATAAATTGAAAGCCACTAGTCAAAGAATAAGAGATTGATCTAAGGCATGGAAGACATAGTAAATGAAATAACATGATACAATCAAGACAAATTCCACTTAAATGCTTATCCCATGGCCAACGCATATGCACTCGTCACCTCGCATATACGCCGCGCCCAACACATAGTTCACATAGCAAATAGACTCGATTTTATCGTAAATCCCTCAAATCAAAGTTAACCACGACACTTACCTCTTTTCGCAATCAAATCAATAATCAACCACAACTTTTCTTTTGGACAAGCCTCCAAACCAACCGAATCTAGCCATTTATCGTTCAAACAATTCAAGATAAGATTTAGAATTACCCATGAATGAAAAAGGTTCAATTTTGATCATATTTAAAAGAGTCAACAAAAGTTAACCCCGGGCCCGTTTGGCCGAAATTCGAGATTCGGACCAAATCTGATTACCCATCCACCCCTAAGCCCGGTTATGTGATTTGTTTCGAAATACAACCTCAATTTCACAAAATCCCTAAATTCTATCTAAAACCCCTATTTCTACCTTGAAACTCATAGGTTTGATGTTAAAATTCATGAAAAAGTAATGGGATTGATTAAAAACTAGTTAAAGTTGCTTATCAATGAATATGGGAAGAAAATATTCTTCAAAAATCGTCTCTAAAGAGCTTATGGTTGAGAAATGGTGTAAAATGAGCTAAGTCTGACATCTCCATATTTTACCCAGTTGTAGATGTCGGAATTGCGATGCCTCAAATGATCGCAATTGCGATTAGTGTCACATTGTGTAGAAGGCGCAAATGCGACATAATCACCGCATTTGCGAATAGCCCCCCAAACGTATATGCGGGTAATGCTTCGCAGATGTGAAGCTGTCTTTCTAGGCACTGTGTCGCAAATGCGACACTATAATCGCAAATGTGATCCCAGCTATGTTTACAAAAGCGAACTTTACTTCGCAATTGCTAAGTCCCAGTCCTCGGCCCTTGTTCGCATTTGTGAGTCTGACATCGCAAATACGAGGCTCACAATTGCAAATACGAGGCTCGCAATTGCGATCAGATCTTCGCAATTGCAAGACATGCAAGTTTACACCATCATTAGCTATGCATCAGCTGTTCCAAATCTGTCCGTAATGCATAAACTCACCCAAGCCCCTCGGGCTCCAAACCGAACAGGCATATAAGTGTAATAACATCCTACAAACTTTCTCGCTACCTCAAATCATCAAAACAACATCAAATAACAAGAATTGATCATCAAAACTCAAGATTTCAACTTAAAGACTCATTTTTCACAATCTTTCACATAATACGCCGAAACACACTCGGATCATCCGAGACCCCAATCAAGCATGCGTATAAGTCCAAAAGTATTATACGAACCTACCGGAATCGTCAAAATACCAATCCGAGTTCGTTTACCAAAAACGTTGACCGTGGTCAACTCTAGTCTCATTTCAAGTCAAAAATCATGTTGTTTTCACATAAAAGCTTTCCGAAAAACGACATGGACCACACACAAAAGTTTATAATACCAAATGGAGCTACTACAGGTATCAAAACATAAAAATTAAGGCGAGTACTCAAATCGACCTATCAGGTCGTCACATTTAGATTTTAAACAAATTGGGGCATATATTATACTACTATAGAAAAATTATCATATATCTGACTTTGGGAGCCTCTCACGGTCTTATCGTTAAAAAACCTTTCAATTAGGGATTTGCATTTTCGGTGACATGGAATATCAAAAATTAATTTTAAGTGGCGATACCATTTAACAATAAACTCCATTTTCAAAATTGGAATATGCCCTTTTTTCTAAACGATTTTGGGTTATGATTGAATTCCACATATTAGCCTAATTTCATTAAATCTGACTCTTAGTATTTTCATTAAATTAAGCTCTTAGGTTGAAGTCCAAAAATCAGTCTGATTTTTATAGTTTAATTTTGTTTGCCCTTCTATATAAATAACTAATATCCATCTAATCTAGTGACAAATTATTTCCCTCTTTGTTCACCTCAAGTGGCGCTTTGTAACTTATGTGCCAAGTTTTCTGCAACCCGCGAGTGCAACAAAGATGATCGATGCATTTTTAGCTTTCTCAATCTTGATTCAAGTAGTGATTAAGTTTCAATTGCCAAACTTAGGTATGTTAACATTAGGTGGAGTTGTCCGATGCAATTATTACAGGTATTATGTCAATCCGTCGTAGAGATGCTTCTGTGTTATTTGATTCAGGTTCTACCTATTCTTATGTGTCTTCATATTTTGCTTCGCACTTGAGTATGCCTCGTGATTCTCTTTACGTTCATGTTTCTTTGTCCACTTTGGTTGGGGATTCTATTGTGATCGATCACGTGTATCGCTCTTGGGCTGTTACTATTAATGGTTTTGATACTATAGTTGATCTTTTGTTATTGAATATGGTAGATTTTGAGGTTATTCTTGGCATGGATTGGTTGTCCCCATATCATGCTATCTTAGATTGTTATGCCAAGACTGTGACTTTAGCAATGTCGGGGTTGCCTAAATTATAGTGAAAAGGGACCCTCGGTCATTCCACTAGCTGGATGGTTTCGTATTTGAAGGCTCGGTTTATGATTGAGAAGGGATTTCAAGTTAGATTTGATTCTCATTTCTGTCAATAATCCTTATTTTAATTCGTATTTCAGGCGAATTTTGAATAATTTGGGACGTTTCGTGCACGAATTTGGAGAATTCCTTTCTTAACAATAGCTCCACTAAATTTTTCATAGTCAAAATTTAATAAGAGGGTTTAAACTTTTTTAATAAATATATATATTTGCACACATGCAAAAATTAGTAATCTTTTTTTTTTCATGCTTGTATTATAGTGTAGTATTCTTAAAAAATATAAAGTCCTTAACTTCACATAGATATTGATAAGGATTAGTTCAAGTGCATAAGATGTTAGACATGTGTTTGCAACATATTACCTTGGATGTTATTGTATTTCATTTACTAGTACTATAAATATTTAAATAGTTTAATTCAAAATTGTAAAACATTTTTATTGTTAAAAGTAGGCGATCTTTCTTTCTTTATATTTCTCTATAATTTTTGTAATAATCTTATAGATGAAATTTTCTGAAAGCCCTTCATATCAACTCATCGAGGTAATAAACTTAGACCTCATTTGTTTGCACTTAATGAAGATCTGAATCTAATTATTTCGATTTCGGTTATTAATTGCTTTTGTTATTTAAGTTTGAATCTTCATTATTCAGATCTTAATCATTAAATATATTTATTTTTCTTGTTTTACAAGCACTTAATGGTCTGAATAGATCTGAATAATAAGACCTATATCGAAATCTTAATATCAATAAGATGTTATCATCCACTTTCTTTTTAACTGCTTCTGTCATCCACCATTATCAACTACCACCACCATCCTCAATCATAATCACTCATCATCCGGCATTGCAATCCTCAACCACACCACCACCACAACTAATTACCATCACTAGCCATCATTTACAGCCATTACTACACATACACCAATCGCTATCGACGATCATCAGCCACCACTACATATTGCCAGCCATAGCTATCAGTCACCTCCCCAATTAATAATCACTATCATCTACAACAATTATAAGCCGACTACTATTGCCAGTCACCACCACCACCGGCTATTATCTACAACCACTACTATTAACCAAATTCACCACCAACTACCACCTTCAATCGACACCCACAAGTCCACAACCACCACCGCTAGCCATCACCATCACCAACTGTCATATTATTGATTAAAAATATTTTGTATAATATAAGATTTGATTAATTAGTATTTTATTTGAATTTTATAGTTATTAAGTTTGAAATACAAATAAATTTTATGCATTCAGATGTTTGTTTACCTGCAAAAAAGGTATAGTTGAATTTGTAAACGTGATTTAAAGATACGTGGATTAGATTGACCCGATTTAGTAAAGCAACAAAGAATAATTAAAGAAAGAACAAGCCAAGACTTCAGATTATTCCCACCTGAACCAAGAATAATTGGAAAATCTCGACAACACTCGTATATAGCTTAAAAGAATGAGAGAAAAGAAATTAGCCTTTGTCATTCAAGTATGTAGTATCCCCTCAATGAGTACAAATGTTGTTATTTATAGTTGAATTTGAGGAGACAAGATATTTAAATTATGCTCTTCTTAAAGATGAATAAAGACCCATCTTGATAACTATATAACGTTGAGAATAAATGGTATGATTTTTTGTGACGGCTGTTCCTTTAGTGTCGCTCTCTTCATCCGGTAATTTGCTCTCAAATTCTTTTCCCCGACCTTCATGTCCTCGGAATTTGCACAATACTGGCTACACACTTGTATCCGATATTAACTATCTGCTGACTCATCTTCACCCTGTCATCACTGCCATGTGTCTGCTCGAAAAATATACACATGTAAGTTGTGATTTTTTACCCCAATACAAAGTTAGAATAACAAATATTCTTAATTATTTAGTATTCGGGTTTTAATATATAATTTAATATTCAGATGTGTATTCAGATCCAAATATCTAAATTTTAATATACATTTTTATATTCAGATTTTGATATGTTAATCTTAATAAAAACAAATGAGGCCTAAATGCAAAAGCGTTAACTGAGACCACTAACCGTGAATACAAATAATTTTGCAGTCACGCGATTCATGATCTTCCAAATCATATCGTCACGAAAAAATAGATTTATATGATTTAGTGGCTGTCACTCTAATAATTATTGCACATAATTTTTTTTATTACTGGTTTAATCCGAAAAAATAAAAAATACTAGATTTATAACTGGTAATTGAAAAATAGCCACAATTTCTAAAGTAAATGAAATTTATTCACTTTTTCATGTAAAGATTAAATCTGAATTAAAACACCCTTAAAAATTTGAAAAATTTCAGTATAATATGCTCGAGTTCGATTTTTTTACATATCAGATTCCAACATAATGTGCTGGAATTTCATAATATGCTGGAAGTTTATACGCATGAGCTCCATAATCTAGTCTATTATGTTGAAATTTTCCGTGTATTAGAGTTCTAGCATAATATGCTGGAAGTTTATACGCATGAGCTCCATAATCTAGCATATTATGCTGAATTCTGCGTGTTTTTGCAAAATAGTGGCTATTTTCACTGACTTTGCTAACGTTGACTATTTTTTAATTGTCAGTTCGGAAACTGGCTAGCCCGTGCTATTTTCACATTATAAAGTAAAAATATAATCGAGTGTATTTACATGTAAAAGCCCACCCGATTAGTCACCTATGTGAAAATAAAGTGGTCGGTGTGAAGACAAACTTATCTCTAGTTTTGGAAAGTTAATAACGTGAATATGTGATCATGGGAGTAATTTGGTATATAGAATTAATGGTGCTTTACTGGAAAATAGACATATGTGGCGAATGATTGAGGGTTATATTCGATTTAGAATTCAACTCTTCTATAATTCAAAATGCAAATCAGATAACGAATACTATAAGATAGTATGATTCTTTCTTCTTACAAGGATGACGTGAGTTGTTTATATGCTTTCTTGTGCACCAAATGGTGAGAATTTTTCTTTCTTAAGAGCTTCGTGTAAAAAGGTATTACAAACCTTTATTATACTTAAAAAGTAAAATTCTATCTCAATAGGAATTCTAATATATATATCAAAGGAATCCAAATTCCAGTGTCGGCTCAGTTTCACATTATTTAGCTAGTTAAGTTCCACTATATGTATAAATTAGTTTCTTTAAAATATAAGGTGGGGACCAAACCCTCACTACATGTACAACTTCACTGTACAACTCGTTAATTTTTTATTATTTTTTTGCGCCTTCATTTACTCTAAAAAAGAATTCACGAAAAGGTGGACTTGAAAGAACATTAGTTCCTGATCTTTTTCTTTATAAAACAATTAAATAAATAAACGACCCATTTTCTACCCACTTCGCTTCTCTAATCATTGTCTTCTCTTGTTGTTTCCTCTCCCACTCCCCCTTCCTCGTCTATAACATGGCATCATTAATTTATTACTTCATTCGTTTACTTTTACTTGTTAACAATAAAATTTACATGCCTCTTAAAAAATAATTGATGAATTGTATATTTTATCATAGTACACATAAATCATAATAATATTTTGAGAAGTTTTAGAAAATAATTTATAAAATGAGTAATTAATGATGAGGGTAAAACATAAAAAAAAAATATGACCTATTAATTTGCTGAAATTGACCGGTAAAAGTAAGAATATAGTATTTATTTAGTATAGTGGACAAGTAAAAATGAACAGATAAAATAATTATTATACTTATAGAATATATTACCGAAATAAATATTATACATATAGAATTCAATGGATATCTTTGCTATATATAAAAAGTAATTCCCTCCTGTCCATTGTAGTTGTCATGGTTACTATAAATATAGGTAAAAAAATACTTATCAATTTAAAAAATCAAAATATAATTAATTATTTTTTCCATTTTATAGTTAGTAGTATTAATTATTCTTGAACGAAAAGAATATTAATTACATAGCATAGAAAACAAAATATGAAAAGTAAAATAGGGTATAGTAGTCAAAACCCTTTTCTTATAATTAATAGTTTCTTATAAAATAAAGAAGAACGTGAACTAGAAAACCAGATAGCAGTATGTGATTATAACAAGCTCCTTTAATTAAACTTGTCCATTTCGCTTCCCGTTTCCTTGAAAGCTATAGAGATAATCCTTACATTAATGAACCAATATTTACAAATTTATCTACCTCTGCTATAAGCAGCTTTTCCACCTAGCTCCACGATAGGTTATAGGTAAATGTACAAAATTATTCACAGGCCAAGGGAAGGCGAACAAAAATGTCAAAATGACTAGTGCTTGGAATTTTGTCGCAAAGACCTCTCACTTTGTTTTTTTCTTGATAGAGCAAAGAAAGAGCAGAATCTTAGACCAAATGTCTTTTTTTCTTGACCAAGTCTATTATCTATCTCTTTCTTCTTGTTATTTTTTTTACATCAAACAGAGAGTGTTGTTATTCTCTTCAATCTCTCAAACATTATGTATTTTTCTTACGAGAAATTTTTTTAGTCCAGAGATGAACTCGCTAGAACAATATCTACAAGTTGCTTAGTTTTTTCTTAACGAGAATTTTTTTTTACCGAAATTTGTTGTAGAACATGTCACGTGAAAAACAAAGCTCCAAACATTATTAGAAATTCGGCAAAAATCGTCCAAAAAAACCGACCAAAGTAGGTCGGTAATGGCCAATAACTGTCCAAATCGCGACAATTAACGTGTGGTCGGTATTTTGAAGGTCGGAAGGGCATACCGACTACCGACTAACTTTGGTCGGTCAATTAAATTCAAAAAATAAAATTGCCAAAAAAATCGACCAAAGTCGGTCGGTATTTTAATCATGTAATTACAAAATGCACTATCTGGGAATCGAACCGGGGTCTGTACTGTAGCAGGATACTATTCTACCACTAGACCATTGGTGCATTTTGTTTTAAGACTATCTTTTATTTCATTTATACTCTTTAATTGTATTTTCCCACGAAAATAACCGACCAATGTCGGTCAGTTTTATTAAAAACTAAAATTACCAACCGAATTCGGTCAGTTTTTTTAAAATGACCAGCCGAATTAACCAACCTATTGCGATCGGTTTTTTAATATTAATTTTAATTTATTTTAAATGAAAAACCGACCAAAGTTGGTCGGTTTTTGAAAAATAAATTTTACGGGACTCAAAAATAGTTTCCCGCATTTTTGCACCAAAGAAAACCGACCAAAGTTGGTCGATTTCGTAAAAAAAAAATTAAAAAATAAAATATTTTAAAAAACCAACCGACTTTGGTCGTTTTCTGGCCGGTTTTTTGATCGACCAAAATTGGTCGGTAGACCGCGGTCGGTTTTTGCCGAATTTCTAGTCGTGAAAAACAAAGCCAAATATATTAGTACATAGTTCATCCCGACAGATGAACATAAATTTTACTGTTGTCAGTATCACAAGGAATAAAAATACGACGAAGACATAAAACCGTTAGGCAATTACTCTCACAACACGACTAATATTGCCGCTTGACTATCGTAATGTATACATATTGGGGCTAATGGTTTGGGCCAAATAAAATATCTTTCATGAAATTTCGGAGCCATTCAGCTTCTTCACCAGCTTTATCTAAGGCTATGAACTCAACCTCCATTGTAGAGCGGGCAATACACGTTTGTTTGGACGACTTTCAAGATACCGCTCCTCCACCAATAGTGAATACATATCCACTTGTGAATTTAAAATCAGTTGAACCGGTGATCCAATTTGTATCACATTATCCCTCAATCACCGCAGGATATTTACTGTAGTGCAAAGCAAAGTCTTGGGTATGTTTTAAATATCCTTAAATTCGTTTCATCGTCATCCCGTCAGATTGACCTGGATTACTCGTGTATCGACTGAATTTACTTATAGAACAAGATATATCCAATCGAGTACAATTCATGATATACATTAAACATCCCAACACACGAGCATAATCCAATTATGATATGCTTTGGCCTTTGTTCTTTGCTAGTGTAAGATTCACGTCAATTGGAGTCTTTGCAACTTTAAAATCTAAGTACTTGAATTTTTCAAGTACTGTTTTAGTATAATGAGATTGCGACAATGCGAGACCTTGAGGAGTCCTATGAATCTTTATACCCAGAATTAAATCGGCAACTCCCAAGTCTTTCATATCAAACTTGCTGGTTAGCATACGCTTAGTCGCATCTATGTTGGCAATGTCATTACTCATTATCAGCATATCATCCACATATAAGCAAACAATGACTATGTAATTTGGAACATTTTTAATGCACACACATTTATCACATTCATTTATCTTAAAACTATTTGACAACATTGTTTGGTTAAATTTTGCATGTCATTGTTTGGGTGCTTGTCTTACTCCATAAAGCGACTTAACAAGTCTACATATCTTCTTTTCTTTACCTGAAACCACAAACCCTTCAGGTTGTTTCATGTAGATTTCTTCTTCCAAATCTTCATTTAAGAAGGCCGTCTTAACGTTCATTTGATGAATTTCAAGACCATATATCATCGCTAATGCTACTAACGTTCGTATGGACGTAATACTTGTAACTGGAGAGTATGTATCAAAATAGTCAAGACCTTCTCATTGTCTATACCCTTTGATAACAAGTCTTTTCTTATATTTATCAATAGTGCCATCATCTTTTATTTTTATTTTAAAAATTCATTTAGAACCCAACAGTTTATTTCCAAGAGTAAGATCAACCAACTCTCATGTATGGTTGTTCAATAGGGATTCTATTTCACTATTAACTGCCTTTTTCTAAAATAATAATTCTAAAGAAGACATAGCTTCTTTAAATATTTTGGAGTTTCGTCAAGCAGAACAGGAACATCTTTCTGAATTAACTTTTGTAGACTTAAAGTCGTCAAGTAGAAGAACATCTTCTGCTGCCACCGCTTGAAATCAATCCCGAAAATTTTTTCGGGCTTTTCTGCCGGTACCAATGCAGGTGTTGTTTGGCTTGTCGATGCATTGGTTGTCACCATAGGAACATGCTGATTTCCGTTCTCACTCGTCATTTCTGTAAAAGAATGACACAAATAAATGTTTAATATACAGTGAAACTTTTATATCTTCAAACCGAATAAACTAGAGTAGAAAATCACATAAATTTTAATCTCCAACGGAGTAAAAAATCACTGGGATTTTAATCTCCAAATAACAGATAATAAAATAAAACAAAATATACGTTAAGATATTAAAATGGAGTAGAAAACTATGAAGGCTTTAATCTCCAAATTGGGAGTAGAAAACCACACATGTTTTAGTCTCTAGAACAGTATATACAATACAAACATAGAATATAATTAAGTTCCTTAATCTTGTTATCAATCTGTATTTGCAAAATAATTCTAGAGAAGGAAAAACAATATAAAACCAAAAATGTAGAAGAAACAGAAATGAATCTGAGCCCACTGAATTCATAATGTTTCCTTAAAGAACTTAATCCCCTCCTAGTACCCGAGGTTGCGGATTATTTCCTCCCAGGATAGAACGGATTACACACTGGTGTAGCGGTACTTCAAACCCCAGTGTTTCAACGAACACAAATGGCGACAGTAAATCACACTTACTGTTGCTTTGTTGTAGTTAAAACAATGCAGAAGAAAGAAGGAGATTTCAGAATTTTCGTAAGAAAAATCTAAGGGAATGGCCTGCTATTTATAGCCAACAGATTGGGTTTAAATGAAGGGGTGCAACTCTTCAAGAGAATAGTTCACGTAAAATGGCTATTACGTAAATGGCTATTTACGCAAAATAAAAATGGGAAAATAAAATCGGAAAAAAACTTTAAATTACCGTTACAAAAACGGTCGATTTGAATTAACTATTAATATTTAATAAATAAATTTGGTCCAAAAAATTAATCAATCAATCAGATCATTTGACCAAATCCAAATCTGAAGTTGTGACGACGATGACGACGGCGCGACGCTTGCCTTCGTCTCAACTCTTTAAGAGCAAGAAGAAGTGTAATTATATATACACTCAACAAATGAGCTTTCCTCCTCTAATATGAGACAATGTTCCTTTGTAAAGGAGGGAAAATCAAAATTTTATTTTTCCCTCCATTTCTCATTCACCCTATTTTAAGCTAAACCAAAATAAAAACGGGAACTATTAACATTTAACAAATAAATTTAGTCCAAAAAAAATTAATCAATCAAATCATTTGACCAAAGCCGAGCAAGCGACGACGGCGCGAGACTTGCCTTCTTCTCAACTCTTTAAGAGCAAGAAGAAGTGTAATCATATATTGTCACGACCCGAAATTCTCACCTTCGGACCGTGATGGCGCCTAACATTTCACTTGCTAGACAAGCCAACGTTAGAATAATATTATCTATTTTTTAAATAATTTTTAAATTTATTAATAATCAAAGAACAAATGCGGAAGTAAAGTCTGAAATATAGTGAATAATCCATAAAAATAACGGTGTCTAAATACCATCCAATAATTGGTGTCACAAGTGTACGAGCTTCTAGAATAAAGACAAATAAAGGTCTGAATAAAATAAAACTGTCTGAAAACAAACACACAACTAAAGTAAAGTAGATGGGGACTTCAGAACTGCGAACGTCATGCAGTTATACCTCAAGTCTCCTCTGAATAGCTGAAATCCGAACAAGTCTATGGTACGCCGCTGGGACCAACTCCAAAATCTGCACAAGAAGTGCAGAGTGTAGTATCAGTACAACCGACCCCATGTACTGGTAAGTGCTGAGCCTAACCTCGACGAAGTAGTGACGAGGCTAGGGCGGGTTACTTACATTACATGTACGCAATATTAGTAACAACAACAATAATAGAAATAAATCAGGTAACTCATTTATAATAATTAAAGCCAACTCATCAGTCATAACCAATTATCATTTCCATCAATTTTGTTGCAGCGTGCAACTCGCTCTCACAATATATTCACATTCAATTCTGTTGCAGCGTGCAACCTGCTCTCACAATATATTCACATTCGGTTCTGTTGCGGCGTGCAATCCGCTCCTCCAATATATTTATTTTAATCAAGTCTGTTACGTCGTGCAACCCGATCCCCCAATATATATATATATATATATATGTATGTCGACTTTTAAATAAGTCTGTTGCGGCATGCAACCCGATCCTCCAATATGGACTTTTAATAAGTCTTTTGCGGCATGCAACCCGATCCTTTAATATAGACTTTTTAATAAGTCTATTGCGGCGTGCAACCCGATCCTCCAATATGGACTTTTTAATAAGTTTGTTGCGACGTGCAATCCGATCCTCCAATATATTCATTATAATCAATTCTGTTGCGGCGTGCAACCCGATCCTCCAACATATTTATTTACCAATTCTTATAGAAGAAATTTTCCCAATAAATACAACAATTAATATAAAATTATAAGATAACAAGCATACAATAATTATGATTTAATTATGAAACAAACAAAGGCAAATAGCAAATTATTATGGAAATCAGAGAGAAAATATCCAGTTTAATATTTAATATGCTAAATGTCAAATAACAATTAAGGAACATAATTCAAATAACATGTAACAATTAATGCAGGAATTCAAGAATTAATATCTAACAAAGAATATGAGAGAAATAATTATTATAATAATTAATTCATGATTTAAAATAATTTATGATTTTTCAAGTAAGCAAGCAAACAATTAATTTGACGACGTATAGACACTCGTCACCTCGCCTATACGTCGTTCACATGCAATTACATAACAAATAATTTAAGGGTTCTATTCTCTCAAGTCAAGGTTAACCACGACACTTACCTCGCTTTGTAAATTCCAATCAATTACTCGACCACAGCTTTTCCTTTTAAATTTGTCTCCAAAAATTTCAAATCTATTCACAAACAATTTGATATACTCAATACGAATCATAGGAATTAATTCCATATGAATTTACCAATTTTTCGGATAAAAGTCCAAAATTCATTAAAATATTCGACAGTGGGATCCACGTCTCAAATCTCGAAAAAACTTATGAAATTCGAATACTCGTTCCGATACGAGTCCAACCATACAAAATTTATCAAATTCCGATGTCAAATGGACCTTCAAATCTTAAATTTTCGTTTTTAGAAGATTTTATAAAAATTCCAGTTTCTTCCATCTAAATCCGAAATAAATGATGAATATAGACTTAGATTTATGAAATACAATCACTATATGATGAAGAATATTTACCCAGTTCGAAATCGTGAAACAATCCCTTGAAATCTCCCCTAAACCGAGTTCTAATTGAGGGTTTGTGAAAAATGGAAAAAATTCCGTTTTGATTCTGTTTTAAGTCACAGGCGTCAAGCCTTCTTCGCGTTCGCGAAGGGCCTGTCACGTTCGCGATGAATAGCAGCCCGTGGCTTTCGCATTCGCGAAGGCTTTTTTCCCCTGGCCTTCGCGTGCCAGTGCTCGCGTTCGCGTAGAAGGACAACAGACCCCTCCCCCAGGCCTCTAAAGCTTCGCATTCGCGTTGAGTTGGTCGCGTTCGCGAAGGGTGAAGTCCCCATAGCTTCGCGTTCGCGACCCAATCTTTGCGTTCGCGAAGAAGTAAAATTCAGCCAGCCCAGTTTGCTCTTCGCGTTCACGAGAGTACATTCGCGAACACAATGAAGGAAATACCAGAAGCCTCAAATTGCCGAAAATCAGATTTTTCTATGTTCAAAATCATCCCGTATCCTATCCGAAACTCACCCGAGCCCTCAGGGCTCCAAATCATATATCCACACAAGTCCTAAAATATCATACGAACTTGCTCGCGCGATCAAATCGCCAAAATAACACCTAGAACTACGAATCGGACATCAAATCAAAGGAAGTTTTTAAGAAGACTTTAAAACTTATATTTTTACAACCAGACGTCCGAATCACGTCAAATCAACTCCGATTCTTACCAAATTTGGCAGACAAGTCATAAATATTATAGTGGACCTATACCGAACTCTGGAACCGAAATACGAACCCGAGGTCAATAGATCCAACATCAGTAATTTCTTAAAAAATTATTAAGCTTTCAAGCTTTTAATTTTTCATCAAAATTTCATATCTCGGGTTAGGGACCTCGGAATTCGATTCCGGGCATACGCCCAAGTCCCAAATCACGATACGGACCTACAGAATTGTCAAAATACTGATTCGGGTCTGTTTGCTCAAAATATTGACCAAAGTCAACTTAGTTGAGTTTTAAAGCTCTATTTCACATTTTAATCCATTTTTCACATAAAAACTTTTCGGAAAATTTTACGGACTGCGCACGCAAGTCGAGGAATGATAAAATGGTACTTTTCGAGGTCTTAGAACACAGAATTACTTATTAAATTTAAAGATGACATTTTAGATCATCACATATATATACTCAACAAATGAGCTTTGCTCCTCCAATATGGGACAATGTTCCATTGTAAAGGAGGGAAAATTAAAATTTTATTTTTCCCTCCATTTTTCATTCACCCTATTTTAAACTAAACCAAGCTTAAACCAGATAATAAGTTAATCATGCAATAGAAATTTCCATAGAAAAGCTAACCAAGAAATAAGTTTGGATGTAATCTCAATGATTTACCCAAGAAAGCAAAATAAAGGGCTGGTTTCTTTGGAAAGCTCTTTCTCCCTCCTAATTATGGTAATCGGGGTTGATTCGAGAATCTTGTGCAGCAAAGCGAGCTCTTCTATTGTGTTGTACTTTTTGGCGAATCCCCCTATCCATAGTACCAGAGTGATTCGAGAAGACTGATTTGGTTCTTTTTAATCCAAACACTTCTTATGATCAAAAGATCTAGTAACATATTTTTTATTTGAATATATGCATAGGTAGATGCTTTCTTTTAATAGAGGGTTACCATACTCATTGGCGCCTTGATAACTTTGAATATAATCTTGAACAGAGCCTTTAATCTTGAGTCTATCTCATTTACTTTATGTTTAGAGTTAGAGGTACGTTAGATCATTAAAGATTGTGATGGGATGAATATAATCCTTCGCTTTTAATAAGAAATTTGAAATGAAAAATTCTTTGTGAAGAGCGCTTATCCCTATAATAAATCTTATGTGGCACGAATCCTGATTAATTAAAATCCAGAAAAGAAAAAAAAGAGCGGAGGCAAGTTCTATCCGTGGCTTGAAATCTTAGTCGCTGCTTATGTTTTATAACTAACAAATATTAGGTATGATACTAGGGATGGCAATCGGGCGGTGCGGGTGCGGGGCGGGTCTGAATATTCTTCTAAAAATTAAAAGCGGTTGCGGGACGGTTGAGGGTTAAAATTCATGTGAGGCGGGTTCTTCCATTTCAAGCAAATTTGACACTGAGTATATAGAACGTTGAAGCATTTCTTCTTATACTTTTCTTTAAAATGACATTTTGGATGTTTAATAGTTGAAGGCCGTGGTTATAATATTAACTGGAAAAATCTGAATTTTCGTTTCCTCTTTTTTTTTTCATTCATGCTTTTTTTTTCCTTTTTCGTTTTGAAATAAAGCTGTTGATGTTAACTAAAAGTGCAATAAGAAAAAACAAAGTCAATCCAGTAGCCAAATCTGAAAGTATAATTTTTTATTAAGACTAAATAATAATATATAATTAGCATAGCTAAGATATCAGTTCAACGAGCAAAAAATAGATGAGAAGATTTGGTAATTGACTTAAATTAGCATACTTCAGTAAATTAAAGTTGCACACAACTAAATTTTTTTGACGAAATAGAGAGCTTTTAGAAGAAAATGAAAGATTTTTATTCGGTGGGGCGGGGTTGGGGCAGGTTCAAGCGGGGCGGGTTGATGTGGGTTGAAAACAAAAATTCTTGCTATGCGGAGCAGGGCGTGCGATTTGAACTTTTGCGGGTAGAATCTAAACCCGCCCCGCAACCGCCCCAGTGCCTTCTCTATATGATAGGTGATAAAAGTGTTATATAAAGACACAAAATTTATCATATCTTTGAAGTTTGGAGTAATATAATTAGTATTCAAGTTCTCTAACCGAAATATGTAATTGTTCTGACGGAAAGTCATCTTCACGTGTGATGAAAGCCGTTAAAAACTTGTTTTATTTTCGCCCCTTCTTCATCTGCGTTCTGCGGCATTATTTATCCATTGTTACTACCACTTGAAAAAAAAATTGGAGCATTTTTCTTTACTTGATAAAGGTACAATAAAACTTTGTAAATTGTGGTAACAAAACAACCTGGCTTTTTCAATGTCAGTTCCCATTTCCGCGAAAGAAAGCATATCCTATACAAGCCAAATAATTGACCAATATTTAGTAATTTTTTACCTCTGCTATAAGCAATTTTTCTCCACCTCTAAGATAAAAATGGTTACAATATTTTATAGGCTACAACGACTAGTGCTTTTGTGGCTAAAACCTCTCAATCTGACAGCAGAAAAGAAGAAGAAAATACTCTTGAACGTAGGAAATTGTCCAAAGATATATATAGGGCAGGGAAAGAGCATAATCTTTTTTATAATACCAGGCAAATATCATATCGACAAAATACATGAGATATATCAGGTATATAAGAAGCAAACCTTAAATCCTAATGATGTATTTGAAGCAGTATAGGTCCAAAACAGACAATTGTGCAGTTGATTGTTACATATGGTATTAGCGTCTGCATGCAACAAACCTCAGAGTTCAAGCTGATTCTAGACAAATTTTAATTTGATATATAAAGAATTAAGCCTTAGACCCTAACAACATATTTAAAATCGTACGAATCTAGATCAAAAGCAAATAATATCACTAGTAAATTGAATAGTTACATTCCCGTCCAAAACACTAGAATCTTCCCACTCCCGGCCAAATGAAGAGGGTTATGATGTAATGTTTTCGTCCTGTCGAAGGAAAAAGTTGATTGATACTTGTTGCTATAATTTGCTCTGTCCTACAAATAGAAGGGGGCTGTTTCCTATTTTGTTTGAAAGGACATACTTGAAGTTAAACTTTTAGTTTTAAAGATGTTTTTGACTCAAATATACATGATATTTTCTTTCAAAGACAATGAGTTTAAGTCTTCAACTCTCATACAGAAGGAAAAAACTCTCATATTAATTAAACAAGTTTGTACTTATAAAATTTGAGGAGGATTTCTCTTCTTTTTTTTCGTTTTTCGTTTTTCTTTGGGAAGGATCGGTGGGGGTGAGTGGGGGGAGGGGGTGTGACAGTAACATGGAGAAGGCAGAGACATGTTGTTTGCAATTTCAAGATATGAAAAATAAAGTGCAATCACAAAATAGGAGAAAAATATTTTTTCTCTTCAATTGTGAGTACAATTTTGTTTCTTCCTTGATTCTTCTCTCCTGATTATCTCCGTGATTCGAGGGCTGAAGCAGCGTATTTCTCGAATGTAGAATGATGTAGACATCTTGAGGATGTATTTGATCTCCAGCTTCTTGAACTATTTGATTGTCAAGAAGTATCCGGCCATATTTTGATCTCTTTGTGAATATTCCAAGAGTTTATGGGATTTTTGAGATCCCTCTTCAAGGGAATATATATCCCTTTATATAAGTGTGCGTTATGATTTAGGATAGAGTAACCTCCAAGAAACCCTAATACACTCTTAGAATTTCAAGAGTATTGTAATATTTTGAATTTAGAATTTTCGTTAAAATTTCAATGTGTACACATGTCTCCAAGCAGTTGGGCATAGGATGGCCACTCGAGGACGCACATGGCCACAAATCAATTTAGTGGTACTCATTCTTTAGTTTGTCCTTTGAATTGCAGTGATGTTGATATAATTTAGTCCCCCATTGTTCAGTAACTATATTCATTTCATTCATTCACATTTGGTCCCCAGCGACTCATATGTTTCCAAGTGGAATGTTTCGTTTTGTGGTAACCTTCAATTCTCCCATGCGAAGTTAATAAAGATGCATCTTGAACCTTACTTAGATGTGAGACAACTCTTATAAAAGTTTGAGACATTAATTCCTTGATAAAATGTAGTTTAATTTGCTTTTCAATTTGAAGTAACTTAATAATATGTGATTTTATCCGGATCTTAGATTTATTTTTGTTCTTTCTTGTTTTTTGAAACTATAAAATAAATGAAGTATTGTAATCTATTTCTATATTTAGAAAACTAAAAATTTGTGAATTATATTGTACATGTCCCACATCACTATCTCTTTTCAAATCAATATTTATCTTTGAGATTGATAAAAGCTGCAGTAATAATATGACTAAGCACTCCTGCCAAGCAGAGCTTCATAAATCGAACCGAAAAATCGCACCAAATTGAAAAGTCAAATCAAATCGATTAAAAAATCTGAGTAGGTTTAGTTTGATTTAGTTTGGTATTGACTAAAAAAACCCGAACCAAACTAACATATAAATATATAATTTTTATATATACTTTTAAGACTTTTTAAAAACATATCTAGAAATATTTGTGATTCTCTTATGGGAATATATTTTTAGTTAAATTTGAAGTGCTCCATATTTATTAACTTTAAATAATGGGTTGTATGATCACTTTCTTATCAAGTGTTTTGTTCTTCCATATTCATACGTCAAGATCTATTAAATTCTTATATCTTTTTCGAATTTGAAATGATATTTTGATAATTTAAAATTAAATAGAACATATCATTATATATGTTCATATTTATTTTTATGTTTAATTATTAAATTCGATTAACGTTGAAAGTGTACATCAACGTAAAATTATTGTCAAACAACTAAAAAATAACTATCATGTGTTACTAAGAAAATTCTTCCATAAGAATATTTTAATAGATCAAATATTTCTCAATTTTTTAAATTTTTACTAAATATATATTTACTTATCAAAAATTTAACAAGGTATGATTAAAACAAAATAACAACAAAAATATCCAAAAAATTTGAAAAATCTGACAAAACCGAACCAATCCAAACCGATATAGTTAGTTTGGTTTGATTTTGATAAAAATCGAATCAACCCGGTCCATGTACACCCTACTGACAAGTGTATGAATCTGATAGAGCAATTGTGACTGAATTAACAGTTGAGATAACTGGCGTTAATATGTGGGGACTATAAATATTTGATATGATTTGCGACCTTTGTCTGTCCTCCACGTTGCAAATAACGATTATAACCGAACAATGACTTCTGCACTGCTCCACTCATTGTCTAGAGGTGTAACATCACGAGTAGTTTTCTTTCTATCATTCTTGTCAATAACTCATTAGAAAAATACAAATTGAAATTCTCCCCTCACACATTTTTACCTTTAGTTTGTACGCAATTTTTTTGAGGAGCATAGCAAAAGAGTGAAAGTTGGGGAACGGAGAGAAATTGACAAATTAGAAAAAGGTACACTTTGATCCAAACAATACTTAAAAGCAATGAAAGAAAGGGATGGGAAGAGGTCAATAATGCATCGTTTTTCATCAACTGTTTATATTTAAGCCATTGATAGAAGTAAAAACCAATAAAAACATGGTTAGAACTTAGAAGTGCTACCCTTAGGGGTTGCCCAGGGTGATCATATAGATGACCTGGGATCGAATCTTCCTTCAATTTCTTCTGCGTTGAACTTGTCGCACAGAGCTTGTCTAGTGCGTTTTACACTCCCTGTGTGATTTGCAAGCTATTGCACAGGGGAAGATTTACCGAGTGCGCACAAAGTGCTCACCACAGATTGCTCCCCCGAAGGGCAAAAGCTGAACGTACAGGAAAACCCTCTTTGGATTTGCCAAAAATCTTTGGAATTCATTTATTTCTCTCAGGGGTAGCTTGTTTTGGTTTTAGTGCATTTCATGTAACAGGCTTGTATGGTCCCGGAATATGGGTGTCCGACCCTTATGGACTAACGGGAAAAGTACAGCGGGAGCCAATTTTCCTCAAAAGGTTTGGTCCTAAGATGGGGAAATCTGTAATGTTTGCGACCATATAATTAAAAGCTTAAGTAATAATGCTACTATATTGCTACTAAAGGGTAGGGTGAAATGACAAAATTTCTTTCTTCTTAATACGTGATCTTAGGTTCGAACCTTGTAATAGAACTTTTCTTTGGTAGGGAATTTTCAAACCTTCCATAATAAATTCTTTAGGGCACGAATGTGGATTAATCAGACAATAAACTTTTAACACCATACCTCTAGTTCTCAAAAGGGACATGAATCGGATTGTGGGGGGTAGTGGTCATTGCTCAATCATGCAAGCAGAAAGACCTCTTTTCTTTGCAGGTCCCCTCATTCGAATCATTACTAGAAATATAAATTACTTGGCTTTTGAGCCATCAATACAGTGAAAGTAAGTGTGATGTAAAATTGGTAAGGTGAAAATGATAAGGACAATAATCACAATACTATAAGAGAATTACAGAAAGAAAACATATACTCCACTATAGTTGAAACTCTTTATGGACAAAAATTATTACTCTCCTTTGATTGTCATAAATAAATTAAGTGGAGAAAGAGTGAGTCGACTTGATAGAGAGCCAGTTGCGGTTTTGTTATCAAGGTGATACGCTCTTCCGTGCTTTGAGCTTGGGTTTCTGCATTTGAATCGGGAAGGATTGAGGAGTTGGTCGACAAATAAGTTATCTCGAGAATATAATATAAAAATTAAATAATAAAGTGATTATTTAGTGAATATTTTTAAATTGGGAAATGTTTGGTTTATCGTACTAAAAATAGAATATACAAGGTATAATATAAAACATGTGCTTGGTATATACTAGATAAGTTAAGATAAATTTTTTAACCTTAGATTTTTTAAATGACTTTGGGGGAAGAGCCTTTAAAGGGCATCTTTGTCATTGTATTTTTTTTTTCCGCGATTAAATAATCCCAAGTATCTTAACCTCAATGACGAATAGAATAATACCATAATTATGGTATAAATTAATTTCGATATTACTAATTCCGCATTTGAAAATTCACTAAAACGTAGGATAAAATAATCTCGCATATAATTCTGAATTGTTACCCTTTATTCAACCAACCAAACGATCCAACAGGTTCAACATTTAAAGTCCTTAGCATTAAACTCATTGTCTTTTAAAAATTAGGAGTCATATGTGCTATTAGTTATAAATTTTTTGATAGATAAATTTATGTTTAAAAATTTTAAATTCAGATAAACTCGGTATGTAAGTTGCATTCGTCTATGAGGATTGATAGTTGAGAATTAGAATAGGTTTACCTAGATAGAGCTTTGCCTTACTGATTGATACAATCTAGATAGCCATCGAGCATCGGAGGCTATGTTCATAATGGGGCGGCTACATGTATAATTTCACCAACAATTATAAACTATATTACATTTAGTGGCTATATTTATAATATTTAGCCCCTAGTATTAATAACGCTTAAGGCTCTCATTTTAGGGTTAGCTTATTTTGATATTGTGAATAAAAACTCATTGAGAGTGTTTAGGATGAATTCCTATGTTAGTTGATTACTTGTTAAGGTGAACTTGCAAGGGGATTGCTTCCCCGTGAGGGTTATTCCTATAGTTTTGGGTCAATTAAGTCTTAAATTGATTGAGTGTTTGTTTATTTCAAATATTCTTTCAATTTTCTTAGTTGGTTCTCTACTGAATCTCTATATTTCTATCATTTTATTTGTGTTTTTGTTATTTTGCTTCCGCGTTCGTATCATCTTGGTATCAGAGCTTGGGTTAGTGTGTGTTCCTATATACAATGTCTAGGTTTTTAATTTCTATATCAGAAAATTTTAAAAAAATATCTACAATTGTTC
The DNA here is from genome assembly GCF_000390325.3 of Nicotiana tomentosiformis. NCBI lineage: Eukaryota > Viridiplantae > Streptophyta > Magnoliopsida > Solanales > Solanaceae > Nicotiana > Nicotiana tomentosiformis. The sequence continues at coordinate 106,278,900 of NC_090816.1, read as the reverse complement.
TTCATTGCTATTATTTGTCCATTAGCTCAAAAGAATTTCCAAGTATTGAGAAATTCATCTTTGGTTGTGAAACTGATTTTCATCCAAAATTCAGTTATTGTTAGCTCAGGTTTGAGCGAGAAATTCCAAAGAAAAAAGAAAAATATCTCTGTTTGGAAAAGTTTGCGAGTTCATTTTAGAAGGTGAATCTGAAGTTGAAAGCTGAGTTAGAGTTGGGTGTTTGAGATCTGATCTGGAATTGTTGTTTGAACTTAGAACTGAACGGGGGTATTGTTTGAGGAGGGTTTTGGTGAAAAAACAAATTAGACAAGGAGCTTAAACTCCATTGCTGTGATTTTGGTTCAAAACTGCGATATACTTAAAAAAATAAAAAAATGGTTTCAGTGATTGTTTGTTACGAACTCTAGATTTGCAATGCAGGATAAGTGGGGATTTTGACTACTTACTTGTGCCTTTTGACTTTCGTTTTAGTTCAAAAATGCTTAAAGGTATTCCCAAAAATTGATGAAATATGCTTACTTGCAAGAGTATTGAAAAATGAGCCAAAATGATGAAATTCAACTCAAGAAGGAGTGATTTTGAATAAGGACAAAAATCAAGCAAAAGGGGCTAAAGTGCGGACCGCAGAATTCTATCTGCGGCCACAGAACAAGAAAAACATTTGACAATGCTGCAATACAAAGTGCGGACCGCACAATAATTGTGCGGCCGCAGAAGTCAAGGTTCATGGAGTTGGGAATTCAAGACAATCAAGATCCGCGAATCGCACTATAATTGTGCGGCTGCAGAAATCAAATGTGCGACCGCACCCAGAATTGTGTGGTCCGCAGAACTCAAGATGTGCGGCCGCACCCAGAATTGTGCGGTCCGCAATCTCAAGAAGTGTGGCCGCAGTTCAAAATTGTGCGGACGCAGAAACCACTCATGTCAAGAGCTGCAGCAAAGTGTGGACCGCACACAGAATTGTGCGGTCGCAGAACCTCTTAAATGGCAATTTTGTCAGAAAATTTCAGCTTTGTATAAATAGACTACTTTCACGAAATTAGGTCAAGTTTTGAATATCTGAAAGTTGATAGCCGTTTTTCTTTACTGTTTTAGGAAACTTTATCATAGCTTGTTAATTTTACATTGGATTTTCATCTATTTATCATTAAATATGAGTTTAATCATCTTTTCTTCTTTATTTTCTTCATCACCCACTATGAGTAGCTAAATTTCTAGCTAGGGTTGTGACCCAACCCTAGTGTGGGTACCTAATGGGTGTTTGATTTAGGGATTGTTTATGGTTGGGTGTATAATATTTAGCCTAGTTCTTGCTATAATTGTAGAATTAATGATTGCAAATATTGATTCAAGCCTATTCGACTTAATCTCTACTTGAAAAAGAGAGACTTAGTTTAGGAAAACTTGGCTAACAAGAAATTGGGATGAACTCAATAAATTGATAGTCCCAATTAAAGGGTTGAATCTAGAGATAGTAAAACCCGACTTGAGCATCTATCAATTATTTTGTGCATTACCCATTTGGACTTGAGAAAGCCAAATTCGGCAAAACCACTCTATTACCGAGAGGTATTGAGTGGGTGACTGTGTTGATTGCTATAATACACCCCGACCAACAAAACCTGCTCTAAAGCCCACAACCCGTTAGGCAAACACCTAGGTCGAAGTCACAGTTCTAGATCTTTTACATATTTGAAAAACAATACCAAAAATATTATTCTCTAGCTTTACATTTGCAAACCGTATCTTAATTTAGAAGTAGAATCAAAATACAGTTTGTGGAAGTGCATCTTAGACACTTTACGTGCTTAATCCGAATATATACATAATCCCATCTACGCTCCCTGTGGATTCGATCTCGACTCCTAGTTAGGTATTATTATTGCAATCGACTGCTTCACAACCACCCCGATCTCAAGTGTGATTTGGGCGAGATTAAATTTTGGCGCCGTTGCCGGGGATCGAACCCGGGTCACCCACGTAACAGGCGGGAATACTTACCACTATACTACAACGACTTTACTATTTAAGGAAACTTTATCATAGCTTGTCAATTTTACATTGGAGTTTCATCTATTTATCATTAAATATGAGTTTAATCATCTTTTCTTCTTTATTTTCTTCATCACCTACTATGAGTAGCTAAATTTCTAGCTAGGGTTGTGAACCAACCCTAGTGTGGGTACCTAATGGATGTTTGATTTAGGGATTGCTTATGGTTGAGTGTGTAATATTTATTCTAGTTCTTTCTATAATTGTAGAATTAATGGTTGCAAATACTGATTCAAGCCTATTTGACTTAGTCTCTACTTGAGAAAGAGAGACTTAGTCTAGAAAAACTTGGCTAACAAGAAATTGGGATGAACTCAAGAAATTAATAGTCCCAATTAAAGGGTTGAATCTAGAGATAGTAAAACCCGACTTGAGCATCTATCAACTGCTTTGTGCATTACTCATTTGGACTTGAGAAAGACAAATTGGGCAAAACCACTCTATTACCGAGAGGTATTGAGTGGGTAACTGTGTTGATTGCTATAATATACCCCGACCAATAAAACCTGCTCTAAAGCCCACAACCCGTTAGGCAAACACCTAGGTCGAAGTCACAGCTCTAGATCTTTTACATACTTGAAAAACAACACAAAAAATATTATTCTCTAGCTTTACATTTGCAAACCGTAGCATAATTTAGAAGTAGAATCAAAACACAGTTTGTGGAAGTGCATCTTAAACACTTTACGTGCCATGTGGATTCAATCCCGACTCCTAGTTGGGTATTATTATTCCAATCGACCACTTCACAACCCCAAATTGAGGTGTGATTTGGGCGAGATCAATGTTTGGCGCCATTGCCGGGGAGCATAAAAACGTATTTAGCTATATACTTGGTTTTGTGTGTGATTTGTCTTCCTTTCCTTCCGTGTTACTAATCCTTTTGGTGAAACAATTGTAGGTACAAAAAATGGCTCTCAACAACAATGATCCTCTCGGAAACTTTCCATTAAGGGAGGATGTGGATGATGACCAAGTTGACGAGGTTCTCTTGAACCTCAAGCAAATAGACGAGGTCGACCGCCTCATGACAATGTTCTCGTCCCTCCCCCTACCTCCACCAAGAGCGTCTCCACACCGAGTGCTACCGAATGAAGGGTATGCAAGTGCCATAGTCCTGCCTCGCATTAGGGCGGGCAACTTTCAAATCACAAACGTTATGCTCACATTGCTAGAGCAACGAGAATTCTTCACCGGGGCTCCGAATCAAAATGTGTACAAACACTTGAAAGGATTTGTGGACACTTGCTGGGGGAGTAAACATACAAACTTCTCCGATGATGCTTTAAAGTTGAGGCTATTTCCTTTTTCACTACGGGAGAAAGCCTTGGATTGGTTAGAAAGGTTGCCAAACAATTCCATCCATACATGGGATGAATTGGCGGAGAAATTCATTGCCAAGTTCTTTTCTCTCGGGCATATGGCTACTCTTAGAGACGAGATTCTAGAATTCAAGCAAGAATCCAATGAGCCTTTGCACGAGATATGGGAGACGTACTGTACTATGGTGAAAGAGTGCCCGAACAATGACATGACTGAGGCTACGATTCAACAAACTTTCTATAGGGGGATCAATACTACCAATCAATGCGTGGTCAACCAACTTGCCGATGGAAAATTTATGACAAAACCATATGCCGAAGCTTGTGAGATCTTAGATGAAATGGCGAATACTTCATCAGCATAGCAAAGTAGAGCAAATGTTTCTCAAGGTGATCCAAATGTGATTCACCTACATAAAAAATTGCAATATCATGGGCAAGCAATTGCCGAGTTGACTACTACAATGGATCAATTAGCCAAAGCTCAACTTCAACAAGTTCAAGGTCCTAAACAAGTAAATGCAATTGAGGGTGTCAATATGATGGTAAACAAGAGAAGGCAAAACGGTTAACAAGTACAAAACCGTGCGGAAAAATATGTGCAAGAAGATTGTGGGTTTGACCAAGATGAATCAAACAATAAACAAGATGAGGGAGTGCAATATGTGAACAACTTTCAAGGGCAAAGAAACAACTCTCAAGGCCCGAATCAACAATAATGGCAATCTCAAGGTAATCAAGGGAATTGAAACAATCAAAACAACCAAGGTAATTGGAATGGTCAAAACAATCAAGGGAATTGGAGCAATCAAAACAACCAAAGTAATTGGGGTAGCAATAGTCAAGGATATTGGGGAGGCAACAACCAAGGGGGATGGAACAATAATCAAAGGAATCGGGGGTCGGGTGTTTAAAGGCCCCCGATGTATCAACAACCAAGCAACCCACCTCCTTATCCTTCTCATGGTCCTAGCTCTACCAACAATGAGATGGGGAGAATTGAGAACATGTTTAAACAAATGATGGAGAAGATGCCGACTCCGATGCTCAACTAGCCTCTCACAACACTTCAATTCACAATTTGAAAGTTCAATTGGGGCAAATCTCGCCAGCTTTGAACACTCGTCCTAAGGGGGCACTACCAAGTGACACGGTGGTGAACCCTAAGGGTGGGAACAATACGAGAAATTCCATAGCCGTGACTACAAGGAGTGGAAAATATGGGGATGCAACCATTTCAAGTCAAAGAATAATTGGGGATGATGAATAAGTCATTCAAAAAGATGAGATTTCAAACAATGTGGTGCAAGCAAATGAAGAAGTGAGAATTGATATTGATGACAATGTGGAGGAGACTCAAGAAGAAGTGAACCCATCTAGGGAACACATTGTTGACATACCGGAACCGGTAGTTCCAAAGGCTAAGGCACCAATGCCAAGGCCTCCTCCTCCATACCCTCAAAGGCTTGCCAAGAAAAATGGCAAGAACCAATTCAAAAAGTTCATTGACATGATGAATAGCTTATCTATTAATGTGACATTGGTTGAGGCTTTGGAGCAAATGCCTGGATATGCAAAGTTCATAAAGGATTTGGTGACAAAGAAGAGGTCGATGAATTGTGAGACTATAAAGATGACACATCAAGTGAGCGCAATTGTACACTCAATGGATCCTAAATTGGAAGATCCCGGTGCTTTCACAATCCCTTGCACCATTGGAAGCGCCGACTTTGCCAAAGATCTTTGTGATCTAGGAGCGAGTACCAACTTGATGCCCTACTCTGTTTTCAAAACGTTGGGGATTGGGCAACCAAGACCCATTTCTATGAGGCTAAAAATGGCGGATCGTACTATGAAGAGACCATTGGGTATAATTGATGATGTGTTGGTTCGAGTTGATAAGTTCATCCTCCCGAGTGACTTGTGATTCTTGATTGTGAAGTGGACTATGAGGTGCCTATTATTTTGGGTAGACCTTTCCTTTATACGGGGAAGGCACTTGTTGATGTGGAAGCCAACGAGCACACCTTCCGGGTGGGTGATAAAAAGGTGGTTTTCTATGTGTGCAAATCTATGAGGCAACCGAATAGCAATGAAGTTTGTTCGTTTGTGGACTTAGTGACCGAGGTGATTGTTGATGATGCTAGTGCTATGATGAATGTTGATGATACTTTGGAGGTTGTATTGCTTAATCGTTATGATTATAAGAAGGATGGCTATGTGGAATGTGTGAATGCATTGCAAGGAATGAGATTGTACACTTATGAACCCCGCAAATTATCCTTAGATCTTGAAAACCGGAAGACTCCTCCAACAAAGCCCTCAATCGAGGAGCCCCCTACTTTAGAGTTAAAGCTATTTCCGCCACGTCTCAGTATGAATTCCTTGCCCGTGTTCTACTTTACCGGTTATTTTTTCCTCTTGTTTGAATAACGTGCAGGTAGACTCTACTTTAGCGGTGCTACAAAAGAGGAAGAAAGCTATCGGATGGACATTGGCGGATATTCGGGGTATAAGCCCCGCCCTTTGCATGCACAAGATGATTTTGGAGGAGGATTCAAAACCCTCCGTTGAACATCAAAGAAGACTAAATGAAGCAATGCAAGAGGTGGTAAAGAAGGAGATCATAAAGTGGTTGGATGTAGGGGTTGTTTACCCCATTTCCGATAGCTCGTGGACCTCTCCGGTGCAATGTGTTCCAAAGAAAGGGGGCATGACTGTGGTCACCAATGACAAGAACGAGTTGATTCCTACAAGAACGATGACTAGGTGGAGAGTGTGTATGGACTATCGCAAGCTCAACAAAGTCACAAAGAAAAATCATTTCCTACTTCCACTTCTTGATCAAATGCTTGATAGGTTGGCCGGCCGTACTTTCTATTGTTTCCTTGATAGATATTCCGGCTACAATCAAATTCTCATTGTTCCGGAGGACCAAGAGAAAACTACTTTCACATGTCCCTATGGTACTTTCGCATTCTCGCGGATGCCATTTGGGTTATGCAATGCACCGACGACGTTTCAACAGTGTATGATGGCTATCTTCACCGACATGGTAGAGGATTTTCTTGAGATCTTCATGGATGATTTTTCTATGGTTGAGAATTCTTTTGATGATTGCTTGAAAAAGTTGGATAAGGTCTTGGCAAGATGTGAGGAGACAAACTTGGTGCTCAATTGGGAGAAGTTTCACTTCATGGTCGAGGAAGGCATTGTCCTTGGCCGCTAAATTTCAAAGAATGGTATTGAGGTCGACAGGGCCAAAATAGAGGTGATTTCTAAACTCCTACCCCTAAATCCATGAAGGGAGTGAGGAGCTTCTTGGATGATGCGGGGTTCTATCGCCGTTTCATCAAGGATTTTCCAAAGTGGTGAACCCCTTGTGTAAGATTTTGGAGAAGGATGCCAAATTCCATTTCAACGAGGATTGCATGAAGGCATTCGAATTGCTCAAGTTCAAATTGACTACTACTCCTATTATCACTGCATCGGATTGAAGCTTGCCTTTTGAGCTCATGTGTGACGCAAGTGATGTGGCGGTCGGAGCGGTTTTGGGGCAATGTATCAACAAAATCTTCCATCCGGTATACTATGCTAGTAAAACTATGAACTATGCCTAAGTCAATTACACGGTGACCGAAAGAGAGCTCATTGTTATTGTCTTTGCTGTGGAGAAGTTCCGCCCATACTTGATGGGTACAAAGGTGATTGTCCACACCGATCATGCGGTGCTTCGGTACTTAATGAGCAAAAAGGATTCAAAGGCGAGGTTAATGCGGTGGGTGCTTTTATTGCAAGAGTTCGATCTCGAAATCCAAGACCGCAAAGGCAGTGAAAACCAAGTGGCGGACCACTTGTCTCGCTTGGAGGAGGAGGGAAGGCCACATGACGGCCTTGAGATTAATGACTCCTTCCCCGACGAGAAACTTCTAGCCATTTCAATGACCGAGATTCCATGGTTCGCCGACTTAGCAAATTATCTGGTGAGCGGTATTGTACCGAATGAGTTCTCTTCAAACCAAAGGAAGAAGCTCAAACGGGATTGTCTTGACTATTATTGGGATAAATCGTATCTCTTCCGGATTTGTACCGATGGTGTGATTCGACGATGTGTGCCGGAGGAAGAACAAGTGGAAATTCTTGAAGCTTGCCACTCTTTACCATATGGTGTTCACCATGGTGGAGCAAGAACAACGGAAAAAGTGTTAAGTTGTGAATTCTATTGGCCTACCCTCTATAAGGACACTAGTGATCTAGTCAAGCGTTGTGATGAATGTTAAAGGGTCGGTGGGATTTCAAAGAAAAATGAGATGCCACTCACCACCATCTTGAAAATTGACATTTTTGATGTGTGGGGCATTGATTTCATGGGACCGTTTGTAAGCTCTTGTGGGAACACATACATTTTGGTAGTTGTGGACTATGTGTCAAAGTGGGTTGAGGCCATTGCTCTACCCAACAATGAAGCTCGAAGTGTGGTAGCATTTTTGAAAAAGAATATCTTTACAAGATTTGGCATTCCAAGGGCCATTATAAGTGATGTGGGATCGCACTTTTACAACAAAGCTTTTGATAACTTACTCACCAAGAATGGTGTCACTCACAAAGTCTCAACCCCCTATTATCCTCAAGCAAGCGGACAAGTTAAAGTCTCTAACCGAGAGATCAAGAGTATTTTGTCAAAGACCATGAATGCCAACCGGACGGATTGGTCGAAGAAACTTGATAATGCTCTATAGGCTTATAGGACGGCTTACAAAACACCGATTGGGATGTCTCCATACCGGTTGATGTTCGGGAAAGCTTGTCACCTTCGGTGGAACTTAAGCACAAGGCTATGCGGGCATTGAAGAAGCTAAATCTTGAGTGGGATGTCACTGCCAACTTAAGGGTGGCATAATTGAATGATCTTGATAAATTCTGGTACCATGCATATCCAAGTTCTTCCTTATATAAGGAGAAGATAAAGTACCTCCATGACAAATACATTCGGAACAAGGAGTTCAAAGAAGGTGATCTTGTGTTATTGTTCAATTCTCGGTTATGGATGTTTCCAGAAAAGTTGAAGTCTAAGTGGAGTGGTCCGTTTGAGGTTGTGAATGTGACACCCTTTGGTGCATTAGACTTGAAGAATAAAAATGATGAAGTGTTTAGAGTCAATGGTCACCGGGTGAAGCATTATCTTGAAAAAGTTGATGTTGGCCACGTTGTGGCATTAATTCATTTCAAGTGATTGATGGTAATTTGCGTCGTGCCGCGACGTTAAATCGGGCGCTTCCTGGGAGGCAACCCATATTTTTTTTATTCTTTTTTTAGATAAGTTTTATTTTATGCTAACTGGTTTTGAAGTGAATTGCAGGAATGAGTGTGCTTTGCAGGAACTGTGCTCGAAAAAATGGCTAAGTATTGAAAAAGTGTGGACCGCACATTTATTGTGCGGACCGCACAATCGTGCATGCCACAGCAGAAAGGAGTTTGCGGCCGCACAATTCTTTGTGCGGCCACATAATTGGAGACCCAAAAATGCAAACTCTCTGAAGTTTGCAATTGTAGAGAAATGGCCAATCTGCGGCCGCACTTCGAATGGTGCGGCCCGCACAAATATCTGCGGTCGTACCTAATTTTGTGCGGATCGCAGATATTCAGAGGGACCAGGTACAGAGTGCGGACCGTACACAAAATTGTGTAGCCGCACTCAGCTGCACATTTTCAACCTATAAATAGGCCCTCCTCTCATTGTTCCAAACTTTACACACTTTGAAATCTTGGCACCTAAGCAAGCACAATGCACAAAAATTGTTTCAAACATCACACTCATTTCATCGTCCTACATTCTCCCCTGTATCCTTCATCACATGTATGTTTAATTCGTGTTTAAAGTTTTCCAAATTTTCTTAGCTTTTTGTTCTTAATTAGTATAGTTATATTTAGGCCTGAATGTAAGATGATTCATCATGTGTGCTTAAAATTATGTGGGTAATTTCATATGTACTCATTGGGGGTTGGGTAAATCATGTATCATGTCTAATTTGCCAATATCATGTCTAAATTGTGCAAAACAATTGAAAAACCTAAGTTCAGTGCCGTCTAATTTTGAATTGTGAGGCCGCACATGAAATTGTGCGGTCCGCAGATCCTTAGTTTTAGGGCAAGTATGTGCATTCAATGTGCGGACCGCACTCAAAATTGTGCGGTCCGCAGAAAATGATATGCGGTCGCAGAAAACTTTATGCGATCGCAGATCCAAACTTCAGAGAACCGGTATTACTGGGCCTGGAATTGTGCGGCCGCACTCACAATTGTGTGGTCCGCACTTCAAAATTATGCGTTTTGCATAAGGCAGTCTGCGGCCGTACTTCAAAATTGTGCAGTCCACACAAGGCAGTTTACGACCGCACTCAAAATTGTGCGGACCGCACTTTCACATTTGTATATTGTTTTGTCTGTAACTTTTTATAGCCTGTTTTCGCACTTTAACTGACTCATATTGCTTTGTATTGCAGACAATGGTTCGATCAAGAGGCCGAGGTGATACTTCCAAAGGGAGGGGTGAACCCTCCCGAGGCCGAGGCAAGGATACCCTACTACTCTCCGTGCAAAAAGTGATTGGTAAGAACGCAACAATAGGCCGAGGTAGACAGCCAGAGCCCTCAGAATCAAGTTCATATGCCCCATCTAGGGAAGCATCGGAGGACAACTCAGTGCAAAGGCAGCCTGCTGTTCCATCACAACCACAGATGCCCCAGGACAAATACCAACTGAGAGGAGAGCCTACCTCTTCTGAGAGTAATTCTGAGGGATCGGAAGGGAATATTCAGGCTACGGAGCCCTCATCTACTCATGCCCCTGCCACACCAGTCACTATTGATGATGATGATGATATTCCGGATGACGGCCGGGGGGGGGGGGGAGGGGATACTAGAGTTGCAGGACTGGAGAGGTCAAAGAAGAAGGAAGTTTGGGAAGATAGGTTTGTGAGCCTGACTGCATTCAATTGGTTCCGAAAGTGGTGGCCGCAAAGATCGCTCACTCTTGAGCGGCAGCTTGTGTTGAAGGATCTGTATAGATACAACCCGAATGTGTTAAGATAATTTTAGGAAAGAAAATGGTGGAAATGGTTCACGAAAAGCGTATTGGATGCCAAGGAGCACTTAGTCCGGGAGTTCTACGCCAATGTGGTGCACATAAAGAAGGTGACTAAGGTGAGGAACTTGAAAGTACGATTTGATCAGAGCACCCTGAACACTTATTTGGGGTTCGAGGATATGGAGCTGGTGTAGTATTTACAGAAGTTCTCACTTGATGAAGCAGCTCGCCCTTGGCTAGCTGAGATACGGACAGCCCCAGAACCACCACCACCATGGATCACAGTAGGGGTTCCTATTCTGCGGAACACCCTCAACTTTGAAGCAAAAGGGTGGCAAACATTTGTATGCAGTCGCATAGACCCAAGCCGGAATGAAAACAACCTTCCAATTCCCCGGCAAGTCTTAGTTGCATTTATCATGGCCGGGTACCCAATTAATGTGGGTGCCATAATGTCGGCCAACATGTCTCTGGTTGTCAGACAGGGTGAAATCTCCTATCCGTATCCCAACATTATCACGGAGTATCTTACGGATGCAGGGGTGGAGCCCAAGAGCTTTGAAGTGAAGGTAAGGTCTAAACAACCCTTCGCCTGGTACTCTCTAAAGGACCCAAGTAACCCAAAAAATAAGGGTAAGTCGACTGCTGCCATAGGCCAGTCTGATGAGCCATTGGTGGTAGTTGCAGATTTGGCTGTTATGCCTTCTATAGCTTCCATGCCTTCTACAAAAGCCGGTCCTTCCACTGAGATAGCTGATATGCCACCACCTCCATCTTTTAGACCATCAGCTTCAGTATCAGTGCCTTCCTCCTCCACATATCCGCTCACTACGCTTCGAGTCTCCCAGACATTAGCGAGTCTCAACAACTTGATGCAGACAGCTACTGCAATGCTATCTGACATATCCAGTACTGTTGTAGCTCATTCTTCTACCCCAACAACACCATAGGTTCCTCCGTTAGTGGAGGAAACATTAAAGAAGATCTTGGACAATCAGAAGACCATCATGGATACATTGGTGGCACATGGGGGAGCTATTGAGGAGTTGGGTAAACAAGTGAAGAAGATGAGGAAATCACAGGCCTCAAGAAAATCAGTGGACAAGTTAAGAAAAGAAGTGACCAAGATAGTAACAACTGGTGATCTTCTATTTGACTTACTGATGGAGACAGATCCATCAGTACCAGCAGACCCAGCAACACCATCAGCACCAGTGGCACCAACTGGCCAGTTTGACGAGCCAGACCTTGCTTCCCATACTGCTGAGGAGGTGCTTCAGACGTTCACCAACCCCGTTACTCCCCGAGCAGAGGATGATGAGATCCAGTTGGAGGAGCCTGAGGGTGGTAATGCTGCCATGCACACTGAGACCACATAGGGAGTTCTCTTTACTCTCTTCCCTCCCTTATTTTGATTTTTGTTAAGCATGAGGACAATGCTTATTCTTATTCAGGGGGTGGCTATTTTGATTTGATATGACATTGGCCTGTAATAACTATAATACTATCTTTTTATCTTTATTTTCTTTTTCATTATGTATATATTCCTTTCTCTCTATTGATGTATATATTCTCTTTCCCATTCTCGGCTTGCATATTCATTTTTTCTTTCAGTAGTTACTTCATAGCTTTTTTATTTTGTTTCTTAGTAGTTTAGCTTCTTATTTACTTTAATAGCTTCTTGTTGATTTGGTAACTTCTTTTTATGTTTAAGTGATAAATAAGCCTTTGATTTTCTTAATACCACGGTTCTTTCCAAATGTGATTTTTGTGTGAACCGGGTGGCTCTTCCCAACGATGGATGGCATGACAACCTTCTTAAGGGATTGAATCCATTTGTGATGATTAGGTAAAACAGTAGTAATAATGAATAAAAGGGTCAAGCATGCTTCACTTGTTACCGACACACTTAGTTGCACGCTTATGGTTAAAAACAAGTTCTTGGAAAGAAATGGCTCTAGTTAGTGATCTTGTGACTTTTGTGTTGACTTAGGCAATCATCGAGTGGTTTAGTTGAACCATTAGCGATTTTCAATCTTGAATACGGTTGTTGTGGGCCCTCGCCTCTATCCTATTTAACAATCCAGTTGTGTGAGAAAGGAGATGTTTTGTTACAAGTCCAAGTACCCCTGATAATCATGTTACAAGACTTTACCCATTTTGTAGTGACCCTATCTTGGCACCCGAGCTTTCCTTAACACTCATGAGAAGCAAACTGGCGAAAACATAAGTTTGGGGGAGAGATGAGGAGTTTGAAAGTGGTATCAAGGTACAAAAAGAGAAAAGAAATGAAGAAAAATAAAGAACAAAGGAAAAATACAAAAAGAAAGTGAATAAATTAAAGAGTTGAAGGGATTCAAAGAAAATCAAAAGTGCAAAGCATGGAGAAAATAAAGAAAGAGAAAATGAATATCATGACCAAGAAAGAGTGATGTCAAGTCTCTCTAGTTCCCCTAAAAAGATGACTCAAAGAGTCGGCAAGGTATGAGCCAAAAAGAGAAAATGGAGTGCTTAAGGAAAGATGAACCCGTTCTATTCCAACATTTTCTACCTTAGTCCAAAAAGCCTTCATTACATACCGAAAAAGCTCTACGTGATTTAAAGCCGAGTGAGCTTACATTAGTGGTGATTTACATGAGGGGAAAGCATATAGTACTTAGAGCCGTACTTGTGACATTCTTTTGAGAGTGATGAGCAAACTTTTCACAAATCATTGAATTGAGTGCTACATTCTTAAGTGAGATGAGCTAACGGAGAGTATAGGAGGAGGAGTTTGGGATCCACAGTGACCTACATGAAAGTGTGAACTTCCTTGATGAGTAACGTCAACTCTTGATGCTCAAGTGTCACATTAGAGTTATATGTGCTTTAACCTTCAAAACATTACCTTGTTGATGATTCATGAGTGTGTGGGTAATTGTTGGTCCCAATTGATGTATGTTTGATTCACCTTAACTTAGACGGAATAGCTCTTTTCTTGTGGAGGTGGGAATGACCTTATTTGCTTAAGGACAAGCAAAAGCTTAAGTTTGGGGGAGTTGATAAGTGGGAATTTTAACTACTTATTTGCGCCTTTTGATTTTTGTTTTAGTTCAAAAATGCTTAAAGGTATTTCCGAAAACTGATGAAATATACTTACTTGCAGGAGTATTGAAAAATGAGCCAAAGTGATAAAATTTAACTCAAGAAGGAGTGATTTTGAACAAGGACAAAAATCAAGAAAAAAGGGCTAAAGTGCGGACCGCAGAATTCTGTCTGCGGCCGCAGAACAAGAAAACAATTTGACAGTGCTGCAATGCAAAGTGCAGACCGTATAATAATTGTGCGGCCGCAGAAGTCAAGGTTCAGAGAGTTGGGAATTCAAGACAATCAAGATCTGTGGATCGCACTATAATTGTGCGGCCGCAGAAATTAAATGTGCGACCTCACCCAGAATTGTGCGGTCCGCAAAACTCAAGATGTGCGGCCGCACCCAGAATTGTGCGGTCCGCAAAACTCAAGATGTGCGGCCGCACCCAGAATTGTGCGGTCCGCAGAACTCAAGAAGTGCGGACGCAGTTCAGAATTGTGCGACCGAAGAAACCACTCCTGTCAAGAGCTGTAGCAAAGTACGGACCGCACACAGAATTGTGCGGCCGCAGAACCTCCTAAAGGCAATTTTGTCCGAAAATTCCAGTTTTGTATAAATAGACTATTTTCACGAAATTAGGTCAAGTTTTGAATATCTGAAAGTTGGTAGCCGTTTTCTTTACTGTTTTAGGAAACTTTATCATAGCTTGTCAATTTTATATTGGATTTTCATCTATTTATCATTAAATATGAGTTTAATCATCTTTTCTTCTTTATTTTCTTCATCACCCACTATGAGTAGCTAAATTTCTAGCTAGAGTTGTGACCCAATCCTAGTGTTGGTACCTAACGGGTGTTTGATTTAGGGATTGTTTATGATTGGGTGTGTAATATTAAGCCTAGTTCTTGCTATAATTATAGAATTAATGGTTGCAAACATTGATTCAAGCCTATTTGACTTAGTTTTTACTTGAGAAAGAGAGACTTAGTCTAGAAAAACTTGGTTAACAAGAAATTGGAATGAACTCAAGAAATTGATAGTCCCAATTAAAGGGTTTAATCTAGAGATAGTAAAACTCAACTTGAGCATCTATCAACTGTTTTGTGCATTACCCATTTGGACTTGAGAAAGCCAAATTGGGCAAAATCACTCTATTACCGAGAGGCATTGAGTGGGTAATTGTGTGTTGATTTCTATAATACACCCCGACCAACAAAACTCGCTCTAAAGCCCACAACCCGTTAGGCAAACACCTAGGTCGAAGTCATAGCCCTAGATCTTTTACATACTTGAAAAACAACACCAAAAATATTATTCTCTAGATTTACATTTGCAAACTGTAGCATAATTTAGAAGTAGAATCAAAATACAGTATGTGAAAGTGCATCTTAGACACTTTATGTGCTTAATCCGAATATATACCTAATCTCATCTACGCTCCTTGTGGATTCGATCTCGAATCCTAGTTGGGTATTATTATTGCAATCGACTGCTTCACAACCCCAAACTGAGGTGTGATTTGGGCGAGATCTGTGCATTTTGTTGTTGCATTGTGGTTAGACATTGTTGGTTGCCTGAAGCTTGAAGAACGAGCTTAAAACTCCATTGTTGAAGCTCAAGCTTCTAAAACTTGAAAATGGGTTTTGTTGATTCGGTGTTTGTTTGAAGAAATTGTTGTTTGGGGTTTGTTCATGGAGTTGTAGGGAACTTGTATCTCAAATTTGGTGAGGTTTGGTGAAGATTTGAGGTGCTTTTGGTTGAATTTGGGATTTAAAAATGAAGAAGAAGGAAGAACAATGATGTTGTCCACATTTTGCATAAACAGCCATTTTTCAGATCTTCGGACATAGCCATTTTTCATATTCTTGCACACTTAGCCAGATTTGGTACCCCAATGTCAAAATTAGCCACTTTTGTCCAGTAGCCCATTCTGCCTAGTTTTAAAAAATAGCCTTTCTAGCTTGTTTTTTTTTCTTTCTTCCTTTCTTTTCTTGTTTATTCAAGCTAGTTTACTTAAATATTAGTTCATACTTAGTGATAAACTAGTTCTTATGTGCTTTATTTTATTTTATGCTAATTTTATTCGTGCTTTTCTCTTTAGTTTCGTTGTTAATTTTTTATTTTCATTGTCCTTTAGTTATTTTAGCTTCTTTATTGAGTCACATAAACTCCATTCTCGCCCCGAAGTTGGAAGGTCCACTTGAAAGTACCTTGATTGAGTTTGATATCAACTTTGAATATTCATCCAAGAATGAAAAAAAGCTTGAGTGGTGAGATTCTTAGAGTGTGTGCCTAAAACCAAGTGCATTAGAGTGATACACGAGTAGTAAAATTTGAGTGAATTATTTTAAGGATTCACTAAGGGAGTGAATTGGAGAGGCCCTTTTATTTTTTTAACTTGTTTTCTTTGTTTGTAGGTACTATGTCTTTGAATATTGAAGGTACTTCAACTCCAAAGGAGGGAGTCTCTAATGAGTCCATTTTTTAGGCTTTACAAGCTTTGATTATGAAAGTTGACAACATGGAATATATGGTCAAGTCTCATGACAACCTTCTTAACCAATGGCAAGGCTTGTCACCTAATCCTAACCAAGAAGTGGGAACTAATTCAACACCACAAAATAGTTCTACTCCCACCGTACCACACATTGAAAGGCTAATCCATCAACCACAAGTTGCTAACAATTAAGTACCAAGACAAGTTCTACTTCTACAAGGTATATAAGCAAGAGCTGAGCATCAACAATAACCTCTTAGGCCACAACAAACGCAAAATAACTTTGATGATGATTTGGACTATGACGAGCAATATGATGAACCGATTAGAGTCCAACCTAGAAGGAATGGACAAGGAGGCTTTAGAGGGAGAGGTGGAAGGCATGGTAGGATTTTTCAAGGTAGAAACTTGAATGATGCTTATGATTATGGTTATGATAGAAATGTTGGTAATGAGGAACATGGTAGAATGTGGGAAGAAGAAGAAGATCGGGGTCTTAATAACATCAAGACTTCACTTCCTACTTTCAACGGAAGTAGTGACCCCGAGGAATTTTTAGAATGGGAAATACAAATGGAAAGGATGTTTGAGCTTAACAATGTATCCGATACAAAGAGGTCCAAGCATTCCATTTCTAAACTTGTTGGTTATGCTTCTTCTTGGTGGGAGAAAGAGAAACAGGATAGAAATAGAAATGAAGATATTGTCATTGACTCTTGGGAATTTCTTAGAGTGTTTATGAGAGCAAGATTTGAGCTAGAAGAGTATGTGAATGAATTGCTTACCAAATTTTACAATATGAAGCAAGGAAACAAGAATTTGGAGGCTTACTTTGAAGAGTTAGAGACCACTAGGGTTAGAGCCAATCTTGATGATAATGGAAGACGCATGATATAAGCATGAAATCTCTAGCCAAGTGACTTTGCACAAATTTGTTACTATACATGAGGCGCTCCAAGGGGCTATCAAGGTTGAAAATAAACTCCAAGAAGAGAGGCAACTCAAAGAGAGCAAATCCAAAAATTACAACACTCCATGGAGCAAAAACAAGAAAACTTGGCAATCTCTTTCAAATGAAAATAAGCCAAAAGTTGACTCCAAGTGGCAAAATGACAAAGGCAAACCAAAGGTGGAGGATAAGGAGGGAGGTAACAATTCTAAACCTTATTTCTAAAATCCTAACTCTAATAGGTGCTACAAATATCAAGGATATGGTCATAAAATGAGTGAATGTCCTAATAGAAGAACCATAATCATTATGAAAGAAGCTTATGAAAGGGAAGAAAGTAGAGAATCATGTGAAGAAGAGGAGGCCGAATGTGATGATGAAGTAGAATATGACACTCCTAATTTACCTTTGTATGTTGTTAGGAGAGTGTTGAGTGCACAAGTGATGGAAGATATGAACCAAAGAGAAAACTTGTTCCATAGAAGGTGTAAGATTAAAGATCAAGTGTGTTCTTTGATTATTGATGGTGGTAGTTGTGCTAATGTTGCTAGTGCTTCTATAGTTGACAAGTTGAACTTGAAGACTCAAAGACATACTCGTCCTTATAAACTCCAATGGCTTAATGAATGTGGTGAACTTAAAGTGACTAGACAAGTTTTGGTGAGTTTTAAAATTGGAAAGTATGTTGATGATATTTTTTGTGATGTGGTGCCCATTCAAGCATGTTATTTATTATTGGAGAGGTTGTGGCAATATGACAAGGGTGATCTACATGATGGAAGGACTAATAAATATTCTTTTGAGAAAAATGATAAAAAAAAATAGTCCTTACTCCTTTAACTCTATTTTAAGTGAGTGAAGACTATAGGCATATGAAAGAATTGAGTGAGAGAGACAAGAAAGAAGGAAAAGAAAAGATTGAAAAGAAGAATGAAAAGAAAGAAGAGATAAAACAAGAGAGTTCAAGTGAGGAACATTCTTCTTATAATTCTCTCATGACTAATATTTTTCTTGCTAGTTGTTTGGCTTATTGTGTAGATCCTTTGAAGAAAGATTCAAATAGAAGTTTTCAATAAAGAACTCCAAGTGAAGTGACCGAAGCCACCCTACCCCAAAGTGAAGATCTTTCCATTCTTCAAGGCGGTAAAATAGAATCTTTAGAAACACATCAAGGTATGATTGCTAAGCCTAACACTCTTTCTTCTTGTGATGAGCATAGTGATATTTCAAGTATTAGTTTGGGTACATTTATTGATTCTAATAACTTTTTGAGTTGTGGAGATACACTAGATAATGATTCTAGTTGTTTTGATGGTCTGAATGACCTATTTGCTTATGAAGAAGCACTGATTGAGGTTGAGGAAAGCGTAAAGGTTGTATCTTTATATGTGTGATTTTGTTGAGTTTGATCCATTGATTCCTATTGTTCATTCTTTCTATTTTGAGGATCATTCTTTAATTGGTGATGATTGCTTATTTGAAGTTGAATTGAATGGTAAAGTTTAAAACTTTAAGCCATTTGATTCTTTCTTGTTTGATTGTAAGATGGAATCTTTTGAGTTTGATTTGGATTTACCAATCAAAAGTTCTATTTTTGAGAAGTCGTTTGAGATTACTAATGAGATTGTTTTGGAAGCTAAACTTTTTGTAAAAGAAGAAAGTTCTTTACTTGGTGTAAACTTTCTAACTTTTTCCACTCATATATTTGATAGAGCTAATTTGTTTCACTACACTAGTGCTTTGAATTTAAAACAAGTTGATAACTTTCATGTGGATTGATGTGATGAGTTTACGAAAAAGCATGCAAAATCTTTCTTGAATGATAATATTGGTGAAGCTAAGAGATTTATTTTATTTGAACATACCATTCTTATTCTTGATTTCTCATGTCCGCTTGAATTTAAGAATAGCTTATTTATTTGGCTTATACTTATGCTTATGCTTGGACTTGATAAAGCTATGAGAGTTAATACTTTTCTTGATGATTCTTATATTGAGGCACACTTGGTATGTAGATTGGAGGTGTTTCATGACAATTCTCATATTTTGGGTAGCTTTTATGCTTTGTTTTGTCCATGGGTATCATTAGATTTTGGTTTGAATGGTAAATTTGTCTTACTTATTAGTTTGGATGCTTGGATTTACCATAAATTTGTTAAAATATGGTTTACTTGTTAGTTTGAGGCACTTGCTTATGTCCAAGTTAAAATTTTACTAATGAAGCTCCCTTTCTTTTATTTAAAGGTCCAAATTCGAGGACGAATTTCTTTTAAGGGAGGGAGGATGATACAATCTAGATAGCCATCGAGCATTGGAGGCTACGTTCATAATGGGGCGGCTACATGTATATATCACCAACAATTATAGACTATATTACATTTTGTAGCTATATTTGTAATATTTAGCTCCCTATTATTAATAACCCTTAAGTCTCTCGGTTTAGGGTTAGCTTATTTTGATATTGTGAATGAAAACTCATTGAGAGTGTTTAGGATAAATTCCTATATTGGTTGATTACTTGTTAAGGTGAACTTGCAAGGGGATTGCTTCCCCTTGAGGGTTGTTCCTATAGTTTTGGGTCAATTAAGTGTTAAATTGATTGGGTATTTGTTTATTTCAAATGTTCTTTCAATTTTCTTAGTTAGTTTTCTACTAAATCTCTATATTTCTATCATTTTATTTGTGTTCTTGATATTTTGCTTCCACGTTCGTATCACTGATGCAGGTAGACAGAGTGGTGTGCGAATGGCGAAAATTAAATATGCCTTATTTACTCGTCGTAAAGTGGTAAATATGCCCCCCCAAAAAAAAGCAGAAAACAGAAGATGAAATTTGCCTAATTACTAATTGTTTGTTCGGTTGTTAGATTAATTGTTTGGTTTATAAAATCTAAACAATTAAATTGTCGTATTAGCTCTTAGTTATTAATCTTAAGAGTTGTAAGAATGCTGTAACTTAGTTTAATTCGTAGTCATTAAGTTAAATATTTGTCAATAGTTATTCAAGTTATTGCTATTAAAGGATTGCTAAGAACTTTAACGAATTGTTACGGTTTACTTAGAATTTTTTGTTAGATAATACTCCTATTTATAAAAGCGGACTGACACTTTTTTCAAATGAGAAATTATGAAACTGAAATTCGCAAAAAGGGAATAACCTATAATTTAAATGTTTTACTCATTCTTATCTAGGGAATCTTAAAGAATTAGTTTTGATTTTTTCCCCCTCTGATCTGAAGTATGATGGCAGAACAAAGTAACCATCAAGAAATAGCATATTATGCCTCTTATTGCTTTAAAACATCGAAATTATGGTCCAGTAAATGTAATTTTTATTATTATTCAATAAGTATTCCAGTTAAGACTGTTAGTTCTTCTTGCTTCTCATTCTCTCTTCACATTCACAGGCACAATAGTGCAGAATTAAAAAAAAAGAAGAAGCATATGACAGAAAATAATCGAAAATCGAAAAACTAAAAAGCAAAACTGGCACCACCCCCACCCCGCCACCCATCCCTATCCTTGCGATCGCCACTCCGGCCCTAAATCCCGACTTACCATCCTTTTGTATCCTTACCCTTTCGTCTCCTATGGTGTTTGCTTAAATTAGTATATTTTTCAAAATATATTTTTTGCTACCTAACCAAATACCAGAAAATAAGTAAGAAAATCACTTATTTTTCAAAAAAACATTTTCTACCATTTTCTTGCATACCAAACACGCCCTAAATTACAGAACTTTCATGAATTTAGGACTAATTGAAAATAAGGCCGAGAAAAAAAATGGGAATTTTATTGACTGAATATTTTTTGGTTTTGAGTGTATGATATCGTTATGAGGCTTGGATTAAATTAAATTTTATCGCATAGGAGTTATTCAAAAAATTATTATGTTAATATTTTATTTTATTCACTAAAATTTGAATCCTAAATCTTTAATAAAGGTCGGAGAATGGTACATCGACCTCAATGTTTGATGGTTATATACTCCCCCACATTCGGGAACATCCGATTGACACAAAAGGGAACTCCACCCACAAATTCAAAAGAAGGGAAAACTGATTTCTCTTTTATCTCCTCCATTTTTCGTCGTTTTCTCGGGTCAGTGGGTCAGGGGGAAATTTATACAGGGTTGTAACGGTTGTTTTGGACCCCGTGAAACCATTTAGACTTCCTAAGCCCGCGATGCTAAACCACGCCCCACTCCTTCAAGTGCCATGTGCCGTCGTTAAGCCCAAGTACAAAAGCGTGTCCTTCACTAACCTTTGTGATCGCGTAAATTTCCTCGCCGTTTCATTTCACTGATTCACGAGTCACTGTCACTACTCGTTACTTCCAGTATCTTCTAGTGGTGAGCACCCTCCACTTTCAATCAAGAGATTGTGAGTTCGAGTCACCCCAAGAGTAAGGTGGAGAGTTCTTGGCGGGAGAAAGTCGAGGATCTATCGGAAATAACCTCTCTATCCCAGGGTAAGAATAAAGTTTGCGTACACACTACCCTCTCTAGATTAGCTTTTGTGCACATGACATTTGCAACCAAAAAACATTAAATAAATGAATAATTAAATAAAAAGAAACACAAAAAAAAAAGGAGAAGCTTTTGCCGTCATGTTTATGACTTAAATCGTATAGATTTTGTGATATAATATTGTACAATTGATTCATGTTATTATGCATTTAATTTAAGTATCTTTTGTAAACATGGAAACCAATGAAACGTTCACAAATCAGTTTCGATAAATCCTGCCACGTGTATGCCCGCAGCTCCCATATCCATCTTTTTCGTCGCTCTCACCTCCACTCGTGTCAATCTTACCGACTTGCTTACTCGCCCTTTTCTTCGCTCACAATTTTAATTTTATGATTTAAGATTAGAGTTCCAGTTATTGATTATATAATCACTTTGTTTGAGTTATGCTTTTAATTATAAAGTTCAATATTTTTAGCAATTTCAATTATTTCACACAATTCAGGTTTTTCAAAATTATATGGTCCACAACTAGTACTAATTCTTCCCCTGCCCTTAAATATTTGTTTCTTTTCAAGAAATCATAAGAAGGTTCATGAATATAGAAGGTAAGAGAACCCTCTAGTGTGATGAAAACGGTAATTTAGACATAATAAACTTTAAGTCTAATCATACTCAAAATCATTTATTTTCTTTGATCAAAAAGAAAAAAATGCAAAGAAAATGCCAATTGTTCAAATTTTTGCATGGCTAAGATTCACTTTTATATTCCTAGCCATAGCAACGGTTCAAAGTGGGATCAGATCCACTGTAGAAGCGCCATGTGTACTCCCACTCCCGCAAAATGTGTGTATATATATATTGCCATGTCTCAACCAACTGGCAGTGCAAGTGGAGGTCTTAGCCTTAAGTATACTCATAGCGTGTTCTTCTCTTTGTTTGTTACAATTACAAAACCTTTCCCCTTTGATCCTTTCTAAAGTTTCCTCAAAATGTTTATTGAGAACTTTAAGGTTGAGAGCCCCAACGTTAAGTACACCGAAAGTGAGATTCACTCTGTCTATGATTATCAAACCACTGAGTTAGTTCATGAGGAGAAAAATGGGACTTACCAATGGACTGTCAAGCCTAAGACTGTCAAATATGAGTTCAAGACTGATGTTCATGTTCCCAAATTAGGGTATGTGTTTTCTTATACCAGATCCTTCATTTCTTTAACATTTACTATAATAAAAAAAGATTTAAAATTTACCCTAGATTTGAGAAATTAAAAAATGGGTCTTTTTTATTTTGCGTTTACTATGGTTTTGTGACATTTTTTTCTGTAATTTTTGGATAGGGTTATGCTTGTTGGATGGGGTGGAAACAATGGTTCAACCTTGACCGGTGGTGTTATTGCTAACAGAGAGTGAGTTTCATTCTCTTGTGTTTTTCTGTAAATTTTCATGATTTTATGTACTATATTTTTTTATGTTGTAGAGATTATTTCTTCCTTATATTATGGTCTGTTCTTGAACATTGGCAGAGGAATTTCATGGGCCACCAAAGATAAGGTGCAACAAGCCAATTACTTTGGCTCTCTTACTCAGGCTTCTACTATTCGAGTTGGGTCTTTCAATGGAGAAGAGATCTATGCTCCATTTAAAAGCCTCCTTCCAATGGTAACCTTTATTGCTCTGTCCCAATTTATGTAATATCGGATTTTGAAAGTCAAACTTTTTAATTTTGGTCGTCTTTGTTAATATTTTTATATTAATTCTGTTTGTTGATGGTTCTTTTTAATTGACAAATGAAATAGGTCAATCCAGATGACGTAGTGTTTGGAGGATGGGACATCAGCGACATGAATTTGGCAGATGCCATGGCAAGGGCTAAGGTATTTGATATTGATCTACAAAAGCAGTTGAGGCCCTACATGGAATCTATGGTCCCACTACCTGGTATCTATGATCCTGATTTCATTGCTGCTAACCAAGGGTCACGTGCCAACAACGTGATCAAAGGAACCAAGAAAGAACAAATTGATCAAATCATTAAGGATATTAGGTAAAAAGGGTTGTTTTATTTTGTTAACAAATTGTGTAATTTCCTCTGTTTTAGAGTGTGCTAATGTAGTGTTGTTCTTTTGGTAAATTAGGGAGTTTAAGGAGAAGAACAAAGTGGACAAGGTGGTAGTCTTGTGGACTGCTAACACTGAAAGATACAGTAATGTGGTTGTTGGACTTAATGATACTATGGAAAATCTCTTTGCTTCTGTGGACAGAAATGAAGCTGAAATATCTCCTTCCACTTTGTATGCTATTGCCTGCATTCTTGAAAATGTGCCTTTTATTAATGGAAGCCCACAGAACACCTTTGTGCCAGGTCTGTTTCAATCTCAAATTAAAAGTACTTGCTTTGGGAATCAGCTGTGTGTTAGTTTTATGTATTAAATAAAATTTTGCTGAAAATTTCTTAGGCCTCATTGATTTGGCCATCAAGAGGAACACACTGATTGGTGGTGATGACTTTAAGAGTGGTCAAACCAAAATGAAGTCAGTGCTGGTTGATTTCCTTGTTGGAGCTGGTATTAAGGTATGACTTGTGCTTCAAATTAGCACACTTGATATGTAAAGATGGGATTCTTGATAGAGGAAAGTTGAATATTGGTTAAACTTGTGTTTGTTAAAATTACAGCCAACATCAATTGTGAGCTACAACCATTTGGGTAACAATGATGGAATGAATCTGTCTGCCCCTCAAACTTTCCGCTCAAAGGAGATCTCGAAAAGTAATGTTGTTGATGACATGGTTTCAAGCAATGCCATTCTTTATGAGCCTGGAGAGCACCCTGACCATGTTGTTGTGATTAAGGTAAAGTACATCTTTTCACAATTAAAAGAATATCATAAAAAGACGAGGCATTAGACTAATTGTAGCATTGGATTTTGGGATACAGTATGTGCCATATGTGGGAGACAGCAAAAGGGCAATGGATGAGTACACATCTGAGATTTTCATGGGAGGAAAGAACACCATTGTTTTGCACAATACTTGTGAGGATTCTCTTTTGGCTGCTCCAATTATCTTGGATTTGGTCCTTCTTGCTGAACTCAGTACCCGCATTCAGCTCAAAGCTGAAGGAGAGGTCTGTTTCTTTCTCTCTGACTGTTAACCTTTACACTTAGTTGCAAACACTTTAAAGTGCTAGTTGATTTGTTCTAAAATTTACTCGAATCATGTCTTATTTTCAGGGTAAGTTCCACTCCTTCCACCCCGTGGCTACTATCCTCAGCTACCTTACCAAGGCTCCTCTGGTAAGTTTTCTTGAACCTTATTTCTTTTTGTTAAAATAGCACCAAAAGCAGCAATGTGCATTTACCAAGTTTTGGTTCATAAGTTGCAAGACTGAATAGTTGATTGGTAGGGCCAATACAATAATGTGACACTACAAGATGTTTTCATTCATGTTCGTCCCCTTTCCATATCAAGAAGATGAGATCATAGGGGGCGACGGTGTAGAAAGCATCCAACAACGGCCTTTGAGTTTGAGGAGAGAAAACCCCTCCTGTCGAGGTCATACATCATACAACAGGCCCGAATTGAAGTCGAAGACCTATTCGAGGTCAAGGTCGATATTTTCAGGCTCATGTCTAACCATTATCCTTTCCTTTAGTCATGAAAGGGCTATTTCCCCTACCTTTCTTTCTGGTCGCAAGATTTCATTCCCCTAGTGCTTTCTGTCCTTCACTCTAATAACCTGAATAATTGGTGGCCCCGTTGTAACTTAAAAATATGCAGAGACCTATGGTCACAACAAACTAAAGAGGGCTTCACATGAACCACAAAGGTTGTCATTATCATCACATGAACACACACTTTAAGCCTAAATTTATGTGTGAACATCTTAGGCTCCAATACATAACCCTGTTTTTGATGTTTGTGTTGTGAATTGGTAAACAGGTACCACCAGGTACACCAGTGGTGAATGCACTCTCAAAGCAGAGGGCAATGCTTGAGAACATATTGAGGGCTTGTGTTGGACTTGCACCAGAGAACAACATGATTCTGGAATACAAATGAAGATCGGAAAGGACTCAAGAAGCTGTACGGCAGAAGAACCATAATTGTCTTACTCAAGAAGCTGTGCAGCAGATGAACCATAATTGTCTTTCTTTTCTTTAGTATTTGTAATCTTTATCTTTCATTAGTACTATGATATTAGCTAAATGTTGGCAGCCCTTCGAGGTATAGCTGTTTTTTAATGGCAGGCCAAGTTGAATGTCATCATAATTTCTTTGTTGTCTTTGTATGTTGGCCTTCTATTTACAATGTTGTATCCGTGTTGCTCTTGCTCATTTAGAGATAGCAACGCTTTTCTCAATTGGAAATACAATGTGTAGTCCTTTAGACGTTAATCTAGTTCTCTCTTCTTTCTGAAAGCCGTTGCGCCTTGGCACTGGCACATATACTCGTCAGCAAGGCACATTTACTCGTCAGCAGACGGTATAGTCACATTACAAATATTCCACCAGTACGGATCATTTAATCCGGATGTTATTCATCTATTACCCATTGCCTCTTATTCAGAGTGGGATTTTATGTGGTAGCGATGATCTTGTAGAGGCTGTGTGAAATTGACAAGTACATCAACAATAACCGTTTATACTTATAATTACAGCACACATAATCAGAGAGCATAAGAGTGTCTTGCACCTCATCAGCTTTGGAATGACAAACAACTGGATAGATCCCAGGAGAGGCACCCAACTTACGTTTTGACACTGCTATTACTCAAGAAACGAACTGGAGTTATAGCAAAGTTACGAGCAAGTTCAATTTCGAAGTTGGTACGGGCCAAGAAACAACCAGCTATTCCAGATCCAAGATTGGTTTCCATGTAGAAGAGTGCCATTTCTTAGGTATATTTTGCGGTTTGGTATCACCAAACAGGATATAATAGCTATTTCCATGTAAAAGAAAAAATATGTCGGGACATAAAAGAAATTAATAGATATGGGAGAGAGAGAGAGAGAGAGAGAGAGAGAGAGAGAGAGCAGGAAATCAAAAGGAACAAGAAGTAAGAAAACTGAAGATAAAAATTAAAGTATCTCAATTATTTATGCTCAATTATCATTCTTGCTAGCATATTCGAACATATCCAGAGGTTATATTTCTCTTATTATCCTAATAGCAACGTTTGTATCAAGAAGCTATATAGTCTTCTTTATCTTGTTTGAGAGAGGTGAAATAGTTGTATTTCTTGCAAATCTTTTTAATCAAATTTGCAGCATAACAATACATAGGACTGAAGAGAAGGAGATAAAGATGGCTTATGTTGCCATAACTTCTTTCATGGCAACACTGTCCTTATCTCTTGAACACCAATCACACCTTACAGGAGGAGACGAAGAACTATTTGTGAATGCTTGCAGCAGGTGATTGAAAATGTTGATTCAACAAGGGTGAGTTGATGAAGACGAAGAACATGTACGGAAACACCAAATACCCAAAACCAACAAACTTTTTTACTTGGTGATAGTGGGAGAACAAGGACCTTGACCTGCCTGCCCATAAGGTTAACATTTGATTCTGTTTGAAGTTTCCGGTTATGTTTCCATAGTTGTTATTGTGTTTGATTCTTATCTAATCGTCACAACATGTTTTAGAGCCAAAGAACATAATGGTGTATGATGACTATGAACTTGAGAAGATGCAAGATCAACTTGTTAGAAGAGGCCTTGGAGAACTGATAGTTATCTCCCTAGTAGGAATCGGCAAGACAACTTTCCCAACAAGGATTTTCAATGAACCATTGATAATGTCTCATTTCAATGTTCGTGCAATGATCACTGTTTCGCAAGAATATCAACTGCGAAATTTATACCTTGGCCTCCTTCATTACACTTCGTCAAGGAGTGAAGGACTTGATGAGAAGAATGATGGAGAACTTGCAGATTTACTTCAAGGTAGAAGGTACTAATTTGTAATTGTTGATATAAGAATGTGTTTTCCATTCAACAGCAATGGAAGTCGAATGATATATACTGACTACTCGGAACGCAGAGGTTGCTAAGTATGCTAGTTTAGGTGCCCTTCCTATTTAAATGCGTCTTTTGACTTCGAAATGACTGCAGATAAATATTTGAAAGATCTTATTGATAGAAGTTTGGTTTCTGTCAATACGTGGAGAGTCAGTGGCAAAAACAAGAGCTGTGGAATTCATGATATATATGATATATGGATTTTGCTTGGAGGAAGCTTAAAATACAAACTTATTGAATATTATCATGGAGAAGGATGTTCAGTATCGAGATTATCAGTCCGCCATCCTTTTCCCTTTACATTCACGTAGAATAAGTATCCAATTTTGTTCTAAAGTGTGTTCTATGATGTGTATTAGCAGATGGTCTGGATCTGGATAGGAAAGGTCTCAAATGAACAATATAATGATGATATGGAATTCAGAGCTTATAGAAACACATTATCTGCATAATATTAATTTTGAGGACTCTCTTTTAGCTGTTCCAATTATCTTGGATAAGGTCCTCCTTGCTGAAGGAAAGTTATGTTTCTTTTTCACTGACTTTTATTTATAACATCACACTTAGTTACAAAGGCTTTCAAGTGCCAGTTGATTAAATTACATGAATCATGTCTTATAATCAGGGTAAGTCTAATTTCCACTCTTTTCAAAGTTCCATCCCGTGGCAACTATGGCTCCTCTAGTAAGTTCTCTCTTATACTATTTTTTTGGGTTAAAATAGCACCAAAAGCAGCAATGTGCAACTAGCATGTTTTAGTTCATAAGTTGCAATGTACAGCAGAAGAACCATATTCTCTTTCTTTTCTTTAGTTTTTGTAATCTATTTTCTTTCATTAGTACTAACTACTATAATTAGCTAGCTAAATGTCAGCAACCTTTCTAAGGTATATATAGCTGTTGTTTAATGGCAGGCCAAGTTGAATGTCATTAAAATTTCTTTGTTGTCTTTGTATGTTGGCCTTCTATTTACAAGGTTGTATCCGTGTTGCTTTGGCTCATTTAGAGCCAGCAACGCCTTTCTCTATTGGAAATACAATGCGTTAATCTAGTTTTTTTCTCTCAATTCTTTCTTTTTGCTCTTTTTAAGCTATGTTTTTTCTCCTTTCATCTATAATTGAAATTGATGGGGAAGCATGTCCTATTTATTGATTTATTATTTAAGTAATAATAAGGAAATGATCTTGTGGTTGTGGAGGCTGTTTGAAGTTTACTAGTCCAACAACAAAACTATATACTGTTATTTTTACTTTAAGAATATGTGCTACTATAAGTTTACACTATTTTCAGGTCCTTTTTTTAAAAAAAGTTTTTGTCCACTTACAAATACATTGGACATAGCTGAAGCCACAAAGGTAAATGGAAACTCAAAACCCCTAAAACCCAATCAATAGCATATTCCTTACGTGCATGGATATATATATTAACTTTTCATAGCTTTCTTTCCATTTACCATTCTTTTTTCCTTCTTCGTTCAAGCTGCTGCTATAGTTTCGCTCTTGCTGGAAGTTTCAGAGTTAGCAGAGGGAAATTCTGAGTGATTGTGATGGTTTTCTGTCTTGTTTGAATTAAGCTTATTGGACTTCTCTTTCCTTTCGTCTTGCTTCATTTGTTGTTCCCTACACTCCATACTACAAAATGCGATATCACCCCTGTACCCATACAACAATGAATATATTATTGCTGAGATCTTTTTTTATAACAATAATTGGCCAGTGACCCACAAAAAATTTAAAATAAGAAAAGAAATCCTTCATTATAGTTCATAATGCAATAAAGTAATACACCAATAATGTAACAAGCCTTTTAAGAACTAAAGGTATTGTTTTCTTTAATCACTGTTACGTATTTATTTTTCTATCTTATTCAACTAACAATATCTTGTCTGTTGATATTCAGTGTACTGATTCTGGTTCTCTTCTTTCCCATACAATTTGGAACAAGGTCTCAAGATTATGTTCGATCAAGAGGTAGTGTTCAACACTTACAAAATATATATGGAGTTACACCTCAAATTTCATATGTTTACTGTAGTAGAAACAAAGAAGTTTTCCATGTAAGGATCATGGGTTTTATAATAAAAATTATAAAATAAATGCGGAATTTAAAGCGTAAGTCAGAAACACTTACAAGATAAGAGCTTTATTCAAACATAAGCAAATATTTTATTTTCATTATAAAACTCGTGCTTTAAATTCTGCATTTATTTTATAATTTTCATCATAAAACTCATGATCCTTTCAATGGTATCAGAGTCATGTTGTTGAGTATGAGAGGCTAAACGCTTCATACTGTCCTTAGGGTTCGTCGAAATCTTGTTATCATGTTCATGTAATGGATCTTAATTACTCTATATTGTTCATCTCTGCATAGGTTTACTGTTCATCTTCTTTAAATCTTCAGATCTTATTCTGTAGTGTGAGATTATCGTTCTATGTTCATAAGTGTGAGGGATCCTTGTAGGATGTTGATTAAACCTTATTAAACTGCCATCAGTTATCGTCGTCCATAGGCTAGGGAGCGCCGTCAGAGACAGGACACAACAGGACACGACGTTTAATCTCCAACCCCTAAGATAACTTAGAACTAAGAACACAACTAAGATAACTTAAGATAAAGATCAGCAAGTGAAGAAGAAGATAAATAGTAGACACTATACAGTTAGGAACATTATAGAACTATTAAGACTAATAATACATGATAGGATAACAGAGAAAGTAGACTTACGCCTTAAGGCTAGGCCTATCCAAATAAACCATGATCTCATGGAAATTTGCAAGAAAGAAATTAATGATCTCCTTAAAAAGAAGATTATAAAACCATCAAAATCACCTTGGAGCTGTACAGCTTTCTCCGTTAATAATAGTGCAAAAAAGGAAAGAGGAGCTCCTAGGCTTGTTATTAATTATAAGCCATTAAATAAAGTCCTACAATGGATTAGTTACCCGATACCTAATAAAAGAGATTTGTTAAAAGGAACTTATAAAGCTAGCATATATAGCAAATTTGACATGAAGTCAGGTTTCTAGCAAATACAGATTAGCGAAAAAGATAAGCATAAGACTGCGTTCAATGTCCCCTTTGGACAATATGAATGGAATGTTATGCCTTTCGGGTTCAAGAAAACCCCCTCAGAATTCCAAAACATCATGAATAACATATTTAACCCATATAGTAATATGTCAATTGTTTATATTGACGACGTTCTAATATTCTCAGAGGATATAGATTCTCATTTTAAACATTTAAATACTTTCTTAAGTTATCAAAAGCCCACATCTGTAATGATGGAATCTCCTTTATAAACGATTTTGTGATAACTAGGGATATAAATGAAGAAATTATCCTATGAATGCCATTTATAACCCAGATTAAACCATATCATGATAACTTGGATGCAATTTGCCCCTTCACAAAGAAGACAGATGCCCCTTCATCGGCCGACAAAGACAAAGACAATTTTTTCAAAAGCAAACGACTCTTCAAAAAAGGAAAGAGTCACTTGACAACGACAACTACAAAAGGATAAGAATAGTAACTTGCCTCTTCAGCTAAGCAGAAGACGACCCTTCAACAAAGCAAAAGACATCAATCTAGGAT
Source organism: Nicotiana tomentosiformis (assembly GCF_000390325.3). Classification (NCBI taxonomy): domain Eukaryota; kingdom Viridiplantae; phylum Streptophyta; class Magnoliopsida; order Solanales; family Solanaceae; genus Nicotiana; species Nicotiana tomentosiformis. Next base: position 106,247,832 of record NC_090816.1, on the reverse strand, counting down.
CATCCATTTGTAAGGTTAGATTAACTCGAACAATTTTCAGAAGTCTATATAAGACTTTCAAATTGTAATCGTTAGAGAGCAAAAAATTTTCCAAGATTATCTTTCTATCCTTTCTCTCCCTCTTTGTAAAATATTTGCTTATGTTTGAATAAAGCTCTTATCTTGTAAGTGTTTCTAACTTATGCTTTAAATTTCGCATTTATTTTATAATTGTTTATTATAAAACCCATGATCCTTTTAAGTTGATTGTAAATCAGCAAAAGAGATTTTACAAAATGATGTAAAAATTCTTATTTCAAAACAGATTTTTGCCAGATGGCAAGCTTTCTTATCAAGCTTCGATTTTCAAACTGATTTTATTAAAGGTGAAGAAAATTATTTATCAGAATTTTTAACCAGAGAATTCTTACAGGGAAAGAATGAGACCAAGCAAGACGGGTCCCTTTAGGGCCTCACCCAATAAAAATCAAGGAAATAGATATTCCCCACTAGCAGAATTTTCATCCCTACCTGTAAAACTACATTCACATATAATGGTTACCCCTCCGAGAGTACCCACTATAAATAAACCCTCATCATCAAAGATGACAATTATTGGTTCTATACCAAGAATAGAAGGACCATTTCAACAAGTTTTATCAAAGGCCTCAACAAGCTTAATGACACGTAAACTGTTAACTAGTTCACACTACGAGATGAAGACCCCTGAATCTTTTGCACAAACGGTAAACCCAAACACTCCCTCCAAGAGAGAAGGTAAAAAGCTCATCTCTGAAGAGAAGGAAAATTTCGAACTCATACCCAAGTCGCCAATCATGATTTTGGCATTAGACAAAGGTTACGAAAATCTCGAAATAGGAGATTTGGTTAGACCTTGTTATACTAACAGGAATTACGTAGAGTCCAGTGACCCTCTCAAAACAAGAAGGTACTATGAATTTATCCTTATAGATACATGATCAATATCAATAGAACATGAGTTAAAAGATAACATGGACCCGAATTTTTCTTGAAAATGTTTAATCTTTTCCTCCATTCCCAGGGTTTTTAAAGTTTGTTCAATTTTATGAACTTTTATATCGTTTTTTAAATAATTTACCTTATTTGAAAGCAGGTTTATTTTAAATATAGTTTTTGATTTGAGGAAGTCACTTTCCTCTTTGGAAATGGAATTTAGATAAAGGAATTTTATTTTCTTTCCTAATATTGTGGTGCAAATTGCATCCAAGTTATCATGATATGGTTTAATCTGGGTTATAAATGTCATTCCTAGGATAATTTCTTCATCTATATCCCTAGTTACCACAAAATCATTTATAAAGGAGATTCCATCATTACAGATGTGGGCTTTTGATAACTTAAGAAAGTATTTAAATATTTAAAATGAGAATCTATATCCTCTGAGAATATTAGAACGTCGTCAATATAAACAATTGACATATTACTATATGGGTTAAATATGTTATTCATGATATTTTGGAATTCTGAGGGGGCTTTCTTTAACCCGAAAGTCATAACATTCCATTCATATTGTCCAAAGGGGACATTGAACGCAGTCTTATACTTATCTTTTTCGCTAATCTTTATTTGCTAGAAACCTGACTTCATGTCAAATTTGCTGTATATGCTAGCTTTATAAGTTCTTTTTAACAAATCTCTTTTATTAGGTATCGGGTAACTAATCCATTGTAGGACTTTGTTTAATGGCTTATAATTAATAACAAGCCTAGGAGCTCCTCTTTTCTTTTCTGCGCTATTATTAACGTAGAAAGCTGCACAACTCCAAGGTGATTTTGATGGTTTTATAATCTTCTTTTTAAGGAGATCATTAATTTCTTTCTTGCAAATTTTCATGAGATCATGGTTCATTTGGATAGGCCTAGCCTTAAGGCGCAAGTCTACTTTCTCTGTTATCCTATTATGTATTATTTGTCTTAACAGTTCTATAATGTTCCTAACTGTATAGTGTCTACTATTTATCTTCTTCTTCCCTTGTTGATCTTTATCTTAAGTTATCTTTAGTTGTGTTCTTAGTTCTAAGTTATCTTGGGGGTTGGGGATTAAACGTGTGTCGTGTTATGTCATGTTTCTGGAGGCACTCCCTAGCCTATGGACGACGGCAACTGACGGCAGTTTAATAAGGTTTAATCAACATCCTACAAGGATCCCTCACACTTATGAACATAGAACGATAACCTCACACTACAGAATAAGATCTGAAGATTTAAAGAAGATGAACAGTAAATATATGCAGAGATGAACAATATAGAGTAATTAAGATCCATAACATCAACATGATAACAAGATTTTGACGAACCCTAAGGATAATATGAGGGGTTTAGCCTCTTATACTCAACAACATGGCTCTGACACCATTGAAAGGATCATGGGTTTTATAATGAAAACTATATAATAAAAGTGAAATTTAAAGCATAAGTCAAAAACACTTACAAGATAAGAGCTTTATTCAAACATAAGCAAACATTTTACAAAAAGGGCAGAGAAAGGATAGAAAGAAAATCTTTGGAAATTTTCTGATCTCTAACGATTAGAATTTGAAAGTCTTATATATACTTCTGAAAATTGTTGATATAATCTCAACCTTATAAATAGACGATTCTAGATTGATGTCTTTTGCTTTGTTGAAGGGTCGTCTTCTGCTTAGCTGAAGAGGCAAGTTACTATTCTTGTCCTTTTATGGTTGTCGTTGTCAAGTGGCTCTTTCATTTTTTGAAGAGTAGTTTGCTTTTGAAAAAGCTGTCTTTGTTGGCTGATGAAGGGGCATCTGTCTTCTTTGTGAAGGGGAAAAATGTTTATTCCTCGTCTGCATATGCATGGTAAGTTTAGGCTATAAAGCTTGCCATCTCGCAAAAATCTATTTTGAAATAAGATTTTTTACATCCTTTCATAAAATCGCTTTTGTTGATTTACAATCAACTCTTAGTAAAAATTCTTTATTAATTAAATTATCTTGAAATTTAGTAATACATAGTACTATAGACAAAATTTCTTTTTTGACTGTACTATAATTCTTTTGAGCGGAATTTCAGATTCCGAAAGTGAATCGAACTAATTGTTCTGAAGACTCGGGAGAGACTTTCTGTTTAAGAATACCACCGTACCCTTCGTCTGAATCGTCGGTTTCTACTATCATGAATGCATCTGGATTTGGAATACCTAGGCACAAAAGTTTTTGAACAATGGACTTGACCTTTTTAACTGTATTTGTTTGTTCTATACTCCACAATGGAATTGAGTTTGTTCAAAAACTTTTGTGTCTATGTATTCCAAATCGAGATACATTTATGATAGTAGAAATCGACGCTTCAGACGTAGGGTACGGTGGTATTCTTAAACAGAAAGTCTCTCCCGAGTCTTCGAACAATTAGTTCGATTCCCTTACATCCCTACTCGTGAGACCACCTTCACATAAAATGGTTACCCCTCCGAGAGTACCTACTATAAATAAACCAGCATCATCAAAGATGACAATTATCGATTCTATACCAAGAATAGAAGCACCATTACAACAGGCTTCATCAAAGGCCTCAACAAGCTCAATGACAGGTAAACTGTTAACCAGTTCACACTACGAGATGAATACCCCAGAATCTTTTGCACAAGCGGTAAGCCCAAACACTCCCTCTAAGAGAAAAGGTAAAAAGCTCATCTCTCAAGAGAAGGAAAATTTCGAACTCATACCCAAGTCGCCAATCATGATTTTGGTATTAGACAACGGTTACACAAATCTCGAAATAAGAGATTTGGTTAGACCTTGTTATACCAACAGGAATTACGTAGAGTCCACTGACCCTCTCAAAACAAGAAGGTACTATGAATTTATCCTGATAGATACAGGATCAATATCAATAGAACATGAGTTAAAAGATAACATGGACCCCAATAGTATTAAATACTCAAAGTTCACTATTAATAAGATTATTAGCCTTTTTGAATGGTGTATGGACCACTTGCAATACCCCGATTGTGCTATCAAAACAACATATGCCTCAAACCTATAATTTCGTTGACTATACATAAGCATGGTATAACTTTATGTACTACGCCCAAATACCCATATCTGGTTCGTAAAATACAGCGAACAAATGATGAAATCAGTCATTCCCAGATGGTTTTATGACTGGTGGAAAATATTTGGAGGAACTGAGCAAATGATGCCCAGAAGCTTTCAAATACATTTCGAAAGATTCCAAAAGGAGCATGAAATTTTCACGCTACCTGATCATATTAAGCTATGCAAATACTACTTTGCAAAACGAATTTCCTACATAATCAACTGGTCATTCACCATTGAAGAAATTGACCGAATTAAATACTTAGTTAAAATTCCAAGGATCAAAGGGTGAGTGCCTGAAGTAAAAGCAACTCAGTCCAAGTCCAAAGCAGCAAGCAGAATGGGATCATCCAGTTTCCAAATAGAATTAAAAAAAAGACTATTAGAAGTCTTAGCAAATATTGATACAGCAAGTCCAACGGAAGTACAAGCCATGCTAGAAGCAGCATCAGCATCTTCCTCAACGGAAAATCAAAACAATGGAGACATGGAAGACCCACAAGGTATAGCCCAAGATTACCATGTCTATGCAGACGAGGAATAAGCATCTTGCCCCTTCACAAAGAAGACAGATGCCCGTTCTGGCAACGACAACCACAAAAGGACAAGAATAGTAACTTGACTCTTCAGCTAAGCAGAAGACGACCCTTCAGCTCCATATATGAAATTTGAAGTGTAACTCCATATATATTTTGTAAGTTGAAACCACATCGTCAAAATAGCACGTACTAGTCAGTTTTTGGACTGGTAATTAAAAAAGAGCCAGCGTTTGCAAACTCATTAAAAAAATAATCATTGTTTTGCTGAAATACGGAAAGTTCTAGCATAATATGCTGGAATATAGAGCTCTTGCGTATAAGATTCCGACATATTATATATGTTGGAACTCCGACACACGAAAAGTTTCAGCATAATATGTGGGATTATGAAGCTCCTACATATAAAGTTATAAACTTCCAAGCATATTATGATGGAACTCCAGCACATTATAAAACTCTAGCATATTATGCTGGAAGCTCATATGTAAAAATATTCAAACTTTCGCATATTATGCTGGAATATTTCTGGATTTTTATAAGTGTTTTTGTTTAGATTTTATCTTTACATGAAAAGTGGCTAAATTTCGCTTACTTTTGAAACTGTGGCTATTTTTCAATTACCAATTGTAAATCTAGCTATTTTTAATCTCTTAGCAAATTAGGTTCTTCAACAAATTGTAAATCTAGCTATTTTTTAATTCTTTTTCTTTCCTTTTGTTAGCTTTTTTCTTCAGTACGTAAAATAAGTGCTAAAAAGAAAATCAATAGGAAAATGAAGTTTCTCGCCATCAGATTCCTACCTATTACTCACTCCTTTTTGACTCCATAAGTATTCCAGTCTATTAAAGAATCCTATAAATCTGTTAATATGTCATTAATTAAAAAAGACTTAAAATTTCTGATTTAAAACATATTATGATATTTATGAGAATTTTAAAAACAAATTATTTCTAAATATATAAATATGTTATCTTTTTAAACAAACTGTATCACATAAATTTGGACGATTATTATACCAAAAACTTATTCTGTCTCATTTATTGGTAGACATTAAAGTTGTACCTGTACATGTAGATGTCTCGTCCGGGAGCCAACCGGCGGTTACAAAGACCACAAGTTCTCAAGAAATTAGCCGTCTCTGTTTGAAAACCTTCGCCTGAAATTCTCCTTTGGTATCTCGGCGACACCATCGCCGCCATAAAATATTGATGATCATATCCACCTGCGGTAGTACTACTCATCATTACTTGCTTCTCTGATGAACCCTTAAACTGATCATGATGATCAACAATAACTTTAGGCCTATAATCAGACGGCTCTTGTTCACTGCCAGTCCCTGTCCCTATATCAACGGTGATCCCTGTCATGCTCGTTGTCCTCCTCATCGGCGGACGTCCTCTTTTACCCAACATCATTTTCTTCCTCTTAAAAAAAATTAAGAATAATAACACCCCTTCATTTTGCTCTCTTTTTTGGGTGTTAGTTTTTTCAGAGAAAGAAGAGTGATGGGCTGATGAATTATGGAGAGTGGAGTGGGAGAGATTTTTTTGAAGAAGAAATGGTGGAGAGATAAATGGGAAATAGAAAGTGAATCTGAGCCGTCTGATTCTTTCTCCTTTTTTCTTTTCCTTATAGATTCTTTCATTCGCCTTCCACGTCAAGCATTTTGAAGTCTCGTATAAGTCACGACGGGGAGATTTTTTTTATTTAAACCATAGTTTCACTTAATTTTGTTTATTATGAGACGTAGTTTATGATATTTGAAAAGAAACACAATAGTTCTATAGGCTTCTTTTATGTTCGTAAGGATAATAAGAGTGAAACTCCGGTAGTGGTTTTTCATCAGGGAATTTAAAAAATAAAAGTAAAAAAAAATAAAAAGATAGTACGTAATATTTAATTAACCCCTGCCTGGACCCCGGTACAAAGAGGGAAGGGGAAATGTGTAATATATTAAGTAAATACGAAATGTTCAAGATTTTTTATGACAATATATTTTTTGATATAGTATATAAATGTGAACGAATGTTAAAATGTATATGTAACTTTTTTCTGTTTTCTGATTCATTTTTTCTGAAATTTTCACCTTAGAGTTAGAACAAGGTGACAGTCTCGATCTGTGGCAAGGGAAAAATACACCTAAACTATACTTGCATGAATTTCCTAATTGTCTAAAGGCCCGAATAAATTTTTTGTAGGTTGCGGTTGTTAATAACTATTACTATATATAAGAACATGTATTTCTTTTCTTAGTTTGGCCACACAAAATAAATTAGTGTTTGGACTAAGTAGTGATGATGAAATTTGAAAAAGATGGGTAGGCATTGAATTGCTTTTGGGCCACTTCTTAAACATTTTTACAAAAGAAAATGACATTAACGGTGGGTTTTGGACTTTTGGTGAGGTGTGGGACCTAATATCAAAATTACAAATTCAGTGGGATAGTGAATATTCCAAATTTCTCCTTGTTTCGGGGAATTTTAGGTTTCCACAGTTTGTGAAAAGTAGTATGGAAAAGCGAAACCATTGTGAAAGGCTACGTATTCCTATATCTTTAATTAGTTTGTGTTCAAGTTGTAAATATAAAATCAATCATTTTAACCTTCAAAGTGAAACTTTTTAATAGAATTCGGAAAGTAGGGCACATAGTGAAAATCGTACACTAGATGAAAAACTAAAAAAGAATCCTTACTTTATTTCATTGTGAATAAAACATTAAAAAAAAAAATAGCCTTAGGATACACCAAGTCAATATATAAATAATTTTAAAAACAAAAAGTTAAAACATGAATTACACTTTTAATGACAGAAGTATATTTTATAGAAAATAATTATATAAAATTGAGGTATATACAATAGTTTATATATCTAATTTCGGAGAAAAATATTTCTTAAAATGGAACTTTGGAGTTACTTTATCAACTTCAAATATGCATGTTCCTAGCGTATGTTTACGTACAATAAAAAGAAAAATATTATAAATAAATTATTTAATCTATATAATTTAAATTATAATTAATTTTAATATCCTAAATATTATGACTTTCTATGTAGTATTTCAAAAAGAAGAAGGTTGTAACAAGCAAAGTATTAGTTGACTTTAAAGTCTTACATATTAGAAAAATAATTAAATGACTAGTTTGTCTAAAGTAAAATTAATTTTCAGGTTAATAAAGGCGAATGATATTTTGTTAAGGGATTCATGTCTTTAATATAGTATATATATAAATATAGATAGATAGATAGATATAAATATAAATAGATGTAGATATCGATAGATAGATTAAAATAATAATTAGTCACCAGAAATAATTAAAAGACAGGATCAGGTGAATATTGGATTTTCGGAAAGATGATTGATTTATCAATAAGCTCCGAATCAACTCTCTTGTGAGTTGTACAACTAGTTTAATTCCGTTTGCTCTCTAACTTTGCTGATTATTGTAGCCTACTTTTAGGTTGTCGAAAACAATTTTTCATATATTCTTAGTAATATAATGTTGTAAGTTATAGTACTTTTTCTCTACCTTTAATTAGGGGTGTTAATAAAAATTCAAAAAATCGAACCAAACCGAAAACCGAACTAAACCGATCAAAAAAATCGATACTTTTTAGGTTTGGTTTGGTTTTGGTTTTGAATTTTAAAAATCGATCAAATTTGGTTTGGTTTTGGTTTTAATCAAAAAATAACTGAAAAAATCGAACCAAACCGACTATAGAAGTAGTTATTTAAATTTATTATTATATATATATATATATATATATATATATATATATATATATATATATATATATATATATATATATATATATATTTTTTTTTTTATATAAAGTTTCTAAAATTGTATGGTACATATTAGTCGTTTGTATTTTTAGTCTAGTTCTTTGCTATTATAATAATCTAATTCTTTACATTTACATTCTTTGCTAAGTACAAGAATTTATTTTATGTTAAAAATAATCAATTTTTAATTGAGTACTTAAATTATTCATCACTATTTGATTCAATTATCATCAATATATCTTGGTAAATGATAGATTTCTCAAAGAGCAATTGGTTTGATAGTGTTACGTTGAAAATATAGTCGCCAAAATATGTGTTTGGTAGTATATGTCTCATATTTAAGAAAAAATCCGATAAATAACCGAAATAACCGAAAAACTGACAAAAACCGAATCAATAAAAGACTGACTTAATTGGTTTGGTTTGATTCCAATATTTGAAGAACCGACTTACTTGGTTTGGTTTCTTTTTAGGAAAAAACCGATCCAAACCAAACTGTGAACACCCCTACCTTTAATATATAAATCTGTAAAATGTTGAGAAAACAATGTCTGAACTGAAACCAATAAATAAAAAGATTTAACAATCATACTTTGACCCACTTAATTCTTTTTGAATAGATGGAGGTAGGGGTGTCAATGGTTCTGTTCGACCGGTTATTTTATAAAATTTGTACCATATTAATTTTTTGGTTATTCTATTGTGTATAACCAAAATTAAATTTTTTAAAATCGTCCCAATCATGTCGGTTTCGGTACGATTCGGTTAATTTTCGATATTTTTTTAAATTTTATGCAAAAAGTCACTAGTAAAAATAGAATGTAATAACGTACATACTTTTATAAAGAATTAACAAAATTCTCTAGATATTTTTACTGTTTAAATGGTGATGAATTATGAAAACATGAAAGATGGCCAGAGTATAGATCCATCAATTACTCTACTGCTGCGTAAAAGAAACTACACAAAGACAAAGAAAAGATAAATCACACAAGTAAAAAGATATTAACCAAGTTAGGACTCAAGAATAAAGTAAATAGAAGATTAAATATTCAAAAAGATAAATTTAAATCAAACGAAAGGAAACATATTCAATACATTATAGTTTGCTACTCATAATCATTAAAATATTTTGTGTCTTGCTAGTGAATATGCTAGGAATAATTTAGTTTCAATAGGAGTAACATAATAGGTTTGAGAATTAGGATTTTGATCTTATTTACTTGTTGGCTTATAATCATTTTTATAGTTCCAAGACCCAAGGAAAAATTTAGTACTTTATTATTTTTAAACTTAATATATAAATATATTTTTCATACGTAAATTTATTCGGTATGGTTCGGTATTTTTTCATAAAATAAAAAACCTACCCTAATTATTAGTATGGTTGTAGATTTATATAGAAACCTACGATTCTATTAAAAGAAACCTAAAAATCGATTCGGTACGGTACGGTCAATTTAGTCGGTTTTTAAATATTCATTGATACCCATAGATGGATGTATACGGGCTATTTGATTATAACAACTGGAGTCCAACTTATAATAAATGATCTTTAATTTACTTTAATTTGTTTAAATTGAAAAAACATCTATGGTAGTGGTATTTGTTTGGAAAAATCTGCTTGATATAAATCTTGCAAAAGTATTTCCAATTTTAACATGTTCTGTTTAAGGAACTTCAAGAAATATTTCCAAAAATTATTTTTAAAGCATTTTCCTAAGAAAAGTTCTTGTCCGCTTACAACACTCTCTCAAATCTTTTTAATTTTTTTTTTAATAAAAAAGGAAGACTGCAACTATCCGAACACATTTCTTCCTTACTTCCATTGTAATAATTTGTTTTTTTAAAATACTTCCTAAAGAAGTCCTCAATATTTTCAGAAAACTTCTTAAAAACAAACACCAAACATCACGAGGGCACAATCCAGGTCATTAGTTTGGGACTGTTTGTAAACTTTTTAGATAGCTAAGGCCTAAGGGGAGAGATGCCAAGATCAAAAGCTTTGATAAGTCGACATCCTTATAGTGACATAGAGGAGGCAAGTTTTGCAATGACTTTTAGAAAATATCATATCACCTCCATTTACTTTGATTTATTCAAATTCAACCTTCCAATGGATTTAGTAAATAATATTAATGGTGTTTCCTTCTGTTTTGCATTTTAGAAAAAAAATAAGGAAAACCAGTTATGTCTATTTATAAGTAGCTTATAATAAAAATTGGCCAACTCATAAAACATTACTAATATTAGTAAAATATTATCAATATTAGCCAATTATCTATTTGTAGTCAAAAAAGGGTCAAATTTTTGTTTTCTTTTGAGTGAGTGTTATCAAAATAGATTGGGTATATCTTAAGAGCTCGAATCTCACTTTTGGATGATTTGTTGGAGTTTTGAGGTGGTTTGAATTGAAAATTCGAAGTAGAAGACGAACATGAAAAAAAATGATACGAGTATCACGTATGTATCATATTTGTATCAAATGTGTATCACATGTATACCTGTGTGTGACATACATGCGTGATACATGTATCGTAGAAATTTTTTTCTGAACTCGATTTTAACTACGAATCTTGATGCCAAAACAGTCCAAATCACCTCCAATCTTTCTCAAATTTTATATATTGACTCATCTATGTGTTTTCAATGATTTTCAACCATATCCATTAAAAAAAATTATTTTTTTGCTTAGATTTTTAGAATCTTGCATATATATATATATATATATATATATATATATTTTATCACCTTATTTGCTAACTCATCCATGTAATTTCCTTTCCGTCTTGCATCTAATGTTGCTAATCACGCTTAAAAATATGGAAGGAGATCTTTACGTGTGATTCTTGGATAGAAAGAAATTTATTTATTTGGGTTTTAAATTTTATTATGTGTTTGACTAGTTTTGGTAAGTATATGATTAATGACTAGAAGTTGATAAGTGGGGATAAATATACCCAAGGAATCCGAGTGGAGAAAGGCCCAAAGATCCATCAATTCACAGGTCTTGTAATAAATCATTTCAACAATTATTATGTTATTCAAATGTGTCAATTATAGGGACCATATGGCTCCATAAAAAAGTGGAAATTTACATTCCTGATATTATTAATACTTTTTTTCATGACATTATTAATACTTCCAAAAGAATAATTAAAGCATTTTGTGTCATCACTTTATGGGACCCACCGAAACCAATCAATTCTTTGTTCACTTTACCCAGTTTTAATTGGTCAAAGGATGGCCGGTTTTCAACCTCTTCTTCACCTTCTTTTCTTTGAAAAAAACACAAATGCATTAAATTTCTCCCCTTTGTAATTCATGTAATTAATCAAATTGATGGGGTGTCCAATTTGTTATTTCAACATCACACTGGCGTATAATTGAGGGTGTCATGGAAAAAAATTTCTTTGGATATTGATTGCTTGGTAATTTGCATATTGCAGCAAGTGATGAGTCCTTGTGTTAATTTGTAGAATTCCTAGATAATCAGATCAGGGAACATGCAGAAGAAATAAGTTTCATTGATATGGAGGACATCGATTTACAACAAGAAGAGAGAACAAAGATAAAATGTGTTGGTTACATTTAGGTACTTAATGGTGTGCTTATAACAAACTTTGCACGGTTAAGTATCCGACTTAATTAACTAACTAGTCCCTCACAACTTTTCTAATTGTTAATTGACCCCCAACTACACAAGCCTATCATTCTTGCTCTTCCATACTCATCCAAGCTAGAGAGTGGAAGACATCTAACACTCACAGCTTGAACACACTACTAGAAATTCGACAAAAACCGATCAAGGTCGATCGACCAACTTTAGTCGGTCAAAAAATCGGCCAAAAAACCGACCAAAGTTAGTCGGTTTTTTAAAATATTTTATTTTTTAATTTTTTTTGAAACCGACCAACTTTGGTCGGTTTTCTTTGGCGCAAAAATGCGGAAAACTATTTTTGAGTCCTGCAAAATTTATTTTTCAAGAAACCGACCAACTTTGGTCGGTTTTTCAATTAAAATAAATAATAATTAATATTAAAAAAATGATCAAAATTGGTCGGTTAATTCAGTCGGTCATTTTAAAAAACCAGCTAACTTTGGTCGGTAATTTTATTTTTTAATAAAACCGACCAACTTTGATCGGTTATTTTCGTGCGAAAATACAATTAAAGAGTATAAATCAAATAAAAGACAATCTTAAAATAAAATGCACTAATATCTAGTGGTAGAACAGTATCCTGCCACAGTACAGACCCCAGTTCGATTCTCAGATGATGAATCTTTTTATTACATAATTAAAAAACCGACCAACTTTGGTCGGTTTTTTTTTTGCAATATTATTTTTTTTGAATTTAATTTTTCCGACCAACGTTGGTCGGTAATTTCTGGCCAACTTTGGTCGGTATGCCTTTACGACCGTCAAAATACCGTCCACATATAAATGGTCGCGTTTTGGTCGGTAATTGGCCATAACCGACCAACTTTGGTCGGTTTTTTGGTCGGTGTTTAACGGATTTCTAGTAGTGACAGTAGCAAGTGATGTTGAGCAGCTCCTAAGCCTTTGGTCATCAAATCTGCTAACTGTTGTTTTGTGGATATATATTCAGTAGTAAGTCCTGCCTTGATCCTTTCCCTCACGAAATGGTAATTAATTTCTATATGCTTGGTTCTCTCATAGAATATAAGATTGACTGCTATTTGTAAAGCAGTTTTACTGTCATAGTGTAAATGCACTGGCTTGATTACATTATTTTCCAGTTCTTCTAGCAATCCAACCATCCAAATTGGCTCTACGTCTACTGCTGCCATGCTCCTATATTCTGCTTCCACTGAGCTTCTGTTGATCGTTTGTTGTTTCTTGGATTTCAAGGATAGTAAGGAATCTCCTAGTTTGACAACATATCCTGTAGTTGATCTTCTGGTATTTGAGCAGGCTGCCCAATCTGAATCACAAAATACTGTCAAGTTATTCGCTTCACCTTTCTTCAACAACACACCTAAACCTGGGGATCCCTTGATGTATCTCACCACCCTTAAGGCTGCATCTAAGTGGGATTGCTTGGGGTTTTGCATAAACTGGCTCAATACATGTACAACAAAGCTTATGTCTAGTCTTGTGATGATTAAATATAGCTGCTTCACTATAAGTTTTTGGTAACTTCTAGCATCCTCTAGTAGTTTATCTCCAATGTTCCCAACATGATTATCATAGTTCACAGTAGTCAGCTTATGGTTCAGTTCCATTGGAGTTACAACTGACCTGCAACCACTTAGACCTGCCTCTGAAATAAGTTCCATGGCATATTTTCTCTTATTCAATACAATTCATCCTTCTAATCTCAAAACCTCTATTCCAAGGAAATACCTGAGTTCCCCCAAATCCTTCATTTTGAAATTGTGATGAAGAGTCCTCTTCACTTCTGCAATCATACTGTGAGTTCCTAGTGATCAACAAATCATCAACATATACCAAGATGATCACAATGACCTTGTTACATTTCTTGGTAAACAGTGAATAATCATATGAACTTTGTGAATATCCAGCTTATATTAAAGCACTTGTGAGCTTAATGTTCCATTGCCCTGAGGCCTGTTTTAAGCTATAGAGGGATTTCAAGTATGCCTTATACTCCCCCTGTTTGTGAAATTTTCAGTGGTAAGTCCATGTAAACTTCTTTAGTGAGATCACCTTGTAGAAAGGTATTATTGACATCTATTTGAAACAATGGCCAACTCTTAGAGGCAACAACACTGATAACTATTCTCATAGTAACCATTTTAGCTACAGGCAAAAACGTTTCATGGTAATCCAAACCAGTTTATTGTGTATAACCTTTAGCTATCAATCGTGCCTTAAACCTGTCAACCTCCCCTTTGGCTTTGTACTTTATTTTGTATACCTACTTTGAGCCAGCGGCTTGTTTCTTAACAGGTAGGTCTACAATCTCCCAAGTATAATTGTCTTCTAAAGCTTGTATCTCCTGTTCCATTTGTTGCGGCCAAATACACACGCAAGTATACGTGATCGTCAAGTAATAAAGTGACTAAAAATCAGATGTCGGACCCACGAGGACTTGTGATTAGCTATTAACTAAACTAGACTATCCTAATTATCTAAACAAGAATTAAGCCTAGAAGTATATGATTCTAAACTAATTAAAATAAAGAAAAACAAATAGTGATCTTTGAACAAAAGAATTGCAGATTTTTATGTTATCAATGCGATGAAAACGATCTAAGGTTATGGGCTATCTAACAATCCTATTATATTCTTCAATTGAATTGACTAATTAATTTATCTGGTATATTAGTTAACGGGGTTAATATTGCTCATAAGAATCTATTGAATTCTTACTCGCCTATTCAAGCTATGCCTATATGTCTATATAGTTAGAATCAACAAGAATGTATTTATAATTCCTGTATAATAACCAAGCAAGACAATTAGCATATGTCTATCCTAACTGCGAATCTATTTCCCAATGCCCGGGTTCAAGAACTTACTCTACTTAATCCTATGTGCAATCTAGAATTTCCACTTTCGAGTTCAACTCTAGATTCATAGATAATATTCAATTGGTGATAAAACAATCAAATAATTAAGCGCATGATGGAATAAATAAACCAATACGATAAACTAAGAAATCAAAATTAATATTCGAATAACAATAGTCATGAAAAAACTACAACGCTAGACGCGAAATTTAGCTCCACATAAACATGGTAGCAAAACAACAAATCATACAAAGAAACATAAAAATTACAAAGTTTGGTGGAAGAAAAGATGAAACTCGGCCTCCACGGCGGCTCTGTGCTCTCCCTTGATCAAAAGTTACTCTAAAAACATCCAACCCCCTCCAAAATAGGTTTAGGACCCCTTTTATACGAGTTAGGGGTGTGTAGGGCTAAAATAACCTTATCCCGCGAGAAATAGGAGACTTCCCGTCACCCAGCGCCCAGGATAACATGGTGCGCTAGCCCTGGCGCTGGAAGAATTTTGCATCTGTAAACTGTGCCGCGAGTAGCGTGGGGTACTACCCGGGCTCTACACTGGCCCATTTTTTTTATTTTGTTCCCTTTTTGCTTCAAATTGTGCACTTTCGTCTCACATTGCCTCTGGGTGACTCCTACACATAAAAATACTACGAATTAGAATAAATTATTACATTACACATTCAAATTTCACATAATACGAGTAAAATGTGAGGCGACATGCATATAAATACACATACTTTAAGCCGAATATCAATACCTCATACTTAAACGTTGCTCGTCCTTGAGTCAACCAACAAATTACTCTATCTTTGAGAACACTACACCAATGACCATGGTTGATAGCGATAATTAACTTTAGCATATGCAATCACATACACTTCCCTTTGCTTATGTTATTCTTCAAAAATATTCAAACAAAGACATCATGCACACAATAATCCTAGCCTCAAATACCGACTCGATGTCACAATGTTCTCATGGCTTGAACACCCAAGCCTCATAGAGAAATCTAATAACATTACCTATCTTGAAACCATGTGCCCTCATAACAAGAATAAGAGAATAAGTTGAATCCACACATACAAATCAAATGCTCAAATATATTTTAAGGACTCACATATATCAAAGAAAATCGCTCACTCTCCCAAAAGAAGTCACATACATGCAATGGTAGCATAGGTTTGCCCTTAATGTAGATCTTTACTAATGTAAGCTCGCTCGATCTAAAATCAATTAGGGCTTTTCATTATTGTAATATGGGCTGTGTTTCTGGGCTCTCTTAGAGCATTTTGTGTTGGTAAGTTTGATGCAGTTGGTTCATGTTCTAATTCAGGAGTAGAGTTCTCCTCTGTGATCTCTGTTAGTGCTGTATCTTGAGTGTTCACTTGGTCCATGTCACGACCCAAATTAACCCTCCGTAAGGTGTCGTGACGGCACCTAGTCTTTACGACTAGGTAAGCCTAATATTACGAAAAATATAAAGAAAACATAATATTTTAAAGATAATCAGCATATTGTGAATAACCAAAAGTAATACCACTTCGCATATACAAAATAATTTTCCAAGACCCGGAATATCACGAAGTCACAAGCTGCTATACTCTATGTAGCTCTATACAAAAGTCTGAAGATAATAAAGAAACCCTCTAAGCGAGGGAGTAGAAGGGGACTCCGAGGATCTGCGGACACAAGCAGAAGTGCCTTGAAGTCTCCTAGAATCAGCAGCATGTACTAACCCCAGGGTTGATAGCTCGCACCTGGATTTGCACACGAAACATGTGCAGGAAAGGGCATGAGTACACCATAATGGTACCCAGTAAGTGCCAAGCCTAACCTCAGTCGAGTAGTGACGAGGTCAGGTCAAGGCCCTACCGGAGTAAATATAATAAATTAAACAGTAAAAGATATAAGTAAAGTTTACGGTAACACAGTTAAAGAAATTCTCAAAAGTTTAACAGTTAAGGGAGACTTCGACTCAGAACAAGGTAAACACAATGGGAAAATCTCCCGGGATACCGTCCCGTAGTTCTGAATGAATATGCAGTACAATGGGATCTCCCGAAATACGTCTGTAGTCCCAAAGTAAATATGGAGTGATGTGGGATCTCCCGGAATACGTCCGTAGTCCCAAAGTAAATATGCAGTGCAGGGGGATCTCCCAAAATACGTCTGTAGTCCCAAAATAAATATGCAAGACATGGGGGATCTTCCGGAATACGTCTGTAGTCCCAATTTAAAATATACAACGTAAGATGAAATGACAGGTAAGGCATCGAGTTATACCGTTTATATAGAACACAGATAAGCAAAGTAGGGACTTAACTAAACATGGCGCACAGAATGTCAGATAGGCAGTTAAAACACGTAAGCATGCTTCTCTAGTCCAAGCTGAACAGTTAAACGAATTAGTGCAATTTAATAAGGGAAAGAGAGTTTATGATTTAGAAAGGAAAAATGGGATTTTTGCAATAATAGCCCGTGTACGTACTCGTCACCTCACGTACACGACGCCCACACATCAATTAATATCAAACATCCTAAGGGGAAAGTCCCCAACACAAGATTAGACAAGCCATTTACCTCGACCGCTCAAATCAACTTGATATCACGTTCTTGCCACAAGTATCTGACTCCAAATAGCCCGAATCTATTAAAATTAATTGCATAATATAAATATAACTACAAGTAACTAATTTAACTAATTAATTCGAAGCTAAAGCGTGAAATTGGAAAAGAACGCCCAAAACGTCTCCCCGGGCCCACGTCTCGAAATCGGGTAAAAATTACAAATTATGAACACTCATTCACTCACGAGCTCACTCGAATAAAAATCATCTAAATCCGACGTCAAATTCCCATTCAAATCTCAGATTTTCAATTGGGGAACCTTTTCCCCATTTTCAAACTTCTACCTTCAAATTCCATAATTAGACGCGGAAAAACAATAATGGATTAATGAAATATACACGAATTAGAGTTAAGAATTATTACCCACTAATTTCCTCTTCAAAATCCTTGCAAAATCGCCTTTTCCCGAGCTAAAATTCGAATTGGTGAAAAATGAGGAATGAACCCTCGAATCTGCCTCTTCAACCCAGCGATTTCCGCACCTGGGCTCATGGGGCCGCATCTGTGGTCACGCACCTGCGAAAAATATCATCGCAGGTATGAAGGTCACGTATCCAGGCTGGGGCCGCATCTGCGGGTAATTTCTCGCACCTGCGGATACCGCACATACGGTCCAAATCGGCGCATCTGTGCATTTCACTAAGGCAGCCAGGCTCCGCACCTGCGCCCACTGGCTCGCAGGTGCGGTAAAACTTGGGCACCTGCGCTCCATCACCAGCTCCACCAGCTCCGCATCTACGCACTTCCTCCGCACCAGCGGCCTCCCTTCCGCAGGTGCGAAAACACCAGAACCAGCAAAGGCACCAGATTTTTCCTAAGTCCAATTTCATTCCGTTAAGCATCCGAAACACACCCGAGGCCCCCGGGACCTCAACCAAACCTACCAACCAATCCTTTAACACCATACGAACTTAGTCGAGCCTTCAAACCATATCAAACAATACCAAAATCAGGAATTAAGTACGGATTCAAGCCTAAGAATTTAGAATTTTTCAAATTCTACAAACGACACCGAACCACATCAAATCTAGTTCGAATGACCTCAAATTTACACACAGGTCACAAATGACGCTACGAACCTACAATCACTTTCGGAATTCTATTCCCAGCTCGATATCAAAATTTTCACTATCGGCCGAAATCGACGAAAAACTAACTTTTGCCAATTCAAGCCTAAATCTACTACAAACCTCCAAAATATATTTCGGACGTGCTCCTAACCCCAAATTCACTCAACGGAGCTAACGGAGTCGACGGAATTCCATTCTAGATCTATCTTTATGCAGTTCCGACTGCGGTCCAAACTCTAAGGTTTAAACTCACAACTAGGGACTAAGTGTCCCAAAACTCTCCAAATTCCATAATCAATCACTCCGGCAAGTTCCAATAGCGGAAACAAATGTGGAAAAAATATTTATTATGGAATCGGGGCTCTAACTCTCAAAATAACCGATCGGATCGTTACAGTCCACTGCTTTAGTAAAGTAGATGTTGGTTCTACTTCTTCTGACTCAATGTTCATGGGATTAGTCCCTATATTAGCTGGAGCATGATCATGAATATCTGGATCAATGTCATCTGGATTAAGAAGTTGCATAGGCTGCAATTTCCAAGTAGTGTTTCAAATTCAACTGTTGTTTTCCAACTTCTCGAGTTAGATGTATGGGACCATACAAGGTTCCAATTTATGATAAGAAATAATACTTTATTATAATAGTAGATGATTACAGTAATTACACCTGAGCATGCCTGATACAGTCAAAATGTGAAGTATGTGTAGTTCTGAAATATTTCCTTTTAGTAATAAACAATCAATTTATTAGTCCTACATATTAGTACATTTGTTTGTACTTTAATTCAAAAATAGCATCCATCGCATTAATATGAACTAAGATATTATTGTTGAAGTGAAACTAAATAATGGTGCTCTCAGGTTACTAGTGGTCAATAAAGTGAAAATTATTATATTTCATGTTCAAAATTTAGTGGAGACAAAAGGTGATTCTTTTTATTTGTCCAATCTTTGATGAAAGAAGCTACACGCTAACTGTGATTCTATTAATTAATTAATTTCATTATACTTTATTTTACCTAAAACATTAAAGACACATTCTCTCCCGGCCCCTCTTCCCTTCTTTTCATCCATTGAGATGATTCCAAGTTGAAGCGTAAAGCCTAAATTAAAGCCATTGCTTCCTTAAGCTTATAAAATCTGCATACTCTCGTACACATCCTTTTACCAGTTTCCTCTTCACTCAATTAGCCAAGGGATTTTTTTCTGAAAAATTATAATGTACATATATGACAAAAATTATTTTTTTGATTAATATATAAATTATTGAATTCTTTTTATATAAAGTAAGACTTTAGTTAAACTGTAGAGTGAGCTCAAAAATTTTGCTCCAAGTCACAAGCTATGTTGACCCGATAGGTCATCTAGAGTTTTAACTCTTAATTATGTGTTCTGAGACCTCAAGTAGCTCCTTTTAGACTTCCTTGATTTGTGTGCGCAATCCGAGTCTTTTTCCGGAAGGCTCTTATGTGAAAAATGATTAAAATGTGAATTCATGCCTTAAAAATTCATTTGAATTGATTTCGGTCAACATTTTAAGCAAACAAATCCAGATCAGTATTTTGATGGTTTCGGTGGGTTCGTATCGTGATTTGGGACTTGGGCGTATGCCCGGAATCGAATTCGGAGGCCCCTAGGTCGAGTTATCGTAATTTGTCGAAAATTTGAAGTCTAAAGGGTTAAAGAATTTATGAATATGACTGAAGTTTGAATTTATTGTTACCAGGTCCGGATTTTGGTTCCGGATTTTGGTATAGGTTCATTACTATATTTATGACTTGTCTACAAAATTTGGGGCAAAACGGAGTTGAATTGACGTGATTCAGACGTCCGGTTGTTAAAATAGAAATTCTTAAGTTTCATTAAAAATTTTATTCGTTTTGGTATCCGATTCGTAGTTCTAGGTAGTATTTTGGTATTTTGATCGTGCGAGTGAGTTCGTATGATATTTTTGGACTTGTGTGCATGTTTGGTTTGGAGTCCCGAGGGCTCGGATGAGTTCGGATAGGCTACATAGTGAATTTGGACTTAGAATCATAGCTGGTGAAACACTGTTTCTGGTACAGACCTCAGACCTCGCATTTGCGAGGTCTGATTTCGCATTTGCGATATATCAGTGTCTCTGTCAGGTTCGCAATTGCGAAGTGGGGCTGGGTCAGCGGAGTTCGCATTTGCGATCAGAATGATCGCAATTCCGAGGAGTCCAAGTTCGCATCTGCGAACAAACCATCCAATTGCGATGGCAGCATAAGTGTGAAGACTTCGCATTTGTGAAGAATTTTTTACATTTGCGGAATTCGCAATTGCGAACCCCAGGTTGCAATTGCGAACCCCAGGTCGCAATTGCGACATTTGCGCATGGACATAAAAAGAGAAAAACATGATTTTAGTTTATTCTTTTAAATTTTCAACCCTAAAAACCTTAGAGGCTATTTTCCCAAGAGCTCTTCTTCCTAATTTCTTTGGTAAGTGACTTTAATTTACTTTCTTTTAATTTTTCACTACATTTAATAAGATTTTGACCTTAAATCTAGGATTTTTATGGTAGAAATTGGTGATTTGGGTAGAATTAGGAATTTTTGTAAAATTGGAATTTAGACCTTAAATTGAGGTAGGACTTCAAAATAAATTACATAACCGGGCTCGGGGGTGAATGGATAATCGGGTTTTGTTCTGAATTTCGGGTTTTGACCAAGAGGGACTGATGTTGACTTTTTTTAACTTTTTCAATAATGACCTAAATTGAACCTCTTTCATTTGTGGGTAGTTTCTAAGGCTTATTTTGAATTGTTTGGTTAATGAATTGCTAGATTTGGTTGGTTCGGAGGCTGGTTCGAAAGTCAAGGTTGTGGTTGGACTTTGAGTCAATTTTGAAGCGAGGTAAGTGTCGTGGTTAACCTTAACTTGAGGGATTAGGACTTGTTTGCCTATTTGCTACGTGTTTAAATATTTGGGTACAACGTATATGTAAGGTGGCGAGTACTTATGTGTTGTTGTTAGGTTAAAGTATGCAAGTAGGACTTGTTTCCTTGTAATTTATTTCCTTATTTGATTATGACATCCATACTTAGAAGTTTATTTCTTAATTTGCTCGTTCTTTGATTATGACATCCATACTTAGACAAGAGGGGTTGCTCTGATGGTAAGCAACCTCCACTTCTAACCAAGAGGTTGTGAGTTCGAGTCACCCCAAGAGCAAGGTGGGGAGTTCTTGGAGGGAAGGATGCCGAGGGTCTATTGGAAACAACCTCTCTACCTCATGGTAGGGGTAAGGTCTGCGTACACACTACCCTCCCCAGACCCCACTAGTGGAATTATAATGGGTTGTTGTTGTTGTTATTATTTTCCGCATTTATGAACTATTTGTGATAATTGAGTACTTTTGGAAGTTGAGGTTTGGTATTTTGGAACCGTTATTGATGTAAAGTTTGTTCTTGCTTATTCTACCTCCCAAATGTTATATATTCGTTTATACATGGTAAGGGAGAGTGTTAAAGCACGAAGGGTGATTCCGTGCCAATTAGTGTTTCATTTATTGATTAATACATAGTGAGAAAGAGAGTTAAAGCACGAAGGGTGATGTCGTGCCGTATTTATCATTTCATGACGAAAATGAGAGTAAAAGCACTAAGGGTGATATCGTGCCGATTATTATTTTATTTATTGATTAATACATAGTGAGGAAGAGAGTTAAAGCATGAAGGGTGATGCCGTGCCGTATTTATCGTTTCATGATGAATTTGAGAGTAAAAGCACAAAGGGTGATATTGTTCCATATTTATCATTTCATGGAGAGATTGAGAGTAAAAACATGAAGGGTGATGCCGTGCCATTATTATTGTTTCATGGTGAGGTTGAGAGTAAAAGCACGATCGATGATGTCGTGCAGTCTTTTATTCATTATGTTATCCGTTTTCATTGGTTGGTGATTTACTTGACTGTCTTATGTTGACATTCCCGTTATAACTATCGTATCATGTTCCCCTTCGCATGTCCACTCCCACTTGTACTTGTTTAATCTCTCTATTTGTTGTCATGTTGCACGTATATCTTCATTTGTACATGTTTAATTATGTGGGTGTCCTGTCATAGCCTCGTCACTATCTCGTCGAGGTTAGGCTCGACACTTACAGAGTACATTGGGTCGGTTGTACTTATACTATATTCTGCACTTCTTGTGCAGATTTTGGTACTGGTCCTAGCTGTTCGTAAGGTGCATTAGCTCAGATTAGCTTATTTGGAGACTCGAGGTAGATCTGCTAGCGTCCACAGACCTTGAAGTCCCCTTCCTCTTTCCTTATTTACTGTTCATTTCATTCGAGATAGTTGTATTTATTTCAGACTCTATTTGTAGAACCTCTGAAAGCTCGTGTACTTGTGACTCTAGATCCAGTTTGTACTTAGATAATTGAGTTATTATGCTATTTCGTATTTGTTTTAGTTTTATTTCTGTTTAATTGGTTAAATTGTTCGAAGTGTTTAAAAATTGGCAAAAGAATTATTCTAACGTTGGCTTGCCTAGCGAGTGAAATGTTAGGTGCCATAACGATCACGAAGATGAAAATTCTGGGTCGTGACACAGTCTCAAATCCTAGATTTGACATTCTAGTAAATATGGATTTCTTGCTACGTCACATATTAAAATTCTCCCTTTTCTTTGTGGAACATGAATGAGCTTTTTCATTGCATGTTATGGTGTTTTCTCTTTTTACCTTTCCTTTAAGTGGTTTGATGAAAATGCTTAATTAATTATCGAACTTAGTTTCCTTTTTTTTTCTCAAACAAAGTAACCAGTATTCCTTTTTCTCTTATTGTAAAAAAATGAGTTCTAAAGCCTTGGGCAGATCAAGAACAAAGAGCAAGCTTGATTTTTTCATCTGAAACAAAACAATTGTGTATATTTAAGGGGCCTTTGGTTCAGAAAAATGTTCTAGAAGCTTACAAAAAACTAAACAAATGGCGTATGGATAAATATATAGATTCTTGGAACTTTATCTAATTGTCAAAGTTTAAAACAAATATAACAAATTCTTAGCATGAAACCCAATATTATAGTTGTGGCATGAAAATATTTATATTTGTAGCACACAGTTCCATTAAAATATGAATATTAATTATTAATCCCTAAACATAAGCAATTTGAATGGAAAGTCAATAATTCTTTGTACAAAAATCATACTTTTTTTCTCTCTCTTTATCTATTAGCTTTCCTTCTTTTTCTTCGTCTTCTTAATTTTGTTTTCTGCCGAAACCAATATATTTTCTAAATTTGTTCCATTTATTTTCTTTTTAATTATATTTCTTAAGTTTTTCTCTTCCTTCTTTCTTCCCTTTTTAACATAAAGATCTTACTTCGATAATAATATATGTTAATATATACAAAACATATATATAAAAAATATACATTGAATTAACACATATAAAATATACATAAAAAATACATCTTCATTTAAGATGACACTTAGACATGTGAAATATACATAAAAAAAATATATCTTAAAATTAATTAAGATGGCATATAAATATACAAAAAACATATACATAAAAAATACATCATGAATTAAAATGGCACTTGACATATAAAATATATTTGAAATATACATTAAAAATACATCTTAAAATAAGATGGCACTTCACAAATAAATATACAACAATTATATACATAAAAATATATTTTGAATTAAAGTGATACTTGATATACAAAGTATAAAAGACGTATAAATTAATACATCTTGAATTTATGTGGCATTCACATATGCATCCGATTTTCAAAAATTGAGTGAAGAAGATGAATGTTGGAAAGGAAAAA
Organism: Nicotiana tomentosiformis; assembly: GCF_000390325.3. Classification (NCBI taxonomy): domain Eukaryota; kingdom Viridiplantae; phylum Streptophyta; class Magnoliopsida; order Solanales; family Solanaceae; genus Nicotiana; species Nicotiana tomentosiformis. Next base: position 106,223,427 of record NC_090816.1, on the reverse strand, counting down.
TGGAGATGGGCAAAAAAAGTACTTCCTGTGATTAGTGAGTCAGTTAACTTATTAAATGTTGAACTTAATTTTTATAATACGCTAATAACGAAAAAAGTACTCTTTATGGAATAAAGAATAAATGATGCTATTTTTTTTAAATAATAGTTAAAAAAGGATCAAGATCGGAATTATTCTAATTCCTTATGTTTCCACACCAAACCAATTTAAAACCATTTTTTTCACAGAGTTGTGTTGGCAACAAATTACAATCACACGAAACAATCAAGCCAAGATTCTCTCTTAATACAAAAATAACCTACCAATGATTTGCTTATTTTAATTGGAAAAGATCAAACTAGATTCAACCGGCCAAAATTAATAAAATGGATAATGTTAAATTTGAATTGCTGTCCACATTTTTCTTCGTTGGTTACGATGCCGCATTAGCTCAAATTAAATAGCTCCTAGAAAATAATTCAGTTGAAATTTAGAATACAGGTTGGAGAAATTTTATATATTTAAATTCAAGCTATAAATTAAAAAAATAAAATCATATACTATGGGCAGCCCGGTGCACCAAGCTCCTCTATGCATGTGATCTATATACTATGGATTTGAGGAAATAATAAAGCTATCTAAATGAGAACCTAGAAAATTTTTCCCTTTCCAACTTTTATTAATACCGGCGACATTTGAACATATTCATGTCGAACTACTATTTTCTTTTCCTAACTGCAATCATGCATAATTATTAAACTATCATCAATCATATATTTATTTAATATGTATATCTCTTTATTTATATTATTATGTATTTGGGAAAACTTGTCCCTCTTCCTTTCTGTTAACGTCCTCTCCCTTCTTCACCTTGACTAGCGAGTAAACTAATGAATTAACATTTCAATCATATGATAATCTGAATATTAAATTCTTAATTGATTCATATATTTTCTACAGAGACTTGAATACTATCAGTCTATCACCTAAGTATATTTGTATACGGTCAAAATAGATTTCGATTTTCCTACGTTCGATCGAGATCGAGTGGTAAGAAATCGGAGTAGAATTTTGGGAGTAAGCTTCGAAGACGGTACAAACGAGCCTCGAATCTGAAGGCTGCTCGAGGAGTCGGCTCGATAATCTTATCGAGCCCGTGACCAAACCGATCCGCAAGGCATTACTTCGAGGTCGAAAATGCGCCACGTCCATCCCGAAGGTCGAACTCAAGACAAGACCGAAGGGCCGACCCAGTGACGAGTTCGGGCCAGTATCGAATTCGAGCCAGTATCGAGCTCACAAACAAGAGCCGTTACAACCGCATCAGGAGAGAGAATCTTGGCGGGAATCGAGAAAGAGACAAATCATCATGGATCCTCCATTATATGCTTTATTTTATTATTTTATTTTAGATAAAGTAAAGACCCTCTATTTTAAAAGGGGGATCCTTGTAAGCTATGGGGCACGGAATAGATTGGAACAAAAAAGATCTTTTCTCATATACAAAGATATCTCCTTGTGCTTGTTTTACTTCATCTTATTCATTCTTTCTGTTCATCATTCCTATTCTCATAGTCAAAATACTTGTATTGTTATCTTTGTATCAAAGGATATTACGTATCCTTAGAACCATACATAAACTTAACGTTATCCGATTTTTCGGGTAAACAGTTTGGCGCCCACCGTGGGGCTAAGGATAACAGTGATTGTTTGGTATAAATCTACAGTACACACCAGCTTACAACTTCAAATCAGCAATGGCTTTACCTATCGACCACGAAGTCGGCCTTCAAGATGAAACCAACAACTTAGCACCCAGGTCCAGAAGGCCACTTGACGATGGCACTGAGGCTCGAATCGAAGTACCCGAAATTCGAGCCGAAGTACCATTGGATATCAATTCACAAATAGCTCTGGAGGCGAATCAGCGTTCCGAACCGGAAAGAAGCATTCAAGGCGGTACTCGAACCGTAGCCCGAGACACCCATAACGCGGGGGAAATCGGGGCCAACTTGCGTATGATTTTTGAGATGCTACAAGCCCAACAAGTAGCGATAGCTCAGTTACAGAGCCAAACTAATATACAAAGCAGGCCGGATTTCAATCCGCTTCGGGAAATCACCCCCAGAACGGAGCCCGCCATAGTGAAATCAAACGAGCAAGAATCGGGGACCACTCCCGAAATTACTAAATTGCTCGAGGAACTCACAAAATGAGTCGAAGCCAACGAAAAGAGAGTGAAAACATACAATGCCAGGGTCGATCAAATCCCGGGGGCTCCACCAATGATAAAAGGGCTTGATTCGAAAAAATTCATACAAAAGCCTTTTCCCTCGAGTGCGGCCCCAAAACCAATTCCCAAAAAATTTCGTATGCCCGAAATTCCCAAATATAACGGTACAACCGATCCTAACGAACATGTAACCTCTTACACATGTGCCATCAAAGGTAACGATTTGGAGGACGATGAGATCGAATCCGTGTTGTTGAAAAAGTTCGGGGAGACCCGCTCGAAGGGAGCAATGATCTGGTATCACAATTTACCACCAAATTCCATCGATTCTTTTTCCATGTTAGCAGATCCGTTCGTAAAGGCACATGCTGGTGCCATAAAGGTTGTAACAAGGAGGTCATACCTCTTCAAAGTAAAGCAAAGGGGTAATGAAATGCTGAGGGAATTCGTATCCCGATTTCAAATGGAACGCATGGAATTGCCACCGGTCACAGATGATTGGGCCGTACAAGCTTTCACCCAAGGATTGAATGAGCTAAGTTCGATAGCATCACGTCGGCTGAAACAAAATTTGATCGAGTATCCAGCAATAACTTGGGCAGATATACACAACCGATATCAATCGAAAATTAGGGTCGAGGTTGATCAGTTGGGAGCTCCGTATGGACCTGTGTATCAGAACATGACAGCTACTAAAAACCAAAGGGAGATCGACAGAGAACAAAGGTCGAATAGAGACCGATATCAACCGTACGTCGCAGATCGGATGAACAACTGTTCAGCACGCAATACAGTTCAGAACAATCGAAGGATTGATCGAGGGCAAAATTCTCGGGGACTTATGAGCAAGAGCGGCTTTGATAAATATGCCGATCCTATAGAAGCACCTCGATTATCAGAATATAACTTCAGCGTTGGTGCATCCGCCATCGTGTCGGCTATCTGATGCATCAAAGACACAAAATGGCCTCGACCCATGCAGACTGATCCTGCCCAAAGGAATCCCAATCAAATGTGCGAATATCATGGCACCCATGGCCACAAAACGGAAGATTGCAAGCAACTAAGAGAGGAAGTAGCCCGCTTATTTAACAAAGGGCACCTTCGGGAATTTCTGAGTGATAGAGCGAAGAACCATTTTAAAAATAGGGATTTCGACAAGCAAAACGAGCAAGAAGAACCGCAACATGTCATTCACATGATCATCGGCGGCGACGATACCCCTCAGGGACCGATGCTTAAAATGCACTAAAACATCGATTGTGAGGGAAAAGCGATCTCGGACTCAAGATTACGCACCCATAGGGACTTTGTCCTTCGATGATGAAGATGTAGAAGGAGTCATCCAACCTCATAACGATGCACTGGTAATATCCGTACTCATGAATAAAACTAAAGTTAAGCATGTGTTAATCGATCCAGGTAGCTCGGCTAACATCATCAGATTGGAGGTCGTAGAACAGCTCGGCCTGCAGGACCAGATCGTACCCGCAACTCTGGTTCTAAACGGATTCAATATGGCATGTGAAACCACCAAAGGCGAGATAATCCTACCAATAAACGTGGCCGGAACCATCCAGGAAACAAAGTTTCACGTGATCGAAGGCTATATGAGATACAACGCCCTTTTCGGAAGGCCATGGATTTACAACATGAGAGTTATACCTTCGAACCTACACCAGGTCCTCAAATTCCCAACATCGAGAGGTGTCAAAACAGTGTACAGAGAACAACCGGCCGCAAAGGAAATGTTCGCCGTCAAGGAAGCAAAATCTATATCCTCGCCTTTGTCGATAAAGGGATCGGGCTCAGAAGGAGAACGGAACACCAAATAGCAATCACAGATGTCGGCTTCGACCCAGCCAGGTAATCAAAAGATCAAAGAAGATGATGATCAGAGGATCCCTCGATCCTTCGTGATTCCCGATGATTCCGACGCCACCAAATCAACAATTGAGGAACTGGAGCAAGTCATACTAATCGAGCACTGGCCCGAACGAAAAGTATACCTGGGAACGGGGTTGAGCCCCGAACTCAGGAAGAAACTTGTTCGATTTCTTATCGATAACATTAATTGTTTTACCTGGTCCCATTTAGATATAACAGGGATCCCACTGGACATAACGATGTATCGGCTAAGCTTTGACCCTAGGTTCAGACCGGTGAAGCAAAAAAGAAGATCCCAGTCCGAGGAAAAGCACGCATTCATAAAGGACGAGGTAACCAAACTTCTCAAGATAGGGTCCATTCGGGAGGTGAAATATCCCGAATGGTTAGCCAATGTGGTTGTAGTGCCTAAAAAAGGGAACAAATTTAGAATGTGTGTGGACTATAAGGATTTGAACAAAGCATGCCCCAAAGATTCCTTTCCGCTGCCCAACATCGACGCATGATCGATGCCACGGTCAGCCACGGGACTCCTCACTTTTCTCGATGCCTATTCCGGGTATAAACAAATCCAGATGAACCCAGAGGACCAGGAAAAGACTTCATTTGTCACCAAATATGGAACATATTTTATAATGTGATGCCCTTCGGGCTAAAAAATGCGGGGCTACTTACCAACGCCTAGTAAATAAAATGTTCAAAGAACAAATAGGTAAATCAATGGAAGTTTATATTGATGACATGCTAGTTAAGTCCCTACGCGTAGAGGACCATTTGGCCCATTTGTAGGAAATGTTTGAGATTTTGAGGAAATACAACATGAATCTCAACCCCAAAAAATGTGCCTTCGGGGTCGTTTCGGGAAAGTTCCTCAGCTTCATGGTGTCAAATCGGGGAATCGAGATTAACCCCGACAAAATCAAGGCCATCGAAGACATCGCCATCGTGGACAGCGTGAAAGCTGTACAAAGGCTAACTGGACGGATTGCAGCCTTAGGCCGATTCATTTCGAGATCATCAGATCGAAGTTACAAATTTTTCTCTCTACTCAAAAAGAAGAATTTCGCTTGGACACCGGAATGCCAACAAGCATTAGAGGAACTAAAACGATATCTACCGAGCCCACCACTACTTCACACTCCAAAAATAGACGAAAAACTTTGCTTGTACTTGGCAGTATCGGAAGTCACCGTAAGCAGTGTCCTAGTTCGAGAAGAGCAAGGTACGCAATTTCTCATTTATTATATAAGTCGGACCTTAGGAGAAGCGAAAACTAGGTATCCACACCTAGAAAAATTGGCACTTGCACTGATAAGCGCCTCTAGAAAGTTAAGACCGTACTTTCAATGTCACCCCATATGCGTATTAACCACCTACCCACTTCGTAATATTTTGCACAAGCCCGAACTATCAGGTCGTTTGGCCAAATGGGCCGTTGAACTCAGTGGGTACGATATCGAATATCAACCCCGTACGACCATCAAGTCTCAAATTTTAGCAGACTTCGTGGCCGATTTCACGCCAACCCTCGTACCCGAAGTCGAAAAAGAACTCCTGTTGAAATCGGGTACATCATCGGGGGTATGGATCCTTTTTACGAATGGGGCTTCGAATGTGAAGGGGTCCTGGATAGGCATAGTTTTGAAACCACCCACGGGTAACACTAATAGGCAATCTATTAAAACTATCAGGTTGACTAACAACGAGGCCGAGTATGAAGCCATGACTGTAGGTCTCGAGCTAGCTAGAAACTTGGGAGCAGATGTCATTGAAGCCAATTGTGACTCTTTTCTGGTGGTGAGTCAAGTAAACAAAACCTTCGAAGTTCGAGAAGGTAGAATGCAAAGGTATTTAGACAAACTGCTTGTCACTTTGCACCATTTCAAACAATGGACTTTACGGCATGTTCCATGAGAACAGAATAATGAGGCCGATGTACTTGCGAATTTGGGATCGTCGGTCGAGGTAGATGACTTGAGCTCGGGGAATGTTGTTCAACTTTCGAGATCGGTAATCGAAGAAGGTCACGCCGAGATAAATTCTACAAGCTTAACCTGGGATTGGAGAAACAAGTATATTGAATACTTAAAGAGCGGAAAGCTCCCATCGGACCCTAAAGATTCTAGGGCCCTACAGACTAAAGCTGCTCGATTCACGTTGGCTTCGAACAGAACGCTATATCGAAGGATATTCTATGGACCGTTGGCAGTATGCTTGGGTCCGGGAGATACCGATTACATCCTACAGGAAGTTCCCGAGGGCACTTGCGGGAATCACTCCAGTGCCGATACATTAGTTCGAAAAATAATCAGAGCAGGGTATTATTGGATCGATATGGGCAAAGATGCGAAGGAATTTGTTCGTAAATGTGACAAATGTCAAAGGTTTGCGCCAATGATCCATCAACCCGGAGAGCAACTTCACTTAGTCCTATCCCCATGGCCATTCATGAAATGAGGAATGGATATCGTCGACCCTCTGCCATCGACCCCAGGTAAAGCCAAATTGATTTTATTTATGACTGACTATTTTTCTAAATGGGTTGAAGCACAGGCGTTTGAGAAAATAATAGAGAAAGAAGTTATAGACTTATTTGGGATCATATCATATGCCGATTCGGGATACCCGCCGAAATAGTATGTGACAATGGGAAGCAATTCGTTGGCAGCAAAGTAACAAAATTCTTCGAAGATCACAAAATAAGAAGGATACTATCAACACCATACCACCCTAGTGGGAATGGACATGCCGAATCAACGAACAAAACTATTCTTCAAAACCTGAAGAAGAGGTTGAACGACGCTAAAGGAAAATGGAGAAAAATCCTGCCCGAAGTCCTTTGGGCATATCGGACAACGTCAAAATCTAGTATGGGGGCAACCCCATTCTCCTTAGTATATGGGTCCGAAGCATTGATACCAGTCAAAGTCGGTGAACCTAGTACCAGATTTCGATTCACGACGGAAGAATCAAATAACGAGGCTATGAATACCAACCTTGAATTATCGGACGAAAGACGAGAAATAGCTCTCGTTCAATTGGCCGCCCAAAAGCAACGAATCAAAAGATATTATAATCGAAGAAACAAGCTCCGCCATTTCAAGCCCGGGGACTTAGTGTTAAGAAAAGTCACCATCAATACCCGAAATCCGAACGAAGGAAAACAATGACCAAATTGGGAAGGACCATATCAGGTGCTCGAGAACGTCGGAAAGGGATCGTACAGGCTCGGCATATTAAACGGCAAACAACTATCAAGCAGCTGGAATGTATCACATCTAAAACGGTACTACTGCTAAGGTATGACCCTTCCATATTCATCTACATTTCAAAACTGACCCCTGCAGATGTCCGAACAAGAGCTAAGATGGATCTTTCGCTTGAAAGCACGCGTTGCACTCTTTTTTCCTTAGATCGGTTTTATCCCAAATGGGTTTTTCGGCAAGGTTTTTAATGAGGCAACCATTGATCGTGCTGCACTTACAATAATATCCAAGGCCTCTTTACAATTGACCTCGAATACTGGGGGGGGGGGAGCATTAGGCCCTCAAATACATCGAGTTCAGATGCAAGAAAGTTATTTCACAACAACAGGGTTCCAATAGGGAAAATTGTAAGAGCCAAATGGTCGAAACGAACCATGCTCATGTAGATTGGCCCAAACCCAGGCGCGAAACATGAACACATGTGTAGTGACTTGCGAAGAAAGTTCTTCTCTTTACCGACATCTCATATCCAAGGAAAATTCCTCTATTTGGAGATTTATTACGCAAACAGAATTGAGTTAAATTCGACCACTAAGCCTACGGGCTACTTTCGTTTCGAGTGCCAACAAAACTCACTCGACAATCACGCCTACGAGCTACATTACTTCGAGTTCGAATCATTCACTCGACTAATAAGCCTACGGGCTACTTTTATTTCGAGTTAGAGCAAGCACTCACTCAACCATTATGCCTACGGGCTATATTTCTTCGAGTTCGGATCATCCACTCGATGACTAAGCCTACGGGTTACTTTTATGTTGAGTTCGAATCATTTCACTCGACTACTAAGCCTACGGGCTACTTTCATTTCGAGTGCCAACAAAACTCACTCGACCATCACGCCTATGGGCTACATTACTTCGAGTTCGAATCATTCACTCGACTAATAAGCCTACGGGCTACTTTCAATTCGAGTTCGAGCAAGCACTCACTCAACCATTATGCCTACGGGCTATATTTCTTTGAGTTAGGATCATCCACTCGACGACTAAGCCTACGGGCTACTTTTATTTCGAGTTCGAATCATTTCACTCAACTACTAAAACTAAAGCTTCAGCATCGGCTTCGAGCTCTTTGGACCTTTTTATTTCTTCAGCGAGGTCGAAACCACCAGCATGGATCTCCTCGAGAGTTTCCCTTCGGGATCGGCACTTAGCTAGTTTGGCTACCCGATGTGCTCGAATATCGACGGACTCGGTTGCCTATCTTGCTTGGACCTGCACAGCTTCAGCATCGGCCCGATAGACGGCCACGAATACATCTGCATCGGCCTTTGCCTTTTCGGCATCAGTTTCGGCCTTCGCAAGTACAGAGGCCAACTGAGCCTCAAGATCCTCTATCCTTCTTGCCTGAACCGAGACTTTTTCCTTCATTTTCTGAAGTTGGGTTTCGGCCAATGATAACTGGTCTCGAGCACTTTCTTTTTCTGCAGCAAAGCGATCCATACCTACTTTTCACTGTAAAGACTCCATTTTTATTACGTCAACCTCCTCACGAAGCTTCCCTATCATCTCAATTTTTTGCTGCAGCTGTGGGACCAAAAAGTTAGCCATCATTCCAGTATCGAGCCCATAGGCTTTCAAACGTATCATTACCTGCTCAGACAAATCGGTCTGATCTCGGTAAGCCTTGGCTAATTTAGCTCGGAGGTCTTTTATTTCCTCGTCCCTCTGCCCTAAGAGAAGTCTTAGGGAGTTCCTCTCATCAGTAACCCGTTGAAGGTCGACTTCGTATCGACGCAACTCGTTTTGGGACCGAGAACATGCTTCTCGATGAAGTGCCACTGCCTACAAAGAAACAAGAAATGAAGTTAACGAAAATTAAAACATAAAGGTAGTATTGGCAAAACAAATTTAAAAGCTTACCTGATTCAAAGCCTGCCGCACCCTGTGAAAAAGGTCCGATTCATCACCAGTACCGACAACGTCCTCGATACCGGTAAACATGTCACAAAAGGGATCCTCTCCATCGTGAGGCCTGTCTAGATCGAGGGCCCTCGGAGCTTGGGCTTCCCGAATCACCCCAACGAAAAAAGCGGGAAAGGAAGGAGAATCTTCGACTGCTGCTGCCCCAAATGAATCACCTGGAGTATTCTCTTCGATTCGAAGGGACTCGAGGGCCCCTTCGATCATATCCCCTGCCCGTTGGCTCCGATGAGCTGCGTCTTCGATCTCCGATAATTTGGGGACTCTACCCAAATATTTCTCCGGTATACCCTCAGTTCGAGGCGGAGCCTCGTGGAGCATCATTGATCCAGCTGTCGATGGGGCATCAGTGGTTTTCTTTGTTCGGGCCACCAGCGCTGACCCAACGTTTTTTTCTTCTTCTTCTTCTTCTTCTTCTTCTTCTTCTTCTTCTTCTTCATCTTCATCCCTTAGACGCAGAACAGATTCCAAGGTCAAAGGAATGGCATCCTTGTTCGGCTTGCGAGTCATCCTCTTCTTCGGTTTTGGGTCTTCGAGAATGGGGGCTCTTTCCTTTTCTTTCCCTTCGTCGCTTTTGGGACAAGGGGCAAGATTTCTTCCTCGTTGGACAAAGGCCTCAAAACCGCACCCTTACCCAAACCTACATATGGAAAATCTAATAAAATATTTGAAAACCACCTCGTTCGAAGAATGCGAGAAATGGGCTTACCATGATTTTTGGCCTCCCACCGACCCTTTGACAAATCACGCCATGAGCGCTCGACGTATGTGGAGGTCAAAACAAGAGCTCGTACCCAGTTCTTAAGATCAGGAACTGCTCCGGGCATCCAGGGAACCGCTACATCATAAAAAGAGGAGTGTCGATGAGAGAAGAAATGAAAGAACAAAGTAGAAGTAATAGCAGGATCACACTTATGTTTCATATTCCACTCCTCGGGAAGAGCATCTTTTCAGTCGGAATCATGTCCGAAGTCCTTACTCGAACGAACCTGCTCATCCAACCCTGGTCCCTGTCCTCGTCAATACTCGAGAACAGAGCCTTGGAAGCCCGACGCTGAAGTTTTATTAACCCTCCTCGAAAAAGTCGAGGACGGTATAATCGGATAAGATGGTCGAGGGTGAACGGCATCCCCTCGATTTTCCTCATGAAATATCGGATCAGGATAACGATCTGCCAAAAAGATGGGTGGACCTGGCCTAAGGTAATTTAGTATTGACGACAGAAATCAATGATAACGGAATCGAGGGGACCCAACGTGAAAGGGTAAGAATATACATTCAAAAACCCTCTCACGTGCGAAATGATATCTTCGTCAGAAGAAGGAATCATCATTTCTTTTTATCCCAATTTCAATCCTTCTTTAGCTGTTGGAGGTGCTTCTCGGTTATCGAACATATATACCTCGATACCGGTTCACATCGCTTGGGACCGATGAGCCTTTATCGACCTTGAAATCAGAAGTAAGGACGCAGCCCCCGGGAACGCACTCCTCAGGCCGTGGTTCTACCGGCGTATCATCGGCGGCACACTGTGAAGATGAAGCTTTCTCTTTCTGAGGGATGGTCTGTGATATTTTCGCCATTTTTGAATTCAAAAGTAAGTAATAGAGAAAAGTGGCAAAGATTTGGTTTATTTGAAGTGGGGCTTCTACAGAAAGAAATCACAGAATTACTGGTAAGTTGGAGAGTACGAAAAGGGATTTGGGAAATTTGGAAGGTGGAAGATGTAAAAGTAGTAAAGGATAAAAGAAAGGGTTATTTATAGGCTCACATCATGGCGGTTCTATATCAGAGGTGGTCGACCACCGTCTGACAAGCATTAAAAACCTTGAAAGACTAAATTGATGGGACAACTATCACATACGTCATAATCGATCCTTGTTAAAACGTCAGCTTGTTACTCGATCGAACCGTCGAAAATCATATCGATTCTCACCGCATCCTTCATGAGAATTGAGGGGATTATCTGTATACGGTCAAAATAGATTTCGGCTTTTCTACGTTCGATCGAGATCGAGTGGTAAGAAACCGGAGTAGTATTTTTGGAGTAAGCTCCGAAGACGGTACAAACGAGCCTCGAATCCGAAGGCTGCTCGAGGAGTCGGCTCGATAATCTTATCGAGCTCGTGACCAAACGATCCGCAAGGTATTACTTCGAGGTCGAAAATGCGCCGCACCCATCCCGAAGGTCGAACTCAAGACAAGACCGAAGGGCCGACCCAATGACGAATTCGGGCCAGTATCGAGCTCACACACAAGAGCCGTTACAACCGCACCAGGAGAGAGAATCTTGACGGGAATCGAGGAAGAGACAAATCGTCATGGGTCCTCAACTATATGCTTTATTTTATTGTTTTGTTATAGATAAAGTAAAGACCCTCTATTATAAAAGGGGGATCTTTGTAAGCTATGGGGCACGGAATAGATTGGAACAAAAAAGATCTTTTCTCATATACAAAGATATCTCCTTGTGCTTGTTTTACTTCATCTTATTCATTCTTTCTGTTCATCATTCCCATTCTCATAGTCAAAATACTTGTATTGTTATCTTTGTAACAAAGGATATTACGTATCCTTAGAACCATACATAAATTTAACGTTATCCGATTTTTCGGGTAAATAATATTACTATTTTTTTCCCCAAACGTATATCTCCTAATTCAATGAGAAGTATACGTTAATTAAGCGAGCTAATTGCATTGAAATCCTAATGGATCTTCCCATTAAAGGTCTCATTGGTTTGAGCTTATGCTTGCCACCCTATTATTAGACCCACCAAACACATTGTGCACAACCTAATGTCTAATTATTACACTAATAATTTGGTTCACGTTTATGAACTAACATACAACCTGGAATAATTAAAATATTAATAAAATATTTTAGGTAATTTAAGCCCATTTTTCCAACATTTCTATCTTTTCACATATAATAGCCAAAACTTGCCAATACTATTGTTCCAAACTCATATAATTTACAAAAATTCAATCAAAGGATATTTAATATGATTTAAAAAGCAATGATTTGTTTTTAGAACAATAAATCATGTTGAAGAGATTCCATTTTAATTTCAGATCAAAAGCAATAATTGATGTCTCCTAACAACTATGCGCCAGGACATTATGTATGTCTGTATTTATTGTATTTGGTTTTATGCAACGCTAGTCTTGCTTTCTAGCTCTTCACTTTGGGACAGTTAGAATATTAGATCCATGTTATTATTACTCTAAGGGAGATTACTTCTGGTGTTAAGCTAAATACGTGTCAAAGATGATTCTCTTATTTACCTTTTACACTGTCTTCTTTCCAACAGTTGTTGCCCTTTTATTTGGCTAAGCTAAAGTTTTCATAGAATATAGTAAGTGTTTACCCGTAAAACGGTACAGTTGAATTTATACGTGATTTTTAGATAAGTGAATTAATTTGATCCTAAAATAATATAATAATTGAAGAAATGTATAATACTTAACCTTGAAATATAGATGAAAATAGCAGATGTAACAATTCCGGGACAGTGTTTCCGGGCACAACGATGATGAGATCAAAAAGTAAGAAAGTAAAATTGTATAAATTTTTGTATAGAATAGAGTGTAAGTTTAGCCAGAAAATTCGTGTCCCTTACAATGATAACTGAGCTCACTATTTATAGCTATATCTAGGGAAGGAAGTCCTAGGATCATGTCCTCTTTTAATGTCAATTATGAGGGTCATTGATGAAGACGTAACGGTGAAAATATATGCCAAATTCTCTGTAACGGACCGTCGCTCTTAATGCTGTAGAATATTCCATATTAAATACTACCGGACACAGAGTATTTAACACATCTTTATGAACGTTATCCTTCCCGGTGACAAGCGGAATGGCTGCATTCGGTCTTCGGTCATTCCTGTCTTGAGTTCCATGTGTCCTCTCTTTAGACATCCACATGTCATATTATATTTCACCCTATACAGATAGTCCCCCTGCTTTCCGGTGACATAACTTTGTATTACCGAAAAGTTGGTAGAAACACCTTTTTGGCGGGAATTGCTATAACTCCCTCTGAAAGTTCCTGATAGTTGATTAGATGCACGTCTCTCCGCATTTAATGCTCGAACACGTGTCATCCCATGATTCAACACAACTTTTGCCGATTATCGAGGTAATCATGGTTATGAATTTAGCCGCCAAAATTTTACTTATACGCCATATTCTTTTCCTTTATGTTTCATAATTTCTCGAGCTCCTGATTTGCATCTTTGTTTTCCATTCTTTCTCTAGTTCTCTTCAAATACAAAACCTTTTCCTTCTTCTTTTTCAATGGCTTCTTCCTCTAAGCGTGCTGGTTCTACAAAGAACAAAATCGAGGACTCTGTTCCTCCAACGGTAGGTTCCATCATCCCAAGAAAACTCAGTACTACAAAGGACCTTGAAGAGAAATTCCCTACTGCTAACCCCCGTACATGGGCTGTTAGTAAGTACCCTTCTTCCATTCGTCCTTTCAGTATTCCTGCTGTGAAGGAAGACTGTCGCTGTCATGAGTTGGATATCATCGCTCCTGATATATCAGAGCGAGTGACCCTTCCCAAGGAAGGTTTTACATACTTTCACACATATCCCTTTACTTTGAGTGCGTTTTCTTTGAGTGGAGAGCTTGATTCCGTGATTGCAGAGTTTTGCCTTCGCTACCAAGTGTGTTTGGAACAGGTAAGTCCTTCAGTGTGGAGAAAGGTCGCCTGTCTTCGATGCTTGTTCCAAGAAACTAGAGAGGAGCTAACCTTAGCTCATATGATGAATCTCTATTCCCCCAAAATCTTTCATGGGGGAATGATAAATCTTTGCAAGCGTGGCCACCATGCTTTGCTGTCTAGCATGGATGATGACAACGACCGTGGTGGATGGAACGGTTCGTTGTAGTTTCCACCAACAACATCATTTTGACAATGTCTTCATCTATTTTCGGCCGTTTGGAACCTCACTCGTAAGCTCTTTGTTTTGTATTTATTTTTACTAGATATTCCTTTGTGGTCGTATTAATTCTTCACCCTTTGCACGTTTCATCAACTCGATGGATCCCACCGGTGGTGGAAGGTTTGAACTGGTGGGTTCAAAAGATCTTGGACGTCAAACTCCTGAAATCATTTATGGAATGAACTTGCCCTTAAATACGGATGGAAGACCAAAAATCATGGCAATTTTAATTTACCTTGCTTCCATTATGAAGAATTGCTTGAACCCTTCTGACTTGTTCATGAAATTAGGTCTACCTGCGGGCTATGTTGCTGTCCCCGAGGAGGACGTTTTGGTTGATATTGTTGGTGCAGCGAGGCTGCTTCAGGAAGCACTTACTCGCACAAGTATCTCCGGGCTTGTTTCGGGCGCGAACACTTCTTTACGGAGTCCCCGACTGGAGGATAGGCAACCAAAGAGAAAACTTTCCTCTGCCAACTCCCATTTTCGGGCAACACCATCTGAAGACGATGTCTCGACACTTTGGGGAGAATCTGATTTGGTAGAATATGTCAACTCCCATGAAAACGATAAATATGATCTTCATGACAGCACCAACTTCAACGCCAAAGAATATGCACCAAAGAATCTACACCCGAGTGATTGCCGCATATCCCTTCGTGGACTTCTCTCATGACATTATTAGCTTCTGACGCTCCTAAGCATCGGGCCAGCGGGCCTTGGAAGGATTTTCTGTACAATTGGCCTCTCTTGAAGCTATAACGTGCAGCTTTGGCGCGTAACGCCCGTGATGCTTTTGAGTTTTCGGGAAACTTCCCATGCTCGAGATAGTTGATTATTTCATTTCTCCAGTCCCATACCAGACTAGTTGAGTTTACCTCATAGTAATCGTCCGTATCCAAGACTGAGCTCGTCAGTTGTTCTACCGTTCCGGATTCCAATCCCTTTATCTCTGTCAATGATCCTAAGTTTGTTAATGCATCCTCTTCTGCGTTATCCTCCCTCGGGATGTAAGTAATTGACCTTTGCTACGTATTGGCCAAAAAGGCCTGGACCTTTACCACGTATTGTTGCATACGTTCTTCTTTGGTATCAAAGATATCGTAGACCTGATTTACCAACAACTGTGAGTCATATTTGATTTTGATAACCTCAGAATCAAGTTCCCAGGCCAATTACAAGTCCTGCAATCAAAGATCCATACTCTGCTTCATTGTTAGTTAAAGGGATTATTCTGATGGCCTTCCTTAAGATTTCCCCCGAAGGCGTTATTAAGACTATTTCGAGCCCGGACCCTTTTACGTTCGAAGCTCCATTCGTAAATAAGGTCCAAACCCCCGATGTCGATTCCGACACCATTATTGCCTCCTTGGTTGCCAGAGGTAGTAGTCCCGGACTAAAATTGGCTACGAAGTCAGCCAAGACTTGTGACTTAATTGCAGTCCTTAGTTTATATTCTATGTTGAATTCACTCAATTCGATGACCCATTTGGCCAATCTACCCGAGAGATCGAGTTTGTGGAGGACGTTCCGCAAAGGGAAAGTAGTCACCACATCTGTCGGGTGGCATTGGATGTAGGGCCTCGGCTTCCGAGCGGCGACTACGAGAGCTAAGGACAGTTTTTGCAAATGTGGGTAGCGAGTTTCTGCTCTCATTAAAATTTTGCTAACGTAATAAATGGGAAATTGCGTACCTTCGTCCTCCCGGACTAAAACCGCCCTTACTGCAACTTCTGAAACTGCGAGATAGACTAGCAATGTTTCACCTTCTTTTGGTTTTGTGAGCAATGGAGGGCTTGGTAAGTATTTCTTCAGATCCCTTAAACACTCCTGGCACTCCGGTGTCCATTCGAAATTATTTTTCTTTTTGAGCAATGTGAAAAGGCGATGACATTTTTCCGACGACCGGGAAATAAACCCGCTCAAAGCTGCTAACCTTCCTGTGAGTCTTTGGACTTCCTTTACGTTTGACAATTGATTCGGGATATCGTCTATGGCCTTGGTTTTGTCAAAGTGTACCTCAATTCCCTTTTGTGAGACCAGAAACCCCAGTAACTTGCCAGAACTAACCCCGAAAGTGCACTTCTCGGGGTTAAGTTTCATGTTATGCTTCCTCAGTATGTCGAATTTTTCTTGTAAATGCTTAAGGTGATCAAATGCATTCAAAGACTTAACGAACATATCGTCTATATAAACTTCCATGGTCTTTCCTATCTGCTTTTCAAACATCGTATTTACGAGTTGTTGATAAGTGGCTCCAATATTTTTCAACCCGAAAGGCATTGCATTGTAACAATATGTACCGAAATTCGTTTTAAACAATTTTTTTCCTGATCTTCCGGGTTCATCTTAATTTGGTTGTACCCAGAATAAGCATCAAGGAAGATCATCAACTCATGCCCGGTTGTGGCATCAATCATTTGATCGATATTTGGCAGTGGAACGAGTCTTTCAGGCACGCCTTATTAAGATCTTTATAGTGTACGCACATGCGGAATTTATTGTTCTTCTTAGGAACTACTACTGCATTGGCTAGCCAGTCTGGATATCTTACCTCTCTGACCGAACCAATTTTAAGCAAGCGGGTTATTTCTTCTTTGACGAATTTATTCCTGGCCTCGGCAATAAGGAGTTTCTTTTGTCGTACCAGTGGTATGTTGGGAGCCAAACTTAGCTTGTGCATGGCTATTTCTGTCGGGATACCTGTCATATCCTTGTGCGACCATGCTAAACAATCAGCGTTAAGTTTAAGGAATTCAATAAAACCAGACCTGAGCTCGGGGTGCAGTCCTGTCCCCAAATGAAATTTTCTTTCTAGGAAATCTTTGAACAATGCCACTTGCTCTAGTTCCTCCGCCATGGACTTCGTTGCGTCCGTCTCTTCCGGAACTTAGAAATATCTCGGCACTTGATATTGTTCTGACGACTATGCTACTGGCTAACTCCTTCTAACTCAGGAAAAGGCGCTGGTTCCTATAATTGCTATGTCGTGCGCTCCTTCCTTTTGCTACTGGAAACTGAGATTGCATTCATCTCCCTTGCTTACGGTTGATCACCTCTTATTTGGTTGATTCCTTCGGGCATTGAAAACTTTAGCAATTGGTGATATGTTGAAGGTACAACTTTCATCTCGTGTAACCATGGCCTCCCCAGGATGATGTTGTATCCCATATCACCATTTACTACTTCGAAGAGAGTTGTTTTCACTACCCTTTCAGCATTCATCAGCAGCAAGATCTCTCCCCAGGTCGTCATGCTTGCAAGATTGAATTCAGCGAGGAGCTTTGTTGCCGGAATAATGCTTCTGCTGAGTTTAGCTTGTTTCAATACTCTCCATTGTATGATATTAGCCGAATTTCCTGGATCCACTAGAACACGTTTAATCTTAAAATCTAACATATTTAAAGAGATTACCAGTGCGTCATTGTGTGGTAACATCAATCCGTCTGCTTCCTCCTCCGTGAAAGTGATATCGTCTTCCCGGAGTCTTTTACTGTGAGTTATCGATACTTTCATCTTCTTTGCTACCGAAAAGGTGACCCTGTTAATCGCATTCCCCCTAAATATCATATTGATCGTTTGGCGTGGGGTTTCTTCTCTTGCTTTCGAAAGTTCCGCATTGTCTCTGTGGCGACCATAATTGTT
Source organism: Nicotiana tomentosiformis (assembly GCF_000390325.3). NCBI lineage: Eukaryota > Viridiplantae > Streptophyta > Magnoliopsida > Solanales > Solanaceae > Nicotiana > Nicotiana tomentosiformis. The sequence continues at coordinate 106,205,541 of NC_090816.1, read as the reverse complement.
CTTAGATCGATCACTTAAGAATTCTCGGAGGTGGCCATTCTTCAATAATGTTGCCACCTCTTCTTGGAGGTGTCGGCGGTCCCCTATTCTGTGACCGTTAGTCCTGTGGTATTCACACCATAAGTTGGTATCCCTCTGGCTGGAATCGGACCTCATAAGTCTCGGGAATCGTGCCTCTTTAATATTTCTCATGGCTGACACCAGTTCCACTACACTGACTTTGTAGTTATATTCTGATATCTTGGGGTAAGAAAGATCCTGAGACCCCGGCGTTTCTTTATCTTGAAGTGATCTATTGTTTCGACCACGATCGGTCCCTCTGTCAACAGTGAACTTGTTTGTTGCTCAGAAATTTCTGCCGCGACCTTTGGTCCGCTCGTAGGGAAAAAATCGGCCCCTCAAAGTCCGTCTATCCATGTCGTAGTCATCCTTTGAAGAAACTCTCACGAGGGGATGACTATGACGCGGATAGACGGACTACGAGGGGCCGTTTTTGCCCTACGAGCGGACCAAAGGCCGTGGTAGAAATTTCCAAGCAACAAACAAGTTCACCATTGACAGAGGGACTAATCGTGGTCGAAACAATAGATCACTTCAAGATAAAGAAACGTTGAGGTCTCGGGATCTTTCTTACCCCGGGTTATAAGAATATAACTTCAATGTCAGTGTAGTAGAACTAGTGTCAGCCATGAGAAAGATTAAGGAGGCATGATTCTCGAGACCTATGAGGTCCGATTCTAGCCAGAGAAATCCCAACTTATGGTGCGAATACCACGGGACGAACGGTCACAGAACAGGGGACTACCGATACCTTCGAGAAGAGGTGGAAACATTATTAAAGAATGGTCACCTCCGAGAATTCATAAGTGATCGAGCTAAGAACAATTATGGTCACCACAGAGACAACGCGGAACCTTTGAAAGAAGGAGAAGAAACCCCACACCAAATGATCAATATGATCTTCGGGGGGAATGATATTAATGGGATCACCTTTTCGGTAGCAAAGAAGACAAAGGTATCGATAACTCACAGTAAAAGACTCCGAGAAGATGATATCACTTTCACGGAGGATGACACAAACGGATTGATGTTACCACACAACGACGCACTGGTAATCTCTTTAAATGTGTTAGATTTTAAGATTAAATGTGTTCTAGTGGATCCAGGAAGTTCGGCTAATATCATACAATGGAGAGTATTGGACCAAGCTAAACTCACCGGAAGCATTATTGTGGCAAGAAAGCTCCTCGCTGGTTCAACCTTGCGAGCGTGACGACCCGGGGAGAGATCTTGCTACTGACGAATGCTAAAGGGGTAATGAAAACAACTCTCTTCCAAATAGTAGATGGTGATATGGGATACAACATCATCCTAGGGAGGCCATGGTTACACGAGATAAAAGTTGTACCTTCAACATATCACCAATTGATAAAGTTTCCAACACCCGAAGGAATCGAGCAGATAAGAGGTGATCAACCGGAAGCAAGGGAGATGAATGTAATCTCAGTTTCCAGTAGCAAAGGGAAGGAGTGCACGGCATAGCAATTACAGGAACTGACACATTTTCCCGAATTAGAAGAAGTTATCCAAGTAGCAGAGTCATCAGAACAATATCAAGTGCCGAGATATTTCTAAGTTCCGCAAGAGACGGACGCAACGAAGTCCACAGTGGAAGAACTGGAGTAAGTGGCATTATTCGAAGAATTCCTAGAAAGAAAATTTCAGTTGGGGACAAGACTGCACCCCGAGCTCAGGTCTTTTTTATTGAATTCCTTAAACTTAACGCTGATTGTTTTGCATGGTCACACGAGGATATGACAGGTATTCCGACAGAAATAGCTCTGCACAAGCTAAGTTTGGATCCCAACGTACGACTGGTATGACAGAAGAAATGCCCTATTGCCGAGGCCAGGAATAAATTCGTCAAAGAAGAGGTAACCCGCTTGCTTAAAATTGGTTCGGTCAGAGAGGTAAGATATCCATACTGGCTAGCCAATGTAGTAGTAGTAAGAAGAACAATAAATTTCTCATGTGCGTAGACTATAAAGATCTTAATAAGGCATGCCCGAAAGACTCGTTCCCACTGCCAAATATCGATCAAATGATTGATGCCACGGCCGGGCACGAGTTGATGAGCTTCCTTGATGCTTATTTTGGGTACAATCAAATTAAGATGAACCCGGAAAATCGGGAAAAAACTTCGTTTATAATAAATTTTGGTACATATTGTTACAATGCAATGCCCTTCGGGTTGAAAAACGCCGGAGCCACTTATCAACAACTTATAAATAAGATGTTTGAAAAGCAAATAGGAAAGACCATGAAAGTTTATATAGATGATATTCGCGTTAAGTCTTTGAATGCAGGTGACCACCTTAAGCATCTACAAGAAACATTCGACATACTGAGGAAGCATAACATGAAACTTAACCCCGAGAAGTGCGCTTTCGGGGTCAGTTCTGGCAAGTTCCTGGGGTTTCTGGTCTCACAAAGGGGAATTGAGGTAAACCCCGACAAAATCAAGGCCATAGACGATATCCCAGATCAATTTTCAAATGTAAAGGAAGTTCAAAGACTCACAGGAAGGTTAGCAACTTTGAGCAGGTTCATTTCCTGATCGTCGAAAAAATGTCATCGCTTCTTCACATTGCTCAAAAAGAAGAATAATTTCGAATAGACACCGGAGTGCAAGCAGGATAAGTATGAGTAGAAGCCCAAAAAATTAAGCCGGGATCACGTTCGGGGGTCGAAGACCAAATCTGGATGTCATAATATGAGAAAACGAATTCACTCTGAGAATATTACACTACCGCGCTGCGGGCCTCATAACGCTAGTGCAATTTTCCTACAAAGTGATGAAAAATAAATACTCTGCAAAATTTGGACAGCCACGCCGCATGGGGCGCCACGAGGCACGGCGCAACAATGTAAAAAGTTACTAGAAATGATTTTTTGGCATGTTATGGAAATTCCTACATGCGCGTTGCGGCAGCCCAAAAATGTTAGAGTGACGTCCCATTTCGGCTAAGAAAGGGTAATTTCATCCGGGGTTTACTGGGAGATGGCTTAAATACACGAGAAAACACTATTTTCGGGACTTTTGACACATTTTCAACCTAAGAAGGCTCAGGAGGCTAAGGAGGAGTTGGAAGAACACAAGCACAAGGATTTCATCATTCCTTCCTCACTTAAGATCCGGGTTTGAATTGAATTTATGTTTTCCTATACTTAAGTTACATTTGTGAAGAACTTCTCCATATCTATGGAGTAGATCCTTTTGGGTTTTGATGGATTTTGTGTATTGATGATTGTTTGTGGATTATAACTCTATTTTTATGCATTTGAATCATTTTTGGAAGATTTAATTGTTGCATCTATATTCACTTATTCTTGTAATCGAAATAGGCATAACTTGTGATATCTTTGCATTATATTGTTGGTTGAGTTCATAGATTCGTCTTGGTAATCAAAAGAGCCTCATTGAATTATTGATTAAATCTAGTTAGGAGAATAATCGAAAGAGGTTTTTCTAAATACCAATCCATTACGCATTCTTGCATATCTTCACAGTGCTTAAATTGGTTTATCTCGTGATGTTAAGACTTAATCGAGAGAGGAGTTTTTGTTGAATGTTTGAACTAATAATTGAGTGAATTCGAGAGACTGACTTGAATATTGAAGGTTAATTATCTAGAGTTAGGTGTCGAACAATTATCTTGCACTTATTCTGTCAAAACCCTATCCTCTTTCACTGATAACCTTAATTGCTTATTCCTTGTTTCGATAGTCACTAGTCAATAGCTATAGATTTTAGATTCTTAGTTAAATTTTATTATTAATCATATAAATCTCAATTGTTGATCCTCACGGATAGCAATCAAGCTAGAAAATATGAGAATACTATTTAAATCCAATCCATGTGGACACGATATTATACTATACTATCTTTGACTAGCGAACACAATTTAAATGTGTGTTTTGCGCTCGTCAAATTTTGGCGCCGTTGCCAGGGATTGACAATCAACAGTGTTTGAAATAGTTTGTAGTGCTAATTCAGGAATTAACTTTTATATTTTCTTTTCTTTATCTTATTTTTAGTTTTGCTTAGTTAACTTCTCTTCAAGATTTCTTTTGTTGAAGAACTCTTGAAGAAAATATTCTTGATATTGAACTCTAAATGATGTGAAGATGGAGCATAACCAGCTTAAGAAAACTGTTGTAGAGTTAGAAACTGAACATTATCACAAGTCTGCTATTTGTTTTAAATATGGTGGAAATCATCTATGGGTTGACTGTCAAGCAGGTAAGTATTCCTCCTATGGTTCATCTTTTGAACACTCTCACTTTGTTTCTAGTCCGTACAGGTATGATGTTTCTTATGGGCACAATCCTAACTCTAGTTAGGATGAATATCCTTATTATGATTGGAATGAAAGGGAAGTGAGACAACCACCTCAAGAAGAGAATGATAGTTTAGAACAGCTTATGTATAAGTTCATAAATAAGGTGGAAGAGAGATTTACACAAGATGATGAAGCCATTAACAATCTAACAATGCAAGTGAGTCAAATAGTAAGTACAGTTTTAGAAATCTATTTGCATTATGATGGTGAATATACAGAGGAGATACCTTGTGAGAATGAGCATATCTGAGAAGATGAGCATCCACAGAGACAACTTTCCACTCGGCAAGAGGACTTTGATTTAAGCGCCATGATTGAAAATAAGGCTTTGGTTGATTATAAAGCAATATAAGAAGAGTTCAAACCACCATCTACCTATCCACATTTATAATTTTTAGTAGAAGAGAATGAGGAACAAATGGTCTTGGACTTACTAGAGGAATACTCACATGACCTTTCTTCTTCATTTTCTTATTCTAACCTTGATCATGTGGATTTTATTTTTTGGGATTTACAGGAATATCCAGGGATTTATGAATGCAGAAACAAGTTGAGGATAATCCTATAAGAACAATCCACCGCTCAAAATGAGGCCTAGAAAGAAAGAAAAGAGCGGGTCTTACAAATCTAGAGGACTTTGGCCTGATGAGCTCCATAAAGAATCTCTAGGAGAGAAAACGAAGATAGAATTCAGAATTAGGGGTGGAGTTCACAAGTTCTCAGAAACGAAAAAAGTTCAAGGAAGTTTTCTTTACCTCTTTCTTTTTATTTATGTGTCATGGAGACATGCCACAATTTAAATTGTGGGGTGGAGATGTAAATATGTAAATGTGCATTTTTTTTATTGATTGTTTTTAAATTAATATCCTTAGGTAGTGTATTCCTTTGGCAGTGTAATTCCTCCTTGGTTATTCTTTGTGTAGCATTTCTTTTCCAAGGGTTTTGTTCGAACCGGGTGTAGTTAGTTTTTTATGTTTTTTTAGGAGTAAGAAATCTTGTGCTATGATTTAAAATGAAAGCAATATCTCTTGACTTTATTATGCATAAAGAATAATAAGTGCTTTAGTTGTGACGATTATGCTCAGTTGTTTACTCTTGCATAAGTACTTTAAATTGTATGATCTTAACTTTGCTTAATTGCTTTGACTAGAGTGTCTTGATAAGTCCGATCCTGAGTGAGTTATGTTCCATGTGTGTGTGAGGTTTTGTTTATTCTATGCATTGCATTTGATGTCTAGAACTTGCCCCGCATGTTTGCAAAGTGAAATAGTAGTTTTATTCAGTCTTGGAAATGATATAGGCATCTCTTTGTTGAGCCAGTTATATGCTTTTAACCACCTAATTGTTATGTATCTTAGTTAACCTCTTTGAGCCTGTAATCATGTTTCTTTGGCAACCACATTACAAGCCTTACCCATTTATTTGAATTGACCATCTATTTGAACCTTTCACCTCTCGTGAGCATTTGAATTTGTTATGAACTTTGTAATGTTGAAGTGTAGGGCGTTGGTTTGGCTTTTGAGTGGAACTATTGAAATAAGAAGAAAGGTGCACTGTTTTAAAAAAGTAAGAGCCACTTGAATTGAAATAGAAAATGAAAAAAATCCCGTAGTTGTATTATTGTGAAAAACAAATATTCATTGATAGTGGTAACTCTAGATATATTTGTGCTTAAAGAAGTTGGGAGTTGGCATATATTGATGTGAAGGTGGAGTTATGGGTTGCCATAAGATGGGGGTTTTGAATGGTTAAATTATATGTATTAAGTGCTTAGGGAGGTGTAGCCATGCTTATAACCAAATATATCTTATCCATCCTGCAGCTTACATTACAACAAAATAAAGTCCTACTTGATCCTTGACTGAATAAGCTCAATTAGTAGAGTAGTATATTACGGGCAAGCTTATAGTACGTCTTTTGTGGCACATGAATGTCACTTCTGAGAGTGAGTAAATTCTTTCTATCTTTACTTTCTAATAGTTCTTAAACTTTATTATTTGTGGAACTACTCTCTATTGTTATGTGAGGGCACTTGATTCACGAAGGAATGGTAATGTCGTTGACCTCTGTGTTAGAGTAAGTGAGCGGGTTGTGAAAAATACGTGGTGTTGTTGAGTCAACTCTTGAGGCGAGGGTGTTACGGTATTGTGCTTAATCTGTTTGATTATTCTTGGTGTGATGAGTAAAGAGAGCTGTTTAAAAGGGTCATGTATACGTGAAGTGTAGTTTGATTGCTCGAGGACGAGCAATGGTTTAAGTGTGGGGTATTGATGGTAGGCTATAATCTCGTGTTTAGTCACTTATTGCACTCTAATTCACTGCACTTTACTTGTGTTAAGCCTTAATAGATAGTGTTTTTGCACTTATTGTGTGTTTTATGTCTTGTAAAAGTGATTCTGAGTTATGTAGATGTTGTGGAGCTAAGTCAAGCTATTTGGAGCTTTGAAGTCTGAGTAGAAGCCCAAGCAATTAAGCCGGGATCACGTTCGGAGGTCAAAGACCAAGTCTGGATGTGAAAAAATGAGAAAACAAATTCACTCTGAGAAAATTGCACTACCGCGTCGTGGGCCTCATAGCGCTAGTGCAATTTTCTTGCAAAGTGAAGAAAAATCAATACTCTGAAAAATTTGCATAGCCGCGCCGCAAATGGTGGCGCGTGTCACGACTCAAAATCTGACCATGGTCGTGATGGCGCCTATCGTGTTACAAGGCAAGCCTACTTCCCAAAATATTTCTACTAAACTGATTATAAGAATTTAATAAAATATTTCAACATTTAATTTCTCATAAACTAAATCAACTCTAAATAAAATTTTAGAAATACGGAAACGAGCCCCAAACATCGGGGTGTCTCTAAGTCATGAGCGTCTAAATCTATGAACTAAGAAATGAAACTGTCTAACTATCAATACAGTCCAAAAGAATAAATGATAAAAGGAGTAACAAGGTCCTGTGGACGCTAGCAGCTACCTTGCAATCTCCACAGATAGTCGGCCTGAACTCAACGATCACCGCGCTCTAACTCACCTGAATCTGTACATAAAGTGCAGGGTGTAGCATGAGTACAACCACCTCAGCAAGTAACAAAAAATAACTAAGGAACTGAGCAATAGTGACGAGCTAAGTAAAACAGTCCAATTCTTTATTTATTTTTTCACAATTTAAAAATAAACAGGTAAATTTCATAACTCAATAAATGCCACAAAGAAGTTTAACAGATAAATGCAGCAACAACACAAATAAATACAACCTCACAGCAGTGTCACTCCATCACTCATCACTCGTACTCAGCACTCAATACTCAAAATACTCAACACTCTACACTCACTAGGGGTGTGTACAGACTCCGGAGGGGCTCCCAAAGCCCAAGCGCTAAGCACAGACAACTCACGTGCCATCATATCAATACCTGGATCCGCACGGTCAACTCACATGCTACGCGGACAACTCACGCGCTATGGTATCAATACCTGAACCCGCACAGTCAACTCACGTGCTATGCGGACAACTCACGCGCTATGGTATTAATATCCTCACAACCAGGCCCTTGGCCTCACTCAATCATGTACCTCACTAGCCTCATCATCACCAACAAAAAAAGGGAACACTGCCCACATCAAGTATCACCGCATATTAGCAAATAATAGAGACTGAGGTAAACATGTAAAATAATTTGAGCTCGATCTGGGCTTCGGTCGTGGTCCTCGACCCTGAGCTCGATCTGGGCTTTGGTCGTGGCCCTCGACCCTGAGCTCGATCTGGGCTTACATCTGGGCAGAAGCAATTTCCAACAGAAGGAAATTGCAGCAGCTGTTCTAGTTCAATTTTTGATCCGTTAACCATCCGAAACTCACCCGAGGCCCTCGGGACCTCAACAAAATATACCAAAAAGTCCTAAAACATCATACGAACTTAGTCGAATCCTCAACTCACCTCAAACAATGCTAAAACCATGAATTACACCCCAATTCAAGCCTAATGAACTTTGAAATTTCTAATTTCTACAAACAACTCCGGAACCTATCAAATCACATCCGATTGACCTCAAATTTTGCACACAGGTCCTAAATGACATAACAGAGGTATTCCAATTTTCAGAATCGGATTGCGACCCCGATATCAAAAGTCAACCCCCCGGTCAAACTTCTCAAAAATAAAACTTTCGGCATTTTACGCCTAATTCCTCTACGGACTTTCAAATAATATTCCGGACATGATCCTAAGTCCAAAATTACCATATGGAGCTATTGAAATCATCAAAATTCAATTCTGAGGTCGTTTATACATAGATCCATACCCGGTCCACTTTTCTAACCTAAATTTCTCAATTATGAGACTAAGTGTCTTATTTCACTCTGAGTTCCTTCCGGACCCGAACCAACTAACCCGATAAATCATAAATCAATTGCAAGACATAAATTGAGCAGTAAATGGGGGAACATGGTTATAATATTCAAAATGACTGGCCGGGTCGTTACAGCGCGACAGTGCAAAAAAGGCCAGAAATGATTTTTTAGCACGTTCTGGAATTTCCTACATACGCGCCGCATGGGGCGGCGTGGGGCGCATCATGGTAGCCCAAAATTATTAGAGTGACGTCCCATTTCGGCTAAGAAAGGGTAATTTTGTCCAAGGTTTATTGGGAGATGGCTTAAATACACGAGAAAACATCATTTTCGGGACTTTTGACACATTTTTGACCTAAGGAGGCTAAGGAGGAGTTTGAAGAACACAAGCACAAGGATTTCATCACTGTTTCCTCACTCAAGATCCGGGTTTGGATTGAATTTATGTTTTCCTATACGTTAGTTACATTTGTGAAAAACTTCTCCATGTTTATGGAGTAGATCCGTTTGGGTTTTTATGGATTTGGTGTATTGATGATTGTTTGTGGATTATAAATCTATTTTTATGTATTTGAATCATTTTGGAAGATTTAATTGTTGCATATATATTCACTTGTTCTTGTAATCGAAAGAGGCATAACTTGTGATGTCTTTGCATTATATTGTTAGTTGAGTTCATAGATTCTTCTAAGTAATCGAAAGAGGCTAGTTGAATCCTTGATTAAATCTAGTTAGGAGAATAATCGAAAGAGGTTTTCCTAAAGACCAATCCATTACGCATTCTTGCATATCTTCACAATGCTTAAATTGGTTCATCTCGTGAGGTTAAGACTTAATCGAGAAAGGAGTTTTTGCTGAACGTTTGAACTAATAATAGAGTGAATTCGAGAGACTCACGTGAACATTGGAAGTGAATTATCTAGAGTTAGATCCCATGCAATTATCTTGCACTTATTTTGTCAAAACCCCATCTTCTTTCACTGATAACTTTAATTGCTTATTTCTTGTTTCGATAGTCACTAGTCAATAGCCGTAGATTTTAGATTCTTAGTTAAATTTTATTATTAATCATATAAATCTCAACTGTTGATCCTCCTGGATAACAATCAAGCTAGAAACTATGAGAATTCTATTTAAATCCAATCCATGTGGACACGATATTATACTATACTATCTTTGACTATCGAGCACAATTTAAGTGTATATTTTGCGCTCGTCACTTATCAAGCCCTCCATTGCTCTCGAAACCAAAAGAAGGTGAAACATTGCTAGTCTAACTCGCAGTTTCAGAAGTTGAGGTAAGTGCGGTTTTAGTCCGAGAGGACGAAGGTACGCAATTTTCCATTTATTACATTAGCAAAATTTTAACGGGAGCAGAAACTTGATACCCACATTTGGAAAAACTGGCCTTACCTCTCGTAGTCGCCGCTCGGAAGCTGAGTCTCTACTTCAAATGCCACTCGATAGTTATGGTGAGTACTTTCCCTTTGCGTAACGTATTCCACAAACCCGAGCTCTAGGGTAGATTGACCAAATGGGCCATCAAAATGAGTGAATTCGACATAGAATATAAACCAATGACTGCAATTAAGTCACAAATCTTGGCTGACTTCGTGGCCGATTTTAGTCTGGGACTACTATCTCTGGCAACTAAGGAGGCAATAATGGTGTCAAAATCAACATCGGGTGTTTGGACCTTATTTACAGACGGAGCTTCGAACGTAAAAAGGTCCGAGCTCGGAATAGTCTACCTTCGGGGGAAACTTTAAGGCAGGCCATCAGAGCAATCCCTTTAACTAATAATGAAGCAGAGTATGAAGCTTTGATTGCAGGACTCGAATTAGCCCGGGGACTTGATTCTGAGGTTATCGAAATCAAATATGACTCACAACTAGTGGTAAATCAGGTCTATGGGATCTTTGATACCAAAGAAGAACGTATGAAACAATACGTGGTAAAGGTCCGGGAGTGGTCAATTACTCACATCCCGAAGGAGGATAACTTAGAAGCAGATGCATTAGCAAACTTAGGATCATCGACAGAGATAAATGGATTGAAATTCGGAATGGTAGTACAACTGACGAGCTCAGTCCTAGATACAGATGGTTACTATGAGGTAAATTCGACTAGTCTGGTCTGGGATTGGAGAAATGAAACAATCAACTATCTCGAGCACGGGAAGTTGCCCGAAGACCCCAAAGCATCACGGACATTGCGTGCCAAAGCTGCACGTTATAGCTTCAAGAGAGGCCAATTGTATAGAAAATCCTTCCAAGGCTAGTTGGCCATATGCTTAGGAGCGTCAAAAGCTAATTATGTCATGAGAGAAGTCCACGAAGGGATATGCAGCAATCGCTCAGCCGTAGATTCTTTGGTGCTAACGTTGGTACAGGCAGGATATTATTGGCCTCGCATGGAACAAGACGCCAAAGATTTCGTACAAAAATGTGATAAGTGCCAATGCTATACATCACTAGTACATCAACCGGCAGAACCCTTACATTCGGTTCTGTCCCCATGATCGTTCATGAAATGGGGGATGGACATCGTCAGACCGCTGCCATCGGCTCCCGGAAAAGTAAGGGTTCTTTTAATTTTGACTGATTATTTTTCTAAATGGGTGGAAGCATGTTCTTATCAGAATATCGGAGAACGCGAAGTGGTCGATTTCCTGTGGGAAAATATAATTTGCAGATTCGAAATACCAAAAGAGATAGCATGCGACAATGGGCCAGAGTTTATCGATGCAAAGGTTACCAAGTTCCTCGAAGACTTGAAAATAAAGAGGATCACGTCTTCTCCTTATCATCCAAGAGCAAACGGTCAAGCGGGGTCAACAAACAAAGTAATTATTCAAAACCTCGAGAAATGGTTAGAAGTAGCAAAGGGAAAATGGTTCGAAGAATTGCCCGGAGTTCTATGTGCCTACCGAACAATGGCCAAGTCGAGTACAGGAGAAAATCTTTTTCCCCTCGTGTATGGTGCTGAAGCCCTAATCCCAGTAGAAGTAGGTGAACCCACTTTGAAATATTTTCGGGCAGATGAAGAATCGAACAACAAAGCGATGTTAATCAACTTGGAACTGCTCGAAGAACGCAGGGACTTGGCGCATGTAAGAATGGTATCTCAAAAGAAAAGAATGGAGCGATATAACAATCGAAGAGCCAACGTCCGTTATTTCAAATTAGGAGACTTGGTTTTGAGGAAAGTAACCCAAAATACCCAGGAGCTCAATGCGAGAAAGCTAGGTCCAACGTGGGAAGGTCCCTACTGGATTTCAGCTATCACTAGGAAAGGTTCATACGAATTGGAGAACAAGATCTGCACTACCTTTGTTAGAATAAAATAAACCCATATCAAGTGTTCACTTTAAATATCGCGATATATGCTTAATCCCATTCCAATGTCTCTGTGTAGGAGAAGAGCTATATCTTGCTAGTAAATTAACAGAAAATGCTATGCCAGGCCTTGTAGCATTAGCAAGATACATAAGTGTACCAATTGCACTAAGATAAGGTATTTCGGGACCAAGGAGTTCCTCATCCTCTTCTGGAGGTCGGAACAAATCATTTTCACTTCAAGTGATCGAACAACCATTGATGTACTCAATGGGTAGGCTTTGTCCATATAAAAGTATTTTAAGACCCTTTCTATATAGGCAGATTGATGGATAAAGACCTCGTCTGCTAAATTTTCAATTTGCAGACCAAGACAAAGTTGTCTTTCCAAGATCCTTCATCTCAAATTCTTTTTTAAGATATTCAATTGCCTTTTGGGGCTCTTCTCGAGTTCCAACAAGATTTATGCCATCAATATAAACAGTAAGTATAACAAATTCTGATGCAATTTTTTTTATAAAAATACATGGACAAATAATATCATTTATGTAACCTTCTTGCATCAAATATGCACTGAGGCGATTATACCACGTGCGCCCAGATTGATTTAAACCGTACACAGATCTTTGTAATCTGATTGAGTACATTTCACGATACTTTGAACTATATGCTTCAGGCATTTTAAATCCTTCAGGGATCTTCATATATACTTAATCAAATGAGTCATATAGGTTATGACTTGCATTTAGATGGCATGACATCTTCAGATGTCTGGACTACAAGTCTGATCCTCACAATCTTTTACAATATTATGAATTATATTGTATCAAATATATCGCCGACGATTATTTTGTATCGATTCCTAAGCGACATAACTTGTTGAGATCTCATCACTTTCTTTATTTTCAGATACCTGGACTTCTTCTGGAGTTTCATGAAATGTTATGTCGTGGGCTCTTCTAGAGCTCATTTTCTCCTCATTATGATCATTTGCTCCTATCATTTTCAAGGATTGTTACCTTTGGAACCGATCGTTTTACTATGCTTCATGCGTGCAGTAAACTTTATCCTTCAGGGACTTTAATTTAAATAGGAGCATTTGTAGCTGAAATATGATATTTAATTTTGGATCAGCAAATGCTTCTGACATTTGACTTAAATTATCTTCTAAGTGAGGATCATATTAATGATAATTCGATTCATATAGCATCTTTTCCAGCTGTTTATTCCATCCCCCAAATGTTAGAAAAACTAACATATATCCATAATCTTCTTTGGGAAACCTATCTTTGTGCATTATGATATAGAAATTAATCATATACCACACATCAAAAGTTATCAGATAGTAAAAATATTTGGTTTCTGATCCTAAACCAATTGTGAGGGGATGACTTATCATATTTTGTTGATCTGATACATAAGAGTATTGTTGTATGCAATTTAGAAAATCTTAGACCAACACATGAGATTTTGTTCTCATAAGCAATAGTCTAATCATAACTATGGGGTATTCAATGCTAAACTAGCTTGGATATAAACCAGCATCTTCAAGATGAACTATCTTGATTTCATAATCTGAAAATTATGCCCTTGATTGAGAAAAGTAATTTCAAATGCCAAACTGCAGGTTGACAATAAACACACATGTTATAAAATAAAGACTGTTAAGTAAAGACAAGTATAGAGAGAAACTGATATAATATTCAAACTTCAAACTTATATATATAATGAACTGAAATCTCCTCTATTTATAGAAGAAAGCAAGCTGATGTGTAAGTTGCTACTGTACCAGATATAAATAATCTTCTACCGGGGGTAATGTTTATCCATAACGGAGTACCGAAAGGATAAGCTCATTGTACCAGATATAGATAATCTTCTACCAGGGGTAATGTTTATCCATAACGGAGTACCGAAAGGATAAGCTCATTATACCAGATATAGATAATCTTTTACTGAGGATACTATTTATCCATAATGGAGTACCGAAAGGATAAGCTTATTATACGAGATATAGATAATCTTATATCGGGGGTAATGTTTATCCATAGCGGGGTACCGAAAGGATAAGCTCATTGTACCAGATATAGATAATCATCTACCGGGTGTGATGTTTATCCATAATGGGGTACTGAAAGGATAAGCTCATTTTACCAGATATAGATAATCTTCTACTGGAGGTAATATTTATTCATAATGGAATACCGAAAGGATAAGCTCATTATACCAGATATAGATAATCTTCTATCGAGGGTAATGTTTATCCATAGCGGGGTACCGAAAGGATAAGCTCATTATACCAGATATAGATAATCTTCTACCAGGTGTGATGTTTATCCATAACGGGGTACTGAAAGGATAAGTTCATTGTACCAGATATAGATAATCTTCTACTTGGGGTGATGTTTATCCATATCGGGGTACCGAAAGGATAAGCTTCTTCAAGAGACTTATTTCCAATAGAGTACTAAATAGATAAACATATTTACGGCGGAGTCTCATATAGATAAGATTCTTCAGGAAGCTTATTTATAACGGAGTACTAAATAAGCATCCATAATATAATATATTTATAACAGTCCCCATTGGATGTTCATTAAAAGATAATATGCCTCATTAAAATCTTACTAGGAAAAACCCTGTGGGAAAAAATTCCTAATGAAGGAAAAAGAGTACAAATATTTAGTAATACGCATAACTAGTTGTCTTATTAAAAACCTTATAAGGAAAACCCTGTGGGAAAAACCGTAGTAAGGGAAAAAGAGTATAGCGCGTATTTTACTCCCCCTGATAAAAACCATGTTTCAAATATTTGAGTCTCCATATTCCAATCTTGTATACTTTCTTCTTAAAAGTTGAAGTTGGCAAAGATTTAGTGAATAAATCTGCCGGATTGTCACTTGAACGGATTTGTTCCATATCAATGTCACCATTTTTCTGAAGATCATATGTATAGAATAACTTTGGTGAAATATGCTTCGTTCTATCTCCTTTTATAAATCCCCCCCTTAATTGGGCTATGCATGCAACATTGTCTTCGTATAAAATTGTGGATCTATTATCACATTCCAAACCACATTTTTCTTGAATAAAATGAATCAATGATCTCAACCACACGCATTCCCTACTTGCTTCAGCATGATTTGAAGAAGTAGAAACAATAGATTGGTTTGTGCAGCGCCATGATATTACAGTACCTCCACATGTAAACACGTACTCGATTTGAGATTGAGCTTTATGTGGATTAGATAAATAACCTGCATCTGCATAACCAACAAGATCTGCACTAACTTTGTTAGAATAAAATAAACCGATATCAAGTGTTCCCTTTAAATATCGCAATATATGCTTAATCCCGTTCCAATGTCTCTGCGTAGGAGAAGAGTTATATCTTGCTAGTAAATTAACAGAAAATACTATGTCAGGCCTTGTAGCATTAGCAAGATACATAAATGCACCAATTGCACTAAGATAAGGTATTTAGGGACCAAGGAGTTCCTCATCCTCTTCTGGAGGTCGGAACAAATCATTTTCACTTCAAGTGATCGAACAACCATTCATCTCAAATTCTTTCTTAAGATATTCAATTGCCTTTTGGAGATCTTCTTGAGTTCCAATAAGATTTATGTCATCAACATAAACAGCAAGTATAACAAATTCTGATGCCATTTTATTTATAAAATTACATGGACAAATAATATCATTTATATAATCCTCTTTCATCAAATATTCACTAAGGCGATTATACCACATACACCCAGATTGCTTTAAACCACACAAAGATCTTTGTAATCTGATTGAGTACATTTTACGATACTTTGAACTATATGCTTCAGGCATTTTAAATCTTTCAGGGATTTTCATATAGACTTAATCAAATCAGTCATATAGGTTATGACTTGCATTTAGATGGCATGAAATCTTCAGGTATCTCGACTAGAAGTCTGATCCTCACAATCTTTTATAATATTGTGAACTGTATTATATCAAATATATCGTCGACGATCATTTTGTATCGGTTCCTAAGCTACATAACTTGTTGAGATCTCATCACTTTCATTATTTTCAGGTACCTGAACTTCTTCTGGAGTTTCATGAAATGTTATGTCGTGGGCTCTTCTAGAGCTCATTTTCTCCTCATTATGATCATTTTCTCCTATCATTTTTCAAGGATTGTTACCTTGGAACCGATCGTTTTACTACGCTTCATGCGTGCAGTAAACTTTATCCTTCAGGAATTTAATTTTAATAGGAGCATTTGCAGTTGAAATATGATATTTAATTTCTGATCAGCTAATACTTCAGACATTTGACTTGAATTATCTTTTAGGTGAGGATCATATTAATGATAGTTCGATTCATATAGCATATTTTTCAGCTGTTTATTCCATCCCCCAAATGTTAGAAAAACTAACACATATCCCCAATCTTCTCTGGGAAGCCTATCTTTATGCATTGTGGTATAGAAATTAATCATATACCACACATCAAAAGTTATTAGATAGTAAAAATATTTGATTTCTGATCCTAAACCAATTGTGAGGGGATGACTTATCATATTTTGTTAGTCTGATACATACAAGTGTTGTTGTATGTATATTAGGAAATCTTAGACCAACACATGAGGTTTTGTTCTCATAAGCAATAGTTTAATCATAAAGAGGAGGCATTCAATGGTAAACTAGCTTGGATATAAACCAACATCATCAAGATGAACTATCTTGACTTCATAATCTGAAAATTATGCTCTTAATTGAGAAAAGTAATTTCAAATGCCAAACTGCAGGTTGACAATAAACACACATGCAACCATCTAACATATGCATCTATTAATGGTTCACATGATAGGTGAATGAGCCCATATTCACCTTTTATATATATTACAGAATTCAGGGGTCTTAGTCCCAACTTTAGTTGGTATAATCACTTTATTATGAGAATAAGCAACACAAGAGAATTCCTGAAAAGTCTTCTAATTCTTCAGTATATGCTTATCTGAATTCTCAAATAGCTCATTTAAAAATGGCAAATGAAAACTTCAAGTTTATCATGGCATGTGCTATCTCTTAGTAAGCTTCTGGTTTACTATGGCATAAACTTTTGCATTAGTAAACTTCTGATTTATTGTGATACATGATGTAGTATAAATTAAATAATAAGGCGGGTAAGTTCTCACATACATATTATTTTACACCATATGATTGTGGAAACATGAAGATTTTTAATCTTTCAATTATTTATAGTCTCAGTATGATAGCAATTCGTATTAGTAAACTTTTGGTTTATTACAACATATGTTTTGACCACAATCATATAATATGAATGGCAAATTTTCATATAAGCTCTTCGGGAGCCTTCAATTTATTGTCCGCAATCAAATATTATTAAGGCATTACTTGTATCATGTGTCTTCTAGACAAATAGTTAGCTCTTCAGGAGCTTTTGATAAATTTTGTACTACCAAATATCTCTCAGACACTTCTGGTATCATGAGAGAAAATTTCTTCAAAATGACATAAATAAAATAAATATGATAGTAAACATCATTATCAAAGCATAACTTTTATTTATGTATAATAATTATATAACCATACTATCTACTATAAACAACAAAAATTAAAATATTTACATTTTTACATATTCATCACTGATCACATGACTTGTTTCTCCTTCCGGGAGAGCAAAGTAATCAACTACATCCAAATGCATGAAGTCTAAATTATCTTCAGAAATAAAATTTGCTTCAGCATTTTTCTCTGTCTTCTTCAGGGAAGCTTGATACAACTTAACCACATGCTTTGGCATACGACATATACGTGACTAGTGCCATTTTCCTCTACATCTATAGCATGCATTTTCTGCCTTTGCTGCTTGTACCTCTTCATGCTTTTGTTCCTTCCTTTTCCACTGCTGGTGGTGAGGAGGGTTCTTTGGTGCATTATTATTACCATGATTAGAGTTTCTTTCCCGACCACGGCCATGACCATGACTGGGGCCATGTCCTCTTCAACGCTTGGCTTGGTGGAAGTTCGTCTCATTCATTTCAGGGAATGGACAACAACCAGTAGGTCGGCGTTCATGGTTTTTCATTAATAGCCCATTATGTTGCTCGGCTACAAGAAGATGTGAGATAAGTTCAGAATACTTTTTGAATCCCATCTCTCGATATTGCTGTTGCAGGAGCATATTCGAGGCATGAAAAGTGGTGAAAGTTTTCTCCAACATGTCATGATCAGTAATATTATCACCACATAGTTTCAATTGAAAAATAATTCTGAACATAGCAGAATTATACTCACTGATAGATTTTAAATCGTGTAGCCTTAGATGAGTCCACTCATAAATAGAGTGCCTGAATCTTTTCACATCCTTTTTCTGAAGCCAAATTCTTCAGATAGTTAGAAAGCTCCACCGGCCGGGATAGCAAGTTGCATCCGGTAGAGACCGAAAGAGTAACGTTCCTCCACCTTTGTGTATCTTCCAAAGGGGCAGCATAATTTTGCCCCAAATTCCTATGAACTGGGGACTGTGGAAGAGGAACACCTTCTTCATGGTTAGGTGCAGCCGATGGAGGTGATGTAGCAACTATTGGTGGAAGAGTGGATGAAGATGAAAGTGATGTAGCAGTTGCTGGTGTTGATGAAGGTGGAGATGAAGCTGATGGAGTTGAAGAATGAGAAGCAACTGCATCAAATGCAGTGCCGGCTGTTGGATGCTCGCCAACCAAAGACGGCAAGGACCCAGTACTCAGCCCCGCAACACCGGTTACAGCAATTGGGGCCCGAAAATGCTAGTTGGCATATTCTACCAATTCAGATTCTCCCCAAAGAGCCGAGACATCATCTTCAGTTGGTGTAACTATCTCAACAGGTCGAGCATTCTATTGAGATGATGAGGATCGTCGCCTTCTATGTAAAGAAGCTCCCTCATCAACAACTTCTTCATCATCATCAATCATTACGGTGTTTATGATCGGCCCGGAAGGAGGACCAGTCGTCTTCGCTACCGGAGATGACTCGGGGGCATCAGTCTTTACCCTCTTATTCTTTTCCCCTACCACAGAGGAACGTATTTTCTTTGGTTGCCTATCCTCCGGCCGAGGACTCCGTAAAGAAGTGTTCATGCCAGAAACAGGACTGGAGATACATGTTCGAGTAAGTGCTTCCTGAAACAGCCTCGTTGCATCAGCAGGATCAGCCAAAACGTCCTCCTCGGTTATAGCAACAAAGCCCACAGGTAGACCTAATTTCTTGAACAAGTCTGAAGGGTTCAAGTAAGTTCTTCATAATGGAAGCAAGGTAAAATAAAATTACCATAATTTTTGGCCTTCTACCTGTATTTAAGGGCCAGTTTTTTCCATAAACGAGTTTCGGGCATTGTGACGTCCAAGATCTTTTGAACCCATCGGTGCGATCCATCGAGTTGCTGAAACATGCGAAGGGTGAAGAGTCTATGCGACCACAAAGTAATATCTAGTTAAAGAAAATACTAAACAAAGATCTTACGAGTGCGATTCCAAATGGCCGGAAAGGATGAAGCCGTTGTCGGAATGATGTTGTTGGTGGAAACTACAACGAACCATTCAATCCAACCACGGTCGTTGCCATCATCCATGCCAGACAGCAAAGCATGGTGTCCACGCTTGCAAAGGTTTATCATTCCCCCGCGGAAGATTTTGGATTCATTATATAAGCTAAGGTTAGCTCCTCTCCAGTTTTCTGGCATAAGCGTCGAAGACATGCGACCGTCCTCCACACTTAGGAGTATTCATAAAAACCCGAAAAACCAAACCAAATCAAAAACCAAACCAAACCGACCAAAAAACCGATACTTTTTAGGTTTGGTTTGGTTTTGGTTTTGCATTTTAAAAACCGATCAAATTTGGTTTGGTTTTGGTTTTAATCAAAAAATAACCAAAAAAACCGAACCAAATCGACTGTAGAAATAACTATTTAAATTTATTATTACACCTATATATATGTATATTTTTATATAAAGTTTCTAAAACTTTATAGTACATATTAGTTGTTTATATTTTTAGTCTAATTTTTTGCTATTATAATAATCTAATTAATTACCTTTACATTTTAGTTTGATTGGTAGTTTTATTTTGCTATGTACATGAATTTATTTCATGTTAAAACTAATCGATTTTTAATTGAGTACTTAAATTATTCATCACTAGTTGATTCAATTATCATCAATATATCTTAGTAAATGATAAATTTCTCAAAGAGCAATTGGTTTAATAGTGTTACATTGAAATTGTAGTCTCCGGAATATGTGTTTGGTAGTGTATGTCTCATATTTAAGAAAAAATCGAAAAAACCAAAAAACCGACAAAAACTGAATCGATAAAAAACCGACTTAATTGGTTTTGTTTGGTTTAAATATTTGAAGAACCGACTTACTTGGTTTGGTTTCTTTTTAGGGAAAAACCGATCCAAACCGAAATATGAACACCCATATCCACACTGAAGGACTTACTTGTGCCAAACACACTTGGTAGCGAAGGCAAAACTCCGCAATCGCAGAATCAAGCTCTCCACTCAAAGAAAACGTACCCAAAGTAAAGGGATACGTGTAAAAGTATGTAAAACCTTCCTTGGGAAGGGTCGCTCGCTTCGAAAGATTAGGAGCGATGATATCCAACTCATGGCAGTGACAGTCTTCCTTCACTGCTGGAATATTAGAAGGACGAATGGAAGACCATGTACAAGGGAAGAGAAATTTTGTATACTGGTTCTACAAAGAACAAAACCGAGGACTCTGTTCCTTAAAGGAAGAAGCCGTTGAAAAAGAAGAAGGAAAAGGTTTTGTGTTTGAAGAGAACTAGAGAAAGAATGAAAAACAAAGATGCAAATCAGGAGTTGGAGAAATTATTAAACGCAAAGGAAAAGAATGAGGCGTTTAAGCAAAATTTTGGCAGCTAAATTCATGGCCATGATTATCTCGATAATCGACAAAAGTTGTGCTGAATCACGGGATGACGCATGTTCGGGCATTAAATGCGGAGAGACGTGCGTCTAATAAACTGTCAGGAACTTTCAGAGGGAGTTATAGTACTTCCCGCCAAAAAGGTGTTTCTACCAACTTCGTGATAACACAAAGTTATGCCACCGGAAAGTAGGGGGACTATATGTATAAGGTGAAATATGATATGACACGTGGACGTCTAAAGAGAGGACACATAGAACCCAAGACAGGAATGACCGAAGACCGAATGCATCTATTCCGCTTGTTATCGGGAAGGATAACGTTCATAAAGGTGTGTTAAATACTCTGCGCCCGGTAGCATTTAATAGGAAATATTCTGCAGCATTAAGAGCGACAATCTTTTACAGAGAATTTGGCATTTATGTTGACCGTTACGTCTTTATCAATGACCCTCATAATTGACATTAAAGGAGGACACGATCTTAGAACTTCCTTCCCTAGACATAGCTATAAATAGTGAGCTCAATTATCATTGTAAGGGACACGAATTTTCTGGCTAAACTTACACTCTATTCTATACAAAGATTTATATAATTTTACTTTCTTGCTTTTTGATCTCATCATCGCTGTGCCCGGAAACACTGTCCCGGAATTGTTACCTCTGTTGTTTTCATCTATATTTCAAGGCTTAGTATTATATATTTCTTTAATTATTATATTATTTCAGGATCAAATTAATTCACTTATCTAGAAATTACATATAAATTCAACTGTATCGTTTTACGGGTAAACAATAATGGGGATGAATATGGAAGTACGCTTATATTTTTCAGTATCTATCGGATTAATTTGGCCGGGGGAAGAGATACAGGAAAATACAAGTCTCCCGGCGAGTGCTTGTCTAGACAGTTTATTTAACTTTCAATATATGAATCGACTTCCAAACATATAGAGCAAGTACTTATCGTTTTCTTTTTTTTTTGGAAATCAGAGTTTAATCCGGTTAATGAATAGCCAACTAAGATGTGCATATATTATTCGTGTAAATTTTAAAAAATTAACCTACTCTTCCGAGCTCAACTTCAATTATTATCATATCAATATATTTTAACATATTTAACCTGCACTGTTTTACAGGTTACTAATCCTAGTACTTATGGTGTAAACCCTTTAAATTTTTATTTATAGAATAAATCAAAGTGCACAAACATTTATTCTTAAGGCTGTTATTTAAGAATTAGTCAATACTTATTTTGTCCTAAAATTTTAATCTAAAAATCTTAGTGGGCGTTTGGAGATAAGAATTATAAAATTCCGAAAAAAGTGTATTTTTTTTTCCACGAAAAAATGGTATTTGAAAATTAGAGTTGTGTTTGGACATGAATATAATTTTGGGTTGTTTTTGAATTTTCGTGAGTAATCTGAGTGAAAAATTTTGAAAAATAGATTTTTGAAGTTTTTCAAATTTTCGAAAAATTACAAAATTTATGTTCAAGAGAATATTAAAAATTTTATGACCAAACATTGATTTCGAAAAAAAGTAAAAAACATTTTATGACCAAACAGGCTCTTAATTTTAGAATAATTCATGATATTTGTATGACGAAAAATTAAACTGAAAAATTTATATTTAAAATGCACTAGCTAATTCCTAAATAACAGTGTTTTAGGGTGACTGCATGATATCATTTTTACAATTTCACATCAATAGATCTCTAGTCAATCAGTTTATCTTAAACCTCATTTTTCATTCTTTCTGACGTAAGCCTTCATTATAGAGTGAGATTAGACACATCATAGAATGTAATTTTTTTTAATAGGAACCGAAAAGTGACATATACAGTACAAATCTGAATTAGTGGTCCGCTGTATAAACCTTGACAGTATATGATTATTTAATATAAAGGTGAAAAATAAAAAATACCTAAGCACAATTTAGTGATAATAAAGATGGAAGATATAACTAAAGGTATCAAAATGGGCTAACTCCCTTCAGCTAACTCAGCTCAGCCCAGCCCTGATATCACGGGCCATGGAATTTGATAGGCTAGGATGGACCAGCCCCATCTTTGAAAGAGCCTTTAAATAGCCGGTCCATTACCGCCGTAAGTGGGTCGTGGACTAGGATGTGCTAACCCTTCATGTTTTTCGATGGAGAAAATGATATCAGGTGATAACACATGAGAGGAATTGACATTTTTTAAGCCTTATATTAAGTTTGGCAAAGACAGCCCCAAATAATTGGTATTATATAATCAAATCCTACAAATCTATTTTCTTATTTATTCTCCCTCACCATTTGCTGCCCCTCCCTCTTATTCGCTCTCCCCCTTCCCTTCTTCTTCGTTGCTCCCCTACCCCCTTGTTCGCTGCTTGCCCCCACCTCCCACCCTCACCCATTTGTCCTGATGAGTTTGATCGAAGCACGAAAGCATGGTATAGTCACTGAAAGGCGAGGATGTTTAAATCAAATAAAATCTGGAAAAATGGAGACTCATACTAAACCAGAGTTGATGTATCATACTCATTTTGACTCATTCTACGAGGGAACTTATATGTTGGTGTTGGTAAAATCAAACATGAAAGAAGAGTCTACGAGCAATCATCAATTCTCTACGTGATAATAGCTGGCAACTCCTAGAAATCAGTGTTGATAAAAATATTATACCAAATCTTGGTGAGAGTGTAACTCTTATATTTATGTATATTCATATAATTATTCATAATAAATTATGTGTTATACACTGAGATATACAAGAAAGAAAAATAAATTTTAGTTATACATTTTAATATACACAAAGAAGGAAAATAAAGTTGTGATATACAATTTGGTATATGTATATGGTCGAAATCGGGCTCGACTATTGCATAACAGATCGGACTCAGAACGCAGACAGTTTGAAGATCGACCCCGAGTTTCATCGAACCAGAACACGAGGTCAGAATGTCCGTCCTCAAGAATATTGAGTCTGTGATCTCGGAATCGACCCTGACCCCGAATAAGTTCGAGGAAACATTGTCGGTATAAAATAACAGAAGATCGAAATAACGGAAGGCTGAAATATCCATAGCCAATCGGATATTTCGGCGGGAATCTCGGCACGTGTCAGTAAAGAACCGAAAAATAAGCAAAACCAGAAGATTTTTACCTTTTATAGAATTGTATCTAAAGTAGGACTCTCCTACTATATAAAGGGGAGTCCGATTACTTATAAAGGACATTGTAACACGCATCCCAAAGCAATATATTACTATACTCTTCAAGTTCTTGTTATTATCTTGTTGTTCTATTATCAATAAAAGCATTTTTGGGCTCGAGGGTGGCTAACCTTCAAAGACTAAGACTATTCAACTTAAGCGGTTTGCATTCACTTTTCCATTACTTATTTTAATTACAATCTGATTTGTCGTTTAGTATCAAATTAAAATCACGTATCCTTAAAACCACTTATAAATTCAATTGTTATCCAATTTTGAGGGTAAACAGTTTGGTGCTCACCGTGGGGATAAGAATAATAGTGGTTATTTGATATAAATCTTCATAACACATACTACTTTACACTTTCTCTTTGAAGTGTCTTTGATTCCAGGGTAAAAGACAAAAATGTCAAACTCTCAATCAGCATCCCTACATGTTGACAACGAGTCTGGTCATCAAGGTGAAAATAACAACATAGTGCCCGGTAACGAGGTACCGCCTGCTGATCCCATTAGAATTTTGATCGTAGATCCGATTGACACTAATTCACATGTGGCTGTCGATGCAAACTTGCCTACCGACCCCGAAAATAACATCTATGGTGGAGACCTATCGGCAACTCGAAACACACAAAATATTAAAGAAGACGGGATCAGTCTACTATTGATCTTCGAAATGCTGTAGGCTCAAGAGGCGGCGATAACTCAGTTACAGAACGAAAGTCGTGCACCGAGAAGGGTTGAGCCCGATTCTCCCCGGGAAGTCACCTGCGGGGATGAACTAGTCATAGGAAGGTCAAATGAACATGAATCAGGGGCTAACCCCGAGATCATAAAGATGCTCGAGGAGCTGGCAAAACAGATAGAATCAGGTGAGAAGAAAATCGAAGCAAATGACAAAAAGGTGGAAACCTACAATTCTAGGAGCACCTCCAATATTAAAAGGCCTGGATTCCAAGAAGTTTGTGCAACAACCGTTTCCTCTGAGCGCGGCTCCGAAGCCAATCCCCAAGAAATTCTGTATGCCCGAAATATCTAAGTACAACGGAACGCCCGACCCAAATGAGCATGTCACCTCTTATACATGTGCCATCAAAGGGATCGACTTGGGGGACGATGAGATCGAGTTTGTTCTGCTGAAAATATTTGGAGAGACCTTGTCAATAGGAGCTATGATATGGTATCACAACTTACCTCCTAATTCTATTGACTCGTTTGCTATGCTTGCAGATTCTTTTGTGACAGAACACGCTGGTTCCATCAAGGTCGAGACTAGGAAATCGGACCTTTTCACAGTAAACAAAAGGATAACGAGATGCTCATAGAGTCCGTATTCCGTTTTCAAATGGAACGAATGGATCCTCCACCGGTCGCTGATGATTGGGTTGTTCAGGCTTTCACTCAGGGACTCAATATTCGAAGCTCGGTGGCTTCACAGCAGCTGAAGCAGAACCTGATAGAATACCCAGCCGTTACCTGGGCCGACGTGCATAACCGGTATCAATCAAAAATCAAAATCGACGATGATCAACTCGGAGTCCCTTCGGGGTATGTTTATCCTGTCAGAACCCTCGGCAGACTCAAGAGAGACATTAATCATGAACCGAGACCAAACAGGGATCGGTATCAGCCATATAATGGAGATCGGAGAAGCAATGGGTCCGGGTGGAACTCCATGAGAAACGAATGGGGAAATGATCGAGGTCAGAGCAACCGGGGACTCATGACCAAAAATAGTTTCGACAAGTCCATCGGGCCTAGAGAAGCGCCGAGGCTATTGGAGTACAACTTTAATATCGATGTTGCCGCCATTGTATCAGCTATCGGGCACATCAAAGATACCAAATGGACCCGATCTTTACAATCTGATCCAGCCCAAAGGGATCCTAACCAGATGTGCAAATATCATGGCACTCATGGTCACATAATGGAAAATTGTCGACAACTGGGAGAAGAGGTAGCCTGACTATTTAAAAATGGGCATCTTCGAGAACTCTTGAGCGATCGAGCCAAGAATCATCGGTGGGGTCGATATCCCACAGGGGGCAATGATGAAACGCACAAAGTATCCATTACTAGGGAAAAACAAACTCGAGACTACATACCGGAAGGAACTTTATCTTTCAACGATGAGAACGCGGAAGGGATTGTACAACCTCACAATGATGCACTGGTAATATCTGTGCTCGTAAATAAAATTTGAGTAAAATATGTGTTAATTGATCCAGGTAGCTCGACCGACATCATTCGATCAAGGGTCGTGGAGCAGCTCGGTCTACAAGACCAAATCGTACCTGCAGTATGAATTCTAAACGGATTCAATATGGTATGTGAAACCACTAAGGGCGAGATAACGTTACCAGTAAACACCACCGGGACCATCCAAGAATTCTTTTTATGTGATCGAAGGAGACATGAGGAACAATGCTTTATTCGGGAGGCCATGGATCCACAACATGAGGGCGGTGCCCTAGACACTGCACCAGGCACTGAAATTCCCAACACCTAGCGGAGTCAAAATAGTCTACGGTGAAAAACCAGCCGCCAAGGTAATGTTCGCAGTCGAGGAAGTGATACCGGCATCTACAACATCGAAGGATCCGAACCATATGGTCAATAACGGGGCCAAATAGCAATCACTGATACCATCCTTGGCAGATTCGGATAGACAAAGGGAAGGTGATGATGCTGATTACGGGGTTCCCAGATCTTTTATAGCCTCCGATGATTCCGATGCCACTAAATCGACGGTCGAGGAGCTGGAACAAGTCGTATTGAGAGAACGCTTGCCTGGGCAAAAGGTAAAAGACTCATTCTATTTCTTATAACTAACGAATATTGTTTCGCTTGGTCCCACTTTGACATGACAGGGATCCCGTCGGAGATAACCACTCACAAGCTAAGCCTGGACCCAAAGTTCCACCTGGTCAAATAGAGAAGGAGACCCTAGTCCGAGATCAAGAATGCTTTCATCAAGGATGAGGTATATATACACTTCTTAAAATAGGGTCCATTCGGGAGGTTAAATATCCGAATTGGTTGGCAAACGTAATGGTAGTCCCTAAAAAAGGGAATAAACTAAGAATGTGTGTAGATTACAAAAATTGAATAAGGCGTGCCCGAAAGACTCATTTCCTTTGACCAACATCGATCGTATGATACGATTCCACGACCGGCCACGAGATCCTCAGTTTTCTCGACGCCTATTCCGGGTACAACCAAATACAGATGGACCCAGGTGATTGGGAAAAAACCTCCTTCACCACTAAATACGACATATACTGTTATAACGTGATATTGTTCGGTTTAAAGAACACCGGTGCCACTTACCAAAGCCTAGTAAGTAGGATGTTTGAGGAACAAATAGGAAAATCAATGGAGGTTTACATTGACGACATGTTGGTTAAGTCCCTGCGAGTAGAGGACCATTTAAAACATTTGCAGGAAACCTTCAGCATATTGAAGAAATACAATATGAAGCTGAGCCCGGAGAAATGCGCGTTTGGAGTTGGATCAGGTAAATTCCTCGGGTTCATAGTAGCCAACCAAGGGATCGAGGTCAACCCAGAAAAAATCAAAGCCATTAAAGACATTACGGTTGTGGACAACGTGAAGGCCGTGCAAAGGTTAACCGGGTGCATAGTCATCCTGGGGTGATTCATTTCGAGGTCGTCCGACAAGAATCATCGATTCTTCGCACTATTGAAGAAGAAGAATAACTTCTCATGGACCCCGGAATGCCAATGAGCTTTGGAGGAACTCAAACGGTACTTATCGAGCCCGCCACTGCTTCACACACCGAAGGCGGACGAACAACTGTACTTGTACTTGGCGGTTTCGTAGATAGCGGTAAGTGGAGTCCTAGTCCGGGAAGAGCAGGGTACGCAATTTCTAATTTACTATGTTAGCAGGCCCCTAGGTGAGGCCGAAACTAGGAACCCTCACCTAGAAAAAATGGCGCTCGCTTTGCTAATCGCCTCTAGGAAGCTAAAATCATACTTTCAGTGTCACCCCATATGTGTCATAACTACTTACCCATTAAGAAATGTTATGAATAATCTCGAGCTCTTGGGTCGGTTGGCCAAGTGGGCCATGGAAATAAGCGGGTACGATATTGAGTACCGACCCCGAACCGCCATTAAGTCTCAATTTTTGGCAGACTTTGTGGCCAACTTTATGCCAGCCCTAATACCCGAGGTTGAAAGAGAGTTATTAATTAACTCGGGGACTTCCTTGGGAATCTGGACCCTCTTTACAGATGGCGCCTCAAATGCAAAAGGGTTCGGATTTGGCATCGTATTGAAGCAACCAACATGAAATATAGTTAGACAATCTATTAAGACTGCAAAATTGACTAACAACGAGGACGAATATGAGGCTATGATTGCAGGCCTTGAACTATCCAAAAGCTTGGGAGCAGAAGTGATCGAAGCCAAGTGTGATTCCCTCGTTGTGGTAAACCAAGTTAATGGAGCATTCGAGGTTAGAGAAGAATGAGTGCAAAGATATTTAGACAAGTTGCAAGTGACATTATATCGGGTCAAAGAATGGACTTTGCAACACGTACTTCGGAATCAAAATAGTGGGGCTGATGCCCTCACTAAATTAGGGTCATCTGTCAAAGATGACGAGTTCAATTTGGGGGCAGTCGTACAGTTTATTAGATAGGTGGTGGAAGAAGGTCATGTCGAGATCAACTCGACGATCCTAACTTGGGACTGGAGGAATAAATATGTAGAATATCTTAGGACCGAAAAACTGCCTTCAGATCCAAAAGAATCGAGGGCCCTGCATACAAAGGAAATCCGATTTAGCCTGTCAGAAGACGAAGCCTTATTCAAAAGAACATTCGATGGCCCACTTGCAATATGTCTAGGGCCAGGGGATACCAAGTACATTTTGAGGGAAATACACGAAAGTACTTGTGGAAATCATTCGGGCGCCGAATGGATGGTTCTAAAAATAATCAGATCTGGTTACTACTAGATCGACATGGAAAACAATGCAAAGGATTTCATTAGAAACTGTGATGGATGACAAAGACACGCTTCGATGATCTATCAGCCCGGGGAGCTGCTGCGTTCGATCTTGTCACTATGACCGTTTATGAAGTGGGGAATCGACATTGTCGGGCCCCTTCCATGGGCACCCGGTAAGGCTCAATTCATATTTTTTATGAATGACTATTTTTCTAAATGGGTGAAACCCAGGCGCACGAGAAGATCAGGGAGAAGGAAGTCATCGATTCCATTTGGGACCACATCACATGCAGATTCAGAATGCCAGCCGAGATTGTATACGACAATGGGAAACAATTCATCGACAGAAAAGTAACCAAATTCCTTGAAGACCACAAGATCAAAAGGATCATATCAACACCTTATCACCCTAGTGGGAATGGAAAAGCTGAATCTACTAACAAAACCATACTCCAAAACCTTAAAAAGAAGTTAAACGACGCCAAAGGAAAATGGAAGAAAATACTACCCGAAGTCCTATGGGCATACCATACGACCTCGAAGTCCAGTACCGGGGCCACCCCATTTTCTTTGGTTTATGGTGCCGAAACTTTGATACCGGTCGAAGTCGGAGAACCAAGTATCAGATTTCAATATGCAGCAAAGGAATAGAATGGCGACGCCATGAGTACGAGTCTGGAGCTATTAGATGAAAGACGCGAAACAGCCCTTGTCCAGTTGGCCGCCCAAAAACAACAGATCGAAAGGTATTACAATCGAAGGGCGAACCTTCGACACTTCAATACTGGGGACTTGGTTCTAAGGAAGGTCACACTAAGCACCCGGAACCCGAACAAAGGGAAATTGGGGCCGAGCTGGGAAGGACCGTACCAAATTATCGAGATCATCGGAAAGGGATCTTACAAACTCGGAACAATGAATGGTGAGCAACTGCCAAACAACTGGAATATAACTCACTTGAAGCGATATTACTCATAAGGTATGACCCCGTTCTTTCTTTTATTTATATTTTAAACTAACGCTTGCAGGTAACTAATAAGGGACAATACGAGATTTTAGGTTTGAAAGCACGCGTTGCACTCTTTTTTTCTTGAACCGGTTTTGTCCCAAATGGGTTTTCCGGCAAGGTTTTTAACGAGGCAAAAAGTAAATCGTGCTAACTTAGAATCAAAGACCGGTGACGATGATTACAACAGCATTTGAGGCCTCACTTCGATCAGGCCCGAACACTGAGGGGCATTACCCTCGGATATCGACTTTACCAAGTAAATAGACTTCGTGATTGAAGGGGCTCAATCGATAGGATTTATTGTAAGGGCCAAACGATCAAATGAACTGTGACCACATAGACTGCTCAAACCCTGGCATAAAGCATGTATACATGTATAACTATTATGCACAAGAATAAAAAGAAGTCATTTCCTTGCGCACAAACATCTTGTCCTTTAAAAGTTTTCTTGCATTTCCCAAGGAATTTCCTATATACGATCCCCTAAAGGTATCGAGACGAAGGGCCACCTTAATCCGAGTTCGAACAATCACTATCACTCGGGGACTGCCATCCAAAAACTAACTCGGACGATCCGAACTATTAGCCCTCGGGGGCTTAAGACCTATTAGGCAATGCCCGAATTTCAAAGGCCACGGCCACCCCCACTCGGGGATTGTTATATTAGGTAAGCCCGGATAACTCGGGACACTAAGCCCACTGGGCGACACCCGAACTAAAAAGGCTACGACAGTAGTAACACGTCTCGGAGACATCCGAGACCCGTAACAAAAATGAGGCCTTCAAAAAAGAATTCCATAACCGTTTCTAAAGGCTACCCTCGGCAAACTATAATATAAACTACTTTGGAAAAAAGTTTTCGGTAATATCGAATTCTTACGATGCCTTAAAACAAAATAATGTTAAAGGCAAGGTTTGTTCGAACCTTCGAACATAACCTAACTATTTCATGCTAAGGCATTTCGACCTTTGCAAATACAAATAATAAAGCAAAGGGAAAATTCAAAAGCTGTGAAAGGGAAAAAGCCTTATATATACATGTCAAAAATTCTTTTTACAAGGGCCAAATAGCCCCGATACAAACTTTTACAAAGGTTGAACGGCCTCATCAAAAAGCAGAAGACAGAAACATCTAAAAAGATCCAAAGTGGCCTAGTCTTCGTCGGGGGCCGCATCATCACCTTCGGGGTCTCTGCCGCCCTCGGACTCACCCGAATCTTCAGACTCCTCGGAATCTTCCTCCTCGGGATAGGCCAGATTCCTAGTCGCGGCTTCGAGCACCTTGGCATCCTTGATCTCAGCCGATAAATCAAACCCCCGAGTGTGAACTTCCTCGAGGGCCTCTCTTCGGGATTGCCACTTCATATGCTTGACCATATTTTTTTTCAAGGTCCTGAGCCGCTTCGGCAACGACCTTATGCTGGGCCACCCTTTCATCAGCTTCGGCTTTGACCACGATGACCTCTGACTTGGCCACCTCAAGCTCCTTGGCCATATTTCCTTGATCGGAGACAACCGAACTCAGATGAGACTGGAGCCCCTCGACCTTTTTGGCCTTCACCAAGGCCTTTTCTTTTGCAGCCCGAAGCTGAACCTCAGCCAAAGTCAATTGTACCCGGAAAGTCTCCTTTTCCGAGGTCAAGTGATCCATGTTTCTTTTCCATTCTTCGGCCTCGGCCTTTACCGTATCCACCTCTGCCTGGAGCTGCTCGATCTGATCAAGTTTCTTTTGAACCTGCGGGTTCGGACCATTAGCCACCGTATCTGACTCATCATCACTAACTTCAAATACTCTTCTTACCTGCTCGACCAGGTCGGCATGCTCTTTTCGGACTGCGTCTAGATCAGTCTGGAGTTTCTCACTAAGAAGTTTGTAAGCATCCCTCTTCTTAGTGAGCCCTCGAGTATCGGCCTCTTGTTGGTTTAACTCCTTCCGATATCGGAGAAAAGTCTCGTGATGAAGCACCGAGGCCTGCAACCACAATGAAAAGAGTTACGATTGTTTTTAACTTAATTTAAGTGCAAAATAAAGGTCAACAAAGTCATTCAAAGTTACCCGATTTAACGTCTGTTGTACTTCGTTGAACTGGCAGGGCGCTTGCACCTCGTCCATCTTAGTTTGATCTTCTTTAGTCACCAGGCACCGAATATAACTAGCAACCCCACGGGGGCAGAGAGAACCCCGGGAATCCTCCGGAATAGACATAATAATTGACCGCTTCCGGTCAGGATCTACACTCGGAGTTGGGAACCGGTTTACTAATTTTGGACTTGAAGAAGGCACGCTGGCTCAAAAGACGGTCTCTTCTTTGTTACTGGTAAGTCACCCAATCCGGTGACATCCTCCGAGGCGGTAGAGTCTAAACCATCAAAGAAGTTGTTAAAAGAGTCTGCCACCTCTTGGGGCCCCTCATTTGGGCGTCCTTTCAGCATCTGGGCCTCGTTGATCATGGAGTCAGTAAATGAAGGCGACTCAGAGAGATCTATCACCCCAAGTGCATCCTACGGGAAGTTATCCTCTGCCTGAGAAGTACCGACCGTGGTCTCTTTGTCGACCTCCCCAGTTCGGGGCAAAACAGCCTCGCCCCTTTCTGGTTCGGAGGCCTCGGCCACTGCCTCTTCATCAACCACCCTAGTTTAAGGCAGTTCGGTATCGCTTTGCACGCGGGCCACTAGTTCGAAAGCTTCTTCTTCTTCGGACTCGTCCCTCAACCGATTGAGTGAGTCTGATGGGATCTCTCGGGCGCTGGTGCTTTCCTTGGATTTGTGCACTAGCTTCTTTTTCGGTTTTTTCTTCTCTGAGTTTGGAGACCTCGGAGCCCTTTTTCTCTTTTTTTCTTCACCCTGTCTCAAAGCAGGGAACTCGGAGGTGCAATCTTTTCCACCATATGAAGGCCTCATTGTAACATCCTAAGGAAGACCTGCAAAGGAAAGGAAAATGCGTAAAGGCTTAACAACACAGAGGAAACCTAAGTGTTGTCCATACGAGAAGGGAATCTCACCGTGAGAACGAGCCTCCCACCGGCCCTTCGATAGTTTGCGCCATATGCGCTCGAAATATGATTTTTGCGACACTATGCCCTCAACCCACTCCTTGAGTCGAGAAACTGCATCCGGTATCTGAGCAATAACTGCACCACCACAAAACATCGATCAGAAGGGAGGAAAAGGAAAAGCGATAAACAAAATCTTGAATGCAAAGTTATACTTATGTGTCATGTTCCATTTCTCAGGAAATAACACATACTCGACCGGGATTAAATTCGAGGTCTTCACTCGGACGAATCGGCCTAACCAGCCTCGGTCCCAATCCTCGTCGATGCTCGAGAATGGGGCCTTACTAGCCCGACGGGAAAGTTTGATTAATCCCTCTCAATTTTTCTTATGAAGAAGCGGAGGAGAATTACTATCCTCCAGAAAGAAGGATGAATTTGACCGAGGGTCACCTCGTAGCTCTTATAAAAGGCCATGATGATCGGATCCAAGGGGCCCAACATGAAGGGATAAGTATAAACACTTAGAAAACCCTCAACGTGGATCGCTTCCTTGGGTGTGGGGACCTCCACATGCTTATTAACCCAGTTGCAATCCTCCTTGACCTTGGAGATGAAACTATCGGTGACCAAGCATATATATCTCAAGATCGGTTCACACTGATCCGGTACCGAGGAGGGTTTCTCGACCTTGAAATCAGCACAGGTTGGGCACCCCATAGGAATGAACATCTGCAGGGGAGGTTTCCGTGTCAGCTCCTTAGTAGCAGCAGACGAAACATTTTCTTCTACAGCCAGTCGCGAGGCAGAGGGAGTTTCTTCTTGGGGAACAAATTTTGAAATCTTCGCCATTTCTTTGATAGATGAAGGAAAGAGGAGAAGTATAAAAATTAAGTTTGATGGTTGGGAATTAAAAACAAAGCTCAAGTTTTTGTGAAAGGATTTCAGAATAGCCAGAAATGTAATACTGGGAAGTGTTGAAATTTCTAAGAAAGAGGAGTAGAGAAGATTTGGATATAAAGTTTTGAATGAAAGAAGAAGGGGGTATTTATAGTTTCCTAACGACGGTTAAAACCATAAGTGGCCGACCAGCAGCTGACGAACATTTAATGCTATTAAGACATGACTGACGAGATGTTTCGTTTATTTTGTCATTTCTGACGCGGAGTATCGAGGAGAGATATCGGAAGCTCATATCGTTTCTCGTAGTTTACTTTCGAAAAAATGAGGGGACTATCTGTATACGGTCGAAATCGGGCTCGACTATTGCATAACAGCTCAGAGCATGGACAGTTTGAAGATCGACCCTGAATCTTACCGAACCAGAACACGAGGTCAGAATGTCCGTCCTCAAGAACATTGAGCTCGTGATCCCGGAATCGACCCTGACCCCGAATAAGTTCGAGAAAACATTACCGGTATAACAGAAGATCGAAATAACGGAAGGCCGAAATATCCGTAGCCAATCGGATATTTCGGCGGGAATCTCAGCACGTGTCAGTAAAGAACCGGAAAATAAGCAAAACCAGAAGATTTTTACCTTTTATAGAATTATATCTAAAGTAGGACTCCCCTACTATATAAAATGGAGTCTGATTACTTATAAAGGACATTGTAACATGCATCCCAAAGCAGTATATTACCATGCTCTTCAAGTTCTTATTATTATCTTGTTGTTCTATTATCAATAAAAGCATTTTTGGGCTCGAGGGTGGCTAACCTTCAAAGGCTAAGACTGTTCAACTTAAGCGATTTGCATTCATTTTTTCATTACTTATTTCAATTGCAATCTGATTTGTCGTTTAGTATCAAATTAAATCACGTATCCTTAAAACCACTTATAAATCCAATTGTTATCCGATTTTGAGGGTAAACAGTATACACGTTATTGGATGTGTTATACATTATGATATACAGAAAATAAAATTATTTTTGTGTTATACACTTGGATATAGAGATCACAATAAATTATAAACAATTATATTTATATTTATATTTTAGATATACAAAAAAGGATAATAAAGTTGTGATATACATTTTCATATACACGTTATTTGATGTGTTATACACTGTGATATACAAAAAATATAATTATTTTCGTATTATACACTTGGATATAGAGATAACAATAAATTATAAATAATGACATTATAATTTTATATTTTAGATATATAAAAAAGGAAAATAGAGTTGTGATATATATTTTGGTATACACGTTATTTGATGTGTTATATACCGTGATATACAAAAAAAGATATTTTTGTGTTATACACTTGGATATAGAGAACAATAAATTATAAACTACTATATTTATAATTTTATATTTTAGATATACAAAAAATGAAAATAAACTTGTGATATATATATTTTGATATGCACAAAGAAAGAAAATAAAGTTATGATATACATTTTGATATGAACATTATTGTTGTGATAAACATTTATTGGCTAGCTGATGCCAATATCTATAACTAGGACTTTTTTCTGTCAATTATGTGGGTACATTGTCATACCATGCCAAAATCCCTACTTTTTTCTTGTAAGAATTTTTCAATTTGAATTTGATCCTAAAATTGTACAAATTTGTTAACGTTTCTAACATATGAAAATGTCTAAGTAAGTAAAAATTACAAAAGCATAAGTATTTTTATATGACAAAATATTAATATTACATAAAATTTTATGGTATTTAGGAAAGTCGATATTATTTGCAAATAGAAGGGTTTAGCTCTTAATAAAATTCAAAAAATTACCAATCAATAATCGAAATAGAAAAAAACAGCTTCACAAAAAGAAACCTTATTTAGAACCATGAACAATTGTAAATTAAAACGTGCCCACTCAATAGTCACATACATATATAATACGATTAACGAGAAAATAAACGTAAGGGTTTCCAACAAATCAACATGAACTGAATTCTTCTATTTTATTATAATAAATTTTGTTGTGTCAATAAAGTACACACTACAAAAATATAATAATCAATTCAACTAAGATATAAAGAATATTGAATTCAAGCAAATTCGTTTCAAGAAACTATATTCCAACAACTCAACTTGAAAAGACTCATTTGGTTACTTGTTATCTGTAAGTAAGAGTTGTCTGTCCTAATTTTTTTTATTTTAACCCAAAACCTCTCCTAAACCTTTCAGTTCAATATAGCCACCGGTTCACCGCCACCAACCACCAAGAATTCGTACAGCTCCTCCACCCAAATTGGCCACAATCCGTCGACGACGAACCATCTCCTCTTCAACACCATCACTGTCGAAGAAGATGATGATAACAAACGAGTCCTCTTCCAAAATCCCAGCTCCCCAAAGAAGAATGTAGATAAAGGAACATTTGGAACTGAAAACAGTTCCTGTTTTTGTTTGATTCACTCTTTCTCCTTTTTCTTTTTATTACTACTATATTTTTCATAAAATTCTCAATAGGAACACTTGGGGTTGTTTGGTTTAAAGAAAAATACATATTAATCAACCATGGTTAACCAATATAAGTGTACGCGGAAAGTCTTTTTCAGTGAAAAACTCATATGATGAAATATCATGAAATGTTCCAGTTTGATTATATGAGAGATTTCTTCTGTCTATATCTAAAGCAGGGTATTGCGTGCCATTTAGTCTAAGCTGTAATTTCTTTGTATCATATGGGAGATTTGCAAGCTGTTGTGAGGTCCTTTTAAGTTACTCCTTCCGGTTCATAATAAATGACCATTTTAATTTTGACATATCCATTAAGAAAATATGAACTCCTAGAGAAAAAAAGATATATTCACTAAATTAACGCTAATTAATGTTACCTTAACACATTAATATATGTAAATAAGGGAATAAAATTGATTTCTTCTTAATTATGTAAATAGATACTTATTTTGAACCAAAATAAAAATATAAAATGGTCATTTGTTGTAAACGAGTGGGAGTAATTAGCAAGAGTCATCTCTATGAAAACTTGCATACTACTTGCTAATTGCTACGTAGTATTTCTTTGTTCTGAAAACAGGCAAAGAATGACAACAACGGCAGCCGTCAAATCGGACATTCAAACTGAACAAGTAAATTAATTTTACAAAATATTCAAATATTGGATGTTTAATCTTTTAGAGCTCGTTCATATCAGTATCAGAATTAGAACTTAAGTCAGTCTTGTATGATTAAATTCAATAAGGTTCACAATAGTTCTTATAGTAATGCAATAATGTTAATTGCATATAATACAATACCAATGCAACAATCACTGTACGATTCTTTAACTAGCCATTATAAGGTCCAATTTTATTCACTTCCAACCCCAAAAGGTGCAGTGCGTTTGTGTTTGTGTTTTTGTATAACTTTCTTCTTCTGAAATGAGGTTCCTGTCAAAGAAACACTTCTTTAATATTCCGGTTTGAAGACGAGAATCCTCTTCCAGTAGAGAAAGAATAATGGGAAAACGAAGGAGATAGTCTTTTTATGGAAAGCTTCACGAATCCATCTTTGGTAGGTTATTTTTTCAAACAGATCCAATTATTTGTTTAGTTTCAATTTTTTTTTGCTTTATACATCTTTTGGCCTTGTTTCTCATGTCTTTTTCTCATTTGTTCAAATCTTCCGGTTACAGTCATGACAATGTCACTGCGGTAGAAGTTGGTGAATGTGAATACCTTATTTATAATATTGGATGATCCACGTCCAATCCGTACTTAATAGTGAGTGGAAACGGTCGTTGGAAGAATTTTACCCAACAAGAGTCGAGGTCGATTTCCACAAGGAGTTTAATATAGGTGTTAGGGTGTACACTTGATGAGAGAATGAAATAACTCAATTGCGCTTCCAAACAAGAGATTTTGTTTTCTACTTCTAAATTAACACTAACAATTGTAAACTAATGAGAAGAAACTAGAAAGCGAGTGATTGTTTTGTTATTTTTGTCAAATTGGTAAAAGGCCTAGGGATGTGACCTTCGCCTAGGTGTTAACATAATGAGTAAATCAAGTTAATGCTTGTTTTAGTGATCTGGGTGTATTATAACTCTCAACTCTAAATTATACACTCAATATCTCTCGGTTATGGAGTGATGTTGCCCAAATTGGCTTTTTCAAGCCCAATTGGATATCAATTCGAATAGTTGATATGAGCTCAAGTCGGGTTTTCCTTATCTCTAGTTCAGACCCTTTAATTAGGCTACTCAAATCCTTAACTAGCCAAATTTTTTGTCAGCCAAGTTTTCCTAGACTAGATCCATCTTTCTCAAGTAAGGACCAAGTCAAAAAGACATGATTCAATATTTGCAACAATTAATTCTAGGATTTAAAGTATGAACAAGACTAAATAACACACACCCAATCATAAACAAGCAATAAATTAAGCACCCATAAGGTTTACACACTAGGGTTGGGTCACAACCCTAGTAAAAGTCTAGCTACTCATATTACAATTTGAAGAAAAGAAAGAAGTAATACTAATAAAACCCATAATACAAAATCAAATTGATAAACTATGATGTTTTTATCCCTAAATGATCACAAGTTTCCTAAAATAACAAACTACAACAGCTACAGCTACTGGAACTTCAAAACTTGACCTAAAAATGTGATTCCCATTTATTTATAGTGGCCCAAAATTCGCTGGCAAAAATACCCCTTGGGAGGTTCTGCGACCGCACAATTCCATGTGCGATCTGGAATTCTACGGCCGTAGAGAGAATTCTGCGGTCCGCACTTGCTTCTGCAGTCGCATAAATACTTCTGCGGACCGCACTTCTTGTGTGAAGCGCCCCTTCTTGCCCTGTGAGTCAGAACACTCATTTTTTAGTCAGATTTCTTCATAAGAGCCCAAATTTTCAACATTCCTACAATTTAAACATTTTCATTAGTTTTGGGAACATAAATCAATACTTTCAGACTAAAACAAAAATAAAAAAGTACTAATAAGTGGTCAAATCTCACAATTATCAACTCCCCCAAACTTAAGTCTTTACTTGTCCTCAAGCAAATAGATTAGTTACCACCTCCTCAAAGTGAAAGGTCATTTCAGTGAGTCAATGGTGAGCCATTCATACTCAGTTGGGACCAACAATTACCCACACTGCTAATGCATTATCAATAAGGTGACAAGTCAAATATCCATGCACATATAGTTCTAGTGTGACATTCGAGCTTCAAGAATTGACTTCACGCATCAAAGACTCTTGTTATTTCATGTAGGTTATGGTGGACTCTAAACTCTTCCTCCTCTACCTTCCACTTGCCAAGCTCACTCATTCGAGCTTTTTTGTTCATTTAATTCTTTTTCTCCCTTTGATGCTCTTGTTTTGGATCATTACCTCTTTTTGAATCCATCAACCCTTCCACTTATTCTCTTATGTTGTATTTTCTTTTTGTTCTTTCTCTTATCTTGCCTTCTCTTTTCATAGAGATCCTTTCTTTTCTCTTTTGTGCCTTGATACCTTTTCAAATTCCTCATCTCTCCTCCAAACTTATGCTTTGAGCCACTTATTTCACAAGAGTGTTTAGAAAAGTCCGGGTGCCAAGAGAGGATCATGACAGAACGAATAAAGGCTTATAATATAGTTATCAAATGAGAAAGGCTAGAGGCTCAAAGAGGGTTGACTAGGGATAACGACATTGGTTGGCAATAAAAACTCGAATTGGCCAAAGAAAGCCTACAATTATTTCTCAAACCAAGCAAAACTTAGGATTTCGCCTTGAAACACACTCGGGGCAAGTTCTAGACCATTCGCATGGATACTTGGACTAGCAACAAATCATCTCACCCCTCACATAACTAGACCATAAAAGAGGATAGAGTCGAGCGCCTACAAAAACCACACTCAAGTTTAAAGATCACTATGGTCCAATAAACCACTCGATGATTGCCAAAGTTAACTCAAGAGTCTCAAAGTCACTAACTGGAGCTATTTGTCTTCCAAAAACCTTGTTTCTAACCATAAGCACGTAGTTAAGTGTGTTGGTACTAAATGAAGCATGAATAACTCTTTTTCGAGAATGACCTGATTAGGCCTTTTATTTATTACTACTACTATTATTATTACCTAAATAAAAAAATTGACTCATTCCCTTAAGAAGGTTGTCACACCACCCATCATTGGGACGAGTCATCCAGTTCACACAAACGCTACCTTTGAAAAAAATTATGGCGTTAAGAAAACCAAATGCTTATTATCTACGGAAACATAATAAGAAGCTAGTAACAAAACAAAAACTAAAGTGGAAAAATAAAGAAGCTAATGAACAATAACTACTAAAGATAGATAACTACAAGTAAGAAAAGAAAAAGAATCATCCAATTATTACAGTCCAAATGTATCCAAAATATGTCAATGTCAAATCAAATACCCCTCTCCCCCCCCCCCCCGAATAAAATTAAGCATTGTCCCCAGTGCTTAACAAAATAGGAGTGAAAGGAGAGAGGGTGAAGAAAACTCCCTAAGGACTCCAACAACATCATCTCCCATTGGGCCAGCCAACTGTATCTCATCATCATCAAATCTGGGCGTGGTGGGAGTGGCAAACATCGGTGCACTGCCTCAGTAGTGTTGGCAGCAAGGTTTGGCTCATCAGATTGGCTAATTGGTACAATCGGTGCAGATGGTGCAGATGGATCTAGGGCAGACTGATGCTGGTCAAGTAGAATATCAAAAGGTAGAACCCCAGCTGTTGCAAGTCTGGTCACCTCCCTCTGAAGCTTGTCCACTGATTTCTTCCTTGCCTGGGACTTCCTCATCTTCTTCACTTCCTTGCCCAACTCCTCAATAATCGACCCATGTTGTACCAGAGTGTCCATGATCATCTTCTGATTGTCCAGAATCTTCTTCAATTTCTCATTAAGATCAGAGGAGACTTGTGGTGGGCGACTGTGCTACATCAGTACTAGATAAGTCAGACAGCTTTGAAGTAGCTGTTTGCATCCAATTGTTGAGACTCACCAATGTATAGAAGACTCGCAGAGCAGATAATGCAGTTGTAGGTATACGCACTAGCCTCGGAGCTGGAGCAAGGGCTGCCCAGGGGCTGTGGTAGGAACTGAGGATGATGGCGGAGGCATAGCAGCAGCACTAGAAGAGGGATCAGCATAGGTGGATGGAAGCTCAACTGTCTCAGTAACTATCACTGTCGGCTCATCAGACTGGCCTGTGGTGGTAGAAGGCTAGGCTTTATTCTTTGGATTGGTCTTATCCATCAATGAATACTAGTCAAATGGATTCTTCGGCTTCACCTTAGTGTCATATGGCCTCGGCTCTACCTTTACATCAGTGAGGTACTCTGTGATAGTGTTTTGATAAGGGTAGTCTGAGCTAGCCTACTTTGCGATCAATGAAATATTGGCCGACATCACGGCACCCACATTAATTGGGCACCGACCATGATGGAACAACCCGAGAAGTAGGTAGATGAGTCTTATTCTGGCATAGATCTAGTCTGCTACAAACAAAGGCCTGTCACCCCTTCGCTTCGAAACTCAATGTGTTCCGATGAATAACTGATAAGTGGGGATTTTGACTGCTTATTAATGCCTTTTGACTTTTGTTTTAGTCTAAAAGCATTGAATTATACTCCCGAAACTAATGAAATTGTACAAAATTGTAGGAATGCTAGAAGTTGGGCTCCCGAGATAAAATCCGACTCAAAGAAGAGTAATCCAAACACAAGGCAACAAAGGGCACAGAGGCACAACCGAAGAAATTATGGACCGCAAAAGTCCACCTGTGGCCGCAAACAAAGAAGGAAAATTCAGCAAACATCTGTGAAAATTGCGGTTCGCACATGAATTGTGCAGCCGCAAAGATGGGCTAAAGGTCAAGATCAGAGAGATTGCAAAAATATCAAGTCCAGAGCTTCAAAGAATTACGGAACGCACAAGATTTGTGCGGCCGCAGAAAATTATCTTACGGCCGCAATCTTATTATTGCGGACCGTAGAAATGTTGCCTCGCGGCCGCAATTCAGAATTGTATGGCCGCAAAATCCCAGCTCCTTCCAGATGAAGTAGTCTGCAGACTTCACATGGAATTGTGCGGCCGTAGAACCTCTCGAGGGTCATTTTTGTCCAAGATTTTCAGACTTGTATAAATAGAAGAGTTTCACAAAATTATGTCAAGTTTTGACATAAGTAATTACTGTAGCCGTTATTCTTTGCCACTTTTGGAAGTTTACTTTAATTTGGTGTATTTTACAATAGATTTTATCATTTTTAGCTTACATTATGAGTTTAATTAGTCCTTCTTCTTCATTTTCTTCAAACCCAAGTATGAGTAGTTAGATTTTTACTAGGTTTGTGACTCAATCCTAGTGTGTTAATCTTATTGGTAATTAAATTAGTGCTTGTTTATGATTGAGTGTTTATTATTTGGCCTAGTTCATGCTTTTATTTGAGGAATTAATGGTTGCAAACATTAGTTCAAGCCTATTTGACTTAGTATTTTCTTGAGAAAGAGAGACCTAGTCTAGGATAACTTGGCTAACAAGGAATTGGGTCAATTGAGAGATTAATTCTCCCAATTAAAAGGTTCAACCTAGAGATAGTAATAACCTGACTTGAGCTTTTATCAACTATTTTGTGTGATACCCATTTGGTTTTAAGAAAACCAAATTTGGCAAAATCACTCTCTGACCGAGATATATTGAGTGGGTAATTTAGAGTTGATAGCAATAATACACCCAGTCAACAGAACAAGCATTAAAGTCTTTATCACATTAGGCAAACACCAAAGCAATGGTCACAATCCTAGGCTTTTTATCAATTTGAAAAACTTCAAAAATAATTATCCCAATCTTCTTTCTATATTCTGCAATCTTTAGTGTGAAATTAGAAATAAAAAACAAACCTTTTTGTGGAAGTGCAAATCAAGATAATTCAATCACGCGTATTAAAATATATACCCCTAACTCCCATCTTAGCTCTCTGTGGATTCGACCCCAACTCTTAGTTGGGTTACTATAATTGCAAATGACCATTTCATAACTTTTTAGGGGTGTGTATTTGGACGCGATCAATTTTTGGCGTCGTTACCGGAGAGTTAAAAAATGGTGTTAGCTATTTATTTGGGTGTGTTTTTTGGAGTATATTCTTTTCCTTCTGTGTTACTAACTTGTTTGAGAAATCGTAGGTACAACCGCGTCAAACAATGAGCTCCAAAATATTACTTTGGGGGATGTGGACATTGAGGATGACCAAGTAGATGAGGTTCATCTTGAACCTCAAGCCAACAGAAAGGGCCGAGTGCCTCATGATAATGTGCCCCCCACCCCCCACCACGAGCGGCTCCACATCGGGTGTTACCCATTGAAGGATATGCAAGTGCAATAGTCCCTCCCCGTATTCGAACGAAAAACTTTCAAATCACCAATATGATGCTTATTTTGCTAGAGCAACGAGGTTTCTTTACCGGTGCTCCAAGTCAAAATGCATAAAACATTTGAAGGGGTTTGTGGACACTTGTTGGGGGAGAAAGCAAACAAATGTCTGCGAGGATGCATTGAGGCTAAGGATTTTTCCCTTCTTTCTATGGGGAAAAGCTTTAGATTGGTTGGAACGTTTGCCGAACCATTCCATTCACACTTGGGATGAGTTGGCGGAAAGGTTTATTTCTAAGTTCTTCTCTCCGAGGCATATGGCTACACTTCGGGATGAGATTCTAGCATTCAAGCAAGAGCCCAATGAACCACTACACGAGATATGGGAACGGTATAGAACAATGGTCAAGGAATGTCCCAACAACGATATGACGGAAAACATGATTTAACAAATCTTCTATCGTGGGATTAACACGACCAACCAATGTGTGGCAAATCAACTTGACGGTGGAAATTTTATGACTATACCTTATGCGGAGGCGTGTGAAATTTTAGATGAAATGGCGGAAACATCATCGACGTGGCAATCCCGGGCTAATGTTCTACAAGGTGATCCCAACGTGATCCACCTTCATAAAGAGTTACATGACCATGGTCAAGCCATAGCTGAATTGACTACCACCATGAATCAACTAGCAAAGGCTCAACTTAAACAAGTGTAAAATCCTAAGCAAGTTAATGCCATGGAGGGAGTGAACATGATGGTGAACAAAAGGAGAACCAAAGGTCCACAAGTGCAATATTGAGTGGATAATTTTGTGCAAGAGGATAGTGATTTTGATCAAGATGATTCTTACAATGACCAAGATGAGGAGGTGCAATATGTGAACAACTTTCAAGGACAAGGAAACAA
Source organism: Nicotiana tomentosiformis (assembly GCF_000390325.3). Taxonomy (NCBI): domain Eukaryota; kingdom Viridiplantae; phylum Streptophyta; class Magnoliopsida; order Solanales; family Solanaceae; genus Nicotiana; species Nicotiana tomentosiformis. Next base: position 106,161,123 of record NC_090816.1, on the reverse strand, counting down.
CTTTCAAAGCCCAAGCCAACAACAACGCCGACCTTAAAACAATCAAGGCAATTGGAGTTCTCAAAACCAAGGAAATTGAAATGGTGGAAATAATCAAGAAAATTGGAATAGTGGCAATAATCAAGGGAATTGGAATAACAATAATAATAAAGGAAATTGGGGAGGTTACAATCGAGGCGGATGGAACAATAATCAAGGCAATCGGGGGTCGGGCTTTCAAAGGCCCTCGATGTATCAACAATCGATCAACCCGCCTCCCTATCCTTCCCATGGTCCTAGTTCTTCAACCAATGAGATGGGGCGTATTAAGAACATGTTTAAGCAAATGATGGAAAAGAATACCGATTCGGATTCCTAACTTGCCTCACACAACACATCGATCCGCAACTTAGAAATGCAAATGGGGCAAATCTCTCAAGCTCTCAATTCTCGTCTTAAGGGGCACTACCAAGTGACACGGTGGTAAACCCCAAAGGGTGGAAACAACACGGGGCATACCATGCCTGTTACTACAAGAAGTGAAAGAGGTGGGAATGCACCCACCTCAAGTCAAAGGCAACTTGTGGATGATGAGAAAGTGGTACAATAAGAAGAGGTCCCGAACAATGTGGTGCAAACAAATGATGAAGTTCGGATTGATATTGATGATAGTGTGAAAGATACTCAAGAGGAGGTGAACCCGTCTAGGGATCACGTTATTGACATACCGAAACCGGTAGTGCAAAAGGCTAAGGCACCATTGCCTAAGCTCAACCTCTATATCCTCAAAGACTTGCCAAACAAAATGGCGAGAATCAATTATAAAAGTTCATCCAAATGATGAAGAGTCTCTCAATCAATGTGCCATTAGTTGAAGCTTTGGAACAAATGCCCGGTTATGCAAAGTTTATGAAGGATCTTATGACAAAGAAGCGGTCAATAAATTTTGAAGCTATCAAAGTCACTCATCAAGTGAGTGCAATTGTGCATTCAATGAATCTTAAGTTGGAAGATCTCGGTGCTTTCACAATTCCTTGTACAATTGGGAGTGCCGAGTTTGCTAAAGCTCTTTGTGATCTTGGGGCAAGCATCAATTTGATGCCATATTCAGTTTTCAAGACTTTGGGAGTTGGGCAACCAAGACCCACCTCTATGAGATTGCAAATGGCCGATCATACCATGAAGAGACCTTTGGAAGTGATTGAAGATGTCTTGGTTCATGTTGATAAATTCATTATTCCGGTGGATTTGGTCATTCTAGACTGTGAAGTTGATTATGAGGTGCCGATTATTCTTGAAAACCTTTCCTTGCTACGAGGAAGGCTCTTTGTGATGTGGAAGCCAGAGAACTCACTTTCCGGGTGGGTGATGAAAAAGTGGTATTGCATGTGTGCAAGTCTATGTGGCAACCAAATAGCAACGAGGTATGTTCTTTTGAGAACTTGGTGACCGATGTTATTGTTGATGATACAAGTGCCATAATCAATGTTGGTTATATATTGGAGGCCGTCTTGTTCAATTTTGATGATGACGAGATGGACGGCTTCATGGAATGTGTGAACTCTTTGCAAGGAATGGGGTCGTACAATTATGCACCCCGAAAACGATCCTTGGATCTTGAAAATAGGAAAACTCCTCCTACAAAGCCTTCCATTGAAGAGCCTCCTACCTTGGAGCTAAAGCCATTGCCTTCACATCTTCGGTATGAATTTCTTGGCCCTTGTTCTACTTTACCGGTTATTCTTTCCTCTTGTTTGACTAACGTGCAGGTAGATTCTACATTGGCGGTGCTACATAAGATGAAGAAGGATATTGGGTGGACATGGGCGGATATTCGGGGAATAAGCCCCGCATTTTGCATACATAAGATCAACTTGAAGGAAGATGCCAAACCATCTATTGAACATCAAAGGAGACTAAATGAGGCTATGCAAGAAGTTGTCAAAAAGAAAAATATCAAGTGGTTGGATACCGAGGTTGTCTTCCCCATTTTTGATAGTTCATGGACTTCTTCAGTTCAATGTATCCCAAATAAGGGGGGATGAAGGTGGTCACCAATGAAAAGAATGAGTTGATTCCTACAAGAATGGTGACCGGTTAGAGAGTGTGTATGGATTATCGCAAGCTCAACAAAGTCACAAGGAAGGATCATTTTCCACTTCCCTTCCTAGACCAAATGCTTGATAGGTTGGCCAGCCGTGATTTCTATCACTTTCTTGATGGGTACTCGGGCTACAACCAAATCCTTATTGCTCCGGATGATCAAGATAAAACAACCTTTACATGTCCCTATGGTACTTTCGCCTTCAAGCGGATGCCATTTTGTTTGTGTAATGCACCGGCGAATTTTCAAAGGTATATGATGGCCATCTTCACGGACATGGTGGAGGACTACCTTGAAGTTTTCATGGATGACTTCTCGGTGGTTGGGTATTCCTTTTATGATTGTCTTGAAAAGTTAGATAAAGTGTTGGCAAGATGTGAAGAAACGAATTCGGTGCTCAATTGGGAGAAGTGTTATTTCATAGTCGAGAAAGGCATTGTCCTTGGCCACAAGATCTCAAAGAATGGAATTGAAGTTTACAAGGAAAATATTGAGGTGATTTCTAAACTTCCACCTCCAACTTTGGTGAAAGGTGTGCGGGGTTTTACCGGTGTTTCATCAAATATTTCTCTAAGGTGGTAAACCCGTTGTGCAAGCTTCTTGAGAAAGATGCTAAGTTTAACTTCAATGATGATTGCATGAGAGCCTTTGAATTGTTAAAGTTCAAGTTGAAAACCACTCCCATCATCACCGCTCCAAATTGTCGTGTCCCTTTTGAGCTCATGCGTGATGCTAGTGACGTAGCGGTTGGGGATGTTTTGGGGCAACGCATCAATAAGATTTTTCATCTGGTCTACTATGCTAGTAAGACCATGAATGGTGCCCAAATCAAATATACTGTTACGGAGAAAGAGCTCCTTGCCATTATGTTTGCAATTGAGAATTTCCGTCCGTACTTGATGGGTGCAAAGGTTATTGTCCATACAGATCATGCGGCACTTCGTTATCTTATGAGCAAGAAAGATTCCAAAGCTCGGTTGATGAAATGGGTGCTTTTGTTGCAAGAGTTTGATATTGACATCCAAGATAGAAAAGGGAGTGAAAATCAAGTAGGGGACCACTTGTCTCATTTGGAGGAGGAGGAGAGGCCGCATGATGGCCTTGAAATCAATGACTCCTTCCCCGATGAGCAACTCTTGGCTATTTTAATGAAGGAGGTGCCATGGTTCGCGGATCTAGCAAATTTCCTTGTCTGTGGAATCATCTCGGATGAGTTTTCTTCAAATCAAAGGAAGAAGCTCAAACGGGATTGTCAAGATTATTATTGGGATGAACCGTACCTTTTCTGGATTTGCACGGATGGGGTGATTAGAAGATGTGTACCAGAAGAAGAACAAGGTGAAATTCTTGGGGCTTGTCATTCTTTGCCATATGGTGGTCACCATAGTGGAGAAAGAACGGCGAACAAAGTGCTAAGTTGCGGTTTTTATTGGCCCACTCTTTACAAGGATACAAGTGATTTAGTGAAATGATGCGATAAATTTCAAAGGGACGGTGGAATCTCAAAGAAAAATGAAATGCCCCTCACCACCATTTTGGAGATTAATATTTTCGATTGTGGGGTATTGACTTCATGGGTCCTTTTGTGAGTTCTTGTAGAAACACCAACATCTTGGTCGCAGTTGATTATGTGTCTAAATGGGTTGAGGCCGTTGCTCTACCCAACAATGAGGCGAGAAATGTGGTGGCATTTTTGCAGAATAATATTTTCACAAGGTTTGGCACTCCGCGGTCTATCTTAAGCGATGGGGGTCGCATTTTCACAACAAGGCTTTCGACACCTTACTTAGTAAGTATGGTGTTACTCATAAAGTCACAACTCCTTATCATCCATAAGCTAGCGGTCAAGTGGAAGTCTCCAACCGAGAGATAAAGAGTATTTTGTCCAAAATAATGAATGCTAACCAAACGGATTGGTCTAAGAAGCTTGATGATGCATTATAGGCCTAACGGGTGGCTTACAAAACACCTATCGGAATGTCTCCATACCGGTTGGTGTTCGAAAAAGCTTGTCATCTTCTGGCGTAACTTGAGCACAAAGCCATGTGGGCTCTAAAGAAGTTGAATCTTGATTGGAATATAGCCGCTAACTTGAGGGTTGCACATTTGAATGAACTGGATGAGTTCCGGTATCATGCTTATGCAAGTTCGTCCTTGTATAAAGAAAAGATGAAATACCTTCATGACAAGTACATTTGGAACAAATAGTTCAAGGAGGGCGATCTCGTATAGTTGTTCAACTAGAGGTTGAGAATGTTTTCCGGAAAGCTAAAGTCTAAATGGACTGGTCCTTTTGAAATTGCGGGTGTGACACCTTTTGGTGCATTGGACTTGAAAAACAAAAACAATGAGGTATTCCGAGTCAATGGTCACCGAGTGAAGCACTATTTAAGAAATGTTGGAGATGGCCATGTCGTGGCAGTGATTCATTTCAACTGATGGTATCCTGTGTCATGCCGCGACATTAAATCAGGCGCTTCTTGGGAGGCAACCCATGTTTCTTTTTCATTTCTTTGTTTCTTTTGTAGTTAGATGTTATTTTTGTGCTAACTTGATTTGAAGTATGCTACAAGGATGAGTGTGTTTTATAGGAATTGTGGACAGAAATCTGGTCAAGTATTGAAAGAATTGCGGACCGTAGTTGTATTGTGCGGACCGCACAATTATGGTTGGTGCAGCAAAAGGTGCTCTGCGGCCGCACAATTAACTTGCGGACCGCACAGATGGAAGGTGAAGAATGAAAGCTTTCTAAAGTTGGCCTGTCAGAAAAATGGTCGATCTGTGGCCGCAACACAAAATCTACGGTCCGCAACAAGAATCTGCGGCCGCACACAAAAATCTGCGGACCGTAGACAGAATGATGTTTCAGCTTACCACGTAACAGAGTGCGATCCGCATTTTAAATTCTGCGGCTGCACTCACTCTTCTTTACCTTAGAGACTCGATACATATAAATAGAGGGCTAGGGTTACTGTTACCCTTTTCCCTCTCTGAGCAAATACACAGCACTAAAATTGAAATTTGGTGACTCATCTGCACACAAGCTTAGCATAACTCATCCCTTACACTCATTCATATCTGGTATGGTTCAATTCCTTGTTAGAATTTTACATTTTTTTTGTTTAAATTGTAGCTTTTTAAGTATTTTTAGGCCATCTGTCATAGGAATCAATTGTACAACCATGTGTGGGTAAATATGTTGTGGGTTATCTAATACATGCTCTATGGGTAATGGGTCAATAGACTTTCATGCTTGTACGTTATTACCATGTCAAAATATGTTCAAAGAATTACAAGCCCTAGATAAAAGTACTGACCGTTCGTAATTGTTTGAAATCTGCGGCTACACAAGAAATTGTGCAGTACGCAGAAGTTGAGTCTAGGGTAACTCTAGGAATGAATGGGTCTGCGACCGCAAGGAAAATTTTTTGGACCGCAGAATTTCCATTGCGGCCCCAAGACAAAATATGCGGTCCACAGAAAACATATTGCGGCATCACATCAGTCAATTCTCTGTCATCAGAGAGTTGGCATATTTGTGATTTATGAGTTGCGGCCGCAATGAAAAATGTGCGGACCGCACTTCACAATCTGCGCCCGCAAGAGAAAATTATGCGGTCCGCAAGGCCCATTCTATGGCTGCAATGAAAAATATGCGGACCGTAGATCCCCATCGTGCAAGGATGTTCCAAGTGTGTTCCTCACTGTGTCTTATGGTGTGTCCTTACATTCATTGTATTCCTAAACTTGAATTGCAACTAATATTCACCTTTGCTTGGTACAGAAAATGGTTCGATCTAGAGGCAGAGGTGACGCTTCAAAAAGAAGGGGTGACCCTTCTTGGGGACGAAGGAAGAGACCCTTACCTTCTGCCCAACAACATGAAATCAAAAAGAAAATAGCAGCCGGGAGAGGGAGAGGTGCGGACCTTTTCGAGACGAATTCTTATTCCTCATCAAGGGATGTATCAGAGGGCAACTCATCCTCTGTTCAGGAACAATCGGTAGTACAGTCTAGGCCGTCAGGGAGGTTTCAACTGAGGGACGAGCCGTCATCATCACACAGCACTTCCGAGGGTTCAGAAAGTGCTAGTCAGACTTCTGAGCCTTCCACTACACTTGTCCCTGAGGCACCAGAGACATCAGTTCAGGACATCCCCGATGATGGCATAGGGGGAGATGCTACAGTTGCCAACCTTGAAAAGTCGAAGAAGAAAGAGGTATGGGAGGACCGGTTTGTTAGCTTGGCCGCCTTCTCCAACTTTCGTGAATGGTGGCCAGTGAGGTCGCTCACTCTGGAGCGACAGTTTCAGTTAAAAGATCTGGAGAGGTATAACCCTGCAATATTGAGATAGTTTAGAGAACGCAATGGGTGGATGTGGTTTACCCAGAGCGTGGTGGATGATAAAGAGTACCTTGTCCGGGAATTCTATGCCAATGTGACGCTTATTAAGAAAGGGACAAAGGTGACGAAAGTGAGAAATTTCAAAGTGCGATTTAATCAGCACATATTGAACACATACTTGGGATTTGATGATGTCGAGCCCACAAAGTACTTAGAGAAGTGTGCACTTGGGGATGCAGCTCGTCCTTAGCTAGTAGAGATTCTAGCAGCTCCTGGGCCACCACCACCATGGATCACAGCAGGGGTTTCTATTCATAGGAACACTCTAAGCTTTGAGGCAAAAGGGTGGCAAACCTTTGTCTACAGCAAACTAGACTCATTCCAGAATGAGACCTATCTTCCGATCCCTCGGGCAGTCCTAGTTGCTTCTATCATGGCCGGGTACTCTATAAATATAGGTGTCGTGATGTCAGCCAACATCTTTGTGATCACTCGGCAAGCTGACACGTCCAACCCGTATCCCAACATGATTACAGAGTATCTCACGGATGCGAGGGTAGAGCAGAGGGACTTTGATACAAAGGTGCGGCGGAAAAAGCCTTTCACATAGTACTCACTGATGGATGCACACAACCCTAAGAGAAAGGGTCAGCCGTGTACCACCACAGGCCAGTCTGATGAGCCATCAGTGGTAGTTTTAGAGGCAGTTGATATGCCATCCACTTCGGCTGAGCCTTCATCTAGTGTCACAATTATTCCTCCACCACCATTTTCAGTTCCCACTGCAATTCCTGCCATAGGTTCCACCTCGGCTTTGAAGACGATGCCCATGCCTACTGCTCTACTTTCTGCACTGCGAGTCTCCCAGACATTGGTGAGCCTCAACAACTGGATGCAGACAGCCACCGCAAAGCTGTCTGACTTATCCAGCACTATTGCAACACATTTTTCTATTCAGGTACCTCAGGTTCCCCCGACTGTGGAAGAAACATTGAAGAAGCTCCTGGAGAACCATAACACCATCATGGCTACCTTGGTACAACATGAGCCAGTGATCTAAGAGTTGGGCAAAGAAGTCAAGAAAATGAGAAAGTCCCAGGCCAGCAAGAAATTAGTGGACAAGCTCCGGAGATAGGTTACAAAGCTTGCTGCAGCCGGAGATATCCCATTCGACAAGCTGATTGACCCACACCCTTTAGGCCCAAATCCTGCAGCACCATCGGCACCGGTAGCACCAGTTGGCCAGTCTGAGGAGCCAGACTCTGTTGTTGATACTGCCGAGGTAGTGCGTCAGATGTTCACCAACCCAGTCACTCCCATAGATGAGGATGGTGAGATCCAGTTGGAAGAGACTAAGGGTGGTGACATTGCTGGGGACACAAAGATATCCAAGGAGCCATAGGGAGTCTTCTTCACTCTTTCCCTTCCTTTACTCTTATTTGCTTAAGCATTGGGGACAATGCTTATTTTTATGGGGGGGGGGGGGGAGGGGAGTGGAGTTTATTTGATATTATTTGATGATTCTGAGACATTTGGCTTGTAATAACTTGATACTATTTTCTTCTTTTTCTCTCATTATGTATATATCTCCTCTTTCTCCCTCATTATGTATATTCGTTATGCTTTCAATAGTTTTTGCTTTGTAGCTTCTTTATGTTTGTTTTCTTATTAGTTAGTGTTTAATTTAGTAGCTTCTTTTTTATTTAGTAGCTTCTTTTTATGTTTCAGTAGATAATAAACCTTTAGTTTTCTTAATGCCACGGTTCTTTCCAAAGGTAGTTATTGTGTGAACCGAGTGACTCATCCCAACGATGGATGGCGTGACAACCTTCTTAAGGGAATGAGTCCATTTTTGGTGTTTAGGTAGTAATAGTAGTAGTAATGAATAAAAATACCTAATTAAGTCAAGCTCAAAGAGTCAAACCTACTTCATTTGGTACCAACACACTTAACTACGTGCTTATGGTTAGAAATAAGGTTTTAAAAAAGAAATAGCTCTAGTTAGTGACTTTGTGACTCTGGTGTTGACTTTAGAAACCATCGAGTGGTTTAATTGAACCATAGTGATTTTCAATCCTGAATGTGATCATTGTGGGCCCTCAACTCTACCATCTTTAACAATCCAGTTGCGTGAGAGGTGAGTTGCTTTGTTGTTAGTCCAAGTACCCGTGCGAAAGGTCTAGAACTTGTCCCGAATGTGTTTCAAGGCGAAATCCTAAGTTTTGCTTGGCTTGAGAAGTGATTATAGGCTGTCCTTGTCCCGTTTGAGTTTTCTATTGCCTACCAATGATGTCATCCCTAGTCAACCTCTTCGAGCGTTTAGCCATTCTCATTTGAAAACCATGTTACAAGCCCTTACCTATTCTATTGTGACCTTCTCTTGACACCCGAGCTTTCCTTAACACTCATGTGAAACAAATGGCTAAAAACGTAAGTTTGGGGGAGAGACAAGGAAATAAAAAAAAAGAGGTATCAAGGCACAAAAAGAGAAAAAGAAATGATGAGAAGAAAAGGCAAAGAAAAGAAAATAACAAAAAGAAAAATGCAACAAAATGAATAATTAGAAGAGTTGAAGGGATTCAAAGAAAGGCAATGATCCCAAATATAGCGAAATATGAATGTAATAATCAAGAAAGAGTGATGTTAAGTCTCTCTAGTCCCCCAAGGAAAATAAAGTGCCTCAAGGAATTGGCAAACTGTGAGCCGAGAAATGAATGATGAAGTGCTTAAGGAAGGTGTAACCACTCGACCATATTATATCCAACCCTAATCCAAAAGCCTTCATTACATCCCGAAAGAAGTCCTATTTGATCTCGAGCCGAGTGAGCTTACATTAGTGGCGATCTACATGAGGGCCAAGCCTATGGTACTTGAAGTCATACTTGCGACATTCTCTTGAGAGAGATGAGTGAACCTTTCATAAATCATGGATTGAGCGCTAAATTTCTTAAGTGAGTCAGGCAACCGTAGAGTAGAGGAGGCAACCGTAGAGTAGAGGAGGAAGAGTTTAGAATCCACAATGACCTATATGATAGAGAAAAAGTCCTTGATGAGTAAAGTCAACTTTTGATACTCAAATGCCACTTTAGAGCTATATGTGCATAAATGTTTAACTTGTCGCCTTGTTGATAATACATAGGTAGTGTGGGTAATTGTTGGTCCCAACTGATGTGTGGATGGCTCACCTTCGACTCGCTGAAATGACCCTTAACTTGTGGAGATGTGAACTAATTTATTTGCTTGAGGACAAGCAAAGACTTAAGTTTGGGAGAGTTGATAAGTGGGAATTTTCACTGCTTATTAACGCCTTTTAACTTTTATTTTAGTCTAAAAGCATTGAATTATGCTCCCGAAACTAATAAAATTATACAAAATTGCAGGAATGTTGGAAGCTGGCTCCCGAGATGAAATCCGACTGAAAAAGGAGTAGTCCAAGAATAAGGAAACAAAGGGCACAGAGGCACACAATGTGCGGTCCGCAGAAGAAATTGGGGATCGCAGAATTCCACCTGCGGCCGCAAACAAAGAAGGAAAATTCAGCAAATATTTGTGCAAATTGCGGTCCGCATATGAATTGTGCGGCCGCAAAAGATGAGCTAAAGGTCAAGATCAGTGAGATTGCAAAAAGACCAAGTCCAGAGATTCCGAGAATTGCGGACCGCACAAGATTTGTGCGGCTGCAGAAAATTATCTTGCGGCCGCAATCCTATATTACAGACCGTAGAAGAGTGACATGCGGTCGCAGTTCTAAATCTGCGAACTGCAGAAATGTTGCCTCGCGGCCGCAATTGATAATTGTGCAGCTGCAGAATCCCATCTCCTGCCAGATGTAGAAGTCTGCGGAGCGCACATGTAATTGTGCGGCCGCAGAACCTTCCGAGGAGCATTTTTGTCTGTAATTTTCAGACTTGTATAAATAGAAGAGTTTCACGAAATTAGGTCAAGTTTTGACATAAGCAATTAATGTAGCCATTTTTCTTTGCCATTTTTGGAAGTTTACTTTAATTTGGTATATTTTACAATAGATTTTATTATTTTTAGCTTACATTATGAGTTTAATTAGTCCTTCTTCTTCTTTTTCTTCAAACCCAAGTATGAGTAGCTAGATTTTTACTAGGGTTGTAACTCAACCCTAGTGTGTTAACCTTATGGATAATTAAATTAGTGTTTGTTTATGATTGGGTATTTATTATTTAGCCTGGTTCATGCTTTAATTTGAGGAATTAATGGTTGCAAATATTAGTTTATGCCTATTTGACTTAGTCTTTTCTTGAGAAAGAGAGATCTAGTCTAGGATAACTTGGCTAACAAGGAACTGGGTCAATTGAGAGATTGATTCACCCAATTAAAGAGTTCGACCTAGAGATAGCAATAACCCGACTTGAGATATTATCAAATGTTTTATGTTATACCCATTTGGTCTTGAGAAAGCCAAATTGGGCAAAACCATTATCTGACCGAGAGGTATTGAGTAGGTAATTTAGAGTTGATAGCTATAATACAGCCCAATCAACATAACAAGTATTAAAGTCTTTATCCCATTAGGCAAATACCTAGGCAATGGTCACAACCTTAGGCTTTTTATCAATTTGAAAAACTTCAAAAATAATTATCCTAGTCTTCTTTCTTTATTCTACAATCTTTAGTGTGAAATTAGAAATAGAAAATAAATCTTTTTGTGGAATTGCAAATCAAGATAATTCAATCACGCGCATTAAAATATATACCCCTAACTCCCATCTTAGCTCCCTGTGGATTCGATCCCGACTCTTAGTTGGGTTACTATAATTGTAAATGACCGTTACTATAATCCCACGATAAAAGGTTTGTTGTATCATATTTTTGTCATATCGTTGTTGGGACATTCCTTAACCATTGTTCTATAGCGCTCCCATATTTCGTGTAGTGGTTCATTCGGCTCTTGCTTGAATGCTAGGATCTCATCTCGAAGTGTAGCCATGTGCCCGGGAGAAAAAAATTTAGCAATGAACTTTTTCGCCAACTCATCCCAAGTGTAAATTGACTGGTTTAGCAATCATTCCAACCAATCTAGAGCTTTCCCCCATAGAGAGAAGGGAAAAAGCTTTAGCCTCAATGCATCCTCGAAAATATTAGTTTGCTTGCTCCCCCAACATGTATCCACAAAACCTTTCACATTTTTATAAGCATTTTGAGTTGGAGCACCGGTAAAGAATCTCGTTGCTCAAGCAAAGTGAGCATCATATTGGTGATTTAAAAGTTGTCCGTCCTAATATAAGGAGGGACTATTGCACTAGCATAACTTTCGTTGGGCAATATCTGGCGTGGAGTCACTCGTGGTGGAGGTAGGGGTGGAACGGGCATATTGTCATGTGGTACCCGGCCTCTTCGATTGGCTTGAGGCTCAAGAGGTACCTCCTCTACTTTCTCCTCCTCGCCGTCCCATTCCCCCAAAGGCAAATTTTCGAGATCATTGTTCGTCATGTTTGTACATATAATTTATTAAACAAGTTAGTAATATGGAAGGGAAAGAAGATATTCCAAAAACACACTCAAATATATATTTAACACCGATTTAACTCCCCCGCAACGGCGCCAAAAATTGATCCACGTCCAATTCGCACTCAACAATGAGTGAAAACGGTCGTTGAATGAATAGTACCCAACAAGAATCGGGGTCGATTTTCACAGAGAGTTTAATATGGGTGTTAGGGTGTACACTTGATGAGAGTAAATGAAATAACACAATTGCGCTTCCAAAAGAGGGATTTTGTTTTCTACTTCCAAATTAACACTAAAAATTATAAACTAATGAGAAGAAACTAGAAAGCGAGTGATTGTTTTTGTTGTTTTTGTCAAATTGTTAAAAGGCCTAGGGATGTGACCTTCACCTAGGAGTTAACCTAATGCGTAAATCAAGTTAATGCTTATTTTAGTGACCGGGATGTATTATAACTCTCAACTCTAAATTAGCCACTCAATACCTCTCGGTTATGTAGTGATTTTGCCCAAATTGGCTTTCTCAAGCCCAATTGGGTAACAATCCGAATAGTTGATATGAGCTCAATTCGTGTTTTGCCTATCTCTAGTTCAAACCATTTAATTAGGCTAGTCAAATTTTTAACTAGCCCAATTTCTTGTTAGCCAAGTTTTCCTAGACTAGGTCCATCTTTCTCAAGTAAGGACCAAGTAAAAAAGACATTAATCAATATTTGAAACCATTAATTCTAGGATTTAAAGCATGAACAAGGCTAAATAACACACACTCAGTCATAAACAAGCAATAAATTAAGCACCCATAAGGTTTACACACTTGGGTTGTGTTACAATCCTAATAAAAGTCTAGCTACTCTTATTAAAATTTGAATAAAAGAAAGAAGTAATACTAATAAAACCCACAATACAAAATCAAATTGATAAACTATGATATTTTTTTCCAAAAATGATCACAAATTTCCTAAAAAAGCAAACAACAATGGCTGCAGCTGCTGAAACTTCAAAACTTGACCTAAAAATGTGATTCTCGTATATTTATAGTGGCCCAAAATTCGTTGACAAAAATACGCCTCGGGAGGTTCTACGGCCGCACAATTCCATGTGTGGTCCGCACATTGCTTGAATCTGCAGGGAACTGGATTCTGCAGCCGCACAATTTGGTCTGCGACTGCAATCCAACTTCGGCGGCCGCACAATTCATGTGGGATCCGCACTTCAGGCAAGGCTTTAGTCTTGGTCATTTGCACACTCTCTGAACTTTTTGAATTCTTTGTCAGTGCGGACCATGTTTTGCGGCCGTACAATTCATGTGCGGTCTGCACTTCTTCTCAAATACTCCAGGGCTTCTTCATCAATTCAGCGGTCCGCACTTGCTTCTACGGACCACACTTCTTGTGAGTTGCGCTCCTTCTTGCCTTGTGAGTCGGAACACTCCTTTTTGAGTCGAATTTCTTCATGAGAGCCCAAATTTCAACATTCTTGTAATTTGTATATTTTCATTAGCTATGGGAATATAAATCAATACTTTCGAACTAAAATAAATGTAAAAAAGTACTAATAAGTGGTCAAAATTCATACTTATCATTGGACACATGTAAAATTTGTGGAGTTGTAACACTGGAGGCCAAGTACGTCTAACCTCATTTTGCAAGTAAATTAGAAAAATAATTTACAAGGTGTATTGATCATTTATAGTAATCAAAATCTCCAAAAGCTATGGAAGAAATGATGCGAGCATATTTTGATTCTACTACTTATCTAGTATCCTTTCCTATATTTTGTTTACATCCGTTGGAGAGGGATAGAAACAGGACCATATTTATTTTTAAAAAAATTCTATTGACATGTAATTTTTTGGCTCGCTTTGAAAACTTATTTGCTCTTTGAAGCATTGTTATCTGTAATGACTCTTATTAGGTATTAATATTATTCTACTTTAATCAAAAAGAATTCTTAGTCATAAATCATCTTTAAAATAAGTTTCGCAAAGCTTCTTTTGGAGTAGCAAATATTTCGGAGGTTATTGACGACAATGGGCAATGGAACGTCGAATTGCTAGTCATAATTTTTAACAGCTGAGTATATATGTGGAGTATATTTTTCATGAAAATGAATTACATAGGCCTTGGTGGCTGTTGCAAAGGAAATGGTGATTTTTCAGTTAAAAGTGCTTCGAAAAAGGGATTATGGTAGGCATCGAGGCATACCAATTATTACGTAGCGTGCTTGGTTATTTTGACTTCCAATTACTCAATCTTTAGTGAGAATGGGGTATACAAAAATCAAGCTAAGGTTTTTAATAGAGTGAGTATGATTTAAGGAGCAATGATTTGTTTTTAGAACAATAATAATTCACGTTGAAGAGATTCCATTTTAATATCACATCATCATCAAAAGCAATAATTGATGTCTCCTAACAACTAAGCGCCGAGACATTGTGTGTGTGTTGTGTGTATTTTTGTTGGTTCTGCATTTTCATTGATGTCCAGTTAATTTTCCTTTCTGGTAATTGCGCATACTTTCTCTAAGCCGTCAATTTTATCAATTACATTCCTAGCTAGGATTATCCCAAAAGTTACTGATTTTGGTCAACATGTCTAGTATAATTAAGTCAAAAACTTTTCGGTTTTCAGTTCTTGAGTAAACTTGTAGTAGTAATAAGTAATAACTACATCTAAATTGAGTTATCTTAGCTCTAGTTGTAAGACATACAAAACCTTTTCTTACAGATACGAGAGTGCAAAGGAAGAAATTTTAACTTGCAGCCGTTGTCAAACCTCTGTTGAAGAACACACAAAAACCTCTTTACGAGTTATTCCAATCCAGAGCAATCTATTGTCTCTTATTTATAGGCTTTCTTCGGTCAAGGAAGTGACCGATCACTGAACTTGACTGCTCATCAAAGTAACGACAGTTCAAAATAGTGACCTAATCCCAACACCTCACTTCATTTTAAAATAAATTAAGACACTTTTATAATCTTAAGACAATTCTCATTAAATAAAACAAATAAGACCACGCCGAATTTATTCATTATTCCAACACTAGCCTGAGTTAGTAAGTAACTAGAGAGCATGGAGTTCTCTGTCAAAATTTAAACCAGATATACAACGGAAAAAATTCTCGCTCAAAACTTTATACTAATACAATAGTTCTTTCCCATCTCTAATTGTCAAACGATAAATTTAAGAATTTTTTTATAAAATTAGTTTGTTTCGTGCTTCAAGCGACAGTGAAGCATGGATGTTGAAAGTTCGTACTAATAATATTTAAGATTGAAAAATTGAATGGAGCTTGATAATTTGGTAGTGTTTGATATGAATTTTACCTAAAGTTGAAACTTTTGTGAGTGGACTTTGAAAGTTTGTAGTAATATTTAAGTTGAAAAAACTTTTAAATTACCATTTCATCTTATAAGTATTTTACTCGTAGTTAAAACTCTAAATCCATAATTTCATGATGTATATCATGAGAACATATAAGATGTGTGTTGAATGTGTTTGAACAAACTCTCACGTGGAAACTAGAAAAAAAAAAGAAACTACTTATAAGGAGTTAGATACTTTTAAAGGTGTGATGCCTTTTAGGAAAAATCGTGCGAGCTTGGTTCAAAATGGCCAATATCACATTATGTTAAGAGTATTTTTGGGCTGTTTTAGCCTAACAACTGGTATCAGAGCCAGTAGTTTGGCGGGACAAGTATGAAGATCGTAGGGCTCGGCTTAATGCCTTTGCCCGTCTATAGGCTAATCTCGTCCAAGTCACACCTCTATTTAAGGTTATGAAACGGTCGATGCAATAGTAATACCCAACAAGGAGTCGGGGTCGATTTTTCATATGGAGCTATGAATGGGACTTAGGGATATATATTATAGTGTATGAGCTTGAAATATCTCAAATTGCACTACCACAAACTTGGGTTGTTTCTAGGTCTAATTTAAACTAAAATTACAAACTAAGAATTGAAACTAGGAAAGTATTTTTGTTGTTGTTTTTCAAATGATGTAAAAGGCTTAGGGCTATGACCTTCACCTAGGTGTTTGCCTAAAGGGTTGTAAATTTAAAAACTTATTTTATTGATCGGGATGTATTATAACTATCAACACTCGAGTACCCACTCAATACCTCTCAGTCAGAGAGTGATTTTGCCCAATTTGGCTTTCTCAAGTCCAAATGGGTATTGGACAAAACGGTTGATACAAAGCTCAAGTCGGGACTATCTCTAGGTTCAACCTTTTAATTGGGACTATCAATCTCTCGATTTATCCAATTTCTTTTTAGCCAAGCTTTCCTAGACTAAGTCTCTCTTTCTCAAGTAGAGACCAAGTCAAATAGGCATGAACTAATATTTTCAACCATTAATTCTATAATTAAAAGCAAGAACAAGACTAAATAATAAACACCCAACTATAAACAAGCAATAAATCAAACACTCATTAAGATTTCACTCTAGGATTGGGTTACAACCCTAGTAAAAATCTAGTTACTCACGCTTAAGATAGAAAAAATAGAAGATGAAATGATAATTAAACCCATATTGATAATTAAAATGATGAAATCAATATTTAAAAAGTTCAAAATAGCAAAAACTACTAAAAAGAGTAAAAGAAACCGTCTACTGTAGCAGCTGATGTCAAAACTTGACCTAAAAAGTGAAACTCTTATATTCATATATGGCTGAAATTTTCGGACAAAAATACCCTTTCGGAGGTTCTGCGACCGCACAATTTCATGTGCGGCCCGCACTTTGCTTCAGCCTGACAGGATTGGAAAAACTGCGGCCGCATAATTCTGAACTGTGGCCGAACTTCTCTCTTTATGTGGTCCGCACAAATGTGTCTGCGGCCGCACCTTGCTCTTCTGCGGTCCGCACAAATGTGACTGCGGTCGCGTAACTATTCTTCTGCAGCCGCACAATAATTGTGCGGTCTACACTTTTGTTGAAATTGAGATGCATGTTCTCTTAACTTTTTCTTTTACCTAGTTTTTGCGAACGCACATATCATGTGCGGACCGCACTTTTCACACTTCTCTGATGGGCGTTTCTTCACATCCTGCGGCCGCAGATGATAATCTGCGGTCCGCATTTCTGAGCTTTTGTGCCTGTTTTTGTCCTTGAGTTCAGATCACTCCTTCTTGAGTTGGATTTTATCTTGGGAGCTCATCTTCCAATATTCCTGCAATTAAGCACATTTCATCAGTTTACAGGAACACAATTAAGCGCTTTTGGACTAAAACGAAAGCAAAAAGGCGCTAATAAGTAGTCAAAATCTCCACTCATTAACACCCCAAAACTTAAGCTTTTGCTTGTCCTCAAACAAATAAGGTAATTTTCACCTCCACAAGTTAAGAGCTATTCCAGCTAATCAAAGATGCATCAATCATACATCACTTGGGACCAATAATTACCCACAACACTTATGAATTATCAACAAGGCAATGGGTTAAACTTTTAAGCACAAATAGTTCTAATGTGACACTTGAGCATTAAGAGTTGACTTTATTCATCAAGGAAGCTCGTTCTTTAATGTAGGTCATTGTGGATCCCAAACTCCTCCTCCTCTATTCTCCGTTTGCATACCTCACTTAAGAATATAGCACTCAATTCAAAGATTTGTGATAGGTTTGCTCATCTCACTCAAAAGAATGTCGCAAGTACGGCTTTAAGTACCATAAGCTTGCCCCTCATATAAATCACCACTAATGTAAGTTCACTCGACTTGAAATCACGTAGATCTTTTTTGGAATGCAATGAAGGCTTTTGGACTAAGGTTGGATGTGCTATGATAGAACGGGTTCATCTTTCCTTAAGCACTCCATTTTCTCTTGTCGGCTCATGTTTTGCCAATTCTTTGAGGCATTTTTTTTCTGTCTTCGTGGGATTTAGAGAGACTTAACAGCACTCTTTCTTGGTCATATATTCATTTTCTCCTTCTTTGCTTTCTCCATGCTTTACATCATTACTTTTCTTTGAATCCCTTCAACTCTTCAACTTATTCACTTTCTTTTTGCATTTTTCTTTTTGTTCTTTCTTTCTTTTTCTTGCTTTTCCTTCTCTTCATTTATTTTCTCTTTTTGTGCCTTGATACATTTTTCAAACTCCTAGTCTCTCCCCCAAACTTATGTTTTTAGCCAATTGTTACACAAGAGTGTTAAGAAAAGTTCGGGGGCCAAGAGAGGGTTATGACAAAACGGTTAAAGGCTTGTAATATAGTTATTAAATAAGAAAGGTTTTAGGCTCAAATGGGTTGACTAGGGATAACAACATTGGTGGGCTATAGAAAATTTCAAGCGGGTCAAGGAGAGCCTACAATCACTTCTCAAGCCAAGCAAAACATAAAATTTTGCCTCGAAACACATTCGTGGCAAGTTCTAGACCATCCGCACGGGTTCTTGGACTTGCAACAAAAACATCTCGCCTCTCATGCAACTGGATTGTTAAAGAGGATAGAGTCGAGGGCCCACAACGACCATATTCAAGATTGAAAATCACTATGGTTCGACTAAACCACTCGATGATTGCTTAAGTCAACACAAGAGTTAAAAGATTATTAACTAGAGCTATTTCTTTCCAAAAAGCTTGGTTTTAACCATAAGCACATAGTTAAACGTGCTGGTACCAAGTGAAGCATGTTTGACTCTTTGATCCTAACTCAATTAGGTCTTTTTATTCATTATTACTACTATTCTTACCTAAACACCAAAAACGGACTCAATCCCTTAAGAAGGTTTTCACGTCATCTATCGTTGGGAAGAGTCACCCGGTTCATACAAAAATTACCTTTGGAAAGAACCGTAGCATTAAAAAAACCAAAGGCTTATTGTTCACTAAAACATAAAAAGAATCTACAAAATTAAAAAGAAGCTACTAGATTAAATATAGACTAATAAGAAAAACAGAATAAATAAGTTAAAAAGCAAACTACTGAAAGCATAATGAATATACATAATGAGAGAGGAAAAGAGAGAATATATATACAGAATAAAGAGAAAGAAGAAAATATTGTTAGTTATTACAAACCACATGTCTAAAAGTCATCCAAATAGCGAATAAACTCCAACCCCCGAATAAAAATAAGCATTGTCTCCAATGCTTAACAAAACAAGAATAAAGAAGGGTAAGAGTGAAAAAGACTCCCTATGTGGCCTTGGACATCTCCGTGTCCATAGCAGCGTCACCGCCCTCAGTCTCCTCTAACTGGATCTCATCATCCTCGACTGTGGGAGTAGCTGGGTTAGTGAACATCTGGCATACCGCCTCAGCAGTGTCGGCAGCCAGGTCTGGCTTGTCAAACTGGCCAGCTGGTGCCACTGAAACTGATGGCGCTGGTGCTGGATCTATCAACATGTCAAATGGAATATCTCTAACTGCAGCAATCTTGGTCACTTCTTTCTGCAGCTTTTCAATTGATTTCTTTGACGCCTGGGATTTCCTCATTTTCTTTACTTGCTTTCCCAGCTCCTCAATCGCTAATCCATGATGTACCAAGGTGTTTATTAAAGTGGTCTGGTTCTCCAGGAGCTTCTTCAAAGTCTCCTCCACTATCGGAGGTATCTGGGGTACTGGCATAGATGACTGCACTGTAACATGACCGGATAAGTCAGACTGCTTTGCAGTAGCCGTCTGCATCCAGTTGTTGAGGCTCGCCAAAGTCTGGGAGACTCACAACGTAGATAGTGGAGTAGAAGGCATAGGCACTGGCTTCAAAGCCGATGTGGAGGGCACTGATGTTGAAGGACCTGAAGAAAGAGGTGGAGGCATAGCTGCTGCACCATCAGAAGGCTTTGCTGAAGTAGATGGCAGGTCAACTGTCTCAGCAGCTACCCTGGCGGGCTCATCAGACTAGCCTGCAGTAGTAGAGGGTTGACCCTTTTTCTTTGGGTTTCCACCACCCATCAAAGAATACCATGAGAAGGGCTTCTTCGCCCGCACCTTGGTATCAAAATCCTTCAGCTCCACCCCCGCATCCATAAGGTACTCAGTGATAGTGTTGGGATATGGGTAGGAGGTGTCACCTTGCCTGGCGACCACTGACATGTTGGCCGATATAACGACACCCACATTGATTGGGTACCCGACCATGATAGAGGCGACTATCAATGCCCAGGGAATTGGAAGATTTGTTTCATTTCGGCACGGGTCTAGTTTGCTACACACGAATGTTTGCCATCCCTTTTACTCAAAATTTAGGGTGTTCCGCTGAATAGGAAGCCCTGCTGTGATCCATGCTGGAGGCGGCCCCGGAGCTGCAAGAATCTCAGCTAGCCATGGTCGAAATGCATCTCCTAGTGCTAAATTTTACAGGTATTGCACATGCTCCATATCCTCAAACCCTAAATACGTGTTCAAGGTGTTCTGATCGAATCTCACCTTTAGATTTCTCACTTTTGTTACCTTGGTCCCTTTCTTTATATGCGCCACATTGGCATAAAATTCCCGGACCAGGTATTCCTTGGCATCTACCACATCCACCCCTTCCGCTCCCGGATTTGTCTCAATACTGCCGAGTTGTATTTGTCAAGGTTTTTTAACATAAACTGACGCTCAAGAGTGAGCGATCTCACGGGCCACCAATTTCGGAAACTTGTGAAAGCAGCCAGACTAACAAACCTATCTTCCCACATCTCTTTCTTCTTTGACCTATCAAGGCCGGCAACTCTGGTATCACCTCATCTATCATCGTCCGGAATATCATCCACAGCAGCTGCTGGTGCTTCAGGGACAGGTGTAGAAGAGGGCTCTGAAGCCCGACTTGCACTCTCCGAATCCTCGAAAGTGCTATGTGAGGAGGAAGGCTCGTCTCTAAGTTGGTATCTGCCCTGTGGCTATTGTGGTTGTGATTGAAAAACAGGCTGCTCTGCCTATGGAAGGCTCACCCATCCCCTTTGATGTATTACCACGACCTCGTGATCTAACCATTTACGGTAACAAACAGCAGCAGGAGTCAGTTCTAGTTCAAGTGAAGATAAAAAAATATTCACAGAACAAAACATGTTTGTAGGGTGAGGAAGTGAGGTCCGCACAATTGCAAGTGCGACTGCAACCTGGGTTGTGCAGACCGCATAATTGGAACTTGCGGCCGTAGAGATGAAACTACAGTCCGCACAATTTTGAGTGTGACCTCACATCTGAAGTGCAGTCTACACAATTATCAATACAAACGCACTATGAGTACCTCAAAATAGCAACTCTCTGAAGATAGAGATTGGCCTGATATGCGGCCGCGATGGGATTTCTGCGGTCCGCACAATTTTGCCTCACCAACTACCCTAGTCAACACTTCTGCGGACCACACAATTTCTTGTGCGGCCGCAGATTTCAAAATTAGATCGGGCAGATTCCTTAAGGGTTTCAATTTATGCACAAATTGGACATGGTAATAGAAATTAAACATGATAATCAAGATACCCATTCCCCAAATAGAAATTAGGAGTTGACCCAACACAATTTACACCCCACATGGATATAAAATTGACTTCTAATGACAAATGGTCTAAAATAACTAACAAATTGTAAATTAAGCTAAGAAAATTGAAGAATCCTAGAAGTGATTTGAACATACCAGTGATGAAGCAATGCTAAGGAATGATCACAGATGCGTATCTAGGTGGTGGCCTTAGCATTACTATTTATACACAACGGATCTGTCCAAGGAACAACAAGTCGAGTGCGGCCGCAGAATTCTTTATGTGATCCGCACTCTGTTACCTGGAGGTTCAATTTCCTTTGATGATTTGCGGTCCGCAGATTTAGCTGTGCGGCCGCATATTTTGGTGCGGACCGCAGAATTCACTATGCGGCCGCACTTTGGCTGTTTCTCAGACAAACAAACTTCTGAGAGTTTGCATTTTTCCATCTCAATTTGTGCGACCGCAATTGCCTTCTACTGTAGCATTCAAAATTGTGCGGTCCGCACTTTTTTCATACTTAGCCTATTTTTTTGAGTACAGTTCCTGTAAAGCACACTCATTCCTGCAACACACTTCAAATCCAATTAGCACAAAATAAGACCTATCTAAAGAAGAAGATAAGAAAAAGAAACACGGGTTGCCTCCCAAAAAGAGCTTGATTTACGCAGATTACCATCACTTGAAATGAATTACTGCCACGACGTGGCCATCACCAACTTTTCCCAGATAATGCTTTACTCGGTGACCATTGACTCTAAATACCTCATCATTTTTATTCTTCAAGTCCAATGCACCAAAGGGTATCACACCCACAACCTCAAACGGACCACTCCATTTAGACTTTAATTTTTCGGGAAACATCCGTAACCGTGAATTGAACAACAACACAAGATCACCCTCTTTAAAATCTTTGTTCATGATGTACTTGTCATGAAGATATTTCATCTTTTCTTTATATAAGGATGAACTTGTGTATGCATGGTACCGGAACTCATCCAACTCATTCAAATGTGCCACCCTTAAGTTGGCGGCGACATCCCACTCAAAATTCAACTTCTTTAAAGCCCACATGGCTTTGTGCTCAAGTTCCATCGGAACATGACAAAATTTTTCGAACACCAACCAGTATGGAGACATTCCGATAGGTGTTTTGTAAGCCGTCCTATAAGCCCATAAAGCATCATCAATTTTCTTGGACCAATCCGTCCAATTAGCATTCATTGTTTTGGACAAAATACTCTTTATCTCCCGGTTTGAGACTTCCACTTGACCGCTTGCTTGTGGATGATAAGGAGTCGTGACTTTATGAGTGACACCATACTTGGTGAGTAAGGTGTCGAAAGCTTTGTTACAAAAATGCGACCCCCTCATCACTTATAATAGCCCGTGGAGTACCAAACCTTATGAAAATATTCTTCTTCAAAAATGCCACCACACTTCTCACTTCATTGTTGGGTAAAGCAATGGCCTCAAGATGTAGGTATTTCCATAAGAACTCACAAAAGGAACCATGAAATCAATACCCCACACATCGGAAATATCAATCTCTAAAATGGTGGTGAGGGGCATCTCATGTTTCTTTGAGATTCCACAGGCCCTTTGACATTCACCACAACACTTGATGAGATCACTTGCATCTTTGTAAAGAGTGGGCCAATAGAAACCGCAACTTATCACTTTGGCCGCCGTTCTTGATCCACCATGGTGGTCACCATACAGAGAATAATGACAAGCTCCAAGAATTTCACATTGTTCCTCCTCCGGTACATATCTTCTAACCACTCCATCCGTACAAATCCGGAAAGGGTACGATTCATCCCAATAATAGTCTTGACAATCCCGTTTGAGCTTCTTCCTTTAGTTTGAAGAGAACTCATCCGGGATGATACCACTTACAAGAAGATTTGCTAGATCCACGAACCATGGCACCTCTTTTATTGAAATAGCCAAGAGTTTCTCCTCGGGGAAGGAGTCATTGATTTCAAGGCCATCATGCGTCCTACCCTCCTCCTCCAAACGAGACAAGTGGTCTGCTACTTGGATTTCACTTCCTTTTCGATCTTGGATGTCTATATCAAACTCTTGCAAAAAAAGCACCAATCGCATCAACCGAGCTTTGGAATATTTCTTGCTCATAAGATAACAAAGTGTCGCATGATCCGTGTGAACAGTCACTTTTGCACCCATCAAGTACGGGAAGAACTTCTCAATAGCAAACACAATGGCAATGAGCTCTTTCTCCGTAACAGTGTAGTTGACTTTGGCACTATTCGTGGTCTTACTAGCATAGTAGACCGGGTGAAAAATCTTATTGATGCGTTGCCCCAAAACAGCCCCTATCGCTACATTGCTTGCATCACACATGAGCTCAAAAGGGATACTCCAATTTGGAGTGGTGATAATGGAAGTAGTAGTCAACTTGAACTTAGCAATCATCAATCTTTGAAGTGGAACTTAGCATGCAATCATCACTTTAGAGAAATCCTTTATGCAATCATCATTGAAGTGGAACTTAGCATCTTTCTCCAAAAGATTGCACAATGGGTTCACCACTTTAGAGAAATCCTTTATGAAATGCCGGTAAAATCCCGAGTGGCCTAAGAAACTCTGCACGCCTTTCACAGAAGTTGAAGGTGGAAGTTTAGAAATCACCTCAATCTTTGCCTTGTCGACTTCAATGGCATTCTTTGAGATCTTGTGGCCAAGGACAATGCCTTCCTCGACCATGAAATGACATTTCTCCCAATTGAGAACCAAATTTGTTTTTTCACATCTTGCTAACACTTTATCTAAGTTTGCGAGACAATCATCAAAAGAATTCCCAACCACCGAAAAGTCATCCATGAAGACTTCAAGGTATTCCTCCACCATGTCTGTGAAGATCGCCATCATACACCTTTGAAAAGTCGTCGGTGCATTGCACAACCGAAATGGCATCCGCTTGAAGGCGAAAGTACCATAAGGACATGTAAATGTAGTTTTCTCTTGATCCTTCGGAGCAATAAGAATTTGGTTGTAGCCGGAATATCCATCAAGGAAACAATAGAAAGCACTGCCGGCCAATCTATCAAGCATTTGGTCTAGGAAGGGAAGTGAAAAATGGTCCTTCCTTGTGACTTTGTTGAGCTTACGATAGTCCATACACACTCTCCACCCGGTCACCGTTCTTGTAGGAATCAACTCATTCTTATCATTGGTGACCACCGTCATGCCCCCTTTCTTTAGGACAAATTAAATCGGAGAAGTCCACGAACTATCGAAAATGGGATAGACAACCTCGACATCCAGCCACTTGATGATCTCATTTTTGACAACCTCTTGCATGACTTCATTAAGTCTCCTTTGATGTTCAATAGATGATTTTGCACCTTCATCCAAGTTAATCTTGTGCATGAAAAATGCAGGGCTTATCCCCCGAATATTTTCCAATGTCCATCCAATAGCCTTCATCCACTTTTGTTGCACCGCTAGTGTAGAGTCTACCTGCACATTAGTCAAACAAGAGGAAAGAATAACCAGTAAAGTAGAATAAGGGCCAAGAAATTCATACCGAAGATGTGGAGGCTATGGCTTCAACTCCAAGATAAGAGGCTCTTCAATTGAAGGTTTTGTAGGAGGAGTTGTCCTATTTTCAAGATCCAAGGACAATTTGCAGGGTTCATAAGTGTACGACCCCATTCCTTGCAAAGAGTTCACATATTCCATGAAGCCATCCATCTCGTCATCATCAAAGTTGAGCAAGACGGCCTCCAATGTATCATCAACATTCATCACAGCACATGTTTCATCTATAATCACATCGGTCACCAAGTCCATGAAAGAACACAACTCTTTGCTATTGGGTTGCCTTATGGACTTACACACATGGAAAACCACGTTTTCATCACTGACACGGAAGGTAAGTTCTCCGGCTTCAACATCAACTAGAGCCTTCCCCATAGCAAGGAAAGGTCAATCAAGAATGACAAAATCCGCCAGAAGAATGAATTTATCAACAAGAACCAATACATATTCAATCACTCCCAATGGTCTCTTCATGGTACGATCGGCCATTTGGAATCTCATAGATGTGGGTCTTGGATACCCAATTCCCAAAGTCTTGAAAACCGAATAGGACATCAAATTGATACTTTTCCCAAGATCACAAAGAGCTTTTGCAAACTCGTCACTTCCAATTGTACAAGGAATCATGAAAGCGCCGGGATCCTCCAATTGTCACTAAATCCTTCATAAAATTTGCATAGCCGGGCATTTTCTCCAAGGCTTCAACCAATGGCACATTGATTGATAGACTCATCATCATGTCAATGAATTTTTTGAGTTGATTCTCGCCATTTTTCTTGGCAAGCCTTTGAGGATATGGAGGAGGAGGCCTAGGCATTGGTGCCTTAGCCTTTTGCACGACCGATTCCGGTATCTCAACAATGTGATCCCTAGACAGGTTCAGTTCCTCTTAGCTTCTTCCACATTGTCATCAATATCAATCCACACTTCTTAATTTACTTGCACCACATTGTTCGGGGTTTCATATTCTTGAACCACTTGCTCATCATCCACAAGTTTCATTTGACTTGAGGTGGGTGTATCACCACCTTTTCCACTCCTTGTAGTAACGGCCATGGCATGTCCCGTGTTGACCCACCCTTTGGGTTCACCACCGTGTAACTTGGTAGTGCCCCCTTAGGACGAGTATTTAGGGCTTGAGAGAGTTTCCCCATTTGGACTTCCAAGTTATGGATAGATGTATTGTGAGAGGCAAGTTGGACATCGGAGTCGGCATTCTTCTCCATCATTTGCTTGAACATATTATCGATTCGTCCCATCTCATTGTTGGAAGAACTTGGACCATGGGAAGGATAAGGAGGCGGGTTGCTCGGTTATTGATACATCAGGCGCCTTTGAAAACCCGACCCCCGATTGCCTTGATTATTGTTCCATCCCTTTTGGTTGTTGCCTCCCCAATATCCTTGCTTGTTGCCACTCCAATTGCCTTGGTTATTTCTACCACTCCAATTTCCTTGATTGTTGTTATTATTCCAATTCCTTTGATTGTTGCCACTACTCCAATTACTTTGGTTGTTAGAATTCCAATCACCTTGATTACCTTGAGGTCGCCATTGTTGTTGATTCGAGCCTTGAGATTTGTTTCTTTACCCTTGAAAGTTGTTCACGTATTGCACTTCCTCCTCTTGTTCATTGTAATATTCATCTTGATCAAACCCACTATCTTCTTGCATATAATTCTCCACACGGTTTTGCACTTGTGGACCCTTGGGCCTTCTTTTGTTCACTATCATACTAACTCCCTCCATGGCATTGACTTGCTTAGGACTTTGCACTTGTTGAAGTTGAGCCTTGGCTAATTGATTCATTCTGGTTGTCAACTCAGCAATGACTTGCATATGATCATGCAATTCTTTATGTAGGTGAATCACGTTCGGATCACCTTGAGGAACATTTGCCCTACTTTGCCATGCCAATGAAGTGTCTGCCATTTCATCTAAAATCTCACAAGCTTCCACATACGGCGTTGTCATGAAATTTCCACCGGCAAGTTGATTTACCACACACTGATTGGTCGTATTGATCCCCCTGTAGAAATTTGTTGAATCATAGCCTCCGTCATGTCATTATTAGGGCACTCTTAGACCATAGTTCAGTACCTCTCCCATATTTCATGCAACGGCTCATTGGGCTCTTATTTTAATGCTAGAATCTCATCTCTAAGAGTATCCATATGCCCAGGTGAAAAGAACTTGGAAATAAATCTCTCCGCCAACTCATCCCATGTATGGATGGAATGGTTTGGCAATATCTCTAACCAATCTAAGTTTTTCCCCTGTAGAGAGAAAGGAAATAGGTTCAACCTTAAAGCATCCTCAGAGACGTTTGTCTATTTACTCCCCCAACAAGTGTCCACAAACTCCTTCAAGTGTTTGTATGCATTTTGACTCAGAGTCCCGGTGAAGAATCCTCGTTGCTCTAGCAATGTCAGCATTACATTCGTGATTTGAAAGTTGACCGCCCTAATGCGGGGCGGGACTATGGCACTTGCATACCCTTCATTTGGCAACACCCGGTGTGGAGCCACTCTTGGTGGAGGTGGGGGTGGAACCGGGACGTTGTCTTGAGGTGGTCGACCTTGTCTATTTGCTTGAGGTTCAAGAGAAACCTCTTCAAATTGGTCATCTTCAGCGTCCACATCCCCCAAAGTCATGTTTCCGAGTTGATCATTGTTGAAGGCCATTGTTGCACCTACAATTGATTCATACAAATTAATAACATGGAAGGAAAAGAAGACAATTCACACACAAAAACAAATATATAGCTAAATTCGTTTTTAGCTCCTCGACAACGATGCCAAAAATTGATCTCGTCCAAGTCACACCTCTATTTAAGGTTATGAAATGGTCGATGCAATAGTAATACCCAACAAGGAGTCAGGGTCGATTTTCCATAAGGAGCTATGAATGGGACTTAGGGGTATATATTATAGTGTATGAGCTTGAAATATCTCAAATTGCACTTCCACAAACTTCAGTTGTTTCTAGGTCTAATTTAAACTAAAATTACAAACTAAGAATTGAAACTAGGAAAGTGTTTTTGTTGTTGTTTTTCAAATGATGTAAATGGCCTAGGGCTATGACCTTCACCTAGGTGTTTGCCTAACGAGTTGTAAACTTAAAAGCTTGTTTTATTGGTTGGGGTGTATTATAGCTATCAACACTCGAGTACCCACTCAATACCTCTCGGTCAGAGAGTGAGTTTGCCCAATTTGGCTTTCTCAAGTCCAAATGGGTATTGAACAAAACTGTTGATACAAAGCTCAAGTCGGGTTTTACTATCTCTAGGTTCAACCCTTTAATTGGGACTATCATTATCTCGATTTATCCTATTTCTTTTTATCCAAGCTTTCCTAGACTATGTCTCTCTTTGTCAAGTAGAGACCAAGTCAAATAGGCATGAACTAATATTTCCAACCATTTATTCTACAATTAAAAGCAAGAACAAGGCTAAATAATAAATACCCAACCATAAATAAGCAATAAATCAAACACCCATTAAGATTATACCTTAGGGTTGGGTCACAACCCTAGTGAAAATCTAGCTACTCATGCGGCCGCACTTCTCTCTTTCTACGGTCCGCACAAATGTGTCTGTGGCCATACCTTGCTTTTCTGTGGTCCGCACAAATATGACTGCGTCCGCGTAGCTGTTCTTCTGCGGCCGAACAATAATTGTGTGGTCTGCACTTTTGTTGAACTTGAGATGCAGGTTATTTGAACTTTTGCTCTTACCCAGTTTTTGCGGCCGCATATATCATGTGCGGACCGCACTTTTCACACTTCTCTGATGGGCATTTCTTCACATCCTGCAGCAGCAGATGATAATCTATGGTCCGCATAGGTCACTCCTTCTTGAGTTGGATTTTATCTTGGGAGCTCATCTTCCAATATTCCTGCAATTAAGCACATTTCATCAACTTACGGGAACACAATTAAGTACTTTTGGACTGCAACGAAAGCAAAAAGGCGCTAATAAGTAGTCAATATCCCCACTCACAATGGGCCGGTTTATTACATTTACCTGTAGCTTCAAAAGCGCATACACGGTCTCTTATCCGAGCTTCTGTGACCGTTAATACTCGGATGAGGTGGGCGGCATATAGTTAATATCCAAATTAGTCCATAATTGGTGTGGGTCATGTGGAACTTTTTTTTAAAGGGGAGATTGTTAGATGTTTGTGAACAAAGTCCCATATGAAAAATAGAAAGAAAAATAAGCTACTTATAAGGAGCTGGATATTGTTAATGATGTGAGCCTTTTTACGGATAATCGTGTAGGCTTGACCCAAAATAGATAATATTGCACCATATCAAGAGCAGTTTTAGGTCATTTGAGTCCATCAACTGGTATCGGATCTAACAGTATGACGGGACTATAGAGATGGCGGAGTGTGGCATGGATGCCCGACTTAGTGCCTTTGTCTGTTTACGGGGTTTACGACCTTTACCCACTGCTTTGAAGATGCATACATAGCTTTTGAGCTTCAGTAACCACAAACATTCGGTGGGTGGCACACAGTTAATTTCTAAATTAGCCCTTAAATAGTGATAAATCAGCGTGGAACTAAGTTCAAGGAGCATATTGTTGGTGTATTTGAACAAAGCCCCGCATGAAAAGTAAAAAAGAAAAATAAGTTATTTAAAAGACTTGGATACTCTTAACAGTGTGGGTCCTTTTGGAAAAATTGTGCGGGCGTGGTCTAAGCTGGCCAATATCAAACCATGTTAAGAGTATCTTTAGGGTGTTTTAGCCCAACAACTGGTATTAGAGCCAATAGTTTGACGGCATGAGTATGGAGATGGTAGAGTGATGGCATACGACCCGACTTAGTGCCTTTGTCTGTCTATGGGTCGGTTTACTACCTTTATTTGTAGGTTCAAAATCGCATACATAGCATCTCGTATGGGTTTTGGTGAACATTAATACTCGAATGATGTGGGTGGCGCATAGTTAATCTTCAAATAAGCCCATGAATGATAATGGGTCATGTGAAACTTAGTTCAAGGGGGCGATTATCGAGTGTGTGTGAACAAAGTCCCACATGAAAAGTCAAAAGGAAAAATAAGCTACTTATAAGGAGTTAGAGTGTTAGATACTCCTAATGATGTGAGGCCTTAAAAATATTGTGCGAACTTGGAACAAAGCTGTGATGACCCAAAAGGGTCATCTTATGTTTTAGAACTCAAATTTGCGCTTTTAAGCCTTAAAAATCTCATTTTTACCCCCCTCGATTTGCCTGCGCATTCCGGGCATGTTTTCGGAAAGCTTTTATGTTGAAAACTGATGAAAATAAGAATTTTTGCCTTACAAGTCGATTTTTAGTTGACTTCGGTCAACATTTTGGGTAAACGGGCCCGGATCTGTGCTTTGACAGTCTCGGTAGGTCCGTATCAAATTATGGAACCTGGGCGTATGCCCGGAATCGAATTCGGAGGTCCATAGCTCAAGTTATGAATTTTTGATGAAAATTAAAAGTTTGAAAATTAATTATTTTTAAGAATTGATTGATGTTTGGCATTGTTAGTACCGGGTCCATATTTTGGTTTCGGAGCCCGATATAGGTTCATTATGATATTTAAGACATGTCTGTGAAATTTGGTGAGAAACGGAGTTGATTTGACGTGATTCGGACGTCCAGTTGAGAAAATAGAAATTTTAAAATGTTCTTGAGAATTTCATTTGATTTGGTGCTAAATTTAGAGTTCTAGGTGTTATTTTGGCAATTTGATTGCGTGAGCAAGTTTGTATGATGTTTTTAGACTTGTGTGCATGTTTGGTTTGGAGCTCCGAGGGATCGGGTGAGTTTCGGATAGGCAACGGGATGTTTTGGACTTTGGAAATCTGGTTTTTCTGCAGAGTCTATGTTCTAGCATGTCCTTCTTCGCGTTCGCGAAGGTACTCTCGCGAACGCGAAGAGTAAACTGGGCAGCTGAGGATTTCTTCTTTGCGAACGCGAAGACTTGGTCGCGAACGCGAAGCGATGGGGGCGTTACCCTTCGCGAACGCGACAAGCCCATCGCGAACGCGTAGTGTTAGGCACTGGGGAGGAGGAGTCAGCCTTTTTTTCATCGCGAACACGAGCAATGTCTCGCAAACGCGAAGACGAGGGAAGGGTAGCCTACGCAAACGCGAGCACTGCCTCGCGAACGCGAAGTCTTGGCAGCCCATACACTTCGCGAATGCGATAGTGCTCTCGCGAACGCGATGAACACTGTCGCACAACACTTAACACAATCCATAACAGGATTTTTGCCAAAAACTCATTTTTCTCAAAAACCAAATGGTGAGGGGCGATTTTTCAAGAGTCATTCCTTCCCTAAATTGTTGGTAAGTGATTCTAAACCATTTTCTTTCGATTACCCATTACATTTCTTGAATTTTCAACCTAAAATCTAGAGTTTTCATGGTAGAATTAGGGGTTAGGGTAGAAAATAGGGATTTCGGGAATTTGGGGATTTAGACCTCAATTTGAGGTCGGATTCCAAAACTAATTACATATTCGGGCTCGGGGGTGAATGCATAAAAAGATTTTGGTCCGAACCTCGGGTTTTGACCAAGCGGGCCCGGGGTCGATTTTTCGACTTTTTGGTGGAAAAATTGGGAAATTTAATTTATGCAATATAATTTATTCCTTTAGCAATATTTGATATTATTGAGTCATTTTTGAATAGATACGAGTGATTTGGAGGTGAATTCCAAAGGGAAAGCTGTGATTGAGAATTAAGTGACCTTCGGAGCGAGGTAAGTGTTGTGTCTAACCCTCACTTGAGGGAATTAGGAACCTTAGATTATTTGCTAAATGAAATTCATGTGAGCGGCGTATATGTGAGGTGAAGAGTACTTATGCGCCGCCAATTTACTTATTTTCCATGTTTCTCTATTTTTCTTATATTGTCTTATTCCTATGCCAAATTGCTACGTGTTATACTGGTGTTGTTCAAATTATCGTTCTTATCTTGTTTACGAAAATTATCTGGTGATAATTGAGTTTTTATTTCAAAGTTGAGATTGATATTATGGAACCAAATATTGAAGTAAGGTTTGTACTTGTTATTCTATCTCCCTGTTGTTATTTATGCATTGCATTATGGTAAGGGAGAATGTTAATGCACGAAGGGTGATGCCGTGCCATATTGTGAGTGTTAATGCACAAAGGGTGATGCCATGCCATATTGTGAGTGTTAATGCACGAAGGGTGATGCTGTGCCATATTGTGAGTGTTAATGCACGAAGGGTGATGTCGTGCCATATTGTGAGTGATAATGCAAGAAGGGTGATGCCGTGCCATATTGTGAATGTTATTGCACGAAGGGTGATGCCGTGCCATATTGTGAGTGTTAATGCACGAAGGGTGATGCCGTGCCATGATATGAGAGTAAAAGCACGAAGGGTGATGCCGTGCATTTTTCTTTACTGTATTCACTATTCCTGTTGATTCATGGTATATTGACTGCTCCAGTGATCATTCTGTTGTAGTTCTTTATGTGTATTCCCCTCAGTATGTCTCCCCTCCCGACATTTCCTGTTTAGTTCTTTATTCATGTTATTTGCGTATACATTGTTAAATTGTACAGGTTGATTGTAGGTGCCTTGCTTTAGCCTCGTCACTACTTCGTCGAGGTTAGGCTCGACACTTACCAGTACATGGGGTCGGTTGTACTGATGTTGCACTCTGCACTTTCTGTGCAGATTTTGATACCGGCTCAGGTTGATCGAGATTTGCTATTGGTCCGCTGTCCGGAGACTCAAGGTAGATATGTCGGCGTTCATAGACCTTGAATTCCCCGTCTATCTTTTTATGTCCTACTGTTTTCTTTCATTCAGACAGTTGTATTTCTTTCAGACTATTACTTGTAGTAAATTCTAGAATGCTCGTTAATTGTGACTCCAGATACGGGTGGTAGTAATTATTACAGTTTTATGATATTTCGCACTTATTATATTTTATTTTAGTTAATTATTGTTATTTACTGAATGGAAATAAGGAATTGGTTTAATGATTCTCTAACGTTGGCTTGCCTGGAAAGTGAAATTCAGGGGCGGCTCAATAAATATAGAGTCCTAAAGCAAAAATTCAATGAGAGACCCTTTTTTTATATAAAAGAAAAAATTCATATATAATTTCATTTAAATTCTGTATTTCTAATTTTTCATATGCAAAGTTATTAATAATTTTATCTAATCCATTTAATTTCTCTTGAGATATACACGTTGTGGGACTGTATTAAAGTTTTAACCTTTTTTGAATTATGAATTAATAATTGAATCCTTTCTCAATTTATGGTCTAGAGAGTGATTCCCAAAAAGACATTTTTTTCTCAATTTATGATCAACAATTTAATCCTACTTTTTTACTATAAAAATTTGTACTTTCTCATTTAAAGCACTAAATATTCTTCTAAAAATAAATTAGTATATAACCTATTAAAACAATTTGGGGCCCCAAATATTATGAGGCTCAAAACAGCTGCTTTAGCAGCCTTACCCTTGGGCCGGCACTGAGTGAAATGTTAGGTGCCATCACGGTCCCGTCGGTGGGAAATTTCGGGTCGTGACAATTGGTATCAGAGCACTAGGTTGCCTAGGTCTCACGATTAACGAGCAAGATTAGTAGAGTCTAGAGGATCGATACGGAGATGTCTGTGCTTATCTTCCAGAGGCTATGAAGTTTAGGAACAAGTTTCACTTCTATTCTTCCTTGTCGTGCGATTTTGCTTTCTCAATACTGATTGAACTCCTCTACTCTTATTCTCTCGCAGATGGCGAGAACACGTACCGCTTCCTCAGCTGAGCAGCAGCCAGAGCCTCCAGTGACAGCTCCTATGCGGGGCAGAGGTCAAGGCCGAGGCCGTGCCAGAGGCCGAGGCAGGGGTAGGACCCGAGCAGCAGCCCCAACAGTGGAGCCTCAGATAGATATTGACGAGGAGGTTCCAGCCCAGAATGTTCCTGTCAGACCAGCTCAGGTTCCGAAGGGGTTCATTGCTACCCCAGTACTACAGGACGCTTTGGTCCGTTTGGTGGGCCTTATGGAGAGTGTGGCCCAGACTGGCGCATTTCCCATGGCACCAGCAGTATCTCAAGCTGGAGGAGGAGCCCAGACTCCTACCACTCCCGCTCCGGAGCAGATAGCTCCCTAGTATCAGGCTCCAGCAGCTCAGCCAATCAGGTTAGTTTAGCTGGTTATTGCGGCACAGGTCGGAGATGGGTCAGCTATGTCTTCTGAGGCTTTATGGTGATTGGACAGGTTTACCAAGCTCTTTCATGTTCACTTTAGTGGTGCTCCTTTAGAGGACCCCCAGGAGTATCTTGACAGCTGTCACGAGGTTCTACGAAACATGGGTATAGTGGAGACCAATGGGGTCAATTTTGCTGCATTTCAGATGACTGTTTCTGCCAAGAAATGGTGGAGAGATTACTTGTTGACCAGACCAGCTGGGTCGCCTGCTCTTACTTGGGACCAGTTCTCTCAGCTCTTCATAGAGAAGTTTTTGCCTATCAAATTGAGAGAGGAGCGCCGCCGTTAGTTTGAGCATCTCCAGCAGGGCGGTATGACGGTTACTCAGTATGAGACCCGTTTTGTGGATTTGGCCCGTCATGCTATTCTTCTACTTCCCAC
This sequence comes from Nicotiana tomentosiformis, assembly GCF_000390325.3. Classification (NCBI taxonomy): domain Eukaryota; kingdom Viridiplantae; phylum Streptophyta; class Magnoliopsida; order Solanales; family Solanaceae; genus Nicotiana; species Nicotiana tomentosiformis. The sequence continues at coordinate 106,126,627 of NC_090816.1, read as the reverse complement.
CGAGAGAGAGAGAGAGAGGGTGAGGAGGTTTATTGATGGACTTGCTCAGCCTATCAGATTGCAGATGGCTAAGGAGACTGGGAGTGAGATTTCTTTTCAGGCGGCTACTAATGTCGCCAGACGGGATGAGATGGTTCTTACTCAGGGAGGTCAGGGGTCTGACAAGAGGCCTCGTCATTTCGGTGAGTTCAGCGGTGCCTCATCTAGAGGCAAGAGTACTTTCAGTAGAGGCCATCCTCCCAGGCCATTTCATTCAGCACTCCAGGCATCCCACGGTGCCTCAGGTGGTCGTGGCCCTCAGATGCATTATTTCGACCAGCTAGCCTACAGTGCACCACCAGCTCCTATTAGTGCACCTCCACTCCAGAGTTATCAGGGTGGTTATTCAGTCAACAGTGTCAGCAGTCACAGCAGCCGAGGTTATGTTATACTTGTGGTGATCCGAGGCACATTGCTAGATTTTGCCCTCGGGGAACAGGCAGCTCACAACATCAGAGTTCTCGTGCCATGGTTCCGACACCAGTTGCTGCACCACCTGCTCAGCCAGCCAGACGCAAGGGTCAGGCAGCCAGAGGTAGGGCCCTGACAGTTAGAGGTGGAGGTCAGGCCGTTAGAGGTGGAGACCAGCCAGCTAGAGGCCGTCCCAGGGACGTAGTTTAGGGTGGTAGGGCCCAGCCCCGGTGTTATGCTTTCCCAGCCAGGCCTAAGGCTGAGTCATCTGATGCTGTTATCACAGGTACTGTTTCATTTTGCAGTAGAGATGCTTCAATTCTATTTGATCCGGGATCTACTTACTCATATGTGTCATCCTATTTTGCTTCCTATTTGGTTGTGCCCCGTGATTCTTTGAGTGCTCCTGTGTATGTGTCCACTCCAGTGGGAGATGCTATTGTGGTAGATCGTGTTTATCGTTCATGTGTGGTCACCATTGGGAGTCTCGAGACTCATGTAGATCTTCTACTTCTCGACATGGTTGATTTTGATGTCATACTGGGTATGGATTGGTTGTCACCTTATCATGCTATATTAGATTGTCATGCCAAGACAGTGACCTTAGCCTTGTAGGGGTTGCCTCGATTGGAGTGGAGAGGGAATCTTGGCCATTATGCCAGCAGGGTTATCTCTTATATGAAGGCTCAGCATATGGTCGAGAAGCGGTGTCTAGCTTATTCGGCTTATGTCCGCGATTCTAGTGCGGAGATTCCTTCCATGGATTCAGTGCCGGTTGTTCGTGAGTTTCCAGAGGTGTTTCCTGGAGACCTGCCGGGGATGCCACCCGACAGGGATATTGATTTCTGCATTTATTTGGCTCCGGGCACTCAGCCCATTTCCATTCCGCCATACCGTATGGCCCTGCCAGAGTTGAAAGAATTGAAGGAGCAGTTGCAAGATTTGCTTGATAAGGGCTTTATTAGACCTAGTGTCTCGCCCTTGGGTGCACTTGTGTTGTTTGTAAAGAAGAAAGATGGATCGATGAGGATGTGTATAGATTATCGGCAGTTGAACAAAGTCACCATCAAGAACAAGTATCCATTGCCGAGGATTGCTGACTTATTTGATCAGCTTCAGGGTGCCAAGGTGTTTTCAAAGATTGATTTGAGATTTGGCTACCACCAGTTGAGGATTAGGGCATCCGATATTCCTAAGACAGCTTTTCGGACTAGGTATGCGCATTATGAGTTTCTAGTGATGTCATTTGGGCTGACAAATGCCCCAGCAGCATTCATGGATTTGATGAACCGGATGTTCAAACCCTACCTGGATTCCTTTGTGGTTGTGTTTATTGATGATATCTTGATCTACTCCCACAGTCGAGAGGAGCATGAGCAGCATCTTTGGATCGTTCTTCAGACGCTGAAAGATAGCCAGTTATATGCTAAGTTCTCAAAATGCGAGTTGTGGTTTAGTTCAGTTGCTTTCTTGGGTCACGTTGTATCAGCAGAGGGTATTCAGGTGGATCCTAAGAAGATTGAGGCAGTCCAGAATTGGCCTAGACCCACATCAGCTACAGAGATCCATAGTTTCCTGGGTTTGACGGGCTATTACTGTCGATTTGTGGAGGGGTTTTCATCCATAGCAGCCCCGTTGACTAGATTGACCCAGAAGGGTGCCCCGTTTAGGTGGTCAGACGAGTGTGAAGCGAGCTTTCAGAAGCTCAAGACATCTTTGACTACGGCACCAGTATTGGTGTTACCCACAGATTCAGGATCTTATACAGTATATTGTGACGCATCTCGTATTGGTTTGGGTGCGGTATTAATGCAGGGTGGCAAGGTTATTGCATATGCTTCGTGGCAACTGAAGGTTCACGAGAAGAATTACCTTGTTCATGATCTAGAGCTGGCAGCCATTGTTCACGCACTGAAGATTTTGAGGCACTATCTTTACGGCGTGCCGTGTGAGGTATTCACTAATCATCGGAGCTTGCAGTATTTGTTCAAGCAGAAGGAACTCAATTTGAGGCAGAGGAGGTGGCTAGAGCTATTGAAAGACTATGATATCACCATATTGTATCATCCCGGGAAGGCCAACGTGGTGGCCGATGCTTTAAGTAGGAAGTCAGTCAGTATGGGTAGACTTGCATATATTCCAGGTGGGGAGAGACCCCTTGCATTGGATGTTCAGGCCTTGGCCAACCAGTTCGTGAGGTTAGATATTTCTGAGCCCAGATGTGTTCTAGCTTGTACAGTTGCTCGGTCTTCTTTATTTGAGCTCATCAGAGATCGGCAGGATGACGATCCTTATTTACTTGTCCTTAGAGACACAGTGCGACATGGTGGTGCCAAGCAGGTTACTGTTGGAGACGATGGAGTTTTGAGGATGCAGGGTCGTATCTGTGTGCCTAATGTGGATGGACTTCGTGAGTTGATCCTTGAGGAGTCCCACAGTTCCCGATATTCTATTCATCCGGGCGCTGCCAAGATGTATTAGGACTTGAGGCAACATTATTGGTGGAGGCGAATGAAGAAGGACATAGTTGCCTATGTAGCTCGGTGCCTAAATTGCCAGCAGGTAAAGTGTGAGCATCAGAGACCTGGTGGTTTACTTCAGAGGTTAGATATTCCTGAGTGGAAGTGGGAGCGTATCACTATGGACTTTGTTGTTGGACTCCCACAGACTCGGAGGAAGTTCGATGCAGTTTGGGTCATTGTGGACAGGCTGACTAAGTCAGTGCATTTCATTCCTATGGAAGTTACTTATTCCTCAGAGCGGTTGGCAGAGATTTATATTCGTGAGATCGTCCGTCTTCACGGTGTGCCCGTGTCTATCATTTCTGATCGAGGTACGCAGTTTACCTCGCACTTTTGGAAGGCAGTTCAGCGTGAGTTGGGTACGCGGGTTGAGTTGAGCACAGAATTTCATCCTCAGATGGACAGGCAGTCCGAGCGTACTATTCAGATCTTGGAGGATATGCTCCGCGCCTGTGTTATTGACTTTGGAGGTTCTTGGGATCAGTTTTTGCCGTTAGAGGAGTTTGCCTACAATAACAGCTACCAGTCGAGCATTCAGATGGCTCCCTATAAGGCATTATATGGTAGACGGTACAGGTCGCCAGTTGGGTGGTTCGAGTCGGGGGAAGCTCGGTTATTGGGTACAGATTTAGTTCAGGAGGCCTTGGACAAGGTCAAGATTATACAGGATCGACTTCGTGCAGCTTAGTCCAAACAAAAGAGTTATGCTGACCGTAAAGTTCGTGATATTGCATTCATGGTTAGAGAAAGAATATTGCTTCGGGTATCGCCCATGAAGGGTGTTATGAGATTTGGGAAGAAGGGCAAGTTGAGCCCTAGGTATATCGGGCCATTTGAGATCCTCGAGAGAGTGGGGGAGGTAGCTTATCGACTTGCGTTGCCTCCAGGGTTATCCTCAGTTCATCCTGTATTCCATGTGTCTATGCTTTGGAAATATCATGGTGACCCGTCCCACGTGTTAGATTTCAGCTCTGTCCAGTTGGACAAGGATTTGACTTACGAGGAGGAGCCGGTGGCCATTCTAGACCGGCAGGTTTATCAGTTGAGGTCAAAGAGTTACCCTTCAGTTCGAGTGCAGTGGAGAGGTCAGCCTATTGAGGCAGCTACTTGGGAGTCCGAGTCCGATATGCGGAGTAGATATCCCCACCATTTCACCAGCCCAGGTATTTTTCTATGTCCATTCGAGGACGAACGGTTGTTTTAGAGGTGGAGAATATGATGACCCAAAAGGGTCATCTTATGTTTTAGAACTCAAATCTGCGCTCTTAAGCCTTACAAATCTCATTTTTACCCTCCTCAAGTCCGGGTAGGTTTCTGGAAAGCTTTTATGTTGAAAACTGCTGAAAATAAGAATTTTTGCCTTAAAAATTAATTTTTAGTTGACTTCGGTCAACATTTTTGGTAAACGGGCCCGGATCCATGCTTTGACAGTCCCGGTAGGTCCGTATCAAATTATGGGACCTAGGTGTATGCCCGGAATCGAATTCGGAGGTCCCTAGCTCAAGTTATGAATTTTTGATGAAAATTAAAAGTCTAAAAATTAATTATTTTTAAGAATTGATTGATGCTTGGCATTGTTAGTACCGGGTCCGTATTTTAGTTCTGGAGCCCGGTACAAGTTCATTATGATATTTAAGACATGTCTGTGAAATTTGGTGAGAAACGGAGTTCATTTGACGTGATTCAGACGTCCAGTTGAGAAAATAGGAGTTTTAAAGTGTTCTTTAGAATTTCATTTAATTTGGTGCTAAATATAGAGTTCTATGTGTTATTTTGGCGATTTGATCGCGCGAGATAGTTTGTATGATGTTTTTATACTTGTGTGCATGTTTGGTTTGGAGCCTCGAGGCCTCGGGTGAGTTTCGGATAGGCCACGGGATGTTTTGGACTTTGGAAATCTAGTTTTTCTGTAGAGTCTGTGTTCTGGCATGTCCTTCTTCGCGTTCGCGAAGGTACTCTCGTGAACACGAAGAGTAAACTGGGCAGCTGAAGATTTTTTCTTCGCGAACGCGAAAGCTTGGTCGCGAACACGAAGAGATGGGGGCGTTACCCTTCGCGAACGCGACAAGCCCATCGCGAACGCATAGTGTTAGGCACTGGGGAGGGGGAGTCAACCTTATTTTCATCGCGAACGCGAGCAATGTCTCGCGATCGTGAAGACCAGGGAAGGGTAGCCTACGCGAACGCGAGCACTGCCTCGCGAACGCGAAGGCTTGGCAGCCCAAAGACTTCGCGAACGCGACAGTGCTCTCGCGAACGCGATGAACACTGTCGCCCAGCACTTAACAGAATCCAAAACAGGATTTTTGCCAAAAACTCATTTTTCTCAAAAATCAAACGGTGAGGGGCGATTTGTCAAGGGTCATTCCTCCCCCAAATTGTTGGTAAGTGATTCTAAACCATTTTCTTTCGATTACCCATTATATTTCTTGAATTTTCAACCAAAAATCTAGAGTTTTCATGGTAGAATTAGGGGTTAGGGTAGAAAATAGGGATTTCGGGAATTTAGGGATTTAGACCTCAATTTGAGGTCGGATTCCAAAACTAATTACATATTCGGGCGCGAGGGTGAATGCATAAAATGATTTTGGTCTGAACCTCAGGTTTTGACCAAGCGGGCCCGGGGTCGATTTTTTGACTTTTTGGTGGAAAAATTGGGAGATTTAATTTATGCAATATAATTTATTCCTTTAGCAATATTTGATATTATTGAGTCATTTTTGAATAGATACGAGTGGTTTGGAGGTAAATTCCAAAGGGAAAGCTATGATTGAGAATTAAGTGGCCTTCGGAGCGAGGTAAGTGTTATGTCTAACCCTCACTTGAGAAAATTAGGAACCTTAGATTATTTGCTAAGTGAAATTCATGTGAGCGGCGTATATGTGAGGTGACGAGTACTTATGCGCCGCCAATTTACTTATTTCCATGTTTCTCTGTTTTTCTTATATTGTCTTATTCCGATGCCAAATTGCTACGTGTTATACTGGTGCTGTTCAAATTATCGTTCTTATCTTGTTTACGAAAATTTTCTGGTGATAATTGAGTTTTTATTTCAAAGTTGAGATTGATATTATGGAACCAAATGTTGAAGTAAGGTTTGTACTTGTTATTCTATCTCCCTATTGTTATTTATGCATTGCATTATGGTAAGGGAGAGTGTTAATGCACGAAGGGTGATGTCGTGCCATATTGTGAGTGTTAATGCACAAAGGGTGATGCCATGCCATATTGTGAGTGTTAATGCACGAATGGTGATGCCGTGCCATATTGTGAGTGTTAATGCACGAAGGGTGATGTCGTGCCATATTGTGAGTGTTAATGCAAGAAGGGTGATGCCGTGCCATATTGTGAGTGTTATTTCACGAAGGGTGATGTTGTGCCATGATATGAGAGTAAAAGCACGAAGGATGATGCCGTGTCGTTTCTATTAATTTTATGGTGAGATTGAGATTAAAAGCACGAAGGGTGATGCCGTGTATTTTTCTTTACTGTATTCACTATTCCAGTTGATTCATGGTATATTGACTGCTCCGGTGATCATTCTGTTGTAGTTCTTTATGTGTATTCCCCCCAGTATGTCTAACCTCCCGACATTTCCTGTTTAGTTCTTCATTCCTGTTATTTGCGTATACATTGTTAAATTGTATAGGTTGATTGTAGGTGCCTTGCCTTAGCCTCGTCACTACTTCGTCGAGGTTAAATTGTACTGATGCTGCACTCTGCACTTTCTGTGCAGATTTTGATACCGGCTCAGGTTGATCGAGATTTGCTATTGGTCCGCTGTCCGGAGACTCAAGGTAGATTTGTTGGCGTTCACAGACCTTGAAGTCCCCGTCTATCTTTTTATATCCTATTGTTTTCTTTCATTCAGACAGTTGTATTTCTTTCAGACTATTACTTGTAGTAAATTCTAGAATGCTCGTGAATTGTGACTCCAGATCCGGGTGGTAGTAATTAATATAGTTTTATGATATTCCGCACTTATTATATTTCATTTTAGTTAATTATTGTTATTTACTGAATGGAAATAAGGAATTGGTATAATAATTCTCTAACATTGACTTGCCTGGCAAGTGAAATGTTAGGCGCCATCACGATCCCGTCAGTGGGAAATTTCAGGTCGTGACAAAAGCCAACAATATCATACCATGTTAAGAGTATATTTGGGCCATTTTATCCCAACAACATGGGCATAAGCCCAAGTTTATACGTTATTCTCCTAATGAGTACGTACTTTTGACTGACATGGGAGAACTTGAGAGGTATGATGAAGCTATGCAAGATACTCACAAAGATTAGTGGGTGGAAACCATGGAAGATGAGACAAAGTCACTCCATGAGAATGACACATATGAGATACTGAAATTACTTAAAGGTAAGAGAGCTTTGTCAAACAAGTATCCAACTCTTTATAGCCCCTAGGTTGGAGGCGGAGTTTGTTTAGATCATACCCATATTGTTATTGGGATAAAACGGTTCAAAGATAATCTTATCATAGTGTGATATTATCCGTTTTGGACCAACCTCACACAATTTTTCCCAAAAGGCCTCATAGTATTACAAGTATGCAACTATTTATAAGTAGCTCATTTTTCCTTTTTACTCTCTATGCAGGACTTTGTTCATATACATCTAACACTATATTGCATTGTCTTAAACAACAATCTATCTCGTGAAATATACTCCTTATAAAATATAATCTCTTAACGAGTCTGGAACCAAAGTATAGTCTTTTTGGACTCAAACGACAAAAATAGGTGAAAACAAACTGAGTACCATTTTATATATAACGTGGTTATTCATCCCGTTATACCTGAACGACACGTTTGTCTGTTAAGGTAAAGTGCGGTGAATATATTTCATCAATCCTTCTTCACTCAAATCCGGGTTTGGATTATATTTATGTTTTTCTCTACTTTTATTTCATTTGTAAAGAAGTCCTCCATGTCTATGGAGTAGAACCTTTTGGGTTTTGATGGATTTGGTGTATTGATGGTTGTTTGTCGATTATGACTCTATTTTATATATTTGAATCGTTTTTGGAAGATTTAATTGTTCCATCTATGTTCACTTGTTCTTGTAATCTAAAGAGGCATAACTTGTGATATATTTACACTATATTGTTGGTTGAGTTCATAGATTCTTCTAAGTATTCGAAAGAGGCTAGTTGAATCCTTAATTAAACCTAGTTAGGAGGATAATCTAAAGAGGTTCTCCTAAAGACTAATCCATTACGAATTCTTGCATATCTTCACCGAGCTTAAATTGGTTCATATTGTGAGGTTGAAACTTAATCAAAAGAGGAGTTTCTACTAAATATTTGTACTGATAATTAAGTGAATTCGAGAGACTCACTTGAACATTAGAAGTGAATTATCTAGAGTTAATCCCAGACAATTATCTTGCACTTTTTCCGTAAAAACCCTATTTTCTCCCATTGATAACTTCTTGCTTACCTTTGTTGCGATTGTCATTAGTCAATAGTTATAGATTTTAGATTATTAATTATATAAATCTCAATTGTTGATCCTCCTAGATAACAATCTAGCTACAAACTACGAGAACACTGTTTAAATCCAATCCATGTGGATACGATATTATAATGTACTATCTTTGACTAGCGAGCACAATTTAAGTGTGTGTTCTGCGCTCGTCAAATTTTGGCGCCGTTGCCGGGGATTGGCAATCAATGGTATTTGAAGTAGTTTGTTGTGCTAATTCAGGAATTAGCTTTTAATTATTTTTCTTTTATTTTTAGTTTTGTTTGGTTAACTTCTCTTCAAGATTTCTTTTGTTGAAGAAACCTTGAAGAGCATATTCTTGAGATTGAACTTTAAATGTTGTAGAGATGGAGTACAACCATCCTAAGAAAACGGTTGAATAGTTAGCAACCGAACACTGTCAGCGGTCTGCTCTGTGTTTTAAATGCGGTGGAAATCATCTATGGGTTGATTGTCAAGCAGGTAGGTATTCTTCATATGATTCATCTTTTGAACACTCTCACTTTGTCTCTAGTCCGTACAGGTATGAGGATTCATATGGGTACAATTCTGACTATGGTTGGGATGAATATCCTTATTATGACTGGAATGAAAGCGAAGTGAGACAACCACCTCAAGCTGAGAATGGTAGTTTAGAAGAGCTTATGTATAAGTTCATAAATAAGGTGGAAGAGAGGTTTACACAAGATGATGAAGCCATTAACAACCTAACAATGCAAGTGAGTCAAATATTAAGTACACTTTCAGAAAGCTCATTGCATTGTGATGGTAAATATATAGAAGAGATACCATGTGAAATTGAGCCTACCCGAGATGATGAACATCTACAGAGAGAGTGTTCCACTCTGCAAGAGGACTCTTGTTCAACTGAGATGATTGCAGATGAGGCTTGGGTTGATTGTGCATCAATAAAAGAAGAGTTCAAATCCCCATCCACCTATCCACAACCACAATTTTTATTAGAAGAGAATGAAGAACAAATGGTCTTGGACATACCTGAAGAACACTCACATGGCCCTTCTTCTTCATTATCTTATTCTAACCTTGATCATGTGGATTTTGTTTTTGGGGATTTATAGAAAGATGCAGGGATTGATCTTGTGAATGAATGCAGAAACAAGTTAAGGATAATCATACAAGAATAATACACCGCTAAAATGAGGCCAAGAAAGAAAGAAAAGAGTGGGTCTTTCAAATATCCCTAAAGGACATTGGACTGATGAGCTCCATAAAGAATCCCGAGGAGCGAAATCGAAAAATGCATTCAGAATTAGGGGTGGAGTTCACAAGTTCTCAAAAACGGAAAAAGTCCAGGGAAGTTTTCTTTACCTCTTGCTTTTTATTTGTGTGTCATGGGGACATGCCACAATTTAAAGTGTGGGTGGGGAAGTAAATATGTAAATAAATGTTTGTTTTTGTTTTTTTGTATAAATGTTTGCTTTTGTTTTTATTTTTTGTGTGTTTTCGTTGCTTTTGATTGAAATTTTTAAAGTCGAAAAAAAACAATTTGTATATATATATATATATATATATATATATAAATATATTTTATTTAGGTAGTATAATAAATTCCCCTTGGTTTTTCTTTGTGTCGTGGTTCTTTTCCAGGGATTTTATTTGAACCAGGTGTAGTTAGTTTATTTTAGGAGTAGGAAACCTTGTCCTGCGATTTTAAATGAAAGCAATATCTTTTGACTTCATTATGCCTTGAGAATAATAAGTGCTTTATTTGTGACGCTTAGGCTCAGTTTTTGACTCTTGTATAAGCATCTTAAATTGTACGATCTTAACTTTGCTTAACTACTTTGATTAGAGTGTCTTGATGAGTCTGATTCTGAGTGAGTTATGTGCCATGTGTGTGTGAGGTTTCGTGTATTCTGTGCATTGCATTTGCTGTCTAGAACTTTCCCCGTGTGTTTGCAAAGAGAAATAGTAGATTTATTCAGTCTTGTAAGTGATATAGGCATTTTTTGGTTGAGCCAGATATATGTATTTACCCACCAAATTGTTATGTATCTTTGTTAACCTCCTTTGAGCCTATAATCTTGTTTCTTTGGCAACCACGTTACAAGCCTTACCCATTTGTTTGAATTGACCATCTATTTGAACCATTTACCTCTCGTGGGCACTTGAAATTGTATTAACTTTGTAAAAGTTGAAGTGTGGGGTGGTTGCTTTGGATTTTGAGTGGAACTATTGAACTAAGTAGAAAGGTGCACTATTTTGAAAAAGAAAGAGCCACTTGAATTGAAAAAGAAAGAAAACAATAAGTGTATGATTGTGAAAAGTATTCCTTGATAGTGGTTATTTGATGTAATTGTGCTTAAAGAAGTAGGGAGTTAATTTATATTGATGTGAAGGTGGAGTTATGGTTTGACATAAGTGTGGGGTTTTGAACGGTCAATTGTATGTATTAAAGTGATTAGGAAGGTGTAGTCAATATATCCAAATGTATCCTACCTGTCCCGCAGCCTACATTACAACCAATTAAAGCCCTACTTGATCCTTGACTGAATAAGCTCAATTAGTAGAGTAGTACACTACGAGCAAGCTTATGGTACATCTTTTGTTGCACGTGAATGTTATTCTGAGAGCGAGCGAATTCTTCCTAGCTTGAGTTCTTAATTGTTCTTAAACTTTATTGTTTGTAGAACTACTCTCTGTTCTTGTGTGAGGGCACTTGATTCATGAAGGACTGGTAATGTCATTGACCTCTGTGTTAGAATAAGTGAGCAGGTTGTGAAAAATGCGTGGTGTTATTGAGTCAACTCTTGAGGCAAGGATGTTACGGTTTTGTGCTTAATCTTTTCTAATATTCTTGGTGTGATGAGTTAGGAGAGTTGTTTAAAAAGGTAATGTCTTTGTGAAGTGTAGTTTGATTGCTCGAGGACGAGCAATGGTTTAAGTGTGAGGTGTTGATGGTAGGCTATAATCCCGTATTTTAGTCTCTTATTGCACTCTAATTCACTGCACTTTACTTATGTTGAGCTTTAATTAGGCGTGTTTTGCATTTATTGTGTGTTTTATGCCATGTAGGAGTGATTCCGAGCTATGTAGATGTTGTGGCATGAATTTATGCTATTTTAGAGCTTTGAAGTCTGAGTAAAAGCCCAAGGATTAAGTCGGGATCGAGTTCGGGGATCAACGGATGATAGTGGACCGAAACGAAGAATCAAGCAGGCATACTGCGCAGTGTCCAGTAAACTGCACATAACGTTTTTCTTGCAGCTCCGTTTGGGCTATACAATATATCGTTGAAAATCTATTTAAAAGTTCTACAAGTTTCATGTTTTACACTTTCCCAAATTCCCTACAGAACATGGTGAAAAGTGCGTGGTTGCGCACTGGCCGCGCATGACAAGCAGAAACTGGCCAAAGTGCACGGCCATATGCGCTGTCACCTGCCCAGGTGCGCGGCCGCGCACGTCTGTCCGGAAAAAGCCCTATTTCGCTAAGAAAGGGTATTTTCATCCTGGATTTGTTTTGGGGGGCGGATAAAACACCCCAAAACATCATTTTTGAGGGACTTTTGACATACCTTAGACCTAGGGAAGCTTAGGAGAAGAAGGAGAAGAAGGAGAAGCAAGAGTACAAGGATTTTATCAATCCTTCCTCACTCAAATCCGGGTTTGGATTATATTTATGTTTTTCTCTACTTTTATTTCATTTGTAAAGAAGTCCTCCATGCCTATGGAGTAGAACCTTTTGGGTTTTGATAGATTTGGTATATTGATGGTTGTTTGTGGATTATGATTCTATTTTATATATTTGAATCGTTTTGGAAGATTTAATTATTGCATCTATGTTCACTTGTTCTTGTAATCGAAAGAGGCATAACTTGTGATATATTTGTACTATACTGTTGGTTGAGTTCATAGATTCTTCTAAGTAATCGAAAGAGGCTAGTTGAATCCTTGATTAAACCTAGTTAGGAGGATAATCGAAAGAGGTTCTCCTAAAGACCAATCCATTAAGAATTCTTGCATATCTTCACCGAGTTTAAATTGGTTCATATTGTGAGGTTGAAACTTAATCGAGAGAGGAGTTTCTACTAAATATTTGTACTGATAATTAAGTGAATTCGAGAGACTCACTTGAATATTAGAAGTGAATTATCTAGAGTTAATCCCAGACAATTATCTTGCACTTATTCCATCAAAATCCTATTTTCTCCCATTGATAACTTCCTTGCTTACCTTTGTTGCGATTGTCATTAGTCAATAGCTGTAGATTTTTTATTATTAATTATATAAATCTCAATCGTTGATCCTCCTGGATAGCAATCTAGCTATAAACTACGAGAACACTATTTAAATTTAATCCATGTGGATACAATATTATACTATACTATCTTTGACTAGCGAGCACAATTTAAGTGTGTGTTCTGCGCTCGTCAAATTTCTAACTTACCTTTTGGTAAAACTCATGTATATAAAATGCGTAGTTGTTGTTTTTTAGTGTGGTCTATGTTTTTTTGTGATCGTTTTGTCATTTAATTATTTTTTTATTTTTTATCTGGATTAGTTTATTTATGTGCTAAAAAAATAGTAAAAAGGATATATTGTTATTTTATGAATAATTATTGTTATATTTAATTTTATTGTTGTACGTATATTAATATGTGACTTATTGTTGTTTAGTGTCCTTTAGTGTTATGTTGTGCACTTAATTTTTATGTAGTGCATTTTAGTGTAGTAAAACTGATAATAAACTTTAGCTTATGGTAGTTGACTTTGTTTATGGCCATTTAGAGCAGTGTTACTTTAGTGCTCTTTAAGATTCTGTTGTGTAGAATAAAAACTATGTGCTCTCCTTAACATACTCGGATAGAGTACTCAATTATGGATTTAATAGATCAGTAGATAATTATCAGATATTAGATAAGAATGATAAAATAATCAGTTGTCGGGAAATTAGGACAAAATATGGCAGTTAACAAACAAATCGTTACGAATGAAGTAAATTCAATATTATTTACTATTAAGTTTGTAGTATTTTTTATATGTTTAATTATTGAATATATCTTGATTACTTATGAAATTTTAATATCTAATTCTGTTATAATTCAAAAATAACTTAAAAAGATGATAGTTCAAACAAAACCAACTAACATATGAAATATTAATATAGAAAATTTATCATGCTAAGTGTTTGTTATATGAATAATTACTTAATTATATTTTTAGTTATTAAAATTAATCATTTAATTCTCTGTTAACCTCAAAAATATCTGGAAACAAAATGATAGTTCAAACACAAATCCTCTCGAATTTTAGTCAACAAATGTAAGAAAATAACATAAAAACCAACAATATAGAAATTATGTCAAACTAAATTTTTTTATATGAATACTTATTAATTATATCATGTATAGTAATGAAAATTAATTATTTAATTCTATTATACCCAAAAATAGTTGAGTAAGAAACAAAAAATATAAAATAATAAACTAACATATAAAATAATAATAATATAGAAAATGTATCAACCTAAGTAACAATATAGAAATAATATCGATTAAATATTAATATAAAAGATATTGCAATATATTTAAAGATGTTAAATAATTAAACAGGAAAATACCTTAATTAATATTATTCAATTTACAGACATCGTCATGGAGGTTCCCCCTGTGCATTCCGGACTTGCATCTCGAGAGCTACTGTTGCTACAGGGCAACCATAGGTCTTCACACATCTGGGATGGGTAGTGTATGTCCTAGACATTCCGCCCCAGACGTATAGACGATATTTGGGAGTTCATTAGGGACCACCCACTGCATCCCCGTATAGTTAGACGTCTTCAGGGTACGGGTTTCTACAGGATCATAGAGATCGGTCGGTTGTAGTTCGACTGGGCATTGATCACGGCTATGATAGAGCGGTGGCGACCAGAAACGCACACGTTTAATCTACCCATCGACAAGGCTATCATCACGCTTGAGGACGTGGAGGTTCTGTTCAGTCTGCCTGTTGATAGTATACCTGTAGCCTACCCGCATGCTCTTAGAGACTATACGGGAGTGGATTACCTTCATATGTTGAAGTGACTCACTGGTTTCCAGCCAGCGGAGATGACTGCATTGAGTGGGGCCAGGCGATTGCAGTTGAAACCCGTTCAGAAGCATCTGGTGGTGATGGACGCAGAGATTACGGATGATTCACCTACTGAGGATATCGAGCGACACACGAGATTGTTGGTGCTGATGATGTTTGGTGGTATACTGTTCCCGAACACTTCGGGAAACCTAGTCAACTAGCGATTTCTACATCATCTAGAGCAATTAGATTTTTTATCTGGTTACAGCTGGGGTGCAGCTGTTCTAGGGTACCTGTATAGGCATATGTGCCGGGCGTGCATGAGCACCCAGAGAGACGTTGTCGGATTTTTTTTGCTGCTACATGTGAAAACATAGTTAATTCTTTTAGGTATGGTCCTGGGAGCGGTTCCTACAGTTCCAGCCACCTATGCCACCGATAGCTCCGGATGTACCACCTACATTGTTTCTCCCTTTATCTTGGAGGTGGGTTGATAGGCGAGGCTACGCCCATGAGGTCGAGGCTCGACATCATCTCCCTTATTACAAGGATTTGTTGGATTTACTTGATGGCGCGTAGGTACATATATACTTAAGTTTACTTGGCCTGGCTTGATATGTGTTGTCTTTACTCACGATTCTTATGTTTAATAAATAGTTCATATGGAGGCCATACAGTGACGCGCTCATAGCTGGTTTGCCAGATTATTGCTCCCGCGGCCGAGCTAAGTGGAGCTCTTCCATCCCACTAATATATCTCGATATAGTCGAGCATCATGCCACCGAGCGAGTCTGTCACGACCCCAAATTTCCCCCATAGGATATCGTGACAGCACCTAGTCCCTAAGACTAGGTAAGCCTAATCAAGATGCGGAATAACTAAAAGATTAAGCCAAACCTCAAAACATCAACATCTGTAATAAACAAAAACTACAATTCCAGTATAACTACTCCCAAAATCCGGTAGTTATGAGTCACAAGTATTAAAGGGAAACACTAAATATCCCTATACATCATAGTATAATGAAGACAAGGAAACAACATAATAAAGATAGAGGGGGACTCCGAAGTCTGCAGACGCTGGTAGATATACCTTGAAGTCTCCATGTACAGACTAGCTCACTGGTACCTGGTCTGGTAGGCAGTACCTAGATCTGCACAAAATGATGTGCAGAAGTGTAGTATGAGTACACCACAATGGTACCTAGTAAGTGACACACCTAACATCAGTAGAGTAGTGACGAGGTCAGGGCAGGCCCTAATGGAAATAATAAAAAACAAGGCAGAAGATATAATAATATAATGAAATGACAAAGAAGTGAAACAATAAGAATTTACCGAAAGTAAAAACATGGAAACTAGGAAGACAAGTACAACACGAAAGGAAAGGCAATTCTTACAAGTTGAGGAGCAACAACAACAACAACAACAACAATACAATAAATAAAGGAAATCAATAGGGGCACTCCCGAGGTACCGCTTCGTAGTCCCAAAAGTAAATATATCACAATCTTTTCTTATATCACCGTGGGAGCCTTTATAGTTTGTTTTGAAAAATTATTTTCCCGAAATAGCATCCTGCGTTTTAGCCAACCTTATCACACCGCATGAATTCTAGTAGTTCCCCTACTAGCCACGCGTATCGAGCCAAACTTATCTGACCGCATGCGTTTTAACACCCAGACCTTTTACCACCGCATGCATATCAATAATCACAACGGCACGGCAGAAACCTCGTGCAAACAATAACAACCGCAAAGTAGAAACCTCGTGCAACAACAAAAAAGTCATCTCAACAATAAATCATGGAAACCAAACATAACAACTGAAACAACGATATTTCAAGAATAGCAATTTCAAGTAAAGAATCTCACAATTAAACAAGGAACATGGAATCAAGAAAACAAGTAATTCAACTAAACGTACAGTACAAGCTGCAAATAAGAGATAAGACATGTAGGCAGGTGAAATTAGGCTAAACATGATGACTATACATGCTAACGTAACTCAGTTAAGGCATAGAATGGAAACTACTTAAATAAAATCGGAATTTCAATATTTATCCTGTGTACGCACTCGTCACCTTGCGTATACGGCCCTCACATATCACAAATTGTCATAACAATACAAAATCCTAAGGGGAATTTCTCCCACACAAGGTTAGACGAGTCACTTACCTCAAACCCCGTTCAATCAACCAATAAGAAGGCCTTTCTCTCGATTTTCCAACTCCGATCAGCTTGAATCTAGCCAAACTAATTATATACTATATATATAACTATAAGAAACTAATTTAAATAATGAAACTACGACTTTAACAAAGAATTGAAAAACCTATCCAAAAAGATAACCCGGTCTCACGTCTCGGAACCTGACAAAAATTACAAAAGTCGAACACCCATTCGATATCGAGTCCAACCATACAAAAATTATTCAAATCCGATCTCATTTAGCCCTTTCAAAACTCAAGAATTCGGTCTAAGATAGATTAGTGAAATTTAACCCAAATCCTTAATCAAATGAAGAAATCCTTAATCAAATGAAGAAATCAAAGATAGATTAGTGAAATTTAATAAAAAAAAAATGAGTTAGAAACTCTTACCCCAATAATTTCTCTGAAAACACCTCAAAATATTGCCTCAATCTGAGCTCTCAAAGTCCCAAAATGAAAATGAGTCAAAACCCTCGAAAAATCCCCTTTTCTGCCCAGTGATTTTGCATATGCGAACCTATGGCCGCATCTGCGACTCCGCATCTGCGGAATTTCTATCGCAGGTGCAGTCCACACTAAGGTCCAGTACTCTCCACTTCTGCGGACTAAACATGCATATGCACTTCCGCTCCTGCGGGCATAGGAGCGCTCATGCGCACGCGCTCCTGCGGATGATGTCTGCTTCTACGATCACCAGGCCTTCCTAACCATATCCGCATCTGCGACCTCACAGAAGCGGAAATAACCTCGCATCTATGATCCCTTCCTGTCCCAAAGACCCTTGTTTATGCGATCACGAACTCGCCTTTGCAATCCCTCACCTGCGGCCAAACCCTCCGCAGGTGTGATGACACAAGAACATCCCAGTTTCAGTAGAAATCAACAAGTTCAAATTGTTTCGGATTCGATCCGAATCACACCCGGGGCCCCCGGGACCCTGCTCGAATATACCAAGAAGTTCCAAAACATATAACGGACCTACTCAAGTCCAAATATCACATCAAACAACATCAATTCTATGAATTGCAACCCAAATTCAAGCCTATGAACTTTTAACTTTCACATCTGATGTTGAAACCTATCAAATCAAGTCTGATTAACCTCAAATTTTGCACACAAGTCATAATGGATATTATAGACCTACTCCAACTTCCGGAATCGGAATCGAACCCTGATATCAAAAAGTCCACTCCAGGTCAAACCTTCCAAAATCTTCCAATTTTTCAACTTTTGCCAATTAACGCCGAAATGAGCTACGGACCTCCAAATCAACATCCGGACACGCTCCTAAGACCAAAATCACCATAAAGAGTAATTGGAACCGTCAAAACTCCATTCCGAAGTCGTTTTCACACCATTCGAACTATGGTCGACTCCTATGACTTTAACTTTCAATTTAGGGCTATATGTGTCCCATTCCACTCTGAAACTCTCCCGAACCCGACACCAAGCACCCCGGCAAGTCAAGTAACCACAAAATGAGATAGAGGTAGCAATAAATAGGAGATCGGGACTAGCACTCTCAAAATGACCGACCGGATCGTTACAGAGTCATTCACCAGTTTGGTCGCCCGTAGCTTGTACCTATTCCGCCCACTTGGCATAGCATACATTACCAGCGGGATGATCATACACATATATAAAGTGTTTATATCTTTTTAAAGATTTCATCATCGACCGTCACGAAGGCCACATTGTGCGATACTGACTTGCCGGAGACGGATTATCTTATTTAGGAGCGAGCTGAGACCATGGTATGACCATTAAATTTTTTGCTAACACGAATGTTAGTATTTTATATTTCATATACTAAAATATATTATTATTCTGTAGGTTAATGTTGGCCCATCGGCTGCTTCTACCGAGCCTGCTAGTCTTATTGACGATCATGATGCAGCACATCCTCCGATAAAGAGGCAACGTGATCAGGATGATCTTGATAGCGTAGCCGGGAGGGATGGGATGCGCCTCAGGCTAGCCAATGCTTTAAAGCATACAGGCTGTGGGACTCATTGATATGTATTCTTAGTTATATATATGACATTAAATATATAATAGCAAAATTATTTATGTTTTACATAATTTGAGCATGTGTTTTTTAATTTTCGAGTTATTTATTAGTTAGACAATAGAACACAAAAAAAAATAAGACGGCTTAACATAAATTTAAATTCGTTACCAATTAAAGATAATACATGACACGTACAACATAAAAATAAAATAGTACACTAAACGCATCCATGTGTTTGTTTAGTCACTATCACCCATTATTCTATGCTTCAACCACTTAAATTTCTCTTCTAACCGATTTTTTTCTTCCTCTTCTTCTTCTTCCTCTTTTAGTTTCTCCATCACTGCCGCAAGTTGTTCTTGTAGGTTCAAGATCTGGAGTTCGTATTCACCGGTCAGATTCCAAATGAATAGCAAACATGATTTGTAGTATTCCTGGTTAATGGGTTCATCATACCATTCTTCAAAACCACATTGATTTTCGTCCTACCAATGGGATGATAACACAAGACTATTAATTAACATGTTATATAAAACTGTTAACTAACATGTTTTCCGATAATAATAACTTATAACTTGTTTACACATCCAATGTCTATGCCCCAGATTGCAATTTGACCAACATGGCTTCAAAATCGCACGTTTTCTACAGTAATACCTTGGTACGTCATTGCGTCCAGACATGTCGTAATGCTCAAAAATTCAAAATTAATGGAAAGTTGTTCAATTCGTTTTGTTACAACGCAAATAATAACTAAAATGCATGAGGTTTTTATAGGTAGCTAAGAGTGATTTAGGTTACATAACGCATACTGGTAACGCGCTATGTTTCGCGTGATAATAATTATTTAGGGTACAAGTGGATGCAGCTTTTCAGATCGATAGCTTTTTCAGGTCGACATGACAATACACATAATGTATATTGGTGACGCGCTACGTTTAATATACAAGTTCGTGCACTTTAGTTCTTCTGAAGCTGAACCAAGAGATCAATATTAAAAGACGATTTGAAGAACCATTACAACATCCATTTCAGAAATGCCACTAACATTTAATAAGTGGTTTAAAAGGTGAAGGTAGTTCAACAGATCCACATGGAACACGTCATAACACAATCGATCCCTACTTAGAAAAAAATATGCTAGGTTGCGATACTGATTTGGTTGATGACAAGTTGTATGGTGTTCTACGTCCCTTGGAAAATAAGCCTTTCAATATACACACTGATCTCAAAGTTGCAGGGCACATTAATGAGAGCAGAGCGCATTCTACAAAGCCTGAAGGTACCATATTCGGGGCGAAAAACTACAATGGGTTCCCCTTTACTAAAAACGGTATGATTATGAAGCACTATGCCACTGGCCTGGGCTAGTTGTATCACAAGCACTGTCTGTAACCTTCCAAACAAACACACACAAAGATGAACCAGAAGTGATTCGGCATTTGATGAAGGCGATTTTAGAGATGGAAAAGGCACTAGCCGTTCATCATACACTGGATGATCTTAACTACCTGGAAAGAACGGAGGATCAGTATTGGGATTTATTAAAAATGAAAAATTACATAGAGACAATGATTAACCTTGTTCCCCAATAGTTGTCGAGTGGGAGGGACTACCTAAGTTTTTATCACAAACGTTGGACGTAGGAGTCCCATATTGTTGTAGAAATCAAGTAAGTGGTCTTATTAATGATAGTGATGAAATACGAGAAATGTGTGTCAACTGGGGCCTAGATTACGATGCCCTCGGTCCGGGAGGGTGCGTACAAGATGTTGACGAAGAAGATGAAGACAGTGACAATGAAATAGTTCCAGACAGTGACGATAATGGCAAATGAAAATTGTTATTTATTTCTTGGGGTGTATGTTAAATTGTTGTATTGAATCTTTTGCTAAATATCAATTATATTTAACCCCATTGGAAACATAATTTTATTTCAGAAATTTTGCAAACTGCACATTTACAGACATTTAGTACAACAAAAAATACTGCAATAAAACACTATGTTTATCCTTGATAATTGGGCACATTGGATGAACTGCCACCTTGAGCTGAATTACCACCGCTTCCCAAACTAGCTGAAGGACATTTACAGCAGTCGTGCCCTGTTTGGGAACATATGCCACATTTACGTGCATTAACAGTATCACCAACATCCATTTGGTTCTGTATCCGCGTCCGTTTTTGAACTTGCCGTTGACGCACATAATCCTTGTTAAACACCATTTTAAATGGTTCCGGCAGCCAATAATGCTCAGCACCCACTGGGTGTAACTTTCCACTATAGGTGTTTAAGTATGCAGCAATACTATATTCTTTATCAACGTAGCTCGTTGCCGCAAAACCTGTATGTTGAAAGCACTTCATGGCATGTGAGCATGGCAAGTGATAGATTGGCCATTTTCCACATGAGCATATATTCTGGATTCATTGACGGTGTGTGTATTATTCCCGCAGTTGTGATGCAGACCAGTGCAAACATCAAAAATATTTCGCTTGTTGCAATACTGCAAAAATGTATGCCACACTATGCTCGCTTCCTATATTTCTCAAATCGTTGCATTGGCTCAGGCATAAATTCAACACCACTTTCCATCAATGACGATGCACCTCTAGATCTTTCAACAAACCTCTCCGCCATCTGCTTGAATGACATCCGCACCATGGCAGTGACAGGCAATCCACGTGCACACTTCAATAACCCATTGAAAGACTCAAACACATTTGTAGTCAAAAATTCCTATCTTCTACCATTATCCTTATGCAAAGTCCGCTTTTCAAGCTCATGTCGCATCAACCAACGATAGGCTTCTGGGTCTTCCTGCCTAATCAATTCCATTCGCCTCCTAAATTTACACTCTTGGTGATATGTTATAGCCATCCACATTAAATTAAGTCGTTGTTCGGATAAGCCCTCTGGAAGTTGGCCTTCAAGTTCCTAATCCAGTAACGGTGGTAGGCATACTGTTCCTTCCATGCATGCAAATTCTCTACAGAACTTAAAATACCGCCATGCCAATCAGATATTAGACAAATACCTAAATATTGTCTAACAATGTGTCCCTTCAAGTGGTTCAAAAACAATGTCCACGTATCGTGGCTTTCATTGGCACAAATAGCAAATTCTTAGGGAAATATACTTCCATTAGCATCTACTGCAATGGCGATCAACAACTTAATATCATAGTTTCAATAAACATGAGTGTCGTCTATGGATATTATCGGCTGACACTGCACAAAACCATCAATGGCTGGTTTAAATGCCCAGAACACATTCTGGCTAGTTTAAATGCCCAGAACACATGTCTAAATACAGCCATGTACCTGGGTAGAGCGGCAAAGGACTTATCCCAGTTACCATAAACAATTTCAAACACACGTTTACGCCTGATGTTAGGCCAAAATGCTATACTTTTAGCACATTAATTGCCCTATAGTTTGTTGTTTTAGTGAGTTATTGTGCGACAATTGTGATAAATTGTGTTGTTTTATGTGTAAGAATATCGGAATGAATCATCAAATGAAAGTTGCATAAAACGTGGACAAAAAAGGAAAGAAAAGAGCCAAAAACATCAAGTACCCAAACCGTGCTATAGACCAGGCTTTGTGAGGTCTATAGCTAGGTTTACCGTACTATAGACCAGGCTTTGCGAGGTCTAAAGCCAGATCAACCGCACTATAGACCAGGCTTCGTGAGGTCTATAGCCAGGTTGACCGCGCTATAGACCAGGCTTCGCGAGGTCTATAGCCTGGTCGACCGCGCTATAGACCAGGATTTGCGAGGTCTATAGCCAAGTCTACCGCGCTACAGACCACGGTAATTAAAAGTCGCGGGTTAAAAGACCCAAACCCAAATTTGGACTGGGGATTGACATAAATACTCCCCAAACAAGTTATTCTAGGGTTGGAAATGATTTTGAAGAAGAAAAAGGCTGCCAAGCAAAGGAGGAGCCATTTTTTAGGGTCAGACTCCACCAAGGAGGACGTTTTTGGAGATGGATTCAGTCTAAGGATGCAAGAACGCGTTAGGAGCAAGAAGGTGAATTCTTCTATGCGTTTTTCACTTCCTTCTTTCTAGTTTCATTATTGGTTATGAATTCTAGTATTGTAGTTTTGCATACTATTATGAATAGCTAATTTGTTATCTAGAGTTTTGATAGAACCTTTTGTAGGATAAATTCTTGTTATGTTTTTATATAATTGAGCCGTTGGATTCCTCTACTTGTTCAACTACGTGATTATTGTTGTTGATTGAATGACCATCAATTAATTGTGTCTATTTAGTGTATATATTGCTAGAGAGAGAGTACGCATTTAGGTATTTGTTGAACAACATCACTCCTAACGTATGTGAGAGATTAATACGGATGGTTTAAAGGTGAGATTAGAGATAATGAAACTTTGGTGCGATCTTAGTGAGCAATGAATTAGTGACAGCTAGCGTAGTTTGAGAGAATATATCTAGTAAATTATGGTAGTTACTCGAGAGAGAGCTACGACACCCAAAGTACTCACGATCGGTAAAGAATACTTAAGCGAAATTATAGAAGGCGTAGGGTGAAGGATTCCGACAATTGGGGAAATCATAACTCTAGACCTACTTAGGCTTGTCTCCAATTTTATCCTTGTTAGTTGATAATTTTACGTCTTTATAATATTTGTTAGTTAATTAGTAGAAATAAAAATCAAATCTTTATAACTAGGAAATTGTTTGGACTTGTGTTTCTTAGAAATATTAAACAACTGTAGCTAAGCCTTAGTTTTCTGTGAGATTCGACTCCGGACTTGTAAACCGGATTATATTTGTAACGATCACTTAGTACTTTTTATAAGGCATAGTTGGGCGTGATCAAATTTTGGCATCGTTGTCGAGGAACTAACGTTGTAGATGTAGGTGTACATATTGCTAGGTTGCATGTTTGAACTTTTGTTTTTGTTTTCTTGTATTTGATTTTTTTTATTTTTTATTTTACTTGTTGATTTTAGAAACATGGCATCTTGGAATTATGAGAGTTTTGATGTTGGTAATTCTACTTTGGATCCTCCTTATGCATATTGTGGAGGAAACCACCCATGGCAAAATTATCAAAATATTCCCGAGAGCGAGTTATGTGCACCAACTCAATATTATATGTGGAATATATGTGATGTTTGTGGTGGTCAAGATGGTCACTTTTATGATTGTGCTTGTATTTCTTATCCTCTCCCAACCTCTTATTATGATGGTTCTACATTTTCATGTGAAGTTAATAGGAACAAAGAACCTGGGGACGCTGACCTGAAGGAGATCAAAGATAAGTTGAAGTGCCTTGTGGAATAATGTGATGAGAAACCACTGCAGATACAAAGACAAGAGACAACTATTCACAACTTGGATGCTCAACCAAATAAACTAATTGAACCTTGTAAATCGCAACATGCTTACAGTGTGGATAGTAGCCAATAAGAGCATGAATTGGCCGCATAAATTGCCATTATAATGGAGGAGCTGAGAGTAGAATATGACCAAACCAACCAACTAGAATTTAATGATGTCGATGTTGAAGAAGTGGTACTAGAGTCAACTGAGGACCTTACAGATACAATTTTTATTGATTCTAGTTTGTGGCAAGAAGAGAAGGTCGATAACAAGTTGAATTTTCAGTTTGAGCGCATTGGTCCTCACTCCAATCATTTTTTGACATTGTGCTCGGAAGGAGGTATGGAAACTGATCTATATGAGCCAATGCAAGAGTCAAAGGAAGAGGTGAATGAGCCCTATATTCTGAAATTTTCAAGGCCGTCTAGGCAAGGTGACACTCCTCGGTTGAAAGCCAAAAAGTGCATAAAGAATCACTTAATTTTTGGCTCGCAACAATTTGTATCGTCCTAAAAGCATGATCGTAGAGCTAAATCAAA
This sequence comes from Nicotiana tomentosiformis, assembly GCF_000390325.3. Classification (NCBI taxonomy): domain Eukaryota; kingdom Viridiplantae; phylum Streptophyta; class Magnoliopsida; order Solanales; family Solanaceae; genus Nicotiana; species Nicotiana tomentosiformis. Next base: position 106,101,996 of record NC_090816.1, on the reverse strand, counting down.
ACTTGGGGTCCAATTCATAAGTTTGAAGTGGAGTCACAAAGTAATTCGCGTCGTGCTACGACGTTAAATCAAGTACTTGTTGGCAGGCAACCCAACTTTACTTCTTCTTTTTTATTTTTTTATTTTTTATTATTTATTTTTTAAAAATTGTATTATTCTTGTAGTGTTGTTTTTTATTTCTCTAGGAACATGGGAAGCAAGGCCATTGGAAGAAAGCAAAAGCAAGTGAGATGGTTAGAACTAAGTATGGGGTGCTCGCATAAAGAACCAAGTATGAGAGAAGTCTGAGTACCCCATGAGATGTTAATGCTTCGGCCTTTGGCCTATCAGGGAGTTTCTTTTACCCTCTTGTATTTATGGATGGGCATTGGGGACAATGCATAATTTTAAGTGTGTATGCTATTTTAGTTGTGTTAGTTTAATTTAATAAATGCTTTTTCAGAAAAATAGAAAAAGATTGAACTTTTCCCGACGATGGATATCCTAGATAATTTTCTTGAGGGTTTAAAGTCTAACCAAAAACACACAAAAAAATAGAGAAAATAGAAAAATCCAAAAATATGTCTTTTATTTTTGTAGGTAGTAATAATCCCGTGTGGTTCTTCTTTATACCTCGGTTCTTTTTCATGGGATATAGTTTGAACCGGGTCATAGTTTTTTATTTTTAGAGTAGAATAGGATTTAGCGAATAAAAGAAGGAAGATGAAATTTCTAGGCGTCCTTTTGACTTGTTTCATAGTAGCATATTTAGGCTCTAGCATGTATATTACCTTTCCTATAGTTTGAAATGCTTATGATGCCTTGTTGAGTTAGAAAGCATGTTTATTAACGCCTATGTCTCGTTTTCTTGGCTTGTGTCACTTTGTGCTTAATGCTTAATATTTTGTGGCTCCGTGAATACTTGTAATTGATTGAGAATTGGAATGGAACCGTCCTTAGTGAGTCATGTGCCATATGTGGTGAGAAATTGTATAGTCTGTGTCATTGCATTAAAGTCTAGAACTTGCCCGGCATGTGAGTTGAAGTGAAATTTTAGGTTTTGCTCGGTTTGAAAAATGATTTTAGGCTTTCTTTTATTTATTTGAGCTTAATGCTTACCACAATAAATATTATCCCTAGTCAACCCTTTTTGAGCCTATAAACTTTTATTTGGCAACCACGTTACAAGCCTATACCCATTTGTTCTCAATTATCTTTGTTTTGATCCTTTTACCTCTTAAAGTACATTAATTGTAAAATGAGCGGTAAAAGAAATAAGGATGAAACTTGGGTGGCTTTTGAGTAGAACCAATGAAAGAAAGAAAGGTGCACTTGTATTGTATGGAATACACCGCTAGCAGGAAGGGTAGAAAAAAAAATATGTAGCAAAGGAAAATAAGCATATCTTGTCCTTGCTAGTGTGCATGAATTAATGTGGTGCTTAAAGAAAAGGGAAATATATTTTGGGGTGATAATGTTTGTGAAATTAAAGTGGATTGAAAAATTTGCGCTTAAAATTTATTATGTGATGTGTTAAAGTACTTGGGAGGATGAACCACTAATCAAAAATATATCTTACCCTTCCCTTAGGCCACATTACACCCATAAAAAGTCCTAATTGAATTTTAGATCGAGCAAGCCTACATTAGTAGAGGTTTACATAATGGGCAAGCTTATGGTATTTTGTGCATGCATGTGACTTCTTTGTGAGAGTGAGGGCTTTCTTTGATATATGTGAGTCCTTAAAATACGTTTGAGCATTTGATTTGTATGTGTGGATTCAACTTACTCTTTTTTTCTTGTTGTGAGGGCACATCATTTCACAAGGGATAGGTGACGTTATTAGATCTCTCTATAATTATTAGTGTTCGAGCCATGAATGCATTGTGATATTTAGTAGGTTTGTAAGGTTAGGATTGTTATATTCAATTTTTTTTTGTTCAATAAATTTTTGAAATATGGCATAAAGTAAAGGGAAGTTTGAAGGCATATGCTAAAGTTTAGTTATTGCTATCAACCATAGTCATAGGTATGGTGTGCTTCAGATGTGCTAAAAAAAGAATAAAAGTGCTTTAGAATTTGTAGTTGATTCGAGGACGAGCAACGTTTAAGTGTGGGGAGGTGATGTTAGGCAGAAATGCTATACTTTTAGCACATTACTCGCCCTATATTTTATTGGTTTAGTGAGTTATTGTGCGACAATTGCGCTAAATTATATTATTTTATGTGTAGAAATATCAGAATGAATCATCGAATGAAAATTACACAAAACGTGGACAAAAAACGCAAGAAAAGAGCCAAAAGCATCAAGTACCCAAACCGTGCTACAGACCAGGCTTTGCGAGGTCTATAGCCAGGTCGACCGTGCTATAGACTAGGCTTCGCGAGGTCTATAGCCAGGTCGATCGGGCTATAGACCAGGCTTCGCGAGGTCTATAGCCAGGTTGGCCGCGCTATAGACCAGGCTTCGCGAAGTCTATAGCCTGGTCGACCGCGCTATAGACCAGGCTTCGCGATGTCTATAGCCAGGTTGACCGCGCTACAGACCAGGCTTCGCGAGGTCTATAGCACGGTAATTAAAAGTCACAGGTTAAAAGACCTAAACCCGAATTTGGATTGGGGTATTGACATAAATACTCCCCAAACGAGTTATTCTAGGGTTGGACACGATTTTGAAGAAGAAAAAGGCTGCCAAGCACAGGAGGAGCCTTTTTTTAAGGCCAGACTCCACCAAGGAGGACGTTTTTGGAGATGGATTCAGCCTAAGGATGCAAGAACATGTTAGGAGCAAGAAGGCGAATTCTTCTATGAGTTTTTCACTTCCTTCTTCCTATTTTCATTATTGGTTATGAATTCTAGTATTGTAGTTTTGCATACTATTATGAATAGCTAATTGTTTTTCTAGAATTTTGATAGAACCTTTTGTAGGATAAATTCTAGTTATGTTTTTATATAATTGAGTTGGATTTCTCTGCTTGTTCAACTATGTGTTTATTGTTGTTGATTGAATGGACATAGATTAACTGTGCCTATTTAGTGTGTATATTACTCGAGAAAGAGTACGCATGTCACGCCCCGAACCTAGGAGCGATACAAGCACCCGGTGCCTCACCTAACCTGGCGTACCAAATTGCGACTAAGGGACTCTGAGCACATAATGTCATACTTTGGCCATGGGGCCACCTTGCAAGACAATTTGCGAAGCAAAATATAAAACTGAATGGAAACTAGCGCTAACTAAACATCAATATAAAGCTAGGCTGAAAAGGCCGTCATAGCTATTACAGCTGACAAACCACCAAATTATACATACCAGGCCTACAAACCCAATATACTGCATTAACCAACAGGATATGTCTACAAACCTTTACTGATAGATATATTGTGATCGGAACAGGGCCCCGACCTACCCATATTATATATATAAATACATACATAAGATGCACACAAAAACCTAGACCCGATAACTCCGAAGGATGTGGAGCTTACCGATCAGGCTAAACTCTGGAAACACCTACTGAGGAGGTCTACTCGTCTGTCTATCTGAACCTGCATGCATGAAATGCAGCGTCCCCGGAAAAGGGACGTCAGTACGAAATAATGTACCGAGTATGTAAGGCAATAACATAACTGAAAATCGAAACTGAACTGATAATATAATAACTGGAAGTAACTGGGAGTCAAAGATGATCTGGAGATATACTTACCTGCTGATAGTGACTAAACTCCTTCAATATAGTAAGTAAAATAAATGTCCGGCCCTATAAGGCTCGGTACGTGTAAATGCTCGGCCGTAGTAGGCTCGCTCATAGGCGCTCGGCCATACTGGGCTCTGTATCTCGGCCATCCTGGGCTCGCTCATAGGCGCTCGGCCACAGTAGGCTCGGTATATGTAACTTACCATCTGATCAGAGGTTGCCCAATAGGGGCCTGCCCACCGATTATAGCTCGATGGTGGTGAAAATAGTGTAATACTGTATATATATATATATAGACCCTCTGCTCTCTTGACTGAATAAAGACAAAACTAAACTGAATATGAAGTCCCGATAAGGAATAATATTGTAACTTATGAGAACTAGAATAATGTGAATAAATTCATGAATACGAACTTCTCTTTATGTCTCATTATTAACACATGTAGCTACGAGATCATGCCAAAATGAAGGAAGGGCTTAGCCTTAACATACCTTATCACAATCTTTCCAATCACCAAGTTGAACTCACCTCTTTTCACCTTAATCTACAAGAATGATAATAATACTATCATTAAGTTACGAAAGGTACAACTATCGCACAACGAACGACAAACTTATTTTGTATTAAAATGGGCAGCATCTCCCCTATAATCCTTACTTCCTCCAAATTCAAGATAACACCAACAATACAAGAACAGAACAATAACAACATATATACATCATTTTCCAGCCCTATATACACCATCAAATACTACAAAATAGCCCAACACACCCCAATCTCTTCGTACACAAAACGACCACCGTAGTAGTGTCAAACGACCCGAAAATGTTATGACGAACGACCAGCCAACCACCCTACATTTATATGGTGTTTATAAACCCCCTTCCTCCTCCAAAACTCCACAAAATAGTAGTAAAACACGCAGCCCAACAGCAACACAAAACAGTCCGCTACAAGTGAATAACTCGAACTCACGGCTTCCGATCACCGTCCCATGAGTTCTTACAAGTATAGAACGACTTACCATGAATTTACAGAAGAAAAATTGGATGAAAGAGAGCAGTAAACTCACCTTATTTGTTGGATAACTCAGCTCTTATCTTGGTTCTTCAAACTCTAGGTTTTACCTCCAATTGGAACTTGAAAGGGAGAGAAAATCAATTAGGGTTTGTGGGAAATTTTTGGGAGGATTCTTTGCAGAGCTTATGTCTGGTTATTATGCTCTATTTTAAGTCTAATATATGAAAAAAATAGGCCCTTAAAAGGCCTCTTTGGACGACCCGAAATGGCCCATTTTTTTGGGCTCTCATTTAAGCAAGTAGGTGACACACCTACTTGTCACCTAGCAGCTTGCGCAGTATCGCACAAATGCCCATATCTTTCTACTCCAATGTCGTATTGACAAACGGTTTAATGCGTTGGAAAATAGACTCATAGATTTTTAATTTGATGGGTGGAACACCCCATAACTCTACGTATATTGGGAGAAAATCGCAGTTACATTTGACCCAAAGTTTTAGTAAAACTTATGAATGTAACTTGTGATGACTTTCATCGACTTTTGTTCCACAACTCTCTTGACTTCAAAACATAACACACGGATGTCATACGACTAATATAAATCATAACATAATCTCCTTATCATGTTAAGCACCCTAGTCTCACCCCAAAGGTATATGTTATAACATTCCCAACTTGTCGACTTTCGACGAAACATTATTTTCTTCAATTGCTTTAGCTTCTGAACCGTCCAACCCTCTTTGTACTTGTTGTTCATGATCTTCAATATTTGTAACCTCAGAGGTAACATGATTAAATTAATTTATATACTTTTAAATATTATCTCATTTTTGGTCCTACATTAGTTTGCTTACGATGCATTTTTATGTACGAAAATATAGGGTGTAACATCATTCCCCCCTTGGAAACATTCGTCCTCGAATGTTTACTCTTAGAGACTTTGGAAACTTTTGCCAGAGTATCCTTCGTACACTAGGTTAAAACCAACCTGTACGTAGCTAGAAAACATACTATGCATGCCACACATGGCCAATGTTTATAAATAGCAACACTTTGCCTCACCAACCGTAAATCATAAATACTAAAAGTGAAAATATATAAGGCGTAGCGGGAAGGATTCCGACAATTGGGGAAATCATAACTCTAGACCTCCTTAGGCTTGTCTCCAATTTATTCCTTGTTAGTTGATAATTTTACTACTTTATAATATTTGTTAGTTAATTAGTAGAAATAAAAATCAAATTTTTATAACTAGGAAATTGTTTGGACTTGTGTTTCTTAGCAATATTGAACAACTGTAGCAGCCTTAGTTCTCTGTGGGATTCGACTTCAGACTTGTAAATCGGATTATATTTGCAATGACCGCTTAGTCCTTTTTATAAGGCATAGTCGAGCGTGATCAAATTTTGTGCTATAGACCAACGCCTGAGAAATGCTTTTCTTTTGGTAATGGTACATCCATATACTTGGTGGACAGATCACAGATGTTATACACTCATTAATCTTGTATCTTATGGACGCTTCAATGTAAGGAATCAAGACAAGAGAAATCAAGTCAACATCAAGTTAAAATGATTCCCACTGAATGTGTCTATTTCACAAGTGTGGGTGCAAATGTATTTTCCCACAATCCACATATTTGTTTTCAACTTTCTCGCACATAAAATCCATTTACAACCTTGAAACCATCTAAGACAAATAACCGTGTATACTTCCGGAGATGACTCATGAACCACGATCTCACGATACTCTTTTATGCTGTACATTTGCACTGCCCTGCTTAGGCGTGCTTTATCAGCAAAAAGCATATTCTTTGATAGCACGTTGCTCTAGATTCATCCCGCATTGCTGTCCGAATTTCGTCAAGATCCCTTGTGAGGGATTCCACATCCGGCATGCTTGGCAACTGATCAAGGTAGGGAATCTCCCTTGAATGAAATGGCACATGGGACTCGTACACTCTCGGTCTAACGGGAGGTGGAGCATGCTCCCTCATCAAATCAGGTTCATCATTCTTGTCCTCATCATCATCACCCTCATCAGGGAAGGGTGTGTCATCTCCAGACTCATCAGCATTATTGTCATAATCACTGTCATCTTCCTGACTCTGTGCATCTGCCAGGATTCCAATTAAATATGTCGTCTTCGGGCAATTGAGTAAGGACAAGACGTTCAATTTGCTTGTTTTCACTGCACAACCAATAAAATAGTGAGTTTCTCAAATTCATCCAAACATTACATATAAACTTTATCACTTAACTTACAAATCATATATGTTGATATCCCATGATGAACATTATCCTATTGTTCATGACTCCCGGATGGACCACCATGATCCAACACACCAAAACTAGGCATATTCCAACTGTCCGTTGGTTCATAACTTGTAAAATTCATAGCTGGTCGGTACCCCCTATGGAATATATGAATGTTAATACAAATACAATACATAAAAATAAACATCGTAATACAAAGGAAAATTGAAGTTTACCGCTTAGCTTGTGGATTATGTAAACTTGGGGAGAAATTATGTCATCGCTCCTTTTTCACCCGTGGAGATAAGTTTAGATCTGGCCAAACTCTTTCACCCGGAACCTGTTCGGATAAAACTGCTCCAAAAAACCCACCCGATGATTGAGTGATTTCCCTATTTTGTGGAACCTCAATATTGCGAACGTCTTCAGCATTGACATACATTTCCAACATTTTTATCACAAGAAGTTCCCTGTGTTCATCCGGAGTCCTCAAAGAATCTGTTAAAGTGTCATTGTCTTTGATGTTAAACTCAGAATAACAAGTAACCCCTTGCGGAGTAATAAAATATAGACATCTTCTAACTTTAATATTAACCGAACGTTTCCTCGCGCTCATTATTTTACATAACAACGATACCAGTCTATCGTACTCCATTGTAAGTGGCAACTTAACATGACATTGTGTAGAACAACTATAGCGTACTGAGTTATTCTCCACCACAACCCCACCTCCCCCCCCTCCCCAATATAATGAAACCCTAATTTTTCGCTCTTCAAACATTATGAGGAAATGCAAAATAAGTTAACGAACAAATATTTAGGAAGACCTGAAGGATCCTGAATGGATTTTTACCAAATTCTGAAACTCCTTAAATAAGAAAAAAAACCAGTCCGGGGGTACAATAATTAAGAGTATAGCGCATGCATAATAAGCTCTATATATGTAGCTAATGCATGCGTTATACCCTCAATTATTGGTGGGTCAGCAAGTTTAGATGAATTATTGATGGGGCAGGAACGTTCAAATATAGCGGATGTATTCACCGCGCTATACCTTAAGGACAAACATGTCATTAAGGAATAGCGCGGTGAATAACCGCGTTATATATAAAATGGTACTTCGTTTTTTGTTTCACCTATTTTTGTCATTTGAGTCCAAAAAGATCACACTTTGGTTCTAGAGTCTCTCTTAACAGCTAGCCTTCATATAAGATGTCCCTTAGTGACATCGCACTAACACAGACATGCCTGATACCCCATACATATACGGAGCACTATACTAATTTATAATTTATCCCTATTACCTATCTCTACATCTAACTTAGGTACGGATTCCGGGAGTCGAGAATCAAAATGTGGTTCTTTTTGACTCAAAGAACCAAAATATGTGGAAAAAGAATATTATAACGACCCGGCCAGTCGTTTCGAGAGTTATAACCCTGTTTTCCCCATTCCTACTTCTTTTTGTGTTATTCAGCTATATTATGTTATATCGGGATAATTGGTTCGAGTCCGGAAGGAACTCCGAGTGAAATGAGACACTTAGTCTCATAATTGAAACTTTTAAGTTAGAAAAGTGGACCGGATATGGACCTATATGTAAACGACCTCGGATTTGAATTTTGATGATTCCAATAGATCCGTATGGTGATTTTGGGCTTAGGAGCGTGTCCGGAATATTATTCGGAAGTCCGTAGAGGAATTAGGCTTGAAATGCCGAAAGTTTTATTTTTGAGAAGTTTGACCGGGGGGTTGACTTTTTGATATCGTGGTCGGAATCCGATTATGAAAATTGGAATACCTATATTATGTCATTTAGGACTTGTGTGCAAAATTTGAGGTCAATCGGACGTGATTTGATAGGTTCCGGAGTTGTTTGTAGAAATTAGAAATTTTAAAGTTCATTAGGCTTGAATTGGGGTGTAATTCATGATTTTAGCATTGTTTGAGGTGATTTGAGGATTCGACTAAGTTCGTATGATATTTTAGGACTTGTTGGTATATTTAGTTGAGGTCTCGAGGGTCTCGGGTGAGTTTCGAATGGTAAACGGATCAAAACTTGAACTAGAACAGCTGCTGCAATTTCCTTCTGTTGGAAATTGCTTCTGCCCAGAAATCGAAGCCCAGATCGAGCTCAGGATCGAGGGCCATGATCGAAGCCCAGATCGAGCTCAGGGTCGAGGGCCACGATCGAAGCCATGATCAAGCCCAGAGTCGAGGGCCACGATCGAAGCCTTGATCGAGCTCAGGGTCGAGGTCCACGATCGAAGCCATGATCGAGCCCAGGATCGAGAGCCAAGATCGAGGCAGAACCGAGGATGTCTGGGCAGAATTATAAAAACAGGGACTTCGTCCCATTTGCCATTTTTGACAAATTGGAGCTTAGGGAGAGGCAATTTTTGATATATTTTCAAGGAAAACTTGAGGTAAGTCCCTTGTGATCATTTCTACTCCATAATATTGAATTATCATCAAGTAATCCGACTAGATTACATGAGTTTTGAGGTGTAAATTAGAGATTGAAACTTAGAAATTTGGAAATAAGATTTGTAGATTTGAGGGTCGAGTTGAGGTCGAATTTTGGTAAAATTGGTATGGGTAGACTCGTGGTTGGATAGGCTTTCGGATTTTGTAACTTTTGTCGGGTTCCGAGATATGGGCCCCACAGGCGATTTTTGAGCCATTTCGGGTTTTGGTCTAATTTTGAAGCTTTCTTGTGGAATTCATTCCATTAGCGTATATTGATGGTATTATACTAATTGTGAATAGATTTGGAGCATTTGGAGGCAGAGACCAGAGGCAAGAGCATTGCGGGGTAGAGATTTGACCGGTTTGAGGTAAGTAACGATTGTAAATCTAGTCCTGAGGGTATGAAACCCCGAATTTCGTATCATTCTATTATTTTGAAGTGACGCACATGCTAGGTGACGGGCGTGTGGGCGTGCACTGTTGGAGATTTGTGACTTGGTCTGTCTCGTAGAAACTGTAAAGTTGCATACTTTGTTGAAACCATTTGATACTTATATGTTTTAGAAAGAATTTCTGTAAATTGGGCTGAATGCCATGTTTGGGCCTTGCGCCAATGCTGTTTGGACCCTTAGGGGCTGTTTCCTACCATCCTCTCACTGTTTTCGATTGAAAATCTATACTCAGTCATGTTTATACTTGTTTACTGCATAACTCAATTTTATGACTCTATTTTGATGCATATAAATATTTTGGGCCGAATGCCCTATTTTACTGAAATGCCCGAGTGGCCTGATTTGTGAGGATGAGTGTGGATCGGGGCTGCCCGCCTGCAGCATACTTTATGACTGAGTGAGGCCGAGGGCCTGATTTGTGAGGATGAGTATGGATCGGGGTTGCCCGCCTACAGCATACTTTATTATTATCGCACGTGAGTTTTCCGTGCAGATTATAGCGCTTGGGCTGAAGGAGCCCCTCCGAAGTCTGTACAAACCCCCAGTGAGAGCAGGTACCTACTGAGTGCGAGTGCAGAGTGCCGAGTGTTGAGTGACTGGGAGGCAAGAGTGATTGTGAGGTATGACCGAGTGGCAAGAGTGATTGTGAGGTATACTCGAGTGGCAAGAGTGATTGTGAGGTATGCCCGAGTGGCACGAGTGACTGTGAGGTTTGCCCGAGGGGCTGTTTATGATTTCATCATTTTTGCTCACCTTTGCATTGAGCCTTTGTTTGAAAAACTGTTGGAAAAATATCTTTGAATGATTTTTACTGGAACTGGGTTTAAACGAGATGTTTGATTCAAATCCTGATTTTTAAAAACATGTGATATTTTACTGAGATTTTCCTGATATGAACGTTATATGCCTTATTTCTCGTCACTACTGCTCAGTCTTTATTTATTGTTGTTACTTACTGAGTTGGCATACTCACATTACTCCCTGCACGTTGTGTGCAAATCCAGGTGTAGCTGGACACGGTAGCGGTTATTGAGTGTTCTGGTTGCAGATTTTCTTGGAGATAGCAAGGTAGCTGTTTGGCGATCGCATCCCCTGCTCTTCTCCCTCTTATCTTCCTCTAGTAGTATTTAGCTATTTTCCAGGCTGAGTTAGCCTTGATATTGTTAGACAGATTATAGTAGATGCTCATGACTAGTGACACCCCGATGTCGGGCTTTTCTTTTCTGCACTTCTATTTTTCTTTGATTTGAACTCTTTAAATGGCGGTTTTATGTTAAATAACCTTGAAATTATCTTTGAAATGAAAATATCATTTTGTTTTGGAAATGAGTCGGCTTGCCTAGTTCCACGATAGGCGCCATCACGACTGGGGTTAGTTTTTGGGTCGTGACAAATATAGTGACCAAAATATATATATATATATATATATATATATATATATATATATATATATATATATATATATATATATATATATATATATATATATAACGCCTTTTAAAGGGCGATATACCTTAACGGTCGTTTTCCCGTTAAGGTATAGCGCTCTTTTAAAAGGCGCTATATTTGAACTTGAAAAGAGCGGGAAGGTATAGCGCCTTTTATTATGATGCTATAGTATAGCATCTTAATAAATGACGCTATACCCACATAAAAAGCCATCCCCTTCCCTTCCCCACCAAACCAGAAACTCCCTCCCCCCTCCCCCTTAAAACAAAAACAAAAATACCCTCCCCCCTTCTAGTAGTGGGTTGCTCGTTTCGGCTCCAAATCACCAAATCTTCAACTTTTCAAAAACCTTAAATCGAGGTAATCCGACGTAGTTTTTGTTAAAACTCGTATAAAAAATGCATATTAGTTGTTTTTAATGTGCTCTATGTTATTTTGTGATTGTTTTGCGATTTCACTAATTTGTTGTTTTTTATCCGGACTATAGTATTAGTGTGCTAAAAAACTTAGTAAAATAGAGAAATTGTTATTAGTTATTAGAAAAAATATTAATTAGTTACTTTTTACTGTGGTATATGTATTTTCGTGATTGTTTTTTTATTAAATTTATTTATTGTTGTTATCCGCTTTAGATTATTTATTTGCTAAAAGACTAGTAAAATAGATATATTGTTAGTTTAGTTCCCTGTAGTGGTATCTTGTGGCCTAATATAGTGTTCGTATTTATAATGTAGTGCCCTTTAGCATAGTAAAATGTAGTTCCCTTTAGCGTAGTATCCTTGTAGTTATTGAAATTAATCATTTAAAATAACAGACCTATTGAGTGATAAATCGAAAAATATTTCTCATCATGAACACAAGAATTCAGGATACCTTGGTGCTACTGGGCCTCAAATATCGAGCCCGGAACCCATATGTGAATATTTAATAATTAAATATTGTATAATTATGAAAATTAATTATATAATTTTATTAAAGTCAAAAATAAGTGAGTAACAAACAAACATATAAAATAATAAAACTAACATGTAAAATAATAAAACTAACATATACAATATTAAACTAACATATAAATAATAAACTAACATAAAAATAATAAAACTAACATTTAAAATAACAGACCTATTGAGTGATAAATCGGAAAAATTTTCTCATCATGAACACAAGAATTCAGGATACCTTGGTGCTACTGGGCTGAGTATGTGGCGCCAAAGTAGTACCATCGTGGGCCACCAGCGGAGTCGGAATATGGTCGACGTGGCAGGCGTGCCCAGGGAGGTAGGGATGTCCCACGTGGTAGGGGTGTCCCACGAGGTCGTCGGGGTCGGCGAGGAGGTGGTCCCCAGCAAGGGGGCGTTGAGACACCTGTTGAGGATGTTGGAGTTGATCAGTCGGGTGACCTCCATGAGCCAGACCACTCTCACAACAGCATGTCGTCATTCAGCCTTTAGCTTCAGCTCACTCCAGGGACTTCGCAGGTGACCCCGTCAGCTCCATTATTGATCGCGAGCACGGCCATTACGCGAGAGGATTGAGATCAGTATTTTCCTGATCTTCCAGGCCCATCAACCATTGCTGATGATCGGCCGACACGAGATGTGGATAGTGGGTGCCGGCTGAGTTATGGCTCATCATTGAGGGATGTTGGGGATCTTTCACAGGTGCAGGTATGTTTTTATTACTATTAAATTTAAATTTGTTTTTATCTCATTGATTATCCATAAATATATTTATGTTTTTTTTATTAAGGCTTCATCCTCGCCCGTCATGGAGGCCACTTTGTGCGATACTGAACTGGCTGCGACGAATGATTATATTCAGTAGCCCGACGAGACCATGGTAAGACAATTTAAATTTTCGTGACTTAACAGTACATTACTAATATATATTTCATATACTAAAATATCTTATTATTCTGTAGGTTATTGTTGGACCAGCGGCGCATTCTACCGAGCCTGCCAGCCCTATTGACGATCATGTTGCAGCGTATCCTCCAATAAAGAGGCGACGTGATGAGGATGATCCTGATAGAGTAGCCGGGCGGGATGGTATGCGCCTCAGGCCAACGGCTGCATTAAAGCATACAGGATGTAGGATACATTGATTTTTTTTGTATTTTATGTACATATGAAATTCAGTAAATAATAGCAATAATTTTTATTGCTTACATTATATGCGCATTATGTTTTTAGTTCTCCGGTTCTTCGTTATTTTAATACTACAACACAAACACAAACATAGCAACTTAACATAATTTAAATTCAGTACAACTAATAAAAAAATATGACACGGAAAACATAAAGATAAAATACTACACTCAACACATACATGTGTTTGTTTAGTCACTACCGCCTATTATTCTCTGCTCCAACCACTTAAATTTATCTTCCATTTTATTTTTTTCTTCTTCCGCCTCTTTTAGTTTTTCCTACACTACCGCAATTTCTCGTTGCATTTCAGAGATCTGGCGTTGGTATTCACCGTTCATATTCCAAACATACTACAAACATGATTTGTAGTATTCTTGGTTAATGGGTTCATCATACCATTCCTCAAACATACAATGATTTTCGTCATTGCGTCCAAACAATTGTTGACACATCCAGCATCTGCGCCCAACATTACCATCGGACCAACATGCCTTCAAAATCGCACATTTGCCACAATAGCACCTTGGTTGGTCATTGCATCCAGACATTTGTTAATGCAAGAAAAATGAAACATTTATGGAAAGTTTTGCTATTTGTTTTTGTTAAGCGCAGATAATAACTAAAATGTGCTAGTTATTTATAGGCAAGACAACCCACATAACGTAGTATTTCACCGCGCTAGGCTTCGCGTGTTAAAGATTATTTCGGGTACAAAATAGCTTTTCTAGAAGATAGCTTTTGCAGGCGAGCAGCTTTTCAGGTCGATAAGACAACACACATAACGTAGTATTTCACTAGGCTATGCTTCGCGTGTTAAAGATTCTTTCGGGTACAATACAGCTTTTCCAGAAGATAGCTTTTGCAGGCGAGTAGCTTTTTCAAGTATTTAAGACAATTTTTTTTTTAATGGGTTTATGTTAGATTGTTGTACTGAAGTATTAATGTTAAATATCAATAAGATTTAACAGCAATGGAAACATAATTTTATTTCATACATTCTGCAAGATAAACAAGTACATACACTTATTACAACCATATTACGGAAACAAAATACTACGTGTATCCTTGATAGTTAGGCACATTAGATGAACTTCCACCAGGAGCTGGATTACCGCCACCACCCAAACCAGCTGAAGGACATTTACGACGATCGTGTCCTGTTTGCGAGCATATGCCACATTTGCGCGCATAAACGGTATCACCAACATCCATTTGGTTCTGTATACGCGTTCTTTTTTGCACCTGTCATTGACATACATATTCCTTGTTACACACCATTTTAAATGATTCAGGCGGCTAATAATGCTCAGCACCCACTGGCTGCAACTTCCCACTATAGGTGTTTAAGTATGCAGCAACACTATATTCTTTATCAACGTAGTTGGTTGCCCCTAAACCTGTATGTTGAAAGCACTTGATGGCATGTGAGAAAGGCATGTGGTAGATGGACCATTTCCCATAAGAGCATAACCTTCTGGCTTCATTTACGGTGTGTGTATTATTCCCCCGATTGTGATGGATAGCGGTGCAAACTTCAAAAATATTTTGCTCGTTGCAATACTGCAAAAATGAATGCCAATGTGCTCGCTTCCTATATTTCTTAAATATTTTCATTGGTATTGGCATAAATTCAACACCCCTTTCCATCAATGACGATCCACCTCTAGCCCTTTTAACAAACCTCTCCGCCATCTGTTTGAATGATATCCGCACCATGGCAGTGACAGGCAATCCTCGTACAAACTTCAATAACCCGTTGAAAGACTGACACATTTGTAGTCAGAATTCCCCATATTCTGCCACCATCCGCATGCAAAATCCACTTGTCAAGATCATGTCGCATCAACCAACGATAGCCTCCCTTGTCTTCCTGCCTTATAGATTCCATGCGCCTCCGGAATTTACACTCTTGATGATCTGTTGCAGCCATCCACATTAAATCATGAAAATCCTTGTTGGGAATTCCTTCTATAAACTGGCCATCAGGTGCCTCACATAGTAATGGTGGTAGGCATACGGTTCCTGCCATACACGCAAATTCTGTACAGAACTTAAAATACCACCATGCCGATCAGATATTAGACAAATATCTTAGCGATGTTTGATAACGTGCTCTTTCAAGTGGTTCAAAAATAGTATCCACATCTCTTGGATTTCATTGGCACAAATAGCAAAAGCTAAGGGAAATATACTTCTATTAGCATCTACTGCAACGGCGATCAACAACTAAATATCATGCTTTCCATAGACGTGAGTGTCGTCTATGGATATTACCGGCCGGCAATGCAGAAAACCATCAATTGCTGGTTTAAATGCCCAAAACACATATTTGAGTATATGTTCTGGTATTCCCGGACTCCGCTCAAGCTTCCATTCAATAACAGTCCCAGGGTTAAAGTGTTGCAATGCAGCCATGTACCTGGGTAGAGATGCAAAGGACTTATCCCAGTTACCACAAACAATTTCAAATGCACGTTTGCGCCCGAGAAATGCCTTTCTTTGGTAATGGTGCACCCATATTCCTGGTGGACGGATGTTATACACTCTTTGATCTTATAGCTTATGGACGCTTCAATGTGTGGAATCAAGATAAGAGAAATCAAGTCAGCATTCAAGTTAAAATGATTCCAACTGAATGTGTCCATTTCACAATTGTGGGTGCCAATGTATTTACCCACAACCCACATATTTGTTTTCTTCTTCCTCGCACGCAGCATCCAATTACAACTCGTAAACCATCTACAGTAGACTACCTTGTATACATCTGGAGATGACTCGCGTACCGTGATCTCACGACACTCTTTTACACTGTACATTAGCACCTCCCGGGTTAGGCACGTTTTATCGGGAAAAAGTATGCCCTTTGACAGCACTGTTGCTCTAGATTCATCCCACATTGTTGTCAAAATTTCGTCAATATCCCTTGTGAGGGCATCCATATCCGGCATACTTGGCAAATGATCAAGGTAGGGAATCTCCCTTGAATGAAACGACACGTGAGACTCGTTCACTCTTGGTCTAATGGGGGGTGGAGCATGCTCCCTCGTCAAATCAGGTCCAGCATTCTCTTCCTCCTCATCATCACCCTCATCAGGGAAGGGTGTGTCATCTCCAAACTCATCGGCATTGTTGTCATAATCACTATTCTCTTCCTGACTCTGTGCATCTGCTAGATCTCGATTAAATATGTCATCTTCGGGCAATTGAGTAAGGACAGGACCTTCAGGATGCTCGTTTTCACTTCATAACCAATAAAATAATGAGTTACTCAAATTGATAAATACTTTACATATAACTATATCACTTCACTTACAAATCGTAATGTGTTGACATCCCATGATGGACATTATCCTGTTGGTGATGACTCCCGGATAGACCACTATGATCCAACACACCAGAACTAGGCATATTCCAACTGGGCGTTGGTACATAACTTGTAAAATTCATATCTGGTCGGTACCCCCTATGGAATATATGAGTGTTAATACAAATTCAATACAGCAAAAATAAACATCGTAACACAAAGGAATATTGAGGTTTACCACTCGTCTTGTGGATTATGTAAACTAGGTGAGAAATTATTTCCTCGCTCCTCATTTGCCCGTAGAGATAAGTTTAGATCAGGCCAAACTCTTTCAGTCGGAACCTGTTGGCTAAAACTGCTCCAAAATAATCACCCGATGATTGAGGGATATCCCTGCTTTGCGCAACCTCATTATTGCGAACGTCTTCAACCTTGACATACATTTCCAACATTTTTATCACAAGAAATTCCCGAAATTTATCCGGAGTCCTCAAAAAATCTCTCAGAGTTTCATCGTCCTCGATGTTAAACTCAACATAACAAGCAACCCCTTGCGGAGTGACAAAATACGGATATCTTCCGGTTACTTTAAGGTTCGCCGAACGTTTGCTCACACTCATTTTTTTACATAACAACGATACCAATGCATCATACTCCATTGTAAGTGGCAACTTAACATGACATGTGGAGATAAACTATAGGTTGCTGAGTTATTCGCCACCACAACCTCACCCCCCAATATAATGAAACCCTTACTTTTCGCTCTTCAGACATTATGACAAAATGCAAAATAACTTAACGAAGAAATATTTCAGAAGACTTGGGAATATTTATGAATGGATTTTTAGAAAATTCTTAACCTTCTTAAATAGGGCAAAAACCAGTCTGGGGGTACAATTGTTTTTACGTATATCGCCTTAAATAAGGGCGCTATACCCAATTGAATTATTGTTATGTCAGTTAAGCCCAGAAGAATTATTGGTGGGCCCACAAAATATGTATAGCGCCTTAATAAAAGGCACTATACCTCCCGTCCACGTATAATGCCCTTTTAAAGGGCGCAATACCTTAACGGGCAAACGGCCGTTAAGGTAGACTGCCCTTTAAAAGGGCATTATACATATTTTGGTTACCATCATTGTTTTAAACACATTTCGGTCGTTTGAGTCCAAAAGAACCATATTTTGGTTCCGGACTCCAGATTCCGGGACCTTTCTTAATTAGTTTAGCTATTTGGAGATTTTTGGTACATTGTACGAGTCTATTATATTAAATATATGTCAACTGAGTCAATTCCTTCAAAGTTTAATTTCAAAGCCTAGCTTGAAGTTTGTCAACAAAAGTTAAGTCGTCAGGTATGAATTCCAGGTTACTGTTTTCTAAACTAAAATAGTAAGTGATGTTCTATATTTCAATACCACACAAAAGAGGGGTGATTTGTGTGGTGCCTAATTTTCGCGTGCACTAGATTATCGAAGGACTTGGTTCTTCTATGCGTTCCTTAGACTACAGTTGCGGAATAAGCAATGCAAAAAGTAAAGAGCACAAGTATTTTTCCATGGAAAACAATCAGCTCAAAAGGTGAAAAAAAACACGACCTACTACCCAGTAGAATTTTTCCCAAACACTTCACTACAACTATAAGACAACAACAAAGTTTATAAACTCTTGTAAATCTAAGGATTAAATATAACCCTTGTAGGAACACGCCACAAGCTATTGCGGCTGCTCCAAGTTAACTCTAACTTGAAAGATACAACTCGAGTTTACAACATCTTGCAAACCTAAGGATTAACTCTAATCCTTATAGCAACACGCCACAGGCTGTTGCGACTACTTCAAGTTAACTCTAACTTGAATAATACAACTCAGGTACCTAGTACAATTTGCTTCTAAGGAAGCTGAAAGGTACAAGTCAAAACGTCTATTACACTTTGAACTAGAAATAAAGAAAGACACATAAAACTCTTTATAGAACTAGTTCTTCAATCTAGTTCGTGTAGCTTTAGGATTGCACTCTTGAATCTCACAGGAATTGTTCACAAAATGCCTTGCTATTTTACTCTCAATTTTGCTTAACTTCAATGTGTGTGTGTCACCTGTAAAAGAGAACACAACTGATGTTTATAGAGTTAGTAGAATAAGGATTAACTAGAGTTCTAATGTTTTACTCTTCCTTGGTGGAAGAGTTCTAGTTATCTTCAACTTCTAACTCTTTCCTTATCTTGGATAGAGTTCTCTTTAAGTAAGGAGTCATGTTCTTTATCATATATGCAAACTTTTCGTTCAGGGAATATAAGAAATAACCACTTATACTTATCCCTTGCATGTGCATGCCTTTTGCTTGAATCTAACCGTGACCTATGTACATTGTCCATGGACCTGGTTCATGCATGTGTTTTTTTGTCAATCATCAAAACCAAAACCGCTCAGGTCAACAAATTACCCCTCCCCCCCCCCCTCCCCTTTTTTTTAATGATGACAAACTCTATGCTTTATAGAAGCAAGGAACTTGTTTCACTTTAACCCAACATCAAACAGAAGGTGAGAACACTTTCTATTTAAATTCACAAAAAACATCAAGGACCAGGTCCGTTAGGTTATAATCATCACAGTCCAAAGGAAAATTACACCTTATTTTCTCCCTTTTGGCATCATTGAAAAGTTGCATAATTAAGTTTAATAACTAAATTTTAGCAGATATCACTCATGGCCACTGGGGCTACTTCAAATGCAATCATGGATTCAATTTTCTCTTATCAATCTAAGGATATTAGACATCTAAGAAATATCAACAAACAATTAGAGCAGAAACAGCGAATTTCATTGATAAGATTACTCCACAAGGCATAAAAAGAAATAAAGGCACAGAACCATGAGCAAAAAAAGATTTTAAAAAATCCCACTTGGGTCGCTGGTTACAAACTGTGCTAGGAGGGTTTAGGACAGGGAAGAACCAAGTTCTTGGTTCTTGGCTTGAAGCAGCTTTAGCATATCTTGAAGAATTCCATCATTCTTCTCCTTCTACTTTGCAAGCTCACACTTGAGAGAGTATCTCTCATCCTCTACTTCAGAGAACCATTTTTTCAGCCTTTCATTCTCAGCATCCTTAGCCATTTTCTTCCACTATTTGAGCCTTCTTGCACTTTTTGGCAGACCTAGTTTTTTAGACACAACCGATCCCTCAACCTCTGTTTCTTGTGAATTCTTTTGAGAAGTCTTTCTCGTTTTGGAACTAGGTGTGGGTACTTCCACATCCTTATATTTATCTTCAAGAACCAGGTTCATCTCCTCAATCTGGACTGCTCCACTTAGCTTACCAGCCTTTTTTCTTTCCTTTCCAAGTGACTTTCTTGGCACTCTCAGTTAAGGCTTTTTTTACATTGGCCTCACTCTGCTTCTTCTGGCTCCTTGTAGTTCTTCCTCTTGTAGGAGGATTTTCTACAAGTATAGAAGGAGCACTCTTTCTCTTAGTGCCACCCATGCCTTTTCCTGCAGTCTTTCCAACTTTGCTCTTCTTCTTTTAATTATAACTATCTGACACCTTCAGCAGATCGGGACTCTCATCTATTTTAGTAAGAGAAGGAACCGGTTCATGAAACATTTCCTTGACCTAACTAGCCCATCTGATGCATTTCTATCACTAGAACCATCACCTATCTCCTGTGATTCTATCCCTATACTTTCATCCATAGTCTCCTCATTATCACTAATCTCATCACTCCAGACTACCATTATACATGTCTCTGCAAGTAATCCATAACCAATGGGTGAATCAAATACAACCATTTGTTCTTCCACCCTTCCTTTCGCATCAACCTCAACATCCTCGCTCTCTTTTTATTTTTGTTTTTTACTTTTTTACCACCAACATCTTCAGTAACAACATTTTCCTTTTCAATACCAGCCATAGACCCAACCAAAACAAAATTATTCACAAGATTTTCTGTAATTTCATAACCAAACTCAGAGGTGGGAAACTTAGAGGTTACCTGTTCAGTTTCAGAAGAAACTGGTTCTTCCCCCTCAGTCACAGACTTGAAGGACTCATCAGATTTTTGGGGTTCTTCTGCTTGGCTAGCCTGTAATTACTCATTCAATTTCTTGGCTTTTTCTCTCTGATAAAATGATTTTCATGCAAGCATCTTGACATGTTTTTCTTGGGGTTTTGGGTGGTTAAAGGTGTGAGTGAAGGTTCTTTGGGTGGTGAAGAGAGGTTCTCAGTGTTCTTGGGGTTTTCTAGTAAGTTGGCCATTTAATCAGTGCAGGTAGATGAAGAAATTCGAGATTGTTTTAGGGTTTTGAGGTTTTGGTCTTTAGAAAATGAGAGATGAAGGAAGAGGATGGGGTCGGATCAATTTAAAGAGGGAAAGGTTGAGTGTTGAGTGTATAACAACACCTTTACGGAGGTTAGAAGTCCAATCAACTTGGAAGTGTCAGTTTGAACAGAGGTTGGACTCTTCCACAAATATTTAGGCAATTATGATGCGTGGGTTTAGGAGTAAAACTGGTTTGTTTGTAACTGATTGATTCAAAAGTAATTTGGGATAGAGTGGGACTCTTTTCAGATCATGATCCATATGCAGTTATTTCAAATTATACATAGTGTAGAATATTTATCTTATAAGCTCGATGAACTAGCTTCTTCACTGAAAGTTCTCTTCTATAAGAATAATTATTTCTAAGAAAATAAGGATAATATCATTAGACATCAGTGAGACATTTTAGTACATGGCACAAAAGTATACCAATAAAAGCATGAGACTAAGAAATATTGAATCTGATTATTTACAAAATTCACATATTATCTAAACAATCATTGAGTTTGAACCGGTTTCTTTTAGGTAACCTTAATCATCCTTAATTCTAACCTGTTCCTTTTACAATGTTCTCTACTCAAAGCTTTTATGAAGATGTCAGCTATTTGCTTATCAATAGCACAAAATTCCATAGTGATCTAACCCTTCTCAAAATTATCCCTCAGAAAATTATGCTTAACATCTATGTACTTAGTTCTTTTGTGATGGACGGGGTACTTGATCATACTGATTACATTAGTATTGTCACAAAAGATAGGAATAAATCATACATCAATTCCAAAGTCCATTAATTATTGTTTAATCCACAACAATTAAGCGCAACATGAGAAAATAACCTACTCAACTTCAGCAGTAGACAAAGCCACAGATTTTTGCTTTTTGGTGGTCCAAGATACAAGACATGAGCCAAGAAAATATGTCATACCTAAAATACTCTTTAATCCACAAGAAAACCTGCATAATCAGCATCAACATATCCCACTAAATCAAAATTACTAAATTTTGGATACAATAGGAACAAATCAGTTTTGACTTTTAAGTACCTCAAGATCCTCTTGACAACCTTCAAGTGAGACTCCTTTGAATTTTATTGAAATCTTGCACAAAGGCCTACACTAAAAACAATTCCAAGTCTACTAACAGTGAGATATAACAAAGAGTCAATCATTCCCCTATACATTTTTTGATCAACAGATGAACCAGGTTCATCCAAATCCAATTTCGTGGTTGTTGCTATAGGAGTGTCAATTTCTTTGAAATCTTCCATCTTAAAACTTTTAAGCAACTCTTTTACATACTTTTGCTGATGGATCATAGTTCCATTTGAATTTTGTTTAATTTGTAAGCCTAAAAAGAAATTAAGCTCACCAATCATGCTCATTTCAAATTCACTCCCCATTAGCATAGCAAACTCTTTACTTAACCTATCAGTAGTTACTCCAAAGATTAAATCATCAACATATATATGAACTTCCAAGAGATCTAACTTTTTTCCTTCAAGAATAAAGTATTATCAATTTTAACTCTCTTGTATCCATGCTCAAGCAAAAATTTAGATAAACTTTCATACCATGCTCTTGGAGTATGCTTGAGCCCATAAAGTGCCTTATCAAGCTTGTACAAATGATAACGACATTCCTTGCTTTCAAAGCCAGGAGGTTGCTTGACAAACACTTCTTTTAGATAGCCATTGAGGAAGGCACTCTTGACATCCATCTGATGGAGAGTAAATTCCATGTAAGCAGCAAAGTGCCATGGCCCGCCACATCATCATGCCACTTAGGTGCCACTTGGCATATATTTTTGCCATATGGAAAGCTTACATATGAAATAGACTAGCACATATGGGAAGGTTCTAGAGAAATATGGAGATTTCTCATGGAAGACTTTGGAACCCTATAGAATTGCTAGAAAAGTACTTAGAAGATTCTAGCTATATAGAAAATTCTAGAGAAGAGACTTACTTGTAAATAATAAGGGACTTGTGTAAGAATTATTATTTACTCACTAGTCCCTAGGAGACTAGTATATAAAGGGGGCTATTCATTTGTAAATCATCAAGCAAAACAATCATGTTCCCTATAATAAAAAGCTTCTTTTGGCAAATTTCTGATGTCTTTCTTATCTAACATTCCCTTAGCAATCTTTAGTATAGAAATGCTGACTTGGCATAACAAGATCGTGAGCGAGTTGCAAAAGATCGTGAGCAAATTGTCAAGTGCCGCACGTGCGCTTAGTTTACGACTAAGGACGTGACAGTGTGGTATCATAGTAAAGGATGCAACTAAGGGAATGGCGAACGACGGAGAAATTAACGTTGTCAATACCCAATCCAACGTCATCCAGGATACTACTGGCAAGAAGGACCGTAACAAAAAGAGGAATGTCACCAATAAGATCCAGGAGGTGCCGCCCGAGGTTGTGTCAAATGAAGGGCTTACATCCCAAGAACAATCTGCCACTGAGGTGAGAGAGGATGAAGTGGAGGTCTTGTCAGAGGACGTCTAGCTCGGTAAAGAGTGGGTGATGAAGGTGAACGTGGTGATGGATGCCGTGGAGATCTTTGGCCAACGCTTAGGGAAGGTGGAAAGTACCCTTAGTGTTCTTGAGGGATACAATCTTGAGGAGATTGAGAGTATCTGAAATGACTTGGACGGACATACACAAACTGAGATGGAGCTAAGGCAAACCATCACTGCCTTGAAATGCAGACTCATGAAGGCTTTGAGTACTATCAACGCAATGAAGGCAAAGATAAAGTCACTCGAGGGGCATGTCGATACAGGCATGATTGAGACAGACAACAATGTTGTTGTGACAAGGGAGGCCAAGATCGAAGCTCCCGAGCCACCAGTATTCAAAGGTGTTCGTGATGCAAAAGAAGTAGAAAACTTCCTTTGGCACCTGGAGAACTACTTCAAGCATGGCAAAGTGAGGGATGATGAGTCTAAGATCAACACTGTTGTATTGTACCTCTCAGATATCGTCGCATTATGGTGGCGTCGAAAGTGTACTGACATGGAGAAGGGGCTATCCAAGATTGAGACGTGGGAGCATTTCAAAAGGGAGTTGAAGAAGCAATTCTACCTGGTGAATGTGGTGTACATGGCTAGGCGGAAGCTAAGGGAGCTTCGACAGACGGCCACAATTCAGGAGCATATGCGTGAGTTCACTGCCTTAATGTTGATAATCCCGTCATTTTCCGAGGAAGATTCCCTCTTCTCCTTCATGGATGGGTTAAAATATTAGGCAAAGCATGAGTTAAGAAGACATCAAGTTGCCAATGTGGACGAGGCCATAGCGGTAGCCGAGTCGCTCGTTGACTTCAACATGGAGACTGCCAATTCCAAAGAAAGCAACACCAAGAGGGGTGAGGAAGATCATGACAAGGACAACAGGAAAAGCATAGCCGAGGTATACAAGGGCAATGACAAGGGGCCATCCCATAACAGACAAGGGTAGAAGAGAAACGACATGGGACTGGAAAATGGTAGCGAGTATGTTCCTACAAAGGGGTGATATTTATGTAAATAATAACATCGGGAAAGTGAATGCCCAAAGTTGGGGAAGCTTGCAGCAACGATCAGGAACTTTGCAGGCGCACAAGGGTGACACAAAGAGGGACCGCCTGCATTGAGGGGATGCACTTGGAATCTAAATCGAAAGTAGGGGATTACAAAGCCTATCTTGGCACCATGCAAATGGAGCATGGTGGCAGCAAGAAAAGTTAGGCAGCTATTGTTGAAGAGAATGGCGAGTTACAAAGTAATGGCAGGCTATCGAACTTAAATGATGCACCAAGCAGAGGGGGAAATTTTGCTTGAAAGGCTAGGACAACGGAGGGCAGCCAAATAGGGAGTGGAAGCATGGACCCGATGCTTGAGAAGCTGCTAGACTTGGTTGAGTCATGGGGAGATTCAGGCCAAGAGCAAGGAGAGACATCCGATGGGCGGAGGATCGAGGCCATCATTGCTAGCCACCTAAAGTACAAACGAGATAAGAAGAAAGGTGACCAGTACCTTGTGATATGGGAAGCCAACCGCTCCATAGGGCATCATGGCTAATGGACAAAGACCTCCGACGATACCAAGGCGAGGTGTGCGCGTACGTGTCAATGCTTTGTGCCGAGGGTGACACAAAATTAGGTAGGGAAGAGTGTCATAGCCCGCCACATCATCATGCCACGTAGGTTCCACTTGGCATATATTTTTGTCATATGGAAAGCTTACATATGAAATAAACTAGCATATATGGGAAGGTTCTAGAGAAATATGGAGATTTCTCATGGAAGACCTTAGAACCCTATGGAATTTCTAGGAAAGTACTTAGAAGATTCTAGCTATGTAAAAACTTCTAGAGAAGGGACTTATCTATAAATAATAAAGGCCTTGTATAATAATTATTATTTACTCACTAGTCCCTAAGAGACTAGTATATAAAGGGGGCTATTCATTTATAACTCATCAAGTAAAACAATCGAGTTCCCTATAATAAAAAGCTTCCTTTGGCAAATTTCTCATGTCTTTCTTATCTAACATTCCCTTAGCGATATTGTAGTAAGGTTGACTTGGCATAACAATATCGTGAGTGAGTTGCACAAGATCATGACTAAGTTGTCAAGTGGCGCACGTGTGCTTAGTTTACGACTATGGACATGACAAAAGGCTATAAGGAGTCTAATAGCTTCCAATTTTGCAACTGAAGCAAAAGTCTCATCATAGTCTATGACCTACTCTTGACTATATCCTTGAACCACCAATCTTGCCTCGTTCCTTGTAATTATTCCACCTTCATCAAGTTTGTTTTTGAAGACCCATTTAGTGTCAATCATTTTTCTATCCTTGGGTCATGGCACCAGATGCCAAACTTGACTTCTCGCAAATTGGTTGAGTTCATCTTGCATTGCATTCACCCAATCTGCATCCTGTGACGCCTCAGAAACATTGTTAGGTTAATAAGAGATAAAAAAAGCATCAAAGGCATAGAGATCCTTTAAAGAAGATCTGGTTTTAATTTCAGAGGTTAAATAAGAGATTATGTTCCCAATTGTAAAGACCTGACCGATCGTTTTGAGAATTAATGTCCCGATCGGCGGCATAAGATCTCGAGCAGCTTCGTATTATGTATTATGACTTGTGTGTGTGGTCGAGTTTGGTTTTTGGATGATTCAGAATTTAATTGAAAGAAAAATTCTTATTTTTGAAGTTTAAATGATAAGAGTTGACTAGAGTTTGACCTTTGAGCAAACAACTCCATAATGGAATTTTTATTGTTTTAATAGCTTCGTATGGTGGTTTCAGACTTAGGCAGGTGTTCGGATTTGGATTTGGATGTTCGTAAGACAATTCGGCACATTTTGGCGAAACTTGGAAAAGTTGGAGGTTTGAAATATTTAGGAATTTGACCGAAGATTGACTTGTTTGATATCGGGCTTGGATTTTGATTCCGGAAATTTGAATAGCTTCACTATGTCATTCATGACTTGCATGCTAAGTTTGAAGTCATTCCAGATTGATTTGATGTGTTCCGGCATGAATTTTGGAAGTTAGAAGATTTGAAAGTTCATAAGTTCGATTCACGGTGCGATTCATAGCTTTGACATTGTTTGATGTGTTATGAAACACCGAGTAGATCCGTATTATATTAGGAACTTGTTAGTATATTCGGACAAGGTCCCGAGTGGCTCGGATGAGTTTCGGATAGGGTTTGAATCATTTGTCGCCTTATTGGAGCTGTTGTATTTTTTGGTTGATGGTTCCTTCGCACCTACGCATTTAGGACTGCAGGTGCGTGCTCGCTGAAGAAGAGAAGAAGGTGCAAGAGTGGGCCTAGGCGTGTGTTCGTAGGAGCGGGATCTAGCAGCACACCTGTGCGTGCGCAGAAGCGAAACCACTGCCGCAGGTGCGATTGGGCTGCTGGCCAGTGTGCTCCGCAGAAGCGAAGCCTGTGTCGCAAAAGAGACTCCACAGGCGCGATGAGTTTCTCGCAAAAGCGGAACTGGGCAGTGCACTTAGGGGTCGAAATTGGCCATTCTATTCATTTCCTTTTGAGGTTGAGAGCCTCGGTTTTGGGCGATTTTGGAGGAGTTCTTCACGAATTTAACTTGGGTAAGTGTTCTATATCCGGAAGTGATTATATTTCATGATTCTATGGTTATATTCATCATTTATTTTGAATTTAATGGAAGAAATTGAGGAATATTTTTGAAATCTTCCGAAAATGTAAAATGAAGATTTGGAAGTCGAATTATTGTCGGAATTTGTTAATTTTGGTTTAGTTGAACTCGTATAGGAATGAATGTTTGGGTATTTTAAATTTTGACAGGTTCCGAGGTGCGGTCTCGGGGTTTGACTTTTGGGTTGACTTTTTAGTTGTTGTTAAAGATTGAAGCTTTACTATACTGAATTGTTTTCTATGAGTTTAATTTATGAATTGAAGTTATTTTGACTAGATTTTCATAGTCCGGAGGTTGTTTCACTCGAGAAGGTAATTTTAGAGTAACGGTCTAGCTTCTTGAGGTAAGTATCTTGCCTAACTTTATGTGGGGGAACTACCCTTAGGATGTGACTCTTTGGTGCTAATTGTGTCATGTGAAGTCCGTGTACGCGAGGTGACGAGTACGTGCTCTGACTTATTTGTGAAAATTTGACCGTTTAGGGCTCTTAGGTTTTTATGTTCATTAGATATGAAGTTTTTTTGTTATGATAAATCCCCCATTTACTAGTTTCACCTCTACATGTCTTTATTTGGAATTAATTGCTTCATGTTCCACCCGTATTTCCGATTAAACTCTTATGTGTCTTAACTGAAGTATTTGCTTCTTTTATTGATATGCTATCTTTTCTGTAATTTCCTATCATTAGTTGAAGTTATTATTATTTTTCCCATAATCTGCTTATCCTTAATTGAGTTTGTTGAATCTCTTCCGTAATTGCTCAACCCTAATTAAAGTTTTGTTATCCTTTATCATTGTTGACTTACCCTTAATTGGAGTCATTGATTCACGCTATCCCTCTTAACGTTGAATTGTACTTATGTGGAATCATTGCTACACAATATCTCTTCCTTGTTGAGCTATTGCTATGTTATACCATTATTTCCTGTTGTGTCTTTCCTTGCGAGCTCGTTCTTCCGTCTCTTTATGTTCTGGAGTTCTTGAGTTGATTTACTTGATGTATTCCTATTTTATTGTCGTTGTTGTTGTTGCATTCAGTGTTGTGTGGCATGAGGTTTCTTCCGTGTGGTTGTTATTGTGGCACGAGTTTCTACGTGCGGTTGTTATTGTGGCACGAGGTTTCTATCGTGCGGTTGTTATTGTGGCACGAGGTTTATGTCGTGCGGTTGTTATTGTGGCACGAGGTTTCTGCCGTGCAATTGTTATTGTGGTACGAGGTTTCTGTCGTGCGATTGTTATTGTGGCATGACGTTTCTGTCGTGCGGTTATTATTCTGGCACGAGGTTTCTGTCGTGCGGTCGTTATTTTTTCACGAGGTTTCTGTCGTGCGGTTGTTATTGTTTGCACGAGGTTTTTGTTATGCCGTTGTGATTCATTTTACGATTTGAGACTACGATGCGGTACCTCGGGAGGGCTTTGTTGTCATTTCTCATTTTGGTGTACTTGTCTTTGATTGTTGTTTTCCTTAGCATACTGCTAATTGTTTTCTTCCATGTTGCTCTATTTGCTCAGTTCTATGTAGCTAATCTTGTTGTGCTTGTCGTTAAGTCCACTCCATTGTTGTCTAATTTACACTTATATTTTGTGGTGATTGTTTCTCATGTGCCATTCCTTATCTCCACTCTTAATTATGGACTTGAATGGTGGTAGAACACTTGCACAAGCATACACGTAGACGAATCACCCATATCGGTTTAAGGAGATGAGTCCTAACGTTATTGACCATTACATATACTCTTGTCTACTTGCCTTCTGTGTGAGAGTTATCCTCTTGGCATGTGAGTCATCCGTGCGGTCATGGATTGAAATGTGGGCACAAGGTAGCAAGTGATTAGGGTTCGAGAATTGGGACCCGTGAGTTGTGACTATGAGGTTCGGTACCTTGTGAAAATGCTTGAAGAAATCTGGTGTGAAAGCGGTTGTTCTTATTGAGTTGTTGTTGGTTTTTCTTTTATTTGGATTCACTGACTTAGACTGTGTTCAGTTTACTCTACAGCATTATTATCTGACTGCTTCCTATTAAATATTGTTGTTATTAGTGTATCGTTGCAAGTATTAATATGTGCTCCTTATCATGCTTAGCTTTATATTAATATTGTTTCCTTTGTTAGTTCACCTTCACACTTATTCACGTTATTTAGTGATCAGGTAGGTGTCTTGACTGTCCCTCGTCACTACTTTACCGAGGTTAGTCTTGATACTTACTGGGTACCGATGTGGTGTACTCATACTACACTTCTGCACATTTTTGTGCAGATCCAGGTGCCTCGGTTGTTGTTGATTATTAGCTGGTTGGTCGAGCTGTGGAGACTCAAGGTAAACCTGTCGTCGCATTCGCAGGCCTCGAAGTCACCTTCTGATTTCGTTTTTGTACTGTTTGATTTCCATTCCGAACATTTGTACTTAAGGATTTTCTTAGCGAACTCAATAGAGCTTATGACTTGTACTACCGATTTTGGAAATTGTAAGTTGTGTAACAAGGATTTTATTTCATATTTATCAATTGTTGGTTAAACTTTTCTATTAATTTAGTACGTGTTAGGCTTACCTAGTTTTAGAGATTAGGTGCCGTCACGACATCCTACGGAGGGAAATTTGGGTCGTGACACCAATGGGATGAGAACTTTGATACTTGTAAGGCTTCGCAACCAATCGGTTCCCTAGATGTTCCTTCAATATTTATTTGCTGAAGAATAGGTTCACGGACAGGTTCCCCAGAGGTTTGAGGATCAGTTCTTCTTTGGTCAGTTCCCCTGTCAAGTTGCCCTGGGTAGAAGAACTTGTTCCATTACCTGTTCCTTCCTATGGTGCAGCTTCAGGCTAGACTGTGGCTTCGTCATTTGAGTTTCTTACCAGCCTAATCTCTTCATCATCTTGTTCCTGCCTCTCAGAAAGAATGTTAGTTTCATCAAAACCGACATGTCCACTTTCTTCTACGCACATAGTTCTTTTGGTATATATCTTATAAGCTTTACTATGTGAAGAACGTTCCAAGAATACTCCCTCATTACTTGTGGGATCAAACTTTCCTAGGGAGTCTTTTCTGTTATTATGCACAAAGCACCTACATCCAAATGCCCTAAAATGGGATATATTTGGCTTTCTCCCTTTAAGTAACTCACATGGAGTCTTCTCAACAAGAGGTTTAGTCATGCACAAATTTATGATGTAGCATGCAGTGTTCACAACTTCTGCCGAGAAGCTATGAGGCAATTTACTAGCAAATAACATGGTCCTAGCCATTTCCTCCAAAGTCCTATTCTTCCTCTCAACTACTCTATTTTGTTGTGGAGTTCTACTAGCAGAAAAATTATGATCTATGCCATGTGCATCACAAAATTCAGAAAATTTAGCATTATCAAACTCAGTACCATGATCAGACCTAATTGATGCAAGTTGATTGCCTAGTTGTTTATGAGTTTTTCTAACAAATGAAGTGAACATGTCAATTGCTTCATCTTTAGATGTTAAAAATAATATCCAAGTAAACCTAGAGTAATCATCAACAAACACCATAACATATCTCTTACCATATCTGCTCATTGTCCTCATTGGTCCACACAGATCCATATGGACCAGTTCCATCGATCTGGTAGTACTCACTTTTTTCTTACTTTTGAAAGAAGATCTTACATGCTTCATCCTTGAACAAGCCTCACAAACTTTATCTTCCTTGAACTTAATGTTAGGCAGCCCTATCACCAAGTCCTTGGAGACTAGTTTGTTGAGTTGACTTAGACTAGCATGCCCAAGTCTCTTGTGCCAAAGGAGGCGATCGTTATCCATGACACTCAAGAAAGTGCGTTCATTATTTGAAAGTGTGGACAGATCTACCACATATATATTGTTCACTCTTATTCCCTACAAGACTTCCCTACTCCAATGATCTCGCCTTTCTTTCTATTTCCAAAGGAGATGTTACCTCCTATAAAAGGCACAAGTGAAAGAAATTGTTCTTGTCCCTTATCATGTACTTCGAGCAACCACTATCCATGTACTATATTTTGTTGCTCTTCATCTCTTGGACCTGCAAAAGGAAATCAGGGGTAAGTCTTAGGAACCCAAACTAGTTTGGTCCCTTTTTATAAGCAAAAGGATAAATCAGATTCTTGTTTGCCCTACTTGGCAGCTTATTCTTCCCTAAAATAATTTTTTTGTTCCTTACACTTGCTTTTTCTTTTGCTACACATTCACTCTCATAGTATCCAGTATTACCACAGTGAGTGCAAATTTAATTTTCAGGAAGTGTGAAGTACTTGATTTTGGGATCCCATTTAGGTGCAGAATACCCAAAGCCAAGTCTCTTTCTGTTGCTACTATGGTGTTCTTGTATCCATGAAAGTGCATCAGAGGACATATTCCATTTACATGTTCTACCAGTTCATGTTAAACCTTAGTCAAGTCCTCTTTCAAAACTCTTATATTTTTTCCCCTTTTGTATAGATCATCTTTAACTTTCCTTAAATCATCATGGAGGTTAAGTTGTATATCATTGGCTATCTCTTTTCCTGTTCTTAACTTTAACTTTATATTTTCAGAAAACTAAGTTCTAAGACAGTTGTATCAAGAGCATGAACCTGGTTCTTCAAAATAGTATTTTTCTTTTCAGTTTTACAAGCTTTTATTTTCAGGTTTTTGCGTTCGGCTTTTAAAAATTTACACTCATTTAATAGATGCTCTTTTTCAGAACTTATATTCTTAGATTCAGCAATTAAGTTAGCAACAGATCTTATAGTCTATCTTTAGAAACGAATTTAATTTTATCCCTTAGGTCCAAAAAACTTATATCATATTCTTTATCAGGTTCATCTTTAGATTCTTCGATTGCCATAAGGGCTCGTTCAATATCAACATTATCAATGTCCTCATTTGAACTATCTTCCCAAGTAGCAACCATTGCTTTGGATGTTCCTTTGTTGTAGTTCTTCTTGTCATGAACCTGTTCCTTCTTCATGTTCCATCTTTGAGATATCTCCTTTTTCCACTTGACATTCCACACAGGACAATTCTTGATCATGTGGTCCTGTTTACCACATTTGAAGTATCCATCAGTCATCTGCAAGTGATCTCATTTCCTTTCCTTCCACCAAGAATAGTAGTAACCATTGAATAGTGATGGCCTAGTGGTGGAATGCTCTTTACAGTTTTCAGGTAGTGCACTCATCTTGATCTTTTCCTAAGTTGTTAACCTCTTCAAGGATAACCTGCTCTGATACCGATTGGTGTTTTCTACTTCAATACCACACAAGAGGAGGGTGATTTGTGTGGTGTACAATTTTCGCGTACACTATATTATCGAAAGGCCTGGCTTTTCTATGTGTTCCCTATACTACAGTTGCGGAATAAGTAATGCAGAAAGTAAAGAATACAAGTATTTTTATATTAAAAATACTCAGCTCAAAAGGTGAAAAAAATTATGACCTACTACCCAGTAGAATTTTTTCCAAACACTTCACTACAACTTTGAGCCAACAACAAAGTTTATAAACTCTTGCAAATCTAAGGATTAACTCTAACACTTGTAGCAACACGTCACAGGCTGTTGCGATTATTTCAAGTTATCTCTAACTTGAAATATACAACTCGAGTTTACAACCTCTTGTAAACCTAAGGATTAACTCTAATCCTTGTAGCAACACGCCACAGGTTGTTGCGACTGCTTCAAGTTAACTCTAACTTGAATAATACAACTCAGGTACCTAATACAATTTGCTTCTAAGAAAACTAAAAGGTACAACTCAAAACGCCTATTACACTTTGAACTAGAAATAAAGACAGACTCATAAAACTCTTTATGGAACTGGTTCTTCAATCTGGTTCGTGTAGTTTCAGGATCGCACTCTTGAATCTCACAGGAATTGTTCACAAAATGCCTTGCTATTTTACTCTCAATTCTGCTTAACTTCAGCGTGTGTGTGTCACCGGTAAAAGAGAACACAACTGATGTTTATAGAGTTAATAGAATAAGGATTAACTAGAGTTATAATGTTTTACTCTTCCTTGGTGGAGGAGTTCTAGTTATCTTCAACTTCTAACTCTTTCCCTATCTCAGATAGAATTCTCTTCAAGTAAGGAGTCGTGTTCCTTATCAATTATTCAACCTTTTCGTTCAAGAAAAATAAAAAATAACCACTTATACTTATCCCTCGCACGTACATGCCTTTTACTTGAATCTAACTGTGATTTGTGTATACTGTCCATGAACTTAGTTCATGCATTTATTTATTTGTCATTCATCAAAACCAAAACCACCAGAGGTAAACAATTAAGTCACCGCCACTCCACATACAGGCGAGTATTTATATATGACCGTAATGCGTATACATAGAGAATGCCAACTATATAAAAATATCCAACGGAAGGGGAGATCATATATAATATCCAACGGAAATATTGTGGTAACGAAAAAAGATGAAATTTAGCTGACGCAGTTGACTTTAAGAAAGTTGAAAGAATCTAGCTATCCCTTTTTTCCATCGGAAACCATAAACTATTCCTTTATAAATGTAACCACCATGTATGGACAAGAGAAGGGTGAAACGTTACATTGGATTTGACCTCTGTCCGCATTGAGCAAGTAATACTGTAACTGCTCTCCAGAAATAGCAGTGTATAAAGTTTTCTAATTTGGGCACTCCACCTCTGCAACTTACAGAGCTTTGATGTCGACTAACGTAGTGACATAGATGACGTTTGATAATTGAAGTTAGTTTGAATGTAAACACTGAATACGGAGTTTAAAAAAAAGATAAAATTTTAAAATTTATTATGTAAAATGAGTCATATATATTTTTTGTCTCACTATAAATCATTACTGAAAGTTAAATTATTTCTAATATAAAATGGGTCATTTCTTTTGACACGATTTTAAAAGAAATAAATTCACGTGAACGGAAGAGAAGGGAGTAACTTGAAGCATTGTGTTAAACAATTGAAATGACATAATATACCTCTAAACGTTCAAATATTTCCTCGTATGGCTTCCACTAATTAGTGTGGCGCATATCCGAGCCTTTTTAATTGTTCGTGAGTATAAAAGGCGCAATTTTAGCCCTTTTTCATTCTTGATTGCACGGTGAGTAATGGAGGAGAAGAAATCCAACTAGATAGCAATAATTAAATACTATCGCAGTTAACTGATTTATTTCAACGACTGATTTATTTCACCAACTTTATCTCATACATTTGTGGCTCATATCTTATATATTTGGGTTCACAAAATTTTGAAATCACAAAATTATGAGATAAAAAAGAGGCTCCGTACAACTAGTGTAAATTATGTGAGTCACAAAATAAAATTTTTCACTTTTTACCATTACAACCGTTCCAAATTTTCTCACCATATAGTTTTCTCCTTTCATACAATTGGCAAGTTTACAGTTTTCTTGAATAATGTATTACTTCCTAGTCATCTTTGTTCCTTGGACAAATTTAAAATTTAAACTTGGTGAATTTGATTTTAAGAATTTTTAGTATTATGGATTCAAATTTACTATTCATGTATATGCTTTTCACTGAAAATAGACAAATTGAGTTACACATCTACTCCCGCTACGATCCTAATAAAAGAAAAAAGAACAGCCTCAATTTATATCTATTTTGGAAAAAATTTAGTTAGTATAGTTAATTGACTACCTAAATGGAGAACATATTATTCCTAATTTCCTCCGGTTCCCTTACATATAAATATAATAAAAGAACTTTTTAAAATAAGAAAATCCACGTACCCGTAAAGAGGACCTGTACCACGCAACTGCGGCTGAAGTTCAGAATTGCCTCTTTTGTTTCCCCCTAAAAGTCATAGTATAGTAATATGTAGGTACTAGGGCTAGGGTCTGAAAAATTGCAATGCACATTCACGTGGCATCCATGCATGGACAAAATTGACCTGCCTAATACCCACCCAAGTCCACTATTTTTAAAGGACAAGAATGGGCACTGTTTGTTTAGTCACATTTTGGATTGGATTGCGATGTCACGTTCATTTTTTAGTGAATCCCAGACCATTCAATAGTCCTCACCGTTTGCCTTTTTAACCTTTTCCGGTGTTCATTCAATTAGGTGTCGTTTTTAAAGGACAAGAATCGGCACCGTTCGACTTTTTTTTTTTTTAGTCCGTACCAAAAATTATTTATATTTGACAGTCGAAAAAGTATATAAAATTTGTATACCTTTTATATATAACATACAGAATATACCATTTAACAGGATCAAGTGACGGGCGGTAATCCGCCATGCCTTCTCAATTAAATTAAAACAAAAATCACCGTTTGACCGGGAACTGGACTTGTTTCACACCTCACATCTGGCTTTTATATGTCTGGAAGGTTTTCACCAGTTAAAGATTTCTATTTTAACATATTTGAGAATTCTTAATCTAGTTAATTCAGTACCCTTATAATTAAAGACTGGCGGTAATCCGCACAATCAGTAAGGATAAGAATTGAAATATACTTGAATTTTATTTATAGTTTAATGACTGTATGGAAGGTTAAAAACCTTTACTCAAGCAAGGGGTTTGTCATAATATAATACATACTTTTATTGAGCCCATGTGTCTAGCAGTTCTAACCGTGAAAGAAGATGCCCTTTTAACTCCTTTATCGGGCTGAGGTTCACGGCTGGCTAGACGGAGCCACTAAGGCAAAGCCAATAAGAGCAGTGTTATATCAGACTGTACCAACCATCTTGACACCAAGTCAAAACTCTATATATAAAACTCATTTATATTTTAATAGATGTCGTCGCTTTCATGGTGTATATAGGAGAGAAGTTAGATATTCAACATAGATATGATGTCTCTTAGCCGGACATCGTCACGGCCAGAGAGGAGAGACTAGAAGAAAAGCTAAACTAAGAAAGACAGAAGTATGTACCTTGTGGCCAAGAAGCAAGGCCCTGAAGATGAAGAACTGAAAATTTTTATTTACTTGTTCTTCTATTACAATCTACAAACTTCAAACTAACTCTTTACTTACACTTAGAGAGAGAGAGAGAGAGTTCTAGAGAGAGGGAGTCTTCACGTCTACCTCTCAAAAAATGAACGAATGACTTCTATAAATAGAAAAAGAAAAGGAATCTATAAACAGTAAGAGTGGGTCCCCGTGGGTCCCTGTAATAGTATTTCTACTGTTGAAACAGTGTATTTACTGTTGATGAACAGTGTATCTACTGTTCGAGTGGGTCCGGCGGCTTCACTGTGCTGTGGGTCCGGCGGCTTCACTGTTTGAGTGGGTCCAGCTGTTTCACTGTGCTGGTTTCTTTTCCGCCTTTTTTAATTTGCGGATGAGTTCTTCTGCATCTTGTAAGTCTTCTTCAGATAGTATCCTTTCTGCTTCAATGGGCTGAGA
The DNA here is from genome assembly GCF_000390325.3 of Nicotiana tomentosiformis. NCBI lineage: Eukaryota > Viridiplantae > Streptophyta > Magnoliopsida > Solanales > Solanaceae > Nicotiana > Nicotiana tomentosiformis. The sequence continues at coordinate 106,065,375 of NC_090816.1, read as the reverse complement.
ATCTTCAGCAATATCATCGTTGCTTGTTTCACTTTGCATTGACGTATCTGACTTTTCATATTGATTAATGGAAGACAGTAAATTTTTTTTAACCTCTTCCAAGTAACTGTTAATCATTTCTGTTTTATCTCCTTCTTGAAAGGAGATCCTTCTGGCAATATGCCTCACTGAACTGTCATCAATTACCTCTTTCTGAGGTTTACTGGAATATTCTTGGATCTTCATCTCGATTGAATCCAAGAGCTCTTGACCATATAAGGTTTTTGTTTTGGGATCCTTCTTCATTAACTTGTCCCAAAAATTGTTGTAAAAAGTCCTATATAAGCAGGGGACTTGTTCTTCAGTGAATCCGACTTCCGGATTTCATTTGTGTATCCAAGGGATAGAAAATTCCAGAAAGAAATATATTTGATTAATTTTTTCTGGGTAGCAGATATGATCTGCGTGATATAGATCGTTAATAAAAGGAGAAATTTTTACCCATTCTTTGTATAACATGAGAAATGAATCTGGTAAAATCTTTATTGTTGGACCGTGGTATGACCACCAGTTTAGAAACCAATTAGGAACATTTGTTGCAAATATCTTTGCACATACTTTTATAAACCAAGTATGTTTATGTCTATCATTATTGTAGTATAATACTTTATCAAAATCTTGAATATAATCCCAATAAGTAAAATTCATTTTCACTTTGTTAAGGCTTATCTGCCTTTCTTTCATTGTGGATATACCCCAGTCTTCAACAGATATTATCTGTTTAATTATAATTTTCGAGAAGTTATAAACGTTCTCGTCTGTACTATACCCAGAAAAGTGCTGAAAATCTTCACTTCCAGTACTGGTTAGTATCGTTTCATAGTAGGAACGGATTTTGTATGACTCACCCGGATAATATAACCCATTTTTCAAATACCTTTGGAATATCTTCCACGGTTCTTCTTTTCTCTGAATGTCAGAGTTTTCTAAGAGAAATATCATTTCTCTTTTTGGCACTTTCTCGTATGACTTGATATCATCATTGTCATCTTTAGTAATGGAAGCAAAAGTATCACTTTGCTTAACAGAAGTATCTTTCTGTTTTTGAGCAGTCAAATATGCCTGCAAATGTGCGTATAACGGACTATCTTCTGGAATATCTTCCAGATGGACGGATGGTCCAATCGATGATTCTTCTCTGAGAGATATCCTCTCATTGACTAAACTTCTTCTTCCCATTTGTATAACTGGGGAGTTTGATGAGGATCCGTATGACGATCCCGAAGGCGATAACCTTCCTTTGGACTGTGGGGATGATCTTCCCCAACCTCTACCTCTTCCCCTACCCCAGGGGGTTCCATCCTGTAAATATTCACGAGATAAGAAATCTGGCAGAGAATTATCAATTCCCTTTTTATATTGTATTTCAAAATCAAAAGGGGCTAATTGAGCCTGCCATCTTGCAAATATCATTTTCGAGGCATCATGTTTAAAATCTTTGTTAAACATATATTTAACAGATTGTGTGTCAGTTTTTATCAAAAACTTTTGATTGTATAAATCGTCCTGAAATTTTAAAACATATTTTACTATGGTTAACATTTCATGTGCCACAGTAGCGTATTTTCTCTGGGCTTCAGACCATTTACCAGAGTAAAATCTAATCAGATATTCATGTTTATCGTTGGGATTAATTTGTTTTAAAATCCCTCCATAACCAATGTTAGACGCATCAGTCTCTATAATTTTTTGCCATGCAGGATTAGCAAGGGTTAAGTAAGGTAAAGATTTAACACGTTGCTTAATATTTTTTACTAAAGTAGTGTGACTATCAGTCCAAGGGTTTTTATAATTCTTTTCTAGCCTATCATATAAGGGGGCTAAATCACGTGACAGATCTTTATAAAAAGGTGAAATATAATTTAAACTTCCCAAAAATCTTTGTAACTGAGTTCTATCAGTAATAATATCGGGAAATTAAGAGGCAAAATCAATCGATCGTTGAATAGGAGTAATCTTTCCTTGACTAATATAATGTCCTAGGAATCGAATATTAGTTTGAAATAAACTCATTTTTTGTTTTGAGATTACCAAACCATTTTGTATAACAATTCTTTTAAAAATATTTAAATGCTTAATATGCATTTCAAGTGTTTTGGAAAATACCAAAATGTCATCGATATATACAATGACGAAATCTAGATAAGGGTTGAAAATATCATTCATAATTTTTTGAAATTCTGAAGGGGCATTTTTCAAACCAAAAGGCATAACATTCCATTCATATTGCCCAAATGGAACATTAAAAGCAGTTCTATAAGTATGCTCTTTAAATATTTGAATTTGCCAATAACCAGATTTTAAATCAAATTTTGAAAATATATTGGCATCATATAATCTAGATAATAAATCTCTTTTGTTAGGATTAGGATACCTAACCCATTTTAAATATTTATTCAAGGGCTTATAATTTATGACTAATCTAGGAACACCGCGTTCCTTTTTAGCTGCGTTATTAACATAGAAAGCTGTACAAGACCAAGGAGATTTTGAGGGTTTTATCAAACCCTTTGATAGCAAACTATCTATCTCTTTTTTGCAAAATTCTACCAATTCTGCATTCATTTGACAAGGTCGAGATTTAGTAGGAATATCATCCTCAGTGAAATTATCTTCATAAGGAAGAGTAACAATATGCTTTTTTCGATTCCAAAAAGCACTAGGATGCTCAGCACAAATATCAATAGCAATCTGCTCGGAAATCAATTTGATTTTTTCCTGTACTTTAGTAGAATTTAAAGTATCAAATATATTCATACTAAATAATTCCAATTGCAAAGAATCAACATGTTTTTGCTTCATATCAATTAAAGCATTAATATCTCTAGTTACCGGATCTGTAATAAAAGTATAACTAATTTCTTTATCCTTATAAGTAGCAGTAAAACCTTTTGAGTCTATGCTAGTAAAAGGATAAACAGCGTTAATAAACGGTGTTCCAAGTATAATTGGAGGGTATAACTAATTTTTTACCAAGAAAAAGAAGTGAGGAATACAGACTTTATTCTGACAAATACCCGTATTAGGAAGTTTATACTTTATATCTAAAGCATGTCCGGATGCAGATCTAACCATATGAGTAGTTTTTTGAAAATATTTCGTAGGTACTAAACCTTCTTGAATGCAGCTAACATCTGCTCCACTATCAATCATGGCAATGTTTGTAATTGAAAAACTATTATCAATGAGAATAGTACATTTAATATACCATTTATGAGCAGTAATAATTTGCATCATTCCTAGAAACATATCATGTTTAGGATTAAAACTAATAGGTTTTTCTTCAATATCATTTTTAAAAATACCTTTGTTTTTATCATTAGATTCTTCAGCTGGAGAATTGGTTTTCTCAATCTGAGTAATCCTATGATCACAAATCATTTGATTTTGTTTAAGAGATTTAATCTCTCGTTTCAAGTTTTCAACTTCAATTTTTAAATCATCGAAAGAAGAATCTCTTGCTGGAGTTGCATTTTTGTTCAACAAACGGTTATTAACCTCTAGTAAAGAATAAGGTGGAGAATATTCAAATTCTTTTTCAAAAGGTTTTGAAGAACTAGAACTTGAATTAGAACTTGAACTAGCAGCCAAATTAATAATTTTTTCACGAAGTTTTTCATCAGTAACTTCTTTCAAAAGTTCTATCACATTATCAGATGTAATAGTTTTCATGTTAAATCTTCAAATTGTGATTGTAATTTATAAAATTCATCATCACAAGTACATGTATCATCTTTACAAGTTATACAAGTATTATCAATATTTTTATCACTATCAGATAAATCAAGCAAGTCAATTTCAGCTTCGGATTCTGATTCAGAATAATAATCGTATTCTGATCCAGAAGTGTATAACAAACCATAAACCTTATCACGTAGTTCATCGTCTAGTCCTAAGGTTTTCAGCTTTTGAAGCTTACAATTTGGAGCTATATGGCCAAATTTACCACACTTATAACACTTAATGTCAGCAAGGTCTCGCTTAGATCTATTTTTGGTAAATCTAGTAGACTTGCGATGTGCTTTCTTGGCTTCTCGTTCTTCTTTGGATCTATATCTAGATCTCTTTCTCCTATAAGGACTGTCTTGGTTGGGGTATCTATGATACTTATGTTTCTTCTTCTTATGAGTAGAAGTCTCGGGTAAACCGAATTGGGTGCAAAAGTCCCCTAACTGGTTTCTTTCCTTAAGCTTATCCATCTTAAGCTGTCTAGACAATCTTAATTCATTGCACAGGTTTAACCCTTCCTGTGTGCAAATTCCTATTAATTTACCATAGGTATAGTCTGCGTAAGGAATTTCTCCATAACTACCTCTTAAAACCTTTCTAACTCTTTCGGCAAATAAAGAGGGAAGGCCATCTATGAACTTAGCTTTCCAATGTTCAAACTTATTTTCTGGTAGTTCCATCACTCTACTCATAAAGGTGTCTTTATACCACCTAAACTCACTTAAAGTCTTACATCTAAGGCTATTAAGGAGGGTACAGACAGTCTCATTTTGGTTGGTAAATCTACCATTGAAGTGTTCTAATATAGTAAGAATAAGAGTGTAAACAGCATCTTCTCTATTTGCTACTAGAGCCATGCCTAAGTTATCAATTCCATCCTCAGTGGCTTTGGCATTAATAACCATTGCCCTTTCATCGACACTCAAATAATTGTCCCACCAGCCACGAAGTTGGCCAGTAAAACCTGCAACAATCATTCTGCAAATATTCCTATCTGTATTCTTCACACTTTTACAGATAGTTGCATACATAAGCATTCTATGTACTAGAATAGTTAACTGCCTATCAGTCAAACCATCAAGGTTCCATTCGTAAATTTCGGAACCACTGTAAGACATATTAGTCTGATTCCAATCACGTTCCTCTATTAAAACATCTTGAGGAGTAGGACGATTGTAATAATAAGTCTGCATTCTAGGTTTATCAGCATAACTGCTATCTGCAAACTTACTATTCTTTTTGGGGTAAGTTCTAAGTTTATTAAATTCTGACAAAATATCCTTTTTATAGTCAAAAGTAGAATCTAATTTATCAGCAAAATCATTTGATAAATCAATGGGTTTGATATTCAAACCGGATAACTTTTTATCAAGAAGTTCTTCTAAGTCACCAAAAGATTTAAATTTAAAATCCTGAATATCAGGGGGTCTTTGAATATGAGTAAGAACAATTTGAGGTTCTGATTTGCTTCCTGAAGAAGAGGTAATATCAGTCAAAGTCTTTTTAGTATTCATATCCTTAATCAAGACTGTTAAATCATCAAGTTTTTTATTAAAAAAACTAACGTTTTCTCCCAAAACTTTAACATATAAACTCAAATAATTATTTTGAGAAATTAGTTTATTAATTTCTGTGATGCTGACTGCGGCAACATCTTCATCAATAAATTTTTGAAATGCAGTAAAAGTAATACCTGTATTATTAGGTAAAACAAAAGATGATTGAGGAGGGTAAATGGCTTTAGTAATATTGCCATTCCCGTCTTTATAAGATCTTTCTAAAACTTTTATAAAAAGTGGTAAATATGTGGTTATAAACCAAGGAACAAAATACATAATTTGATTATGTAAAGCACAAGTTTCATAAAACTCTTGGAAAATATTATTTAAATCATCTTTACTATAAGTATCAAAAAACCAAGTTTTAAACTGGTTCCATTTATCAGTGAAAAATTCTTTTTGAATATAACCTCTAGCTTGTGACCCTGGACTAAAATCAATTTGGTGTGGAATCATTAAGTATCATTGGGGTCAAAATACATCTCGGACGTAGAAGGAATATCCTTATCAGAAATATTATCATTATCCTGAACAATATTTGTCTTGGGGTTAATCTTAACCCTTTCAACAGGTTTATCTCCTACTTTGGTAGAAATTATGTGTAGAGATGCAGCACGATTTCTAGCTGGTCCATAGACTGGTTCAACAGGAGAAATGTGTTGAATATCAGGCAACAGTCTACGACTAGTAAAGGAATGCCTGTTATAACTAGAACTAATAGTAGGCAACAGTCTATTATTAGAAAATGACTGTCTACTATAAGTGGAACTATTATCGTCAAACTGAATGCAAATCCTGCCATCCGAATTTTGAGTAATATGAGAATACTCAGTATTACTAACAGCATCAGTTATCTGACTGGGGGATATAACCGAATCCAAAGTCCATGTGGTTAGAAAATTAATTTCTTCCCACTTAATAGGTCTCCTCGTGGTGACCTTAGACTTTGCAAAATTCGTTTCCACTAGAATAGTCTGATCAGATGTATCATATAATTTACATCTGGGGTTTAACGTAGATAGTAATTTAAAATAAATTCTATACGATAAACATATCAGTTCGAAACCAGGCGCATAATTATAACCATGCGTTTTCACATTTAATGTTAATGCATCTAGTATATTAACATCAGATAAAGATAATTGCAAATTGGGTTGAGTATTAAAATATACTGGGCCATAGGCGATAGTAGATTCAATAAAACCCATCAGAGACTGTCTAACATTCAAATTTCTGGCATCTCTGAGAGCAGCCAAAAATATTTCTGGTAACCCTTTAAGGGTTAAAGGCTTAAAAGCAATTTGAACCATACCAATATGTAAATAATTATACTGATATTTATAAACATCTACATCATGCTTGTTTAACAAATGAATAGTCTGTTCAGACGAATTTAAAGCTAAAGATTGCTCAGTTGTTTTAACAAGTTGTTTAGAAGAGAGTTTATCAAACCATCCATAATCATAGATTGTACTAATAGGGACTTTAGGAATAGTCCATTTATTTAACAAATCAAGGTTTTGAGGTATATCTACCTCTTCCAATCTAGTATTTTTCATACTAGTTTCTCCTAAATCCATATTTCAGAAACATATCTATGTCGAATATTTCATATCTATTTTATATATACCACGAAAGTACCTAGGCTCTGATACCATTAACAGGATCAAGTGGCGGGCGGTAATCCGCCATGCCTTCTCAATTAAATTAAAACAGAAATCACCGTTTGAATATTTAATTTATTTTGAAAGCGGCTATACAATGTCATTTTTCCTTTAATGTTCATTCAATTAGGGACCAGCAATTCCGGAATTATTATGTCACTATTAATATGCAATAGAATACTATTACAATTGTGGTATAACTAATCTTGGAATTACTAATCTCGGATTCAAAATTTCAGCCGAACGCGAAATAGAATAATTTAAATTATTATTCCTAATTCCATGCCAACCAAACGATCCATTCAGGCATATTACTTACTTATATGAGGGTGTTTGACTGAATATAGAGTTTTAAAAAAATCTTTTAAAATTTATGGTCTAACTAGACATAAAGATGTTTTTCGCAATAAATCATCTCATTCAGGTAAATTAAAATGTGTAAAGTTAAATTATTAAACTAGTAGAAAATATTATTTTTAGACTGATTAAATAAAAAGAAAAAGAATATTACATAAATTAGCATATAATGGTCTATCCACCTGGTCTGAAGTATTACTCCCACTCGTTTACTTTAATAGATTTTTTTGGCTTTTTTGTGATTCACAATATTTGATTTTTTTCAAATATCAAGAAAAAATTAATTTTTTTTAAGTTGCACTTGAAGTAAAAAGTTTTGAAATATTTGTTATATTTTCAATTAACATATTAGAAAGTTAGTAAATATTAATATGATCAATTTCATTATTAACTAATGTTATGGGTAGATTTTTTAATATGTGTGAAAATAATTAAAATGGATCGGAGGAAGTATATTAGTAAATCAGTTGCTAACTTCTTTCATTATTTTCAAACTTTCATAATGTCCCAAAGAAATGATGTTAAAGCGTTGATAGTGCAATAATGGAGAAGTAAAAAATGGAACCAACTCCTTATATTTTTTCCTTTTTCCCTCCAAAGTCTCTATTTAATTAAGTTTTGAAAGATTTACCTAGATTCAAATGAAATTTGAATATACACCAACTATAACCAATCCATTAAAAGTACTCTTCCGCTAAATTGAGATCACTATGTTTGTCATGACACAATTTCACTTATAGGTCATGATGGCGTCCAACACTATAGTTAGGCAAGCCAACTAATAAATTAAACATATTTCGAAAAAATTTAAATAAAAAAATAATAATAAGACACCAAATTCTACCAAGGTGTGTCAAGACCTGGTGTCACAAGTGTATGAGCATCTAGTAGATTATATAAAAATCCAAATACTGTCTGAAATGAAAATAGACAGAATTAAAAATATAAGAAGAGGCACTGGTAGCTGCAGGACGGCTCAGAAAGGCAGCTCACCACTACGCCCCTGGATAACGAGGATGTGCTATGATAGGTCCTCCACTAGTATTTGTCGCATATCCTGCACAAAAAGTGCAGCAAGTGTAGCATGAGTACGTAAACAACGTGTACCCAGTAAGTATCAAGCCTAATCTCGAAGTGGTACAGACGAGATGGCCGACTTTGATGCTCACTAAGGGTCAACAATAATAAATGAAATAAATTATAATTATTCAAATTAGCATGATTCACAGAGTTAACAATAATTTTATTCATTTAGCAGAAATAATAAAAATCCTTCAAATGCAACAATTTCAATCTATTAATTAAATCCTTCAATTTCAATAAAAATTTCAATTTATCAAATAGCTATACCAGCTGCAATTCAATTTCAATAAATTTTCAATTTATCAAATAACTTTACAAGCTACAATTCAATTGTCCAAAAATCATGTAATTATTATTATTATCAAGCACGATTTCTGCCGAGGTCGTTCGGCCCGATTCAGAGTTTCGTGTACACTGCCGACGGACATGCGGCACGATCCATAGATGCATCTATCCTGCCGAGGCATTCGGCCCGCTCCACAAGAAAGGAGAACATTTTCTTATGAACCTCCGGAATAAGAGTATATTTATTATAAGATAAATTCAGGAGGAAGAATAATTTCTCTTAACAATTAATTAATTTAAACAGAATAATCAAGTATAAGAGATTTTCATCCTTTAATAATTTTATCTAACAATTCACAATATATATATATATATATATATATATATATATATATATATATATATTAATTAAACAAAGAATATAATTTATACAAGTAATTCATGCTTTGAGTCCTAAACTACCCGGACTTTAGCATTAATAGTAGCTACGCACGAACTCTCGTCACCTCGTGCCTACATAGCCCCCACAATTAGCAATAATTATTTATTTTTAATCACCTATGAGGTAATTTCCCCCTCACAAGATTAGACAAGAGACTTACCTCATCTTGCTCCAATTTAATCCACTAGTAGACCCTTTCCTTGATTATCCAACTCTGTCTGGCTCGAATATAGCCAAAATAATTCGATACAATCATTAAAATTTATAGGAATCAATTCTATAAGAAAATACTACATTTTCAATAAAATCCCGAAATTAATTAAAAATTCGTCTGTGGGGCCCACGTCTCGGAATCCAGGAAAATTTATGAAATTCGATAACCCATTCAATTACGAGTCCAACCATACCAGTTTCACTCAAATCCGACTCCGAATCAATACCGAAATCTCGAAAATTCGTTTCTATGAGATTTCAAAAATGTTCCCAAATTTCAATCTCAAAATACTAATTAAATAGTGAAACCAATGTTATATTTGTGTATATAGACTAAATCCGAGTTAGGATCACTTATCTCAATGTCTTTCCTTGAAAATCTATCCAAAATCGCCTCTACTCAAGCTCCAATTTGTTAAAAATGGCGAATGGGACGAATGCCTTCATTTTATAAAACTGCCCAGGCAGCCTTCGGAATTGGGCCTCGAACTGGGCCTTGATCGTGGCTTCGATCATGGACCTCGAGCCTAGGCCTAGATCGTGGCTTCGATCACAGGCTCGAGCCTCGACCTCGGTCATGGCCTCGATTATGGCATCGAGCCTGGTCCTTCGATGATAGCCTTGATCATGGCATCGAGCCTGAGCCTTCGATTGTGACCCTCGATCTTGGGTCTCGATCATGGCCCTTGAGCTGAACCTTCGATCTTGGCTTCGATACTGAGCCTCGTCCCTGGCTTCGCCTCAGGCCGTCAACCCTGGGCTCGATCTTAGGCTCGGTCACAACCCAAAAATATCCAGCAGAAGGAAAAATTGCAGCAGCTTTTTAAGTCAATATTTTTATCCGTTAATCATCCGAAACTCACCCGAGGCTTTCGGGACCTCAACCAATTATACCAACAAGTCCTAAAACATCATACCAACTTATTTGAAACCTCAAATCACATAAAATGACACTAAAACCACGAATTACGCTCCAATCCAAGCTTAATAAAACTTAAAATTTCCAACTTCTACATTCGATGACGAAACCTATCAAATCAACTCCGATTGACCTCAAATTTTGCACACAAGTCATAAATGACATAACGGAGTTATGAAAATTTTTGAAACTGGATTCCGACCCCGATATCAAAAAGTCAACTCCCCGGTCAAACTTCCAAACTTAAATTCTTATTTTAGCCATTTCAAGCCTAATTTAACTACGGACTTCCAAATAAAATTCTGAACACCCTCCTACGTCCAAAATTACCATACGGAGCTGTTGGAATCGTAAAAATTCTATTCCGGGGTCGTTTTCTCAAAATGTTGACCGAAGTCAAACTTGGCCTTTTATAGCCATCTTAAATAACCAAATGTTCCGACTTCAACCCAAACACTTTCAAATCCCGAACCAACCATCCCCGCAAGTCATAAATCATAAAAAACACATACGAGAAGTTTTATTTTAGGGAACGGGGTTCTAAAAGTCAAAATGACTGGTTGGGTCATTACATTCTCCACCTCTTAAACAAACGTTCGTCCTCGAACGAGTTTAGAATTATACCTGAAGAGCCGAATAAGTGTGGATATTTTCTCCGCATATTTTCCTCGGCCTCCCAAGTCGCTTCCTCGACTGGTTGGCCCCTCCACTGGACTTTTACTGCAGAAATCATCTTGGACCTCAACTGGCGAACCTATTTATCAATAATGGCAACTGGCTCCTCTTCATAATCCAAGCTATTATCTAGTTGAACTGTGCTAAAGTCTAACACATGCGATAGGTCGGCATGATACTTCCAGAGCATGGATATATGGAAAACCGGATGAAATTCCGATAGACTGGGAGGCAATGCAAGCTCATAAGCAACCTCCCCAACTCGTCTCAACACCTCAAATGGGCCTATAAACCTTGGGCTCAACTTGCCCTTCTTTCCGAATCTCATGATTTCCTTCATCGGCGAAACTTTCAAAAGAACTTTTTCGCCCACCAAAAATAATAAATCACGCGCTTTCTGATCCGCGTAACTCTTCTGTCTGGACTGTGCTGTACGAAGTCGCTCCTGAATCAACTTTACCTTTTCCAAGGCATTTTTCACCAAATCAGTACCATATAACTTAGCCTCACAAGGCTCAAACCACCCAATAGGCGAACGACATCGTCGACCATATAAAGCCTCAAATGGAGCCATCTCGATGGTGGATGGGTAACTGGTATTATAAGCGAACTCGGTCAAAGGCAAGAAACGATCCCACTGACCTCTAAAGTCAATCACATATGCCTTGAGCATATCTTCCAAAATCTGAATTATCCGCTCTGACTTCCCGTCGGTGTACGGACGAAAGGCTGTGCTGAGCTCTACACGGGTCCCCAACTCACTCTGTACTGCTCTCCAGAAATGTGAAGTAAACTGAGGGCCTCTATCTGATATGATAGAAATTGGCACACCATGCAACCGAACTATCTCCTGAATATAAATCTGGGCCAACCTCTCTGAAGTATACGTAGTCACAACAGGAATAAAATGTGTTGATTTAGTCAACCTGTCAACAATGACCCAAACTGCATCAAACTTCCGCAAGGTTCGCGACAACCCAACTACAAAGTCCATATTGATGCGTTCCCATTTTCATTCTGGTATAGTTATCTGCTGAAGTAGGCCACCTGGCCTCTGGTGCTCATATTTAACTTGCTGGCAATTTAGACACCTAGTTACATACTCAACTATGTCCTTTTTCATTCGCCTCCACCAATAATGTTGCCTCAAATCATGATACATCTTCGTAGCACCTGGATAAATAGAATACCGAGAACTGTGTGCCTCCTCTAGGATCTTTTTCCTCAGTCCATCCACATTAGGAACACATAGACGATCCTGGAGTCGCAGAACACCATCCGCTCAAATAGTAACTTCCTTGGCACCACCCCGTAGTACCGTTTCTCGAAGAACCATTACATGTGGATCATCATACTGGCGAGCCTTGATCTACTCAAATAGTGAAGACTGAGCTACAACCCATGCAAGAATTTGGCTGGCTCTGAAATGTCCAACCTCACAAGTCGGTTAGCCAAGGATTGAATATCCAAAGCTAATCGCCTCTCCTCTGCTGTAATGAAAGCCAAACTACTCATACTCTCTGCCTTTCTACTCAAGGCGTCTGCACCCACATTTGCCTTGCCCGGATGATATAGGATAGTAATATCATAATCTTTCAGTAACTCAAGCCATCTGCGTTGTCTCAAATTTAGGTCCCTCTGCTTGAACAAATGCTGCAAACTGCGATGATCGGTGTAAACTTCACAAGACACCCCATAAAGATAATGCCTCCAAATCTTAAGAGCGTGAACAATCGCAGTTAACTCCAAATCATGTACCGGATAATTCTACTCGTGGGGCATCAACTGACATGAAGCATATGCATATAACTCGCCCTTCCTACATTAATACACAACCCAAACCAACGCGTGAAGCATTGCAATACACTGTATACATTTCCGAATCAAAAGGCAACACTAGCACTGGTGATGTAGTCAATGCTGTCTTGAGCTTCTGAAAGCTCACTTCACAATCATCGGACCATCGGAACGGAGCACCCTTCTGGGTTAATTTGGTCAAAGGTGCTGCAATAGATGAAAAACCTTCCATGAACCGACGATAATAACTTGCTAAGCCCAGAAAACTCCTGATCTCAGTCGCCGAAGTGGGACGATGCCAATTCTGAACTGCCTCAATCTTTTTGGGATCAACCTTAATACCATCACCCGATACAATATGCCCTAAAAATGCTACAGATTCTAGCCAAAACTCATATTTAGAGAACTTAGCATATAGCTTTTGTTCCCGCAATGTCTGGAACACTACTCTCATATGTTCCTCATGCTCCTCCTTACTGCGCGAGTAGATCAAAATGTCATCAATGAAGACAATGACAAACGAATCAATATATGGCCTAAATACCCTGTTCATCAAATCCATAAATGCTACCGGGGCATTAGTTAAACCGAAGGACATCACTAGAAACTCATAATGATCATATCTAGTCCGGAAAGCAGTCTTCGGAACATCCAAATCCTGAATCTTCAACTAATGGTACCCCGACCTCAAGTCAGTCTTAGAAAACACCCTAGCACCCTGCAACTGGTCAAATAGATCATCAATACACGGCAATGTGTACTTGTTCTTAATAGTGACTTTGTTCAATTGGCGATAATCAATAAACATCCGCATTGTTCCATCCTTCTTTTTCACAAATAATACCGGTGCACCCCAAGGCGATACACTCGGTTTGACGAACCCTTTGGCTAGTAACTCTTCAAGTTGTTCTTTCAATTCTTTCAATTCTTTCGGAGCCATGCGATATAGTGGGATAGATATAGGCTGGGTATCTGAAGCCAAGTCAATACAGAAATCAATATCGCGATCAGGTGGCATACCTAGAAGATATGAAGGAAATACATCGGAGAACTCCCGAACTACAGGCACTGAATCAATAGCCGGAGTCTCTGCAGTAGTATCCCGAACATAGGCTAGATAAGTCAAACAACCCTTCTCAACCATGAACTAACAGACGAACCCCTCCACTCCAGCTTAGGCAATGCTGGAATAGCCAAGGAAACAGTCTTGGCATGACAATCTAGAATATCATGAAATGGAGATAACCAATCCACGCCCAGAATAATTTCAAAATCGGTCATCTCAAGCAATAGGAGATCTGCTCTAGTTTTATAACCACAGAATGTAATAATACAGGACCGGTAGATCCGGTTCACAACAACAGAATCTCCCACATGAGTGGACACATAAACATGAGTACTCAAGGACTCACGAGAAACACCCAGAAATGGAGCAAATAGAGATGACACATATGAATACGTAGATCTTGGATCAAATAATACTGAGGTATCTTTGCCACAAATAGAAATAATATATGTAATCACGGCATCAGAGGCCTCTGTATTTGGTCTGGCTGGAAAAGCATAAAACTGAGCTGGAGCGCCAACTAGATGGCCTCCGCCTGACTGACCTCCACCTCTGGGATGACCCCTACCCGCCTGTCATCCACCTCTTGGTGGTCGGACTACTGGTGGAGCAACTGATGCGGTAATCATAGGCTGCTGTCCCTATTGCACTGGTCTACCCCGCAGTCTGGGGCAGAATCTTCGCATGTGACTAGGATCCCCACACTCGTAATAACTTTTCGGTGCGATAAGCTGCTGACTAGAAGTCTGGCCCTGGTGACCTGAATACCTACTAGAAGAACCCCGAATAGCTGGTGGGCGATAAGAACTCTCTAGTATAGCACTAAGATAGGGTTGCACTGGAGCATCTCGAGGAGGCGGTGGTGCTGGATATGGGGGCATGCTGGACTGCCCTCTCACGAACTGACCTTGCCCCCAGACGGAGCACCTCTGAACTCTCCAGAATACCTAAATCGCTTATCTCTAGTAACCTGCTCTCGGCTACGCTGACGTACACCCTCAATCCTCCGGGCTGTCTCCACGACTAACTCATAAGAAGTACCCATCTCAACCTCTCGAGCCATAGTAGCCTGAATGCCAGTATGTAAACCCGCAACAAACCTCTGCACTCTCTCCGCTTCAGTAGGGAGTAACATAAGTGCATGGCGAGATAACTCAGAAAACCTCGCCTCATAATCGGTCACTGACATCTGACCCTGCTGGAGCTGCTTAAACTGAAACCTCAACTCTTCCCTCTGGGAGGGTGGAATATACATGTCCAGGAAGATACGGGTGAACCTGTCCCAAGTCATGGGAGGAGAATCTGCTGGTCTGCTAAGAATATAAGACTGCCACCATCTACGGGCTCTGCCCTCTAGCTGAAAAGTAGCAAAGTCTACCCCATGAGACTCTAATATCCTCATATTGTACAGTCTATCCTTGCACCGATCAATGAAATCCTGGGGATCCTCATGTCGCTCACCCCCAAAGACATGAGGATGTAGTCTAGTCCATCTGCCCAATAGTTTCTGAGGATCAGCGACTATAGCTGGCCGGGGCTCAAGTGTAACTGCTGCCACTGGCTGGGCTCCACCCACGGGTAATGCACCCTGGGTCTGATATACAGTAGCTTCCTATCTATGAGCATATGCGGTAGGGGTCTGTGCTCCCTCGCCCGCCTGAGATGTGGCTGAGTATGCCGGAAATAAACCGGCCTGAGTTATATTGTCCATGAACCGCAACATATGACCCATGACATCCTGAAATCCCAATGCAGATGTGAAATCCACCGGAGCTGGCTCTGCCACAGGCACCTCACCCTGTTCCTCAACAATGGGAGTCGCTGCTAGACCCACTGGTGGCATAAATGGAACAGTCATGGGACGTCATCGCCCTCTACCACGGGCTGGAGCCCTCCCTCGGCCTCTAGCAACTAGGGGAGTAGCTCTTCCGTGGTCTGGAACCTCATTAGAGCGCGTTCTCACCATCTGTGAGAGAATAAGAGAAGGATATTTAGTACTACATTAATTGCACGATGGAATATAAAGAAGGGTAGTTTCCTAACACCTTATAGCCTCTCGAAGATAAGTACAGACGTTTGCATACCGATCCGCAAGACTTTATTAGGTCTGCTAATAACTTGTGAGACCTACGTGAACCTATCGCTCTGATACCATGTTGTCACGACCCAATTTCACATATAGATCATGATGATACCTAACACTATAGCTAGGCAAGCCAACTAATAAATTAAACAAATATCGATAAAATTTAAATCCAAAAAAATAATAAAACACCAAATTCTACCAATGTGTGTGCCAAGACCTGGTGTCACAAGTGTATGAGCATCCAGTAGATTATACAAAAATCCAAATACTGTCTGAAATTAAAATAGACAGAATTAAAAATACAAGAAGAGGCACTAGTAGCTGCATGACGGCTCACAAAGGTAGCTCACCACTACACCTCTGGATAACGAGGATGTGCTATGATAGATCCTCCACTAGTATCTGTCTCAGATCCTGCACAAAAAGTGCAGCAAGTGTAGCATGAGTACGTAAACAACGTGTACCCAATAAGTATCAAGCCTAATCTCGAAGTGGTAGAGACGAGATGGCCGACTTTGACGCTCACTAAGGGTCAACAATAATAAATGGAATAAATTATAATTATTCAAATCAGCATGATTCACAGAGTAAACAATAATTTTATTCATTTAGCAGAAATAACAAAAATCCTTCAAATGCAACAATTTCCAATCTATTAATTAAATCCTTCAATTTGAATAAAAAATCTAATTTATCAAATAGCTATACCAGCTGCAATTCAATTTCAATAAATTTCTAATTTATCAAATAACTTTACAAGTTACAATTCAATTGTCCAAAAATCGTGTAATTATTATTATTATCAAGCACGATTTCTGCCGAGGTCATTCGGCCCGATCCGGAGTTTCGGGTACACTGCCGAGGGACATGCGACACGATCCATAGATGCATCTATCCTGCCGAGACGTTCGGCCCGCTCCACAAGAAAGGAGGATATTTTCTTATGTAGCTCCGGAATGAGAGTATATTTATTATAAGATAAATTTAGGAGGAAGAACAATTTCTCTTAACAATTAATTAATTTAAACAGAAAAATCAAGTATAAGAGATTTCCATCCTTTAATAATTTTATCTAACAATTCACAATATATATATATATATATATATATATATATATATATATATATATATATATATATCAAATAATATTAATTAAATAAAGAATATAATATACACAAGTAATTCATGCTTTGAGTCCTAAACTACCCGGACTTTAGCATTAATAGTAGCTACGCAGGGACTCTCGTCACCTCGTGCGTATGTAGCCCCCACAATTAGCAACAATTATTTATTTTTAATCACATATGAGATAATTTTCCCCTCACAAGATTAGACAATAGACTTACCTCGTCTTGCTCCAACTTAATCCACTAGTAGACCCTTTTCTCGAGTATCCAACTCTGTTTGGCTCGAATCTAGCCAAAATAATTCGATACAATAATTAAAATTTATAGGAATCAATTCTATAAGAAAATACTACATTTTCAATAAAATCCCGAAATTAATTAAAAATTCGTCAGTGGGGCCCACGTCTCGGAATAAAGCGAAAGTTACGAAATCCGACAACCCATTCAATTACGAGTCCAAACACACCAGTTTCACTCAAATCCGACCTCTGAATCGATACCGAAATCTCGAAAATTCGTTTCTATGAGATTTCAAATTTTTTTCTAAATTTCAATCTCAAAACATTAATTAAATGGTGAAACCAATGATATATTTGTGTATATAGACAAAATCCGAGTTAGAATCACTTACCCTAATGTCTTTCCTTGAAAATCTATCCAAAATCGCCTTTGCTCAAGCTCTAATTTGTTAAAAATGGCGAATGAGACAAATGCCTTCTTTTTATAAAACTGCCCGGGTAGCCTTCGGAATTGGGCCATGAACTGGGCCTCGATAGTGGCTTCGATCATGGCCCTCGAGCCTAGGCCTCGATCATGGCTTCGATCACAGGCTCGAGCCTGGACCTCGGTCATGGCCTCGATTATGGCATCGAGCCTGGTCCTTCGATCATAGCCTTGATCATGGCATCGAGCCTGAGCCTTCGATTGTGACCCTCGATCTTAGGTCTCGATCATGGCCCTTGAGCATTGCCTTCGATCATGGCCCTCGAGCTGGACCTTCGATCTTGGCTTCGATACTGAGCCTCGTCCCTGGCTTCGCCTCAGGTCATCGACCCTGGGCTCGATCTTGGGCTCGATCACAACCCAAAAATATCCAACAGAAGAAAAAAATGCAGCAGCTTTTTAAGTCAATATTTTTATCCGTTAATCATCTGAAACTCACCCGAGGCCCTCGGGACCTCAACCAATTATACCAACAAGTCTTAAAATATCATATGAACTTATTTGAAATCTCAAATGACATAAAACGACGTTAAAACCACGAATTATGCTCCAATCCAAGCTTAATGAAACTTAAAATTTTCAACTTCTACATTCGATGACGAAACCTATCAAATCAACTCCGATTGACCTCAAATTTTGCACACAAGTCATAAATGACATAACTGAGTTATGAAAATTTTGAAACTGGATTTTGACTCCGATATCAAAAAGTCAACTCCCCGGTCAAACTTCCAACCTTAAATTCTTATTTTAGCCATTTCAAGCATAATTTAACTACGAACTTCCAAATAAAATTTCGAAAGCGCTCCTAAGTCCAAAATCACCATACGGAGCAGTTAGAATCGTAAAAATTCTATTCCGAGGTCGTTTTCTCAAAATATTGACCGAAGTTAAACTTGGCCTTTTTAGCCATCTTAAATAACCAAATGTTCCGATTTCAACCCAAACACTTCCAAATCTCGAATCAATCATCCCCGCAAGTCATAAATCATAAAAAACACATATGGAATTTTTATTTTAAGGAACGAGGTTCTAAAAATCAAAATAACTGGTTGGATCATTACAATGTTGGTACCTCCAATCAGGTAGAATTATTTTATAAGTTGAGCGAGTGCATTGCATACAACTGTTCTAATAATTTTATACAATGTTAAGTACAAAGATATAGACAGGTCCACAACGTTAGTTTTGACCTGAACTTAATCTTACTGTTCTTCAACAAAATCGAGAAGTATTTCTCCGAATGTTTCCACCGATATCTATTATACTACACATTTACTCTTGTGATTCGAGATATAAATATAATGAGAGCAGATTTGAATCCCCGAGTAGAAAACACATCATATATTTATTACTCCAGTATTAGACTACTAGTACTAGTATTTTATTGTAGTAGGATGTACTTGTGGTTAGAGCAGTCCAATAAGTTTTCTCAGCAGAAAGCTGGCTATTGTTGGAAAACAATCCAAAAGAGAATAATGAAGTTGCAGCAACATAGACTTTTTCATAATCAACAACGACTATAGTACGTATCCAACTAAACAAAGTACTTGGATTATGGGATAAAGTTGGACGACAAAACACTGCTAAAAAGTAGGAGGACATTGAGTGCCATAGTAAATACAATATGGTCAGCATCCTAGATTGCACTTTGAACAGCCAGCTTTCCTTACTCTATTATACACTGGGATAAAGGCTCTACACCTGTTTTCGGCTCAAATATTACCGTTATTTTTTAACAATTTCAAAATTACCCCAAACTTTTTTATTTTGTAAAAAAATTAATCATTTAATATGACTCAATTAATCCACCAGCTAGTTACTATCATTTTTTTGGACTGATGTCTTGTAATATTATTGCAATTTGACGAATTGTAGTAGCTAGTAATTGTGTTATTAGCAGTTGATAGATTATGTAGTTCATTATAAAAATGATAATTTTGTACCAAACTTATCTATGTTCAAGACCGTGGTTTGTGATAATGATAATGAATGCCATTGGTGAAGGTTATGCATATACAGGATTATCAAGTTTGTTTGTTGGGTATTTTTGATAGTTTTTAGAACTTATGGGTATAAGTCACTTTTCATATTTTCTCAACAAAAAAAAGTGAAATATGTTTTGAAAAATTATATTCAAATAGATTTTTATCTTCATATTAATCACACTAATCAAATTTTTTAACGATAAATTTGAGAATCTATGGCCAAACGCTAGCTTAAAACTAGTCGCAGAGTTTTGTGAGCTTAGTGGGTGGATATGTAAAGAATTTCATACACTAATAATATGTACTCTCTTTGTTTCATTTATATGACATAGCTTTTTACTCTCTCCGTTCACTTTTATTTGTCCATTATAAACTTCGCACACTCTTTAAGAAATAATAAATGAAGTACATAATTTATCATGATATATAATGAATTTAAGAAAATAATTTGAAATGAGTAATTAATACAATGAGTATAACAGGAAAAAAGAAACTCTCTTCTCTTGATATGCTAAAAGTAACAAGTAAAAGTAAAAATTTATTTTTAGAATATTTAAAAGTAAAAGTGAACGGATAGAGTATTAATTTATTCAAAAATAATAATATTTTTTTACTTTTAGAAATGATTTAATTTGGAACTTCCCGTTTTATATTGGTACGGACAATGCCTTTATTATCACGGAAATATCATAACATGTTTAAAATAAAAAATAATTTACTCCCTCCATCTTAATTTATGTGTTTTAGTTTGACCATACACAAAGTTTAAGAAAGTAAGGAAGGCAATTATATTTCGTGGTCTTAAACTAAAGATGTGTATAATAAATCAAAACATCCTTGAATCTCACAATCTTACATATGTCATATGGAAAGTTGGAGTTAAAGATTTACTAGATATAAAAAGAGACATTATTTTTAAAACAAACTAAAACTAAAAACAAGACATATTTATATATATCTATACTATATTAAAAGTACGAAACCCCTTAGCGAAATGTTGTTCGCTTTTTTCACTCTTTAAAAATTAGTTTCACATTGGACAAAATCGTAACTAAATAATTTTTCTAGTTTTAACGACTTTGAAATCAACTAAAATTTTCTTTCCTAATTTGAATTATGTGGGAACTCCTAATATTTAAGGATACAAAATCAAGATTTTTTTTTTACTTAAAGTCATTTTCTAATTTAAATTGTTAACTATAGTTAACAATTAGGACGTAAAGTAAACATAGTTCAATTATGACATAACAATATTAGTTAATTGTTTTACCTAAGGCACGATAAAAAAAAGTGCACGCAATACATTGTTTTGATTAAAAAATATGAAAGTATTATATTGAGGTGATATGAATTTAGACTAAGCAATTACGACGTTCTTTTTACTTTGACCAATAGAAGGGCTTAAAATTTGAAGTATACTTAAAAACAAAATTGTCCACTTTTGTTGCCTAAATATTAGGAAATAATCAAATGACAATCTTTTCAAAATGTGAACTTATTTTAAACGGTAAAAAGATTGATCAATATTTTATAGAAAGAAATATGAATAGGAAACTAACGTATATATGTAATTCGCTGCAAGTAAAATTACTTTAGAAAAAAATTATCGATAAAATAAGATAACGATTGAGCTAAAAATTTATAAGAACTGATAATAAAAATCGAGTTCGGATGCCTATGTGATTACTTAAGTATAAATATAATAAGGTTACAGTTTAGAAGTCCCGTTAAAATGTGTAAAATCTGGTTTTTTTTTTTTTTTTGGTAAACTATCTAACACAAATTGTGTAGTAAATAACATGAAATATACATGCAATGCACCTATGCAAGTGCTCAAATAAAGTTGAACGATCTTTTTACCTTTCAATCAAACTCCCAAATATGATTAATATTTATTATTTTGGAACTTATTTTTTCGTTACCGTTTATGTTATAATACAAACACATCTTTTGAATATTATTTTTGTTATTTTTAAAAATCTATTTTCATTAACACGAGGGACACGCGCAAGGTACGTACGCTAAGAACTATTATTATATTAAAAATACGAAACCCCTTAGCGAAATGTCGTTTGCTTTTTTTATCCCTTTAAAAATAGAGTTTATATTAGATGAAATTGTAATTCAAATTACTTTCCTAACATTTTGAATTTTATAATTAACTAAATTTTGGTTATAAAATTTTTCCTTATTGAATTAAGTAATAACTTAAAGAGAGAATGGTCTAAATACATATGGAAAGTCTTTGAAGAAATTTGGAGTTGAAAAAATCGAAAAATTATAAACTTAAGAAGTCCACTTTGACTCAAATTTTATGGTTAACTGTAATTATTTTTTACAAGAAGAAGGCAATATTATAATGATGTATAGTAAGACATATTAAATCTACATGAAATGTTAATAAACTTTTATAATTTTGAGAATTATATTATATTACGATGCACTTCATGTTGGATAAAATAATATAATAAGCATTAAGTCTTTACCTTAATTTTCTTGACAATCATTTTTTTAATATAAAATTTGTATTGTATTATATTTTGAGTACAAGTCAACATATTATTCTTTGTCCGAGCAACTGAAGCAAATGCATGACTCGTGTATTGAAGTTATAATAAAGCATTAGAATATTTTTGTATGACATGATTTTTTTCTTTATTAAGTTGGCGAAATAGATTCATCATTTTCAAGAGTTTGTGGTTTCAAAATTTTAATTTAATAACTCAATCATATAGTTTAATAATATTAATATAATTTTTAAATTTTATATTCATTAATATAGAGTACACGTGCAACGTGATATCCTAAAACTAGTAAACTAAAATGGATGGAGTAATAATTTTACGTACCGATTTTTTTTTTAAAATAAAAAAAATAAAATATATATATATATATATATATATATATATATATATATATATATATATATCTCCGAAAACAAGGCTTAAAGGTCCTTTCAGATTTTAAGTATTTTATACTTTTCTGATAAATTTACTTTTTTATTCCATTTTGACTGCAGGTTTACCCAATTTAAAAACCACAGCAGCTGGTAAAAGTCAAAAGAGAAGAGAAATAAAAAGGTGGATCATGACTTAACACCTAATTCCCTCTCCATAGGATCTCAAGGCACAGTAGGTATAGTAGTAGTAGCAGTAGACTCAGTAGAAAAAATACAGTGAATTTCTATTGCTTATATGCAGTGTTCGAGGAGTTGGCCTTGTATTTTCCTTTGTCTCCATCTCCCATTCTCCATTAACTATTCTGCATAGCCTTTTTGAGATCATAAAAAAGGATCACTTCTCAACGACAAAGACAAAGTAAAATAAGAAGAAGATAAAGAAAAAAGAAAGAAAATGGAGGTTGGGAATGGAAGAAGAATATGCAGAGAGAATAGCCCAGAAAGATCAGAAAGAGGGAAATCACAAAGCAGCAGAAGATCAGTGATAAGACCAAGTTTCAGAAAGGTTCAAGTTGTGTATTACCTCTCAAGAAATGGCCAACTTGAACATCCTCATTACATGGAAGTCACTCATCTTGCTCATCAACAGCTTCGCTTGAAAGGTCACTATATAAATCAAACGTTTATTGTCTTTCTTTTTTTTCACTCTTCTTGATTTATTGGTGTTGTATTTGCTGTGAAATAAATGGAATGGAATGCAAATTTTGCACAGATGTGATTGATAGGCTTACCATCTTGAGAGGTAGAGGCATGCCTTCACTATATTCTTGGTCTTGCAAAAGGTAAATGCCCTTTGTTCATCTCTGCTTCTTGTTTTTCTCCAAGTATCAAATGCTATAAAACTTTTAACACAGCATTGGATGAAATTACCAAATGCGAAAGAGGGAAGAATTATGCATATTTGAAATTTATGCCAAAATGTTAAACTGAGCTCTGTTCAAAGTATAAAAAATGAATAGAACATTAGTGAGATTATCGTTCGTTTATTCTTTTGTGCTTACATTTTTAGCTTGGAATCAAGATAGTAATGTATTTCTAGGGAAAAAATGAGGTGAGTTTATAGAAGTAGTTCGTGCTTAAGTAAATGAAAATTGATAGTAGCTCATAGTTAATTAGCATGATGTAACAAATAAGTAGGCGTTTGGACTAATTTTTGAGAAAAAGAAGTATGTTTAGAGTTAAGTTGAAAAATAGTATTTGAACCTGCATTTTATTTGAAAAAATGTTGCAAATGGGGAA
This sequence comes from Nicotiana tomentosiformis, assembly GCF_000390325.3. NCBI lineage: Eukaryota > Viridiplantae > Streptophyta > Magnoliopsida > Solanales > Solanaceae > Nicotiana > Nicotiana tomentosiformis. The sequence goes on along the minus strand of NC_090816.1, from coordinate 106,041,425 downwards.
AATATTTCTGAAAATGTGATCAAAACCACTTTTTGATTTTTTAAAAACTTATTTTCGAAAAATTTCCAAACTTGCAAAATTTTATGGACAACATGTTTTTGAAAAAATAATTCTGAAAAAAGAAAGAAATATCTATGGACAAACAGTCCTAGGAGTTGCTCTTATCACCCCCACTAATTATAATATTTGTCAGTTTGTTTACCTGGAAATTTTAACTCTAATATTTACAAAGTAATTTATTAAATACTGATAAAATGGTAACTTTGTAGGAGCTACAAGAATGGGTATGTGTGGAATGACTTGGCTGAAAATGATTTCATCTGCTGCCCATCTGAAGGCGCTGAGTATGTTCTCAAAGGATCTGAAATTATTGAAGGTTCCACAGGTAATTACTCCCCACAACCTTATCTTCAATGAAATTATTTTTACGAAAAAAACATGAATCAAAATTTCACTCCTGATTTATCAATAATCAATTGGACAATTTCAGAATTTCATGTAATTGTTTTACTCTATATTATTGTAGACATGTCCATAAAGTGTTGCTATAATATAAGTAACTAAATTTCATGAAACTCTCTCTTACAATGTCTTAGTTTTTTTTGGTTTTATTCTAAAAACAAATTTGTCGTTCAGAAAAATTTCAGCAACTTCATTTAACAGAGTCCCCACAATTGAGAAACACATGCCAACAAGTTCAAGAGTCAAACTTCCTGCCAAAACGCAAATCAGTAGGTCCAAAACGACATACAGAGGCAGAAATTGTTCAGAACAACGTTCATTACCTAGACGAAAATATTGAAGAAGAATATGAAGAGAAATCAAGTTACACTAGCTCAACTACACCCAATTCCACATGCTCTAGAGGTGTTTGCACTGATGATCAAAACGAGTTAATCCAACCAATTACTCGGAAAAATCCTACCGAGTTAACTCACACCAACTCGTTATCTCCTCCTTCAGCAATATCCTCTTCACTTTCAGACAAGCCTATTAATAATGAAATTACCAACACGTCCAAGCGGTTCGAAGATGGTGATCCAGTTGCCTCCGAGTCACTACTGAGTCGAAACTCGGTCCTCTTTCAACTCATCTCCTGCGGAGGATCAGTGTCGTTTAGAGGAAAGACTGAGCCAACGATTGTGAAGCAAACTCCGCCGTCGCCGCCGTGCACGGTGGTGGTGGCTAGGAAGAGTAGCAGTAGTAGTGCTAGTTTTCATAAAGGGGTGTTGTGTAAAGTGGCGGCGAAGAATTTGGATGTGAATGAGGTTGAAGAGATCAAGTACATGTCGGAGAATCCACGATTTGGGAGTTTGCAGTCGGAGGAGAAGGAATATTTTAGTGGGAGCATTGTTGAATCAATGACGACGGAGGAACGAACAGCTCAAGTTGAACCGCAGTTGAAGAAATCATCTTCCTATAACGAAGAAAGGTATTTTCTAAGTGATCTCCATTTTATTCTTGCAAGTCTTACCATCCATCACAACTTTCTAAATTTAAAAATAATTTTATTTAAAATTTTATTTTATCTTAATTAGAAATTTTGTTAGTAATACAAATATTATGAAATAATTAAAATCACTAGTTTCAAAAAACAATTCCCCATAATAACATAGGAGTATATATTATGGTATATGTAAAGATCACAAATTTTATAAGCCTATATTTTCTTCTTAATTTTCGTACATACATTATTGAATGATGAGTACTATCTACTAAGGGTCTGTTTGGCCTTAAATTTCTTACTTTCTTTGGACACTTTTACCTTTTTTAGGAATCAATGTTACACCATGAAAATTTTAAATCCAACTTAAGTTAAATTCTGGAATTTTTGGAAATTTGAAAAATTACAAAAAGCTAATATCACTCCAAGTCATTTACAAAAATTCAAAAATAACTTTAATTTGTATTCTTTCTTGTCCACTTTAATTAATTTTTTTGTTGTTTTCGCATATATTTATCTTTTAGCATTAATTATTAATGAAATTGGTCATATTAACCTTGATTTATTCATTAGAAATATAACAAATACTCCTACGTTCTTTACTTTAAGGGTATCTTTGAAAAAAATAATTAATTCCTTTTTGATATTTGAAAAAATCAAATATTACAGACCACAAAAAAAAAGTCAATAATCAATTAAAGCGGATCGAAGTGAGTATTCATATCCAAACAACTCCTATTTTTAAATACCATTTTCAACTTGAAAATAAACTTCACTTTTTCCGAAATTTAACGTACTCTTATGTCCAAGCACCCAGTGAATGTAAGGTTATAGAACATTTTACTGACTAGTTTACAAAAACTTTTTACAACAATGCTAAAAACTTTTAAGAAGGTTACTTTTTACAATTCAGTAAAGTTAACAGTAGACAAGCTTCTGAGGCTTTTAATATTTGGGTGACAAAGTGTCTACTTTAATTTGAAGTTAATGTTGGTCAAGTGTATAGCATATAAATTGACGTGACTTTACTTTATAACTGAGCAGGAGCTCAAAGGCAGGACAGAGAGAAATAACAGCAGAAGCAGAAGATATGGAATTGAAGAAGGAAAGGGCTGTAAAAGGAAAATGCATTCCAAGGAAAAAGTCTTCTTCTAAACAGTCCAAAAAATGACCTTTCTTCTAAAAGTCTTCTGTTTAATAGCAGTACTGCTTTTAGACTTTTAGCTACTTCCCCCCCCCCCCCCCCCCCCCCAAATCCTTTTTCTGTAGAGGTGCAAAAAATAGTGAGGTTTCAACTTGGGATTTATTAGACTGTTGTTGAACTCCTGACTTGTGAATCAAACCCCTACGATTTTACTGGTTAACTTTGTATATAAAACCAATTTGTGCACTAACTTCTTTCCACTCAATTAACCATGTTAACAAAATTTTCTTATACCGTATGAAGCCAAATGTCAAGACCCAAATTTACGACGAAAGGATTGTGATGGCACTTAAAATCGATTGTTAGACAAGCTAACACATAACAAAAATAAAAAAACAAAGTTAGATATAAAACAATATAATATCATAATAAAGGGTAAAGCTTAGTAATACATAACGAGTCCAATCAAACATTCGTCTAATAACCTCCTGGAACTAGTATATCACCGAGTACATGAGCTTCTAAGGATTTACTAAATACAACGTCTAAACCAGTATTTTAAAAGGCGTTATCGGGGCGAGCCCCGAGCGAGCCTGTAACGACCTGGCCGGTAGTTTTGATAGTTGTAGCCCTGTTCTCCCATTTACTGCTCATTTTATGCTTAATAGTTGCTATGTGACTTGCCGTTCGGAATGAGTTGAGACACTTAGTCTCAAGGTTGAGAGATTTAGTTGAAAAGGTTGACCGGATGTTGACTTATGTGTAAACGTCTCCCGAATGAAGCTTTGATAGTTCCGTTAGCTCCGTTGGATGATTTTGGACTTAAGAGTGTGTCCGGATAGTGATTTGGAAGTCTGTAGTTGAATTAGACTTGAAATGACGAAAGTTGAAAATTTAGAAGTTTGATCGAGAGTTGACTTTGTGGTTACCAGACTCGGATTTTGGTTCCGGGAGTTGAAGTAGGTCCGTGGTTTCATTTATGACTTGTGTGCAAAATTTGAGGTCAATCGAACTTGATTTGATAGGTTTCGGCATCGAATGTAGAAGTTCGAAGTTCATAAGTTCATTATACTTGAATCAATACGTGATTCGTGGTTTTAGCGTTATTTGATGTGATTTGATGCTTCGAGTGAGTTTGTATGATGTTTTTGTCATGACCCAAAATCTCACATGTCGTGATGACGCCTATCTCAATACTAGGCAAGCCGACAATCTCAATAAAATACCATATCTTTTAAGTTTAAAAATATAATATTTAAATTCAACGGAAGAAATCTCACAATACAGTTATAATCATTCCCAAAATCCGGTGTTACTGAGTACATGAGCATCTAAATGAATATAAAGTCTGACGGATAAAATCACTGTCTGAAATATAGAAGAGTACAATAATTAAACATGAAGGGAATCAAATCTGCGGACGTCAAGCAGCTACCTTGATAGTCTCCAACAGAAATAACTCTGAAATCTAGCAATCGTCGTATCCGGGAGCACCTGGATCTGCACACGAGGTGCAGATTGTAGTATGAGTACAACCAACTCAATAAGTAACAAGACTAACCTCTGGGCTGAAAGTAGTGACGAGCTCCGCAGGTACAATACAATATAAATAGTGGTACAAAAATATAGGCATGCTTTCAAGTTCAACAGTTAAACTCAATACAAGTGAAATAGATCAATACTGCATGATATGAGTAATATGACTTCTCAGTAGAAAGACCTCACGTAAATACTGTTCACAAATCATTCGGTCCCTCGGTACTGTTTATGGCCAATTCAGCCCAGAGATATTATATCCCGTATATATATATATACACATTGACTGGCAGTCAGTCATTCATTACCGTATAAGGCCAATCCAGCCCTGGGGTAATTTATCCTCAAATGTAAATGTTACAGACAAGATCCATGTCGAGGGAATATGCATCACAATATAAATAAGTAAGGCAAGTCCATGCCCTGGGAATTCCATCCCGAATATATAATCATCAACACTCACTAGGGGTGTGTACAGACTCCGGAAGGGCTCATTCAGCCCAAACGCTATATAAAGCCAATATGGCCTATTGCGGCGTGCAGTCCGATCCCATAATAATAATAATAAAGCCTATAAGGCCTGCTGCTGGTGAGCAACCCCGATCCATATAATAATAATATATATAAAGGCAATATGGCCTGCTGCGGCGCGCAACTCGATGCCATAAATATTCTCACAATGGATGAATATGACTGAGTGTAAAATGTACATTTTTCAAATAATTAATTCAATAAAAACACGACCCCATGGGTCCCAAAATATCGGCACGTAGCCTAAACATGATCTTTAATAAGAGCCTCAGCTCAATTTCTTTAACACGGAAAAAATGTTCGGATAATAACAAGATTCTTTAATTTTTACAACTTCACAGAATTTATTCACATCACACTTTCAATGGTGCACATCCACACGCTCATCAACAATCGTGTGTGTCACCTTCAAATAATTTATATAACACCAATTCGAGGATTCGTACCCTCAGAACCAATTTTATAAGTGTTACTTACCTCAAACTATGTAATTTCTCACTCTACTATGCCTTTACCTCGAGAATTGGTCTCCGAAAACCTCGTATCTAGTCACAATTAATTCATTTCAGTCAATCTAAATTATTGGAATTAATTCCATAAGAAAATAATAATTCTCCAATAAAATCCGAAATTTAACTCAAAAATTGTCCGTAGGGCCCACGTCTCGGAACCCGACAAAAATTATAAAATCCGAAAGTCCATTCAACCACGAGTCTACCTATACCAATTTTACCGAAATCCGACCTCAACTCGACCGTCAAATCTTCAAATTAAACCAAGAGGATTTTCTAAATTTTTCAACTTAATTCACCCATTAAATGATGGATTCAAATGCATTATCATGAAAATTAATCAAAATTGGATAAGAATCACTTACCCGAAATACCCACGCAATAATCTTTCCAAAAATCGCCTTCCACCGAGCTCCCAATTTGATTTTGTGATATGAACTCAAAACCCCCGTTTTGAAACTTTTAATTCTGCCCAGAAATGCCTTCATCGCGTTCGCGACCATAGCCTCGCGTCCGCGAAGCACAAAAATGTGCTGCCAAGATTCCTTCTTTGCGTTCGCGACCTCCTCATCGCGTTCGCGATGCCTTCCTACCTCTGCCCTTCACATTCGCGAGACACGATCCTTCTTCGCGAACGTGTGAGACCCTTCGCGTTCGCGAAGAACAATACCAGACACCAGTTCTAGCAGTTGCAAAACTAGGAAAAATGATCTGAAACCATCACGGAACTCACCCGCTCCCCCAACCAAATACACCAACAAGTCCTAAAATATCATACTAACTTAGTCGAGTCTTTAAATCACATCAAACAACGCTAAAATCACGAATCATACCCCAAATCAAGCCTAATGAACTTTGAAATTTTAAATTTCCACAAATGACGCCGGAACTTATCAAATCAAGTCCGATTGACCTCAAATTTTGCACACAAGTGATAAATGATATAACAGACCTATTAAAATTTTCAGAATCGGATTCCGACCCCGATATAAAAAATTCAACCTCCCGGTCAAACTTTTCAAAACTTCGACTTTCGTCATTTCAAGCCTAGTTCCACCACAGACCTCCAAATAATTTTTTGGACACGCTCCTAAGTCCAAACTCACCATACGAAGCTATTGGAATTATTAGAATTCAAATCCGAAGTCGTTTACACATAAATCATTATCCGATTAACTTTTTCAACTTAAGTTTTTAATTATGAGACTAAGTGTCTCATTTCACTCCGAAATCCTTCCTGACCCGAGCCAACTAACCTGGTAAGTCATTAAACAACTGTAAAGTATAACTTGAATAGTAAATGGGGGAATAGGGTTATAATACTCAAAATGACCGGCCGGGTCGTTACAGTTTTAGGACTTGCTAGTATGTTTGGTTGAGGTCCCGGGGGCCTCCAGTGGATTTCAGATGGTTAACGTATCAAATTTTGGACTTGGAGATTTGCTGAAAATTTTTGGTGCACGGATCTGGTTTTCTTATACGCGATTGCGTGGACAGATCCGCAATCGCGTAGGCTTAATTGGGCAGTGGAGGTCTTAGTTTTACGCGTTCGCGAGATAGGGACTGCGATCGTGTAATTATGGGATGCAGTGAATCGCGAATGCATGGCTAAGGTCGCGTTCGCGTGGATCATAGGAGGCACCAGCTGAGGTCACGCATTTGCTCTTCGCGATCGCGTGTAGATGGAAGCGATCGAGTAGGTTGATGAAAGCAGTTCTTCGCGTTCGCGTAAGGATTGACGCGTTCACGTTGGGTTGAATATCTGGTCAGTTGCATTGTGCTTCACGATCGAAAAGCAATTTTTGCGATCGCAATTAAGGATATCTCGGCAGACTTAAATTTTTCAGAAAACGAGGGTTTGAGCCTATTTCACAAATTTTATTTTAGGAGCTCGATTGGAGGCGATTCTTGGAGAGATTTTCAAGGGAGTGATTGGGTTAAGTGTTTCTTACTTAGTTTTGGTTAAATTCCATGTTTATATCTTTGATTTCATTATTTAATTTGTGGTTTGGGTTGAAAAATTGGGAAAAATGGAGAAAAATCCTTAGGTTGAATTTTGGGGATTTGATCGAGATTTTGGTATCAGATTTGAGTAATTTTGATATGGGTGGAATCGTGGTTGAATGGGTGTTTGAATTTTGTCACTTTTATCGGATTCCGAGACGTGGGCCATGTGATTGACTTTTGAGTTGACTTTTTGACTTTTGATTAAGAACTTAACATTTTTATATGGAATTGATTCCTATAGCTTGAGTTGATCGTATCGAATTGTTTGTGGCTAGATTCGAGTCATTCAGAGGCCGTTTCGCGAGGCAAGGGCTTGTTGGAGTAGAGTTTTGCACAGTTTGAGGTAAGTAACACTTCTAAAATTGGTTCTGAGGGTATAAACCCCGAATAATATGTTATGTGATTGGTGTTAAGGTGACACAGATGCTAGGTGACATGCATATAGGCGTGCATCATAAGAATAGTGACTTGGTCAATTCCATGGAACTGTATAGTCGAATAATCTTGTCGTTACCGTATTTTTACCATGTGTTAAAAAAATTGAGCTGCCAATCATGTTAGAAATCCTTCTTAGGCTACATGTTGGTACTGTTGCGACCCACAGAGGTCGTGTTACATATTGAACAATTTCTTAACATACCACTTTATACTCAGTCACAACTATTATTTGCATATCACATCTGAGTCTCTGTTGTCCTTTATTGATACATCATATCATCATTATTCGGGTTGATTATCATGATTCTTATAAGCCCGAGAGACTAGAGAGATTAATGACTGAGTGAGGCTGAGGGTCTATTGTGAGTGATATTCATGGGATCAGGTTGCGCGCCGTAACATGCTTTGTTGATTCATGCCAGGATTTGGCTTATTATAGCGCTTGGGCTAGATCTGCCCCTCCGGAGTCTGCACATCCACAGTTGGCGTAGTTGCTAGCGATTATTTGCATTTGGGCTGGATCTTCCCTGGTTTATTTGCATTTGGGCTGGATCTGCCCTGTTCTGTGTTGAGTTTTATTGCAAAACCTGAAAGCATGTCTAAATTCTTGTACCATTACCTGTAGATTATGAATTTCTGAGATATCACTGTCATATTTTTAGTGGATTTTCCGTACTGTTAATTATGTATATGGGCTGTAATGTTCGAGTCCATCACTACTTTCAGTCCAAAGGCTAGATTTGTTACTTATTGAGTTGGTTATACTCAGGCTACACCCTGCACCTCGTATGTAGATCCAGGTATTTTCGGTCACGGCGATTGCTGATTCACAGAGTTCAGACATTCGGAGACTATCGAGGTAGCTACTTTGACGTCCGCAGGCCTTGAATCTCCTCCCTTATCTTTCAGTTTATTTATTCAATTCTACTTTCCAGACAGTGTACCAGACTATGTCATTATATAGATGCTCATGTACTCAGTGACACCCCGATTTTGGGAAAACTTATGTATTGAGTTAAGATATTCTATCCCGTTTCATGAGATTTTTGTTTATTTAAACTGTTTTAGTATATTTCAAAGTGGAAAGTGTTAGAAATATATGAGTAGCCGGCTTTCCTAGTACCATGATAGGCGCCATCACGATAGGTTGGGTTTTGGGTCGTGATAAGTTGGTATCATAGCCTAGGTTAGGTAGGTCTCACGAGTCATGAGCGGGTTTAGTAGAGTCTTGCGGATCGGTACGAAGACATCTATACTTATCTTCGAGAGGTTGCCGAACCCTTAGGAAACTTGACATTCTTGTACTCTTGTCGTGCGAATTTGTTTATTCTGGGAACTAAACTTATGTTATTCTAATCTCTCACAGATGGTGAGGACACGTGCTACTGGGCCAGACTGACAACCACCAGTACCACAAGCTAGGGCCACGAGAGGCCGGGGTCGCGGTAGGGCTCGCGATAGAGGCAGAGGTGCAACTCGTACAGGAGCTAGAGCAGCACCTGCAAATCCACCATTTGCTCCAGCTCAGGAGCAGGTTACAGATGTGGGTGAGCCAGTGGGGCCAACTTAGGCACTAGCTGTGCCCATTGTGATTTGAGGCCTTCAGGAAGCTTTGGCTTAGATTTTGACTGTGTGCACTAGCCTTGTTCAAGCGGTTTCTATTCAAAACGCGTCAACCACTTCTAAGGCCGGGGGAGGTACTCAGACTCCCGCCGCCCTTACTCCAAAGCAGGTGATAAAGGGATTTCAGACCCCGGGAGTACTACCAGCCCAACTGGTTGCAGTTGCTCAAGCCCAGATGGGTCCCGTTATGACTGATGATGAGTAGATGAGACTAGAGAGATTTGGGAGGCTCCAGCTTCCATCATTAAATGGGGCTGAGTCAGAGGATGCCCAGGACTTCTTGGATAGGTACCATTGAATTCTTCGCACGACGGGTATTCTGGAGACCAGTGAGGTCTTAGTTACTACTTTTTAGTTTATTTGGGCTGCTTTCAGATGGTGGAAGGCCTATGAGAGGCACATGCCAGTCGGTGCAGCACCACTTATATGACATGAGTTCTTCATTCTCTTTTTGGAGAAGTTTGTGCCAAAGACCCGCAAGGAGGAGTTGCGCAGGCAGTTCAAGCAGCTACGTCAGGATGGCATGTCTGTGACCCAGTATGAGATGAGGTTTTCAGGATTTGGATCATCACCCTGTTTGGTTGGTTTCCACTGAGAGAGGGAGAGGATTAGGAGGTTCGTTGATGACCTCTACTATCAGTACCATTTTGTTATGACTCGGGATAGTGTATCAGGTGCTACATTCGATGAGGTGGTCGATATTGCTCGGCGGATGGAGATGGTTCATAGTCAGGAGCACGAGGAGAGGGAGGCCAAGAGGCCTCATGGTTCGGGTGGTTTCAGTGGTGTTCCTTCTGGGGACAGTCCTACCACAGCAGGGGTCATCCTTATAGGCTCGCTCCGATGACTCGTCCTACTCATCGTGGTGTATCATCCAGCAATGGTTCGTACAGTGCTAGACCGGGTCAGTCATCTCTCAATGCTCTCCCAGCTTAGAGTTTATCTCATGCCCCTTCAGTTCTGGGTTCATCTACACCAGGTTCCTCTGGTAGTTATTTTGGTTCATGGGGCCCGCCTCAGTATTTGCCACTATTTTTCGAGAGGGGATGTTTCGAGTGTGGAGAGTTGGGTCATGTGAAGAAGTTTTGTCCCCACCTTATGGGAGGTCCAACTCAGCAGAGGAGTGGGGCCACGACTTCAGCACCAGTTACTTCACCACCCGCCCAGCCAGCTCGAGGTAGGGCTTAGGTAGCTAGAGGTCGCCCTAGCTAGAGGGGGAGACCGATTAGGTGGCAGTCAGGCCCAATTCTATGCTATTCCTGCCAGGACAGATGTCATTGCTTCAGACACAGTGATCACATGTATTGTCTCAGTATGCCACATGGATACTTCTGTAGTATTTGACCTTGATTCCACTTACTCGTATATATCATCATATTTTGCTCGTTATCTGGATATTCCCCATGTGTCCTTAGCTTCATATGTTCATGTATCTACGCTAGTGGGCGATACTATTGTTGTGGACTGTGTATATAGGTCATCTATAGTGACTATTGGGGTATTGGAGACTAGAGTTGATCTCTTATTGCTTAGTATGGTTGATTTCAACGTGATCTTGGGTATGGATTGGTTGTCTTCATGTCATGCTATTCCTGATTGTCAAACTAAGACTGTGATGTTGGCGATTCCGGGGTTTTCAAGGATCGAATGGAGAGGTTCTCTAGATTATGTTCCCAGCAGGGTGATTTCTTATTTGAAGGCCCAACAGATGGTTGGGAAGGGGTGTTTGTCCTACTTGGCCTTTGTAAGGGATGTTGGTGCTGATACTCCTACTATTGACTCTGTTTCGGTGGTGCGAGATTTTTCGGATGTGTTTCTTGCAGACCTACCGGACATGCCGCCCGACTGGAATATTGACTTTGGTATTGACTTGGTGTCGGGCACTCAGCCCATTTCTATTCCTCCATATCGTATGTCACCAGCTGAATTGAAGGAATTGAAATAGCAGCTTCAAGAACTTTTTATAAGGGATTTATTAGGCCTAGTGTGTCGCCTTGGGGTGCACCGATTCTGTTTGTGAACTATGTCAGACAGTGTACCGAACTATGTCAGTATGTAGATGCTCATGTACTCAGTGACACCTCAGTTTTGGGAAAACTTATGTAGTGAGTTATGATATTTTATCTCGTTTTATGAAATTTTTATTTATTTAAACTGCTTTAGTATATTTCAAAGTGGAAAGTGTTGGAAATGTCTGAGTAGTCGGCTTGCCTAGTACCATGATAGGCGTTGTTGGGACCAAACACACTCACGCAAGTGTACGTGGTCGTTAAGTAATAGAGTAGTGAATAGAGTATCGTTCCCACGAGGACTTATGATTAACTTTTGACTAATTCAAACTCAAATAGCTTATCGATTCAAGCGATTTCTTATAAAATAGATAATTGTCTAATTTACTACCTAAAAACTATCAAGTAATGGAATACCAGAAATCAACGCAACACTTAAATAGTTTTAAATAACAATCAATGGGAGATAATATTCCAGGGTCACGGGTTATTTAACAATCATGTTGCATTCTTAGCTTAAAATAACTAATTGATTTATCTGGATTATTGGTTCACAGGGTTGATATTACTTATAAGAGTCTGTCGAGCCCTTACTAGCCTATTCAAGCTAACTTAATACCTATATGTCTATGGAATTAAACTTAACAAGAACGCATTTACAATTCCTGTATTGCAACCGAGCAAGGCAATTAGGTATATGTCTATCCCAATTGCAAATCCTTTCCCCGATGCCCGGGTTTAAGAACTTGCTCTATTTAATTCTATATGCAATCTAGAGTTCCCACTTTCGAGTTCAACTCTAGATTCGTAGATAGTATTTCACTGTTAGCTACTCAGCAAAATAATTAAAAACAGAATTAAATAAACAACCCAATATGATAAAATCAACTTCGTCAAATTAGACTTCAAACATCAATATTCATGTATACCCATGACCCTAGAACAATAGGGTTCTTAGCCACTCATATTCAGGCAATCATCAACGATTTACAAGAGTGCATAAGAATCAATAAAAGAAAGAGAGAATAGGAACTCAAGACGAATTCTATGGTTTTTGAACTTTGTTGTGTCTTTTTTTCTCTTCTCCAATATGTTCCCTGACCTAAAGGAGGCGTTTTTGGCTTATATATTGCGTACAAAAGTCATGGGCCAAAGCTCTCCTATTCCTAGTCCAAATCGGCTTTAGGGATTGATGCTAAGGTGGATGCGACGCATCCACCTCGTCCTCCATTTCAATTTTTCCTGCGAAGGTGGATGCGACGCATCCACCTTGTCCTCTATTTCTCAGCTTTGCATGTGAGGGTGGATGCGACGCATCCACCTCTAGTTCCTCCATCTCAGCTTTTCCTAGGTGCGGATGCTATGGAGGATGCTATGGGCTGCCTTCACTGCTAAGGGTGCGCGAAATCTGATCTTTTTTTTTTCTAGATTGGATGCGACGCATCCAATCTCCCTTCCTCTACCTAGAGCACCTTTTTCTTCATATTTTTGCACTCCACACACCCTAATTCACCACACACAACTCAATTAGTCATAAAACCAATAATTAAACCATGTTGGGCATTTTAAAGATCAAATAACATCAAGAAGCGGTTAAAACATGGGTAAAGTCACATCAACACATATCAAAATATGCCAAACATCACTACCCCACACTCAAACCTTTGTTCGTCCTCGAACAAACCATCCTATAGTAGACGAAACAAAATTAAGCTCTTATCATTCAAAGCACACTGCACCTATGACCATGGTTATTTTCAACAATTAGGCTCTAGACTATGCATCACACGCACTTCCCTTTACTTATGCCCTTCTTTAAACATATTCGAACAAAGACAACATGCTCACAACAATCCTAACCTCAAAAACTGACTCAATATCACAATGCACTCATGGCTTGAACAACCAACATCATAGAGAAGTCTAATAACGTTACCTATCCCTCGTGAAACCATGTGCCCTCACAACAAGAACAAGAGAGCGAGTTCAATCCACACATTCGAATCTCATGATCAAATATATTTTAATGACTCACATATATCAAAGAAAATCGCTCACTCTCACAAAGAAGTCACATGCATGAAATTGGTACCATAGGCTTGCCCTTAATGTAAATCTCTACTAATGTAAGCTCGCTCGATCTAAAATTAATTAGGACTTTTTCATGGTTGTAATGTGGGCTAAGGGACATGTAGGATATATTTTAGGAATAGTGACTCAACCTCCTAAGCACTTTAACACATCATCAAATAACTTAAGCGCAAATTCTTCAACACCACTTCAATTTCACAAATAATATCACCCCCAACAATATTTCCTCTTTCTTTAAGCACTACTTTAATTCATACCCACTAGCAAGAACAAGACAACAATTTATTCATTTATATTTTTCCTTCTTTTTTTTTCTTTTTTTTTTCAACTATTGTTTTTTTCAATTTCCGCTAGTGGTGTATTATTTTACAATACAAGTGCACCTTTCTTCCTTTCATTGGTTCCACTCAAAAGCCACCCCACACTTAGTTCCTTCTTACTTCTTTTAGCGCTCATCTAACAATTAAAGTGCTTTAAGAGGTAAAAGGATCAAAACAATATCAATTAAGAATAAAAAGGGTATAGGCTTGTAATGTGGGTACCAAATAAAAGGTCTACAGGCTCAAAAGGGTTAACTAGGGATAGATTTTATTTGTGATAAGCAATAAGCTCAAAAAGATCAAAGAAAGCCTAAAATCATTTTTCAAACCGAGCATCACCTAAAATTTCGCTTCAACTCACATACCGGGCAAGTTCTAGACACAAGTACAATACATGGACAACACAAAAACCTCACCACACATGGCACATGACTCACTAAGGACGATCACATTCCGACTCTCAAGCAATGCAAGTATTCACGGAGCCACGAGATATTGAGCATGAAGCGCAAAGTGAACACAAGTCAAGAAAACGAGAAATAGGTGCCACAAAACATGCTATCCAATTTATAAAGGCTTCATGATCAATTTTAAAACATAGGAAAGGCACTACACATGCCAAAACCTGAACATGCTACTATCAAACAAGTCAAGAACCCTTATGAATCTCATATTTCTTCCTCTATTTATTTTCTAAACTCTAATCTATTCTCAAAGGAAAGAAAGAAAAAACTCTAATCTATTTTTTTTATTTTTTTTATTTTTTAAATAAACTAATTTCAAGAATCAACTCTGAGAGTTACTCCATATAGATGAATTTATTACTATTACATGCCATTAATCCTTACAGCCCCCAACAATCAAATTGTAACAGTTTAGTACAATCATCCATACAAAAAAAAAATATGAATAACCTCCACCCCACACTTAGAACTGTGCGTTGTCCCCAATGCACACAAATAAGGTAAAGTAGGGCGAGAAGAAACTCCCTCAAGTTAAGGTGGAAGGCTCATCCGCAGTCTGTGGAAGAGCATCGGCATCCATGGCATTCCTCAAGACCCCCTCCGGCCTTGCAACATCATCCTCACGCATAGGGAGAGCTGTCATTGTCCTATCATCACCAACTGGAGCTGATTCTGTAGCAGGTGGTGCATCGACCTCAGTAGGCCTGGTGTGTGGAGCCTCAGGGGCTATAGGAGGAATAGGAGTGGATGGTCCGGCAGTGGACGATGCAATCAGCTGTGAGATGTCTATATCTGCATGTTGAACCAGAGCTCTGAGGAGTAATGATATCTCCCTCATCATCGTTGCCTGCTCAGTCTGGACTCGGCTTAGATCCACACGAGTCTGGCTCAACTCATCCCTGGTGGCACTCAACTCGACACGAGTCGCTATCAACTCAGCCCGGTTCTCTTGCATATCTGCCTGCATCTGCTCAAATAACTGTTGAATGGTGAGCTTAGAAGACCTTCCCTTGTTCGGCTCTAGAACATGAGTTACATCGTATGGTCCTGGAGCTTTAGCCTCAATGTCGTCATTCTGCTTGTCCCATAGTACTCCCATCTCTGTCAAGAAAGCCGATAGGGTATTTGCAAAGAATAGCCTCCACTTGTAATTCATCCTGGTGCGCTGCATTTGATCATGCATGATGGCTCCTAAGTTGAGCGGTATCCCCTCCAATAAAGCATACAATACTAGTGCGCGGTGACGAGGAACATCAGTTTTGTGTTGGCATGGCATCAGGCGGTTGCATATGAAATTTAGAGCCACATGTGCTAACGCACTCATGAATTCCTTGGCTATAGAATGGTACTCCATACTCCCATGCTTCCAATCTGCATCCTTCCTGGTAGGGCATAGGATAGACTTAATGTGTGCATAATTCGGTGTTTTGCATATGGAGTCAAACCTATCTGTTAGTGTGTGTGGCACCCCTAAGAAATTATTCAGAGCCTCAGCTGACACATTAATATCTACCCCTCTTACTCTCACAATGTTGCCCCTGGCGTGACGCCAATTGGCGTAAAGCTCTCTAACAATAGTGAGGTTGGCTTTGCCGTGACCCTTCAAGATGGGTCCCCATTGTTGCACCTCGGGAATTGATTTCAGAAACTCTGGGTACTTTTTCTTAAGTGTTCCGATGTTGATCGGCTTTTCTGGAATGTACTTCTTTGAACCCAATATCTTATTATAGGCTCGGAATGCCTTCTCATTAACAAAGTTCTTCTCCCAGGCAACTCGGTCTATGGGTTCACCCTCATCTTCATCACTCATGTCGACATGTAGAAGGTCATTATCTGAATCGGATTCGGATTCAGATTCTGCAGTAATCTTCTCCTTTCCCTTCTCAGTCGGATCACTCTTTTTGGAGGCTTTTCTCTGGTATGTCACAGGCTCTTTTATCTCTATCCCTTTGCTTGGTGGATTTAATGATGTTTTTATAATACCCTTCTTCACTGTCCTCCTGACTAACGGTTCCTCTTCTTCTTGCTCTGAATCATCACTTAACTGCCTAGGCTGCAGTTCCTTTTCCTTCTCCGTCCGCTTCTTTTTTTTCTGTGGATTTGGGGCACCTGCTGCCTTTCCGGTAGGCTTTTTGGGCGGTTGTTTGTTATTATCTTTGTCTTGTTGCTTGGACGGTTTACTCGTTGCTGCCATTTTACGAACCTAAGTACCTGCAATGCAAAGAAATCAACAATTAGTGTATAAAACAGTGAAGTTCAGCTCTTAAAACAGTTGCAACAGCTTACACTTCCAATTATTCGCAGAGTCATGCCATTCAATACTTTATGAAACTATAGCTCATGGCTATATAGATATCATTATGCCCAACATGAGGTGTATCCGAGCGACGCTAACTAATCATGTTCAATTGCACATAGCACCTCACTCGACCCCACACTTATTCTCACGACATATCATTACGCATAGCGCTCAATTGACCGGATGTTCAATTCATTTAGACAATATATCATAGGCTCAAAACATTGTTGTACACAATCAACACAAATAACCTCACACTTATACACAAGCATATACCAATGTTGCTCGGTTACTCAGACTTCACCGGCGCCCAAATTTACCTCACAGTCAATTCATCGAACATGTGATATGCAGCAGTTGTGCCTAGTTCATTCTATCAGTTGGGTAATGCGACTACCCTCCCAAAATTAACGAGATGAAGGGAATTATAGTTTATCATCTCGCAACCATTACAACTAACAAGAACGACAGCCCTAAACCTCAGGCTTTTTCAGTCCCTCTCTTAATCATATGTGTGATATTTGAACTAGGCAAAACCTAACTTGTTGCTACCATTGAGAGAGGGAATAGAGGAGAATTAGGAGAGAAGAAAAAGAAAGAACGAAGAAGATGATGCGTACCTGTCGCGTTTGGATGCGTCGCAATTGGGATTAAAGAAAGAACGAGGGAGACGGGCTTTTTATGTTAGGGTGTCGTGTTTGCTCTTATGTTTGAATTTTGTTTTTGGCCTACGATGTGTTAAAATATAGCACTTACCTGTGCGTGCGAGCTTGGACGCGACGCATCCCCTCTGCTTTCTCCAAAAATTGGTTGGACGCGACGCGGACGCGATAGACAGACTTCACTGCCTTGAGCAATTGGTCCGTCACTTTTTTCATGCTGAGGGGCATGCGACGCATCCCCTCTGCTCTCCCATGTCATTTTTTTCTTTTCATTTAAATTTCTTTTTTTATTTTAATTTTTTATTTATTTATATATACAAGATCTAATTCCTACAAAATAATGAACTAACTAACTTGGGTAGCCTCCCAAGAAGCGCCTGATTTAACGTCACGGCACGACGCAACACGTTCTTCATGCCTCCACTAAATCCATCGAGGTCTTGTGACGTGCAATGTCACCACCCCAATAGTGTTTTACTCTCTGGCCATTTACCAAGAATGTTGCATTGGAACCTGTATCACGCAATTCTACCGCACCATGAGGTTTCACACTAACCATTTCAAACGGACCCGACCATCGAGATTTAAGCTTTCCTGGAAAAAAGCTTTAGCCTTGAATTAAACACGAGAACTTCTTGACCTGGCTCAAACTCACGATGTTGGATGTGCTTATCATGCCACCTTTTGGTCTTTTCTTTATACAATTTGGCATTTTCATACGCATGCAATCGAAACTCATCAAGCTCGTTGAGTTGTAGCAATCTCTTCTCACCGGCCAAGTCCATCTCCATATTTAGCTTTTTAATCGCCCAATATGCTTTGTGTTCAAGCTCGACGGGCAAATGGCATGCCTTCCCATAAACCAACCTGTACGGAGATGTACCTATGGGGGTCTTGTATGCAGTGCGATACGCCCATAATGCGTCGTCTAGCTTCCCTGCCCAGTCCTTTTTATTCCCACTTACTATTTTTTCCAAAATCTACTTTACCTCTCGGTTGGAAACTTCTACTTGACCACTCGTTTGGGGATGATAGGCAATGGAAACCTTGTGCTCAACTCCATATTTTGCAAGAATATTGTTCAGCAATTTGTTACAAAAGTGAGTTCCCACGTCGCTTATCAACACTCTTGGAGTCCCAAAACATGTGAAGATGTGCTTCTTTACAAAGCTTACCACTACCTTTGCGTCATTAGTAGGAAGAGCAATGGCCTCCACCCACTTAGAAACATAGTCGACTGCCAACAAGATGTACCTGTGCCCATTAGAATATGGGAATAGTCCCATGAAATCAATCCCCCAAACATCAAAAATCTCTACTGCCAGAATATTTTGCAAGGGCATCTCGTGTTTTCTTGTGATAGTTCCGGTTCTTTGGCATCTATCATAATTTTTAACAAAGGCATGTGCATCCTTAAATAATTTTGGCCAATAGAAACCTGATTGTAGCACTTTTTGGGCAGTTCTATCCCTGCCATGATGACCTCCATATGGCAAAGCATGGCAGTCATGCAGTATAGCGTTCATCTCTTCCTCAGGTACACACCTTCTCACCAACTGATCTGCGCACTGCCTATATAAGAATGGCTCATCCCACATGTAGAGCCTTACATCATGTAAGAATCTTCTTCTATTGTCAGGTGTCCATTCTAGTGGTGTCACCCCACTTGCAATAAAATTCACATAATCTGCATACCATAGGGCTTCACCTGAGGTGATTGCTAATAATTGCTCATCAGGAAATGTTTCTTTGATTGATCCTCCTTCAGCTACATGGTTCCGACTTTCTAATCTGGACAAATGATCAGCCACTTGATTTTCTGTCCCTTTTCGATCTCGGATCTCTAAGTCAAATTCTTGCAAGAGGAGGACCCAACGAATCAGCCTCGGCTTGGCGTCTTTCTTTTCAAACAAGTATCTGATAGCTGAATGATCTGTGTAGACGATGACTTTGGTTCCCACTAGATAGGATCTGAACTTGTTTCATCTGAGCTGGATTCATAGTTTTGCTCGCATAATAAATGGAGTGAAAGATTTTATCCCTCTTTTGCCCCAAAACTGCTCTGATTGCTATGTCACTTGCATCGCACATCAACTCAAATGGTTGTGCCCAATCTGGGCCAATGATAATTGGTGCAGTCACCAATCTTCCCTTCAGCTCCTCAAATGCTTTCAGACATGCATTATCAAACTTGAAGGTGACATCTTTCTCTAGAAGCTTGCACAAGGGAGAAGAAATTTTTGAAAAATCTTTAATGAAATGACGATAAAAACCTGCATGACCCAAGAAACTGCGAATGCCTTTGACGGATGTCGGTGGGGGCAATTTCTCAATCATCTCTACCTTTGCTTTATCCACCTGTAGACCATCTTTTGACACCTTGTGCCCCAAAACTATACCTTCACGTACCATAAAATAGCACTTTTCCCAGTTTAACACCAAGTTCGTCTCTTCACACCTAGCAAGCACTTTATCAAGGTTCGTCAAACAATTATCAAAAGAACATCCAAACACAGAAAAATCGTCCATGAATACTTCTACAAATCTTTCAACCATGTTAGTAAAAATAGCCATCATACACCTTTGAAAAGTCGCAGGTGCATTACAAAGACCGAAGGGCATTCTCTTGAACGCATACGTGCCATAAGGACATGTAAATGTAGTTTTCTCTTGGTCCTCTAGGGCTATAGCAATCTGATTATACCCCGAATAACCGTCCAGGAAACAGTAGTATTCCTGGCCAGCTAACCTATCAAGCATTTGGTCAATAAAGGGAAGGGGAAAGTGGTCTTTCCGGGTGGCATTGTTCAATTTTCTATAATCTATGCAAATTCTCCATCCAGTGACAGTTCTTGTAGGAATTAAGTCATTATTTTCATTAACTACTACAGTCATCCCCCCTTTTTTCGGCACACATTGAACGGGGCTTACCCATTTACTATCAGAGATTTGAAATACAATACCTGCATCAAGCCACTTAATCACTTCTTTTCTTATCACTTCTTTCATGATTGGATTTAGTCGGCGTTGATGCTCTACACTTGGCTTGTGTCCATCCTCCATGAGGATTTTGTGCATGCAGAAAGCCGGACTAATGCCTTTAATGTCAGACATTGTCCACCCAATTGCTCGCTTGTGCTCACATAGCACCCTTAATAGCTTTTCTTCCTGCAATTTAGACAAGTGAGAAGAAACAATAACAGGTAAAGTGTCAGAACTACCCAAATAAGCATATTGAAGGTAAGGGGGTAGGGGTTTAAGCTCCAATTTTGGAGCTTCTTCAATTGACGGCTTTGGAGGGGGGCCACTTGTCCTATTCAGGGGCTCAAACGGGTGTATTCCTTGCATGTAAGCACATGATGCATCTAAGATATGCATCATTTTTTCAACCTCATCATCAATCATCAAGCTATCAAACAACATGATTGCTTTTTCTAGAGAGTCCTCTAGATATACACTCGTGTCGAGAAGTTGCGCATCCACCTCCACAACAGATATCATAGAGAGCTCCTCATAGTGGCGGGGAAGTTGTATTGCTTTGTAGACATTGAAAACTGCTTCCTCGTTGTCCACCCTCATAATCATTTTCCCTTCCCTCACTTTAATTATTGCATCACCAGTAGCCAAGAGAGGTCGTCCCAATATGATTGGAACTTGTTCATCAGCCTCGAAATCTAGAATAATGAAGTCAGCTGGGAAGATAAATTTCCCAATTTGCAGCAGCACATCTTCAATCACTCCTTCGGGGTAGGCTATGGACCTATCAGCTAATTGCAACATCACCGTGGTTGGTCTCGAAGCTCCCAGACCCAATTGTTTAAACAAAGACAAAGGCATCAAATTTATGCTTGCACCCAAATCACAAAGAGCACGACCCACATCGATTCGCACTGGAATGGTGAAGCTGCCAGGATCCTTAAGCTTTTGGGGAAGCTTGTTTTGGACCCTTGATGTGCACTCCTCAGTAAGTGCAACCGTCTTGAACTCAGTAAATTTCCTCTTGTGAGCCACTATATCTTTTATGTACTTAGCATACTTTGGAATTTCACGAAGTACATCCACTAATGGAATATTTAATTGAACCTGACTCAACATAGAGAGAAATTTGTTGAACATGCGATCGTCATTCTTTTTCTGCAATCTCTGGGGGAAAGGTGGTGGTAGCCTTGTAGCCTCCATTCGCTCTGAACTTGCATCATTTTCCTTTGACTCGTGTATTGCCTTAGGTGTCAGCTCCCCCTCAGGTATAGGTTTTTCCTTTCTCTTCTTTGGAACTTCCTCTAGTTCCCTCCCGTTTCTAAGTGTAACTGCATTAACTTGAGGGTTCTTCTCTGTATCACTGGGAAGAGAACCTGTAGGTCTAGTATTTTGATTTGCTGCTAACTGCCCCATTTGCCTATCAAGATTTCTGAAATCGGTCCTGAGCTGTTGATTGTCTAGCAACAACTTTTTCAGCAAGTCATTCGTACTCTCGTCTATTTATTGGGGTGGCTTCTGAGGCTGATTAAAATTTCCTTGAGGCCTATACTGATTCTGATTCTGTTGATTTCCGCCCCATGAGAAGTTAGGATGATTCCTCCAATTTGGATTGTAAGTGTTCCCATATTGTGCATGTTGATTCATAGGGCCTCTGTTTTGTTGTCCCACATAGTATATAGATTCAGGATTCGTGGGGCACATGTCACTCATATGATTGTCATCACATATTTCGTAACAAATAGACATCTGTTGTACATGTTGCATTTGTTGTGTTGTCATTCGGTTCATCTGATTCGCCAGCTTTGCAATATCTGCTCTCATGGCTGAGAAGTCATCAAGCTCAATCAACCCGGCTGACTTCTGTTTAATTGCTCTTCTTGCATCCCCATCTCCTTGCCAATTATGGTCATTGGCAGTGAAGTTATTTAGCAAGAGTTTTATTTCACTATACGGCCTCGCCATGAAACTACCCCCACAAGCTGAGTCAAGATTTATCTTTGATGCTTCATCTAACCCATCAACAAAAGTGTGACCCAATACCTCATCAGTCTGACAATGATGCGGGCAGTCTCTGAGTAGCTTCTTGTATCTTTCTCAAGCTTGACGAAGTGTCTTGCCATCCCGTTGTTAGAACCCCAGAATTTGGCTTCTCAGCGATTTTGTCTTCTTAGTAGGGAAAAACTTGATTAGAAATTTCCTTGCTAAATCATCCCAAGTGTGGATTGAATTTGCGGGCTCCTTTTGCAACCATTCCTTAGCTTCCCCCAACAGTGAAAAGGGAAATAGTGTCAGCCTGACATAGTCCTTGGAAACGTTCGGATAATTGTAAGTGTCCGTAATTTCCAAGAAGTTCTGAATGTGCCTCTGCGGGTCCTCATGAGATAGACCCACATATTGTCCTGTGGACTGAATCAGCTGTACCATGTATTGTTTGAGTTCAAAATGCCCAGTGATATCAGGCTTCACAATAGCCTGAGTCATATTCGCAAGATTGGGCCTTGCGGCTTCAATCACCGGACGCTCTTCATTACCTGCCATCTCTATTGGTTGTGGTTGAACTACGATGTCCAACTCTCTTTCTATTCTCGTTCTAGCTTCGACTTCTTTTCTCACTCTATGAAGTGTTCGTTCAATTTCTGGATCAAAAGGAAGTAGGTTGTTTGCACTTCTACTCCTCCGCATTCAAGAGAAGAGCCTGTGAATACAAACAAGGCAAACTGAAAAATTAAAACTTGAACAAATAAGTAATAACAGCTTAACTCAGTCAAGTAGCTAATTTCTAGATCCCCGGCAACGGCGCCAAAAACTTGTTGGGACCAAACACACTCACGCAAGTGTACGTGGTCGTCAAGTAATAGAGTAGTGAATAGAGTATCGTTCCCACGAGGACTTATGATTAACTTTTGACTAATTCAAACTCAAATAGCTTATCGATTCAAGCGATTTCTTATAAAATAGATAATTGTCTAATTTACTACCTAAAGACTATCAAGTAATGGAATACCAGAAATTAACGCAACACTTAAATAGTTTTAAATAACAATCAATGGGAGATAATATTCCAGGGTCACGGGTTATTTAATAATCATATTGCATTCTTAGCTTAAAATAACTAATTGATTTATCTGGATTATTGGTTCACAGGGTTGATATTACTCATAAGAGTCTATCGAGCCCTTACTAGCCTATTCAAGCTAACTTAATACCTATATGTCTATGGAATTAAACTTAACAAGAACGCATTTACAATTCCTGTATTGCAACCGAGCAAGGCAATTAGGTATATGTCTATCCCAATTGCAAATCCTTTCCCCGATGCCCGGGTTTAAGAACTTGCTCTATTTAATTCTATATGCAATCTAGAGTTCCCACTTTCGAGTTCAACTCTAGATTCGTAGATAGTATTTCACTGTTAGCTACTCAGCAAAATAATTAAAAACAGAATTAAATAAACAACCCAATATGAATAAAATCAACTTCGTCAAATTAAACTTCAAACATCAACATTCATGTATACCCATGACCCTAGAACAATAGGGTTCTTAGCCACTCATATTCAGGCAATCATCAACGATTTACAAGAGTGCATAAGAATCAATAAAAGAAAGAGAGAATAGGAACTCAAGACTAATTCTGTGGTTTTTGAACTTTGTTGTGTCTTTTTTTCTCTTCTCCAATATGTTCCCTGACCTAAAGGAGGCGTTTTTGGCTTATATATTGCGTACAAAAGTCGTGGGCCAAAGCTCTCCTATTCCTAGTCCAAATCGGCTTCAGGGATTGATGCTAAGGTGGATGCGACGCATCCACCTCGTCCTCCATTTCAATTTTTCCTGCGAAGGTGGATGCGACGCATCCACCTTGTCCTCTATTTCTCAGCTTTGCATGCGAGGGTGGATGCGACGCATCCACATCTAGTTCTTCCATCTCAGCTTTTCCCAGGTGCGGATGCTATGGGCTGCCTTCACTGCTAAGGGTGCGCGAAATCTGATCTTTTTTTTTCTAGATTGGATGCGACGCATCCAATCTCCCTTCCTCTACCTAGAGCACCTTTTCTTCATATTTTTGCACTCCACACACCCTAATTCACCACACACAACTCAATTAGTCATAAAACCAATAATTAAACCATGTTGGGCATTTTAAAGATCAAATAACATCAAGAAGCGGTTAAAACATGGGTAAAGTCACATCAACACATATCGAAATATGCCAAACATCAGGCGTCATCACGACAGGTTGGGTTTTGGGTCGTGACAGAGCCCAGGGCGAGGCACACCAAAAATGCCCTAAGGCGATGGTGTGGGACGAAAGTCTCAAGAGGCGTACGCTCAGCAATTCGGAGCGTAGGCCAGGGCGTTTGAGGCGCGATTGTTTAGTGAGGCGTAAGCCACAAAGACTTTTTCAAATTAAAATAAAATTTGTTGAATAAGTCCTTCATATAATACCCAAATTCTCAAAAGCCAGCTTGGTAATTACTCAATAATTCATTGTCTTTCCCAATTCTTTATCTTTTCCACTAGTCTGCTAATATCTCCCAAAACAAACGAATATTCAATTTTTTTTAACAAATACAAAGAGAACTATAGTTTCCTTCATAGCAGCAAGTTTAAAGTTTAAATTGTAGGTTAGTTGTAATGACCCAACCGATCATTTTGACTTTTAGAACCCCGTTTCCCTTAATAAAACTCCTCGTATGTACTTTTATAAATTTACGACTTGCGGAGATGGTTGGTTAGGGATTTGAAAGTGTTCGGGTTGAAATCGGAACACTTGGTTCCTTTAGTTGGCCTTAAAATGCTAAGTTTGACTTCGGTCAATATTTTGAGAAAAACGACCCCGGAATAGAATTTTGATGATTTCAACAGCTCTGTATGGTGATTTTGGACTTAGGAGCGTGTTCGAAATTTTATTTGGAAGTCCGTAGTTAAATTAGGCTTGAAATAGCTAAAATAGGAATTTAAGTTTGTGTCACGACCCAATTTTCCCTCCGTAGGGTATCGTGATGGCACCTAGTCTTAGGGACTAGGTAAGCCTAACAATAATTAAAACACTAACATTATTTAAATAGAATCTCTTAAAATTCTCAAAACCGGTGGTACAAGTCATAAGCTCTAGAGAGTATTTGCTAGAAAACTTCTAAATACAACAACAACAACAATAACAACAACCCAGAAGAATTCCACTAATGGGGTTTGGGGAGGGTAGTGTGTACGCAGACCTTACCCCTACCCCAAAAGAGTAGAGAGGCTGTTTCCGAAAGACCCTCGGCTCAAGAAAACAAAAAGACAAAATGACAAGAGGAGACAACATTAGTATCACCACAACAATTATAGAAAAAATAGGAACACCATGAAATGCAGAAGAAAGATGCAAAGCAAAAACGATAGCTAGTAAATAGGACATGCACTGAAAAGCGAAGTAGTAAAACACAACATTGTCACTAGCTACCCTAGACAAAAACCCTACGTGGCCAGTCCCACAATGGTACGAAGTAAGTCAAGACTCAACTACATCCTAACCTACAACTCTAATACTCGACCTCCACATCTTCCTATCAAGTGTCATGTCCTCAAAAATCTGGAGCCTCGCCATATCCTGTCTGATCACCTCTCTCCAATACTTCTTAGGCCGCCCTCTACCTCTTCTCGTTCCCTCCACAACCAGCCGCTCACACCTCCGTACTGGAGCATATGGGCTTCTCCTTTGAACATGTCCGAACCATCTAAGCCTCGCTTCCCGCATCTTGTCATCAATGGGAGCCACGTGCACCTTCTCTCAAATAACATCATTCCTAATCTTATCTATCCTAGTGTGCCCGCACATCCACCTCAACATCCTCATTTCTGCTACTTTCATCTTCTGGATATGTGAGTTCTTAACGGGCCAACACTCAACCCCATACAACATGGCTGGTCTAACCACCGCTTTATAGAACTTACCTTTGAGTATTGATGGCACTCTCTTGTCACACATGACTCCAGATGCTAACCTCCACTTCATCCATCCTACCCCAATACGGTGTGTGACATCCTCATCGATCTCCCCTCCCCTATGGATAACCGAACCAAGGTACTTGAAGCTGCCTCTACTCGGGATGACCTGTGATTCAAGCCTCACATCCACGCCCACTTCCCCTGGCTCAGCGCTGAATTTACACTCCAGGTATTCTGTCTTCGTCCTGCTCAACTTGAAACCCTTAGACTCAAGAGCCTGTCTCCAAACCTCTAGCCTCTCGTTAACACCGGCTCGTGACTCATCAATCAGAACTTCTAAATACAATTGTCCATAAATAAGAATAAACAGTGCAAAACGAAAACTGGAAGGTAACTCCGAAGCCTGCGAACACAGCAGCAGGTTTACCTTGAGTCTCCACAGCAACAGTCCACATGGCTAGCTAACGAACAAGTACCTGGATCTGCACAAAAATGTGCAGAAGAGTAGCATGAGCACACCACAACGGTGCCCAGTAAGTATCAAGACTAACCTCGGTGGAGTAGTGACGAGGAACAGTCAAGACACCCACTGGTCTAATAAACCAAACAAATATAGGTACATGAATAACAGAAGTATGATGTCTACATAAAGACTATGCAATATGGCTCATAATACAGTAATGGCATTAAAACAAGAAACAACAAGTATCAGCGGAATATCATGAAAATGACGCAGACAAAGTGAATGGAACACAGCCTAAATCCGGAATCATGAATACCGCAAGGACAAGTAATAACTCAGTAATTACAACCGCTTTTACATCAGGTTTTAGTCAACAACTCCACGAGGTACCGAACCTCGGTCAAATCACAACTCACGGGTCTCAATGCCTGAACCCTAACACTTGGCATCTTGTGCCCTCATAACCACACTGACGACTCACGTGCTAATAGAGTCATTCTCACATAGAAGACAGGTAAACAAGGGTGAGCATCTATGCTCAAAAATATCAAAAATACCTCTTAACCGATAAGAGTGCTTAACTACATGTATGCTTGTGCAAATGTCCTAACTTAGTCCATACGAGCAAATAAGCATAAGGAAGAAGAAGAACGAACAACACGTTGAATATTTTCTCACAACTTTCACAAGATAAAGCTCACGCAGGTACGTATACCACTACACAAATATCAACAACAAGAATGCCCCCAGGCCATAAATCATCACAAATCAATCCCTGACACAGCGCACCTTGTCTCGCCACATGTGTAATAGTAACATAAATGCCCACCTTGTCTTGCCATACGTGCATAATAATGTTCCCACCTTGTCTCACCACATGCGCAACCCACACATATATATATCCCACCTTGTCACGCCACATGTATAAATATCAATAGTAACAATAGAACGACAGAAACCTCGTGCAACCCCATAACAATGACCGCACGATAGAAACCTCGTGCATCACAATAATAACAATCGCACGGCAGAAACCTCGTGCATCACCACAACAAATACAACAACAACAATGACAATAATACAAAGTACGACAAGTAAATCAACTCAAGAACTTTTAAATCACAGGAAAATATGGGACCAAATCACAAGGAATAACCACAGTCAGAAATGCTAGGCGTAAAGCGAACAACTCAACAAAGGAAAACTAAGGTGTAGCAACGAATCCCACAATATATACTTCAACAACAGGGAAGCTAACACGAATCCAATAATACCAAATAAAACAAGCCGACTAAGATATAGGATATCTAAACTTCTTTTAAGGTTGAGAAAATTACGAAGGATATTCAACAATTCAATTAAGGATAACAACGGAAAAATAATCATAACCTCAATTAAGACTGAACAATTATAGGATGAAATAATATAAATTTCAAATAAAGATAAGCAATTATGAAAAGATAGCATGGCTATAAAAGAGCTAACAGTTTCAATTAAGGCACATATGAATCAAGTAACGATAATAGTAGATCATGAAGCAATTTATTCTAATTAAGCAGGTAGATGTGAATCTAGTAATTAAGATATATAATCATAACAAGAACAACTGCATATTCAACGAATACAAGGACCCAAGAACCCTAAAAGTCCAACTTACCACAAATAAGTCTGTGCACGCACTCGTCACCTCGTGTACACAGACTTCAATCAACATAGAAGACTCTAATCCTAAGGGGAAGTCTCCCACACAAGGTTAGGCAAGATACTTACCTCGAACCAAGCTCAATCAGTCCGTAAGAATCCCCTTTTCTTGATTATCAGACTCCGAATGGCCCAAATCTAGCCAAATGCAAATTTCATATCATAAATACAACCACAATAGACTCATCTAATTAGTGAAATCAATATTTTAACAAAAATTCTAAAATCCACCCTAAAAAGTCGACTCAGGCCCACATCTCGGAATCGGGTAAAAGTCAAAAAAATAAGAACACCCATTCACTCACGAGTCTAACCATACTAAAATCATCAAATTCTGATGCCATTTCGTCCCTCAAATCGTGATTTTCATTTTGAAAATGTTCTTCAAAAACCACCCTTTTTCTCAACTCAAACACAAATTAAATGATAAAAATAAAGATAGAATCATGGAAATAAATAAATTCTAGTTGAAGAACACTTACCCAATCAATTTTCTTGAAAAACCCACAAGGAAGCTCCCAAATCCGAAGTCTAAAACTCAAAATATGAAGAAAATGACCAAACCCTCGACTTAATGTTTCTGCCAGGACTTCCGCATCTACGGACTAGGAGACGCACCTGTGCACTCGCATTTGTGAGAAAGATTCTGCATCTGTGAACTAAGCTAGCCAGGCCTGGAACCGCATCCGCGGATTTACAGCCACACCAGCGGCACCGCAGAAGCAAAAGGGGGAACGCGAAAGCGAGATTCTTCACAGATGCGATCGAGGGACCGCAAAAGCGCCCTTCGCACCTGCGTGCAAACTTATGCTGTAGCGAACAAGCTCCTAGGCCTTAAGGATCGCAGAAGTGACCAGGCGCACGCAGAAGCGGAGCTGCACCTGCGCTCCAAGCGTCGCAGGTGCGAAAACACCAGAACCAGACCTGTTCAAAACCATGAAAAAATCAGAAACTCATCTGAAATACACTCGAGGCCCCCGGGACCTCGTCCAAGCATACCAACAAGTTCCATACCCTAATACGGACTCTCTCGAGGTCTCAAATCACATCAAACGACGTTGAACTTACGAATCGCACCATGAATCAAACTTATAAATTTTCAAATCTTTCAACTTCTAAAACCCGTGCCGAAACCTATCAAATCAACCCGGAATGACGTCAAATTTTGCAGGCAAGTCCCAAATAACATAACGAAGTTGTTCCAACTCTCGGAATCGCATTCCGACCCTGATATCAAAAGTCCTCTTCCGGTCCAAATCTCCAAAAATTCGACTTTTGCCATTTCAAGCCTAAATCAGCTACAGACCTCGAATTTATAGTCCGGACACGCTCCTAAGTCCAAAATCACCAAATGGAGCTAATGGAACTGACAGAACTCCATACCGGAGTCGTCTTCACATAGTTCCGACTACGGTCAAAATCTTAAGACTTAAGCTTCCGTTTTAGGGACTAAGTATCCCAAATCACTCTGAAACATCCAGTAACCAAATTCAACCATACACGCAAGTCAATACATATAATATGAAGCTGCTCAGCGCCTTATGCCGCCGGACGGGACTTAAATTCTCAAAACGACCGGCCGGGTCGTTATAATTTGGAAGTTTGACTGGGCAGTTAACTTTTTGATACTGGAGTCTGAATCCAGTTCTAAAAATTTTTACAGCTCCATTATGTCATTTATGACTTGTGTGCAAAATTTGAGGTCAATCAGACTTGATTTGATAGGTTCCGACGTCGTTTGTAGAAATTGAAAGTTTCAAAGTTCATTAATCTTGAATTGGGGTATGATTTGTGATTTTAGTGTTGTTTGATGTGATTTGAGGTTTCAAATAAGTTTGTATGATGTTTTACGACTTATTGGTGTATTTGATTGAGATCCCGAGGGCCTCGTGTGAGTTTCGGATGATTAACGGATCAAAAGTTGGACTTAAAAAGCTACTGCAATTTTCTTATGCTGGAAATGCAGAACTCGAAGCCCTAAAATCGAGCCCAGATATCGAGCCCAGGGTCGACTTCCAGGGTCGAAGCCAGGGACGAGGCTCAGGATCGAAGCCATGATCGAAGGCCCAGCTCGAGGGCCATGATCGAAGGAAAGGCTCGAGGGCCAGTATCGAGGGTTATGACCGAGGCCAGGATCGAAGGCCTAGGATCGAGGGCTATAACCAAGGCCAGGATTAAGGGCCATAAAGATCGAAGCCATAATCGATACCCAGGATCGATGGCTGCCTCGACAGTTTATAAAACTGGAGATTTCGTCCCATTTGCCATTTTTGACGAACTTGAGCTTGAGCAGAAGCGATTTTTGGCATATTTTCAAGGAAAAATAATTGGGTAAGTGATTCTAACTCGTATTTGGTTAATATACATGAATATATCATTATTTTTACCATTTAATTAGTGTATTGAGGTGGAAATTTGGGAAAACTTTAGAAATCTCATAAAAATGAATTTTTGAAATTTCGATGTCGATTCAGAGTCGGATTTGAGTGAAACTGGTATGGTTGGACTCGTAATTGAATGGGTTATCGGATTTTATAAATTTCACCGGTTTCCGAGACGTGGGTCCCACGGGCAAGTTTTGGACTAATTTCGGATTTTATTAAAAAATATAGTATTTTCTTATGAAATTGATTCTATAATTTTTGTTGACTGTATCACATTAATTATTACTAGATACGAGTTGATCGGCGTCGGAAAGTCGAGAAAAAGTCATACTACATGATTAAATTGGAGCAAATCGAGGTAAGTGACTTATCTAACCTTGTGCGGGAGAAATTTTCCCTAGGATTAGTATTAATGTGAAAAATTTAAATGTATTGAAAGTCATGTACACGGGGTGATGAGTGTGTACACGGGCTAAATGTGAAAGGTTATATTTTTAAATTGTGTAGATCGCAGTTGCATATTAATTAAATAATTTTACCTTGTTATATTCTTCATCATTGATTTAAATATTTATATTTTAAATTTGCTCGACCTTTGCCTGCTAATTATTTTACCTGTTTAGTTGAAACTTGGTTTTTTTATTCTGTGCATTATTGGAAGGTTGATTTTCTTTAAATTAAATATTATTAATATGAATTATTTGACATTTTAAATTTGGTATTGAAGCAACGTATTAAAATTTTAAAAATATTATTTTGTTGAGTTATTTATTTTCGAATATTTTTGTGAGATTTTCGTACTCATTGTGATGGAGCCGTGAGCTCTTATTTATGAAAAAAAATATTGTTGTTGAATTATTTTGGCAAATTGAAATATTTGGGCACTTGAGGTGCAAATTGTAATATATTATGATATTGATACGCATGCGGTGGTATAAGGTTTGGGTGTTGAAACGCATGCGGTGAGAAAAGGATGGCTTGATATGCGTGGCTAGTAGGGGAATCTACTATAAGTCATGCGGTGTGATAAGGATGGCTAAAATGCGGGATGCTATTTCGGAAAAAATATTTTCTTTAAAATAAATTGTGAAGGCTCCCGCGGTGATATAAGAAAATGAGATATTGTGAATTTATTTATGATTTGGGACTATGAGGCAGTACCTCGGGAGTTCCCTTGTTGATATTGATTTATGGCCGCAGTTGCCTTTGATTATTATTGTGATTTTCTTAAAGTTGAAAAAAAATCTATTTTGTTTCCACGAGGTATTAATTATCATTATTTGGTGTAATTAAATGGTGACATATTACTTGACTCATTTCTATTGTCATTTTATCATATTATATTGATAAACATTTTACCATGCCATTATTTATTTTTCCAGTAGGGCCTGACCTGACCTCGTCACTACTCTACCGAGGTTAGGCTTGGTACTTACTGGATACTGCTGTGGTGTACTCATATTATGCTTCTGCATATCTTTTTGTGCAGATCCAGGTACATCTTACCAGCCCAGACATCAGTGAGTTACCTGTGTATGGAGACTTCGAGGTATAGCTGTCAGCGTCCGCAGACTCCGGAGTCCCCTTCTATCATGATCATGTTGCTTCTTTATTTTCTTTAAACCTTGATATATAAAGACATTGAGGATAAATTCTTAGAAGCTTGAGACTTATTTCTACTGGGTTTTGGGAGTTGTAATTAAGTGAATTGCAGATTTATTTATTTAATATTTCTATTATTATTCCGCATTGATGGGCTTACCTAGTCTTAGAGACTAGGTGCCATCACGACATCCTACAGAGGGAATTTGGGGTCGTGACATTAGTCATCTTTTTTGTTCCTCTATGTAGAAAACTTTATTCTTTTCGACTCAAGTTACTTGTACTTCTAAGTAGCATATAATAGATTATTTTGACTAGTTTTTTGTGGGGATGGAGCACATCTATCTATCTATCTATCTATCTATCTCTCTCTCTCTCTCTCTCTCTCTCTCTCTCTCTCTCTCTCTCTCTCTCTCTCTCATATATATATATATATATATATATATATATATATATATATATATATATATATATATATATATATATATATATATATATATATATATATATATGTGTGTGTGTGTGTGTGTTCACATATTTATAGTTTTCTTCAATTTTTATGCAATTTTACCTGTTTATAAATATTTACTGTAATTATATTATTTTATAAAATATTAAAAATTAAATACATATGGGGCTTACGCCTCGCCGAGGCATATGTAAAGCGCCTCGCCTTACGCCCACGCCTTTTAAAAACTGGTCTAAATTGATAAATGACACTATTTGATACAAATAAACAGTAGAAGATCTAATAGAAAGGTGACTTCAAGGCCTGCGGACGAGAGTGCAACACTAACTTGAGTCTCCTCAAATCACCAGCTAGCCAGTCCTCGGAGTACCACTAGGTGCAATGTTAGAATATGCAAAACAAGTGCAG
This sequence comes from Nicotiana tomentosiformis, assembly GCF_000390325.3. Taxonomy (NCBI): domain Eukaryota; kingdom Viridiplantae; phylum Streptophyta; class Magnoliopsida; order Solanales; family Solanaceae; genus Nicotiana; species Nicotiana tomentosiformis. The sequence goes on along the minus strand of NC_090816.1, from coordinate 106,008,406 downwards.
AAGTATAGTATGAGTATAACCAAACCAATGTACTCCGTAAGTTTCGAGACTAACCCCGATGAGCTAATGACGAGGCTAAGACATGACACCTACCATACAAACATGTATAGTTACATTACGATAAACAATAATGAGAGCTATAACAATTAAGATAACGAGGAAAAACAAGTAACATAGCATAATAGATAACAAGTGAGATAACAAGACTAATAGCTAGAAATAATTGTATGAGGAATAATGAAAGAAACAACTAAATAAATTAACGAGTATACTTTCATAAATAACACCAAATAATCCTTTCACAACAACTCAAGTCCAAGAAAATGATAAGGCAACCATGAAACAATATAACCAAGTCCTCAATTCGAATAGTAAAAGCAAGGAATAAGAAATATCAATCAAATGACATGGCATCACCCTTCGTGCATTTACTATCATCCTCATAAGCATAAAAATATGTTTCGTGCCTATTCACTCCTCCTCACAAGCACGAAAACATCCTTCATGCAATAGTAATAATGTAAAGAAGCACGAAAACATCATTCTTGCAAATCACTCTTCCTTGCAAGTACAAAAATACCTTTTGTGCAATTTTTCTTTCTCACCGAGCGTAAACATACAAAACATTACACGGCAATGTGGGAACCACAAATAATATCAAAAAAAAGTGATTGAACATAACTCACCATGTAGAAAATAACTATCACTTTTGCACCAATAGCCAAATCAATATTATAATCTTAATGCCCAATATCATCACAAGATTAACATAGTTATCAACATGAATAAGAACAATAAAAGAGTTTTACAGCCTGTTTCGAGCATGCAAGACATAACACATAAAGGAACATGACATAAATAAAGCTAGTTCTACCTACATGCTTAATCCATAGCAGACGTATATACACTCGTAACCTTGTATATGCGCCGCCCCCAATACATATAGCACATAGTAAATAGACCTAATGACATCCTAATTCCCTCAAATCACCTCTTTCCGGAATAATTCAAGGCTCCAATACCGCTTTCCCTTTAGCACACGCCTCTAAACCACTCCAATCTAGCCAATTATTACTCAAATAAATCAAAATAAATTTTAGAAACTACCCTATTATAAAAAGGTTCAGTCTTTAACATATTTGAAAAGTTAACAAAAAGTCAACTAGGGCCCATTTTGTCGGCAATCGAAATCAAGACCAAATCACATTTACCCATTCATCTTGAGTCCAAGTATGTGATTTGTTTCGCGTTCCGACCTCAATTTGAGGTCTAAATCTGTAAAATATAAAATGCTAAGTTTCTACCCAAAATTCCTATTTTTACTCTGTGAAAATCTTGATTTAGGAATGAAACTCTATGAAAAGTAATGGAAATTAATAAATAAATAAAAAGCAAGTTAAAGTTAATAACCCTTGAAATTGGAAAAAAAATTCTTTCCAAGTCGCTTCTAGATGAAGTCTAGGTCTCAAAAAATGAAATAAAATGAGTCAATCCAAAAATTCTTTATTTTTACCTAGTTGCAGATGTTGCAATTGCAAACTCTTGTTCGTAATTGTGCAGCTCGCAATTGCGGACCGAAAGTCGTAATTACGGAATAAGCCTTGAACCTCAGAAGTCGCATATGCGACACCCGCTTCACAATTGTGAAGCTGGCCTTTCTATCCCCTATTCGCAAATGCAAGGTGCAATTTGCAAATGTGAACCTCGCATTTGCGAGAAAATCATCGCAAATGTGATGATGACAACACCAGTAATTCCAAACTTAGCAAAATTAGTCTGAAACTCATCCGAACCCCTCGGACCCCATTCCAAACATTCACACAAGTAGTGGTGGAGCTACGTTATGCGAAGAGATGTCAATTGACACACCTTCGTCAAAATATTACACTATGTAGCTAGGTAAAAAGTTAATTTTGTTGTACAAATACTTTGTTGACTTATTTTCTTTATGTGTTTACTTTTTAATATTTTGACACTCCTTAATAAAATTCTTAGCTCTGCCATTGCACAAAGTATAATAACCTCACACTAACTCGCTTATAAGCTCAAATTTACAAAAAACGTCAAGAACCAAGAATCACGCATGAAACTCAGAGATTTTCAAGTGTTCATAAGTTGAATTTTCGATCTTTCACAATAAGCTTTGTAAGGCCTCGGGTCACCCCGGGACCCACATCAAAATATATATATAAATCCCAAATCATCATGCGAACCTACCAGAATCGTCAAAATATCGATCTTAGGTCGTTTACAAAGAATATTGACCGTGATCAACTCCAACATATCTGAACTTTTCAGAAATCAATACGAATCATGCATACAAGTCTTAAATCATCTAGTGAAGTTATTCAAAGTCTCAAATTATGAAACGGAAAGTTAAAACTCAAAACGACTTATAGAGTCGTTGCACAAAAAAGTAAAAGTACTCTCTTGTACTTTAGATAATTAATACTTGCACCATATGACAAATCTAATACTCGTATCTTTATTAGCATTACGTTTAAAAGAGAAGTTTCTGAACTGTCGATGAAATAAATCCAATATTTCGTAATCGTGATAACTTAGCTATAATTCCAGTCTTTTCATATTATGAATTTTTTAAAGAAGTTTGTGGATGGAGGAATCTTTTTCTTTTTTGGTGATAGTTTGCAAAAACTCCTAACGGTGAGAAGCTTTAAAATGGCCTCATTGAACTAAGGGACGCTTTTCTTACGAATTAGAGCTGGAGTCGTTTGTTCTCCATTCTCTCTCTCGTTAAACATCATTGACTTGTAGACAGACTAACTCGATGGGTCCATGAATGTGGCTTTCTAAAATTGGATTATGAAAGGCCATACATTTCAAACTGGACTTCATTGTGGGGCAAGTGCACAGGTAGTCATTCTCAGGGATGCTATTTAAAGATTAGCCAATACTTATTTTGTCCTGAAATTTTAAACTAAAAATATGTTCAGGACATCCTAAAAAATTAAACGTAAAAACTAAAATTCGGAGCGCACTGGCTAATTCCTAAATAGCAGCATTGTAGAGTGTAGAGTGGCTACCTGTTGCCATTTCCACATTTATTGTACTCTCTTTCTAAATTGGGCTTCTTCTATTTCCCCCCCCCCCCCCCCAGGAAACGGATACAGTTGGTACGGTTTAAATATAGGGTATGTTTGGAAAGTCATCGGGTAATTGAAATTGGTGTAATTATTAGTATATTAATTATACAGTCTAATAATTATACAATATTTTAACACTACTAGAAAAACGCTAACTTCTGACCGAAATATCCGACTAATTTTTTTTGTCAGAAATTTCCGACGAAATCCGTCGAAATTTTCAAAAAAATATTTCCTATATATTTTTAAATTTTTTCGACCACATTTTCGACCAAATCGGTCGCAATTTTTGGCGGAAAATTTATTTTGACTTGTTTGACTTACTTTCCGACCGATTTGGTCGGTAGTTTTTTTCTAAAAAAAAATTAAAATAATAATTCCGACCGAATCGGTCGGAATTCGTTTTTAAAAACCCTACAGCCCCTCCCCAAAAAATAGAAGCTCAGTTTTCATTCTCTCATCTCTCCCTCTCATCCCCAAGCTCCTCTCTTCCTCTCGTCCTTCTCCCCCATCCCCAAGCTCGTATGTTTGCTCTCTCTCTCTCTCTCTCTCTCTCTCTCTCTCTCTCTCTCTCTCTCTCTCTCATTTCCTCCTCCCTTCTCCCTCTCCTTCCTCCTCCCTTTTTTCCTTAATTTATTAATTTTTTACTCTATTTTACAGCAGCTAGCGTGGTTGGCGGCGACAGCAGCAGCTCCTCAGTTGACTTCTCCGGCATATTTTTCCTCGAAGTAAGTATTTCGTTGAACCACATTAAGTATTAGAGATCTCATTGTTTGATTGATAATAGAAATCTCAATATTTCGTTGAATCACATTAAGCATTCACTGTTCAAATAATATACTCGTTTGCAAATTAAACATATTTATTTTATGAAAAGTATATACGTAAGTTCATAAAGAGACGGTCTACAATCACTTTTATCTTGACCCTATAGATATTGATTTATTAATAAAAGAGAAAAAAGAAAATGGCAATAGTAGAGTCAGTTCTAATTTATTACAACTAGTAGAAGTTGAAATGTTGTCCAAACACTAAGAAAATAATGTTAACTCTGCTAACATACTTAAAGATACTCCATTGTCATTACTAGCTCTAATAGATTAACTAGAATAACTTTGGGCGCCATCATCGATCTTCTGATTAAGTTCTTGTTCTTTTGCTAATATACTTAAAAGTTGTTTTAAGGAAATTCAATTGATTAGTCTAAAAATATAATAAAGAATATCTGTTTCTTGATGCCATTAATTGAAAATCATGTGCATCTTAGGACGCGGCTCGCTTTTAACCCAAATTAAACCAAGGTAATTCGTTAAGCTTATAAGCTAATTAAACTAGCTTAATCCTATCATAAAGATTAGAAAATTATTTAATCCTACAACTTTACAAAACAAAGAATGATTTGTTTAAAGTGAGAAAATGACTGATGAAGATTAATTTTTCAAAAAATTATAATCAAAGAAACATATAAAATAATATAGTAATATTTCTATATTCACTTTTTAGAATGATATTAAATTTAAATTTTTTCAATTTCAACATTAAGATTAATTTATAAATTTGAGAAATCATTAGTTAATTTAGATTATATGAATATTTAAAAAGCTATTCAAATTTAATTATTATATTTAAAGACTTATATTATTTAGAATAGGGATTAATGTGAGATTTCGAGTGTCAAAAAATATTAATTTAAAAAATAAAATAAATCAATTAAAGTGCTTTGACACAATGATATATATATATATATATATATATATATATATATATATATATATATATAAAACGAACCTTTGAAAGAGTATAACTTTGTAACCAGTTTAAATAAATCAAATTGTTTTAAATATCTCATTTCTAGATTTCTATTTGTGTAGATGAAATTTGTGCATCGTAGATGGATATATAATAGGAATCATCCTAATTGTGCGGGGTTGAGGGATTAATTTATTGAAGGAGTTGCTGAATTTATTGCTAAAGCTCAAACACTTGATGATTTTCTTATTGGAGGAAGGATTAGGTATCCTTGTGTGAAATGTATGTGTGTTAAGTTGTTAAAATCAGACGAAGTTAAAGTTCATATCTACAAGAAAGGGTTTGTAGAAAATTATTAAGATTGGTAATTACTTATAAAATTGGTAAGATTGGTAATTACTTATAATTTTTTTCTTAGTTTTACATATAGAATTTTACGTTTGTAATGTCTAACTCATACTTTTTGTTATGAAGGAAAAGGAAAGAGGGCGAGATATGAGTCACGTTGAGGTCTTCGAGGAGACGTATAAGAAAAAGAAGAAGGATGGTACAAGAGAACACTGGGTGGAGACGTGTGAGTCGGACACATACGTAAAATACTAACTTCATAATTATTTATGGTTTATTAATATTAGTTTGTTTACATAATATTTATGTTTTCATTTCAGGAAGATTATCATAAAGGGTGGAAGAATGACAACAAACTCAGCCTCTTTCAATTCAACCAACACCTGATGATATGGGTTCATTGTGGACAGTGACAACGGGTGGAGTAAAGAAAGGCAGAGTCTACGAACTTGGAGTATGCCGACCTACAGGTCATCCAAACCCACTCCTAGCCAATTCTTCTTCTTCTCAAAATCAAGAACAAATGGAAGATATAAGAAAGAAAATTCGTGATTTGAAGCAATAATTGGACTCCCAATTCGGAACATTTGTTAAGATGCAGAAATTCATGAGAAAACATGAGCATGATCTATCTGATGATGAGAATGAACAAACTGAATCTGATGTGTAGTAGTTTAGGTGTGGTATTTTGGTTGATTGGTAAACTTGATTGTGAGAGACAATTTTATGTTTTATTTTAAAACTTGAATGTGGGCTACTATTTGGATGTTTTTATGCCCAAAATTGTTAGGTTTAATGGTTGGTATTGTTGTTTTAGGTTATGTTAATAGTTGGTATTGTTGGTTTAGATTATGTTAATGATTGGTATTGTTGGTTTAGATTGTGTTAATGGTTGGTATTGTTGGTTAAGATTGTGTTAATGGTTGGTATTGTAGGATTAGATTGTGTTAATGGTTGATTGGTTGTTGGCGTTATTGTATTGTAATAGTTTGACAGGTGGTGTAACTCAAAATTGGACAGAATTCTGCCCAGTTTTACAAAACATTTCGACTGTTTCCGTCAAAAATCAGTCGGACAGCTGCCCAGATTTCACAAATAATTCCCAGATTTTCGACCTATTCGGTCTGAATTTTTTTTTAAAAAAAATAATATTTAAAAGTTTTCGACGGATTCCATCGGAAATTAAATAAATAATTATTTTTATTTATATTACTACGACTGATTCGGTCGGTAAATTCCGACCACTTTGGTCGGAAATTTGAAAATATTTGGTCCTCTGACCTTTTGAACGTTCCGACTACTTTAATCGGAAATTACCGGTGGATTCGGTTGGAAATTATTTTCCGACCAACTGTTTTTCGATCGACCAATTTTGGTCGGAAATTAGTGATTTACGACCAATTTCCGACCGTTTTGGCGGTCAGAATTCTGTCATTTTCAAGTAATGTAATTATAACGGTCTGTTTGTTTATCATAATATAATTAAAGTGTATTATTTAGTTGCACACGTGCAATTACACAGTTAAATTAACTTTTAAATATTAAACCAATTATCAAAAATTAAAAGTTAAGATTTACCAAATATATGCCTTTATAAATAATATTAAATTTGGCATGTAAGATACATATTGTTTCTTGAAAATATATTGATTACTAATCATATATTTGTGACTAATATTGTAAAAGTAATTGACATATATTTTTCAAAATAATAATATTTTACTTAATTAATTCAAAAAAATAAAAGTACATATTTTGCAATAACATCATGGATTGCATGCTTGATAAAAACATAAATATTTATAAATATAATATCATAAAATTACTCATATGTTTTATGAAAAAATAATCTATCAATTCTAACTGAAAATAAATGGCATGCAATCTGAATTAATAAGTAAATACTACTAAAGCAAATAAAATAAAATTGAAAATACAACATAAATTCAAAATCTAAAAGATAATTTAACATAATACTCTTATGAAAAATTATAACATCACATAAAATAAGTTTCAACATAACTTAAGTAAATATAATCACAATAAAAGGAATACATAAGTCTATTGTCACGATCCAATTTCACCTATAGGTAGTGATGGCGCCCAACACTACAGCTAGGCAAGCCAACTAATAAGTCAAACGTACATTGGTTAAACTTTTATTCCAAAAAAATAATAAAATATCAACTTCTACCAATGTGTGTGTGCCAAGACCCGGTGTCACAAGTGCATGAACATCTAGTAGATTATACAAAACTCTAAATACTGTCTGAAATGAAATAGACAGAATATAAATATAAGAAGAGACACTGGTAGCTGCAGAACGGCTCAGAAAGGCAGCTCACCACTATGCCTCGGGATGACGTGGGTATGTGATGATAGGTCCTCCGCTAGTACCTGTCTCAGATCTTGCACAAAAGGTGCATCAAGTGTAGTATGAGTACGTAAACAACGTGTACCCAGTAAGTATCAAGCCTAATCTCGAATTGGTAGAGACGAGATGACTAACTTTGACACTCACTATGTGTCAATAATAATAACTGAAATAAAACTAGAATATTTAAATCAGCATGATTTACAGAATTTACAATAATTTATTTAATCAGCAGAAATAATCAAATTCCTTCAAATGTAACAATTCTCAATATATTAATTAAATTCCTTCAATTCAAATAAATTTTAATTTATTAATTAATTCTCATTTACAGGAGTAATAATTAATTCCTAAACAAGCAAGAATAATAATTCATTAAATTTCAAGGATTTTTCAATTTATTAATTAGCTTCTCAAGCTGAAATAAATTATTAAAGTATCGTGTAAATTATTATTATTAAGCACGATTTCTGCCGAGGACGTACGGCCCGATCCAGAGTGTCGTGTACACTGCCGAGGGACGTGCGGCGCGATCCATAAATTCATCTATCCTGCCGAGGCGTTCGGCCCGCTCCACAAGAAAGGAGGATATTTTCTTATGTGCCTCCGGAAGGAGAGTATATATATTATAAGGTAAATTCGGTAGGAGAATAATTTTTTTTAACAATTAATTGATTTAAACAGACAATCAAGCCTATGAGATTTCCATCCTTTAATATCTTTATCTAACAATTCACAATATATTCATATAGATATCAATTAATATAAATAAATCAAAGAATACAATTTACACAAGTAAGGTATGCTTTGAGTCCTAAACTACCCGGACTTTAGCATTAATAGTAGCTACGCACGGACTCTCGTCACCTCGTGCATACGTAGCCCCCCACAATTAGCAACAATTATTTAATTTTTAATCACCTATGAGGTAATTTTCCCCTCACAAGAATAGACAAGAGACTTACCTCGTCTTGCTCCACCCAGTAGATACCTGCGCTCACTAGGGGTGTGTACAGACTCTGGAGAGGCTCCTTCAGCCCAAGCACTATAATCTGCACGGACAACTCACGTGCTATAGTATCCATATCTGTATCTTTACGGATGACTCACGTGCTATAATAAGCCAATCTGGCCTGCTGTGGCGTGCAGCCCGATCCCATAATTATCCTCAAAATCAGGCCCTCGGCCTCACTCAATCATTAATGTCTCCTGTCTCTCGGGCTCACAATGTCATAAAAATCAACTCAAAATGATGATATGATGAATCAATAAATAGCAACAGAGACTGAGAGATGATATGAAATGAATGAACATGACTGAGTTTTAAAATTTCATTTTAAACAAATTCAACAACAATATGACCTCTGTGGGTCTCAATAATACTAGCATATAGCCTCAACATGATTTTTACATGATTCTCAGCTCAATAGCTCTAGTACGTAGAGATTTCCATGATTTCAGATAAGTTTAAATAACTATATAGTACCACAGGAATAACGGAATCACAGTTCACACGGTGCACGCCCATACGCCCATCACCTAGCATGTGCGTCACCTCAACACCAAACACATAACACGTATAATTTAGGGTTTATACCCTCAGTTCCAAGATTAGAAGAGTTACTTACCTCGGACAAGCCAAATCCAATACCGAGCAACCTGTACAATACTCTGAAAATTTCATTCTGCGCGTATCAACCTCCATACGCCTTCCTATCTCCTTAATTCAATCCAAACGGCTCGTATCTATTCAAACAACGTGATAATTAATCACAACTTACTCTCATGCTTACAATTTAACAATTTACAAAAATTTCCAACTCCGCTCGAAAAATCGACAGTGGGGCCCACGTCTCGGAATCTGACGAAACTCACAAAATCCGAACAGCCATTCCGATACGAGTCCAACCATACAAAAATTATCAAATTTTGACATCGGATTGACCTTCAAATCTTCATTTTACATTTTTGGAAGATTTTATAAAAATCTTATTTTTCTTCCATAAATTCACGGATTCATGATGTAAATGAATATGGAATCATGAAATATAATTAATATAGGATAAGGAACACCTACCCCAATATTTTTCCGTGAAAAGCGCTCAAAAATCGCTTTCACCGAGCTCCCGAAACTCAAAAATGAGTAAAAATGGCAAAACTCCCTATTTTATGGAGTTTTTACGTCTGAGACGCCACAAGTGGCGTGGGGTGCTGACTGTGGTGCCCTTTCCAGTACCTCTAGAAGTCCCAGTACTATGGATAGCGCCCCCACACTACCCTGGGCACTAACGGCGACATGAAATCATTTTCGACACAGAAATGGGCATAACTCTCTCATACGATGTCCGAATTTGATGATTCTTTTTGTTATGGCTCCGTAATTTCAATACGGATCTAGTGCTTCAATAAAAATGGAATTTGGAGCTCATTTTCTTAATGTGATATCACGTATTCTTGAAGAATCGATGTCGAACATTCTAGTAATATCCAACTTAAATTCCGTTAACCATCTGAAATTAATCCACTATAAAACCTTTTTCACGATTATCCAACTCCGTCTGGCTCGAATCTAGCCAAAATAATTCGATACAATCACTAAATATTATAGGAATCAATTCTATAAGAAAATACTATATTTTAAAGAAAAGATCCCGAAATTAATTAAAAATTTGTCTGTGGGGCCCACTTCTCAGAATTTGGTGAAAGTTATAAAATCTGATAACTCATTCAATTACGAGTCCAACCATACCAGTTTCATTCAAATCCGACTCCGAATCGATACCGAAATCTCAAAACTTCATTTTTATGAGATTTCTAAACTTTTCCAAATTTCAATCTCAAAACACTAATTAAATTGTGAAAACAATGATGTATTTATGTTTATAGACCAAATCCAAGTTAAAATCACTTACTGCAATGTCTTTTCCTTGAAAATCTATCAAAAATTGCCTCTGCTCAAGCTCCAATTTGTTAAAAATGGCGAATGGGACGAATGCCCTGTTTTTATAAAGCTGCCCAGCAGCCTTCAGAACTGGTCCTCGAACTGGACCTCGATCGCGGCTTTGATCACAGGCTCGAGCCTGGACCTCGGTCATGGCCTGCCTTCGATCAGGACATCGAGGTTGGGCCTTCGATCAGGGCATCGAGCATGGGCCTTCGATCAGGGCATCGAGCATGGGCCTTCGATCAGGGCATCGGGCATGGGCCTTTGATTGTGACACTCGATCTTGGGTCTCGATCCTGGCCCTCGAGCCTTGCCTTCGATCATGGCCCTCGAGCTGGACCTTCGATCATGGCCCTCGAGCAGGACCTTCGATCATAACCCTCGAGCTAGACCTTCGATCATGGCTTCGATACACAAGCTCGAGCCTGTGCCTCGTCAACCCTGGGCTCGATCACAACCCAGAATGTCCAACAGAAGAGGAAAAATTGCAGCAGCTTTTTAACTCCAATTTTTGATCCGTTAACCATCCGAAACTCACCCGAGGCACTCGGGACCTCAACCAAATATACCAATAAGTCCTAAAACATCATACGAACTTAGTCAAACCTCTAAATCACATCAAACAATACTAAAATCATGAATCATACCCCAATTCAAGCTTAATGAAACTAAGAGTTTTCAACTTCTACATTCGATGTCGGAACCTATCAAATCAACTCCGATTGACCTCAAATTTTACACACAAGTCATAAATTACATAACGGAGCTATAGAAATATCAGAACTGGATTCCGACTCCGGTATCAAAAAGTCAACTCATCGGTCAAACTTCCAAACTTAAATTCTTGTTTTAAGCCATTTCAAGCCTAATTTAACTACGGACTTCCAAATAAAATTCTGAATACGCTCCTAAGTCCAAAATCACCATACGGAGCTGTTAGAATCATCAAAATTCTATTCCAGGGTCGTTTTCATATAATTAGACATCCGGTCACTATTCGAACTTAAATATTTTAATTTTTCTTCAAAATTCCATATCTCGGGCTAGGGACCTCGGAATTTGATTCTGGGCATACGCCCAAGTCCCAAATCACGATACGGACCTACCGGAATTGTCAAAACACTGATCCGAGTTCGTTTGCTCAAAATGTTGACCAAAGTCAACTCAATTGAGTATTAAAGCCCTAATCCACATTTTAAATCCATTTTTCACATAAAAACTTTCCATAAAATTTTTTACAGATTGCGCACGCAAGTCGAGGAATAATAAATAGTACTTTTTGAGGTCTTAGAACACATAATTAATTATTGAATTTAAAGATGACATTTTGGGTCATCACATTCTCCACCTCTTAAACAAACGTTCGTCCTCGAACGGGTTTAGAATTGTACCTGGAGTGCTGAATAAGTGGGATATCTGCTCCGCATGTCTTCCTCGGCCTCCCAAGTCGCTTCCTCGACTGGTTGGCCCCTCCACTGGACTTTTACTGCATAAATCCTCTTGGACCTCAACTGGCGAACCTGTTTATCAACAATGGCAATTGGCTCCTCTTCATAACCCAAGCTATTATCTAGTTGAACTGTGCTGAAATCTAACACATGTGATAGGTCGGTATGATACTTCCGGAGCATAGATACGTGAAAAATCAGATGAACTCCCGATAGGCTGGGAGGCAATGCAAGCTTATAAGCAACCTCTCCAACTCGTTTCAACACCTCAAATGTGCATATAAACCTTGGGCTCAACTTTTCCTTCTTCCCGAATCTCATAATTCCCTTCATCGACGAAACCTTCAAGAGAACTTTTTCACCTATCATAAATGATATATCACGCGCTTTCTGATCTGCGTAACTTTTCTGCCTGGACTGTGCTGTACGAAGTCGTTCCTGAATCAACTTTACCTTTTCCAAGGCATCCCTTACCAAATCAGTACCATAAAACTTAGCCTCACCTGGCTCAGACCATCCGATAGGTGAACGACATCGCCGACTATATAAAGCCTCAAATGGAGCCATCTCGATGCCGGATTGGTAACTGTTATTATAAGCAAACTCGGCCAAAGGCAGGAAACGATCCCACTGATCTCCAAAGTCGATCACACATGCTCTGAGCATATCCTCTAAAATCTGAATTGTCCGCTCTGACGGCCCGTCGGTCTGCGGATGAAAGGCTGTGCTGAGCTCTACACGGGTTCCCAACTCACTCTGTACTTCTCTCCAGAAATGTGAAGTAAACTGAGGGCCTCTATCTGATATGATGGAAATTGGCACACCGTGCAACCGAACTATTTCCTAAATATAAATCTGGGCCAACCTCTCTGAAGTATACGTAGTCACAACATGAATAAAATGTGCCGACTTGGTCAACCTGTCAACAATCACCCAAACTGCATCAAACTTCCTCAAGGTCCGCGACAACCCAACTATAAAATCCATATGAATCTGTTCCCATTTCCACTCTGGTATGGTCATTTGCTGAAGTAGGCCACTGGCCTCTGGTGCTCATATTTAACTTGCTGGTAATTTAGACACCGAGCTACATACTCAACTATGTCCTTTTTTATTCGTCGCCACCAATAATGCTGCCTCAAGTCACGATACATCTTCGTAGCACCTGGATGAATAGAATATCGAGAACTGTGTGCCTCCTCCAGGATCTTTTTCCTCAGTTCATCCATATTAGGAACACACAAATGATCCTGGAGTCGTAGAACACCATCTGCACCAATAGTGACTTCCTTGGCACCACCTCGTAATACCATTTCACGAAGAACCACCAGGTGTGGGTCATCATACTGGCGAGCCTTGATCTTCTCAAATAGTGAAGATTGGGCAACAACACATGCAAGAACTCATCTGGCTCTTACATATCCAGCCTCACAAGTCTGTTAGCCAAGGACTGAATATCTGAGGCTAATGGCCTTTCCTCTGCTGAAATGAAAGCCAAACTACCCATACTCTCCGCCTTTCTGCTCAAGGCATCTGCAACCACATTTGCTTTGCCCGGATGATACAAGATAGTAATATCATAATCTTTTAGTAACTCCAGCCATCTGTGCTGTCTCAAATTTAGGTCCCTCTACTTGAACAAATGTTGCAAACTGCGATGATCAGTGTAAACTTCACAAGACATCCCATAAAGATAATGCCTCCAAATCTTAAGAGCGCGAACAATCGCAGCTAACTCCAAATCATGTACCGGATAATTATTTTTGTGGGGCTTCAGCTGACGTGAAGCATATGCAATAACTTGCCCTTCCTACATCAATACACAACCCAATCCAATGCGCGAAGCGTCGCAATACACTGTATACATCCCCAAACCGGAAGGCAACACTAACACTGGTGTTGTAGTCAATGATGTCTTGAGCTTCTGAAAGCTCACCTCACAATCATCAGACCATCGGAATGGAGCACCATTCTGGGTTAATTTGGTCAAAGGTGCTGCAATAGATGAAAAACCTTCCACGAACCGACGATAATAACCTGCCAAACCCAGAAAACTCCCGATCTCCATCGCTGAAGTGGGACGATGCCAATTCTGAACTGCCTCAATCTTTTTGGGATCAACTTTAATACCTTCGCCCGATATAATATGTCCCAAAAATGCAACAGATACTAGCCAAAACTCACATTTAGAGAACTTAGCATATAGCTTTTGTTCCCGCAATGTCTGAAGCACTACTCTCATATGCTGCTCATGTTCCTCCTTACTGCGCGAATAGATTAATATGTCATCCATGAAGACAATGACAAATGAATCAATATATGGCATGAATACCCTGTTCATCAGATCCATAAACATTGCCGGGGCATTAGTTAAACCGAAGGACATCACCAGAAACTCATAATGACCATATCTAGTCCGAAAAGCAGTCTTCGGAACATCCGAATCCCGAATCTTCAACTGATAGTACCCCGACCTCAAGACGATCTTAGAGAATACCCTAGCACCCTGCAACTGGTCAAATAGATCATCAATACACGGTAACGGGTACTTGTTCTTAATAGTGACTTTGTTCAATTGGAGATAATCAATACACAACCGCATTGTTCCATCCTTCTTTTTCACAAATAATACTGGTGCACCCCAAGGCGATACACTCGGTCTGACAAACCCTTTGGCTAGTAACTCTTCAAGTTGTTCTTTTAATTCTTTCAATTCTTTTGGAGCCATGCGATACGGTGGGATAGATATAGGCTGGGTATCTGAAGCCAAGTCAATACATAAATCAATATCACGATCAGGTGGCATACCTGGAAGATCTGACGGAAATACATCGGGGAACTCCCGAACTACAGTCACTGAATCAATAGCCGGAGTCTCTGCAGTAGTATCCCGAACATAGGCTAGATAAGCCAAACAACCCTTCTCAACCATGTGTTGAGCCTTTATAAAAGAAATAACTCGATTAAATGAACTAACAGGCGAACCCTTCCACTCCAGCTTAGGCAATGCTGGAATAGCCAAGGTAACAGTCTTGGCATGACAATCTAGAATAGCATGATATGGAGACAACCAGTCCATGCCCAGAATAATTTCAAAATCGGTCATCTCAAGTAATAGGAGATTTGCTCTAGTTTCATAACCACAGTATATAATAATACAGGACCGGTAGATCCGGTTCACAACAACAGAATCGCCCACAGGAGTGGACACATAAACATGAGTACTCAAGGACTCACGAGAAACACCCAGGAATGGAGCAAATAGAGATGACACATATGAATACGTAGATCCTGGATCAAATAATACTGAGGCATCTTTGCCACAAATAGAAATAATACTTGTAATCACGGCATCTGAGGCCTCTGCATCTGGTCTAGCCGGAAAAGCATAGAACCGAGCTGGAGCGCCAATTGTCTGGCCTCCGCCTGGCTGACCTCCACCTCTAGGATGGCCCCTAACCACCTATCCTCTACCTCTGGGTGGTCGGACTACTGGTGGAGCAACTAGTCCAGTAAGCATAGGCTGCTGACCCTGCTATACTGGTCTAACCGAAGCCTGGGGCAAAACCTTCGCATGCGACTAGGATCCCCGCATTCATAACAACTCTTCGGTGCGATGGGCTGCTGACTAAGTGTCTAGCCCTGGGGACCTGAATACCCATGAAAAGAATCCTAAATAGCTGGTGGGCGATAAGAACTCTCTGGTATAGCACTGAAATAAGGTCGTACTAGAGCACCCCGAGGAGGTGGTGGTGCTGGATATGGGGGTCTGCTGGACTGCCCCCTCACGAACTGACCTCTACCCCCGGACGGAGCACCTCTGAACTCTCCAGAGTACCTGAACCGCTTATCTCTCATAATCTGCTCTCGGCTCTGCTGACGTACATCCTCAATCCTCCGGGTTATCTCCACAACTCGCTCATAAGAAGTACCCATCTCAACCTCTCGAGCCATAGTGGCCTGAATACCAGTATGTAAACCGGCTACAAACCTTCGCACACTCTCCGCCTCAGTAGGGAGTATCATTAGTGCATGGCAAGATAATTCAGAAAACCTCGCCTCATAATCAGTCACTGACATCTGACCCTGCTGGAGCTGCTCAAACTGAAACCGCAACTCTTCCCTCTGGGAGGGTGGAATATACTTGTCCAAGAAGATACGGGTGAACCTGTCCCAAGTCATGGGAGGAGAATCTGCTGGTCTGCCAAGAGCATAAGACTGCCACTATCTACGGGCTCTACCCTCTAGCTGAAAAGTAGCGAAATCAACCCCATGGGATTCCAATATCCTCATGTTGTATAGTCTATCCTTGCAACGATCAATGAAATCCTGTGGATCCTCACGTCGCTCACCCCCGAAGACAGGAGGATGTAGTCTAGTCCATCTGTCCAATAGTTTCTGAGGATCGGCGGCTACAGCTGGCCTGGGCTCAGGTGTAGCTGTTGCCACTGGCTGGACTCCACCCACGGGTAGTGCACCCTGGGTCTGATATACAACAGCTGCCTGTCCATGAGCCTGCGCGGTAGGGGTCCGTGCTCCCCCGCCTGCCTGAGATGTGGCTGGGTCTGCCGGAAATAAACCGTCCTGAGTCATATTGTCCATGAATCGCAGCATACGACCCATGACATCCTGAAATCCCGGTGCAGATGTGAAGTCTACCGGAGCTGGCTCTGCCACATGCACCTCACCCTGCTCCTCAATAATGGGATTCTCTGCTGGATCCACTGGCGGCATAACCGGAATATTCCTAGGACGTCCTCGCCCTCTACTACGGGCTGGAGCCCTCCCTCGGCCTCTAGCAACTGGGGGAGTAGCTCTTCCCTGGTCTGGAATCTCATTAGAGCATGTCCTCACCATCTGTGAGAGGATAAGAGAAGGATATTTAGTACTACATCAATTGCACGATGGAATATAAAGAAAGGTAGTTTCCTAACACCATATAGCCTCTCGAAGATAAGTACAGACGTCTTTGTACCGATCCGCAAGACTCTATTAGGTCTGCTCATAACTTGTGAGACCTACGTGAACCTAGTGCTCTGATACCATGTTGTCACGACACAATTTCACCTATAGGTCGTGATGGCGCCCAACACTACAGCTAGGCAAGCCAACTAATAAGTCAAACGTACATTGGTTAAACTTTTATTCCAAGAAAATAATAAAATACCAACTTCTACCAATGTGTGTGTGCCAAGACCCGGTGTCACAAGTGCATGAGCATCTAGTAGATTATACAAAACTCCAAATACTGTCTGAAATGAAATAGACAGAATATAAATATAAGAAGAGACACTGGTAGCTGCAGAACGGTTCAGAAAGGCAGCTCACCACTATGCCTCAGGATGACGTGGGTATGTGATGATAGGTCCTCCACTAGTACCTGTCTCAGATCCTGCACAAAAAGTGCAGCAAGTGTAGTATGAGTACGTAAATAACGTGTACCTAGTAAGTATCAAGCCTAATCTCGAAGTGGTAGAGACGAGATGGCCGACTTTGACATTCACTATGGGTCAATAATAATAACTGAAATAAAACTAGAATATTTAAATTAGCATGATTTATAGAATTTACAATAATTTATTTAATCAACAGAAATAATCAAATTCCTTCAAATATAACAATTCTCAATATATTAATTAAATTCCTTCAATTCAAATAAATTCTAATTTATCAATTAAATCTCATTTACAGGAGTAACAATTAATTTCTAAACAAGCAAGAATAATAATTCATTAAATTTTAAGGATTTTTCAATTTATTAATTAGCTTCTCAAGCTGATATAAATTATTAAAGTATCGTGTAAATTATTATTATTAAGCACGATTTCTGCCGAGGACGTACGGCCCAATCCAGAGTGTCGTGTACACTGCCGAGGGACGTGCGACGCGAACCATAGATGCATCTATTCTGCCGAGGCGTTCGGCCCGCTGCACAAGAAAGGAGGACATTTTCTTATGTACCTCCGGAAGGAGAGTATATTTATTATAAGGTAAATTCGGGAGGAGAACAATTTCTTTTAATAATTAATTAATTTAAACAGACAATCAAGCCTATGAGATTTCCATCCTTTAATATCTTTATCTAACAATTCACAATATATTCATATAGATATCAATTAATATAAATAAATCAAAGAATACAATTTACACAAGTAAGGCATACTTTGAGTCCTAAACTACCCGGACTTTAGCATTAATAGTAGCTACGCACGGATTCTCGTCACCTCGTGCGTACGTAGCCCCCCACAATTAGCAACAATTATTTAATTTTTAATCACCTATGAGGTAAAAGAATTAGACAAGAGACTTACCTCGTCTTGCTCCAATTTAATCCACTATAAGGCCTTTTTAACGATTATCCAACTCCGTCTGGCTCGAATCTAGCCAAAATAATTCGATACAATCACTAAATATTATAGGAATCAATTCTATAAGAAAATACTATATTTTAAAGAAAAGATCCCGAAATTAATTAAAATTTTGTCTGTGGGGCCCACTTCTCAGAATTTGGTGAAAGTTATAAAATCTGATAACTCATTCAATTACGAGTCCAACCATACCAGTTTCATTCAAATCCGACTCCGAATCGATACCGAAATCTCAAAACTTCATTTTTATGAGATTTCTAAACTTTTCCAAATTTCAATCTCAAAACACTAATTAAATTGTGAAAACAATGATGTATTTATGTTTATAGACCAAATCCAAGTTAAAATCACTTACTGCAATGTCTTTTCCTTGAAAATCTATCAAAAATTGCCTCTGCTCAAGCTCCAATTTGTTAAAAATGGCGAATGGGACGAATGCCCTGTTTTTATAAAGCTGCCCAGCAGCCTTCAGAACTGGTCCTCGAACTGGACCTCGATCGCGGCTTTGATCACAGGCTCGAGCCTGGACCTCGGTCATGGCCTGCCTTCGATCAGGACATCGAGGTTGGGCCTTCGATCAGGGCATCGAGCATGGGCCTTCGATCAGGGCATCGAGCATGGGCCTTCGATCAGGGCATCGGGCATGGGCCTTTGATTGTGACACTCGATCTTGGGTCTCGATCCTGGCCCTCGAGCCTTGCCTTCGATCATGGCCCTCGAGCTGGACCTTCGATCATGGCCCTCGAGCTGGACCTTCGATCATGGCTTCGATACACAAGCTCGAGCATGTGCCTCGTCAACCCTGGGCTCGATATCTGGGCTCGATACCTGGGCTCGATATCTGGGCTCGATCACAACCCAGAATGTCCAACAAAAGAGGAAAAATTGCAACAGCTTTTTAACTCCAATTTTTGATCCGTTAACCATCTGAAACTCACCCGAGGCCCTCGGGACCTCAACCAAATGTACCAACAAGTCCTAAAACATCATACGAACTTAGTCAAACCTCTAAATCACATCAAACAACGCTAAAACCATAAATCATACCCCAATTCAAGCTTAATGAAACTAAGAGATTTCAACTTCTACATTCGATGTCGGAACCTATCAAATCAACTCCAATTAACCTCAAATTTTACACACAAGTCATAAATTACATAACGGAACTATAAAAATTTTCGAAAATGGATTCCGACTCCGGTATCAAAAAATCAACTCATCGGTCAAACTTCCAAACTTAAATTCTTGTTTTTAGCCATTTCAAGTCTAATTTAACTATGGACTTCCAAATAAAATTTTGAACACGCTCCTAAGTCCAAAATCACCATACGGAGTTGTTGGAATCATCAAAATTCTATTCCAGGGTCGTTTTCACATAATTAGACATCCGGTAACTATTCGAACTTAAATATTTTAATTTTTCTTCAAAATTTCATATCTCGGGCTAGGGACCTCGGAATTTGATTCCGGGCATACGCCCAAGTCCCAAATCACGATATGGACCTACCGGAACTATCAAAATACTGATCCGAGTCCGTTTGCTCAAAATGTTGACCAAAGTCTACTCAATTGAGTTTTAAAGCTCTAATCCACATTTTAAATCCATTTTTCACATAAAAACTTTCCAAATAAAATTTTACGGATTGCGCACGCAAGTCGAGGAATGATAAATAGTAATTTTCGAGATCTTAGAATACATAATTAATTATTAAATTTAAAGATGACATTTTGGGTCATCACATCTATAACATTAATTTATAGCCTAGTAACTATAATTTTCTTTATTACCATTCGTAGCTACTATTTAATTGTTACTAACTTGTATCACTTGTATTCAAATGTGCAAACAAATACAACTAAGCGAATATAGAAATACAGAAAAATAAAATATTCTTGTTGAGTGTTGAACTCAAGACCTTTGTTATCTAAACACACGCTCTAACCAACTAAGCTGTGACAACTTGTTGCTCTTTTGTTTCAGTTTAAATCAATTAATCTCTTATTTCTTGGATTTGCCATAAGATTCAAATATAGCTATGAATAGTTCATTTATTAAAGTTTAGCTACGAATAGTATATATAGTCTAAATATTTGATGTGTCATGTAAATTTACATTTCTAATATTAGGAGGTGTAGTTTCAAAACTAGATAATAACACAATTATGCTAAATGAAGAAAATAAAGGTTGAAAAATGAGAATATTATTTAAATATTAAAAAGTAGTCTATCATTTTAACATAATTATCAAATTTAATGACATTACTCATTATAAGTCAAGTTTGCAGATGACTTATTCTTTCTAAGATTTTGAGGTATAATATTTGTAGAAAAATAAGAATAATAACTAGCTAAGTGCAATAACAAAATAAAAATAAATAAAATATGAGAAATAAACACGTGAAGTAAAGGTTGGGAAATGAAAACTAAGAAAATAAAAGGTAAATAATGTAAAAAGAATAATATTTGAAAAAAATTAAAAAGTTAAAATAAAAAATAAATTAAGATGAATAAAAAAAAGTAAATTAAAAATAAAAGAAAAGAGATTCAAAAAATAATATTGTAATTACTATGGATATAAATAAAATTTCTGGACGAGTGGATTATGAAAATAGATGTGTCATGACAAAATTTTAAACGAATAATTCCCACAAAAAGTTTGCTGAAAACTTTTGGCGTTTCTTCAATTTGACAGAATAATCTTAATCGTAAGTTCTAATATCAATATTATAATCAAATCAAGGAGTAAGAAATAAGGGTGTGGGTCTATTACGTGAGTAGAAATTACAATCCAGAAAATTGGTCATAAGTCTATTTTGATGTCTTGGAAACAAAATTAGAAATTTCATAAGCTAATTCTCTTGTGTGTCCTTTTGTAGGGAAGAAAAACAAGAAGAAAAAAATTAAAAAGGAGAATATATATATATATATATATATATATATATATATATATATATATATATATATATATATATATATATATATGTATGTATGTATGTATGTATGTACCAAGTAAAAAAGAAGCTACATGAGTTTATCAATTAATAGTTTCGGCTAACCATGAGAGAGAAGTTAGGCAAGAAGTTATGCTTTTATTTATTTTTCCTTCTAATGGGCCATGACCTAATATTCAAAGATCTATCATTTAAAATTGATATGTCAATTTTCTTTTTTCCTGTAAAGAAAACTAATTAATATTTCTATCATAAAACATCATTGTCATTCTTCCACAAGACTACATTTCGTCTATTTTTAAATTATTTCGTCCTCATTCTTTTTTAATAACCCTAAAATCGAAGCCAGGAACAAAAGTTTCATATTATAAAACAAAACAAACTTGAAGAAAATGTGAGAGGAAGTGCCTTTATTGAAGAATAGGGATCAATCTCGCTCTGATACCATATAGGTTGATTATAAACAAACAATTATTAATCAGTCAACATGAACAAACACAAGCGAAAGAAAGAGAAAATTGAGTTCAAGGAATACACTTCACAAAATGAGCTTACATATCTGAAAATATTTTTCAACTAATTTGGATTCGCATCAGGTAGACTCACTATTGGATAACACGTTCTCTACAAAAAACAAAAAAAAACTAATTCTCAATATTCGAATATGAAACATCTATTAAGGATGAAATGATCACAATCGTCACACAATATCTCTTGATGGTTAAATAAGTACAAGTAAATAAATGAAAGATTAAGAAAAAATTTAAGACACCATTATTTTTCGCTCCTAACCAACACTTAACTTGTTAGTAGTTTAATTTATTGAAAAAATTACAATCATACTAATAAAGAAAAAAGGAAGAACAGAAACAACTTATCGAATAAAATCAAATTTGGATTAGGCACTGCGTATCTCATGCAAGGGGGCAAATCTAGCAATTTTGCCTTCAAGTCCATTTTTCACGTGCGCAAGCTCACTCTTTTTTATTAGTTTTCTACGAGTCCAATAAGGACAACCCATTATAAAGTAAAAAATAAAGCTCTTCCTAATCTACGAAGAACAACTTATTTCTAATATTATGATAAAGAAGACAGAGAAAAAAGGGACCCATAAAAAATCTTTAATTTTACATTATTAATTAGGAATTAGCAACACAGTGACCCTTTTGTTTTCAGCCATTCAACTCATTTTTTTTATAATTGTAATCTTCCACCAACACAGATATCATTTAATTGATAAATGACAAAAATAATATTAATATTTTTTTAGTTCGACCAATAGACCACAAACTTAATATCTTTCGGTTGTCCAATTTTTTCCTTGTAAGCTATACTTAGGTCTCATTCTCATGTGACTTCGATAATTTGTCTAATTTCGAGTCTAAATAAGTCCACGAACTGATAAAAACAAATGGGTTGACATCCTGTTTCACATAGTTAAGTTTACTACGTAGTTTTTTTTTTTTTTTTTGTGGTAGCTAAACTTTTTATTAATCACCAAGGATGGAATTTACAAAGCAAAGCTGAATTAGCACAGTCAACTTTCTAAAGACAAGAACTAGTATAACTTAAGCACTCTGTCTATACTTAATGTTTTTATTAATTTTGAAAATATTATTTTTATATAGTTTAAAATTGTTTGATTTTATTTCTCAGAACAGAATTATTTATTTTTAACTTCGCAAAGGTACTTATAATACAGATCTACTAATTGTATATTATAATTGGTCGAATAAACATTAGGCAGACTAGAGTTTTCATATTTTCTATGATTTCATGGACCAAGATTGCAAAGTGAAGTGAAACTTTAGAAAATTGGTGTTTGGATAATATTTGGTTGATGTTAAAACGAAAAACAATTATTTACAGTTAAAGTTAATAAGACTAGTTGAATGTTGAAATTATATTTTGACATAAATTTCACTTGGAAAAAGAGAAGTTAATATTTTAAGTGAAAACCTACATTATTTTATACTCCTCGAACAAGTTTTTCATTATTTCACCCATATTTCTAATATTGAACTAAATTATAGTTCATGTAAATACTTATTAGCACTTGGTGTTTTACGCTAAACAAACAAATATATAATACATATTTTTACATACATAATTATTACTAAATCACATAGTTAATAATTAATTTGTGACCTGTTGTTGAACTCCTGCCTGTGAATCAAACCCCTACATTTTTACTGGTTAGCTTTGGCATCTATAAAATAAATTTGTGCACTAACATCTTTCCACTCAAATAACCATGTTAACAAAACTTTCTTATACCGCATGAAACTAAAAGTCACGATCCAAATTTCCGACCAAGGGATCGTGATTGACACATAAAACCAGTTGCTAGGCAAACTAACACACAACAGAAATAAAAAAAAATAATATTAGATATAAAACAACATGATATTATAATAAAGGATAAAACACAATAATACATAACGAGTCCAATCAAACATTCGTCTATATAATCTCCCGGAACTGATATCATCGAATATATGAGCTTCTAAGAATATACGAAATACAACGTCTGAAATGATAAATGATACTGTTTTATACAAATAAACAGTAGAAGATCTAATAGAAAAGTGATTCAAGGCCTGCAGACGACATTGCAGCATTGCCTCGAGTCTCCTCAAATCACCAGCTAGTCAGTCCCTGAATACCACTAGGTCCAATGTTAGAATCTGCAAAAAAGCGCAGAAGTGTAGTATGCGTACAACCGAACCAATGTACTCCGTAAGTGTCGAGCCTAACCCTGACGAGAGAATGACGAGGCTAAGACAAGACACCTACCATACAAACATATGTAATTAAATAACGAGAAAAAATAATGAGAGATATAGCAATTAAGATAACGAGGATAAATAGTAGGTAAGAGTTACTCTCTCTTCTCTCTCATGCGATCGGTGCATGTCAGCTAACTGTACGCCGGAATCGTCCATGGCAAGAGGGCGAGGATGGGGACGAGGACGAGGACGAGGATGAGGAAGACCTAAAAAAGTTCCGCTAGTTGCTTTTGGGAGCTCAGTGGGAGCTCGTGTGCGAACAGAGGAAGCTCAACCTAAGATAGCAGAAACTACCCCAATTCAGATAATGGAGGATAAGAGAATTAATGCAATGGGATCTGCAACAAATCCTAAAACAGTGGCACAACGACTACAATTAAGCGGTGAATTATCTCCTAGCTCTGAAGGAGAAAACCCCTAAATTGCAAACCCTAGGTCAATTGAGGGACTACCAATTGCTAATCCTAAGTCAATTGAGAGGATTGCAACGACCAAGGATGCAGAGGGTGCACAAATGGCAAAGGAAACAGAAGTAATTGCAGCAAAGATTACACAACACCCACTGGGAGGAAATGCTATAGTAACCAATGGAACAGTGAAAGATGCAGAACAAGTTAATCAAAAGCGAGCAGAGGATCCAAAGCAGATGGGGACATGGACTAATTTGCTTAAAGGTAATAGGTCAGCTGTTAATGACATGACTCTTTCATACATCCCTCCTCAACTGGTGGATGGCTAACCAGTAGTGCAATTGGAAGAAGATGAAGTAGCACCATAGAAATGGAGATGTGCATTAATAGCTTATATCATTGGTGAGACTCCTGGATATAATGCAATGTGTTGTTATATTGAGCAAAATTTGTCTAAAGTTGCTACTCTTGATGTTTATTATCATGACGAAGGCTTGTCACGATCCAAAATCCTAACCTGTCGTGATGGCGCCTATCGTGGTACTAGAAAAGCCGACATTTATGAAATAACTCCAACACTTAACAGAAAATGGAAATACAACGCGAAAATTTCCAACATCGGGGTGTCACTGAGTACATAAGCATATATGCATCACAAGTCCGGAAAATACTGTCAATGATAATCTAAAACTAAATACAATAAGTGGAAAGATAGGGAAGGAGAAACAAGGTATGCGAAACACCAAGCAGCTACCTCGATAGTCTCTGAGAATCCAAACTCCACAACTCACCAACCGCCGTGACCGGATGCACCTGGGTCTACACACAAGGTGCAGGGTGAGTACAACCAACTCAGTAAGTAACTAGACTAAATAAAGAACTAAAAGTAGTGACGAACTTTATAGTTACAGTTCAATTACAATGATTTCAACATTAGAAAGTAGGCATGCTCTCAAGTTCGATAAATTAGGTCAAACAGTTATTCCATGACAAGTTCAAGTGAAACAGAATGTAATATCTTTCAAAAATTTCAAGACAATGATATATGGCAGCTAAGTGCAACAATAATGAAATCAAATGCATCTTCTCAGGGACACAGTCACTCAGCCTTCCCATTTACTCAACACTCGGCACTGGCTCTCAGTAGGTACTTACGCTCATTTTGGGTGTGTGCAGACTCCGGAGGGGCTCCTTCAGCCCAAGAACTATAATCAGCACAGACAACTCACGTGCTGCACGGATAACTCACGTGCTATAATATAATATCTGGATCCACAAGGACAACTCACATGTTGCACGGACAACTCACATGCATAGTATAATATCTGGATCCGCACAGACAACTCAAGTGCTATAGTATAGTATCTCACAATCAGGCCCTCGGCCTCACTCAGTCATCAACCTCTCCAGTCTCTCAGAAATCATAATAAGCAGCCTAGTTAGCAAACCATGGTTGAAATATTTGAAATGAAGCCAAAATCGCGAACCCTTATTTTTAATAATTTGCCCAGGCTTTTCACAACTGCGGCCATATATCCGCACCTTCGGAATCGCTTTTGCGATAAATTCTCTGCTTCTGCGGAAGCCATTTAAATCCCTCAGGCCCGCATATGCGCTCCATGTTCCGCACCTGCAGAACCGCTTCTGCAATCTTGAATCCGCTTCTGCGGAAACAAGCCTCTCCCTCAACTCTACATCTGCGGAGCCTCGCTCGCACCTATGGGCTCACAAATGTGGTTAACCCCTCGCATATGCGCCTTGACCAGGCCAGCCCAGCTCCACTTCTACGTAAAACCATCCGCATCTGCAACATCGTACCTGCGGCCAATCCCTCGCAGGTGCAATCATACCAGAAGAGCTCTAACTTCAGCAATGCACTAAGTCCCATTTTCGATCCGTTAACCATCAGAAATCAACCCAAGGCCTCCAGGACCTCAACCAAACATACCATCAAGTCCCAACACATCATACGAACTTAGTTGAGCCCTCAAATAACCTCGAACAACATCAAAAACACAAATCGCACATAGATTCAAGCCTAATGAACTTTAAACTCCCAATTTCTACAAATGATGCCGAAACCTATCAAATCATGTCTGATTGACCTCAAATTTTGCACACAAGTGAAAAATGACACCACAGACCTACTCCAATGTTCGGAATCGGAATCTGACCCCGATATAGAAAAGTCCACTCCCGGCTAAACATTTTCAAAATTCAACTTTCGCCATTTCAAGCCTAATTCCACTACGGACCTCCAAATCATAATCTGGACATGCTCCTAAGTCCAAAATCACCTAAAGGAGCTAACATAACCATCAAAACTCCGTTCCGGGGTCATTTACTTAAAGATCAACATCCAGTCAATCATTTCAACTTAAGCTTTCAACCGTGAGGCTAAGTGTCTCATTTCATTCTAAAATCTCACCGGACCCGAACTGACCCCCGTCAAGTCATATAACAGCTATAAAGTACAAAACGAGTAGTAAATAGGGTAACGGGGCTACAACTCTCAAAACAACCGGTCGGGTCGTTACATTCTTCCCCTCTTAAACAAACATTCGTCCTCGAACGAGGTCTAGAAACGTACCTGGAGTCTCAAATAAGTGTGGATATCTGCTCTGCATCTCCTGTTCGGTCTCCCAAGTAGCCTCCTCAACTGGCTAACCTCTCCACTGCACCTTTACTGAAGTTATGTCCTTTGACCTCAACTTTCGACCCTGCCGATCCAAAATGGCCACCGGCTCCACATCATAAGTCAGATCACCATCCAATTAAATTGTGCTAAAATCCAAAACATAAGACGTATCGTCGATATACTTTCGGAGCATAGAAACATGAAATACTGGATGCACACTAGACAAACTAGGTGACAAGGCAAGCTTGTAAGCCACCTCCCCAATCTTCTGAAGTACCTCAAATGGCCCAATATATCGAGGGCTCAACTTGCCCTTATTTCCAAACCTCATAACACCCTTCATGGGTGAAACTGTGAGCAGTACCTTCTCCCCAACCATGTAAGCAACATCACGGACCTTCCTGTCGGCATAACTCTTCTATCTAGACTGCGCCGTGCGAAGCCGCTCTTGAATCATCTTAACCTTGTCCAAAGCATCCTGGACCAAGTCAGTACCTAATAGAGTAGCCTCCCCAGGCTCAAACCAACCCACCGGAGATCTACACCGTCTCCCATACAAGGTTTCATACGGAGCCATCTTAATACTTGACCAGTAGGTATTGTTGTAGGTAAACTCCGCGAGTGGAAGAAACTCATCCCAAGAACCCCCAAAATCAATGACATACGCACGTAGCATATCCTCCAATATCTGAATAGTGCTCTCGGACTGTCCGTCCGTCTGAGGGTAAAATATTATGCTCAAATCAACCTGGGTACCCAACTCTCGCTGCACGGCCCTCCAAAACTGCGATGTGAACAGCGTGCCCCAATCTGAAATGATGGACACTGGCGCACCATGGAGGCAAAAAATCTCTCGGATGTAAATCTCCGCCAACCGCTCATAAGTATAAGTAGTCCCAACTGGAATGAAGTGCACAGACTTGGTCAGCCGATCCACAATCACCCAAATAGCATCAAACTTCCTCAAAGTCCGTGAAAGCCCAACTATAAAATCCATGGTGATTCTCTCCCATTTCCACTCTGGAATCTCTAACCTCTGAAGCAATCTTCCCGGTCTGTGATGCTCATATTTTACCTGCTGACAGTTGAGGCACTGAGCTACAAACCCCATTATATCCTTCTTCATTCTTTTCCACCAATAATGATGCCTCAAGTCCTAGTACATATTCGCGGCACCCGGATGAATGGAATACCGCGAATTGTGGGCCTCCTCAAGAATCAACTCACGTAGCCCATCCACATTAGGCAACAAATCCGACCTTGCATCCTCAATACTCGATCATCCCCAATAGTAACATCTCTGGCATCACCGTGTCCTTAAGGACAAGAAAATGAGGGTCATCATACTGGCACTCTTTTATGCGATCATATAAAGAAGACCGAGAAACCACACAAGCCAAAATGTTGCTCGGCTAGGAAACATCCAATCTGACAAACTGGTTGTCCAAGGCCTGAACATCTAAGGCTAAAGGCCTATCTGCTACTGGTAGATATGCTAAACTCCCCAAACTCTCCACCTTGTGACTCAAGGCATCGGCTACCACATTCACCTTTCCGGGATGATAAAGGATGGTGATGTTATAATCCTTAAGCAGCTCCAACCATCTCCACTGCTGCAAGTTAAGATCCTTCTGTTTAAATAGATGTTGTAGACTCTGGTGATCGATGAAAACCTCACAAGGGACACCATACAAATAGTGCCGCCAGATCTTCAAGGCATAAATAATAGCTGCTAACTCGAGGTCATGGACAGGATAGTTCTTCTCATGTACCTTCAGCTGTCTAGACGCGTAGGCAATCACCCTACCATCCTGCATCAACACCGCGCCGAGACCAATGCGCGACACATTACAATATGTCATATAGGACCTCGAACCAGTAAGCAACACCAACACTAGGGTTGTAGTCAAAGCAGTCTTGATCTTTTGAAAGCACTCCTCACAATCCTAGGTCCACCTAAATGGAGCACCCTTCTGGGTCAGTCTGGTCATAGGTGCTGCAACAGATGAGAAACTCTCTACAAATCGACGGTAATACCCCGCCAAGCCAAGAAAACTCCGGATCTCTATAGCTGAGGATGGTTTGGGCCAACTCTACACCACTTTAATCTTCTTCGGATCTACCTTGATCCCCTCACTCGACACCACATGGCCCAAAAATTCAACTGAATCTAGCCATAAATCACACTTCAAAAATTTTGCATACAACTTCTCTTCTCTCAAGGTCTAGAGCACAGTCCTCGGGTGCTGCTCATGATCCTCCTGGCTCCGGGAGTACACCGGAATGTCATCAATAAACACAATGACGAAGGAGTCAAGATATGGCTGAAATACACTATTCATCAAGTGCATGAATATTGCTGGGGCATTGGTCAGCCCAAAACACATCACAAGGAACTTGTAATGACCATACCGAGTCCTGAAAGCAGTCTTCGGGATATCTGGCTCCCGAATCTTCAACTGATGATAGCCTGAACACAAGTCAATCTTAGAGAACACCCTGGCACCCTGAAGCTGATCAAATAGGTCATCAATACGTGGCAATGGATACATGTTCTTCACTGTAACCTTGTTCAACTGGCGATAATCAATACACATTAGCATAGAACCATCCTTATTCTTTACAAATAAGTCAGGAGCACCCCAAGGAGACATACTAGGCCTAATAAACCCCTTATCAAGGAGTTCCTGAAGCTGCTCCTTCCATTTCTTCAACTAAGTCGGTGCCATACGATACGGTGAAATAGAAATAGGCCGAGTGTCCGACGCCAAGTCGATACAAAAATCAATATCCTTGCCGAGCGACATGCTCGGAAGGTCTGCAGGAAACACATCCGAAAAATCTCGCACCACTAAGACAGAATCAATAGCAGGAGTATCAACTCCAACATCCCTCACAAAGGCCAAATAAGATAAACAACCCTTCCCAACTATCCGCTTGACCTTCAAATATGAAATCACTCTAATGGGAACATAGTCTAGAGAATCTCTCCAATCGATCCTTGGCAACCCCGGCATCGCCAATGTCACGGTCTTAGCGTGACAATCTAGAACGGTATGACATGGAGACAACCAATCCATACCCAAGATCATATCTAAGTCCACCATACTAAGCAATAAGAGATTAGATCTAGTCTCCAATCCCCTAATAGTCACTACACACGACCGATATACACGGTCCACAATAATAGTATCACCTACTAGCATAGATACACGAACAGATGAAACTAAGGACTCACGGGGCATATCTAGATAATGAGTAAAATATGATGATATATATGAATAAGTGGAACCAGGGTCAAATAATGCAGAGGCATACCTGTGGCATACTGAAACAATACATGTGATCATAGCATCGGAGGCAACAATATCTAGTATGGCAGGGATAACATAGAATCGGGCCTGACCGCCCCCTGCTCGGCCCCTCTCTCTAGGGCGACCTCTAGCTGCTTAGGCCCTACCCCGAGTTGGCTAAGTAGGTGGCATAACTGCTGGTGCTGGTACCATTGACCGAGAACTCTGTACTGGAGCCCCACTCAACAACCTAGGGTAATCTCTCTTGATATGACCAAAGTCTTCGTACTCGAAGCAACCCTTCCTATGACGGAACTGCTACTCCGGATAACCCGAGGAACTACCTATAGAAGCCTGAGCAAAAGAGGCATGGTGAGAACTCTACGCTGGTAGTGCACTGAATGAAGACTGGCCTGAATGAGCACTGTAAGAACCGTGGATAGCTGATGCGCCACGATGAGCTGGACAAGTCATTTGATCGGGCCTATAAGGATGACCCATGTTGTGGTAGGACTACCCCCAGAAAGAACACCATCGAAACCGCCCAAACCTCGAGGCTTCTTGGCCTCCATCTCGCCACACTCCTGGCTATGGACCAGCTCTATCTGCCGAGCAATGTCAACCACCTTGTCAAAAGTAGCACCCGATACCCTCTCCCTAGTCATAAGCAAACACAGCTGATACGTGAGGCCATCAATGAACCTCATGATCCTCTCCCTATCAGTGGGTGAGGCACCAGGTACCGATCTCGCCCCCAAGTTGGGCATGACAAACTTGGTATCATAGCAATTCTGTCCTAGGGAATCTACAAGCCGTGTCTAGTAGGGTCTTGTTTATAAATGTGTTTTGCACCACATTATATAAGCATGGAACTACAGGGCATTTAGGAGTTGGTTACCCTTCTTTCAGATCTAAATCGTGTTGTAGAACTGAGTTATAGAAAATTTGAGTGAAACTTATATGTTGGTATTTGCATACACAGATGATGGTGACTAGGAAGACTACGGCTAGTTAGAGGAGAGACACAGCAGTGGGTGAAGGGACCATCAGGGTACCCCCAGTAGATAAGGCCCAGTTTGAGGCCCAGGGCGAGACCCCTACTCAGCCATTACCAGCTCCTCCACCACCTAAGGATATTCCTAGGGATACCGCACATCCAGTTCCCCATCCACTTCCATCAGATCCAGACTTGAGGAGTGCGGTGCATTTGCTGACACAATTGGTAGCTACCCAGCAAGAGGCTAGGGCATCAGCTAGTGCAGGATCTTCTGAGGGGTCTGGGAGTTCAAGGGTCTGAGATTTTATTGCTTTGAGTCCCCCAGAGTACACGGGGATAGATCAGAGGGAGGACCCATAGGATTTCATAGATCAGCTTCACATGATCTTTCAGGTTATGCATTCCATGGAGAAAGAAGCAGTTAAGCTAGCAGCTTTTCAACTCCGAGATATAGCCATCCTTTGGTACGAGGGATGGGAGAGGTCCAGGGGACGTGATGTACCTCCAGTTGTTTGGGAGAATTTTTCAGATGCCTTCCTTGACCAGTACATACCATGGGAGATCCAACAGGCTTGAGTCGATCAATTTCTAGCCCTCAAGCAGGGCAGTATGAGTGTTCGAGAGTATAGTCTCCGTTTTGACTTATTGTCCAAATATGCACCATCCATAGTTACTACTATGCGGGACAGGATCCACATGCTTATAGCAGGGTTAGACCCAGAGTTGACAGAGGCATGTGCCACCGCTGCATTGCAGGATAGTATGGATATCTCCCAGATTCAGGCATTCGCCCAGAATATAGAAAAGGGTAGGCGTCGGCAGCAAGGTACAGAGAGAACTGAGCAAGGGCAACATAAGAGGATGAGATTTGCTAGGTCTCAGGAGCAGTATCATGGTAGATATACTCCCCAGTACTTCAGACGGCCACCTAGGCCTCCACCACCTCAGTTACAGGGTTACAATTATGACCGCTATACTCAGTCAGGACCAGGTGAGAGCTCACGGGCGTCGGGTTTGCAACGACAGCGAGGTTCAGGGAAGACATGGTCATTTCCGCCACGGTATGACATCTGTGGTATAGGACACTTGGGACAATGCCGAGTAGGTTCCGATGCTTGTTATACATGTGGGCGTTCGGGGCATATGATGCGAGATTGCCCAAAGAGAGATTCTGGAGGTATGGCACAACCAGCGAGTTCAGCAACAGGATCATCTATGTTCATGCATCCTTCAGGGCACGAGTCTAAGTCTTCAGCTGGTAGAGGTCGAGGCAGAGGTAGAGGTTCCAGTTCAGGTGGTAACCAGAACCGTATCTATGCTTTAGCGGGTCGACAGGACCAGAAGTCTTCACCAGACGTTGTGACAGGTATATTGACCATTTGCTCTCACGATGCTTATGCCTTGATAGACCCAGGATCTACTTTATTGTATATTACCCCATTTGTCGCGGGGAAGTTTAGTATAATGCCTGAAATACTATGTGATCCTTTTGTGGTATCTACACCGGTCGGAGAACCGATTATTGCTAGATGGGTTTACCGAGGTTGTACGGTGATAGTTTGTAATCGTCGGACCTCAGCTGATCTAGTTGAGCTAGAGATGATGGATTTTGATGCTATCATGGGCATGGGCTGGTTGGCAGCTTGATATGCCATAGTTAATTACCGAGCAGAGGCAGCAAGATTTCATTTTCCAGGTGAGCCAGTCCTTGAATGGGTAGGTAATACAACGACACCTAGAGGTAGGTTTATATCCTATCTGAAGGCGAGGAAAATGATCGCAAATGGGTACATTTATCATATTGTGCGAGTTAGAGATGCAGAGGCTGAGATACCTACACTTCAGTCTATTCCAGTAGTCAAAGAGTACACAGATGTGTTTCCAGATGAGCTTCCAGGTATTCCTCCAGAGCGAGAGATTGATTTTAGCATTGATTTGCTTCCAGGAACTCAACCAATATCCATCCCTCCGTATAGAATGGCACCTGCCGAATTGAAGGAGTTGAAGGAGAAGTTAAAAGATTTGCTAGAGAAAGATTTCATCAGACCCAGTACCTCACCTTGGGGTGCACCAGTACTGTTTGTGCGGAAGAAAGATGGCTTGTTGAGGATGTGTATCAATTATAGGCAGCTGAACAAGGTAACTATTAAGAATAAGTATCCACTTCCAAATATCGATGACTTGTTTGATCAGTTGCAGGGGGCTAGATTCTTTTCAAAGATAGATTTGAGGTCGGGATACCACCAGGTCAGAGTTCGAGAGAAAGATATTCCGAAGTCAACCTTCAGGACCCGATATGGCCACTTCGAGTTCTTTGTCATGTCCTTCGGGTTGACGAATGCACCCGCCGTATTTATGGACTTGATGAATAGCCTATTCCGACCATTTTTAGATCTATTCGTGATAGTATTTATTGATGATATTATGGTCTATTCAAATTTAGAGGATGAGCATGTGGACCACTTGCGAGCGGTACTCCAAACCCTCCATGATCGTAAGTTGTATGGTAAGTTTTCTAAATGTGAGATCCCGACATGGAAATGGGAGGCGATAAACATAGACTTTGTCAAGGGTTTACCTCATTTTCATCGTAAGTTCGATTCTATATGGGTGATAGTCGATTGACTCATAAAATCAGCTCATTTCCTACTGGTCAGATCTACATATACAGCAGAAGATTATGCAAAGTTATATATTAAGGAGATGGTGCGGCTACATGGAGTAACAATATCTATTATATCTGACCGTGGTGCCCAGTTTACAACACATTTTTGGAGGTCATTTCAGAGAGGTCTAGGGACTCAGGTGAATCTCAGCACAACTTTTCATCCACAGACTGATGGACAAGTCGAGCGCACAATTCAGACACTCGAGGATATGTTACGAGCATGTGTGTTGGATTTTAAAAGAAGTTGGGATGAACATCTACCTCTTGTCGAGTTTGCATATAATAACAGTTACCACTCCAGTATCCGGATGGATCCTTACGAGGCTTTGTATGGGCATAAGTGCAGATCTCCTATAGGGTGGTTTGATGTTGGAGAATCTGGGTTACATGGGCCAGACCTAGTTCAGCAGGCCGTAAAGAAAATAAAGCTTATCCAGGAGCGACTGTTGACAGCTCAGAGTCGCCAGAAGTCATATTCTGACATGCGGTGATGAGACTTAGAGTTTGAGGTTAATGACTGGGTATTCTTAAAGGTATCCCCTATGAAGGGCGTGATGAGGTTTGGCAAAAAAGGCAAGCTTAGCCCACGGTATATTGGGCCTTATAGGATTATTCGGAGAGTGGGCCAAGTAGCTTATGAGTTAGAATTGCCCTCAGAATTGGAGTCAGTCCATTCGGTTTTTCACGTATATATGCTACGGAAGTGCATTGGCGATCCTACCAGAGTGGTGGCCACAGATGATGTACAGATTACAGAGGACTTGTCATACGAGAAAATTCCAGTTGCCATCCTAGACCGACAAATCCGCAAGCTACGAAATAAGGAGCTAGCCTCCGTGAAGGTTTTATGGAGAAGTAAGAATGTGGAAGAGATGACATGGGAAGCGGAGGAAGAAATGAAGTATAAATACCCCCACCTATTTCAAACTGAAGATATGGCTTGAGATGGGATGCTACAGCATAACTCTATTCAGGCTAGTAGATCATCAGGTAAGCTCTTATTTCTTGACTTTCAGTATTTATGATTTACGACTGTTTGAGGAAAAGTGTTGTTATTTATAGACATTGGCCATGTGTGGTATGCATAGTATATTTTCTAGCTGCATGCAGGTTGGTTATAGTCTAGTGTACGGAGGAAACTCTGTCAAAATATTTCCAAAGTCTCTAAAAGTATTCGAGGACGAATGTTCCCAAGGGGGGGATGATGTTACACCCTATATTTTTGTACGTAAAATTGCGTCATGAGCAAACTAATGTAGGACCCAAAAATGAGATCATCTTTGAATATATATAAATCAAGTTAATCATGTTATCTCGAAAGTTACAAATATTGAAGATCATGAACAACAAGTACAGAGAGGGTTGGAAGGTTCAGAAGCTAAAGGAATTGAAGAAAATAATGTTTCGTCGAAAGCCGACAAGTTGGGAATGTTATAGCATGTACTTTTGGGGTGAGACCAGTGTGTTTAACATGATAAGGAGGTTATGTTATGAGTTATGTTATTCGTATGATAGTCGTGTGTTATGTTTTGAAGTCAAGCGAGTGGTGGAACAAAAGTCGATGAAAGTCATCACAAGTTACATTCTTAAGTTTTACTGAAACTTTGGGCCAATATAACTGACATTTTCTCCAAATATACTCAGGGTTATGGGGTGTTCCACCCATCAAATTAAAGATCTATGAGTCTATTTTCCAACGAAGTAAACCGTTTTTCAATAAGATATCGGAGTAGAGATATATGGGTATTTTTGCTAGACTGCACAGACTGCCACCTACTTGCTTAAACGAGAATCCAAAACTGGGCCAGTTCGGGTCGTCCAAAACTGGGCCAGCTAGGGTCGTTCAAAGAGGCCTTTTTAAAGGCCTATGCCCTTCATATATTAGGATGATAATAGGTCAAAATAACAAAACTTAATCTCTACAAAAATCCTCTCAAAAATTTCCCACAAACCCCAATTGATTTTCTCTCCCTTTCAAGTTCTAATTGGAGGTAAAGTCTAGAGTTTGATGAACCAAGATAGGAGCTGAGTTATCCAACAAATAAGGTAAGTTTACTACTCTCTTGCATCCATTCTTTACTACTATATATGCATAGTAAGTTATTCTATATTTGTAAGAACTCGCGAGACGGTGATCGGAAGCCGTGAGTTTGAGTTATTCACTTGTAGCGGACTGTTTTGTGGATTGTTTTGTGGACTGTTTGGTGTTGCTGTTGGGCTGTGTGATTTACTATTGTTTTGTGGAGTTTTTTAGGAGGAAGGGTGTGGAGAAATACCACATAAATGAAGGATGTTGGGCTGGTCGTTCGTCGTAACATTTTCGGGTTGTTGACACTACTATGGTGGTCGTTTTGTGTATGAAGGGATTGGGGTGTGTTAGGCTGTTTTGTAGTATTGTGTGGTGTACATAAGGTTGGAAAATAATGTATATATGTTGTTATTGTTGTTTTTGGTGTTGTTGGTGTTATCTTGAATTTGGAGGAAGTAAGGATTATAGGGGAGATATTGTCCGTTTTAATACAAAATAAGCATGTCGTTTATTGTGCGATAGTTGTACCTTTCGTAACTTAATGATAGTATTATTATCGTTGTTGTAGATTAAGGTGAGAAGAGGCGAGTTCAACTTGGTGATTGGAAATATTGTGATAAGGTATGTTAAGGCTAAGCCCTTCCTTCATTTTGGCATGATCCCGTAACTACATATGTTTGATAACGAGGCATAAAGAGAAGTTCGTATTCATGAATTTATTAACATTATCCTAGTCGCAGAAGTTATAGTATTCTCCCTTATCGGGACTTTATATTCAGTTAAGTATTATTTTCTTCCAGTCAAGTGAGCAGAGGGTCTATATATCTATATAGTATTACAGTATTTTCACCACCATCGAGCTATAATCGATAGGCATGCCCCTATTGGGCAACCTCTGATCAGATGGTAAGTTATATTTACCGAGCCTACTGTGGTCGAGCGCCTATGAGAGAGCCCAGGATGGCCGAGATATAGAGCCTAGTATGGCCGAGCGCCTATGAGCGAGCCTACTACGACCGAGCAGTTACATGTACCGAGCCTTATAGGGCCGGGCATTTATTTTACTTACTATATTGAAGGAGTTGAGTCAGTATCAGCATGTAAGTATATCTCCAGATCATCTTTGACTCCCAGTTACTTCTAGTTATTATATTATCAGTTCAGTTTCAGTTTTAGTTTTCAGTTATGTTATTTCCTTACATACTCGGTACATTATTTCGTACTGACGTCCCTTTTCTGGGGATGCTGCATTTCATGCATGCAGGTTCAGATAGACAGACGGGTAGACCTCCTCAGTAGGTGTTTCCAGAATTCAGCCTGATCAGTAAGCTCCACGTTCTTCGGAGTTATCGGGTCTATATTTTTGTGTACATGCTCTGTATATATGTATATATGTTATGGGTAGGTCGAGCCTTGTTCCGATCACAATATATCCATTAGTAGAGGCTTGTAGACATATCCTGTTGGTTAGTGCAGTATGTTGGGCTTGTAGGCCTGGTATGTATATTTTGGTGTCAGTTGTAGTAGTTATGACGGCCTTGTCGGCCAAGCTTTATATTGATGTTTAGTCAGCGCTAGTTTCCATTCAGTTTTATATTTTGCTTCGCAAATTGTCTTGTAAGGTGGCCCCATGGCCAAATTATAAAATTATTTGTTCAGAGTCCCTTAGTCACAATTTGGTATGCTAGGTTAGGTGAGGCACCGAGTGCCGGTCTCACTCCCAGGTTCGGGGTGTGACAAGTTAGTAGATTCTGACGATGATGGAGTTTTACTCCAAAACACTGCAAAATTATCTCTCATAGATGAAGTCAAGGAAAGGCAGAACGAGGACCCAGAGTTGGTCGAGTTGAGAGAGCGAGTTCCGCAGCAGAAGAAGTCGTTGTTAGAGCTCAAAGGAGATGGTGTTCTCTTAGATATAGGGGTCGTCTGTGTGTTCCAGATGTAGCAGGGCTACGAGACAAGATTATGTCAGAGGCACATTATTCGTGGTACTCCATTCATCCAGGGTCGACGAAGATGTATCATAACATTAAGAATGTGTACTGGTGGAACGATATGAAGAAGAACATTGCTGAGTTTGTCGCCCAGTGTCCTAGTTGCCAGCAGGTGAAGGTAGAGCACCAGAAGCCTGGAGGGCTAATGCAGGCTATAGAGATCCCGACGTGGAAATGGGAGGTGGTAAACATGGACTTTGTCATAGGTTTGCCTCGTTCTCATCGTAAGTTTGATTCTATATGGTTGATAGTCGATAGGCTCACGAAATCAGCCCATTTCCTACTGGTCAGATCTACATATACAGCCGAAGATTATGCGAAGTTATATATTAAGGAGATAGTGTGGCTACACGGAGTACCAGTGTCTATTATATCTGACCGTGGGGCCCAGTTTACAGCACATTTATGGAGGTCATTTCAGAGAGGTCTAGG
Source organism: Nicotiana tomentosiformis (assembly GCF_000390325.3). NCBI lineage: Eukaryota > Viridiplantae > Streptophyta > Magnoliopsida > Solanales > Solanaceae > Nicotiana > Nicotiana tomentosiformis. The sequence goes on along the minus strand of NC_090816.1, from coordinate 105,969,870 downwards.
GACTCAGGTGAATCTCAGCACAACTTTTCATCCACAGACTAACAGACAAGCCGAGCGCACAATTCAGACGCTCGAGGATATGTTACGAGCATGTGTGTTGGATTTTAAAAGAAGTTGGGATGAACATCTACCTCTTATCGAGTTTGCATATAATAACAGTTACCACTCCAGTATCCAGATGGCTCCGTACGAGGCTTTGTATATGCGTAAGTGCAGATCTCCTATAGGGTGGTTTGATGTTGGAGAATCTGGGTTACATGGGCCAGACGTGATTTAGCAGGCCGTAGAGAAGGTAAAGCTTATCCATGAGCAACTGTTGGCAGCCTAGAGTCGTCAGAAGTCATATTTTGATGTACGGCGATGAGACTTAGAGTTCGGGGTTGATGCCTAGGTGTTCTTAAAGGTGTCGCCTATGGAGGGCATGATGAGGTTTGGCAAGAAAGGAAAGCTTAGCCCACGGTATATTGGGCCTTATAGGATTATTCGGAGAGAGGGCCAAGTAGCTTATGAGTTGGAATTTCCCTCAGAATTGGAGTCAGTCCATCCGGTCTTTTACGTATCTATGCTACGAAAGTGCATTGGAGATCCTACCCAAGTGGTGCCTACTGATGATGTACAGATTACAGATGACTTGTCATATGAGGAAGTTCCAGTTGCCATCCTAGACAGATAAATCTGCAAGCTACAAAATAAGGAGGTAGCCTCCGTGAAAGTTTTATGGAGAAGCAAGAACATGGAAGAGATGACGTGGGAAGCAGAGGAAGAAATAAAGTCTAAATACCCCCACCTATTTCAAACTGAAGATATGGCTCGAGATGGGATGCTACAGAACACCTCTATTCAGGCTAGTAGGTCATCAGGTAAGCTCTTATTTTTTTTAACTTTCAATATTTATGATTTACGGCTGTGTGAGGCAAAGTGTTGCTATTTATAGACATTGGCCATGTGTGGCATGCATAGTATGTTTTCTAGCTGCGTGCAGGTTGGTTTTAGTCTAGTGTACGAAGGAGACTCTCGCAAAATTTTCCAAAGTCTCTAAGAGTAAACATTCGAGGACGAATGTTCCCAAGGGGGAAATGATGTTACACCCTATATTTGCGTACGTAAAAGTGTGTCGTACGCAAACTAATGTAGGACTAAAAATGATATCATATTTTAAAGTATATAAAGTAAGTTAATCATGTTACCTCGGAGGTTACAAATATTGAAAATCATGAACAACAAGTACAAAGAGGGTTGGAAGGTTCAGAAGCTAAAGGAATTTAAAAAATAATGTTTCGTCGAAAGTCGACAAGTTGGGAATGTTATAACATGTACTTGGGGTGATACTAGGGTGCTTAACATGATAAGGAGGTTATGTTATGAGTTATGTTAGTCGTATGATAGTCGTGTGTTATATTTTAAAGTCAAGCGAGTTGTGGAACAAAAGTCGATGAAAGTCATCACAAGTTACGTTCATAAGTTTTACTGAAATTTGGGTCAAATGTAACTGCGATTTTCTCCCAATATACTTAGAGTTACGGGGTGTTCCACCCATCAAATTGAATATCTATGAGTCTATTTTCTAACTTATTAAACTGTTTATTAATACAACATTGAAGTAGAGAGATATATGTATTTTTGCGACACTGCGCAAGTTGCTAGGTGACAAGTAGGTGACTCACCTACTTGCTTAAATAAGAGTCCGAAAACGGGCCAGTTCGGGTCGTCCAAAGAGACATTTTAAAGGCCTATTTCATTCATATAATATACTGAAAAGAGGGCACAATAACCAGACCTAAACCCCTGCAAACATCCTCCCAAAAATTATACATAAACCCTAATTGAATTTCTCTCCTTTTCAAGTTCTAGTTGGAAGTAAATCGTAGAGTTTGAAGGACCAATATAGGAGATGAGTTATTCAACAAATAAGGTAAGTTTACTACTCTCTTTTATCCATTTTTTCTGCTGGAGATGTATGAAAAATCGTTCTATAATTGTAAGAACTCACGGGACGGTGATAGGAAGCCATGAGTTCGAGTTATTCGCTTGCAACGGACTGTTTTGTGGACTGTTTTGTGTTATTGTTGGATTGCATGTTTTACTACTATTTTATGGATTTTTGGAGGAGGAATGGTGTGGAGAAACACCACATAAATTCAGGGTGGTGTGCTGGTCGTTCGTCGTAACATTTTCGGGTTATTTGACACTACTACGGTGGTCGTTTTGTATATGAAGAGATTGGAGTGTGTTGGGTTGTTTTGTAGTATTTTATGGTGTATATAAGGTTGGAAAATAATGTATATATGTTGATATTGTTGTATTCTTGTGTTGTTGGTGTTATCTTGAATTTGGAGGAACTAAGGATTATAGGGGAGATGCTGCCCGATTTAATACAAAATAAGCTTGTCGTTCGTTATGCGTATAGTTGTACCCTTCCTAACTTAATGATAGTATTATTATAATTGTTGTAGATTAAGGTGCGAAGAGGTGAGTTCAAATTGGTGATTGGAAAGATTGTGATAAGGAATGTTAAGGCTAAACCTTTCTTCATTTTGGCATGATCTCGTAACTACATAAGTTTGATAACGAGGCATAAAGAGAAGTTTGTATTCTTGAACTTATTTACATTATCCTAGTCTCATAAGTTACAGTATTCTCCCTTATCGGGACTTTATATTCAGTTAAGTATTGTTTTATTCCATTCAAGAGAGCAGAGGCTATATATATATATATATATATATATATATATATATATATATATATATATATATATACAGTATTATAGTACTCTTACCACATCAAGTTATAATCAATGGGAAGGACCCTATTGGGAAACCTCTTATCAGATGATAAGTTATATACCGAGCCTACCGTGGCCGAGCGCCTATGAGCGAGCCTAGAATGGCCGAGATACGTAGCCTAGTATGGCCGAGCGCCTATGAGCGAGCCTACTATGACCGAGCAATTACATGTATCAAGCCTTATAGGGCCAGACATTTATTTTACTTACTATATTGAGAGAGTTGAGTCAGTATCAGCAGGTAAGTATATCTCTAGATCATCTTTGACTCCCAGTTACTTTCAATTATTATATTATCAGTTCAGTTTCAGCTTTTAATTATTTTATTGCCTTACATACTCTGTACATTATTTCGTACTGATGTCCCTTTTCTGGGGATGCTGCCTTTCATGCGTGCAGGTTTAGATAGACAGACGGGTAGACCTCCTCAGTAGGTGTTTTCCGAGTTCAACCTGATCGGTAAGCTCCATGTCTTCGGAGTTGTCGGGTCTAGGGTTTTTTGTACATATTGTGTATATATGTTATGGGTAGGTCAGGGCCCTGCTCCGATCACAGTACATCCACCAGTAAAGGCTTGTAGACATATCATGTCAATTAGTGCAGCATGTTGAGCTTGTAGTCTTTGTATGCATATTTTGTTGGTTTTTCAGTTGTGGTAGTTATGACGGCCTTGTCGGCCCAACTTTATATTGATGTTTAGTCAAAGCTAGTTTTCATTCTGTTTTATATTTTTCTTCGCAAATTATCTTGTAATGTGGCCCATGGCCAAAGTATGATATTGTATGTTCAGAGTCCCTCAGTTGCAAGTTGTTACACTATGTTAAGTGAGGCACCAGGTGCCGATCTCGCCCCCAGGTTGGGCATGACATGATTGGAAGCCCATGTTTTGTGATAAATGTCATATCATTGGTCATAGTTTCCAGACCAGACCAGACCAAACCTCCAGTGCCACAACAACAAAGGAAAAGAGATAACAAATATGTCACATATGAATGGAGATCCAAGGGCCTGATAGTACCGGCTACAGAATAAAATGTAGTACCAGAACAACCTCTCCAGTAGAAGAGACAACAAGAGGATCCTAAACAGAAGAGGATAATAACTGAAAGTGAACTAAGGCCACAAAGCTTAGAACAACCAGAAAGTTCAAGAACAAGTGGAACACATGCATGCCAATCAGCAGAGGCAGAAGGAAATTCTATCATCCAACATACTGGGGGTGGAACTAAAGCAAGTCCAGCTTTTAACCTTCACAACTTTCCTGAGCTTAGAGCAACACCTACAAAACATGGGTCAGAACTAAGTATAAAGGGGCATAGTGAAAATAAATTCATACTCCTGGATAGGGATAGGGATCCAAACCTTACTCTATGAAGTGGTTATTCTGGAATATTAAAGGAGTAAATAAGCAGTATAAACAAAAGGAACTGAGGAACTACATGAAGAATAATAACGTCAAACTGGCAGGATTGGTAGACACAAGAGTCAAAGAACATAATGCCCAAAAGCTTAGCCAATACATAATACCAAGATGGGAAAACCTAATAAACTATCAGGAAGCAACAAATGGGAGGATTTAGGTAAGCTGGGATCCAAATTATTATGCAGTGCAAATGCTCAGAACTGAAGCTCAACTAATACACTGTCATGTTAAAAGTCATACAGGTACTATGAATTGCTTACTAATTGTTGTATATGGTTACAATACAATAGAGCAAAGGACAGCCTTATGGGGGAACTTGAAAGAGGTGGCACATGGTATAAGCATACCATGGATAGTTACTGGTGACTTCAATGCAGTAATGTTACCACAAGACAGAATGTTTGGGTATCCAGTGACCTATGCAGAGACTAAAGACTATGTTGATTGTATGCAAGGCTTAATGCTCAATAAACTCCAATGGAAAGGTGAATATTATACATGAGTGGATGATGCAATGGGGACACTTACCTGTAGTATATGATGTTCCCCTCATATCAGATCACTCTCCAATGGTACTAGTTATGGCTCATCTAAAGCACAACATTAAGGTACCATTCAAAATTTTTAATGTGTGGGCTAACCATGATAGCTTCTTACAACTGGTAGAACAAATATGGAAGAATAATATGGCTGACAACAAGATGAAAGATATCTGGCTAAAGCTAAAAACCCTGAGGCCCCTGTTAAAGCAGCTGAACAATGAGGAGTTCAAGTTTATATCTCATAAGATTAAGAAGACTAGAGATGAATTGATTAATACTCAGGAAAATATCAGTAACAAATATTCTGATGAATTAGTGGAAATGGAGAGATAACAGCTACACAACTTGGAAAAATGGTCTATGATTGAGGAGAAAGCATTGCATCAGAAATCCAAGGCACACTGGATAAGACTAGGGGATGCTAATACAAAATACTTCTCAGCTATTGTCAAATAAAGTTTTCAAAGAAAGTATATTATTGAGTTAACTTCAATTTTTGGCACTAAACTCATAGACTCTCAAAGCATCAAAGAAGAGATTGTAGCTTTCTACAAAGGTCTTATGGGATCTACAGCAAAAGTATTGCCAGCAATCAACAAGTACACCATGAGGAAAGGCCCTACCCTATCCCACCAACAAAAATTTGTCTTATGTACAGAGGTCACTGAACAAGAGGTATTCAAAGCATTGAATTCAATACGAGATGAGAAGTCCCCAGGTGTAGATGGTTATAACTCCAACTTCTTCAAAAACACCTGCAAATAGTGAAGGGAGATATTGTGGAGGCAGTCAAAGACCTCTTGAGTACTGGAAAAATGTATAAGGCAGTCAATTGTAATGCCATTACATTAGTGCCAAAGACTGATCACCCTGCCACAATAAAGGAGCACAGTCCAATAACATGTTGTTCTGTCCTATATAAGATTATAGCAAATATATTGGTATTTAGAATACAACCAATGATTGCAAATATCATTTGTCAAGCACAGGCCGACTTCATAAGGAAGATTGCTGATAATATCATACTTGCCCATGAACTAATGAAGTCCTATTTCAGGAAGCAAGTATCACCTAGGTGCATGATCAAAATTGATCTTCAAAAGGCATATGACTTTGTTGAATGACCTTTTCTGGAATAGGTCATGTTTGAATTAGGTTTCCCATCTCAATTTATTCCATGGATAATGGAATGTGTGCATACAGTGAACTATACTATTGTGATAAATGGGGAACCAACCATACCTTTTAATGCTGCAAGGGGCGCTAGGCAAGGGGATCCAATGTCCCATTTTCTCTTTGCTATGGCTATGGAGTACCTTAGTAGATGCCTTAATGAACTCAAAGAAGTAAAAGCTTTTAAATATCATCCTAGATGTGCTAAACTGGAATCACTCATCTCAGTTTTGTAGATGATCTACTTATGTTCACTAGAGGAGACCTAGCATCAATAGTAGCAATGCAGCAGTGCTTCCTTTACTTCTCTGCAACTTCTGGTCTTCAGGCTAATATGGGGAAGAGCTGTGAGTATTTTGGAGGGGTTCAACAACAGGAGAAAGAAACAATCTTAGCTAAGTTGGGATTCAACCAAGGAGACCTCCCTTTTAAGTACCTTGGTGTGTCACTATCAACAAAAAAAACTGAACCTTATCCAGTGATAGCCACTTGTTGACAAGATAACAGCTAGAATCACATCCTGGACTGCCAAAATACTCTTTTATGCAGGCTGGGTTCAGTTGGTACAATCAATTGTATTTGGGGTGCAGGCATATTGGGCTAAATTATTCCTAATACCTTCAAAAATTCTGTCACTTATAGAGGCTTAATGTAAGAGCTTTGTCTGGTTTGGGACTAACACAATCACAAAGAAAGCACTGGTAGCATGGGAAAGAGTATGCTCTCCAAAGTCTATAGGAGGATAAAACCTAATCAACATCAAATTGTGGAACAAAGCTGCTGTGACAAAAATATGTTGGGACTTTGCTCACAAACAAGACAAGTTATGGATTAGATGGGTACATGCATACTATATAAGAGCTCAGCAAATTCAGGATGCATGCATTCCTAAACAAGCATGTTGGATCATAAGAAAGGTAATGGAAGCTAGAGAGGATCTAAAGCTAATACAAAATGATGGGTCAACAAAGGAAAGCATCACTAGCTTGATATATAAACAGCTACTACCCAACAATACCAGAGTGCCCTGAAAATGTCTTATGTATAGGAATGATGCTCGACCTAAAGCCAAGATAATTATGTGGCTGGGGTTACAAGGTAAATTGCTAACCATTAACAGACTCATAAGATGGGGAATGAATGTAGAAGTAAAATGCAGTCTTTGTCAAGCACAAGATGAATCAAGAGATCACCTGCTAGCAGGATATAAATATTCCAAGAATATTTGGGAAAAGACTATACAACGGCTTCAACAACAAAGTTACAAGCCTACACATTGGAGCCACTATCTAGAATGGGCTATCAAAAGCACAAAAGGGAGATCCCCACAAGCTCAAATATTCAGGATGGCGTATGCGGAATGTCTCTATGCCATATGGATGGAGAGAAACCATAAAATTTTTGAGAATAAGAGTAGACTTTGGGAAACAGTTGCAAAAGAGATAGCAGTGATATGCCATGTCATAGCAGCACCACGAGTCCAAAACATCATGCACAACCTTCAGTTTTAATAGATAGTTTGTAGTTTATGATGTATAGACTTTATCTTTAGGTGTTTTTTATATAGATAGTTGACTGAGTTAGTCGAGCTATGATTTTATAAAGATTTATACTGGTGATTAATAACAAAGTTAGTTACCAAAAAAAGATAGCAGGTAAGATAGCAAAATAGATAACAAGTGATATAACAAGAGTAATAACCAGTATAAATTATACGAGAAATAATGAAAGAAAAAACTAAGTAAATTAACAACTATACTTTCACAAATAACACAAAACAAGCCTTTCACAATAATTAAAGTCCAAGAAAATGATAAGGCAATCATGAAACAACATAGCCAAGTCCTCAATTCGCATAGTAAAAGAAAGGAATAAGAAATATCAATCAAATGACACGGCAACACCCTTCGTGTATCAACTCTCATCCTCATAAGTACGGAAACAAATTCCGTACATATCCACTCTTCCTCACAAGCATGGAAACGTCATTCGTGCCACATTAATAATGTAAAGAAGCACGAAAATATAATTCGTGCATAATCACTCATCCTTACAAGCACGAAAATACCATTTATGCAATTTACTCTTCCTCACCAAGTATAAACTTATAAAATATTACCAAAAAATTTGGGAACCACAAATAACATCAAGAAAAGTGATTTAAACATAACTCGCCATATGGAAAATAATTATCACCTTTGCACCAATAGCCAAATCAACATTATAATCTTAATGTACAATATCACCACACGCTCAACATAGCTATTAGCATGAATAAGAACAATCAAAGAGTTTTACAATCTATTTAGAGCATGGAAGATATAACACATAAAGCAACATGACATAAATAAAGCTAGTTCTACTTGCATGCTTAAACCATAGTATACGCATATACACTCCTCACCTTGTATATACGCCGCCCCCAACACATATAGCAGATAGCAAATAAACCCAATGATATCCTAATTCCCTCAAATCAAGGTTAACCAACACACTTACCTCTTTTCGGAACAATTCAAGCCTCCAAACTACTCAAATCTAGCCAATTAATACTTAAATAAGTTAAAACAAGCTTTAGAAACTACCCTAATATAAAAAAGATTCAATCTTTAACATATTTAAAAAAGTTAACAAAAAGTCAACATAAGGCCCATTTGGTCGAAAATCGAAATCAAGACCAAATCTCATTTACCCATTCATCTTGAGTCCAAATATGTGATTTTTTTCGAGTTCCGACCTCAAATTGAGGTCTAAATCTGTAAAATATAAAATGCTAAGTTTCTACCCAAAATCCCTATTTTTACTCTAAGAAAATCTAGATTTAGGAATGAAAATCTATGAAAAGTAATAAAAATTAATTAAAAATAATTTAAAATTAATAACCCTTGAAGTTGGGAAAAAAATTCTTTCCAAAATTGCCTATAGGTTTAGTCTAGGTCTCAAAAATGAAATAAAATGAGCCAATCCCAAAATTTCTTATTTTTACCCAGTTGCAGATGTTGTAATTGCAAAATCTTGTTCGCAATTGTGCAACTGGCAATTGTGGACCAGTAATCACTATTGTGGAATAGCCCTGAGCCTCAGAAGTCACAGATGCTGCACCAAGTTCGCAATTGTGAAGCTGGCCTTACTATCCCCTATTCGCAAATGCAAGGTGTAGTTTGCAAATGCGAACCTCGCATTTTCGAACAGATCATCGTAAATGTGATGACTACAACACCAGTAATTCAAAACTAAGCAAAATCAGTCTGAAACTCACCCGAGGCCTTCGGACCACATTCCAAATATTCAGACAAGTAGTGACGGAGCTACCTTATGCGAAAGAATGTCAATTGACACCCCTTCGTAAAAATATTACACTATGTAGCTAGGTAAAAATTAATTTTTATGTATATATACTATTGTCACGATCCGTAATTCTAACCTTGGGGGCGTGATGGCGCCTAAAATTAACTTGCTAGGCAAACCAACGTTAGATAATGAATTAATAATTATAACAATTTAAAACAGAGTTGTCACAATTATTAACGATTAGTGGAACAAAAATACACAAAATAAATCCATAATATAACACCCTCTAGTCTAATCCTAGAAATCTAGAGTCACCAGTACATGAGCAACTAGAATGCTACAAAGTAAGGTCTTAACGAAATACAATTGTTTGGAATGAAATAAACAGTAAAGATAGAATAGAAGGGGACTTCGGGGACTGCGAATGCCAACAGCTCTACCTCAAGTCTTCGATGTAGATATGATCCGAGCAGAAGCACCACTAGATACCGCTAGGACTAACATCAGAATCTGCACAAGAAGTGCAGAAGCGTAGCATCAGTACAACCGATCCAATATATTCTGTAAGTGTCGAGCCTAACCCCGACGAGGTAGTGACGACGCTTTGACAAGACACCTACTAAAATCCTATGCAGATATATACATAGAGCAACAGAAATAACAAGTAGAGTATTTAGAATAATAATGGGGAGCGAACATGTAAAAAGGATAGTAGGATAAGAACAGCAAGTACAAAATCACCACGTAGCCTTCTTCTGAAATAAACAACAATGAAACCGAGTAAATCAAAAATTCGGAAATCAAATAAAGCAATGAAACCAATAATGGCATGGCATCACCCTTCGTGCTTTTACTCTCATCCTCACCACGTAATATCATAATGCAATGACATGATATTACCCTTTTGTGCTTTTACTCTCATACTCACCATATGACAATGATGTGATAAATGAAATGACATGGCATCACCCTTCGTACTTTTACTCTCATCCTCACATGATATGATAAATGATAATAAGTAATCAAGTGTACAACATCACTCTTTGTGCTTTAATTCTCACAACCTCTCAATCAATGAAAGTAATATGAAATAACGCACGACAATATCCTTCGTGTTTTTCACTCTTCCTCATCATGCAACAATAATAATCCAAGGTACCAATGCATGGTGGGAAGCAAATTTCACTTCAATCATAATGTTATGATAAACAAACTCAACTTTTAATACCCCAACAAATTCAAAATAAATAATAATTACGAAGGCGAACAATAAAAGAAATATTAATCTAACTAAGGCATGAAAAGCATAGTCAATGAAACAACATAGTACAATAAAAGAATTTCTACCCCATGCTTTAGCCTAATTACAATGCATATATACCCGTCACCTTACATATACGTCGTTCCCACATATAATTCACATAGCAAATAGGCCGACAAGTCCTAATTCCCTCAAGTCAAAGTAACAACGACACTTACCTCTTCCCACAACCAATTCGATGCTCAACCACGACTTTTCCTTTATAATTAGCCTCCAAAAAAATCGAATCGAGCCAAATATAGTTCAAATATTTCAAAATAAGCTTTATAAATTACCCACGAGTGAAAAAGATTCAATCTTTAATGAATTTGAAAAAAGTCAACAAAAGTCAATCACTGGCCCGCTTGGTCAAAACCCGAGATTCGGACCAAAACTCGATTATCCATTCACTCCGAGCCCGGTAATGTGATTTGTTTCAAAATCCGACCTCAAGTTGAGGTCTAAATTCTAATTATATAAAATCCCTACTTTCTACCCAAAATCCCTAATTTCTACCATAAAATTCATAGATTAAAGGTTAAAATCAATGGGTTATTATGGAAATACATCAAAACTAGTTAAAAATCACTAACCAATGAAGTTGGGATGAAAATCTCCTCAAAATCCCCTCTAGGCCAAGCTCAAGCTTTCAAAAATGGTGAAAGTGACCAAATCCCGAGTTTCAGCTATTAAATAGTTGGGCGCCATGTGTTCTTCGCGTTCGCGAAGCACCTGACGCGTTCGTGAAGGGTACTGGACAAAAGGCCTATGCGTTCGCGAGGTCCCACTCGTGTTCGCGAGGGCATCTCCAGCCAATCCTCCGCATTCATGAAGAAGGACTACCTGCCATCCCCCCAGGTCCTACAAGGCATCACGTTCGAGAAGGGTGAGTCCCCCAAGGCTTCACATTTGTGACCAAGCTCTCGCGTTCACGAAGAGTACCAGCCCCCAGCCCAAATAATTCCACTTCTTGATCGCGAGAGAAGTTTTGTAATCTCGAAGCGCAAGACACCAGAAGCAAAAACCAGCAGTTCCTACAAGTCCATAAATGGTCTGAAGCTTATCCGAAACTCACTCGAGTCCATCGGACTCTAAACCGAACATGCACAAAAGTGTGATAACATCATATAAACTTGATAGCTACCTCAGAATTCATCAAAATAACATCAAATAACAAGAATCAATCGTCAAAACTCAAGATTTTAACTTAAAAACTCATTTTTCACAATCTTTCACAAAATGCGCCAAATTTTTAGATTTATCCGGAACCAAAAAACCCTCTCTAAAATTTCCAGAACTGGTTGTTCTCGTTTATATCACTTTGTTCCTCCTCTAATACTGCAAATTTATTCCTTGTTTGAACCTTATTTGTCTGATCTTCTTCGACTTCCATCAGTGCAAAGTTATTGTGCACCTGTTGTACACCAACATTCACTGGCATGATTGCATTGCCAGTTTGCCCTTGTACCTGGGTTTTGTTATTTTTGTTGGTTCCCCGATTATCTCAAACTTCCTTCCACTGTGCACCTACGTTCCCGACTACTTTTCCACTCGTGAGAATCATTAAAGGGGTAATGTGATTTTTGGTTTTTCCTTGTTCATCAGCAGCAGAATTCCAGTTGTTCAACTCAGCAAGATCATTCCTTTTCTTGCTGCTTCGATTCTCAATAAGCTCGGGGTGTAAATGCTAACATTCAATTTCATCATGTCCTTGTAGTTTACACTCCTTACAATATTTTGGTAGCATGTCATACTGAATTCTCACCCATTCTGTTTGAACACCACCAGAAGCTTCATCATCAATATCCAATCGCACCTTTTTAGGTAGTTCGGCCAACAAATCGACAAGAACTTTTACTCTTGCGCAACTCGGCCTAGTTTTGTTTGTAGTTGCTGCGTCAAGACACACTGTCCTTCCCACAACTGTAGCCAAGGAAAACAGAGTTTCCTTTACAAAAAAGGTAGGCAGCAGTCCAGGAAAAGAAATCCACGCCATCACCATCAGAGTTTCTTCACCTGCCTTAAATTTTGCATTGTAGATAAGAGTACGCAATTGGCATTCGTACCCATCTTTGGCTTTGATGTAGTACGTACTCTTCGATGTGAAATCAAGAAAATCTTGCCATAGAGTTAATCTAATTAACATATGACGATCTCTAAGGAATCCGATATTACACTCACCTTTGATACCACATTGAGTTGGAATTATTCGGCGAATCTCGTGAATCTCCGGAGAACCATATGAAAGCTTGCCAACGACAGCATATTGGAGGCCTTCAATCACGTTCATTCTATCTAATTCTGCCTCTGTGAATTTAACCACTGGTTAGCTATTCAAATACACTGCTCGTCGCAGTGGAATGGGTAGAATTGAAGCTGCAGCAATAGCCATCACTGGAGGATTTAAAGAATTTGGTTTCAAAATCTTAGAGTAATCTAGAGGGGCTGGGTTGGCGTTAGTTGTTTTATGTTGTTGTGCAACGCTGGGGGAGGGCAGATCAGCCGGATAATCCAGCTAGTCACTGGCCATTGTGGCCATTGAAGCCTAAAGCTCCAGCTTGTCCGCGATGAACAGTGACGAACTCATTGTTCACGGTACTGTTTGGCACTGTTCACTGCTACAGTGACGGCGGAAATTTTAGAGAGTGTTTTTTGGTTCTAGATAAATCTAAAAATTATATTTGTTTCAAAATGCGCCAAATCGATCATTTCTTTTATTAAGAATGTTGACCGTGGTCAATTCATATTATTTTTTTAAAGCTAAAAATTATATTTGTTTCAAATTTTTACGTAAAACTTGTCGGAAAATGACATGGACCACGCTCACAAATCAAGAAATATCAAATGAAGCTAATAAAGGTCTCGGAACACGGAAATAAGGGCTAGTACTCAAAACCACCTATTGGGTCGTTACATTCTCCACCTCTAAAAGAAACGTTCGTCCTCGAACGAACATAGAAAAGTTCTTGGATTGGTGAAAAGGTGGGGATATCTAATGTGTATATCACACTCGGACTCCCACGTAGCTGCCTAGATCGACCGACCTCTCTAGTGCACTTTCACAGAAGGAAAACTCTTAGATCTCAAGTTTTGAACCTGTCGGTCTAGAATGGTCAATGGCTCCTCTTCATAGGCCAAATTCTCATCAAGCTGAACCGTACTGAAGTCCAAAACTTGTGACATGTCCTCATGATACTTCTGAAGCATGAAAATGTGAAAAATCGGATGTACTCCTGCTAGGCTAGGAGGAAAAGAAAGCCTATGAGAAACCTACCTAACTCTCTCAAAGATCTCAAATGGCCCAATAAACCTCGGGCTCAGCTTGCCCTTCTTCCCAAATCGCATCACGCCATTCATAGGCGACACTCGGAGAAGAACCTTTTCACCCACCATATATGCTATATCCCAAATCTTTCTGTCCGCAAAACTCTTCTGCCTGGACTGAGCTGTATGAAGTCGCTCTTGAATCACCTTAACCTTTTTCATAGCATCATGAACCAAATCAGTGCCCAACAACCCAGCCTCTCTGGGCTCAAACCAGCCAATGGGCGAACGACATTGCCTCCCACATAAGGCCTCGTACGGAGCCATCTGGATGCTCGACTGATAGTTATTGTTGTAGGATAACTCTGCTAAAGGTTAGAACTGGTCCCATGAACCTCCGAAATCCATAACACAAGCACGTAACATGTCCTCCAACCGCTCTGACTCTCCGTCCGTCTGAGGATAAAACGTTATGCTCAACTCATCCCGAATTCCCAACTCATGCTGCACGGCTCTCCAAAATGCGATGTGAATTACGTCCCTCGGTCACAAATAATGGAAATGGGCACGCCATGCAGGTGGATTATCTCCTGGATGTAAATCTGAGCCAACCGCTCTAAAGAATACAAACTCACCACCAGAATGAAGTGTGCGGAATTAGTCAACCGGACCACAATAACCCAGACTGCATCATACTATCTCAAGTTTCGCGGTAAGCCTGCCACAAAATCCATAGTTATGCGCTCCCACTTCAACTCTAGTATATTCAATCTCTGAGTCAATCCACTCGGGTTTTTTATGCTCATACTTCACATGTTGACAATTCAAACACCACGATGCATAAGCAACGATATCTTTCATCATTCTTCGCCACCAATAGTGATGCTTCAAGTTACGGTACATCTTCGTGACACCTGGGTGAATGGAATAGTGTGAACTGTGAGCCTTCTCAAGGATCAACTCCCTCAACCCGTCAACATTTGAAACACAAATCCGGCCTTGAAATCGCCCATCATCACCAATCACAACCTCCTTAGCACCCCCCTGTTGCACCGTGTCTTTCAACACCAACAAGTGAGGATCATCAAACTGGCGAGCCTTGATACACTCCAACAATGAAGATTGTGCCACAACGCAAGCAAGAACCTGACTAGGTTCTGAAACATTCAATCTCACAAATTGATTGTCAAAGGCTTGAACATCCATAGCTAGTGGCCTCTCCACTACCGGTAAATGTGCCAAACTACCTATGGTCTCCGCCTTCATACTTAATGCATCGGCCACTATATTGGCCTTCCCCGGATGATATAATATGGTGATATCATAGTCTTTCAATAACTCTAACCATCTCTGCTACCGCAAATTAAGGTCTTTCTGCTTGAACAAATGCTGGAGACTACGATGGTCGTTATAGACCTCACATGGAACGCCGTATAGATAGTGCCTCCAAATCTTCAGCGCATGAACAATGGCCGGCAACTCTAAATCATGCACGTGGTAATTTTTCTCATGAACCTTCAACTGCTGAGATACGTAGGCAATCACCCTACCGTCCTGCATCAATATCGCGCCAAGCCTAATACGTGATGCATCACAATACATGGTGTAAGATTCCGACCCTGTAGGCAACACCAACACTAGCGTTGTAGTAAATGTAGTCTTGAGTTTCTGAAGCTCAATTCACACTCATCGGACCACTTGAAAAGAGCACCCTTATGGGTCAACTTGATCAATGGTGCTGAGATAAATGAAAACCACTCTACTAACCGACAATTAAATCCCACAAAACCCAAGAAGCTCCGAATCTCAGTAGCTGAAGTAGGTCTAGGCCAATTTTGAACTGCCTCAATTTTCTTAGGATCCACCTTAATGCCCTTGGAAGATACAACATGACCCAGAAAGGCAACCGAGTCCAACCAGAACGCACACTTTTAAAACTTGGCATATAACTGACGACTCCTTAGAGTCTCAAGTACGATCCGTAGATGCTGCTCATGTTCCTCTCGACTGCGTGAGTAAACCAAAATATCATCAATGAAGATTATCATAAAAGAATCTAGATAGGGCTTGAACACCCGGTTCATCAAATTGATAAAGGTTGTTGGGGGCATTAGTCAAGCCGAATGGCATCACCAGAACCTCATAATGACCTTACCTGGTCCGAAAAGTTATCCTAAGGATATCATATGCCCTAATCTTCAACTGATGGTAGCCAGATCTCAAGTCAATCTTAGAAAACACCTTGGCATCCTGAAGCTGATCAAATAAGTCATAGTGACCTTGTTTAACTGCCAATAATCTATACACATCCTCATCATTGCATCCTTCTTTTTTATAAACAACACCGCGGCACCCTAAGGCGAGACACTAGGTCTAATGAATCCCTTATCAAGCAAATCCTGCAACTGCTCCTTCAATTCTTTCAACTCAAACTGGGCCATATGGTATGGTGCGGTAGAAATGGGCTGAGTGCCCGGAACCAAGTCAATGCGGAAGTTAATATCTCTGTCGGGTGGCATCCCCGACAAATCTATAGAAAACACTTCTAGAAACTCACGCACAACTGGTACTGAATCCATGGAAGGAACCTCCACACTAGGATCATGGATATAGGCCAAATATGCCAGACACGCCTTCTCGACCATACGTCGAACCTTCATATATGAACTGACCGTGCGAGTATAATGGTCAGGAGTCCCTCTTCACTCTAATCGAGGTAACCCCGACATGGCTAATGTTACAGTCTTGGAATGATAGTCCAAAATAGCATGATAAGGTGACAACCAATTCATGCCTACGATCATGTCAAAATCCATTATATTAAGAAGTAGAAGGTCTACCTTAGTCTCATAGATCCCGATAGTGACCAAACAAGCACGATATACCCAGTCTACCACAATAGAATCTCCTACAGGCGTAGACGCATAAACAAGAGCACTCAAAGAATCACGAGACATATCCAAATATGAAGTAAAATAGGATGACATATATGAATAAGTGGAACCGGATCAAATAGAACTGATGCATCTAATGGTAAACTAGAATAATACCTGTGATGACCGCATCCAATGAATCTACCTCAGGTCTAGCTGGGAATGCATAAAAATGGGGCCGAGCCCCAGTATTCTAACATCCACCTCTCAAATAGCCTCTCCCTGGCTGGCCTCCACCACTAATGGCCTGACCACCACCTCGGGCTGCCAAACCCCTGCCTCTAGCTGTCTAAGTAGGCGGTGGGGAAACCGGTACCGGAACCATGGCATGAGTACCATTCTATGGCATGCTGCTCTGTGATCTAGGGCAAAACCTCGCGACATGCCTCGGATCTCCACAAGTATAACAAGTCCTCGACTGTTGTGACTACCGACCCTGGAACTAACCCTATCGAACCAAAATAACCACCCCGATAACTCTGAATCTGATGTGCATTGACCGAAGCTGAAGATGAGATGTAGGCTAGCTACTCAGGATGAGACTCATAAGAACCATGACTACCCGAAGTACCGTGAGATACCTGAAGCACTGACGGAATCGGCCTGGGAGGATGGCCTCTACCAAATGAACCCCTGCCTCCAGTTGAGGCACCACTGAAACCACCAAAATGACGAATCATCTCCTCAGATTTCGCTTCCCTACCCTGACCACAAATCCTCTCGATTCGTCTAGCAATATCAATAACTCGCTGGAAGGAAATATCATCCCCGTTCTCCTTGGTCATCTGTAGCTTGATGCCAAAAGTAAGGGTATCAATGAATATCCTCATTCTCTCCCTCTTAATAGGGAGCAAGACAACTGCATGGCGAGATAAATTTACAAATCTTGTCTCGTACTAGGTAACGGTGATACTACCCTACTGGAGGCGCTCAAACTGGCTGCGGTACTCCTCTCTCAAGGTAAAAGGGATTAACTTCTCCAAGAATAGCTGTGAAAACTGATCCCAAGTGAGTGGAGGTGAACCTGATGGTCTGACTCGAACATAATCTTGCCACCATCTCTTGGACATGATGGCGCGTAACATCTACTTGCTAGGCAAGCCAATGTTAGATAATCAATTAACCAATTTAACAATTTAAAATAGAGTAATAACAATTATTAACGATTGCTGGAACTGAAATACATAAGATAAATCCGTAACATAACGCAGTTTAGTCTAATCCCAGAAATCTGAAATCACCAGTACATGAGCAACTAGAATGCTACAAAGTAAGGTCTGAATGAAATACAATTGTTTGAAATAAAACAAATAGTAAAGATAGAATAGATGGGGACTTCAGGGACTGCGAACGCCGGCAGCTCTACCTCAAGTCTCTGTTGTAGATATGATCCGAGCAGAAGCACCGCTAGACACCGCTGGGACCAACACCAGAATCTCACTAAAAGCGCATAAGCGTATCATGAGTATAACCTACCCAATGTACTCTGTAAGTATCGAGCCTAACCCCGGCGAGGTAGTGACGAAGCTATGACAAGACACCTACTAAAATCTTGTGCAAATATATACATAAAACAGCAGAAATAACAAGTAGAGCATTTAAAATAATAACGGGGATGGAACATGTAAAATGAATAGTAGGATAAGAAAGGCAAGTACACAATTACCACTTAGCCTACTTCCTAAATAAACAATAATGCAACCAAGTAAATCACAAATCCAAAATTCAAATAAAGCAAATGGCATCACCCTTCGTGCTTTTACTCTCATTCTCACCATGTAATATCATAATGCAATGACACGGCATCACCCTTCGTGCTTTTACTCTCATCCTCACTATATGATAATCATGTGATAAATGAATTGGCATGGTATCACCCTTTGTGCTTTTACTCTCTTCCTCACATGATATGATAAATGATAATAAGCAATCAAGTGCACGATATCCCCTTCGTGCTTTAATCCTCATAATCTCTCAATCAATGAAAGTAATATGCAAACAAGGCACAACAACACCCTTCGTACTTTTTGCTCTTCCTCACCAAACAACAAGAATAATCCAAGGTACCAATGCAAGGTGGGAAGCAAATTTCACTTCAATCATAGTGTTATAATAAACAAACTCAACTTTTAATACCCCAAGAACTTCAAAATAAGCAATAATTACGAAGACGAACAAATAAAGAAATAATAATCTAACTAAGGCATAGAAAGAATAGTCAATAAAATAACATAGTACAATAAAATAATTTTCACCCCATGCTTTAACCCAATGAAATGCATATATACTCGCCACCTTATATATACGACGTTGCCATACATAATTCATATAGCAAATAGACCAACAAGTCTTAATTCCTATAAATCAAAGTTAACCACGATACTTACCTCTTCCCGCAACCAATTTAATGTTAAACCACAATTTTTTCTTTAGAATTAGCCTCCAAACCAATCAAATTTAGCCAAATATAATTCAAATAATTTAAAATAAGCTTTAAAAACTACCCACGAGTGAAAAAGATTCAATCTTTAGTGAATTTAGAAAAAGTCAAAAAAAGTCAACCCGGGCCCGCTTTGATTAAAACCCGAGATTCGGACCAAAACACGATTACCTATTTTACTCCCAAGCCCGGTTATATGATTTGTTTCGAAATCCGACCTCAATTTGAGATCTAAATCTCAATTTTACATAATTCTTAATTTTTACCCAAAATTTCTAAATTCTACCATGAAATCCATCGATTAAAGGTAAAATGAATGGGTAAGTATGAAAATACATCAAAACTAGTTTAAAATCACTAACCAGTGAAGTTGGGATAAAAATCTCCTCATATTCTCCTCTAGGTCGAGCTCTAACTTTCAAAAATGGTGAAAAGTGACCAAATCCCTACTTTCAACTTTTAAATAGTTGGGCGTGAGGTATTCTTCGTGTTCGTGAAGGATACTGGCCAAAAGGCCTACGCATTTGTGAGGTCCCACTCGCGTTCGTGATGGCATGCCCAACCAAGCCTCTGCGTTCGCGAAGAAGGACCACCTGCTATCCCCCCAAATCCCATAAGGCATCGCGTTCGCGAAGGGTGAGTCGTGTTCGCAAAGGGTAATCTCACCAAGGTTCGCATTTGCGATCAACCTCTCGCGTTCGCGAAGAGTACCAGCCCCCAGCCCATATCCTTCCCCTTCGCGATCACGAGTGAAGTTTCGCGTTCGCGAAGCACAAGACTCAAGAAGCAAAAACCAGCATACAAGTCCAAAAATGATTTGAAGCCTATCTGAAACTACCAAATCGACCATGCAAACAAGTGTAATAACATCGTATAAACTTGCTCGATATCTCAAATCAACAAAACAACATCAAATAACAAGAATCGATCATCAAAGCTCAAGATTTTAACTTGACAACTTATTTTTCACAATCTTTCACAAAATGCGTTGAAACTCACTCGGGTCACCCCGGATCCCAATCAAACGTGCGTACAATTCCAAAAACTTCATACGAACCTACCGGAATCATCAAAACACCAATCTGAGGTCGTTTACTAAGAATGTTGATTGTGATCAACTCAAGTTGTTTTTGTAAAGCCAAAATCACATTTTCTTCAAATTTTTACATATAATCTTTTCATAAAACGACATGGACCACACACACAAATCAAAAAATATTAAATGAAGCTAATAGAGGTCTCGAAACACGAATATAAGTGCTAGTACTCAAAACAACCTATCGGGTCGTTATAATTATAAGTTGACTTATTTTCTTCAGTATTTACTTTTTATATTTTGACACTCCTTAGTAATATTCCTGGCTCCGCCATTGCACAAAGTATAATAATCTGACACTAAGTCTTTCATAAGCTCAAAATATCAAAATAACGTCACGAACAAGGAATCACGCATGAAACTCAAAGATTTTCAAGTGTTCATAAGTCGAATTTTCAACTTTTCACAATAAGCGTCGAAACGGCATCGGGTCACTCGGGACCCATACTAATATACGTACAAGTTCAAAATCACCATACGAACTTACCGGGATCGTCAAAACATCGATCCTAGGTCATTTACAAAGAATGTTGGCCGTGATAAACTCCAACAACTTTAAAATTTCAAAAGCAAGTTTTCTTCTAAAAAACACATCTGAACTTTCCGAAAATCGATACAAACCACGCTTAGAAATCTTAAATCATCTAATGAAATTATTCAAAGTCTCAAATTACGAAACGAAAAGTTAGAACTCAAACTGACATGTAGTTCGTTACACCAAAAAGTAAAAGTACTCTCTTGTACTTTAGGTAATTAATACTTGCACCATATGACAAATCTAATACCTCGCATCTTTGTTTGCATTACGTTTAAAAGAAAAGTTTCTAAACTGTCTGTGAAATAAATCCAATATTTCTTAATCGTGATAACATAGCTATAATTCCAACTTTTTCATATTATGAACTTTATAAAGAAGTTTGTCTCCATCCACAAACTAATACCTCGCAATTTTTTTTGGTGATGGTTTGCAAAAACTCCTAACGGTGTGAAGCTTTGAAATGGTCTCATTGAACTAAGAGACGCTTTTCTTATGAGTTAGAGCTGGAGTCGTTTTTCTCCATGCTCTCTCGTTAAGCATCATCGACTTATAGACAGACTAACTCAATGGGTCCATGAATGTGGCTTTCTAAAATTTGATTATGAAAGGCCATACATTTCAAACTGGACTTCATTTATCGTACTCTCTTTCTAAATTGGGCTTCTTCTATTTTTCCCTCTGGGAAACGGACCCAGTTGGTACGGTTTAAATATAGGGTAGTTTGGAAAGCCACCGGATAATTGGAATTGGTATAATTATTAAAATAATAATTATAGAGTCTAGAAATTATACAGTATTATAATTACAATGACATATTTATTTATCATAATATAATCACAGTGTAATTACAAGTGTACTGTTTGATTGCACAAGTGTAATTATACAGTTAAATTAAATTTTAAATATAAAATTAATTATTAAAAATTAAAAGTTAAGATATAACAAATATATGCCTTTATAAATAGTATTAAATTTGACATTTAAGATACATATTGTTTCTTAAAAATATATTAATTACAAATCATATATTTCTAACTAATATTGTAAAAATAATTGACATATATTTTTCAAATTAAAAATATTTTACTTAATTAATTCAAAAAAAAAAAGTACATATTTTGCAAGAACATCATGGAACACATGCTTAATAAAAAGATTAATATTTATAAATATTAGTGCCACAACATTACTCACATGTTTTACAAAAAAATAATCTATCAATTCTAACTGAAAAATAAATGGCATGCAATCTGAATTAATAAGTCAATACTACTAAAGCAAATAAAATGAAATCAAAAATATAATATAATTTAAAATCCCAAAAAAAAATAACATAATACTCTTATGTAAAATTACAACATCACATAAAATAAGTTTCAACAGCATAACTTAAGTAAATATAATCAAAAGGAAAGGAAAACATAAGTCTATAACCTCATTAAACAATGAAATTCTACCTTAATAATATTACTCATTATATACCAAGTTTATTATGGCTCATTGTTGCTAATATTAGGAGGTGTAGTTTCAAAACTAAAGCAATAACACAATTATCTGAATGAAGAAAATAAAAAAATAAAAAAAAACGAGCAACTACATGGAATCACAAAAAATAAAGGTTGAAAAATGAGAATATTATTTAAATATTAAAAAGTAGTCTATTATTTTAACATAGTTATCAACTTTAATAACATCACTCATTATAAGTCAAGTTTGTAGATGACTTATTCTTTCTAAGATTCCGAGGTATAATTTTTTAGAAAATTTAGAATAATAACATAGCTAAGTGCAATACAGAAATAATTAAGAAAGAAATAAAATATGAGAAATAAACATGTGAAGTAAATGTTGGGAAATGAGAAATAAGAAAATAAAACATAAATAATGTAAAAAGAATAATATTTGAAAATAAAACTTTAAAATTTAAAATAAAAAATGAAAAATAAATTAAAAACAATAAAAATTAAAGTTAATTAAAAAGAAAAGAAAAGAGATTCAAAAAATAATCTTGTAATTATACCATGTAATTATCAGTCCCCTCTTGAGAATTGAAGAGTGTAGTTACACCCCATCAATTACTTGGTATCATATATATATATATATATATATATATATATATATATATATATATTGCCAGCTATTATTTTTTGTAACGTCTATACAATGTAGTTTTTCCAATAAAATACCATAAGGAATGGTTTGAGCTTTTATCACTGGTTAGCAAATTTTTTAAAAAGTGACCTTAACTTTTAAAAAATCCTTGGACAAAAACTTGTTCTGCCCATCGGACATATGTTTGTTCTCTCTATATATATATATTATATATTTTTTGCTAGTTATTATTTTTTAGTACGGCTATACAATATAGTTTTTCCAATAAAATACCATAAGGAATGGTTTGAGATTTTATCATCGCTTAGCAAATTTTTTATAAAGTGGACTTAACTTTAAAAAAATCGTTGGGCAAAAACTTAATTTGTCCATCAGACATATGTTCTAGTTCAAATATGCGCATAATACAAGGTAGAAGTTGGAAATATTTCAAAAAATTACAAAGATTGAAGATACTGAAATGTATTGTCTATTGGGCAGGATTTTCAATTGTATTGACTAACGTACTTTTATTTAAATTAATAATGATAAATTAAATTATTTTTTTCAACAATAATTTAACAACATATCTCTTCAGTTAAAAAGGTAGAACATTATTTTGTGGATTATAAGAATGACTCTTTTAAAATGGAGGAAAAAGTTGTAACAATTGAACAATATAGATAACATTTGCCAATACATAATTACTTGTGACCAATTTAACACAATATGTTAGAATGTATAATACCAAGTCTTGCTCATTTGTCATAATTTATGTACAATTGAGCAATATGCAACTTTTGGTTGAGAGACGGAATTTGTGACCAATTAAGCAGGTTATATATATATATATATATATATATATAGAAACTGCATGAGTTTATCAATTAATAACTTCGGCTAACCACTAGAGAGAAGTTAGGCAAAAAGTTTTACTTTTATTTTTTTATATTATTATTTTTTCCTTCTTGGGGGTCATGACCCAATATTCAACGATCTATCATCTAAAATTGATAAGTTAATTTTATTTTTTCCGTAAAGAAAATTAATTAATATTTCTATCATAAAATATCATTGTCATTCTTGCACAAGACTACATTTCATCTATTTTTGAATTATTTCCTCCTTATTCTTTTTAATAATCCTAAAAGCAAAACCAGGAACAAAAGGTCACATTATAAAACGAAACAAACTTGAAGAAAATGTGAGAGGAAGTACCTTTATTGAAGAATAGGGACCAATCTCGCTCTGATACCATATCGGTTGATTAAAAACAAGCAACTATTAATCAATCACCATGAACAAACTCAAGTGAAAGAAAGAGAAAATTGAGCTCAAAGGAATACGCTTCACAAAATGAGCTTACACATCTGGAAAAAAAAATTTCAACTAATTTGGATTCGCGTCGGGTAGGCTCACTATTGGATAACATGTTCTCTACCAAAAAAGAATCAATTCTCAATATTCGAATCTGACACATCTATTAAGGATGAAATGATCACAATCGATACACAATATCTCTTGATGGTTAAATAAGTACAAGTAAATAAGTGAAAAAATAAAACAAACCTAAGACACTATTAATTTTCGTTCATAACCAACGCTTAACTGGTTAGTAGTTTAATTTGTTAAAAAATTATGATCATACTAATAAGAAAAAAAAGAAAGAACGAAAACAACTTATCGAATAAAATCAAATTTGGATTAGACACTGCGTATCTCGTGCAAGAGGGCAAATCTAGCAATTTTGCCTTCAAGCCCATTTTCCAGCCCTCTCTCTTTTACTAGCATTCTACAAGTCTAATAAGGACAACCCATTATAAAGTGGGAAAAAAAATAAGAGCTCTTCCTAATATATGAGGAACAACTTCTTTCTAATAATATGACAAAGAAGTAAGAGAAAAAAAGGATCCGTAAAAAATCTTTACTTTTACATTATTAATTAGGAATTACCAACACTGTGACCCTTTTGTTTTCAGCCATTCAACTCCTTTTCCTTATGGCTGTAATCTTCCACGAGCACAAATATTATTTAATTGATAAAAAAAATATATTAATATTTTCTTAGTTCGACCACTAGACCACAAACTTGAATATCTTTCGGCCGTCCAACTTTTCCCTTGTAAGCTATACTTAGGTCTCATTCTCTTGTGACTTCGATAATTTCTCTAATTTCGGGTCTGAATAAGTCCACGAACTGATAAAAAAATGAATGAATTGACGTCCTGTTTCATATATTTAAGTTTACTACGTATTTTGTTTTGGTAGCTAAATTTTTTATTAATCACCAAGGATGAAATTTACAAAGCAAAGCTGAATTAGCACAGTCAGCTTTTTAAAGACAAAAACTAATATAACTAAAGCACTCTGTCTATAACTAATGTTTTTATTAATTTTGAAAATATTGTTTTTATATAGTTTAAAATTGTTTGATTTTATTTCTCGGAATAATTATTTATTTTTTAACTTCGCAAAGGTACTTATAATACAGATCTACTAATTGTATAATATAATTGGTCGAATAAACAATAGGCAGAATAGAGTTTTCATATTTTCTATGATTTCATGGACCAATATTGCAAAGTAAAAGTGAAACTTTAGAAAATTGGTGTTTGGATAATATTTGGTTGATGTTAAAACGAATTTTTTATTTATTTAAAGTTAATGTTAGAGTTAATAAGATTAGTTGAAGGCTGAAATTATATTTTGACATAAATTTCACTTGAAAAAAGAGAGGTTAAAATTTTAAGTGAAAATCTACATTGTTTTATACTCCTCGAACAAGTTTTTCACTATTTCACCCATATTTTAAATATGAACTAAATTATAGTTCATGTAAATACTTATCTGCACCTGGTATTTTTCGCCAAACAAATAAATATATAATACATATTTTTACATACATGGTTATTTCTAAACCACATAGTTAATAATTAATACATATTATTACTTTAATTTATTACTTGTATGATAAATTAGTATAATATGTTCCATGCACATGCTTTCGGTTCTATGCCAAAATCCAAATTATACCTCTTTCCCGGTCCTCACAATGCAAGCTGAAAAATGTTAGTGATCCATTAACTTAGTCGTGTTTATTACGACAATTTTATCTATGGAGATTCACAACAATAAGTTTTCTACAAAGAAACAAAATTATAGAAATAATTAACCGAAGTAATAATTACGGGTTATCAATTATCATTTGAATCCTCAAAAGCTTAAATCACCCGCAATCCACTGCACGCTTTTGGATCTGCCCTACCTTTGACCCAAATTGTAAAATTATATAGATTTCTCATGCATAAAGTTAGCTGTTACACATGTAACTGTTTAGATCAAATTAAATGACACTGTTCCCACTTCGCATCTTACCACTTGTAAAACTTTGACTAAATAGGATACTTAAATTATAGATGGAATTGAGATTTTAATTTAGTTTATGCTAATTTCTCTCTATCATTTTATAGGTTTAATGACTTCGCTTCATAGTTGCGTCGCAATGTATTAAGTTGATGCTATTAAACTTGGGCTAACTTTAGGGATACTATAAGTATACATTATAAGAGGATTAAGAAGGGGGGAAAGAGAAAAAAATATTACTGGAGAAAAATGTATTCTGGAGGATAAATGCTTTTAATAGTAGTTTTGTCATTTATGTATATCACTAATCAGCCACAGATTACTATTTTGTTGAAACTGTTATTCCCGCCAATATTGCTGTATTTGTAAATAATAATTCTGCAAAATATAAGTTAACGTTATGAAACAATAATAAATTCGAGCCCACTGAATTTACAGTGTTTCCTTAAGGAATTTAATCCCCTCCTAGTACCCAAGGTAATGGATTATTTTCTCCCAGGATAGAACGAATAACACACTGGTGTAGCGGTACTTCAAACCCCAGTGTTTCAGCGAACACAAAGTTCGGTAGCAAATCACACTTACAGTTGCTTTGTTTGAAGTTAAAAACAATGCAGAACGAAGGAGTATAAACTCAGAAAATCGTATGGAAATGCTGAAGAGGAAGGAGTGCAATGTATAGCCAATTTGTTGAGCGAATTGTATGTTGTGTGTTGAGTGTCTTTCTTCAACATCTGCTGCACATATATATAGCAGCAAAATATTGAAGAAGACCAAACGTCCACCCTCCATGGTGGAGCAAGCATTTCATGTTTGTGGAGCAAGCATTTCATGTTTGTGGAGCAAGCACTTCATGGTGGGAAGAGCATTAGGCGGCTGCCAAATGGTCAATACACGGATTGGAAAATATCCGTTACAAATGCGAATAATCTTACGTTAATATTTACTATTAACAAATAAATTTGGTCCAAAAAATTAATCAATTAATCAATCAATCGATCATTTGACCAAATCCAAATCCAAATCCAAAACCGAAACCGAAACCGAAGCCGAAGCCGTAGCCGTAGCCGAAGCCGAGCCGAGCGAGCGACGACGACGACGGCGCGAGGCTTGCTTTCTTCTTAACTCTTTAAGAGCTACAAGAAGAGCAATTATATATATACCCACCAAAAATGTCTTCCACTTCCAATATGGGACAATGTCTCATTGTTAAGAGGGGAAAACTTAAAATTTTACTCAAAATTTTATTTTTCCTCCATTTCCCATTCACCCTCATTTTAAGAATATTTCATCTTAAAAACAAAACCTCAACAATCCCCCACATGAATGGGGAATGGCTATATCACGGAAGTATGCATGAAAAAACTGTGTGATTTACAAGTAAGGATTAATCGCATCTGGATAAGTAGGTTTTCCTTTGAACTTTCCGTAGTAAACTTATGTCGGATATACTCGGTCAATCGGTAGATTTGATATCTTTGAACCGTCGATCTTTGGTGTATACCTAGACAACCATAAGTCACACAATCAACCCTTAACCGTCTTTGGTTCTCATTGTTGTGTTCGTTTCAGCCATGAACACCGCCTGGTTTCATAAGTGCGTAGAGAACTGGCCTTACAAAGTTCTCCTTGAAGCGGCTAACACTTCACACTTACATAGGTGATTCCTAAACGTGTCATCCTGTAGATACACTATTTGATATACCCCGTATCAAATTTAGAAATCATTAAAAAGCCTTAATGCTTTATCCTTGGTACTGAACATTGTCTCATCACGAGAACGGACTAAAATTTTATTTGACAATGTTGAACCGTCATTAATGACTTTGTTTGATCTCCTTGAACCTAGATCTTGGGATCTCCAGTCTTCTAGGTAGAGTTACCGCCACAATGACTTGTTCTCGGCCATAGTCCCATTCCCATTGATGATTTCTCAACTACCTCTCTAGTTAGGCCTTTTGTAAGTGGATCTGACACATTATCACTTAACTTTACATAGTCAATCGTGATAATTCCTCTAGAGAGTAATTGCGCAATGGTTTTATGTCTTCGTCGTATATGACGAGATTTACCGTTATACATAACGCTCCCAGCCCTTCCAATTGTCGCTTGACTATCACAATGTATGCATATTGGTGCCAACGGTTTGGGCCAAAATGGAATGTCTTCCAAGAAATTCCGGAGCCATTCAGCTTCTTCACCGGCTTTATCTAAGGCTATGAATTCAGCCTCCATTGTAGAGCGGGCAATACATGTTTGTTTGGACGACTTCCAAGATACCGCTCCTCCACCAATAGTGAATACATATCCACTCGTGGACTTAGAATCAGTTGAACTGGTGATCCAATTTGCATCACAGTATCCCTCAATCACCGCAGGGAAATTACTGTAGTGCAATTCAGAGTTCTGGGTATGTTCTAAATATCCCAAAACTCGTTTCATTGCCATCCAATGAGATTGGCTTGGATTGCTCGTATATCGACTCAGTTTACTTATAGCACAAGCTATATCTGGTCGTGTACAATTCATGATATACATTAAACATCCCAACACACGAGCATAATCCAATTGTGATATGCTTTGGCCTTTGTTCTTTGCTAATGCAAGATTCACGTCAATTGGAGTCTTTGCAACTTTAAAGCTCAAGTGCTTGAATTTTTCAAGTACCGTCTTAATATAATGAGATTGTGACAATGCCAGACCTTGAGGAGTCTTATGGATCTTAATTCCCAGAATTAAATCAGCAACTCCCAAGTCTTTCATATCAAACTTGCTATTGAGCATACACTTAGTAGCATTTATGTTGGCAATGTCATTACTCATTATCAGCATATCATCCACATATAAGCAAACAATGACTATGTGATTTGGAACATTTTTAATCTACACACATTTATCACATTCATTTATCTTAAAACCATTTGACAACATTGTTTGGTCAAATTTCGCATGCCATTGTTTGGGTGCTTGTTTTAGTCCGTAAAGAGACTTAACAAGTCTACATACCTTCTTTTCTTTACCTAGAACCACAAACCCTTCAGGTTGTTCCATGTAAATTTCTCCCTCCAACTCTCCATTCAAGAAGGCAGTCTTAACATCCATTTGATGAATTTCAAGACCATACACTGCAGCTAATGCTACTAACATTCGTATGGACGTAATTCTTGTAACTGGAGAGTATGTATCAAAGTAGTCTAGACCTTCTCGTTGTCTATACCCTTTAACTATGAGCCTTGCCTTGAATTTATCAATAGTGCCATCATCTTTGATTTTTCTCTTAAAAATCCATTTAGAACCCAAAGGTTTATTTCCAGGAGGAAGATCAACCAATTCCCATGTATGGTTGTTCAATATGGATTCTATTTCACTATTGACTGCCTCTTTCCAAAACAATGATTCCGAAGAAGTCATAGCTTCTTTAAATGTTTGAGGCTCATTCTCCAATAAGAAAGTCACAAAATCTGGTCCAAATGAAGTAGACGTTCTTTGACGTTTACTACGTCTTGGATTCTCCTGATTACATGTACTTTCTTTTGTTTCTTCCCGAGGTCGTTTAGATCCTTCACCAAACGACTCACATTCCTTTTTATACGGATATATATTTTCAAAAAACTCAGCATTATCTGATTCTATAACCGTATTATTATGAATGTCGGGATTTTCTGATTTATGAACCAGAAATCGATATGCTTTACTATTTGTCGCATATCCTATGAAAACACAATCAACGGTTTTCGGTCCTATCTTTACCCTTTTGGGTTTAGGAACTTGCACTTTTGCCAAACACCCCCACACTTTAAAGTAATTCAAGTTGGGCTTCCTTCCTTTCCATTTTTCATATGGAATGGATTGTGTTTTGCTATGGGGCACTCGATTTAATATTCGATTAGCCGTAAGAATGGCTTCCCCCACAAGTTCTGTGGCAAACCAGAACTTATCAACAACGCATTCATCATCTCCTTTAATGTGCGATTCTTTCTTTCCGCAATCCCATTAGATTGGGGCGTGTAAGGGCTGTTGTTTGATGAATAATTCCATATTCTAAACATATTTTTTCAAAAGGAGATTCATATTCACCCACCTATCACTTCTTATCATTTTTACTTTCTTGTTAAGTTGCGTTTCAACTTCATTTTTGTATTGCCTGAATGCGTCTATTGCTTCATCTTTACTATTCAGTAAGTAAATATAGCAATATCGAGTACCATCATCAATAAAAGTTATGAAATACTTCTTTCCACCGCGAGATGGTATTGACTTTATATCACAAATATCTGTGTGAATTAAGTCTAAAGAATTTAAATTCCTTTCAACTGACTTATAAGGATGTTTAACATACTTAGATTCCACACATGTTTGACATTTTGATTTTCGCATTCAAACTTGGGCAGTACTTCCAAGTTAATCATTTTTCGCAAGGTTTTATAATTGACATGACCCAAACGTATATGCCATAAATTATTTGACTCAAGTAAGTAAGAAGAAGCTGAAATATTATTATTATTTTCCACAACCATTACATTTAGGTTGAAAAGGCCCTCGGTGAGGTAACCTTTTCCTACAAATATTTCATTCTTACTAATTACAACCTTGTTTGACACAAAAACGCACTTAAAACCGTACTTAACAAGAAGTCCAGCAGAGACTAAATTCTTTCTCATTTCGGGAACATGAAAGATATTGTTCAAAGTCATGACCTTGCCAGAAGTCATTTTCAGAAATATCTTTCCATATCCTTCAACTTTTGCTGTTGAAGCATTTCCCATATAAACTGTCTCTCCGGGTTCAGCAAGAGCATAGGTAGCAAAAGCCTCTCTAACTGCACAAACATGGCGAGTGGCTCCTGAATCAAACCACCACAGTTTAGGATTTCCCACCAAGTTACATTCAGAGAGCATGGCACACAAGTTATCAACATCATCATGGTTTACTACCATGTTTGCTTGACCCCTTTTCTTGTCTTTCTTCGGAGCACGACACTCCGTAGATTTGTGTCCGGTTTTCCCACAGTTGTAGCAGTTTCCACTGAACCGCTTCTTGCTTGGGTTGTATTTCGGACCAGAAGCCTTCTTCCTCTTTTTGTTAGCTTCAACAATATTTGCTCCCATTATTGTTGAATTTCCACGGCCTCTCCTTTCAGCAGCTTTATTGTCCTCTTCGATTCTCAACCGAACAATGAGATCTTCAAGGGACATTTCCTTTCGTTTGTGTTTCAAATAATTTTTGAAGTCCTTCCACAATGGAGGCAACTTCTCAATCATTGCTGCTACTTGGAATGCTTCGTTGATTACAAGACCTTCAGCAAGTAGATCATGAATAATCACTTGCAATTCCTGGACTTGAGTAATAACAGACTTGCTATCTATCATTTTGTAGTCCAGAAATTTTGCGGCAACGAATTTCTTCATCCCGGCATCTTCAGTCTTATATCCGAAGCCGAAGCCGAAGCCGAAGCCGAAGCCGAAGCCGAGCGAGCGACGACGACGACGGCGCGAGGCTTGCTTTCTTCTTAACTCTTTAAGAGCTACAAGAAGAGCAATTATATATATACCCACCAAAAATATCTTCCTCTTCCAATATGGGACAATGTCTCATTATCAAGAGGGGAAAACTTAAAATTTTACTCAAAATTTTATTTTCCCTCCATTTCCCATTCACCCTCATTTTAAGAATATTTCATCTTAAAAACAAAATCTCAACAGAAACATCGACCAGCTAAAAAATTCATTTATGTGTCAACACTTCACTATAAAAACCAAACTTTTTCGAAACTATTTTTTATGTTATGTTATAATATATGTCCTCTATAACAACACTTTGCTATAATATTCAAAAATATTCGGAACAAACGAGACTGTTATAGAGAGGTTTGACTGTACCGCTAAGTTGTATCGCTAAGTGTTAATCCGTAAATTTAGGCCCAGTTAAGTGTTTCCTTTTCTTCAAAAAAAAGTTTGAAAAATATGTTTGTCCATGAAATTTAGTAATTTTGAAATTTTTTTGAAAGATTTTTTCAAAAAACCAAAAAGTATTTTTTACCACTTTTTCAAAATTTTAAGAATTTTTTTTCCCATTCACAAAACTGCAATATTTTTTCAAGTGAAACATAATTTCAAATTCCAAATACCATTTTTTAATTTAACTTCAAATACTATTTTGTTTCAAAAATTACAATTTTTATGTCCAAATGCCTGCTTAGAACCCCCAAACACACACATAAAAATCCAATTCACTTGTTTAATTGGTTGTTTTTTGTAGTCTCTTTCTCATCAAATTCATGTCTGTCAAGTGTCAAAGAATGAGTAAGGGAAAGTTCTCCTTTTGGTTTTAAATTCCTTTTTTTTTTGTAAGGAAGCATCCGAAATTACATAAATGTGGGGTCTGCATCATAATTTTGAATGATTATAGCGGCCAATCTGGCAAGTACTAACTATCTACGCTACCAAAAAAGAATTATTTTTTAAAAGATCAATAAAAAGAAATTGGTGGGCCCTATACCTATTTTTACCCTATTGCTTTGTTGGTTTTCATTTGGGGTGGGGGAGGGGCTGTTGCGGAATACTTCTTCAAATCTACACCCATCTTCTTGGAAAGTAAATTGAATAATGCAGAATACATTAACCATGCAAGTATATTTATAATCAATATAAACTTAACTCTTATTTATCTTGTCAATAATTTGAAAGACTCATAAGAGAAAATTGTCGTTTTTTGGTTTTGCATTCTATTTTACATTTTTCACTATTAACAAAAAATATAGTTCTAAAATTACAACAGTGCTATTTTAAATAAAGTTTCTTAATGAAATCTATTGGTATCATTTCTACTTTACAACAACAACAACAACTAATCCAGTAAAATTTTTACGAGTGAGATATGAGGAGGGTAGGATATAGGATAAAAAAAATTAATAGATCTCTTCAAAGAAGTAGTACTACTAAAATTTATCAATAAGTAGCTAACACTATCTCAACTAGCCGTCAGTTACCAACAAGGTTGTAGTGAAGTGATAAATACCCCTTCGTCTTTAATCAGAGATTTTGGGTTCGAGCCCTGTGTATGGAGTCGCCTTTGTTAGGGAGCGCTTTACCCACCAACAGGGGACTCTCCGACGCGAATCCAAATTTAGTCGGGTCCTAATACAGGTATCGGACACCAGATGAGATAAAAGAAAACTCACCAGTAGTTAAGTAAACTTAAATGAAAAATAACAAGGAAATAACACTAGTAGTTAGGGGTGTTCATGGTTCGGTTTGAGTCGGTTTTCCCCTAAAAAGAAACCAAACCAAGTAAGTCAGTTTTTCAAATATTGGAACCAAACCAAACTAATTAAGTCAGTTTTTTATCAATTCGTTTTTTGTCGGTTTTTCGGGTTTTCGGTTCTTTATCGGTTTTTTCTTAAATATGAGACATACACTACCAAACGCATATTTCGGCGACTACATTTTCAACATAACACTATCAAACTAATTGCTCTTTGAGAAATCTATCATTTAACAAGATATATTGATGATAATTGACTCAAATAGTGATGAATAATTTAAGTACTCAATTAAAAATCGATTATTTTTAACATGAAATAAATTCTTGTACTTAGCAAAAGAAAATTACCATTCAAACTAGAAGGCAAAGAATTAGATTATTATAATAGCAAAGAACTAGACTAAAAATACAAATGACTAATATGTACCATAAAATTTCAGAAATTTTATATAAAAATATACATACACACATATATATATATATATATATATATATATATATATATATATATATATATATATATATATATATATATATATATATATATATATGTAATAATAAATTTATATAGCTACTTTTATAGTCGGTTTGATTCGATTTTTTCGATTATTTTTTTATTAAAATCAAACCAAATTAAATTTGATCGATTTTTAAAATTTAAAACCAAAATCAAACTAAACCTAAAAAGTATTGATTTTTTTAGTCGATTTAATTCGATTTTCGGTTTGGTTTTTGTTTTTTGGAGCAGAAGAGTAAAAGTAACTCAAAAACTGAAGTACAGATCTCCGCGTAAGGAGAAGGGGGGCAGGTGGAACCCACGGACCGAAATTAATGAAAGCATTGAATTGAATAGCAATGCAAGTTGAGAAATAAAGAATAGATTGGCGTAAGACGCGCTTTTGTTTTGTTGCTTTTCTTTATTGTTCAAATTCATTTGATGCTCATGCCCCCATGTGACTTTACTTCTCTTTGCCAGCCCATCCACCGACGCCTTTCTCCATTATATTCACTTCCCACTTTCCTCTCTTTTCCTTAATTTTATCTCATTACAACTTCAACAAGAAGAAGAAGAAGCAAAGTTAGAGAAATTTCTTAGGTGTTCCAAAAATGGCAAGATTAGTTGCATTCGTTGCTCTTTGTTTACTCTTTGCTTCTTTGGCAGCTGCCACTTCCCCTTTCCTTGTTAAGGGTAAATGTTATTGTGACACTTGCCGCTGTGGCTTTGAGACCGAAGCTACCAAGTATCTCGCTGGTAAATATTAAACCCCCCTTTTCTTAATCATTCTGCATTTTTTCCCTATTCTTGGTTTGATTATTCCCACTTTCAAGATCTGTTCAAGTTTCTGTCTTTTCTGTGATTTCCTGACTTCCCATTTGCAGATCTAGTGTATAGATCTACTACCAGGTGATATTATACTCCCTCCGTTTCAATTTATCCGTGCCAAAAAGAATAAATTCTTTTTATATTTAGAAATAATTTGCTTAATTGAAGGATTTATAGCTACACAAAATATACGCCTCTCGTTTTATACCACAAGTTCAAAAGTTTCTATATTTTCTTACACTCAGTTCCCAGTTAAATATTTTCTCATAAATTGAAACGGAGGTAGTATTTATTTACTAAGAAACAGTTGAAGAAACAATAGGAAGAGTTCATGTCCTTGTGCTGTTGATCTTGTTCTAGTTAAAAATTTCTTGAGTTAATGTTTGAAGGAATGTTAATTTCTTGCCACATTAGCTTGTTTTGTAGCTATATCTATATTTCAATTGCCTATGCCTGCGCAAATTGTAGTATGTGCTTAGTTGCCTAATTTGTGCCGAATTTTTTCTATTAGAAACAGCCTCTCTACTTTCACAACGGTAGTGCAAGTGTAAGGTCTACGTACACATTATACTCTCCAGACCCTGGGATTGCACTTGTTACGCTGTTGTTTATTTGCCTAGTTGGGAACTTCAACATGTTGATGTTCCCAATCAATAGTTTAGATATTGCTACACTCAGGGGTCGTTTGATACGTGGACTAAATTATCACGGGATTATAATCTAAGAATTAATTTATACCACATGAGGGATGGGATAAAGTAATCCCACATTTGAATGGATAAGGTGGGATAAGATGAGATATCCTGGATTACGTCTGAGATTAAATTTATACCTTGTTTGATTGGAGGTATAAATTTATCACATGATAAATTTATACCTCCAATCAAACAAGGTATAAATTTAATCCTACATCTTATCCCACCTTATACCTCATATCAAACGACTCCTTATTCCTCGTAGGTTAACTCAAGAGTTTACGAAAGAGTCTAAATGGCCCTTAATTACTCCACCCCTGTCTTAAGATTTTAGATTGATTGTTCAGATTCTTATCACACTTTTATACCAAATGCTCAAGAAAATGATCTATTTTAAATAAGCTATGGAATCGACATTCGAATTATAGTTTGATAAATTGTGCCTATGTTGGACAGGATCCAAGGTTAAAATTGAGTGCAGACACAGGGTGACCAACGAAATCACATACACAATTGATGGTGTGACCAACTCACAGGGTGAATACAACATCTTGGTAAACCGTGACTGTGGAGACGATGTTTGCGATGTTGTGCTCGTCGAGAGCTCTGATAAAAGATGTGGCAAACCCAATGGTGGCCGTGACCGTGCCCGTGTCATCCTTACCCGCAACAATGGCATGTCCTCTGATGTCCGTTACGCCAACAACATGGGTTTCCTCTCTGATGAGCCTCTTAAATCCTGCACTCAGATCCTCCAGCAATACCAATTGACCGAGGACCAATATTGAAGGAACATCAACAAATGACTTCTTACTATGAATCTTTTGTTTGATGTTTAGAGCTTATTTATTCTTATGATGTTGATGATGATGCTTTAGGCATCAAACTTCATACTTATATCTTTGTTATTGTATCTGGATGTTCAACTTCTAAGTGTTATGTTGTTTTTTAGTCTTTGAGTTAAATTTTAATGGCTCATTAAAATTGTTACTACATGATCTTACACTTCAAGTTAGTTTTAAATAAAGGATTAAAATTGTTGCTTCTGATCTCTCCAATAATTGTTTTTTCCAGTGAAATCTTTGCCCCACAGATCATTTCCATTCACATCCTTCCTGTTGAAGTGCCTATAGTGGACGTGGGTCAAGGGGGAAAAAGCCTTGATTGGTGTCATTCTAGGGAGTGGGAGTGTTTGTGAGTTAAAACTTATCTGCATCTATACTAATCCTATGAATGTACAATACATGTTTTTACATACATTCTTATTATTAAACTACAGTCAATTAATATACATTCTTGCATTAATATATAATTTTACCATGGTAAATTCCTCAGTTTTTACTTGTTTGTGCCTTACTAACATATTACCTTGTAAGAACCCTAAAGGGCATAATGATATCTGGTTCCATAAGTTACATGATATTACTTGTGGAATTCATATTGGTATCAAGGATAACTTGCAATAAGAAGCAAAGAAGCAAAGTAGTAAGGAAAAAGGAAAAATAGAGCTGAACTCTCTACCACGACTAAATTTTCAACCATTTTGAGCTGAGATGAAGAGTTTGAGTTACATTAAACACCTTGTCTTGGTCTTAAAACCTGTAAAATTAAGAGGGGCATATATATCTTGCTTATTGTCCTAATTGCTTTCGCCTTACTAGCGTACAATCTGCTTCATAATACGGCGCCAAGAGTTTATATACCAATTAAATGAATACATGACACATCTTCATCTACACTCTATCATTTTACCATAGTTAATATTCTTATCGTAATTTATGATTTGTCCATAGTAAATTAAGATGATCATGTGTAAACATAGGATGCGGGTAAGTTTTTATCTCTTTGGAAGATGGTACGTAGCTTTAGCACCAACTGGCACCAAGAATTTTGGTCTGTCATTTTCAGTTCCTAAGGGATGCTATAAATTTAATCAACAAGTAATATTTGTGCCAAAAAGCAAAACATGGTGCTAACTTTAAAATGTAACAAAATGACGACACCATTGGGACTATGGTAGGATTACTAAATAGAAATATTTAATGGAAGAAAGATTATGGAATTATCATAAGGGATCTTTATATAAATAGTCCACTTGATTCACTATTTACTTTTCTTAACGGGGCAAGTGCACAGATAGACATTCTCAATGCTGCTATTTAAAGATTAACCAGTATTTATTTTGTCCTGAAATTTTAAACTATAAATCTTAATTTCAGGACAACTCAGGACATTTTTGTCTTGAAAAATTAAAATTCAGGACGCACTGGCTAATTCCTGAATAGCAGCCCTTTAGAATGACTACCTAGTGTAATTTCTACATTCTTAACCGGTATACATAGATTATACTACAAACCTTTTGGGAATATGACCCTAAATAAAACAACGAAGGTGGCTGTAAATCTTAACAAAATCATGTAAACGGCCCATGGACAAAGGCCCAAATGAAGCAAGCCGAAGTTGAACACGAGCAACTTACTGTGACGAGTCCCTTGAGGCATGAAACGACGTCGCAACTAACTGTTATGACAGCGACCTCCGGCAGCCGGTCTTTGAGATCTCCGCGTTCACATGTATGATCTTCTTTGTATTTGCATTCTTTTAATTCCAAGTGCTTTACACAGTACTTGAAAGGTGCAGTTTGATCGTATCATCCCCTTTTTGTTAACTCATATATGTAATCAAGATTCTTTTTCTTTTGTATCGCTTTTATGTATTTGAGCTATTTAAATGCATCTGTTTAAAGTTCTGCTTATGTATTTATTTGACCACATTCTCGATTTGGAAGATTTTTCTTCATGTTCTTAGTTACATGACTATGAACATGTGTGATCAACTTGATAGGATGTATGATAACACAATTCTAGTGTAACTATCCATGAAATTATTTTACTAGTTGATCATAAACTTGTCATAATTTCCCCTTTTAAAATGGTTCATTAGCTCATCCGAGTATGTATGAAATGCAGTTACTTGCTTTGTTTCTGAAATTTAGCTGGACACTGAGTATGTCTATTCATTTTCCTTTTGTGATGCTTAGTCGGGATAACTGCAAAAAGTCAATATGGTTGCTGCTGCTTATCACCAAGCAATACACTTCATAAGTTGCAGCACTTGTGTTTCCAATGAGCGCTTTAGGAACTTCTTGGTCACATCTTCATTTGGGGGTCTTAAAATGAAACCAGTTTTGATAAAAGAAAGTTGCAATTTGAGGCAGTCTGTAAAATGCAAAGGGCATTCACCAAATTCATCTTTATGTGCTATTAAGCCAATTTTCTCCTCATTGTCAAGTATCAAAGATTCACAGAGATCAGTACGTGAGTACATTCCTCTCCAATAGTTCTTGACTTCTTTCAGTTTCAGTTATCATCTATCAAAAAGTGAGTGGATTCGTTATTTATTGTGTGGTATCTGCATTCTAGTTCGTGATCTTGTTCTCCTATTTAAGGCTTTATTCCCTGCAGCTGAATCATATTTGATCTTAATACGGCATGGAGAATCGATGTGGAATGAGAAGAACCTATTCACTGGTTGTGTAGATGTGCCACTCACCAATAAAGGAGTAGAAGAAGCAATAGAAGCCGGTAAGAGAATCAGACACCTACCCATTGATGTCGTCTACATCTCTGCGTTGATTCGTTCTCAGATGACGGCTATGCTTGCTCTAACAGAGCATCACTGCAAGAAGGTACTTCTGCATTTTGGTCTTTTAAACAACTTGTCTTTTTGAAGCATGGTCCTGCTAACTAATGCAATTCTTTGTAATGACTTACGGTAAAGATACACAAAAATCTTGAATTTAGCTTTTAGATTGAAACTTCCCGTACAGTTGGACCATTACTGCTGTCGTCATGGTGTCTGTTCTTATGCTATGTCAAGTCCCCTTAGGATCTATAATATGTATGCCAAAACGGATCATTTTCATGGTGAGCCATTTTGGAGGAAGTTCCCCTTCAATTGCTACATTTGTTTTGCTAATTGTTTTGAATCATTTAACCTAGTTCATGTTAATATTTCTGATTCAGAAATCAGAATCCATGAGGATACAGCTCGAATTAGCAATGTGAAATAAGAGT
Source organism: Nicotiana tomentosiformis (assembly GCF_000390325.3). Classification (NCBI taxonomy): domain Eukaryota; kingdom Viridiplantae; phylum Streptophyta; class Magnoliopsida; order Solanales; family Solanaceae; genus Nicotiana; species Nicotiana tomentosiformis. The sequence continues at coordinate 105,930,276 of NC_090816.1, read as the reverse complement.
ATGCTAGACTTCATAAACAAATAGTAATACTATTGGCTGGTTCCAGGAAATGTTCTTCCTACTTCCTGGATATTGTTATCCTTTTTTAAAAAGTCTTTTTCTTAGTTATGCATGGCTTAATGTTTCTTTCTCGGTTTTTTTCTCATGTTGCAAGCTATATGGATGGCGGTAAAACAAGATTTAGTATCTATAATAAACACTTCAGGAAATAAATAAATAAATAAATAAATAAATAAATAAATAAATAAAAATGTCTTTATTGCAGTATTTCGTTAAATCTTTCCATGAGATTCAAGAAATGAGGCCCCTTCGGGACATCCAATAAAATTGGAACGATATAGAGATTCAAGAAATGAGACTCCCTCCTGGTTGTAGTGTAAATTGTCTCCATACTACTGAAATGTTGGTATGCCAATGATTACGTGCTCTTTGTTCTTATATCCAATATAATGTGCAGAAAGATATTAAAATTATCCAAGAAAAGGCCACAATATATAGCACTTAATCCTACTTGAATTCCAGGTGCCCATTATTATACACAATGAGACTGAACAAGCCAAATTATGGAGTCAAATTTATAGTGAAGGCACTGAGATGCAATCTGTTCCTGTTATTAAAGCATGGCAACTGAATGAAAGAATGTACTTTCACAGCTCTCATTTTGTTGTTATTCCAATATGATATCGTCCCCGCTTCAAAAAGATGTTATTTTACAGGTACGGGGAACTTCAAGGGTATAATAAGCAGGAAACAGCTGAAAGATGCGGGAAAGAGCAAGTCTATAAATGGCGCCGAAGCTATGATGCTCAGCCACCCAACGGTGAGAGCTTGGAAATGTGCCTGCGAAGAGCTGTTACCTATTTCAAAGAGCAAGTAAGCTGCTGTGATTTATAAAAAGCATAAATGCATATAGAGGAGACAAGTTTCTACTGATGCAGGGATCATGACCTCTCATAATTGAGCATTTACTTGCAGGTTGAACCCCAACTTTCCGGTGGAAAGAATGTAATGGTAGTAGCTCATGCAAATTCATTGAGGTCCATCCTAATGTATCTTGATAAGTTGACTGCTGAGGAGGTAATGAGTATCGTCATTTTTTCTCATTAGTACCATGCCTTTTCTATGCATGCATGTTAGTTGGGTTTGAATAGCTTCTTGGTAACAGGTCATCCACTTAGAACTCTCAACTGGAGTGCCAATGCTTTACATATACAAAGGGAATCAATTCATCAGGAAGGGAAGTCCCTTGGGATCTATGGAGGCTGGAGTTTATGCTTATACAGAGGTAAGATATCTTTTCTGCTTAACAAATGTATGTCATTTTGGTAGGTAGCTTCCGTTTATTTCTGTATCCTGAAGTACTTCAGATGTGAAACTGAAAAAAACACTAGTAAATTGATAGAAAGTTCAGTTTAAGCTGACGTTATGTTATTACCCTATTGAGATGCCACGTTTATGATGCCAAGGACACAATAGCATGACGAAAGTTTCAAATAGAAGATCAAGATGTGCTTCCTTGACCATAACGCTAAAATCGGAATATTATCAAAGGCAACAAGAGTTAAGAAAAAAGACAATGTTTGCTAAGGCTCTAAGCGCAAAGCGCAATTGAAGTGTGGGTTTTAGTGAATAAAGCCTAAATGGCAAAAAGTTAATTCATGAAAAGGTAACTATGAAACACATAACAACAATTATATCAACAAAAGATTTAAAAAATAGCCACAGCAATCAGGTTCGAAATCTATTTTCAGTTTAAAATTTCCAATTGAGATACAAAACAAGCAACTTTAATATTTAATTTACGTTTAGTGACTGATTTTCTTATGCTATATTCTTAATTTGTTACTCTTAATCTCTCAGATAATCATTCATAACGTTTCTTAGTAATGACCAGGGGCGGCGGATTTAGGGGTGCGGAAGGGGTTCAACCGCTTTCGCCGGAAAATTACACAGTACATATAAAGCAAAATTTGGTGTGTACCTCTATATTTTATATTTTGAATCCCCTTGATACAACCCAAAAGCATAGTTAAGGGATCAAGGGGGTTCAAAACCTTTGTAAGGTTGCTGGTTCAATTCCCCACTGGCCACAGTCTCTTTTAAATTTTTAAATTTTTTCTTTTTTTCAACCCGCTTAGCTGGAATCCTGCCTCCGCCATTGGTAATGACTATATCACTTTGCTCGCTATATCCATTGTTTAGTCTGACCCTACTAAAGGGAGCCCTGAGAGTGAGAGCACTGAAGCGCCGCCTAAGTTGCACTTAGCTGCAAGGTTTAAGCCTACCTCAAGTGAGCTTTTAACAACAAAATTATCAATGTTTTTCTCCTTTTTCTCATGGTGGTAATGGAGGGTCTGCGAGTAGGGAGTTGCAAATTGAGACTTCTGTGTACTGAATGGAGCAGTTGGTTAAGTGAAATGACCTTTAATATACTTGTTTTATGCTCATTAAAAGAATTATATTTATCTTGATTTTTAGGAATTTTGTAGCAAATGATCAAGAGAAAAAGACAAACATAAAAGTCATTGTTGATACATTGCTTCAGATGATACGGCATGTAACTATATATTACCATAATATTGTTTGATTGTTAAAATATAATTCCATAATATCTATGTCTCTAGTTTCCACCTATAGGAACAAAAATCTCTTCTTAGTGAAAAGATAGAAGGCCCTCCCTCCTTCCCTACAATTTATCAAAAGAAAAAGCAGAAAATCAGAAATGAGTCCCAATATTTTTCGAGATTACTGTTCGAAGTGAAAATAGTTAAGAACTAGTAAAAAGTGGACACGATTGAATTGGTACCAAACAAGATGTATAGGTAGTTTCCATTGGAAGAGAAGGGTCTATAATAAGCGCTTAATTTCCTATCAGATCTTTGGCGACATTCAAAATCCAAGACGATCAGCAAGATCTGCATGAATCATTTATAGAATATCCAAGTTGACCTCTCCTAGACTTATTATAGGCCTCCCATTTGGCATTCCACGTGACGGACTTGCCTACAGGCCTCATATTTTGTGTTCGACGAGTCATGCTGCATAAGCTATAGGACCACTTAGGGACTATGCGTGCCCAACGATAATCTACTAGTGTTAGACAAGTTCCTCTTACGGTAGATTTCAGGCGTGGGTATAATAAAGTGGTAAAGGTGTCATTTTTAAGGCTGTAGAACTATATGATTCCTTTGGTGATTGGTGGAAGGGTACTTACTGCAGCGTGTATGTTGTTTCTGATGAAAGGTGCAATCCTGGCACTTGCTCTACATTCATACTTTCCCTTCCGGAATGAGAATTATTTTGATGACAGCATCTCATGTTGTCATTAATGCACTTTAACAACCATTTCTGTCACACCATTACCTTATCATCAATGCTTTTCTCTTTTCTGCTAGATGCACGTCTGATATGATGCATGAAGCTTGTAGAGCTGTCAAAATTTATGTAGTTTATATCCCTTTCTGCAGAGCTTGGCCTTGTACAAGCAAAATCTGCTAGATGAAGTGCTAGATGAAGTGTCTTTGTAACTTTTTGCCCCCGAAGAATATCTAGGATGGACTCATGTCGCTGGAAGTTCGTTGAGGCATTTTCTGTCATCAATAATTCTGAGAAAGCGGAGCCAAGATGGAAGACATTTTTTGCAGCTACCTTATGTAACAATCAATAGTTGGACACACATTGTGCCCCTCTTTGTGGTTCAAGTGAGTATGCCAGTGAAGATCTGACAATAATTTGAGCACTTTTTGTGGAGACCAGACCCAAAGCTGATTCTGCTTAGCTGATTTTTTTTTTGGGTAATTTACTTAGCTGATTATTACTATCCTCAATTGAGGAACTTTATCAATTCATTTTTTCATGTTTCTTTAGCCAGAGCTTCTAATACTTACATTAGAGAGTTTGTTGTCTACATGTCTATTGGTATTGTTTTGCAATGTATTTCTCGTTTTGTTATTTGTTGACTTTTGATCTGCTTCAATATTGACTTGTCTATTCATTTTCACTTCAAGTTGTTTGCTAATGTGTTATCGAGTCTTCATAAATTCATCTTTGTACTTACCAACTAACAAGGAAAGTAGCTTCAACCCTGTTCTGGAAAAGAAAAGAAAAAAAAAACCTTTTAGTTTTTACGTCCCCTCCTACAATCCATTCCATTTACTTAAGCTGAAACAAGTTTGCCTGCCTAATCTCAACTTTTCTGCCCCATTTATACTGATATTGGTGGGGATCTCTTTTCTTATTTAATATATTTAGACTACTTTTCTAATGTAGAAAGAGAGAGAGATTGAAGTAGAGAGACTGTCACGTGAGGTTTTATTAATATTTTTCTTTTGGCCAAATACATATACAGTCCCTTTAACTTGGCATCAATTTTTATTTTCTTGTTCCATTTTAGCACTCCAACCCCATTTATATGTTTCATTTTAACACAAAAAACTGACACGGTATAAAAAGTAAAGAGCGTGTGTATAATCGCTTCTGAGATGTAATAACTATCCAATGAAATGTAGCCAACTGTTTTTAGTCCATGTCAAACGGGTCTAACCCAACTACCCGAAACCCTACACTAATAACCCAGATGGGATATGGGTAAAATAAGAATCGCGCTATTTTCCTTAAGTCATAAACTCGTCTACACTAAACTCGTTCCCAAAATCCTTAGTCGTAGGTGATGAAACCCTAATCTCGTTCCCAAAATTTCTGGTCGCAGGTGATGAAATCCTAATCTCGTTTCCAAAATCCCTTGTCGTAGTTAGGTGATGAAACCACCGATTGCAGCTGAACATAATTGGTACCTAGAATCAGTTTTATTTCTTCCAAAATAGGTACAGCAAAAGGTACATAATAAAAGGCACACAAGACCTAACACTAGCCTATTCCATAAATTGAACTACGACAATGTTGAACCCACTAGAGATATCACCAACATTGTTGAAGCTTGGAACTTCAAGCGTCAGATGAAGATATAGATTTTAATAAATAAAGAAAAACACTAACGAAATCAAGGAACTAAAATAAGGCAAAGCTTCAAAGCTTTCTGGAGATGGAGATCGAAAGCAACCAAGGAATTATTTTGAGAGTGTAGATGAAAGAAATAATGGGGAAGGAGGTTGGGCATTTAAAATAGAGCCTTATGCACCTACGAGGTGAGGAAACTCACCCAATGTGACAAGTCAGCCTTTTGTGTTGAAACGAAACATATTAAATGGACTGGAGTGTCAAAATGGAACAAAGCTGAGATTAAAACGCCAAAATGAAAATTGATGCCAACTTAGAGGGACTGTTAATGTATTTGGCCTTTTTTTTTCTGAGTTGAATCTAGTGTGAATATCCCAAATGTAGCGCTGCACGTCTTTCATTGGTGTACGTATACTGCTACTATGGGCATTGTGTAATTTTGTGTTAATATTACGGCTTGAATAATGGTTGGATTCACTTAAAAAAACAATTTTATAATTAACGACTCGAGTTTATCTTTTGGCCAGGTGGAGAAATGAGATGTCAAAGTGGGTTAAAGAAATACATTAAAGTAGGAAAAAATGAGTTATGTGATGCAACTGTATATTCGCATATTGAAGCAGAGGTGTAAGATTTAGAATGAAAACGACATTGTAAATTTATCGTTAAACATAAGGTCTAGGCATTGCTCATTAATCTAAAGGAAAAATATAATATATTATAACAAGTGTCAAGTAAGTATCATCATTTGCTATACAAATAATCTGTTTTCATTAATTGTGGAGACAGATTCTCAGGTACTGATTAATTTGATTTGTGCACCAAATAAAACTGCATGATATTCACACTTGTTGACTAATTGCAACGACTTGATTAAAACCACATCTCTCAAATTAGTTTACTCAATCTCCACTTCCCTATTCAGTGGGGTCATGGAGTACCAATCTTGTACTTAAACTATACATTAATTAATCAAAGGGGGACATAAAAATAAAATTTAGGGGGGACAGATATTGATAATGAACTGTCAACAGGGGGTAACCACTAATGAAAATTACTCCCCTTGATGTTAACTGTTTAATCACCAATTACCCCAAAATCTCCGAAAGATTTGGCGGCAAACTCTCTTTCCATTGGATATTTTTTTTTAAGAAAATAAATTAAAACTACAAATTAACAAAAGAAAAACTTATGGAAAAAAAGAGAAACCCTAAAAGCAAAAAAAAGAAGAAAAAGTTTAATTAATTATCGTAATAATAATAATAACAAAAAGAATTCAAGGAAATAAAAAGTCAAACACAAAGCACATAACAAAAAGAACACAGAAATTTAGGTAGACAAGAAAGAAATCAAGAAAGTTTCTTGGAGTTTTCTTTGGTGTTTTGTGCATTGGTAGATTTATTTAATTAATTAAACGTAATTAATTAGTTGTTAATCCATAAGAAAAACTGGGGCTTGACCCCAATTTTGGAACTATATTTAATCGAACGTTACAATTTGAAGTGAATGAATGCATGAATGTCGTCGCCAACAAGGCGTTGTAAATCTGATGATAACATCCACATGATTAAGGCAGCCGCCGTCAACACCACCGCCGGCGGCGGCGCTAGCACTTCCCCTAGCAGCTCCCCAGCCACCACCCCTGACAATTCTGTTAAGGGTGAAAAAAAGAAGGTACATTTATTATTTTTCTAGTGTTTTTTTTTAATTTTCTTGATCTGTTGGAAAAATAGAGTTTTGATTTTTTTTTCATGTTATAAAATAAAAGTGTATCATCCCAAAGCTCTTTAGTTCCAAAAGAAGCAGTATAGGAAGCTCTGAGGAGGATCTAACACAATCAGATAACAATGATCAAGGTTCGATTTTCAATAGTTACCTTTGCCATTTTTTTTGCAGTAATGTATATATTTTTTCTTTGATTTTATATGATAATGGATTTTTTTTAATTTTTGGTTGGGTGGTTTGGGAGCAGAAATGGATTGGAAGATTATATCAAGGAGAAAAGCTTTTCTTGAAACGTCTGCTACAGTGAAGAGAAGTTTCTCAGGTAGGGATTAATTATCATCAGCAACATGACTTATTTTTCAAATAAAATTTTTAATGCATGGGTATTAATTAAATTTTATGAACTTTTCCAGTGCATGATGGAATTGTACTATTCTTTAAATATATCCATTGTATGTTCATCTTAAAGTAACATATCTAGTAAAGTTTTATATTTGTGCTTTTGATGAATCATCTATATTAATTGAATTTGTATAATTCTACGAACCTTTTTTAATCTTCATCGTATGTGAGGGAATAAAATAATATTATCCTTTGAATCTGTATTATGGTACTACTTCGACATATCCCATTAAGGTTATCATTATTGAGCTATAGTGCATTTAGTCTAACTAATGTAGCCATTTGACTCCAACCTTTAATTACATCACCGGGTTTATGTCGTATAGGGAGAAAAATAATAATATGAAATTTCTAATTAAAATCGTGTTAATTAGGGATAGAAACTGTGTAATGTGCGTTAGCCACGTATACCATCAAGCCAAAAGACTAACATCTGCTTAGCTTCTGGCATAGTATTTTGGTAGCTCACCTAACAGAAGACTAAAGTGTATAATTGATTATTGGCAATGCTATTTCTTTTCATTATATAGTTGTAAAATTAAACATAATGTGTAAGTAGTTTTCGTATTATAGAATTGACCTGTAAGGACTTTGCCCATTGAAAAGGTTATATATCTTTTAGTTTCAAACTCAAGAATATTGAAAGAAAATCCAAACCACACAACCATGGGACTAATTTCTTATCTACTCTCAGAAAGGCATAATAGTGCACGGATTGAAGGCCTAAATCTTTCGACATTTGATCATTCCACCGCACCTGCTACTATGATTAAAAGTATTAGGTATGATTAATTCATATCACATCAAACTTTCTTGATTTTCAAGTCAATTGTTTTTAGGGTTTTATCATTAGAATATGTGGCTGGAAATGTTTAGGGTTTTTGCCGGGACATGGAATGTAGGAGGAAAAACTCCTAATCATGGACTTAATCTTGAAGATTTCTTGCAAGTTGAAGGTTCAGCAGACGTATATGTATTGGGGTATGATTAACTATACATAATAATTTTGTCGAACAAGATGTGATTATTTTTATTGATAATGTTTTTTCTTTTAATTTTCAGGTTTCAAGAAATTGTTCCATTAAATGCAGGAAATGTATTAGTGAGTGAAGATAGTGAGCCAGCAGCAAGATGGTTAGCCCTCATAAGCCATGCATTAAACAAATCATATCATGAATCAGTCCATTCTTGTGATTCAAGCTCCCATAATTCAAAACATTCAAAGGACTCAAAATCCAATTCTTTTCATAAACATTCTCTTAAAAGCCTTAGCAAGAGTTTAAGGGCTAATAGTACCATTCTCAAGACCTGTAATTGCCCTTTAGAGTCAACAACAACAAGGCGTCAAAGAAAGCTGAGTGATCCTTCTTGTTCTCCCTTGAACCATCATCGCGATTCGAGTGAAGAAGATTTACAATCAATTGCAGAATTTCCTTCTTCTAATGGTTTGAGTTATAATCTCATAGCGAGTAAGCAAATGGTGGGGATTTTCCTTTCAGTTTGGGCACGAAAAGAGTTAGCACATCATATTGGCCATCTCAGAATATCTTCTCTTGGAAGAGGTATCATGGGTTGTCTTGGAAACAAGGTTGGTTCAAGAATGTTTTAATATTTGACTATTCTTCCTTTTTATTAAAAATTGAATATGATAGGTTTTAATAGACATGATAATTGAAAGTGATGGAAAGGAGTACTTTTCATGTACCAAATTTGCTTGTTATCAACTTTTCATTTTTGGTGGCCAAATTAAGTTACCCGATACATGTATTGGTGAGAGATAAGAGGTATCCGGTGAAACAGTCGAGATTAGCACAAGTTGGCGTGGTCACTGCCATTACAAATATATAAAAGAAATCAACTTTACAATAAGAATATGCCTAGTTATATTTGGTTTTATATTGAATCTAGCATTTTCAATTTTGGTGTATCAGTTTTCCATTGACTTTTATGGAACGTGATTTATATTATTATAATATAATATATATGCAGGGGTGTATAGCAATAAGCATGTCACTGTATCGAACGAGCTTTTGCTTTGTGTGCAGTCACTTGGCTTCTGGGGAGAAAGAAGGGGATGAGCTGAGAAGAAATGCTGATGTTGCTGAGATTCTCAAAAGCATACAATTTTCGAGAATTTGTACGACTCCAGACAGCCGAATGGCAGAGAAAATTAGTGATCATGAGTAAGTTTTTTATTATCTAGTGGTCATTTCGATCATAACACTTTAATTTGCGTATAACTACAAGCTAGAGACTTACTCTCTCGATCCTAATCCTAATTTACGTGGCATCTTTAGCTTTTCCAAATTCAACCTATGCGAATTTTAATCAATATTTTAAAATATATATTTTTAATCATATTGACATGGGAAAAAATGTAATTTATAGTGCTTTTTTTTTTATTTATAGTTTTTGAATAACTAAATTTTAATTTTAAAATATTAAATTAATCTAATCTAGTTTAGCTTCGAGATTAGTCAAAATTGAGTATCGATAAGCAAAACGCTGCCACCTAAATTAGGACGGAGAGAATAATAAATATTTGTTTAGTATGTAAAACTAGAGGCGGGTGGAGCTTTTGTTCGATTGTTTAAATTGAACTTATGTATTTTTGTCACGGACATAGATATATATTAGAAAAATCACTGGTATTAAATTTTAAACCTACAATTTAAAAAGTACAAAAAATTAAATATTACAAAGTTCAAAGGTCGATCCATCATACTTAAATTTTGAATCCGTTTTAGTATCTTGAGCATCCAAAAAGTTATATAAAGCTGTAAGTAGATTCAAAACATCAATTCAGAGTACGGAATTTTGTTTACCTCTTTTTACTTGGCCTTTTTTTCAAGATCACATTTCTATGAAAGTAAATAATGATGTAGAGTTGAAATTTTAATTTTCAGCCGTGTGATATGGCTTGGAGACTTGAACTACCGAGTGTCTTTGAGCTATGAGGAAACAAGACTTTTGTTAGAGGATAATGACTGGGACTCTCTTCTGGAAAAGGATCAGGTTTGGTGCCTTTTTTTCTTTTTTTAATTTGTGTGGTGCTTATTATTGGGAAAAGGGAAATTTTTATTTTTCTGATAACATAAAGTCAACGGGACACCTAGTACTGATTGAAAATTATGTTGGACCTACAAGATCTTAGGGTGTCAACCTGACTGAAGAATTATGTACTTGATTAGGTCATTAAAGATTTCGGAGCTAAATATTTAAATATCCTTATTATCCCTAGAGGAAATGAAGGAACTATTAAGCTTTTAATATATCCAAAATCATCCATATTTAATTTGCTGCTGATTATATGTTGATGGCAGCTGAATGTGGAGAGAGAAGCAGGAAGAGTATTCAGTGGGTGGAATGAAGGCAAGATCTTCTTTGCCCCAACTTATAAGTACTCTCATAATTCAGATTCCTATGCCGGAGAGACTACCAAATCAAAGAAGAAACGTCGAACCCCTGCATGGTCTCTCTCTCTCTCTCTCTAAAAGCTAACCTTAGTGCATATTGTTCTATATATTACTCTATCCGTTTCAATTTAGATGAGATAGTTTGACTCGATACGGAGTTTAAGGAAAAAAGAAAACTTTTGAAACTTATGGTCTTAAAAGCTCAAGGGGTAAAAGATTTGTGGGGCCATTACATTTGTGTCGTTATAAAAGTTTCTCATTAAGGGTAAAATGAAGAATTTAAAGTTGAATTATTTTCAAATTTAGATATGTGTCGTTTATTTTGGAACAGACTAAAAACAAAAGTACATCATCTAATTTGAAACGGAGGGATTAATAAAAATTAACCTCTCACCTAGATGAGACACGGACATAACACGAGTGTGTTTGGTATGATGAAAGTCATTTTTCAAGGAATTATCATGAAAAATATTTTCTTCTAAAATGTTTTTTGATATATGATTGGTTAGTCAAATATCTTTTAGAAAAAAATTGTATTAAAAATTAATAATCATATGAGCAACTCGGTTTGATGAAATTTTTGAGCGTTAAAGATTACTAGTATCTAAGTGGGAGCTGGATCAAGTAATAAAAAGTTTAAAGTGAAGATAATTCTACAGAAAATGACTTCTGGCCATGGGTGGGAAGTCATTTTCCCCCATTTTGATGGAAAATATTTGGTAACCAAACACCAGAAAAAGACTCCTTCGAAAAAATTATTTTCCTGAACAATAACCTTTAGTCAACTGGTGTACGTATATACCTCTAAATTGGGACTTACAATATATTTGATCCTTACATATATTGTAAATTTCAGGTGTGATAGAATATTATGGCGAGGCGAGGGTATTGAACTATTATCTTATATTCGAGGGGAGTCAAGATTTTCAGATCATAGACCCGTTTGTGCAGTATTTGCCGTGGATGTGGAGGCAGAGGCCAACAACAAGAACGCAAAGTTTAGAAAGGGTTTTTCTTGCACTGCTACTAGGTTGGAGTATGAAGATTTAATACCCCTGAGACACAGTTCCTATCATTATTGAAATAGAAATTCGTCTAACTAACATTAATTAAAATCTTGTACAGTTCAACTTTTAAGGATCCTGAGGGAGAAAGGTTTCCCTCTATTATCTCATAAGGTACGCTAGGCACTTTTTTTGCCCCTAAATTTCATGTAGTAGACAAATGTTTTTTTAACAAAACTAAGATAGTATTGAATAATCCAAGGAAAACCTCTAAAATGATCTATAAAAAGGGCAACTTGGTGTATGAAATATCCCGCGTTCACACCGGATCCAAGAAAGATTTTCACTAAGGGATATGATATAAGCGTGACTGATTAATTTCACGACTTGAACCCGCGACCTAAGTCATACAAAGACAGCTTTACCATTATTCTAAGGCTCCCCTTCATCTATAAAACATGATAATATCAAAGAGAAAAAATGAAAGATAATTGTACCAATTTTTTTATATATGTCCATAAAGCGTGTCTAAAATAAGAAATACAAGTAATCCACAATGGTAATTAACTAAATGTTCGAAAGAAGAAAATGGAAACACAAAAAGCGCTAATTGTTTACTTTTAACTGGAGCTTTAATCAGATGTATCCTCATATGCCAAATCCCAAACAGAAATAGGAGCTTGATGATGTAGAACAACATCTTCTTGTGGAGTAGCATTCAAATTCATGTTTCCATAAGTAGAGGGATCATAATGAAGTTGTTCAAGGACATTGCCTCCCCAAAATCCTTGGAAATTCTCCACAACTGATCCTCCATTAGCATTTTGTGATGCATTGTAGCTATCGAAGCTCCTTTTTATCTCCATGTTCACCCAATCATGTTGGCCATGGCCAACCATTATTTCTTCATTTGGAATTGGTTGTGCTTCAATCAAGCTAGGAAAGTTGTTGATGGACATATTAAGTAATTGATCCTCCCCCTTCTCGGAGTCAATTCTTGAATTACCTAAATCACTTTGCGTGCAATTATTTGAATTTTGGGTAGCATAAAGCTCATCCTCCATGTCTATGTGACTCTCAAAAACACCCTTCCTTTTCTCCTTTCTCATCAAAGTAGAGCCATCAAATAAATTGACATGATTACCAATTTTGGGTACCAAAGCAAGATATTCATCTTCTTTTCCCTTATTTTCTTCTTCTTCTTCTTCTTCTTCTTCTTCTTCTTCTTCTTCTTCTTCTTCTTCTTCTTCTTCTTCTTCTTCTTCTTCTTCCTCCTCCTCCTTTGATGTTGAAATCTTGAGAGCTTTTTCAGTGAGCTTGAGAAGGACTTCTTCTTGGTTAACAACTTTTGACCAAGTAGCTGTTTCTTTAGCTGTCATCTTGTTTTGCAAACTCTTGGATTGTTTCACCAACCTCCTCATCTTATCCAAATTAGTAGACATATGTTTGATAATAGCAGCCAAAACACTTACTTTCCACGCCTTTTTCAAGTCATGAGGTTTCTTGTAAGGTGGTGGGCCGAATTTTTGTGCAAAACCTTGATCACCCCACCAAAGTTCCTTCCCTGTGGGCCACCAAGGTGGGGGCAACCCTCTATCCAAAGGAAACCTCCTTTGTGGAGGTATACAATGTTGCATTAGGGCAGAAAGTAGTGAGCCTAAAGTAGTATCTTGCAAGTCTTGAAGAAGATGCATGCATGAATTAGGATCCAATATATTTACTTCCACTAATTTAGGCAAGAATGCAGCAATGGCAGCTGGGGCATTTTGCTCAAACCTCACCTTCTCCTTCCACCACTCCCTTAAACTATCCGATGAGCCAGTTACAGGCTTCCCTTTTTCTGGCACGATCCCATAAACGAAGCCTTGACCTTTGCAAATCTCCATGATTTTTACCATGTACTTGAGGACTGAATCTTGAGATCTTGACATCTTTTTACGGCGAGATTGTTCTTCCTTAGCTTGTGAGTCGTCGTCTTCATCACCTTCTAATAAATCTTTGCTACAAGTGGAAGTGTTGATTTCCTTCTTGGTTTTTAGCTTCTGCATACGCATGCGGTCCTTCCACATGCGGCGTTTGAGATCATTGTAGTTGATTTCTTCATCATCTAATTCTTGGTTCTCTTCCACTTCGCTCATTGGGCTCAAAGGCTCTATAATTTCTTGAAATTCAACCATGTTTGATTTCGAGATAGCAAGAAAAAAGAAACGAAAATATAGCTAGCTAGACCAAAGTAATTGATTTATCAAAGAATGTGTACTATGTCTTAAGTCTTAAGAACGGTGAGACTAAGGTGAAAATGTTTATATTCGTGAAATGTGGCGGTGAGAATTGAATAAAATGAGGAGACAAAAAGTGGCTCTTCCCAAGAGTGAATGGGGATTTTGGAGGAAATTAGGGAAGAAACGGATGAAACTTGGGAAATAGTTGCAGCTCATGTGAATAAGTAGAAAACTGCAGAGGTGAGGAATGATGCAATTAGAAGGAGAGAGTTATGTCATATGTATTAGTGGTTTATCTTCACGTTTGCATGCATGTGAAATCACATGTTTTCGTGCTTACTCAGCATCAATTCACACTTACTAATGAATTCAGGTCTATAATTTACTTGTATACCACAATAAAACGGCCCTTTACCTAATATGTGATATCGTTTGATTGGGCGTAGAGTTTCTCACGATCTAAAACAAATTATAGAATTTGTGTGATTATTAATTATCATATTAAGAGTAAAATATAAAGTTAAAAGTTAAATTAGAGTACTAAATATAGAAATATAGCTTACTTTTGGAACTGATTAGAAAAAAGTATTACACAAATTGGTATACAGATAAAGTATAACTCAAGTGATCGAAAATTTTCAAACTTCTTAATGTAAAACTGTCTTTGGGAAATTTGAAGGTTCTGATTTTAAATGGTCAATACCAATACATCTAACGGAATTCAGAATAGCCAACAGTTTTCTCGTTCCTTCTCGTTGAAGGAGGGAGAGGGTCTTTGAGTTGAACACTCTGGAGATCTAGAGTATTACCCTTGATTTATGTGCATGTGCGTATTTTAAAGCTACACGTATAATTACTATATATAGAAAGATTGCTCTTACGAAGTTGAAGCTTCCTCTTTTGTAAGTTCTTGACCCACGATTTTTCTTTTGGCCGGGGAGGGGGACGCTTTTCTAATATCACAAGAAATAAAGGATCAAAATTTTTGAAACATGCGATCTTAATTAAGAGTTTGTCATAATAATTACTTATATGATTATGAAAGTTTATCATTAAAGATAAAACGTAAAGTTTAAATTAAATAACATTGTTTAATTCCGGGTTCTTTCCCATTTGAGATTGGGTGATTTTTAAACATAACATTTCTATAAAGGGATTTCTCCCATGGCATTGTATATGAGATAAACTCATGGCCCTTAACAGCAAAGATTATATGTGTTCCTGTACGTTGGGAAAAACCTTTATTTGGTTGGGCCAAGCTTAATACAAATGGTAGCAAACAAGGTAATAATATGATTGGTGTTGGGGCATTTTAAGAGATCACAGAGGTAATGTGATTATGGCTTTCTTACAAAGTTTGGGGAGTGGCACAAGTAATTTGGCAGAAGCTAATGTGATTATGGCTTTCTCATAAAGTTTGGGGAGTGGCACAAGTAATTTGGCAGAAGCTAAGGCTGCACTTTTAGGCCTACAGTGGTGTCATTCTAATGGTTATGATAGAATTATCCTAGAATGTGATTCCAAACTAGTGATTGATATGTTGAATGATAATTTGAAATCCCCTTGGCACATGAACATCATTATTCGAGAGATACAACCAGAGACGGCTTAACCCAGGCCACTAAAGCGTCCGGTTTAGGCCTCACAAAATTAGACGCCCCAAAAACTACTCTTCTTATATGTAATTTAAACATTTATTGTATTTATTATTAAATAGTGATAGGAAATTGTTTCAACCATCTTTTGCTACCTTGACACCAATCGTTAATAACATAGTTTTATATTTTATGTTGTCTTTTTCGGAGTTGGTTGAGAAAATTAAAATGATAGTGAAAGGCAATTAAATCTGCATTTATTTTCTAGTTCTTCTTACTCCAACTTAATAATTTTTTTTACAACTCTAACTTTGTAAGATATTTTCTTTCAAGATCTCTGTAGGCACGCTTCAAGCTAATTAGATCGTAAAAAACTATAGTTAATTTATTTATCATCTTTATAAATACAAATTTTTACATGATTGTTACTTTGGGAGGCAATGCTATATAGTGAGTTATGTAGGCAGTCATGTGAAAAGAAAAAATTCAAAATTAAACTTAATAAAATCTTATCAAAGGTTAGTAATGTTTCAACAAAGATTATAAGGGTGGGTTACATCATCAAGATTATATTGCATCTCAAAATGTAAAAAGAATAAATTTCAACAAAAATATCTATTATTATTAAACAAGTTTAAGGCCTAGCTCTTCTTACGGCTTGACTTTAGGCCTCTAATATCGCTAAGCCGACTCTGAATACAACATCTCATTTTTCAACACAATACTACTATTAGACATTGTTACAGGGAGGCTAATAATATGACGGACATACTTGCAAAATGGATCATGAGATTCATGAGACTATAATCTTAACTGATAATGATTTGCCAAAGCAAGCCTATGGTCACTACAAACTTGACAGAATACAGCTTCCTAGCATCAAGCATAAAGTGGTCAAGAATATCTTTGTTGCTCGATAAATGCCTCTTTGGCCTGTTGCTATGACATAATTGTTAAGGAATGAATTATATGTCACAAGCTCTTTTAGTTATCTAGCACATATAAAAGATCTGTGGAGCAAGTATAACTTTGAATCTGCTATCTGTACTAGGTAGATATTAAGATAGGTTTTATTTTGTGTTGGGGAGGTTAGGTTTATGTCCCCCTCCTCTTGTACTTTACTTTGATTATCAATAAATAAGGTAGAGATCAATGCCAAACCCCCATCACCATGGGAGGTGAAAGCCCGGGCCCGATGGATTAATTTTTAAAAAAATTAAATAATATTCAAATTTAAAATATTTTTATTCTTTTGGAATGGCTATGTGGGCGAAAAACTTCATTCATATGTTGACTAGGTCAACAGAAATAAAACCTTTGGAGGCTGCCACGTGTCACCGATAGGATTCGATAACTTGATTTCAAAAGGTCGACGTCACGAGAAGATGGCAGGTCGTCGACGAGGTCGAGGTGGTCCAATAAAAGGCGAGGATGAGGACCCCTCCTCGGCGTGCAGTAACAACTAGTTTCAAGATTTATATTTCGTAGGGAATATTTCAGTAAATATTCCTCCCTGTTATACTATCTATGTTTTTTTGGCACATATACCCTTATAAATAGGAAGAGATGTAGTTCTAGAAAGGGGATTGGACACTTTTTGTAAAGAACAATATTGAAATTCTTTGAAGATTCTCTTTTTATCATATACATACAAAGTTTGCCTTTTTACTTCTTTATCTATCTTTTCTTCCCCGAACTAAGAAGAATCAGAATATTCAAAGTCTTATCACTATCCATCATAATGAGAAGAATCATGGGAAATCTCACCCTTATCGGGTGAACCTTGTTCTATTATTTACTTAAATGTCATTTATTACCATTTATTGATTTCTTTCATATTCTTGAATCATTTATTACTCATTTATTGTTTCAAGATATTATTTTCCAATAGCACATGTGCGGTATCATTCAGAAACGCACTAGATCTATTATTTGGATATTAATATTGATTTAGAGTAACCCTTTTCAGTATAAGTTTAATTGTAACCTAGATCTAAATTTTGAGTCATACAATGACTAAAACAAATATTGTCACCTAAATTAAAATGGAGGGAGTATATCTTTAGGTAGTGTGTACCCTCCCAGGCTCCCACTTCATTTTGTCCTTCCTAGTTTCCATAGTGGTCCATCATCGTTAAGATTTAAACTCATTGTACCCCATAGACAATCTTGGGGTGGCAATATACCTAAATATCTGTTGTACCATTTGATTTATATATTTTGAATTTTAAACATTCCAACTATCATTTTTATGCACAAAAAGATTTGGTAAATAATTACAAATTCATCAACAATTTAATAAGTTTGATATTCTTTAATTGATTCGTATTTGGTTATACATTGAGCTTTAAATAGTTCTACTCTCTCTTTGTTCTATTTTCTATGACACTATTTCCTTTTTAGTTTGTTCTAAAAGAATGACATATTTTATATTCAGAAATAATTTGAATTAAAAAAAAATTATTTTACTTATTTTTTGACCATACATATTATGGCATATTTAAGATCACGAAGTTGTAAAAGATTTCTTTCTTTCATTTCTCATGAAATGAAACGAATGGGGGAGTATTTAATATTTTGTTATACATAAACTTTACAATTGGTTGATACGATACTTCGTTTTTCCATACGTAAATTAAGCCATTGTAGCTTATCAATCTGTGTTATAAATCTATATTGCTGTAATAAACAATTAAACCATTAAACTTTCTGAAATATATAAACAAAACAGAAAGTTAGTAATACTTGTTTAACGAAATAAATTCTGGAAAAAACAGTATAGGAATAAATCAAGCCCACTGAATACACAGTGTGTCCTTAAGAAAATTATTCCCCTCAATTACCCGAGGTGCTGGAATATATCCTCCAGGATAGAACGATTTAACTCACTGGAGTGTTGGTACCAAAACACCGGTGAACAACAAGCCACTCGAATACTGTAAAACACACTGAAATTTTTGTGCAGAAGAAGAAGAAGAAGATCAAAAAATTTCGTAAGGAAAGATTCTGGGATTCAAAGTATATTTATAGAGTTGCTGGCATTGTTTCTGAAAAGATTTGCAACCTTTCAGAAACAGCCATTGATCTTTGACCAAATCCGAATCCGAAGCCGAGCCGAGCGAGCGACGATGACGACGGCGTGAGGCTTGCCTTCTTCTTAACTCTTTAAGAGCTAGAAGAAGAGCAATTATATATATACCCATCAAAAATCTTTTCTTCCTCCAATATGGGACAATGTCCCTTTGCCAAGGAGGAAAACTCAAATATTTTATTTTCCCTCCATTTCTCATTCACCCTCTTTAAGCTACACAAGCTTAAAATCCCAACAACCCCCCACATGGATGGGGAATGGCTATAAAATAAAGGATTTCACGGACGCGTGCGTGTTTTACATGCAAGAATTAATTGCATCTGGATAAGTAGGTTTCCCTTTAAACTTTCCGTAGTGAACTTATATCGGATATACTCGGCCAATCGGTAGATTTGATATCTTTGAACCGTCGAGCTTTGTTGTATACCTAGATAATATAAGTCACACAATCAATCCTTAACCATCTATGGTTCTCACGGTTGTGTTCGTTTCAGCTATGAACACCACCTGGTTTCATGAGTGCTTAGAGAATGGGCCTTTACTTTCATTCCCCTTGAAGCGGCTTACACTTTACACTCACATAGGTGATTTCTAAACGTGTAATCCTATAGACATACTATCTGGTCATATCCTGCCAGACTTAGCGCATTAAAAAACCTTTAAGCTTTGTTGACTCATCAAAAAGCCTTAATGCTTTACCTCGATTTCTGAACATTGTCTTTATCACGAGAATGGGTTGAGTTATTTGACAATGTTGAACCGTCATTCATAACTTTATTTGATCTCTTTAAACCTAGCTCGTGGGATCTCCAGTCTGCTAGGTAGAGTTACCGCCATGATGACTTGTCCTAAACCTTAACCCCCATTCCCATTGATGATCTTTCAACTGCCTCTCTAGATAGGCCTTTTGTAAGTGGATCCGACACATTATCTCTTGACTTTACGTAGTCAATTGTGATAACACCACTAGAGAGTAGTTATCTAACGGTATTGTGTCTCCATCGTATATGACGAGATTTTCCGTTATACATATCACTCCCTGCCCTGTCTATTGCCGTTTGACTATCACAATGTATACAAATAGGTGCCAAAGGTTTGGGCCAAAATAGAATATCTTTCAAGAAATTCTGGAGCCATTCAACTTCTTTATCGGCCTTATCTAAAGCTATGAATTCAGATTCCATTGTAGAACGGGCGATGCATGTTTGTTTGGATGATTTCCAAGACACTGCTCCACCCCCAATTGTGAAAATATATCCACTCGTGGATTTAACTTCAAATGATCCAGTGATCCAATTTGCATCACTATATCCCTCAATCATGGAGGGATATTTGTTATAATGCAAAACGTAATTTTGAGTATGCTTGAGATACCCCAAAACTCGTTTCATTGCCATCCAATGTATGTGATTGGGATTACTTGTAAACCGACTCAGTTTACTAATAGCACATGCTATATCTGGTCGCGTACAATTCATGATATACATCAAACTTCCCAATACTCTTGCATAGTCCAGTTGTGAATCACTTTCACCTTCATTCTTTTGAAGTTCATAACTCACGTCAATTGGAGTCTTGGCAATTTTGAAATTCAAATACTTAAACTTGTCAAGTATCTTTTCAATGTAGTGAGATTGTGATAATGCTAGACCTTGTGGAGTCTTGTGAATTCTGATTCCTAAGATCATATCAGGAACTCCTAAGTCTTTCATATCGAATTTTCTAGCCAACATGCGCTTAGTAGCATTTATATCTGCCATGTTTTTGCTCATTATCAACATGTCATCAACATATAAACAAACAATGACTTCATGACCTGGAGTATTTTTAATGTAAACACATTTGTCGCACTCGTTGATTTTAAACCCACTTGCCAATATTATTTGGTCAAATTTGGCATGCCATTATTTGGGTGCTTGTTTAAGTCCATAAAGCGACTTAACAAGTTTGCACACTTTATTTTCTTTACCAGGAACCACAAAACCCTCAGGTTATTCCATGTAAATCTCTTCCTCTAATTCTCCATTTAAGAAAACTGTTTTAACATCCATTTGATGGATTTCAAGACCATACACGGCCGCTAGTACCACTAACACCCTAATAGATGTTATCCTCGTTATTGGCGAGTAAGTGTCAAAGTAATCAAGGCCTTCCTTTTGTCTATAATCTTTGACAACAAATCTTGCCTTATATTTGTCAATAGTGCCATCAGCTTTCACTTTCCGTTTAAAGATCCATTTCGAACCTAAAGGCTTATTTCCCGGAGGAAGATCTACCAATTCCCATGTATGGTTATCCAAAATTGATTGAATCTCACTATTGACTGCCTCTTTCCAAAACGCTGAATCAGAAGATGACATAGCTGCATTAAAAGTTTGAGGCTCATTTTCAAGCAAGAATGTCACAAAATCTGGTCCAAAGGAAATAGATGTTCTTTGACATTTGCTACGCCTTGGATCTTCTATACTTGGAGTATTTTTCTTTGGTTCTTCCCAAGGTCGTTTAGGTCTTTCACTTAACGACTCACATTCAGTTTTATATAGATAGATGCTTTCAAAGAATTCAACATTATCTGATTTCATTACCGTATTAATGTGAATTTCGGGATTATCAGATTTATGAACCAAAAATCGACATGCTTTACTGCTTGTAGCATATCCAATGAAAATGCAATCAACAGTTTTTGGTCCGATTTTAACCTTTTTAGGTAAAAGAACTTGTACCTTTGCTAGACACCCCACACTTTGAAATATTTCAAGTTGGGTTTTCTTCCTTTCCATTTTTCATATGGAATAGATTGCGTTTTGCTGTGAGGTACTCTGTTGAGTATTCGGTTAGCTGTAGGGATAGCTTCGCCCCACAAACTCTGCAGTAATCCGGAACTTATTAATAAAGAATTCATCATTTCCTTTAATGTCCGATTTTTCTTTTCCGCAATTCCATTGGATTGAGGTGTGTAAGGTGCAGTAGTTTGATGGATAATTCCATATTCCGAACATATTTCTGCAAACGGAAATTCATATTCTCCACCCCTATCACTTCTAATCATTTTGATTTTTTTATTAAATTGATTCTCCACTTCATTCTTGTATTGCTTAAATGCTTCAATTGCTTCATCCTTACTATTAAGCAAATAAACATAACAATATCAAGTGCAATCATCAATAAAAGTAATAAAATACTTTTTCCCACCTCGAGATGGTGTCGACTTTTTATCACAAATATCACTATGAATTAAGTCTAAAGGATTTGAATTCCTTTCAATAGACTTATATGGATGTTTTACAAACTTAGACTCAACATATATTTGACATTTTGATTTATTACACTCAAATTTAGGCAATACTTCTAAATTAATTAACTTCCGCAAGGTTTTGTAATTGACATGTTCTAAACGAATACGCTATAAATCATTTGACTCCAATAAATAAGAAGAAGTTGAAATTTTATTCATACTGTCAACAACCATTACATTTAGTTTGAAGAGGCCCTCTGTGAGGTAGCCCTTTCCAACATACATTTTATTCTTGCTTACAACAACTTTATCAGAAACAAATACACGTTTGAATCCATTTTTAACAAGCAAAGAAGTAAAAACTAAATTCTTCCTAATAGTAGGAACATGAAGAACGTTGTTGAGCGTTAACACCTTGCCGGAAGTCATTTTCAGGAATATCTTCCCATAACCTTCAATCTTGGATGTTGCAGTATTTTCCATAGAAAGCTCTTCTTCGGAACCAGTAGTAGAGTAAGTCGCAAATGCTTCCTTGACAGCACAAACATATCAAGTGGCTTCAGAGTCAATCCATCACTCCTTCGGATTTCCAACTAGGTTGCATTCCGAAAGCATTGCACACAGATCATCAATGTCATCATTCTTCTCCACTATGTTGGCATGTCCCTTCTTCTTATACTTTTTCGGGAGACGACAATCAGGGGCTTTGTGACCGATTTTTCCACAACTGTAGCAGCTGCCTTTGAATTTCTTTTTGTTCTGCTCCTTAGTTTGTCCAGAAGACCTCTTTCTCTTCTTACTTTTTGGAGCAGTCTCCTCAACGATATTAGCTCCTATGATCATTGAATTTCCACGAGACTTCTTCTCGGCTGTTTTGTTGTCTTCCTCAATCTTGAGACGAATCACAAGATCTTCCAACTTCATTTCTTTGCGCTTGTGCTTAAGATAGTTCTTGAAATCTCTCCACGAAGGAGGCAATTTTCTAATCATTGCAGCCATTTGAAATGTTTCATTCACAACCATACCTTCAGCAATAAGGTCATGAAAAATAAGTTGAAGCTCCTGAACTTGGGTTCCAAAAGTTTTGCTGTCTATCATTTTATAGTCTAGAAACTTGGCAACCACGAACTTCTTCAAGCATACATCTTCAGTCTTGTACTTTTTCTCAAGTGCGTCCCATAATTCTTTTGAAGTATTCATCGCACTGTACACATTGTACAAGTCATCCTCTAAAGCGCTTAAGATATAGCCTTTGCAAAGAAAATCTGCCTGCTTCCATGCCTCAACAATCATGAATTTCTCGTTGTCCGGCATGTCCGCAGCAGGCACTGGCGGTTCTTCACTAGTGAATTTCTGCATACCAAGTGTGGTAAGCCAGAGGAACACCCTTTGCTGCCATCCTTTGAAGTTGGCTCCGAAAAATTTCCCCAATTTCTCTGCCGGTGGAACAACAGTCCGGCTTGACGAGGCTATCGTTGTTGCCGCAACAGTCGCAGAAGAATTTTCGTTATTAATTGCCATTTCTCACTGTAAACAACAGAAGAGTTCAATTAATGGAAAAATCAGAACAGTAAACAATACTGTTATTAACAAAAAACAGTATGTATAATAAATAAAACCGAAGTTTTTATATACTGTTTCACAGAAAACGATGAAATTTTTATGTTTTTCAAATCGTTTTATGAATTTCAATACTCTGATGAAGTTTTTTATATCTTCAAATCAGAATAGTTAAATTCAGAAGAGTAGAAAACTACACAGGTTTTAATCTCCACAAACAAAATATAGAATATAATAAAGTAATTTTCTTAAGATTGTTGTAAATTTGTATTGTTATAATAAACAATTAAATCATTAAACTTTCTGAAATATATAAATAAAACAGAAAGTTAGTAATACTTGTTTAACGAAATAAATTCTGGAAAAAACAGTTTAAGAATAAATCGAGCCCACTAAATACACAGTGTGTCCTTAAGGAAATTATTCCCCTCAAGTACCCGAGGTGCTGGAATATATCCTCCCAGGATAGAACGATTTAACTCACCGGAGTGTTGGTACCAAAATGACAGCGAGCCACTCGAAGGCTATAAAACACACTGGAATTTTTGTGCAGAAGAAGAAGAAGAAGAAGATTAGAAAATTTCGCAAGGAAAGATTTTGGGATTCAAAGTATATTTATAGAGTTGCTGGCATTGTTTCTGAAAAGGTTTGCAACTTTTCAGAAATAGCCATGACTGTTGGAACATGTTGTTTGAAATATTGCGGAAAAATTTAAAATAATCCGGAAAAGAAAATGGGCCTGACCGAACCGGGTCGCAGGTTATTCCGGATTGAATTTTTCGTTAATTATTTAATTAATTAATTAAATAATTGAAAGGAATTTTGTCCAAAAAGATTAATCAATCAATCTTTGACCGAAGCCGAAGCCGAGCGATGACGACGACGCGAGGCTTGCCTTCTTTTTAACTCTTTAAGAGCTAGAAGAAGAGCAATTATATATATATACCTATCAAAAGCCTTTTCTTCCTCCAATATGGGACAATGTCCCTTTGTTAAGGACGGAAACTCAAATATTTTATTTTCCCTCCATTTTTCATTCACGCTCTTTAAGCTACACAAGTTTAAAATCCCAACAATATGTGCCTTCATCAAATCATAAGGAGAAAGAGTACCAAGGCATGCAACTAAATACTACTAATTAATATCCGTTATACGTAGAATAAAAGCTAATTGACAAAATCGTATATCAAATGAAGTTGTTGTTTATGAGACAATTAATCAATAAGGAATGTCACGTTCATAATATATATAGACATGCTGTTATTTATGTAACTTTTTCGCTGTTTATATTTGAAAAAGGCCGGAATAAGTTTTTCACGTGAATATGATGGAAAGGAAATTGAGGCCGACACACCTTCTTGCTTAGGATATATTCAAGTAGGTTCATCATTTCGGTGAAAGCCAAAAGCTAAGGATGTTCGTCTTCTCTTTTCACTTTCTTTAACAGCCAAAAAAAAAAAAAAGAAAAAAAGAAGCGAAATTCGAATACTTCAGCTCTTTCGAAATAGGTCTTTAAAGGAAAATATTTTTAGATCTAGTTCAAACTAAACATAACAAGCGTTACATAGGCACAATGAAGGATTTTTCTGCCAAACTACAAATGGTTTTCTAGTTGACCATCAACTATACTAGCCAAATTAAATGAATTCATCCTAATTAAACTCATCAAATAAATAAAGTGAGAGTTCACTCAAACTAATTTTAACCACACAAGAGGGTCAAATATGTCTACAAGAAATATTATTTTCTTATACGCGACGATCGGGAGCAAAGGTGGGATTGGAGACAAGGAGATTAAAAAAAATTACCACATATGATATGAGAGTGAAAAACATGATTTGAAGCATTTCTTTGAACCCCCTGGCCATTATTCGGAAAGCCATCCTTCTGTTAATGGAAAAAATTTCACCTATACACTGTGTAATTTTGTAAATAAAATTCAGTTATTGACCACCCTTTGACTAATATGAATTCGCCGGTGGAGGTGCCTATAACTTCAATTGTTATAGGAATGATGCCTTTCAAGAGTTAATAGAAACAAGATAGTTAAGCAACATATGAATTAACTTGAAATTACTGACATATTAGATCTTTCCTTTCATTAAATATATGAGGGAAAAACCTTTTACAGTGAAGTGTAAGAAAAGAAAACTTCAAGGAATTGAGTAAATTCTCTTGCTGTTTTCACCAATCCCACTGATAACGAAAACTGGGAACTTAAGTCATTCAACATGTAGATATAGGGCGTAAAAGTTCTTGTAACTGATGTTTAAGTTTCAGTTGATGAGTATGTGTAGATAACAAGGCTATATAGAGTTTGACGCTTGGCAAATACCGCTAAGGATATAGTTGATATGCCCTAGATCCAATATCATAAATGATGATTTGAACATATTTTGTGAATGTTATTTGATATAAAAATATATGACATTTGATATTCGTTTATCATTGTTATTATTAATTATTTAATTAACTTGATAAGGTTCTTGATTAAATTTTGAGACTTGACATTGTGATGGAGATCATGATAATGAGAGTGAAGTTTCTTATAATTTAATCTAAATTTGTTCTTGATCATAGGATTATTAATTTGGACATTAGTAATCCGATTAGATCAATATTTATGTGACCGTCTTTATGGGATAAAGATTAGTTGATCTCATTAACTAAATCGCATAGATAGATGATGCATATAGAGATATGATCATTGAACCGATTCATTGGATAATTCCTAACGGTTAGAATTACCATAAACTATCAATAGGATATTCTCTTGAAGAATGTGATGTAAGAGTTTCCTTTGACCTGAGATCGTCATAGTAATTGACAAGTTATTTATTGTGCTTTGATACTGGACACCTATGGCCCTAGGACGATAGTTGAAAGGATTATTGAGTATGCTTAAATGCTTGTAGAATTAGTGATTGATCAAGATGGAATCTGTCAACTCTTGGTAATGAGTTTAAGCTCCATGTTGTCGTGAATTACAAACGACCAAACTAAGACCTTGGCCAGGGCAATTGAATGAAAAGAAGAAAATATTTTCTTAGGTCATTCAATGGTCGATTATACTTGACATGAACACATAGTTGGTCGCCTATTGAGATTTGACAGTTGAACCATATCCTAGGGTGACTCAGAGCTATAAGGATAGAAGAAAATATTACTTTATTCTTCTACGGGTTCTTGAGAGTAAATTGCACACTTCATGCTATCCGGTCCTTAAGGAGTGTTGCTAGACGCCACCCTTGATTAGTATATTGATATGATCAGTTTACTACCGGTTTAGTATTGAACCAATGGGTCGCACACTAACGAGTGTTCTAATCTTTGCTAAAGGATTAATTAAATTATTTGATAATTAAATTAAATAATTTAATTAGTCAAGTAAATTAAATTGTTAGTCCAAATAAAATATTATTATATTATTTGCTAGCACAGGGGATATAATTAATATTGCGAACAAATTGAAGTTTTCTATTTGGAATAGAAAATTAAATTATATCTCTTGAAAATATATATGTGATATATATTTAGTACATGTAATTAATATTTGTTTATATACGATATTTATATAAATATTAATGATGACTAATTTGTTAGATCCAAATTAGAGTTGGACTAACGTTAGTCCAGGACGTGTCGGCAATTCTCTTTTGGAATGAATTCGGTTTTCAAGAAGGAAAATTATATAAAGTTTAATTTTAGAAATTAAACTTGTACTCTCAAAGAAAATCAACGCCTTAACCATTATTTAACCAAATAGGAAAAACGTTCCTATTCGATGATATAAAAAGGGTGTTAGGCTGCCGCAAAAGAAAGCGAGAATTATTCCTAAAAAGGAAAAACTTTTCCTCGTCACATTAATTTTTGAGGAAAAAAATACTTTGTGAAAGTGAAAGTGCAATACAAAGAGAAAATACAATTATAAAAAAAGCGTTTCTTGTTCTTCTACCGTTGAGTTGAGATTTTTGAGAAAAATTTCAACACAATATTTCGTTCAATTTATTCACGGGTTTCATTGATCAAAAAGTTGATAGCAAGGATCAGTCTTGGTGTGGAACGCATAGAGTCTTCGCACTATCAAAGAAATATTTAAAACGAGACTCTCTTAGATCCGATTTTTGACATGTAAAATAAATTTTAAACACGAAAAGATCTGCTTATGATTGTTATTGTCTTTCGATGCTTGTTACGAACATCTATATGCAATCCTACAAATACATGAGCCACCAAGACGTGTGCTTAGAGATTTTGTACTGATCAATTTTTCTTAGTTTCGAATAAATTTAGCTCCTGTTTGGAAATAGATTTTTTTTATTTTTACATAAATATAAATATTATTTATTCGTGGATTTGATCATTTTGAAGAAAAATCTTCAAGTCCAAAACAATGATTTGTGCTAGTTTTTGGATGAAAAGATTTCTTCCACTAATAAAATTTCAAGTTTGTTCTAGTAAAATGCATATCCAAACACAACTTCAACTTTCAAAATTATTTTTTAATACAACGAAAATTCTTTTTTTCAAGTTTCAACCAAATCTATGTGCAAACGTTAGCTTAATAGTAATAGAAAATTAGTTCCTGTTTGGACACAAATGTTTTTTACTTTTTTCCAAAAAGAAAAGTTTGAAATATTGTTTGTTTATGGAATTTAATCATTTTTTAAAAAAATATTGAAGAAAAAATTTCAAGTTCCAAACAATAGTTTGGGCTTGCAGGTACAATTTTTTCTTCCACTCACAAAACTTTAATTTTTTTCAAATGAAATGCTAGGTTCAAACACAACTTCAACTTCTACAACTTATTTTTCAACATAACTTCTAAAATTCTTTCTTTCAAGTTTCAACCAAATCTATATTCAAATGCCAACTTAGGGGTGTACATGGACCAGATTGGTTCGATTTTTATCATAACCAAACCCAAATAACTATATCGGTTTGGATTAGTTCGATTTTGTCAAGTTTTCGAGATTTTTTGTTACATGAATATTTTTTTAAATTTACTTTGTTAAAGTTATAGATAAAGTTTTGATAAGTGAATATATGTTTAGTAAAAATTGAAAAAATTGACAAGCATATGATCTATTAAAATATTGTTATGGGAGAATATTTTTTAGTAATACATATTTATTTTATTAGTCCTCTAACAATATTTTTTGTTGATGTACGCTTTCAAGGTTAACCAAATTTAATAATTAAATATAAAAATCAATATGATACCTAAATAATGATATATTCTATTTAATTTTAAATTATCGAAAGATCATTTCAAATTCAAAAAATATATAAAAATTTAATAGATCTTGACATGTGAATATAAACGAACAAAGAGATTAACGTATTTCAATAACACTTGACAAGAAAGTGATGATACAACTCATTGTGTAAAGTAAAAAGAATTAATGCACTCCATAGTTTTATTAAATATTACATCCCACGAGAGGATCCCAAATATTTCTAGACATATTTTAAAGAAAATTCTATATAAAGTCTTAAAAGTATATATAAAATTATATATTTATATGCCGGTTAAGTTCAGATTTTTTTACTCAATACTAAACCAAAGCAAACCAAACTTAAACGAATTTTTTAATTGGTTTGATTTGACTTTTTAGTGTGGTGTAATTTTCGATTCGGTTTGAACACCCCTAGCAGCATGAGCATGTATTTTATAATACTTAGGCAATACTAATGTATTTAACCGTGCTGGAAAAGTGATTGATTTATTATCGAATTTAAAGGGAAGACATTTATGTCTTCCTGCACAATTTCCCTTCTATAGGAATCTAGTTTCATCCATGATTTGTAATTGTACGAGATAGGTTTGGGGTCCAATTTATGCGTGAATATTTTTAACAAGTTCATTATTTGCACTAAGAGGTGGAGTTAGAAATTTAAGAAAATTCAAAATAATTTAAAATATGATACCTGTGATCTGAACCTATGACTCATTATTACTTTTCAACGAAGTGAATTCGGTCATACCCCTTCCTTCTACTTAGTTTCGCCACTGTATGCAGTTATCCATCTATAAATGTTCATGAGAAATCTGAAAAACAACTGTGTAAAACTAATACCATGTATGCGGTAAAATCGGGGATAAAGCATACCTCGATTTTTCGGTGAAGAAAACGGAAGAAGGGAACGAACGCACGAGACTGAAATCGAGGCCAGGAACCTTTTGTATCGAGACCCACGAAAGAAGAATGATGTATTCATCACCGGGTGCGATAAAACAATACTCCCCGGACCCAGAACGAATTCTAAAGCCTCGAAAAATACGGTAAACAACACACGACGGATAAAGGGCTGTGATATTCGTACCTGACCGGATATCACGACGTGGATCTCGCTCGATGTCGGTTACAAATCAGTAATTAATGGGAAAGTAAGATTTTTACCTTTTTTAGACTTGTACTAGGGATGGAATTCTCCTACTATATACGAGGGAGATTTTTTTTTTGATAGACACATTGTAACACGCAAACTAAGGCAATAAAAATTTATTTTTTTTGTTTTTTGCTATTGCAAAGTTCTTACTTTACTGTTTGTTCTTCATTCACAATTGGCTCTGAACCAAGGGTCTGATTGAGGGCAAAACTATTGTTCAACCTAAGTTCGAGTTTGGCCGTAACATTACAATTGGTTTGATTATTCATTTTGTCTTTAACTCGTTTATCTAATATTCTTAATTATTTTTGTTGAATCAATCCACATATCCTTAAAACCGTGTACAAATTTAATTGTTATCCGTTTTAAGGGTAAACAGTTTGGCGTCCACCGTTGGGCTAAGAATAATAGTGGTGATTTGATACAAATCTCCATAACACACTCTATTTTACGCTTGTTCTTTAAAGTCTTAATGTCAGGTCAGTTTAAAAATGTCAAATTCTCAGTCTGCCCACTTGAATGTTGACGCTGAGTCTGGCCATCATGGCGAAAACAATAATCTGGTGCCTAGAAACGAGGTACCTCCTGCTGATCCAAACGGAGTCCTAGTTGCCGATCCGACTGATGCTAACTCACAGGTAGCCATCGACGACAACCTGCCAACTGATCCCGAAAATAGCGTTCACGGGGGACCCCGACCAATAGCTCGAGAAGCGCCCGAAGGCGAAGTCGATGGGGGTAAGCATATGGTTAATCTTTGAAATGTTGCAGGCTCAACATGCGGCGATAGCACAACTACAGAATCAAAGCTATGCCCCCAACATAGTTTAGCCTGAACAGTCCCGGGAAAACATCCGAAGAAATGAGCAGATCACCGAGAGACCAGGTGAAGCTGAGCCCGGGGTCAATCCCGAAATAATGAGAATGCTCGAAGCATTTACTAAGCGGGTGGAGTCAGGTGAAAATAAAATTGAGGCCAATGACAAGAAGGTGGAAACATACAACTCCAGGGTCGATCATATCTCGGGACCACCCCCGATATTGAAAGGGCCGGATTCCAAGAAGTTTAACAAGAAGCCTTTCCCTCCAAGCGCGGCATCGAAGCCGATCCCAAAGAGGTTTCGTATACCCAATATCCCAAAATATAATGGAACCACAGATCCGAATGAGTATGTGATCTCTTATACATGCGCAATCAAAGGGAACGACTTGGAAGATGATGAGATCGAGCCGGTGTTACTGAAGAAGTTTGGGGAAACTTTGTCCAAAGGAGCAATGATATGGTATCATAACTTACCCCCGAATTCCATTGACTCGTTTGCTATGCTTGCAAATGATTTCCTGAAGGCCCATACCGGGGCCATCAAGGTCAAGACCAGAAATTCGGAACTTTTCAAGGTTAAACAAAAAGACAACGAGAGGTTCAGGGAATTCGTGTCGAGGTTCCAGATGGAATGGATGGACCTACCTCCGGTCGCAGATGATTGGGCCGTTCAGGCATTTACCCAAGGACTTAACCCCCAAAGCTCCTTGGCTTCACAACATCTAAAATAAATTTTGTAGAATACCCGATGGTAACTTGGGCAGACACCCACAACAGGTACCACTCAAAGATCAGAGTCGAGGACAACCAACTCGAAGCCCCTTCTGGGTCTGTTTATCCCATTAGGGCCGACGACATGTATAAGAGAGTCGTCGACCATGATCCAAGGCCTGTCTGAATCGGTACCAACCATACAGCACGGACCGAAGGGGAAATGGGTCCGGGCGTCACCCCACAAGGAATGAAAGAGAGGAAATCGAGGGCCCAATAGCCGAGGCCTGATGAGCAAAAATGGTTTTGACAAGATGCTCGGGGGTAGGGAAGCACCAAGATTATCAGAGTATAACTTCAACGTTGATACTGTCAGCATCGTATCAGCCATCGGGCGCATCAAGGAAACCAAGTGGCCTAGACCATTGCAGTCCGACCCTACCCAAAGAGATCCTAACTTGATGTGTAATTATCATGGAACTCATGGCCCCAGGATAGAGGATTGCTGACAATTGAGAGAAGAAGTTGCTCGATTATTCAATAGCGGGCACCTCTGAGAATTTCTGAGTGATCGAGCCAAAAACCACTTCAGGAACAAGGACGCCAACAAACATGCCAAACAAGAGGAGCCTCAGCACGTCATCAACATGATCATTAGAGGGGTCAATGTTCCCCAAGGGCCAATGATAAAACGCACTATTGTATCTATCACAAGGGAAAAACACACCCGAGATTATGTCCCGGAGGGAACCATTTCGTTCAGTGATGAGGATGCCGAGGGCATCGTACAACCTCACAATAATGCGCTGGTAATATCCGTACTTATCAATAAATCTCGAGTTAAATGTGTGTTGATTGATCCAGGTAGCTCAGCCAATATCATCAGATCGAGGGTCGTAGAGAAATTGGGGTTACAGGACCAAATAGTGCCAGCAGTCCGGGTGTTGAATGGATTTAACATGGCATGCGAAACCACTAAAGGGGAGATAACCCTGCCGGTGAACACCACCAGGACGATCCAAGAGACAAAGTTCTACATGATCGAAGGGAACATGAGGTACAACACCTTATTCGGAAGGTCGTGGGTTCACAACATGAGGGTGGTACCCTCGATCTTGCACCAGGCGTTGAAGTTCCTTATGACGGGAGGAGTAAAGACGGTCTACGGAGAGCAGCCGACCGCAAAGAAAATATTTGCAGTCGATGAGGTAATCCCGGTGCCCGCGGTTTAGACATCAAGAAACACGGAGCCTACTATAAAGGAAGAAATTAAATAGCAATCACCGATGCCGATCTCAGCCGAACCGGAGTAATGAAGAGTAGACAAGGAGGAGGATTACGGAGTTCCGAGATCGTTCATAGCTCCTGATAACACTGACGCCACCAAATCGATGGTCGAAGAGTTGGAGCAAGTCATATTGATCGAACACTTATCTGATCGAAAGGTATACCTGGGCACGACATTAACCACCGAGCTCAGGAAAAAACTCATTAATTTTCTTAAAGCTAACATTGACTATTTCGCTTGGTCCTATCTTGACATGACAGGGGTCCCACCGGAGGTAACCACTCATAAGCTGAGTTTGGACTCGAAGTTCCATCCGGTTAAGCAAAAAAGAAGACCATAGTCTGAGGTCAAGCATGCATTCATCAAGGACGAGATATCCAAACTCCTTAAAATAGAGTCCATTCGGGAAGTTAAATATCCGGACTAGTTAGCTAACAAAGTGGTAGTGCCTAAAAAGGGAAGAAGCTAAGAATGTGTGTAGATTACAAAGATCTAAAAAAGGCATGCCCCAAGGATTCTTTCCCTTTGCCTAACATCGATCGGATGATCGACGCGACAGCCGGGCATGAGATACTCAGCTTTCTCGATGACTATTCAGGGTACAATCAAATTTGGATGGACCCGGACGATCAAGAAAAGACTTTTTTCGTCACTAAATTTGGCACCTACTGTTGTAATGCAATGCTGTTCGTATTAAAGAACGCTGGTGCCACCTATCAATGCTTAGTAAACTGGATGTTCAAAAAATAAATAGGAAAATCAATGAAAGTTTATATTGACGACAAGTTAGTCAAGTCTATGCGAGCTGAGGACTTATTTGAAACATTTGCAGGAGAACTTCGACATACTGGAGAAATACAATATGAAGCTGAACCCAGTGAAGTACGCGTTCGGGGTCGGATCGGGAAAATTCTTTGGGTTCATAGTATCCAATTGAGGGGTCGAGATCAACCCCAAAAAAATCAAAACCAGAGAGGACATTACCGTGCTTGACAATGTCAAGGCTGTTCAAAGGTTGACCGAACGTATAGCCGCCCTGGGTCGGTTCATATCGAGGTCCCCAGACAAAATCCATCGATTCTTCTCACTGTTAAAAAAGAAGAATAAATTTTCCTGGACCCTAGAATGCCAGCAAGCTTTGGAAGAACTCAAACGGTACCTGTCGAGTCCGCCCCTGCTGCACACTCCGAAGGCAGACGAACAATTGTACCTTTACTTGGTGGTTATTGAAGTAGCGGTAAGTGTAGTCTTAGTCTGGGTGGAGAAAGGTACGCAATTTCCTATTTACTATGTCAGTAGAATTCTAGGCGAGACCGAAACAAGGTATCCTCACCTGGAAAAATTGGCGCTCGCTTTGTTAAGCGCCTCCAGAAAGTTAAAGTCGTACTTTCAATGCCACCCTGTATGTGTCGTGACCTCTTACTTGCTGAGAAACATCATGCACAAACCCGAGTTCTCGATTCGGTTGGACAAATATGCCAAAATCAGCGGGTACGATATCGACTATCTACCTCGAACCGCCATAAAATCTTAGATTTTGGCAGACTTCGTGGCCAACTTTACGCCGACCTTAATACCCGATGTCGAAAGGGAACTACCGTTAACCTTGAGGACCACTTCGGGAATCTTGACCATTTTTACGGATGGTGCCTCGAACGCGAAGGGGTCCGGGCTCTACATCATATTAAAACTGCCTACGGGAAAATGTAATTAGGCAATCTACCAGAACCGTGAAATTGACTAATGAGGCCGAGTATGAGGCCATAATTGCAGGTCTAGAATTGGCTAAAAGCCTTGGGCCGAGGTGATCGAAGCTAAGTGTGACTCCCTCCTCGTGGTAAATCAAGTTAACGGGACGTTCGAAGTAAAAAAAGAATGGATGCGAAGGTACTTAGACAAATTACAGGTAACACTGCATCAATTTATGGAATGGACCCTGCAATACGTACCCCGAGATCAGAACAGTGAGGCCGATGCTCTAGCTAACTTGGGGTCTGATCTCGTCCAATTTCACACCTCAATTCAAGGTTATGAAACGGTCGAATGCAATGATAGTACCCAACAAGAGTCGGGGTCGATTTCCACATGAAGCTATATATGGTAGTTAGGAGTATATATTATAGTATGTGAATTTGACTATCTCAATTTACACTTCCACAAAATGGAGTTTTTTTTAAGTCTAATTTAAAACTAATAGTGCAAGTTGAGAATTAAAACTAAGAAATCATTTTTTTTTGTTTTTCAAGTTTTGTAAAAAGACTAGGGCTATGACCATCGCCTAAGTGTTTACCTAATGGGATATAAACCTTAATGCTTGTTTTATTGATTAGGGTGTATTATATCTATCAACACTCAATTACCCACTCAATACCTCTCGGTGAGAGAGTGATTTTGCCCAATTTGGATTTCTCAAGTCCAAATGGGTATTGCACAAAACGGTTGATAAAAGCTCAGGTCAAGTTATTACTATCTCTAGGTTGAACCCTTTAATTGGGATTATCAATCTCTCGATTGACCCAATTTCTTGTTAGCCAAGTTTTTCTAGACTAAGTCTTTATTTTTCAAGTAGAGACCAAGTCAAATAGGCATGAACTAATGTTTGCAATCATTAACTCCACAAATTAAAGTATGAACAAGGCTAAATAATAAATACTCAACCATAAACAAGCTTTAAATTAAACACCCATAAGGTTTACACACTAGGGTTGGGTTACAACCCTAGTGAAAATCTAGCAACTCATGTTTGAAATTGAAGAAAAAAAGAAAAAAAGATAATTAAACTCATATTGCAAGATTAAAATGATAAAAATCTATGTTAAAATAGCTCAAAATATGCAAAACTACTAAAAGAAGTAAAGAGAAACGGCTATTGTAGCTGCTGATGTCAAAAGTTGACCTAAAATTGTGAAACTCGTCTATTTATACAAGGCTAGAAATTTTTGACAAAAATGCCCTTCGGGAGGTTCTGTGACCGCACAATTCCATGTGCGGTCCGCAAATTTCTTCAACTTTTAGGAACTGGAGGTCTACGGCTGCATAATTCTTACCTGTGGCCGCGAGGCCTTCTTTCTGCAGTCCGCAGAATTGTAACTGTGGTCGCATTTTGCTCTTCTACGGTCCACATAATTACATTTGCAGTCGCGTAGTACTTCTTTTGCGCCGCACAATTCCTGTGCGGGCCGCACTTCAGGGAGACTTGGAAGGCACATTCTCTGAACTTTTGTTCCTAGCCATCTTCTATGGCCACACAATTCATGTGCGGGCCACACTTTGCCCAAAGATCTGCTTCCATTTCCTTTATCATCTGCGGCCGCATATGATATTCTGTTGTCCGCACTTCTGAGCTTCTTTGACTTTTATGTCCTTGAGTTTAGATTATTCCTTTTTGAGTTGGATTTCATCTCGGGAGTCCATCTTCCAATATTCCTGCAATTTAGCACATTTTATAAGTTTTCAGAAACATAATTAAACGCTTTTGGACTAAAACAAAATCTAAAAGGCGCCAATAAGTAGGCACTTAAGTTTTTGTTTGTCCTAAAGCAAATAAATTATTTCCCACCTCCACAAGTTAAGGACCATTCCAGCTAATCAAAGGTGAGTCATTCACACATCAATTGGGACCAACAATTACCCACACCACTTATGAATTATCAACAAGGCAATAAGTTAAACTTTTATGCACAAATAGGTCTAATGTGACACTTGAGTATCAAGAGTTGACTTTACTCATCAAGGAAGCTCGCTCTTTCATGTAGGTCATTGTGGATCCCAAACTCCTCCCCTTCTACTCTCCGTTTGCCTAACTCGCTTAAGAATTGTAGCACTCAATCCAAAGAGTTTCGAAAGGTTCACTAATCTGTCTCAAAAAAATGTCACAAATACCGCTTTAAGTACCATAGGCTTTCCCCTTATGTAGATCACCACTAATGTAAGCTCACTCGGCTTGAAATCATGTAGGGCTTTTTGTTTCGAAATGCAATGAAGGCTTTTGGACTACGGTTGGATATTCTATGATAGAGCGGGTTCATCTTTCCTTAAGCACTCCATTTTCTGTTCTCGGCTCATACTTTGCCAATTCTTTGAGGAATTTTTCTTTTCCTTGGGGGAAACTAGAGAGACTTAACATCACTCTTTCTTGATTACGACATTCATTTTCTCCCACTTTGATTTCTCCATGCTTTGCAATATTACTTTTCTTTGAATCCCTTCAACTTTTTCACTTATTCACTTTCTTTTTGCATTTTCCTTTTTGCTATTTACTTTTCATCATTTCTTTTCTCTTTTTGTGCCTTGATACCTTTTCCAGGTTCCTCGTCTCTACCCCAAAATTACATTTTTAAGACAATTATTTCACAAGAGTGTTAAGGAAAGCTCAGATACCGTGAGAGGGTCACAACAAAACGGGTAAAGGCTTGTGACATGGTTATCAAATGAGAAAGGTTTGAGGCTCAAATAGGTTGACTAGGGATAACAACATTAGTGGGCAAAGGAAAATTTCAAGTGAGTCAAAAAAAGCCTACAATCACTTCTCAAGCCAAGCAAAACTTAAGATTTCGCCTTGAAACAGATGGATTGTTAAAGAGGATAGAGTCGAGGGCCCACAATGACCATATTCAAGATTGAAAATCACTATGGTTTGACTAAACCACTCGATGATTGCCTAAGTCAATACAAGAGTCACAAGGTCAATAACAAGAGTTATGTCTTTCCAAAAACCTTGTTTTTAACCATAAGTACGTAGTTAAGTGCGTTGGTGCCAAGTGAAGTATGTTTGACTATTCGAGCATGACTCAATTAGGTATTTTTATTCATTACTACTACTATTATTACCTAAACACCAAAAATGGACTCAATCCCTTAAGAAGGTTGTCACGCCATCCATCGTTGGGAAGAGTCACCCAGTCCACACAAAAACTACCTTTGGAAAGAACCGTGGCATTAAGAAAACCAAAGGCTTATTATCTACTAAAATATGAAAAGAAGCTATTAAATCAAAAAGAAGTTACTAATTCAAAAAGAAGCTACTTAGTTAAACACTAACTAATAAGAAAACAAACATAAAAGAAGCTACAAAATAAAAACAATTGAAAGCGTAACGAATATACATAATGAGAGAGTAGAGAGAATATATACATAATGAGAAAGAAGAAGAAAAATAGTATTAAGTTAATTACAGGCCAAATGTCTCAGAATCATCAAAATATATCAAATAAACTCCACCTCCCCCTCCTGAATAAAAATAAGCATTGTCCCCAATGCTTAACAAAATAATAGTAAAGGAAGGGTCAGAGTGAAGAAAACTCCCTATGGCTCTGTGGCCATCTCTGTGTCCCCAGCAGTGGCACCGACCTTGGCCTCATCCAATTGGATCTCATCATCCTCAACTCCGAGAGTGGCTGGGTTAGTGAACATCTGACAAAATGCCTCGGCAGTGTCAGCAGCAATGTCTGGCTCCTCAGACTGGCCAGCTGGTGTTGTAGGTGTTGTAGGATCTAGGCCTGGGTGGTGCGGGTCAATCAACATATCAAATGGAATGTCTCCAGCTGCTGCAAGCTTGGTAACCTGTCTCCAGAGCTTGTCCACTGACTTCTTGGAGGCTTGGGACTTCCGCATCTTCTTCACTTCCTTTCCCAGCTCTTCTATTACTGACCCATACTGCACCAGAGTGGCCATAATTATGTTCTGATTCTCCAAGAGCTTCTTCAAGTTTTCTTCAACTGTGAGGGCAATCTGGGGTGATGGAATGGATGACTGTGCTGCAACATGACCGAATATGACAGATAACTTTGCAGTAATTATCTGTATCCAGTTATTGAGGCGCGCTAGTGTTTGGGAGACTCGCAGCGCAGAAAGTGGAACAGTGGGCATAGGCACCGGCTTCAAAGCCGAGATAGAAGGCACTGAGGCTAAAGGTGGGGGAATGGTTGTTGCACTGGCTGAAGGCTTTGCTGAAGTGGAGGGCATGTCAGTTGTCTTTGCAACTACCACCAATGGCTCATCAAATTGGCCTATGGTGGTAGTCGGCTGACCCTTTCACTTAGTGTTGTGTGCATCCATCAGAGAATACCATGAGAAGGGATTCTTAGCCCGAACCTTCGTATAAATTCTCTCGACTCCACCCGTGAATCCGTAAGGTACTCAGTAATGGTATTGGGATACGGGTAGGAGGTATCAACTTTCCTGGCGACCACAGACATGTTGGCCGACATCATGGCACCCACATTGATCGGGTACCCGGCCATGATGGAGGATACTAGAACTGCTTGCGGGATAGGAAGGTTTGTTTCATTCTGGCACGGGTCTAGTCTGATGCAGACAAAGGTTTGCCATCCCTTCGCCTCAAAGTTTAGGGTGTTTTGC
Source organism: Nicotiana tomentosiformis (assembly GCF_000390325.3). Classification (NCBI taxonomy): domain Eukaryota; kingdom Viridiplantae; phylum Streptophyta; class Magnoliopsida; order Solanales; family Solanaceae; genus Nicotiana; species Nicotiana tomentosiformis. The sequence goes on along the minus strand of NC_090816.1, from coordinate 105,891,495 downwards.
TGAATAGGAACCTCTGTTGTGACCCATGGTGGTGGTGGTCCCGGAGCTGCAAGAATCTCAGCTAGCCATGGGCGAGCTGCATCTCCCATTGCCAGCTTCTCCAAGTACTGTGCAGGCTCAACATCACTAAACCCCAAGTAGGTGTTCAATGTGTGCTGGTCAAATCGCACCTTTAGATTCCTCACGTTGATCATTTTTTTCCCTTTCTTTATGTGCACCATATTGGCGTAGAACTCCCGGACAAGATACTCCTTTACGTCAACTACGCTCTGGGTGAACCAACTCCACCTCTTCCACTCTCGGAACTGCCTCAGGACTGCCGGATTGTACTTTTCAAGGTCTTTCAGTTGGAACTGTCGCTCAAGAGTGAGCGATCTCACTGGCCACCACCCACGGAAACTTGTGAAGGCAGCCAGACTGACGAACCGATCCTCCCAGACCTCTTTCTTCTTTGACCGCTCAAGGTCGGCAATTATAGTATCCCTCCATTGGCCATCATCAAGAATATCATCAACTATAGCCACTGGTGCCTCAGGGACATGTGTAAAGGAGGGCTTAGAAGCCTGACTAGCACTCTCCAAACCCTCAGATATGCTATGTGATGTGGAAGGCTCGTCCCAGAGTTGATACCTCCCCCGTGGCTTTGATTGGACAGCCGGCTGCTCTTGAATTGAGTTGCCCTATGATGCTTCCCTACATGGGGCATAAGAACTGGATTAGGAGGGCTCCGCATTACTTCCTCGACCGGCTGTAGCCTTCTTTGTGATTATCTTTTGGAGGGCAGGGGGTAAAGTACTTTTGCCTCGGCCTCTAGAAGGTTCACCCCTCCCCTTTGAAGTATCTCCTCGGCCTCGCTTATGATATCCCGCGGAGTACAAAATCTTGTGAAAATATTCTTCTTCAAGAACACCATCACACTTCTCGCTTCATTGTTGGGTAGAGCAATGACCTCAACCAATTTAGACACATAATCAACCACGACCAAGATGTAGGTGTTTCCACAAGAACTCACAAAAGGACCCATGAAGTCAATACCCCACACATCAAAGATATCAATCTCCAAAATGGTAGTGAGAGGCATTTTATTCTTCTTCGAGATTCCACCGACCCATTGGCATTCATCATATCTTTTCACCATATAACGTGTATCTTTGTAAAGAGTGGGCCAATAGAAATCGTAACTTAGCACTCTGGCCACCGTTCTTGCTCCGCCATGGTGACCACCATAAGGAGAAGAATGGCAAGCCTAAAGAATAAAATTTTGCTCTTTGTCCGGTACACATCTTCTAATTACCCCATCCGTACAAATCCGATAAAGGTATGGCTCGTTCCAATAATAATCTTGACAATCCTGTTTGAGCTTCTTCCTTTGATTTGAAGAGAAATCATCTGGGATGATTCCACACACAAGAAAGTTTTCTAGATCCGCGAACCATGACACCTACTTCATTGAAATAGCCAAGAGTTGCTCGTCGGGGAATGAGTCATTGATTTCAAGGCCATCATGCGGCCTCCCCTCCTCCTCCAAACGAGACAGGTGGTCCGCCACTTGATTTTCACTCCCTTTTTTTTATCTTGGATGTCAATATCAAACTCTTGCAATAATAGCACCCATCTCATAAGCCAAGCTTTTGAATCTTTCTTGCTCATAAGATAGTGAAGTGTCGCATGATCCGTATGAACAATAATCTTTGCACCCATCAAGTATGGGCAAAACTTCTCAATTGCAAACACAATGGCAAGGAGCTCTTTCTCTGTAACGGTGTAATTGACTTGTGCATTATTCATGGTCTTACTAGCAAAGTATACCGAATGAAAAAACTTATTGATGCGTTGCCCCAAAACTGCTCCAACCGCTACATCACTAGCATCGCACATGAGCTCAACTCCAATTAGGAGCGGTGATAATGGGAGTGGTTGTCAACTTGAACTTTAGCAATTCAAAGGCTCTCATGCAATCATCATTGAAGTGAAACTTAGTATCTTTCTCTAAGAGCTTGCACAATGGGTTCACCATTTTAGAAAAATCCTTTATGAAGCGTCGGTAGAACCCCGCGTGACCCAAGAAATTTCGCACGCCATTCACTGAAGTTGGAGGTGGAAGTTTAAAAATCACCTCTATCTTTGCCTTGTCGGCCTCTATGCCATTCTTTGAAATCTTGTGGCCAAGGACGATGCCGTCCTCGACCATGAAATGGCATTTCTCCCAATTCAACACCAAGTTCGTTTCTTCACACCTTGCCAATACTCTATCTAAATTTTCCAAACAATCATCAAAGGAATCCCTGACTACCGAGAAGTCATCCATGAAGACTTCAAGGTAGTCCTATACCATATCCGTAAAGATCACCATCATACACCTTTGAAAAGTTATTGATGCATTGCATAAGCCAAATGGCATCCGCTTGAAAGCGAAAGTGCCATAGGGACATGTGAAAGTTGTTTTCTCTTGATCTTCCAGGGAAATAAAGATTTGGTTGTATCCCTAATATCCATCTAAAAAGCAATAGAAATCACGGATGGACAACCTATCAAGCTTTGGTCAAGGAAGGGAAGTGTAAAATGGTCTTTCCTCGTGACTTTGTTTAGTTTGTGATAGTCCATACATACTCTCCACTCGGTCACCGTTCTTGTGGGAATCAACTCATTCTTGTCATTGGTGACCACTGTTATGCCCCCCTTCTTTGGAATACATTGCACTGAAGAAGTCCACGAACTATCGAAAATGGGGTAGACAACCCCGACATCTAACCACTTGATGATCTCCTTTTTGACCATGTCTTGCATGGATTCATTAAGTCTCCTTTGATGTTCAATGGATAGTTTGGCATCTTCCTCCAAGTTAATCTTGTGCATGCAAAATGCGGGGCTTATCCCTCGAATATCTTCCAAAGTCCACCCAATAGCTTTCTTCCTCTTGTGGAGCACCGCCAATATAGAGTCAACCTACACGTTAGTCAGACAAGAGGAAAGAATAACCGGTAAAGTAGAACAAGGGCCAAGAAATTCATACCTAAGATGTGGAGGCAATGGCTTCAACTCCAAGGTAGGAGGCTCTTCAATTGAAGGCTTTGTATGAGGAGTTTTCCTATTTTCAAGATCCAAGGAAAGTTTTCGGGGTGCATAGTTGTACGACCCCATTCCTTGCAAATAATTCACACATTCCCTAAAGCCATCCATCTCGTCATATTCAAAGTTGAGCAAGACGGCCTCCAACATATCACCCACATTAATCTTGGCACTTGTATCATCAATAATCACATCGATCACCAAGTCCACGAAAGAACACACTTCATTTATATTCGGTTGCCACATAGATTTGCATACGAGGAACACCACATTTTCATCACCCACCCGGAAAGTGAGTTCTTCGGCTTCCACATCAACAAGAGCCTTCCCCATAGTAAGGAAAGGTTTTCCAATAATAATCGGTACCTCATAGTCCACTTCACAATCAAGAATAACAAAATCTGCTGGGAGAATGAACTTATCAACACGTACCAATACATCTTCAATCACTCCCAACGGTCTCTTTATTATACGATTGGACATTTGTATTTTCATAGATATGGGTCTTGGTTGACAAATTCCCAAAGTCTTAAAAATCTAATAGGGCATCAAATTGATACTCGCCCCAAGATCACAAAGAGCTTTGGCAAACTTGGTACTTTCAATGGTACAAGGGATTGTGAAAGCACTGGGATATTCTAATTTAGGATCCATCGAATGAACAATTACACTCACTTGATGAGTGACTTTGATAGTTTCAAAATTCATCGATCGCTTCTTTGTCACCAAATCCTTCATAAACTTTGCATAACTGTGCATTTACTCCAAGGCTTCAACTAATGGTACATTTATCGAGAGACTCTTCATCATGTCAATGAACTTTTTGAATTGGTTCTCGCCATTTTTCTTGGCGAGCCTTTGAGAATATGGAGGAGGTGGCTTAGGCAATGGTGCCTTAGCCTTTTGCACTACCAATTCCGGTATGTCAATAACATGATCCCTAGACGGGTTCACTTCCTCTTGAGTCTCTTCCACCGTATCATCAATATCAATCCGCCCTTCATCATTTGATTTCACCACATTGTTCGGGATCTCTTCTTCTTCTACCACTTGCTCATCATCCACAAGTTGCCTTTGACTTGAGGTAGGTGCATTCCCACCTCTTCCACTTCTTGTAGTAACGGCCATGGAATTCCCCGTGTTGTTCCCACCCTTTGGGTTCACCACCGTGTCACTTGGTAGTACCCCTTTAGGACGAGAATTTAAAGCTTGAGAGATTTGTCCCATTTGCACTTCTAAGTTACGAATCGAGGTGTTGTGTGAAGAAAGTTAAACATCGGAATCAACATTCTTCTCCATCATTTGCTTGAACATATTCTCAATATGGCCCATTTCATTGTTGGAAGAAATAGAACCATGGGAAGGATAATGAGGTGGGTTTCTCGGTTGTTGATACATCGGGGCCTTTGAAAACCCGACCCCATGATTTCCTTGATTGTTATTCCACCCACCTTGATTGTTGCCTCCCTCATTGCCTTGGTTATTGTTGTTATGCCAATTTCCTTGATTATTGCTTCCACTCCAATTGCCTTGACTATTGTTGTTATTCCAATTGCTTTGATTGTTTCCACCACTCCAATTACCTTGGTTGTGAGAATTCCAATTGCCTTGATTATTTTGAGGTCTTCATTATTGTTGGCTAGGGCCTTGGTAGTTTTTTCTTTGCCCTTGAAAGTTGTTCACATATTGGACCTCCTCTTCTTGGTCATTGTAAGATTCATCTTGATTAAATCCACTATCATCTTGCACAAAATTTTCCTCTCTTTGTTGCACTTGTGGACTTCTTTTTCTTCGCTTGTTCACCATCATACCTACTCCCTCCATTGCATTGACTTGCCTCGAGTTTTGCACATCTAGAATTTGATCCTTTGCCAATTGCTTCATGGTGGTAGTTAACTCGGCTATGGCTTGTCCATGATCATGTAACTCCTACTGAAGGAGAATCACATTGGGGTCACCTTGTGGAACATTAGCCCAAGATTACCACGCCGATGAAGTATCCGCCATCTTATCCAAGATATCACATGCCTCCGCATAAGGCATAGTCATGAAGTTCAAGTTGATTCACTACACATTGCTTGGTTGTATTGATCCCCCAATAGAAAGTTTGTTGAATCATGTTTTCTGTCATATCGTTGTTGGGGCACTCTTTCACCATTTTTCTATACCTCTCCCATATCTCGTGTAGTGGTTCATTGGGATCTTGCTTGAATGCTAGAATTTCATCCCGAAAAATAGCCATGTGCCCGGGAGAGAAGTACTTAGAAATAAATTTCTCCGCTAATTCATCCCAAGTATGAATGGAATGATTTAGCAAATGTTCCAACCAATCTAAAACTTTCCCCCATAGAGAGAAGGAAAAAGCCTTAGCCTCAAAGCATCCTCAGAAATATTTGTTTGTTTACTGCCCCAACACGTATCTACGAACCCCTTCAAGTATTTTTATGCATTTTGACCCGGTGCACCGGTGAAGAACCCTCATTGCTCGAGCAAAGTGAGCATCACGTTGGTTATTTATAAGTTGCCCGCCCTAATACGGAGAGGGGATATATCACTTGCATACCCTTCATTCGGCAATGCCCAGTGTGGAGCCGCTCGTAGTGGAGGTGGAGTTGGAGCGGGTACATTGTCATGAGGCGGTCGGCCTCATCTATTTACTTGAGGTTCAAGAGGGACCTCATCCAGTTGATCATCCTCAACATCCACATCCCCCAAAGGTAAGTTTTCGAGCTTATTGTTTGTCATGATTGCACCTACAATTTCTCAACAAGTTAGTAACATGGAAGGAAAAGAATATATTCCCCAAAACACACCTAAATATATAGCTAACACCGCTTTTAGCTCCCCGACAATGGCGTCAAACATTGATCTCGTCTAATTTCACACCTCAATTCAAGGTTATGAAACGGTCGAATGTAATGATAGTACCCAACAAGAGTCGGGGTCGATTTTCACAGGGAGCTATATATGGGAGTTAGGAGTATATATTGTAGTATGTGAATTTGACTAACTCAATTTATACTTCCACAAATTGAAGTTGTGTTTAAGTCTAATTTAAAACTAAGAGTGGGAGTTGAGAATTAAAACTAAGAAATTGGTTTTGTTGTTTTTCAAGTTTTGTAAAAAGCCTAGGGTTATTACCATCGCCTAGGTGTTTGCCTAATGGGATATAAACCTTAATGCTTGTTTTATTGACCGGGCTGTATTATAGCTATCAACACTCAATTACCCATTCAATACCTCTCGGTCAGAGAGTTATTTTGCCCAATTTGGCTTTCTCAAGTCCAAATGGGTATTGCACAAAACGGTTGATAAAAGCTCAAGTTGAGTTATTACTATCTCTAGGTTGAACTCATTAATTGGGATTATCAATCTCTCGATTGACCCAATTTCTTATTAGCCAAGCTTTTCTAGAATAAGTCTCTCTTTCTCAAGTAGAGACCCAGTCAAATAGGCATGAACTAATATTTATAACCATTAATTCCACAAAATAAAGCATGAATAAGGCTAAATAATAAACACACAACCATAAACAAGCATTAAATTAAATACCCATAAGGTTTACACACTAGGGTTGGGTCACAACCCTAGTGAAAATCTAGCTACACATGCTTGAAATTGAAGAAAAAGAAGAAGAAATGATAATTAAACTCATATTGCAAGATTAAAATGATAAAATCTATGTTAAAATAGCGCAAACTATGAAAAACTACTAAAAGAAGTAAAGAGAAACGACTATTGTAGCTGCTGATGTCAAAAGTTGACCTAAAATTGTGAAACTCGTCTATTTATACAAGGCTAGAAATTTCGGACAAAAATGCCCTTCAAGAGGTTCTGTGGCCGCACAACTCCATATGCGGTCCGCAGATTTCTTCAACTTGTAGGAACTGGAGGTCTGCGGCCGCATAATTCTGACCTGCGGCCGCGAGGCCTTCTTTTTTCGGTCCGTAGAATTGTAACCGCGGTCACACTTCTTCTGTGGCCGCACAATTCCTATGTGGACCGCACTTCTGGGAGACTTGGAATGCAGATTCTCTGAACTTTTGTTCCTAGCCATCGCACTTTGCATAAAGATCTGCTACCCTTTCCTTCATCATTTGCGGTCGCAGATGATATTTTGCGGTCCGCACTTCTGAGCTTCTATGTCTTTTATGGCCTTGAGTTTATATTACTCCTTTTTTAGTTGGATTTGATCTTGGGAGTTCATCTTCCAATAATCCTGCAATTTAGCATATTTTATCAGTTTTAGAGAACATAATTAAACGTTTTTGGACTAAAATAAATGCTAAAGGCGCTAATAAGTAGTCAAAATCTCCACTTATCAAGGTTGTCGGTCGATGCCGATGAATTCAATTCGGGAACAGTGGTGCAGCTCATGAAGTCAGTTATAGAAGAAGGCCACGCCGAAGTAAACTCAACGAGTCTAACTTAGGATTGGAGGAACAAGTACATAGCCTACTTAAAGATCGAAAAATTTCCATCGGATCCCAAAGAATCGAGAGCCATGCGTACCAAGGCTGCCATATTTAGCTTGGTCGAAGGGGCATTGTTCTGGAGAACCTTCGATGTCCCGCTAGCCAGATGCTTGGGATCGGGAGAGACCGAATACGCCATGAGAGAAGTTCACGAAGGCACTTGCGGGAACCATTCGGTGGCAGAATTTTTGGTTCGAAAACTAATCATGGCCGGCTATTACTGGACCGAAATGGAGAAAGATGCGAAGGACTTCGTACGAAAATGTGACGACTGCCTGAGACACGCCCCGATGATCCATCAACCTGGAGAAATACTCCACTCGGTTTTATCACCGTGGCTATTTATGAAGTGGGGAATGGACATTGTTGGTCCCCTACCGTGGGCACCCGCTAAAACTCAATTCATACTATTCATGACCGATTACTTTTTCAAATGGGTCGAGGCTCAAGCATTTAAAAAGGTCCGGGAGAAAGAAGTCATTGACTTCATACGGGACCACATAATATTTGATTTGGAATACCGGTCGAGGTTGTTTGCGATAATGGAAAATAATTCGTCGGTAGCAAGTTAAATAATTTTTTCGAAGATCACAAGATCAAGAAGATACTATCAACACCTTATCACCCTAGTGGCAACGGGCAGGCAGAATCAACAAGCAAGACCATACTTCAAAACTTGAAAAAACGGTTGACCGATGCGAAAGGGAAATGGAAGGAGATCTTGCCTGAAGTCTTGTGGGCATATCGTACGACTTCAAAATCTAGTACCGGGGCCACCCCATTTTTGTTGGTCTACGGAGCCGAAGTCTTAATACCACTCGAGGTGGGAGAACTGAGCCTCATGTTCCAATATACGACAGAAGAGCCAAACGGTGAGGCCATGATCACAACCCTAGAACTATTGGATGAAAGGCGGGAGGCCGCCCAGAAACAATGAATAGAAAGGTACTACAACTGAAGAGCCAGCCTCCGACACTTTCAAGTTGGGGAGTTGGTGTTGAGGAAAGTAACATTACACACCAGGAGCCCAAATGAAGGGAAGCTAGGATTGAACTGGGAAGGACCATATCGAGTTGTCGAAATAACTGGCAAAGGCTCGTATAAACTTGATGCGGGAAACGGCGTACAACTACCAAACAACTGGAACATGTCACACTTAAAGTGATAGTATTGCTGAGGTACAAACTCAATTACTTTTTAATCATGTTATAAATCAGACTAACATATGCAAGTACGGCAAAGGACGGATGCGACTATTATGTCTGAAAGCACGCATTGCACTATTTTTTCCTTGAACCGGTTTTGTCCCAAAGTGGGTCTTTCTGCAAGGTGTTTAACAAGGCAACAGTAAAATGTGCTAACTTAGATTCGAAGACCGGTTTCAGACCGGAGCCAATGACTGTTTGCTTCATGTCAACAGTATCCGAGCCCTCACGAGTTCGACCTCCAATACTGGGGGCCATTACCCTCGGATTAAGGTCTTTAGCAAGAGAAAAAGAAAACTTTATGTGTTAAAATCTAAGGCTTGGTGAGTAGGATTTATTGTAAGGGCCAAACAGTCGTATGAACCATGCCCACATAGTTCACTCTAGTCATGTCACAAGTTTTTAAATGATTTCGATCATGTACCTTGCATACTAAGAAATGAAAGAAATTTCCACTTTGCTACTACGCATTTTTTCTTCTTCAATCCCGGATCCTAGAGCCCACGAGCAACCCCTACTCGAGGACTATCGAGCCCACAGGCTACCCCTACCTGGGGACTGTCGCCTGAAAATAATTCGGACGACCCGTGTTACCGAATCTCGGAGGCACCAAACCTATTAGGCGGTGCCAAAACAAAAAAGGCTACGACCACCCTAAAAAACAGATCTGAGATGTCCGAAGTCCGTAACCAGAAAGTAAGGCCTTTACAAAAATTTGAAACCTACTAAATGGTTACCCTCGGCAAAAACATCGTCTAAAACACTTAAGCATCTTGGAAACCTCCGGTCTCAGCGAGGGTTCGAATCTATGAGCAAACAAAGTTGTATCAAACTCGGGCTTCGTTCGAACCTCCAAAAAATGAATGCCCCAGAACTACATCCGATTCTATTCTAAGGAATCAAAAACAATACACGAAAATAAATTGCAAGAAGATGCTGGAAAAGTAAAGACACGATATTGCCAGAAAGGGAAAAATTTAATATATATTCCGAAATATATTTATAAAGAAAAAAGAAATATACATAAGGAAAACAAAACTAAAAAAGTACAAAGACATCTACACATGGTCTTCACTGGGGTCGGACTCGTTACCAGAAGCGTCAGAGCCCTCGGATCCCTCAGAGCCCTCGGAACCCTCGGAGCCTTCGGCACCCTCAGGTTCATAGAGCTCCTTTACCTCGGCCTCGATCCTCCTAGCTTCTTCGATCTCAGAAGATAGGTCAAAACCTCAGGCGTGGATCTCTTCGAGAGTCTCTCTTCAAGATAACCGCTTTATGTATTCAGTATTTGTCTTTAAGCGGGTCTCGGCTACCTCCACATCGGCCTTGTACATGGCTACCATTTCCTCGAAATCAACAGAGGTTGTATCCAATTTCGACCTCAGTACTGCATACTCTCTTTCGAGAGCATCCCGTTCCATGACGGCCAAGCTCAACTGTGCCCGGAGATCATCGTTCAGCTGAGATCACTTATCGGCTTTGTCCTTTGCCACTCGAAGTTGGTTCTTGACCGATGCCAGCTCTACCTTCGTAACTTCCTTCTCCAGGGCCAACATATATATCCTACCCTTCCACACTTCGGTCGTGGCCTTGACCTCTTCTATCTCATCCCGCAGCTGGCCAATCAAGTCTATCTTCTGTTAGACCTGCAAATTTGTTTTGTTAGTCACCACGACTAGTTGCTTGATTTTAGCTTCAAAGATCTTTAACTTCTCAACCAGGTCGGCATGTTCCTACTTCAGGTTTGAGGCCTCCTTTTGAGCTTTTTCCAGCTCGGCCGGGAGAATCGGGAGATCTTTAAGAGCCTCGTCCTATTGCTCGCTAAGAGACCTATACATTTCCTTCTTCCGGACCTGCTCTTTGAGCTCGAACTCGAGTTGGCTAATTTCCAAGCGGTACCGGAGGAAGCTTTCATGGTGAAGCACTGAAGCCTGTAAAATGATAAAATGAGTAAGAGACATCAAAGAAAAACATATGTGGGATTCATAAATGGGTACAAAGGTGTTAATGCCTTACCCGGTTCAGCGCCTGTTGTGCCTCATTGAAAAGGCTTGACGTGACCACCTCATTCATCTTTGTCTGGTCCACTTCGACCACCAAGCACCGAAAGTAGCTGGCTACGCTCACCGGAGCAGACATGACCTGAGCATCCTCCGAAATTGAGAGAATGACTGTCCTCTTGCGTCCGCGGTCCACACTCGGCGCGGGAAATTGCTTCACTAGTTTTGGCCTCGAACTCGCCCCACCAGCCGCCCGAGGGCACATCCTTCTTCAGAATCTCCAAGTGCCCCAGCCCGAAAATATCCTCCAATGCGTCCATGTCCATGCCGTAGAAAAAGGAGTTGAGGGGATCATCTCAACCTTGCGCCCCCTCACTTGAATTTCTTTGCCCGCTTGGGTCTCTACGAGCATGGGCTCAGTATAGGAGAGCGTCTCCATGATGTCAATGATACCGGTCGCCTCCTTCAGAATAGGAGCGGCTTCCTGGCAGGCTGCAATCTCCATCTCCCCCTCAGTTTCCCGAGTCAGGAGGGGATCGACCTCGTGGTCCTCTTTTTCGATCGTCGCCTGCTCCCTAGTAGGGGTCGACCCATGAGCGACGAAAATGTTGTCTTCTTCGGTCTCATACCCGAGCCGGTAGAGAAAGTTAGAGTCCGGTGCCCTGGACTTGGTGTTCTTCTTGGGCTTCCGAACCCAGGTGGCCGCCCTCTTTTTCCTCTTTGCCTCGGGGTCCGGGGAACCCGAGGACTTTCTCTTTTTCTTCTTCTTCTTCTTCTGCTCTTTCGCGGCAGCCTCGGGCTGTCCCAAAATGAAGGGCTCGGCAAGCGAGGATGGATCCTCGTCCTCATCCAGCGGCCTGAGTTCGGTGGTCTTAGGCAAAATTGTAAGAAAAAAGAAAAGGTTAGCACTGTAAAAGTTAAGAGCGTGATGGTAACTATTCAGGGAAGAACCTCACCATGAGAACGGGCCTCCCATTTGGCCTTCGAAAGTTTGCGCCATGCGCACTCGGAGTGCGGCATCTGCTTACTGATAAGTGGGGATTTTGACTGCTTATTAGCGCCTTTTAGCTTATGTCTTAGTCCAAAATCAATTGAATTGTGTTCCCGAAACTAATAAAATTATGCAAAATTGCAGGAATACTGGAAGTTTGGTCTCCCGAGATGAAATCCGACTCAAAAAGTAGTGTTCCGAAGCACAATGCAATAAAGGGCGTAGAAGCACAAATGTGTGGTCCGCAGAAGGAATTTTGCATCCGCATACGAAATTACGGACCGCAGAATTCCATCTGCGGTCACAAACCAAGGAGAGAAGTTTAGTAAAACTTTGCGCACAGTGCGAACCGCACATGAATTGTGCGGCCGTAAAACTGGGCTAAGAGTCAAAGATTAGAGAGTATGCAACAAGACCAAGTCCAGAAGTCTCTGTGAATTGAGGACCGCACAAGAATTGTGCGACCGTAGAAGAGTTGTCTTGCGGCCACAGCCCAGAAATGTGAGGCCGTAGAAGATTGCTTCACGGCCGCAGAACTCCACTTCCTGCCATATGAAGAAATCTGTGGACCGCACATGGAATTGTGCGGCCGCAGAACCTCCCAAGAGGTATTTTTGTCCGAGATTTTTACCCGTGTATGAATAGACGAATTTCAAAAAATTAGGTCAAGTCTTAACATCTGAAGTTGTTGTAGCCGTTTTTCTTTACTACTTTAGGAAATTTCGCATTGCTTTGGTGTATTTACATTAGATTTAATCATTTTAAGCTTCCATTATGAGTTTAATTAGTTTTTCTTCCTTATTTTCTTCAAATCCCATTATGAGTAGCTAGACGTTTACTAGGATTATGACTCAACCCTAGTGTGTAAACCTTATGGGTATCTAATTTAGTGCTTGTTTATGATGGGTTTTGATTATTTAGTATAGTTCATGCTTCAATTTTAGATTTAATGGTTGCAAACATTGATTCATGCCTATTTGACTTAGTCTCTACTTGAAAAGGAGGGACCTAGTCTAGGATAACTTAGCTAACAAGGAATTAGGTCAATTGAGAGATTGATTAACCCAATTAAAGGGTTCAGCCTAGAGATAGTAATAACCTGACTTGAGATCTTATCAACTGTTTTGGGTGACACCCATTTGGTCTTGAGAAAGCCAAATTAGGCAAAACCACTCTCTGACCGAGAGGTATTTAGTGGGTAATGTAGAGTTGAGAGCTATAATACACCCCAGTCAACAAAATAAGCATTAGCGTCTTTATCCCATTAGGAAAACACCTAGGTTATGGTCACGGCTCTAGGCCTTTTACCCATTTGGAAAAACCTTTAAACAATTATCTCTAGTTTACTTTCTTTATCTTGCAATCATTAGATTAGCAGTAGAAGTAAAAACAAAACTGTGTTGCCGAAGTGCAATCTAGATAACCCATTTGCTTGCTTCAAATATATACTCCTAACTCCCATCACAACTCCTAGTGGATTCGACCCCGACTCCTAGTTGGGTATTTATTATTGCATATGACCGTGTCATATCTCTATTGAAGTGTGCTTTGGACGTTTTCAATTTTTAGCATCGTTGCTGGGGAGTTAAAAACGGTATTAGCTATATATTTGGGTGTGTTTTTGGAATATCTTCTTTTCCTTCCGTGTAACTAACTTGTTTGAGAAATCGTAGGTACAACCATGGCGAACAATGAGCTCAAAAATTTTCCTTTGGGGGATGTGGACGTCGAGGATGACCAAGTTGATGAGGCTCCTCTTGAACCTCAAGCCAATAGAAGAGGCTGAGTGCCTCATGACAATGTCCTCGCGCCACCTCCACCTCCACCACGAGCGGCTTCATACCGGGTGTTACCCAATAAAGGATATGCTAGTGCAATAGTCCCTCCCCGTATTAGGGTGGGCAACTTTCAAATCACCAATGTGATACTCATTTTGCTAGAGCAACGAATTTTCTTCACCGGTGCTCCAAGTCAAAATGCATACAAACATTTGAGGGGATTTGTGGACACTTGTTGGGGGAGCAAACAAACAAATGTCTTTGAGGATGCATTGAGGCTAAGGCTTTTTCCCTTCTCTCTATGAGGGAAAGCTTTAGATTGGTTGGAACATTTGCTGAACCATTCCATTCACACTTGGGATGAGTTGGCGAAAAAGTTTATTTCTAAGTTCTTCTCTCCGGGACACATGGCTACACTTTGGGATGAGATTTTGGCATTCAAGCAAGAGCCAAATGAACCACTACACGAGATATGGGAACGTTATAGAACAATGGTTAAGGAATGTCCCAATAACGATATGATGGAGAATATGATTCAACAAACTTTCTATCGTGGGATTAACACAACCAACCAATGTGTAGTGAATCAACTTGCCGGTGGGAACTTCATGACTATACATTATGCAAAGGCGTGTGAGATTTTAGATGAAATGGCGAAAACATCATCAGCGTGGCAATCCCGAGCTAATGTTTCACAAGGTGATACGAACGTGATCTACCTTCACAAAGAGTTACATGATCATGGGCAAGCCATTGCCGAATTGAATACCACCATGAATCAATTAGAAAAGGCTCAACTTCAACAAGTGCAAAATCCTCAGCAAGTGGGAGTGCACATGATGGTGAAAGAAGTGAAATATATGAACAATTTCCAAGGGCAAAGAAATAACTTCCAAGGCCCAAACTAACAACAATGGCGACCCCAAAATAATCATGGAATAAAGGGAATTTTCATAACAACAACAATCAAAAAAATTGGAGTGGAAACAATCAAGGAAATTGGGGAGGCAAAAATCAAGGTGGTTGGGGTAATAATCAAGGCAACCGGGGGTCGAGTTTTCAAAGGCCCCTAATGTATGAACAACCGAGCAACCCATCTCTTTATCCTTCCCATCATTCAAGTTCTTCAAACAATGAAATGGGACGTATTGAGAGTATGCTCAAGCAAATGATGGAAAAGAATGCCGATTTGGATGCCTAACTTGCCTCACACAACATATCAATCTGCAACCTAGAAGTTCAAATAGGTCAAATATCTCAAGCTTTAAATTCTCATCCTAAAGGGGCACTAGCAAGTGACACGGTGGTAAACCCAAAGGGTGGAAACAATACGGGGCATGTCATGGACGTTACTACAAGAAGTGGAAGAGGTGGGAATGCACCCACCTCAAGTCAAATGCAACTTGTGGATGATGAGCAAGTGGTACAAGAAAAAGAGGTCCCGAACAATGTGGTGCAAGAAAATAATGAAGTTCATATTGATATTGATGATAGTGTGGAAGAGACTCAAGAGGAGGTAAACCCGTGTAGGGATCACATTATTGACATACCGAAGCTGGTAGTGCAAACGGCTAAGGTACCATTTCCTAAGCCTCCACCTCCATACCCTTAAAGACTTGCCAAGCAAAATGGTGAGAATAAATTCAAGAAGTTCATTCAAATGATGAAGAGTCTCTCAATCAATGTGCCATTAGTTGAAGCTTTATAGCAAATGCCCGGTTATGCAAAGTTTATGAAGGATCTTGTGACAAAGAAGCGGTCAATGAATTTTGAAACTATCAAAGTCACTCATCACGTGGGTGCAATTATGCATTCATTGGCTCCTACGTTAGAGGATCTCGGTGCTTTCATGATTTTTTGTATAATTAAAAGTGCCGAGTTTTCTAAAGCTCTTTGTGATCTTGGGGCAAGTATCAATTTGATGCCCTATTCGATTTTCAAGACCTTGGAAATTGGGTAACCAAGACCTACCTCTATGATATTACAAATGGCCGATCATACTATGAAGAGACCTTTGGGAGTGATTGAAGATGTCTTGGTTCGTGTTGATAAATTCATTCTTCCAATGGATTTTGTCATTCTAGATTGTGAAGTTGATTATGAGGTGCCGATTATTCTTGGAAGACCTTTTCTTGCTACGGGAAAAGCTCTTTGCGATTTTGAAATCGGAGAACTTACTTTCCAGGTTGGTGATGAAAAAGTGGTGTTCTATGTGTGTAAGTTCATGCGGCAACTAAATAGCAATGAGGTGTGTTCTTTTGTGAACTTGGTGACCGATGTTATTATTGATGACACAAGTGCTATGATCAATGTCAGTGATATGTTGGAGGCCGTATTTCTCAACTTTGATGATGACGAGATGGATGGATTCATGGAATGTGTGAACTCTTTGCAAAGAATGGGGTCGTATAATTATGCACCCCGGAAATTATCTTTGGATCTTGAAAATAGGAAAATTCCTCCTACAAAGCCTTCCATTGAAGAGTCTCCTACCTTGGAGTTGAATTCATTGCCTCCACATCTTCGGTATGAATTTCTTGGCCCTTATTCTATTCTACTGGTTATTTTTTCCTCTCGTTTGACTAACGTGCAGGTAGATTCTACATTGGCGGTGCTACAAAAGAGGAAGAAGGCTATTGGGTGTACATTGGCAGATATTCGGGGAATAAGCCCCGTATTTTGCATGCATAAGATCAACTTGGAGGAAGGCGCCAAACCATCTATTGAACATCAAAGGAGACTCAATGAGGCTATGCAAGAAGTTGTCAAAAAGTAGATTATCAAGTGGTTGGATGCCTGGGTTGTCTACCCCATCTCCGATAGTTTGTGGACTTCTCCGGTTCAATGCGTCCCGAAGAAGGGGGGATAACGGTGGTCACTAATGATAAGAATGAGTTGATTCCTACAAGAACGGTGACCGGATGGAGGGTGTGTATAGATTATCGCAAGCTCAACAAAGTCCCAAGGAAGAATCATTTTCCACTTCCTTTCTTAGATCAAATGCTTGATAGATTGGTCGGTCGTGCTTTCTATTGTTTTCTTGATGGGTATTCGGGCTAAAACCAAATTCTTATTGCTCTGGAGGATCAAGATAAAATAATATTTACATGTCCCTATGGTACTTTCTCCTTCAAGCGGATAAAATTTGGTTTGTGCAATGCACCGACGACTTTTCAAAGGTGTATGATGGCTATCTTCACGGATATGGTGGAGGACTACCTCGAAGTTATCATGGATGATGTATCGGTGGTTGGAGATTCTTTTGATGATTGTCATGCAAACTTGGATAAAGTGTTGGCAAGATGTGAAGAAACAAATTTGGTGCTCAATTGGGAGAAGTGTCATTTCATGGTCGAGGAAGGTATTGTCCTTGGCCACAAAATCTCAAAGAATGAAATTGAAGTTGACAAGGCAAATATTTAGGTGATTTCTAAACTTTTACCTCCAACTTCGGTGAAGGATGTGCGGAGTTTCTTAGGCCACGCGGGGTTTTATTGGCATTTTATCAAAGATTTCTCTAAGGTGGTGAACCCATTGTGCAATCTTCTTGAGAAGGATGTTAAGTTCAACTTTGATGATGATTTCATGAGAGCTTTTGAATTGTTAAAGTTCAAGTTGACAACTACTCACATCATCACCGCTCCAAATTGGAGTGTCCCTTTTGAACTAATGTGTGATGCAAGTGACGTAGCGATTGGGGATGTTTTGGGGAAACATATTAACAAGATTTTTCCCCAGGTCTACTATGCTGGTAAGACCATGAATAGTGCCTAAGTCAACTACATTGTTACCTAGAAAAAGCTCATTGCCATTGTGTTTGCAATTGAGAAGTCCCGCCCATACTTAATGGGTGCAAAGGTCATTGTCCACACAGATCATATGGCACTTCGTTATCTTATGAGCAAGAAAGATTCCAAAGCTCATTTGATGAGATGGGTGTTTTGTTGCAAGAGTTTGATATTGACATCCAAGATAGAAAATGGAGTGAAAACCAAGTGGCGGACCACTTGTCTCGTTTGGAGGAGGAGGGGAGGCCGCATGATGGACTTGAAATTAATGACTCCTTCCTCGATGAGAAACTCATGGCTATTTCAATGAAAGATGTGTCATGGTTCACGGATCTAGTAAATTTCCTTGTGTGTGGAATCATCCCGGATGAGTTCTCTTCAAACCAAAGGAAGAAGCTCAAACGGGATTGTCAAGAATATTATTGGGATGAACCATACCTTTTCTATTGGCCCACTCTTTACATGATGCTAGTGAGCTAGTGAAAAGATGTGATGAATGTCAATGGTCCGGTGGAATCTTAAAGAAAAATGAAATGTCTCTCACTACTATTTTGGAGATCGATATTTTTGATGTGTGGGGTATTGACTTCATGGGTCCTTTTGTGAGTTCTTGTGAAAATACCTACATTTTGGTAGCGGTGGATTATGTTTCCGAATGGGTTGAGGTTGTTGCTCTACCCAATAATGAGGCGTGAAGTATGGTGGCATTTTTGAAGAAGAATATTTTCACAAGGTTTGGTAATCCATGGGCCATTATAAGTGATGGGGGTCACAGTTTTGCAACAAGGCTTTCGACACTTTACTTGGCAAGTATGGTGTTACTCATAAAGTCACAACTCTATCATCCACAAGCTAGCGGTCAAGTGGAAGTCTCCAACAGGAGATAAAGAGTATTTTGTCCAAAACGGTGAATGTTAATCGGACGGATTGGTCCAAGAAGCTTGATGATGCACTATGGGATTATCGGACGGCTTACAAAACACTTATCGGAATATCGCCATACCGGTTGGTGTTCGAAAAAGCTTGTCATCTTCTTGTGGAACTAGAGCACAAGGCCATGTGGGTTCTAAAGAAGTTGAATCTTAATTGGGATGTAGCCGGTAACTTGAGGGTTGCACGTTTAAATGAATTGAATGAGTTCTGGCACCATGGATATGCAAGTTCGTCCATATAAAAAGAAAAGATGAAATATCTTCATGACAAATACATTTGGAACAAAGAGTTCAAGGTGGGCGATCTTGTATTGTTGTTCAACTCAAGGTTGAGGATGTTTCCCGGAAAGATAAAGTCTAAATGGAGCGGTCCTTTTGAAATTGTGGGTATGACACCTTTTGGTGAATTGGACTTGAAAAAAAAAACAATGAAGTATTCTGAGTCAATGGTCACCGGGTGAAACACTATTTGGGAAAAGATGGAGATAGCCATGTCGTGGAGGTCATTCATTTCAATTGATGGTATTTTGTGTCGTGCCGCGTCTTGGGAGGTAACTCATGTTTCTTTTCTTCTTTTATAGTTAGGTGTAATTTTTATGCTAACTTGATTTGAAGTGTAATACAGGGCTAAATGTGACTTAAAGGAATTGTGGACAAAATCTGTCTTAAGTGTTGCAAGAATTGCGGGCCACAATTGAATTGTGCGGACCGCACAGTGGTAGTTGTTGCAGCAAAATTGCACTGTAGCCGCAGAATTATCTTGCGGACCGCACAAATGAAGGGGTGAAAATGCAAACTCTTTGAAGTTTAGTCTGTCAGAAAAAGGGTCGATGTGCAACCGCATACAAAATTTTGTGGACCGCAGATGAGGGATCAACACCGACGACCCATGTAACAGAGTGCGGACCGCACTTGAAATTGTGCGGCCGCACTTGACCTTCTTCCCCCTTAGCCGACCAAAGGGTATAAATAGAGGAACTATGGCATTTCTTAAACTTTTTCACTCTCTGACCATTAAAAAATAGCACTCTATTAAATTTCTTGCTGATTTCATATGTACGCACGCCCAACAATTTGGATCACTCATTCCTTACACTCATTCACATCTGGTATACTTAAATTCCTTGCTAACAACAACAACAACAACCCAATAAAATTCTACTAATGGGGTATAGAGAGGGTAGTGTGTACGCAGACCTTACCCCTACTCCGAAGGAGTAGAGAGGCTGTTTCCGAAAGACCCTCGGCTCAAAAAAAAAGACAAAATGACAAAAAGGAGACAATATTAGTATCACAACAACAATCATAGGATAAATAGGAATACCATGAAATCCAGAAGAAAGATGCAAAGAAAAGGGAGACAATATTAGTAAATATTAGTATCACCACAACAATCATAAGAAAAATAGGAATACCATGAAATCTAGAAGAAAGATGCAAAGCAAAAGCGATAGCTAGTAAATAGGACATGCACTGAAAAGCGAAATAATAAGCCACAACATTGCCACTAGCTATCTTAGACAAAAACCCTACATGGCTAGTCCCACAATTGTACGAAGTAAGGCACGACTCAACTACCTCCTAACCTACAACCCTAATACTCGACCTTCACATCTTCCTATCAAGTGTCATGTCCTCAAAAATCTGGAGCCTCGCCATATCCTGACTGATCACCTCTCCCCAATACTTCTTAGGCCGCCCTCTACCTCTTCTTGTGCCATCCATAATCAGCTGCTCACACCTCCGTACCGGAGCATCTGGGCTTCTCCTTTGAACATGTCTGAACCATCTAAGCCTCGCTTCCCATATCTTGTCATCAATGGGAGCCACATGCACCTTCTTCCGGATATCATCATTCCTAATCTTATCTATCCTAGTGTGTTCGCACATCCACCGCAACATCCTCATTTCTACTACTTTCATCTTCTGGATATGTGAGTTCTTAACGGGCCAATACTCAGCCCCATACATCATGGCCGGTCTAACCACCGCTTTATAAAACTTACCTTTGAGTATCGGTGGCACTCTCTTGTCACACAGGACTCCAGATGCTAACCTCCACTTCATCCATCCTACCCCAATACGGTGTGTGACATCCTCGTCGATCTCCCCTCCCCCTGGATAACTGAACCAAGGTACTTGAATCTGCCTCTATTCGGGATGACCTGCGAATCAAGCCTCACATCCACGCCCTCTTCCCCTGGCTCAGCGCTGAACTTACACTCTAGGTATTCCGTCTTCATCCTGCTCAACTTGAAACCCTTAGACTCAAGAGCCTGTCTCCAAACCTCCAGCCTCTCGTTAACACTGGCTCGCGACTCATCAATCAGAACTATGTCATCGGCGAATAGCATGCACCATGGCACATCCCCTTGAATATGGTGTGTTAACGCGTCCATCACCAGGGCGAATAAGAACGGACTGAGCGCAGAACCTTGGTGTAACCCTATAACAACAGGAAAATGCTCAGAGTCACCTCCTACTGTCCTAACCCGAGTCTTAGCCCCATCATACATGTCCTTAATCACCATAATGTAGGGAACTGACACACCTTTTGCCTCCAGGCATCTCCAGAGAATTTCTCTAGGAACCTTGTCATACGCTTTCTCTAGGTCAATAAACACCATGTGCAGATCCTTCTTCCTCTCTCTGTAGAGTTCCACCAACCTTCTAACAAGGTGTATAGCTTCTGTAGTCGAACGACCCGGCATAAACCCGAACTGGTTGTCGGATACAGACACTGTCATCCTCACCCTCGCTTCAACCACCCTCTCCCACACTTAAATTCCTTGCTAGAATTTTTAAATTTTTTTAGTTTAATTTGGCCATTTGTTAGTAGAACTCAATTGTACAGCCATGTAGGGATAAATCTGTAGTGGGTTAACTATACATGCACATTGGTGAATGGGTCAACATATTTTCTTGCCTCTATGATGTTACCATGTTGAATTTTGCACAAAATTGCAAAACCTTGAATGAAATAACTGAACTGTTTGTAATTTTTGAATTCTGCGACCGCACCTGAATTTGTGTGGTCCGCAGAAATTGATTCTTGGTTATCATTAGTGAATAAGGGATGTGCGTCCGCAAGATAAAATGTGCGCACCATAGAATTCCCATTGCGGCCGCAGAAATACAATTTTAATGTCATCAAAGAGTCCATACTTTGAGGCTCCAATATGTGGCCGCAAGTTTAATTGTGCGGACCGCAGAAATAGGTTGCGGCCACACATCAGCCAATTCTCTGTCATCAGAGAGTTGGAACTTTTTGGGTTTCAGAGGTGCGTCTGCAAGTAAAATTGTGCGGACTGCACTTCACTTTTGAGGCCGCACAACAAATTTATGCGGTCCGCAAGGCCTCATCTACGGTCGCAAGAAAATTGTGCAGACAACAGATCCTTATCCTACTAGTATGTTTAAGTTGTGAACCTCATTGTGTTTCTTGGTGTATACTTTCATATCTCCTTGTACGCCTGAACATTGAATTGAAACTAACAATCGCTTGTGCTTGATACAGATAATGGTTTGATTTAGAGGCAGAGGCAACACTTCTAAAGGAAGGGGTGAAACTTCTAAGGGTTGAGGCAAGAGTGCCTTACCCCTCAGCCAACAAAGAAAGAGACAACCGGCAGAGGGATAGGTGTAGATCTCTCCAAAACGAGCTCTTATATCCCGTCTAGGGAAGCATCAGAGGGTAACTCAGCCTCTGTTCAAGAGTAGTCGGCCATACAGTCAAGGCCGCAAGGGAGATACCAACTCAGGGACGAGTCGTCCTCATTTCATAGAACTTCCGAGGGATCGGAAAGTGCTAGTCAGGCTTCTGAGCCATCAACTACACTTGTTCCTAAGGCACAAGATACACCAGTTCAAGATATCCCCGATGATGGCAGAGGGGGTGATGCTACAGCTGTCGGCCTTGAAAGGTTGAAGAAGAAAGAAGTCTGGGAGCACCGTTTTGTCAGCTTGGCCGCCTTCACCAGCTTTTGTACATGATGGCCAGTGAGATCGCTTACTCTTGAGTGACAGTTTTAGTTGAAAGATTTGGACAGGTATAACCCGGCCGTGTTTAGACAATTTAAGGAACGCAAGAGGTGGATGTGGTTCACCCAGAGTATCGTGGATGCAAAAGAGTACCTTATTCGTGAATTTTATTCTAATGTGGCGCATATCAAAAAGGGGACAAAGGTCACCAAAGTATGTAACCTCAAAGTAATATTTGATCAGCATACACTCAACACATACTTAGGTTTTGATGATGTTGACCCCAAAGAATATTTGGAGAATTTTGAAATAGGAGATGCAACTCGGCCTTAGTTAGCGGAGATTCTAGTAGCACTAGGGCCACCACCACCATGGATTGTCGTTGGGGTTCCTATCCACAGGAGCACGTTGAGTTTTGAGGCGAAGGGGTGGCAAACCTTTGTCTGAAGCAGACTGGACCCATGCCAGAATGAGACTTACCTTCTGATTCCTCGGGCAGTCTCGGTTGCTTATATTATGGTCGGGTACCCTATCAATGTGGGGGACGTGATGTCGGCCAACATCTCAGTGATTACTCGACAAGATGACTCATCCTATCTGTATCCCAACATTATCACAGAATACCTCACATATGCAAGGGTAGAGTCGAGGGATTATGACACAAAGGTGAGGCCGAAGAAGCCTTTTACTTGGTATTCACTGATGGATGCGAACAACCTGAAGAAGAAAGTTCAGCCTCCTACCACTGCGGGCATGTCTGATGAGCCAACTATGGTAGTTGTTGATGCAGTTGTTGTTCCATCCACTTTGGCTGAGCCTTCTTTCAGTGCCGCAGCTATGCCTCCGCCATCCTTCACATCCCTTTCTGTAGTTCTTGCTACAGATTCCACTTCGGCTTTGAAATTGGTGGCCATGCTTGCTGCCCCACTTTCTGCGCTGCGAGTCTCCCAGACATTGGAAAGCCTAAACAACTGGATGCAGACAACAACTGCAAAGTTGTCTGACATATCCAGTACTGTTGCAGCACAGTCTATTGCTCAGTAACCTTAGTTTCCCCTTACAGTTGAGGAGATAATGAAGAAGATCCTAGAGAACCAGAACATCAGTATGGCTACCTTGGTGCAGCACGGGTCAGTGATTGAAGAGCTGGGAAAAAAAAGTAAAGAAGCTGAGAAAGTTCCAGGCCAGCAAAAAGTCAGTGGACAAGCTCCGGAGATAGGTGACCAAGCTTGCTACAGCCGGAAATCATCAGTTTGACATGTTGATTGACCCACACCATTCAGGCCCAGATCCTATAGCACATGTGGCACCAACTGGCCAGTCTGAGGAGCCAGACCTTGCTGCTGACAGTACCGAGGTAGTGCATCAGATGTTCACCAACCCAGCCACACCAAGAGTTGAGGATGATGATATTCAATTGGATGAGACTGAGGGAGGTGACATTGGTGGGGATACAAAGATGTCCAAGGAGCCATAGGGAGTTTCTTTCACTTTTTCCCCTCTTTTAATCTTATTTTGTTAAGCATTGGGGTGAGATGAATTGTTGCTAGTCCAAGTATTTGTGTGAAGGGTCCAGAACTTGTCCCGAATGTGTTTCAAGGCGAAATCCTAAGTGTTGCTTGGTTTGAAAAGTCATTGTAGGCTCTCCTTGGCCCGTTTGAGTCGTCTATTGCCAACCAATGTCATTATCCCTAGTAAACTCCTTTGAGCCTCTAGCCTTTCTCATTTGATAACCATGTTACAAGCCTTTACCTATTTTATCGTGACCCTCTCTTGGCACACAAGCTTTCCTTAGCAATCTTGTGAAATAATTGGCTCAAAACGTAAGTTTGGGGGGAGAGACGAGGAACTTGAAAAAGGTATCAAGGCACAAAAAGAGAAAAGAAATGATCTCAATGAGAAGAGAAGGCAAGACAAGAAAAGAACAAAAAGAAAAATACAAAAAGTGAATAAGTGAAAGGGTTGAAGGGATTCAAAAGGAGGTAATAATCCCAAACATGGAGAAATCAAAATGGGAGAAAAAGAATTAAATGATCAAGAAAGAGTGATGTTAAGTCTCTCTATTCCCTAATGAAAAGAAAGTGCCTCTAAGAATTGGAAAAGTGTGAGTTGAGAAATGAAAAAATGGAGTGCTTAAGGAAAGGTGTAACCACTCACCCATATTGTATCCAGCCTTAATCCAAAAGCCTTCACTACATCTAGAAAGAAGTCCTACTTGATTTCAAGCCGAGTGAGCTTACATTAGTGGCAATATACATACAAGCTTATGGTACTTGAAGTAGTACTTGCGACATTCTCTTGAGAGAGATGAGTGATCCTTTCATAAATCTTTGGATTGAGTGATAAACTTCTTAAGTGAACTAGGCAAATAGAAAGTAGATGAGGAAGAGTTTGGAGTCCACCATGACCTACATGATAGAGCAAGAGTCCTTGATGAGTAAAGTCAATTCTTGAAGCTTGAATGTCATAATCAGAACTGTATGTGCATGAATGTTTATCTTGTTGCCTTGTTGATAATACATGAGTAGTGTGGGTAATTTTTAGTCCCAACTGATGTGTGGATAGCTCACATTTAACTCGATGAAATGACCCTTAACTTTTATACGTGAGAACTAATTTATTTGCTTAAGGACAAGCAAAGACTTAAGTTTGGAGGAGTTGATAAGTGGGGATTTTGACTGCTTATTAGCGCCTTTTAGCTTATGTCTTAGTCCAAAAGCAATTAAATTATGTTCTAAAAACAAATAAAATTGTGCAAAATTGCAGGAATGCTGGAAGTTCGGTCTCCCAAGATGAAATCCGACTCAAAAAGGAGTGTTCTTAAGCACAAGGAAATAAAGGGCGCAGAAGCACAAATGTGCGGTCCGCAAAAGGAATTTTGCGGCCGCAAACCAAGGAGAGAAGCTTAGCAGAACTTTTCGCAAAGTGCGAACAGCACATGAATTGTGCGGCCGCAAAACTAGGCTAAGAGTCGAAGATCAAAGAGTATGCAAAAAGACCAAATCCAGAAGCCGTTGTGTATTGCGGACCGCACAAGAATTGTGCGGCCACATAAGAGTTGCCTTGCGGCCGCAACCCAGAAATGTGCGGCCGTAGTTCAGAAATGTGCAGCCACAGAACTCCACTTCCTGCCAGATGAAGAAATTTGCGGACCACACATGAAATTGTGCGGCCGCATAACTTCTCGAGGGGTATTTTTGTCCAAGATTTTTAGCCTTGTATAAATAGACGAGTTTTACAAAATTAGGTCAAGTTTGAATATCTGAAGTTGCTGTAACCGTTTTTCTTTACTACTTTAGGAAATTTTACATTGCTTTGGTGTATTTTAAGCTTCCATTATGAGCTTAATTAGTTTTTCTTCCTAATTTTCTTCAAATCCCATTATGAGTAGCTAGACTTTTACTAGGGTTGTGACTCAACCCTAGTGTGTAAACCTTATGGGTATCTAATTTAGTGTTTGTTTATGATTGGGTGTTGATTATTTAGCTTAGTTCATGCTTTAATTTTAGAATTAATGGTTTCAAACATTGATTCATGCCTATTTGACTTAGTTTCTACTTGAGAAAGAGGGACATAGTCTAGGATAACTTAGCTAACAAGGAATTGGGTCAATTGAGAGATTGATTAACCAAATTAAAGGGTTCAACCTACAGATAGTAATAACCCGACTTGAGCTCTTATCAACTGTTTTGGGTGACACCCATTTGGTCTTGAGAAAGCCAAATTGGACAAAACTACTATCTGACCGAGAGGTATTAAGTGGGTAATGTAGAGTTGAGAGCTATAATATACCCCAATAAACAAAACAAGCATTAACGTCTTTATCACATTAGGCAAATACCTAAGTTATGCTCACAACCCTAGGCTTTTTACCCATTTGGAAAAACCTTAAAAATAATTATCTCTAGTTTACTTTCTTTATCTTGCAATCATTAGATTAACAGTAGAAGTAAAAACAAAAATGTGTTGTGGAAGTGAAATCTAGAAAACCCATTTGCTTGCTTCAAATATATACTCCTAACTCCCATCATAACTCCTAGTGGATTCAACCCCGACTCCTAGTTGGGTATTTATTATTGCATACGACCGTGTCATATCTCTTGCTTTGGACGTAATCACTTACAAATCCCCTCGATCCACTCCTTGAATCGGGGGATTGCATCTGGAACTTGGGCAACAACTGCACGACCACAAACACAAGCGATGAGAAAAAGAAATAAAAAGGAAGAAATACCCAAGAAAGACAATACTTATGGGATGCGTTCCACTCAAATGACAGAAACTCGGGAGGGATCAAGTCTTCGGTTTTCACCCAAACAAACCTCCCTTGTCATCCTCGGTCTCGGTCCTCGTCAATGCTCGAGAAAGAAGCCTTGCTTGCTCGGCGAACGAGCTTGATCAGTCCCACTCGAAAGATTCGGGGACTCTACAGGCAGAGTAGGTGGTTGAGGTTGAATCGAGGAGATTCAGTGCTGTTCACAAAATGGTGCAAGAGGATCATAATCCTCCAGAAGGACGGGTGGATTTGCCCAAGGCACACCCCGTACCTCTTGTAGAAAGCAAGAACTACTGGGTCCACAGGGGCGAGCGTGAAGGGGTAAGTGTAACACTCAGATACCCCTTCACGTGAGTAGTAATATCTTCATTGGGCCCGAGGACGACCTTGAAGTCATTCCCGATAGAGCAGCCCCCGGGTATGAAGCTCTTCATGGTAGCGCCTGAGCCACCTCGGGAACGGCCACCTCAGCATCTGCGGTCGGGTGGGAAGATGAGGGTGCAACCTGCTAAGGCACTGACTTGAAAGTTTTAGCCATTATAATCTGGAAAATATAGGTTTGAAGATGGTATGAAGGTCCGGAAAATATAGGTTTGAAGATGGTATGAAGGTCTGAAAAAATACTATACTAAAAGTTTGCTTTTTGTTTTTTGTATAAATTGGATTTAATAAATTATATATATACATAAAAGAAATTAACTTATATATACAATACAATTTTTTGGTGAATGATATTCAATTGTATCCCTTCACCACAAATTCATAAATGATCCAAATATGCCCTTATACTATACGAAATTGAGCACATTTGCCCTCCGTTAATACTTTAGCTCAAATATGTCCTTACCGTCACATAGTTGGTCCATATATGCCCTTAGAGTTACACAGTTGGCCCATATATGCCCTTTTCGAAACGGAATTCACCCAAACTAATTAGCTCTTTCTTTAATTGTATTAAAATATATTACAAACACTATTTCCTTTTTATTAGTACTTTTTTTCCTTTACCTTTCTCTTTTCTTTCATCTTTTTTCTTTTTTTCTTTTTTTTTTTTTCCTTTTTCTTTCTCCCTTATCCGATTTGCTCCATTACTGAAGTCTTCTCCATTTCCATCACCAATTTCACTTGACAAAACTCATAAATTTCAATTACTAAGAAAATTCTCCCATAAGGTAATCAAGTTCTAATTTCACTGGCCCTCTAAATAAATAAAATTAAATTATTTCAAAAATTAAGGTTTAAAATTTAAAATAATAATAACATCTCAACCTTTAATAATACTCAAAAGACCAAAATATTTAAAAAAAATTCAGAAAGATAATTTAATGATTAAAAGCCTAGAGTTCAAGTTGTAGTGTTATAAATTTGAGTTGTTAGTCTTTTTTCAGCTAGATATTTTCTATTTTTTATTAACTATGTAAATTAGGAGTGTACATGGAACGGGTTGGTTCGATTTTTTTATCAAAATCAAACCAAACCAATTATATCGGTTTGGATTGTTCGATTTTTTTGGACTTTCGGATTTTTTGTTACATAAATATTATTTCAATCTTACTTTATTAAATTTTTTAGAACTAAATATAATAAAAATTAAAAAATTGAAAAACATATGATCTATAAAAATATTCTTATGAGAGAATTTTCTTAGTAATTGAAATTTATGAGTTTTGTCAAGTGAAATTGGTGATGAAAATGGAGAAGACATCAGTAATGGAGGAAATCGGATAAGGGAGAAAGAAAAAGAAAAAAAAAGAGAGAAAAAAAGAAAAAAGATGAAAGAAAAGAAAAAGGTAAAGAAAAAAGTACTAATAAAAAGGAAATAGTGTTTGTAATACACTTTAATACAATTAACGAAAGAGCTAATTAGTTTGGGTGAATTTCGTTTCGAAAAAGGGCATATATGGGCCTACTGTGTAGCTCTAAGGGCATATATGTACTAACTATGTGGCGGTAAGGGCATATTTGAGCTAAAGTATTAACGAATGGCAAATGTGCTCAATTTGGCATAGTATAAGGGCATATTTGGACCTTTTCCGTTCATAAATTATAGAGCTATAATTGTCCGACTTGTCCACTTTTACATCCACCGGTCTTTTAACTTCAATTTCCCTAGACAAAGTTAGCAGGATTTCCATCAAAATTGTTCGATGCTTGCGAAAGTGAAATCATCTCAGTTTCCTTTTATTCATCGCTGGGTGCAACATAAGAGTAAAGTCACTGGCTAGAAGAATGAAAATGAACAGCAAAGACAACGTCTAAACGAGTCAAAGTTAGATGCTACTAAAAAGTTTCTCCTCTACATATTTTATCTATCATTTGAAGGAGAAAGTAGACTAATCCATTAAATAAATTCTATTTAAAACCAATTATATACAATAGATGATCAAAAAGAATGACTATTACCATTGATAGTCTCTGGATACTCCAGATAAAGATCTGAAAACCAAGTAGAGGAAACAAGACATAGCAGATTTTGCTGATTACAACAAATCCAGTACAAAATATAGTAGTCAGAATGATGAAGGCCAATCTTGTGCCAATTTTATTAGGCCCATCCATTTTGGACTGAGAGTTCCAGTGGGGCCTTAAGAAACTTAGGAAAATCTATATTGTATAGGCGCCTTCTCAAAATAATAGCTTTGTATATTGGGATCTTTACACAAATAGTCTGTTATATTTATTGTTTATTTTTTCTAATCATATGCATAGATTATACATTGAATATCTATAATTATACTGTAGTGCAATTCAAAGTTCTGGGTATGTTCTAAATATCCCAAAACTCGTTTCATTGCCATCCAATGAGATTGGCCTGGATTGCTCGTATAAAGATTGTTGTTTCCCGTCAATATAGCTGTATTTGTAAATAATAATTCTAATTCTGCAAAATATAAATTTACGTAATAAAACAGTAAATAATTCGAGCCCACTGAATTCACAGTGTTTCCTTAAGGAATTTAATCCCCTCCTAGTACCCAAGGTAATGGATTATTTCCTCCCAGGATAGAACGAATAACACACTGGTGTAGCGGTACTTCAAACCCCAGTGTTTCAGCGAACACAAAGTTCGGTAGCAAATCACACTTACAGTTGCTTTGTTTGAAGTTAAAAACAATGCAGAACGAAGGAGTATAAACTCAGAAAATCGTATGGAAATGCTGAGAGGAAGGAGTGCAAATGTATAGCCAATTTGTTGAGCGAATTGTGTGTTGTGTGTTGAGTGTCTTTCTTCAACATCTGCTGCACATATATATAGCAGCAAAATGTTGAAGAAGACCAAACGTCCGCCCTCCATAGTGGAGCAAGCATTACATGTTTGTGGAGCAAGCACTTCATGTTTGTGGAGCAAGCACTTCATGGTGGGAAGAGCATTAGGCGGCTGCCAAATGGTCAATACACGGATTGGAAAATATCCGTTACAAATGCGGATAATCTTACGTTAATATTTACTATTAACAAATAAATTTGGTCCAAAAAATTAATCAATCAATCGATCATTTGACCAAATCCAAATCCAAATCCAAATCCAAATCCAAATCCAAATCCAAAGCCGAAGCCGAAGCCGAAGCCGAAGCCGAAGCCGAAGCCGAAGCCGTAGCCGTAGCCGTAGCCGAAGCCGAGCCGAGCGACGACGACGACGGCGCGAGGCTTGCTTTCTTCTTAACTCTTTAAGAGCTACAAGAAGAGCAATTATATATATACCCACCAAAAATGTCTTCCTCTTCCAATATGGGACAATGTCTCATTGTCAAGAGGGGAAAACTTAAAATTTTACTCAAAATTTCATTTTCCCTCCATTTCCCATTCACCCTCATTTTAAGAATATTTCATCTTAAAAACAAAACCTCAACAATCCCCCACATGAATGGGGAATGGCTATATCACGGAAGTATGCATGGAAAAACTGTGTGATTTACAAGTAAGGATTAATCGCATCTGGATAAGTAGGTTTCCCTTTGAACTTTCCGTAGTAAACTTATGTCGGATATACTCGGTCAATCGGTAGATTTGATATCTTTGAACCGTCGATCTTTGGTGTATACCTAGACAACCATAAGTCACACAATCAACCCTTAACCGTCTTTGGTTCTCATTGTTGTGTTCGTTTCAGCCATGAACACCGCCTGGTTTCATAAGTGCGTAGAGAACTGGCCTTACAAAGTTCTCCTTGAAGCGGCTAACACTTCACACTTACATAGGTGATTCCTAAACGTGTCATCCTGTAGATACACTATTTGATATACCCCGTATCAAATTTAGAAATCATTAAAAAGCTTTAATGCTTTATCCTTGGTACTGAACATTGTCTCATCACGAGAACGGACTAAAATTTTATTTGACAATGTTGAACCGTCATTAATGACTTTGTTTGATCTCCTTGAACCTAGATCTTGGGATCTCCAGTCTTCTAGGTAGAGTTACCGCCACAATGACTTGTTCTCGGCCATAGCCCCATTCCCCTTGATGATTTCTCAACTACCTCTCTAGTTAGGCCTTTTGTAAGTGGATCCGACACATTATCACTTGACTTTACATAGTCAATCGTGATAATTCCTCTAGAGAGTAATTGCCTAACGGTTTTATGTCTTCGTCGTATATGACGAGATTTACCGTTATACATAACGCTCCCAGCCCTTCCAATTGCCGCTTGACTATCACAATGTATGCATATTGGTGCCAACGGTTTGGGCCAAAATGGAATGTCTTCCAAGAAATTCCGGAGCCATTCAGCTTCTTCACCGGCTTTATCTAAGGCTATGAATTCAGCCTCCATTGTAGAGCGGGCAATACATGTTTGTTTGGACGACTTCCAAGATACCGCTCCTCCACCAATAGTGAATACATATCCACTCGTGGACTTAGAATCAGTTGAACCGGTGATCCAATTTGCATCACAGTATCCCTCAATCACCGCAGGAAAATTACTGTAGTGCAATTCAAAGTTCTGGGTATGTTCTAAATATCCCAAAACTCGTTTCATTGCCATCCAATGAGATTGGCCTGGATTGCTCGTATATCGACTCAGTTTACTTATAGCACAAGCTATATCTGGTCGTGTACAATTCATGATATACATTAAGCATCCCAATACACGAGCATAATCCAATTGTGATATGCTTTGGCCTTTGTTCTTTGCTAATGCAAGATTCACGTCAATTGGAGTCTTTGCAACTTTAAAGCCCAAGTGCTTGAATTTTTCAAGTACTGTCTTAATATAATGAGATTGTGACAATGCCAGACCTTGAGGAGTCTTATGGATCTTAATTCCCAGAATTAAATCAGCAACTCCCAAGTCTTTCATATCAAACTTGCTATTGAGCATACGCTTAGTAGCATTTATGTTGGCAATGTCATTACTCATTATCAGCATATCATCCACATATAGGCAAACAATGACTATGTGATTTGGAACATTTTTAATGTACACACATTTATCACATTCATTTATCTTAAAACCATTTGACAACATTGTTTGGTCAAATTTCGCATGCCATTGTTTGGGTGCTTGTTTTAGTCCGTAAAGAGACTTAACAAGTCTACATACCTTCTTTTCTTTACCTGGAACCACAAACCCTTCAGGTTGTTCCATGTAAATTTCTTCCTCCAACTCTCCATTCAAGAAGGCAGTCTTAACATCCATTTGATGAATTTCAAGACCATACACTGCAGCTAATGCTACCAACATTCGTATGGACGTAATTCTTGTAACTGGAGAGTATGTATCAAAGTAGTCTAGACCTTCTCGTTGTCTATACCCTTTGACTACGAGCCTTGCCTTGAATTTATCAATAGTGCCATCATCTTTGATTTTTCTCTTAAAAATCCATTTAGAACCCAAAGGTTTATTTCCAGGAGGAAGATCAACCAATTCCCATGTATGGTTGTTCAATATGGATTCTATTTCACTATTGACTGCCTCTTTCCAAAACAATGATTCCGAAGAAGTCATAGCTTCTTTAAATGTTTGAGGCTCATTCTCCAATAAGAAAGTCACAAAATCTGGTCCAAATGAAGTAGACGTTCTTTGACGTTTACTACGTCTTGGATTCTCCTGATTACATGTACTTTCTTTTGTTTCTTCCCGAGGTCGTTTAGATCCTTCACCAAATGACTCACATTCCTTTTTATACGGATATATATTTTCAAAGAACTCAGCATTATCTGATTCTATAACCGTATTATTATGAATGTCGGGATTTTCTGATTTATGAACCAGAAATTGATATGCTTTACTATTTGTCGCATATCCTATGAAAACACAATCAACGGTTTTTGGTCCTATCTTTACCCTTTTGGGTTTAGGAACTTGCACTTTTGCCAAACACCCCCACACTTTAAAGTAATTCAAGTTGGGCTTCCTTCCTTTCCATTTTTCATATGGAATGGATTGTGTTTTGCTATGGGGCACTCGATTTAATATTCGATTAGCCGTAAGAATGGCTTCCCCCACAAGTTCTGTGGCAAACCAGAACTTATCAACAACGCATTCATCATCTCCTTTAATGTGCGATTCTTTCTTTCCGCAATCCCATTAGATTGGGGCGTGTAAGGGGCTGTTGTTTGATGAATAATTCCATATTCTAAACATATTTCTTCAAAAGGAGATTCATATTCACCACCCCTATCACTTCTTATCATTTTTACTTTCTTGTTAAGTTGCGTTTCAACTTCATTTTTGTATTGCCTGAATGCGTCTATTGCTTCATCTTTACTATTCAGTAAGTAAACATAGCAATATCGAGTACCATCGTCAATAAAAGTTATGAAATAATTCTTTCCACCGCGAGATGGTATTGACTTCATGTCACAAATATCTGTGTGAATTAAGTCTAAAGGATTTGAATTCCTTTCAACTGACTTATAAGGATGTTTAACATACTTAGATTCCACACATGTTTGACATTTTGATTTTTCGCATTCAAACTTGGGCAGTACTTCCAAGTTAATCATTTTCCGCAAGGTTTTATAATTGACATGACCCAAACGTACATGCCATAAATCATTTGACTCAAGTAAGTAAGAAGAAGCTGAAATATTATTATTATTTTCCACAACCATTACATTTAGGTTGAAAAGGCCCTCGGTGAGGTAACCTTTTCCTACAAATATTTTATTCTTACTAATGACAACCTTGTTGGACACAAAAATGCACTTAAAACCGTGCTTAACAAGAAGTCCAGTAGAGACTAAATTCTTTCTCATTTCGGGAACATGAAGGACATTGTTCAAAGTCATGACCTTGCCAGAAGTCATTTTCAGAAATATCTTCCCATATCCTTCAACTTTTGCTGTTGAAGCATTTCCCATATAAACTGTCTCTCCGGGTTCAGCAAGAGCATAAGAAGCAAAAGCCTCTCTAACTGCACAAACATGGCGAGTGGCTCCTGAATCAAACCACCACAGTTTGGGATTTCCCACCAAGTTACATTCAGAAAGCATGGCACACAAGTTATCAACATCATCATGGTTTACTACCATGTTTGCTTGACCTCTTTTCTTGTCTTTCTTCGGAGCACGACACTCCGTAGACTTGTGTCCAGTTTTCCCACAGTTGTAGCAGTTTCCACTGAACCGCTTCTTACTTGGGTTGTATTTCGGACCAGAAGCCTTCTTCCTCTTTTTGTTAGCTTCAACAATATTTGCTCCCATTATTGTTGAATTTCCACGGCCTCTCCTTTCAGCAGCTTTATTGTCCTCTTCGATTCTCAACCGAACAATGAGATCTTCAAGGGACATTTCCTTTCGTTTGTGTTTCAAATAATTTTTGAAGTCCTTCCACAACGGAGGCAACTTCTCAATCATTGCTGCTACTTGGAATGCTTCGTTGATTACAAGACCTTCAGCAAGTAGATCATGAATAATCACTTGCAATTCCTGGACTTGAGTAATAACAGACTTGCTATCTATCATTTTGTAGTCCAGAAATTTTGCGGCAACGAATTTCTTCATCCCGGCATCTTCAGTCTTATATTTCTTTTCAAGCGCATTCCACAATTCTTTGGATGTCTCCATGCTACTGTATACATTATACAGATTATCATCCAGTCCGCTAAGAATATAATTCTTGCATAAAAAATCAGAATGCTTCCACGCTTCAATCACGAGAAAGCGTTCATTATCTGGAGTTTTATCCGGCAGATCAGGAACATCTTCCTTGATGAACTTCTGTAGACATAACGTAGTTAAGTAGAAGAACATCTTCTGCTGCCAGCGCTTGAAATCAATCCCGGAAAATTTTCCGGGTTTTTCTGCCGGTGCCAACGCCGGTGTTCGGCTTGTCGTTGCGTTGGCAGTTGCCATCGGAACAGCTTGGTTCTCGTTTTCAGTCATCATCTTTTCTGTAAAAGAATGACACAAACAAACGTTTAATACACGTTTTCAAACTGGAGTAAAAATCACGTAGATTTTAATATCCAACAAAACGCCACGAAGGCTTAACTCTCCAAAACGGGAGTACACAAACCACAAAGGTTTTAGTTTGCAGAATAATTAGAATACTACAAATACAGAAATAAATATTAAATTCCTTAAGATTGTTGTTTCCCGTCAATATAGCTGTATTTGTAAATAATAATTCTAATTCTGCAAAATATAAATTTACGTAATAAAACAGTAAATAATTCGAGCCCACTGAATTCACAGTGTTTCCTTAAGGAATTTAATCCCCTCCTAGTACCCAAGGTAATGGATTATTTCCTCCCAGGATAGAACGAATAACACACTGGTGTAGCGGTACTTCAAACCCCAGTGTTTCAGCGAACACAAAGTTCGGTAGCAAATCACACTTACAGTTGCTTTGTTTGAAGTTAAAAACAATGCAGAACGAAGGAGTATAAACTCAGAAAATCGTATGGAAATGCTGAGAGGAAGGAGTGCAAATGTATAGCCAATTTGTTGAGCGAATTGAGTGTTGTGTATTGAGTGTCTTTCTTCAACATCTGCTGCACATATATATAGCAGCAAAATGTTGAAGAAGACCAAACGGCCACCCTCCATGGTGGAGCAAGCATTACATGTTTGTGGAGCAAGCACTTCATGTTTGTGGAGCAAGCACTTCATGGTGGGAAGAGCATTAGGCAGCTGCCAAATGGTCAATACACGAATTGAAAAATATTCGTTATAAATGCGGATAATCTTACGTTAATATTTACTATTAGCAAATAAATTTGGTCCAAAAAATTAATCAATCAATCATTTGACCAAATCCAAACGGCCACCCTCCATGGTGGAGCAAGCATTACATGTTTGTGGAGCAAGCACTTCATGTTTGTGGAGCAAGCACTTCATGGTGGGAAGAGCATTAGGCGGCTGCCAAATGGTCAATACACGGATTAAAAAATATATATTACAAATACGGATAATCTTACGTTAATATTTACTATTAACAAATAAATTTGGTCCAAAAAATTAATCAATCAATCATTTGACCAAATCCGAATCTGAATCCGAATCCGAATCCGAAGCCGAAGCCGTAGCCGTAGCCGAAGCCGAGCCGAGCGAGCGACGACGACGGCGCGAGGCTTGCTTTCTTCTTAACTCTTTAAGAGCTACAAGAAGAGCAATTATATATATACCCACCAAAAATGTCTTCCTCTTCCAAACGGCCACCCTCCATGGTGGAGCAAGCATTACATGTTTGTGGAGCAAGCACTTCATGTTTGTGGAGCAAGCACTTCATGGTGGGAAGAGCATTAGGCAGCTGCCAAATGGTCAATACACGAATTGGAAAATATCCGTTATAAATGCGGATAATCTTACGTTAATATTTACTATTAGCAAATAAATTTGGTCCAAAAAATTAATCAATCAATCATTTGACCAAATCCAAACGGCCACCCTCCATGGTGGAGCAAGCATTATATGTTTGTGGAGCAAGCACTTCATGTTTGTGGAGCAAGCACTTCATGGTGGGAAGAGCATTAGGCGGCTGCCAAATGGTCAATACACGGATTGAAAAATATCCGTTACAAATGCGGATAATCTTACGTTAATATTTACTATTAACAAATAAATTTAGTCCAAAAAATTAATCAATCAATCATTTGACCAAATCCGAATCTGAATCCGAATCCGAATCCGAAGCCGAAGCCGTAGCCGTAGCCGAAGCCGAGCCGAGCGAGCGACGACGACGGCGCGAGGCTTGCTTTCTTCTTAACTCTTTAAGAGCTACAAGAAGAGCAATTATATATATACCCACCAAAAATGTCTTCCTCTTCCAAACGGCCACCCTCCATGGTGGAGCAAGCATTACATGTTTGTGGAGCAAGCACTTCATGTTGGGAAGAGCATTAGGCGGCTGCCAAATGGTCAATACACGGATTGAAAAATATCCGTTATAAATGCGGATAATCTTACGTTAATATTTACTATTAACAAATAAATTTGGTCCAGAAGCCGTAGCCGTAGCCGTAGCCGTAGCCGTAGCCGAAGCCGAGCCGAGCGAGCGAGCGACGACGACGGCGCGAGGCTTGCTTTCTTCTTTACTCTTTAAGAGTTACAAGAAGAGCAATTATATATATACCCACCAAAAATGTCTTCCTCTTCCAATATGGGACAATGTCTCATTGTCAAGAGGGGGAAACTTAAAATTTTACTCAAAATTTCATTTTCCCTCCATTTCTCATTCACCCTCATTTTAAGAATATTTCATCTTAAAAACAAAATCTCAACAAATTCTTCTGGTATATTTTGCATATAATGTATGGTTCTTGTATATTCAACTAGTAATTGTAATTATTTTTGGTCGACGTTTTAAAATCCCAAGAACTTATGAAGTAGTTAATGGCGCATGTGGGCCTAATAATTCTTGTACTTGAGAAATAAATTTTGAGCTACTAATCTGAGATTGTACCACAAAATAATGATGCGAAATCCTATTCACAAGCATTCAATAGTAATCCCTATTGCATTATTTTCATGTAGTTGTGGTGTGGCGAATTGGCCCCTGTTGTGAAATATCTCCTCGTACTTATTTGTTGCAACAATCATTTCATAATCTTTAATTCTAATTGGTCTTTTTCAATTACTCACCAAACACCTGAGGATTAGCAGTGATTTTTTAACTTATTTTTCACTTGAACTATTGATTGAAAAGAATGGTGCCTCAAGGACGCAACATTTTTTGTAATTTTTTTAATTCAATTGACTACTTTCTTTTATTTTATTTTTTTGTTGTTAGTGTCTTCTATATGGTTTTTAGAGCAAAACAATAATGGTATAACTGAATATATAAAATTATATAATGATAGTTCAAAGCCTGATGAAATAGAACATCTAATGTAACTTAACAACGTCATTGGTAAGACAAAAGAAATAAGCATGGGGGTATACATCTACAAAAAAATGGCATGGAGAAGGAGAATCTTAAAAAACTAAAAGAGAATAAAAGATAGGAATAATAATTATCTCTTTTTCTGATTGATTATTAAAAATAAAAAAATAAAAAAAAACTTGCATCATTTCCACGTTACTCGGAAAATACAAGAGGACATTTTCCTATAGAGAACTTAAGAAGGTAACGAAAATCTTTATTTTTTTCAAATTTTAAATGACAGGATTTTTTCATGATAAGTTCGGTGAGTCATGCATGTTATATTATCTGATTACTTGAACCCGATAGTTAATCGCATGTTTCGCATTAAAAAAAAAAAAAAGGAAAGAAAGATAATAGGAGATGAGGGAAAGCATAATTGGCATGAAATTTGATTCATTGGTTTCAAGTAAAAGGATGGTTGGTATGCATAATAGAAAAAGAAAATAACATTTTCGTGTTTGTTTTTAGGGTGAAAGGGTAGAAAAAGTTTACAGCGTGTGGTAACTTACCCTTGTACGAGCATAAATTATTTTTATGCCTTTTTTCTCTGCTAAAGGCAATTTTACTTAATTAAAACATACTCTCTTTGCCTCATTTTTGTTTAATATCATTAATAGTTTCGAAGTTAAATAGTTTTGTTTCACTATAATCACAAAAGATATATTTACTGTCGTACTTTTAAAATTCTAAAAAATTAAATTTTATTCTAAGAAAATAATTGAGATCTAAGTTAACACTAAAATTAGATATGTCGGCACTTGTATTTCATTCTTTATCACAGGGGTGGCATAGTTTGGACAAATCAGAAATCCAAATCAAGATTCGAATTTGGTTTGAATTTTCGGATTACAAATTAGATTTCGGATTTTATTTTTAAAAACTTTGGATTTTGGATTGACTTTCGGTTCTGGTACTTCGAATTTTCGAGTTTATACTTCATAATTAGCCCTATCCATTAGACACCCATTTTTCATGTGTCAAATACTAATAAGTTCAATATCATACTTATTAGATCTTAACTCGTGTATCTGATACTAATTACTAAGTTCATCGTTAATACCCTACTAATCGAATATAGGGTCATTTTCATTCTTACCCATGCCAGTTTTCATTTTCTGCATTTGTGAACACGGCGGAAGGCTGAAGTTGCATTACTATCTAATTTGTCATGGTTTTATTATATTTGATTTGTTAATTCGTAGGGCCTTATTTATGCGTATGTTGTATTTCCTTAATAATTATTTTATTGCTTGCATGAATACTTTATTTAGATATTATGGTGGGAATGAGGAACTATTAAGGCAATTTGACATGAATACTATATTTGATGTTTCTTTATTGTAGGAAGAATGAATAATCTCAACATATATTGGCTCAAAATCGAAAAATTAAAATATCCAATTTGATTAAACCGAAATCGAACTTAAAAAGATTCAATACGATCTTATTTTGGATTAGATTTGAAGTGTAATATTTTTAATCCGAAAATCAAAAATACAAATCAAAATTTTATATTCAATTCGAACTGC
Organism: Nicotiana tomentosiformis; assembly: GCF_000390325.3. NCBI lineage: Eukaryota > Viridiplantae > Streptophyta > Magnoliopsida > Solanales > Solanaceae > Nicotiana > Nicotiana tomentosiformis. The sequence continues at coordinate 105,852,157 of NC_090816.1, read as the reverse complement.
ATGAACATCAGTCCTACTTTACCATCTCTTCGGAGGGGGATATCAAATACAACAAAACAATTTCAATACAAAATACATAGGCTATTTGTTTAAAGAATAAATAAATAAATAAATAAATAACGAAGAGGATAAAATAGAGTGCAAAAGGAGGGAGAAAAAAGAAGGATTTTAAGATTTGGGGTGGGGGGAGAAAGAAACAAAAATAAAGTAAATTTGCACGAGAGATCCGCAAGAGGACGCCGTTTTTTTCTTTTTTGTTCTACGCAAAATCCGCAAACTATTCGCCGAGACATACTCATAAACGCTTCTTTTATGGACTTCTTATGTTATTGCATTTCGTATTATATTAAAAAATATTAATTATATTAAATTGTTATCGTGACTTATATAGTCATTGAAAACTTTTTTGTTTAATAATTTTTTTTTTATTATCCAATGTTTAGTATTTTTACATTGTTAATAGAATTGTTTTAACCATATTACTTTATTTAATATTTTTGTCTACTCGCTTTCTTTTTGTAATATAAGAAAAGATATATATATATATATATAAGATAAGATATATATATTTTATTAATCTTGAAATATTTTTTATTTTAAATTTTATTCTGTTGTTGTCAATAATATTATGTGAATGAATAAAATTTTTATTAAATTAAAAGGACTTATATAGTCATCGGATAACTTTTTTGTTATTTATTTATTTATTTATTATATTATCCAATATTTAATATAATTGCATTGTTAATAGAAATTTTTATTAGCATATTACTTGGTTGATATTTTTGTCTACTACTTTCTCTTTGTAATATAATAGAAAATATATATTTTATTACTCTTAAAATAGTTTTTAATTTTAAATTTTATCCTATTGTTCTCAATAATATTATCTGAATTTTAATGAATAAAATCTCTATTAAACTAATGAGACTTATATAGGCGTCGAATAACTTTTTAGTTTTGTATTTTTCTTCTTATATTATCCCATAGTTATTAGCATATTACTTTATTTAAATTTTTGTATGCCACTTTCATTTTATAATATTACAGAAGATACATATTTTTTATTTTATAATTTATTCTATTATTATCAATAATAATTTTTGAATAAATAAACTTTTTATTTTAAAAAAAAAAAATTATTTTAAAAAAATAAAGAAATTCTAAATTGGCAGTTTTTGTTTTTTGTAATTTTAGTGTTTTTATTTTAAAATAATTTAAAAACTCCAACTTGAAACTACTCTCCAATTTGAATGGACAATTTTTTTAAAACTTTTATTTTATTATTTGATAGAAATTTTCGGTTTTTATTATAAAATATTTTATTTTATTATTTTATAGATATTTAAATTCAAAAACAATAACCAATAACTAATTATTTAATAAATAACTAATTATTAACTACTTATACCATGTGGCTTTATTCTAGGCTGCCACTTGGCTTAAGGAGAGGGCATTTTCCTCTCCTTTTAATAATAAAAAAATATTGATAGATATAGATATAGATACTATCCAATATTTAGTATTATTGCATTGTTAATATAAACTTTTATTAGCATATTAATTTTAAGCTACCTTTTTTTAATAATATAATAGAAGATATATATTTTTTATTTTTTATTTTATTCTATTATTCTAAATAATATTTTATGAATAAATAAGTTTTTTATTTTTAAAAACAAAATCATTTATAAAAAAGAAATTTTAAATTGGCAGTTTTTTATTTTTTTTATTTTAGTTTTCTATTTTAAAATAATTTAAAAACTCTAAATTAAAACTACTCCCCAATTTCAATGGACAGTTTTTTTTATTCTTTTTTTTATTATAAAATATTTTATTTTATTATTTTATAAATAGTTAAATTAAAAAATAATAACTAATTATTAACTACTTATGACATGTGTCTTTTTTCTATGCTGATACTTGGTTTAAGGAGAGGGCTTTTTCCTCTCCTTTTAATAATATATAGATATAGATTGAAAAATTGAGAAAAAAGGTAGATCATATTTTTGAACAAGTCAATTGAGAAAAAAGGTGGATAATATTTTTGAACAAGCTCAACTTTGCGAAGTGTAAATCTGAACCAAAACTTATCACATTAAACAGACTTTTGTTAGCTATTTTTAAACACTTCTTTCCAACCTTTTGAAAAAGTCTTAAGTTATTGAGTTTCCTATATTTTCGTTGGCAAAAAATGATACGAGTAATTTATTTTGATTCGTTCCACTCACTACCTGTTCCTCTCCAGCAAAAAAAGGAAAAAAAAACATAATATAAAGTGTCTATCATAATCTATATCTATTTATATTTATATTTATATTTATACTATATTAAAAGTACGAAAGCCCTTAACGAAATGTCGTTCGCCTTTTTTACCTTTTAAAAAATAGAATTCACCCTTTTTTTAAGCAATCATAAAAAATTCTTCTTCTCTCTCATGCGACCGGTGCATGGCAGCTAATTGTACGTCGGAATCGTCAATGGTAAGAGGGCGAGGACGGGGACGAGAACAAGGAAGACCTAAGAAAGTTCTACTAGTTACTTTTGGAAGCTCAGTGGGAGCTCGAGTGCAAACAGAATAAGCTCAACCTAAGATAACATAAACTACTCCAATTCAGATAATGGAGGATAAGAGACCAATACACTGGGATCTGCAACAATTCCAAAATAGTGGCACAACGACTGCAATTAAGTGGTGAAATAACTCTTAGCTCTGAAGGAGAAAACCCCCAAATTACAAACCCTAGGTCAATTGAGGGACTATCAAGTGCAAATCCTAAGCCAATTAAAGGGATGACATTGACCAAGGAAGCAGAGAATATACAAATGGCAATGGAAACGGAGATGAGTGCAGCAAAGACTACACAACAACCACTGGGAGTAAATGCTACAGTAACCAATGGAATAGTGACAGAAGCAGAACAAGGCAATCAAAAACGAGCAGAGGATCCAAAGCAGATGGGGACATGGATTAATTTATTTAAAGGTAATAGGTCAGTTGCTAATGGCATGACCCTTTCATACATCCCTCCCCAACTGGTGGATGGTTAACCAGTAATGCAATTGGAAAAAGAGGAAGTAGCACCAGAGGAAGAGAAGTGGAGATGTGCATTAATAGCTTATATCATTGGTGAGACTCCATGATATAATGCAATGTGTCGTTACATTGAACAAAATTGGTCTAAAGTTGCTAATCCTGATGTTTATTATCATGAAGAGGGCTATTATGTGCTTAAGTTTCATTCTATCATTGATATGCATGCAATCTTCTATGCTGGACCATATACAATAAATAATAGACCAATAATCTTGAAACCTTGGACGCCTGAGTTTGATTTTAGTAAGGAGTTTCCAACTGACATTCCTCTATGGGTAAAATTTCCTAATCTACCAATGAGTTGTTGGAGTAGTAAATTATTAAGCAGAATTTCCAGTGTCCTAGGCACACCTTTATATGCTGAAGAATGTACTACTAAACAAACAAGGATATCCTATGCTCGTATGCTAATTGAAGTAAATGTGAGTCGAATATTGCTTGAGGAAATCAAGGTGATAAACCCAAAAGGAAGCCTATGTTTTGTGACAAATACCAGATTGTTAGTCATAGTTGCCAGATCAGAGCAAAACCTCCAGTGCCACAACAATAGAGGAAAAGAGATAATAAACATGTCACTTATGAGTGTAGAACCAAGGGCTCGATAGCACAGCTGCAGATCAAAATGCAGCACCAGCACAACCTCTCCAACAGAAAAGACAACAAGAGGATCCTAAATAAAAGAGGATAATAACTAAAAATGAACTAAAAACACAAACCTCAGAACAACCAGAAAGTTCAAGAACAAGGGGAACACAGGTACACCAATCAGTAGAGGTAGGAGGGCATGCTATTAACCAACACACAGAGGGCGGAACTAATGCAAGTCCAGCTTTTAACCTCTACAACTTTCCTGAGCTTAGAGCAACACCTTCAAGATATGGATCAGAACCAATTAGAAAGGGGCATAGTGATAACAAATTCATACTCCTGGATAGGGGTAGGGATCCAAATCTTACTCTATGAAGTGGTTATTCTAGAATGTTAGAGGTGTAAATAAGAGATATAAATAAAAGAAATTGAGGAACAATATGAATAATAATAACATTAAACTGGCTGGACTGGTAGAGACAAGAGTCAAAGAGCATAATGCCCAAAAGATCTGCCAATACATAATACCGAGATGGGAGAGCATAATGAACTATCACGATACAAGAAATGGGAGGATTTGGGTAGGCTTGGACACAAACTACTATACAGTGCAAATGATCATAACTAAAGCGCAACTAATACACTGCCATGTTAAAAGTAATGCAGTTACTATGAATTGATTGCTAACTGTTGTATATGGTTACAATACAATAGAGCAAATGATATCCTTATGGGAGAACTTGAAAGAGGTGGCACAGGGGATAAACATACCATGGTTAGTTACTGGTGACTTCAATGAAGTAATGGCTCCACAAGACAGAATGTTTGGGAATCCAGTGACTTATGTAGAGACTAAAGACTATGCTAATTGTATACGAGGCTTAATGTTGAATGAACTTCAATGGAAATGTGATTACTATACATGGACTAATAAGCAAAGTGGCACTGATATAATCTACAGTAGAATAGATAGAACATTTGGGAATCATGAGTGGATGATGCAATGGGAGCACTTACTTGTAGAATATGATATTCCACTCATATCAGACCACTCTCTAATGGTATTAGCTATGGCTCATCTAAAACAGAACATTAAGATACCATTCAGATTTTTTAACGTATGAGCTAAGCATGACAGCTTCTTACCACTGGTAGAACAAATATAGAGGAATAATATGGCTGACAACAAGATAAAAGATATATGGCTAAAGCTAAAAGTTCTGAGGCCTCTATTAAAGTAGCTGAACAATGAGAAGTTCAAATACATATAACAAAAGATTGAGAAGACTAGAGCTGAATTGATCAATACTCAGAAACAAATCAGTAACAAATGCTCTGATGAATTAGTGGAAATAGAGAGACAGCAACTTCACAACTTGAAGAAATGGTCTATGATTGAGGAGCAAGCAATGCAGTAGAAATCCAAGGCACATTGGATAAGGTTAGAGGATTCTAATACAAAATATTTCACAGCTATTGTCAAAGAAAGGGCACAAAGAAAGCAGATTAATGAGTTAACTTCAATGTTTGGCACTAAACTCACAGACTTTCAAAGCATCAAAGAAGAAATTGTAGATTTCTACAAATGTCTTATGGGATCTGCAGCAAAAATACTACCAGCAATCAACAAGCACACTATGAGGAAAGGCCCTACCATGTCACACCAAAAAAAACTGGACCTGTGTACAGAGGTCACTAAACAAGAGGTATTCAAAGCATTGAACTCAATAGAAGATGAGAAGTCCCCAGGTGTAGATGGTTTTAACTCTTATTTCTTCAAAAAGTCCTGGCAAGTAGTGAAGGGAGACATAGTGATGGCAGTCAAGGAATTCTTTAGTATTGGGAAAATGTATAAGGCAGTCAACTGTACTTCCATTACATTAGTGCCAAAGGTTGCTCACCCTCCCACAAATATAGGCCAACAGCATGTTGTTCTGTCCTATACAAGATTATAACAAAGATAGTGGCATTTAGAATACAACCAATGATTGTTGATATCATCTGGCAAGCATAGGTAGGCTTCATACCAGGAAGGAAGATTGCTGATATTATCATATTAGCTCATGAACTAGTGAAGTCCTACACCAGTAAACAAGTATCACCTAGATGCATGTTCAAAATTGACCTCCAGAAGGCATATGATTCTGTTGAATGGCCTTTTTCTAGAACACGTCATCTTTGAACTAGATTTCCCATCTCAATTTATTACTTGGATAATGGAATGTGTGCATACAGTGAACTATACCATTGTGATAAATGGGGAAACAACAGAGGCTTTTAATGTTGCAAGGGATCTTAGGCAAGGGGATCCAATGTCACCTTTTCTCTTTGCTATGGTTGTGGAGTACCTTAGTAGATGCCTGAATGAACTCAAAGAAGTAAAAGCTTTTAAATATCATCCTAGATGTGCTAAGCTGGGAATCACTCATCTCAATTTTGCAGATGATCTTCTTATGTTCACTAGAGGAGACATAACATCAGTAGCAGCAGTGCAGCAATGCTTTCTTCATTTCTCTACAGCCTCTAAATTTCAGGCTAATATGGGGAAGAGCTGTGTGTATTTTGGAGGGGTTCAACATCAAGAGAAAGAAACAATATTAGCCAAGATGTGATTCAACCAAGGAGACCTTCCTTTCAAGTACCTTGGTATACCATTATCAACAAAGAAACTGAACATTGTCCAGTGGAAGCCACTTGTTGACAAGATTACAGCTAGAATCACTTCCTGGATTACCAAAAAACACTCTTATGCAAGCAGGGTTCAGTTGGTATAATCAGTTGTTTTTGGGGTACAATCATATTGGGCTCAATTATTCATAATACCTACAAATATTCTGTCACTTATAGAGTCTTACTATAGGAGCTTTGTCTGGTCTGGAACTAATACAATCACAAGGAAAGTACTGGTAGCATGGGAAAGAGTATGCTCTCCAACATCCATGGGAGGATTAAACCTAATTAACATCAAATTGTGGAACAAAACTACTGCGACAAAAACATGTTGGGACCTTGCTCACAAACAAGACAAGCTATGGATTAGATGGATGCATACATACTATATAAAAAGACAGCAAATTCAGGAAGCATGCATCTCTCAACAAGCTTGTTGGATCATAAGGAAGATAATGGAAGCCAGAGAAGATATGAAGCTAATTCAAAATGATACAGCAATAAAGAAAAGCATCACTAGCTTGATATATAAACAGCTACTACCCAACAATGCTAGAGTGCCTTGGAAATGTCTCATGTATAGGAATGATGCTCGACCTAAAGTCAAGATAATTATGTGACTGGGATTATAAGGTAAATTATTGACCACTGACAGACTCATAATATGGGGGATAAATGTAGAAGTAAAATGCAGTGTTTGTCAAGCACAAGATGAATCTAGAGATGATCTGCTAGCAGGATGTGAATATTCCAAAAGACTCTGGGAAAAGACTATGCAGTGGCTTCAACATCAAAGCTGCAAGTAGACATAATGGAAACACCATCTGGAATGGGCTATCAAAAGTGCAAAAGGGAGATCACCGCAAGCTCAAATATTCAGGATGGCGTATGCATAATGCCTCTATGCCATATGGATGGAGAGAAATTTTTGAGAAGAAGAGTAAAAATTGGGAAGCAGTTGCAAGAGAGATAGCAGTGATGTGCCATGTTAGAGCAACACTACGAGTCCAAACCATCATGCATAGTCTTCGGTTTTAGCAGATAGCTCGTAGTTATGATGTATAGATTTTGTTCTTGGGTATTTATATATGTAATGACCCAACTGGTCGTTTCGACTTTAGAACCCCGTTCCCTTAAATAAAACTCCCCGAGTATCTTTTTAATAATTTATGACTTTCGGAGATGGTTGGTTCGGGATTTGGATGTGTTTGGGTTGAAATCAGAACACTTGGTTCCTTAAGTTAACCTTAAAAGGTCAAGTTTGAATTCGGTCAACATTTTGAGAAAAAGACCTCGGAATCGGGATTTGATGGATCCAATAGGTTTGTAGGATAATTTCGTACTTGGGCGTATGTTCGAATCGGGTTTTGGATAATCCGGGAGTGTTTTGGCGCTTAATAGTGAAAATCAACTATTTGAAGGTTTAAAGTTCTTTAAAATTGGTTTGGAGTAGATTTTTGAGTAATTGAAGTTTGTTTGGAATTTCGAGTTTGGGAATAGTTCTGTATAGTGATTTAAGACTTGCACGCAAAATTTCGTGTCATTCCGAGTAGTTTAAATATATTTCGGTGCATTGGAAGTAAATTAAAGAACTTGAAAATTTTAAGTTTGAATCAATTTAGTTTGGGGTATGATTCTTAGATTTGATATTGTTTTACACATTCCATGAGTTCGAGCAAGTCCGTTTTATAATTTCAAACCTGTTGGTATGTTCGGGCGGGGCCCCGGGGGCCCGAGTGTTAATCGGACGAGGCTCGGATTAATTTTGGAATTTTGAAGAAGAGCTGAAGCCTCCTGCTTCTGGTACGTTCGCACCTGCGCTTGGACAGCCGCAGGTGCGACTCTCACAGATGCGAGGTTCATGTGCAGAAGCGAAAAAGAAGGGGAGGTCTGCCATCGCAGGTGCGGAATCTCGGGCGCACCTACGAACGCTCAGGTGCGAGCATTTTTTGCAGATGCGAGGCTTGACAGGCGAGGAAAAACTCGCACCTGCGAGGCTTTTCCGCAGGTGCGAAAGCCGCAGGTGCGAAACCACTGCTTGGCAGAATGGTTAAAAATCGGGGCTCAGACATTTTGAGCCCATTTGTCCTCCATTTTCGAGCGATTTTCAGAGCTTTTGAGATGGGAGTTCAACTAACAACTTGGAGGTAAGTTAATTCTACACACCTTGAGTTAAATACATATATTATAGGTAGATTATAACTAGTAAATCTTAGAAATCAAAGATTTAGATTAAAAAACCTAGATTTTTATAAAAATGAGATTTTAACCACGAAAATAGTTATGAAATTGGGTAAAAATTATATATTTAAGTTCTTGAGATTATGGGTAACGTTTTCATCCGAAAATTTCCAGAATCCGAGCACGTGGGCCTGGGATAAATTTTAGGAATTTAACCATTTTGGATAAGGTAATTTATTTAATAGATAAATTTCGAATCATTTAGCATATATTAATTATTTTGTATAATATTTGGATAGTTTTGGATTTTTGGCGTCGAATCGAGAATTCAATGCGACGTGGTAATCGAAAAGTGGACTTTGAGACGAGGTAATTCTCTTGTCTAATCTTGTGAGGGGGAATTTACCCCATAGGGATTAAATTGAATAATTGTTGCTAATTGCGGGGGTTACGTACGCACGAGGTAACGAGAGTCCGTGCGTAGCTACTATTAATGCTAAAGTCCGGGTAGTTTAGGACTCAAAGCATGAACTACTTGTGCAAATTGTATTTTTTGTTTAATTAATATTAATTGATATATATGAATATATTGTGAATTATTAGATAAAGATATTAAAGGATGGAAATCTCATATGTTTGATTTTCTGTTTAAATTAATTAATTGTTAAAAGAAATTATTCTTCCTCCCGAATTTATCTTATAATAAATATACTCTCTTTCCGGAGGTACATAAAAAATTATTCTCCTTTCTTGTGGAGCGGGCCGAACGCCTCGGCAGGATAAATACATCTATGGATCGCGTCGTACGTCCCTCGGCAGTGTACACGACACTCTGGATCGAGTCGTACGTCCTCGGCAGAAATCGTGCTTAATAATAATAATTACACGATACCTTAATAGTTTATTTCAGTTTGCGAAGCTAATTGATAAATTGGAAATCTTTGAAATTTAATGAATTATTATTCCTGCTTGTTAAGGAATTATTGTTATTCCTGTAAATGAGACTAATTGATAAATTGAAAATTTGTTGAAATTGAATTGCAGCTTGTAAAGCTATTTGATAAATTGGAAGTTTTATTGAAATTGCATGATTTAATTAATAAATTGGAAAATTATTTCATTTGAAGGATTCTTATTATTTCTGCTAATTGAATAAAATTATTGTTAACTTTGTGAACCATGCTGATTCGAATAATTATAATTTATTCCAATTATTATTATTGACCCATAGTGAGTGTCAAAATCGGCTATCTCGTCTCTACCACTTCGAGATTAGGCTTGATACTTACTGGGTACACGTTATTTTCGTACTCATACTGCACTTGTTGTACATTTTATTATGCAGGTACATATATGTATAGCGGCTTTGTGGGCGCAGAGGTGTGGTTAATAATTATGGGGACATGGGTGAGCTGCATTCTATATTACGATCCGCAGCTAACAGAGTCTCCTTCAGAGTTATTATATTTTCCTGTCTAATTTGTATTCTGGACAGATGCTGTATTTTATTTTTAATTCCCTAGTAAATGCTCATGCACTTATGACACCGGGTTTTGGGAATGGTTGTGAATTGTTTAGAAATTTAGCTGCAAAAATATTTATCATTTACTCTATGAGTTTTATCTCTACAATTTTATTAAAGAAATATTTTTTTATTTCAAAAAATACTAAAATGGGTAATTAAGTTAATCGATTATGGTTGGCTTGCCTGACAGTGGTTTCCGGTGCCATCATGGCCTTTTTGAACTTTGGGTCGTGACAACATGGTATCAAAGCACTAGGTTCACGTAGGTCTCACGAGTCATGAGCAAGTCTAGTAGAGTCTTGCGGATCGGTATAGAGACGTCTGTGCTTATCTTCGAGAGGCTACAGGGTTGTTAGGAATATTTTTCTTTTTTATTCCTCATCATGCGATTCGATTCCTTTGAGGCTTATGCCTATATTTTCTTCCTATTCAATCTTATGCTACGTGAAGCGCTTGTTATACATTGAGGATCGAGGAAATTTTTAATGGTACTACATATGTAGTGCATGATGCTTCTACCTGTGTAATTAATTGGGCTATTGTCGTCGCCTTGTGGAAGGACGCTCTGTCATTTTAAGTTAAGTATCAGTACTACCTAAGGTTTTGAAATTTGGCATTGATTGTTACGACGATTTATGCGTTGTTATCGCACAGTGTTTATGAAATGGTAAAATGCCCGTCTATGTGTCATGGCAGTAAATGACTTGAAAGAAGATTTTCTCAGTACATGATTCATAGGTTCCATGTTTTAATTTCAGCGGAGAAAAGGCAATCGGACTATGAATGTTCAGGTTTGGAGTTGATGGAGTAACGAAGCTTGATATTTTTCGAGTGTGGTAGAGTTCTCACTTTTGATGTGGTGTCATCGCCTTGTAAAATGCATTAAGGTTCGCCAGTGTTATGGTTTTCTTTAACTCGCCTTCACGACGGGGTGTTAGGAATTGGTATAGGGGAAGCAGTCGTTAGAGATCGCGGTGCAGAGTGATTCAAGATCGAAGTAGCGTTTTTGGTATTGTTGTCTCGAGAAGGATGATCGTCAGAAAGGTTTAAAGTTGGTAACAAGGTATTGGTTCAAGATCTACAGAGACGGATTTTGAGTTAAGGCAACAACTGGGCAGCGAAGGATAAGGAAGGACATGTGGAAGGTGCCTTGCAGTGGTTAGGTTCCGAAAAGGCCAAGTGTAAGAAAACAGAAGTCGAGTAGTTGTTTAAAGGAGAAGGGTTTGGCCAAAGTGGGAGAGTGGCAAAGTAGCATATGGGTTACGTGGTAGGATGATTACACATCTTGAGGAAACGTTTGGAGTGATTTGGGATGTAGAATGGACAGTGACTAGGTCTACGAACTTAAGTTGTAATATTAGCCGCCACATTAAGGAAGATTGGATACAACAGGAGGGAGTTGCTTGATATGAAGAAGGATACAACATGACTTTGGATTGGAATGTATTGTCGCACCTTTAGCTGATGTCCATGAGGAGTGAACAGACTGATGCAGTTGGTGAATGAGCTTGGACTCAGGATGATCTACTGATTTCGTAGTAATTGCACCCAGTGCAGCGACGTTGGATTATGTCAGCTTGTAAATTCCACAGGTGGGTTATCTCTTGTGAGCAGGTTAGCGGTTGTGTGGTGTTGACGAAGCTTCTGCGAAGAATTCTACTGGCTACCCTGTAAGAGATTTAATATGTAAATGTGGCTAGTGGTTCAGAGTTTTTATTAAAGGTTAATAGAAGGATTTCGAGAAAATTTGGCGAGTTGCGTGTACAGGATCATGTCAACGATGAAGAAAGAATCTCGGTGGATTCCAAAATTTTGTAATTGTAGCTTCAAGCTAAGTGGGAGAGCCCCACCGTCTATGATTGGATTGCGTAGTGTCAACTTGTGCGGTTTCTGGTTATCGGTGTATTGGTGGGTCATTGCAACTAAGGAAAGAAAATATCAGTGGTAATTTGAGCAAAGTATTTGAGGAATGTGCGCCATATTTGGCCTCATTAATTCATATTCAGGTTTTTGGAAGACTTAGAGTTTATGCTTCGTGTAGATGTAATGCACAGGAAAGTGAAATAGTCGGATGTTTCCTTGATAAAGTGTCCATGTGCTAGCAGGGCCTTGGAATTGATCATGTTTGGGAACAAATCAGAGCAAATGACTCTTAATAACGGTCCTAGTGGATTCAAAAATTTAAAGTGTGGTGTCTAAGGATCTCGAGTCTATAGTATGGTTGAGTATCGAGCTTTTACAGCAGATTATGAAACGGGGCTTGGAGTACTCTAGGTTATCTTCAGGTTGTGGTGTAGCATTGGAAAAACGGAAGAAAATAACTTCGGATTCATAAAAGAAGTATCAGAATGGGTGTACCAGTTGAAGATGTAAAAAATGAGCACAAGAAGGGATATGAGATAATTAGTGGGTTTTGAAATAGCGTGGTCTCGTGAAATAAGGTCACTTGGGATGAGTGCGGATTTGAGTTCGTGATGTAATTAATGGAGCTATTATTATTTCTAAGGCAAGTTGAGAGTAAATTGAGAAAAGACGGATCGGCTAACAATGGTTGAATCGGTACGATGGTGGCAATGATCAGTTCCTTTAGCACATTGAATTATGCATGTGATTTGTGGCAGTACGTGCGAGGCTTGACGGTCGCCGTAATTGATTTTATTTGGAATAATTCAAGTATTATGACATGTTATGTGTAAAGGGATCCCAGAAGAGTTATGGTGGTGTAAACCACTACCTGAGGCCGGTATTTTCTACGAATATGGGAATTCAGTCACGTGTTGAAATGGTTCTTTTGAAATGAGTTAAGAAGAAGGTTTCTATATGATGAAATGTTTACCCTATTAGTGGTTCGGGAGTTATGATGGAATTCTTGTACTCCTGCGTATTGGCATGGTTAAGTGCAGTAAGTAGCATGGGATTCGAAAGTTGAGGATTTAAGATTTCGGTTCGGTGTTGACAAGGAGGTCATGAGCTCGGATGAGCAGGAAAGAGATTTATATGTTTAAAGTAAGATGGTATTATATTTGGAATCATCTAAGGTCGATGTCAAGTGTAAGAGACCTTGTGTATTGATTTGTGGATTCTTGATATGCTTCACAGCATTATTGTAACCAGTAGCATGGATGTGCAGACTTGTTACATGGCGCGGAAGGTCGTAGGAGCGTGTCTCATGGAAAGATTGTGTAAGAGTAACATGTAGTCACTTGATTGAGTGAAGATTGAAACCAAGTATGAAGATTGTGGTAATATCGCTGAATCGAGAATTTATGCCTGGAGGGCGCTTGGTTTATTTGGTTGTCGATTGTGGAAGTATTGTTCCGGTTATGATGGGTATTCTTGTATGTTATGGGGAAAAGGGTTATTATGGATACTTGAAAGGTTATTAGCCTAGTACGATGCGATCAGAATCGGCTTGAGGTATGTGGATGGATTTGAATATGAATATGGGCTCTATATCAGGCCGGATGTGTTCATTTCAGCATAACTGCTCCCTATGGAGGAGTATTCAGATGTTGGATGTTGTTTCGTCGTCAGTTATTTCATGTAATACTATATTGTGCTGTGTGAGTTGCGAAACGGCTTGATAATTTTCTTATGTGTTGAGGTTCCGCATAGCGATGGTGTTATGTGAGCAGGATGGCTCTCGAGATTCAGATCATATATCGCACCTTAGTTGTGCTTGAGTTTTGTAGCGTATGGCGTTGTCGGTCCTTCCAAGGATGGTATTATGCACTTAGCATGCTTGTGTCTGATGTTCGGATATTTTGTAAGTAATGAGCATTCTAGCTCGGTAAGTATTTTCTTATAGATTCTTTTTGTGTGGATCAGGTTGCACGCCGCAACAGTGTGATGTTGAGTACAGTTCCCTATATTATATTTTGTGTGTTTTTGTGTCCCATTTTCTGGGGAAGGTTCATGACATTTTTTTTCCAGTTGTTTAATTAGTCACATGGGTTGAGTAATCCTCCCCATAGTCTGTTTTCCTTATGTATCGCAATCGAGTCCATAGCTTATTAGCTCATTGTGGCGTCATATGAGACTTTTTGTCATGTCTGAGGTGGCTTATTGCCTGAGCAGCTTATACTAAGTGAGACGAGGTTATTGGATCCGGGATCAGTACGATCGGATTATATGAAGTATAATAAAGAGCAAATACCATTATTTGGTCCATAATGAGGCAATGGTTCTTGTCAGAAGGAGAAACTCAATAATTTGTTGACTCAACAATTGGTTATGAATTTCTATACATTTCTTCCATCGTGGAAGCAGTTCAAGAGTTGGAACAGGAATTATAGGTATCATGAGGTGTGTTGTGAACATCAGATTCGTGAAATTTTGGCTATCTTTATCGGAGGATGTTATTATAGTCATGTGAACGATGTGGTGCATGGTGTAAATTAAACAAAGGTATGCAATCCTGTATTGGTGTATCGTGTAGTGATTGATACGACATTCATAGGTTGGAAACAGGCATAGTGGAGAATTCTGGATGTTAGAATTGGGCTCTAAGGCTTATTTGCCTAAATAAAGGGGAGAATTTTCAGATTGGCTCGAGTTAATGTGCTCAACTGGGTGTGGTAGCACGGGTAGGTGCACGAGGTGTTAAATTGTAATTTTGGATAACTCCAGAACACTCCTTAGCAAGTTCGAGGACGAACGTATATTTAAGTGGGAGACGACCCAACTGGTCGTTTCGACTTTTAGAACCCCGTTCTCTTAAATAAAACTCCCCGAATATCTTTTTAATGATTTATGACTTTCAATGATGGTTGGTTCGGGATTTGGATGTGTTTGGGTTGAAATCGGAATACTTGGTTCCTTAAGTTAACCTTAAAAGGTCAAGTTTGACTTCGGTCAACATTTTGAGAAAACGACTTCGGAATTTGGATTTGATGGTTCCAATAGGTTCGTATGATAATTTCGGACTTGGGCGTATGTTCGAATCGGGTTTTCGATAACCCGGGAGCGTTTTGGCGCTTAATAGTGAAAATTAACTATTTGAAGGTTTAAAGTTCTTTAAAATTGGTTTGGAGTAGATTTTTGAGTAATTGAAGTCTGTTTTGAATTCCGAGTTTGGGAATAGTTTCGTATAGTGATTTAAGACTTGCACGCAAAATTTCGTATCATTCCGAGCAGTTTAAGTATATTTCGGCGCATTGGAAGTAAATTAAAGAACTTGAAAATTTTAAGTTTGAATCAATTTGGTTTGGGGTATGATTCTTAGATTTGATGTTGTTTTACACATTCTGTGAGTTTGAGCGAGTCCGTTTTATGATTTCAAACTTGTTGGTATAGTGTTAACCGGACAAGGCTCGGATCAATAGTTGGAATTTTGAAGAAGAGCTGAAGCCTTCTGCTTCTGGTACATTCGCACATGCGCTTGGACAGCCGTAGGTGCGACTCTTGCAGATGCGAGGTTTATGCGCAGAAGCGAAAGAGAAGGGGAGGTTTGCCATCGCAGGTGCGAAATCTCGGGCGCACCAGCGAACGCGCAGGTGCGAGCATTTTTCGCAGATGCGAGGCTTGGCAGGCGAGGGAAAACTCGCACCTGCGAGGCTTTTCCGCAGGAGTGAAAGCCGCAGGTGCGATACCCCTTCCGCAGGTGCGAAACCACTGCTTGGCAGAATGGTTAAAAATCGGGGTTCATACATTTTGAGCCCATTTTTACTCCATTTTCGAGCGATTTCAGAGCTTTGGAGATGGGAGTTCAACTAACAACTTGGAGGTAAGTTAATTCTACACACCTTGAGTTAAATACATAGATTATAGATAGATTATAACTAGTAGATTTAGATGAAAAACCTAGATTTTTATAAAAAATAGATTTTAACAACGAAAATAGTTATGAAATTAGGTAGAAATTATATATTTAACTTCTTGAGATTATGGGTAACTTTTTCATCCGAAAATTTTCAGAATCCGAGCACGTGGGTCCGTGGTGAATTTTAGGAATTTTACCATTTTAGATAAGGTAATTTATTTAATAGATAAATTTCGAATCATTTAGCATATATTAATTATTTTGTATAATATTTGGATAGTTTTGGATTTTTGGCGTGGAATCGAGAATTCAACGTGACGTGGTAATCGGAAAGTGGACTTTGAGACGAGGTAAGTCTCTTGTTTAATCTTGTGAGGGGGAAATTACCCCATAGGGATTAAATTAAATAATTGTTGCTAATTGCGGGGGCTACGTACGCACGAGGTGGCGAGAGTCCGTACGTAGCTACTATTAATGCTAAAGTCCGGGTAGTTTAGGACTCAAAGCATGAGCTACTTGTGCAATTTATATTCTTTATTTAATTAATATTAATTGATATGTGTGAATATATTGTGAATTGTTAGATAAAGATATTAAAGGATGGAAATCTCATATGTTTGATTTTCTGTTTAAATTAATTAATTGTTAAAAGCAATTATTCTTCCTCCTGAATTTATCTTATAATAAATATACTCTCTTTCCGGAGGTACATAAAAAAATATCCTCCTTTCTTGTTGAGCGGGCCGAACGCCTCGGCAGGATAGATGCATCTATGGATCGCGCCGCACGTCCCTCGTCAGTGTACACGACACTCTGGATCGGGTCGTACGTCCTAGGCAGAAATCGTGCTTAATAATAATAATTACACAATACCTTAATAGTTTATTTCAGCTTGCGAAGCTAATTGATAAATTAAAAATCTTTAAAATTTAATGAATTATTATTCGTGCTTGTTAAGGAATTATTGTTATTCCTGTAAATGAGACTAATTGATAAATTGAAAATTTGTTGAAATTGAATTGTAGCTTGTAAAGCTATTTGATAAATTGGAAGTTTTATTGAAATTGCATGATTTAATTAATAAATTGGAAAATTATTGCATTTGAAGGATTCTTATTATTTCTGCTAATTGAATAAAATTATTGTTAACTCTGTGAACCATGCTGAATTGAATAATTATAATTTATTCCAATTATTATTATTGACCCATAGTGAATATCAAAGTCGGCTATCTCGTCTCTACCACTTCGAGATTAGGCTTGATACTTACTAGGTACACGTTGTTTTCGTACTCATACTGCACTTGCTGTATATTTTATTGTGCAGGTACATATATGTATAGCGGCCTTATGGGCGCAGAGGTGTGGTTAATAATTGTGGGGACATGGGTGAGCTGCATAGTATATTACGATCCGTAGCTAACAGAGTCTCCTTCAGAGTTATTATATTTTCCTGTCTAATTTGTATTCTGGACAGATGCTGTATTTTATTTTTAATTCCCTAGTAAATGCTCATGCACTTGTGACACCGGGTTTTGGGAATGATTGTGAATTGTTTAGAAATTTAGCTGCAAAAATATTTATCATTTACTCTATGAGTTTTATCTCTATAATTTTATTAAAGAATTCTTTTTTATTTCAAAAATACTAAAATGGGTAATTAAGTTAATTGATTATGGTTGGCTTGTCTGACAGTGGTGTCCGGCGCCATCACGACCTTTTTGGATTTTGGGTCGTGACAATATAGATAGTTGTCACGACCCAAACTAACCTCTGTCGTGATGGCACCTATCGTGGAACTAGGCAAGCCGACTCATTTCCAAAACAAACCGATATATTTTCATTTCAAAGATAATTTCAAGGTTATTTAACATAAAACCTCCATTTAAAGAGTTCAAATTAAAGAAAAACAGAAGTGCGGAAAAGAAAAGCCCGACATCTGGGTGTCACTAGTCATGAGCATCTACTACAAATTGTCTAACAATATCAAGGCTAACTCAGCCTGGAAAGTAACTAAATACAACTAGAGGAAGATAAGAGGGAGAAGAGCAGGGGCTGCGATCGCCAAACAACTACCTTGCTATCTCCAAGAAAATCTGCAACCAGAACACTCAATAACCGCTAATGTGTCCAGCTACACCTGAATCTGCACACAAGGTGCAGGGAATAACGTGAGTACGCTAACTCAGTAAGTAACAATAATAAATAAAGACTGAGCAGTAGTGACGAGCAATAAAGCACAACATGCTTTAAAAATCAGTGTTTGAATCAAATCATCTCGTTTAAACTCGGTTCCAGTAAAAAAAATCATTTAAAGATATTTTTCCAACAGTTTTTCAAACAAAGGCTCAATACAAAGGTGAGCAAAAAATGATGAAATCATAAACAGCCCATCGGGCAAAACATCACTCATATACAGCCCCTCGGGCTAACCTCACAGTCACTCGTGCCACTCGGGCATACCTCACAATCACTCTTGCCACTCGAGCATACCTCACAATCACTTATGCCTCCCAGCCACTCAGCACTCGCACTCAGTAGGTACCTGCGCTCACTGGGGGTGTGTACAGACTCCGGAGGGGCTCCTTCAGCCCAAGCGCTATAATCTGCACGGACAACTCACGTGCTATAATAATAAAGTATGCTGCAAGCGGGAAGCCCCGATCCACACTCATCCTCACAAATCAGGCCCTCGGCCTCACTCAGTCATAAATATGCTGCATGCGGGCAGCTCCGATCCACACTCATCCTTACAAATCAGGCCCTCGGCCTCACTCAGTCATATATATGTTGCAGGCGGGCAGCCCCAATCCACACTCATCCTCACAAATCAGGCCCTAGGCCTTACTCAGTCATAAATATCTCAAACCACTCGGGCATTTCAGTAAAACAGGGCATTCGGCCCAAAACATTTATATGCATCAAAATAGAGTCATAAAACTAAGTTATGCAGTAAACAAGTATAAACATGACTGAGTATAGATTTTCAATCAAAAACAGTGAGAGGATGGTAAGAAACAACCCCTAAGGGTCCAAACAGCATTGGCGCAAGGCCCAAACATGGCATTCAACCCAAGTTACAGAAATTCTTTCTAAAACATATAAGTATCAAATGGTTTCAACAAAGTATGTAACTTTACAGTTGCTACGGGACGGACCAAGTCACAATTCCCCAACAGTGCACGCCCACACGCCCGTCACCTAGCATGTGCGTCACTTCAAAATAGTAGAATGATACGAAATCCAGGGTTTCATACCCTCAAGACCAGATTTACAATCGTTACTTACCTCAAACCGCGAAATTCTTATTCTGCAATGTCCTTTCCTCGTGAATTTGTCTCCAAATGCCTCGAATTTGGTCATAAATAATTCGTTTCAGTCAATAAAATTCATTGGAATTAATTCCACAAGATAATAATGATTTTCTATAAAAATCCGAAAATTAGCTCAAAAATTGCCTGTGGGGGCCACGTCTCGGAACTCGACAAAAATTACAAAATCCGAAAACCCATTCAACCACGAGTCTAACCATATCAATTTTACATAAATCTGACTCCAACTCGACCCTCAAATCTTCAATTTAAACCAAGAGGGTTTTCAAATTTTTCCCAACTCAATTCACCAATTAAATGATAAAACAACCATGAATTCGAGTAATTTAACCAATATTGAGTTAAGAACACTTACCCCGTTATTTTCTCTGAAAATCACCCAAAATCGCCTCAATTCCGAGCTCCAAATCACCAAAAACTACAGAACTTAAACTCACTGCCCAGACTTTTATTCTTCACGAACGCGGTCAGTGCCTCACGTTCGCGAAGCACAAAATAACTCTCGTCCAAATTCCTCCTTCGCGAACGCGACATCACCCTCGCGTTCGCGAAGCACAAAATGTCTCTGCCTCAATGCCTTCTACGCAAACGCGTTCAACCCATCGCGAATGCGATGCTTCGTTTCCCCCTCACTACGCGAACGCGACACCCCTCCTACGCGAACGCGTAGATCAATTGCCTGGGGGGTCTTCGGATGCTTTCTCTCTTCTTCGCGAACGCGTAACACCTCTCGCGTTCGCGATGCACACCCAGCCTACCCTTCGAGAACGCGTGCTTCTCTTCGCGAACGCGAAGAGCAAATATTTCCAGTCTCCCAGTTCCTCTACGCGAACGTGAGGCTCCACTCGCGAACGCGATGAAGGAAACCAGATGGTGCATCAGAAAAATTCCAGCAGAGTTCCAAGTCCAAAATCCAACCCGTTAACCATCCGAAACTCACTCGAGCCCCTCGGGACCTCAACCAAATATACCAAGTTCTAAAACATCATACGAATTTAGTCGAACCCTCAAATCACCTCAAACAACGCTAAAACCATGAATTACACCCCAATTCATGCCTAACGAACTTTGAAAATTTTAATTTCTACAAACGACTCCGGAACCTATCAAATCACGACCGATTGACCTCACATTTTGCACACAAGTCATAAATGACATAACAGAGGTATTCCAATTTTCAAATCGAATTCCGACCCCGATATCAAAAAGTCAACCCCCGGTCAAACTTTTCAAAAATTAAACTTTCGGCATTTCAAGCCTAAATCCTCTACGGACTTCCAAATAATATTTCGGACACGCTCTTAAACCGAAAATCACCATACGAAGCTATTGGAATCATCAAAATTCAAATCCGAGGTCGTTTACATATAGGTCCATATATGGTCCACTTTTCTAACTTAAAATTTTTAATTATGAGACTAAGTATCTCATTTCACTTCGAGTTCCTTCCGGACCCGAACCAACTAACCCGATATGACATAATATAGTTGAATAACACAAAAAGAAGTAGAAATGGAGAAAATGGGGTTATAACTCCCGAAACGGCCGGCCGGGTCGTTACAATAGCTAACTGAGTTAGTCGAGCTATGGTTTTGTAAAGATTTACACTGGTGATTAATAAAAAAGTTCGTTACCAAAAAAAAAAATAGAGTTCACACTAAATAAAATAGTCATTTAATTATTTTTTCTAATATTTAGGATCTTAAAATTCATTAATTTTTTTTTATATCTTTTCTTATTTAAACTAGGTATCTAAAATTTAGGACTTTAAAATTGTACCTTAAATAAATGTGTAAAGAGTCTTTATTTGGACGATAGTATAAAATCTATAGACGCCTTTTGAAATAGCGTTTACGTGGCAATTGGAAATTGACATCCTAATAGTACTCTAATTGTTTTCATGATGGACAAAATAATTTTTTAACATCAATGAGTAATTTTGTTGAAGAACAATTTTACTTCACTTAGTATTTACAATAAACTATATTAATTATTCAAATTATGTGATAAATTATATGAGACTAAAATTAAAAACTGCTAATATATAGGAAAATAATGTTTCTCTTTTCTTTTAATTTTATCTTCTTCAATCAATCTAGACTATTATAAAAGTACGAAACTTCAACGAAAAATTGACCTACCTTTTAATCATTTAAAAATAAATATCACATTAAATAAAATTATCATTTAGTTTTTTTTAAATAATATTTAGAACATTAAGATTAACTAAAGTTTTGACTATTTTATCTTTTCTGTTTGAACTATATAAGAACTCCTAATATTAGGAATGCAGTTACAGTGAAATTACTTATATAAGTCGGATAAATTATTTTTCACAAGAACTCATAATTTTAAAGATTGTTATTTCACCCAGAATAATAATAATTCAGGTGATATTAGAAATCTTCTACTTCAAGATACCAAGAGACGAAAACGTAAAGCAGATTGTACAAAAATCACATTCAAGAGCTCACTATTATTTTTAGATTGCTAAAATTTTAAAAATTTAAAGTTGGTAATGTTAAAAATATTAGCTATGTCAAACTATACTTTTATAAGAAAATGTTAATAAATACTTTTCAAAAGTGTTGTCATAGAGTTTCGTGGTCGCTCATAGTGTTGATAAATCTATTTACCGGATAGATTTTACATGTAATTGTAAACAAATATCAAATTATTGATATGCGGTTAGCTCATATTACCCATCACTATTGAGCAAAGTGAAGTACCAGCCTTTATTAGTATGTATAATCTCTTTATCATGATAATGATCGAATCCACCTAGAAAGGACGACATGAGAATCTAAATATATCCCAAGTGAAAGTCCAAAATAAGGTATTTATAGAGCATTGATCTTCTTTTATAAAGTTGGATAAATGTGATTAACGTTCATTATTTTTTTTAAGGAATTTGAATTTTTAAAGTTTTATATTAAATAATTCAGATACTTTTGTGAATAATATATATGTAATTTTTATAATATATAATTCATTGATATAAAATACACGTGCAACGCGCGTACTTTAAGACTAGTCTATATTATTATAAAAGCACGAATATTAGAATACTAAATGTTGATCGACGAAAATATCCTCGAAATATTGACAGACATTTATGCCCTTGCAAAATTAAATCAATCGTTCAAAGAACTAACTTGATTTGGATAGAACAGGTAATATTGAAATTTTAAAATCAACTAAGGTTTTATCTCTATGGATACTTTTTTGCTGTGGGACTCTAAATTTGAATAGGAGTGGTGTTTTGGTTATACATTGTCAATTTGAAGAGAAATACATTACGTTATCTATGCTATAACTTTTTGTGCTTTATATTGTTATCCTATGGTGTGGCTACTGGAGAATAAACCTCTTAGAATGAATATTCCTTATAGTATTTCTTTTCTACTATCTAACTTTTACATATGCTATCTTGTAGTTATTGTGATTAGTATTCTTGGAAGAAATTTCAAAAGTTTGACTCTTAGTTAACAAGGTAAGTTTAATCTCTTTTCATTTATTTTTTTCACTTCTACGGTATTTAATAATTTCATGTGGTAAGTACTATTTGCTTGTACATGTTCATGTATTGTTAGATTTATACATGATATAATATTTTTCGTTGGTTTAGATATGTAATTGTATTTTGTATATCGATATGTGATACTATGTTTAAATAGAAATTAAGATTTTGCCGTGAGTTACTTAGATTTTTCTTGTGTGTTTCTTCGATATGTTTCATTCGTTCCACATTAAACATATTTATTTTGACTGAATTAATTTTATGTCTCCTAATACATACTTTAGTTAAGGCATCTTCTACACCTATGACACCAAATTCTAAACATCCTTTGATCAGTTGCACTTTATATATTATTTTTATGAGTTGAGAATATAATATATGGATTGTTAAGGTTAATCTTAGATATTGTCTATAATTGATCAAGGGAAAATAATGAGAAAAGAATAAATGGGATCTTTTATGAGGTGTGAAATGTTTAAAGTGCGAAATTTTAATCAATAAAAATATTCATGAAATTTAATGATTACAAGTTCCTAATGCTATCGTCATTTTTTTTCAATTGTCGATTTTGCAATGTTTTCTTTTAAAACAACTTTAATTTTTGTTTGGAAACTCGATTTTGTGTTCCCTGTAAGTTTTTAACCCTTTTTAATAACAATAAGATCTAGAAGAGAAATAAATTTTTTCACCATAATCTTCTGTTTAAACAAGAATTTCAGGGGAACATTAGATGGTCGTATTACCGTACTCCTAATCTAAAGTATCTCTAGACCAACATCTCAATTGTTTTCCTTTAGTATATTATTGAGGCATTCTTACAGTTTGTTAACTATTGTATACGGTCAAAATCATGCTTACTCGATTTTATATGGTTAATCGAGACCAGGGTGGCAGATCGAGGTTTAATCCCAAGTTATATTGGATCGTTGCATGAATAAATATTGCCTAGCTCGCGATTCAGGGATCGATCGAGATCGAGACCAGCTAAGGTCGAGACCGAGAAGGATAGGGATCAAGCAAAATTGAAGGAAGCCTACTAAGTCGAATAACAAAAAGCCGAGGAATACGTGACCGGGCGAGGATTGTGTCACGACCCATGATCCAACTAGTCGTGATGGCACCTAACCCAACCCGTTAGGTAAGCCAATTATCCACTATCCAATTCCAATGTAATTTAACAAAACAATTAAGTAAAAGAAAATATCTAAATCTTATACATTCCCCAAGGACTGGTAGTACAAATCATGAGCTTCTAAGAATAGAATATGCAAAGATGGTATGAAGTAAATACATCATCTGTTTGAAAAGTACATAAACAGAGTTTTATGAATCTAAGACTACCATAAACAAGAGGCAGTAACAACCGAAATGCAGGTACATCTTCAGATCCAGCTCCCAACGAACACGGCAACATCAGCAGCCAACATCTGCATGCAAGGTGCAGAAGTGTAGTATGAGTACAACCGACTACATGTACTCAATAAGTAACAAACCTAACCTTAGGTTGAAAGTAGTGACGAGCTTGTACCAAGGTCAAAGTCCAACTCCCATAAGCAACAACAGTTCATAACAACATAAAGTAAGTAATAAAAGAAGTAACCCAGAGATAAAATGCTCGGCTTAATCATAATTTTTAAAAATAGTTCTACCTCTCAAGTGTATCAGTGAAAACTCAAGTTTTTTACCGAAGTTGCCAAAAAAAATATTAGTAAGTTTGAAAACAGTAATTTTTCCAAAAAAAATTATTTCCATAATAAATAAGATGTTTCATTTTCTTTCCAGATAGCCAGTGGAAAATGCATCATTATGCCCATATGCCAATATGTGTGAGAAATCATGAATGACGTGATACCGTACAATATGAGAAAAAACGCATCTCTATGCATGTATGTCAAATGTGCATGTCAATGCGATGCAACTCAGTGATAAAACCATATGCATACTCTCAAAATATCATTTCACGCAGTCCTCCGAGTCACTCAGACCTCACATTCACTCAGTCCTTACAGTCACTCAGTCCTCACATTCACTCAGTCCTCCCAATCGCTCGGCACTCGACACTCACACTCAGTAGGTACATGCGCTCACTGGGGGTGTGTACATACTCCGGAGGGGCTCCTTCAGCCCAAGCGATATAATCTGCATGGACAACTCACGTGCTATAGTATCAAATCTGGATCTGCACGAACAACTCACGTGCTATAATAAGCCAATCTAGCCTGTTGCGGCATGCAGCCCGATCCCATAATAATAAAATATATAAAGTCAATATGGCCTACTGCGGCGTGCAGCCCGATCCCATAAGCATCCTCATAATCAGGCCCTCGGCCTCACTCAGTCATCAATCTTTCCAGTCTCTCGGGCTCACAAAGTCATGAAAATCAGCCCAAAAATAATGATGTGATGAATCAATAAATAGCAACAGAGACTGAGAGATGATATGAAATGAATGAATATAACTGAGTATGAAATTGCAATATAAGCAAACAACTCAACAGCAGTAACGAGCTCAATGGGTCCCAACAGTATAAACGTGTAGCCTAGAAATAGTTTCTAACATGGATCACAACTCAATAGCTCTAGTACGTAGAGATTTTCATGATTTCAGATAAGTTCTGGTAATTACACAGTACCACAGAATTAACGGAGTCACAGTTCACACGGTGCACGCCCACACGCCCGTCACCTAGAATGTGCGTCACTTCAACACCAAATACATAACACGTATATTCAGGGTTCATACCCTCAACTCCAAGATTAGAAGAGTTACTTACCTTGAACAAGACGAATCCAATGTTGAGCAAGCTAAATAATGCTCCAGAAATTCCATTATGCGCGTATCATTTTCTGAATGGCTCGAATCTAGCCACAACTAATTTGATTCAGTCCACACAATTATAGGAATTAATTCCATATCAAAATACTAATATTTTTCCACAAAATCTGAAATTACACTCCAAAAATCACCCGTGAGACCCATGTCTTGGAATACGATGAAACTTACAAAATTCGATAACCCATTCAATAACGAGTCCAACCATACTAGTTTCACTCAAATCCGACTTCGAATCGACATTCAAATCCCAAAATTTCATTTTATAAAATTTCTAGAATTTTCCCAAAATTTACATCTCAAACTACTAATTGAATGGTGAAAAAAATGATATATTCATGTATGTTAACCAAATCCGAGTTAGAATTACTTAACCCGATGAATTTCTTGAAAATCCCATGAAACATCGCCACAAACCGAGCTCCCAAAGTCCAAATATGAAATAATACCCAAACCCACAGTTTTATAATACACAATCTGACCCCTCATTGTACTGACCGCACAATTTTTGTGCGGTCCGCACATTCCAGGTTCTGCGGTCGCACTCCAAATTGTGCGGCCACACTTCAACACTCTGCACTACCAAGCTTCAGTAAAACACCCATAACTTTCTGTAAAAATATCGAAATGATTAATTCTATACTTTTATGGAAACTAGATTCAAAGGGCTACAACTTTTATTTTTGAATCATCTCCAAATTCGTTGTGGATTAAAAGATATAAGCCTCCAAAATCAGACCATCGAACCTGCAGAATCCTTGAAGTGTGGCCGCAAACAAAATTGTGCGATCAGCATTTTTCTTCTGCGGTCCGCACATTTTCATCTGCTGCAGCACTTTTTCATCTGCTACAACACTCAAAAATGTGCCTCAGCACATGAAATTGTGTGGTCCGCACTTTCAACATTCCAGAACTACATCAGAGTGCCAAAATGTCCGGACATCGCTCAAAGATCACTCCGAAACTCACCGAGCCACTCGGGATCCTGTTCAAATATACCAACAAGTTCCATAATATAACATGGACCTACTCGAGGCCTCAAGTTACATCAAACATCGAATCGCACCTCAAATCAAAATCTATGAATTTTGAACTTTCAAATTCTATATCTTGTGCCGAAGTCGTTTACATTCCGGAGTCATTTACACATAAGTCAACATCTGGTTACTATTTTAACTTAAGCTTTAAACCTTAGAACTAAGTGCTCCAATTCATTCCAAAACCTCACCGGACCCGAACCAATTAACCCGGTAAGTCACAAAATAATTATAAATCATAAATTGAGCAGTAAATGGGGAAACAGGGTTGTAATACCCAAAACGACCGGTCGGGTCGTTACAGATTGTGGCAGAGATCTCGGCATATATCAAGTCAAGACTAGTTGATTACCCAATCAGAAGATTTCCTTCTGTATTTAGAATTGTACCATATGTAGAACCCCTCTACTATATAAAGGGGGATTTCAATCATTTTGTAGGGAGGGATCCACGCATAACAAAGCAATATATTACGTTTTCTCTCTTAAGCTCTTTTATTCAGTTGTTCAGTTCTTGCTTCTCAATAATATACTCAGTTGGTTCGAAGGCGACCTAGCTCGAGGGCCAAAATTGCGCGTTACATTGGTTTGCTTCATTTTATAGTTAGTTTCTAACTTCAATTCTTATATTTCTCAGTTTGTGCCAAGTGAAATCATATATCCTTATAACCACTTACAAATTTAATTGTTATCCGATTTTAAGGGTAAACAGTTTGGCACTCACCGTGGGGCTAAGGATAATAATGATTGCATAGTGCTAATTTTCATAACACACATTGCTTTACATTTGTTCTTGTAAGCATTTTTTATTTCAGGATCAGATGTCGAACTCCCAAGCAGTACCCACACACATCGACAATGGTCTTGGTTTTCATGGCGAAAACGACAACGTAGCCACCCCAGTAAATGAAGTGCCTCCAGTTGATCTCGAAGGAGTACCAGTTGCAGACCCCATCGACGTCAGTTCCCATGTTTCCCCGAATGCAAATCTGGGCGTCGACCCCAAAAATAGCATTCGCAGAGACGTTCTATCAACCGGTCAGAACGTATAAGGCGGCGAAGAAGGTGAAATCAGCCTTCGAATAATATTTGAAATGTTGCAGGCTCAACACGTTGCAATAGCACAACTCCAAAATCATAACCACGCACCGAAATGTGAATGAGTCAAGGACCGACCCCGCTATCTTGATGTCACGACCCAAAATCTCACCTGTCGTGATGGCGCCTATCTCGAAACTAGGCAAGCCGTTAATGCCACTAAACCACAATTTCTTTTAAGTTTGAAAATATAATATTTAAATACAATACAAAATCTCCCAAATACAAATACGAACACTCCCCAAAACCTGGAGTCGCTGAGTACATGAGCATCTAATATGAATACAAGTCTAGAAAATATAGTCTATAATAGTTTGAGACCAAATACAGTATACAAGGATATAGAGAAGGAGAGACAAGGTCTGCAGAACACGGCAGCTACCTAAAAATCTCCCGAAAATCGACTGCACAAAATGATCAACACCCGCTATGTCCGGGAACACCTGGATCTGCACACGAAGTGCAGGGTGTAGTATGAGTACAACCAACTCAGTAAGTAATATAAATAACTAAGGAACTGAAGATAATGACGAGCTATACAGTTATAGTTCACTTTCAGTAATTCCAGCAAAGAATAGACATGCTTTCAAATCCGGCAGTTTAAGTCAAATCAATTTTATACAATTCAATTTCATGTAACCCGGATATAAAATCTTTCAGAGATTTTACAACAATGACAGATAGCAACCAAGTGCAACAACAAATGCAAAGCAAGTACAGCCTCTCAAGCAACAGTCACTCAACTCATCACTCGGCTCTCAGCCCTCAGCACTCACACTCAATGGGTACCCGCACTCACTAGGGGTGTGTACAGACTCCGGAGGGGCTCCTATAGCCCAAGTGCCATAATCTGCACGGACAACTCACGTGCTGCACGGATAACTCACATGCTATAATATCCTGCACGGACAACTCACGTGCCATAATATCCTTACCTCACCGACAGGCCCTCGGCCTTACTCAGTCCTCAACCTCTCAAGTCTCTCGGGCTATAAGAAATCACAAAGATCAGCCCAAACAAAGATAACATAGTATATCAACAAATATCCAGAAAGACTGAGGTATAATACGCAAGAAAAATCATGACTGAGTACAAGACAACAATTAGCAAATAATTCAACAAGTACGCGGCCTCTACATGTCTCAACAGTACTATAACATAGCCTAAGCATGATTTATAGTCAAATTTCTTCAACACATAGAGATCATATAGCTAACAATAAATTATTCAACTTTACAGTTTCCCGGAATAGACCAAGTCATAATCCCCTCGATGCACGCCCACACGCCCGTCACCTAGCATGTACTCCACCTCCAAAATAATCACATGACACCAAAATCCGGGGTTTCATACCCTCAGGACCAGATTTATAATTGTTACTTACCTCAACCTGTGTAATCTTTTATTCCGCTATGCCCTTTCCACGAGAATTGGTCTCCGAAAGTCTCGTATCTAGCCACAATTAATTCGATTCAGTCAATACCAATAATTGTAATTAATTCCATAAGGAGATATTAATTTTTCTAATAAAATATGAAATTAACTCAAAAATTGCCTGCGAGGCCCACGTATCAGAACCCGACAAAAGTTATAAAATATGAACGCTCCTCCAGCCACGAGTCCAACCATACAAATTTCACCAAAATCCGACACCAATTCGACCCTCAAATCTTCAATTAAAACCTATGAAGATTTCTACCATTTTCAACACAATCCTTACCCATTTGAACTTAACAATCTTTCCACAACCTTATTAGTATGTATACATAATACTCTTACACCCAAGAATCATACTATAAATCACCCATATTTACTACAAACCCGAAATTGAGGGATTGAGGAAAGAAACTCTTACCTCTTTGAAGCCCTAGCAAGATCCTTGTGAAATCTTCATATCTTGAACAAGAATTGATGGATAAATGACTAAGTCTTCACTTTCTCTCTCTAAAATGCTCTCACCTCTCTCTAAAATATCAGATTTTGGCTCAAAAATGAGCTTCAAGGGCTATAAATCGAAGTTGGGTCGGGTCAAAAATTAGAAAGAATGGAAGCTCCGACGCAGTTATGCGATTGCATAACAAGTATGCGGTCTGCATACCGGCTGCATAATTTGGCCTCCAAAGCTGG
This sequence comes from Nicotiana tomentosiformis, assembly GCF_000390325.3. Classification (NCBI taxonomy): domain Eukaryota; kingdom Viridiplantae; phylum Streptophyta; class Magnoliopsida; order Solanales; family Solanaceae; genus Nicotiana; species Nicotiana tomentosiformis. The sequence continues at coordinate 105,822,389 of NC_090816.1, read as the reverse complement.
GCGTTACTGACCCGGTCTGCGGTCATTATGCGGTCCGCATACTTGTTCTACAGTAGCATAATGCACCGCAAAACAGGTCTGCGGTCGCATAGTGCACCGCAGATTTTCCTCAAATCTTGCCCCTCTCCTGATCCACTTTGCGACCATTATGCGGTCCGTAGAGTGATTTTGCGACCGCATAGTGGTCGCAGAAATGACCTTTTTCCGACAAAATTTTCCTTTACACATCGGTGCATTGTTCAACCCAAAAAGTCCAAGGCGCGGCTCGCAAGCTCGCAGCGAGAAATTTCTATAATCTTTGTACTAATTGATCTACCTCGGCACCACCAAACCTTAATTTCCTTAGCAAAATTTCTCCGGGGTCGTTACACATAAGTCAACATCTGGTCAACCTTTTTAACTTAAATTCTAAACGTTAGAACTAAGCACTCTAAATCATTTCAAAACCTCACCGAACCCAAACCAATTACCCCGGCAAGCCAAATAATAACTGTAATTCACAATTTGAGCAGTAAATAGGGGAACAGGATTGAAATAGTCAAAACGACCGGCCGGGTCATTACACTTGAAAATGTTCGAGGAGCTGACAAAGAGAATTGAATCGGGGGAGAAGAAAATTGAAGCGAATGACAAAAAAGTGGAAATGCATAACTCCCGAGTTGATCAAATTTCGGGGGCACCACCGATTTTAAAGGGTTTGGATTCAAAGAAGTTCGTACAAAAGCCCCCCCCCCCCCCAGCGTGGCTCCTAAGACCATTACGAAGAAATTCTGTATGCCAGAAATTCCCAAGTATAATGGAACTACCGACCCCAACGAGCATGTCACTTCTTACACATGCGCAATAAAGGGGAACGATCTAGAGGACGATGAGATCGAGTCCATACTGCTAAAGAAATTCAGAGAAACTTTATCAAATGGGGGGATGATATGGTACCATAATTTGCCACCTAACTCCAATGATTCTTTTGCCATACTCGCAGATTCCTTCGTCAAAGCACACGCCAGAGCAATAAAGGTCGAGACTAGAAAGTGGGACCTCTTCAAAGTAAAACACAAAGAAAATGAGATGCTTAGAGAGTTCGTATCCCGGTTCCAAATGGAGCGTATGGATCTTCCCCCGGTCGCCGACAATTGGGTCGTTCAGGCTTTCACTCAAGGCCTAAACGTACGAAGTTCGGTAGCCTCATAACAATTAAAGCAGAACTTGATCGAATATCCAGCTATAACCTGGGCCGATATGCATAATCGGTACCAGTCAAATATTAGGGTCGAAGATGACCAGTTATGGACTCCTTCCAGGTCCGTCTATCCAAACAAGACCATCGACAGAGTTAAAAGGGATATCGATCGGGAACCACGGTCAAACAGAGATTGATATCAGCTATACGGTGGAGATCGGAGAAACAACGGGCCTGGACATAACCCAGTTCGAATTGATAGAAGAAATGATCGAGGACAGAGCTCTCGAGGGCTCATGAGTAAGAGCGGTTTCGACAAGAATGTCGAACCCAAAGAAGCACCACGACTATCGGAATACAACTTCAATATTGATGCATCAGCTATTGTATCGGCCATTAGGCGCATCAAAGACACCAGGTGGCCCCAACCTCTGCAGACTGATCCGGCCCAGAGAAATCCTAATCAAATGTGCAAAGATCATGGCACCCATGGTCATAGAACAGAAGATTGCAGACAGCTGAGGGAAGAGGTAGCATGTTTGTTCAACGAAGGGCATCTTCGAGAATTCTTAAGCGATCGGGCTAAAAACCACTTCAAGAACAGATATTCAAACAGACAGAATGAGCAAGAAGAGCCGAAGCACGTGATCCACATGATTGTTGGAGGGGTCGATATTCCTTAGGGGCCCGTATTCAAACGCACCAAGGTGTCGGTCACGAGGGAAATGCGGACTCGAGACTACATACCAGAAGGGACCTTGTCTTTCAATATGGAGGATGCATAGGGGATCTTACAACCCCACAACGGCGCACTGGGAATATTTGTCCTTATGAATAAAATTCAAGTTAAACGTGTTTTGATTGATCCAGGTAGCTCGGCCAACATTATTCGATCAAGGGTCGTAGAACAGCTCGGCCTACAAGATCAAATTGTGCCCGCAACCCGAGTACTTAACGCCTTCAACATGGCGAGTGAAACCACCAAAGGTGAAATTACTCTGCCGGCAAACGTGGTCGGGACCATCCAAGAAACAAAGTTCCATGTGATCGAGGGTGACATAAGGTAAAACTCCCTGCTTGGAAGGCCTTGGATCCATAACATGAGGGCAGTACCCTCGACCCTTCACCAAGTTCTGAAGGTCCCAACATCGGAGGGAGTCAAAACAGTGTACGGGGAACAACCCACCGCCAAGGAGATGTTTGCAGTCGATGAAGTGATACCGGTATCAGCGCTCTCGTCAATTAAGGGATCGAATTCGAAGTGAAAGTAGTAAGCCAAATAGCAACCACGGACATCGGCCTCGACCCAATTACAGAAGCAAGAGATTAACGAGGATGACGACTACTGGATCCCTCGATCTTTCGTAATTCCTAATGACTCTGATGCCACCAAATCTACGATTGAAGAGCTGGAACAAATCACACTGGCCGAGCATCAGCCCAAACGAAAGGTATACCTGGGCATGGGGCTAACCCCCGAGCTCAGGAAAAAACTTATTCATTTCCTTAAAGCTAACATGGATTAGTTTGCTTGGTCCCACCTCGATATGACAGGGATCCCACCAGAAATTACCACTCACAAACTGAGCCTAGACCCTAAATTCCGCCCGGTGAAGCAAAAAAGAAGGCCCCAGTCCGAGGTCGGTAACCAAGCTTCTCAAAATAGGATCCATTCGGTAAGTAAAGAATTCCAAATGGTTAGAAAACATAGTGGTAGTCCCTAAGAAGGGAAACAAACTTAGAATGTGTGTAGATTATAAAGACCTGAATAAAGCATGCCCCAAGGATTCTTTTCCTTTGCCTAATATCGATTGTATGATCGGTGCCACGGCCGGCCATGAAACTCTTAGTTTTCTCGATGCCTACTCCGGGTACAACCAGATACAGATGAACCCGGAGGATCAGGAAAAGACCTCGTTTATCACTAAGTACGGTACTTACTGTTATAATGTAATGCCATTCAGTCTAAAAATGTTGGTGCAACTTATCAACGCCTAGTAAACCGAATGTTCGAAGAACAAATAGGAAAATCAATGGAAGTTTATATTGATGACATGTTAGTTAAGTCCCTGCGAGCAGAGGACCATTTAAAGCATTTGCAGGAGACTTTCAATATACTGAGAAAGTACAATATGAAGCTCAACCCCGAAAAGTGTGCATTCGGGGTTGGCTCGGGCAAGCTTCTTGGTTTCATAGTGTCCAATCGAGGAATCGATATCAACCCCAATAAAATCAAAGATATCGAGGATATCACGGTAGTGGATAATTTAAAGGTCGCGCAGAGGCTGACGGGGCGGATAGCCGCCCTAAGACGATTCATTTTGAGATCCTCAGATAGGAGCCACCAATTCTTCTCGCTGCTTAAGAAGAAGAGCAATTTTGCATGGACTCCAGAATGTCAGCAGGCCTTGGAGGAACTAAAGCGGTATTCATCGAGCCCGCCACTGCTTCACACCCTGAAAGTAGACGAACGACTTTACCTGTACTTGGCATTCTCGGAGATAGCGGTAAGTGGAGTCCTGGTCCGAGAAGAACAAGGTACGCAATTCCCTGTCTATTATGTTAGTCAGACCTTAGGTGAGGCCGAAACTAGATATCCACACTTAGAAAAATTAGCGCTTGCTTTAATAAGCGCCTTTAGGAAACTAAAACCATATTTCTAATGTCATCTAATGTGTTGTAATGACTTATCCTCTTAGAAATATTTTGCACAAACCCGAGCTTTTGGGTCGATTGGCCAAATGGGCCGTAGAAATCAGTGGGTACGATATTGAGTATCGACCCCGAACCGCCATCAAGTCTCAAATCTTGGCGGACTTCATGGCTGAATTTACGCCAGCTCTCGTACCCGAGGTTGAAAAAGAACTACTGATAAAATTGGGTACATCTTCGGAAGTCTGGACCCTCTTTACGAACGGTGCTTCGAACGCGAAGGGGTCCGGAATAGGCATCGTACAAAAATCACCCACAGGTAATATAGTTATACAGTCTATCAGAACTACAAAATTGACTAACAATGAGGTCGAGTATGAGGACATGATTGCAGGTCTCGAACTAGCTAGAAGCTTGGGGGCGGAGGTCATAGAGGCTAAGTCTGATTCCCTCCTCGTGGTAAACCAAGTTAACGGGACTTTTGAAGTCCGAGAAGACCGAATGCAGAGGTACTTGGATAAACTATAGGTAACTCTACATCGATTTAAGGAATGGACCTTGCAACATGTACCTCGAGAACAGAACAGTGAGGCTGACGCTCTTGCGGACTTAGGTTCATCGATCGAAGGCGACGAACTTAAATCGGGGACTATCGTACAACTCATGAGATCGGTAATCGAAGAAGGTCACGCTGAGATAAACTCCACAAGTTTAACCTGGGATTGTAGAAACAAATACATAGAGTACTTAAAAAACGGGAAGCTTCCATCAGATCCAAAGGAGTCGAGAGCTCTGCGCACAAAGGCAGCACAGTTCACTTTGTCCGAAGACGGAACTCTATTTAGAAAGACGTTTGATGGACCGTTGGCAATATATTTGGGACCGAGAGATACCGACTACATCCTACGGGAAGTTCACGAGGGCACTTGTGGAAATCATTCTGGTGCCGAATCACTGATACACAAAGTAATCAGAGAAGGTACTATTGGACCGATATGGGGAAGGACACAAGGGAGTTCGTTTGAAAATGCGACAGATGCCAAAGGCATACGCCCATGATTCATCAACCCAAGGAACTTCTCCACTCGGTCCTATCCCTATGGCCCTTCATGAAATGGGGAATGGACATCGTTGTCCCTCTCCCATAGGCCCCAGGTAAAGTTCAGTTTATTTTATTTATGATCGATTATTTTTCTAAATGGGTTGAAGCACAGGCTTTCGAGAAAGTCAGAGAAAAGGAAGTCATAGACTTCATTTGGGACCATATCATATGTCGATTCGGGATGCCCTCCGAAATTGTATGTGATAATGGAAAACAATTCATCGGCAGCAAAGTAACTAAATTTCTCGAGGATCACAAGATCAAAAGGATCCTATCAACACCTTATCATCCCAGCGGGAACGAACAAGAAGAATCGACCAACAAAACCATCATCTAAAATCTTAAGAAGAGATTGACTGACGCCAAAGGAAAATGGAGACAAATACTACCCGAAGTTCTATGGTCATACCACACAACATCAAAATCCAGCACCGGAGCAACACCATTCTTGTTAGTTTATGGCACCGAAGCTCTGATCCCGGTCGAGGTCGGAGAACCTAGCATCATGTTTCGATATGCAACGGAGGAGTCGAATAACGAGACCATGAACATGAGCCTATAATTGTTGGATGAAAGACGCGAAGCCGCTCTCGACTGATTGGCCGCTCAAAAACAGCGTATCGAAAGGTACTACAATCGAAGAGCCAATCTTCGACATTTTAACATCAGGGACTTGGTGCTAAGAAAAGTCACCCTCAACACCCAAAATCCGAATGAAGAGAAACTGGGTCCGAACTGGGAAGGACCGTACCAGGTTCTCGAAATCATCGAAAAAGGATCCTACAAGCTTGACACGATGAATGGCGAACAACTGCCAAGTAATTGGAACATATCGCACCTAAAACGATACTACTGCTAAGTTACAGCCCCTTCCATTTTCATTTATATTTTAAACTAACCCTTATAGGTGTTCGACCAGAAACAACGATGGATTCTTTCACACGAAGCCTTTAGGTCTAAAAGTACGCGTTGTACTCTTTTTTCCTTAGACCGGTTTTGTCCCAAATGGATTTTCCGGCGAGGTTTTTAATGAGGTAACCATTGATCGTGCTAACTTAGAACAATTTAACAGTATCCGAGGTTTCTTTACAATCAACCTTGAATACTGGGGAGCATTTCCCTTGAATGTCAACTTTGATGCGAAGAAATTACTTCATGGCAGCAGGTTCTCGATAGGAAAAATTTGTAAGGGCCAAATGTTCAAACGAACTGTGCCCACACAGTTTGCTCGAGCCCTGGCACAGAACATGTACGCATGTATAATCATTTATAAAGAGAAGTATTTTTCTTTGCCGATATCTCATGCCTTAGAAAAAGTTTTCTACTTTACAATTTTATACTCTCGATCTATTATGTAAACAGGCTTAAGGGCCGACCATAACCAGAGTTCGGATAATTACCCCCATGCTCGGGGACTGCCATCCGAAAAATAAACGAGATCGAATCATTAAAACTCCAAGATCATAAGACCTTTTAGGAAACCCTCAATATTTTATAGGCCACGGCCACCCCACTCGGGGACTGACACTTCGGGTAAGCTCGAAGTAAAACAGGAAAATAAGCCAAAGGGGCAAATCTCGAACTAAAAAGGCTACAGCCGAATTAACACGGTTCGAAAACGTCCGAATTCCGTAACAAAATAAGCCTTCGAATTCCCTCATAAAGCCGGTTAAAAGGGCTATTCCCTGCAAAATCATAAAAGGCTTCAAAAATATAAAGCCTCGAAAACTCTAATGAGTACAAAATTGTTCGAACTCCCGAACAGTTCCTTATTGCATGCTAAGGCATTACAAGTTTTGCAAATGTAAATGATAAAAAACTTTTTTCAAGCCAAAAAGGGGAGAAAGCCATAAATAATCTTTTTACAAAGGCTATATCGGCCTAATACAAAAGCCTAGGGGTTGTTTTTTTGCTTTAAGTTCGAGAGACCATCCTCGCTTAAATAAAAAACCTAAGGGTTACCTTACGTCGAGTTCGAGAAAGCACTCACTCGATCATAAAGCCTAAGGGCTATACTAGTTCGATTTCAATCAAATTGTCTAAACCTCAGACCCTAAAATACAACTTCATAATTTTATAAGGAAAAAAGGAAGAAAGTTTTTATATATATACACGTCAAAAATAATTTACAAAGGCAACATGGCCCGATCAAATTGCTCTACAAAAGACCGAAATGGTTTTAAAAGAAACACAAAAAATGCTAAAGGACTTAGTCTTTTCCGGGAACAGCATCTTCGTTCTCGAGGCCTTCTCCGCTTTCAGATCCACTCATACTCCCAGAATCATCATCATCAAGAAAGACCAACACTCTGGCTTCATATTCGAGCTCCTTAACATTCTCGATCTCGGCTGTAAGATCGAAGCCACGAGCATGGATCTCCTCGAGAGTCTTCCTTCGAGACTGGCATTTAGCATGCTCGGCAACCCAGTTTGCTCGAGCCTGAGCAGCTTCGGCAACCTCCTTTGCTCAAACCTGAGCAGCTTCAGTGTCGAACCGATAGACGGCCATCATTGCATAAGCATTAGACGTGGCCGTTTCGACCTCCGATTTGGCCACTGCAAGTTCTGTGGCCAGCCTCTCTCGATCAGAAGTTGTTGAGCCCAACCAAGACTGGAACTCCTCAATATTTTTGGCTTTCACCAAGGCTTTCTCTTTCAAGCTTCGAAGTTGGGGCACAGCCGAGGCCAGTTGAGCTCGGGCAGCTTTCTTTTTCTAAGGTAAGGAGGTCCATGTTCATCTTCCATGCCTCGGTCTCTGCTTTCTCTGCATCCACTTCCTCACGAAGCTGCCCGTTCACATCGAGCTTTCATTAGAACTGTGGGACCGAACAGTTAGCCACCACGCCCGAGTCAATTTCATTAACTTCAAAGATTCTTTTTACCTGTTCGGCCAGATCAGCTTGTTCTTTCTAAGATTTTGCTAGCTTATCCCGAAGTCCTTTTTCTTCCCCTTCTCTCTGCTCACTGAGAAACTTGAAGGCATCTCTCTCCTTAGTAAGCCCTCGATTCTCAGTTTCGTACCGGCTCAGCTCCTCTCGGGATTGGAAAAAAGCCTTTTGATGATGCACAAAAGCCTACAAAAATATAAAGAAGGAATTATACAAGGGGAGAAAAGTACAAGTATGAAAATTGATAAAGAAAATATGAACTTACCCGGTTCAGGGCCTATTGGGATTCGTTGAAAAGACAAGGCACTCCCGCCTCGTCCATCTGGGCATTGTCTTCTTCCGTGACCAAACATCGGAGGTAGCTAGCCACCCCTACGGGGGCAGCAAGAACCCGGGCATCCTCCGGGACCGTGATAACAATTATTTGCTTACGCCCGGGATCGGCACTAGGGCCGGAAACCGATTGGTCAATTAAAAACTCGAGGAAGCCTCGCCCGAGCTCTTCTTCGGTGCCTCCAAGTCATTCAGACCGGTGACATATTCTACCCCAACAAAATAACCACGAAAAGGATCATCCTCTCCGTGAGCTCCCTCCCCGTGACAAGTCTCCATGTCCTGAGCGTCGTGTATCATCAACTCAGAAAATGAAGGAAATGAGGGGGAATCCCCAATCTCTATTGCCCCAAATGGGTCTTTTGGGGCACCGCCTCTGTCTTGGGGAACCTCAAGCCCGATTTCTACACGGGCATCCACCACCTCTTCAACGGTCTCTTCGCCCTGAGATAAAATATCTTTGATTTCTCTCGGCTCGGGGACTTGGGAAGAAATCTCCTCCTCGACCTCATCACGCCTAGACAGAGCAGTATCAACTCCCACCGGTGCCGAAGATCTCAGAATCTCGATGCCAACTCGCGCACGGGCCACCAGCCCGGAATCATCTTCTTTTTTTTCTTAATCTTATTCTTCTTCTTCTTCTTCTTCCCTTATTCTTTAGACTGACTCCATAGTCAGCGGGATTATGTTCACCTTGGGTCTACGGGCTGTTCTCTTCTTGGGTTTTTGACCCTCGGAGTTCGAGGCCCTTTTCCTCTTATTTTCCTTTGCCGATTTCAAAATAGGTGGTGAAACTTCTTCATCATCAGGCGGGGGTCTCATAGCCGCATCCTTTACGAGACCTGCAAAGGAGAAAATAAGTAAACTCATGTTTGAGGAGATGCTTGAACGATAGGCAAATCGGTAAGTCGGGAAGAAGGCTTACCATGAGTATGAGCCTCCCACCGACCCTTTGACAAATCACGCCATGCGCGCTTGGCGTATGTTGACGTTGAAACCAGGCTCCTAACCTAGTTCTCGAGGTAGGGAACTGCACCTGGCATCCAAGCAATGACTGCATCGATAAAAACACTGATAAGAAAGAATGAAGAAGTAAAAACAACAAACAAAAATTAAAGACGGAATCATACTAACGCTTCATATTCCACTTCTCAGGAAATGGCATGCTCCCAGCCAGGATTAGGTTTGTGGTCTTCACCCGAATGAATCGACCCATCCAGCCCCGATCTTTGTCTTCATCTATACTCGAGATGAGCGCCTTGATAGCCTGACGTTGAAGCTTTATCAGCCCACCTCGATAGAGTCTAGGGCTATATAATCTTATGAGGTGGTCAAGGGTGAAAGCAAGCCCGTCGATTTTGCTTACGAAGAAATGAAGCACTATCACAATCCTCCAGAAAGGGGTGAATTTGGCCGAGGGTCACCTAGTATTTCTTGCAGAAGCCTACGATAATCGGATCGAGGGGACCCAGCGTAAAAGGATAAGTGTAAACACTCAGGAACCCTTTCACGTAGGTGGTGATCGCTTCTTCTGGTGTTGGTATCACAACCTCTTTGTTTTCCCAGTTGCAATCTTTGTTCACCTGGTCGAGGAGGCTTTTGGGTATCAAGCATATATATCTCAATATCGGCTTGCATTGACCAGCAACCGATGAGGTTTTCTCGACCCTAAAGTCGGGATCTATGACACATACCCCGGGAATAAGTTCTTCAGGGCGTGGCTCCACCTCTGGTTTCTCGCCGGCCGGCGAGATAAGGAAGCGGCCTCTTTCTGCGAAACAATTTTAGATGTTTTGGCCATTTAGTTTTTGTGGGCAAAGAAGAATGGAGACTGAAGTATTTGGTATTTTAGGAAGAACAAGCAAAGAAACTCAAAAATTTGAAGATAGGAAGCTTTGAAGAAAGAAAAGAACTATGAAAATTGGAATGAAGAAGATTTGAAAGTAAAGTTTGAAATAATGAAGAAGGGGGCTATTTATCGTTTTCACAACGACGGTTCAAAACTGGTAGTGGCCGACCGTCGACTGACGCACATTAAATACCTGGAAAACTGTACCAACGAGACGTTTCTGTCACTTCTACTACTTATGTCACGACGATTACGTCATGATCGAAGGCTCAAATCGTTTATTGTCATTACTCTCCAAACAATGAGGGGACTATCTGTATATGATCAAAACCGTGCTTATTCGATTTTGTATGGTTAATCGAGACCGGGTGGCAGACCGAGGTTCAATCCCAAGTTATATTAAATCGTTGCATGAATAAATATTACCTAGCTCGTGATTCAGGGATCGATCGAGCTCGAGACCAGCTAAGGTCGAGACTGAGAAGGATAGGGATCTAGCGAGATCGAAGAAAGCCTGCTAAGTCGAATAGCAGAAAGCCGAGGAATCCGTGACCGGGCGAGGATTGTGGCGGAGATCTCGGCATATATCAAGTCAACACCGGTTGATTAGCCAATTAGAAGATTTCCTTCTCTATTTAGAATTGTACCATATGTAGAAGTCCTCTACTATATAAAGGGGGGTTCCAATCATTTTGTAGGGAGAGATTCACGCATAACAAAATAATATATTACGTTTTCTCTCTTAAGCTCTCTTATTCAGTCGTTCAGTTCTTGCTTCTCAATAATATACTCAGTTAGTTCGAGGGTGACCTAGCTCGAGGGCCAAAGTTACGCGTTACATTGGTTTGCTTAATTTTACAGTTAATTTTTAACTTCAATTCTTATATTTCTCAGTTTGTGTCAAGTGAAATTACATATCCTTATAACCACTTACAAATTTAATTGTTATCCGATTTTAAGGGTAAACAACTATATATATATATATATATATATATATATATATATATATATATATATATATATATATATATATATATATATAATTATAAAAGCATAAATATTTTCCGTTAAATGTTAAACAACAATAAAATCTCTAAAATATTGATTGACTTGCACACCCATTAGTCTTATTCTACCATGTCTCTATTGATTTTTTGTTAATTTAAAAAATATCATATTTAAAAATAGAGTTTTAAACAAATACTATTTCTGGATTTCGATTCCATGTCTAATTAAACAACTACTACAATCATGAAAGTAGAATTTCAAACCTTTGCGGTGAATTATGTCTAAGTTTGCTGATAATTCCAACATTGGTTACAATTGTAATGTAAAGTCAAGTTAATTCTTAGAAGAGTTCATATCCATAATAGTTGAATTAGAGTTAGATAAAGTACGCACCTTAATAGGACACAAGTCACACAATACTTTACACCAAATAACATAAAAGATTTAAACTATCCAACAATTGAAACCTTATCTACATGGAATTATATTATTATTATTGTTGTTATTATTAATATTATTATAAAACTACAAATTTTCAAGGCAAAATAAAGATTATTGATTGACATCGACATGCAATTATTAAACAGATTGAATATTTACGTGCAACGCACGTTCATAGAGATCCGTTATTATATTAAAAATACGAAGGCCCTTGGCGAAATGTCGTTCGCGTTTTTTACTCTTTTAAAATAGAGTTCACATTGGACGAAATAGTCATTTAATTATATTCCTATTATATAGCACTTTAAATCAACTAAAATTTTATTTAATATATTTTTCCTTATTTGAACTATGTAAAAAGTACTAATATTTAAAACTTTAAAATTAACTAATTAAGATTTTACCTTTTATACTAACATCAAAATTATAAAAGATCATGTTGAAAAGGAAACCTATTTTGTATTTTGATCACCATTAAACTTGTATTTACGTAATACATTTTAATGATCAAAACACTCTTTCTCACTCAAGTCCGCTGTTTGGTCAGTTGTCGTTTCTTTTCTTTTTTGTTTTGCCTTTTATTTTGGTTGTGATTCAAGATCTTTCTTTTTGCTTGCTTTCTTTATTTGTTTTGTTAGTAATTTTAATCTCATAATCCCATGTAATTATAATATGATTGATGAAAAATCCAAATCTATTAATTTTGAATTACATAATTGAGTATTGTTTTGATTGGTTTTTTTGTTGATTACATTGTATTGAAATATTTTTTTTATTAAGTCTTCCAAGTTTTGCGTTTGATGAAAATTATCAATTATAACTCACATGTTCTTGGTCGGAGGGTTTCTGAGTACTCATTTGTGCCATGAATGTGAAATTTAACAAGGTTTGATTTAATATGAAAGAGTATTACAAATAAACTGAGATATTTCAATTTTATCTAATGAACATAGATATTCTTAATTAGCTCAGTCTTCCAGTATGCTCAGGTGTTCTTTACGAACAGTTCAATCACATAGTGCTCTCTTTTGTTTGCTAATTACAATAACTTAGTTTGTTCCAGAAAGTTTGGGAAAAGAGTCCGAGGCGGCTAGGGGCTCTGACACCGAATTAGGGTAGAAAAACTCTAATTTTCGTTCTTTCACTCTAAGTATGAATACAGAAAACACACACATTTACATAACTACGAAAATACAAAAGTTACACACTCTTTGGCCGTTGAAGATTTTTTAGAAGGCTACAACAGTTAACAAATCGAGCATTTATCTTCGATTCCCACTTCTTTTAGCTATTGCTTTCTCTTTAAATTTATATCGTCATATTTCATAATGGATAAAACTGTACTCATTATTAGTGCTTAAATTTATGAAAAATATTTAGCTAGCCTTTGGACATAGATTTGATTGAAACTTGAAAAAAAGAGTTTTTGAAGTTGTGTTGAAAAATAATATTTAAAAGTTGAAGTTGTGTGAGTGGAAGGAAAATTTTCACCCAAAAACTGGTTTAGACAATTTTTTGAAACTTGAATTTTTTTTCCAAAACATGATCATATTTCATAAATAAGTAATGTTTTCAATTTATTTTGAAAAAATGAAGTTAAAATCTATGGCCAAATTTTCTCTCTTTTACATCTTAAACTTACTGACCAAATTAGTGTTGCTTCCTTACGATCATGTCTTTTGCATGTTAATTTCCATTTCAATTAACTATTAGGTTCTTTATGTCATAACCCAATTTCACCTATAGGTCGTGATGGCGCCCAACACTACAGTTAGGCAAACCAACTAATAAATTAAACATATATCGATAAAATTTAAATCCAAGAAAAATAATAAGACACCAAATTCTACCAATGTGTGTGCCAAGACATGGCGTCACAAGTGTATGAGCATCTAATAGATTATACAAAACTCCAAATACTGTATGAAATGAAAATAGACAGAATTAAGAATACAAGGAGAGGCATTGGTAGCTGCAGGACAGCTCAGAAAGGCAGCTCATCACTACGCCCCTGGATAATGAGGATGTGCGATGATAGGTCCTCCACTAGTATCTGTCTCAGATCCTGCACAAAAAGTGCAACAAGTGTAGCAAGTGTAGCATGAGTACGTAAACAACGTGTACCCAGTAAGTATCAAGCCTAATCTCAAAGTAGTAGAGACGAGATGACCGACTTTGACACTCACTAAGGGTCAACAAAAATAAATGGAATAAATTATAATTATTCAAATCAGCATGATTCACATAGTTAATAATAATTTTATTCAATTAGCAGAAATAATAAAAATCCTTCAAATGCAATAATTTCCAATGTATCAAATAGTTTTACAAGCTGTAATAAAATGTCCAAGTATCGTGTAATTTTTATTATTATTAAGCACGATTTCTGCCGAGGTCGTACGGCCCGATCCAGAGTTTCGTGTACACTGCCGAGGGACGTGAGGCACGATCCATATATGCATCTATCCTGCCTAGGCGTTCGGCCCGCTTTATAAGAAAGGAGGACATTTTCTTATGTACCTCCGGAATGAGAGTATATTTATTATAAGATAAGTTCAGGAGGAAGAATAATTTCTCTTAACAATTAATCAATTTTAACAGAAATTCAAGCATATGAGATTCCCATACTTTAATATTTTTATCTAACAATTCACAACATATATATAAATATATCAAATAATTTAATTAAGTAAAGACTACCATTTACATAAGTAATTCATATTTTTGAGTCCTAAACTACCCGGACTTTAGCATTAATAGTAGCTACGCACGGACTCTTGTCACCTCGTGCGTACGTAGCCTCCACAATTAGCAACAATTATTCAATTTAATCACCTATGAGGTAATTTCTCCCTCACAAGATTAGGCATGAGACTTACCTCGTCTTGCTCCAATTTAATCCACTAGTAGGCCTTTTCCTCGATTATCTAACTTCGATTGGCTCGAATCTAACTAAAAATAATTCGATACAATCACTAAAATTTATAGGAATCAATTCTATAAGGAAATACTACATTTTCAATAAAAATCCCAAAATTAATTAAAAATTCGTCTGTGGGGCTCACATCTCGGAATCCAGTAAAAGTTACGTAATCCAACAACCCATTCAATCACGAGTCCAACCATACCAATTTCACTCAAATCCGACTCTGAATTGATGCCGAAATCTCAAAAATCCTTTTCTAAATATTTTCCAAATTTAAATCTCAAAACACTAATTAAATGGTGAAAACAATGATATATTTGTGTATATAGATCAAATACGAATTAGAATCACTTACTCCCAATATCTTTCCTTGAAAATCTATCCAAAATCGCCTCTGTTCAAGCTCCAATTTGTTAAAAATGGAGAATGGGATGAATGCCCTCTTTTATAATTCTGCCGAGGTAGCCTTCGGAACTGAGCCTCGATCGTGGCTTCGATCATGGCCCTCGAGCCTAGGCCTCGATCGTGGCTTCGATCACAGGCTCGAGCCTAGACCTCTGTCATGGCCTCGATTATGGTATCGAGCCTGGTCCTTCGATCATGGCATCGAGCCTCAGCCTTCGATTGTAACCCTCAATCTTGGGTCTCGATCCTGGTCCTCGAGCATTGCCTTCGACCATGGCCCTCGAGCTGGACCTTCGATCATGGCTTCAATACACAAGCTCGAGCATGAGCCTCGTCAACCCTGGGCTCGATACCTTGGCTCGATACCTAGGCTAGATCACAGCCCAGAATGTCCAACAGAAGAGGGAAAATTGCAGAAGCTTTTTAAGTCCAACTTTTGATCCGTTAACCATCCGAAACTCACCCGAGGCCCTCGGGACCTCAACCAAATATACCAACAAGTCCTAAAACATCATACGAACTTATTTGAAACCTCAAATCAACTAAAACGACGCTAAAACCACAAATTATGTTCCAATTCAAGCTTAATGAAATTTAGAATTTTCAACTTCTACATTCGATGTCGAAACCTATCAAATCAAGTCCGATTGACCTCAAATTTTGCACACAAGTCATAAACAACATAACGGAGCTATGAAAATTTTCAAAACTGCATTCCGACCCCGATATTAAAAAGTCAACCCCCCGGTTAAACTTCCAAACTTAAATTCTTGTTTTAGCCATTTCAAGCCAAATTTCACTACAGACTTTCAAATAAAATTCCGATCATGCTCCTAACTCCAAAATCACCATACGGAGCTGTTGGAATCATCAAAATTCTATTCTGGGTTCGTTTGCACATAATTCGACATCCGGTCACTATTTGAACTTAAACTTTTAATTTTCATCAAAATTTCATATCTCGGGCTAGGGACCTCGGAATTTGATTTCGGGCATACGCCCAAGTCCCAAATTATGATACGGACCTATCGGAACTGTCAAAATACTAATCCGAGTCTGTTTACTGAAAATATTGACCAAAGTCAACTCAGTTGAGTTTTAAAGCTCTAATTCACATTTTAATCCATTTTTCATATAAATATTTTTCGAAAAATTTTACGGACTACGCACGCAAGTTTATAAATGATAAATAGTGTTTTTTGAGGTCTTAGAATGCAGAATTATTTATTAAATTTAAAAATGACATTTTGGGTCATCACACTTTATTTTATAACTCAAATATTTTTTTAAAATAATAATTAACTAATTTTATTAAAATATATACTCAATGATATGAGGTACACGCGCAACACGTGTACCGTAAGACTAGTAAGAATAAAAAGTAGAAAATAGATTTATGAAATCATCGCCTAAGGAAAACCTATTGATTTATCATCAGACACATAAATAAAAAAGACACCAAAATGGGAAAAACATTGATTGTGTTATAAAATAAAAACTGTAAAGTAAAAACAAGTATAGAGAGAAACTGATATATTATTCAAACTTCAAACTTATGTACATAATGAATTGAAAACTCCTCTATTTATAGAAGAAACGAAGCTGATGTATAAGCTGCCACTGCAAGCTGTTGTGTAAGGTGCTTGTAAGTTGCTATTGCAAGTTGCTGTGTAAGCTACTTGTAAGCTACTACTGCAAGCTGCTGTGTAAGCTGCTTGTAAGTTGCTACTGTACCAGATATAGATAATCTTCTACTGGGGGTAATGTTTATCCATAACGGAGTACCAAAATGATAAGCTTCTTCAAGAGACTTATTTCCAATAGAGTACTACATAGATAAACATATTTAATGTGGACTCTCATATGGATAAACTTCTTCAAGAAGCTTATGTAACGACCCAGCCGGTCGTTTTGAGTGTACTAGCCCAGATCCCCTATTTACTGTTTTCCACGTATCTACTTCTGCTTATTTGACTTGCCGGGAGGTCTTGATTTTTGTTTCGGAGTGTTTTGGAACACTTAGTCCCTAGAACAGAAGCTTAAGTCTTAGGATTTTGACTGTAGTCGGAACTGTGTGAAGACGACTCTGGAATGGAGTTATGTCGGTTCTGTTAGCTCCGTTGGGTGATTTTGGACTTAATAGCGTGTTCGGACTATGAATTTGAGGTCTATAGCTAATTTAGGCTTGAAATGGCAAAAGTTAAATTTTTACAAAGTTTGACGAGGGGTTGACTTTTTGATATCCGGGTCGGATTCCGATTCCGGAAGTCAAAGTAGGTCTGTAATAATGAATATGACTTGTGTGCAAAATTTGAGGTCAATCGGATGTGGTTTGATAGGTTCGTCGTCGTTTGTGGAATTTGGAAGTTTAGAATTTCTTTAGGCTTGAATCCGGGTGTAATCGGTGTTTTGATATTGTTTTGGGTGATCTGAAGGTTCGACTAAGTTTGCATTGGGTCATATGACTAATTGAGATGTTTGGTTGAGATCCCGGGGACCTCAGGTTGATTTCGGGTGGTTAACAGACGTGATTTTTGAGTTGATGAAGCAACTTAAGTGCTGCTGCTACTAATGAAACTGCACCTGCGGAGTGGACACCGCAGGTGCGAGCCCGCAGAAGCGGGGAAAGAGCCTGAAGAAGTGCCCAAGAATGAGTTGAGCAAAGGTCGCAGTTGCGAAGATTTTCCCGCACATGCGATGGCCGCAGGAGCGGGCAGGTGGGCGCAGGAGAGAGATCGAGCCGCAGGTGCGATGGGTTTCCTGCACCTGCGATAGGCGCATATGTGGTCCTTTGATCACGGAAGCGGAGGCAGCGGATAAGTGACTTTTGTAGGAGCGGGAATGTTTCCGCAGAAGCGGCCCCACAGGTGCGGATAAATGGCCGCAGATATGAAAAGTCTGGGCAGAAGGTTAAAAGCAAGGGTTCGCGATTTGAGTCTTATTTCACCATTTGAGAGTCGAACTTAGGCGATTTTGGAGAAGATTTTCGAGGGGATTATTGAGGTAAGCTTCTTGTACTCATTTTTTATCATAAATCTTGATTCTCCACTGATTTCCCCACCTAATTAGCGAGATCTTGAAGTGAAATTTGGGGGTTTAGGGCTTGAGAATTGGAGAGTGGATTTTGGGGATTTAGAGGACCAAATGATGTCCGATTTTGATGAATTTAGTATGGTTAGACCCGTGAGTGAATGGGCTTTCGGGTTTTGCGACTTTTGTCGGATTTTGAGACGTCGGCTCGGGGGGCCGAGTTTGAGCCGATTGCGGATATTGGCTTATAATTTCATATTTTTCTTGTGGAATTGATTCTTTTAGCCTATATTAATTATAGTGTACTGCTTATGTCTAGATTCGGGGCGTTTGGAGATTGATTCGAGGGGCAAAGGTATTGCAAAGTAGGATTTTGCGCGGATTGAGGTAAGTAACAGTTTTAAATCTAGTCTTGAGGGTATGAAACCACGGCTTATTGGATTATGTGAGTATTTTGGAGGTGACGCACATGCTAGGTGACGGGAGTGTGGGCATGCACCGTAGAAATTGGGACTTGGTCCATTCCGTGAAACAGTAAAGTTGAATAACTTGTTGCTAGCTATATGCTCTCCCCGTGTTATAGAAATTTAACTGCAAATCATGTTAGAAATCATGCTTAGGCTATGTGATGGTACTGTTGGGACCCGCAGAGGTTGCGTATTTGTTGAATTACTTGCTAATTGTTGCCTTATACTCAATCATAGTTTTACTTGCATATCATATCTCAGCCTCTTCTTGATTTTGTTGATACACTATGTTATCTTTGTTTAGGCCGATCTTTGTGATTTTCGAGAGACCGAGAGAATAGAGAGGTTGATGACTGAGTGAGGCCGAGGGCCCATCTATGAGGTATTGATACTATGCACGTGAGTTGTCTGTGCGGTTCCACATATTGATACTATAGCATGTGAGTTATCCGTGCAACACGTGAGATGTCCGTGCGGATATAGCGTTTGGGCTGAAAGGAGCCCCTCCGGAGTCTGCATACCCCGAGTGAGTGCAGGTACCTATTGAGTGTGAGTACTGAGGGCTGAGAGCCGATTGATTGATCTGTTGTGACAAGTTGAGTGTCTGTTGCCCTGAGAGGTTGTACTTGTTTTTCATTTGTTGATGTATTTAGTTGCTATCTGTCATTGTTGTGAAATTTTTGAAAGATTCTATATCTGGATAACCTGTACTGTAACTATATAAACTTATTTGACTTGAACTGCCGGATTTGAAATCATGTCTATTCTCTACTGGAATTATTAAAAATGAGCTGTATTTGTATAGCTCGTCACTACCTTCTCAGTCTTTATTTATTTCTGTTACTTGCTGAGTTGGTTGTACTCATGCTACACTCTGCACTTCATGTGCAGATCCAGGTGTGTTTGATCATGGAGATCGTTGAGTTCGTACGCGATCGAGTAGCGGAGACTACGAGGTAGATGCCTACATCCGCATACATTGTCTCTCCTTCTATGTTTTCTACTTTTAAGTATTGATACTCAGACACTGTTTGTATTAGACTGGATATCTAGATGCTCATGATTTAGTGACACCCCGATGTCGGGCTATTTTTCCGCACTTATGTTTTATTTGGGTTTTACCCCCGTTTGTTTTTATGAAAGACTTCGTTATTTTAAATGTCTTAATTCATTTTTGTTAAATCTTAAAAGTGTTTTGGAAAGGTCGGCTTGCTTAGTATCACGATAGACGCCATCACGATGGGTTAGGTTTTGGGTCATAAGAAGTTGGTATCAGAGCCTATGTTACATAGGTCTCACGAGTCATGAGCAGGTTTAGTAGAGTCTTGCGGATCGATACGGAGACGTCTGTACTTATCTTCGAGAGGTTGTTGAACCCTTAGGAAACTTCACATTCTTGAATTCTTGTCGTGCGAATCTTTTGATTCTGGTGACTAAATTTCTATTGTTCAAATTCTCTCACAGATGGTGAGGATGCGTACTACGGGGCAGGATGGACAGCCACCAGTACCACCAGTCACGGCCGCGAGAGGCCGAGGTCGTGGTAGGGGCAGAAGTGCAGCTCGCACCGCAGCTAGGACAGCACCTGCAGATCCACTAGTTGCCCCAGTTCAGGAGCAGGCTCCAGTTGTGGATGAGCCGGCGGGACCAGCTCAGGCACCACCTGTACCCATGGTGATTCCAGGATTTTAGGAGGCCTTAGCTCAGATTCTAACCGCGTGTACCAGTCTTGCTCATGCGGTCTCTGTTTCGGCCGCAGCAGCCACTTCTCAGGCCGGGGGAGGTGCTCAGACTCCCGCCGCTAGCACACCAGAGCAGGTGGTACAGGGATTCCAAACACCGGGGGCACCACTATTTGAGCCGGTTGCAGCTGCTCAAGACTATGTGGTACCTGTCATGCCTGATGATGAGCAACGTCGATTGGAGAGGTTTGGGAGACTCCATCCTCCATCTTTTAGTGGTACCGAGGGAGAGGATGCACAGGGCTTCTTGGACAGATGTCAGAGGATACTCCGTATAACAGGTATTCTAGAGACCAGTGAGGTCTCGTTCACTACTTTTCAGTTCTCTGGAGCTGCCTTCAATTGATGGGAGGCTTACGAGAGGCGTAGGCCGGTCGGCGCAGCACCCCTTACATGGAAGTAGTTCTCCGGTCTATTCCTGGAGAAGTTCGTGCCTCAGTCCCGTAGGGAGGAGCTGCGCAGGCAGTTTGAGCTGCTTCGTCAGGGTGATATGTCTGTGATGTAGTATGAGATGCGATTCTCGGAGTTGGCTCGTCATGCTATCAGCTTGGTTCCCACAGATAGGGAAAGGATCAGGAGGTTCATAGATGGCCTCACTTTTCAGCTACGATTGCTTATGACTAAAGAGAGAGTGTCTGGTGCTACTTTCAATGAGGTTGTCGACATTGCTCGTCAGATTGAGATGGTTCGTAGCTAGGAGCGGGTTGAGAGGGAGGCCAAGAGGCCTCGTGGACAGGGTAGATTTAGCGGTGTCCCTTCTGGGGGCAGTTCCATCACGGTAGGGGTCGTCCTTTCAGACATGCTCAGACAGCTCGCCCAATCCACCGTGGTGCATCATCTGGCCACGGGTCGCACAATCATCAGCATGGCCAGTCGTCATTCAGTGCACTACCAGCACAGAGTTCTCACCATGCCTCGTTAGCTCAGGTTTCCATGGGTAGTTCCTCTGGGCACCAGGAGCAGCAGTTCCGTCAGAGGAGGGGTTGCTTCGGCTGTGGAGATTTTGGTCACATCAAGAGAGATTGCCCTAGGTTGTTGAGTGGGAATCCACAGAAGAGTACTCGGCCGATGGCACCAGCACCAGCAGTTCCACCACTCGTCCAACCAGCTCCAGGTGGGGCTCAGTCAGCTAGGGGTCGCCCGAGAGGGGGAGACAGATTAAGGGATGGCCAGGACCATTTCTATGCCCTCCCTGCCAGACCAAATGCCATTGCTTCATATGCTGTGATTATAGGTATTGTCTCAGTTTTCCACAGAGATGCCTCTGTATTATTTGACCCTCGTTCCACTTATTCATATGTGTCTTCGGATTTCACTCATTTTCTGAAAATGCCCTGTGAGTCCCTAGTTTTATCTGTTCATGTATCCACTCCAGTGGGCAATACTATCATTGTGGACCGTGTATATCGGTTACGTGTGGTGACTATTGGGAGTCTGGAGACTAGAGTAGATATTTTGTTGCTTAGTATGGTCGATTTTTATGTGATATTGGGTATGGATTGGTTGTCTCCATGTCATGCTGTTTTAGATTGTCACGCTAAAATCGTGATGTTAGAGATGTTGGGGTTGCCGAGAGTTGAGTGGAGCGGTTCTATAGACTATGTTCCTAGTAAAGTGATTTCATACTTGAAGGCTCAGTGGATGGTTGAGAAGGGTTGTCTATCCTATTTGGTTTTTGTGAGGGACGTTAGTGCACAGGTCCCTGCTATTGATTCTGTTCCTGTGGTGCGAGATTTTCCGGATGTGTTTCCTACAGACCTGCCGGGCATGCCGCCCGATAGGGATATTGATTTCGGTATTGATTTGGTGCCGGGCACTCAGCCTATTTCTATTCCACCGTATCGCATGGCACCAGCAAAATTGAAGGAATTGAAGGAGCAGCTTCAGGAACTCCTTAATAAGGGGTTTATTCAGCCTAGCGTGTCATCTTGGGGTGCACCGGTTCTATTTTTAAAGAAGAAGGATGGTACTATGAGAATGTGTATTGATTACAGGCAGTTGAATAAGGTCACAATCAAGAACAAGTATCCATTGTCGCATATTGATGATCTATTTGACCAGCTTCAGGGAGCGAGGGTGTTCTCCAAGATTGATTTGAGGTCAAGGTATCACCAGCTAAAGATTCGGGACTCAGATATTCTTAAGACAACTTTCAGGACCCGATATGGCCATTATGAGTTCCTAGTGATATCTTTTGGGCTGACCAACGCCCCAACAACGTTCATGCATCTGATGAACAGTGTTTTTAGACTTATTTAGGCTCATTCATCATTGTATTCATTGATGATATCCTAGTGTACTCTCGTAGCCAGGAGGAGCATGCCCAGCATTTGAGGATTGTGTTACAGAGATTAAGGGAGGAGAAGCTTTATGTAAAGTTCTCCAAGTGTGAGTTTTGGCTCAGTTCAGTAGCGTTCTTGGGACATGTGGTGTCCAGTGAGAGTATTCAGGTAGACCCGAAAAAGATAGAGACAGTTCAGAGTTGGCCCAGACCGTCCTCAGCCACGAAGATTCGGAGTTTTCTCGGTTTAGCTGGTTATTACCGCCGTTTTGTGGAGGTCTTCTCATCTATTGCATCACCCTTGACTAAATTGACCCAAAAGGGTGCTCCTTTCAGGTGGTCGGAAGAGTGTGAGGAGAGCTTTCAGAAGCTCTAGACTGCTTTGACCATGACTCTAGTTCTAGTTTTTCCATCAACTTCTGGTTCCTACACAGTGTATTGTGATGCCTCGCGGATCGGTATTGGGTGTGTTCTGATGCAGAAGGGTAGAGGGATTGCTTATGCTTTGCGCCAGTTGAAGCCTCATGAGAAGAACTATCTTGTCCACGACCTTGAGTTAGCAGCTATTATTCACGCCTTGAAGATTTGGCAGCATTATTAGTACGGGGGTTCATTGTGAGATTTACACTGATCATCGGAGTTTGCAGCATCTGTTCAAGTAGAAGGATCTTAACTTGCGTCAGCGGAGGTGGTTGGAGCTTCTTAAGGACTATGATATCACCATTTTGTACCATCTCGGGAAGGCCAATGTGGTGGCCGATGCCTTGAGTTTCCGGGCGGAGAGTTTGGGGAGCTTAGCATATCTTCCAGCAGCAGAGAGGCCATTGGCCTTGGATGTTCAGGCCTTAGCCAGTCAGTTTGTTAGATTGGATATTTCTAAGCCGAGACAAGTATTGGCTTGCGTGGTCTCTCGGTCTTCTCTTTATAATCATATCAGGGAGTGTCAGTGTGATGACCCCCATCTGCTTGTCCTTAAGGTCACGGTCCAACACGGTGCTGCTAAGAAGGTCACTATTGGGGATGATGGAGCATTGAGGATGTAGGGCAGGCTATGCGTGCCCAATGTAGATGGTTTGCGTGAGTTAATTCTCCAGGAGGCTCACAGTTCGTGGTATTCTATTCATCTGGGTGTCGCAAAGATATATCAGGACTTGAGGCAGCATTACTGGTGGAGGAGGATGAAGAAGGACATAGTGGGGTATGTAGCTCGGTGCCTAAATTGCTAGCAGGTGAAGTATGAGCATCAGCGACCAGGTGGGTTGCTCCAGAAGTTAGAGATTCCGGAGTGAAAATAGGAGCGGATCACTATGGATTTCGTTGTTGGGCTTCCACGGACTCAACGGAAGCTTGATACTGTTTGGGTGATTGTGGACCGGCTGACCAAGTCAGCTCATTTCATTCCTGTGATGACTACATATTCTTCCGAATAGTTGGCTCGAATGTATATCCGCAAGATCGTTAGGCTTCATGGCGTACCAGTATCTATCGTCTCTGACCAGGGTACGTAGTTTACATCAAGGTTCTGCAGGGCCGTGCAACATGAGTTAGGTACTCGAGTGGAGTTGAGCACAACATTTCACCCTCAGACAGATGGACAGACCGAGTGCACTATTCAGATATTAGAGGATATGCTCAGTGCATGTGTGATGGAGTTTGGGGGTTCGTGGGATCAGTTCTTGACACTAGCGGAGTTTGCCTACAACAACAGTTATCAGTCAAGCATCTGGATGGCACCGTATGAGGCTCTGTATGGTAGGCAGTGTAGGTCTCCAGTAGGTTGGTTCGAGCCGGGCGAGGCTAGATTATTGGGTACAGACTTGGTTCAGGATGCTCTGGAGAAGGTTAGGGTGATTCAGGATAGACTACGCATAACCCAGTCTTGAAAGAAAAGTTATGCGGATCGGAAGGTTCGCGATGTTGCATTCATGGTTGGAGAGAGGGTGTTGCTCCGGGTGTTACCCATGAAGGGTGTTATGAGGTTCGGGAAGAAGAGCAAGCTGAGCCCGAGGTTTATCGGTCCATTTGAGGTATTGCGACGTGTTGGGGAGGTTACATTTGAGCTTGCCTTGCCTCCCAGTCTAGCAGGAGTTCATCCAGTATTCCATGTTTCTATGCTCCGGAAGTATCACGACGATCCGTCTCACGTGTTGGATTTCAGCTCGGTCCAGTTGGACAAGGATTTATCTTATGTTGAGGAGCTGGTAACGATCTTAGATAGGCAGGTTTGAAAGCTGAGGTCAAAGAATATTGCTTCTATGAAGGTTCAGTGGAGGGGTCAGCCGGTCGAGGAGGCAACTTGGGAGACCGAGCATGATATGCGCAGTCGTTATCCTCACCTTTTCACCACTTCAGGTACTTCTCTATGCTCGTTCGAGGATGAACGATTGTTTTAAGAGGGGGAGGATGTAACAACCCGACCGGTTATTTTGAGTGTACTATCCCCGATCCCCTATTTACTATTTTTCCTGCATCTTCTTCTGCTTATTTGACTTGCCGGGAGGTCTTGTTTTTGGTTTCATAGTGTTTTGGGACACTTAGTTCCTAAAACGGAAGCTTAAGTCTTAGGATTTTTGACCGTAGTCGGAACTGTGTGAAGACGACTCCGGAATGGAGTTCTGTCGGTTCCGTTAGCTCCATTGGGTGATTTTGGACTTAGGAGCGTGTCCGGACTGTGAATTTAAGGTCTCTAGCTAATTTAGGCTTGAAATGGCGAAAGTCGAATTTTTGGGAAGTTTGACCGAGGGGTTGACTTTTTGATATCCGGGTCAGATTTTGATTCCGGAAGTTAGAGTAGGTCCGTAATGTTGAATATGACTTGTGTGCAAAATTTGAGGTCAATCGGATGTGGTTTGATAGGTTTCGACGTCGTTTGTGGAATTTGGAAGTTTAGAAGTTCTTTAGGCTTGAATCCGGGTGTAATCGGTGTTTTGATGTTGTTTTGGGTGATCTGAAGGTTCGACTAAGTTCGGATTGGGTCATATGACTAGTTGGTATATTTGGTTGAGGTCCCGGGGACCTCAGGTTGATTTCGAGTGGTTAACGGACGTGATGTTTGAGTTGATGAAGCAGCTTAAGTGTTGTTGCTACTGATGTAACCACACCTGCGGAGTGGGCACCGCAGGTGTAACACCCCGAAAATTTTTGAAGTATTTAAGTATACAACCCCGTAAAATTTCGCAAATGAATTCAAGGTTTCGTGGTGCCGGAGTATGTATACGTGTTTTAAGGATTTTAGAAATTCTTCGCGGCGAGCTTAGACTTTTTGGGTTGAACAATGCACCGGAAAGTAAAGAAAAATTTTTGGCGGAAAAACGCATTTATACGGTCCATTATGCGACCGCATAATCACTTTGCGGGCCGCATAATGACCGCAGAAGTGAGGCATGAGAGGGTTAATCTGGGAAAAATTATGCGGTTGACTATGCGACCGCATAACTGTTCTGCGGTGCATTATGCGACCGCATAATAGTTATGCGGACTGCATAGTGATCGCAGACTCAGACAGATTTTTTGGTCATTTTGGACACCAAATATGCGACCGATATGTGGTCCGCATAACCATTATGCGGTCACATATGCGACCGCAGAACCTGTTCCGGAGCTCCATTTTTTTGGATTTTAAAACCCGACCCTACTTCGTTAAATACACGCAAAGGGTCATTTTTCAGCAAATATTCTGATGTTTTAGAGAGAAGGGAGAGTGTTTTAGAGAGAGATAAAACCCTAGGCTAATTATTCATCAAGTCTTGCTCAAATCTTGGAAGATTAATAAGGAAAACCCATAAGTTCTTCATCTAAGAGGTAAGGTTCCATACCCTAGTTTTCAATTTTGAATTTGGGTAAAAGATGGTTGATTTTGGAGTATGATTCTTGGGTATATGAGTATTATATATACATTCTTGTACTAATAAGGTTTGTGGGAAGATTGCTGAGCTCAAATAAGTAAAGATTAGGTTGTGGAGTGAAGGAAATCTTGTAGAAGAACCTTGTAGTTAGATATACACACCTAGTATTTGATAAAATGCTCAAATGAGCTGAGATCATTAATATCTTCCTAATAATGGTTCAATTTTGTTATGTCTCAAAATAGATTGGGATTGCTAGAATTTCCAGAACATTGTAGTAATTTAAGGAAAGCTCAAAGCAAGGTATGCTGGCTAAACTTTCTCTCTTGGAATTGAATTCCATAATGTTCCCGTGGGTTTCAAAGTATGGGTTGCGTATTAAAATGTTGTGGCTTTGAATCGTATTTCAAATGAAAGCTATCATGCCAAATTGTGTGAGAAAATCTCAATATTCTTAAGACTCTTAATTGTTCATATGTGTACCTAAAGTCTTGATTGGGAATGTCTTATTGTTGATAACCTATAAAGATGGTTGGAAGTGAAATCAGTGAATTGGGGATATAAAGTGTGGCCAACGTGCAAATAGTGAAAGTTATACTTGTGACCAATGGTGCCAATGAAATAAAATAATGTGAGAAAGATTATGAAATGAGCTTTGACTCAACTAATTCCAAAATTAACTTCGACAATATAATCGGCAAAAAGTTTATGAACTCAAGTGATGCCCATATATGGCTGTTTTAGCTAATGCTATACTTTGTAAGTAATTTTCAATGTGTTTTGCGTTCTTACATATTCGTGAGTGGAAATTGTGTATGATTTTAATTTGTGCTTCGATTGCCAATCATTTTACTCCATTTATTGGGAAGAAATCGATTGTGTTTAAAGCTTTCTTTACTACTGAACTTAAAGTTGTGATTTTCGAAATATTCTAGTTGTTGATAATTATGATGATGATCTATGAAAGGGAAGAAATGAAAGTGTGGAATATAAAATACGGTCATTGTGCCATGAATAAAGAATCATATGTATGGCCAAGAGAGCCAATGAAATAATAATATTGTAAGTGGTTAAAAGTACGGATTAGGTGATATGTGGTGTGAAAGGTTATGAGATGTACGTATTTGTACTTTTGTTTCCAATGTGTTATGAAACACTATGGTCTATGAAACGCATAGGTACATAGTGATATGAAATCTTGTGGACGGTCTATGAAACGCATAGGTACATTGTGTTATGAAATCCATTATGATATGGAATCCTGTGGACTGTCTATGAAACGCATAGGTGTGTTGTGATATAAAATCCTGTGGACGGTCTATGAATGTATAGGTATATTGTGTTATGAAATCCATTGTGATATGAAATCTTGTGGACGGTCTATGAAACACATATGTACATTATGTATAAGAGGTATAGGTGTACGGTATGAATAAACACTATGGACGGTCTACGAAACGCATAAGTGTATAATAGGATATGTGAACACTAAGGACGGTCTAATGAGACACATTATAGGTGCCCCTTTTTGTTGACCTTGTTTGTACAGGTTGTTTCAATTACATTATATTATGTGTTCTGTGTATAGATCATATGGGCATTCTATTTTGAAAGAGGATTTCTAGCTATACATACTAGTACTATTCGACAGTACTAACATCCCTTTTGCCGGGGGCGCTGCATCTTTAATGGATGCAGGTGGTTCTACAGCAGGCGGCATTGATCAGTGATAGCAGTACACTCTTTTCATCTGATTTGGTGAGCCCCACTTCATTTCGGGGTCATATATCTTTTCTTTCTCATGTACTTTGTAGTTGAGGTATAGCCGGGGCCTTGTTGCCGGCATTTTCATATTACTCTTCTATTGTACTTAGAGGCTCCGTAGACAGCTTGTGGGTTGTGGTTGATGTTGGGAACTGAACTAGATATGTTGGTATTTGGAAATCATGTTTTTCATTAATTCTATAAACTCGTACTATTTTGGAAATATTGAATGATGCTGTTAATGGGAATGAAATGGAAGCGGTTAATGAAATCTCTTCAGTATTTGATTAACGGAGTACATCTCCTCTTTATTCACGGATTAATTTGGGTAGAATGAAATCTAACAGGCTTGCTCAGTCGGGTTCACTCGGTTGAGCGTCGGTCGCGCTTCTCGGTTTGAGGGCGTGACAGCAGGTGCGAGCCCGAAGAAGCGCCCAAGGATGAATTGAGCAGAGGTCGAAGGTGCGAATATTTTCCCGCACATGCGATGGCCGCAGGAGCGGGCAGGTGGGCGCAGGAGCGAGATCGAGCCGCAGGTGCGATGGGGTTCCTGCACCTGCGATAGGCGCAGATGCGGTCCTTTGATCACGGAAGCGGAGGCAGCAGGTAAGTGACTTCCGCAGGAGCGGGAATATTTCCGCAGAAGTGGCCCCGCAGGTGCGGATAAATGGCCGCAGAAGCGAAAAGTCTGGGTAGAAGGTTAAAAGCAAGGGTTCGCGATTTTAGTCTTATTTCACCATTTGAGACTCGGACTTAGGCGATTTTGGAGAAGATTTTCAAGGGGATTATTGAGGTAAGCTTCTTGTACTCGTTTTTTCTCATAATCTTGATTCCCCACTGATTTCCCCACCTAATTAGCGAGATCTTGAAGTGAAATTTGGGGGTTTAGGGCTTGAGAATTGGAGAGTGGATTTTGGGGATTCGGAGGACCAAATGATGTCCGATTTTGATGAATTTAGTATGGTTAGACCCATGAGTGAATGGGCTTTTGGGTTTTGCGACTTTTGTCAGATTTCGAGACGTCGGCACGGGGGGGCGAGTTTGAGCCGATTTCGGATATTGGCTTATAATTTCATATTTTTCTTGTGAAATTGATTCTTTTAGCCTATATTAATTATAGCGTACTGCTTGTGGCTAGATTCGGGACATTTGGAGATTGATTCGAGGGGCAAAGGTATTGTAAAGTAGGATTTTGCGCGGATTGAGGTAAGTAACAGTTTTAAATCTGGTCTTGAGAGTATGAAACCACGGATTATTGGATTATGCGAGTATTTTGGAGGTGACGCACATGCTAGGTAACGGGCGTGTGGGCATGCACCATAGGAATTGGGACTTGGTCCATTCCGTGAAACTGTAAAGTTGAATAACTTGTTGCTAGCTATATGTTCTCCCCGTGTTATAGAAATTTAACTGCAAATCATGTTAGAAATCATGCTTAGGCTATGTGATGGTACTGTTGGGACCCGCAGAGGTTGCGTACTTGTTGAATTACTTGCTAATTATTGCCTTGTACTCAATCATAGTTTTACTT
The DNA here is from genome assembly GCF_000390325.3 of Nicotiana tomentosiformis. Lineage (NCBI taxonomy): Eukaryota > Viridiplantae > Streptophyta > Magnoliopsida > Solanales > Solanaceae > Nicotiana > Nicotiana tomentosiformis. Next base: position 105,792,945 of record NC_090816.1, on the reverse strand, counting down.
GCGTATCATATCTCAGCCTCTTCTTGATTTTGTTGATACACTATGTTATCTTTATTTGAGCCGATCTTTGTGATTTCCGAGAGCCCGAGAGACTAGAGAGGTTGATGACTGAGTGAGGCCGAGGGCTTGTCTGTGAGGTATTGATACTATGGCACATGAGTTGTCCGTGCAGCACGTGAGTTGTCCATGCGGTTCCATATATTGATACTATAGCATGTGAATTATCCGTGCAGCACGTGAGTTGTCTGTGCGGATATAGCGCTTGGGCAGAAATGTGCCCCTCCGGAGTCTGCACACCCCTAGTGAGCGCAGGTACCTATTGAGTGTGAGTACTGAGGGCTGAGAGACGAGTGATTGAGCTGTTGTGACTAGTTGAGTGTCTGTTGCCCTGAGAGGCTGCACTTGTTTTCCATTTGTTGATGCACTTAGTAGTTATCTGTCATTGTTGTGAAATTTCTCAAAGATTCTATATCTGGATTACCTGCACTGTAAATGTATAAACTGATTTGACTTGAACTGCCGGATTTGAAAGCATGTCTATTCTTTGCTGGAATTATTGAAAATGAACTGTATTTGTATAGTTCTTCACTACCTTCTCAGTTCTTTATTTATTTCCGTTACTTGCTGAGTTGGTTGTACTCATGCTACACCCTGCACTTCATATGCAGATCCAGATGTGTTTGATCACAGAGATCGTTGAGTTCGTGCACGATCGAGTACCGGAGACTACGAGTTAGCTGCCGACGTATGCAGACATTGTCTCTCCTTCTAAGTTTTCTTCTTTTCAGTATTGATATTCAGACAATATTTTTATTAGACGTGATATTTAAATGCTCACGATTCAGTGACACCCCGATATCGGGCTATTTTTCGCACTTATGTTTTATTTGGATTTTACCCCCCATTTTTTTTGAAAGACTCCGGTTATTTTAAATGTCTTAATTTATTTTTGTTAAATTTTAAAAGTGTTTTGGAAAGATCGACTTGCCTAGTATCATGATAGGCGCCATCACGGCGGGTTAGGTTTTGGGTCGTAATAGCTTATTTATAACAGAGTACTAAATAAATATTCATAATATAATATATTTATAACACTCCCCCTTGGATGTTCATTAAAAGATAATGTGCCTCATTAAAACCTTACTAGGAAAAATCCCGTGAGAAAAAAATCCTAGTGAAGAAAAAAGAGTACACATATTTAGTAATACTCATTGCTAGCTGCCTCATTAAAAACCTTATAAGGAAAACCCTGTGGGAAAAACCTTAGTAAGGAAAAAAAAAAGAGTACATCGCGTATTTTACTCCCCCTCATGAAAACCTTGTTTCAAATATTTGAGTCTCCGCATTCCAATCTTGTATACCATCTTCTCAAAAGTTGAAGTTGGCAAAGATTTAGTGAATAAATCTGCGAGATTATCACTTGAACGGATTTGTTGTATATCAATGTCACCATTTTTCTGAAGATCGTATGTGTAGAATAATTTTGGTGAAATGTGCTTCGTTCTATCTCCTTTTATAACTCCTCCCTTCAATTGGGCTATGCATGCAGCATTGTCTTTGTATAAAATTGTGGATCTTTTATCACATTCCAAACCATATTTTTCTTGAATAAAATAAATCATTGATCTCAACCATACGCATTCCCTACTTGCTTCATGAATATCTATTATCTCAGCATGATTTGAAGAAGTAGCAACAATAGATTGCTTTGTAGAGCGCCATGATATGACAGTACCTCCACATGTAAACACGTACTCGGTTTGAGATCGAGCTTTATGGGGATCAGATAAATAACATACATCTGCATAACCAATAAGATCTGAACTACCTTTGTTAGCATAAAACAAACTCATATCAAGAGTTCCCTTTAAATATCGCAAAATATGCTTAATCCCATTCCAATATCTCTTTATAGGAGAAGAGCTATATCTTGCTAGTAAATTAACAGAAAATGCTATGTCAGGTCTTGTAGCATTAGCAAGATACATAAGTACACCAATTGTACTGAGATATGGTGTTTCAGGACCAAGGAGTTCCTCTTCCTCTTCTGGAGGTCGGAACGGGTCCTTATTAACTTCAATTGATCGAACAATGATTGGTGTACTCAATGGGTGCGCTTTGTCCATGTAAAAACATTTTAAGACCCTTTCTGTATAGGCAGATTGATGGATAAAGATCTTGGCTGCTAAATGTTCAATTTGCAGACCAAGACAAAGTTTTGTCTTTCCAAGATCTTTCATCTCAAATTCTTTCTTAAGATATTCAATTGCCTTTTGGAGCTCTTCTGGAGTTCCAACAAGATTTATGTCATCAACATAAATAGCAAGTATAACAAATTCGGATGTCATTTTCATTATAAAAATACATGGACAAATAACATCACTTATGTAACGCTCTTTCAGCAAATATTCACTGAGGCGATTATACCACATGTGCCCAGATTTCTTTAAACTGTGCAAAGATCTTTGTAATCTGATTGAGTACATTTCCCGAGATTTTGAATATGCTTCAGGTATTTTAAATCCTTCAGGGATTTTCATGTAAATTTCATTATCAAGTGACCCGTACAAATAAGCTGTAACCACATCCATTAGATGTATTTCAAGCCTTTCACGTAAAGCTAAACTGATGAGATATCGAAATGTTATGGCATCCATAACAGGTGAATATGATTCTTCATAATCGACTCCAGGTCGTTGTGAGAATCCTTGTGCGACAAGGCGAGCCTTGTATCTTTCAACTTCATTTTTGTCATTCCTTTTTCGCACAAAAACCCATTTATGACCAACTGGTTTTATACCAGCAGGTGTTTGGACTATTGGTCCAAAGATCTCTCTTTTAGTAAGTGCGTTCAATTCTGATTGAATTGTCCCTTGCCATTTTGGCCAATCAGATCTTTGTCGACATTCTTCGACAGACCGGGGTTCAAAATCCTCACTATCTTCCATAATGTTAAGTGCAACATTATATGCAAAAATATTATCCACCACTATTTTAGATCGATTTAAATTAATCCCATCACCAGTAGAACTTATTAAAAGTTCCCCGCTCACTTGAGTCTTGGGTTCATTGATTTCGTCAGGAATCTCAGAACTAATCAGATCTTGGGTCTCTTCAGGAGATCCCTTCATAGTATCGTTATCATTTGTCGATTTTCTTTTTCGAGGATTTCGATCCTTAGAACCCAAAGGCCTACCACGCTTTAGGCGTGCTTTAGGTTCACTAGCTCTCATGCTTAGTAGATGGTCCTACTGGAACATCAATTCGGATAGGCACATTTTCTATAGGGATATGTGACTTAGTTATCCTATTCAAATCAGTAAATGCGTCTCGCATTTGATTTGCTATATTTTATAAATGGATGATCTTCTGGACCTCCTAATTACATATAGGGGTACGTGGATCAAAATGAGATAACGATAAAACTTTTCACACAATTTCTCTTTTGATTTCCTTTATCTCTCCCCCTAATTATGGGAAATTTGTTTCATCAAACCGACAATCTACAAATCGAGCAGTAAATAAATCTCCCATCAATGGTTCAAGATAGCGAATAATAGAGGGTGATTCAAACCCAACATATATTCCTAACCTTCTCTGTGGGCCCATCTTACTGCGTTGTGGTGGTGCTACTGGCACATATACAACACATCCAAAAATTCATAGATGTGCAATATCTGGTTCATGACCAAAAACTAATTGTGAAGGAGAATATTTATTATAATGTGTCGGTCTGAGACGGATAAGTAATGTTGCATGCAAGATAGCATGGCCCCAAACAGTAGTGAGCAATTTTATTTTCATAAGTAGTGATCTTGCTATCAATTGCAGGCGTTTAATAAATGACTCTGCAAGGCTATTTTGAGTATGAACATAAGCTACAGGATGTTCAACTTTTATCCCAACTGATAGACAATAATCATCAAAAGCTTGAGATGAAAATTCTCCAGCATTATCAAGGCGAATAGCCTTTATGGGATAATCTGGGAATTGTGCCCTTAATCGAATTATTTGGGCTAATAGCTTTGCAAACGCCAGGTTGCGAGATGATAGTAGGCACACATGAGACCATCTTGAAGATGCATCTATTAGGACCATAAAATATCTAAACAGCCCACTTGGTGAGTGAATAGGTCCACATATTTCCCCATGTATACGTTCTAAAAAGGCAGAGGATTCCATGTCAACCTTCATTGGTGATGGTCTAGTAATCATTTTGCCTTTATAACAAGCATCACAAGAAAATTCATTATTTGTAAGAATCTTCAGGTTCTTTAATAGATATCCACTCGAATTTTCAGTAATTTGTCTCATCATTATTGATCCAGGATAGCCCAAACGGCATGCCAAAGCACGAAAATATTTGAATCAGTAAACTTCTGCTTTACGATAGAGTATGCTTCAACTGTACTAATCTTTGAATAGTATAAGCCAGAAGATAAAGTTGGTAACTTTTCTACAATGCACTTCTGGCCAGAAATATTCTTTGTAATACAAAGATATTCCATATTCATTTCATCTATCGTCTCAACATGATACCCATTTTGGCGGATATCTATAAAACTCAACAAGTTTCTTCGGGACTTGGAGGATAATAATGCATTGTCTATTATAAGTTTTGTTCCCTTAAATAGAAATATAGTGGCTCTTCCGGAGCCTTCAATTAAACTTATATTACTAAAAATTGTTGAAACATTTGCTTTTTCCTTATGCAAATAAGAAAAAGTATTTCTGATCTTCGAATATGGCATGAGTTGTTCCACTATCAATTACACAAATATCTTCATGATTGGTCTTTGATCTAAACATAATTTGAGGATTATCCATATTCTTCAAAATGACATAAACAAAATAAATATGATAGTAAATATCATTATCAAAGCATAACTTTTATTTATGTATAATAATTACATAACCATACTATCTACTATAAACAACAAAAATTAAAATATTTATATCTCTACAGATTCATCACCGATCACATGACTTGTTTCTCCTTCCGGGAGTGTAAAGTAATCAGCTACATCCAAATACATGAAGTCTAAATTATCTTCAGAAATAAAATTTGTTTCAATATTTTTCTCTGTCTTCTTCAGGGAGACTTGATAAAGCTCAACCAGGTGCTCTGGCTTTGCTGCTTGCACCGCTTCATGCTTTTGTTCCTTCCCTTTCCACTGTTGGTGGTGAGGAGGGTTCTTTGGTGCATTATTATTACCATGATTAGAGTTTTTTCCCCGACCACGGCCATGACCACGACTGGGGCCACGTCCTCTTCCACGCTTAGCTTTGTGGAAGTTCGTCTTATTCACTTCAGGGAATGGACAAGAACCAGTAGGTTGGCTTTCATGGTTTTTCATTAATAGCCCATTATATTGCTCGGCTACAAGAAGATGTGAGATAAGTTCAGAATATTTTTTGAATCCCATCTCTCGATATTGCTGCTGCAGGAGCATATTTGAGACATAAAAAGTGGTGAAAGTTTTCTCCAACATATTATGATCAGTAATATTATCACCACATAGTTTCAATTGGGAAATAATTCTGAACATAGCAGAATTATACTCACTGATAGATTTAAAATCTTGTAACCTTAGATGAGTCCAATCATAACGTACCAGTGGAAGAACGTCCATCTTCAGGTGGTCATATCTATCTTTCAAATTATTCCACAGTATGACTGGATCTTTAATAGTGAGATATTTCGTTTTCAAGTCTTCATCAAGGTTATGGCGTAGGAATACCATTGCTTTGGAACGGTCTTGGTTTGATGCTTGATTTTTGTCCTTGATAGTGTCTGCCAGACCCATCGCATCAAGATGAATTTCAGCATCAAGCACCCAAGACATGTAGCTTTTGCTCGATATATCCAGGGCTACAAATTCAAGTTTAGAAAGATTTGACATTATTTAGAAAAGAAAAGTTCGTACCTCTAATACTTTCAAAGTATTTGCTCTAGATGGCAGAGACTCGTGCTGATAACGTGTTATAAAATAAAGACTGTAAAGTAAAGACAAGTATAGATAGAAACTGATATATTATTCAAACTTCAAACTTATGTACATAATGAACTGAAAACTCCTCTATTTATAGAAGAAAGGAAGTTGTTGTGTAAGCTGCTACTGCAAGCTGCTGTCTAAGCTGTTTGTAAGCTGCTATTGTACCTAATATAGATAATTTTCTACCGGAGGTAATGTTTATCCATAAGGGAGTACCAAAATAATAAGCTTCTTCAGGAGGCTTATTTCCAATAGAGTACTAAATAGATAAATATATTTACGGCGGAGTCTCATATGAATAAATTTCTTCATGAAGCTTATTTACAACGGAGTATTAAATGAACATCCATAATATAATATATTTATAACAGATTGGAGATTTTCGACTATTCTTTTAGCTCTAGTGCTGTCATTACCTAACTAATTTAAGAATATTTGGTGAAGACTGCCTTTTGTTGATTTATATTATTCTCTATCTTGACTATTACCATAACTAATTCCAATCCTCTGCAAAGTTACCATTATTAATTTGGCCAAGTTTCTCTCCAAGTCAAAAGTATAATTTTTCTTCAAAAAAGTATTTTTTCCCCTCAATTTGAGGTGTTTGGCCAAATGTTTTTTTAGGGAGGGGGGAGGGGGAGGGGGAGGAGGTTTGGCGGGAAGCAGAAGCAATTTTTAAAAAGCAGAAAAAGTAGCTTCTCCCTAGAAGCACAAGCAATTTTGATTTTTTTTCCTACCAAAAATACCCTTAGCAAAATATTATATATACCAAAATAACCTTACTTAGTTTAAACTATTAAGTAATATATAATGACTTTTGCGATGAACTTTTATATTTACTGAATGATTTTTTGATATATTTAAATTATCTTGAAAGAATAAAGTACTTTACAATTTTATTTTTATATTTTTTCTTAATTAAATAAAAAACTTAATTATTATCATTAATAATAAATATTTTTGATTATTTATCTATTTATATAACATTAACTATTAAGCAAATCTCTTTATGCCCTTATTCGTAATTTGACACTTAAAATCACTTTTTGAAATGCTTGGCCAAACACAAAGTATTGTTTAAAAGTAATTTTCAAATTGATTAGTCAAACACAAATTGTTTTTCTCCAAAAGTACTTTTTTGAAAAGCAGTTTAAAAAAAAAATATTTTTGAAAATAAGTTAATTTTTTCAACTTGGTCAAACATGCTATATTTTCATTGTAAGAGTAGAAAACTCATACTTATGTCAATACACATTCCAAGAAAAGATATCAAATTTTTTATTTGAATGTAAGCTGTTAAACTTAAAAAAGAGATATTGTATTATTTTTAGGTTCCTTAAGAGAAAAACAGTCTAGCTCTAAAAGCTTTTAAAACGTTCAAGGTAATTCAGGTTTAGACTTTTAAAAGAGGTGCTCTTTTAATTTTTCTAAAGACAAAAAACCAAGGTCATTATGGAGATTTGGGAATTCGTTTTCTGGTAGGGTTGATTGTCATAGTTTTTTTTTTTAATTTTTGAGTACATATATCTATTTATTTATAATAATTTATTGCTTTTTAAAAAATATCTACATACTATACTTTTCTAAGTAAAAATTGGGTACATTTGCAGGGAGTTTATTGTTGCCTTTGCTAAAACATGTGGGCTAATTGCAATATGCATGAACTTTAAGGTGTTTAAGCAAAAATTACCTGTTCACATTGTGTTAATGAGTAATAAGACAAATTAAAAGCTGCTGTACCTGCTTAATCACACCATTATTGACCAATTAATTTGTCCTGACTCTCAAAATTTACTGCAATACATAGGAATCCATAAAGCCACTGAAGTACTCCGTGATAAAAAGGAAAAAGAAACAGAAGGGCAGATTGCATAGAAATATACTGTCAAAGAGAAGTAGAAAAGCAAAGATTCAGATCTCAGTATGCTCAGAAAGAAACGTTTTTATAAAAAGTAAGAGGAATATTCAACTAAAAATAAAGTATTAAAAATCAATCTTATCAATTTTAGAAAGTTGGGAATATCCAGTAATGTATACTCATCTGTATGTATAAGTTATTTACGTAGGACCTGACGTTGTGGGTGTAGTAACCCACTAATACTTGTCCCCTCTACAAATACTTAATAACTGGTCAATTAGAAACATTGTACTATTCATAAAGTTCTAACTCAAATAGTAACTACTTGTTTCCCCTTCTAATAATTTCTTCCAAAGTTAAACAGAAACAAAAAGAACTAAATCATAAAAATAGTCCCTTATGTTTGGGACGGATTTGAAATAGTTTTTTAAATATGCATCTGAGTAATTTTAGTCCTTTATATTTACAAAAACTAAGCACTTTTGGTTTCTGTTACATTTATAATACATGGAAAATTGTCTTTGATAGATTTGGCTAATGGGAAGCATGTGAGCCATGTAAACTAAGAAATCATTTAGATAAGCTTCTCTAATAAATTCTCCTAATTAAATCATATTTCAATAACAAGGAGTGTTATTAAGGATTCTAAGTTAATATAAACGATGATTCATTCCTAACTCGTATAATGAAAGATCGAACAAAACAAATATTGCATTCAATTTGCTTGGATAAGATTTTCTTAAGGTACAAATTGAGAAAAATAACTCTTTAGAAGTTCGTCTAGACGGATTTCTTAAGTAAACGAACCTTATGCTTCTTAGGGAGTCAAATTCGTCAAAGATAACTCCGCTCTATGTTTTAATAATAATAGAGACTAAAAGTGATCAATTTTGATAAATATAAAGGACTAAACTTGTTCAAGTAATATTTAAAGGACCACTTTAGACTAACCCACAAACATACGGGACTATATATGTCATTTTCTCTAATAGTACACAGACTGCACAACACAGAAAAGGAGCCGTTAAAGTGGGGCAGTTTAGTCATAAAAGCGCACTTACCTATGTAATGCAATTAATTAGTCGTTACTATATTAACAAAAGTTGGGATTTCACTGACACAGATCTATTAAAGAGAATGCTTGTTGCCAGATAGGCAAATGGTTTTTCTCCTTTCTATTTGTACACTCAAAATCCTGAAAGCTATCGCCACACAATGCAACAAAAATTCCTCCAAATAAAGCAAAATTCATTGCTTTTCTACACTAGAGTGTTGTGAAGGTGTGATCTAGTGCTGAGTCATTTGTTATTTGTCATCAGTCATTTCTTTTGTAATTTATCTTCTGGCTTTCTTTAATTGATTAAACATAATAATAATAATAACATGATTTGCAAAACTAATTTGCAGAAATTATAATATATGAATCATTAAATAAGATAATATATGAAGTATTGCGCAATTATATTAAACACATCGAGAACTATAATTCCAAAGAAGTGTCTTCAAGTGTTTTTATAAAAATATTTCATGCACTATTATCCAGTGTCTTATCTGACAAAAAATAATAAACAAATTCTTACATAAGTTAGGAAAATATTACCTATATCGAATTTTATATCTATACTAACTTTGTATTAATTTCGACTTATTTGTGATTAAAGAGTAATTTTTTTTTAACTCAAACGAAGTCTTTTATTAGATTGAATCTGAATCAGCAACCAACAAATTTATTATAAAAGTAGGAGCATACTCCCAATAATACATTCCGTTATCTCAAAACCAAAAGTTAATATGCAATGGGAGGTTGATGGATTTTAGTCCAAATTATTTACTTTAACAACGAATTTCTTTTTGGTAGAAACCAAAAGCACTATTAATCAATTTGAATTTAATTTATATACACAATGGTAAATAAAAATTTATACCATTAGATCACATAAGTGAAATCAGTACATAATCTTCTATATAAAACGTAGAAGTGTAATCTTACACACAACATATATTAACTGCTATAACAGGTAAAGATATACTTGATACTAAGGTGTATATTAGAGTTATGGCTTGTTTGGATGATTGTTATGTATCTTTGTATAATGTATCGTATAATATTGTATTGTATTGTATTTACTGTATCGTTTTGATGTATATAAAATTTGGATATATTGTATTATTTTTCGTCGTTTCATGAAGTCATGCACAAACAATATGGAGAATAAACTTGTAATATTTTTTTTTTTAAAATAAGGTACGAAGTAGAATTATTATATAAAATGATAGGTTAAAAGATAAAATAAGATTATTTAATAATATAGAAGGGCAAGATAAGAGAAAATAATAAAGGAACGACGCGACCATACCAAATCGATCGTTCCATAAAATGACACTCGTAACAATAAATTTAACGATACAATACAATAAAATTTAATTAACAATCAAAATAAATATTATACTCAAAATAACAATACAATACAATACAATACAATACAATACGGTAACAACCAAACAAACTGTCAAACTCAATTTATAAAGGAGTGTAAAAGAACAAATATTATTGGACCTTGTTAATTATTTGGTCGAAACTCGAAAAATATGAAGGTAAAGTAGCATTCACGCACACATTCCAAGGCTAATGCATCAACTGTACAAGATTCCCTCCTTTCTTCTTCTTCTTCTTCTTCTTCTCTCCATATTTTTCTCATCATTTCAGTATGTCCCCTTCTGTACACTTGCTTAAAAAGTTGAACTGAAATGCATGGGTTGCGCTGCTAATCGTTTCCATTTGATTTTCCAATCTATTCAGGTTCCCTTTTTATGGGCTTTAAGGTTTTTCTTTTTCTTTTAACTCTCTCTTCTCAGCATTGCCTCTTTTCACTCTGTTTTAGCTTTTCTTCAACTTCTTAAACACAAATATATAGTCTTTTCCCATTTCTGGGGTTTCAGTCGTCTCTTGAATGACTCTGCTCTCTTTGCTTCTCTACGTATAAAGGTTTAATCTGTTTTCCAAGTTCAGGTTTAGGGTTTTAAGGACATTTTGGTAAAACCTGAAGACTGAAGAAAGGTGTTTACCCTTTTTCCAAAATCTGTTTTGGGCCACATTTGATGAAAGAAGGGTTTTAGGTTTGACGTTAAGGGTTTTAGTGTTTTGGGAAAAATCTACATTTTCTGTACTGAGGATGGTAAAAAGGCTCAATTTTGTGAAGTGGGTGTTGTGAATTTTTTTGGCATAAAAATGGGTGCAACAAGCTCAAAATCAGAAAGGAGTGAAGCTCTAAGATTATGCAAAGAGAGGAAGAGATTTATAAAGCAAGCAGTTGATTCAAGGTATGCATTAGCAGCTGCACATGTTTCGTATGTTCAATCTTTGAGAAATATAGGCATTGCTCTTAGGAGATATGCTGAAGCTGAGGTTTTAATAGAATCATCTTTATCAACAACTTCAGCTACTGAGCTTGACAAAACCCCTTCACATTCTTCATATCCATCACCATCACCATCTCACATTGGTGGGGTTTCAGATTCCCCTGTGTTAAATGGAAGTCCCCTTTCACCAACTCCTGTTATTGCTACTAGGTTGAGTTATATGAGGTCTTCTTCTGGACCTACTGCTGTTACTGTCAGGTTGAGTCCACCTTCAAGAAACAATATGTATGTTGTAGATGATGTTGATTTCTCTACCCCACTACCCCCTCCACCACCCCCAGATTCAGGTTCTTGGGATTTTTTTGACCCTACTGATAATGATAGCTTTAGGTTTGTCACACAACATAATGGTAGGCAACTCAACTTTGATGAAAAAGATAATGATGATGGTGATAATGGGATTCAAGAAGAGTTCTTGACACCTAAATCAGAGCCTAGAAGTAATGGTAATGGTAAATTGGAATTTCATGATTCTAGTTCAGTTATGCCTCAGAGGGGTGAGAACAATAGTCAGCAAGTAGTTGATGGTGAGGCCAAGAATGTGAGCAGTGAGCAGAAAGTGAATGGCTCGGTTAGTAAAACAGTATCTGGTTCAAGGGGAGACAAGTCTTTAGTGGATGAAAGAGAGGATCCTTCAGAGTTCATAACTCATAGGGCCAAAGATTTTCTTTCTAGCATAAAGGACATTGAGCATCGATTCTTTAGAGCATCTGAATCCGGGAAAGAGATTTCAAGAATGCTCGAAGCTAACAAAATCCGAGTTGGGTATTCTGAGGCCAAAGGTAACTAAATTAATCTCTTAGAGACGTTGAAAAATGTTCTCTTATTCCTAACTTTGGTTTTTGCATCTTTTACCTACTGAAATTCAAATGTGTTTGCTTAGCTACGGTCAAGTTCTAATACATTCCTTCTTCAGGAAAATCATCAGTGTCGACCTATTTGTCTTCCATGGGCCCAATTTGCTGCAGAAGAACGGGTGCAAACATGTCTGGTGGTAAGTTCCTTGAGTGGATTAACAAGTCGTGTCTTCATTTAAAAGTTGCCAATTTAGTTATTTAGTTACACATTACAAGAACCTCAAAAGAGGAAACATAAATCTAAGTTCAGATTTTAGATTGCAGAGTTTGTGGATTTACTTGTATTACTTCTGTGGTAATAAACTTGGGTTTACTTCATGAAGGCTTAGCGTTACTGAGATTATCACATCGACATGTAACTTCTGAGGCTTAAAGATTGAGTATTATAGGCTTTTTTGCTGGAAATCAACAACAACAACAACAACAACGACCCAGTAAAATCCCACTAATGGGGTCTGGGGAGGGTAGTGTGTACGCAGACCTTACCCCTACCCCGAAGGAGTAGAGAGGCTGTTTCCGAAAGACCCTCGGCTCAAAAAAATAAAAAGACAAAATGACAAAAAGGAGACAATATTAGTATCACAACAACAATCATAGGATAAATAGGAACACCATGAAATCCAGAAGAAAGATGCAAAGCAAAGGGAGACAATATTAGTAAATATTAGTATCACCACAACAATCATACGAAAAATAGGAACATCATGAAATCCAGAAGAAAGATGCAAAGCAAAAGCGATAGCTAGTAAATAGGACATGCACTGAAAAGCGAAATAGTAAGCCACAACATTGCCACTAGCTATCTTAGACAAAAATCCTACATGGCTAGTCCCACAATGGTACGAAGTAAGGCACGACTCAACTACCTCCTAACCTACAACCCTAATGCTCGACCTCCACATCTTCTATCAAGTGACATGTCCTCGGAAATCTGGAGTCTCGCCATATCCTGCCTGATCACCTCTCCCCAATACTTCTTAGGTCGCCCTCTACCTCTTCTCGTGCCTTTTTGCTGGAAATCAGTTGCTTTTAATATGAACAAAATAGTTTTTGCAATTTTTTGAGCTTACTTGAAGCAAATGGTTGATATTAAACTTTTGGAACACTTCAAAACTTAATATTTATGAAGTGGTGTTTTAAGTCTGAATGTTGACATATTTAGCAAAGGAGGTCCAGTAGGAAACTTTGCAGCACATGCATCCACCACAATTGTTTTGAAAGTGGCTATTTGTTCTTTCAAGGTCATTTTAAGTCATAGTTGAGTCTTCTTCCTACATAATTCTTGTCCTCTTCTTTTCTTCTTTGAGCTAGCTGGGGTTTTGGGTAGGTGGAATGGGCATTGTCAAGTTTGGGTGGAAAGCTGGTGTGTATATCATATTGAAGGAACAAAGGGGGTATAGAAATGATCGAAATAGGAAGGAAGAAAATAATAATAATGGAAGCAGGAGAAATATGTGACTATATATACGGGATAAGAGAGGTGAGAAGAGAGAAAACAAATACAGTGAAGGCTGTGGGGGAGGGATGAAGAGAATTGTGAGCAGATGGTAGAGATTGGGGAATGCAGAGGTGATGGCCATGATTTGACTCATGGAGTTTCTTTTTTTGACGCCCGTAACTTTTAGTTTTTGGTCAACTCGGAGAAGATTACTGAGGTCCTAGGTTACAACGTGTGATGGCCATGACTTTGACTCATGGAGTTCCTTTTTTATTAATCTTAACCTTTGATGGTGTATGGAGTTTAAGATGTTAATTTGATCTGTGAATTGCTAAAGTTAGTCAATGGAAAAATATCATATCAATTTACAAATTTTGATTGGTTAAGTGATTTGAATTCTTAAAACTTGTGAAAGTTTAAACAAATATTATTAATAGAATGGTGTCAGACAGTTAGGGGCGTTACAAAATGGACGATTTTTAACGTACATTCAAGTCAAGACTAAAATGTTCACAATTCAAGAAATTCTAGTTTTATTGTGCTCCAATGAATATAGGAGTTAAATCACATCTTCCTATTAATGGAACTGAAAGCATAAGTATCAAAGTTGTTTGGAGTGATGTTAGACAATTGATTATAGAGTTACAATTATGTGATTCAGGCTGGGTTGTAGTCCATGAATTTGCTAGCAACAGGTCATTTTCACAAAAATCATTTGCGTTTATACTATAGCTGATCAAGTATCTGCTACTCATTTTGCGTGTTCATTGCTGTTCTAATTCTCAAGTGCTATGCAGAAGCAGAACATGTAACAAAGGTGATTACCTGGAAGAGGACCACATCCTCAAGATCATCTTCATCGAGGAATCCTCTAAATAGTAAGGATGACAATGATGATAGTGGGAGTGATTTTGTTGAAGATTTTTGCATGATCGCTGGAAGCCACTCATCCACCCTTGACAGAGTTTATGCATGGGAGAGGAAACTTTATGATGAAGTGAAGGTACTGATCTTAAACTTGAGTGTCCTGTTTATTTTAGATTACATTGGCACAGGACAAGGTCAGGGAGCTTGAATTTACAGCTCAAGTGACTCAAATATAAATAAGAGCTGAATCTTTAGATATCAAGAAGCAGACTCCAAGGAATTGTTGCTGAATTTGGTTTATAGAGTAAAATACATCTGAATTTGAGATTAAAGATAATTTTAGTAGCTAATGACGCATTAAACAAAAAGTATGCAGAATCTTCGAGTCTGAACATAACAGGTGGCGTGAAAAGACTCTTTCATTTAGGAAGCTGAGTATATCTCTTCCCAATGGCCATCCTAAACTACACAAATGTAGCCTATATAGAGGAATTCCTTACTAGGAACAACGTTCTCCAGAGTGATCCAGTTTGACTACCCTAAGTTTACAAGAGAGTTCAAAAAGAACTTCCTTTTATTGATGACCACAATACTTCATGTGGGCCTTCTATATTAATCATTCACATTATATACACTGAACACTTTATTGCACTTCAAGTCTCTTGCTGACGACGACAGGCTTTGCACTTAAACACCTTGCCTTCCAACTTTTCCTTTTGAAAAAAAAAATTCTGTTCAGCTTGAGGTGATTGAGCAAGTTTCTTTTATCCAGTCTCCTACCCTCACCCTTCATAATGGTTAAAATACATCCATTATCGTTGAGCTTCAGTTGTATAGAAGTCCACGCTTTTTGTCTCCTCAATGATGTCCAAATGTATCTCCCTGCTGGGGTTTATTAGTTGCTGAGGAAGTGCTCTTTCAAAAGACAACCCCCCCCCCCCCCCTTTTTTTTTTTCCTTTTTTTCCTAATAAGGTCAGTTTACAGTTTTCTTTAGACTGCAAAATACTTCTTTCAGAAGCTGTTCTTGTTAGGAGCTTCATTTACTCGAATTCTCACTGGTGCCAATATCTAGCGACCAGTCAAAGAGCAGTGTGGATTCAAGTGTCTTTTAGTATAGATACTTGCATTGATAAGATGCATTTTCATTTCGGTATTTGGACCTTCCATGGCTTTGTTGTACTTCACACCTCATCATTGTTCTTGAATCTTGGGGAAATGAAGATGAAGTATAGACTATGTTGCTCGGACTCGGGTGCGGGTATCCGATCGGGGTGCAGATCTAGAGGTCGGAGCCTTCATGATGCATCCGAGTGGGGATACGGTTGCTGGATATGGCCAATAAATATATATTACGACATATAAAGTATATATTTCGATTAGTTAAAGTTATTGAATTAAAACTAATAAAATTTCATTCTTTGTAAACACCAATATTTTAGTCATAAGATATCTCACATATAAAAGCATTCTCATACTCTCTCTTTCTCTTTCTCTCTCTCCACTTCCATCCAAGAGGTTGTGAGTTCGAGTCACCCCAAGAGCAAGGTGAAGAGTTCTTGGAGAGAGGGAGCCAAGGGTCTATCGGAAACAACCTCTCTACCCCAGGGTAGGGATAAGGTCTGCATACACACTACCCTCCCCAGACCCCACTAGTGGGATTATACTGGGTTGTTGTTGTTGTATACTCTTCTCCGTCATAGAAGTATAATCTATACTTCTCAGTCATAGAAGTATAATTTATACTTCTCAGTCATAGAAGGTAGTGAAAGTACCCAAGGTAAGTTGACCAAATCCGTTATGGATCCCACATCCACACCCCTGGTGTGTCAATGCGAGTTCGGCAAGGATTTTGAAGAGTCCGCACAGCATAGAGTACAGGGGAAGGCATGTCATTTTTGTAGTATCTTGAAGATAATAAGTTATTTTTTTATCCTTTGTTCAATAGACTATATTAAGCTCTCTTTTTCATGTGTATTTCAAAGCTCATTTGCTGCCATTCTGCTTTTATCTGTAGGCAATTGAGTCAATCAGGAGAGAGTATGATCGGAAGTGTAACCAACTTAGGCATCAATTTGCCAAAGATGTTAGCACCCAAATAATTGACAAAACACGGGCAGTGGTGAAAGATCTCCATTCGCGCATCAGGGTGGCTCTTTATTCTGTTGATTCAATATCAAAGCGGATAGAGAAAATGAGGGATGAGGAGTTGCTGCCTCAACTTTTGGAACTTATCCAAGGGTAAGAACTAAGAACTAAGAATAACAGTTTTTTTAGGTTTATCCTGCTATTGGACATCTTTAATCTGAGGAACTTATTTATTTAAACCTCATTTCTTGGGCCATCTGTCCGTGCATGTGCGTTGTATGTGTGCTATTATATTTACTATTTGATTCATAATATCTGGTCTCCTTGCAGATTGATCAGAATGTGGAGAGCAATGCTTGAATGCCATCATGCCCAGTATATAACCATCTCCCTAGCATACCATGCTAAAGCTTCGGCCTCAAGTCCTCAGGGTGACACTCAAAAGCAGATTATGAGTCAGCTGCAGGATGAAGTAGAGTGTTTTGGCTTGAGTTTTGCGGACTGGATTAATAGCCATACATTATATGTGGAAGCTCTTAACAGCTGGCTGCAAAACTGCATCCTGCATCCACGCGAGCGAACCAAAGGCAGAAGAGCATTTTCCCCTAGAAGAGTTCTGGCCCCACCAATATTTGTGCTTTGCCGCGACTGGTCAGCTGGGATAAAATCTCTGCCTTCGGAAGAACTTAGTGATGCCATCAAAGACTTTTTGTATGACTTACGGCATTCTGTTGGGCACCACTCTGAGGAACTGCAAAAGAAAGAAACTGCTCCTGATACAGGGAATGAGGAATCGGAGGCTAAAGATGAAGAGAAGAATGATGAGAAGTCGTCGAACTTGAATTGCATACACTCCAGTTTAACAAGGGTTCTGGACCGTCTGACCAAGTTTTCCGAGGCTTCTTTGAAGATGTGTGAAGATATCAGGCAGAAATGTGATACAGCTCGAAATGCATATTTGAACTACCGGCCACCACCAAGAGCTTTTAGTATATGATTGCATAGTTGGCATTACTTTTACTTTTAAAGTTATGAAAGTATATTTTTGTACATCAAGAATGATAAAGGTTATCCCTTCTCCTTTTGGTGAAAATTAGGTTACTATATAACAATCTTGGATGCACTCAGCAATCTGCTTAATCATTAAATATCCGATCTATTTATGAGTTGCATTAGAATATTCATACGTCCAGCAACGTTATATGGTAGTTAATGTTGGGAGGTTAAAGTCCAGCACATCCACTAGATGAATAAAGCAGAGATGTGGATACTAAAGATGGATGTGCAATCATACTAGCAAGATCTCTTGAAATGGTTTAATTATGTCTTGCACCAACTTCAAGATACTTTGTTCATAGGTGTGAAATCGATGTTCAATGAGGATGAAGTAAACCTAAATTTATATTGACCAAAGCTGCGTCATATAAAATCTCTTGAAATTAGTGTAACTTTAGTGAAAGATAGGACACAATCAGAAGAAAAATAGTGTTTATATGTGATATCAATTAGTTGTGTTTAGTCATGTTAGTGCATTTACTTTAAGTCATGTATTTTCTAGGAGTCTTAAATCTATGAGACTCTTAAGCTAATAGGAAATTTTGAAAACTTCTAATATTTCTTTTAATCTTTATTTTGTATAAGGTGGTGGGCCACAACCGACAGGTCCCAGGATCGAAACAGCTATGACGGTGCTTTGCTTGAGCCAGAGATAAATCAGAAACGATCTCTCCACTTTCACTCAAGAATGATGGTGAAAACAGATATGCAAAGTGTAAACAGCTCCTTCAGATCACTTATTCCATGTTTATTTAATGTAAGACAAGTCCATCAATTTTGCCTTTTAACAACTTGTTGACAATAGTTCATGCAACAAGTGTTCATCAAGCTTTCTTACCAAGATAAAAGTGATACAGGAAGCTTGACACCAATGGGGATACATATTTTAGTATATCTATAAGGAACCTCTTAACCACCCTTCTGTATTCTTCTTCCCTCCTACCCACTATTCACCGACAAGGGGGAACCTTTTGAACAGTGAAAACGACGATGAAGAACAAAAACAGGAAAAGATAACCGCCCGCTTTTTGTTAAAAACTAAAAACCAACAATCTGAGTATACTGTGAATAAGCTTCTGATGCAGCCTGCACACCGATTGGAGCACGAGTAACATAATCTGGAAGATCAAAGGCGTCAACAAGTTCCCTTGCGACATTCTTAACTTGGAAGCATAGATATTCTGTTAACTTGTGAATTGCCTGTTAATCAAAAGCGGATGGTCAGACGTGAAAGAAAATCGACCTGACTTGAGAGAGTTAATTAATAAAAAAAAGGTTCAGTATTTGCTCATTCGACTTCTAAGATAACCATATTTGCCAAGAACCATTCAGTTTAGATGGATATCAAAAAAGGAGAGTTGACAAAACTACGACATATCTATAGCATCTACAATGAAAGGGGTCAAAGACACAATAAACCTTGGGCTTCCCATGTTGAGCATAAGAAACCATACTTAAACTGCAAATCTACAATTTGATTCAGACAATCCAAAATAATACTCTAGAATGTTTTAAGTTTCATTCATTGTTAGATTTTAGAGATTAAGATGAAGTAACTGCAGTTCCAGAAAATTTTCCCTAGATTCTTACCTTAGCTTTGTTGGGAGCCACGTAGTCCACATTGCGGTAAGTTCCTATGTCATTCCAGATTCTATTCAAGGCATAAAGATCACACACGAGTTTTAGGGCAGCACGAGAGTTTTCATCAGGGTAACTGTAGAAAAAGGAGATAATTAGATAAATACTAGTTGAAGGAAAGAACAAGCTTCTCAAATTGTGATTGGGAATACTTCTTGACAGCTTCAATGAATTTTTCAAGGATGAAGGATTCAATATGAGACTCTGCAAGTGTCAAGAGGTGATTTAAGCATCTATTCCAAGCACCAAATCCTCCAAGAGTCTTGGAGTGCTTCTGAAGCCGGATAGCTACACTTTGAAGCAATCTTGATGTACGATACTGGAAAAGGAGCAGTTACAGCTTAGTTAGATATACAATACTGTTGTATGCCAATATGCACTCTCAACCAGATGACCACAAAATACTCACCCTAAAAGCATCCAATTGGAAGTTAGGATCTCGTAGGTGAGCTTCGCCTTCCCATCTAGCAGTTACTGGGTTAGGCTGAGCGAGGTAAGAATTCATGGATTGTCTTAGGTAGTTCCACGTAACAGTGAGCTGCCCACCTCGGAATTTCTCCCCGTACTGCTTCAATAGAAGACCGGCTACCTGGATCACAAGAAAATTTGTTACACCCTATTCATTAATTATATTTTGTTTAAAATCATTGAGAAACAGAACAGTTCTTTCAGTATGAAAGAGGCATGAACATGAAATCTCAAAATCTGAACCTGCTGTAGAAGAACAGTGTTGTCCCCCTCAAATGTCTGAAATATGTCATGATCATTCCTCAAACTTCCAAACCTATTGACAGCGGCATAACCATGGCCGCCACAAGCTTCTCTACATGTGCTCAATGACTTTGCTGTGTAAGAAGTGATATAGGCCTTAAGCCCTGCCGAAAGTGCATGTACATCCCCTATCAGTTCTTCATCACGAGACTTCTTCATTTCAGAATATTTCTCCACCAGATGCAGTGTGGCAAAATGGAATGCGTACGTTGAAGCCAACATTGGCATAAGCTTGTGCTGCTGAGATTGGTAGTCAAGTATACTAACTTCAGGTTGTTTGGGAGGACCGAATTGCTGGCGTAGCAGAGAATATCTTGTTGCAATAACAACAGCAATCTTGAGGACACCCACAGAAGAATACGCAAGGCCAACTCTACCACCAACAAGTTCTCCAAGTGTGGCAGCAAATCGTTTGCTAATTGAAGGCAGGCTGCTAGTGTATTTCCCATCCCGTGAGACGTCTCCAAATCGATTAAGAAGGTTATCTCGTGGAATTCTTACTGAGCGAAATCTCAATGCACCGTTATCTACTCCATTCAAGCCAACTTTATGGCCACAATCATGTATTTCAACCCCTGGCAGTGTCTTGTGGGTCTTCATATCCCTAATCGGAACAATAAATGCATGAACACCCATGTCGGTAACACCTTTTGTATCATGAGTTGGCAACATCAGTTTTGCAAAAACTGTTGCAAATTTTCCATGAACAGCAGCATTACCAATCCACCACTTTAAAGCCCCATCATTTGGCGTGTCAATTATGAATTCATCTGTGAGAGGATCAAAGGTGGCAATTGTCTGAAGACCTTGAACATTTGAACCTGATGAGCCAAAGGATCAAAACAAATTAGAGTAAATCCAAGTGTCCTAGTTATCAAAATAAAAACAAAACAAGCACTATATGGTAAGTCTTTTTTAATTCAATTAAGCAGAATTCTTATGGGCGTTATACTTCATCAGCTGCCCCGTCTATACATAACCGCATCTTCAACTTCAAGATATCTCAGTGATCTTGCCTTAATATTCCTTTAATGCAAAAGAGAACGACAAAATGATCTTAACATTTCTTTGGAAAATAATGATGTAAATAAGTCACGGACACAGACAAATACAAAACAGACTAACCTTGCAAATTCCTAGCAACATTTCTTATATGCATTGAGCCAATGTGTAAATGATTTATCACTACTTTGGTTACTTATGTGATAGACAAGTATCATCTCCCTTCACGTAATTGCACAGTCTTAGGAGAAAAGGTACTAAAACAATTGTATGTGTAGTGCAACCGCACCAAAGAACATCAGAAACATTACAGACTTTTACCAGGGATTATAAGATGGAAGTTGATAGTGAAAGCGATAATAATAAAAGAGTGGTACAACACAGTTTACCATGATGAAGTTCTGTCATTGCAAAGCAGCCAGGGTAGTCCACATTGTCTATACCATTAAAGTATTTGTCTCTGTGCTTTTTAGTTCCCAAGTTGATGACAGAACCTCCCCAAAGACTGCATTGAAAGTCCAGTAAGGTAAGAATTTGTTATTACCTCTTTTAACAAGAAACTTAAAACATAAGATCTATCATAGTTGCTACAGGCAATAGAGATTCAGAAACAAATGCAACTTTAACAGAAAATTACACCACGCTGACATCATTTAATGGAAATACACACTAACAAAAGGATAGTTGGCCAAAACAACCCTATGGTATGTAAGTTTTACTAGGGGTACTCTTGGTCACCAGCCAGCTTAAGGTTTGGATGATGCTTTCTGAGAAGCATCATTTTCTATTTCTTGCATACTTCCATAGATGATAAGTTGGCAATTGGGAGCAAGCAAAGCATGGCCACAAGTTGTTTTACAGAACTTAAATCATTTGCACATAATAACAAAAAAGCAAAAAACTTTATAGCTGATTTTACACGTCCAATTGTAAAATCTAGTTAAGAATCTTTGTTTTTCTTGGATAATGTCCGCTATTGAAGTCTGTTATTCTTGGCATTCAGGTCTTCCTTATTTCCTAAAGGAGAATTAATTGAAGATCAGAGAGTCGTAAAGCTCAATTTTTTCTGGTCTGGATTAGATGGAGATACGGCTATGAGTCAAGTGGATTGACAACATTGACTAAGCCTTGGCTTACCTCAACAAACACGAAAGAGCGGATCAAGGCCTTGACTAGAACCCTATGTAAATATCTGCTAGGAGAATATAAGAATCAGATTGGTCCCTACCATCTTATTCAAAAGGAAGCCTATCTGTTCTGTTTCTATCACTGCTCTTGAACTCAACTGAAAGCTATAGAAACCCAAAAAGGATCTTGAGAAGCTTCATCAGAGGCATTGTAAGGAATGAAGCAAGCAAGAGAGCTGAAGTTGCTAAGAAAGAAATTGCAGCTACCCCCTTTCTCTTTTACCATGGCAGTTGTGTGGCATCAATGCAAACTGGAGAGTATGGCTGCTAGTTCAATGGGAAGACAATAGCAAAAGCCTAGTCGTGTAATAGCACAACTTGGTTCAACTTAATAACAAAACTCATTAGTATGTTGAGGTGGCTATGTTGCCAGAAGCGGATCCAAAATTTAAAGTTTATTAGCTCTTGCAGCGACCTCAAGTTAATATATAATAATAACTGGATACACAGTTAAATATTTATGAATTTTAATAGATTCTTAATAAATATACAGGATCTGGGCAAAAACTACTGGATCTGCCCATGGCTACGCCGTCAACCTTTCTATACCAATGATTGCCTCCTTGTTGTACTCGACGAAGATATGTTTAACTAAGTGAAAACAAACAGCAATATTGTTTTAACATAGCTAGACCAATTTCCATTAACAAGGAACTTCAAAATTAATACCAGGAACTACATACAGAAAGAGAAGAAAAGACAGATATAAGACTACCTTCACAAATTATAATAGTATTACCTATATTTTCTGATCTTTCTGGTTAAATAATCAGCACAAAGAATTGAGAAAAAGTAATCTAAATATGATCTTACTCAGAACTAAATTGATCATACCAACTAAACCTAAATAGCTAAATTCCATAATCCTCTAACTTACCACCCCCCCCCCCCCCCAAAAAAAAAAAAAAAGAAAGAAGAGAAACACAATAAAAACAAACAAACAGAAGCTAGCAAAAAACAATAAACAGTCAAAAATGAAAGCAAGGGGTAGAGAAAAAGAAATTCAAAGTATGATCTTACTCAGTACCAAATTGATCATACCAACTAAACCTAAATAACTAAATTCCATAATCCTCTAACTCCCCCCAAAGGAAGAGAAAAACAATAAAAACAAACAAACAAAACAGAGGCTAGCAAAACAATAGATACTAAAAATCAGGCAAACATAAAAGCAAAAGGTTGAGAAAAAGAAATAACCTGTATTGAACACCCATTTTGATGCCAAGTGACATGTCAACACTTCCAACAGCTTCAACAATAGCAAAATACTTAGCCGGATCTTCAACCACATACCTAAACGGCCTTATACCACCTTCTCTTACCAACCCCACAAGCTGTTTCATGCACAATTCTCTGTGTTCATCTTTTGATATCTCAATTGGCGTCTGAAGTTCTGGCCTTGAACTGAAGTAAGCAAATACTTGTTCTTGTATATCCCTATGCTTCCCTCGCATGTATTCCGACAGTGTTACAGTGCTCACGTTAATCGCCTTCGCCTTCCCCGACGCGCACGTTAGCAGCTCTAAGTGAACCGGAGGGACGTCCTGAACCGGGTTCAGGTGTAAAGTCAACCGTTGGATTCGCCGGTTTACGGTTTCTTGATTTTCTTCAGTGTTTTGGACACCCTTTAAGCTGATCTTTTGAAGCTCCATTGAATCTTGAAAAAATACAATGAATCGAATGAATGTATAGATACAGAATTGTTGTATGTATACGTAGAGAGAGAGAATGATGTTTTTATGGTTATGGAGGTTGGAAATGTTGGAGTGAGTTTGGAGAAGAGTTGAAATAGTTTTTACGGAACGTGAGTGTGACGTGGGATGATGGCTGGCCTGACACGTGGAAGTACATTATTGGATGGAAAGAAGGTAGTTGCTATTTTTGGCGCGCATTTCAATGTCGATGAAGATAGGAATGGGCAAATAAGGATTTGGATGAGATTTGTCTCTATCAAGAGTTCAAGACTAATATCTTTTTCATATTTTTGGCTTTTCCCTTTTTCTGGAAGATTTGTTTTTCTTTCTTTATTGGTTTAAGTTTGTAGTCCAACATTCATTTAATTGGCTTGTTTATGAGAAGGACTTTGCATAAATTTGACTTCAAATATGCAAGATTTTATCGTCGAGGAGCCTGTTGTTCAACTCTTTACTTGGTTGTTGATTTGTTTCTTTCGACTTTTTAAGAGACCCATTGGATTAAACTCCGAATTTAGTCCTTAATTGTGCTTTTGGCTCTTCAAAATAGGGTCGATCGAAGATCAAGTGGGAGTCTTGACTAAGGAAAAAGCTCAGGAGTTGAGGAAAAATTGTTAGCTATGGGGACAGGAGGAGTAATGGGAACGCGAATGGTATGTGGATTATGGCGACGAGCTGTATTAGGGAAGCTGCGAGAGAAGTGTTACGAGTCTCGAAAGGTTATTCTGGCGGTTACAAAGGGGACTGGCGGTAGCATGAAGAGGTCCAAGAAAAATTGGAAGCAAAGAAAGCGGTATATTTGAAGTTAGTGAGAGCACAATGAGGAGAAGAGGATGAACCGAGAAGGATATAAGAAGGCTAAGAAGGAGGCGAAGTTAGCTGTCACGAAGACTAAGACTGCAGCATTTGGTCGTTTGTACGAAGAACTGGGGGACAAAGGCGGGGACAAGAAGCTATTTAGGCTGGCCAAAGTGAGTAAAAGGAAGGCTCATGATCTGGACTAAGTGAGGTGCATCAAAGACGAGGAAGACATAGTTTAGTGGAAGAGGTACAAATTAAGCGAAGATGACATACTTACTTTCATAAACTCCTGAATAAAGAGGGGGACGTGAACATTGTGTTGGGTAATTTGGAGCAATCTGAGAGTCGTCGAGATTTTGGGTATTGTAGGCGCATAAATATTGAGGAGGTCGTGGAGGCTATGCGTAAGATGAGCACAGACAGAGCGATCAAGCCAGATGAAATTCTGGTAGAATTTTGGAGGTATGTAGGTAGGGCAGGCTTGGAGTGGCTGACTAGGCTGTTTAACATCATTTCTAGGACGGAGAAGATGCACGAAGAATGGAGGTGGTGTATGATGATTTCATTGTACAAGAACAAGATATCCAAAATTATAACAACTATAGGAGTATCAAGTCGCTTAGTCATACTATGAAAGTTTGGGAGAGGATAATGTACGTGAGAGTAAGGAGGACTGTGTCTATATCCGAGAACCAGTTCGTATTCATGTCGGGACGTCTGACTACGAAAGCCATCCACCTTGTTAGGAAGTTGGTGGAATAATACAGGAAAAGAAAGAAGGGTTTGCATATAGTGTTTATTGACCTAGAGAAAGCGTACGATAAGGTCTCAAGGGAGGTTCCTTGGAGATGTTTGGAGGTTAACGGTGTTCCCGTAGCGTACACTAGGGTGATTAAGGATATATATGATGGAGCTAAGACTCAGGTAAGGACAATGTGAGCAGTCTCATGTCATTTTCCGGTTGTGATGGGGTTACACCAAAGACATGTGCTTAGCCTATTTTTATTTGCCTTGGCGATGGACGCACTGACGCACTATATTCAAGGAAAGGTACCATGGTGTATGTTATTCGCAATGACAAAATACCAATTAATGAGACGCAAGACGATGTTAATGAGAAGTTGGAGGTTTGGAGACAGACCCTAGAGTCCAAAAATTTCAAGTTGAGAAGGACTAAGACAGAATACTTGGAGTGCAAGTTTAGCAACGTGACGGGGGAATCAGACATGGACGTGAGGGTTGATTCACAAGTCTTCTCTAAGAGACGAAGTTACAAGTATCTAAGGTCAGTTATCCAAGGGAATGAGAAGATTGATGAGGATGTCACACATCGTATAGGGGCGGGGTGGATGAAATGGCCGGCATTTTGTGTGATGAGAATGTGTTACCAAAACATAAAGGTAAATTCTACAGAGTAGTAGTTAGACCGACTATATTGCATGGGGCAGAGTGTTGGCCAGTCAAGAACTCTCATATACAAAAGATTAAAGTAGCAGAAATGAGAATGTTGAGATGAATGTGCGGATATACTAGGTTGGATAAAATTAGAAATGAAGATACCCGAGTAAATGTAGATGTAGCCCCATGGAGGACAAGATACGAGAAGCGAGGCTTAGATGATTCGGGCATGTGAAGAGGAGAAGCTCAAATGCCTCAATAAGGAGGTGTGAGCAGTTGGCTTTGGTGGGGATGAGAAGAGGTAGAGGGCGGCCAAAGAAGTATTGCGGATAAGTGATCAGCCAGGACATGACGCGACTTCAGCTTACCGAGGGCATGGCCCTTGATAGGAGGGTGTGGAGGTCGAAAATTAGGATAGAAGGTTAGTAGGTAGTCGAGCGTATTCATGTTCTATACCGGGGATTTTAGGGTTAGTATGGTAGTGTCTTGTTCTTAGATTGCTAGTATTACATGTTGTGTTCCTACTATCTCCCACTTCGGTTTTCTAGTATCTTGTCGCTGCTACTGCTTGTTGCTATTGCTTTCTTCCCTTAATTTTTTTGTTTTTTAGATTGTTGTTATTATCTTTCTAGCCTTTATTGTTGATATTGTTTGCTTCTATCGTTTCTTTTCATCTTTCTTGAGCTGATGGTCTATCGGAAACAACCTCTCCACCTTCACAGGGTAGACATAAGGTCTACGTACATACTACCCTTTTCAGACCCACGTGTGGGCTCCACTGAATTTGTGAACATAATGAAAAATAATCGTGAGTTGACCTCGTGAACAGAATGAAAAATATCTATTAGGAACATATAAAAATATTTGCCCAAGGCTTGGAAAACGAGCATTGAGATTGTGGGTTAAAGCCAAAATTTAGCTAGCGTTTGGACAGAGATTTGGTTGGAACTTGAAAAAATTAGTTTTTGAAGATGAGATGAAAATTATTTTTGAAAGTTAAAATTGTGTTTAGACATGCATTTTAAGAATTTGAAATTTTGTAAGCAGAAAACTTCAAAAACTACTGTAGAGCTGTTTTTGAGATTTAAAGATCTTATTTTCAAAAATTTTCAAAAAATAGTTAAAATCTATAAACAAACATATATTTGAAAATAAAATTTTTTAAAAAAAACTCACAAATTTTATGGCCAAGCGGGAGCTAAGTTTGTTGGAAAAGTTGTGATAGCTGAAACATTTGCCGTTCGAAAGCAATTTAAATTGTCAGATAGCACCGTTGGAAGAAAATTCACATAATGCTAATTATGTGATTCAAATGGTCAATGGATTCTTCTTTAAAAACATGTTCAGTAGATTCATGAACACTTATTATAAGTACATACAATTTACGAAGTGTTATAAGAAAAATTAAATTATAGTGGATATCTACTCTTCCTTCATGATCTTCTCAAATGCTTAATGACATATTCAATGACATATTTTTATGCTTAATGACATATTCAATGACATATTTTTCTTCACTTTTCATGCCTATATAAAGGCCTTGTAATAGATAAGAAAATACACACAATTGAAGAAGAAAATCTCTTTATTCTCTCTATCTCCATTTCTTGTTCATGTTTTACTAAATTACTTTTATTTCATAACAACATTTCTTATTCATGTTTTACTAAATTACTTTTATTTTATAACACGTTATCAGCACGAATTGCTCATTTCACGATCTTCTACGTCAAGACTATGTAGATTATAAGCAGACAATGAGATCAAGTACAATGAAAAATATCTTGGATGATAATACAAAGATAAGTTTTACATCCATCTAAACTCATTCATACTTTCATATCTTTGCATTAACTTTATGTGCAATGTTTAGTTAAAATATTTTTTTCAATTGTATCCAGTGAAATAAAGAACTGGAAAGGTATGTCTTTATTTGCTACATCTCTTATAGGACAAAATTAATATTCCAACGTATATATATGTTCTGACCGTTTACATACTATGTTAGATAATTATTAAGGTAATTTAGTAATAATATTTTTACCATCACATGATGTATTTCATTGAAAGCAAAATTATCAAATATGTAGGCGATTTTACGGTACCTTGCAAATTTGGCATTCGAATATACAATCAATATAAACTCATTATGATTATAATTTATAATAGTCACGGTTATGCATTAAGTCTTAAATATTTTTGTCGGAAACATAAGGCTCATTCCTCCGTATTGAATTTTTTTTGGGTGATGTTATTATAGTCTTTGAAATATAAGTGGTTATAGGTTATCTGCACCTTTTTCCTAATTAATTTATTAAAATGTAAAAGTGATTGTATCATTTTAAAAAAAATGGCATATATCCTAACTAACATTTTTGTTGCAGAGGAACTGTTTCAAGATTGAAATAGTTATATAAGTCTTCTTGAAAGTTAATTTACTTATGCCTATAATTATAAAGTAATAATATTTTAAAGGCTCGAGTGCAAGTCCTAGTGAATTTTGGCCTATTATGCCAAAGATTGAGGGCAAGACGATGTGTTCAAGTCCCAACGCACTATGTTGATGAAAAGACGTTGGATTCAAGTTCCAACACATTATGGCCTAGCATGTCTTTATATGGGTAAGGCATTGGGTTTGAGTCCTAATGCACCATATTGATAATAATAATAATAACTAAAGAAAAATAATGTATTTTTCATGAAAAAGCATGAAGCTTGTCCCACTTGATTTGCTCCATTCTTGAAGTGAATGTGATAGCAGTGCATGATAAGTCTAAATAAAGTCAAGTGTTTGACCAATGAATGTGAGCGAGCGAAAGGCCAAAATAATAATAGTTATCACTATGGTAATTATAAAATGGGAAAAATTCTTTGAAGAGAATGTGACTTATGATAAACATTGAGATTGCATACTCATTCCTGAAAATGAATGTGAAAATATATATGTGATAAAGATTATGCATAATAATATACTTGTGCATGGTTGGATAAATACTACAACTCACCTCTAAGGGAGGTTTGAGACAAAGAAAGATAATGAATATTACTGTGTAGTTACATGAATATATCATTGGTCGCATACATGTGATACGCCAAAAATAAATTGTCAAGCCTTATGAAAGTTATTAAAAGAAAAATTAAAGTAAGAAATTATTTTGCTTATGATGATTTTGAACATGACAATTATTATGATATGATTCTCTTTGTGAAGGAGACATTCATTATATGGATGGTGTGACAAAAGATCTTGTAGTACAAAAGCAGTTAAGAGCTCTGAGAGAACTAATTTGTTACTACCCGGATGAATAAAATTATTCATGACATTAATATTGTAGTAAGTCTCAAAAGAAATATTCTGATTTACAAATATATTAGCCAAAGTGGTTGGCATATTGAGAGTATAAATAAAAAGAAGATTGAATATCTTTATATTACTATAATCATACCGGGTAAATATGAAAGGTTACCTGACTTTTCTTCTATTTGTACTACACAAGTATAAGCATGATGATGCAATCACAAGCCACAAGTAAACTAGAGGTTTACTGAAATAAATATTAGTTGGCATGACCGGTTGACCATCTCGGTTCAATTGTGATGCGAAAAAATTAATTGAGAATTGCATTGGCATATATTGAAGAAATATAAGATTCTTCAAGAATTCTCTTGTGCTGCTTATTCTCATGATATACCAGTTAAAGTTGGGATTGAATCCCTTGATTTCTGGAATGAATAAAAGGTGATAAATATATGGGCCCAGTCACCTTCCATGTGGACCGTTTACTATTATATGATTTTAATAGATGCATCTATTCTATGGTCACATGTTCATTTGTTATCAACTTGCAGTTTGGCTTTTGCAAGATTGATTGCTCAAATTATTAGAGCACAGTTCCAGAATATAAATTATGATGATTTATCTTGATAATACTGGTTTAAATCCAAGTTTGTTTAGCAGAAATTGTATGTCTCAAATTATATCTAAACCATTGGTTATGAGAAAAAAACTGTCAAAATAAAATTTAGTATGTGATTTATTATTTAATATACAACAATACTTATACGCATCTAACCAAGTTATGATAAGTTCTCCCTATCACAATCGGTTCAGGGTTAGGAACCAAATAATTTTCATCTAGAAATATGAATGTGCTATATGATTTAATTATTCCACCATAATGCACAAAGATGGATCCCCAAATAAGGCTAGGGATATGTGTTGGTGATCCCAACAATAGGGGAAAAAATGAGCAGCTGAAAAAGTAATACATGTAATGAATTATTATAAGTACATCTAGATCCTCGTACGAGAAAATGTGAACTTGAAGTTCAAGTGATAATTCATTTGCAAAATATTGCCAGGCGTCTTTGCTGACCCAAAGCTAAATGTCATATTCAGATGCTAATACTCCAAATAAAATAAAGTTCATAATGAATAGAGTCTATGGCATGCATGAAGCATAATAGACTAATTGGTTCCAAAGATAAAACTCCTTGAAGAAGGAGAGGAGCAAATGTTCAAGATAGTCATAATAAGGAGGCAGGTACTCTAGAATAGCACCACGACATAACACTTCATAAGACCTCATGGGAGAGGCTCAGGTACCTGAAAATAATAAGATAAAGAGATCTCAATAAGTTATGTCTTTATTGGGTAATAGTAGAACCGATATAAAATGATCGTCGACGATATTGTTAATATAATGTAGCGCTCAATATTATTAATATTGACGAGGATCTTGAGCTCAAATCTATCATGAAATTTAGACAGATAAATGATTGGCCAAATGAAAAATACGCAATGAAAATTGATTTCACCTAAAAAATATGAAGTTGGACGGATAGTCCCAACACCTGAAAGTATAAAGCCAGTGGAGGTATAAATATGTTCTTGTGCAAAAAAAAAAAAGGTCAAGTCGATAGACATAAAGACGACTTGTGTCACAAGAAGATTTGTAAATATCCTGGCATTGATTATATAGAGACATGTTCTCCTGTGGTGGATGTCGCCATTTCAGGTTTTAATCTGGCAATAGAAGAAAAACGTGATATGCGTATAATGGAAATCATTGAAGGATTTAAATTGTTCTGAAGCATATTAAGGTTTCCAAGAAATTTATTAAATAAAGTTTCAAAAATCCTTATGCCGATTGAAACAATCAGGGCGCATGTAGTATAATCGCCTGAGTGAGTACCTGTTAAAAGAAGGGTACAAGAATAATTTAATTTGTCCTTGTGTCTTTATAAAAAGATCTGGATCTAAATTTGTTATAATCACCGTATATGTTGATGATTTAAATATCATTGGAACTCCTAGGGAGCTTCCTAAAGCAGTAGAGCTTCCTAAAGCAGTAGATTATTTAAAGAAAGAATTTGAAATAAAAGATCTTGGAAAGACAAAATTTTGTCTTGGTCTACAAATTGAGTATATGAAAGATGAAATTTTTGTCCATCAATCAGCATACACTAATATGATTTTAAAGCGATTTTATATGGATAAAGCACATCCATTCCGACCTCATGAAAATAATGAAGAGCTTCTTGGTCCCGAAGTACCATATCCTAGTGCAATTAGTGTACTAATGTATCTTTCTAACGTTACAAGGCCTGACATAACTTTTTCAGTTAATGTCTTAACAAGATATAGCCCTGCTCCTACAAGGAGACATTGGAATGGAATCAAACATATATTGAGGTATCTAAAAGGGACCACCGATATGGGATTATCTTATGGCAATGATTGCAGTCTCGATCTTGTTGGTTATGCCGATGTTGGGTATTTATATGACCCACACAAGGCTCGATCTCAAACAGGCTATGTGTTTACATATGGAGGCACTGCCATATCTTGGCGATCGACTAAGCAATCAATCGTGGCTACTTCATCTAATCATGCTGAGATAATTGCTATTTATGAAGCAAGTCGAGAATGTATATGGTTGAGGTCTATAATACACCTTATTCAAGACAAATGTGGTTTGAAGTGTGACAAACTACCCACAATTTTGTATGAAGACAATGCAGCATGCATAGCCCAATTGAAGGGATGATTCATAAAAGGGGATAGGACAAAGCACATTTCACAAAAGTTATTTTTCACGTATGATCTTCAAAAGAATGGTGATATCAATGTGCAACAGATCTGTTCAAGTGATAATATGGCTGATCTGTTCACCAAATCTCTACCGACGTCAACCTTCAAGAAACTAGTGTACAAGATTGGGATGCGAAGGCTCAAGGATGTGAATTGATGCTCTCATCAGGGGGAGTTAATACGCGTTGTACTCTTTTTCCCTTACAAGGTTTTGTCCCACTGGGTTTTCCTTGCAAGGTTTTTAACGAGGCAACCAAAAGGCGTATTTCTAAACATGTGTACTCCTTTTCCTTTACTAGAATTTTTTTCCCATAGAATTTTTTCCTAATAAGGTTTTAACGAGGCACATTATCTATGGACATCCAAGGGGGAGTGTTATAAGAAAAATCAAATTATGGTGGATGTCTACCCTTCCTCTATGATCTTCTCAAATGCTTAATGACATATTCAATGACATATTTCTATGCTTAA
The DNA here is from genome assembly GCF_000390325.3 of Nicotiana tomentosiformis. Taxonomy (NCBI): domain Eukaryota; kingdom Viridiplantae; phylum Streptophyta; class Magnoliopsida; order Solanales; family Solanaceae; genus Nicotiana; species Nicotiana tomentosiformis. The sequence continues at coordinate 105,760,311 of NC_090816.1, read as the reverse complement.
TGACATATTAAATGACATATTTTTCTTCACTTTTCATGCCTATATAAAAGCTTTGTAATAGATAAGAAAATACACACAATTGAAGAAGAAAATCTCTTCATTCTCTCTATCTTCATTTCTTGTTCATGCTTTACTAAATTGCTTTTATTTCATAATAACATTTCTTATTCATATTTTACTAAATTGCCTTAATTTTATAACACGAAGATATTTGATTTCTCAAACATTATCTAAATGTTGTACTTTTGTGTATGCTTGGTAGAAAACATAATACTTGTAGACTTGTAGTCATAGCGTAGCGAAATTTGCTATGTCTTGGGTGAAGTTGTCTTGGGGACTGATAATTTTCCAACATGGCATGTCAATGAGGTTGCTTGCACCTTAGGCCTACGTACTGTTATAGACCTTTCTGATTTAAATCTACTAGTCCTAGTAAGTTTCAAGGGTAAAATGTAAAGTTTAGTCAACTACTCTTTCAACTCCAAATTAAATGTTCATTTTTACTTATTATCTATGTCAAAGTAAGCTTTTCAAGTTACGCTGGTTTTGTTTATACCTTTTCCTTGTACTACAATCTATATCCTCTTCTTCATTGTTATGTCGAAAAAGAGTCAAATCATAGTCTAAAGAAGATAAAAAATATCAAATTTAATGTGGAAAATCCTTTAAATCGAAAATAAAAATCACGGGAGTACAAATATTCAAAAAGGTTTACTATAACAATAAGAGGGTTATAAAAGTTCTCTAAATTGGCTACAAAATAAGTGTCACTCGGAGCAACAATAGCAACAACAACAACAACAATAACAACAAATCAATTGAAAAAAGAGTAGAAGTCACAAAATAGAGCTATTGTTCGGGGCTCAAAATCGGATGCCACGGACCCCCAAATCTGATCTTCACCGTTCAAATCAAAGAGCAAGATGCTAACAATACTCTGTCACAATTGCAGCCCGATCCAACGGTGAATGAATCACACAATATGATTTGAAGTTGGCTGGTCGGATAAAAATCTGCAGCAAAACAAGAACCTTTTCTTTTCTCTTCTCTCTTGATAAAAATTCTCTCAAAAACTACTCTTATGTGCTAAAGTATTTCAAAGACTTATACTAATGAGCATAGAACAATTCTTCAAGGTTGCTCTATTTATAAATAATGAGTGGTTCTTTCTTTTAAAGCCAAAACCAACTCTAAATAAGAATAAAAATTGAATCAAATTTCGATTAGGAATGGAAATCAAAAGAGAATATGATTAAGTTATTTGGCCTTTAGCTAGACAACATGGGCATGAGCCCAAAAAACTCCCCACCCAGCCAAGGGCCAAATATATCTTCAAATAGAGAAACTATTGACAGGCTTCATGCCTGCCAATTTTCTACAAAATACGTGCTTATCTGCAACCACCGATTTTGTCAGCATATCCGAAGGATTATCATCAATGTGTATATTATCAACCTCAAATAATTTCTCTTCCACGACCATTCTTATCCAATGATACTTTCTATTTATATGTTTGGTCTTAGAATAAAAAGTAGAGTGCTTGGTGAGACAGATAGCACTCTGATTATCATAAAATAAGATGTACCTTGGCTACTCAAAGCCAAGATTATTAATAAACTCCTTCATCCATAATAATTCTTTGGTACCTTCGGTGACAACAATATATTTGACTTATGTGGTGGATAAAGCTATGCACTTTTATAGTCTAGATTGCCAAGAAACAGCTCCCCATGCAGAGGTGATCAAATAACCGGAAGTGGATCTTGAATTATCAAGATTGCCTCCTAAATTTGAGTATGTGTAGCAAATAAGTTCAGGCTTTCCACTGTCAAAATAAAACTTCAAATCTGCAGTACCTTTCAGATAACTTAATATCCATTTTAGTGCATATCAATGTTCCTTTCCAGGATTAGGATGGAATTTACTAACAGTACTAACAAAATGTGCAATATCTAGTCTAGTGCAAACCATAACATACATCACACTATCAACAGCAGAAGAGTAAGAAATACGTGACATCTTCTTTTTCTATTCAACAGTAGATGAACTCTGACTAATACTCATTTTAAAGTGTTTAGCAAGAGGATTACTAACCACTTTTGCATCTGCCATATTGAACCTCTTGAGTACCTTCTCAATGTATTGCTTTTGGGATAAAAATAGATCCTTTCTATCTCTGTGTAGGTGGATTTGAATGCCCAAAATTTTCTTTGCTAGCTCCAAGTCCTTCATCGCCAACGATTTGCTCAACTACTTCTTCAGGACTGCAATTCTGGATTTATTCTTCCCAACAATAAGCATATCAACCACATAAAATAATAAGATAATATAAAATCATCATCAGAGAACATCTGGAAGAATACATAGTGGTCTGAAGGAGTTTCTTGTACCCTTATTTTTTTATGACATTCAAACTTCAAATACCATTGCCTTGGATCTTGTTACAATCCATACATGTTCTTTTTCAATTTGCAAATATAGTTTTCTTTTTTCATAGTTACAAAACCCTCAGGTTGCTCCATATAAATTTTCTCATCATCACCATGAAGAAAAACAGTCTTTATATCTATATGCTCAACCTCTAAATCTAGACTCGCGGTTAAGCCTATAACCACACGAATATAAGACATCTTCATAACAGTAAAGAAAATTTCATCAAAGTCAACTCCCTTCTTCTGGCCAAAACCTTTAACAACTAACACTACAACAAAAAAAGTTTTTTACGGCAATAAATATATATTTTAGCGGTAATAAAAATTACCGCAAATACCTTTACCGACAATCAATTCTTTGTCATTGTATCCAGCATCACTAAAAGCTTTAGCGGCAATTAAAGTGAATGCTGGTAAAGGTCCCAATTATCGTCGCTGAAAATCTGATCTTTTAGCGGCATTTATTTACCGATAATTATTATGGCTAATAAATTAACGCCTAAATTAGACTTTCAAATTGTTTTAGTAGCAGTTATTATGGCCAGTAAATATTTATTTTATTGCTGGAAAAAAGAGAACCTTTTAGCGACAATTATCCTTACCCTTCTTATTGCCGATAAAACTATCTACAGATTGGCAAATGGTAACACCGAGAAACATTATGTCTATTTGTAATTTAAAATGATTCCAACTTCATTATTTGGCAGAGATAACAATATTCTTGCATAAATAATAACATAAAATATTCCTAAAATTTATTCTATAAAGCACAATATGTATCATTAAATCGAAAATAAACTAAAAAATAATGTCAACAACATAAAAGAACAATATACATCATTTGAATCCAATACCAGTTGTTTCTTCATCTGGCAAGCCTAATTTCTCACTGTGCTAATTTCAACCTCTAACTCTCTAAGGATATCATGCTTAGATGTGGTAGAAAAAAATATCTATTATGAATCTCAATCAACTTTCCATCTTGAATCAGATGATACCAGGTCATATGGTGTGTCCGGACAAGTTTAAACTAGCATAGACAATTCTTGATTTACTAGCAAGTTGCATTGGTGGGACACTGATTCTGCAGCCATGTCATTTGTCGATTATAAATTCAAATCAAATTGCACAACAAAAGTTATAGAAATTTTAGTGCATTTACTCATGTAAAGAAACTAACTTATCTACAATTGAAATGTAGACTATGAAGGCAAAATGAACCTTGATTCTCTTCAAGTTCTTACACCTAGCTCTGTATTCATTGAGGGTCACATGCATCGATGTTAGTTCCTATTAAGTCAGTAAAAGCACACGTTCAGACAAGCAAATTTTGATTTTATTTTTAAAAAATACAAGGTAATCAACAAACTATTGGAAACCGACACTCTTCAATGAAAAATGAAACTCAAATGGCACATTTGAGAGAAAACAAATCTTTGCTAGAACCACGAATCTTCGAGGATACAGTTTTTTATTAGAAAGGCTCTTCTCGGGAACAATAACTTAGTACCAATTCAGCCCAGAGAAATAACAAGGAATTGGTTAAACTAGGACAATCCTTAATCACGATAAGAATTCGGAAACATGAAATAATTAAGGACATAAAATTAATATCTCTTGGATTCAAATAATAATAGATTATATCACTTTGATTTTCATAGGTCAATTCAGTTATAACAAATAACAAGCCTCATAGGACATGCTAGATTCGACAGTGAAATCTAGTCAAAAGCTTTATATTAAACTGCAAGGATAGCTTCAGTCTTCATCAGATAGAGAACCGATAGAGGAAAGTGAAAGTCTAAGAAATTAGCATAGGCGGGAAAGTTGAAATTGTGTAAAAAATTTAATTTTAACCCGCACCCGCATAGAATATTTTTTTTTAATTCAACCCACCCCGCCCCGTCCTGATGATAAGCTAGGAACTCATATTTTTAACTATATTTTTCACTCTAATTACTATACTTTGAGTGTATTTGAGCCTAATTGTAAGTACTTTGTACTTATTATGTGTATTATGCTATGTAGGATGTGATTTCGATTGAAGAAGCAAGTTTGAAACTAAAATAAATGATTTGGAGCTTTGAAGTCTAAGTCCAAGCTCAAAATATTAAATTAGGATCATGTTCGGGGGTCGAGGACCAAGTCTAGATGTCAAAAAGTGAGAAAAAAAATTACTGAGAACAGTGCACTACCGCGCCGCAGGGCGCGGTGTGCAAGTGCAAAATTCCTACATAGTAAAAAAAATCAACTCTCAGAAAATCCTCATTGATGCGGCGCATGGCGTGCCGCGCCAGTGTATGTTTGCGGTCCAATTGTCCCACTTCGACTTTGAAAGGGTAGTTTCGTCCGAGCTCATTCCTACATGGTATAAATACATCAAAAATACAAATTTTAGATAACTTTTAACCTAAGAAAGATTGGAAGAGCATTGAAGACTCAAAGCACAAGGATTCATCATTCTTTCCTCAACTCAACACCTGAGTTTGGATTGAATTTATATTTTTTTATTATTCAACTTTATTCGTGATGACTTTCTTCATTATTATGGAGTAGTTTACCTTAGGGTTTGATGAATATGGTATTTTGATTGATATTTGTGGATTTTAACTCTAGTTTTTTGTTTGAATTCATTTATGGAGCTTTCAATTGTTTGCAAATTTATTCACCAGTTTATTTAATCGAAAGAGGTATACTTTCGTGATTGTCTTTGCATTATTGTGTTTGGTTTAATTCAGTGATTCTTTTAAGTAATTGAAAGAGCTTGTTAAATTGTTGATTAAATCAAGTTAGGAGAATATTCGAGAGACGTTTTCCTGAAGATTAATCCATTAACGCATGCTTGCATATTTTCACATTGCTTATATAAGTTCACTTCGTAGAGTTAAGATTTAATCAAGAGAGGAGTCTTGGCTATATGTTTGAACTAATCATCAAGTGAATTCGTGAGAATCATTAGAACATTAGAGTGAATTGAACTAGAGTTAGATCTAAAATAACTATCTTGCATTTATTCTGTCATGACCCTTATTTCTCTCATTGATTATTTTGGTGTTGCTCAACTCTTGTCTTTGTGCGATCAACTGTTACTCATTTTAGTTTCATAGTTAATTTTAGTTATTAATCATTCCAACTAAAGTGTTAATTATCCCAAATAGCGTTAAGCTAGAAATTACTTGAACATTGTTTTAATCCAATCCCTGAGGAGACGATAATTAAACTATACTATCTTTGGCTAGCGAGCATCAATTTTGTGTTGTATTTTGCGCTCGTTAAATTTTGGCATCGTTAACGGGGATTGGCAATCAATAGTGTTCAAAATAATTTTTTGTGCTAATTTAGAAACCAATTTTATTTTATTCTTCACGATTTTTCTCTTTTCGTGTGCAGGATACTGGTCTAACTTCTCTGGTATATGACTCGATCTTCTTCAAAGGAAGTGATACCCTACGAACCGGAGTTGGAGAAACACCTACGACAACTGAGAAAAGAAAAAGTATTCACAGAAAATTTCTTGGGTCATACTTTGACTCAAGACAAAATGGCAAACAAAGAGATTGATGGAGTAGACTTAGCTACAAGAGAGGCAGCACAACAGAGAGAACAAGCTACTCGGATAGCAGCTGAAGCAGCCCTTAGAGCTACTGAGGGGATTATCGAAGATGATGGGGGTCGAAGATTCAATCTAAATCGGCCACTAGTTGAACACCAGTTCGAGAATGCAGCGCTCAGTCCTGGAAGATCACTAGGCGATTATACCAGACCAGTCTATAATCAGGGACTGTCAAGTGTCAGACCTCCATCCGTAGCAGCAAATAATTTTGAGTTGAAGCAAGGCTTGATTCAAACCATCCAGAACAACTGTGTCTTCAGAGGAAGGGTGAATGAAGATGTAACGACCCGGCCAGCCGTTCCGAGAGTTATAGCCTTGTTTCCCCATTCCTGCTTCTTTATGTGTTGTTCAGCAGTGTTGAGTTGTATCGAGTTGGTAGGTTTGGGTCCGGAGTAGTTTTGGAGTGAAATGAACATTTAGTCTCTTATTTAGAAAGTTAAGTTAGAAAAGTCAATTGGTAGTTGACTTATGAGTAAACGAATTTGGATGTGAATTTTTATGATCCGACTAGCTTCGTTAGGTTTTTTTAGACTTAGGAGTGTGTCCGAAATGTAATTTGGAGGTCCATGGTAGAATTAGGCTTGAATTGGAGAAAGTTGAAAGTTTAGAAATTCTTAGGCTTGAATCTGAGGTTGATTTGGTGTTGTTTTGGGTGTTCCGAAGGTTCGACTAAGTTCGGGTAGTGATATGTGACTTGTTGGAATTATTGGTTGAGGTTCCGAGAGCTTCGGGTGAGTTTTGGATAGGTTTGGGTTGTGTTGCGCTCGTTTTTCTTATGTTTCGACGTCATTTCTTCAAGCATAAATGATATCATATTGAAGAAATAAGCTCCGATTTCTTTTTTGATTAAAGCATTAGATTCGTATTGTAATTACGGACCCGTATCAAAAAGAATCGTTAAATTTGGACATCGTATGAGGATTTTATGGTCATTTTACTAAGAATTAGGTTGCCAGATTTTTCAGATTAATTACGAAATTGCCACTGACGGCGTATTTAAAAATCTGCACGATTTGCAAATATTAAAACCTACATATCTCCTTCATTATAAGGTCAAATTGAGTGATTCAAAAGCCTAACTTGACTATACTTTTACAAGAAATCCATTGGAGGCATAAAAAAGTGAGTTTCGGGATCATTTGGCACGAGAAACGAGGCAAAATAGCTGGCAAAAAAATATATAAAACAAGGGTTTGTTCATTCGGTCATATTTTGAGTTGGGGAGCTCGGATTTGGGCGATTTTGGAGACAATTTTCACCATAAGGATTGGGATAGGTGTTCTCTACTCAGGTTTGGTTATATTTCATGAATCCATCTTCGTTTTTGGGATTTGATTGATGATTTCAAAGTAAAATTGAGGGAGTTAGGGTTTGAGTTTTTTAGAGTTTAAGTGAGGATTTGAGGGACCAAACGAAGTCCGATTTTGATGAATTTTATATGGTTAGACTCGGGAGAGGACGAGGTTTATTATTCTGCCATTTTTGACTGATTTCGAGATGTGGGCCCGGGGGCAGAGTTTTGGCCGATTTCGGATTTTTGGCATATTTTGTAGTTTTTATTATGGAATTCGATTCGTTAGCCTATGTTGATGGTATTAATCTGATTATGGTTAGATTTGGAGCTTTTGGAGACCGAGTCCAGAGACGAGGGTATCCTGGAGTAGGATTTTACGCTGTTAAGGTAAGTAACAGTTTTAACTCTGGTTTTGAGGGTATAAACCCGGAGAATTTGATATTGTGTGACTGTTTTGAGGTGATACACACGCTAGGTGACGGGCGTGTAGGTGTATAACTCGAGGGATTGAGACTTGGTCCATCCCGTGAGGCCTCATGGCCATCATCTATGTTTACGGAGTTACTTGTTGTTGAACTTGTCTGCCTTCATGTTAGAGATCATGCTTAGGCTTTATTCATGCTCACATTATTTGTACTCAGTCATAGAAATTATTTTATATGTTTACCTCAGTCTCTATTATTTTGCTGATATGTTGTAATACTTGATGTGGGTTGTGTCCCCTTTTTGGTGGTGCATTGTGAGGCTGGAGAGGTACATGACTGAGTGAGGCTGAGGGCTTGGTTGTGAGGATATTAATACCATAGCGTGTGAGTTATCCGCGTAGCATGTGAGTTGATCGTGCGGGTCCAGGTATTGATACCATAGCGCGTGAGTTGTTCGCGTAGCACGTGAGTTGACCGTGCAGATCCAGGTATTGATATGATGGCACGTGAGTTGTCTGTGCTTAGCTCTTGGGCTTTGGGAGCCCCTCCGGAGTATGTACACACTCCCAGTGAGCGCAGAGTGTTGAGCATTGAGTGCTGAGTGCGAGTGATGAGTGATGGAGTGATACTGCTGTGAGGTTGTATTTATTTGTGTTGTTGCTGCATTTATCTGTTAAATTTCTTTGTGGCATTTAATGAGTTATGGAATTTACCTGTTTATTTTCGTTTATTTTTTTAATTGTGAAAATAAATAATTGGACTGTTTTACTTAGCTCGTCACTACTGCTCAACTCCTTAGTTATTTCTGTTACTTGCTAAGGTGGTTGTACTCATACTACACCCTGCACTTTATGTGCAGATCCAGGTGAGTTAGAGCGCGGCGATCGTTGAGCTCAGGCCGACTATCTGTGGAGATTGCAAGGTAGCTGCTAGCGTCCGCAGGACCTTGTTACTCCTTTTGTCATTTCTTCTTTTGGATAGTTAGACAACTTATATATCTTGTTTCATAGTTTTAGATGCTCATGACTTAGTGACACCCTGATGTTTGGGGTTCGTTTCCGTATTTTTCTATATTATATTTAGAGTTGATTTAGTTTATGAAAAATTTAAACGTTGAAATATTTTATTAAATTCTTATAATCGGTTTAGTAGTAATATTTTGGAAAGTAGACTTGCCTTGTAACACGATATGCGCCATCACGACCATTGTTAGATTTTGGGTCGTGACAGAAGATCATAACACTCACTTGATAGATTTTGAGGAAATCATGAACACCTTCCAGTACAATAGAGTGTCTAAAGATGCAGTCTACTTACGGGCATTCCTCTTTTCACTGAAGGATGATGCAAAGCACTGGATTCGAAGCTTACCAAATGGGTCGATCAGTACATGGGAAGATATGACTAAATAGTTCCTTGACAAGTACTTCTCAGCTGCAAAATAGTGAAATTCAGAAGGGAAATCCAAAACTTCTGCCAGAAGGATACTGAAACGGTCTTCGAAGCTTGGGAAAGATTCAAAGAGATAGTAAGAAAGTGTCAGCATAATGGAATCGAAATGTGGATGCAACACCTTCCTCACGACGAACTCTGAGTACTACAGGTGGAGGTCCTTTAATGAAGAAGACTCCCAAGGAGATTTTTGCAATTCTTGATGAGCTCTCCGAAGATGCTAACAAATGGCCCACAGAGGGTAATGATAGAAGAAAACCAGTTGGGGTTCACCAAGTAGACTCTAGCACATCAGTGCAAGCCCAGCTAGACACCATGGCCAGAGAGATAAGAAAGTTAACCTTAGCCAGGGTCCAAAGCAAGTCATCCTCAGTTTGTGAGTTTTGTGGAATGGGTCATCTAACGCATGAGTGTCAGGTCTCGACTACAAATGAAGTGGTAAATGCTGTGGGGAGCTTTGATAGAGGCAACTAGCAAAGTGGCAATAATTTTAACTCCATGGGCCACCCGGATTTTTGTGGAGTTCACCCGGTGGGAGTGTGAATGCATGGCAATAAAATAACTCCAGATCCCGGAGACAAGGAGCTCCAGGTTTTCTAAATCAGCAAAGGTAGCAGTACCAACCTTAATAGTCCAACCAGACTAACATGGAAGATCTAATGAATGCATTTATCATTAAGACAAATGAGACACTTGAAACTCATGACACGGCCATCCGGAACTTGGAGAGACGGGTGGGACAACTTGCGAATCTATTGTCTGAGAGGGTTTCAGGAACTCTCCCATTGATACTGAAAAAATCCAAAAGAAACAATAAATGCGGTATTTTTGAGAACTGGGGCACGTATTGAAGGACACCATGGCAAAACAAAATGATGAGTTGATTAAAGGACAGGTAGAGATTATGGAGGAGCATAAAAATAACAACATTCAAGAAGGTGAAGTGATGGTAGATAATGGTCTGAAGAAAAAGGGGAAGACTAGAGCTCAGAAGAAGAAGAAATATGGGAATTCAATGAATGAGGAGACTGATGAAAGTAAATACATGCCTTCTCTACTTTTCCCTCAGAAGCAGAGAAGAGAGAAGCTGGACAAACAATTTGGGCGCTTCCTAGATGTGCTCAAGCAGGTGCATGTGAACATACCTTTCATAGAGGTGCTTTCACATATGCCAGTCTATGCTAAGTTTCTGAAGGAGACATTGTCCAACAAGCGAAAAGTGGAAGAGACATCGGTTGTCAAGCTCACAAAGCATTGTAGTGTCATTCTTCAAAATAAACTCCCTCAAAAGTGTGGAGATCCGGGGAGTTTTACTATACCTTGCTCTTTAGCAAGTACTAAGTTTGAAAAATCTTTGTGTGATTTGGGTACTTCTATTAATCTTATGTCTTTGTCTATTTTAAGAAAATTGGAGGGAGAGATTGGAGAAATCAGATCGATACATGTGTCTTTGCAGTTGGTGGATCATGCCACAATCATACCTGAAGGAATAGTGAAAGATGTGCTAGTTCAGGTGGATAAGTTTGTGTTCATTGTTATGAACATGAAAGAGAATAGGGAGATCTCTATGATTTTAGGGAGATCTGTCTTGGCTACTTCCAGAGCTATTCTGGACATTCAGGAAACACAGTTCATGCTTAGAGTGGGAGAAGAAAAGGTGATTTTCAAGATGGAGGGAGCAATGGGCGCACCTAGAGACGAGTTGATTGCACACTCTGAATTCAAGGTGAGGGGCCTAAAAGAGCGAGCTGGAGAGAGTAAGCATGGCAAGTGTAACGATTCGACCAGTTGTTTTGAGCATTTGCATTCCGTTCGGCTATTTGAAGTCTTGAGTAGCTTCATATGATGTATTATGACTTGTGTGAATCGTCGGTTTTGGTTTTAAGGTGATTCAGAATTGATTTGGAAGAATGATTCTCAACTAGTAAGCTTTAAGTTGGAAGAGTTGATCAAGTTTGACTTTTTAGTATTTGACATCGGATTGGAGTTTTGATGGGCTCGGATTGAGGCGATTTTGAGGCAATTTTCACCACATGGAATGGGGTAAGTATTTTCTACTCGGTCTTGATTTTATTCTGTGATTCCATCTTCATTTTTGGCATTTTATTGATGATTTCAAAAGAAAAATTGGGGGGTTTTGTATAAAATTTCATAAAGTAAATTTTTGAGTTTTGAACATCGATTCGGAGTCGGATTTGAGTGAAACTAGTATGGTTGGACTCGTAATTGAATGAGTTATCAGATTTTGTGAGTTTTGTCGGGTTCCGAGGTGCGGACCTTGGTTTGACTTTTTGATTGACTTTGGGATTTTGATTAAAGATTCAACCTTTATCGATTGGGTTTGTCTCTTTTGGTATTATTTGATGTTCTTGAGTTACTTTTGGCTAGTTTCGAGCCGTTCGGAGGTCGATACACACGGGATGGCTTTTCTAAAGTATTGTTTGGCTTGCTCAGTATTGGATTCAACTTGTTTGAGACAAGTAACACATCTAAACTTGGATTTGAGGGTATTTAACCTTGGAAACTATGTTATAAGAGATGTATTGAGGTGAAACACATGCTAGGTGACGAGCGTGTGGGTGTGCACCGAGGAAATCATGATTTTAGTCAACTAGTAGACTATGACCGAATTTATTTTGCTGTTATTTCCTGCTACCTCCATGTTCTCCCTACTTGTTTGATTATATGAGTTGTGAATCATGTTAGAAATCATATTTAGGCTATATGTTTATTTTGTTGAGGCCCATCGAGGTCATTCATATTGTTGAGTTATTTGCTTAAATTGTAATTACATACTCAATCATATTCATTCATTTTCATATCATATCTCAGTCTCTATTATCAATTGTTGTCACATCGTGTTATTATTTTTTGGGCTGATTGGCATGACATTTGTAAGCCCGAGAGACTGAGAGATTGATGAATGAGTTGGGCCCTGAGGGCCGGATTGTAAGTGATATTTATGGGATCGGGCTGCACGCTGCAGTAGGTTTTATTGATTCATGATGGGATGGGGTTGCACCGCAACATGCCATATTGGCTTTATATATAGTATTATTATATGGATCGGACTACACGTCGCAACATGCTTTATAGGATTTATTATTATTGATGGGATCGGGATGCACGCTGCAGCATGCCATATTGGCTTTATATTAGTGCTTGGGTAGGATCCGCCCCTCCAGAGTCTGATATAGCAGCAGTGGGCACAGGTACCGTACAGTGCTGAGTGACCGAGTGTGCTGAGTGATTGAGCGTGATAAGTAGGAGTGCGAGACAGTGAGATTGAGTACTCTAAGAGTGTGAGTACACGAGTTCATCATTGTGAGGCATTGCATTTGACATGCATACTTGGCATACATGCATAGAGATGTATTTCCTCATGCTACATGGTTTTGTGACATTTATGACTTCACATGCACATTGACATGTAGGCATAAAGATGTACTTTCCTTATGCTATCTGAGATTGAAATATCTTATCTGTTGTTGAAAGTTTTTGGAAAAAATCATAGTTTTTTTATTTACTCACATTTTGGTTTGGTGAAAGATTTGGGTTTTACTGTTTTACCTAAAAAGCATGCCTATTTTTCGGTAATTGTGAACGAGATAAGCATCATATCTTTGATTTATTTCTTGTACTGCTTTATTATAATGTTATGAGTTGTTCTTGGCTATTGGTGTTGGACTCTGACCATTGTCCAAGCTCGTCACTGCTTTCAACCTAAGGTTAGGTTTGTTACTTATGAGTACATGGGGTTGGTTGTACTCATACTACACTTCTGTACCTTGTGTGCAGATCTTGGAGATGATATTGTTGTGTATGGCAGGAGCTGGCATTGAAGATGTACATGTGTCCCGGTTATAACTGCCTCTTGTTCTTGGTAGATTTAGATTTATAAATCTATTTATGTATATTTCGAACAGATAATGTATTTATTTCATACCAGCATTGTAAACTCTAAATCTTAGAAGCTCGTAACTTGTACTACCAGTCCTTGGAAAGTTATATAAAAGTTCAGTTATTTCATCATTTTTTTCCTCAGTAAATCTCATTTGAAATTGGATTATTGTTAAACTAGCTTACCTAGTGGGTTGGATTTGGTGCCATCACGACTAGTCGAATTTTAGGCCGTGACAACAAGTGTGGGGTGTACCCGAAGAAGGAAGAAAAAATGAAGTTGCTTGAGAAAAAAATCAGATCTTTGAAAAGAGAAAAAAATTTTGTATATGTATTAGAAAGAAAAAAATTATGATTCCTTGTTGGGGGTAGTTCTCATCTTATTTGTGCTTAAAGATATTTGGAGCTTGATGCTATTATGTGTGAAGATTGGGGTTTAGTTCAACATAAGTGTGGGGTTGACATGTTAATGTATATGTATTAAAGTGCTTAGTGAGGTGTAGTCACAATTATCTATATGTATCCTACCCGTCCCGCAGCCTACATTACAACCAAAATACAGTCCTACTTGATCTTTGACTGAATGAGCTCAATTAGTAGAGTATTACACTACGGAAAAGCCTATGGTGCGTCTTCTGTGGCACATGAATTTTAATTCTGAGAGTGAGTGAATTCTTTTTATCTTGAATTCCTATTTGTTCTTGAATTTTATTATGTGTGGAACTACTCTCTATCTTTGGTGTGAGGATACACGATTTGCAAAGAAAAGGTACGGTCTTTGGCCTCTGTGTTAGAGTAAGTGAGCAGGTTATGAAAAATACTTGATGCTTTTGATTCGAGTCTTGAGGCTAGGATGTTACGTTATGGTGCTTAGTCTGCTTTAAATATTCTTGGCATGATGGGTTAGGTGAGTTATTTGATGAAAGACTCTATGTGAAATGTAGTTTGATTGCTCAGGGATGAACAATTGTTTAAGTGTGGGGTGTTGATGATAAGCTAGGAACTCGCATTTTTAACTATATTTCGCACTCTAATTACTACACCAATTTATTTAATCGAAAGAGGAATATTTTGGTGATTATCTTTGCATTATTGTGTTTGGTTTAATTCAGCGATTCTTTTAAGTAATTGAAAGAGCTTGTTGAATTATTGGTTAAATCCAGTTAGGAGAATATTCGAGAGACGTTTTCCTGAAGACTAATCCATTAACACATGCTTGCATATTTTCACAGTGCTTATATTAGTTCACTTCGTAGAGTTAAGATTTAATCGAGAGAGGAGTTTTGGCTACATGTTTGAACTAATCATCGAGTGAATTCGTGAGAATTATTAGAACTTTAGAGTGAGTTAAACTAGAGTTGGATTCCAAATAGCTACCTTGCACCTATCTAGTCACGGCCCTTATTTCTCCCATTGATTATTTCAGTATTGCTCAACTCTTATCTTTCTGCGATCAGCTGTTACTGATTTTAGTTTTCATAGTTAATTTTAGTTGTTAATCATTTCAACTAAAGTGTTAACCATCCTGAATAATGTTATGCTAGAAATTACTTGAACATTGTTTAAATCTAATCCTTGAGAAGACGATAATTAAACTATACTATCTTTGGCTAGCGAGCATTAATTTCATGTTGTGTTTTGCGCTCGTCAGCCCCGCACCCGCGCATGTACAAACCCACCCCTCGTATGTCTAAACTCATACCGCCCCGCACTGGCACCGCCCCATTGGCAGACCTATCTCTCGGAGCTTTCATCTTTAAAACTTTTTAAATGATACTAATCTAACTCAGGGTCACATAAATTAAAACTTCTCAACCTACAAATGTTTGAAAAAAAATGATGTTTGTCCTTTCAAATATTCATAGAACTACTAGTAAAATATGATACACATTAATCATTATTATCCAAGTAAACATATCTCTGTGTGACATTTTATCAAACATTGAATAGGTTTCTTAAATTTATCCTCTATAAGCAGCACCTAAAGTAATATAGAATATTCAAATGATTCATAATCAATTCCCATCACAAGCAATATAGTAAAAGGCAAATGAAGTAGAATTAAACCTAATTCCTATTATTACAAAATGAATATCAAACAAACGCAAAGCTAAAAACGAAAGTAAAATGAGAACAGTTAATTCCTACCAAACTGAAATACATAGAATAAATTATCTATATAAGGATGTGGATAGAAAATGACAAAATACAAGTAGAAGTTTTGCGAAAGTATCAGAGAGGTAACTAACAGTGATAGAGATGCCAACGACAGTGGTAAGGTAGAGGGTTTCTGTAACACCCCGAAAAATTTCAAAGTACTTAAGTGTAAAGCCCGATAAAATATGCAAGGAAAATAATGTTTCATGGTGCCGTACTAGGCTTACGTGTTTGAGGATTGTACTCGGAATTTTTGGGTTGAACAATGCACCGAAACGTAAAGAAAAATTTTTGGCGAAAAAGAGCATTTTTGCGGTCCATTATGCGACCGTAGAACCACTCTGCGGACCGCATAATGGCCGCAGAGGGAGGCAGTTAATTGGGTCAGTTGGAAGCAACTATGCGGCCGACTGCCGACTATGCGACTGCATAACCATTATGCAGTGCATTATGCGATCACATAACAGTTATGCGGACCGCATAGTGACCGCATACACAGACAATTCTTTTGGCTATTTTGTAACCAACTATGCGACCGATATGCGGTCCGCATATCGGTTATGCGATCGTATACTTTGTTCCGGAGCTCCATTTTTGGATTTTTAAAATCCGACCCTATTTCGTTAAATGCACTCTTTGGGTCATTTTGGAGCTATTATCTGACATTTTAGAGTGAGAGAGGGTGCCCTAGAGTGAGAAGGTGTTCTCCAATATTTGTCCTTCAATTCTTGCCCAAGTTTTGGAAGAATAAGAAAGGAAACTCACTAGGTCTTCATCCTAGTGGTAAGAATCTACACCCTAAACCCTAATTTCGAAATCTTCTGAAAATGGGTAACTAGCAAGATAATTTTTGGGAATGAGAGTTGTTTATTTTACATGCATATGTTATCAAAGGGTGTAGGAAGATTGTTGAGCTAAAAATGATAAAGATTGGGTTGTGGGATGATGTAATCCTTCATAAAAAGGACATTGAAACCTTATGCACACCTAGTGTTTGATAAAATACTCAAGTGAGCTAGAACCATGATCATCTTTCAAATTTTGATTCAATTTATTATATTTCTACAATAGATTGAAGTTGCTAAGAATTCCGGAACATTTTAGAGTTTAAGGAAGCTCAAGCGAGGTATGTTGGCTAAATTCTTCTCTTAGAATTGAATCCCACGATATTCATGTAAATTATGTAAGTCCCGAGTGATTCATTATGAGACTGTCCATTCCGAGTAAGATTGGGTTGAAAGATATATATTCAACAAGTATCCTAATGCTTTATTCATGTTATGTTATCAATCAAGATGTGTTAAAATACGAGCTGTGCATTAATAATGTTTTGACTTTAAGTTAAGTTCAAATGAAGGCTATTATGCCAAATTTTCCGAAATATCTCTATGTTCCTTAGACTCTCAATTGCTCACATGTGTACTACACACCTTGATTTGAATTGTACTTGTTGTTGATGATGATAATGATATTTGAAATTGATAAGGTGAGCATGAAATACTGAATATGGCCAACGTGCCAAGAATGATCTTATAATTATGGCCATTAGTGCCAATGAAATGAAAAGATGTGAAAGTAAAATGAAATGCGATGATTGATATAAAAAAAGTTGATGTCTCAAATAAGACGGCCTAGCCGGTCGGGTCGTGATCGGACACCATGCCGCACATATGGTGGTGATTGTGCTGGAAATTGTAATTGAAATTGTGATTGTGGTCGATGTCCCTAATAGATGGCCTAGTCGATCGGGTCGTGATCGGACTTCGTGTTAAAGACGGTGGTATTGATATTGAGAGAAATTGTGGTTGATGTCTCTAATGAGATGGCCTAGCCGATCGGGTCGTGATCGGACTCCGTGCTAAGAGTACGGTGGTACTGATTTTGTGGATAACGGTATTGTGAATAATGGTATTGTGGACAATGGTATATCGATACTAAAAATCTCCCAATGTGAGATATAGAAATTAATTTGAACACTGTCTTGATCCTAAATTGAGGTTTGATGTTGATTAATGCTTTCATTGATATTATGATAATCTTGTTTGTATTCTTTGTCATTCTATTGAGAGGGTGTTTAGTTATACATACTAGTGCTATTCGACAGTACTAACGTCCCTTTTACCGGGGGCGCTACATATTTAAATGGATGCAGGTGGTTCCACAGTAGGAGATATTGATCAGTGATAGCAGTACATCTTCTTCCCAACTGACTTGGTGAGCACCACTTCATTTCGGGGTAATGTATCTTTTGTACTTTGTGTATTCGGTTTGAGGTATAGCCGGGGCCTTGTTGCCGATATTATCATTGTACTCTTCTTTATCTATAGAGGCTCCGTAGACATAGCGTGGGTTGTGTATTGGTGTTGGGGAAAGACAAACTATATTATGTTGTGGTTGTATTATTTGTCCATTTGAGACTTTAAAAATGATGAAACTATTGGAAATGAATTGGTATTATAGACATGAACACATTTTTGCCTAATTAATGATAATATGTATTATCTCTATTCGTGGATAAGTTTGGGTAGAATGAAATCTAACAGGCTTGCTCGGTCGGGTTCACTTGGTTGAGCGTCGATCGCGCTCCTCGATTTTGGGGCGTAACAGTTTCAATTTATAACTGGTTAATCGAGCTTTGTCAATGTTGTAATGTATATACTCATCCTTTTTCTTCCTTGTTGGTTGTTGGCTTGCTGCTATTATCTTCCCCATGCATTGATTGCCAAAAGGCCTAGGAATTCTTGAGATGATTTAGATGGGGAAAAAGAAAAGAAACACTATAGAAAGAAAAGCTAGAGGCGAGAGGCGTAAGAGAGAGGAAAATGAAAAACATAGGGTTTTCTTTTAGATGGAAGATTAAAAAGTTAAAGTTTGCTCCATTTCTTTTAATTTCTAGTAAAAATGTAGCTTTTCCCGTCTAGTTTACATTAGTCGCTAACAATTTGACATAAGGAATTAACTGCCGATAATTAACTTATTGCCACTAAATAATTGCCGCTAAAAATACTTTTTGTTGTAGTGTAACCTCGCCTTGTACCTAGGCGCAGAGGTATGTTGATCTTGCTTTACTCTGAATATCCATTTGTTTGAAAAAGCTCTCTTACCTTTCGAAAATTTCACTAACTCATATGTGTCATTCTCATGGAATGACTTCATCTTCTATCCACTAACCTTCGTAAGTATCTTGTATGGATTCATCATAACTCTCAGGTTCTCCCATGTCAGTTAAGAGTACATACTCATCAAAAGGATAGCGCATAGATTTTTGCTTCTCCCTTGTAGATCTTCTAAGAGAGGTTTTAGGAGCATTCGAAGTAGTTACCTTAGTGGGAATTGATCAACCACAACTTCATCAACTGGAGCATCCATAATATCTACAACATGATGATCATTTTGATCATGATCACTATCTTCGTTATTGTCTTGGATTTCTTCGTATGCAATAGGTGTCTAGAAACTGGATCAATATCAACTAAGCTATCATTACTCTAAGAATCTACATTCTCAGCTTTGTTTTCAATAGTCTGGTCATCAAAAAATATTGCATCACGACTTCTAATAAGTTTATTATCAACTGAATCATAAAAACGATACCCAAACTCATCTTGACCATAACCAATAAAGATGCACTGCTTAGTTTTGACATCCAGCTTTGATTTCTCATTTTTAGAAACATGCACACAAGATTTACACCCAAAAACTCTCAGGTGATCATAAGCAACATAAGCAACAATATGAGACAAATTGATAACATAAGCAACAGTATTAGGTGCTTTCGCCCAAAATATATTTGGAAGTTTAGCCTCTAAAAGCAAGCATCTAACTCTCTCAACTAGAGTTTTATTCATCCTCTCTGCCAAACTATTCAATTGAGGCATGTTAGGTGGAGTTTTCTGATGACGTATTCCTTGTTCTTTGTAATACTTATCAAAGGGACCATAATATTCAATATCATTATCAGTGTGAATGCATTTTAATATTTTCCTCGTCTGTCTCTCAGTTAAGGCCTGAATTTTCTTAAACACGCCAAATGCTTGATCTTTGGATTTTAATGGATACACCCAGAGCTTGCGAGAATGATCATCAATGAATGTCACAAAGTAAAGTGCACCACCCTTTGATTTTACTTTAAAAGAACCACATAAATTAGAGCGTACTAGCTCCAATAATTCGGGCTTTCTTGAAGGAGGATGGCTATGATAGGAAAACTTTTTATGTTTACCAGCTAAACAATGGATACACCTTTTCAGCGTTGCTTGTTTCACTCCAGAAAACAAAATTTTCTTAGCCAAACATGTAATCCCCCTTTAGCTCATATGGCTCAGTCTTCTGTGTCACAATTATGATAAATTATCACTTTTCACTAGATTTATGGAGTCACTAAGAATAAAGCCCTGTGTTACATATAAATGATAAGACTTGACTCCTCGAGCCACTAATAATGAGCCCTTGGTGAGCTTCCATTGGCCATTAAAGAGGGCATTATGGTAACCTTCATCGTCTAATTTTTCCGCGGAGATCAAATTGAAAGGAAAGTCTGGAGCATGTTTGATATTCTAAAGAACTAACTTTGAACCGTTATTAGTTTTCAAACAAACTGTGCCAACACCAAATACCTTAACCTTACTAGCATTTTCCATCTTTAACACTCCAGAGTCAACAGAAGTATAAGATAAAAAAAAGTCTTTTCTTGGTGTGACATGTGAGGTAGCTCCAGAATCTACTTTCCAGCTCGTCTCATGGGATACAAAAGTGATGACGTTTTCATCATAAGCAAAAAGAAGGTCATATAAAAAAATGGCAACAAAATTGTTCTCGTTATTTTTAACTTTCTTTCCTTCTCTAGTGTCTTGCTTCAACTTATGGCAGAACCTTTTGATATGTCTTTTATCGACACAGTGGTTGCACGAATAATTATGATATTTGGACCTTGACTTACTTCTGCTTTTACCTCTGCTCCCCGAACCTCTTGTTTTATCTCTCCCCCGATCTTTTGTAACCAAAACATCTGCTTGTGAGGAAGAACCTGGGATTTTCTCTTTACTTCCTTATTCAACACACCACTATTAGTATATTCCATGGTCGCGTTACTGCCAGGAGCTGAATTTGTCAAAGAAACACGAAGAATTTTCCAAGAATCTAGCAGAGTATTAAGAAGCCAAAGTCCTTGTATCTCATCATCAAAATTAACTCCTATTCCGGACAGATGATCAAGGACCCCTGAAAATCATTATATGATCAAGTTTTTGAAGCATAAAGAGTCTCTAGCTTTTCCCACAATGATCTCGCATGTATCATATTCACAATATGGTTGTGAACATTATCTTCAACCCATTGTCATATATATCCACATACTTGTTGGTGCTCGAAA
This sequence comes from Nicotiana tomentosiformis, assembly GCF_000390325.3. Taxonomy (NCBI): domain Eukaryota; kingdom Viridiplantae; phylum Streptophyta; class Magnoliopsida; order Solanales; family Solanaceae; genus Nicotiana; species Nicotiana tomentosiformis. The sequence continues at coordinate 105,739,667 of NC_090816.1, read as the reverse complement.
TTTCAATCTTCATCAGATATAGTCTCGAGTGTATGAGCTGCAAAAATGGGTAGATGCATCTTCTTCAAGACAATAAATCTTTCATCTTGCTTCTCCAAATATTATAATTGCTCCCAGTTAAACATACCATCTTGCTTATATTCGCCTCCATTCCATAAAAACTCAGATAAATAACCAAGGCTCTAATACCACTGTTATGTCGAGAAATAGACAAACCCGAATATAAAGAAGATAAAGAATTCCAAATTTTAACGTGAAAAACTCTTCTAATTGAAGTTAAAAACTATGGGATCACAAAGATCCAAAAAGCTCTACTATAACAATAAGAGGGTTACAAAAGTTCTCCAAATTAGCTATACAACAAGTGCCAAATACGGAGCAACAAAAGCAAAAATAAATTATTTGAAGAAAGATGAGAAGTCACAAAATGGAGCTACTATTCGGAGCTCGTAATCGGATGCTACTGGCCTCCAAATCCGATCTCACCGTTCAAATCAAAGACCAAGATGTTAGGAACACTCAGTCAAAATTTTAGCCCGATCTAACAGTGAACGAATCAGAAAACGTGATTTGAAGCTGGCTGGTTGGAACAAAAATCTGCAGCAAAACAAGCACTTTTTTTTCTCTCTTCTCTCTTATGAAAGCTCTCTCAAAAAATACTCTTATGTGCTAAAGTATTTCAAAGACTTATAGCAATGAATATATTAATTTTGATAAGTTATAAGGGCACAATGGGTTGGTGCGTTAATTTGTAATTTGAAAATGATGTAAATTATGGGTTAAAGGAAGATGGCAATGGAGTTTTTAGCTGAATGAATATTAGGTAATAAAGCTAAAGAGGAAGTCTATATTATGTATGTACATCTTCTCCAGTTGTAGTGGGAAAAAATAAAAATAATGAAGTCTTTTAGGGGTTGTCCGGGTATGCATGTCTGTTCTGACGTGGACGATATTGTACGTAATACATCATCACTATTGAAGAACATGTGATGTGAAGGGTGTTTAAAGCATATATTATGACCAAGTAATGTGTTTAAATCGAAAAAAAAAAGAGATTCGAGGAACAATTGTAAAATCGAGACACATAAAATCATCAATTAGGTATTAAGACAACAAATTTTGGGAACTTTACATAATTTACCCAACAATAAGGTATTTACACCATTTACCGGCCATTTCTTGTCAACAAAAAAGTATCAACAACATACAACATTTAAAAATTATATGGAAAAAATGATCTTCAGTGGTTTTGGTTAAAATTTGTCAGAAATACCTAGACGAGATAATATATAAAACTTGTAGGAGATTGGAGGCTTTTTAGACCGATTTGGAATCCAAATTCCTAGATGAAGTCAAGTTGAAAACATTAGACAAAATTACGTCAAACATACACACTGTATTTATCATTCGTGGTTATACTTTCAGAAAATTACCATTCGTAGCTATATTTGAATTTTATAGCAAATCCATGAAACAAGAGATCAATTGTTTTGAAATGAAACAAGACAGAAATAAGCTCTCGTAGCATAGTTGATTAGAGCGGCCACTTAGTAACTGGAGGTCTTGAGTTTGGCTCTCCATCTTGACTGTATTCGTTGACATAACACATCTGAATACAAGTTGCGACACACATGACTATTTTTAACTTTTAGGAAAATAATTAAAGTTTTATTCCTAAATATTAGGCAAAACACTCAAATGACTATTTTGTCCAGTGTGAACACTATTTTAAAAGGGTAAAAAAGACGAACGACATTTCGCTAAGGACGTTCATGTTTTTAATATAATATAGATTAAGGTGGAGGGTTCGGGGGTGTGTGTGTTTCTATGTATTTTTTCGAAAAGCATGTTTTATTATAATGCTTGGATACACCTAATAGATTAGGGGTACTTATCAGGCGGATCCAACGAATAATTACGTTCAAACGGTTCGGCTTATCGGTTATCGGTTATCGGTTTACAAATATAGTAATCTGCTAGCCATCCAATAAGACAATGATTGTATATTCATGTATTACATACAAGTATACATGGATATACATAAATATACAGGAGAAATATACAAGAATATTTAGATATATATTAAGGATATACGAAGATATACATGGTAATGTGCATATACATTAATTAAAAAATTTATTTTCACCATATTCACACCACCTCCGCTGCATCAGCACCACAAAAAGTACATTAACCATAAAATATTCCACCACAACAACACAAAATATCGTTCCAATCCAAAAAATAAAAAATAAAAGAAGAAGAAGAGGGACCAAAGCAACAAGAATGAACACTCCAGTAAAATCTTGGAATGATAACAAAGGCAGTGGTCTCTCACCCTAAAGTTACCAAGTGAGTCTATTTCCTTGCAATAAATTCTGGTGCAAATTCAAGATTGGGTGTTCTCTCTGTAAGTAGGGAGTAATAATATTAGCGTTGGGAGAAAGAGATTGAAATTAGTGAGAGAAATATAGATAATTTATAGTAACCATGATATAGTGAGCGAGAGAAGGGTTTACTGCTCAGCTTACGCAATTGCCAATGATAGAGGACATGATGGTGGTTTTATCCATTTTCAATTCGACTGTGGAAGAAGCCATTAGTGGCAGATAATTTGTAAAAACAAAAGAGAGAATAGAGATAAAATATGTAATAAGTTAAGAGTTTGGCTAAAATGGCTTAAACTTTTTTTTTTTATTGAAAATGCCCAACTGCATAAAATTTTCCGGTGAAGTACATTAAATAGCCTTTAAAATGGATTGTGTTAAATTTTTGTCCTCGCTTGCCTATTGTAGAATTTCAAGTTTAACAAGTATTATCTATGACGTTGCCCCTCACTTATCCTATGGATAACACTTTTAACTTTTGACCTTGAAGAAAGTAGAGTCAAAAGTTAAACATCACCCCAAAAAATATCATATTCTTTTTTTAAAAAAAAATTAAATTTTCGATCTTTTTTTTTTTTTTTGTACTTATTGCATCTTAAGTTTACAAAAATACAAAATTAATCGGTCAGCCGAAACTAATTGCATTCGCTAGCTAAAAAGGTGTATAATATATATATATATATATATACTATAATTATATACTACACATATATACAAATATGTTTATTAGCTATTATTTTTGGGAGCGGCTAAAGATATATTTTCTATCTCAAGTTTCTAGCCCATCTATAGTGGGCTTTTGATTTTTACTATGTTCGAACTATAATCCTGGACTTAACTAATTCGTGGCCCATTTACTTTCCCTCCAAGTAAGAAAGCGGCGCCCATAATTATAGGTTTTCCACATAGAAGGCGGGGCAAAAACTTGACATATTTTTATCAAAATTCCAATATCCCGCCCCTTAAAATTGCTGAAACTTTAAATTCACCATTTTCTGATACAATATTGTAACAGAGCTCACTGTCACAAGACTCGCACTCACAAAGCAAGCTCCTGAGCACCAAAAAGAAAAAAAACCATCATTATTTTTGGAGCTGCCCTAAAATAAAATCAAGATTCCATCATATACTTCAACAGTGTACATTGAGTTCTACAAATCTCTCTAGATTTTGTGTTAAATCTCTTCTCAAGGTCAGTATCCAAGAGGCACATGATATTTTCAAATCAAGTTAGTAATATTTCTTTTCTATTATTGTTCTTATACCTTTTTTTTAGTTTTTCTTATTTGCCCATAATTTTACTAGGGTTTTAATGTTTTACCTGTACACTAGCTACTTCTGTTACTATTTGAGTAAATGTGTAAAAAGGTGCTTTGTACCCTTACTTTTGAGCCTTTAAGCTTATCAATTTATTTATCTAGTTATTGATTTCAATTCTTTGTCTGGTATTATAGTTGGTTATTGTTGGTATTTGCTAGGTATAAAAAGCTAGGAGTTTTCATGAACTGTAGTAGATTTGAGAATTGGGTTATTGGATTTTATGTGTTTTTTTGGGCTAAAGATTGCTTTTTTTATTTTTGATGTTGGTAGTGTTCATGTTGGATTAGTGATTTCAGGATGGATGAACATAATGCTATCAAGAGGCGCTGCGGAAGTCGTCCTATTTTGGGAAATATAACAAATCAGATTGGAAACAAAAGGCCATTTTCTTCAATTTTGGGCAATCCAAGTCTAAAATCTGTAGATAAGGGAAGAGAAAAGCTAGGGGGAAAATTTGTTTTGGTAGATGATGGAGAGACCGCGAAACGTGTTTGTGTTGCTCCTCCTCCTCCTTGTAATAAGATTAGCTCATCAAAGGTAGATGTTGTATCAGGGATTTCAAACATACCAAATGAAAACCAGGATCCCAATTTGTTGCATGTTGGTTCATCTACTGCTATCTCCAAAAGTACAATCGGAGATAGCAATGAGAATAGCAGTGCTATTGAAGTTATCAATGACCAGGATAGTATTCCAGAGAAAATTTCTGAAGCTACCAATGATATGGATGGTTTGGTAACTGGTGTACCGGTACAAGCATTGTCCGGAACTGAAGACCATGATGCTATTCATAGTTGTGAAATTAACGAGGATAGTGAGGGTACCGAAAGTGACATGGATCCTGATGAACAAGGTTTTGATAATCTGGTTATGAGTCAGTCTGGCTCAGTAGACTTTGCAAGATTGCCAGAGTCACAGGAGTCGAGAGTTAAACTTGACACATGTGTAGTAGGAACACAGACTTGTGAGGATAATTCAGGTTTAAATGCTAGCATCGACTCCATTAAAGCTTGCTCCTGTAGCTTTTGCACCAAAGGTAAAAGTATCTCGCAGGCCATGGTTTTGATTTAAGTTCTTCTGAGCTTATATCCTGTCTTACTTCAGTTCAATATTAATGGAGTATTGATTTAGTTCTCTTTGTTATTTGATTATCAGCTGCCAATATATGGTTAGACCTCCATTACCAAGATATCAAGGGTCGGATAAGTGGTGAGTCATCCTAAAAATATTACTTATAATTACTCGATGAAACTTAATATCCTTCTCAGCTGCTTTTCTTTATGCAACTACTGTTTTCATTATACCTAGCCATAAAGAAGAGCCAGAAAGATGCAAGCATTTTAGTTGACAGAAGTTGTAGGGGCAAAGGGATTTGGAAGGAGGGTCCGGAAAAAAATATTGAAGCCTCAAATCTTGAATCAAGTTTAATGGGTCAGTGGAAGTCACTCTTTCAACACATGGAGCATATTTTTCAACACGAAGCTGAAGAGCTAGTAAGTTTGCTAACTGTTCTGCTCACTGTCTGAGTTGGTGTAGATGGTCATTCAATATTTTTGCATATTGCCCCTGAGATGTGAATCAGATGCATATTGTCTGTTGATCATTAAGCTTTAAGATTTTCTTCATCAAAGTTTACTCCTTTTTAAGGGCGGCTCAACAATATTGGTGGCCTAAAGTCAAACCTTAATAAGATGCTTTAAGTTTATCTTATATATATATATATTGTAACAATGGTATGTAAACCGTTTTGTACGTATTTTGATCATTCACTCAGTTACCTGCTAGCTCCCACCATCGTAAAAATTGGTAACTGCTCACTAAGGCTAGATAATATTTTTATAAGAAACATATATTGACTGTTAAGATAATGTTTTTATAAATTCTTATAAATCTAATGATCTCAATTTTGTACGAACCACTAAGCGGATGTCAAAATAATTTCATACTCTTGGACTAATTCAAGTTTATTTTGAAGTGAAAAATGGCTTAATCCACTCTTTATAAGAAATAATCAACTGTAAAAGATACTACAAGAGATTTCTTTCTTTAATTATCAAAGTCATCATCAAATTGTTCATTTTCATATATTGCATATTTATTGTAAAACTCGAGTTAGTTATCTGAATAATCTCTATCTCATGCCACAAAAAGAAGTATATAGTATCTTCTATTAATAAAAAAGGGCAGCCCGGTGCACTAATCTCCCGCTATGCGCGAGGTCCGAGGAAGGGACGGACCACAAAGGTCTATTGTACGCGGCCATACCTTGCATTTCTGCAAGGGACTGTTTCCACGGCTTGAACTCGTGACATCCTGGTCACATGGCATCAACTTTACCCGTTACGCCAAGGCTCCCCTTCTCTTTTATTACTTAATTTACAATGTGTAATAACATATAAATTTTAAAGAATTTGGGGGCCTTCAATTGGTTGGTTGGTTTTTTTTTGGGGGGGGGGGGGGGGCTAGAGCAATTGCTTTAGTGGCTCCCCCCTAAAGCTGGCCCTGCTCCCTTTCTTTGAGCTGTTGGTCTGGTGCATTATCTTTTCTTTCTAGTTGGATCATTCATGCCGAGGACTGTTATTTGTGCCATCAGTATGCCTTTTGACGGAGGCATGGTTCATAGATTATAAGATTGCTATCTTTTACTAATTTCTTCAAAACATGGCAAATATGCAGCACAAATGTTTTATAGTTAAGTCGAATCTTCAATTTGAAAATCATGATGACTTGTTACTAATAGATAGGGAAGCAGTAAGTCTCTTTATTTCATTAATTGAAAAGTAGAATATTCCTAGTCTGCTGTTGACCCAGGGAGGAATGAGGGATAATCTCTACTTGCAACCGTAGCAAATTCAGCCATGTTGCTACTTGTAGCATTCTTTTATTTTCTTTACTGTTCAAATGGAGTTCTTCAGGACCAATAGCCAGAGATTATTTGTTAGAACTTAATACATCAATTAGCATATGAGGTTTTGGTGACAATTTTTTTTTTTCCGTTTACTTTTTCTTTTTCTGTCAAATAATAATTAGCGATATAGTTGCACTTGTGAACTGCTGACTGGAGAGAAAGACTAGAATGTCTTTTCAATTAAATGTTCTGTTACTTGCTTCTAGTCATCACCCCGATTTAAGATTCTCATATACAAATATAATGAATTCAATGAAAGAAGTAATATAAAGACTAAATTTTATATCACACACAAGTATCAACTTTGCAATGGATGTCTGATTCACTGCTCCCCTTCTTATTCTATGTTCTTTTGTCATCTGAGTCCTTCATTTGAAAATTATTCATAGTCCTAAACAATCTGATCTTACCCTCTAAAGAAACATCAACTCTTAAGAAATGTAGATACGCCATGTTTTTGGCAGTCAGGTTATGTAAGTAGAGATGGACATGGTCAAATGTAGGCAAAATCTAGAGCGCTAGTAGTTTGTGGCTTTCAACAGTCTCCTTGAATTTATGATTTATTTTCTCATCAAGCAATTAATTTGAGTCATATTCTCCGGACATCAATATGTCAGGTGGGGAAATTGATGATATTATTTGCGCTATTACCAAGGTTTAGAATTTTCGAACATTTAGGAATCTAAATATAGAGTGCTTAATTGATTGAAGTTGTGATATTGCCTTTAAATTTGGGAAACGAGCTTCTAAACCTTGATTAAGTGGTCACTAGAAAATATAGCTTGTCACCAATCTGAGAAAGCTGCTAACCTTTCTTATCTAATTCTTGATTTTTAATTTTCTTGAACTATCATTACTGCAAGTTTCAGCTGATGGAATCTGCTCCATGTTAAACTAGAGTTAGTTGGTCATGATCTTGCCACATTGATTCTGCTCTTCGTGCGAGCAGTCTATCTGGAAATGATGCTTAGTTGCATCATGTTAACCCTTCTGCATAAACACTTCCCCCACTCACGCAACCCCAAGGATGTGCGCCTAATATCGATATACAACTCAATTTACAGAACTACTATGAACCTGATGATCAATTCATTTGGATATTACAGGAAGGTAGTTTAGTTACACTGACTGACCTCAGAGAGAGATGCAAGGCAGACCTGGATTCGTTCACTGGTACTCCAGAGAACTGCTAGTTGGTTCTGTTTGTAAGATTGTTACTTCATTTTCTAGATGTTTGTTTGGTTACTCATGTATTCACATGATCTGAGTGTACTGAAGAAATATTGTGTAACAGTCTGCTTGATGTAAAGTAGTTAAAAATGGTGTAACATTCTTGGTGATCGTACATCACAACAGAGCCATTCTATGAAAGCTGCATTTTCCATGATAGTTTGAGGCCATATTTCTATTGTGTAACTTCAAAAATCAAATTACCATATGAGTCAATCAGTTCTAGAGGCTGCTTATTTGATAGAGTGCTAGTTGCGCAAATGGCACCTTTGATAAGATTGATCATTTTGTGAAAATGAGTTCTTTCCTTCAAAGGTTTCTGTTGTCTTCTACTTATATTGAACAAGAAAAACATCTTCATCTTTGTCCCACCTAAGATACACTTTTTTTCCCTCAAGATTATATGAGAATGGAGATATAATAGTGGTTGTAACAGGTGAATTTTCGACTTGTACAATAAGAAATGATTGAAGTGATAAAAGTTCAAACTTAATTAATGAAATGCAAGTGGTTTGCTGTCTTTTTGCAACTTAGGTCTATATAAGTTTTCCTTGATATTGTTAGTGAAAATTGACATTGATGTGACAATTTTTAGATGAATGTCATCCGTGTGATTCCTTCACTCAACTGGAATTGATAATGGCAAGCAAAGAGCATATTATTGCAAACTACAAGTGTTAAATAACAATGTGCAACAATTTTTAGAGTAAATTGCTAGGATGCAAGAAATTTGTTTTGACAAACATGGCTATAACCATTTGTAATGCTTTTCATAATAGGACTTTGATAGTATTTAGCTTATAGTAATTAAATTTCCATTTATGGGAGAGTTTCACCATAATAAGGCGATAAATGACGTTTGAGAAGCAAAGTGATTTGAGTCACGTTTGGATGTGATTAAGGCTCAAGTTGCAAGCTGATATCCTGCTGCCGAGATTGTAATTGTAGTTTTTAAGTGTTGTAAGAGTTTAAAATTCACATAAGTTTTTTGCTTCTTACTTTTTTTTTTATCCCTAAATAAGAGCCTATTTCTCCCATAGAAAATGTAAAAAGCAAATGGACCTTCTTCTTTCTTATTTTTTCCTTATTCCCTTTTTAATGGAAGGTTTGACCTTTTTTATTTATTTATTTATTTATTTATTTATAAAGGTTAACTTTGAAAGCCTTATTTGAAGTGTATGGAGTCATCCAAGGCACTATATATTAAGGAAAACTAGGTGGATCTCTTTTTGTATTCCGTTGCTGACTTTTAAAAGCAAAAATGGTGTAGTTTATGTGCTTCCTAATCTTAATCCTATACATTTTAAATAAATAATCCTATCCGACTTTGTTAAGGTCAATGAAGTATTTTGGATTTAAAGCAATCAAGGTTAACATGATCACTAATGATGTGGAGATGTGGATTATCGATAGACATGTACAAAAATTTCCCAAAATCTTGACTCATTTGCCTTTGAAACTTTTTTAACTAATATTACTCAAAGAAATTTGAGGCCAATAATTCAATAGCATTCGTCTAAGGCATTAGTCTCATAGTAATATAAAGTTTTAAGCTCCAGTTCGCCTTTAACTATGTTTTATGAAATTTTAGAATTTGAAAGTATGAAATTTAGATATTTAATAACAGATCAGAAGAATGATGGTAAAGTGCAGTAGTGGAGTTCATATAGTTGTCGAGATGTTATGTCCACTATTTTAGATGGGTTAAATTGCATTATTTAAGCATGACACATGTCACATGAATATGTATCAATATATTAACTCTTTCTTTCTATGCAATTAATATATAGTGGAAGTTTATCCGTTAGGCATTACGATAGAAGTTCTATTATTAATTAAAGGTTTTGAAAATTCATTTTTGAAAAGTAGTGGCACACTTCAATTTTTATCAAAGCCATTTTAATTTCCTGATAAGTGTTAAAAAGTCTTCATTTGTTTGTGTTGCCATCCACCTTTGTCAACTTTTCTGCTACTTATTAATTAAATATTTTTTTTGTGCTCTTATTATGCATCATAACAAAATGGAATGGCCACTATCTGTATATATATGATCAAAACTAACATAGAAATTAAAACAATAACGTGCATGTATCAGCACGTATATAGATCAACTAGTATACTGACACGGGACTTAAACATATAATGGAATTCTTTTAGGGTTGACATTAAAATAAAGTCCCCGAAAATGAATTGAACTAGTCATATCAAATGACTAAGCAAGTTTTCTTTTTTCAAAATAATAAAGAAGAATTAACCCAAATAGCCGTCCACCCAATCAACTAAACTAAAAATAGCCAATAAAGGTATAATATGTGCATAATGTTTGTATTATACATGTATAATTATATATAATCAGTGTATAATCTATGTATATGACTAGAAAAAGTAAACAATGAATGTTGCCGGCTATTTGTGTAAAAATCCCAATAATAAATCGTACTGGCAACAATAATTCTAAAGCCCATTAAAGCGTCACTAACACATATGATTATTTTTTAAGGAAAAAAAGTATATCAGTTGACATTCCATATGCTCTATCTTCAGTTTGGAGAAAAATAAATTTACAATAGGTTGTGGAGGAGTAGTGGCTGCAAAGAAGAAAAGAAAAGATTTATTGTTAGGTGATCTTATTTGCATTATTAATCTTAATCATAGGTTTATCAAATTTGGCATCGGTATATGTGGCAATCTCCGGTCTCCGCTTAGAAATAAAAACTTTTCCCTTTTTATAAATATAATTGTATTTAAAGTGAATGTCTAAATTTTAGAGAGATTTTAGGATTTATTACTTTGTGGCTAAGTCACGTTTTCCCTATAAATAGAGAGATTCTATTCCATTATAAATGATCACAAATCAATAAGAAGAATTATCTTTCCCTACTTTTCTCTACAATACTCTTCTTCTTCTTTTATTATTTTATAACATGTTATCAGCACGAGACTCCAACCAATTGAGTAAAAACTTTGGGATACGTGCATGATACTCAACTTGTACATAATATTGAACACGATGATTGTCAATTGTTCCCTGAACTTCCTTCAGGATTAAATTCTGGATTTAAGGTAAGTATTTTACCTTAATTTTCTCTTTTAAATTCTTGAAATTCTGTAATTAGATTTTAAATACAAGCAAAGACTATAAATTTTGATTATAACTCTAATAGAGTTTGTGAGAAATTATAACCATCCGAAGTGGTAAAATTTTTATGTCTTGCCATGATCAAATTCATGTATTATTATGAGCATAAGAAGTGGAAACCCGTCCCATTCAATTTGATTCATTCTCGTTCCCTTAGGAGAATGTGGTAGCAATATGTAATAAGTTTAAAAAAAAAAAATTTTTTACCGTGAAGGTATCAATGTATGTGGACGTGCCAATAAACGAAATTATAATCGTCATTATTATGGTAATGAGAACAATAAGGATTCACAAAATAATCTTTCACTCTATGAAAGTAATATTTTTCATCGATTTGACATGAGATTTTGTAAAGCACATATAGATGATTATGGTCAATTCATAATGTGAATGTGACAACATGTGATTTGTGGATACATATTCATTCTTGAAATAATATGAACGTGCTAGCGGTAGTGAATATACTACACTCACCTCTAGAAAGAGATTTGAGATGAAGTAAGAAAATAATGTCATTATTAGGGCATGAATGATCATTGATCACGTACCTATGTGATTATTCAAAAATATTATGGCAATGTGATTATTAAAGGATAACAGTAATGCAACAAACAGATCTTGCATTTTTTATCATGACCATAATGATATAACTTTCTCTTTAAAAGTGATATTCACCATATGGATGTTGATGAATATGTGGTAGTATAAAATTAATTACGAGCTCTTGAAGAGCCAATTATTACTATTTAGAGGAATGAAATTGGTTATCAACAAGGCATTATGTTGTAGTAAGTCTCAAAGAAACTTATTGAGTTTTTAAAGTATTCGCGAAAGTGGTTGGTTATAGTGAGACTATAAATAAAGGAAAGAATTAATATCTTCTATAACTACAACTTGTAGCAGGGTAATATATATGTGAAAAGCTACCCGCTTTATTCTCCGGCTTGTACTACACAAATAAAAGAATGCCATGATAAAGTAGAAGTTTATTGATATAAAAATCAATATCATAATAAACTTGGAGTTTATTGATAATTGCACACCTCATGGTGTGAACCAGAAGTTTATCAATATTGATAATTTATCCAATTGGCTTAATTGATTTAGCCATGTTAATTTAAATACGAGGTGCAAAACTAAAAGAGAATTCACATGGGTAAATATTAAAGAACTAAAAAATTCTTTACGAATTTGTTTATGTTGCTTGTTCTTATTAATTAATAGACCAACTAAAATTGGATTGAATCCTATGAATGCTGAAAATATCAAAGGTGAATATGGGCACATTCACATGCCATGCATACCACGTAAGATGCATATATGAAATGGTTACACGTACGATTATTATTAACCCGCAACCTGATATTTACGAGGTAACTTGCTCAATAATTTAATTCAGAGCATAATTTTGAGATTTCTATTCAAGACAATTCATCTTGATAAGTTGGTTTACATCACATCTGGTTTAGGTAAATGATCTATTGAGTGCCCCCACTTAATAGCTAAACTATTACTCATGAGAACAAAATATCTATATCAGTTTGATATACGTTATATAAGAAAGTATACATTCTCCCCTCACAAGTGGTTCAGTGTCAGGAGCCAAATAATTCCATCTTATTATTATTAATGTGCAGTGTATATTTTGATTAACACTATAATACACAAAAGGTGGGTTTTCAAAGTTGAGAAAGCAAGTTAGTTTTTCTAACACGAGGGAGAGACTTGATAAACAATTGAGAAAAAGTTACGTGGAATGAATTATCATTTGTACATCTAGATCCTCGAATAAGATAATATGAACTTAAATTTCATAAAAGATTATTCATCTGCAATATATTGCAAAGCATGCAAGACGCATTTGCTGACCCAAATAAAGTAACTATATTCTCACTGCAAATGCTCCTATTAGAATAAGTCCTAAAAGGTCAAAGTCTATGTTACGCTTAAAGCGTATAGATAAATCTATTTTAAATAAAATTTTGTAAAGAAGATGAGAAAATCATAATAGGGAGGCAAGTGATCTAGAAGAGTACACGACATAATATTTTATAAAACCTCACGAGAGGTTCAAGTACCTAAAATGAATGCAGAAATCTCTATGTTATGTCTTTATGAAAAAATATTGGAACCGACATAAAATGTTCATCGAATACATACACAAAAATATTGGCCAAATGGTTCAAACACTTAAAAGTATAAAGTCAATGGTGTGTGCAATCACTTTTATCTATCTTATATGTCTAGCATGACATGAAAATTTGATGTGCATCTAAAGTCAAGTTATATGCCTTATATGACTTAACTTATATCACAATCCTTGAAGGATGTAAATCGCTTAAATCATATACAATTCTTGATCCTGAAGTACTACATCCTAAGTGCAATTTATGCACATATGTATGTTACTATAACTATAAGCATGATAATATGATAGTGAGAATGTTTACCTCTATGGAGACACTGAAAAGGTCATTCCACGATATTATATGAAAATATTACATATCTATCAAGAATGATGATTTTAAAGTGCAATATATTCATTCAAGTGATAATATGGCTTTGTTCACCAAATCTCTATCGACGTCTACCTTCAAGAAGCTAGTGTACAAGATCAGGATGCGAAGGCTTAAAGATGTGAATTGATGCTCTCATCAGGGGGAGTTAATACGCGTTGTACTCTTTTTCCCTTAAAAGATTTTGTCCTACTGGATTTTCCTTACAAGGTTTTTAATGAGGCAACCAAAAGACATATTTCTAAACATGTGTACTCTTTTTCCTTCTCTAGAATTTTTTTTCACTAGGTTTTATTTTAGTTAAGATTTTAATGAGGCGAATTATTTTTTGAATAGATATTCAATGGGGAGTGTTATTGTCACGACCCAAAAACCAACCGTCGTGATGACGCCTATCGTGGTACTAGACAAGCCACTACTCAACTATCTTAACACAATAAAAGCTTTGAAATTTTAGACAGAAGCAATTAATATTTAGGAAAAACCTTTTAGGAACAGAAATAAACCTGCCACACTATACAATCTATCCCAAAATCGGGGAGTCATCGAGTACATGAGCTTCTATACCAGGAATAATATAATACAATGTCTAAGGAATAAGAACTGAAATGCGATAAAGATAATGAAGGAGAGCTAAGGCCTGCGAACGCCATGCAACTACCTCGATAGTCTCTGGGATCAGCTGCTCAAATAACAACGCCCGCTATGACGGGAAACACCTGGATCTGCACACGAAGTGCAGGGTGTAGCGTGAGTACAACTAACTAAGTAAGTAACAATAATAAATAAGGAACTGAAAGATAGTGACGAGCTACACAATTATAGTTCGTTTTCAGTAATCTCAGCAAGAAAGTAGACATGCTTTCAAATCCGACAATTTAAGTCAAATCAGTTTATACATTACCAAGTTCAAGTAAAATCGGATACAATATCTTCCAGGAGTTTCAAAACAATGACATATAGTAGCTAAGTGCAACAACAAATTAAAGCAAGTACAGCCTCTCAGGGCAACAATCACTCAACCTTCCTCAATAGCTCATCACTCGGCTCTCAGCCCTCAACACTCACACTCAATAGGTACCTGTGCTCACTGGGGGTGTACAGACTCCGGAGGGGCTCCTTCAGCTCAAGCGCTATATTGCTACGGCGTGCAGCCCAATCCCATATAAATAGCCATAAGGCTCGTTGCGGTGTGCAGCCCAATCCCATATAAATAGCCATAAGGCTCGTTGAGGCGTGCAACCCGATCCATATATACAGCCTTAAGGCTCGTTGTGGCGTGCAACCCAATCCATATATATAGCCCTAAGGCTCGTTGCGACGTACAACCCGATCCATATACCTTACAGTTCCACGGAATGGACCAAGTCACAATTCCTACGGTGCACGCCCACACGCCCGTCACCTAGCATGTGCGTCACCACCACACAATCATATAACCACAAAACCCGGGGTTTAATACCCCCAGGACCATATTTAAAAATATTACTTACCTCAATCCGAGCCAAAACTCTACTCCAAAATGCCCTTGCTTCGCGAATCGGCCTCCAAACGTCCCGAATCTAGCCACATGCAATACAATACAATCAATACAGCTAAAGGAATTAATTCCATAAGAAAAATATGAATTATAAGCCAAAATCCGAAATTGGTCCAAACCCGCCCCTGGGCCCGCGTCTCGAAATCCGACAAAAGTCACAAAACCCAAAATTCCATTCACTCACGAGTCTAACCATACCAAATTTATCAAAATCCAACATCAAATGGCCATTCAATTCCCCAAAATTAACTTTCAAAATCCTTAGCCTCAAACCCCCAAAATTCACCTCAAAAACTCACCAACTAGGTGTAAAATCAGTGCGGAAACGTAATTATTGAAGAAAAATGGACACAAGGATTTTACCTCAAGAATTCCACTTGAAAAGCCCTCTCAAAATCTCCAATATCCGAACTCAAAATGTTGAAATGAAGCCAAAATCGCGAAACTCTCGTTTTTAAACATTCTGTCCAGACCCCTATCGCACCTGCGGCCATATCACTGCATCTGCGGTCCCGCTTCTGCGATGAAAACTCTGCATCTGCAGAAGTCACTTAGCCCATCTGCCTCCGCTTCTGTGAGCCTTGGACTGTATCTGCGCCTTCGCAGGTGCGGAAAATTCCATCGCACATGCGCGCCTTCCCGGACGTGCGCGCGTCCACGTGCTTCCGCGCAAGCGCTCCTGCGCCCACATGCCCGCATCTGCAGCCTCTGCCCAAATCCTTCCTGGCCGCTTCTGCAGTCCCTTTTCTGGCTTCTGCGAGCTCGTACCTGCGGTTCCCAATCCGCAGGTGTGATTACACTAGTAGTTGCAAACCTTCAGCAATTCTTCAACTTCAAACCTTGGTCCGTCAACCACCCGAAATTAACCGAGGCCCCCGGGACCTCAACCAAACATACTAACACGTCTTAAAACATCATGCGAACTTAGTCGAATCCAATAATCACCTCAAACATCATCAAAAACACGAATTCCTCTCGGATTCAAGCCTAATGAACTTTGAAATTTCCAAATTCTACAAACGACATCGAAACCTATCAAATCTCGTCCGATTGACCTCAAATTTTGCACACAAGTCATAAATGACACCACGAACCTACTCTAACTTCCAGAAATCCGACCCCGATATAAAACATTCCACTCCCGGTCAAACTTTTCAAAATTTCAACTTTCGCCATTTCAAGCCTAACTCTACTCCCGACCTCCAAATCACAATCCGGATACGCTCCTAAGTCCAGAATCACCTAACGGAGCTAACAGAACCATCAAAATTCCAATCCGAGGTCGTTTACACATAAGTCGACATTCGGTCGACTTTTCCAACTTAAGATTTCAATTAAGACACTAAGTGTCTCAATTCACTCTGAATTCACTCCGGACCCGAACCAACAAACCCGATAAGTCATAAAACAATAGTGAAGCACAAAAATGGACAGAAAAGGGGAACGAGGCTACAACTCTCGAAACAACCGGTCGGGTCGTTACATTCTCCCCCTCTTAAACAAACGTTCGTCCTCGAACGGGTTTAGAAACATACTCGGAGTATCAAATAGGCATGGATATCTGCTTTGCATCTCCCGCTCGGTCTCCCAAGTAGCTTCTTCGACTGGCTGTCCTCTCCACCGCACTTTCATTGAAGCTATACTCTTTGATCTCAGTTTTCGAAGCTGCCGGTCTAAAATGGCCTCCACATCATAAGTCAGAGTACTATCCAACTACACTGTGCCAAAATCCAAAACATGAGACGGATCTTCGACATACTTCCGGAGCATAGATACATGAAACATTGGATGAACATCCGATAGATTAGGTGGCAATGCAAGTTCATAAGCCACCTCTCCAATCTTCTTAAGTACTTCAAAAGGCCCAATATACCGAGGGATCAACTTTCCCTTCTTCCCGCACCCCAACACTCCCTTCATAGGCAAAATCTGGAGCATAACCTTCTCCCCAACCATGTAAGCAACATCACGAACCTTCCTGTCGGCATAACTCTTCTGTCTAGACTGTGCTGTGCGAAGCCGTTCCTGGATCACTTTAAACTTCTCCAAAGCATCCTGAACCAATTCAGTCCCCAATAGACTAGCCTCACCCAGCTCAAACCTACTATTTGGAGATCTACACCGTCTCCTATATAAAGCCTCATACGGAGCCATATGAATGCTCGATTGGTAGCTGTTATTGTAAGCAAACTCCGCGAGTGGCAGAAACTGATCCCGAAAGCCCCCAAAATCAATGACATAATTGCGCTACATATCCTCCAATATCTGAATAGTGCGCTCGGACTATCCGTCTATCTGAGGGTGAAATGCTGTACTCAACTGAACCTGTGTACCTAATTCTCACTGCACTGCTCTCCAAAACTGTGATGTAAACTGCGTGCCAAGAGTTATTCCTAAACATTCGAATCACTATTCCATCTTACCACGCACATACCCAGGGGTGATCCCACGTCACCCTATTCCATATAGGCCTGACAACACAACACAATTGATGATGATTACTTTAACCTTAGTCTGTAAACCTTAGAACCCAATTTCCAACATCCAAAATTTTTTACAAGACCCGAGTCTCACATCTACACATTGTATGAGTTTGAACAAGTTGTATCAACCCATAACCATATCCCAGATATAATCGCATAACATACTACACAACTCACATACTCGCAACACCATTCTCGATCATCGTAACTACTCAAACCAACCAAGTACTAGTAGAAAACCCCACATTCAACAGAACCTCATCCCAAAACCTTCGTACACCACCGATAATGAAAGAAACATACAGGAACTCGTAACCACTAACCAAATCAATAGGTCATGGAGCTTCATTCGTTCAACAAGTACCATAGCCAATTATTTAAGCCGAATTCTAAATTATTCTCCTAGACACATCGTAGTCAAAATTGATAGTACCCATTCTAGGTCCAATGACCCTATATTATTGAACATAACTATTCCACAAACATGTCATACCAATATAATTCAAGCCACAAACTGCGCAATCCGTGTACATAAAATAGAAAATGTCTCAAAGAAGAGAGCCATTTTTGCAGGTTCAACAAGAACCATCATAACCACAATGTTATGAGCTCATCTTATATGGTAGAACTAAGACACACGAACCTAATAACGGTAGCCAGCTCTCCCAGAGCTCACATTAATATCACCCGCACGGACAACTCACGTGATATAGTATCAATATCTGGACCCGCACGGACAACTCACGTGCCAATAATATCAGTACATAGATATGTATGGACAACTCACGTGCCAATAACATAATCGACCTGGCATGGTCACAGGCCTTCGGTCCAAGCACATCATACAAGAGCAATCAAATAAGTACACATGCACATGATAAATGAAATAAGATTCACATGCTCCGCCGTAGAGTAGGCATGTGCAAAATATGCTACCACAACTCAAATCGGCAGGCTAATGCAGAAATAGTAACTACCCAGTTTATTCAGGGAATCAGCCTCTTTGTAACCTCAAGTATAGCCTAGATAGTTCTCAATAAAGTATGAATACGAGAAACATTATAACTTTACGCTTAACAGTCAAATCTAGGTAGATCATTGCCTAAGCATTCTTCCGAGTATGAATACTTGCTCCGATGCCCGCACATGGGCTCACACCCCAGATATATGCGCACTCATAGCGCGTATCTAACACAAATAATTAGCACAACTAGTGCCTCCACTAAGTTTAAATAAAATACTCACCTCAAGCAGGCCGCAACCCTGAAACAATATGCTTCAGAGAACTCCCAGTCTCCAAATTCATAGAACACATGAACCATCATAACTGATCCTAACTCCAACACTCTAATGACTAACACATCTTTCATGCACGATCATCCCAAGAGGAATACTTTCATAATTCTTCTGTGCCACATAGCAATAATTTGAATGTTAGCAGTCTATCAACCAGGTGAGTACCGCAATACCAATGAACATCCGTAAGTCAAAATACAATGCGCCTACTGAAATGCGTACCCTTCTCAAGGATTACCGAGCAACTATAACATTCGTCTAAACATCTGAAATTGACCATTCTGTCCATAATTTGTGATCTTCCTTTTAAGACTGAACTGCCACCTTGTACATGTAAATATTAATCCCGCACAACACACCACATCTATCATGCCATCATGTCACAAGCACAAGAATCTCATTATCAACTCTGGGTAACTAGCAAATTACATACCCGGTCATTTAGAAACCTTCCTCTTACTTCCTTCCAGGAGGAAATCACAATACACAACATGTTCCCCACACCGGTAGAAAATATCCAGTTCAAACTATGGTAGAAACCATCAAGAACACTTCAAAATCCATTTTCACATAATCAAGCTATCAGAACTAAATTTCTCTGACTCGACCAAGCTACGCAGGTCACCAAAACCAAGAATATTGCCACCGAAACATTTGTAGAGTTATAATTACTCTCACGTTGACACTTTGCTTTGTCCGAACACCACGACCCTTACCCAAAGCTCGCTACAAGACATCCTAACATAAAATGACACCGCCCTAAGGCCCATAAGCCATTGTATTCTTTTTAAGCACCACAAGGTACCACAACCGAGACACCCACTTTGCTCAATTCCAAATTGCACCTCCCAAACGGTCCAAAAGACACATGCTCCCTTAGCACAATAACACCCAAAGAA
Source organism: Nicotiana tomentosiformis (assembly GCF_000390325.3). Classification (NCBI taxonomy): domain Eukaryota; kingdom Viridiplantae; phylum Streptophyta; class Magnoliopsida; order Solanales; family Solanaceae; genus Nicotiana; species Nicotiana tomentosiformis. The sequence goes on along the minus strand of NC_090816.1, from coordinate 105,719,949 downwards.
GTAACACTGCCTTAACATCACCAATCAAATTCATACTTCGTGCGCACTACATACTTCAAAATAACAAATTATTCATTCCATGATTTTCATATTTGTTTTTCATAAAGTGCAATATAGCCCGTATTCAGGAATTCCCTTACTCGAGCCATCCTCAATTTCAACCTCTGCAAGTCATAACTAATCCACAAGTATGCCTTGGGCAAAAACCAATACAACACATAATTGTGCAATCAAATCGTAGATAGTAGACTCCCCCACTTGGCTCAAAGCCATATAATAAAACATTTGATAACTCAACATACCCATACTCTACTATTATCATAATCCCGTAGTCGATTCAACAAAAATGCTTCACGAGTTCGGGTAACACAAACCATAAAGTACCTCAATCATCCGCTAAGCTCGCATTTATTCTCTTGACAGTCAAGTCAACTTTCTCACCTAGATTCAAATTCAAATCTCAACACATACACTCCTCTGGTAGAATAGAAACTCTCCCGCTTAACATTATAAGTAACACACCTACATAGATTACTCTGCAAGAGATAACCCTCCGCTTAGCCTCAAATTGGCATCTTGTTATACCCTTTCACAGCCACAATTACTACGCAAACACTTAATCTTCCTGAGTCCAAACTCATTAACAAGACATGGGAATTTAATTTGTTCCACAATTGAACAACGTTAAAGATCCTTCAATACACTCACAACTCGAGACTATACGTCAAATCAAGACAGAAATCAAATACCCCATAGCAAAGTCTTGAGTCACAAGTAGACTTTATTCGTCATATTCAACCCATCTGAACACATCCCGCAGTCTCATCATACTCATCATATAGCCATTCGACCGCTCATCGAGCCATAATTTTCCACTCATAGGGACACTACCGATCGCATGAGTCCAAACTCACAAGTTCTCATAACCGAAACTACCGAGCTTAAGCTGCGGTCTAACCCTGGCCTCAAGTCCTCCAGACTGGCCCATCACCCAAAACACAGAATGCTCATCTCGAACCTCATTCATGGAATCACAAATCAACGATGCACAACTGATACCGAGCGCTCACATGCGTACATGAATGCGTGGAAGGAATTCAAAGAGTTATGTTTCAAGCTGAATCAATTCCGCCCGATAGAATACAAGAAAGTGAAAATTTTCCTATGGTTCGGTAGCCTCTCGAAGATACAGACGTCTCCGTATCGATCTGCAAGACTCTACTAAACCTGCACATGACTCGTGAGACCTATGTAACCTAGGCTCTGATACCAACTTGTCACGATCCAAAAACCAACCGTCGTGATGACGCCTATCGTGGTACTAGGCAAGCTACTACTCAACTATATTAACACAGTAAAAGCTTTGAAATTTTAGACTGAAGCAATTAATATTTAGGAAAACCCTTTTAGGAACAGATTTAAACCCGCCACACTATACAATCTATCCCAAAACCGGGGAGTCATCGAGTACATGAGCGTCTATACAAGGAACAATATAATACAATGTCTAAGGAGTAAGAACTGAAATGCGAAAAAGATAATGAAGGAGAGCCAATACCTGCGAATGCCATGCAGCGATCTCGATAGTCTCCGGGTTCAGCTGCTCAAATAACAACGCCCGCTATGACGGGAAACACCTGGATCTGCACACGAAGTGCAGGGTGTAGCGTGAGTACAACTAACTAAGTAAGTAACAATAATAAATAAGGAACTGAAAGATAGTGACGAGCTACACAATTATAGTTCGTTTTCAGTAATCTCAGCAAGAAAGTAGACATGCTTTCAAATCCGACAATTTAAGTCAAATCAGTTTATACATTACCAAGTTCAAGTAAAATCGGATACAATATCTTCCAGGAGTTTCAAAACAATGACATATAGTAGCTAAGTGCAACAACAAATTAAAGCAAGTACAGCCTCTCAGGGCAACAATCACTCAACCTTCCTCAATAGCTCATCACTCGGCTCTCAGCCCTCAACACTCACACTCAATAGGTACCTGTGCTCACTGGGGGTGTACAGACTCCGGAGGGGCTCCTTCAGCTCAAGCGCTATATTGCTACGGCGTGCAGCCCAATCCCATATAAATAGCCATAAGGCTCGTTGATTCTAAGGTTTATGTACTATGGTTGAAGTAAGAAATTTCAGTTAGGACATGTTGTCAAGAATATATGGACTGGTGTGACGTGGGATCACCCATGGGTATATGCATGGTGAGTTTATACAGTGATTTGATGGATTTGGAATTACTCGTGGCACGTTCGAGGACGAACGTATGTTTAAGTGGGGGAGAATATAACGACCCGACCAGTCATTTTGGGCAATTGCATTCCATTAGGTGGTTTGAGGGCATGTGTAGCTTCATATGATGTATTATGACTTGTGTATATCGTCGATTTGGTTTTCGGGTTATTCGGGGTGGATTTGGAAGAATGGCTTTCAATTTGGAAGCTTTAAGTTGGAAGAGTTGACCAAGTTTGAATTTTGTGTATTTGACCTCGGATCGGAGTTTTGACGGTCCAAGTAGGTCCGAATGATGATTTTGGACTTGGACGTATGCCCGGATTTACATTTGGAAGCTTCTAGAAGGTTTTGGCCATAATTAGCGAAAATTGGCAATTTGAAGGATTGGAAAGTTCGTGGGTTTGACCGGGATTTGAATTTGATGATATTAGATTAGGATTTTTGTTCCGGGAGTTGGAGTAGGTTTGTTATGTCATTTGAAACTTGTGTGCAAAATTTGAGGTTATTCCGAGTTGATTTGATTAAGTTCAGCATAGGTTTTGGAAGTTGAAAGTTCAAAAGTTTATCAAGTGTGATTTGAGGTACGATTCGTTGTTTTGATGGTGTTATGTATGATTTGAGGCCTCGAGTAGGTCCGCATTATGTTTTGGGACTTGTTGGTATGTTCGTACGGGCTCCCAAGAGGCTCGGGTGAGTTTCAAACGTAGTTCAAATCATTTTGTCTCATGCGTCATTGCTGAAGTAGTTCTGGTGCTGGTGTTTTCGCATATGTGGAAATTTAGACGCAAACGCGAGTCCGCAGATGCTGACCTATTATTGCTGAAGTGAAGTAGCATGGTGGGCGTGAAGGCCACAGGTGCAGGGACCTAAGCGCATCTGCGCAACCTCAGGTGCGGTTCCCAGAGTGCAAAAGCGCTACCACAACAGCGAAGTTCTGGATCGCAGAAGCTATAAGTACTGGGTTGGGGCATTTTCGTGGAAGCAAAATTTGGGTCGCAAATGTGGTTCCGCGGAAGCGGGAAATTGGTAGTAGGTGTGACTTCCCTTGGCATACTTACTATATATAGAGGTTTTGGTTCATTTTATCACAACTTGAGATTTGAAACTCGATTTTGGGAAAGTTTGGAGAAGATTTTCACCACATGGATTGGGATAAGTATTTCTATTCGGCTTTGATTATATTACATGATTCCATCTTCGATTTTAGCATTTGATTGATGAATTTAAAAGAGAAATTGGGGGGTTTATGTCTAAACTTTTCTAAGTGAATTATTTAGTTTTGAACTTCGATTCGGAGTTAAATATGAGTGAAAATAGTAATTGATACGGTTGTCGAAATTTGTGAGTTTTGTTAGGTTTTGAGGTGCGGTCCCGGGGTTGACCTTTTGGTTGACTTTGAGTATTTGATTAAAGATTCGGCTTTTATCGTTTAGGTTGGTTTCCTTTGGCATTATTTGATATTTTTGAGTTGTTTTTGGCTAGTGTCAGGCCGTTCAGAGGTTGATTCACGTGGGATGGCGTTTCTAGAGTATTGTTTGCTTGCTCAGAATTTGATTTGGCTTGTTCGAGGTAAGTTACATATCTAAACTTGGATTTGAGGGTAATTATCCTAGGGAACCATGATATTTGAGATGGGTTGGGAGTGATACACGTGTTAGGTGACGGGCGTGTGTGCGTGCACTGAAGTATTCATGATCTGGATAGATCTTAGGCCATTATATGCCTTGTTTTGCTATTATGCTTCTTGATATCATGTTTTGTCCATTTGTATGACTATGTGAGTTGTTATTCATGCTAGAAATCATGTCTAGGACATTTGATTTATTGTTCGAGACCCGATAGGGCTATTTTTCGTGTTGAGTATTTGCCGTAGCCATAGTTATACTGTTCTAGTCATTTTGCCATGTTGAGCTATTTGCCTTAGCCATAGTTGTTGCACCCTATTTTGCACTAGTCAAAACAAGATTCAATTTGTGGTTTCTCTGTTGTTGATGAAAGAGAGTCGCCACCTAATATTTAAAGTTATACTAGGGTACCTATTTAATTACTAAATGTCATATTCTTTATTAGTCTGCTAACCGGTGAGATTATGAGTAAGAGTTGTTGTTCTTCTAAGGGGAAGGTGTTAGGCACACCTCAAAATCTACCCGAGGTAGCTCCATAGGACTTAGACTATATTTGGGACTAATTGTTTGTACTATGCCTTAACTAGTGTTCAAAGAGTATAGCTTACCATGTATTAGGGTGTAATATCTAAAAGGGAAGAGTATGGTTTAAAGAGGATGCATTTAAATAAAAGCCTTTAAGAAAATATTGTTAGTATATATAAACTTGAAAAGAACTTTGAAGGATGGAACGTCTGTCATGAATGTGTTTAAAAAGAAGCTAAGTTAATGCACTTTGTTTCCTAAAGCATAGAAGTTCATATTATTCTAATGTGGTGAAAGTATTATGAAGATGATCCTAAAATGTACCATGGTTTTAAATAGAAAAACTGTTTGAAATCCTTTGTTTTCAGGGCAGCAACGCTTTAATCTTTTCGAAATAGTTGATTCCCTTTTAGAAAAATCAACCACGCCACTCAGTTCTGGTTTTTCCTTTTGAAATAAGGACTGCCACCTTTGTTAAGCCTTTGGGCTTCAAAAATCTTTAAGAAAAGAGTTAGCAAAGCATAATAAATTAATGATAGCTCATGATTAGCAGATATGGAATTTATAGCTAACTAATGCCCTTTTAATCCTAGGTTCTTTAAGGCTTACCTAAATTATTTTATGTGAGTTAAAAGATAAAATAAAGCATTTAATCCAATATATAATTGTCATATACATGTGAGATAAAACAACATGAACACAGTAAAGAGTAACGATATAGTGAGACTGTAAAAATATCAAAAGCAGTAAATGAAAGAGCGAAGGGAAAGAATGGACTCTGGAGGGTTTGGGCCTCAAAGAGGCAGGCCCAGCAGTAACAGGGACGGGTAACACGAGCGACAACTGACTCTAAGTCTTCTGAGACATAGCAGGGCTGGACTTGGGCTTGAGTTCTTAAAGAACTCAACATGCCCAGATCATTGTATATGTTAAAAAAGACAAGAGAAGGTCATTAGAATAACAATACTATATACATATCCATATATGAAATTCATAAGCAAATAATAAAAGGAAAGATCACTGACAATGTTTAAATACTAAGGAAGTCATACTAATGTGAATGTTACGCATAGTGAATGATCCACATTGAATACCTTTTATTGTCATTAAACACCAAACCCAAAGAGAGTAATAAGTGTCAAATGAATTAAAGGCTAAGTAGAGAATTTTACTCAAGGCCGATGCCTCCTTTGAATCCTCTGACACTTCAAAGTTCCCAAGGGTCTCAAGGTCTAGGGCAATGCTTGTGCCGGGGAGAGCAGCCCAACCTAGAGTTAAACTCTATTCCCAAATACCTCTAACCACTAATAACACATTCTTCCCTATAGGTTTGAATGCCAATGAGGTTGTTTCAATGTAAACCAACCGTCATAGCAATACCATACCACAGAAGTACATACCCTTCTTATGAAGACCAAACAGAATACCATAGGGGCCAGAGGCAGTCTATATATATATATACCTTTACAACCATATTCAAAACTAAGCAGATGATTAACACATTAGACAATTCCCTAAGAAAATGAGTTTCAAACATACTTATCATGCTACTGTTAAGGCACCATACACCTGATACCAAATATCATAAAGGCAGAAAGAATACAGTTCTAGTGTGTAATAACTCATAAGTGTGTTTGTGTTAACAAGACTCAATTATATTAATCACATATTGATTAAGCCTTGACCCTTAAGTGTACATTGGTTAACAATTTGAACAAATCACTCAAGGAGTATTGGCAGAAGTTAAGGATAGTAATCACAATCAGAATACAGATATTCATATCACGACTAGGATTAACAAGATCACAAATCATAATTAGAACTTCTGAGGATATCAACAAGTTGATAAATCTAATCAGAATCCTTAAGAGTGTTTAACAAGGTTTCAAATCATCAAGTGACACATCTATATCTTTTGAGAGTCTTAACTTCAAATCAGTCCTATTAAAATGAAAGCAGACAGTCTTGTTCAAGCAGTAGTGACAGAAGTTCTTTTAGAGTTGAGACATGTACGCTTCAGAGAATGCAATGGAGATTTAAAAACAAGGCATGCACACATGTGGTCAATCAAACAGAGATGTTGGATGACATAGGGTTACAAGCACACACAAAAGAGACTGAGTAGAGATTATGTCATGGAAGAGTTACCATAAAGGCCATCATGTATGAGGTTCAAGAGAAGATAAAGATATTATCAAATAAAGGGAGTATGCTGAATGTGTCACGATCCAAAATCCACTATATGCCGTGATGGCGAGGCAAACCAACGGTGATCGATTAACTTAATTACTCATTTTGATTACTTTAAAATCATAATTCCCATTAATCAAATATTATAAAAGTTGTTACTCGTACAAAACTCATGATTTTATTTTCCAATTCCTGTATAAAAATATAGTTTTCAAGGTGAAATGTTAATAATTACATGAACTACAATAATGAACAACCAATAGGAACCCCCAAAATCCGATGTCACAAGTGCATGAGCATCTACTAAGGAGTACAATAGTAATACAACAACCGTCTGAAATACAAGTTAGACGGGGAAAATAAATAACTCCGATGGAGACTCTGTATGCTACGGATCGTACAAGGAAATGCAACTCAATGTAAAGTCCCCGCAAAAGCTGCACCTTTGCACCCAAAGGACCACCGGAAATATATATATACCTGCACAATAAGTGCAGCAAGTGTAGCATGAGTATGTAAATCAACGCGTACCTAGAAAGTATATAGCCTAATCCCATAGAAGTAGTGACGAGGGGTCGAAATCGACACTTACTAGTGGACCAATAAGACAGATACAATAGAAGTAAACATATGTGAGGCAGAGTAAATAAACAAAATAAACAAGTATAAATACGTGGTACAATCCTCCTCTCAACAATAAACTTAAGCTCTCAATTAGCAGTTACCTCATCTACCAGAGTATATATATAATGGACCTCACCAGATAGGTCGTCACAATTCAAATCAGGAAAACTCACAGATACAATGTCTTCTTTTCAAATATTACGCACGATTCCATAAGAGTATTTTTATAGAAATGCCGAGGCGTACGGCCCGATCCCATCACAATGCGTGCACCGCCGAGGGTCGAACGACACGAACCATAGATGCATCTATTATACTGCCGAGGGAAACGACCCACTCCCATGAGAGTATGATACTGCAGAGGCGAACAACCCGATCCCATTAGAATAAGAAGCTTTAATGGGTCCTTGACTCCACACACAAATAAACGTGTGAGTTATAAATTTTAAGGAAAACCTTTTGATGAAAATGGATAACGCGGGAGAAATTCATAAGAGGAGCACAATTATTCCGCGACTAGTCATGAAGCTCGTCAAATCTCTACAATAGCAAGTTTATCACTCTACGCAAGTCTAGTCTCAAGTTGTAACGTAAAATAAAGGAATTTAATAGGCAAGGGGCAACTCAAATAGTACAGTTAAAGCATGGCGGGAGCCTAAGTCTACCCGGACATAACATGAATCTAGCTACGTCTGGACTCTCATCACCTCGCGCGTACATAGCCCCCCCCCCCTTCTCACAACAAGTAGCACATATCAAATACATCACCTAGGGGTAGTTTCCCCTTCATAAGGTTAGACATGAGACTTACCTCGCTCTGAAATTCCCTAATCGGCTCCAACGTCTCTGTAACACCTCGAATCGATGGCCATCATTCTAAAACTAGTAAAACAACGTGCAAACCAATCAAAATATACCACAATACGTATAATTTAACAATTTATAATGATTTTCAACTCCGCTCAAAAGCCAACAAAGTCAACCCTCGGACCCACGTGCCCGGATTCCAAAATTGTTTGAAGATAAACTTTACCCATATCATTACGAACTCAAATATATAACTTATTCCTAATTCCCTTTCGAAAATCATGGTGAAAATCCAAAATTATCAATTCTAGGATTTCTATAAAAATCCCACAATTTTCTTAAATTTTCCTCCTTAAATCCACATATAAACATTACATTTAGCTCACAACAAGTGGGAAATTACTTACCTTGTGTTGCATGATGAAAACTCCTCAAAATCGCCCAAATACCGAGCTCCAAAATCTCAAACAAAAATGGCGAAATGACCAAGTTCGATCCCTTATGTTCTGCCCAATTTCGCTTCTGCAAACAGAATCTTCACATATGCAAAGTCGCTTCTGCGATGTTGCTTCTGCGACCTGAAATGCGCTTCTGCGAAGTCTACTGGTCAGCAGCCCCATCGCACCTACGGACTCCTTCCCACTTCTGTGTAACCGCAGGTGCAAAGCCATAGTCGCCTCTGCGCTCCAGCCCGCTTATGCGACCACTATGTCGCTTTTGCGAGGCCGCAGAAGCATTCCATTTTCTGCTACTGTGAAACCTTCCCCAGCCAGCCTTCCTCGCTTCTGCGACCCAGCTTCCGCAAAAGCGATCGCACCAGCAACAAGAAATTCCAGCATTTCCTTAGTCCAAAAATCGATCCGTTAACCATCCGGAATCCACCCGAGGCCCTCGGGACCTTAACCAAATACATCAACACGTCCCAAAATGCAATACGAACTTAGTCGAGGCCTCAAATCATGCCAAACAACGTCAAAATTATGAATCGCGCCTCGAATCAACTTATAATATTTTTTTAAATTTCCAAATTCTATATCTTGTGCCGAAATGTGCCAAATCAATGAGGAATGACTTCAAATTTTACGCACAAGTCAAAAATCACAATACGAACCTATTCCATGGCTCGGAACCTCAAACGGTCATCGATAACATCAAAATCGACTTCAAACCACTTATGAAATTCTTAAACCTTCAAAATGCCAACCTTCCATAATAAGCACCGAAATGCTTCTGGACCACTCGATACTCTAACCCGAACATACGCCCAAGTCCAAAATCACCATACGAACCTATTGGAATCTTCAAATTCCGATTATGAGGTCATTTACTCAAAAGTTAAACCTTGGTCAATTCTTCCAACTTAAAGCTTCCGAAATTAGAATTTCCATTCGAATCGACTCTGAATTTCCCGAAATTCAATTCCGACCACACGCATAAGTCATAATACCTAAAATGAAGCTACTCAAGGCCTCAAACCGTCGAACAACGTGCTATATTTCAAAATGACCGGTCGGGTCGTTACATTCTCCCCCACTTAAACATACGTTCGTCCTCAAACATGCCATAAACTGCTCCGGAGTTGTCCAAAATCACTGTTTAACACCTCATGCACCTACCCGTTCCACCACAACCCATGTGGGCACATTATCTCGGGCCAACTGAAGATCCTCCATATAACCTTAGCTAACAAGCTTTAGAACCAAATTCCAACATCCGGAACTTTCCACGAGACCCGATTCGAACATACAAACACCACATCAATCACATGACATTGTACCCAGCATGACCATGCTCCTCCGCTGAAATCACACCATGCACCACATAAGTCACTTGATCACAATAACATCCTCCGACCACAATAGCTGTAATTCCACGAACCCGGTGCCCGCAATACATCTCATAATACATATAAGCCCTGATCCAACTCTCGCGATACTACCACGACGGAAGAGATGTGTAGAAACTAATAACCACCTACCGAATCAACACATCATGGAGTCTCTCCTTCTGACAAGAACCATTACCTCATTTTGAACTGAATAACGATATTTGCTCTTTAATATACCCTACATAACTCCAATCGCACTGATCTAGGTCCAATAACCTCGTCTCACCCAGTACAAGCTTCTTGGGCTATAAGCCACCTCAAACACTGATCAAGATTTCATATGACGCCATCAATGCACCAAAAAGTTACAATTTGAATATGACACATAAGGAAGAACAAATTCTAGAAAGAACTACCTAGCCCGCGTAATGAATAAAACGGTTGAACAGACGCTATGAACCCTTCTCAGAGAACGAGAAACAAAATACACAAGAATGGATATAGAAAACCATACTCATCATCTCACTGTTACAGCGTGCAACCCGATCCAAACATGATACCGTTTCGGCGTGCAACCCGATCCAAACAACATACCCGTGGCGGCGAGCCACTCGATCCACACATAGCAATAAATAAGGAAATTACCCATCAAGCCATAATGCTTATACCTACAAAGTACCGAATATCGACTACAAGTATGCCAAGTACAAAAATACAGCCATGGGGAGACGGATAGCTCCATACGCTACAAAACCCAAGCTCAACTAAGGTGTGATAAATGACCTGCATCTCGAGAGCCATCCTGCTCATATAACACCACAAGCTACACGGGACCACATCACATGTGCGGATAATCAAGCCATCTCACAACCTGCATGGCACAATAGAGTATTACTTGAAATAACTAACAACGGGAATAACATCCAATGCCCGAAGACTGATCCATAAGCAACGCTATGCTGATTGAACACATCCGGCTTGATGTAGAGCACACATTCACATTAGACCCATTAACGGACCTCAGACCGATTCTTATCATACCATACTAGGCTAATAACCTTTCAAGGATCCACAATAATATTTTCCATAACACATAAGAACATTTGTCAAATGCGGAACAAACTCACACAGTTCACAACCAACTGAATAGAGTGTCGTTCAGGCATAAACTCTCACATTAGCGACATTACCAGAATCTCCATACTTGGTTTCAATCCTTAACAATCAAGTGATTAACATGTCACACTTATACATATTTCCTCGTGGGATACGCTCTCTCGACCTTTCACACCAGGTAGCAAAGTCTGCACCTCCACACCACCAACCGTACTAATTCTGTAAAGCCAACCAAGAGTCCGCAATTCAATACACAAAGCCTCTTACACAGGACACCGTTCTCAGGTGACACTAAAGAAAATACCAGCTTACTATGAACATCTGAACTCCTTCCTGCTCATCCGAGCTCGTGACATTCTTGTCAACACTGAACCACAACCTTGATCCTCAACTTCTAATTCCCATGTCGCTCACTGCACCTATCATGCCGCTACACGAGAGTGAAAGAATTCATCATAACCCCTGAACTACTAGTAGAATAAAGACTTCATTGGTTAGATTGCTTTCACTTAACTTACTTCGGAAGGACCATTCCAACATGCAATTTAATTCCCAAACCGTAAGAATATAAACCTCAAGTCATGATCTAGACCGTCGTAACTCTTCTGAAATCCATTTACACAACAGGGCCATTTGACTCAAATACTTCCCAAATCAATCAGGTTATGGCGGTTGTCAAGCCCGCACATATAACCACAAACCACATGTATAACTTCACACACCGAAGGAACTAATCATTGCCACAATCATGCTGATTCAACCATTACTAACCGAACAACATTCTTCTAATTTACTCTTGACTTGCCTAAGAAATAATAATAGCTTCATTCAAAAACATAACGAACTCAATATGCACTCATCCCGAGTGACCCGAATCACAAGACTACATCGCCTCAATACCCGTGAACCATATCATACCATCCTCAAGCGCACTATAACATCTCCAACTAGTACGCTCGTTCTGCAAGACCTTCAGCGAATCCGAAGCTATTTCTCCCTTTCCTCAAGTACTGCACTGCAGACCCGAGGATAACATAGAACACTCCATGCCCTTTTCATAATCCACTGTACGAACTCAATCCTTAACCATACAACGGACCCGAAATCTTTAGGCACTGTATCTAAATCCTTGAACCTACTAGAACCGTTGTTGAGAGTCACCCACTCTGACTTGGTCCCGAATATAACCAAACTCCAATGCTCTGTTAGCACATGAACACCCCCTCAAACAAGTAACCGGCTGAATTCTTTTCCTTGTACATCACATCCACAAGAAGCATAAACTCCGAGTCTTCCCAAAACCTGTACCTAAATCAATAAGGCGAAGTATAGCACACATTCATCATGTTCTTTACTTGAATTACCCTTGATGTTTTCTTTTCTTAATCGTAGATAATCCACCAATGCACCGATAATCAGAAACCTCACAAGAAGACAACCACGCGATCTAATCGTAGACGGTGGGCTCCCCCACTTAGCCTTAAGCTACCATCACATAATATAGAACCCACAAAGATTCCTCCTTCTCAATTACCATGATCTAGCACCGTTATTCCACCAGATCTCTCAAAACCTCTTGTTAGACTCTTCATAAAACATCCCAAATTATCAGCCGCAATTGCGTACTCGATCTCATGTCGGGTAGTAAGTAGAATTCTTCGTAGAAAGTTCATCAACATCACGCAACTGCCAACCTATTCACAGGAGCTAACCCACCTATGAAAATTCCATATCGACATCTTTTAACGATGCTGCATTGGGTACAACTACCATGAATTCAGTAAACCCTCCTGCGCAGCAAACTCCTTTTTCCCATATTCAATCTACCCGGTACAGTAGCCACCCTCCCAAATAAAATTTGTAGACCAAATCACCTTCCATCACGATTTCCAAATCGCCTTAAACTTTCTCAAAGTACGTGGCTATCCTACCACAGAATCTATACGCTACTCTTCCACTCCCACTTCGGTTAACCCATCTCCTTAAGCAACTTCTCGACCTCTGCTGTGCATACTTGTCCTGCTAGCAATTCAATCACCGCGAGACACCTCCTACCACGTCCCTCCTTGTCCTTCACTACCCCAGTACCGCCTCAAATCGAAATCTATCTTTGTAGCACCCGAACTAATAAATTGCTACCAACTCTAAGCCTCCTCGCAGATCATCTTTCTCAAGCTATCAGCATTAGAAACACCAATTCGATTCTGAAACCGCTACATACCGCCATCCCTGACAACCGCTTCTCAGGCACCATTTCATAACACCCTACCGTGAAGGCAAATCAAGAAGATCATAACACCGGCGAACCTTAAATGCGGTCGAACATGGACAACGAAACCACATCACAAATGATAATTTCACCGCACTCGAAAATATCAAGCCTCGTTACTCCATCAACCAAAGCCTGAACATCTATAGTCCGATTGCCTTTCCTCCGCTGGAAATAAATGCCAAACCTCTAGAACATGCACTGAGAAATCCTCCTTTCGAATCACTCACTGCCTTGACACGTAAACAAACACCCTACCGTTACACCAACACTACGCGATAACAACGCGTGAACATCATAGTAAACTTTGCATAACATCAAAACCATAGGAAATACAGATACTGAGCTGAAATGACAGAACATTCTTCCGCCAGGTGACGATAATAGCCTGCCCAAATAAGTGGGGAAAAACATCCTGCACCACGTCTGCACTACCACTACAACTCCTCGATGCCCAATTGATAACAAGCGCTTCTCGTCGCATAAGATTGAGTAGGAATAAAATAAAGGCATAAGCCTTAAAGGAACCAAATCGCACGATGAGGAATCAAGAAGGGAAGCTCTCCTAACAGCCCTGAAGCCTCTCGAAGATAAGTAAAGATGTCTTCGTACCGATCCACAAGACCCAAATGAACCTAACGCTCTAATACCAAACTGTCACGACCCAAAATCAACTATAGGTCATGATGGGGCCTAACGTCACCGTCAGGCAAGCCAACGGTGATCGATCAACATAATTACTCATTTTTATTACTTTAAAATCATAATTCCCATTAATCAAATAGTATAAAAGCTGGTACTCGTACAAAACCCATGATTTTATTTTCCAATTCCTGTATAAAAATATAATTTTCAAGGTGAAATGTCAATAATTACATGAACTACAATAATGAACAGCCAGTAGGAACCCCCAAAACTCGGTGTCACAAGTGCATGAGCATCTACTAAGGAGTACAATAATAATACAACAACCGTCTGGAATACAAGTTTGACGGGGGAAATAAATAACTCTGATGGAGACTGTGTATGCTATGGATCGTACAAGGAAATGCAACTCACTGTAAAGTCCCCACAAAAGCACGCCTCTACACCCAGAGGACCACCGGAAACATACATATACCTGCACAATAAGTGCAGCAAGTGTAGCATGAGTATGTAAATCAACGCATACCCAGAAAGTATATAGCCTAATCCCATAGAAGTAGTGACGAGGGGTTGAAATCGACACTTACTAGTGGTCTAATAAGACATATACAATAGAAGTAAACAAATGTGAGGCAGAGTAAATAAACAAAATAAACAAGTATAAATACGTGGTACAATCCTCCTCTCAACAATAAACTCAAGCTCTCAATTAGCAGTTTCCTCCTCCACCGGAGTATATATATAATGGACCTCACCAGATAGGTCGACACAATTCAGATAAGGAAAACTCACAGATATAATGGCTTCTTGTCAAATATTATGCACGATTACATACGAGTATTGTTATAGAAATGCCGATGCGTACGGCCCGATCCCATCATAATGTGTGCACCACCGAGTGTCGAACGACACGAACCATAGATGCATCTAATATACTGCCAAAGGAAACGACCCACTCCCATGAGAGTATGATACTGCCGAGGCGAACGACCTGATTCCATTAGAATAAGAAACTTTAACGGGTCCTTGACTCCACACACGAATAAATGTGTGAGTTATAAATTTTAAGGAAAACCTTTCGATGAAAACATATAACACGGGAGAAATTCGTAAGAGGAGCACAATTATTCCGCGGCTAATCATGAAGCTGGTCAAATCTCTACAACAGCAAGTCTATCACTCTACGCAAGTCTAGTCTCAAGTTGTAACGTAAAATGAAGGAATTTAATAGGCAAGGGGCAACTCAAATAATACAGTTATAGCATGGCGAGAGCCTAAGTCTACCCGGACATAACATGAATCTAGCTACGTACGGACTCTCGTCACCTCACGCGTACATAGCCCCCGTAACAAGTAGCATATAATACAACAACCGTCTGGAATACAAGTTAGACTAGTGAAATAAATAACTCTGATGGAGACTCTATATGCTGCGAATCGTAACAAGGAAATGCAGCTCACCGTAAAGTCCCCGCAAAAGCCGCGCCTCTACACCCAGAGGACCACCGTAAACATATATATACCTTCACAATAAGTGCAGCAAGTGTAGCATGAGTACGTAAATCAATGCGTATCCAGTAAGTATCTAGTCTAATCCCATAGAAGTAGTGACCAGGGGTTGACATCGACACTTACTAGTGGTCCAATAAGACAGATACAGTAAAAGTAACCAGATGTGAGGCAGAGTAAATAAATGAAATAAACAAGTATAAATACGTGGTATAATCCTCCTCTCAACAATAAACTCAAGCTCTCAATTAGCAGTTACCTCATCTACCAGAGTATATATATAATGGACCTCACCAGATAGGTCGTCATAATTCAAATGTGGAAAACTCACAGATACACTAGCTTCTAGTCAAATATTACGCACGATTCCATAAGAGTATTTTTTATAGAAATGCTGAGGCGTACGGCCCGATCCTTTCATAATATGTGCACTGCCGAGGGTTGAACGACACGAACCATAGATGCATCTATTATACTACCGAGGCGAATTGCCCGCTCCCATGAGAGTATGATACTGCCGAGGTGAACAGCCCGATCCTATTAGAATAAGAAGGTTTAACGGGTTCTTGACCCCACTCACGAATAAACATGTAAGTTATAAATTTTAAGGAACACCTTTCGATGAAAACGCATAACGCGAGAGAAATTCTTAAGAGGAGCACAATTATTCCGCGGCTAATCATGAAGCTCGTCAAATCTTTACAATAACAAGTCTATCACTCTACACAAGTCTAGTCTCAAGTTGTAACGTAAAATAAATGAATTTAATAGGCAAGGGGAAACTCAAATAGTATAGTTATAGCATGGCGGGAGCCTAAGTCTACCCAAACATAACATAAATCTAACTACGTACGGACTCTCATCACCTCGTGCGTACGTAGCCCCCACAACAAGTAGCACATATCAAATACATTACCTAGGGGGTAGTTCGCCCCTCACAAGATTAGACAACAGACTTACCTCGCTCCGAAGTTCCCCAACCGGCTCCAACGTCTCTCTAACACCTCGAACTGATGGCCATCATTCCAAAACTAGTCAAACAACGTGCAAACCAATTAAAATATACCCCAATACGTATAATTTAATAATTTATAATGATTCCCAATCCCGCTTAAAAGCCAACAAAGTCAACCCTCGTGACCACGTTCCTGAATTCCAAAAATTATTGAAGATAAACTTTACCCATAACATTATGAACACAAATATATAACTTATTCCTAATTTCATTTTCAAAATCGTGGTCAAAATTCAAAATTATCAATTCTAGGTTTCCTACCAAAATCCCACAATTTTCCTAAATTTTCCACCTTAAATCCACATATAAACCATACATTTAGCTCACAACAAGTGAAAAATTACTTACCTTGTGTTGCATGATGAAACTCCTCAAAATCGCCCAAAAGCCGAGGTCCAATTTCGCCCAAAAGTGGAAAATTACTTACCAAGTTCGATCCCTTATGTTCTGCCCAATTTCGATTATGCGAATAGAATCTTCACATCTGCCAAGTTGCTTCTGCGACCAGAAATGCGCAGCTGCGAAGTCCACTGGTCAGCAGCCCCATCACACCTGCGGACTCCTTCCCGCTTCTGCGCAACCGCAGGTGCGAAGCCATAGTCGCCTGTGTGCTCCAGCCCACTTATGCGACCACTATGTCGCTTCTGCGAGGTAGCAGAAGCGTTCCATTTTCTGCTTCTATGAAACCTTCCCCAACCAGCCTTCCTCGCTTCTGCGATGCGATTCTCGTTTTTGCGACCCAGCTTCCGCAGAAGCGATCACACCAGCAACCAGAAATTCCAGCATTTCCTTAGTCTAAAAATCGATCCGTTAACCATCCGGAATGCACCCGAGGCCCTCAGGACCTTAACCAAATATATCAACACATCCTAAAATGCAATACGAACTTAATCGAGGCCTTACATCACGCCAAACAATGTCAAAATTACGAATCGCGCCTCGAATCAACTTATAATCTTTTTTCAAATTTCAAAATTTTATATCTTGTGCCGAAACATACCAAATCAATTCGGAATGACTTTAAATTTTATGCACAAGTCACAAATCACAATACAAACCTAATCCAAAGCTCAGAACCTCAAACGGACATCGATAACATCAAAATACACTTCAAACCACTTATGAAATTCATAAACCTTCAAAATGCCAACCTTCCATAATAAGCATTGAAATGCTTTTGGACCACCCGATACTCAACCTGAACATATTTCCAAGTCCGAAATCACCATACAAACCTATTAGAACCTTCAAATCCTGATTCTGATATTGTTTATTCAAAAGTCAAACCTTGGTTAATACTTCCAACTTAAAGCTTCCGAAATTAGAATTGTCCATCTGAATCGACTCTGAACATCCCGAAATTCAATTCCGACCATACGCATAAGTCATAATACCTGAAGTGAAGCTACCCAAGGCCTCAAATCGCCAAACGACGCTCTAGATTTCAAAATGACCGGTGGGGTCGTTACAAAATCATGCAATATGAATATCCAACTAACATCAATGTGTGCTTACATATCAGTTCTCAGTTTAATCAAACAATCAATAGAATCATAGAGATACATAAAGAGATGGGAGTGGACTCAAAGATCATAACTAATACACCAGCACCATAATAGCATTCTGATCCTTATCCAAAATGGAATTATACTCCATTAGATTAAAAGAACCAATATAAGTGATGAATGATGTTCAAGATAGGAGAAACTTCATGTTAAGTGGGTTTAACTCAGATGTACAGATTGGATATAAATGTTTGGACATGAGGAGGTCCTATTCAACTTACTAACATAATACGTAATATTCAGATGCAACAGATATGATATTAGCCTAGTTCAAAAGAGACAGCTTGGTCATGACAGAATACATACAAGAATAATTACTGGGGTTTATCAGTGAGTTAACCTAATTACTTTAATGAAACTATTTCATATAACAAAGCTCACATATATGATTATCAGTTAATATAAACACAAGACTTTCACAGTAATGATTCAGAGGTTGCTTCATATTAATAAATGCTCATGTGAAGAAACAAAACACCTTAAGAAATTAAACTTAACATACTTCAACTTAAGCAATAAAGGATTAAACCTTGAACATTTCATATCCATCTTAGTTAAAATCATCAAATAAAAACATCAAGCAGACAATAACAGGCTACACTAACAGGGCTAGTATGATGGACATGAAGATCATAACAGAATATTGGAGAAATTTGAAATCAGGATAAGTATAGAAAGCTATAAAAATATATTAAGGGGCTTAATTATACTCGGTATTTGATTCAGAGTAGTAGTAATCAAAGTCATATAATAACTCAACCAAACTGACTCGAGATTCATAAGAGCATAACAATCAACCATGAATTAGTAACAAATCATTATGAGCTAGAACAAACAACCATAAACTAGTGACAAACATTATAAACAAAAGCAGTTAATAGAAATACAACAGTGCATTCATAATTCCGAACAAGATAATTAAAAGAGAAGAGGTAGAGGTATACTGACCTCCTTAGGTGCAATAGACCAAACGAAGGTTCAACTCAGCCGTGTAAGGACCAAAGTTTCAAGATTTGAGCAGTGAGAACTCGAAAATGAAAAGGAAATAGAAATTAATCAGAGAGAGAGAGAGAGAGAGAGAGAGAGAGAGAGAGAGAGAGAGAGAAAGAGAGCCTAAGCTTTTGAAATCTTGATAGTTTTGATACTCGTATTAGGGTTTCTTAGTTCTTGTTGGTCTGTTTGGTGAGAGCATTGGAGGGCTCTATTTATAGTGGCCATTAAAGCCTTAGAGTTTCACAAACTTAAACTCAGTAGTGGAAAGTGATGATTACCAAGTGATTCAAGCAAGATAGAGTGAACAAATCTGGGAAACAGAGGGTAAATCAGTAAGAATTTTTACCTAAGAGGAGAGAAGTTAACCATTGAAGGCAAGGACCATCGGGTAAGAGTTTTAATGCCCAGAGGTCGCTTCGCTTGATCTCTGGACCAAGAATAATCATGATAGCCCTAATAATCGTTCATGCATGCCATAGATTTAACAAGACATAGAAGGATTTCGAAGATTTGACATTGCATTATTTGGTCTAGGGTTTCGGATTTGGGGATTTTGAATCTCCAAGATAAACCAAGCAAAGATTCAGCGAAAATCATGGATTTGAGAGACAAAGGAGATGATTTGAAGTTAAATCTCATGACCTTGCACTAATTTGTGAAAGGTCCGTTAATTGATGGAGCTGGGGCAAATGAGAGAACATAGAGGGAAAGGGAAATTAGGGTGGCCGGTCAAAGAGGGAATGGGTAGGGTTTTGGGGTTGTCTCTGAGTTAAAAACGTGAGACTGAACCTGGGCCGTTGGATCATTTAAACAACGGACCTGATATTTAGGGAGATAAAGATTATAAAAATGTTTAAATCTCTAAAAATGGGACCGTTGGATATTTTTGATCGGACGATCGACATTAAACCTTAAAAGAGTAAAGAATAATAGGAAAAGGGAGGTTAAATACGGACCGTTGATGAAATAGATCAACGGTCCAGATCTGTTGTATTTGCTTTGTGAGTGAGGGAGACAGGTGATGTGGCGCGATTTAATTAGTTCGGAGAGGAGGTCATGGATTGCCAAGTTGGAAGGGAATGGGGTGTTTGGACTGGGTCAATTCCGAATTTGGCTTGGTATTGAGCTAGAATTAATTTAAAAGGTAGCTAATTTGTGTTAATTAAAGAATTACAATTGTAGCCTTTTCATCTTTTAATACATTTTGAAATTAAATTAAATAAACATACTAAATTTTCAATAAAATGCAGTAAAATTATAATTATCAACTACATTACTAAATATTGTAATTATTTATTTATAAAATGCTTTGTTTTCTGAATTACAACACTAATCTTGAATTATCAGCATAGTAATCTAATTAATCAAAAATTGAGAAGTAAATCGTAAATTAATTATAAAACCTCTATGGTGTATTTTTAAAATATTTTAATAGTAGTATATTAGTGATTACATACTATTAATGCTAGGTTATTCATTTCAAAACTAATACTTAATTAATTTTATAAAATAGGTATTTGTTGATAGAAAATACTTTCAAACATTCATTATAAATCATTAAGTTCAAATATATTAATTTTAAAAATGAGGGTCAAAATTGACCGTCAACAATAGTTATATTGTTCCAGTCATGATAGTTATATCTGAATGCTATATCTCTGCCTCTGTGCATTATTGATATGCTATCTCACATGTTATAGGTGTCTTTGTATGTGACATGAGTCTGAGCTATATTTGAGGCACATTGTGGTATTCCGTGTTATATGATTGGATTATGTTCTATGATATGTTGACATATGAAGACTTGAGCGGATTGATGACTGATGTGGGTCTTAGGGCCATTTTATATGTTGTGTTGGATCGGGTTGCATGCCGCAATAATTATATATTGATATTGAGGTAGCGCGTATGCCAGGCTCCACATTAGGCTAGGTGTTTTATTTATTTTGAGGCTACGCATGCATCAGGCCCCACTATTTGGGCTATGTGATTATGATTAGCTCTTGGGCAGGATCCGACTCTCTAGAGTTTGACATGCCAGTAGTGGGCGCATGCACAATATTTTATATACGTGCTTTAGTAATGGGCATTTATGCCAGGTATCCGTACAGTGCTAAGTGTTGTTGTATGTGTTGGTGAGGGCCTTGGGCCAGGCACCGTGAGTGTGCTAAGTGTGGTTATTCTTGATGGTTTCCCTGTGATGATATTGGGTTGACATGAATATGTGTCATGTAGGCACAGAGATGCATTTTTCTCATACTAGACGGTAATATGACATTTGATGATTTGACATGTATACTTAACATATAGGCATACAGATATATATATTCCTCATGCTAGACGGTATATATAATGATAATTTGATATGTATATTTGACACATAGGCATAAAGATGTATATTACTCATGCTAGACGATATATGATAACTGATGACTTGACATGTAGGCATAGAGATGTACTTTCCTCGTGCTAATTGGTAAACAAAAATTCTTATTTGGTGTTGTAAAATGATAAATATGGTTCTTTTGTTAAACTCATGTTTAGTTGATTTCAGTGGTAAGATATGGACTTGACTGTTATACTTGAGAAGCATGTCTACTTTCCCGTAACTGTGAACGAGCTGAGCATATATCTCTTGGGTTATTCACATTTATTGTCCTCATATATTATTACGAGTTGTTATTGGCTATTGATGTTGGACTTCGACTGTCTTCCGAGTTCATCACTGCTTTCAACATGAGGTTAGGTTTGTTACATATTGACTACATGGTGTCGATTGTACTCACACTACACTTTTTTACCTTGTGTGTAGATCTTGGAGTTGATGTTGCTGTGTATGGCGGGAGATGGCATTGAAGATACACTTGCTTTTCCGGATATGACTGCTACTTGTCCTTGGTTGCTTTAGATTTACAAATCTATTTATGTATATTTCGAACAGATGATGTATTTATTTTGTACCAACATTGTAAATTCTAGTCTTAGAAGCTCATGATTTGTACTACCAATCCTTGAGATTTTGTATAAAAATTCTGTCACGACCCCACATCCACTAGTCGTGATGGCACCTAACCCAATCCGCTAGGTAAGCCAATTAAACACTAACCAATTCCAATAACAATTAATAAAGCGATTAAGTAAAGAAATATCTGAATCTTATACATTCACCAAGGACTGGTAGTACAAATTATGAGCTTCTAAGAATATAATTTACAAAGTAGAAATGAAGTAAATACATCATCTGTTTGAAAAATACATTAACAGAGTTTCATAGGTCTAAGGCTACCATGAATAAGAGGCAGCTACATCTGGGACACAGGTACATCTGGGACACAGGTACATCTTCAATTCCGGCTCCCGTCGATCACAGCAACGTCAGCAGTCAATATTTGCATGCAAGGTGCAGAAGTGTAGTATGAGTACAACCGACCCCATGTACTCAATAAGTAACAAACCTAACCTTAGGTTGAAAATAGTGACGAGCTAGAACAAAGGCCGGGTCCAACACCAATATTCCACAACAGTTCATAACAACATAGTACAAGTATAAAAAGGTATCTTAGAAGTAAAAATACTCAGCTCATTTACAGTTCCAGAAAATAGTCATGCTTTTCAAGTATCTCAATGAAAACCCAAATCTTTTACCGAAAATGCCAATAATACGAGTAAGTTTGAAAACTGTAATTTTTTTTCCAAATATCCTTTCCACAATAAATAAGATGTTTCATTTTCTTTCCAGATAACAAGTGTGAAATACCTCTCTATGCCCACATATCAATGTATGTAAAAAGTCATGAATGACGTGATACCGTACAACATGAGGATAAATGCATCTCTATACCTGTATGTCATGTGTGCATGCCAATACCATGTAACTCATAGATGAATCATGTACTCATACTCTCAGAGTACTCAATCTCACGGTCTCACACTTTCCACTCATCATGCTCAACCACTCGGTACTGTATATGGCCCATATGGCCCATGGAAGATCCATCCCGGAATATATACATCACTGACCATCAGTCACTCAGTACCGAGGAAGGACAATCCGTCCCCATGGAGAAGATCCATCTCCGGGTATATAAATGCTTCGGATAAGATCCATGTCCAGGGAAGATCCATCCCTCAATATAATCAACCACGCTCACTGGGGGTGTACAGACTCCGGAGGGGCTCCTACAGCCCAGGCGCTATAATCCGCACGGATAACTCACATGCTATAATATCAATATCTGGATCCGTACGGACAACTCACGTGCTATAATATCAATAGGCCTCACTCAGTTATCAAATCTCTCCAGTCTCACTCACGGGCTCACAATGTCATGAAACTAGCCCGACAACACTGATATGATGTATCAATAAATAACAACTGAGACTGAGATATGATATGAATGCATGAATATGACTGAGTACGAAATATCAATGAAATCAGTGAAATGACAGCAAG
This sequence comes from Nicotiana tomentosiformis, assembly GCF_000390325.3. Lineage (NCBI taxonomy): Eukaryota > Viridiplantae > Streptophyta > Magnoliopsida > Solanales > Solanaceae > Nicotiana > Nicotiana tomentosiformis. The sequence continues at coordinate 105,696,541 of NC_090816.1, read as the reverse complement.
AAACGACCACTATGGGTCCCAACAGTATCGGCATAAAGTCTAAACATGATATCTAGCGTGATTGACAGCTCATTTACTTTATCGCATGGTGAAAACACAGATATTAACAAAATAGGACTACTATACAGTGCCATGAAAACAACAGAGTCCCAATTCATTTGGTTCACGCACACACGCCCGTCACCTAGCATGTGCGTCACCTCAATGTCAATCACATAACACGTATTTCGGGGTTTCATACCCTCAGCACTAAGTTTAGAAGAGTTACTTACCTCGAACAAGCCAATACCAATGCCGAGCAAGTCAAACGATGCTCCAAAGATGCCATCCCGTGTGTTCCGTCCTTCAAACGGCTCGAAACTAACAAAAAACAACGCAAGTACATCAAACAATGCTAAAAGAACCAATCCCGATCGAAAAAGATCAAATCTTGAATCAAAAACCCAAAATCGGCCAAAAGTTCAACCTGGGCCCGCACCTCGGAACCCGACAAAATTTATAAAATCCAATAACTCATTCAATTACGAGTCCAACCATACTAGTTTCACTCAAATCCAACTCCAAATCGATGTTCGAAACTCAAAAATTCATATTATGAAACTTTAGGCCAAAACAACCAATTTCTTCTTTAAAATTCAAAATCCAATTACCAAAAACGAAGATATATTCATAAAATATAACCAAACTCGAGTAGAGAACACTTACCCCAATTCATATGGTGAAAATTACTTCAAGAATCGCCACAATCCGAGCTCCATAGCTCCCAAAATGTAAAAATGGTCGAAACCCTTGAAATAGAGTACTTTATACTTCTGCCCAGGCATCCTCTTACGCGAACGCGGTAGAAGCCTCGTGTTCGCGAAGCACAAACCCACACTTACTCACTTGACACTATGCGTTCGCGGCAAAACCCTCTTGAACGTGATGAAACACACTACCAGACTTCCGCGATCGCGGACAACTCACTGCGAACGTGATGAAGAATCCATATAGACTGACCAACCCCCACTAAACACTACACGAATGCATAGGCATGGACGCGGAGATTACAATCTTCAATCCATTGTGAACATGAAGAACAAATAGCTCCACTGATCAAACACCTTTCGCCAAGCCTTCGTGATCGCGAAGAACATCAGAAGCAACAGGTAATAGCAGAAAAACCAGCAATGCAAAAACCATTTGAAATGATCCGAACTACGTCTGAAACTCACCCGAGCCCCTCGGGACCCCTTCCAAATGTACCAACAAGTCCCATAACATAATGCGGATCTACTTGAGGCCTCAAATCACACATAACAACATCAAAATGATGAATCGTAATTCAAATCAAAATCTTTGAACTTTAAAACTTCAAACTTCCACAATAGATGCCGAAACCTATCAAATCATGTCTGATTGACCTCAAATTTTGCACACAAGTCACATTTGACATTACGGTCTTGCTACAAATTTTGGAATTGGAATCCAACCCCGATATCAAAAAGTACACTCCCGGTCATACTTTCCAAAATTTCAACTTTCGCCATTTCGAGTCAAATTCAACCACGGACCTCCAAATCTCAATCCGGACTCGCTCCTAAGTCCAAAATCACCCAACGGACCTACCATAACCGTCAAAACTCCATTCCAGGTTCAAATTCACAAAAATTCAAACTTGGTCAACTCTCCCACTTTAAAGCTCCTTAGTTGAGCATCATTCTTCCAAATCAGTCCCGAATAACCTGAAAACCAAAACCGATGATTCCCACAAGTCAAAATACATCATATGGAGCTACTCACGCCCGTAAACTACCAAGCGAAGTGCAAATACTCAAAAAAAACCGGTCGGGTCGTTACGTCCTCCACCACTTAAACATACATTCGTCTTGGAACGTGTCCAGAATTGTTCTCAATGCCATCAAACCGTCGTATAACCTTACCATGCATATACTCGGGGGTGATCCCACTTCACCCTATCCCATACAGTTCCGATAACATAACATAACTAAAATTTCTTAATTCAACCTAGCCCACAAGCCTTCAATCCAATTTCCAACATTCGAAATTTCTTATAAGATCAGAATTTCGCATCTACATATTGTATAAGTCTGAACAAGTTGTAACAAAAGTCGTAACCATAACTCAAATACTCAAAACTCAAATACCACATAGCTCAAATGCTTGAAGCAATGATTTCTAATAACAGTAGCTGCTCAAAACAGCTTAATGCTGGTAATAAACCTCATATCAAATAAGACTCCTTTCTAAAACCTTTGTACACTGCCGATGATGAAAGAAACACATAAAAACTCATAACCATTCATCAGATCCACCAGTCATGGAGCTCCCTCTCTTTCGACAGGAACTATAGCAAATTTCTAAGCCGACTTTCGATATTATCCTTCCAACCATGCTATAATCAATTCCGATAGTATCCATTCTAGGTCCAATGACCTCATCTCATCCAACACGACCAATCTAGTGACATGACACATCAATATAATCTAAAGCCATAACCCGTGCAATCCGTGCACCAATAAGTAACATTCCAAATATACTCAAATCATGGGAAAATGACTCAAACGAGAGAACTATCCCGCAAGTTCAATAAGTACCACCACAACCGAAATGCTATGAACCCATCATACCTAGTAGAACCAAGACACATGAATCTAACACAAAGGATCAAATCTTAACATAACTCTGCTGCAATGCATGACACCACCCAAACACTGGTCCATATGAAATACTTCAGCCACCATGCTCAAAATTAATGACCACGCGAAATTCGACATCAAGTACCTAAAGTGCATTACCGTAACCACGGCGAGCAAATAACATAATACCATAATCCGGAAAGAACATATCTAATGCGCAATCAATCACGCAAAACCCAAATACTTATCTCCCACAAATTCCGCTATAAGGCCCCAATAGAACTGCACCATGTGTGCATACAACCAATGAATCACAACTCCTCATAGCATAGAAGAGTAACTCACATATCATTTCAGAACACAAATAAGCTCAACGACAATCGAATGGTACATCCCTCAACAAATATGAAATATGAAGTAATTTGAATAAGTTTTATTTGAACGTTCGAAACAAATATTCATGTAAAATCATTTTCATAATTGCTTTCTTTATAGCAGGTTTATAAGTACATGTATAATTATCTCGTGACTATATTTCTATCCTTAACCTAATAGGTCTTGGGAGGTTTTTATTGAATCTTCAATTTCTAGTTGATTCTTCAGTTCCTCACTTCCCATTCAATCTTTGAGCCAGAAAATTCAAAATTTTCTTCAAGGTTGTCACGAGCCAGAATCCAACTCATCATGATGGCACCTAACCCAACTCGCTAGGTTAGCCAAATAACAATAAAACACAATATAGTGATAATGATAAGAGTAAAAAAATGAAATAGCTAAGTTTTTATATAACTCCTGAAGGACTGGTAGTACAAGTCATAAGTCACTGAGACTTAGATTTACAAAAACTGAAATGAAATAAATACAACATATGTTTGAAATGTATATGAATAGAATTCGAATCTAAAGCTACCAAGGACAAGTGATAGCCATAATTGGAATGTAGGTACATCTTCAATGACATCCCTCACCATACATAGCAGCATTAACACAAGGATCTGCACGCAAGGTGCAGAAGTATATTATGAGTACAAACGACCCCCTGTACTCAATAAGTATTATAATTAACCTCGGTAAGGTACAAGAAGCAAGAACTATAAATGATACTCACCAACGCCTGTATAGTTCCAACAAGTATAGAACAGATTTATGATCAATTAGGAAAATATCAGGTAAAGCCACTTTGATACTCACAATTCTTAGTTTAAAATATTTTGCTCAGTCAACAATCCAACATATAAGGAAGTTATGCAAGTAAATCAGGTAAACAATTATGGAAATTCCAGTAAAGATGAAATGCAATAACCAAATATCAGTCCGTTGCGGCATGCAACCCGATCCAAATATAGTAACCAGCTCTCCCAGAGCTCTCATCAACTAGAAACCCATCAATTTTTCACAATCCGCGTATACACCATCAGGAGAGAAATATTAGAGGGTGACCCTAGGGGGTGGATCCGTATCCACATGAAAGCACGACCAATTTAATGTGCTACCAGCCCGGTGTGGTCACAGACTCAATATCATAAACCTCCTGGCATGGTCATAGGGTCAATATCAACCGCATGGACAACTCACCATGCCATAATATCAGTATCTGGATTCGTACAGAGAACTCACGTGTTGCACGGAAAACTCACGTGCCGATACTCACAATCCGTCTAGCGTGGTCACAGGCATAACAACACAATCTGCCCGGCATGGTCACAGGCATAACAACACAATATGCCCGATGTGGTCACATGCATAACAACACAATCCACGCGGCATGGTCACATGCATAATAATACAATCCGCCTGACATTGTCACAGGCATAATAACACAATCCGCCCCGCGTGGTCACGGGCATCTAGTCCAGTCATATCGCACAGGAGAAAATAAACAAGAATACATGTATGTGATGAATGAATAACAAATCTCATGCTCCTGGACTAGTATAAATGACATACTAAAGTGTAGGCATGTGCAGAGTGTGCTATCATAGCTCAAATCGGAAATTTCATCACAGAAAAGCATTTATCAAGTTCATTCATGGATCAAACCTCTATGTAGCCTCAAACATGGCTCAAATAGTTTACACAATGTTACAAATATGAGAAATATCATAACTAAAGCTTAACAGTCAATTCTAGGCTTTTCATAGCCTAAAAACAGCCCGAGCATGGATAAACAGCCCCCACACATTTACGCACCTATAGCACGTAGCTATCATAAATAATTCAGGCAACTAATGTCTCAACCAAGTTTAGATACGATACTTACCTCAAACAAGCCAAATCCAATACCGAGCAAGCCAAATAACACTCTAGAAATGCCATCCCACGCGTACCGACCTCCAAACGGCTTGAAACTAGCCAAAAGCAACTCAAGAACATCAACTAATTCCAAAGGAAATAAACCCAATAGATAAAGGTAGAGCGAATCTCGATCCAATACAAGCTCACACGAACAAAAGCCGACTCAATCAGAGTCCAACCCACACTAGTTGGGTCGCATATCTCCCGAAATACTCCTCCAAAACTCGCCAAATTCGAGTATGTTGCTATTCTAATATATAAGAACAAAAATCCAAAAGGAATCAAGAAATAAACGCCTCTAACTCATTTTCAATTTTTAAAATTGAGGACATAACCCTAGGTCTTGATTTAAAGAATTAAATAGGTTTTCAATTAAAATCATGGATTAAAGCTTAAACCAAGAGAATGATTCAAAGGAAAATAATTAGGTTATGGTTTATACCTTACCCCATGGAAGAAACTTAGAGAATATCCTTGAATTATCTCAATCCCAAACTTTCAACATGAGAAAAACTCCAACAACATAAATAGCCAAAAATGTCCAGTTGTTCTGCCTCGTTTCTTGTGCTAAACGATCCTAAAACTCACTTTTGATGCCTCCAATGGATTCCTCATGAAATTTCAGTCAAGTCATGCTTTTGAATCACTCTATTTAACCTTATAATCAAGGAGATATGTTGGTTTTAATATTTGAAAATAGTGTAGATTTTTAAATACGAATTCAGTGGTAATTTTGTAATTAATCTGAAAAAGTCTAGCAACCCAATTCTTAGTAAAATGACCATAAATTCCTCGTACGATATCGATACTTAATGATTTTAGTTTCTATGTTTCCAAAATTACGATACATATATAATAGTTTAGTCGAAACACGAATCAAAGGTCGTTTGCTGAATATGATAACCTTTATGCTCAAATCGACGTCAAAACCAAAAACAATCACCATACAACCCGAACTTATCCAAAACTCATCAGAATTTACTCAAACTTTGTGGACATGTCTAAAATCATCATACAAACTTATTGGAATAATTAAAACCTGATTCCGAGTCCGTTTACCCAAAAGTCAAACCTTGGTCAACTCTTCCAACTAAAAGCTTCTAAAATAAGAATTATTCTTCCAAATCCATCCCAAACCGCTCGAAAACTGAAACCAACCATACACGCAAGTTATAATACATAATATGAAGTTACTCAAAGTCTCAAACCATCGAATGAAATGCTAAAGCTCAAAACGACCGGTCGAGTCGTTACATTCTCCCTCACTTAAATATATGTTCGTTCTCGAACGTTCTAAGAGTCGTTCCAAAGCCATCAAATTGCAATATACCCTCACCATACACATAAACATGAGTGATCCCACGTCACCCCAATCCATATAAGCTCAAAAACACCACCTAACAGAGTATCCTTACTTCAACCTTAGTCCATAAATCTTAAAACCCAAATCCCCAACATCCAGAACTCATTATATGACCCAATTCTTGCATCTATGCACCATATAACTCTGAACAAGCTGTATCAATCCATAACCATATCTCAAGACATAATCACATGATATACCACATAACTCAAATACTCATAGCAATAACTTTTGATCGCAATATTTGCTCGATAACCAACTCGACACCTGTAACAAACCTCATATCAACTAAAATTTTGTTTTGAACCTTCGTACACTGCCAATGATCAAAGAAACATACAAAAACTCATAATCACCCATCAAATTAACAAGTCGTGGGGCTCTTTTCCCCCGATAAGAACCATAGCCAAAATCTAAGTCGACTAGTGATACAATTCTTGCAAACATACCTTAATCAAATCTGATGGCTCTCATTTTAGGACCAATAACCATACCTCATCTAGTATAAGCTACTCGACTGACCTGTCACCAAATCCTACTTAGATCCATATACCATGCAATCTGTGCACCAACGAACAATATCTCAAATATACCCAATGATGGAAAGAGAATGGAAATGAAGAAACCATTCCGCCAGCTCAACAGATACCACCATGAAGCGCAATGCTATCAATCCACCACACAAGGGGAAACATAAATCATGAAATAAGCACAAAGGATCATATCCTAGCATAACGTCGTAGCGATGCATGACCCTATCCGAACACTGGCCCATATGAAATACCTCAAGTCATAATGCTCAAAATGAACAACCACACGCAATTCGACATCAAGTACGCAAAGTGCATGACTATAACCATGGAGAAGCGAATAACACAATATACCACAGCTCGAAAAGACCATAACCAAGGCGCAATCAACCATTCAACACCTCAATAACCATTTCGCTCAAATTCTGCCACAAGGCCCAAACAGAACTGCATCGGGTGTGCATATAACCAACAAATCAAAAACCCTCATAGCATAGAAGAGTAACACATAGAAAATATCATAAAATGAACCAGCTCAACTCTAACCGAATGACACACCTTTAAGCAATAACGGTTGTCGCGCCCCGTTTTCTCGCGAAAGTGGGTTTCGACGTCGTGACAACTCTTTTTTAGAATGGGAGATAGAGTGCTAAAAGAAGAGTCTCCACCTAATGATTTTTAAGGTGCGTTAGGGCACCTATTGTGCGGATAACTTTATTGTAACTAGTCAACGCCACCAAAGATCGGGTAAGGGCTCAAATTACCTCAAAGAGAAGGTGTTAGGCACTCTTCGAGGTCCATAATTGTGGGTCCCGGCCAAATTTAAAATTATGTGAATTAGGCTAAGTGATCAAATAAGCAAAGAGAATATAAAGGTCAAAGAATTTTATTACAAAAAATCTTAATACGAATATAGAGATACAACCATTCCAATTCTAATAGCAAACATAGAAAGGAGGGAGGGGGGGGGGGTCCTAAGTTTTTTAGTCTAAAAGATCACCCCGTACAACATAAATAATATTTCGCAACTCCCTTGGGGTAGGGCGTTACTCATATTTTTCAGTGGGCACAGACTATCATCTCCTACTACCCGATTACTATGTTAAAGTTGTTTACCTAAAAGCGCTCTAATTCAATTCTAAGTCGAGCCCTATGCGTGCATTACCTGTCCCATACCTATGGTCCAGGAGGTTTTGGACTTCTATTTAGGTAGTTCTAGACTTTACCTAGGCTGCTCAAAAATGTTAAAACTAGGCGTTATACAAAACACATTGGACTTCAAATATAGGCAGTTAAGGGCTCAAATTAGCCTCCACACTTAAGCAACAAATGCACGTGAAATAAATGTTCAGGTTAGGAAGTTCAGAATTAAGAACCTTGGGCCCTATAGATATGATTTCTAGGTGACTTTGAATTAAAACATACAGGCAGTTTCAGATGCAAGGTGTTGCCCATAGATAGGATTATACAATTGTTACAAGATGATCATTGAGGTCGCAGGTTTCAAGTTATTAAACCTATAGGTGTTATGCCTAGGTGATCTACGCAGTAAAGGATAGTAAAATCTATAGGAGAAAAATCCCCAGAATTACTTATGCTTTCTAAGAATAACATGAATAAGCAATAAACAGTGTTTGAGTAGTTCAACATTAACAAATTATGGCAAGTAATTATACCCTATAGGGAGGATCTCCAACGATTAGCACTTAGAGCCGATTTTATTGTCATGCCTTAACCCTATAGGTATATTTTCTAGGTGAAAAGTGGCAAACGGTATAATTAGAATCCTATAGGCATGATTTCTAGTGAATGTGTTGATGCGAATTGAAATCAGTGACATTTATTCCTATAGGCAGATTTTCCAGTAGCATGTAGCAGTGAGCATAATTGCAGCATTTTTTATTTCACGTTTGCTAGCAGACAGTAGGTGTGTGTGTGTGTGCTTCCCCTAATGGCATGATTTCTATAGTGCACATAGTGATTGAATAGCATATATAGCAAGTAAATCATTGAGTCCTATAGGCATATTGTCTACCCTTTTGTACGCAAATATTAAGAGTCTATCCATTCCCCATTTTTACTAACACCCCAACTGTTTATACAAAGTTATTACAGGCACAATAATGAATATATACAAATAATAACAGCAGGCCCAAAAGGAATACCCAGCATTGTTTAGACCTTCAGCAATTTTCATGCAACATACCCAGTCTTCATACAAGGAGCCATATTCATCAACACAACCCAGAATCCATAGAAGAGCCCAAAGCCAAATCATATGTCCATATTGCCAAGCATGGAATCACTTAAACCAGCCAGCTTAGATATTCAGCAGATAATAGGGAGAAAGGGTTGAGTGGGGTAGTTCAAGTTTCAGAGAGTGACTAAAGACCCAAATCCTAATGTATCAGAGTTCACAAGTTCTCAAATGGACATCGAGCAGTGCTCACACTAGGGAGTTCAGTAGTAAGAGCCTTGGTAGCCTTGGCTTTCAGCTGGCTAAGAATGAGAAATTCAAGATAGCATAGGTAGCAAGTGAGGGAGAGTGGACAATGGTTAAGGGACAAAATTCTTTTTTTTTGTAGGAAGCAAACATAGCAAATTTTAAAACACAGAACAGTTAATCAAAAGGCCAACAAGGCTTAGAAACAGGTTCATCACTTAGCAAAACAACACATAGGCAGAATCATATTGAAAGAGTTAAGGGAGAAACAAGTTTGCAGGATTACAAAAGATTACCATACACATGTGCATGATACCAAACAAGTTGAAACATGGTTGGAAATTATGCTAAGCATACATCCTAACGTTACAAGATAGCCATGTTAACTCACATTAAGAAACAACATCAGACCTGGCAGGGAAGCACAGATTAGGACAATTACTACTGAAGGGATAGTGAATCAAATAAGCCAAAAACATGCCGATGGACATATTAACAAGGGAACCAGTTATGGTTGATAGAAAAGGGTCTTAACACAGATTAGAACACACTATATATGCAAGATTACCATTACAACGATTCATGTCAGATAGTAAATATAGGCATTCAGGTATTGACACAATAGACTAATTAACTAAAGAAAGTCCAAATTATTTAGATGAAGCACATTCAAATAATAGATTTGACAGTTTTAGGTAGACTTAAATACTAAAGAGGTTCAAACAAGTGTAAAGGTCACACATAGAAGTAGCTCAGAACACATTGGCTAAACGGACTTAAGAGAATCTAAATTATTCAAATTAGGCATAAGCATGTTTCAGAGCTAGCAACATTATGTGAAATTAAATGCTAAAGAGACTTAAAACAACTGTAAAGCTAGCAGAGTTGCACACAAGAGTAGCCCAGAAACACATTAAGCTATGAATTTCAGAAGTGAGAACATATGCAAATCACAGACACATAAAAATGAAATTGCAAAAGGTCAAGTGACTTACCAGTTAAACGGACAACAATAAAGAATAAAATTCCACAAGAACCCAGAATCTTAATGCGTCAAAGTTCCCAAGAGCTTCAAAGGAACACCGGGTAATGCTCACACCAAGAGAAGGTTGAATAACAGAATCTTAGTGGCCTTGACTTTCAGCCGGCCAAAAACAGAATACAAAATAAGAGAATGAGGGAATAACAACACAAAGCTCCAAGTATTAGTGAAATAATAGCGATTAAAAGTCTGTCTCAAAGGGGAATGGGGAGGGGTTTATATAGTGACAGAAATTGAACAAGTAAATAAGGAAAATTGTAAAATCAAACACAAATAAGGAAGTAATAACATACAGAATCAATAAAAAATTGGATTGGGGAAAAAAATAGGTAAACCCTAGTTGACAGAAATCGAAGATTGGCTGGAAATCTTGGCTAATCGGACCCATATAGCCTGGCCATGATGCACATGGACGAGATGTCGTCCAGATTCAAGCGATTAAGGTTGAATGACCAGATTCTGAGAGATAGTACTTGCCATGTTTAGGCAAGTACTAAGTGATGCCATGGTCTTGCAGGTAATACTCGAATAATACATAAAAGGCAAGAAAATCATGGAAGGAATCCATGATTGAGAGATATTCAGAGAAGAACGGGAAGGCAACTAGGGTTTCTTTTTTTTGGGGGGGGGGTAGGAGTGAGGATACAGAGGCGGCGTCTCAGAGGTAATGGGGTTAGGGTTTCATGTCTAAGATAATTAAAATGAGGGGTTGATTATGGGTCGTTGATCTCTTAAGATCAACGGCCAGGAAAAAAAAACTGGGGCGGGTTATTAGACTGGGTCAGGGATAAAGGGTCGTTTGGATTGGGCTTAGGGGGGTTGGGCCAGAGATTTGGGTGTTTGGGCCATTGAATTGGTCCGGAATTGGCCTTACATTGGGCTATAAATTAAATACCCAAAAATTATTTTTAAAAAATAATTTATAAAAATAATTAATAGATAATAAAATACTACTTATGCAATAAAATGATTTAAAAATAATAAATTAACATTATGAAAAAACAAAAATGTGATTTTGGCCCATGTAATGTAAAAAATGTAATTATGCTTGGCGCATAGGCTATTATTGCAAAATTATGTAAATAGCCTAAAAATACAAAAATATAATTATGTAAAACAAAGTTAAATATTATGAAGAATATATATGGGTGCAAAATAATAAATTGGATGATTGAGTCATCACAAAATAATTTAAAGGGTAATTAATAAATATTTGAACAATTTAAATGCAAGAATATTGATTTTAAAACCTTAAAATTATGAAAAATTGTAGAAAATGCTTGCATAAATCTTGTACATTAAATAATGATGCAAAATGATATTTTTGAAAGTATATACATTTATTTAAACAATATGAGGGCAAAATTGGGTATCAACAGCTGCCCCTCTTTACCCGGGAATGATGAAAGAGTTGTCAGGTAAAGAGAATGATAACCAATTTTGGCCGAATTAAATGAGGGATGATGTGATTTGGAAAAATGGGGGATGAACCCTGGTTCCTGAGTTGCCTACATATCCCTGGTGTTACGGGAATCAAGCCGTGTGTAGTTCTGAATCTAACGGTGAACGAAACAGATGGAATTGTTATAGGAATGGTCGTATGTTTCGGAAAGGGTTCTTTTGGGTAGGACTGTGTCAGATGAATTTATGCGAAATCATGAATGTGACTCTGAAACATTACGGATGTATCATAGAGCGATCATCTGAACGGTCATAGACTAAAAAGCAGATAATTAATGGTAGTTGGTTACGTTAAAATAATTGCAGGATGTGAACGTTATGAACAGAAACATGGTTACTTCCTAGATTACCTGCAAAACTTAAAACACGATGCATGCAAGTATATATGGATTATTGCGAGAATTTAAACATGATGCAAATTTCCTTTGGACCATGAAAGTTGTCTTTGGACGGTGAGGATGATATCCTTAGACTATGACGTCCTGGGCCATGAATCGTGTAATAAGGGATTCACAGGCCATGAAATGATATCCTCGGGCCATGAGGATGGTTCCTCTGGACTATGATGCCTTTGAATGATGATGTGCACTTTGAGATCCTCAGGCCATGGAATGGTATCTTCCGGCTATTAGGATAATGCCTTCGGACTATGACGCCTTTGACAAAATGGCGATGTTTCAGCCCATGAAATGCAAAGATATGTTGCTTGGTCATATGCAAAATGAAACAAGACAAGGCTTAGTTTTGTTTAAGATGAGGGCAGTGCTTAGCCCAGGTGAATAGAGGATAGTGCCGAGTCTTAGATAGCATAATGGAGATAGTACTTAATCTTGAGGAAAAGACAGTGCTTAGCCTTATGCAAGAAGGGAGGTAGTGCTTAGCCTCCTGTAAAGAAAGAGACAATGCTTAGTCTCATGCGAGAAAGGCAATGCTTAGCCTTATGCAATTAGGGAGGCAATGCTTAGCCTCATGCAAAAAGGGAGACAATGCTTAGTCTCATGCAGGGAAAGGCATTGCTTAGCCTTATGCAAGAAGGGTGGCGGTGCTTAGCCTCATGCAAAGAGAGAGACAATACTTAGTCTCACGCAGGGAAAGGCAGTGCTTAGCCTTATGCAAGAAGGGAGGCAGTGCTTAGCCTCATGCAAATAAAGAGACAATGCTTAGTCTCATGCGGGAAAGGCAGTACTTAGCCTTATGTAAGAAGGGAGGTAGTGCTTAGCCTCATGCAAAGAAAGAGATAATTCTTAGTCTCATGCGGGGAAAGGCAGTACTTAGCCTTGAAGGCAGTGACTTGATGTGTCTACGGATATCGTTGTCTTATTGTGCCTGCATCCAAAGAAAAATCGTGAGTTCTGTGGGGGAAGGTTGGTTCGCGCTTTTGTTTTCTTGTTCTATCTTTGTTCCTGCCTTGAGATCCTGTTTGAGTTACCCTGGGTAACATCTCGCTGTTATAGAAATATAGTTTTCGAAACAATATGCATGCATTTTATGAATATAGTTATTTGAAATATAGTAGTATGCAATATCAAGTAATTTAGATGAACCGATGACTATGACATATTTTAGAGATATTGCGACCTCCTTGCTTTAGAATTTTGAGGGTCCCCCTCAAAATTCTGCCCCAGTTTAAATGCAACCCTTTGACGTTTCTGCGTATGACGAAGTTGGCTGGACTTGCTTTAGAATTTTGAGGGTCTTCCTCAAACTTTTGCCCCAGTTTCTGATCATGGAGAAAATGAGGATTTTACTAAGATGTGACCGAACCCACAGGCTGCCTACGTATCTCCTCTTAAATGGGAATCATGTCAAGCGTAGTTCAGTTACATCAAATGAAGAAATGTAAACAATCCTAAATATAGTATCTCTTGACTGTGTCTGAGTTGATAGGTTTTGGCCAAATCTCTCCATCCAGTTCTACAAGTATAAGTGCTCCTCCTGTTAATACTCGATGAACCATGTAGGGACCTTGCCAATTGGGTGAAAATTTTCCTTTAGCTTCATCTTGATGCGGGAAAATTCGCTTTAGCACCAACTGACCCCGGTGTGAATTGCCTTGGTCTGACCTTTTTGTTGAAGGCTCTTGCCATTCTGATCTGGTAGAGTTGACCATGACATGCTGCATTCATTCTCTTTCTATCAATGAGGGCCAGTTGTTCATAGCAGCTTTGTACCCATTCTGCGTTGCTGAGATTAACTTCTTGTATTATTCTTAGAGAAGGGATTTCTACTTCGGCAGGAATAACTGCTTCAGTACCATAGACCAGCAGGTAAGGAGTTGCCCCTATTGATGTGCGAACTGTGGTACGATACCCGAGCAGAGCAAATGGAAGCTTCTCGTGCCATTGTTTGTAATTATCTACCATTTTCCTCAATATCTTCTTGATGTTCTTGTTGGCGGCTTCTACAACTCCATTCATTTGCAGCTTGTATGCTGTGGAATTCTTATGCTTGATCTTGAAGGTCTCACACATGGCCTTCATCATATCACTGTTAAGGTTGGCGGCGTTGTCGGTGATGATTGATTCTGGTACCCCGAATCGACAAACAATGTGATCCCGAACAAAATCTGCAACGACCGTTTTAGTTACAGCCTTGTAAGATGCGGCTTCAACCCATTTTGTGAAATAGTCTATGGCCACTAGAATGAACCTATGCCCATTTGAAGCAGCGAGTTCGATTGGACCGATGACATCCATTTCCCAAGCGGAGATAGGCCAGGGTGCACTTGTGGCATTGGTGACACTTCTGGACATACTTGACGCAGTCTGTTTCCATAGTCATCCATAAATATCTTACTCTTAGTATTTTCTTGGCTAAGACAAAGCCGTTCATGTGTGGTCTGCAAGTTCCAACATGTATTTCCTCGAGCAATCTGGATGCTTCCTTGGCATCGACACATCGCAACAACCCTAGGTCTGGAGTCCTTCTGTACAGAATTCCTCCGCTTTGAAAGAATTGGTTGGCTAACCTTCAGAGTGTGCATTTCTAAGTGTGATTTGCGTGCTCCGGTTACTCTCCTTTTTCCAAGTATTCTTTGATGTCGTGGAACCATGGATTTCCATCATTTTCTTCTTCAACATGAGCATAATAAGCTGGCTGCTTATGAATTCCTATTGGGATAGGATCGATGAAATTCTTGTCTGGGTGTTGTATCATAGAGGATAAAGTGGCCAATGCATCTTCAAGCTCATTATGGACCCTCATAACATGTTTGAATTCTATCTTCGTGAACCTCTTGATCAGCTCTTGTACACAGTACAAATATGGCAATATTTTGGTATTCTTTATAACCCATTCTCCTAAAACTTGATGTACCAAAAGGTCGGAATCTCCCATCACCAGCAATTCCTTAACATTCATGTCAATGGCTAACTTGAGTCCTAAGAGGCAGGCCTCATATTCTGCCATATTGTTGGTACATGGAAACCTGAGTTTTACACATACCGGATAGTGTTGGCCTGTTTCTGACACTAAGACAGCTCCGATACCCACTCCTTTGAAGTTTGTAGCTTCTTCGAAGAACATTCTCCAACCCCCATATGCTTCAGTGATATCTTCTCATACGAATGATACTTCCTCGTCACGAAGATACGTTTTCAAGGGTTCGTATTCTCCGTCTACAGGATTTTCTGCCAAATGATCCGCTAATATTTGTCCTTTGACCGCCTTTTGAGTTACATAGATGATGTCAAACTTACTCAGTAATATCTGCCATTTTGCTAACTTTCCCGTAGGCATGGGTTTCTGGAAGATGTATTTTAGCGGATCCATCTTTGATATGAGATATATGGTGTAGGCACATAAGTAGTGCCTCAACTTTTGAGCTATTCATGTCAAAGCACAGCAGGTGCGCTCTAGCAAAGAGTATCGTGCTTCATAGGGCGTGAATTTCTTACTCAGATAATATATGGCCTGCTCCTTTCTTCCCATCTCATCGTGTTGTCCCAGAACATAACCAAAAGCCCCATCTAGTACGGATAAATAAAGCAGCAAAGGTCTCCCTGGTTCCAGTGGGACCAGAATAGGTGGTTTAGATAAATATTCCTTGATTTTGTCGAAGGCTTTCTGACATTCTTCAGTCCAACTTGTTGCAGCATCTTTCTTCAACATTTTGAAAATCGGTTCACAGATCACTATTGATTGTGCTATGAAACGGCTGATGTAGTTGAGATGCCCTAAGAAACTCATCACATCTTTCTTGTTCTTCGGAGGTGGCAAGTCCTGGATAGCTTTGACCTTTGATGGGTCCAATTCAATCCCTCGGCGGCTGACGATGAATCCTAGCAATTTCCCGGTGGGGACTCCGAAGGCACACTTTGCGGGATTCAATTTCAGATTGTATCTTCGAAGTCGATCGACGAATTTATTTAAGTCTGCTATATGATCTGTGCTTTTTCTAGATTTGATGATGACGTCATCCACGTACACCTCTATTTTCTTGTGTATCATGTCGTGTAAAATAGTTGTCATAGCTCTCATGTAAGTAGCTCCAACATTCTTCATGCCAAACAGTATCATTTTATAGAAATACACTCCTCATAGTGTGATAGAGGCTGTCTTTTCGGCATCCTCTTCATCTATCCAGATCTGATGATACCCCGCGAAGCAATCCACAAAAGACTGGAGTTCATGCTTGGCACAGTTGTCGATCAGTATGTGCATATTGGGCAATGGGAAATCATCTTTGGGACTTGCTCTGTTAAATCCCGATAGTCGACACACACTCTGACCTTTCCGTCTTTTTTCGGGACTGGCACGATGTTGGCCAACCAAGTCGGATACTCAACCACTTTGAGAACCTTGGCTTTGATTTTCTTAGTGACTTCCTCTTTTATTTTCAAACTCATATCTTGCTTGAATTTTCTGAGTTTCTGTTTTATAAGTGGACACATGGGATCAGTAGGTAGCTTGTGAACCACTATGGATATGCTCAAACCAGTCATATCATCGTAGGATCATGCAAAAATATCTTCATACTCTTTCAGGAACCAAATGTATTCTTCCTTCTCTGACGGTGATAGATGAATGCTTATACTTTCTTTGACTATTTCAGAGTCGACTAAGTTAACTGTCTCAGTCTCGTCTAAATTAGACTTAGGCTTGTTTTCAAAGTTTTCCACTTCTCTGACAATTTCCTCAGGTACAGGTACAGATCCTCTTAATCACTATCCTTATGTTGCATTTTCTCATTACATGTCACAGTCGTAGGTTCATCGGGATAGGTAATAATAATGTTGTAGAGAGAAAATATAAAGAATAATAATAAATACCAAAAATAACAATGCATTAAAAAAATACTGAAAATGTCTTAGATGCTCATAAAATTGCTTTAGAAATAATTGATGCTAATTGCCAGGCTACCCAGGAACTCGACGGGACCGCGATGGTGCAGCAGTCCAGTTCTTGAGAACAACTCCTTTCTCCACAGTCTGAATAGTAAGGTCTTCCTCCTCCTCCTCCTCAACTATCGCACTGCAATCCATGTCTTCATGATCCAGAAACAGCTTCCTTATGCCAGCTAAAGCTTTATCTTCTTCAGACCCCCACATCATGTCAGCTTGATGAAATGTCTGGTTCAAATGTGGCACTGGTTGGTCCAACGGATAATAAGGACCACGTCATGGCGGCGACCAATCCTGGTACTCTTGCCAAGTGTATTCATACCCAAGCCAAAAGTTGTACCATGACGCTTTAGCTATACCGGTTTGGTGATACCTTGGATATTCTTGCCGAGACCCTTGCCAGGCTCATACCCTGCCCATAGTAATATGCTTTCTATCTTGTTGCTCCACCATTTGTCTTTTTCAATTGCGTTGACACGCTCAATACGATGGTATGGGTCTCCACCAAGCTTCCTCCTGTTCTCGATGACTGGAACAGTCTGATTGGTATAGATGGGATTACTCCTATCTCCATGGATGATCACTTCCTGATGATTCCATTCAAACTTCACAGCCTGATGTAGAGTAGAAGCTACACCCCCAACGGCATGTATCCAGGGTCGCCCCAATAATAGATTGTAGGTAGCAGATATATCCAGCACTTGAAACTCGACATCAAACCAGGTTGGGCCCATCTGTAGGCTGAGGTTGACCTCTCCAATTATGGCCCTTTGAGATCCATCAAATGCCTTCACATTCATACTTTCTGCTCGTATCTCGTGCAGGCCTTTACCCAGCCTCTTCAAAGTAGTTAATGGACATATGTTGAGACTCGAGCCCCATCTATCAGGACTCTGTCGATGAATTTTTCCTCAAATTGCACTGTGATATGTAGTGCCCTGTTGTGACTTAGTCCTTCTGGTGGAAGCTCGTCTTCATGAAAAGTAATTTTGTGGCTTTCCAATACCTACCCCACCATGTTATCCATTTCCCCACTGGTGCTGTTGGTGGGTACATAGACTTCACTCGGCACCTTCATCAGGGCATTCCTATGTGTCTCAGAGTTTTGTAGAAGTGATAAAATGGATATCTGAGCAGGAGTTTTGTTCAGATGGTCAACCACAGAGTATTCTCTCGCTTGCACCTTTCTCCAAAGGTCATCCGGCCCAGTCTCAATGACAGGCAGCTTAGATGCAGCTTCTTTGCTTGTTCCTCCCAAGTGCTTGGGTGTGTAAACCCTACCAGTTCTAGCCATGCCTTGTGCTGCACCTGTTTCTTCCATTTTTGCTTTTCCTTTCCTTCTTGCTTCCGTAACATAATCCCATGGTATGGCATTAAACTTATAAGATGGCGTAGGTGTTACCATTACAGTGAAGGGTGTGGTCACCTCGACTCCAAATGCCGCTGGTGCGGTTACCTCAACTTCAATTGGTGCCTGGGTTTGCACTACAATGGGCGTAAGGGTGACTGGAGATGTTTTAGGATCATACCTTTTGCGAATGAGTCCAATTGACCCTTCCGGATCCCATTCTTCATCGGTCTCTATCACATTTATCCCTCACCTCTGTGATCTGGGAGAGGATTGTTACGAACATTGGGTGTAGTCTCCTTTGCCTGTATGACTTTGGTGTCAATTAATGTCTGAATCTTGTCCTTCAAAGTATGACATTCATCAATGGTATGACCCTTCATGCCTAAGTGATTGGAACATGTCTTGTTTTGATTAACCCACTGAGAAGAGTTTTCCATAGCAACAGCAGGAATGGGAGTGACATAACTAGCAGCCTTCAGTCTCTCTTATAGTTGGTCTATGGGTTCAGCAATCGGAGTGTATTGTCTGGGTGGTCTGCGGTCGAAATTTGGTCATGGTTTTTGGTAATTTTGGCGGGCTGGTGGTGAGTGGTAATATGCGGGTTTGGGTGTTATAAGTGTGGTAGGTGGCGGCAGGTTGTTGGTATTTGGAGGGTGAAGGCTGGTATGTGGGTGGAGGTGTTTGGTATGTGAGAGGAGACTTTGGACCTTGGGCAACCATTACTGCACCCACTTCTTTCTTCTTGGAGATACCTCCTGACTGCAAAGCTTTATTTGTGGCTTGGAGTGCTTCGAAATTTTTCACCATTCCTCTTTTGATCCCTTCTTCTATTCTTTCTCCCAGCTTGATGGTGTCAGAAAATTTATGGTTTTCAATAACCATCAAATATTGCGGGTCTTGAGCACTACATCCATCACGCATACCAGACCCGAATCATTCCAAGACTTCCATATATCCATAAGGTATAATACACCATGCATCAAGAAATTTCCTTTCTTATGCCATCCTCAAAACCAGCCTTTGCAAGTCATAACCGATCCACAAGTATGCCTCAGACCGAAACCAATACAACACATAACCATGCAATCAAATTGCCGATGGTAGACTCCCCCACTTGGCTCAAAGCCATAGAATAAAACACTTGATAACTAACAATACCCATACTCTATTACTACCATAATCCCGCAGTGAGATTCAACTAAATCTTCCACAAGCTCTTGCAACACAACCCATAAAATACCTCAAATCATCTACTAATCCTGCATTCATCCTCGTGACAGTCAGGTCAACTTTCACCACCGATCTAAACTCAAATTGCAACACATATAACCCACTGGTAAAAATAAAGTCACCACACAACATCATAAGGATCACACATCCGTAGATCGCCCCACAAGTAATAATCTACCTGCTTAGCCCCAAACTGACATATCTCTATGCCCTTTTACGGCCACAACTGCTACACAATTACTTAATCTTACCGAGTCTGAACTCGTCAATAAGACATGAGAATCTACTTCGTTCCACAAACAAAATAACATGAAAGAATCCCTCAAAACCCTTAGAAAAGACTGTATAAAACATCCACAGAAATTGAGCATCCAATAGTCCTTTCACATCCCAAGAAAAATCTTCTTGTCATATCAAAAACCATCTGAACACATCCCATGGTCATAACATAATCATCATATAGTCATCCAACCACTCACTGAGCCATCAATCCCGCTCCTGGGGACACGACCGAACATATAAGTACAAAAGAACACACTCACACCATTGGAACCACTGAGCCCAAGGAACAGTCAAAACCAAGCATCAAATCCTCCAGACTGGCCTGCCATCAAAATACAGAAAAACATATCTCGCACCTCTTCCATGGAAATCACAAGTCGTCCATGCAAAG
The DNA here is from genome assembly GCF_000390325.3 of Nicotiana tomentosiformis. Classification (NCBI taxonomy): domain Eukaryota; kingdom Viridiplantae; phylum Streptophyta; class Magnoliopsida; order Solanales; family Solanaceae; genus Nicotiana; species Nicotiana tomentosiformis. Next base: position 105,676,172 of record NC_090816.1, on the reverse strand, counting down.
CTAATTCCAAGCGCTCACGTATGCATACGAGTGAGTGGAAGGAATTCAAAGTGATACGCTTCAAGCTGAATCAATGTCGCACAATAAGGAATGAAAGATGAGAAGTTTATCCTAAATGCCATGTAGCCTCTCTAAGATAGGTATGGAGGTCATCATACCGATCCGCAAGACTCTACTAGACATTTTCTCATGATTCATAGAACCTATGAACCTAGAGCTCTGATACTAACTTATCACAACCCAAAATCCAACCCATCGTGATGGCACCTAACCCAACTCGCTAAGTAAGCCAAATAATAATAAAATATAATATAGTGATAATGATATGAGTCAAAAATGAAATAACTAAATTTTTATACAACTCCCTAAGGACTGGTAATATAAGTCATGAGCCACTAAGACTTAGATTTACAAAAACTGATATGAAACAAATACAACGCATGTTTGAAATGTATATGAATAGAATTCGAATCTAAAGCTACCAAGGACAAGTGATAGCCATAATTGGAACACATGTACATCTTCAATTCCAACCCTCGCCATACACAACAACATCAACACAAGGATCTGCACGCAAAGTGCAGAAATGTATTATGAGTACAACCGACCTCCTGTACTTAATAAGTATCATAACTAACCTCGACAAGGTACAAGAAGCAAGAACTATAAATGATACTCACCAACGCCTGTACAGTTCAGAATTTCAACAAGTATAGAATAGATTAATGATCAATCAGGAAAATCTCAGGTAAAACCACTTTGATGCTCACAATTTTCTGTTTAAAATATTTTGCTCAGTCAACAATCCAACATATAAGGAAGTTATGCAAGTAAATCAGGTAAACAGTCAAGCAAATTGCTAGTAAAGATAAAATGAAATAACCAAATATTAGTCTGTTACGGCGTGCAACCCGATCCAAATATAGTAACCAGCTCTCCCAGAGCTCTCATCAACCAGAAACCTGCAGTTTCTCACAATTCGCGTGTACACCATGAAGAGAGTAACATGAGAGGGTGACCCTAGGGGATGGATCTGTATCAACACGCAAGCACAGCCAATTCAACGTGCTACTAGCCCGGCGTGGTCACAGGCTCAATATCGACCGCACAGACAACTCACGTGCCATAATATCAGTATCTGGAGATCTGCACGGACAACTCAAGTACGAATACTCACAATCCGCCCGGCGTGTTCCCAGGCTAACAACATAATCCGTCTGGCATGGTCACAAGCATAACAACACAATCTGCCCGGCATGGTCACAGGTATAATAACACAATCCATCTGGCATGGTCACATGCATAACAATACAATCCGTCCGGTGTGGTCACATGCATAACAACACAATCCGCCTGGCGTGGTCACATGCATCTAGTCCAATCATATCACACAGGGGAAAATAAACAAGAATACATGTACGTGATGAATGAATAAAAACATCTCATGATCATGGACTGGTATAAATGACATACTAAAGTGTAGGTATGTGCAAAGTGTGTTATCATAGCTCAAATCGACAATTTCATCACAGAAAAGTATTTATCAAGCTCATTCAGGGATCAAAACTCTATGTAGCCTCAAACATGGCTCAAATCGTTTACACAATGTTACAAATATGAAACATATCATAGCCTAAAGCTTAACACTCAATTCTAGGCTTTTAATAGCCTTAAAACAACCTGAGCATGGATAAATACCCCCAATATTAGCACATGGGCTAAAACCCCACACAGTTGCGCACCTATAGCACATAGCTATCATAAATAATTCAAGCAATTAGTGACTCAACCAAGTTTAAATACTATACTTACCTCAAACAAGCCAAATCCAATACCGAGCAAGCCAAACAATACTCTAGAAATGCCATACCGCGAGTATCGATCTCCGAACGGCTAGAAACTAGCCAGAAGCAACTCAAAAACACCAACTAATGCCAAAGAAAACAAACTCAATCGATAAAGGTAGAATCTTTAATCAAAAGCCCAAACTCAACCAAAAAGTCAACAAATGTCAACATCGGGCTGGTCTTGGATTCCAAATCTAAGCTTACCCGAGCGAAGCCCGAACCAATACAAGCTCACCCGAATGAAAATTGAATCAATCGGAGTCCTATAGCTCAACCAATTCGCCAAAATATCGCTCTTGGCTGTCCATAATCTAAGAGTCCAACCCACACAAGTTGGGTCCTATATCTCCCGAAATACTCCTCCAAAACTCACCAAATTTTAGTATGTTGTTCTCCTAATATAGGAAAACAAAATCCCAAAAATAACCGAGAAATAATCGCCTCTAACTCATTTTTAATTTTTAAAATTTAGGACATAAACCTAGGTCTTGATTTAAAGAATTAAATTGGTTTTCAATTAAAATCATGGATTAAAGCTTAAACCAAGGGAACAAATCAAAGGGAAATACTTAGGTTATGGTTTAGACCTTACCCCATGGAAGAAACTTAGAGAAAATCCTTGAATTCTCTCAATCCCAAACTTTCAAGATGAGAAAAACTCCAACAACATTAATAGCCAAAAATGCCCAGCTGTTCAGCCTCGTTTCTTATGCCAACGATCCGTAAACTCATTTTTGATGCCTCCAATGGATTCCTAGTAATATTTTAGTCATGTTAGGCTTTTGAATCACTCTATTTGACCTTAGAATGAAGGAGATATGTGGGTTTCAATATTTGAAAATAGTGCAGATTTTTAAATACGAATTCAGTGGCAATTTTGTAATTAATCTAAAAAAAGTTTGTAACCCAATTCTTAGTAAAATGACCATAAATTCCTCATAATATGTCGAAACTTAATGATTTCAGATGCTATGATTCAAAAATTATGATACGGATATAAAGGTTTAGTCGAAACACGAATCAAAGGCCGTTTGCTCAATATGGTAACCTTTATGCTCAAATCGACGTTGAAATCGAAAACAATCACCATACAACCCAAACTTATCCAAAATTCGTCGGAATTTAACCAAAATTTGCGGACATATCCAAAATCATCATACAAAATTATTGAAATAATTAAAATTTGATTCCGAGTCCGTTTACCCAAAAGTCAAATCGTGGTCAACTCTTCTAACTTAAAGCTTCTAGAACAAGAATCATTCTTCCAAATAAATCCTGAACCACTCGCAAATCGAAACCAACCATAAATGCAAGTCATAATATATAATATAAAGTTACTTGAAGTGTCAAACCACCGAATGGAATGTTAAAGCTCAAAACGACCGGTCGGGTTGTTCCAAAGATTTTTTCTTTGACCAATGCGCTATGCTTTTGTAGTGTACTGGTGTACTTCCTCCATATGCATAGTTCCCCCAGTGTTTGATATTTGAAGTATGAAAACTTGAACACTGGATCAACTCCCCTCTATGGTCCTTTCCCTGTAAAAGGAAATACATACGGCACTCAGAGGTAACCTTTTAGATGATGACTGCTTAACCCTTCCAATCATAATTGTTGTAACCTAGACCGAGAATAATTAAGTATTTTGCGTGTTTTTTAGGTCTAATATCATCATTTGGTGCGGTCTAAAATGATTAGTAAAATTTAAATGATCAAATAAGAAATGAACTTTGAGATACCTGACCGTGTATACTTGCTCAAAAGTAGTATTTTTTCAAGCGTACCTCATTCTAATTGGAAGGTAACGCTTTTTCGACCATGATCTCCAACTCATATTCTCATTTTCTAGAAATGCCTCGAACTCGATATGGCCCTTCCTAATTTGGACTCAATTTTCCTACATTTTTCGCTTGTGTTGACTTAAACACCTTCCTAAGGACAAAGTCCCCAATCTTGAAATATCGAAGATTCTCCCTTCTGCTGTAATATCGCTCAATCCTTTGCTTTTGGGCTGAAAAAATTAGTGACCTTTGCTCCCACGAATTGTGGCCCATTATCACATACGATTTCCCTTGGAACCCCAAATCTACATATTATATTCCTCCAAATAATATCAATAACTTCCTTTTCTCATACCTATTATAAAGTCACCTGCCTCCACCCACTTAGAAAAATAATCAGCCAAAATTAATAAAATCTGTACATTTCCTGGTGCTTGAGATAGAGGACCCACGATATCTATTCCCCACTTCATAAACGGCCATGACGCGATAATCGAATGAAGCAACTCTCTCAGTTGATGCATATTATTTGCGTACCATTGGCATTTATCGCACCTTTTTACGAAATTTCCGCCTCGTCTTCCATCTTTGGCCAATAATACCATGCTCCTATTTGTATTTTTATTAGTGACCTTCTACCAGTGTGATTCCACAATGTACTTCATGTACCTCTCGCATCACGTATTCAGTTGGTGAGGGTCCAAGACACCGAACGAAAGGTCCACCAAACATCTTTTGATATAAATTGCCTTCTATTAAACAATATCAAACTGTTTTTATTCACTGCAATTGGGTTTGCTTTTATCCTCAGGTAATATTCCATACTGAAGATAATTCACAAACTCATTTCTCCAATCCCATGTTAAATTGTTAAAATTTACCTCATTCTTGGTTTGATCAAGCGCTGAGTGAAATAAATGAACCACGATTGCATTTTTCGTGTTTGACATATCAGGTACTGATCCAAGATTTGCTAATGCATCAGCCTCTGCATTCTCCTCTCTTAGTATTTGAACAACTTTCCATGCTCGGAACTGAAGCAATAATTCCCGCACCTTTTCCAAATATTATTGCATTCGCGTCTCTCTAGCTACATAATTCCCTTGCATTTGATATACCATAAGCTCTGAGTCGCTTTTGATTTCAACTTGGTCAATCCCCGTCGCTTTTGCAAGTTCCAAACATGCAATTATTGCCTCGTATTCTGCTTCATTACTAGTTATTGGGTTATATTTTATTTCTTCTCTAATAATCTCTCCTAAAGTTGAAATTAAAACAATATCCAAACCCGTTCCTTTTACATTTGACGATCCATCAGTATATAATGTCCAATCCCCCAGATTAGATCCGGTAATATTCGTGCCTTATTTTCAGCTTCAAGGAGTAAGCTTGAACTGAAATCTGCTACAAAATTTGCTAGTACCTATGACTTTATGGAAGTTCGAGGTTGATAAACAATATCATATTCACTAAGTTCTATTGCCCATTTAGCTAATCTTCCTGATAACTCATATTTATGTAAAATATTCCTTAATGGAAAGATAGTTACGACAGAAATAGAATGACATTGAAAATAGGGTCATAACTTTCTTGATGCCATTATTAACGCTAGTGCTAGTTTTTCAAGATGAGGATATCGTGTCTCAGCATCTAACAAAGATTAACTGACATATTAAAATGGAGATTGCGTACCTTTTTCTGCTCTCACCAATACTGTGTTTACCGCTGCTTCTAATACTGCTAAGTAGATGAGTAATCTCTCTCCATCGCTTGGCTTTGACAACAGAGGCGGTTTGTACAGATACGCTTTCAAATCCTTCAAATCTTGTTGACATTCATCAGTCCATTCAAATTGATTTTGTTTTTCAATAACAAAAAGAATTTAAAATAATTATTTGAGGATCTGAATATGAATCTCTCCAAAGTTGCTACTCTCCCTACTAATCGTTGTACTTTTTTTTTACTTGTAAGCACATCTAGTATCTCTTCGGTCACTTTAATTCTTACCGGATTTACTTCGATCCCCCTGTTAGAGAGAAAAAAACCTAAAAATTCACCTAAGGCTACGCCAAAGGCGCATTTCTCCGGGTTCAACTTCATGTTATACTTGCGGTGTATTTCAAAGGTTTCATTCAGAAGATTGAGATGATCCTTTGTTTGTACCGATTTTACTTGCATGTCGTCAATGTAGACTTTTATGGTTTTCCCTAAATGCTCTTGGAACATTTTTGTCACCAACCTCTGGTACATAGCTCCAGCATTCTTCAAGCCAAATGGCATGAATTTGTAGCAATAAGTCCCTCAATATGTAAAAATGAAAGAAGTTTTTTCCTCGTCAAGAGGATCCATTTTTATTTAATTATATCCCGAATATGCATCTAAAAAACTTAAGAGTTTATGACCAGCGATAGAATCAATTAGTTGATCTATATGCAGTAAAGAAAATGAATCTTTGGGGCATGCTTTATCCAGGTCAGTATAATCTACACATACTCACCACTATCCATTTTTCATTGGGATTACAACTACCAGTCATGGTACTTTACCGCTCGAATTGAATTAATATTCAGAAGTTTTTGTACCTTCTCTTGAATTACCTGGTTTTTGAATATTCCTTGCTTTCGTTTCTTTTGCTTTACTGGGGATGTAATGGACCTTCATTTAACATGTAAGTCATTATCTCCAGTGGTATACTTATTATATATGAGTGCGACCATACAAAATAATCAGCGTTAACGCGTAAAAATTCAATTAAATTACTTTTTATATCCGGGCTCAGGTTTGTTCCAACATAGACTTTTATGTCAGGCTAGTGGACAAACAATTTAATAGATTCGAGCTCTTTCGTAGTTGTTTTAATAGTTTTGTTCTCCTCTGGATCCTGGATCACGTCGGGTCTTGCATCTATATCTGCTTCGTTCCTCATACTTTCAATTGAGGTAGAAGACAAGTTCTCCTCAACTGACTATTGTTATTTCTATTTTTCATGTCCATCTTTCGATGTTCCACTAGCCACAACTACTGTGTTGGTTTCTCCTACTGCTTGTTGATCTCCCCTGATCTGACGAATTCCCCATTGTGATGAAAATTTGATAACCTGATGTAATATTGATGGCACCGCATCTATGTTATAAATCCACGGCCTTTCTAAAATTATGTTATAAGTTATTTCTGCATCCAGTACTTGAAATTTTGTGTCTTTCATGATACCCTCAATGAATGTTTGATAACATAATTTCTCCCTTTGTTATAACACTTGAATTGTCGAACCTAGACAAAGATCGAGCCTTGGGTATCACATGATTAGTTTCTTGCATTTCATTCACCACTCTTCGTAATATGATATTCACAAAGCTACCTAGATCAATCAAAACTTGCTTGATGTTAGTATCATGAACAAGTAAAGATATTATCAGCGCATCATTATAAGGGATGAACAAGCCATATGTATCCTCGTCGTCAAATGTTATATTGTCTCCTTCCAAGACTTGTCGAACCCGCTTCCCGTGGGTTACTGAGATCTTAGCAATCCTTTTCGATGTCGTGTATGTTACTCCATTGACCTCCTTACCTCATATTATAACATTCACCGTCCTTTTTGGCGATGGGGGCTTTGGTGGTTCTTGCTTATTTTTCATGTAAGACTGCTTTCCTTTCTCACTAAATAGGTCGGTTGAGATGACCATTTTTCAATAAATAATCAACATCTGCTTGTAAGAGCCTGCAATCTACTGTTTTGTGACCATGATCATTATGGAATTCATACAAGAATACCTGACTTCTTTTGTTAGGATCTGTTATCATTTCTTTTGGCCATCGCATCTTATCACCCATACCTCTTAGCACGGCTACTAACTCGGACCTAGTGACATTGAAATTATAATATCTTATTCTTGATCGGAAATTTTGATTGTTGCTCCTTGTTATATCCCTCTCCTTCCGAATCAGGAAGAAGAACTTGCATCCTTCTGCCTTGATCTCTGATCAAATCGTGCCTATTCTGGTTTTGATCTAAGATCTCATCCCGGGGGTCCCATGTAAGGTTCGTACCTATTTTTCCGGATCTCCTTTTTGATTCTGAGCATCTAGGTCCAAACCTTTCCTCCACCTTTGACTGGGATACCTTATCTTCGTCTACTCGTAACTTTGCGATGTACCTGTTATAAACATCATTTCAAATTGTAGCAGGAAATTCCCGTAGGATTTCCTTTAATCCTCTCGTGTCTTCTGAACTTTTCTCAGTCAAATTGCTTGCAAATGCCATTGTTGCCAAATTATCAGGTACACAAGGTAACATCATTCTTTCTCGCTGGAATCAATCCATGAATTCTCTTATCAATTCCGTGCTCTCTTGTTTACCTTGAAGATATCTTCCATTCTTTTCTCTATTTTTTGATCTCCCGAATGTGCTTTTATTAATGAATCTGCAAGCTCAGCAAAAACGTCAATATAATTTTCAGGTAAGAGAGAATACCATGTCAATGCCCCTTTCTTAGGGGTTTCACAAAATTTCTTCACCAATACTGATTCGAGTTTTTGCTTGGTTAAATCATTTCCCTTGACTCCTGTAGTAAATGTAGTAACATTATCTCGGGGGTCAATAGTCCCATCATACTTAAGAATATCGGGCATCTTGATTTTTTTTTTGGTATTGGTAACGGTGCTACACTTGACTTCTATGGTTGTTGTGAATACTTGTCAATATCCACTCTTTTAATTACGGATGGTACTCCTGGTATCTGCTTTATCCACTCATTTTGTTCCTTGAGCTATTTCTGCAAGGTTAGTACTAGATTTTATAAAGAGTCATTTGGCATACTTTTGACCCTTCGGCCCCGAAATTATTTGGTATTTTTCCACTTTCAGAGTTTTCAAGCCCTAAATAAGGGTTTTCCATAGTCGTGTTCACTGGTGGTGGAGCCTGAACAACACTTGGCAGAAGGCTTCACCAATATGTTGAGTAATAAATTGCTTCAAGTTATCTTGCTCATTTGACTGTTCGTCAATTTGTTGTCCAGCGTTACGATTAGCAAATCTAACAGGTGAATTTTATCGTGAACGTGGTGGAGTAGTTGTGGGTGTATGGTGTGGAGAAGTTCCTCCTTTTTGCCTTCCATGTTCTCCATCACCCACCTGAATAATTTCATTAATAGTAGACATAATTCGTTGTTATAGACAAAATATTGAAAGTGAAAAGATTACTAGATTTCTCGATAACGGAACCAATTTGTTTAACCAAAAAATAGTTTTTATGGTCAAAACAAATAATAAAATAATTCAAGTTTCTAATAACCAATTTTGCTTAACTTTTCCTAATATAGATGAATAAGAAATAATAAAAATAAAATATTGAAAGAGAAATCTTATTGAAAATTGCAGCTTCCTTCCAAAAGGAGAACAAAATTCTTCAACTAGCAGAGAATAAAGTATAAGAGATTGACATGATAATATCGTGAACTACTTGAAGATCTTACAAAATAAGGTAAGGAGGGTTTATATAGGGACACAATATACAATTGCTTTGTCTTACTTAATTCCCGCCAGTTACTAATATTTATTACATTAATTGCCCGTTACTTGAGTAATTTATAACAGTTATGGTAATAATAGTCAATCGCTCATAACTAGGCATTATGTCTTTTCATATCCATGGCTATTAATGAGCCTTCCTTCCTGGCCATCTTTAATTGTCCATCCCGCTCCTATCTTTTTTTCCCCAATTGTCAGGTGTGATTTCCTTGTAAGAAATCCCGAGGGTGTTTTACCCATACTTCTCCTAACCTTCATTCTTCTTTATTGCTATGACACCTGTCATTGTTCATTAATTCACGTGACGAGTCTATTTTTCTACCAATACACTCATAGTCTGACCAATTATTTTTGAAACAGAGGGATCAGTGAAATAAGATGCTTCATATAGTAGACACATAGGTTAGAGAGGATAAAACAAATTCAACAAACATTGGCTGAATCAATTGCCTATGCATTATTAATTTAACATAGAACCAGATACAGGCGGCAAATGAGCAAATAGTTGAAAACTGGTAGACCAAAGTTTTTTTATTTTAGACAGCTTTGGATATATGTTAGTGAATCTCTAACATTTTGTCAATTTACTTGTTATCGCAACCATACCTCATTTCCAAATGTCTGACGAGCGCAAAGCGGTTTGTAAAATTGAGGCTCGCTAGTCAAAGATAGTATAGTTATTAATCGTCTCCATAAAGATTGAATTAAATAATGTTCAAATAATTCTTCAACTTAACACTATTCTGGAAAATAAACCATTGGTTTCGAATTAAGAAAGAACTAAGAGTAACAACTTGTCACGACCCGGAATCTCACCCTCGGGACCGTGAAGGCACCTAATGTCCACTTGCTAGGCAAGCCAATATTAGTTAACTAATTTAATAATTAAACAGTTCAAAACAGAATAATAACAATTACTAACAATGATTAAAGCTGAAATACATGAAGTAAACCCATAATATAACACGGTCTAACTCAATCCCAGAAGTCTGGTGTCACCAGTACATGAGCAAATAGAAGTCTACAAGCATGGTTTGAAATAAATATAACTGTTCGATTGAGATAAACAGTAAATATAGGAAATGAAAGGGGACTTCAAGGTCAGCAAACGTCAGCAGCTTTACCTCAAGTCTTTGAAGTAAATATGATTCGAGCACACGCACCTCTAAACACCGACGGGACCAATACCGTATATGCACAAGAAGTGCAGAAGTATAGCATGAGTACAACTAACCCAATATACTCCATAAGTGTCGAGCCTAACCTCGACGAGGTAGGGGCGAGGCTATAGCAAGACACCTACGTAAAATCATGTACAAATATATATATATATATATATATATATATATATATATATATATATATATATATATATATATATATTTGTACATGATTTTACGTAGGTGTCTTGCTATAGCCTCGCCCCTACCTCGTCGAGATATTAAGTGGGAGGGGACATGCGAAAAGGGAAATATCACAAGAACGGCAAGTACAAAGTCACCAAAATAACACCTTCCGAAATAAGCAACAACGTAACCAAGTAAATAACCAATCCGGAAATCAATTAAGGCAATGAAATGAATATGGCACGACATCATCCTTCGTGCTTATACTCTCGGCCTCACATTGTAATATCATGAATAAAATGGAACGGCATCACCCTACGTGCTTTTACTCTCCGACACAATATCACCCTTCGTACTTTTACTCTCACATCCTCTCAGTATATGATAATAAATGCAAATAAGATACGGCAAGACCCTTCATGCTTTTCAGTCTTCCTCACCAAGCAACAATACAAATCTGAATATCAAAAGCAAGGTGGGAAATAAATTTACTTCAATTATAGTACCATGATAGCAAACCCAACTTTTAGAATTCCCAACATTTTCAAAATGAATAATAAATATGAGGCGAATAATTAAAGAGTAATAATCTAACCTAAATAGGGAGAACATAGTAAATGAAGTAATATAATACAAAGAAACAATATCAACCCGCATGCTTTAACCTAATGACAAAACATATATACTCGTCACCTCACATATATGTTGTCCCCACACATATTACACGTAGAAAATAGACCAACAAGTTCTAATCCCTCAAGTCAAGGTTAACCACGACACTTACCTCGCTCCACAACTAAATCAAGGCACAACCACTGCTTTTCCTTTAGAATTAGCCTCCAAACCAATCAAATCTAGCCAAATATTGTTCAAATAATTCAAAATAGGCTTTAGAAACTACCCATTGGTGAAAAAGATTCAATTTTGATCTTTTTTGAAAAAGTTAACAAAAGTCAAACCCAGACTTGCCTAGTCAAAAAAACCCGATTACCCATTCACCCCCGAGCCCGGTTATGTGATTTGTTTCGAAATCCGACCTCAATTTGAGGTCGAAATCCCAATTTTGCAAAATCCCTAAATTCCAACCCAAATCCCTAATATCTACTATGAAAATCCTAGATTTGATGTTAAAATCTCATGAAAAGTAATGGGGAATTGAAAGAAAGTGGATTAGAGTTGTTTACCAATGATTTTGGGAAGAAAAACCTCTTGGAAAATCGCCTCTAGAGTGTTTAGGGTTGAGAAATGATGTAAAATGAGCTAAGTCTCGATTTTTCAATCTTTTACCCAGTTCAGATGTCGCAATTGCGAACATCGCAAATGCGAAGAAAATGTCGCAAATGCGAAGCAAAGGTCGCAAATGCGAACCTTGCCTCAGAAGCCCATAAGTCGCAATTGCGACAAAATGTTTGCAATTGCGAACTGACCCACCTTCGCAATTGCGGATAATTTCTTCACAATTGCGAAGATCACCCCAAAGCACATTGAGTCGCAAATGAAAGTTCGCAAATACGAACCAAACCCTTGCAATTGCGAGATTCACCTAGCCCAGCCCATGCTCGCAAATGCAAGTTATTTTTTGCAAAAGGGAGGCTCGCAATTGTGAGCCAGACCTCGCAATTGCGAGATCTGCATTGAACACCAGAAACCAGCAAATCTCAAACTATGCAAACTCATCTGAAACGCGTCTGAAACTCAACCGAGCCCCTTGAGCTCCAAACCAAACATGCACACAAGTGTAATAACATCATAAAAACTTGCTCGCATGATAAAAACACCAAAATAACACCTAGAACTATGAATCGGACATCAAAATGCATGAAATATTCAAAAAACTAAAGAACTAAAATCACATCTAAGCGTCTGAATCATATTAAATCAATTTTGAATTGCACCAAATTTTGCAAATAAGTTTCAAATAGTAAAATGGACCTATACCAAGTCCCAAAACTGAAATCCGAACTCGTTAACTACAAAGTCAATCTACGGTCAAACCTAGCAAATTTTCAAATCGTCAAATTACTATCTTTCGGCAAAATGAGTCAAATCAAGTTAGGGACTTCTGAATTCAATCTCGGGCATACGCCCAAATCACAAATCATGATACGGACCAACCGGGATCGTCAAAATACCGCTCTGGGGTCGTTTATATAAAATATTAACCGTAGTCAACTCAAGTGGTTTTTAAAGTCAAAAAATTATGTTTTCTTTAAATTTTCACATAAAATCTATACGGAAAAAGACATGGACCGCGCACGTAAATCAAGAATCATCAAATGGAGCTAATAGGGGTCTCGAAACATGGAAATAAATGATGGTACTCAAAATGACCTATCGGGTCATCCCATTCTCCACCGCTAAAAGAAACCTCTATCCTCGAACGGACATAGAAAAGTACCTAGACTGGTGAAAAGATGTGGGTATCTACTTCGTATATCGGACTCCCACATAGCTACCTCGACAGATGACCTTTCCACTGCACTCTAACTAAAGGATAACTCTTAGACCTCAACTTCCGGACCTACCGGGCTAGAATAGCCACCGGTTCCTCCTCAAAAATCAAATCCTTATCCAATTGGACTGAGCTGAAATCTAGTACATGGGACGGATCATCATGATACTTCCGGAGCATGGAAACATGGAATACCGGGTGAACTGCTGATAAGCTGGGTGGCAATACAAGTCTGTAGGCCACCTCACCAACTCTCTCAAGGATCTCAAAAGGACCAATATACCTAGGGCTCAACTTGCCCTTCTTCCCGAACCTCATCACACCTTTCATGGGTGATACCCGAAGCAAACCCCGCTCTCCCACCATAAATGCTACATCACTGGCCTTCCGATCAGTGTAACATTTTTTCTAGACTGTGTTGTACGAAGCCGATCCTAAATCAACTTGACTTTCTCCAAAGCATCTCGAACCAAATCTGTGCCTAACAACCTAGCCTCTCCCGGCTCAAACCAACCAATTGGAAAACGACACCGCCTCCCATACAAGTCCTCATAAGGAGCCATTTGAATACTTGATTGGAAGTTATTATTGTAGGCGAACTCTACAAGTGGCAAGAACTGATCCTATGAACCCCCGAAATCCATAACACAGGCACATAGTATATCCTCTAATATATGAATGGTGCGTTCGGACTGCCCGTCCATCTGGGAGTGAAATGATGTACCCAACTCAACATACTTGCCTAACTCGCGCTGCACAGCTCTCCAGAAAAGCGACATGAACTGCGTACCTCGGTCGAAGATGATAGACACCGACACCCCGTGAAGACGAACAATCTCCCAGATATAGATCTAAGCTAGCTGCTCTGAAGAGTAGGTAGCATAACCGGTATGAAATGTGTAGACTTGGTCAGTCTATCCACAATGACCCATACTGCGTCGAACTTCTTCAAAGTCCGTGGGAGCCCAACAACTAAATCCATGGTAATATGCTCCCACTTCCACTCGGGAATCTCAAGTCTTTGAAGCAAACCACCCGGCCTCTGATGCGCATACTTCACCTGATGACAGTTCAAACACCGAGCCACATGCCCTACTATATCTTTCTTCAATCTTCTCAACCAATTGTGTTGCCTCAAATCCTGATACATCTTAGCAGCACCCGGATAAATGGAGTATCGCGAACTGTGGGCCTCCTCAAGAATCAACTCACGAAGCCCATCCATATTGGGCACATTAATACGACCCTGCATCAGCAACACCTACATCATCTCTAATAGAAACCTCCTTGGCATCGCCGTGCAGCACTGTATCCTTAAGAACAAGAAAATGGGGGTCATCATACTTATGCTCTCTGATGCGCTCATACAAAGAAGACCGAGAAACTACACAAGCAAGAATCCGGCTAGGCTCTGAAACATCTAACCTCACGAGCCGATTGACCAAAGCCTGAACATCCAATGTTAATGGTCTCTCACCAAATGGAATATGCAAGGCTACCCATACTCCCAGCCTTTCTGCTCAAGGCATCGGCCACTACATTGGCCTTCTCGGGATGGTACAAAATAGCGATATCATAGTTTTTTAACAACTCTAACCACTCTGCTACCTCAAGTTTAGATTCTTTTGCTTAAACAAGTGTTGTAGACTCCGATGATCTGTGAATACCTCACACGACACACTGTAGAGGTGATGCCTCCAAATCTTCAATGCATGCACAATGGCTGTCAACTCCAAATCATGAATGGGGTAGTTCTTCTCATTCTCATGGGGCTTCAGCTGACACAAAGCATAAAAGATCACTCTACCCTGCTGCATTAAGACACACCCGATCCCAGTCCGCAAAGCATCATAATAAACTACATATGAACCTGATGTTGATGGCAAAACTAGAGCTGAAGTTGTAGTCAAAGCGGTCTTAAGCTTTTGAAAGCTCAAATCACACTCATCAAACCACCTGAATGAGGCACCCTTCTGGGTCAATCTAGTCAATGGAGTTGCAATAGATGAAAACCCCTCCACGAACCGGCGATAATAACCCACCAAACTTAGGATGCTCTGAATCTCTATAACTGAAGTAGGTCTAGGCCAGTTCTAAACTACATCAATCTTCTTAGGATCCACTTTAATACCCTCGGATGATATGACATGGCCAAAAAGGCAACTGAATCCAACCAAAACTCATACTTTGAAAACTTGGCGTATAACTGACTAATCTCTCAGAGTCTGAACTACGATTCGAAGATGCTGCTCATGCTCCTCTCGACTGCAGGAGTAGATCAAAATATCATCAATGAAGTCGATCACGAACGAATCCAAATAGGGCTTGAATACACAGTTCATCAAATCCATAAATGCTGCTAGGGCATTGGTCAAACCAAATGACATTACTAGAAACTCATAATGATCATAACGAGTCCGAAAAGCTGTCTTAGGGACATCCGATGTCGGTATCTTCAACTGATGGTAGCCAGATCTCAATCAATCTTCGAAAATACTTTGGCACCCTGAAGCTGATCAAATAAGTCATCATTTCTCGGTAAAGTATACTTGTTCTAGATGGTAACTTTGTTTAACTGCCGATAATTTATACACATCCTCATCAAACCAACCTTCTTCTTCACAAACAACACTGGCGCACCCTAGGGTGAGACGCTAGGTCTAATGAATCCTTTATCAAGCAAATCCTGCAACTGCTCCCTTAGTTCTTTCAACTCAGCTGAGGCCATATGGTATGGTGGAATGGAAATGGGCTGAGTGTCCGGAGCCAAGTCAATACAGAAGTCGATATCTCTATCGGGTGGCATCCCTGGCAGATCTGTAGGAAACACCTCCGAAAACTTGCGCACGACCGGTACTGAATCCATGGAAGGAACCTCCACACTAGGATCGCGAATATAGGCCAAATATGCTAGACATACCTTGCTAAACCTTCACATAGGAAATAACCCTGCTGGTAAAATGGCCAAGAGTCCCTCTCTACTCTAATCGGGGCAACCCTGACATGGCTAAGGTCACCGTCTTAGAGTGAAAATCCAAAATAACGTGATAAAGTGACAACCAATCCATGCCCAAGATAACATCAAAGTCTACCATATCAAGAACTAGAAAATCTACACTAGTCTCAAGACTCCCGATAAAAACCACACACGAGCGATAAACACGATCTATAACAATAGAATCTCCCACAAGCGTAGACACATAGACAAGAGAGCACTCAAAGAATTACGAGGCATAATCAGATATGAAGAAAAATAAGAGGACACGTATGTATAAGTAGAGCCCGGATCAAATAAAACTGAGGCATCTCTGTGAAAAACCGGAACAATACCTGTGATGACGGCCTAGATGACTCTGCCTCAAGTCTAGCTGAAAATACATAAAAACCAGGCTGGGCCCCACCAATCTGAACTCCGCCCTTCAAACAACCTCTAGCTGGCTGGCCTCCACCTCCAATGGATTGACCTCCACCTCTAATGGCCTAACCTCCACCTCTATCAACCTAACCCCCGCCTCTAGCTGGTTGAGCGGGCGATGTAGCAACTGGTGCCAGAATCATGGCACGAGAACTCTATGGTGGCATGCCACCCTGTGAACTAGGGAAAGATCCCCCGACGTGCCTCGGATCTCCACAAGTATAACAAGTCATCGAATGTTGTGACTGCTGACCTTGGAACTGACCCTGTCGACATGAATAACCACCCTGATAACTCTGGATCGGAGGTACACTAATAGGCGTCGAAGGTGCACTGTAGGCTAGCTGCTCAAGATGAGACTCAACAGAACTATGACCACCCGAAGCACCTTGGGATGCCAGAAGCGCTGACTTAATTGTCCTGGGAGGATAGCCCCTACCAAATGAAACCCTGCCTCTAGACGAGGCACCACTGAAACTACCAGAATGACAAGTCCTCTTCTCAGATACCGCCTCTCTGTCCTGAACATGAATCATCTCGATCCGTCTAGCAATCACTATGACCCCCTGGAAAGAAATATCATCCTCAGTCTTCTTGGCCATCTGTTGCCTGATACCAAAAGTAAGTCCATCAATGAATCTCCTCACTCTCTCCCTCTTAGTAGGGAATAAGATAACTATATGGAGAGCTAAGTCTACAAATTGGGTTCGTACTGGATTACACTTATGCTACCCTGCTGAAGGTGCCCGAACTGCTTGTGGTACTCTTCTCTCAGAGTGAAAGGGATAAACTTCTCCAGAAAAAGCTGCGAAAACTCATCCCAAGTGAGGGGTGGCAAACCTGCTGATCTACCTCGCTCGTAATCTTGCCACCACCTCTTAGCAGAACCGGTCATCTGATACACCGAAAAGTCTACTCCATTGGACTATACAATACCCATATTGTGCAACACCTCGTAGCAACGGTCCAAATAATCTTGTGGGCCCTCAGAAGTTGTACCACCAAAATGAATAGGAAAGAGCTTTGTGAACTTGTCCAATCTCATCAATCCCTCAGAAGACATTGTGGGCCTCTCTCCAGGCTATGGAGCAATAACGGTCTGAACCACCCCAATTGCTGGAACCGCTGAGGTCTGATATATGGGAGCCATCTGCTCTGGAGTGTGAGTAAAGGGGGTTTGTGCTCCTCCGTCAGCCTGAGAGACAGCTGGTGCCACCAGAAATGCACCGGTCTGGCCACACTCTCCATAAGGCTCACCAAGCGTACTAGAGCATCTTGAAGTACGGCAGTGGCTATGAATCTCTCCGAGACTTGAATGGGTCCAACTGGTGCGGTCTGAGATGGGATATCCTCCCTATGATGAATCTTAGGCTCCACGGTCGGTGCTGCTGCACAAGCTCTAGGCTGAGCTCGGCCTCTGGCTCGACCTCAGCCCCGACCCCTATTCCTACACCTGGTAATGGCTACAATATGGGGCTCCAGCTCCTTCCCGGATGTAGATGCTGTGAGTGTTCTTGCCATCTGCGAGAGAACAAGAATGGAATGATTCAAACATCAATGATACACTAAAATCGCACGATAGAGAAAGAAAGAAGCAAAATTTTCCTAAAGCTCTATAGCCTCTAGAAGATAAGTACAGACGTCTCCGTACCGATCCTCCTGACTCTACTAATCTTGGTCGTGACTCGTGAGACCTAGGCAACCTAGTGCTCTGATACTAACTTGTCACAATCCAGAATCCCACCCTCGGGACTGTGATGGCGCCTAACATCTACTTGCTAGGCAAGCCAACATTAGTTAACCAATTTAATAATTAAACAGTTCAAAACAAAATAATAACAATTATTAACAGTGATTAAATCTGAAATACATGAAGTAAACTCATAATATAACACGGTCTAACTCAATCCTATAAGTCTATTGTCACCAGTACATGAGCAACTAGAAGTCTAAAAGTATATTTTGAAATAAATACAATTGTTCGAATGAGATAAATAGTAAAGATAGGAAATGGTAGGGGACTTCAAAGTCTGTGAACGCCAGCAGCTCTACCTCAAGTCTCCGAAGCAAATATGATTCGAGCAGACGCACTTCTAAACATCGCTGGGACTAATACTAGTATCTGCACAAGAAGTGCAGAATGTAGCATGAGTACAACCGACCCAATGTACTCCGTAAGTGTCGTGGTTAACCTTGACTTGAGGGATTAGGACCTATTGGTCAATTTGCTACGTGTAATATATGTGGGGACAATGTATATGTGAGGTAACAAGTATATATGTGTTGTCACTGGGTTAAAGCATGCAGGTGGAAATTATTTCTTTGTATTATATTGCTTCATTGACTATGTTCTCCATGCTTATGTTAGATTATTACCCTTTAATTATTCACTTCATATTTATTGTTCATTTTGAAAATGTTAGGAATTCTGGAAGTTGGGTTTGCTATCATGGTACTATAATTGAAGTAAAATTATTTTCTGCCTTGCTTTTGATATTCGGATTAGTATTGTTTCTTGGTGAGGAAAAGAGAAAAGCACGAAGGGTGTTGTTGTGCCTTATTTGCATTCATTATCTTATATTGAGAGGTTGTGAGAGTAAAAGTACGAAGGGTGATGCCATGTCGAAGAGTAAAAGCACGAAGGGTGATGCCGTACCATTTTATTCATGATATTACAAGGTGTGGACGAGAGTGAAAGCATGAAGGGTGATGCCGTGCCATATTCATTTCATTGCCTTAATTGATTTCCGAATTGGTGATTTACTTGGTTACATTGTTGCTTATTCGGAAGGTCTTATTTGGTGACTTCGTACTTGCCATTCTTGTGATATTTCCTCTTGTGCATGTCCCCTCCTAGTTAATATTTTATTATTTTACTTGTTATTTTGTTGCATATATATATATATATATATATATATATATATATATATATATATATATATATATATATACATACACATACATATACACACACATGGGTTTTATGCATGTGTCTTGTTATAGCCTTGTCATTACCTCGTCGAGGCTAGGTTTGACACTTACGGAGTATATTGGGTTGGTTGTACTCATGCTACACTTCTGCACTTCTTGTGCAGATACTGGTATTGGTCCCAGCGGTGTTTAGAGGTGCGTCTGCTCCGATCATATTTGCTTCGGAGACTTGAGGTAGAGCCGCTGGCGTTCGCAGACCATGAAGTCATCTTCCATTTCCTATCTTTACTGTTTATCTCATTCGAACAATTGTATTTATTTTAAATTATACTTGTAGACTTCTAGTTGCTCATGTACTGGTGACACCAGACTTCTGTGATTGAGTTAGACTGTGTTATATTATGGGTTTAATTCATGTATTTCAGCTTTAATCATTGTTAATAATTGTTATTATTCTGTTTTGAACTGTTTAATTATTAAATTGGTTAACTAATGTTGGCTTGCCTATCAAATGGACGTTAGGCGTCATCACGATCCCGAGAGTGGGATTCCAGGTCGTGACACAACTAAGTGGGAAATTAGGTGGCATTAATTGGATATCAGTGAGAGAAATAAGGACATTGACAAGATATGTGCACGACTATTATTTGGAATATAATTTTGTTCCAAGTACAATTTTGAAGTTATGTTGGCTCTTTCAATTTCAACAACTAATTAGATTATCTTTAGGATTCAAATTCTTCTTCCGAATGAATGAGAGTTTCATTGTATAACCTAATGACACGTGCTATGAACATCTGCAAGAATACGTTGAATGATTGGTCGTACAAAAAACGTCTATCTACTATTCCCCTAGATTAGGTTAATTGATAACTCTACAAACTCTTTCGATTACCTATGAGAGTCGTGAGATTCACCCAAACAAGATATATAATGATATTTACAACAATACTTCTCTTTCGATTAAAGTAGAATCACAAACAACTTGCAAATTAATTCGAACTCGCTCAACGAATTCTAGCACTACAGAAGTCAAATCCCCGAATAACAATCAAGGCACAATATCTATCAATAACCCTAAGAATTAAGGACTACTCCATAGTAGAGAAGTTGTTCATCACAAAAATACTAGAGAACAAGAAAACATTACAATCCACGAATTCAAACAAACTTTTGTATTGAATGGTTCGGATGAAGTGTTCAAAATCTTCGTTATTTCCTTGCCTTCTTCTCTCCAAAAGTTACCCCAAAAATTCAAAATACCTAGTTTGGGACGAGCTTAGGCTTCATATAGGTCAAGGGGAATGCCCAAAAATTACAAAAATATGCCTGACTTATATTCCCGTAGGCGAACGTGCGCAGCTGCAGACTTAGAAGCTTGGGCGGGCAAGTGGGGGCGCGCTCATCTTCCAGGTCGCATGCCTCCTGTTCGCACTCGTGCTCATTCTGGGCTTCAATTTTTTTCTTCCTCTTCAGCTCTTTTTCCTCCGGAAGTGTGTTATTTGTTCCATATCAATCTCATCTACACCTGCACCAAAAAGTAACACGTCAGGCCACAATTCAAGCAAAGTCTCTATCAATTCAATTCGATTAGAAACAAAAATGGCCTAAAATGTCAAGCGATATTAGGCTCATCAATATCTAATTACAAACAGTAGATATCAGAAAGGCTAATTAAGAAAACCCTTTGCGTAAATAGTCAAACTTTTCTTCTGAAAATAAAACGGCTTTACTTAATTGTTGGGGGTAATCTTTCGCTTAATTTCCAAAAATCATGATTAAGTCTCTACAGATATACATATAAGTCATTCACATGGAGATAAGAGATTTCCTGCAGAAAATCCTCGTAACATGTCCTAGTAAAAATCAAACCATGTTCTTAGCTTATTTACTAATGGACCTAGTCTTCATTGAACCGGGGGCGGATTTAGGGGCGAACTAGGGGCGGAAGGCCGAACCTTTTCGTCGAAAAATTATATTGTACATATAAGGCAAACTTTATACTTTTATATTTTATATTTTAAATCTCATTGACTTAGCCCAAAAACTTAGTTCAATGGTTAAGAGGGTTTAAAATCTTTGTAAGGTTGTTGGTTCAATTCTCACTAACCATGTTTTCTATTAATTTTTTAATTATTTTTTTTTTGAATCCCCTTAGCAGAAGACCTGACTCCGCCGCTGCATTGAACTGTGAACTTTTTTTTTTAGTTTTCTTTTAGCTTATTTGCTTGTATACGTATATACGATTGAATATTCGTATTCTTTTTTTTTTTTTTTTATCAAGATAGCGAGTACTATAATTCACAAATAATTAATTTATTGAGAGTCTGGTCTTTGTTTGGGGATGTGTACCAATTGAAAATATTGTAATTAGGACCCCCACATGCCCACGTGAAGCTTTCACAAGTGGTGTCTTGATCACTGGTCCTAATTGCTCAATGTCCTTGCTGTCTATCGAGCTGGTACATTATATGCAATAAATAGTTGTCTCAATAGTCAAGCCTTTGGTTCAAGCTTTCAACATTTGCACCAACCAAAGGAAATTATCTTTACTAGGATCACCTTATCAATTGAAAATGTTCATAAAATGAAAGTAAAATAGACTTTTATTAATATCTATAGGCCTCTAACAATCATGTAGAAGCAGGATTTTTATAATATGGGTACATTATTAAAAAAGTGAAAAAAAAAATATTCTTTCGGTTTACTTTAAATAATTTTTTGATTCTTTTCACACATATTAAAAAAATTATTTTTTAATATTAATTAATAATAAAATTGATCAGATTAATCTTAATTTGCTCGTTCGAAATATAACAAATTACTCTTAGACTCTTTACTTCAAGGACAATTTGAAAAAATCAAATATTATGGACCATAAAAAAAAAGTCAAAAAATCGCTTAAAGTAGACTAGAGGGAGTATTAAAGTGAAAAAATCGATCCATATTCCTTTGGGTAAAATAATTTAATATTTAATCAAATACACCATTTAGTATTCTTGAAAATATTAGGTTAATTCTAAAAAAGATGGAGTATAAAATATCTAATTCCACAAAAGGATTATAAATTCAAGTGCCCATAGTCTAAGCTATAAATCCGCCCCGCAACCATGTCGCTGTAACAAATAAATGTCAATGTGCTGAAACGTGGCCTTTAAATGCTTCGAGGCTATCATACAGTCAAGTGGCATGGGGCTAATTATCTTGATAGCAGCTTGTTTGACCAGGCTTTGAAAAGCTTTAAAAAAAAAAATTGCTAGAATTGTTTTTTTTCTTCTTGTGCGCGTGGAGATTTGAGGTGTTTGGCAAAAAGAAAATAAAAAACAATTTAGCATCAACAAAAGCAGAAACAATTTTCTTACTATGAAAAAAAACTAAATATTGTTACTTCTACCAAGAAGGTGAAACAACTTTTCTACTGTGGAAAAAAGCTACAAATTGTTTCCTTTACCAAGAAGCAGGAGTAGAAAATTACTTTTTTTTTTATAATACAAAATTCTTACCAAATAATTATATTTGCCATACTACTTCTCATTAGTTTAACCCATCTATCTCTCTAAAATAAATACAAACTTTTTCTCATTCCTTTTGTTTTGGGTTTAACTAAATATCTATCGATTAAGAATTTTAATATAAATTTCATTTTATGTTTATATTTAATTAAACAAAAAAAATAATTACAGTCTTAATAATAATTTTAAAAATATTGTTTTTTTTAAAGAATACTAATCATTGTAAACCTTAATATTGTCTTTTTTGTTATTTGACATACAAAAAGTACTATTTAGAAAAAAATAGCCAAATATAATTTTTTAAAATATTAGAAAAAGTATTTCTCAAACAAATTGACTAAATAGAACCTGCTATTTTCTAAAAATATTTTATTTCAACTAAAATGCTTCTTAAAATAAATATTGTTTTTTAAATTTGGCCAAACAGGCGTAAGCTACATCATTAACATCATCCAACAATATTAATTGCTCCTTTTGATTCGCGCACAATATGCCTAATTTTTATACTTCCTCCGGTTCACTTTAAATAATATTTTGGTGGTTTTCACGCATATTAAAGATTTTATATTTTAGTATTAATTAACAATATAATTAATCATATTAATCTTAATTTGTTCATTAAAAATACAATAAATACTCTTAGTCTCTTTTTACTCCGATGACAACTTTAGAAAAAAAAATTAATTATTTCTTGATATTTGAAAAAATCAAATATTGTGAAACACAATAAAAGATCAATAAATCAAATAAAGTGGACCGGACTGTCCACCATAAGAATCATAACCTCTAGCAGATTCACATTTATCGAAAGTCCTAAATTGCACGAAAAAGTTGTAAGTTATTAGCAATATAATTCAGAAATTACTAATCCGTTTGATTTAAATTTTATCTTTTTGAACGGCACAAATAAAATATTTACCTTGGTACAGAATACATTTCTTATCTTCTGGTCAGTCTTCCCATATCATGTCAAAAACATTCTCTTTAAACATTGAGAAAACAATGGATGCTTCATTATTTACACCTTTTTTCTTCTATCAACTCAAGTACTATACATATAAACCTTTTTTTTTCTTCTTTTTGGAGAAATATGTATCACGTTGTTATTTTCTTTGAGAAAGAAAAGAAAAAAGAAATACTAATGTGTTACGTTTAAGTGAAGAATGGCATAATTCATAAAGAGAAAAAGAAGAAAAAAATGGCACTATCTGAGTGTAAATTTATACTTTTTGGATAGATGCCAAGGAATAACGGCAGCCCCCTCGACGTGGCAAACAAGTGACATCCACGTAAGACACGACCTGGGATCCCGTCAGCAAGGGACCCACTTACTTACCCATCACAATGAAGGAGAAGGGGCCCACGTTTTTTCATTCTCCCGACGCTTCATTCTCACGCAACTCCGGAGGAACGCATGCACATTATCCCTTCAACCCATAATGTTTGACTTAGCCCCACCTTTAACTAATCATGGTTCTCCACTTCACCTTTGGAAGAAAATACAAACAAATTACTTATACAAAAAAAAAAAGACTATGGTTAAATTTTTCATTATATTTGTCCTATATTGCAAATTCATTAAATTTGTTATCATTTGAAAATGATCGTTAAAGACGCGGAACTAGAATTTAAAGTTTATGAGTCTAATTTGTCTTAGTTACTGGGTTAATAATTAAATATTTATACATGTTTTATAAATTTTCTAATACAAATACATAATTTAAGCAAAAGTTACTGAATTCGTCCGAACTCGCACCCAGTGCTCTCTCTCCGCCCCTGAATTGAACCATTCAAAAGTATAAAGAACAATGAAATATCATAATCTGTCTGTTCAAATGCAAGAGTGGGTTACTCTAATAGTGAGCACCCTCCACTTCCAACCAAGAGGTTGTGAGTTCGAGTCACCCAAGAGCAAGGTAGGGAGTTCTTGGAGGGAGGGAGCCGAGGGTCTATCGGAAACAGCCTCTCTACCCCAGGGTAGGGGTAAGGTCTGCGTACACACTACCCTCCCCAGACCCCACTAGTGGGATTATACTGGGTTGTTGTTGTTGTTGTTATGAGAAATACAAAAAAAAAAAAAAAATTGGTGCTAACAATATTGTTAAGAAAAATGTTTATCCGAATCTAATTTATGTCACAATCATGTTAAGTTGCATCGTGATTAAGTAATAATTGAACTATAATAAAGAGATAAATTTCATGTAAAGACAAACTTCTTCCACTAATTATTGGTTTAATGCATTAATCGGTATAAAATTTTATCATTATTATTCAGCCCTTTTATGAAAATCAATACGTATTAGCATAAGGTTGATGTTTTGAAATATAATTATTAATGAGGTAGAAGTCGAGATTAGAAGAGTTCAGATTTTATTGTATTGAAATAATTATTAATGAGGCAGAAGTCGAGATTTGAAAAGTTCAGGTTTTATGAATCAAGATTATAGGTATAGTGCAAAAACATTGTTATCGTCCATAGATCTTGATATTCATGTAAAAATTTGATGTGATAATCTAATTATTGTACAGTAAATTTTTTACTAATCTTCATGTGAATTTGTAACCTAACACGTATAAACTTAAATTTCTTAAGTGTCACTCTACTATGTTAGTATAAGTTTCGAGGAAGTAGAATATTGTAATGTTAATGAGGTAGACAAGAAATACAAAAGTTGATTGTTTATTGTAAATTAGTACCTTAGTACTAAGGATCCTTTATTTTTCATCAAGCTTTTTTCAAATTCAAATGTCTTATTTTTCAGTTTTAAATTCACTTTAAAATACAATTGTTTTTGTAAATATTTTGAATAGTTAATGAAAATATTTTCATAATGAGAGAATTCAAAGTTATTAGTGATAAATATACAAAATACTCCATTAATTTGGTAAAGGCTGAACCAAGAACGATAGTTGACAACTCAACCAAAGATCCATAAAGAACATCCCACACCTTCCGACACTAACCATAGTTAATCACCGGAACCACATTATAACCAAAGGGGTTAGTTAAAGCACATGAAATTGCGTGAGAAGGCCAAACTGCCCCTTCACACAATTCTAGAATCCATCTTACTCCTTTTTACACCAATGGGCGCCGCAATTGACGATAGATTGTCTTTCTCATACCTTGTCTTCTCCACCTCACATGATTATGTTCTTCACTCTCACTCTCCACAATCACTCATTTTTGCACTTTTTCTTTTATTTCTTTTTGTACTATTTACTTCCCTTCTACGAGGGTACTTTGACTAATTCGCTATCAACCACCTAATCTTGGTTATTATCTCTAATTAATCATGTTTTCACACGGTATTAGTTTGGGATTTTAGCTAAGGCATTTTAATGGTCATTGTTCCTCTATCAGGCTTTCTCTATTTCTACTCATTCCATTTCAATTTATATAAACTAATTTTTTTTATCCGTTTAAAAAAGAATGACTCCTTTTTTAATATGGAAATGATTTAATTTAAATTTTAATTTCATCCTCAATGAAAAACTTTTATAGCTATGCAAATACTATGACATATTTAAATCTACAAGTTTCAAAAGAATTATAGTCACACAAATGTTATAGTTTGTTTAGCATCACAAGTTTTAAAAATATTCATTTTTTTCTTAAATTTCATGTCAAATCAAATATGTTGACATAATTTGGAATGGAAGGAGTATTAATTATTATGTGAAAGGAAAAAAAAACTTTCAGTTTTGGAGGTGAATTTTTGTCATGGTAAATTCGAACTATTATTTATTTCTAGTCAAGCAATTTAAGATAGGTAAATACTTACTCGCGTCCTATCTTTTCATCAAATCAAAAAATAATTTTAAGAATCAAAAGATTAAAATTAAAATATATAACACTTAAACATAATTAAGCGATAATTGCAAATGCAAAATAAATTTAGCAATAAGCATATAAAAGTTGCATCAATTAAATTTGAATTTAGAATACGTCTCTACGTTTTATTATGTCTAGCATTGTGACAAGAATCTATTTTATTTAATATTATGTGTCCTTACCACATTTGTATTCCTTGTTAAATGTCCATTCTAATGACGGAATTAGATATGAGTGGGCATATAGGTTAGATGGGAGTTGGTATGAAATGAGATGGATGAAGTTAAGCTTTCATCCAAAGAACATCGTCTTTTGTTTTGTCAAGCCACAAAGGGGGAATAAACGACCCTATAGATATTCAAGGGGTGCCTTTATTTATTTTATTTTATGCCGTTGTTAATGCGTAGATATATATTCATATATTTTTTATGAAAGATTTGACTTGTTGATTTTTGTATTCAATGTCTAAATCATATCATTTGGAAATTTCTGAAAATTATTAAGAATATAAAGTCACTTTAGCGAAATGCTATAAATTTCAAACTAGACACATTATACAAAAGTAGAAAAACAGAGACTAGAATGAAAATCATGAGCTAAGTTTATATCTTGGGTTTTTATGCTGATTTTAATCTATATAGTCCAAAGACTGCGATAATATAATTCTTCTCCTAATTAACATGCTTACATGCTTGGTGATGTTTTGTATTTCAATACCACACAATAGGGGTGATTTGTGTGGTGTCCAATTTTTCGCATACACAGATTATAGAAGGATCTGGTTCTTCTATGTATTCCTTATACTACTGTTGCGGAATAATAAATACGAAAAGTAAAGAACACAAGTATTTTTACGTGGAAAACACCTGTCTCAAAAGGTGAAAAAATCACGACCTACTACCCAGTAGAATTTTTCTCAACACTTCACTAAATCATTGAGCCAAAAACAACATTTAAAAAACTCTTTGTAAACCTAAGGATTACCTCTAACCCTTTGCGGCAACCGATCTCTAGTTGTTGCGACAACTTCAAGTTAACTCTAACATGAATACAACACTCAGAGTACCTAATACAATTACTTCTAGATAAAGCTGAAAGGTACAACTCAAAAGCCCTACTACAATGAAACTAGAACAAAAGACAGACACTTGAAACTGGTTCTTCTATCTGGTTCATGTAGCTTCAGGTTCGCACACTTGAATCACACAGAAATTGCTTGCAAAATGCCTTGCTATTTTGCTCTCAACTCACGTTTAACTTCAGCGTTTGTGCGTCCCTGTAAAATGAGAACATCTTGCAATATATAGAGTTAGTAAAATAGGAAATAACTAGAATTCTAATGCTATACTCTTCCATGGTGGAAGAGTTCTAGTTATCTTCAACTTCCAACTCCTCCCTTATCTAGAATAGAGTTCTCTTCGAGTACGGAGTCCTTCTCCTTATCACTTATGCAATCTTTTTGTTTAGGAGATATCAGATATAACCACTTAAGCTTATCTACTTCACGTGCATGCCTTGTGCTCGAATCTGCTCGTGTCTGTGTACATTGTGTATGAACCTAGTTCATGCTTGAGTTCCTTTGTCGATCATCAAAACAAACTTACTTAGGCAAACAAATTCCCCCTTTTTGATGATGACAAACTCTGTGCTTTTCATAAGCATAAGACCTGTTTAAACTCAGCTCAACATCAGCACAATGTTAGAACACTTTTCATTTTTAAAGTTACAAATCATCAGGACCGAGTTCATTAGGTTATAAATATCACAGTCCAAAGTAAAAGGCACAACCTATCTTCCCCCTTTTGGCATCATCGAAAAGTTGCATAATTATGTTAGATAACCAGATATTAATAGATATTACTTATGGCCACTAGGGCTAGCTCAAATGCAATCATAGAGTGAAGCATCATATATCAATCTAATGATATTAGCTATCTAAGAAGCATCAACAAACAGTTAGAGCACAAAAATAGTTGATTAACATTGATATTAGTCATCCACAAAGCATAAAGAAAAATAAAGATACTGGATCATGAGCAAAAAGAATAAAAAGAAACCACATCCGGGTCACTGGTTTGTCTAACTAGGCTAGGAAGGTTTCAAGGCTGGGAAGGACAAGGTTCTTGGTTTCTGGCCTGAAGTAGCTTTAACATATCATGAAAAATGCCTTTATTCTTCTCCTTTTCCTTTGCAAGCTCAACCCTGAGAGCATCCCACTCAGTTTCTACTTTTGTCAGCCTTTTCTTCAGCTTCTCAATCATCCTTAGCCCCACTTTCTTGCACCAAAGCTCTTACTTTGCAATTCACAGGCACTTTCTTAGATGAACCGGGTTCTTTGGCAGCAACATGGACTTTATAGTCACAAGCAGTCAAGGTGTTTGCTCCAAAATGATCCTTGCTTATACTAACATCCCATTTCTTAAGGGATACCTTGAAGTGAGCAAGTACAATCGTGAGAATGAAACCATAGGGTATGGCATGAGTTTTAGTGCTAGTTAGAACCCTATCAAGAAACTGGATGATAAACCCAGGTCAATTGATCTGCCTCCCACTATCCAGGCATTCCATAAGGACTAGGTCCATGAATGTGGCAATTTGCCTTCTTTCCTGCCTGGGCAACACAACCTTGTTAACAAATTCAAACAACACTTTGCGGGGTGGCTTCATCTCACTTTTGTATATAGAATTGGGCCGAAGCTCTTCCTCATTGTCAGCAAACTTCCTTGCAATGGCAAGTGAGGTGGGACGTTTTCTAGGCTTGGCCATTTTAACTTTTTGTAATCATTATACCTTTCAACAGGTACTCCAAAAATTTCTCCCAATTCCTTATCATCAAAGCTCACAGTCACCCCCTTGACCACACTGGTGACTCTGCCATTTTTGATCTAATAAATTGCCATGAACTCCATAATCTCAGTTCTGGCAAGCTTTTCATCCATCTGAAGGACCATGTCCTTCCAACCCTGCAGTTGTAGCTTTTCCAGCAGCAGCATCATGCATTCCTCCTCCAAGTCCCTGAGGAGTCTACCCTTTTAAGATGATTCTTTTCCTAAACTTAACCGTCTTGTCCTGCTGTTCATCAGATTCCTCTTATTCTTCACTCTCTTCTTCCTCCACTACTTTCACTTTTCTAGACTTCATGGCACACATGGTTCTTTTGCCAAGGTAGAAGGCTATGTAGACTTTGTCTTAGAGGGAGACTTCTTTTAGGAAGTCTTTAATTTCTTTGCCTTTGGATTCACAACCTCTACCTCTTCTGCCTCCTCTTCATCATGAAGGACCAGGTCCATCTCCTCAATTTCAACTGCCTCAACAGGCTCACTCACTTTCTTTTTTTCCTTTGCAGCAGTTTTTCTTTTACTTTCTTCCAAGGCCTTTTCAAGTTCAGCCTCACTCTACTTCTTCTGACTCATTGTAGCTCCTCCTTTATGGGAGGAGTCTCTACAGGGATAGAAGAGGCAGCCTTTCTCTTCTTGTTTGCCCTAGCAGTTCCAGGAATTTTAACTCCTGAACTCTTCTTCCTTTTTATATTATAGTTGTCAGACACGCATTTCAGTATATATTCGAGGGGTTCCTGCACAGATGGAACAGGTTCTTGAAACCTCTTCCTCAACCTAACCAACCCCTCAGCAGCTTCTCCAGACCTACTGCCCCATTTTTCTCTCAAACTTTCTTCCTCTTCAGCAGATTCCTTACTCCACAATACCATAACTCTTGTTTCTTCAGTCAAAACAACAGAAGTGGGTGAAGATTTAGCCACTCCTTCTTTTCCCATTCCCTTCACATAACCTTGAGCACCCTCACTCTTTTTTTCTTTTTTCTTTTTATCTTTACCACTAATATTCCCAAATTCATTGGTTTCAACCCTAGCCACAGTTCCTACCAGAACAAACCTATTTTCTAGATTTTCAGCAATCTCAGAAACTATTTCAGATGTAATTTTAGGACCAGATGTTACCTGCTCTGTTTCAGATGAAATCGTTTCTTCCCTCTCCAGATGAAATCGTTTCATGTACCAGGCTTGCTTTCAATTGTTCATCTAACTTCTTGGATAATTCACTCCCTACCACTATCTTACGAGCAATAGCCTTTACTCATCCTTTCCTGGGTGTAGGGTTGGTTGAAGGTATGGGTGTGCATTCTTGGATGGTGATGAGAGTTTTTCAGAAAGGTTAGCCATTGATAATGGTAGAAGGAATATATGTGTGTTTAGAAGATAAGAGAAGATTGAGTAGAATTTGGCAGCTGGAAATTAGAAGTGAAGAAACGGCTAAGGCCAAATCAATATAAAGAGGGAGAATTTAATTGGGTAACGACAGCTTTTTCAGAAGCTCAGAAGTCTAATCAAACTGGGAGTCAGTTTGAAAAGACGTTGAGGACTCTCCCTTGAATCTAGGCACTTATTGCGTTTTGGGACTCTCTTTGGGTGAAACCGGTTCATTTTGTAACGGATAAGCTCAAGGAATGTTAGGATTAAATGGGACTCTCCTTTTGATCATAATCCAAATATAATTATTTCAAAATATGCAGAGTGGAGAGTACGTACCAAGTAATCTTGATGAACCATGTTTTTCACTGAGAAATCTCTTGTGTAAGTCTGAATTTTCTAAGAGAATAAAGATAATATCATTAGAGATTAATGAGATATTTTATCACATGGCACAAGAGTATACTAGTGAAAGTATGAGACTGAGCTAAATTTAATCTAATTTTGTACAAAATTCACAAATTATCTAACCAATTTTTGAGTTAGAACGGATTCCTTTTATGTGATTTTAATCATCCCAAATTCTAACATGTTCCTTTCAAAGTGATCTCTACTTAAAGCTTTTGTGAAGATGTCACCTATTTGCTTGTCAGTAGCACAAAATTTCACAGTGATCAAACCATTTTCATAGTTGTCCCTCAAAAAGTGAAGCCTAACATCTATATGCTTAGTTCTTTTGTGATGAACCGGGTTCTTAGTCATACTAATTGCACTAGTGTTATCACAAAAGATGGGAATACAATCTATATCAATTCCAAAATCCATTAATTGTTGTTTGATCCATAACAATTGCGCACATCATGAGGCAACAACAACATACTCAGCTTCAGCAGTAGATAAGGCCAAATAATTTTGCTTTTTGGTTGCCCAAGACACAAGACAT
Organism: Nicotiana tomentosiformis; assembly: GCF_000390325.3. Classification (NCBI taxonomy): domain Eukaryota; kingdom Viridiplantae; phylum Streptophyta; class Magnoliopsida; order Solanales; family Solanaceae; genus Nicotiana; species Nicotiana tomentosiformis. The sequence continues at coordinate 105,644,374 of NC_090816.1, read as the reverse complement.
GAGCCAAGAAAATGTGCCATACCCGAGGTGATTTTTCTATCCATAAGAAAACCTGCATAATCAGTATATCCCACTAAGTTGAAATTACTACCTTTTGGATACCATAGACAAAGGTCAGTGGTGCCTTTTAGGTATCTCAAGATTCTTTTGACAGCAGTCAAGTGAGACTCCTTTGGATTTACCTGAAATCTAGCACAAAGGCCTACACTAAAAACAATGTCAGGTCTGCTAGCAGTGAGATATAACAAGTAGCCAATCATTCTCCTATACAACTGCTGATCAACAGAAGAACCAGGCTCATCTACATCCAATTTTGTGGTTGTTGTTATAGGAGTGTCAATTTCTTTGGAGTCTTCCATTTTAAACCTTTTAAGCAACTCTTTCATATACTTCTGCTGATGGATCATAGTTCCATTTGAATTTTGTTTAATTTTCAAGCCTAAAAAGAAATTAAGCTCACCCATCATACTCATTTCAAATTCACTCCCCATTAGTTTAGCAAATTCTTTACTTAACTTATCAGTAGTTACTCCAAAGATTATATCATCAACATATATCTGAATTACCAAGAGATCTTTACCTTTTTCTTTCAAGAATAAAGTATTGTCAATTTTATCTCTCTTGTAGCCATGCTCAAGCAAGAATTTTGATAATCTTTCATACCATGCTCTTGGAGCCTGCTTGAGCCCGTAAAGTGCCTAGTCAAGCTTGTACACATGATCAGGACATTCCTTGCTTTCGAAGCCCAGAGGTTTCTAGACAAACATTTCTTCCTTTAGATAGCCATTGAGGAAGGCACTCTTGACATCCATCCGATGAAGAGTGAATTCCATGTAAGAAAGCAAAGGTTATAAGGAGTCTAATTGCTTCCAATCTTGCAACTGGAACAAAAGTCTCATCATAGTTTATGCCCTCCTCTTGACTATATCCTTGAACCATCAATCTTGCCTTGTTCCTTGTAACTGTTCCATCTTCGTCAAGTTTGTTTCTGAAGACCCATTTTGTACCAATTACTGATATGTCCTTGGGTCTTGGTATAAGATCCCAAACTTGACTTCTTTCAAATTGGTTGAGTTCGTCTTGCATTGCATTCACCTAGTGTGCATCCTCAAAGCCTCAACAACCTTTTTAGGTTCAATAAGAGATAAAAAAGCATCAACAACATAAAGATTCTTCAAAGAGGATCTAGTTTTGATTCCAGAGGTAGGATCAGTAATTATGTTCTTAATGGGATGAGAACTTTGATACTTATAAGGTTTCACAACCAGCTGGTTTCCCCTAGATGTTCCTTCAATGTTTTGTTGCTGAGGAACAGGTTCATGGACAAGTTCCCTCGAGGTTTGAGGATCAGTTCCTCTTAGTTCAGTTCCCCCTATCAGGTTGCCTTGGGTGGAAGGACTTGTTCCATCACCTGTTTCTTCCTCTAGTGCAGCTTCAATTTGGGCTATGGTTTCATTTGAGTTTCTTACCAGCCCAATTGCTTCATTATCATGTTCCTGCCTCTCAGAAAGAATGTTAGTTTCGTCAAAAACCACATGTACACTTTCTTCTACACACATAGTTCTTTTGTTATAAATCTTATAAGCTTTACTATGTGAAGAATATCCCAAGCATACTCCCTCATCACTTTTGGGATCAAACTTATCTAGGGAGTCTTTACCATTATTGTGCACAAAACACTTGCATCCAAATGCCCTAAGATGGGATATATTTGGCTTTCTCCCTTTAAGTAACTCATAGGGAGTCTTCTCCACAAGAGGTCTAGTCATGCACCTATTTATGATGTAGCATGCAGTGTTCACAGCTTCTGCCCAGAAAATATGGGGTAGTTTACTAGAAAGAAGCATAGTCCTAGCCATTTCTTCCAATGTCCTATTCTTTCTTTCAACTACTCTATTTTACACAGCTATATCCCTTACCAATCGTCTTTCTAGAAGTAGGCATCGTCGTATTATGAATAAGATAGAGTATAGGAAATTGAGTTCCTACAACTGAGCTCTACCACACGATCTAGAGTAAGAAGAAAGAGTGACAGTCCTAAATTCCCTGTAGCCTCCTGCTTATAAGTGTGGTGCACAATACACCGATAAACAAGACTCTACTAGACACGACTTGTAGACTTCCTAGGACAGAACTGCTCTGATACCACTTTTGTCACGACCCAAACCGATGGGCTGCGACGGGCACTCGGTACCTTACTCAACCGAGTACCAACGTAACGTATCTTTCTTATTACATCATCATATACACGTGACATACGGGTCTAATAGGCCAACATGATCATTTATAAATTCTAAACATAGGCCGACAAGGCCATACAAGTATTCGTATACATGACATCTGTCTACAAGCCTCTAAGAGTATATACTTATAACAAATATCGGGGCAGAGCCCCGCCATACTAAACAATATGCGTCTAAATCATACTGACCAAACAAGCAACTCCGGAGGAAATATAGCGCACCAACATCTTCCGCTGATCTGATGGCCTACTTGGAGGACTTTCGACCTATCTATCGGAACCCGCGGGGTTGAAACGCAGCGTCCCCAAACAAAAGGGACGTCAATGCGAATAATGTACCGAGTATGTAAGGCACATAAATAAGTACACAACAAACATGGAGGAAATATAGAGTAAATGACTCAACCTGTAAGTCTGGATAACTCTATAAATGATGAAATAATTATAGTGTCATGCATATGCGTATGAATGTCATGTTGTGCATAGGTACATGTTTCATAACATCATCAGGCCTTTGAGGGCATCCCATCATATCATCTCGTCCACTGTTGGCAAAATCATCAACGTATACCAGTTGATCAGGTGGTGGTGCGTATATAACGCCGTAACCTTTTTTCATATCCCATATATATATATATAATGTATGCGTATATAACTCCTTCTGGTCATGGGTTAATGTAAATGTATAAATGCATGAAATGCATAAGAAATACGTTAATAAGATTTCTTGAATATCATAAAATTCATATGCCTTTCGGACAAACTTTATCAAATACGTATTTTTCTGAGACCCATGAACAGAGAATATAATAATAATTCACATGGGGAATCAAGAATATAGACACCCCTAGTATTTCTATTAATAGAGCCATTTATGAAAGTTGTGTATTTTGCTCGTTTCGTTTGTATCGTACAGATCATGCCAAAAAGAAAGAAGGGATAGCCTTAACATACCTGGAGTAGGGAAAAATTCGTATGATATTCTTGGAAAAGATTGCACCATACTCCTTTAGAACCGCAAAATTTTACGTTGCTACGGTTCTAACAATTCTCGTTGGAATTGGTTGGTTGCAAGAAGTTTGGTTGAAATCTTGTAAGAATTGCTTGAAGATGCTATGAAATTTCCCGTTTTGAATGGAATATTGAAGCAACTACGTTTCTAAGATGATAAGCAACTATGGTTGAATTCTTATTAAAGATTCGCTTCTAAACATATGCACTTCCCGTTTCCATTTAATGATTGAAGGGAGGTTATTTCTTTGTCAAATTGAGTGGGCCCCACTTTTTGGATTACTTGGCCAAACAATTCTCAAATCTTTCCACCTAACTTCCATGACTTGCTTAGTCATTATTTAATCCTTACTTGTTGCCACGTCTTTGCCTCTTAGACTTATCCAATCCAAGATCCTAATTAAGTATTCACTAATTATTAATCTCCTACTAAAATCAAATTACATAAAATACTACTCACGTTTACTACACTTTATATACCTTACTATCATAGCCGTATGGTACCGTGTATAGTACTAGTCCATAAATACCGGATATTTTAGCTCGGGCCGTATTTTATCCCAATATATCAAACTTCGACGAACTTTATTTTCTTCGATTTGCTTACCCTCTCACCTTCACGAATTTACTCATCACTTGTTTGAAATAGCATAATATTTGTAACCTCAAAATAATCTCATTCCCGAGCTTGCGTCGATAAACTTACGACGAAACTTTAACGTTTGAAAATGCGGGATGTAACATCTCATTTCTGAGCTTTCATCAATTTATTTCTGCCGTACTTCCACGTACGAAAATATGGGGTATAACATCATTCCCCCCTTGGAACATTCGTCCTCGAATGTTGACTGATGCACTTATCATTATCGTAACCCATAGCTCTTGCGAATACTTTAATACTCTTTTTGCCATTTAGGAAACTGTTCATTGAATAAATCTAAAGGCCAGGGCATTCCCCCCTTTTAGGCCTCTTTCTCACACCACGGTCTGTGGTCGGAATTCTTCTAATCTCATAACTCTTACTTCCTTTTGTCATGCAGCCTATACGACTATTTCCTTGTATGTGCGCCTATGCGACTCTTCTCTCCTTTTTTCTCGGGTTTTACCTGAGCAGAGTTAAAGCGAGATTGTAAGGATTGAAGGTAGAGCTGCTTGGTCATCGCATTCCCTTAGAGTCTTTTCATTTCATTGTACTGTTAATTTGTAATCAAACAGTATTGTATATTCGGTCATGGTGATCATTTATTCAGTAGAGTTCGTGACTCAGTACTACCAGTTTTGGGAGGTTGTGTATTGCAATTATCTCCGCTGTTAATTTTTTTTATAAAAACAATGGCTTCAAAATGTAATAGAAATCGGCTTACCTAGTCTTAGAGACTAGGTGCCATCACGACGCCTGTGGTGGAATTTTGGGTCGTGACAAGTAGAGGATTTAATGAGTGCCAAAAATTTCCAATTTAATACATAAGTGCGTCTAAGAATTTTTAATCAATGAAATTTGCACATATAAACCAAGTACGTACTCGTCACCTCGCGTACATAGTTTTCAATTACACAAATTGCACATAAGACTCAATGCCTAAGGTGTAATTCCTCCACTCGAGGTTAAGCAAGACACTTACCTTTTTAGAAGTTATGCCGATATTTCAAAATCGTCTTCTTGCTTGAATTGGCTTTCGGACAGCTCATATCTATTCAAATCAGTTGTATAACTTCATTAAAATTCATCGGAAACAATTCCGGATAATAAAACGTCGACTTAGAAATTTATTCCAACAAGTCAACAACAGTCAACACGGGAGCCGCCCCTCGGAACCCGACATGATTTTCATGAAATCCGAACACCCATTCCGATACGAGTTCAACCATACCAATTTTATCGAATTCCAATAACAACTCGACCTCAAAATCTTAAATTTTCAGTTTTGGAAGATTTTACAAAAATCTTGATTTTCCTCCATTAAATCCGAATTAAATGATGGATTCAAAGACATAATCATTGAAATTAATCAAAACTGGATAAGAATCACTTACCCCAAACACTCACGCAAGAATCTCTCCAAAAATCGCATTCTACCGAGCTCCCAATTAGATTTTGAGTTATGAACTCAAACCCCTATTTTGGGACTTTTAATTCTGCCCAGAAGTGCCTTCATCGCGTTCGCGAAGTACAAAAAATGTGCTGCCCAGATTCCTTCTTCGCGTTCGCGATATCCTCATCGCGTTCGCGATGCCTTCCAACCTCTGCCTTTCGCGTTCGCAAGACACGAGTCACGTTCGCGAATGCTTAACGCCAGGCAGGCCCCCAACTCCCTTTCCTCTTCACGTTCACATCTGACCACTCGCGTAGGCTTTTCCTCATCTCCTTCTTCGCGTTCGCGTCTTCTTCATCGCGTTTGCGATGGGAAAATCCCAGCCGTCCAAAATCCTTCTTCGCGAACGCGTGATACCCTTCGCGTTCGCGAAGAACAATGCCAGATATCAGTTCCAGCAGTTGCAAAACAAGAAAAAATGATCCGAAACCATCCCGGAACTCAACCGAGCCCTACCTGGGGCCTCAACCAAACATACCATCAAGTCAGAAAACATCATACGAACTTAGTCGAACCTTCAAATCACCTCAAACAACTCGAAAACCATGAGTCATACCCCAATTCAAGCCTAATAAACTTTGAAATTTCAAATTCTATATCTTGTGCCGAAACACATCAAATCAATTCGGAATGACTTCAAATTTTGCACACAAGTCACATTCGACATTACGGACCTACCCCAACTTCCGGAATCGGATTCCGACCCCGATATCAAATAGTCAACCCCCCGGTCAAACTTTTCAAATTTTTGAGTTTCGCCATTTCCAGCTTAATTCCACTACGGACCTACAAATAATTTTCCGGACACGCTCCTAAGTCCAAAATCATCATGCAGAGCTAACGGAACCGACAGAACTCCATTTCAGAGTCGTCTTCATATAGTTCTGACTACAGTAAAAATCCTAAGACTTAAGCTCCCTTTTTAGGAACTATGTGTACCAAATCATTCAGAATCATCCGTAATTCAAACTCGACCACACACGCGGGTCATAATACATATTGCGAGACTGATTGAAACCTTAAGTCATTGAACGAGGCGTAAATTCTTAAAACGACAAGTCGATCCATTACATCTAGGCCTCACTTTGTAAGCATATACAAAGCTTTATAAGATGTCTCTCTGGGCATCTATTGGTATACTGAAGTTCTTTGCTCGATACTTTGTTGAACTTACGAATATTGGTATATCTTATTTCATAGACCCGGTTATCCATTCGTATGACTTTACTGCATCTAGGTAGGTCATACTATACCATAACTCTTACTTCGATTTATCGTTACTGAGGTCTACTACCGAACTCCAGGTTACTTTCGTTGCTTATCCCATATGTATAAATCTAAGTCCTTTAATGATTCCTCATTACTGTTCATCTTAAGAATGATGGCCTAATCTCATCTCATATGTTGTGACTTTTGTCCATCCATTGTTGATTCACCTCAATATTGATCTACAATATATCACTGATAACTTGAAACTTCTTACATAATACCTTTCCACTAGGGCTTATGTTGCATCGAGGAATATTTGAAGTGGTTTTCCTGATCCACCTGGGGCGATACGATACTATACTTCCATAATCGTATTTCATAGCATCCCAATGTGATTTACCTTACATTGGTATTTTAATCCTGTACAATTCATGAAATCATTACTCAATCGAAGGCCTAAACGTCATCCTTCATCTGTCACAGTTACACCCTCATTCTACTACCAGGGCAGCATTCCATTTCTTCTAAATGTTACTAGTCTTAGACTCCTTTGAGTTCATTCAGGCTATACTGAGCTTTCTATTACTTAGAGAAACCATTATCTCTCTTGTTTTCATGGGCTTAGTCCCGAGGACTTATCCATTCTCGTCACCTTCTCACTCGCCCTTTCTTATCCTTATTCATGTCTTCCTAAAACCTTATCGATTTACCATACTTTAGCTTGCGACCTACACATATTCGTTTATACTACTCGCAACATTCCTTCAACTTGCTTGCACCACAGATTTTCTTGTGTTATTTTGGAACATCAAGCAAGACATTGCATCGTCTCTAACTCTTCTTCACTCTCTTAACTAGACTTCTCGATACCTAGAAACCATAGGCTAGAAGGTATGCCACTTACGACGCTGCTATCATTCCTGATTACTGAATCCCAGCGCTTCTAGCCTTCTATATGAAGTATGGACTACTCACAACCTTTCTTTACCTTACTTGCCTTAAAATCTCGCATCACATCTTTTATCTTTTTCATAATGTCACGTCCCAAAACCGAGGAGCGCGACCGGCGCTCAACCGAGTGAACCCGACCAAGCAATCCTGTTAGATTTCATTCTACCAAAACTCATCCACAAATGGAGATAATACATATTTTCATTAATTACACAAAATGGTGCTCATGTCTACAATGCCAATTCATTTTCAATATCTTCATCATTTTTAAAGTCTCAATTGATGAATAATACAACCACAACATAACATATTTTGTCTTTCCCAGCACCAATACACAACAGACACTATGTCTACGAAGCCTCTATAGATAAAGAAGAGTACAATGATAATGCCGGCAATAAGGCCTCAGCTATACCTCAAACCGAATACACAAATTACAAAAGATACATGACCCCGGAATGAAGTGGGGCTCACCAAGTCAGCTGGGAAGAAGGTGTACTGCTATCACTGATCAATATCTTCTGTTGTGAAACCACCTGCATCCATTTAAAGATGTAGCGCCCCCGGTAAAAGGGATGTTAGTACCGTCGAATAGCACTAGTATGTATAACTAAACAGTCTCTCAATAGAATGACGAATAATACAAACAAGATTATCATAATATCAATGAAAACCTTAATTAACATCAAACCTCAATTTAAGATCAAGACAATGTTCAAATTAATTCCCATATCTCACATTGGGAGATTTTTAGTATCGATATACCATTGTCCACAATACTATTATTCACAATATCATTATTCACAAAACCAGTACCACCGTACTCTTAGCACGGAGTCCGATCACGACCCGATCGGCTAGGCCATCTCATTAGAGCCATCAACCATAATTACCATTTCAATTAAAATTTCCAGCACAATCACCACCATGTGTGCGGCATGGTGTCCGATCACGACCCGATCGGCTAGGCCGTCTTATTTGAGACATCAACCTCTTTATATCAATCATCGCATTTCATAATACTTTCACATCTTTTAATTTCATTGGCACTAGCGGCCATAATTATAAGATCATTCTTGGCATGTTGGCCATATTCAGTATTTCATGCTCACCTTATCAATCTCAAATATCATTATCATCATCAACAACAATTACAATTCAAATCAAGGTGTGTAGTACATATGTGAGCAATTTAGAGTCTAAGGCACATAGAGATATTTCACAAAACTTGGCATAATAGCCTTCATTTGAACTTGACTTAAAGTCGAAACATTATTAATGCACCACCCATAATTTAAAACATCCTCAATTGGTAACATAACATGAATAAAGCATCTGGGATACTTGTTGAACATATTTCTTTCAATCCAATCTTACTCGGAATAGCCAATTTCATAATGAATCACTCGGGACTTACATAATTTACATGAATATCATGGGATTCAATTCTAAGAGAAGAGTTTAGCCAACATACCTCACTTGAGCTTCCTTAAACTCTAAAACATTCCGGAATTCTTAACAACTTCAATCTATTGTAGAGATATAACAAATTGAATCAAAATTTAGAAGATGATCATGGTTCTAGCTCATTTGAGTATTTTATCAAACATTAGGTGTGCATAAGGTTTCAATGTCCTTTTTATGAAGGATTCCATCATCCCACAATCCAAGCTTTACCATTTTTAGCTCAATAATCTTCCTACACCCTTTGATAATACATGCATGTAAAATAAACAACTCTCATGCCCAAATATTACCTTGTTAGTTACCCATTTTCAGAAGATTTCGAAATTAGAGTTTAGGGTGTAGAATCTTACCTCTAGGATGAAGACCTAGTGAGCTTCCCTTCTAAATCTTTCAAAGCTTGAGCAAGAATTGAAGAAAATTATTAAAGAACACCTTCTCACTCTAGGGCACTCTCTCTCACTCTAAAATATCATATTATGGCTCAAAAATGACCCAAAGAGTGTATTTAATGAAATAGGGTCTGGTTTAAAAACCCAAAAATGGAGCTCCGGAACAGTTCTGCGGTCGCATATGTAACCGCACAATGGATATGCGGACCGCATATCGGTCGCATAATTGCTGAAAAAATGATAAAATAAAGTTGTCTGTGTATGCGGTCACTATGCGGTCGCATAGTCAACTGCATAATTGCTTCCAACTGACCAGATTTACTGTCTCACTCTGCGGCCATTATGCGGTCCGCACAGTGATTCTGTGGTCGCATAATGGACCGCAGAAATGCATTATTCCGCCAAAAATTTTCTTTTACTTTCCTGTGCATTGTTCAACCTAAAAAGTCTGAGCCGCGGCTCGCATGCTCGCCGTGAAGAATTTCTACAATCCTCAAACACATAAGCCTAGTCCGACACCATGAAATATTATTTTCTTTGCAAATTTTACCGGTCTTTACACTAAAGTTCTTCAAAATTTTCCGGGGTGTTACACATAACCCCCGCTTAGGATCATTCGTCCTCGAATGAGGGTTCAAAACCTGTTATTAACATCTTATGCAACTCAGTTTGTTTCATACCATATTCGAGCAGCCCCAAATTTGACTAACTCCCAAAATTTCCAAATATTTCGCTAGAGTTTCCTTTGTAACTAGGCCTATCTATCTGTCAGAGAGCCCCAGAAACACATCCTAACAACATATACGTATGCCAACGATGTAACATAATACAAAACAGCACCAACTGTGACCTCACAAGCAATTATATTACCAGCACAGAACACCCTTAACATCAAATGTACAAATCATATGTAATTTATAGAAAGCAACTCTTAGAATTTTTCATAGATCACAACTTTATAAATACATGGTCATTCAAACAAATAAGGATACTTTTTCTTCATTTCTTCCTCGGTCTCCCAAGTACCCTCTTCAACCTGTTGGTTTCGCCACAACACTTTCACGGAGGCAATTTCTTTATTTCTCAATTTTCGGACTTGCCGATCAATAATAGAAATCGGAATCTCTTCGTAAGTTAATTTTTCATTTACCTCAATAGTCTCAACCGGAACAATGAGTGTCGGATCTCCAACTACTTTCTTCAACATAGACACATGAAACACCGGGTGTACTAATGACATCTCAGGTGGTAGCTCAAGCTTGTACGCCACCTCACCGATCCTCTGAATGATTTTGTACGGTCCGACATACCTCGGACTCAATTTTCCTTTCTTACCAAATCGCATTACACCCTTCATGGGAGAAACTTTCAAGAATACCCAGTCATCTTCTTTGAACTCCAAATCTCTACGACGAACATCCGAATAGGATTTCTGATGACTCTGAGTAGTCTTCAACCGCTCCTTAATGATTTTAACTTTTTCCATAGCCTGATGCACGAGGTCTGGCCCTATCAACTCTGCTTCCCCAATTTCGAACCACCCAATGGGAGATCTACATCTCCTATCATATAAAGCCTCGAACGGTGCCATTTGAATGCTAGCATGATAGCTATTATTGTATGCAAATTCTATGAGTGGTAAATGATCATCCCAGCTACCTTTGAAGTCTAGAACACAAGCGTTCAATATATCCTCAAGCATTTAAATAGTCTGCTCTGCCTGCCCGTCAGTCTGCGGGTGAAAGGCTGTACTAAGATTCACCTGAGTACCCAAACCTTGCTGAAATTTCTTCCAAAAATTAGCAGTGAATTGTGCTCCCCGATCAGAAATGATGGAAACTGGGGTGCCATGCAACCTGACTATTTCTTTGATATACAACTGAGCATACTGCTCTGTTGTGTCAGTAGACTTAACCGGCAAAAAGTGTGCTGACTTTGTGAGTCGATCCACAATCACCCAAATTGAGTCAAACTTCTGCGGAGTGTGCGGTAATCCTACCACAAAGTCCATATTAATCATTTCCCATTTCCACATTGGAATTTCTATGTTCTGTGCCAACCCACCGGGCCTTTGGTGTTCGGCCTTCACTTGCTGACAATTTGGACATCTTGCCACAAAATCCGCCACATTCCTCTTCATATCATTCCACCAATAGACTTCCTTAAGATCATGATACATTTTTGTAGAACCTGGGTGCACGGAATACCTAGAAGTGTGAGCTTCAGTCAAAATTCTTTCACGGAGACCATCCACATTTGGAACACATAGTCGCCCTTGGTACCTTAGTGTACCATCATCCATGCCAAGAGAAAAGGCCATGGTCTTATGTTTATGAATCCCCTCCTCTTTCAATTGCACCAAAAATGGATCGTTGTATTGTTTTTCTTTGACTTCCACTACAAGTGATGATTCAGCCCTATTTTGCACAATTACCCTTCCTTCGCTAGAGTCCGCAAGACGAACTCCCAAACTAGCCAATCGGTGAACTTCCTTGGCCAATGGCCTTTGATATGCCTCCAAGTGTACTAAGCTACCCATAGATTTTCAGCTAAGAGCATCCGCCACAACATTAGCCTTCCCCGGATGGTATAAAATATCAATATCATAATCCTTGAGTAATTCAAGCCATCTTCTCTGCCTCAGATTCAATTCCTTCTGTTTGAAAATATATTGAAGGCTCTTATGGTCCGTGAATATATCCACATGGACCCCATATAAATAATGACGCCAAATTTTCAATGTAAATACCACTGCTGCAAGTTCTAAATCATGTGTTGGATAGTTCTTTTCATGATTCTTGAGTTTCCTAGAAGCATAAGCTATCACCTTCCCATGTTGCATTAATACACACCCAAGCCCGATTCTTGAAGCATCACAATATACCACAGATCCATCTATACCCTCTGGTAGAGTCAACATTGGTGTCGTAGTCAATCTTGCTTTCAATTCCTGGAAACTCTTTTCACAAGCATCTGACCATTGAAACTTAATTGCCTTCTGCGTCAATTTAGTCAATGGAGAGGCAAGAGTAGAAAACCCCTCCACAAACTTTCTGTAATATCCAGCCAAGCCAAAGAAACTACGAATTTCTATTGGAGTTGTAGGCCTCGGCCAATTCTTCATAGCCGAAATTTTCCGAGGATCAACCTTAATTCCTTCACTAGAAACTACATGACCCAAGAATATGACTGATTCAAGCCAAAATTCACACTTTGAAAACTTTGCATATAACTAGTATTGATGTAGGGTTTGCAGAACTACCCTGAGATGATCGGCATGGTCTTCTCGACTTTGTGAATATACAAGAATATCGTCAATAAACACTATCACAAAAGAGTCGAGGAATGGCTTAAAAACTCGATTCATAAGATCCATGAAGGCTGCTGGGGAATTTGTTAGCCCAAAAGACATTACTAGAAACTCAAAATGCCCATACCGGGTTCTAAAATCTGTTTTCGGAATATCCCGCTCCCTGATCTTCAATTGGTGATACCCGGATCTTAAATCAATTTTGGAGAAGTACTTGGCACCTTGCAATTGATCAAACAAGTCATCTATCCTTGGCAGTGGGTACTTATTCTTGATCGTGACCTTATTAAGTTGTCGATAGTTAATACACATACGTAGTGACCCATCTTTCTTTCTTACAAAGAGAACAGGTGCGCCCCATGGCGACACACTAGGTCAGATGAAACCCTTTTCTAACAAATCTTTCAATTGTTCCTTTAGCTCCTTCAATTCTATCGGTGCCATTCTGTAGGGTGGAATAGATATAGGATATATGTCTGGCTTCACATCAATCCCAAAATCAATCTCCCTGTCTGGTGGGATCCCAGGGAGTTCATCCGAAAAGACTCCCGAAAATTCATTCACAACAGGCACGGACTCAAGTGTAGGTGCCTCAGCATCAGTGTTCGTAACTCGGACCAAATGGTAAATACACCCATTGTTGATCATTTTCGTGGCCTTAAGGTAAGAAATAAACCTACCCTTCGGCACTACATCATAACCCTTCCACTCAATAACTGGCTCGTTTGGAAATTCGAACATAACAATCATGGTTCGACAATCAAGCTTGGCAAAACAAGAATAAATCCAATCCATCCCCATTATCACATCAAAATTGACCATTCTCAATTCAATAAGATCGGCCACGGTGTCTCGACCATGCAATATGACAACACAATCCTTATAAACCCGCGTGACCAAAATAGACTCACCAATACGAGTAGATACAGAGAACGGCTCATGAAGATGTTCTGGTTCTATCCCAAATTTCATAGAAATATAAGGTGTGACATATGACAAAGTGGAACCGGGATCAATAAGAGAATATAAATCATGATATTGGACAGTTAATATACATGTGACAACACCTGGAGAAGCCTCTGAATTCTGGCGACCCCTCATAGCATAGAAACGGCCAGATCCTCCTGAACTCTGTGCTCCACCCCTATCTGCACCATGCCCTGCAGGTGTTGGAGTGCCTCGAGCTGGAGGAGGTATTGCAGATGTAGTAGCTGCAGAATTGGCTGGCTGTGCCATGCCCCTACCCGTACCCTGGCGGGATGAACGACAATACCTCTGAATGTGACCCATCAATCTGCATCTGTAGCATATGGGTAAGTCTATGTAGCATATTCCTAGGTGCATATTTCCACACTTAGGGCATAAGGGCTTCCTCTACTGCTGGAATCTACCACCATGATGACCCTACTGATTGGATCCCTTATTGCCCTGACTGGGCCTGAAACGGCTCCACTACTGCTGCTGACTAGGCCCTGATGGCGGTGCACTAGCCGAAGACTGAGCAAAGGACTGTGATGGCCTTGACGACGCTCCTCTGAATGTTGACTTGCAACCACCTGAAGAACTACCAAGTTTTCTCGCAGACCGGACCTTATTACTACCCTCTCACTCCATTCCCGTTCCTTAATTTGCGGGTCTCTGTGGCTTGAGCGAATGCCACCATCTTTCCATAGTTCATATCAGAATTCAAGGCAGTTGTAGCAACCTCATTAATTACCAAGGGATTAAGGCCGTGTACAAATCGGCGAACTCTAGCCTCCATAGTGGGAAGCATGTAAATAACATATTTAGATAGGTACGCGAATCTCATATGGTAATCCCACACACTCAGGCTACCTTGCCTCAGGTTCTCAAACTCAGTAGCACAGGCTGCCTTAATCTCGGCAGGCAAGAAATGATCAATGAAGGCATCGACAAACTCACCCCACCTCGCCGGAGGGCTCCCTTCTTCACGGGACTCCTCTCATAGTTCAAACCAAGAATATGCCACCTCTTTCAGGGGGTAGGAGGCCAATTCCACTGCCTCTATTTCAGTAGCATGCATAACTCTGAGAGTCTTGTGCATCTCATCAATAAAATCCTGGGGATCTTCCTCTAGGTTAGTACCCGTGAACACTAGAGGATCCAACTGGAGAAATATGTTCACCATGGAAGTAGTAGAATCCCTGGCTGACTGGAAGAAATGGGTGCAACATTTGACCTCTGGGTCTGGGAAGCCACTATTTGAGCCAACATTTGTATGGTTCCCCTAAAATCAACATCAGAAACACCAGAATCGGAAGCTGGAACTGGAGGTGGAACTGGAATATCAGTTGGAGGGACCGTTGCACCCTCAGTAGGTGTAGGGATAGGTGCTGTCTGATCAGTTGTAGTAGAGTCAGGTAGTGTAGTAACTGGAGGAATATCCTCACTCCTCGGGTGCTCACCCGCATCATCAATTTTAGGGTCAATTGTCACTCTTGGGGTGACATTGGCTCTTTGGCCAGTTCTTACCTTCTTCTTATGTGCCATGTACTGAAAATTAGAGCAACACGGGAGTTAAAGGAGGAACAATCTCATAATCAGCTTTATCGCACGATCAAGAACATAAAAGAAGGGTATTATTCCTAAATGTCCATGTAGCATCCTAATTATAGATGTAGTCAACAACACACCGATAATAAGGACTCTACTAGACACGGCACCGAGACATCCTAGGACACTTTAAAACCTTAGGCTCTGATACCAAGTTTGTCATGCCCCAAAACCGAGGAGCGCGACATGCGCTCAACAGAGTGAACCCGACCGATCAAGCCTGTTAGATTTTATTCTACCCAAACTCATCCACAAATGGAGATAATATATATTTTCATTAATTAGACAAAATGGTGTTCATGTCTACAATACCAATTCATTTTCAATAGCTTCATCATTTTTAAAGTCTCAATTGACGAATAATACAACCACAACATAACATATTTTGTCTTTCCTAGTACCAATACACAACCCACACTATGTCTACAGAGCCTCTATAGATAAAGAAGAGTACAATGATAATGCCAGCAAAAAGGCCCCGGCTATACCTCAAACCGAATACACAAAGTACAAAAGATACATGACCCCGGAATGAAGTGGGGCTCACCAAGTCAGCTCGGAAGAAGGTGTACTGCTATCACTGATCAATATCTCCTGCTGTGAAACCACCTGCATCCATTTAAAGATGTAGCGCCCCCGGTAAAAGGGATGTTAGTACCGTCGAATAGCACTAGTATGTATAACTAAACAGTCTCTCAATAGAATGACGAATAATACAAATAAGATTATCATAATATCAATGAAAACCTTAATTAACATCAAACCTCAATTTAAGATCAAGACAGTGTTCAAATTAATTCCCATATCTCACATTGTGAGATTTTTAGTATCAATATACCATTGTCCACAATACCATTATTCACAATACCATTATTCACAAAACCAGTACCACCGTACTCTTAGCACGGAGTCCGATCACGACCCGATCGGCTAGGCCATCTCATTAGAGACATCAACCACAATTACCATTTCAATTACAATTTCCAGCACAATCACCACCATATGTGCGACATGGTGTCCGATCACGACACGATCGGCTAGGCCGTCTTATTTGAGACATCAACCTCTTTATATCAATCATCGCATTTTATAATACTTTCACATCCTTTCATTTCATTGGCACTAACAGCCATAATTATAAGATCATTCTTGGCACGTTGGCCATATTCAGTATTTCATGCTCACCTTATCAATCTCAAATATCATTATCATCATCAACAACAATTACAATTCAAATCAAGGTGTGTAGTACACATGTGAGAAATTTAAAGTCTAAGGCACATAGAGATATTTCACAAAACTTGGCATAATAGCCTTCATTTGAACTTGACTTAAAGTCGAAACATTATTAATGCACAACCCATATTTTAGCACATCCTCAATTGGTAACATAACATGAATAAAGCATCTGGGATGCTTGTTGAACATATTTCTTTCAACCCAGTCTTACTCGGAATAGCCAATTTCATAATGAATCACTCGGGACTTACATAATTTACATGAATATCGTGGGATTCAATTCTAAGAGAAGAGTTTAGCCAACATACCTCACTTGAGCTTCCTTAAACTCTAAAACGTTTCGGAATTCTTAGCAACTTTAATCTATTGTAGAAATATAACAAATTGAATCAAAATTTGGAAGATGATCATGGTTCTAGCTCACTTGAGCATTTTATCAAGCATTAGGTGTGCATAAGGTTTCAATGTCCTTTTTATGAAGGATTCCATCATCCCACAATCCAAGCTTTACCATTTTTAGCTCAACAATCTTCCTACACCCTTTGATAATACATGCATGTAAAATAAATAACTCTCATGCCCAAAAATTACCTTGCTAGTTACCCATTTTCAGAAGATTTCGAAATTAGAGTTTAGGGTGTAGAATCTTACCTCTAGGATGAAGACCTAGAGAGCTTCCCTTCTAAATCTTTCAAAGCTTGAGCAAGAATTGAAGAAAATTATTGAAGAACACCTTCTCACTCTAGGGCACTCTCTCTCACTCTAAAATATCAGATTATGGCTAAAAAAATGGCCCAAAGAGTGTATTTAACGAAATAGGGTCGGGTTTTAAAAACCTGAAAATGGAGCTCCGGAACAGTTCTGCGGTCGCATATGCGACCGCATAATGGATATGCGGACCGCATATCGGTCACATAATTGCTGATAAAATGATAAAATAAAGTTGTTTGTGTATGCGGTCATTATGCAGTCACTATAACTGTTATGCGATCGCATAATGCACCGCATAACATTTATGCGGTCGCATAGTTGACCGCATAATTGCTTCCAACTGACCAAATTTACTGTCTCACTCTACGGCCATTATGCGGTCCGCAGGGTGATTCTGCGGTCGCATAATGGACCGCAGAAATGCACTATTCTGCCAAAAATTTTCTTTTACTTTCCTATGCATTATTCAACTCAAGAAGTTCGAACCGCGGCGAATTTCTACAATCCTCAAACACATAAGCCTAGTACGACACCATGAAACATTATTTTCTTTGCAAATTTTACCGGGCTTTACACTAAGGTTCTTCAAAATTTTTCGGGGTGTTACACATAACCTTCCTTCCGCATAGGTAGAATTCACATCCATAACTTGAAGCTCTATTATAATACTTGCACCTTTGGTGCATACCCAATCCGTTGAGAGCTTTATACTAACTTCTTAGGAGGCTGGTACTCTTCTGACTGGTTTTATCATAGAGCCGTTATAGAATATGGCTATTGTACTATCTCTCTTGTACCTCTGATATTTAAGAGTGATCCTGTAATGTTCTTAATCGCGAGGTCTATAATTTTCTGGGTCAAATAATCAGATTCCTGATTTACTTCGTTGATGTAACTCTTTAGTTTCTTCTTCCTTCTGATCAGCCTTTATACAGGCTTAAGCTATCTTCCGATCTGCTGCTCATGGTATTACTTTAGCCTTTCATGGACGCTATGGAATATTCAAGATACAATCTTTTAACAATTCAATCCCTTGTCTATGACCTGGACTCTGTTCTTTCTTTTAACTTATACCGGAGTCTTCTATGGCTGTATGATTGGCAACATATATGCTACATGGATAATACTCTGAAATCATAAGTGCGTTCATAATGTAACTAACTATGGATTATTGATCGGATAATTCCTTCTGTTCCTTCTCATCTTTCTTTAAATGTAAGCAATTACTTTTCCTGGTCTTTTTGTCCCCTTGTTGCGTGCATACTTAGCTTATCTGAGTTCTCACGCGTGCCAAAATTTTCGTGCAACTCATATGATCTCGAATATTACTTTTGATTTTTTCTTCCCGTTCCTTAGCCACGGTAGGTACCACTTCCTTACAGAGAGCATACAATGTTGTTGTGAGACTATTGTTATAAGACCATTCCTTATTTAGGTCACTGAGCTTAGTTTGGAGCCTTCTTCCTAATTTTCTTAGCAAATCTTTTGTTGTAGTACTTAGGGATACCTTCTGGCCCTAATAAAGCTGCGAGCTTATTACATCGTATACCCAATGGAACTCTTGATGTTCGTACTCACCTATAAAATTCCTTAGTTACTTACCTCCACACTTATGTTCTTGTATGGTTGCTCCTGAACTGATATTTTGGTTGTCTTCCCAGTGGCATTCTCTTTTATTTCCGTAATACTCATACGGTACCTTTAACTACCCCTACTCTTATCTGAATATTTCTCAAGGATCATGATATCATTATCTGCGAGACTGATTTCCCCATGTTGGGGTTCACTCTGTTTATCTTGCACGATCTAAGATTTATCTGTATCTTCTTTTCTAGCGATAACTAGGCTCTTCCTGAATCAACTACTAACTAATCATTGGCCCATTCTCATATCAATATTCCGAGTAACCTTTCTTGGGTTATTTCCTTTATCTTAACTTACATCTTGCGCTGGCTCTTTATTTATCAATGACATCCCGGTCGGAATCCTTACTTCCTTTCCTTGGCGTCGTGCTTGCTTAATGCTCTGGAATCGTAGCATATACGTAGGAATTGAATAGGTGCAATCTCATCCCTTTCTCATTTTTATCGTATTCTTCCTTTACTATTCCATAGTTACTTGAACCACTAAATTCTGATATACTGCCATATCACTCTATATTCCCCCCTTTAGGGAAGTACTAAGAGTTGGAGCTACAACAATCTACTTATAGATGTTTTACCCCTTTATTTTTGGCATCTTTTCACATCATCGATGACCCTTACTCGCCTTACGGTAATCCTTCTGAACTAAGGATAACGAAATTCCTTACTCGCGAGGGTGACAATTACTATGACTGGCACATACAGTCTCTTAACCTTGACTTTGCTCACATTACTTGCTTTAGGGAAGCGTTTTCCTGAATGACCATTCTCTGAATTTCTCATGAATTTTCTTCTATTGTCCATTCTTTTATCGTCGGAATGAAATCTGAAATTCTCATGATGTCATCCACTACCAAATCACTCATCCCCTAATTCATGTTTAGTTTATCTTGTTCACCCGCCCATACTGATTTCTATTATTCTGGGGTCTAACTTTTCCTTATGGTAGTCGCGTTAGAGTCACGAACTTATTTCTCGAATGAGGATATGGCTTTATGGCCTATACCCTTTTGTTCTCTCAAGGCCTATCACTTCTCGTCTTTTCCTTCACTTGACAATAGACTCTGCAATACTGTCATCTTTTTGATCTACCGTTGTCATCCATGTATCACATCTTACTCATAATGCTTCATTAATTCTCTTCTTATTCCCCTGCTAATATTTATGTCTATCACTTTATTCTGAAAACTTCAACAAAACATTCTTTTGCTTTTAGTTCCCCTTGCTCCATCCACCGGCCCTTCGGGTTTCCTGACATTCTCTCTCTGCTAGGGACGGGAGCCACACTAAGATAATATTTATCCCTTCCAGGCTTCCAGTGCTTCTAGTGCTTATCTTTGTAGTACTCATATCTAGCTGTACTATTTTAGGGTGCACCATCGAGGTGTCTCACAAGGAGATCCATTACCACGTTTTCTCTATCCTTCGGAAACGTCAACTAACTCTATCAATCCATCCACTATTTTGGATTACTTTATCCCCAGCCGGATCCTGATAACTCGTCCTTCTCTTAAACTATGTCTGTTAGCTCCCATAGGGCATAACTGAGATCGGTGTGGCCGATTGTACATACATCTGTCACTGTTGAAAGTAACTCAAAATGCTTATATCTCCCTTCCTGAATGGTAAATAATGATAATCTTTATTAACTGGATACCTCGTACCCTTTTTCATCTTGCTTCTTTTACTTCTTGAAACTTATACCTTTTGATTGTTTCATTGCTTTTTACCACAAGAGTGGATAGGCATTCTTGCCTTAGGGATCCTTATTAAGGAGCTTACATATCTTAGTATAAACATGATCTGCTGAATACCTCTTCTTTATCCATCATAAGCATGATGCAAAAATCGAGTTCCTCTGACTTAACTCTTCCACAGCTATATCCCTTACCAATCGTCTTTCTGGATGTAGGCATCTTCATATTATGAATAAGATAGAGTTTGGGAAATTAAGTTCCTACAACTGAGCTCTACCACACGATCTAGAGTAAGAAGAAAGAGTGACAGTCCTAAATGCCCTGTAGCCTCCTGCTTATAAGTGTGGTGCACAACACACCCATAAACAAGACTCTACTAGACACGACTTGTAGACTCCCTAGGATAGAACTCATATGATACCACTTTTGTCACGACCCAAACCGATGGGCTGCGACGGGCACCCAGTACCTTACTCAACCGAGTACCAACGTAACGTATCTTTCTTATTACATCATCATATACACGTGACATACGGGCCTAATATGCCAACATGATCATTTATAAACTCTAAATATAAGCCGGCAAGGCCATACAAGCATTCGTATATATGATATCTGTCTACAAGCCTCTAAGAGTATATACTTATCACAAAGATCGGGGCAGAGCCCCGCCATACTAAACAATATACGTCTAAATCATATTGACCAAACAAGCAACTCCGGAGAAAATGTAGCGCACCAACATCTTCCGATGATTTGATGGCCTACTTGGAGGACTCTCGACCTATCTATCGGAACCTGCGGGCATGAAATGCAGCGTCCCCAGGCAAAAAGAATGTTAGTGCGAATAATGTACCGAGTATGTAAGGCACATAAATAAGTACATAATAGACATGGAGGAAATATAGAGTAAATGACTCAACCTGTAAGTCTGGATAACTATGTAAATCATGAAATAATTATAGTGTCATGCATATGCGTATGAATGTCATGTCGTGCATAGGTACATGTTTCATAACATCATCAGGCCTCTGAGGGCATCCCATCATATCATCTCGGCCACTGTGGGTAAAATCATCAATGTATACCAGCTGATCAGGTGGTGGTGCGTATATAACATCGTAACCTTTTTCCATATCCCATATACATATAATATACGTGTATATAACGCCTTCTGGTCATGGGTCAATGTACATGTATAAATGCATGAAATGCATAAGAAATATGTTAATAAGATTTCTCGAATATCATAAAATTCATATGCCTTTCGGACAAACTTTATCAAATACGTATTTTTCTGAGACCCATGAACATAGGATATAATAATAATTCACATGGGAAATCAAGAATATAGACACCCCTAGTATTTCTATGAATAGAGCCATTTATGAAAGTTGCGTATTTTGCTCGTTTTGTTTGTATCGTACAGATCGTGCCAAAAAAAAAAGAAGGGATAGCCTTAACATACCTGGAGTAGGGAAAAATCCTTATGATATTCTTGGAAAAGGTTGCACCGTACTCCTTTAGAACCGCAAAATTTTACGTTGCTACGGTTCTAACAATTCTCATTGGAATTGTTTGGTTGCAAAAAGTTTGGTTGAAATCTTGTAAGAATTGCTTGAAGATGCTATGAAATCTCCCGTTTTGAATGGAATATTGAAGCAACTACGTTTCTAAGATGATAAGCAACTTTGGTTGAATTATTATTAAAGATTGGCTTCTAAACATATGCACTTCCCGTTTCCATTTAATGATTGAAGGGAGGTTATTTCTTTGTCAAATTGAGTGGGCCCCACTTTTTGGATTACTTGGCCAAACAATTCTCAAATCTTTCCACCTAACTTCCACGACTTTCTTAGTCATTATTTAATCCTTACTTGTTTCCATGTTTTTGCCTCTTAGACTTATCCAATCCAAGATCCTAATTAAGTATTTACTAATTATTAATCTCCTATTAAAATCAAATTACATAAAATACTACTCACGTTTACTACACTTTATACACCTTACTATCATAGCCGTATGGTATCTTGTATGGTGCTAGTCCATAATTATCGGGTATTTTAGCTCAGGCCGTATTTTATCCCAATATATCAAACTTTGACAAAATTTATTTTCTTTGATTTTCTTACCCTCTCACCTTTACGAATTTACTCATCACTTATTTGAAATAGCATAATATTTGTAACCTCAAAATAATCTCATTCCCGAGCTTGCGTCGATAAACTGACGACGCAACTTTAACGTCTGAAAATGCGGGATGTAACATCTCATTTTCGAGCTTTCATCAATTTATTTCTGGCGTACTTCCACGTACGTAACACATGGGATGCAACATTAAGAATCTTAAAGTGCGGACAGTTCCACAACATATATGTTGTTCACTCTTTTTCGCTGCAAAACTATCTTGTCAGTGGTAAGATTAATCACAAACCATTTTGTAGAGGTGAATGCTACCATGTTACCTCTATCACACAATTGTGATACACTTATTAGACTGTACTTTAGTCCATCTATCAAGTAGACATTTTCAATAGAGTGAGAATTAGTCTTACCTATCTTTCCAACCCCAATGATCTCACCTTTCTTCCCATTTCCAAAGGAGACATTACCCCCTTTAAGGTCCTCAAGTGAAAGAAATTGGTTCTTGCTTCTTGTCATATGTTTTGAGCAGCCACTATCCATGTACTATATTTGACTGCTCCCCTTCACTTGGACATGCAAAAGGAAATCAGGGGTTAGTCATAGGAACCCAAACTAGTTTGGGTCCCTTTCTATAGGCAAAAGTGTGAATCAAATTCTTTTTAACCCAACTTGACAACCTATTTTTCCCTTGAACAAAATCATTGTTCTTTTTACTTGCCTTTTCTTTTGCAATGCATTCACTTTTATAGTGACAAGTGTTACCACAGTATGTGCAAATCTTTTTCTCAAGAAGTGTAAGATACTTGCTTTTGGGATCCCACTTAGGTGTAGGGTTCCCAAAGCCAAGTACTCTTCTGTTGCTACTATGGTTTTCTTGTAGCCATGAAAGTGCATCAGAGGACCTGTTCCATTTATAAGTTCTGTCTATCTCATGCTTGACCTTGCTTAGACCCTCTTTTAGAATTCTTACCCGTTCATCTCTCTTGTACTATTCATCTTTCATTTTTCTTACATTTTCTTCTAAGGTGAGTTATGTGTGATCAGCTGTCTTTTTGCCTATTCCTAGTTTCAATTTTAGATTTTTAGATTTAAGTTCAAAGACAGTTGTGTCAAGTGCATGAACCTGGTTCTTCAACATAGTATTTTCACTTACAGTTTCACTAGCCCTTAGTTTCAGGTTTTTGCGCTTAGCCTTCAAAATCACACATTCTTTAGACATTTGTTCCTTATCATTATTTATATCCTCAGATTCATCAATTAGCTCTAGTAGAACTCAAACAACCTTTCTGTAGATAAAAATTTAATCTTGTCTTTGAGATGAAAGACACTTAGCTCGGTTTCTTCATTAGATTCTCCAATGGCCATAAGTGCTCGTTCATCCTCATCATCATCATCTGAGATTTCATATGAGCTTTCTCCCCAAGTAGCGACCATATCCTTGGTTGATCCTTTGTTGTTTCTTTCTTGGGTTGAACATGTTCCTTCGTTTAGCTCTTTCCTTCTTCCATTCAATTTCCCACAAAGGACAGTTTTTGATGTGATGACCAGGCTTTCCACACTTGTAGCAACCATCATTGGTTTTCTTCTCAGGAGCTTTTGCCTTGTTGTAGCTTCCACTTCTTGAAGAACCCTTTCCTCTCCTCAGGTACTTCTTGAAGTCTTTTGTGATCATAGCCATTTCATCATCTTCCAGATCAGAACCTTCAGTGATTCTAAGTGCCAAACTCCTTTCCTTCTTAAGTACATCCATCTTCATGGTCTGTCTCCTAAGTTCATAGTCAGTGAGATTTCCAATCAATTCATCTAGTGGGAGAGTGGCAATGTTCTTTGACTGCTGGATGGCAGTGATCTTGCTTTCCCAAGTGATTGGTAAGACCCTAGTAAGTATGTGTACATCTCTTGAATGGTTTCCCCATCTTTCATAGCAAAGTTCTCATATTGAGAGCACAATAGAGTTCCTCTAGATCTCTTCACTTGAGTAGTTCCTTCATGAGCCACCTGTACTATGTCCCAAATTTGCTTAAGAGTGGCACAACCTTTGATTTCACTGTACTCATCTGGACCAAGTCCACAAACAAGCTATTTCTTGGCTTTAGCATTCTTCTCTCACTTCTTCAAATCTTCAGCAGTGCAATCTACTATTGTCTTTGGCGCATCTACTCCTTCAGTATTTTTCTTTAATATAGCCAATAGACCATCAATGACATTATCCCATAGCTCATAGTGCTCTCCTTGAATGTGATCTCTCATTCTGTTCTCTCACCAAGAGTAGTACTGGTCATTAAAGAGTGGTGGCCTAGTAGTGAATTGTCCTTCCCAAATTTCAGGTGGTGCACTCATCTTGATCTTCTCCTAAGGTGTTGACCTCTTCAAGGATAACCTGCTCTGATACTAATTGATGTTTTTACTTCAATACCACACAAGAGGGGGGGGGGGGTGATTTGTATGGTGTCCAATTTTTCGTGTGCACAAATTATAGAAGGACCTAGTTCTTCTATATGTTCCTTATACTACTATTGCGGAATAATAAATGCGGAAAGTAAATAAGTATTTTTACGTGAAAAATATCTGGCTCAAAAGGTGAAAAAACCATGACCTACTACCCAGTAGGATTGTTTCCAACACTTCACTAAATCACTAAGCCAAAAATAACATTTACAAAACTCTTTGTAAACCTAAGGACTACCTCTAACCCTTTGTGGCAACCAACCTCTAGCTGTTGTGACAACTTCAAGTTAACTCTAACTTGAATACAATACTCAGAGTACCTATTATAATTGCTTCTAGATAAAGCTGAAAGGTACAACGCAAAAGCCATACTACAATGAAACTAGAATAAAAGGCAGACACTTAGAACTGGTTCTTCTATCTGGTTCATGTAGCTTCAGGTTCGCACACTTGAATCACACAGGAATTGCTTGCAAAATGCCTTGCTATTTTACTCTCAACTCACGTTTAACTTCAGCGTTTGTGCGTACCTGTAAAATGAGAACATAATACAATATATAGAGTTAGTAGAATAGGAAATAACTAGAGTTCTAATGCTATACTCTTTCATGGTGGAAGAATTCTAGTTATCTTCAACTTTTAACTTGTCCCTTATCTAGGATAGAGTTCTCTTCGAATAAGAAGTCCTTCTCCTTATTACTTATGCAATCTTTTCGTTAAGGAAATATCAGATATAACCACTTAAGCTTATCTCCTTCGCGTGCATGCCTTATGCTCGAATATGCTCGTATCTGTGTACACTGTGTATGAATCTGGTTCATGTTTGAGTTCCTTTGTCAATCATCAAAACAAACTTAGTTATGCCAACACTTGGAATCTTAACTAGATTCAAATCCAACCCTCTGATTCCAAAATCATGTGTTTATTATTAAGGGGGTGCTTGAAAGTGCTATTTTCAGTACATTTTACAACTTTTTTTAGAAAAAAAAGTTTGACGGTGTTTGTTTGTTTGTTTGTTTTGCTTTTAGAACAATAGTTTATAGAATAGTTTCTTGCCCTTTCCAAATTGCATTTATGCCCTTCAAAAAAGATTCTATGGTAGTGAAGAATGTTTTTTATATATAATTTTTTTATGACAAATAACTATCATGATAATATAACATGATGGAGTATTATTTTTCAGGAAGAAAGTTTCAAAAAATATTTTCAGAACCCTTTGAAAAGGTCAAGATTGGTGGAGTAACTTTGCCGCAAAAATACAGTTAAATTAAGCAATTTCTTTGTCACATCCAGTTGGCAAAACAAGACGTGAATAGCTAAAAAGGACAAAAAGTATTAAATTAATTAAAACGTTGACAGAGACCGGCAATAACCAGTTAACCTTATTAAACTCACCCACTGATGAGTCGCCGCGTGTAACTGCACCAAAACAACCTCCACCTGCCAATGCAACGCGTTTTCATTATCCTGACGTTTCAGAGCCGTATTGGCTAAATTCTCACGCATTTCGACGTGCTTTTGTAACTTTGACAAGGAGAGATGAATTTGAACATTGTAGGAATAATTTACTCTATTATTATCGTAAAAATAGTACGGGCTAGCCAGTATTTGTACTGGTAATTGAAAAATAATCAACATTTTCAAAGTCATTAAAAAATAATTACTATTTTGCTGCAATACGTACCGGTCCAGCATAATATACTGAAGACTGGTGCAGCTGTGTATGAACTTCCAAAATATTATGTTGGAATTCCAACACGCGAAAATTTTCAGAATAATATACTAGAGATTGGAGCACATATGTATGAACTTCCAGTATATTATGATGGATCAATATATTATACTGAAACTCCAGAATATTTTCAGTATAATATACTGGAACTCCAGTATAATATGCTGAAATTCAGTATATTATAGTGGAACTACAGTATATTATACTGGAACTCCAGTATATTATGCTGAAATATTTTCCGAATTTTGAACAGTGTTTTCGTTCAGATTTATCTTTACATTAAAAGTAGCTAAATTTCAATTACTTCTGAAACTGTAGCTATTTTTCAATTATCACTTGTAAATCTGGGTATTTTTAAATTTCTCCCATTATTATCTTAATTTTTAAAAATGTAGATCTAGTACCATAAAAAATTTACCCTCTTATTGAGCAGAGGTGTTAAGGTAAAATGGAAAAATCAAATCAAACCGAAGATTAACTCAAGCTAAGAAGAAAAATGATTTTGTTTTGATTTTTAATTTTAAAAATCGATAAATTTTGATTTGATTTTGGTTTTAAGTAAAAAAATAATTGAAAAAATTAAACTAAATTGACTATATAAATACATATTTAAAAAATTATAATTACACATATATATGTATATTTTTGTGTAAATCTTAAATATTTTTATGATACATATATTAATTTTTTGTACAATTGATTTGTAATTTAGTCCTTTGTCTTTATAGTAATTTAGATATTTGCTCTTACTTTCTAGTTGGATTTGTAGTCTTTGTTTTGATAAGTTCAAGAATATATTTCATATTAAAAATAACTTATGTTTAATTGGATCCATAAATTATTCATTAGTTTTTAATTCAAAATTCTCATCAATATATCTTGATAAATTTCTTAAAGAGTAATTGGCTTGGTAATATTATGCTAGTATATAGTCGGTTGAATATGTATTTGACAATATATTTAACATACTTAAGAAAATTTAACAAAAAATTCAAACATCGAAAATCGATGAAAACGACTCAATTAGTTTGATTTGGTTCATATATTTAATAAAGTGACTTAATTGGTTTGATTATTTAGGAGAAAACCGACCCAACCGAATCATAAAATACTCCAACTGTCGAGGATAATATATTTTTAATAAAATACTCTATGTCTCTCAAATGATTGTCTTTTTAGTTCATTTTATCAAATTAACCACATCGTTTAAATGGATCACATCATATTAAACTTTTATAAAAAAAACTATAAAAGAGATAACAAAAATGCCATCCTTTAAGTCTAAAGTATACTTCCACCTACACATTTTTCGCGAAAATATTCTATTGGATAATGATGTTTAAGAATTTAAATTTTTAAGTAAGCCAAGTATCTTCAAAATACAAAAACTATCATTTAAAATGAGTAGTAATATGAGTTTTACGTATCTTTTCATTTTATGTTTTAAAAAAAAAGTCCAACAATGTATGTCATTAATAGTCGAAGCTCTTTTTAGATTATAATTTGAATATGTTGTGGGTGAGATTTCTAAAATTCAAATCTTTCAAAGTTGATTATATTTTTCAAATTTGTTAAAAGAGGGATAACTCGTATAAAAAGGTTTTGAAAAGTAAAAAGAAATAAATCTCCAATAGAACTTGAAATAAAAGGAATATTACTTCCTCATAGGTGGGGGCACGGTAAAAATGAATTAAAAAAATAGATTCGGATAGCCATAGCGGAGAAAATGAATTTAAAAATAAAACCAGAAAAGAAAAAAGAAAAAGAAACTTAGAAAACTCAATGGAGAGAGAGAGAGATAGGGGGGGCACATAGCCAGGTCTTTAAATACACAAACCATCTTCACCATTTCTTCAGAGTGAAAAAAATCAGTGAGGCTACCTACAATACTTGTGTGTGTATTTGATTTTCTTATTTTCTTCTTCCCCCTCTGTAATATCCCGCTTCTTGAGATCCCTTTCTGTCCTCGTCTGTGTCTTTCAAAAGTGATTTTCAAACTAAAGGGTGTGTTTTTCTTGACATATTTTTGATAGAATCAAACCCCCCCTTTTGGGTGTTTTGTTTTGAAAGCCAGGTGATTCAGAACAGAGATCCCAGGTTCTCTTTTTATTGCTATAAATTTTTTAATTAGTTTCCAAGATTTTTCTTTGTTCGAAACAACCAGAAGGGTCTGTTTTTGTATCCCTTAAGGTTGGTTTTTGGTTCTTGATTTTTCATTTCAACTTTGTAGAAAAGCTTGTAACTTTTTTCTTAATATCTACCTGTTCTGTAGTTTTGATATAAGAATCAGGTAAATCTTTAGCTTACTTTTTTTGTGAATTATTGTTTTTTTGTTTTATTGTGTGCTCTGATATTAACCATGGCGGCAGCTATAGACATATACAGTAATAATAGTTCATATTTTTCAGATCCTTTAAGTGAAGAACTAATGAAAGCACTTGAACCTTTTATGAAAGGTGCTTCTTGTTCGTCTTCTGTTTCTCCTTCTCTTTCTCCATCATCTTCTTCACCTTCAACATCTTCTTCTTGTTTCTATCCTTTTGGTGAACCCAATTTGTATACTGATTTCTGCACAATCCCATCTTTGAGTTTTAACCATATGGGCCTTGTAGCTGAAACAGGTTCAATTGGGCTCAACCATCTTACCCCTTCTCAGATCTTCCAAATCCAAGCCCAGATCCAATTCCAAAACCAACAACAACAACAACAACAACAACTTTTACTACAACAACAACAGAGCTTAGGTTTATTACCATCGACTCCAACATATTCTAAGAATTTGAATTCTATGAACTATCTTGGTCTAAAACCAGTCCCAATGAAGCAAACTGGTGGTGCTGTACAGAAGCCTACTAAGCTTTATAGGGGAGTGAGACAACGTCATTGGGGTAAATGGGTAGCTGAAATTAGACTTCCTAAGAATAGAACTAGGCTTTGGCTTGGCACTTTTGATACAGCTGAAGAAGCTGCTTTGGCTTATGACAAAGCTGCTTATAAGCTAAGAGGAGAGTTTGCTAGGCTTAATTTTCCACATCTAAGGCATCAATTAAACAACGAATTATCTGATTTTAAGCCTTTGCATTCCTCTGTTGATGCTAAACTTCAAGCCATTTGCCAAAACCTAGCTAATCCCAAGAATCCCACCAATTCTGATGACTTGTCTTCTAATAATAATACTGTTTCTAAGCCAAGAAAGTCCAGAAAAGCAGCAGCTAAAGTGGATTCAGGTTCAGTTCAAGATTGTCCAGAAAATGTTAATGTCAAGATTGAGGCCACATCATCGTCATCACCTGCTCCATCTGAGGAATCATCATTATCAGTAGTGACATCATCGCCTGAGTCTGATATTACTTTCCTGGATTTCATTGAGCCTTCATTTGATGAATCAGAAGACTTTTTTTTACCAAAGTATCCATCAGTGGAGATTGATTGGGCAGCTCTTTGAAATTTGTAGTATTACTTTCTCTTTTCATGTTGTAATATTTAGGTTTTATATTATGTTTGGAGTCAGTCAGGTAATGGCCTCTTGCAATGAGGTTTTTAACATTTGCAAGAGGTCAGTCGAGTAGTTAATGGAGTCATTTAAAGAGTTAGATTCATGTTGATATGGAGTATTATGTAATAGTAGTGGTTTAAGGTCCCTCTCCATCTTTGGTCAGGCTGTGGTTTTTGTATATGCATGACCAAAGGGAGACTACTTCGTATGTTTTCTTGCTTAAATATTACTATGTCTAATTTTAGTATGCTTTTAAGTTTTGTGTCTTATGCTCTTATGTTATATGATCTTTGTTAGTATTACAAAGTTTTCACTTAGTTAGGCAGCAAAATATAATAAGGTTTCCAGTTGAATTGATTACTATGTCGAAGATTGATTTGCACTAACTTTACTACTTGAAACTTGTTGATAGACAAGGAAGGGGTCCAATTTTCTTTAACAAAAAAAGAAAAAGAAAAAGAAAAAAAACCAATTCTGTATTCAAAGTGGTCCTCGATTCCTCGTGATGTTAAGTATGGCTGCACAACAAATCGTTTTAATCCAATAATCTGAAGAAACAAATTTAACTATGGTTTGGTTTGATTAGTTTGGTGTGGAAAAAAAACCGGAATGATATTTTGTTTGATTTGGTTTAACTGAAAAAAAAAGTAAATCGAAATCAAACAAATCCGATATTATATATATATATATATATATATATATATATATATTTTAAAAATATATTTAATATATGAAAATATTTATTGTAGTGTAGTTTATAAATATTTCTTAAATTTTTTTATAATTTTGTTTTTAATGTATTATTTCAAACTTGAATTTATATTTTTTGGATGTTTCAATAAGTTTTATAGTCAATAAATGTTAGTAACTCAAATAAATCTTAAACCAAAATCAAATCAATACTAATGATAATAAAAGACATTCAATTCAATTGTACAATCAATGAAAATAGGGTTGGATATTTTTTTTTTTTAGTTTTTTCATGGTTTAGATAAAATACATAGTTTATTTTTCTTTTAGTGTTTAGTCATGCAAATAATAGTATTTCTTAGTCGTATTTATTTAGCTTCTTATTAGTTATCTTAAATTATGTTTGTTTTTATTATGGCTTATTAATAAAATTTATTTTATGTGATTTTCTCATCTTTATTGTTGAATATTTTAGTATAATGCCATGTATCATCTCATATTTATGTTATTTTATTAAAAAACATCTTATATAGTTATGTTTTACTAGGATTAAAGAAATATTTGGAGCACAAATTCTATGGTTTGTGCTATGAAGATTTTATGAAAAAACACGAAACAATCCGAAAATCCGAGATTTAAAAATCCGACTTTTATTGGTTTGGTTTGGTCTTTAAATTTAATAACCCGATATAATTAATTTAGTTTGATAATTAAAAAATTTGAACCAACCCGATCTATATACACCCGCGATGCTAAGTACTGACCCAGACCCATGGAGTTTAAGGTTGGAGGAGCCTACCACGTTCTGTTTCTTTATTGCATATGGTTTCAATGTGCAGATATGTACGATTTGTGGTGGCCAATTCTGGTTGTGTTGTCTTTCTACTAAAGCTGTGAACAATTTTTGTGGGTTTTACTTGCAAATAATTAACGATTATTCAGTCGGCAATTCTCCGGCGTTAAATTTTAGTACTATGTAATGTATCAAGTTTCAATTTGTTTGAAGTGAGTTTTATCCTATTGATCGAATCAGCTGCAAATAACTATTTATTGTGCCAGAAGATCTATGACGGTATGAAAAAATTAACTTAATTCCATTCTCTGCCATGGTAAGCTCACTCTCATTCCAGGAATTGTGCCGTAATGAAGTTAGACCTGGAGATATGGCAGTGTGAAATGCAACACGGTTCTCAATTCTGTTTATATTTAGTGGCGGAGATAATATTTTCATTCAGGGAATTTAAAAAATAAAGACATTAAATATACAAAGATGCCAAGAGAAATTCAATATTATATATATATATATATATATATATATATATATATATATATATATATATATATATATGTGTGTGTGTGTGTGTGTGTTTGACCCAAAATTTAGATTTAGGTTTAAACAATTAGATTTTTTAATAAAATAGAGTTAATCTTTCGGGCACGCTTTGTTTAGGTCTACGAAGTCCACACATATCCTCCATTTACCATTTTCTCTTTGACCATTACCACGTTGGCTATCCATTTGGGGTACTTCAACTCCTTGGTGGAGCCATTTGCTAATAGCTTTTCTACCTCCTCGTGGACGGCATCGTTGATGGCGGGATTAAACTTTCGTAGGACCTGCCTTACCGAGGGATGGAAGGGGCCGACATTCAATTTGTGTATGGCGATCTCTTTGGGGATTGTCCGTTCAACTGCATTGTTAAAACCGGTTAGTGTGATGCAATGTGACAGTATCTTGTCCTCGAGTCTCATCTGGGCGAGGACTCAGGGATGGATGATGCATGCTCCACTCCCATCATCTACCATGATACGTTTAACATCAATATCTAAATTTCATAAAGTAATGACTAGAGCATCTTTGTGAGGGAAAGTCAAACCGCCGGCATCTGACTCGTCCAAGATGATACTTTCTTCGAGTTCGTCATACCGTTCGTGGGATATCGATCTTTTGAAATTGTGGGTAGTAGTAAACTTGATGCCGTTGATGGAGGCGTCGTCGCTGCCACCAATATTCATATTGATGGTACGAGCTGGTGAGGGCGAATTCGGCGGCCTTGACATTCTCGACCCCTAGTGAAGGTGCTCCTTCCTTTGTCGCTCAACAACTCTTTGAGGTGCCCTTGCTGCAACATGTTTACTATCTCTTGCCTTAGGGTGATGCAATCTTCTGTTTTGTGTCCCGTTACTGGTGAAATTTGCAGAGGGCGTCATATTTCCTAATACTTGGATCAGATCTCATCTTTGGCGCCACTTTACCTTTGTTAAGAGTTTCTCCATGGCGTAGACTATCTCTGTAGGCAAAACACAAAAATTGTGAGCAGATAACAAGGGGGCATACCTCTCTAGTTCCTGTGAGTCCCCGTCTTCGGCCTAGACGTGGTATCATCATAGCGAAAGGAAGGATGGGTAGGGACCCTGACGTAAGGCTGATGTTGTTCCATGTTTGGCCGTGAGACTGGGTGATCCCTCCTCATGTTATCTCTTCGTTCTTTCCTGGACTCAGTTTGTACCGAGATGAGTCGTTGAGTTGGTTCGTTGAGGTCGTCATCATATGCTCGGACTTCGGCGCAGTAGGCATTATAGATTTCGTCCCAAGTGACTGAAGGGTACTTCATTAATTGGCTCAGCAACTTTCTGGTCGGTCTTGAACCCTCTCTACTCAATCCGTTTTGAAAGGCTGCGACTGCCATCCATTCGGACACATTTGGAAAGGTCATCCTTACCCTGTTGAATCGGGCGAGGAAGTCTCTCTCCTAGGGATTGCTTGATGGCGAAGATGTCGTTTACTCTCGTTTCGGCTTTCTTGATCCTGGCATGCGCCGTCACGAACTTGTCGGCCATTTCCTATATTTCTATGGAGCGGGCTGGTAGCTGCGAATACTATGTTAATGCCCCTCTAGTCAGGGTTTCACCGGTTCTTCACCAAAATATAGGATACCTGTTCCTTGGTGAGGTCGTTGCCCTTCATGACGGTGACGTAATGAGTCACGTGGTCTTCCGGGTCGGTTGTCCCGTCGTATATCCTGAGATATTATGGCATTTTGAAGGTTTTTGGTATGATATGTATGGCCATTTCCTCATTGTACGACTGCTTTATGAACCTACCGGCGTCCCTTTTCGACAGTAGCTTAGGGGCGCCCGATATCTTGTCGACTCGTTTCTGGTGTTCTTTCATTTGGTCTCTGAGCGTTTTGTTCTCGTTCTCCATTTCTTTTAATCTTTTTAAAACAGCGGCGAGGACGCCGTCACCTGCATTGTCAGTAACATTGTAAGTTATACCTGGGATTGGAGGGTATGGTTGATCGCCCTGTTCGTCTCCTCGCTGTATCGTGTG
Source organism: Nicotiana tomentosiformis (assembly GCF_000390325.3). Classification (NCBI taxonomy): domain Eukaryota; kingdom Viridiplantae; phylum Streptophyta; class Magnoliopsida; order Solanales; family Solanaceae; genus Nicotiana; species Nicotiana tomentosiformis. The sequence goes on along the minus strand of NC_090816.1, from coordinate 105,609,993 downwards.
TGCTCTCGTGGTTTCTATAGTATTGCATGGAGCTTACTAGGGTATCGGTTAGCCATGCTTCGTGGAGCTTTTTCATGGCAGGTGGCGTCCCTTCTCCTGTAGACGTGGAAGCCCCTTTCCCATTTGGTTTCGTTGTGCTGCAATGAAGGGGAGGCGACCTCTCGTGCCTGGGGGAGGCAGTGGGTGTCACATCGCCGCCCGGTATTTCATAACTCTCGTTGCTAGCATTCATGATGTTGCTGGGGACGTCACCTATCGCCCTAGTTCCGTTTTCTTGGTTACCTGCCATAGAAATTTCTATACATGCAGAGAAAGAGAAAAACTTTGTGGATCGTTAGGTTATCAAATCACGTGAGTTGTAGATCTAATGAAAACTAAAAGATTAACTATGAAATCCCCACAAACGGCGCCAAACTGTCTGACCCAAAATTTAGATCTAGGTTTAAGCAATTAGATTTTCTAACAAAATAGAATTAATCTTAGCTAATATTAATATCCAAAAGATATATTAACCGATTTTATAGCGAGATAATACATGTACTATCTAAGTAGCAATAAATGGTGACAACACTGTTATATTCAATGCTCCAAAAATGAAGGAGGTAATATTAAATAATAATAAATAGCAATGAATGACATTTAAGTAAATAAAAACATGTGAGTCACCCGAAAAAGGGTGAGATTTTTTAAGTATTTTTTCTGACAATGATGAATGAGTGATGAGCCTTTGAATATTAGGATTCTCCTTGGATCGTGGAAGAAAAGTTAGATAAGGATCTCAAGAAAAAGGTATATTTTGTATCTGTATAATAAAGCAAGAATCTTCAAAGAATGTCAATGTATTGTCTTACAAATGAGTATTCAACGTCTCCTATAACTATGTCTCTTTCTATTTATAAGGGGACATGTGCCACAAAACCTTAATAGTACAGATCCAGAGAATATTCTCTTTAAAGTCTTATCCTAAAACTAGCCGTTATTACTCAGTTTAAAAAGAGTGCTTGTCCTCGACCTTGATCTCTGTTGACTTCTCGACTCAGCTCTTCATATCTTGTTAGATCACTTCGACCTTAAATATGTCTTTTGTCGAAATCATACTGATGACACATGGCCGCCCTCGAAGGCCTTCTTAATGCTAATATGGTCTGAACATGACTAAGATAATTTTTGGCCCGTAAATTATACATAAAAAAACTTGACCTTATTTTCACAGCGAAGGGGTTTTTTGTATTTATGTTTGAGCTTGAGATTGTAGAGGTTCTAACATTTTATATCTTATCCATAATTAAGGTTTATTTGTGAGTTTTATCGACGAAGGGTGTATCTGTCACTCAGGCATGAAACGTTGTGTATTTATGGCCATTGACTAATAGCTTGATCAACTTAATTCACATGGCTCACCAAATGAACCGCGACTTGTTGGAGGTATTTTATAATTGGAACTTTGTCCATTAAATGGACGTCTCATTTGTATTATTGTTGAGAATTTAGTATTTGCACGCAAGGTTAAGTGAATAATGGAGTTTAAGTACACACACTGACACACAAGTAACTTTTTCAATGGTTTGGTTCTCTTGATGGCTGATTCATGATCTTTGCTATTAAGTTTTCAACTGATATCTTAATATAGAAGGATTAGCCAATTCTTGAGTTCGATCTAGCAAATGATTTCCACCCCAAAATAGAGATAGTAGTTGAGCAAGAGAAAAGCAGATAAAAAGTAGGCAAGGACCATAAGTTATTGGTCCATATTAGGTAGATTTATTATCCCCTAAATGCGTCCATAAGTTAAATCCTTTATTATGAAAAATCAGAGTACAAATTATCTGGTGAAGTTAGTTGAAGGGTAGCTTTGGCGTAAATGGTAAAATTGCTGTCATGTGATCAGGAGGTCACGGATTCGAGCCGTGAAAACATCCTTTTGCAGAAATGCAGGATAAGATTACGTACAATAGACCCTTGTGGTCCGGCTCTTCTGCGTACCCACATATAAGGATAGCTTAGTGCTCCAGACGACCCTTTTAAAACTTAACCAAAGTTGTATGCTAGATGATTAATTAGTTAAAGCTCACCTAAGTACTATTATTAAAGTTGTATAAAACTTTTCTCATCTGTTGAGCTCACAAAAGAGGTGAGAACACCAAATCTATTGGCTGCTGAGACTTGCCTTAGCAACAGAGAAAGTAAAAGTGCATTATCTTACAAACTAATCAAAGCCAAGAGATAAGGAACTCTAAGGCCACCCCTTTACTCTCAACCCCACAAAAGAGATCCATCAATTAAATCATTTTTTAATCTCTGCGCATGCAAAGACAAGTTTCACAATGCCAAAAACTTGGAAGATTGAAAGAAAGTGACTCTGAAAAAGCCTCTTCCTCTGGCTCTTTAGGGTGGCCTTTATCAAGAAAGAATCCTTTAAAGCTGTGCACAAGAAGGATTCTCTACACACATATGTGATCTTTAATTAATCTTTTTCTTTCTTTCAATTTTATAAGTTTCTGAATTTGACTATTTGTTTTCATTGCAAGGAAAGAGCCAGGGCCTTGAGCCTGAATAGGGACCAAAAAGGAAGTGTGAACGAATGGGTATAAAAACTCTTGCATCATCTTTAAAGTTATTCTTTAGATATTAACAAGGGTCAAGAAACCATTGCAAGTTGTTCTTTAAACCTTTACAGGCTTTGATGAGGTGGCCTATGGTTGCTTTCCATCTATTCACGTTGTGAACTAAAGAATCTCATTAAAAACTTACCCATATTTACACCAAACCACCGGTAAATATGAGATATTTTTTTGTACTTCATTCATCACTTAATCATGATCAAATAATATTGATTCCCACTTTATTTTGTAATGATCCAGCTAAGGATCTAAGAAATTATTCAACTAAATTGCGAAATAGAAGAAGATTTTGGGACAATTTTCTATTTTATATATAAATGGAAAAAGAACGAATTACAAATAACCAAATGAAATAACTAACTACTACTAATAAGCTCCATAGTCGACTGAGATCTGCAGAAATGAAAAGAGAAAAGAATCAGAGATTGAAGGAAAGAGAAGAAGCAGGGATCGAGTGAGAAAGTGAGAGAAGAGAGAAGAATAACCTTGGATTAGTTGCCTTCCAAATTCTGTTGAGGGTTAGTTATAACAACCTCAGCTGACATGGAAAAATCCTAGCCCTTGCAACTCATATATTCAAAATTAATCCCAGCCGTTAATTTGAATTTCTGTTATTCCTCTTCACTGATTCTGTTACTCTTGTTACTCCTTCGCATAAGCTTCCTCCCATCGAGCCCAGTTGACAACACTAATCTTTTGATCTCTTCAAAGGATCCTTGTCCTCAAGGATCAGAGTCGAAATCTGGAAATTTAGCTTTGAGGAATTGATAATCCTCCCAAGTAGCATCTTCTGGAGGTAGATTCGACTATTGTACCAGTACTCTAATTATAGCAGCATTGTTCCTCTTGATCGGTTGCCTTTGTAGAATAGCAACTGGTTTCACCAAGAACTGACCATCATCATTAGTGATAGGCAAATTTGTCTGCACCACTACTCTATCACCTACCTTTTTCTTGAGTATAGAGACATGAAACACAGGGTGTACCTTAGACTCAGGAGGTAGATCCAATTTATAAGCCACACTACCAATACTAGCCAGAACTTTATAGGGTCCATAGTATTTAGAACTCAGCTTTAAGTTTTTTCTCAATGAAATGAAAGTCTGCCTATATGGTTGTAGTTTTAAATAGACCATATCCTCCAGTTGGAATTCTCTATCAGATCTCCTCTTATCAGCATAGTATTCCATTCTCTCCTGAGCCTTAGTTAGATTATCCTTCAACAATTGTTGCATCTGTTGCCTTCTCATTATTGTATCTTCAGCTGCTTGTACCACTATTTCTAGTAAGGGCCCAAGGGATAACTGAGGGGGTGAGTAACCATACAAGGCCTCAAAGGGAGAACACTGTAGGCTGGTGTGGAAGTTGGTGTTGTACCACCACTCAGCAGCAGTAAGCCATTGCTTACATTGTGTTGGTCGACTAGCGGTCATGCATCTGAGGTAAATTTCCAAGCAGTTGTTTACTCTTTCAGTTTGACCATCACTCTAAGGATGGCATATTGTACTGTAGTGTAATTGAGTTCCCAGAAGCTTGAATAAGGATTGCAAAAAATTGCTTAAAAACACCTTATCTCTGTCAGTTACTATTGATTCAGGAGTGCCATGCAAGTAGTGTATTTTCTTCCAGAACACATCAGCCACTATTGCTGCAATATAAGGATGTGAAAGAGCTATGAAATAGGCATACTTGGTCATTCTATCAACTACCACAAGGATCACCTCCTTGCTCTTGGATTTGGGAAAACCTTCTATGAAGTCCATACTGATGTGACTCCATGCTTGGTTTGGAATGGGGAGGGACTGCAAAAGACCAAGATATGCCATATTGTCATCCTTACTCCTAAGGAAAATATCACAGCTAGTCACAAAGTCATTGACCATCTGTTTCATCTTAGGCCAGTAAAGCATATGCGACAACCTCTTTAGAGTTCCTAGTTGTCTTGAGTGTCCACCTATAGGAGAGTGATGGAATGTTGAGATCAGCTGAGTTCTGAGGCCACCATTAGTCCCAATGTAAATTTTTTCCTTCCTTCTGAGTATGCTAGAAGAGTAATGCCAGATGCTAGGTCCTTATATGTTCACTGATGTCTGACTGATCAATTCTGTATCTTGAATGTCACTTTCATAACTGTGTGCTATTATAACATCCCAAAAATTTTTGTAGTATTTCAGTATAAAGCCCCGTAAATTTCGCAAGTGAATTCAAGGTTTCGTGGTGCCAGAGTAGGCTTACGTGTTTGAGGATGGTATAAAATCTTTGCGGCGAGCTTGCGAGATCTCGAACCTCGTTGTTCCTATTTGTAGCAAATCTATCGAGTATTGTAGGTTCAGGCATGTCAAACAAGAAGCATCATCCTGTTATGGTTATAGTCAAGCTAGCACATCTTAGAGAAATTGTTGGAGGTTGCCAAAGGTTTAGTTTGGGTGTTCGACATGGAGATTTAGAGTTGAAGAAAGTGAATGGGTTATTCTTAATATTTTCTGCATGAGGATGCTATGTGAATTGTTAATAAAGGTAAAGTATGTGAAGTCACATTAGGCCTTATAAAATTTTGAAAGGAAATAGGCTAAACTATGAGTATGATGTTTCCCTATTATTGTTCTCCGTGTACCCGATGTTTCATGTGTCTATATCTAATAAGGTGAAGATAAGGGATAATGGGATTGTGAGGAGCAACTATTTGCTATCCTTGTTAGAAAAGTCCGGGAGTTGAGATTGTGTCCGTTAATGTGTTATGGCGAAGTCTGTAAGTCGAGGAGACCACATGGAGGGGAAAAAGTGTTAAGAAAATAAAATATTCCCACTTGAGTGTATAGTTAAATGATTGTGATTTGAAAGGTACTTCTGTGTGTTATGATTTAAATATGTGCAGCTCATGTCCAGATACCACTCTTGATAGTATAATGCCCGTAATGATGAGATTAGTGATGTTGTTTTACCTGGTGATATTTTGTCAAGTTGTGGATGTGTTGTTAGGAATTATTTTGGTGTTACTCTGGCAGGTGGATAGACCCAGTTACAGGGGAGACTCTGGCGAAATTTTGAAAATTTAGGGAGTCAGCCAAATTTTGAAACTACTGGTGTGTGTGAACCAACAGTTGAACCATATTGAATGCTAATGACGGATTTTGACCCTCATTCGAGGATGAATGATCCTAAGCGGGGGAGAATGTAATATCTCGGAAAATTTTGATGTATTTCAGTGTAAAGCCCCGTAAATTTTGCAAGTGAATTCAAGGTTTCGTGGTGCCGGAGTAGGCTTACGTGTTTGAGAATCCGTGGTTCGAACTTTTTGGGTTGAACAATGCACCGTAAAGTAAAGGAAAATTTTTGGCTGAAAAACACATTTCTGCGGTCCATTATGCGACCGCAGAACCACTCTGCGGGCCGCATAATGGCCGCAGAAGTGATCAGGAGAAGGGCCAATCTGGGGGAAATTATGCGGTCGACTATGCGACCGCATAACTGTTATGCGGTGTATTATGCGATCGCATAACAGTTATGCGGACCGCATAGTGACCGCATACGCGGACAGATTTTTGATCGTTTTGGTATGTAATTATACGACCGATATGCGGTCGCATATGCGACCGCAGAACCTGTTCCGGAGCTCCATTTTTGGGTTCTTACATCCCGATCCTAATTCATTAAATACACGCATAGGGTCATTTTTGAGCAAAAATTCTAATGTTTTAGAGAGAAGGGAGAGTGTTTTATAGAGAGAGGAAATCCTAGGCTAATTATTCATCAAGTCTTACTCAAATTTTGAAAGATTAACAAGGAAAACCTACAAGTTCTTCATCTAAGAGGTAAGGTTCCATACTCTAGTTTTCAATTTCGAATTTGGGTAGAAGATGGTTGATTAGGAGTATGATTCATGGGTATGAGATTATTATTTATATATGCATGTACCAATAAGAATTATGGAAAGATTGTTGAGCTGAAATAAGTAAGGATTGGGTTGTGGAGTAAAGGAAATCTTGTAGAAGAACCTTGTGGTTAAATTTGCACACCTAGTGTTTGATAAAATGCTCAAATGAGTTGAGATCATGAATATCTTCCTAATAATGGTTCAATTTTTGTTATGTCTCAAAACAGATTGGGATTGCTAAAATTTCCGGAACGTTGTAGTAATTTAAGGAAAGCTCAAAGCAAGGTATGTTGGTTAAACTTTCTCTCTTAGAATAGATATCCATAATGTTTCCGTAAGATCAAGTATGATTGGCTCAAGATTCCTAACTTCTATATTCCGGGTTATTCCCTATAAACTTATTTATTCCGAATGAACCTTATGTCGAAAGATAGATGTTCAAAGTATGGTTTGCATATTAAAATATTATGTCTTTGAGTCGTGTTTTAGATGAGAACTAGTATTCTAATTGTGTGAGAAAATCTCAATATTCTTAAGACTCGAAATTGCTCATATGTATACCTAAAGTCTGGATTGGAAATGTATTATTGTTGATAACCTATAAAGGTGGTTGAAAATGTAATAAGTGAATTGGGATATAAAGTGTGGCCAATGTGCAAGAGTAAAGTTATACTTGTGGCCAATGGTGCCAATGAAATGAAATGACGTGAGAAAGGTTATGAAATGAGCCCCGACTCAAATGTTTTAAAATGACTTCGAAAATAGAATTGCCTAAAAGCTTTCGTACTCAAGTCATGCCATAAGTGGTTGTTTTAATAAATACTATGCTTTGTGAGTATTTCCAATGTGTTTTGCGTTCTTACATATTCGTGAGTGGAAATTGTGTATTATCCTTTTTGGGAAAAAATATTTCAAGAATAAATGGTGTGTTACTTGTTGATGATTTTAACTTGCGCCTCAATTGCCAATTATATTACTCCATTTCTCGGAAAGAAATCTATTGTGCTTAAATCGTTCATTTCTAATAAACTTAAAGTTGTGATTTCCGAAATATTATATGTATGTTGATATTTATGATGATGATACATGAGAAGGAAGAAATGAGAGTGTGGAATATCAAATATGACCACCATGCCTTGAATAAAGAATCTTGTGAATGGCCAAAAGAGCCAAAGAAATATTGTCGTTGTGAATGACTAAAAATACTAGTGGAGATTTATACAATGTGAAAGATGATGAGGTAAATATATTTGCACCTATGTTATTTTTGTGAATTATTTTTCTTATTTAGGATGAGATTGATGTGATAAAATTATTCCTCTTAATTGAAATTGAGATTTTAGTTGATGTCTTCAAATAAGATAGCCTAGCTGATCGGGTCGTGATCGGACTCCGTGCTAAACTTACGGTGGTATTGGTAATGATAGTTATTGTGGTTGATGTCTCTAATGAGATGGCCTAGCCGGTAGGGTCGTGATCGGACTCCGTACTAAATTTACGGTTGTATTGATATTGACAGTAATTGTGATTGATTCTCTAATGAGATAGTCTAGCCGGTCGGGTCGTGATCGGACTCCGTACTAAATTTACGGTGGTATTGATATTAACAGTAATTGTGGTTGATTCTTTAATGAGATAACCTACCCGATTGGGTCGTGATCGGACTCTGTACTAAATTTACGGGGGTATTAGTATTGATGCTAATTATGGTTGATTCTCTAATGAGATAGCCTAGCCGATCGGGTCGTGAACGGACTCCGTGCTAAAAGTACAGTTGCATTGGTATTGTGAACACTGGTATTATGAACATTGGTATTGTGAACATTGGTATTGTGAACAATGGTATATAAGTGCTAATGATCTCCCAACCAAAAAGTGTATATGACGTTCGTATTTTGAAAATTATTATGTTTTAACTAGACATTTGGATATTGTGGATTTTGACTTGCTGTTTCTATGTGTTGCCTTTTCTTATATGGGCATTCTATTTTGAAAAAGGATTTTTAGCTATACATACTAGTACTATTCGACAGTACTAACGTCCCTTTTGCCGGGGGCGCTGCATCTTTAATGGATGCAGGTGGTTCTACAACAGGTGTCATTGATAAGTGATAGCAATACACTCTTTTCAGCTGATTTGGTGAGACCCACTTCATTTCGAGGTCATGTATTTGTTTCTCATGTACTATGTTTTGAGGTATAGCGGGGGCCTTGTTGCCGGCATTTCCATATTACTCTTCTATTGTACTTAGAGGCTCCGTAGACAGGTTGTGGGTTGTGGTTGATGTTGGGAACTGAACTAGATATGTTGGTATTTGGAAATCATATTTTTCATTAATTCTATAAACTCGTAATATTTTGAAAATTATGAAGGAAGCTGCTAATGGGAATGAAAAAGGAAGTTGTTAATGAAATATTTTCAGTGTTTGATTAATGGAGTACATTTCCTATTATTTCATGAATGAGTTTGGGTAGAATGAAATCTAACAGGCTCGCACTCCCCGAGTTTGGGGCGTGACAAACTTGGTATCAGAGCCTAAGGTTTTAAAGTGTCCTAGGATGTCTCGGAGCCGTGTCTAGTAGAGTCCTTATTATCGGTGTGTTGTTGACCACATCGATAATGAGGAGGCTACTTGGACATTTAGGAAATTCACACTTCTTTGATACTCCAGATCGTGCGATAGAACTCAAGATAGGAAGCTAATTTTCTCGTCATGTCTCATTTTTCATATGAGTAACCTACGGGTTCGAGGCAGCGAGAAGGAAATGAAAGAACCAGTTACTAGGGAAAATGACCATGTGCCTATTAATTTCACCATGCCACTAGATCATGTGGTAAGAGAACGTAAGAAACGAAAGAGGGTTGTTTATACCAATAAGCCGGAATGTTTGATATGAAATAATAGCCACTTGAGTTTATGTTAGATGATTCTTGAAACATGTTATGGTTGTGCAAAGAGGTGGCACAAGAAGAATAAATTCCCTTAGGTTGGATACACCTATCCAGGCCTTCCCGATATGCGGGCAAAAATATTTTGAGTCATGTTGTGAGTATGCTCAGAAGTGTGTTAGGGGTGGTAGATTTGGGCAATTCCAAAATTCCTTACAACGAGTTGTTGTAGAGATTGTTACTCCCGCCATGAAGGCTTGGAGGAATACTAAGGGGAATGCTTATGATGTATGCAAAAAGGGTAAATATCGGGTAGGTGGGGCGAATCAGTTTAGCGGACCCCATCCTTATTGTGTGAAGTGTATGAGATGTCATTCGGGGGTATGTCACTATGGTACTAATGTATGTTTTGGATGTGGAGTAGAGGGGCATCAATTAAGGTACTACCATGTCAATCTAAAATCATCAAGTAAGTCACTCCTTAGTACATCATTATGAACACCACGTTATTTTCCTTGTTATATATGTACATCCATATTAAAGAGGCCTACATAAATATGGTATTAAACAAAATGTTGAATCACAAAACATTGCATGTACTTACTCTTTGAAACGAGATGCGTTATTCGTGAATCCACTATATCACAAATTCTCTTATTTACAACCTCTTGTGGAATTGAGCTCTATAATTATGTCTTTAAATTGAGTTATAACTCTAGGATTAATACTTCCCACTTGCTTTCCTAACTTCTCAACAAGGGAATGTATTTGATGAATTTCTTACAAAACCTTTTGATTCAAATGGATAACATCTGCTCACTTGTGCTTATGCATGCACATTCATAAAGTTCACATATGTGGTATCAAATCCCATGCATAGTGGCCTAGTGTTGAGGTCCTTCTTGAGCCACTCTTTTTCTCTCCGGTGTATGTGGCTCCTATGGTTGGAACATTTACTTTACTCCTTTATGAATAATATCATGAATCCTTTTCATTGTCAAGTAACATGAGGACATATCTCAGCACCTATTATATGTTTGCGTGTCAATTAAAATAGTCACTTATTTGTATAAAGTTTCTCGGGAATTTGAGGTTTTTGTGAATTTGTCACAAGAAGATCTTTGTGTTCACCCATCTCAGTATGACTTTCATATCCACCTAGATCATGTCCCAGTGTGTAACTCACTTTGCTCCTAGAATTGTAGTTACCCATGAAGTGGCCTGGTATTATAGCTGGAGAATTATTATGGGAGTAACATGTCTAGCTCATAGCAAAGTGTACATTCTCTCTAACCAATACATGATTTCATCCAAAAATTAAGATGTCATGTCTACATGATTTCACTTGTGTGTGGTTGGAAGTTAAACAGCCTTATGATGAGCATAGTGATTTGAAAGATAAAATTTGTCGTATCTTTAGTCCTCTCATATAGGATCAACTATTGGTAAAGGTTAAGTTGTCAGAATGATAATAATCTCACAAATGATTAACTTCTTTTTCATTCTCATGGGTTTGTGGCATAAATTTCTTGTGTCAAATACAGTTAAAAGCGTAATGTAACTTTGTGTATCTTGAAACCCATATCACATTCAGGGTGCTAGAATATTCTAATTTCGAGTTAAACTGATTTTCACTACATTCCAAGAGGCGACTGGTGTCACATAAGTGTTATCTCTCTTTGTTGCCTACCATTGCCAAATAAGTCACGAATGGAATGAAACAATTGTTGATGTCCTTTTCATGACTCATTTCTTTTAAATCTCAGAATCATGAACATTTTTCCTACGTTATCAATACCTACTAGGCAACTCTATGACTCGTTTGTTAAACCGATGATGTCACCACAACGAATCACCATGTCAGCGCTAATGGTAGTGACCTTCATGTCTCTTAGGATATAAACTCCTGAAATATCATGCTCAGCACGTTGATGGATTCTTGAATAATTCCAGCAAAATCTCGAACCTCGTTGTTCCAGTTTGTAGCAAATCTATCGAGTATTATAGGTTTAGGCATGTCAAACAAGAAGCATCATCCTGTGATCAAATATATGGGATAGGAAATTTTATGGTTATAGTCAAGCTAGCACATCTTAGAGAAATTGTTGGAGGTTGCCAAGGGTTTAGTTTAGGTGTTCGGCATGGAGATTTAGAGTTGAAGAAAGTGAATGAGTTATTCTTAATATTTTCTGCATGAGGATGCTATATGAATTGTTAATAAAGGTAAAGTATGTGAAGTCACATTAGGCCTTATGAAATTTTGAAAGGAAATAGGCTAAACTATGAGTATGATGTTTCCCTATTATTGTTCTCCGTGTACCCGATGTTTCATGTGTCTATGTATAATAAGGTGAAGATAAGGGATAATGGGATTGTGAGGAGCAACTATTTGCTATCCTTGTTAGAAAAGTCCGGGAGTTGAGATTGTCTCCGTTAATGTGTTATGGCGAAGTCTGTAAGTCAAGGAGACCACATGGAGGAGCAAAAGTGTTAAGGAAATGAAATATTCCCACTTGAGTGTATAGTTAAATGATTGTGATTTGAAAGGTACTTCTGTGTGTTATGATTTAAATATGTGCAGCTCATGTCCAGATACCACTCTTGATAGTATAATGCCCGTAATGATGAGATTAGTGACGTTGTTTTACCTGGTGATGTTTTGTCAAGTTGTGGATGTGTTGTTAGGAATTGTTTTAGTGTTACTCTGGCAGGTGGATAGGCCCAGTTCCAGGGGAGACTCTGGCGAAATTTTTGGAAATTTAGGGAGTTAGCCAAATTTTGAAACTACTGGTGTGTGTGAACCAACAGTTGAACCACATTGAATGCTAATGACGGATTTTGCCCCTCATTCGAGGACGAATGATCCTAAGCGGGGGAGAATGTAACACCCCAAAAAATTTTAAAGTATTTCAGTGTAAAGCCATGTAAATTTCGCAAGTGAATTCAAGGTTTCATGGTACCGGAGTAGGCTTACGTGTTTGAGGATTTGCGGTTCGGATTTTTGGGTTGAACAATGCACACGAAAGTAAAGGAAAATTTTTGGCGGAAAAACACATTTATGCTGTCCATTATGCGACCGCAGAACCACTCTGCGGGCCGCATAATGGCCGCAGAAGTGAGCAGGAGAAGGGTCAGTCTGGGGGCAATTATGCGGTCGACTATGCGACCACATATCTGTTATGCGGTGCATTATGCGATCGCATAACAGTTATGCGGACCGCATAGTGACCACATACGCGGACAGATTTTTAATCGTTTTGGTCTGTAATTATGCGACGGATATGCGGTCCGCATATTCATTATGCGGAAGAACCTGTTCCGAAGCTCCATTTTTGGGTTCTTACAACCCGACCCTACTTCATTAAATACACGCAAAGGGTCATTTTTGAGCAAAAATTCTGATGTTTTAGAGAGAAGGGAAACCCTAGGCTAATTATTCATCAAGTCTTTCTCAAATCTTGGAAGATTAACAAGAAAAATCCACAAGTTCTTCATCTAAGAGGTAAGGTTCCATACCCTAGTTTTCAATTTCGAATTTGGGTCGAAAATGGTTGATTAGGAGTATGATTAATGGGTATGAGATTATTATTTATACATGCATGTACCAATAAGAATTGTGAAAAGATTGTTGAGCTGAAATAAGTAAGGATTGGGTTGTGAAGTGAAGAAAATCTTGTAAAAGAACCTTGTGGTTAAATTTGCACACCTAGTGTTTGATAAAATACTCAAATGAGTTGAGATCATGAATATATTCTTAATAATGGTTCAATTTTTGTTATGTCTCAAAATAGATTGAGATTGCTAGAATTTCCGGAACGTTGTAGTAATTTAAGAAAAGCTCAAAGCAAGGTATGTTGGCTAAACTTTCTCTCTTAGAATAGATATCCATAATGTTTCCGTAAGATCAAGTATGATGGCTCAAGATTCCTAACTTCTATATTCCGGGTTATTCCCTATAAACTTGTTTATTCCGAATGAGCCTTATGTCGAAAGATAAATGTTCAAAGTATGGTTTGCATATTAAAATGTTGTGGCTTTGAGTCGTGTTTTAGATGAGAACTACTATACTAATTGTGTGAGAAAATCTCAATATTCTTAAGACTCGAAATTGCTCATATGTGTACCTAAAGTATGGATTGGAAATGTATTATTGTTGATAACCTATAAAGGTGATTGGAAATGAAATAAGTGAATTGGGATATAAAGTGTGGCCAATGTGCAAGAGTGAAAGTTATACTTCTGGCCAATGGTGCCAATGAAATGAAATGATGTGAGAAAGGTTATGAAATGAGCCTCGACTCAAATGTTGTAAAATGACTTCGAAAATAGAATTGCCTAAAAGCTTTCGTACTCAAGTCATGCCATAAGTCGCTGTTTTAACAAATACTATGTTTTGTGAGTATTTCCAGTGTGTTTTGCGTTCTTACATATTCGTGAGTGAAAATTGTGTATTATCCTTTTTGGGGAAACGTATTTCGAGAATAAATGGTGTGTTACTTGTTGATGATTTTAACTTGCGCATCAATTTCCAATTATATTACTCAATTTCTCGGAAAGAAATCTATTGTGCTTAAATTATTCATTTCTAATGAACTTAAAGTTGTGATTTCTGGAATATTATATGTATGTTGATATTTATGATGATGATACATGAGAGGGAAGAAATGAAAGTGTGAAATATCAAATATGGCCACCGTGCCTTAAATAAAGAATCTTGTGAATGGCCAAAAGAGCCAAGGAAATATTGTCGTTGTGAATGACTAAAAATACTTGTGGAGATTTATACAATGTGAAAGATGATGAGGTAAATATATTTGCACCTATGTTATTTTTGTGAATTATTTTTCTTATTTAGGATGAGATTGATGTGATAAAATTATTCCTCTTAATTGAAATTGAGATTTTGGTTGATGTCTTCAAATAAGATAGCCTAGCCGATCGGGTCGTGATCGGACTCCGTACTAAACTTACGGTGATATTGGTAATGATAGTAATTGTGGTTGATGTCTCTAATGAGATGGCTTAGCCGGTCGGGTCGTGATCGGACTCCGTACTAAATTTACGGTGGTATTGATATTGACAGTAATTGTGGTTGATTCTCTAATGAGATAGCCTAGTCGGTCGGGTCGTGATCGGACTCTGCACTAAATGGGAGCTGCCAAATTTGAGGTCTGTCACCTTGAGCTCGCTGAGGAGCTCTTTCTAAATTTTTCAACCTCTCTAGGATTAGCTCTAGGGTACCCTGTATACCAGTCTGTGTTAGCAGTTCCTCCTGAGTGGACAACACCTCATTCAAAACCTCATCGTGTCTTACGAGCTTATCGTCCATAACTTTCAGCCTAGTTCCTTCAACCATTACCACCACACAGTTGCAGGATTGAAGCTCTGACACCAAATGTAATGATCGAGCTAAGGATCTGAGAAATTAATCAACTATATTGCAAAATAGAAGAAGATTTTGGGATAATTTTTTGTTTTATATATAAATAAAAAAAGAACGAATTACAAATAACCAAATGAAACAACTAACTACTACTAATAAGCTCCATAATCGACTGAGATCTACAAAAATGAAAGGAGAAAAGAATGAGAGATTGTAGGAAAGAGAAGAAGCATGGATCGAGTGAGAAAGTGAGAGAAGAGAGAAGAATAATCTTGGATTCGTTGCCTTCCAAATTCTGTTGAGGGTTAGTTATAATAACCTCAACTGACGTGGCAAAACCCTAGCCATTGCAGCTCATTTATTCAAAACTAATCCTAGCTGTTAATTTAAATTTCTATTATTCCTCTTCACTGATTCTGTTACTCTTGTTACTCCGTCGCATAAGCTTCCTCCCATTGAGCCCAGTTGACAACACTAATCTTTTGATTACTATTGGATCATTACAATTTTTTAACACATACGGTTAAACTGTTTCATTTGATATACACACTAGGTGCTGGTAAATAAAGTTAATTACTAGTACTTCTATTAGTCCTACACTCCTACTACAGAGCCTTCGCCGGTGGAACTTCTGTATCAATCTTTATCGTCTATCTTAGTGACTTCGAGACATGGATAAGACGAAACTATTTCAAAAACGATCTCTTTAAGTGTTAAAATCCCCGATTTTAAGTAAATTGGTGGAAAAATTGCTTTATAAGTACAATTATCCCATGACATTGAATCCGAACTTAGCATAAATATATATTTTTAACTTTTAGAATATACCAATTATATACATATAACTAAAACCGAAGAGTAGTTGGTAGGGGTGGACCTGTTCACGCATGCAATTCTCTTGATGCTAAACAAATCAAGCATTTCCCTTGATTCACTTTTCTTTAAGTTTTAGCAATCAATATTTTTACCTGAACATAGACTTATTTAGTGTGAAAGGGACATGGAGCAATGATAAAATTATTTTCTTATGATTTACAGTTGGGGGTTCGAGCCGTGAAATCAGCCACTGATATTTGCGTTAGAGTAGACTTCCTACATCACACCCCTTGGAGTGCAACCTTTCTCCGACCCTTTATGAACACGGGATGCTTTGTGTATTGTGCTAACCTTTTTATAACTAATATATACACTGTATATACCATATATATACACTCCAATAACATGTAGTTAGTAAGAGCTCGCTCTAGTATGTTATTAGGTGAACATCATTCAAGTACTATACCGAGAACACACAACAGAGGAAAGAAAGGAACAACAAAATGCACTAAAAATGAGGAACAATATGATATGCTGGGATATACTAGTAACCATGCAGTTTAGCTATAGTATTATGTTTTATTCTTTATGAAAATATTATTTATTTAATTTATTTAATTCAATAAAGTATTATTTTAAATAGATTATTTGTCACACGTGTTTCCTTTAATTATGTAATAGAGGATTTAATGTATGGAGTCTTAGCGGGGCGAGGACCGCAGAAGCGGAGGCCCAGCTACAGTTGTTCACCGCAGAAGCGGAATTTTGGTCGCTTCTGCGACACCGCAAATGCGGTTAAGTGTCCGCATAAGCAGAAAGGTTGGACCAAAAGTTAAATTCAAGGGTTCGCAATTTTGGCTTCATTTCAAACATTTCAAGCACAGTTTAGATGATTTTTGAGAGGGTTTTCGAAGGGATTCTGGAGGTAAGTCCCTTGTGCTCATTTTTGATCAATAATATTGCTTCCCCATTGATTTTCCCATCTAGTTGGTGTGTATTTAAGGTGTAGATTGGGAGTTTGAGGTTAGGGATTTGGAGAGTTTGATTTGGAAATTTGGGTGATGATTTAGTGTCGGATTTTGATGAATTTGGTATGGATAGACTCGTGGTTGAGTGGGCTTTCGAATTTTGTGACTTTTATCAAATTTCGAGACATGGGCCCGAGAGCCGGCTTTTGAGCCAATTTTTGATTTTGATTAATAGCTTAGCATTTTCTTATGGAGTTGATTCCTTCAGCCCGTATTGATTATATCACATTGTTTATGGCTCATTCGAAGGCTGTTTCTTGAGGCAAGGGTGTGTTGGAGTAGAGATTTGCTCGGATTGAGATAAGTAATAATTCTAAATTCAGTTCTAAGGGTACAAAACCCCGTATTACGTGTCATGTATTTGGTTTTGAGGTGACGCACATGCTAGGTGATGGGCGTGTGGGCGTGCACCGTAGAAATTATGACTTGGTCAAATTCCGTGGAACCGTGTAGTTGTATAATCTGTTGTTATCTGTACATTCTCCATGTAGTAGTGAAATCGAACCACAAATCATGTTAGAAATCATGTTTAGACTATGTGTTGGCACTGTAGGGACCCACAGAGGTCATGTACATGCTGCATTATTTGTTAAATTGCTGTTTTGTACTCAGTCACAATTTTACTTGTTTATTATACCTCAGTCTCTACTTTTCCTTGCTGATACATTATATCATTTCTATTGGGGCTGACTTTCATGACTACTGAGAGCCCGAGAGACTTGAGATGTTTATCACTGAGTGAGGCCAATGGCCTAATTGTGAGATAGTAATACTATAACACGTGAGTTGTCCGTGCAGATCCAGATATTATACTATAGCATGTGAGTTGACCGTGCAGATCCAGATATTATACTATAGCACGTGAGTTGTCCGTGCGGATTATAGCGCTTGGGCTAAAAAAGCCCCTCCGGAGTCTGTACACACCCTCAGTAAGCGCAAGTACCTACTGAGTGCGAGTGCCGAGTAAATAGGAGGGCTGAGCGACTGTGGCCCTGAGAGGATGCATTTGATTTCATTCTTATTGCACTTAGCTACCATATATCACTGTCTTGAAATTTCTGAAAGATACTACACTCTGTTTCACATAAACTTGTCATGGAATAACTGTTTGACCTAATTTATCGAACTTGAGTACATGCCTACTTTCCTATGTGGAAATCACTGTAATTGAACTATAACTGTGAAGCTCGTCACGACTTTCAGTTCTTTATTTATTCTTATTACTTACTGAGTTTGTTGTACTCACCCTACACCCTACACCTTGTGTGCAGACCCAGGTGCTTCCGGTCACGGCGGTTGCTGAGTTGTGGAGTTCGGATTCTCGAAGACTATCGAGGTAGCTGATTGGCGTTTCGCAGACCTTGTTTTTCCTTCCCTATCTTTCCACTTATTGTATTTAGTTTCAGATTATCATAGACAGTATTTTACGGACTTGTGATGTATAGATGTTCATGTACTTTGTGACACCCCCGATGTTGGGAATTTTCGCGTTGTATTTTGGGTTCCTATCCCGTTTATGAAATCTTTTATTGTTTAAACTGCTTAAATTATTTTTCTGTTAAAAATATTGGAAATATTTTTAAATGTCGGCTTGCCTAGTACTACGATAGGAGCCATCACGACAGGTTAGTATTTTGGGTCGTGACACAATCGAAGATATTGTTGGAAAAAATATCTTGATGATTGTAGCACAAGATTAAATTATAATTTATCTTGATTATGGGAGTAGTTTTACTCTAACTTCTTGTGTTAGTATACTTAGTGTATATTGAATGGACCAAGTAGAGAAAAGATATTTTTGTACTGAATATAGATAAAATATTTTCTTTGATTCATTAAATGAGCTTATACTCCTAATCTTGATATAGTTATTATGATCAATGTGATTTATTTATTGTTTTGATTTATTAAAAGGTACAACTCTATTCAGAGTTAGTGTATGCCTAATAGATTGAACAATAACGAATAACATTTGTGAAATAATAATTAGTTAATAGAATCCGTGACTCGGCCTTGAGTTTGATAATACCTGTTGCACCCTATTTTGCACTAGTTAAAATAAGATCCAACGTGTGGTTTCTTTGTTGTTGATGAAAGAGAGTCGCCACCTAATATTTAAAGGTATACTAGGGTACCTATTCGTTTTACTACTAAAAGTCACATTCTTCGTTAGTCTGCTAACTGGTGAGATTATGGGTAAGGGTTCTTGTTCTTCTAAGGGGAAGGTGTTAAGAATCTCTTAAAATCTACCTGAGGTAGCTCCATAGGACTTAGACTAGATTTAGGACTAATTGTTTATACTATACTTTAACTAATGTTTAAAGAGTGTGGCTTACCGTATATTAGGACATAATACCTATAAAGAAAGAGTGTAGCTTAGATGGGTATGAGTTTATAGAAGAAACTTTAAAAAAAATAATGTTAGTGTATATATGCATGAAAAGAGCTTTTAAAGATGTGTATGGGGGTTTGTAAAAATACTGTATTCCTAAAGCATGAAAATTCATATTTACTCTAGTGATAGTGCAGTGAAAATAATCCTAAGAGATACCTTGGTTTAAATATTGGGCTTGAAGGAATCACTTGAAAATCCTTGTTTTGGACGACAATATCTTGATATTAGAAATGAGTTGATTAAGCTTGTGATTCTGTTGTGTTTTTTTCTTTATTTTGAAAGAAGGATTGTCGTCTTTAGTTAGGCCTTTGGGTTTCAAAATTCTTAAGAAGGGTTAGTAAAGCATGATAAATTAATAATAACAACTCATGATTAGCCGGTGAAGGGTTAATTACTAACTAATACTTCTTTTAATCCTAGGTTCTTTAAAGCTTGCCTAAGTTTTTTCACATGGTTTAAGACATAAAGTAAAGCATCCAATCCAATATATAGTTATTGTATACATGTAAGATAAAATAACAGGAACACAATAAAGGATAACAACATCGTAGAACTATAAAATAGTTGTAACGACCCGACCAGTTATTTTGGTTACTAGATCTCTGCTCCCCTAATTAAGGTTTTCTATATGTGCTTTTACTATTTTATGACTTGCGGGGATGGTTGGTTTAGGTTTGGAAGGGTTCGGGCTGCAATCGCAACACTTAGTTCCTTAATAATGGCCTAAGGTGGCCAAGTTTGACTTAAGTCAACATTTTAAGTAAACGACCTCGGAACCGAAATTTGAAGGTTGCAATAGGTTTGTATGATGATTTCGGACTTGGGTGTGTGTTCAGATCGAGTTTCGGATAACCCGGAAGCGTTTCAGCACTTAATGTGGAAAGTTGGTTCATTGAAGATTTTTTAGTTCTTTAAATTTGGTTTGGTGTAGACATTGGTGTTATCGAGGTGCGTGTGGGATTTCGAGTCTGGGTATAGCTCCGTGTGGTGATTTATGACTTGTACGCAAAATTTGGTGTCATTCCGAGTAGTTTAAGTATGATTCGACGCGTTCGGAGATAATTGAAAAGTTTGAAGTTCATAAGTTGATTCAAGTTGGTTTTGGGGTACGATTTTTGTTTTCGATGTTGTTTTACGTGTTTTGAGGGTTTGAGCGGGTCTGTATTATGTTTTTGGACTTGCTGGTGTGATTAGTCCGGGTCCCGAATGGCTCGGGTGAATTTCAGACCACCCGAAGCTAAGTCAGGAAAACTGAAAATGCTGGTTCTGGTTTCCTTCCTCGCGAACGAGGAGGTGGAGTCCGTTCGCATAGAAGGAATTGGGGACTGGGCATTTTTTCCCTTCACGTTCGCGTTCTTGGGGCCGTGTTCGTGAAGGTCTGGGTCAGGTAACCTTCACGTTCGCGCTTGAGGGCCTGCGTTCGCATAGAACAAAGGGCCTGGGGGCGTTAGTCGCTTTTGCTCTTTGCGTTCGCGAAGGTGTGACCGCGTTCGCGAAGCTCAGGCTGGACAAGACTTCGTGATCGCGTGGCTTCCCTCGCATTCGCAAAGAAGAGCTTCACTACCTGGGCCAGTTAGGTCTTTGCGATCGCGAGCCTTCTTCCGTGATCGCGAAGAAGGATACACTGTTGAAAATGGATTTTTATTATGGGACTTGGTCTCTTTTCTCTTATTTCCCACTTGGTCTTGGGTGATTTTGAGAGCATTTTGTGAGGGATTTTCATCAACATCAAGAGGTAAGTAAACCCTATCAATTCTTTAGTTGAATGCACAGATTATGGGTAGGTTTAACATGAAATTAAGGGAAAAATTATGAGATTTTGCTAGAAGCTAGGGTTTGGTAAAAATAAGATTTGACCACAAAATCTATTATGTAAATGAGAATAAATTATAAATTTGAGTTCGTGAGGTCATGGGTAACATTTATATTTAAAAAATTTCGGAATTCAGGCACATGGGCCCGGGGGTGAATTTTAGGAACCTTTCAAATTGGGTTGGGTAATTACTCTAATAGTTAAATTATGAACTTTTGAGCATATATTTATTAGTTTGTACGAATTTTGGTTAGTTTTAGAGTCCTCAGCGTCGTTTGAGGAGTTCTAGTGAGGTTGAAGAGCCGGATTGAGGACTTGGGACGAAGGTAAGTCTCTTGCCTAACTTTGTAAGAGGGAACTTATCCCCTTAGGTGTATTATTGTTGTGTGCTACTTGTTATGGGGAGTTACGTATGCACGAGGTGACAAGAGTCCGTACGTAGCTATATTTCATGATATGTCCGGGTAGACTTAGATTCACATCATGCCTTTATTTGTACTAGTTATGCCTATCATGTGTATTAATTGTCTTGATTAGGACTCAGATTGAGGGTTTAAATTGACGATATTGACTTAGCTTCGTACTTTAGAAAATTGGGAAATACTTGATAAACTATAAATCTGCATTTTCTCGTCTCGCAAGTGCTTCCACGAGCGAGGTAAACTTCTCTACTCTTATGGGACCTGGCCGTTCGCCTCGGCAGTGACATAAATTACTCTTATGGGATCGGGTTGTTCGTCTCGGCATGATGGTAACACTACTCTTATGGGAACAGGCCGTTCGCCTCGGCAGGTTGGTAATACTATTATTATGGGATCGGGTTGTTCGCCTCGGCAGTACTGAGTACCACTATTCCTATGGGATCGAGCCGTTCGCTTCGGCAACTTCGTGCTTAATAATTGGAACTGGTTTTGGTTTGTTAATTATTGAGTTAGCGCCTTCAAGGCCGATTATGACGTGTTTAGTGACTTGATATAGACTCATGTGTGGACTTACTATAGTTACTTTATTTGCTTCGCTGCTATTTGTTGTATACTCACCATGTCTACTTTACGTATTTATATTGTTATTTGACCTCTAGTAAGTGTCAAGTCGACTTCTCATCACTACTTCTTCGAGGTTAAACTAAATACTTACTGGGTATGTGTTATTTTCCGTACTCACGCTACACTTCTGCACTGATGTGCAGGTACTGAGATAGGTACTACCAGTGGTCACGCGTGCGTGTAGCTGATCATCTACAGAGACTTAGCGGTGAGCTGCTTGTCTTGCTACGATCTGCAACACCGGAGTCTCCCTCTACCTTATTTATTATTTCTGTTTATCACCTTCAGACAATAGTTATAGTAGTTTTGTATATTATCTAGATTGCTCATGTACTTGTGGAGCCTGGTTTTGGGGACTTTTAGCATTTATGTACTGTTGTACTTATCACTTCTATCACTACAGTGGATGTACTTATTATGTTGGTATTTTATTAAGAAAAGAACAGTTACGGTTGCATGAGATCTTACTTGTTTTGTTCTTTTAAAAAGGGAAACTGTGGTTTTAAATGTAAAAAGGGGTAAATAAATAGTAGTCTCACTTGTGGGCTTGCCTAACGTCAACTTTAGGTGCCATCGTGATCTATTATGCGTTTTGGGTCATGACAATAGCGAAGACAGTAAATGAAGGAGTGAAGGAAAAGAAAGGACTTTGGTGTTTGGGCCTCAAAGAGGCAGGCCCAACATTATTGGTGGAGGAGAATGAAGAAGGACATAGTAGACTATGTATCTCGGTGCCTAAATTGCCAGCATGTGAAGGATGAGCACCAGCGGCCAGGTGGATTTCTTCAGAAGCTAGAGATTCCAGAGTGGAAATGGGAACGGATTACTATGAATTTTGTTGTTAGGCTCCCACAGACTCAAAGGGAGTTCGATGCAGTTTGGGTGATTGTGGATAGATTGACCAAGTCAGCTCATTTCATCCCAGTAGTGACTACTTACTCTTCGGAGCAGGTGGCTCAGATTTACATTCGTGCGATTGTCAGGCTTCATGGTGTGCCGGTATCTATCATCTCTGACCGGGGTACGCAGTTTACATCGCGGTTCTGGAGAGACGTACAACATGAGTTAGGTATTCGGGTGGACTTGAGTACATCATTTCACCCTCAGACGGACGGAGAGTCCGAGCGCACTATTCAGATATTGGAGGATATGCTTCGTGCGTGCGTGATGGATTTTGGGGGTTCTTGGGATCAGTTCTTGCCGCTTGCAGAGTTTTCCTACAACAACAGTCATCCATCGAGCATTCAGATGGCCCCGTATGAGGCTTTGTATGGTAGGAGGTGCCGGTCTCCGGTGGGTTGGTTTGAGCTGGGTGAGGCTAGGCTATTGGGTACAAATTTGATTCAGGATGCTTTGGAAAAGATTAAATTGATTCAGGACCGACTTCGTACAGCCCAATCAAGAGAGCAGAGTTATGCGGATCGGAAGGTTCCCGACGTTGCATTCATGGTTAGGGAGAGGGTCTTGCTCCGGGTTTCACCCATGAAGGGTGTTATGAGGTTCGAGAAGAAGGGCAAGTTGATCCCTAAGTATATAAGGCCTTTTGAGATTCTTCAGAGGGTTGGAGATGTGACCTACAGACTTGCACTACCACTTAGTCTAGCTGCAGTTCATAGAGTGTTTCATGTTTCTATCCTCCGAAAGTATCATGGCGATCCGTCTCATGCGTCACATTTCAGCTCAGTCCAGTTGGACAAAGATCTATATTATGTTGAGGAGCCGATGGCCATTTTGGACAGGCAGGTTCGAAAGTTGAGGTAGAAGAAAATTGCTTCAGTTAAGGTCCAGTGGAGGGGTCAGTCAGTCGAGAAGGCGACTTGGGAGACCGAGCATGATATGCGTAACCGTTATCCTCATCTTTTCACCCCTTCAGGTATGTCTCTATACTCGTTCGAGGACGAACATTTGTTTAAGACGGGGAGGATGTAACGACCCGACCGATCATTTTGGGAGTTATAGCCCCGCTCCCCTATTTACTGCTCATTCCCTGCTTAATTGTTGTTATGTGACTTGCCGTGGTAGTTGGTTCGGGTCCGGAGAAGTTTCGGAATGAATTGAGATACTTAGTCTCAAGGTTGGAAGCTTAAGTTGAAAAAATTGACCGAATGTTGACTTATGTGTAAATGGCCCCGGAATGGAGTTTCGATGGTTCCGTTACCTCTGTTAGGTGATTTTGGACTTAGAAGCGTGTTCAGATTGTGATTTGGAGGTCCGTAGTTGAATTAGGCTTGAAATGGCGAAAGTTTAAAAATTTAGAAGTTTAACCGAGAGTAGACTTTGTGGTTATTGGGCTCAAATTGGGGTTCCAGGAGTTGGAGTAGGTCCGTTGTGTCATTTATGACTTATGTGCAAAATTTGGGGGTCAATCAGACGTGATTTGATAGGTTTCGGCATCAGATGTAGAAGTTAGAAGTTCAAAGTTCATTAGGCATGAATCGATACACGATTCGTGGTTTTAGCATTGTTTGATACGATTTGAGGTCTCTACTAATTTCATATCGTATTTTAGGACTTGTTGGTACATTTGGTTGAGGTCCAGGGGGTCTCGGGTGAAGTTCAGATGATTATCGAATCAAGTTTGGAATTAAAAGGGGTGTTGTAGCTGGAGTCTTCTGGTGCAATCGCACCTGCGGAGCTTTGGTCGCAGGTGCGAGCTGGGAAGCGCAGATGCGGCCAGGAGTGAAGAAGGATGTGGTCGCAGGTGCGAAGGATTGTCCGTATCTGCGTGGTTGCAGATAGGGAGAGGTTGAGCGCAGAAGCGAGGGATCAGCGCAGGAGCGAGAAGATGGTCGCACCTGCATTTGCGCAGAAGCGGAGTATTTTCCTCAGGCGCGAAGGCTTGGTTCTAGTGGTTTACCGAAGAAGCGGAAGGATTGTCGCTTCTACGACATCGCAGATATGGTTAAGTTGTCGCAGGTGCTGAAAGCCTGGGCAGAGTATTAAAATCGAGGGTTCCGTGATTTTCTTCATTTTTGAACATTTCAAGATCGGGATTAGGTGATTTTTGAGAGGGATTTCGAAGGGATTCTTGAGGTAAGTCACTTGTGGTTATTTTTACTCAATAATTATGTTTCCCCATTGATTTTCCCACCTAGATTGTGTGGTTTTGAGGTGTAAGTTTGGGAGTTGAGGCTAGGGATATGGACAGTTTAAATTGGGAATTTGAGTGACGATTTGGTGTCGGATTTTGGTAAATTTGGTATGGTTGGACTCGTGGTTGAATGAGCTTCCGGATTTTGTGACTTTTGTTGGATTCCTAGATGCGGGCCCGAAGTGACTTTTTGGGGCGATTGTCCAATTCTTTGCTACTATCATTATTTCATTATTTAAACTAGTTTTCTATAGTTGTATTTATAGTATGAAATTTATTTTGGCTAGATTCAAATCGTTCGGAGTTGGAAAATCGAGGGGAAGGCCTTCTAATTGATTGATTGAGCATAGTTTGAGGTAAGTGACTTGTCTAACTTTGTGTAAGGGAAATTCCCCTTAGGATTTGGTATTTTGGTGATAATTTGTGATATATGAAGGCCGTGTACGCAAGGTGACGCGTGCGTATACAGGCTAAATGTTGAAATTCTGGTTTTGCTACGTAGTTTTCTTTTCATGCCTTAATTGAGTTACTTTGGCACATCATAGTCATCATGTTTAGCCTCATGTCACATGTCTACTTGTCTTATCTCCTATTTGTAACTTGTATCACATATTTAGTTGAATTACTTATTTTTCTTGATTTCCGTATTCATTACTTAACTGTGGGAGTTCTTTACTTGGAATTGTTATCCTTGAAATATCATTTACTTAGTTGTTATTTTTTGACTTTCGTGTTATTGTTGAGGTGATTGTTTGGTTGTTGCACGAGGTTTCTCCGTGCAGTTGTTATTGTTTGCACGAGGTTTCTGCCGTGCGGTTGTGATTATTGTTACGCATGCGGTGGTATAAGGTCTGTGTGTTAAAATGCATGTGGTGAGATAAGGTGGGCTTGATACGCATGGCTAGTAAGGGAACTACTAGAAGCCATGCAGTGTGATAAGGTAGGCTAAAACGCGGGATGCTATTTCGGGAAAACAATTTTCAAAAATCAAATATAAAGGCTTCCGCGGTGATATAAGGAAAGACTGTGATTTGTTTTTATGATTTGGGACTACGATGCAGTACCTCGGGAGCGCCCTGTTGTTATTCTATATTTGCTGTATTGTTTGGTTCTTGTTTTCCATAACATGCAAAATTTTTGTTTTCCTTTCGTGTTGTATTAACTTTCCTTGATTCCGTGTTATTAATTCCCGTAAATTCTTTATTGCTCACTTCCCTGTCATTTTCATTATATTATATTATCTCTGTCTTGTTTCTTATTATCTCCAGTAGGGCCTTGACCCAACCCCATCACTACTCTATCGAGTTTAGGCTTGGCACTTACTAGATACCATTGGGGTGTACTCATACTACGCTTCTGCACATGTTTTGTGCAGATTCAGGTACATCCTATCAACCTCGATATTAGTGCATTGTGTTGCTACTTTGGAGACTTCAAGGTATACCTGTTTGCGCCCGCAGGCCTCAGAGTCCTCTTCTATCCCGTTACTTTCTTATTTCTTTATATTTTGATAGACAGTGATGTATAGGATTGTTCGGTACTGTACCTAGTGTTTGTGACTTATATCTCACCAAGTTTTGGGGTTGTACGTATTGAGTTTTAGTAGATTTTATTTATTAAAATGTTAGGATGTTCAAGTTTTAATCTCTTATTTAATATTTCTGTATATTATTAGGCTTACCTAGTCTTAGAGACTAGGTGCTGTCACGATATCCTACAGAGGGAATTCGGGTCGTGACAGGCATAAATCGTGCATGATATTGCTTGGAGTTCGATTATATTTGATATTTCTTCCATGATTTGAGAATTTATAATTACTTGATGGCTCTTATTTGTTGAAATTAGTATGTGATAGTTGGAGATTCTAATTGATATTTAGTCAAAGAACCTCTTATTTATTGTTCATTAATTCGTTATTACTGATGTATTCCATGCCTATCTGTAATTTCTGTACTTTATTTATTGACCCTTAGTAAGTGTCGATGTCGACCCCTCGTCACTACTTCTTCAAGGTTAGACTAGATACTTACTGGGTACATATTGTTTATGTACTCACACTACACTTCTATACTAATCGTGCATTATCTGAGGCAGATGCATCTGGCGGCCATTCAGGTACGTACCCCCGCTACCCGAAGACTTAGTGGTGAGCTGCTCTCTATGCCCATTCTGCAGCGCCCAAAGTCTCTTCTTGTTGTATTTATTTTTCTGTCTATCTTATTCCAGACAGTGGTATAAGAAGTTTTGTATATTCTACTAGTTTGCTCATGCACTTGTGACACCGAGTTTGGGTAGATTCTAGTAGATATTTTATGGTTTTGATTATTAAATTCACTACTTCACTCTTTCGTTTATTTCATGCCTTACATTACTACAATCACTTATTAATCGTTCTCTTATTAAATAAAATCAATGACTTTAAAAATATTAAAATGAATAATTACATGGATAGTTCACCGTTGGCTTGCCTAGCGACGATGTTGGGCTCCATCACGGCCTATTGTGGGAATTGGGTCGTGACAGTGAATTTCAAAATTCATATTGAGGAGTTCAATTGCAGTTTTTAGTGGAATAAACTGTGATTAATTATAGTAGGATTTAATTCATCCGAATTTCAAATTAATACTATAATTGGTAGCCTCTCATTATTTTTGTGGTCCCTACTATACCTAATAAAAACCTTGATAGACTAGGGTAAAAAGTGACTTGGAAGAAAAGTTCTCTGTTTGAGTTGGACTAAGATTCTGCTACACTAGCAGAATCCTACACGATTTTGGCATGGTTTTTGGCTTAATTTCGGGTCTACAAATAGAAGACTAGTTTCACCTAGTTACTCACTCTTCAGAGTAGTATTATTTGCCTACACAAATAATTTCGTCCAAGGCTTTACTAAGAGCATAGCAGAAGACTGCAGCCTTGGATTCTTGTTCTGTGAAGGACTTGTGCAACAATTTCGAGAGGTTAGTTCTTCTAATCTTTGTAATTAAATCATTGTCTAGTTTACATGTTTGTGATACCTGAGTTTATGCTTGCTTCCGCTGCGCATGTTCTAACATGCACTTCATATTTCTAGATATATTTTAAAGAAATTTCTATATAAAGTCTTAAAAGTATATTTAAAAATTATATATTTATATGTCGGTTTGATTTAAATTTTTTTTTACTTAATACCAAACTAAATCAAACTAAACTTAATCAAAAATTTTAATCAATTTTATTTGACTTTTTAATTTGGTGCAATTTTCAGATTCGATTTGTACACCTTTATCCAATACTAAGTGTGAGGTCAGTGTGCTTCAAATTAGGTGGCACTAGACTGCAGTTTAAGGTTTATAAAAAAGTTGGTCTATAATTGTTTTTTCGAATCTTCACCGAACAGTGGAGAGACAAAGGCGTAGGTTTTGGTGTTAAAATATAGATTGGAGATTGTGAGGAGCACAAAATATTCAAAATATAGAAGAATGTTAATAAGTTGATCTAGAGGTGGCAAAAAAGTTCGCTGGATTGGACATGAACGGTAAAATAACAAGATTAATAGATGTATGGGTTACTGGTATGCCTTAGATGAGTTGGCTCAGATAAACTAAACAATAGGTCATAATCTTGATATAAGGTTTGGTATTATTTTATACAGTTTTTGACTGGTATTTCGTTTAAGTATAAGTAACACCAATATAGTTTTGTACCACACTTACAATATTATTTTATGCGGATTCAACATGGGATAAACTCATACTAGGATTAGCTTTGTTAAGATATAAAACACCTACACAACTTTGATTTCTCCCTTTTGTCTTTTATTTATTTTAAAACACGTAAAATTTGAATTAAACTCACATATATCACTCATTATTTTATTCTTAATGCAGCGAACCTAATATTCACAAAAACACACTAAATAATCAAGTGATTATCAATTCATTTATTACAATTAATGCATTCTGTATAAACTATCCTTGGTTAATTAATTTAAAGAAATTGTACCATGCACTCCCATTTTTCAAGAACAAGGATTTGAATATTATATTTTGTTAATTTGACCTCCATTGCCGCGTTAAACATAACATGGTGAGTTTCACCGTCTTGCAAAGCGGTTATAAATAAGAAGGGGATTCTATTTATCGCTGTAGGATCCCTATTCAAGATCACTGCAGATTAAACACATTTTGTTTTGTACTCTTTTGTATGTAATTTGAGATATCAGGAGAAAATAACAGTTAATAACATTCAATAAGCAGTTGGCATTTTATCCTACTCATATCACCATGGATACATGAATTTTAAGTCATATTCAAAAGGGTTGAGATAATTTGCGAAGTAAAAGCCATTTGCCCTAACTAACCAATAACATATATTACCACGACCTTTGCACTTGCCTGACAAGCCACGATCAAAAACGTTAAAGGTTATGGTTTTCATATTCCAAACAAATTCACATTTGAATTTAGTTGACGCCCAAAGATCCTCGCGAAAATGCCAATGAAAACCATTTCCATTAACAAGAAAATGAGTTCCAAGATCATCATTTTTGGACCAACAATGGAGGAACAAAGAATTCGTATTATTAGGGAGGTCATCAGCAAACCATATTTGATAACCATTTAAAGGAGAATTAGATCTAACACCAACAACTCCATTGAAGGACAAGATAAATAAAGATGCAAAGATTAATGTAGTGATATTAAAGTGCATGCTGAGAATGAGAAAAGATAATTGACCCCAATGAATACTTTTTTCTCCTACTATTGGTTTTATTAGTGTTTCTTCTTCACAAGAATGAAAAGGCTATTTATTAATTCATGAGGAAAAAGCTCCATTAATTTAGCTTATTCACATACCTAGAAAGTCAAACAATTTTAGATTACACAATCTATGCAATTTTGGAGTTAGTGATAGCACATTTAGGCATTAATGATTTTTATCATTTAATTGCAAAAAATGACGAGCTCTAATTGATACTCAAAATTAGATTTGACCAATAGTCTTATAACGGTTGATGCTAAACATTAATATGGATCTATCTATATGGTATCTCATCTACAGTTATATCTATATTTATATTATTGTAAGAAGCTATGAAGCATAATGTTAATCAACGAAAACAACTCCAAAAAGTTGATCGATCTTTTTACCCTTTAAATACTGAATTATTTCTTCAAATATATAATTCTTCTCTTAAAGTCGTTTTACATTTATCCGCGTTATCTAGCTCTCTCGTTGTCCAAAGCTAATTCAATTGTATTTGCGTCGGCAAAGTTGTAGCTCAAAAAAGAAGTTCCAAGTGAGTCCTCACCAATCCTCTTATACTTTATATGCTTAGATATCTTGTTCAGTTATTTCAGTATCATAATTCAAGGAAAGTCATATCATATTTTGGCTTCGTATAAAAAAAGGGTGGGCTGAAATCTAGGCAAATAGTGTGGGGATCTTTTGTACAAATAGTCGGTCATATTCATTGCTTACTTTTTCTAATCATATACATAAATTATACATTGATTATACATAATTATATACATATAATATATAAATTATACTTTCACCGACTATTTTTAGTTTAAGAGATTAGATGAACGGTTATTTGGATTAATTCTTAATAGTGTGTTGTAATAGAAAACAATGACTCTTTTTTGTTTAAGTTAGCAGATTTTGGTTATGTTTTTACTTTAAATTATTATTTTAAACTACTCGTGGTTGGTCCTTACCCTTGCATGATTTGAGATAATGTGGAGCATAAAATATAATAAAGAAAAAAAGGATATATATATGTTTCTAGAACTGCGCCCGTCTATTTAACTATTTTTGCAATCTCAAATCAACTGCGGTTATCTATTATTCAGCCATTTTTTGCGTTTGATATCATGAGTGTGACCCAAGTTTTCATGATGAACCTTTCGTGGGGACCCTTTTGGTTTTTTGTACTATGTTCATTGTATAACAAAAATATATTTAGAACTTAATTATGATCTAAATATGACTTAGGCCTAAAGATTACGTAGTTCTAGCAGAAATTGCACTAGATGATGTTAGAAATTGTAGCTAATTTATTAACTTATTTACTCAAGTTTGTTAACAATTTTGAGTTTTAATTTGAAAACTGACCATAAAGTCTAATTGATTGCTTTATTATTTAATTTGTGTGATCACAAGATCAAGAGAAAACAACAGGTAAAACCACTCAATCAGCCGTTGATAAATTTTATACTAACAATGTTGCATTCTCTGTATCACCATGGATACATATTCGAAATGATTGAGATAATTTGCAAAATAGAAGCCATTTGCCCTAACTAACCAATAACATATATTACCACGACCTTCACACTTGCTTGACAAGCCATGGTCAAAAACGTCAAAGGTTATGGTCTTTATATTCCAAACAAATTCACATTGGAACTTAGTTGTCTCCCAAAAGTTTTCGTGAAAATGCCAATGAAAACACCCTCTCCATGATTAAGGAAATGAGTTCCAAAATTAGTGTCTTTAGACCAACAACGGAGGAATAAAGCATTCGTACCATTAGGAAGCAGAGTTAGAACTAATAGCAAAAACACCATTGAATAAGATGATAATTAAAGATGAAAAGATTAAAGCATTGATGTCAAAATTCATGTTGAGAATGAGGGAAAAAGAAGATTGACCTAAGTGAATATATACTTAGATTTTTTCTTCTCTTGTTGCTCTTATTAGTGTTCCTTTTTCACAAGAATGAAAAGGCTATTTATGAATTCTTGCCAAAAGCTCCATTAAACATTAATTTAGTACATTCATGTATACCTATAATTAATTGTAGATAGTGGCAAGTTCTAATACTTAAAAATAGATTTGACCAATTATTTTATAATTGTGGAAGTTTAAACATTAATATATGGTGACGTTTATGCTTTCG
This sequence comes from Nicotiana tomentosiformis, assembly GCF_000390325.3. Classification (NCBI taxonomy): domain Eukaryota; kingdom Viridiplantae; phylum Streptophyta; class Magnoliopsida; order Solanales; family Solanaceae; genus Nicotiana; species Nicotiana tomentosiformis. Next base: position 105,578,150 of record NC_090816.1, on the reverse strand, counting down.
CATATCGAAGGATCGATCGAACTTTAGTGGAGGCAGCTTATGAGTGTATCACACAGCTAGCTAATTATTCGTTGTTTTTATCTTCGTACTTCACTATTTGGTTTCTAATTTGCATGTTTCATGTTGAACCAAATTAAAGCTAAATGTTCGGTAAGGAAAAAGAACTATACACAACATTACATGGACATAATAATTCTTTACATGAAAAATGACTTATCTACATAATAAATAGTAAAACTTGCATCGGCGCTATTTGGTCTGCCTAATTTAATATTTACCCATTTTTTAAATCTTTTTAAACTTGTATTCACTATTTAAACAATTTACGTTTTTTCTCCTCATTCTCCTCCTCCTCCTCCTCCTCCTCCTCTTCATCTTCTTCTTCTTTTTCGTCGTCGTCGGATAACAATGATTTTATATGGTATTTGTGAATAAATTTTAATGTAGTTTATGATGTTTTACAATTGTGAGTTATTGTGCAACTTTATTTTTTACTATTGCTTAGGGTTTCTTCTTTTTTCTTTTTCTTAATTGCAAAATGGGTTTGTTAGATTTATTGTTGTTTTGACAAATTGATGATTGGGGTTTGTTCTTGATGATATTTGAAAGTTATGTTTCAAATTTGAGCTCACTTGGAGTAGATTTAGGTATTAAATCATATATTGAATTGTTAAAATTTGAAAAACAAATTTATGTTTTTGGGCAATTTGTACTTCAGACCTATTTGACCTTAAGTGCATGAAAACTTTAGTTGCACTTCACACCTTTTGGCCTTAAGTGCATCTGAAGTGCAATTTTTCACTTCAAACTTATTAGTCTTAAGTGTAGGAAAACATTTGTTACACTCCAGACCTTTTGACCTTAAGTGCATCTGAAGTGCAATTTTTCACTTCAGACTTATTGACCTTAAGAGCATGAAACCATTGGTTGCACTTCATACCTATTTGTCCTTAAGTGCATCTGAAGTACAATTTTTTACTTCAGATATTGGCCTTAAGTGTAGGAAAACGTTTGTTCCACTTTAGACCTTTTGGCCTTAAGTGTAATTTTTCACTTCAGATTTATTGGCCTTAAGTGCATATAGGCATTGGTTGTATTTCAGACCTATTTAGTCTTACGTGCATTTAAAGTGCAATTTTTCACTTCAGACTAATTTTTTTTTTTTAACTTCAGACCCGATAAGTCTAAAGTTCATCGTAAAGTGGGTAGGCTTGTAAAGTTTTTTACAAAGTAGGTATAGGTTCAATTGTGATCCCAAAATCGGATATAGATGCAAAAGCCCCTAATAAATGGGAGAAATTCAAAAATAGCCAGATTTACAAGTGGTAATTGAAAAATAGCAATAGTTTCAAAAATAATCAAAATTTAGCCACTTTTCATATAAAGATAAATCTGAACGAAAACGCTATTCAAAATTCGAAAAATATTTCAGCATAATATGCTGGAGTTCCAGTATAATATACTGGAACTCCAGCATAATATACTGGAGTTCCAGTATAATATATCGCTCCAGCATAATATGCTAGAAGTTTCAGTATAATATACCGCTCCAGCATAATATGCTAGAAGTTCATACACATGTGTACCAATTTCTAGTATATTATGCTGGACCGGTCTGTATTGCAGTAAAATAGTGGCTATTTTTCAATGACTTTACAAACGCTGGCTATTTTTGAATTATTAGTCTAAAAACTGACTAGCCAGTGCTATTTTTACCTAATAAATAAGGTGACATTTGAAAGAAAAGAAAGGGCTTCTGATCAAATAAAAGTAACCGGGGTTGTTAGCTTATTAGGACATCGATATTTAATATTGTAAGTAGCTAGAAGTACTAAAATAAAACCAACTAAATTACCCAATAATATCTGATGAAACAATTTAAATTTGCAGCCGGCCTTTCAATAGTACAAAAAGAATCAATCCAATTTCCTTCTGTACTTAAGGCCAATCATCAGCTTATACTCTTACGTTATCTTTAGCTGTATTGTGTGTATCTGTTTTGTTTGATATACTACTAAAACAAGATTTTAGAAGTTCCAAAATGGAAAAAAAGAGAGAGAATTGTGGCCTAATGGGCTTAAAGATTTATGAGATCAACCATACGACTGAGAAATAATTAGTAGTAAAGGATATAACAAATGGATTTTTCTTTCCTATACGCTATATGAAACCTCATTGTCAAAATTGTCCCAGTTTTGGAATTTATCCGATCTAAACATATTTTAACTACAAAAATTATATATTCGTTTAAAATAGACTCCTTTCTTCGATAGACTTCCTTTTTTAGACGCGCGATTTTGGGACAGCGTATATTTCAGTTACAAAATTTAGACGGTAAAAATTTAAAACAAACATTAAACGCAATCATCACCCCAAATTCAGGAGAATCCTTCTCTAACGCAGATTTTCTCTGGTTTTCCATAAACAAGGCAATAAATTCCAAAAAACAAAAATCTTTTGAAGAAAATAATTGCAGATTAATATTTTCTCTACAATTGACAATCAGCTCTAAAAATATAGCTACATTCTAAAGTTTTTATAAGATTTGGTAATTTTTTTCTCTACAATTGAATTGAATTTGGCGATATAATGTCAAAATTGGCAATAATACTTCAGCTCAATAGTCAGTGGGATAACTTTGGAAGATACATAGATTTTGAAGTTGACGGAATTATAGTCAATGAAGATTTAAATTATAGTTAATTGAATGCCATAATTGCATAGCACCTAATGATCGATACTTTGTAAAACTCATCGAGATCAAATACACAGTGAATGAATTGTAACGATTCGACCGGTCATTTTGAGCTCAAGCGCGTCGTTCGGCGGCTTGGGGCCTTGAGTAGCTTCACTTCAAGTAATATGACTTGTACGTGTGGTCGAAATTAAATTTCAGAAAGCTCGGAGTTGATTCGGATAGAAAATTCTAAATTCGAGAGTTTTAAGTTGGAAGAATTGATTAAGGTTTAACTTTTGAGTAAACGACCTCAGAATTAGGATTTGAAGGTTACAATAGGTTCGTATGATAATTTCGGACTTGAGCGTATGTCCGGGTTGAGTACGGGGTGATCCGGGTGCATTTCGGCGCCTATTATGGAAGGTTGGCATTTTGGAAGTTTAAGAAATTCTTAAATTTAATTTGAAATGAATTTTGGTGTTATTAATGTCCGTTCGAAGTTTCGAGCCTTGGAATAGGTTCGTATCATAATTTATAACTTGCACGTAAATTTTGGCGTCATTCCGAGATGTTTAACTATAATTCAGACGCGTTCGGCGAAGTTTGAAGGTTGGAAAGTTGAAAGAAAGGTTTTGGCCGTCGATTTGTAATTTTGATGTTGTTTGACATTATTCGAGGTTTTGACTAAGTCCGTATCGTGTTGTGGGATATGTTGGTATCTTTGGACGGGGTCCCGGGGGCCTCGAGTGCAAATCGTATTGGAAACAGATCGAGTTTGGGCTTGGAGAAACTGCTGAAGCTTAAGGCTTCTGGTGTGATCGCACCTGCGAGGTTATGGTCGCAGGTGCGAGACCACAGAAGCAGCCAAGGGTCATAGAAGCGATAGGAAATGAGGTTAGATGAGTTCGTAGCTGCGAGGAATTTACCGCACCTGCGGGCTCGCAGATACAGGCGAAGAAGTGCAGAAGCAGAAGTGGTTTGGGGCTGGATGATCGCAGGTGCGAGTGTTGTAGTGTACCTGCGGAGCCGCAAGTGCGGTCATGGTTGCGCAGGTGCAGAGTGGTGCTTGAGCTGGGGAGTCAGCAGATGCAGAGGATTTTCGCAGAAGAGGATGCGTACTTGCAGTTATACGGCCGCCGAAGCGGAAAAAGCTGGAACCTCTAGGGAAAGCCGCATATGCGAGGAAGCTTCCATAGAAGTAGAGCCGCAGACGCGCAAGGAGTTTCGTAGGTGCGGAAAGTTGGCTGGGCATATTGTTTAAAAATCGGGGGTTCTTCTCATTTCACTCATTTTCTCTCTTGGTTTGGGCGAGATTTTTGATGAGCTTCAAGGGGAGATTTTCATCATCTATAGCAAGGTAAGTTATTCCCACCTATTGTAAGTTAAATACATGAATTCTGTAAGGATTTAAACATGGAAATTAGTAGAAATTGTGGGACTTTGGAAGGAAACCTAGAATTTGGTATTTTTGAAATTTGACCACGAAATTGGAAATGGAAATTTGGAATAAATTATATATTTGAGTTCGTGGTGTTATGAGTAAAGCTTATCTTTGAAATGTTTTGAAATCTGGGCGCATGGGCCCGAGGGTTGACTTGTTGGCTTTTGAGCTAAGTTGAGAATCATTATAAATTGTTAAATTATTACGTATTGGGGTATATTTTGATTGGTTTGCATGTTGTTTGACTAGTTTTGGAGAGACGGGATACGGGTTGAGGTGTTTGAGTGGCGTTGGAGCAAGTTATGGAACTTCAGAGTGAGGTAAGTCTCCTGTCTAACCTTGTGAGGGAGAAATTACCTCGTTGGTATTACGTTCTTATGTGCTACATGTTGTGGGAGCTACGCACGTACGAGGTGACGAGTGTCCGTGTGTATGCTAGAATTCATGATTATGTCCGTGTAGACTTAGGCTCACGCCATGCTATAAATTTACTATTTGAGCTATCTCTACTCGTTTAAACTCCTTTATTTTACGTTATAAATTGAGACTAGACTTGCATAGGGTGATAGACTTGCTATTGTAAAGATTCGACGGGCTTCATGATTAGCCGCAAAATAATTGTGCTCTCCTTACGAATTTCTCCCGCGTTTGCGTTTTCTTCCAAAAGCTTCCTTAAAGTTCATAACTCGCAAGTTTATTTGTGAATGGGGTCAAGGACCCGTTAAAGCTTCTTATTCTAATGGGATTGGTCCGTTCGCCTCGACAGTATAATAAGTACATCTATGGTTCGTGCCGTTTGACTATCGACAGTGCGCACATTATGATGGGATAGGGTCGTTCGCCTCGGCAGGATTATGTATCACACTCTCATGTGAGCGGGCAGTTCGCCTCGCCAATATAATAGATGTATCTATGGTTCGTGCTGTTCGACCCTCGGCTGTGAACACATTATGATGGCATCGGGCCGTACGCCTCGGCATTTCTCAAAATAACCTTATGAAATCGTGCGTAATATTTGACAAAAAGCCAGTATATCTATAAGTTTTCCTGATTGAATTGTGGAGACCTATCTGGTGAGGTCCATTATATATATACTCCAATTGAGGAGGTAAATACTAGCTGAGAGCTTGAGTTTATTGTTGAGAGGAGGATTTTACCAGGTATTTATACTTGTTATTTCGTCTATTTACTCTGACTCACATATATTACTTCTACTATATTTGTCTTATTGGACCACTAGTAAGCGTCGATGCCGACCCCTCATCACTATTTTTTTGGGGTTAGAATAGATACTTACTGGGTACGCGTTGATTTACGTACTCATGCTACATTTGCTGCACTTATTGTGCAGGTACATATATGACTGATGGTATTTTGGGCGCAAAGGCGCGACTATTACGGGGACTTTACCGTGAGATGCATTCCATGTTACGATCCGCAACCTGTAGAGTCTCCATTAGAGTTATTTATATTCTCCTATCTAATTTGTATTCCAGACAGATGTTGTATTTTGTTACATTTTCTAGTTGATGCTCATGCACTTGTGACACCGGGTTTTGGGGGTTCCTCAGGTTGTTCATTTTTGTAGTTCGTATAAATATTATCATTTACCTTGTAAATTCTATTTTATACTATTTAATTGATGGAAATTTTGATTTTAAAGTAATAAAATGAGTAAAGAAGTTGATCAATCACTGTGGGCTTTCCTGACGGCGGTGTTAGGTGCCATCATGACCTTTAGCGGATTTTGGATCGTGACAGCTTGGTATCACAACGTTAGGTTCAATTAGGTCTCACAAGTCATGAGTAAGTTTAGTAGAGTCTTGCGGATCGGTACAAAGACATCTATACTTATCTTCGAGAGGCTACAGGGTTGTTAGGAGCACTTTCCATCTTGATTCCTTATCGTGTGATTTGATTCCTTTGAGGCTTATGCCTTTATTTTCTTACTACTCAATCTTATGCGACATGAAACACTTGGTATCAATTGGGCATTGAGGAGTTGTAATGGTACTGCAGATGTGGTGCAGGATATTTTTCCCTGCATAGTCGAGCGAGTTATTATCGTTGTCTTGTGGAATAGGGTTATCTCGTTCCATGCCATGTATCAGTATTGCCTATGGCTTTTAGGCTACGCACAGACTGCTATGATGTTCATGCATTGTTATCGCATAGTGTTGGTGTAATGGTAGGGTGATCGTTTATGTGTTGAGGCAGTGAATGACTTGAAGGGAGGATTTCTCAGTGCATGATTTGGAGGTTCATCATTTAATTCCAGCAGAGGAAAGGCAATCGGACTATAGATGTCCAGGTTTGGTTGATGAAGTAATGAGACTTGATATTTTTGAGCGTGGTGGAATTCTCATTTGTGATGTGGTTTCATCATCCTTGTTCGAACGCAATAGTGTTCCCCGGTGATATGGTCTTCTTTGGTTTTGCCTTCAGGGCAGGTTGTTATCAAATGGTGCCTGAGGAGCGGTTGTCATAGATAGCGGTGTGTAGTGGTTCATAATCGAAATGGTATTTCTAATGCTGATGGCTGGAGAGAGAGGTAATCTTGGATGAGGCATGGATTTGATTTGAGGCAACATTTGGGTAGCGAAGTATAAGGAAGGATATGGCGGGAGGTGTCTCGCGGTGGTTGAATTACAAGCAGGTCAAGTATGAAAAGCGGAGGTCGAGAAGTTGCTTAAAGGAGATGGTTTGACCGAAGTGGGAGTGGAAGAGTAGCATATGGATTCTGTGATAGGATAGCCATATACCTTGAGGAAGTTGTGAGCGATTTGGGAGGCATGGTGGAAAGTGACTAGGTCCACGGATTATAATTGGAATGGTGGTTACTGTACGAAGGAAGATTTAATATGGAAGAAAAGAGTTTGCTTGAAATAAAGAGGGGTGTGAAGATTTGATTATCATTTTGGATGCAACCTGACTTTGAGTTTGGAAGGTATTGTTGGACTTTCAGTTGATGTCAATGGGGAAGGAACAAATTTCTACAGCTGGTAGATGAGCATAGGCCCAGGAGGGTTTACAAGATTCGTGGTAGTTGTACCCAATGCAACATTGTTGGAAGATGTCGGTATGGAATTTCCACATGTGGGTTATCCCCTATGAACAGTTTAGCGGTTGCGTGATTTTGATGAGGTTTCCACGAAGAGTTCTACCTACTACCCAATAGAAGGTCGACTATGCGATCGTGGCTGATAATTTGGAATGTTTCATGAAAAGCTTAACAAATGACTTCGAGAAATTTGGCGGGTTAACGGTGCGAGATCATGGTAATTGAGAAGGAGGAATCGTTGTGGGCTCTACATTTTGTGATGTTAGCTTAAAGCTAAGTGAGGGGAGCCCACCATCTACAATTGGATCGCGTGGTTGTCTGCTTGTGTGGTTTCTGGCTATCGGGGCATTGGTGGATTATTTATGACTAAGAAAAGAAAACATCAAGGGTAATTCGAGCAAAGAATTTGTTAAATGTGTGATATATTTTTGCCTTATCGATTCATGTGCAGGTTTTGGGAAGACTCAGAGTTTATGTTTCCTGTGGATGTAATGTACAAGGAAAAGATTTCTGCCGGTTGCTTATTTGATAAGGTGTTCATGTGCTAGCAGAGCGTTAAAGTTTGCTTATATTCGGGCCCCGGTCAGAGTGGGTGACTCTCAACAACGATCTTAGAGGATTCATGTGATAACTCAAAGGGTCATCTTCTGTTTTAGAACTCGATTCTGCGCTTTTAAGCCATAAAAATCTCATTTTTACCCTCCTCAATTTGCGTGCGCAGTCCGGACGTGTTTCCGAAAAATTTTTATGTTGAAAATTGCTGAAAATAAGAATTTTTACCTTAAAGGTTGATTTTAGTTGACTTCGGTCAATATTTTTGGTAAACGGGCCTGGATCTGTGATTTGACGGTCCCGGTAGGTCCGTATCAAATTATGGGACCTCGGCGTATACCCGGAATCAAATTCGGAGGTCCCTAGCTCGAGTTATGAATTTTTGATGAAAAATTAAAAGTCTGAAATTAATTATTTTAAGAATTGGTTGATGTTTGACCTTGTTGATACCGGGTCCGTATTTTGGTTCCAGAGCCTGGTATAGGTCCAATATAATATTTATGACTTATCTGTGAAATTTGGTGAGAAACGAAGTTGGTTTGACGTGATTCAGACGTCCTGTGGTGAAGATAGAAATTTTAAAGCGTTCTTGAAAATTTCATTTGATTTAGTGCTAAATTCGTAGTTCTAGGTGTTATTTTAGCGATTTGATCACGCGAGCAAGTTCGTATGATGTTTTAGACTTGTGTGCATGTTTGGTTTGGAGCTTCGAGGGCTCGGGTGAGTTTCGGATAGGCTACGAGATGTTTTGGACTTAGGAAATCTGGTATTTTGGCTGCAGCAACTGTTCTGGTATGTCCTTCTTCACGTTCGCGAAGGTACTCTCGCGAACGTGAAGAGTAAGCTGGTCAGGCTAGAATTTTCTTCTTCGTGAATGCGAAGGCTTGGTCGCGAACGCGATGTGATGGGGGCGGTACCCTTCGCGAACGCGACCAGCTCATCGCGAATGCGTAGTGTTAGGCACTGGAGGGAGGGGGGTCAGTAATCTTTCATCGCGATCGCGAGCAAGGTCTCGCGATCGCGAAGGCCAGGGGGAGTAGCCTTCGCAAACGCATAAGCTTGGTAGCTCTGCTCTCTGCGAACGCGACAGTGGCCTCGCGAATGCGATGCATACTGTCGCCCAGTGCATAAAACAAAATCAAAACGGGACTTAAGCCATTTTTCCACATTTTCAAAGAACAAACAGGCTAGAGGCAATTTTCAAGAGATAAGTTCTTCCCCAAAGTGTTGGTAAGTGATTCTAAACTATTCTCTTTCAATTACCCATTTCATTTCATAAAGTTTTAACCTAAAATCTAGAGTTTTCATGGTAGAATTAAAGATTTGGGTAGAAACTAGGAATTTCGGGAATTTGACCTCAAATTGAGGTCGGATTCCAAAATCAATTATATATCCGGGCTCGGGGACGAATGGGCAAATGGATTTTGATCCGAACCTCGGGTTTTGACCAAGCCGACCCGGGGTCGATTTTTAACTTTTTGGAGGAAAATTTGGAAAATCTAGATTTATGCAATGTAATTGATTCCTTTAGCAATATTTGATATTATTGAGTCATGAGGTCGGTTATACGGATACTGCACTTTGCACTTTCTGTGCAGATTTTGGTACCGGCTAGGGTTGATCGAGATTTTTGCTATTGGACAGCTATTCTGAGACTCAAGGTAAATTTGTCGGCGTTCACAGACCTTGAAGTCCCCGTCTATCTTTTCTGTTCTACTATTTCTTTCACTCAAACATTTGTATTTCGTTCAGACTATTATTTGTAGTGAATTCTAGAATGCTCGTAAATTGTGACTCCAGATCCGGGTGGTAGTAATTAATACAGTTTTTATATTATTCCGCACTCACTATATTTCATCTTAGTTAATTTACTATTAATTAATGAATGAAATAAGGATTGGTTTAATGATTCTCTAATGTTGGCTTGCCTAGCAAGTGAAATGTTAGGCGCTATCACGGTTCCGACGGTGGAAAATTTTAAGTCGTGACAAGTTGGTATCAGAGCACTAGGTTACATAGGTCTCACGAGTTACGAGCAAGCTTAGTAGAGTCTGAAGGATCGGTACGGAGATGTCTGTACTTATCTCTTAGAGGCTATGAAGTTTAGGAACAATATCACTTCTTTCATTTCTTATCGTGCAACATTGATTTAGCTTGAAACATATATCTTGTATTCCCTTGTATCCACTCGTGTATGACATTGCGCACTCGGTATCAGTTATGCGTCGATGGTTTGTGATGCTGCAGGTGGACTAAGAGGGAGCCAGAGATGCTCAAACATTGCCTCAATGTGTGGTTCCGACTGAAGATGCGGACGCATTGAGAGACAGTTAATATTGTGGATCATCGGACGTGGTGACCTATGACTTCGAGCCGAGTGGGGAGGAGTCCACTATCTATGGATGGATTGCGGGGTCATGTGTTATATCAGTTTTGGCCTGAAATATATATATATATATATATATATATATATATATATATATATATATATATATATATATATATGGTACTGAAAGGTTATCCCAAAGAAGAATCGAAGAGTATGTTAAGAAATGGGTCAGCTCAACCGTGTTGAGTTAGCATAACAAAAGAAGAAATTGGCCTTGGGAGAGATAATTCTCCACAGGTGTTCTTGGCAAGCCTATGAAGAGGGCAGACCAGCCAATGCAATACCGCCCACTTGAATCGGTTCTCAAAAATGCTTTTGAAAGAGTTTGTTTCCCGGACTCTCCGTAATGTATGGCGCATAGGGTTTAAACGATTGCGTCAGGTCACTATGACGGTGATAGAATATGTCATCAGGTTCAATAAGTTAGCCCGTCATATTCCTACTTTGCTTCCTACAGTCAGGGAGCGAGTCCACAGACTCATTAAAGGACTCAATTATGATCAAAACATTTTGTACGACTCGGGAGCTACATTCTGATACTTTATTTACGCTAGTGGTAGAAATTGCCAAAATATTAGACCGTGTTCGGGGTGAGGAAAAAGGAAACTAAGGAGACCAAGACGTCTCGAGGTTCTAGAGGATTCAGTGGATTCTACTCTACAAGTATAAATCATTATGACGAGAGCTCGGGCAGTCGGCCAGCCCAGTTCGCACATCGGATTACTCGAGGTGCTCCAGTAAGTTCTTTTAATGCACCACTGACATGAGTTTCCTACAATGGTCATTCCAGTTATCTAACACAAACTCAGTATGAGAAAACAAACCCGCAAGAGGTTTTATGAATGTGGTGATACTAGGCACATCATGAGAAAATTGTCCCAGACTTGGGACATACATATTTCATCAAAGCACTCAGGCTACGTGCCACATTGCAGTTACTATACCACCCACATGACCGGTTAGGGGTGGAGGACAGACGAGTAGAAGGCGTCCTAGAGGTGGAGGCCCAACCTTTGATATATTTGTTTTATGGTATGGCGGGGGTCGCTACATCAGATGGTGTTGTTACTGGTACGACCTCGATTTAATATAAAGGAATAATTTCCTTAACTTGATTTGGTTCTGAGTATTGAGACGAGTCCTCCTATTGTGCTTCACTTATGAGTGAGCTTTGTAATTCTATAATCTACTTATGTGTTTACTCATGTTGGAGATTTTATGGAGATAACTATGCCTATCATTCCGTGTTGGCCACAAATAAGATCTGCGAGGCTAAAGGTAGCTTTTTGTTACTCATTTCGGTAAGTTTTAATGTAATTTCTGGATAATTAATTACAAATTGTGAATTAGATGCCCTGCCAGTATGGGGTTCATTATGTGTTGTGATTTTGTTTAACATAAATTATTTTAAAGGAGAAAATGGAAAGTTTCGATGGGCACAATGTGCATATTACTTGTGATTCAGAACTGAGGACGAGATCCTCCCATTTTAAAAGAAATTGATATGTTTAAATCGGGCTATGAACTGCGGTGAAAGTTATATAAGGACGAGATCCTTGTCATGAAAATTCTTGTGTTTAAGCTCTCTCTTGTGAAATTACATTTTGTACTATAGTACTAATAGGGAGTCATTCCTGTTAGGCTTATTTGAGAATTCTTGTATGAAATTCTCTGTGTATATTTGCCAAAATTCGTGTTTGTAATTATCGAATTTTAACCTACGAGGTAGTGCTCGCCCAGGTAGCGTTAAATATTACTCATTTATTCGGGTGAATAATTTCGAGGTCTTCATGCCTCATATCTCGTTATTAGTATTGTGAAGGTTTGCAACGAGATTTTTGCTAACATGAGGTTAATTGGCAAATCTGTAATTGATCATGAACAACTATTAAGAACAAATATTCGCTGCCAAGAATTGATGACTTATGTTACAACCCAATTTCGTGTACCATAGATCACGTCGTAAGTTAGTCGACGTAAATCCAAGAAGAGATTATCTTTGAGATGATAAGAAGTTAATCCTATTGGTCTTAAACGATACAAGGGTGTATAAGAGTGGTTAACAAGTATTAGAAGTTAAACGAATCAAGGATGTTATAACCCGTATTTTCGGGTAACACTAGAGGTGATTAACTGTCCCAAGAGGTCTTGTTTTAATGTATTTGAATCATATAATATCCGTATCATAAGTCTTGAAGTCAAGCGAGTTATGAAACAAAAGTCGATAAATGTTGTCGCAACTTAGGTTTATAATTTTACTTAAACTTTAGGTCAAATGTTACTACATTTTTCTCCCAATGTGCTTAGAATTATGGGGTGATCTACCTATCAAATTGAATATCTATGAGTCTAGTTTCCAACGCATTAAACCGTTTGTCGATACGATCTTGGAATAGAGAGATATTCGCGTTTTCGCGAGAGTGCGCCAAGCTGCTCTCTATGGGGACCACAAAGGCGGTTTAAGACATATGGACATATATAAGATACCTCAACCCCGTTTTAAGTCATTATTTTTCTGTATATTCAGATCTTATAACCCTAAAAACAGTCTCTCAAGGTTCTCTCATGATCCAAGACCCAAACAAAGGGTAAACAACACAAATCAAATATCGGGAATCCCGTGGCGCTAGTAAGTTTCTTGTTCTTCTTGTTGTTGCTGATTTTTGTGTTGTTCCAGCTCGTGTGGGAGGTTGTTTTAAGTGTTTTATGTTCTGTAAATACACCTTCAAGTTTTAAATATCAACCCTAGGTGATTTCAAGTCTTCTAAAGTAATTCTAGTGTCGAAAAACCCGAATTAATTGCTAGTTTCGCTTCCTTGTTCTTGTGGCAGAATTGAAGGGATATTTCGTGGAAAATTAAGGTCAAATTGTAGTTGTTCTTTCTGTTTAAAGGTAAGGAACCTCTTACTCTATATATAATTAAGATTATCCAAGTTGTGGCTAAGTCGTTGATGCTAGAACTTGTGAAATATATATCGACAGGCTTGGTAGTAATGTTGTTAGTTGGTGGACTATTTTGGAGGCTCAATATGATTATTAATGATTTTGTTTGGGATGTTTGGTGATTGTATTGACTTGTGGGAAGTCATATAAATAGGGGAGGTGCTGTCTGTTTCATCATAAAATAGGTTGCGGTCGATACATAATAGTTACGACGCTTAAACGATAATAATAGTGTCATTTCTCTTATTGTAGACTAAGGAGTCGTGACATTTGCATAGCTTGAGGTTGGGCAGTATATACAAGGTATGTGAGGATATCCCCTTCATTCTTTTGCACGACTCCGATTGTACATAATGTAATGAACGAGCTCCCAAAGATACTCTACTCTTAGAAGCTAGCAGTACTTACATTGCTGCCCTTCTTATGAAACGATTGATATTGATGTTACTTCTCTTATTCTTATATTATCAATGTTGTTGGTAGTTCCTGATTCTTATAAGATTCTTGATGAAGAGTTAATCCTAATAACGTGTACGAAGGATACCGACCTTACGTCACTCCGAAAGGTTCAAAATGTGATTCCAATGAGTCCAGCATGCATCATATATATGTATCTATTTTACTCTACCGAGCCGCGCTATAGTCGGCCGGGTATGGCACCTATTGTGCAACCACTGATCAGTTGGGTTTTACCGAGCTCCACGTGGCCGGGTACGATTCTACCGAGCCCTATGATGGCCGGGTACGTTTTACCGAGCCTATTATGGCCGGGTACGATATGATGATGGTGATGCCCACAAAGGCGTATGTTTTAAAAGTTTATGTATATATATGTATGTATCATGTATTTCATGTCAGTAGCCCTCAGAGGTACCCAGATGTCACAGGTTGTATATTCTCTATCCCTGTTTACATTACTGTTCTTACTTATGCTTTCTTGCCTCACATACTCAGTACTTTATTCGTACTGACGTCCTTTTTATTTGTGGACGCTGCATGTCGTGCTGCAGGTCCTGATAGACAGGTAGACGTAGCTCCCCCACCACAGTAGGCTGTCCAGTTCAGCGGTTATTGGCGAGATCCCTTCTCCGGACTTGCCGTGGTCTTGGTATGCATTTTTGTTATAGACATTATGGGTATGTCGGGGCCCTGTTCCGGCAATGTTGTAGCACTTATGTTCCTTTAGAGGCTCATAGACAGGTGTCGACTTATGTATGGTTTGGAATGCCTTGTCGGCTGATTTTTGTTGTGTAGTCTTTCATGGCAGCATGGTAGCTCGTACCTTATATATAGTTTCTTGACAGTCTTGTCGTCCCATGTTATGTATGTTCATGACATTATCTTTCATTGTTGGATGTTCATGATCCATGTCTACTATTTATATTGATCTTGTGCCCTTAAAGATAATAAGGAAGGTTAGATAAAATGTACGTTGGTGCTCCGCAAGTATGGCCCATGTGCTAGTCATGACCCTCCAGTTGGGTCGTGACAACTTATTTGATCAGCTTCAGGGTGCCAAGGTATTTCGAAGATCGATTTGAGATCTGGTTACCCTCAGTTGAAGATTAGGGCATCTGATGTCCCTAAAATAGCTTTTCGGACTCGGTATGGGCATTACGAATTCCTAGTGATGTCATTTGGGTTGATAAATGCCACAACAACATTTATGGATTTAATGAATCGGGTGTTCAAGCCCTATTTGGATTCTTTTGTGGTTGTATTCATTGATGATATCTTGATTTACTCCAGCAATCGAGAGGAGCATGAGCAACATCTTCGGAGTGTGCTTCATACTTTGAAAAATAATCAGTTATATGCCAAATTTTCAAAATGTGAGTTTTTGTTAGACTCAGTTGCCTTTTGGGGCATGTTATATCGGCAGAAGGCATAAAGGTGGATCCTAAGAAGATAGAGGCTGTTCAGAATTGGCCTAGACCTACTTCAGTTACCGAGATCCGGAGTTTCCTAGGTTAAGCAGGTTACTATCGTCGGTTCGTTGAAGGGTTTTCATCTATATCAAGCCCATTGACTAGACTGACCCAAAAAGGTGTCCCATTCAGATGGTCAGACGAGTGTGAGTTGAGTTTTCAGAAGCTCAACACTGCTTTGACTACGACGCCAGTGTTGGTATTACCCACAGGTTCAAGATCGTATACGGTATATTATGACGCATCTCACATTGGGCTTGGTGTAGTATTAATGCAATATGGCAGGGTGATTGCATATGCATCGCACCAGTTGAAAGTTCACGAGAAGAATTATCCTGTTCATGACTTAGAATTGGCAGCCATTGTTCATGCGCTGAAGATTTGGAGACATTTCCTCTACGGTGTCTCGTGTGAGGTATTTACCTATCATCGTAGCCTTCAGTATCTGTTCAAATAAAAAGATCTTAATTTGAGGCAGAGAAGATGGTTGGAGTTGTTGAAAGACTATGATATCACCATTTTGTATCACCCCGGAAAGGCCAATGTGGTGGCCGATGCTGTGAGTAGAAAGGCTGTGAGTATGGGTAGTCTTGCGTATATTCCGGTTGGTGAGAGACCGTTAGCTACAGATGTTCTGACTTTGGCTAATCAGTTCATGAGGTTAGATGTTTCGGAACCTAGTCGGGTTCTAGCTTGCACAGTCGTTCGATCTTCTTTATATGAGCGCATAAGAGAGCGACAATATGATGATCCCCATTTACTTGTCCTTAAGGACACAGTGCGACACGGTGATGCCAAACAGGTTGCTGTGAGGGAATATGGAGTTCTACGAATGTAGGATCGTATTTATGTGCCTAATGTTGACGGGCTTCATGAATTAATTCTTAAAGAGGCACACAGTTCCAGGTATTCTATTCATCCAGGAGCCACCAAAAATGTATCAAGATTTACGACAACATTATTGGTGGAGGAGAATGAAGAAGGATATAGTTGCATATGTAGCTCGGTGTCTAAATTGTTAGCAAGTCAAGTATGAGCATCAGAGACATGGTGGTTTGCTTCAGAAGCTAAAAATTCCTGAGTGGAAGTGGTAGCGTATCACTATGAATTTTGTTGTTGGGCTCCCACGGACTTATAGAAAATTTGACGCAGTTTGGGTCATTGTGGATAGGTTGACCAAGTGAGCACATTTCATTCCAGTGGCAGTTACCTATTCTTCAGAGCGGTTAGCTGAAATTTACATTCGTGAGATTGTCTGCCTACACGATGTGCCCGTGTCTATTATTTTAGATCGAGGTACGCAATTTACCTCACACTTCTGGAGGGCTGTACAATGTGAATTAGGCACGCAGGTTGAGTTGAGTACATCATTTCATCCACAGACAGACGGACGGCCAGAGCGCACTATTCATATATTGGAAGATATGCTTCACGCTTGTGTTATATACTTTGGAGGTTCTTGGGATCAATTCTTTCCACTTGCGGAGTTTGCTTATAATAATAGCTAAAAGTCGAGCATTCAGATGGCTGGTTTGAACCGGGAGAGGTTCGGTTGTTGGATACCGATTTGGTACAGGATGCCTTGGATAGGGTCAAGGTTATTCAGGATCGACTTCGCACAGCTTTGTCTAGGTAAAAGAGTTATGCCGACCGTAAAGTTCGTGATATTGCATTCATGGTTGGAGAAAGAATATTACTCTGGGTTTCACCTATGAAAGGTATATATGACCTTTTGAGATTCTGGAGAGAGTGGGAGAGGTAGCTTACAGGATTGCGTTGCCACCGGTGTTATCATCAGTTCATCTAGTGTTCCATGTGTCCATGCTTCGAAAGTATCACAGCGATCTATCCCATGTGTTAGATTTTAGCTCTTTCCAGTTGGACAAGGATTTGACTTACGAGGAGGAGCCCGTGGCTATTCTAGCGTGACAAGTTCGCCATTTGAGATCAAAGAGTTACCCTTCAGTTTGAGTGCAATGGAGAGGTCAGCCTGTTGAGGCAGGAACTTGGGAGTCCGAGTCCGATATACAGAGTAGATATCCCCACCTTTTCACCAGCTCAGGTACTTTTCTATGTCCGTTCGAGGACGAACGATTATTTTAGAGGTGGAGAATGTGATGACCCAAAAGGTCATCTTATGTTTTAGAACTCGATTCTGCACTCTTAAGCCTTAAAAATCTCATTTTTACCCTCCTCGATTTGTGTGCGCATCCCGGGTGTGTTTCCGGAAAACTTTTATGTTGAAAATTGATAAAAATAAGAATGTTTGCCTTAAAGGTTGATTTTAGTTTACTTCGATCAACATTTTTGGTAAACGGGCCTGGATCGGTGTTTTGACAGTCCCGGTAGGTCCGTATCGAATTATGGGACTTGGGCGTATGCCTGAAATCGAATTCGGAGGTCCCTAGCTCGAGTTATAAATTTTTGATGAAACATTAAAAGTCTGAAATTAATTGTTTTTAAGAATTGGTTGATGTTTGGCCTTGTTGATACCGGGTTCGTATTTTGGTTCCGGAGTCCGGTATAGGTCCAATATAATATTTATGACTTATCTGTGAAATTTGGTGAGAAACGGAGTTGGTTTGACGTGATTCGGATGTCCGGTGGTGAAGATAAAAGTTTTAAAGTTTTCTTGAGAATTTCATTTGATTTGGTGCTACATGCGTAGTTCTAGGTGTTATTTTGGCGATTTGATCATGCGAGCAAGTTCGTATGATATTTTTAGACTTGTGTGTATGTTTAGTTTGGAGCCCTGAGGGCTCAGGTGAGTTTCGGATAGGCTACATGATGTTTTGGACTTAGGCAATCTGGTATTTTGGCTGCAGCAACTGTTCTGGTATGTTCTTCTTTGCATTCGCGAAGGTACTTTCGCGAACGCGAAGAGTAAGATGGTCAGGCTAGAATTTTCCTCTTCGCGAACGCGATGGCTTGGTCGTGAATGCAAAGCGATGGGGGCGTTACCTTTCGCAAACGCGACCAGCTCATTGCAAACGCGTAGTGTTAGGCACTGGGGGGGAGGAGTCAGTAATCCTTCATAGCGAACATGAGTAAGGTCTCGCGAACGCGAAGGCCAGGGGGAGTAGCCTTCGTGAACGCGAGGGAGGACTCACGAACGCGTAAGCTTGGTAGCTCTGCTCTTCGCGAATGCGACAGTGGCCTCGCGAATGCGATGCACACTGTCGCCCAGTGCATAAAACAGAATCAAAATGGGACTTAAGCCATTTTTCCACATTTTCAAAGAACAAACGGGCTAGAGGTGATTTTCAAGTGATAATTTCTTCCCCAAAGTGTTAGTAAGTGATTCTAAACCATTTTCTTTCTATTACCCATTTCATTTCATAATATTTCAACCTAAAATCTAGAGTTTTCACGGTAGAATTAGGGGTTTAGGTGGAAACTACAGATTTCGGGAATTTGGGGATTTAGACCTCAAATTGAAGTGGGATTCCAAAACCAATTATATATCCGGGCTCGGGGATGAATGGGTAAATGAATTTTGGTCCGAACCGCGGGTTTTGACCAAGCGGGTCCGGGGTCGATTTTTAACTTTTTGGAGGAAAATTTTGGAAATCTAGATTTATGCAATGTAATTGATTCCTTTAGCAATATTTGATATTATTGAGTCATTTTTGAATAGATAAGAGTAGTTTGGAGGTGGATTGTAGAGGAAAACCTGTGATTGAGTATTAAGTGGCCTTCAGAGCGAGGTAAGTGTTGTGTCTAACTTTGACTTGAGGGAATTAGGAACCTCAGACTATTTGTTATGTGAAATCCATGTGAGCGGCATATATGTAAGGTGACGAGTACTTATGCGCCGCCAATTTACCTGTTTTTCCCTGTTTCTCCCATTTTCTTATATTGTCTCTTTCCTATGCCTAAGTGCTACGTGTTTATACTAGTGTTGTTAAATTGATCGTTCTTATCATGTTTACAGATTTTCTGGTGATAATTGAGTATTTATTTCAAAGTTGAGATTGATATTGTGGAACCAAATGTTGAAGTAAGGCTTGTACTTACTATTCTATCTCCCTGTTATTATTTATGCATTGCAATCTAGTAAGGGAGAGTGTTAATGTACGAAGGGTGATGCCGTGCCATATTGTGAGTGTAAAAGCACGAAGGGTGATGCCGTACCATATTGTGAGTGTTAATGCACGAAGGGTGATGTCGTGCCATATTGTGAGTGTAAAAGCACGAATAGTGATGTCGTGCCATATTGTGAGTGTTAATGCACAAAGGGTGATGCCATGCCATATTATGAGTGTTAATGCACGAAGGGTGATGCCGTACCATAAGCGTTAATGCACGAAGGGTGATGTCGTGCCATGATATGAGAGTTAATGCACGAAGGGTGATGACGTGCTGTTTCTATTGAGTTTTATGGTGAGGTTGAGAGTAAAAGCACGAAGGGTGATGCAGTACATTTTTCCTTTACTGTATTCGTGTTCCTGTTGATTCATAATATATTGGTTGTTCCAGTTATCATTTTTTTGTAGTTCTTTATCTCGTATTTCCCCCAGCATGTTTCCCCTCCCGATATCTCCTGTCTAATTCTTCATTACTGTTAATTGTATATACATTGTTAAACTGTACAAGTTGATTTGTAGGTGCCTTGCCATAGCCTCGTCACTACTTCATCGAGGTTAGGATCGACACTTACCAGTACATGGGGTCGGTTGTAATGATACTGCACTCTGCACTTTATGTGCAGATTTTGGTATCGGCTCAGGTTGGTCGAGATCTTTACTGTTGGACAGCTATCTGGAGACTCAAGGTAGATCTGTCGGCGTTCACAGACCTTGAAGTCCCCGTCTATCTTTTCTGTTCTACTGTTTCTTTCATTCAAACAGTTATATTTCTTTCAGACTATTACTTGTAGTGAATTCTAGAATGCTCGTGAATTGTGACTCTAGATCCGGGTGGTAGTAATTAATACAGTTTTTATATTATTCCGCACTCACTATATTTCATCTTAGTTAATTTACTATTAATTAATGAATGAAATAAGGATTGGTTTAATGATTCTCTAACGTTGGCTTGCCTAGCAAGTGAAATGTTAGGCGCCATCACGGTCCCGACGGTGGGAAATTTCGGGTCGTGACCGTTCAAGAATTAAAGTGCAGTTCCTAAGGATTTCGAATCCGTTGTGTGGTTAAGGATCAAGTTTTTGCAATGGATTATGAAGGGGGAGGGGGGGGGGTTGGAGTGTTCTATGTTATCATCGAGTTTGCACAGTATTTGAGGAATGGGTGTACCAATTGGAGATGTTGTTGTGAGCATGAGAAGGGTATGAGATGGTTCATGAGTATTGAGGCGATGTGGTCTTGTGATTCGGGTCACTTAGGATGAGAGCGGATTTAGTTCGTTATGTTTCGAATGAAGCTATTATAATAATTATTATTTCTAAGGCAAGTCTAGAGTAAATTGGAAGAAGTGGGGTTAACTAGTAATGGTTTGAATCAGCATGATTGTGGAAATGATCAATTACTTCGGCGTGTTAAGTTATACAGGTGGTTTATTGTTATACGTGTGGGCTTGATAGCCGTCGTAATTTGATTGATATGGAGGTATTTGATTATAATGGTCTTTTATTTGTAGATGGATCCCGAAAGAGTTTTGGTGGTTTATACCACAACTTGAGGTTTGTATTTTCTGCAGTTATGGAAATTTGAGGTTGAGGATCAAGCTTACAATTTAGTTTGATGAGAATGTCCCGAGCTTGGAGGAGCGGGGGAAAGGATCCAGAAGTTCAGAGTTAGCTGACATCATCTTTAGTGCCACCTGAGAACGGCGTCCCGTGTAAGAGTCTTTGTGTATTGAATTGCGGAATCTTGGTTGGCTTTACAGAATTAGTACGGTTGGTGGTGTGGAGGTGCAGACTTTGCTACCTGGTGCGAACGGTCGTGGGAGCATATCCCACGGGGAAATTGGTATAGGTGTGACATGATGGTCACTTGATTGTTAATGATTGAAACCAATTATGGAGATTTTGGTACTATCGCTAATGTGGGGGTTTATGCTTGATAGGCATTCTATTCCGTGGGTTGTGGACAGTGTGAGTTTGTTCCGGATTTGACGGTTGTTCTTGTGTGTCATAGAAAAGGTTATTGTGGATCCTTGAACGGTTATTAGCCCAGTATGGTATGATCAGAACCGGCTTGAGGTCCGTTGATGGGTCTAATGTGAATGTGTGCTCTACATCAGGCCGGATGTGTTCATTTAGCATAGCGTTGCTTATGGAAGAGTCTTCGTACATTAGATGTTATTCCCGTCGTCAGTTATTCCATGTAATACTCTATTGTGTCATGTGGGTTGTGAGACGGCTTGATTATTTGCACATGTATTGAGATCCCGTGTAGCTTGTGGTATTATATGAGCAAGATGTCTCTCGAGATACGGATCATTATCGCATCTTAGTTATGGTTGGGTTTTGTAGCATATGGCGTTATCCGTCTCCCCAGGGTTGTATTTTTGCATTTGGCGTGCTTGTGGCCGATATTCGGTATTTTGTAGGTATGAGCATTATGGCTTGATGGGTATTTCCTTATTTATTGTTATGTGTTCATCGGGTGGCTGTAAAGACTCAGCCAGTCATTTTGAGGAAATTAGCCCCAAATCCCTATTTAATGTTCCCTTTAATTAATTTTTTTGGTTTTGTGACTTACCGGGAGGATTTGTTTTTGGTTTTAGAGCGAAATGGGACACATAGTCCCTAAGATGGAGGTTTAAGTCATAGGAATTGACCTTAGTTGGAACTGTGTGAAGACAACTCCGGAATAGAGTTTTGACGGTTCCTCGGGAGATCCCCTTGTACTGCATATTTACTTTGGGACTACGAGGTGGTTCCTCAGGAGATCCCCCTGTACTGTATATTTACTTTAGGACTACGAGGCGGTTCCTCGAGAGATCCCCCTGTACTGCATCTTTACATTTGGGACTACGAGGCGGTACCTCAGGATTGCCCATGTTGTGTGCCTCTATTTATTGTGCTGATATTTTCTGAAACTTCTTATTGTTTAAAATCTCAGTCATTTCATAATATTATTATATTTTCTGCCTAACTTTTCTTTTAAACTAGTAGGGCCCTGACCTGACCTCATCACTACTCTACCGAGGTTAGGCTTGGCACTTATTGGGTACCGTTGTGGCTTACTCATACTACACTCTGCACATCTTTTTATGCAGATCCAGGTTCTTTCCACCAGACTAGATACAGTGAGTTGGACCGCACATGAAGACTTCAAGGTATATCTGACAGCGTCCGCAAACCTCGGAGTCCCTCTCTATCCTTATTATGCTATTTCCCTGATTCTCCTTAGACTTGATGTATAGAGACACTTAGCATTTCTATTAGAAGCTTGTGACTTGTTTCCACCGGGGTTTGGGAGTTGTAATTATTGAATGACAGCTTTATATTTATATATCATGAGTTGATATTGGAGTTCAGTTCATTATTCATTGATTCCGCAAATTTGTAAGCTTACCTAGTCTTAGAGACTAGGTGTCATCACAACGTCCTACAGAGGGAAAATGGGGTTGTGACAAGTTGGTATCAGAGCACGAGGTTAATAGGTGTTATGAGTCACAAGCAGGTTTAGTAGCATCTCGCGGATCGGTACAGAGACGTCAGTATTTATCTTCGGGAGGCTATGGAACTGTTAGGAAAAGTTTCACTTTCTTGATTTCCTTATCGTGTGAGATTTTGACTTCGGACTCTAAACTTCTGTCTTTCTATTCTCTCACAGGTGGTGAGGACACGTACAACTGGATCAGATGACCAGCCAGCCGCGCCCGCTGCTAGAGCCGCGAGAGGTCTGGGCCGGGGTAGAGGCAAAGGACGTCCACGTGGTGTAACCAGAGCCCCCGCACGAGCTACTACAGAGGAGCCACCAATAGTTCCAGTTGGAGGACAGGCACCCGAGATGACTGTTACTGCACCATCCCTCCAGGAGACTCTAGCCCAGTTCTTGAGCATGTTCACTACCTTGGCTCAGACAGGATTGATACCTCTTGCTCCTGCCACATCTCAGGCCGGGGGAGGAGCACAAACTCCCATCGCCGGCACCTTAGAGCAGCGGGTTCAGGTAGACCAGGATCCAGAGATTATATCGATGCAGCCGGTAGCTCCAGTTCAGCCCGATATTAGGGCAGCAACTTTTGAGGCAGAGCAGCTCAAACTCGAGAGGTACAAGAAGTACCACCCACCTACTTTCAGTGGCTTGGTGTCAGAGGATGCCCAGGGCTTTCTTGAGGAGTGCCACCGTATCCTCCAAACTATAGGTGTTGCAGAGACTAGCGGGTTTTCTTTCACTACATTCCAGCTTAGAGGAGCGGCCTATCTGTGGTGGCGCGCATATGAGTTGGATAGCCCGGCTGAGGTAGCTTCACTCACTTGGCGCGCGGAGTTTGAGCATTTGCGCCAGGGTGTTATGACCGTGTCAGAATATACGATCTGATTTAGTGACTTGGCCAGGCATGCACCAGCCGTGGTCGCTACTATTTGAGAGCTTGTTTGTCGGTTCATTGAGGGGCTCAACCCCAGTATCAGATTTAGCATGGCCCGTGAGTTGGAGATGGAAATTACATACCAGCAGGTAGTAGGGATTGCTACGAGGTTGGAGGGTATGCTGATTTGGGATAGAGAGGAGAGAGAGGCCAAGAGGTCTCGAAAGTCTGGAACTTATAGTGGTACTCGTGCCCCATCTATAGCTCGTCAGGGCAGAGGTTATATGGGTCGCCTTGTTCATTCAGCACTTCCAATCGCCAGTGGTGCTTAGGCCACTTCTAGGCCCTAGGATCCTTATTATGCACCGCCAGTGTCTAGTGTGCCTCCTGTACAAGGTGCTTCCAGTGGCCAGTCCAGTCGATTAGGCCCGAGCCAGTCGCAACAGCCACGTCCTCTGAGAGTTTGTTTTGAATGTGGCGACACTCGTCATTTGGTGAGGGATTGCCCCAGATTCAGGAGGGGTGCACCTCCATAGATTTCTCAGGCACCGCGTGCTCCACCGGGTCCTCAGGCTATAATTACATCACCAGCTACCACCCCACCTACACAATCAGCTAGAGGTGAAGGTTGGACAGGTAGAGGTCGCCCTAGCGAGGGAGGTCAGGCCAGATATTACGTCCTTCTTGCTAGGACAGAGGCAGTTGCATAAGATTCTGTTATCACAGGTACTGTTTTGGTCTGTCATAGAGATGCATCAGTCTTATTTGGTCTAGGCTCCATTTTCCCCATGTGTAATCTTATTTTGCTTCATATTTGGGTGTATCCCGTGATTCTTTGAGTTCACCTATTTATGTATCTACACCTGTGGGTGATTCCATTGTTGTTGACTTTGTGTATCATTCGTGTTTGATTGTTCTTAGTGGTTTTGAGACTATAGCCAATTTATTATTGTTTAGTATGGTGGATTTCGATGTTATTTTAGGCATGGACTGGTTGTCGCCCTATCACGTTATACTTGATTGTCCTTCCAAGATGGTGACGTTGGCTATGATAGGTTTACCGCGACTAGAGTGGAGAGGTACCTTGGATCATGTTCCTAGCAGTGTTGTTTCATTTCTTAAAGCTCAACGAATGGTTGAGAACGGGTGTGATGCGCATCTGGACTATATGAGAGATGTTAGTATTGATACTCCTACTGTCGAGTCAGTTTCGGTAGTGAAGGAATTTGCAAACGTATTTCTAGCAGATCTTCCGAGCATGCCGCCCGACAGAGATATTGACGTTGGAATTGATTTATTACCAGGCACTCAGCCCATTTCTATTTCACCTTATCGTATGGCCCCAGTAGAGTTGAATGAGTTAAAGGAAAAATTGCAAGAGTTGCTCGATAAAGGTTTCATTCGGCCTAGTGTGTCGCCATGGGATGCTCTTGTATTGTTTGTGAAGAAGAAGGATGGTTCTATGCAAATGTGTCTTGATTATCGCCACTTGAACAAGGTTATAGTGAAGAACATGTATACATTGCCACGTATTGATGACCTATTTGATCCATTTCAGGGTTCCAGAGTGTTTTCTAAAATCGACTTGTGTTTAGGCTATCATCATTTAAAGATTTGGGAGCAAGATATCCCAAAGACTACTTTCGGGACTTGGTATGGTCATTACGAGTTCCTTGTGATGTCTTTTGGGCTGACCATCAGTTTATTGATGACATTCTGGTGTATTCCCGGAGTCGGGAGTATCATGAACAACACCTGAGGACTGTGCTTCAAACATTGAGAGAAAAGAAGTTATATGCAAAATTTTCAAAGTGTGAATTCTGGCTTGATTCAGTGGGAGTTTTGGGTCATATAGTTTCGTGCGAGGATTGAGGTCGTGAAGAGTTGGTCCAGACCATCCTCAGCTATGGAGATCCGGAGTTTTCTTGGCTTGGTGGGGCATTATCGCCGATTTGTAGAGGGTTTCTCTTCTATTGCCGCACCTATGACCAGATTGACCCAGAAGGGTGCTCCGTTCAGGTGGACGGAGGAGTGTGAGGAGAGCTTTCAAAAGCTCAAGACTGCTTTGACTACAGCCCCAATATTAGTGTTGCCTATCAGATCAGGGTCCTACACGGTGTATTGTGATGCGTCTCACATTGGTCTCAGTGCGGTGTTGATGTAGGACAGTAAGGTGATTGACTACGCGTCCAGACAGTTGAAGGTGCATGAGAAGAATTATCCTATCCACGACCTCAAGTTAGCGGCTATTGTTCATGCCTTGAAGATCTGGCAGAACTACTTGTATGGTGTTCCTTGTAAGGTTTTCACCGATCATCGGAGTCTACAACATCTGTTTAAACAGAAGGATCTTAACTTGCGGCAGTGGAGATGGTTGGAGTTGCTTAAGTATTATGACATCGCCATTCTCTATCACTCTAGGAAGGCCAATGTAGTGGCTGGTGCCTTGAGTCGTAAGACAGAGAGTTTGGGTAGTTTAGCATATTTACCGGTAACAGAGAGGCCTTTAGCATTGGATGTCCAGGCCTTGGCCAACCAGTTTGTTAGATTGGATGTTTCTGAGCTGAGCCAAGTTTTGGCTTGTGTGATTTCTCAGTCTTCTCTTTATGATCGTTGTCACACCTCCTTTTTCCCGAGGGGATATGGGAGTTTTTCCAATTAAAGTGATATTATTCGAAATGAGATTATTTAATTAAAGTGATATTATTCGAAATGATCGTGGTTTCTCAGTCTTCTCTGATACCAACTTGTCACGACCCGAAATTTCTCATCGACGGGACCATGATGATGCCTAACATTTCACTTGCTAGGCAAGCCAACGTTAAAGAATCATTATACCAATTTCTTATTCCCATTCAGTAATTAACAATAATTAACTAAGATGAAATATAATTAGTGCGGACTATCATAAAACTGTATTAATTACTGCCACCCGGATCTTGAGTCACAATTCACGAGCATTCTAGAATTTACTACAAGTAATAGTCTGAAATAAATACAACTGTCTGAATGAAAGAAACAGTAAAACAGAAAAGATAGACGGGGACTTCAAGGTCTGTGAACGCCGACTGATCTACCTTGAGTCTCCGGACAGCGGACCAATAGCAAAATCTCGATCAACCCGAGCTGAATCAAAATTTGCACAGAAAGTGTAGAGTGCAGTATCAGTACAACCGACCCCATGTACTGGTAAGTGTCGAGCCTAACCTAGACGAAGTAGTGACGAGACTAAGGCAAGGCACCTACAAATCAACCTGTACAATTTAACAGTATATATACAAATAACAGAAATGAAGAACTAAACAGGAAATGTAGGGAGGGGAACATACTGAGAGAAATACAAGATAAAGAACTACAACAGAACGATCACCGGGCAGTAAATATACCATTAATCAACAGGAATAGAGAATACAGTAAGGAAAAATGCACGACATTCAATCTCACCATAAAATTAATTGAAACGGCATGGCATCACCCTTCGTGCATTAACTCTCATATCATGGCACGACATCACCCTTTGTACATTAACACTCACAATATGGCACGGCATCACCCTTCGTGCATTAACACGCACAATATGGCATGGCATCATCCTTTGTGCATTAACACTCTCCCTTACCATAATGCAATGCATAAATAATAACAGGGAGATAGAATAACAAGTACAAACCTTACTTCAACATTTGGTTCCATAATATCAATCTCAACTTTGAAATAGAAACTCAATTATCACCAGAAAATCTGTAAACATGATAAGAACGATAAATTAAATAACACTAGTATAACACGTAACAATTAGACATAGGAATGAGAAAATATAAGAAAAAAAACAGAGAAACATGGAAAACAGGTAAATTGGTGGCACATAAGTACTCGTCACCTCACATATACACTGCTCACATGAATTTCACATAGCAAGCAATCTAAGGTTCCTAATTCCCTCAAGTCAGGGTTAGACACAACACTTACCTCGCTCCGAAAGCCACTTAATTTTCAATCACAGCTTTTCCTTTGGAATTCACCTCCAAACCACTCGTATCTATTCAAAAATGACTCAATAATATCAAATATTGCTAAAGGAATCAATTATATTGCATAAATTAAATTTCCCAAATTTTCCTCCAAAAAGTCAAAAAATCGACCCCGGGCCCGCTTGGTCAAAACCCGAGGTTCAGACCAAAATTCATTTACCCATTCATCCCCGACCCCGAATATATAATTGGTTTTGGAATCCGACCTCAAATTGAGGTCTAAATCCCCAAATTTCCGAAATCCCTAGTTTCTACCCTAACCCCTAATTCTACCATGAAAACTCTAGATTTTAGGTTGAAATTCAAGAAATATAATGGGTAATTAAAAGAAAATGGTTTAGAATCACTTACCAACACTTTGGAGAAGAAAATGACTCTTGAAAATCGCCTCTACCCGTTTGGTTCTTGAAAAATGTTGAAGAAATGGCTTAAACCCGTGTTTGGAGTCTGTATTAAGTCACTGGATAGGCCTTCATCGCGTTCGCGTGAGGCCTGTCGTGATCGCGATGCACAACGGCCTAAGGCCTTCACGTTCTCTAGTCTTTCTACGCATTCGCATAAGGCAGCTCCCCCCAAGCCTTCGCGTTCGCGACCCAATGGACGCGTTCGCATAGAAGAACATGATCCCCCCCCCCAGGTCCCTTAAGCTATCGCGTTCGCGTGAGATAGATCGTGTTCACGAACGGTACCATCCCCAACGCTTCGCGTTCGCGAAGAAGAAAATTCCCCTGCCCCCATTTTACCTTTCGCGTTCGCGAGACTACCTACGCGAACACGAAGAAGGGCACACCAGAACAGCTGCTGCAGCAAAAATCTCAGATTTTTTAAGTGCAAATCACCCCGTAGCCTATCCGAAACTCACCCGAGCCCTCGGGGCTCCAAACTAAACATGCATACAAGTCTAAAAATATCATACGGACCTGCTCGCACTTTCAAACCGCCAAAATAACACCTAGAACTCCGAATTTAGCACCAAATCGAATGAAATTCTCAAGAACACTTTAAAATTACTATTTTCTCAAACGAAGGTCCGAATCACATCAAATCAACTCCATTTCTCACCAAATTTCACAGACAGGTCTTAAATATCATAATGAACATGTACCGGGATCCAGAACCAAAATACGGGCCCGATAATAACAATGCCAAACATCAATCAATTCTTAAAAACAAATAATTTTCAGACTTTTAATTTTCATCAAAAATCATAACTTGAGCTAGGGACCTCCAAATTCGATTCCGGGCATACGCCCAGGTCCCATAATTCAATACGGACCTATCGGGACCGTCAAAGTATAGATCCGGGCTCGTTTACCAAAAATATTGACCGAAGTCAACTAAAATTAACTTTTAAGGCATAAATTCTTATTTTCATTAGTTTTCAACATAAAAGCATTTTCGAAAATCTGCCCGGACTGTGCACGCAAATCGAGGAGAATAAAAATAAAATCTTTAAGGCTTAAGAGCGTAGATCCGAGTTCTAAAACATAAGATGACCTTTTGGATCATCACATTTCGTGAGAGCACTTTCTTCGAATTTAGTCTGGGTTAGGTCCAATTTTTTTCAAAATTGTCTGGGTGAGTATTGTTTTTATAATAATGTGTTTGAATTTTCATTATTATTATTGTTTCGTTAGTTTTAAGTTTGATTTCCGTACTGTTAGCGTTTAAATATTTGTGGTATTTTAACATTTACGATTGTTTCTCTGTTCAGTAGTCATCTTATTTCTGATAATTTTGTCACTCTGTTATTAGTTTATGTTGTAATGGTGTAATCGTTGCGTAATTTATTTTGATACGTTGTTCAAATATTTTTCTAATCTCTGTATATTAGGGTTAATTTTCAAGTATTTTTTTTGCTTCAACTGCATTATAGATTTCTCGAGTTCTTGTTAAAACTTGAAATCCAGAATAATGTGCTGGACTTCATATTTAAAAATTTAATTTTTTTGTAATAAATTTAGTTCTAGTATATTATATTTTTTAATTCTAGACCAGTATTTATTTATGGAGTTTTATTTTTGTAATAAATTTGGTGTAGTATATTATACGGGAAATCTGTCTTCTAAAGGCTTGTTTCCCAGTATTTTATACTGGATGGTTTTTGATTATGTTTTTTGTTTATGGAGTTTTGTAATATATTTTGTCCAGTATATTATACGGGAAGTCTGTCACCTGAATGTTTTTTCTCTAGTATGTTATACTGGATGATTATTATAATATACTTGAGTTTTGTTTGATTCCAGTATATTTTACGGGAAGTCTGCCGTCTGTAAGCTTGTTGTCAAGTATATTATACTGGATGAGTTCTGTTTAGACTAGAGTTTTATTTTATTTGTGATTACCTTTTTTGAATGATTATTTGTCTTTTTTTAATTATGTTTTTTGATTATTTTTCTTCTTTATACCCAAGTATTTTTTTTCTGGAGTTTCATTCCTTCTAATTAATTTGATCTATTATATTTTACTGGAAGACTGCTATCTGTAGGCTTTGTTGTCCAGTACTTTATACTGGATGAGTTCTTTTTATACTTTAGTTCTGTTTTATATACTGGATTATGATCGCGTTTACTAATCTAATTTGTAATATTCTTTGTTTTCATGATTTTATAGAAATGGAATCTTCAAGTAGTATATTGAAGGTACGTATTCCTGAAATGTTCAAGTTTTTATGTTAAAGTTATATGAAATGTTGCTTATATTTGTTGTATTTTAATTTTAGGAGGGAGATAGATTTTATGACTTTAAGGAGTGGTTTCCTGGTGATTGTTATTGGAAAGACGATCGAAATTTTAAGCAAATTATTTTATCTTTTTTGTCCGAAACTCAAATGGATGTGTTGAAGAACAGTGTATTTGGAAAGTTTTTCGAGTTGAATGAAGTGAGTCACTCTGGGAAGTTGACTCATTGTATGTTGCTATCTTAACTTTTCTACAATGATAAAAGCAAAATAGTTTTTAATATTTTTGGGTATGATGGAGCATTTACAGAAGATGATTTCCATACTATTATTGGACTTAAGATTGAGGCATCCGATTATAGTTTCGTTGACGCTAGAGTGAACCGTTTGAAGGAACGGTATTTCTCTGAAGTGAAAAAGGGTTTGAAGGTAGAGACTTTGTATAAATTTATGCAAAAGCGGTCTCGATTGCATGATGGTACAACAAATGATGTATGTGTTGATGTCGAGATCTGCGATGAAGATGCAGTAAAGCTTGCTCAGATTTATCTATTAGAAGCCGTTCTATTGGGTAAATTTGAAGGTCGAAATATAAGTGATCGTTCTATAAAAATCATAAATGACGAAGCGCTTTGTGTTTCTTCTCCATGGGGCAGTTTCTATTTTGATGAGTTTATTGATAATTTATCTCATCTTCTAATAACTGAGTCAGTGAAAAAGAAACCAATTGGTAGGATCCCATCTTATGCGGCGCTTGGATTCCCATTTTTGTTCAATGTATGGATAATGGAAGTGTTTAATGATTTCCGTCAATTTTCAAAATATGAGGATCGGGGGCCAATTAGGATGTTGCGTTACTCAAGCATTGGATGTCCAAAATATGACACACTTTATAATAATTTCTTTACAAATGCAAATGTAAGTTAATAGAATTTGACTTTTTATCATATTTCTTTGCTCATATATTTTATTTTAATCTGATTATTTATCTTTTTATTTATTTAATAGAAGTTTAAGGTTTTCAAGGTGAATCCATCATATCTTCTCCAACATTCATCAAAAGTTAATGTTAGCGACATTGTGAATGTAAGTTATTGTTTCTCTGATTTTAATTAGTCTTGCTTTTAATTAATTTCTACTATCGTATACTAGATTTTTGTTCTGATAATTTGCATTTCAAATTTTGGTTGATGTATATTATTCTGTGAGTCTGTTCTCAGATGCATTATTTTTCAGTTTTTTCTACTGGAAAGTGAAATATACTTGATCAGTATAATTTACTAGATCAACATTATACTATATGAGAGATATACTGTATGAGTATAATATACTAGATTAGTATAGTATACTGAATGATCATAATATACTCGATTAATATAATTTGTATGCTGCATAAGTATAATATACTGGATGAGGATAATATACTCGATCAGTGTAAGTATAATATACTCGATCAATATATTATACCGGTTGAGTTTAACATATTTTTTAGTATATATTATACTAGATTAGTATACTGGATGATTATAATACTCAATCATTTTAATATACTTTATGAGTTTAATATATTCATACAGTATACTTCATTAGTATTATATAATGGATTACTATAATATACTCAATCTATATAATATACTGGATTAATATAATATACTCTATACTAGATTAGTATAATATACTGGATAACCATAATATACTCCATCAGTATATGATACTGGATAAGTATAATATATTTTATTTCACTATATTTTTCAGTTCTAATAACTTACAATACAAAATTATATGCTAGCCTTCTTGAATTATTTTTACACTCGATAAGAATGTTCCTGTGTTATGATGCTCAAATTCTTAGTAGAGAAACTAAAACATTCATTTTTCTTTTCTTTTCAGAGGGTATCAGCCAAAATTGAAGATATTATACGTGCAGATCAGGTTAATTTTCAGAAAAAGATGAAGAAAAATATTAAAGCTACTCGAAAAAAGATGAAGACATATGTTGATAAATCTATTAAGGTAATTAACTAGTTTGGTGCTTTTTTTAGTGTTGATTTTGTTGGTATAATAATATATTATATGTTAATATTATTTATTCATTGTTACAGGTTATTAGAGAGAAGCTTGATATAGTTTTACAATTCATTCGAAATTTTAATGAAGGAAGTAAACAGAAATATCATCATGGCTTGTTGAATGATGAAGATGAAAGGAATGAATTAAGAGATTGTTCCAGATTTTCAAAGGAAAAACATGACAAAAGTAATGAACATGAAAATAGTGAAAGTAATGATGGAGAGAAATATTCTGATAGAGATGTTGATCAAAATTCTTTAGGTGGTGATGTTGGTGAAGAGAATTATTATAATAGAGATTCTGCTCAATTGTCGGGTGACAAACAGGATGAACAAGAGGAAGATGTTGATTTACAAAAACATGATGAACAGTGCAATAAGGAGTTTGAGGAGACGTGACCTTCTATTTCAATGCCAGTAATCATGGATATTGAGTTAGTCCGTGGAGGATCAAATAAAGAAGCTGCTCATGAAGGTCGAGCACATTTTAGTTCAATGCCATTAGCCATGGATATTGATTTAGTTCATGGAGTACAAAATAAAGAAGTTACTGATGAAGTTGCAACAGCTAGTGAAAGGTCCTTGTGATGAAGTAAGAGCAGACTATAATGCAATTGAACTAGTTCTCACAGCTGGTACAAATGTTGATACTATCATGGATAAAATAGCTAATGGGACATATCCACTTTTTACGCAATAGTGCAGTCAAGATATTTTTCAGTACAACACACCTGAATCCTCAATGGCATCAATCATGGATATTGATTCAGTTCATGGAGGACGAGATAAAGAAGGTGGTAATGAAGGTGCAGCAGCTGGTGGAGATTTACTGAAAAGTCTTTCTTGTGATGAAAAAAGAGCAAACTGTACTGCAGTTGAACCAGTTCTTTAAACTGAACCAGTTCTTTCAACTGGTACAGATGTTGATGCTATCGTTGAAAAAATAGCTAACGGGACATATGATATTTTTACACCACAGTGCAATGAAGATATTTTGCAAAATACCGCAGCTGCATCGTTAATTCCATCAGTCATGGATATTGAATTAGTCTATAGAGGACAAAATAATAAAGGTACTGATGAAGCCGTAACAATTGTTAGAAGTTTAATGAAAGGTTCTTGCGATGAAGAAACTACTAATGAACATGCAGCAGGTGATGAAAATTCAGTGAAAAGTCCTTGTAATGAAGAAAGAGTAGAATGTAGTGCACCTGATCAAGTTCGGTCAACTAGTACGAATGTTGCTGCTATCATGGAAAAAATAGCTCATGGGACATATCCAATTTTAACACCACAGTGCAGTCAAAATAATAAGGAAAATAGTGGAGCTGCGTCATCTGTCACGACCCAAAATCTCACATGTCGTGATGGCGCCTATCTCAATACTAGACAAGTCGACAATCTCAATAAACCACCATATCTTTTAAAATTTAAAAATATAATAATTAAATTCAGCGGAAGAAATCTCACAAATACAAATATAACACTCCCAAAACCCGGTGTCACTGAGTACATGAGCATCTAATATGAATACAATGTCTGACTGATAAAAATCACTGTATGAAAGTATAAAACAGTACAATAACTGAAGGAAAGAGAGACAAGGTCAGCGAACGCCAAGCAGCTACCTTGATAGTCTCTAACTGATAGTACTCTGAAATCTAACAATCTCCGTGTCCGAAAGCACCTGAATCTGCATACGAAGTGCAGAGTGTAGTATGAGTACAATCAACTCAATAAGTAACAAGAAGAGTAACACCTGGATCTGCGCACGAGGTGCATAGTGTAGAATGAGTACAACCAACTCAATAAGTAACAAGAGTAACCTCTGGGTTGAAAGTAATGATAAGCTCCGCAGGTACAGTCCAGTATAAATAATGGTATAGAAATGTAGGCATGCTTTCAAGTTCAACAGTTAAACTCAGTACAAGTGAAATAGATCGATACTGCATGATATAAGGAATATGACATCTCACTGGAAAGATCTTATGTAATACTGGTCACAAATCATTCGGTCAGTCGGTACTGTTTATATTCAATCCGGCCCAGGGATATTCCATCCCATATATATATATATATATATATATATATATATATATATATATATATATATATATATATATATATATATATATACACATCGACTAATAGTCAGTCTCTCGGTACCGTATAAGGGCTGGAGCCCTGGGAAATTTATCCCCAAATGTAAATAATACGGACAAGATCCATGTCCAGGTAAATTTATCATAATATAAATAAGTAAGGCAAGTCCATGCCTTGGAAAAATTCATGCCGAATATATATAATCATCTACGCTCACTGGGGGTGTGTATAGACTCCGGATGGGCTCCTTCAGCCCAAGCGTGATATAAAGCCAATATGACCTTTTGTGGCATACATTTCGATCCCATAAAAATAATAATAACGCCTATAAGGCCTGCTGCAGGCGGCCAACCCCGATCCAGAATAATAAAGCCTATAAGGCCTGCTGCAGGCGGGCAGCCCCGATCCATAAAATAGTAAAGCCTATAAGGCCTACTGCAGGCGGGCAACCCCGATCCATAAAATAATAATGTATAAAGTCATTATGGCATGTTGCATCGCGCAGCTCAATCCCATAAATTTCCTCACAATGGACAAATATTACTGAGTGTGAAATGTATATTTTCGAACAATTAATTCAATAGCGACACGACCCCATGGGTCCTAAAATATTAGCATGTAGCCTAAACATGATCTTTAATAAGAGTCTCGGCTAAATTTCTCTAACATGTGGAGGATACACGGTTAATAACATGGTTCTTTAATTTCTCAACTCCACTGAATTTATTTAAGTCACAATTTGTATGGTGCACGGCCACACGCTCGTCACCTAGCATGTGCGTCATCTCCAACAATTGATATAACACAATATTTAGGGATTCATACCTTCCGAACCAAGGTTAGAAATGTTACTTACCTCAAACCGTATAATTTCTTACTCCGCAATGCCCTTGCGTCGTGAATTAGTCTCTGAAAGCCTGGTATCTGATATTTCTGCTCTCAATAGATAATCTGTCTCTGTTTGAGACTAGTCAACTGTGCACTGATTGGAGTTGCGGCCATTGGACAACAACACATCTGAGTCAAATTCCCACAGTGGAAATGCATCTGAAGGATCAAAAAATTTTCCGAACAGTAGTGGACTAAACAGCGAACCTTCACACAAGGCCTTGTGAGTTGTCGAATTCGCCTTGTTCATGAAAGTTACAAAAACATCTTCTTTTAGTGAAACAGACCATTTCTGTTGGTTTGGTTCTTCAAATTAAACTTCAATTTGTTTGTAACTGGTCATTGAACTTCAAGGATGAAAATGAAAAGCAATTTGTGTTCTCTTAATAATGCTGGACAAAGAATTTGAGACTTCAATTCTCCTTATACTATTAGTCTATAATTAGAAGGTGAGAACAAATTCTCGTGGAATATATGGAAATATGAGCTGTAAAGATAAGGGAATATATTTGTTATCTACAGAGTGAGAAATTACTTGTGCAACAATACAGTAAATCAGCGGCAGTCGTTGAATTGAGACGACGTGGCCTAATAAAATAGTAAAACTGTTTGTCTTATAAGAGTACTTGAATGTTCTGGTAATTCTTGGTTTGGCTGGTCCTTTTCAATTTCTGGTATTAACCTTTTCATTCCGAAACTTCACCGGACCCGAACCAATTATCCCGACAAGTTACATAACAACTGTAAAGCACAAATTAAGCAGTAAATAGGGTAATGGGATTGTAATATTCAAAACGACCGGCCGGGTTATTACATTCTCCCCCACTTAAACATACGTTCGTCCTCGAACGTGCCAAGAGTTGTTTCCAAGCCATCACATCACTATTCCATTAAACCACGCACATATCTGGGGGTGATACCACGCCACCCTATTCCATATAGGCCTGACAACACAACATAATTGAAGATCATTACTTTAACCTTAGTCCGTAAAACTTAAAACCCAATTTCCAACATCCACAATTTCTTACAAGACCCGAGTCTCACATCTACATACTTTATAAGTTTGAACAAGCTGTATCAAGCCATGACCATAACCCCACATATAATCACATAACATACTACACAACTCGCATACTCGCAGCACCATTTTTGATCACAATAACTACTCAAAACCAACCTAGTACTAGTATTAAACCTTATATCAAACAAAACATCGTTCCCAAAACTTCCGTACACTACTGATAATGAAAGAAACATGCGGAATCTCATAACCACTTATCATATTAACTAGTCATGGAGCTCTCTCGTCCCAACCAGAACCATAATCACTTTCTAAGTCGACTTTCGATATCATCCTCCTACATATACCATTATCAAAACCGATAGTATACATTTTAGGTCCGATGACCTTATATTATCAAACACAACTATTCAACATACACACCACACCAATATATCTCAAGCCAAAAACTGTGAAATCTGTGCACCCAAAAATAAAAAATATCTCAAAGAAGAGAACCGTTTTGCAAGTTTAGCTAGCACCGCCACAACCTAATTTTTACAACCAACTCCTCAAATTTTATGAAGAGGATAACTGTAGGCGCGTGTACATAATTCCTCAAATACGGTACTCAAGTAATTTTTATCGTAGAGGAAGGAAATCAATGAAATGAGATAAATTATCAAATAAATAAAATTCCCACACACTGCATGGACAACTCACGTGCGACACGGGCAACTCACGTGTCAATAATATAAATCGCCTGGCATGGTCACATGCCTCCAGTCCCAGCATATCATACAGGAGCAATTAAACAAGTATACATGTATATGATAATGAAATAAGATTCTCATGCTCCTGGACTGGTATAAATAATACGCCATAGTGTAGCCATGTGCAAAGTCTGCTATCAAAACTCAAATCGGCAAGTTAACACAAAAATAGTAACTACCAAGTTTTCTCAGGGAATTAGCCTCTTTATAATCTCAAGTAGTTCTCCACAAATGTACGAATACGAGAAGCGTTATAACTTTATGCTGAACAGTCAACTCTAGGCATATCATAGCCTAAGCATTCTTCTGAGTATGAATACTTGCCCTGATGCCCGGACATGGGCTCAAACCTCACATATATGCACATTCATAGCGCGTAGCTATCACAAATAATTAACGCAACTAGTGCCTCCATTGAGTCTAAATAAAATACTCACCTCAAATAGGTCACAACCCTGAAACAATATGCTTCTGAGAACTCCCAGTCTCCAAATCCATAGGACATATGAATCATCATAACTGATCCCAATTCTAGCATTCGAATGACCAACACATCTTTCATGCACGATCATCCCACGAGGAATACTTCCATAATTCTTCCACGCCACATACCAATATTTTGAATATTAGCAGTTTATCAACCATGTGAGTACTGCAATATCAATAAACATCCGTAAGTCAAAACACAATGCGCCTTGTGAAATGCATACCCTTCTCAGGGATTACCGAAAAGTTCTAACATTCATCTAAATAAATAACATTGAACATTCTGTCCATAATTTGTGACCTTCCCTTCAAGAATGAACTGCAACCTTGTACATGTAAATCCTAATCTCGCACAACACACCAAACCATATCTATCATGTCATCATGTGACAAGCACAAGAATCTCATTATCAACTTTGAATCACCAGCAATTTACATACTCGGTTAGTTAGAAACCTTCCTCTTGCTCCCATACAAGAGAAAATCACAATATACAACATGTTCCTCACGCCGGTAGGACATATCTGACTCAAACCATGGTAGAAACCACCAAGGACACTTTGAAATCCATTTTCACACAACCAAGATATCAGACTGAATTCCTCTAACTCGACCAAGCCATGCAGGTCACCAAATCCAAGAATATTGCCACCAAAACATCTGTAAAGCCTCACCACATCATAGGTACCCAAAGATATGATCATACCATTTCCAAACTGGTCCAGCCTACTACCCATTCGTCCTATTTTCTCTGAGTTTCTTCTGAATTACCCTCAAGTTGACACTTCTTCTTGTCGGAACTTCATGATCCTTAACCAAAGCTCACTACAAGACATCCTAACATACAACTACACCATAAAGTACCATAACCGAGACACCCACTCTGAAAGACCTTATGTGAATTTTAAATTGTTTTTCTTTCCTTTCTTATATTGACATTTAGAATCCATAGTCATACATAATTACCGCAAGTCCCGACACCATCCAATGTAAATAACTGATTCTAACGATATACGAATCTGAAAAATTTTCAATTTCCACATATACATTTTGAATCCATTAGAACCCTCTCTAGAGTCACCCACTATGCTCAAATCCAAATTGTACCGCCAAACGGGCCAAAAGACATGTGTCCCATTAGCACAACAACACCCAAAGATGTAACCATGCCATAACACTACCAATGAAATTCATACTTCGTGCGCACCACATCATTCAAGTAACAACTTAATCATTCCATGATTTTTATATACTCATAAAGTGCAATATAACCCGTTGTCACGACCCAAAATATCACCTGTTGTGATGGCGCCTATCTCAATACTAGGCAAGCAAAAAATCCCAATAAACTGCCTTTTCTTTTAAATTTGAAAACAAAATAATAAAATTCAGCGGAAGAAATCTAAAAAATTCAAATATATCACTCCCAAAACCCAGTGTCACTGAGTACATGAGCATCTAATGTGAATACAATGTTTGACTGATAAAAATCACTGCCTAAAATTATAGAACAGTACAATAACTGAAGGAAAGAGAGACAAGGTCAGCGGACGCCACACAGCTACATTGATAGTCTCCAACTGATAGTACTCTGAAATCTAACTATCTCTGTATCCAAAAGCACCTGGATCTGCACATGAGGTGCAGAGTGTAGTATGAGTACAACTAACTCAATAAGTAAGAAGACTAACGTCTGGGCTGAAAGAAATGATGAGCTCCGCAGGTACAATCCAGTAAAAATAATGGTACAGAAATATAGGCATGCTTTCAAGTTCAACACATAAACTTAGTACAAGTGAAATAGATCAATATTGCATGATATAAGGAATATGACATCTCAGTCGCAAGACCTCCTGTAGATACTTGTCACCAATTATTCGGTCACCTGGTACAGTTTATGGCCAGTCCAGCCTCGGGGTGTTCCAACCCGTATATATATACACATCGATTGACAGTCAGTCATTCAGTACCGTATAAGGCCAATCCAGCCCTAGGGTAATTTATCCCCAAATGCAAATGATACAGACAAGATCCATGTCCAGGTAAATTCATTACAATATAATAAGTACGGCAAGTCCATGCCCTTGGAAACATCCATGACCTTGGAAACATCCATCCCAAACATATATATAAGCAGTAAGTAAGGCAAGTCCATGCCCTCGGAAAGCCATCCCGAATATATATAATCATCTATGCTCACTGGGGGTGTACACACTCCGGAGGGGCTCCTTCAGCCCAAGCGCTATAAGTCGACCGCGCTCACTGGGGGTGTGTACAGACTCTCGGAGGAGCTTCTTCAGCCCAAGCGTGATATAAAGCCAACATGGCCTACTGCAGACGGGCAGTCCCAATCCATATAATAATAAAGCCAATGAGGCATTCTGCAGTCGGGCGGCCCCGATCCATTTAATAATAAAGCCAATAAGGCCTGCTGCAGGCGGGCAACCCCGATCCATAAAATAGTAAAGCCAATAAGGCCTACTGCAGGCGGGAAGCCCCGATCCAGAACAATAATAATATATAAAGCCATTCTGGCCTGCTGCAGGCGGGCAACCCCGATCCATTTAATAATAACATATATATAAAGCCAAATGGCCTGCTGCGTTGCGCAGCTCAATCCCATAAATATCCTCATAATGGACAATTATTACTGAATGTGAAATGTATATTTTAGAACAATTAATTCAACAACATCACGACCCCATGGGTCCTAAAATATCGGCACATAGCCTAAACATGATCTTTATTACTAGCCTCATCTTAATTCCTCTAACACGTGCCACATGTTCAGCTAATAACATGATTCTTTAATTTTACTACTTCACAGGATTTATTCAAGACACACTTTCTATGGTTCCCGTCTACATGTTCGTCACCTATCGTATGTGTCACCTCCAAACAATTCATATCATACCAAATTTGGGGATTCATACCCTCAGAACCAAGTTTAGAAGTGTTACTTACCTCAAACCATGTAATTATTTACTCCGCTATTTCTTTGCCTTGTGAATTGGCCTCCAAACGACTCGAATCTAGCCACAATTAATTCGATTCAGTTAATAAAATTTATTGAAATTAATTGCATAAGAATATACTTATTTTTCATAAAAATCTAAAATTTAGCTCAAAACTCGCTCGTGGAGCCCACGTCTCGGAACCCAACAAAAGTTACAAAATCCAAACACCCATTCCGATACGAGTTCAACCATACCAATTTTATTAAATTCCGATAAAAACTCGAACTCCAAATCATAAATTTTCGTTTTTGAAAGATTTTGCAAAAATGTTGATTTTCTTCCATTTAAATCCGAAATAAATGATGGATATAACCATAGAATCATGAAGTATAATCACTTTCGGATATAGAACACTTACCCCGATCCATATGGTAAAAATTTCCTCAAATATCGCTTCAATCCGAGCTCCATAGCTCCAAATGTGTTAAAATGGCCGAAACGTCAAAATATCTCTTCTGTCCAGGCATTTACTCTTCGCGATCGCGGAAAATGCTTCGCGATCATGAAGCACAAAAATTTTCAGCCCCAAAATTGCTCTTCGCGATCGCGGAAAACCAATCGTGATCGCGAAGAACAAACTCCCCCAACTCTTCCAGACAGTCTCTAGTATAATGGTCATAATGTTTTGTACAAAACTCCAAATTACAAATGGTTTAACTTTCTGAAACTAGAGACCAAGGTCTATAACTTTTATTTGTTTCTCATCTCCCAATTACTTATAGATATTTAGATATAAGCTTCCAAAGTCAGCCCTATGCAATAGAGATTTCCAAACTCTTTCCAGACAGCCTAGAGTGTATCCACAATAACTTTTGGTACACAACTGCAAATCACAAATGGTTTACCTTTCTGAAAAATAGACATCAGGGGCTAAAACTTTCAATTTTGGATAATCTCCAAATTCCTTATAGATTGTGAGATATAAGCTTTCAAAGTCGGGTCAGTGCAGCAGAGATTTGTTCTACGCGATCGTGAAAGAGCTTCCGTGATCGCGATTCACAAGGCCCCAAACTGTTGTTTGCTCTTCGCGAATGCGACCAAATTTTTGTGATCGCGATGCACACCTCTGTAGGCAGAAACCAGCAATTAAAAATGGCCTAGAAATGGTCTGAAACCACCCCGAAACTCACCCGAGCCCCTCGGGACCTCAACCAAATATACCAACAAGTCCTAAAACATCATACGAACTTAGACGAAGCCTCGAATCACATCAAACAATGCTAAACCACGAATCGCACCTCAATTCAAGCTTAATGAACTTTGAACTTTCAAATTCTATATCTTGTGCCAAAATACATCAAATCAATCCGTAATGACTTCAAATTTTGCACACAAGTCATAAATGACATAATGAATCTTTTCCAATTTCTAGAATTGAATTCCGACCTTGATATCAAAAAGTCAACCCCCGGTCAAACTTTCCAAAAATTCAACTTTCGGCATTTGAAGTCTAATTCCATTACGGACCTCCAAATAATTTTCCGGATACGCTCCTAAGTCCAAAACTACCATACGGAACTATTGGAATTATCAGAATTAAACTCCGAGATCCTTTACACATAAGTCAATATCCGGTCAACTTTTCCAACTTAAGTTTTTAATTATGAGACTAAGTGTCTCATTTCACTCCGAACTCCTTCCGAACCCGAACCAACTAACCCGATAAGTCATAAATGAATTATAAGGCAAAAATTGAGCAGTAAATTTGGGAACGAGGTTATAATACTCAAAACGACCGGTCAGGTTGTTACATTCTCCCCCACTTAAACATACGTTCATTCTCGAACATGCCAGAAGTTGTTTCCACGCCACCACATCACTATTCCATCTACCACGCACATACCCGGGGGGTGATACCACGCCACCCTATTCCATGTAAATTGTATAGGCCTGACAACACAACATAATTAAAAATCATTACTTCAACCTTAGCCCATAAACCTTGGAATTCAATTTCCAACATTCAGAATTTCTTTTCAAGACCTGAATCTCACATCAACACGCTGTATGAGTCTGAACAAGCTGTATTAAGCCATAACCATAACCCCAAATATAATCACTTAACATACTACACAACTCCCATGCTTGCTACACCATTTTCGATCACATTAACTACTCCAAAGTAACCCGGTAATAGTATTAAACCCCATATCAAACAAAACCTCATTCTACAACTTTCGCACACTGCTGATAATGAAAGAAACACGCGAAATCTCATAACATCTTATCAGATCAACAAGTCATGGAGCTCTCCCGCCCCAGCCAGAACCAAAATCATTTTCGAAGCCGACTTTCAATATTATCCTCCCAATATACCGTAATCAAACCTGATAGTACACATTCTAGGTCCAATGACCTTATAGTATTAAACACAACTATCCCATTGACATGCCACACCAATACAACTCAATCCACAACTACACAACCTTGTATCCAAAATGGAAGATGTCTCAAAGTAGAGAACCGTATTATAAGTTCAACAAGCACCACCACAACTGTAATGATATAAGCTCATTATATATATAGTAGAACCAAGATACACAAATTTAATAACATTAACCACCTCTTTTAGAGCTCATATTAACATCACTCACACGGACAACTCACATGCTATAGTATCAATATATGGACCCACACGGATAACTCACGTGCCAATAATATAATTATCTGGATCCGCACGGATAACTCACGTGCCAATAATATCAGTACATGGATCCGCACGGACAACTCACGTGTCAGTAACATAATCCGCTTGGCATGGTCACATGCCTTTAATTCAAGCATATCATATAGGAGAAATCAAATAAGTACACATGAACCATCGCAACTTATCACAACTCCAGCACTCGCATGGCTATCACATCCTTCATGCACGATCATCCCACTAGGAATATTCTTATAATTCCTCCGTGCCACATATCAGTAACTCGTATATCAATAGTCTATTAACTAGGAGAGTATTGTAATACCAATGCACCTCCGTAAATCAAAACACAATGCCCCTTTCAATCGCACACCCTTATCAGGGATTACCGAGCAACTATAACATTCATCTAAATATATAACACTGATCATTCCGTCCAGAATTCGTGATCTTCCTTTCAAGAATGAGCTACTACCTCATACATATAAATCTAAATCTCGCACAACACACCACATCTATCATGCCATCATGTGACAAGCACAAGAAGCTCATTATCATATTTGAGTCACCAATAATTTACATACCCTATTAGTTAGAAACCTTTCTCTTGCTTCTTTCCAGGAGGAAGCCACAATACACAATACGTTCCCCATACTGATAGGAAATATCCGGCTCAAACCATGGTAGAAACCATCAAGAACACTTTGAAATCCATTTGCACATAACTAAACTATCAGAACTGAATTCCTCTAACTCGACCAAACCACGTAGGTC
The DNA here is from genome assembly GCF_000390325.3 of Nicotiana tomentosiformis. Taxonomy (NCBI): domain Eukaryota; kingdom Viridiplantae; phylum Streptophyta; class Magnoliopsida; order Solanales; family Solanaceae; genus Nicotiana; species Nicotiana tomentosiformis. The sequence continues at coordinate 105,534,246 of NC_090816.1, read as the reverse complement.
ACCAAAATCCAAGAATATTGCCACCAAACATCTGTAGAGTCTCACCACATCACAATTATCCCTATAAATACCACAACCGAAACACCCACTCTGAAAATACCTTATTTTAGTCTAAGGCCGTTTCATTCACCTTCCTCATACCGAAATATAAAATCCATAATGATATACAAAAATGCCACAAGTCTCGACACCATCCAACTTAAATCTCAGATTTTAGCCATAAACAAATCTGCCAAAAATTCTCAATTCTTACATATTAATCTCGAATCCATTAGAACTTTCTCAAGAGTCACCCCCTTTGCTCAAATCCACATTACACCGCCCAAATGGGCCAAAAGACACGTGCCCCCATCAGCACAACAACACTCAAAGAAGTAACCCTACTTTAATACCACCTATCAAATTCATACTCCGTGCGCACTATATCATTCACTAATAAAAACTCACACATCCCGCGATTTTCATATACTCATAAAGCGCAATATAACTCGTATCTAGAAATTTCCTCACTCGAGTCATTCTCGAACTCCACCTCTGCAAGTCATCTCTGATTCCTAAGTATACTTCAGACCAAACAAAAAATTTGACACATAACCATGAATTGAATTGTCAATAGCAGGCTCCCCCACTTGGCTCAAAGCTATAGATTAAAATATTTGATAACTCACAATACCCATGCTTTATTACTGCCTTAATACCGCAGTCAGTTCAACGAAAATTCTTCTCAAGCTCAAGATACACCAACCATAAAATACCCCAATCATCCGCTAATCTCGCATTTATTCTCTTAATACTCAAGTCAACTTTCTCAACCAGATTCAAATTCAAGTCTCAACACATACGCCCTGTTGGAAAAAAAGAAATTCTCTATTCACATCATAAGGAACACACCTACATAGATTACTCCGCAAGAGATAATCCACCTGCTTCGTCTCAAATTGGCATCTTGTTATACCCTTTCGCAACCACAATTACTATGAAATCACTTAATCTTTCTGAGTCCAAACTCATTAACAAGACACGAGAATTTAATTTTCCCCAAAATTTAACAACATGAAATATCTTTCAAAACATTCACACTCGAGATTGTACGTCACATCAAAACAAAAATAAAGCACCCAATGGCCTTCCTTTACATTTGAAGGAAACACTTCTCGTCACATTCAAATCGTCTCAACATATCCCACAGTTACATCATACTCATCACAAAGCCATTCTACCATTCATCGAGCCACAAATTCCACTCGTAGGGACATTATCGGACATATGAGCCCAAATGTACACGTTACAACTGAAGCTACCGAGCCTAAGCTGCGGTCTAAACCTAGCTTCAAGTCCTCCGGACTGGCCCATCACCAAAGCACAGAGTATATTTCTTGAACATCATTCATGGAATCACAAACTGGCGATCCACAGCTGATACCGAGCGCTCATATGTGCATACGGAATGCGTGGAAGGAATTCAAAGAGTTATGTTTCAAACTGAATCAATTCCACATGATAGAATACAAGAAAGTGAAATTTTCCTAAGGGTTCGGCAGCCTTTTGAAGATAAGTACAGACGTCTCTGTACCGATCCGCTAGACTCTACTAAACCTGCTCATGACTCATGAGACCTATGTCATCTAAAGCTCTGATACCAACTTGTCACGACCCAAAATCTCACCTGTCGTGATGGCGCCTATCTCAATACTAGGCAAGCCAAAAATTCCAATAAACCGCCATTTCTTATAAATTTGAAAACAAAATAATTAAATTCAGCAGAAGAAATCTCAAAAATTCAAATATATTACTCCCAAAACCTAGTGTAACTGAGTACATGAGAATCTAATGTGAATATAATGTTTGACTGATAAAAAGCACTGCCTGAAATTATAGAACAATACAATAACTGAAGGAAAGAGAGACAAGGTCAGCGAACGCCACGCAGCTACCTTGATAGTCTCCAATTGATAGTACTCTGAAATCTAACTATCTCCGTATCCGAATGCACCTGGATCTGCACACGAGGTGCAGAGTGTAGTATGAGTACAACTAACTCAATAAGTAAGAAGACTAATGTCTGGGCTGAAAGAAATGATGAGCTCCGCAGGTACAGTCCAGTAAAAATAATGGTACAGAAATATAGCCATGCTTTCAAGTTCAACACATAAACTCAGTACAAGTGAAATAGATCAATACTGCATGATATAAGGAATATGACATCTCATTAGCAAGACCTCCTATAGATACTTGTCACCAATTATTCGGTCACTTGGTACAGTTTATGGCCAGTCCAGCTCCGGGGTGTTCCAACCCATATATATATACACATCGACCGACAGTCAGTCATTCAGTACCGTATAAGGCCAATCCAGTCCTGGGGTAATTTATCCCCAAATGTAAATGATACGGACAAGATCCATGTCCAGGTAAATTCATTACAATATAATAAGTAAGGAAAGTCCATGCCCTTGGAAAAATCCATCCCAAACATATATATAAGCAGTAAGTAAGGCAAGTCCATGCCTTGGGAAATCCATCCCGAATATATATAATCATCTACCCTCACTGGGGGTGTACAAACTCCGGAGGGGCTCTTTCAGCCTAAGCGCTATAAGTCGATCGCGCTCACTGGGGGTGTGTGCAGACTCTCGGAGGGGCTCCTTCAGCCCAAGCATGATATAAAGCCAATATGGTCTACTGCAGGCAGGCAGTCCGGATCCATATAATAATAAATCCAATGAGGTATTCTGCAGGCGGGCAGCCCCGATCCATTTAATAATAAAGCCAATAAGGCCTGCTGCAGGCGGGCAACCCCGATCCATAAAATAGTAAAGCCAATAAGTCCTGCTGCTGGCGGGAAGCCCCGATCCAGAACAATAATAATGTATAAAGCCATTCTAGCCTACTGCAGGCGGGCAACCCCAATCCTTTTAATAATAACATATATAAAGCCAAATGACCTGCTGCGTTGCGTAGCTCAATCCCATAAATATCCTCACAATGGACAATTATTACTGAGTGTGAAATATATATTTTAGAACAATTAATTCAACAGCATCACGACCCCATGGGTCCTAAAATATCGGCACATAGCCTAAACATGATCTTTATTACTAGCCTCAGCTTAATTCCTCTAACACGTGCCACATGTTCAGATAATAACATGATTATTTAATTTTACTACTTCACAAGATTTATTCAAGACACAATTTCTGTGGTGCACGTCTACATGTTCGTCACCTATCGTGTGTGTCACCTCCAAACAATTCATATCATACCAAATTCGGGGATTCATACCCTCAGAACCAAGTTTAGAAGTGTTACTTACCTCAAACCATGTAATTATTTACTCCGCTATTCCTTTGCCTTGTGAATTGGCCTCCAAATGCCTCGAATCTAGCCATAATTAATTCGATTCAGTTAATAAAATTTATTGCAATTAATTCCATAAGAAAAAACTAATTTTCCATAAAAATCCGAAATTTAGCTCAAAAATCGCATGTGGGGCCCACGTCTTAGAACCCGACAAAAGTTAAAAATCCGAACACCCATTCCGATACGAGTTCAACCATACCAATTTTATTAAATTTCGATAACAACTCGACCTCCAAATCTTAAATTTTTGTTTTTGAAAGAATTTGCAAAAATATTGATTTTCTTCTATTTAAATCCGAAATAAATGATGAATATAACCATAGAATCATGAAGTATAATCACTTTCGGATATAGAACACATACCCCAATCCATATGGTAAAAATCGCTTCAATCCGAGCTCCATAGCCCCTAATGTGTTAAAATGGCCGAAACCTCAAAATATATCTTCTGTCCTGACATTTACTCTTCGCAACAGCGAAGCACAAAAGTTTTCAGCCCCAAAATTGCTCTTCGCGATTGCGAAAAACCAATCGCGATCGCGAAGAACAAACTCCCCCAACTCTTCCAGACAGTCTCTAGTATAATGATCATAACGTTTTGTACAAAACTCCAAATTACAAATGGTTTAACTTTATGAAAACTAGAGACCAAGGTCTATAATTTTTATTTGTTTCTCATCTCCCAATTACATATAGATTTCTAGATATAAGCTTCCAAAGTCAGCCCTATGCAACAGATATTTCCAAACTCTTTCCAGACAGCCTATAGTGTATCCACAATAACTTTTGGTACACAACTTCAAATCACAAATGGTTTAACTTTCTGAAAACTAGACGTCAAGGGCTAAAACATTCAATTTTGGATCATCTCCGAATTCCTTATAGATTGCGAGATATAAGCTTCCCAAGTCGGATCAGTGCAGCAGAGATTTATTCTACGCGATCGCGAAAGAGCTTCTGCGATCGCGATTCACAAGGCCCCAAACTGTTGTTTGCTCATCGCAAACGTGATCAAATGTTCGCTATCGCGTTGCACACCTCTGTAGGCAGAAACTAGCTATTAAAAATGGCCTAGGAATGGTCCGAAACCACCCCAAAACTCACCCGAGCCCCTCGGGACCTCAACCAAATATACCAACAAGTCCTAAAACATCATACGAACTTAGTCGAAGCCTCGAATCACATCAAACAATGCTAAAGCCACGAGTCGCACCTCAATTCAAGCCTAATGAACTTTAAACTTTCAAATTCTATATTTTGTGCTGAAACACATCAAATAAATCTGTAATGACTTCAAATTTTGCACACAAGTCATAAATGACATAACAAATCTATTCCAATTTCTAGAATTGGATTCCGACCTCGATATTAAAAAGTCAACCCCTCGGTCAAACTTCCCAAAAATTTAACTTTCGGCATTTGAAGTCTAATTCTACTACGGACCTCCAAATAATTTTTCGGACACGGTCCTAAGTCCAAAATCACCATACAGAGCTATTGAAATCATCAGAATTAAATTCCGAGGTCGTTTACACATAAGTCAATATCCGGTCAACTTTTCCAACTTAAGTTTTCAATTATGAAACTAAGTGTCTCATTTCACTCCGAAATCCTTCTGGACCCGAACCAACTAACCCGATAAGTCATAAATCAATTGTAAGGCATAAATTGAGCAGTAAATTGGGGAACGAGGTTATAATACTCAAAACGACCGACCAGGTCATTACATCCGTATCCGGGAATTTCCTTACTAGACACATCCTCGATCTCAACCTCTGCAAGTCATAACTAATCCACAAGCATGCCTCAGACCAAAACCAATACAACACATAACTGTGCAATCAAATCGGTGATAGCACACTCCCCCACATGGCTCAAAGCCATAGAATAAAACATTCCATAACTCACAATATCCATACTCTATCACTGCTATAATACCGCAGTCAGTTCAACGAAAAATTTTCTCAGGCTTATGCAACACCAACCATAAGATACCTCAATCATCCACTAAGATCGCATTCATTCTCTTGACACTCAAGTCAACTTTCTCGACCAGATTCAAATTTAAATCTCAACACATACACCCCGCTGTTAGAAAAGAAGCTCTCCACTCAACATTATAAGGAACACACCTATGTAGATTACTTCGCAGGAGACAACCCACCTGCATAGCCTCAAATTGGCATCTTGCTATACCTTTTTTGCAGCCACAATTACTACGCAATCACTTAATCATCCTGAGTCCAAACTCGTTAATAAGACATGAGAATTTAATTTATCCCACAATTTAACAACGTGAAAGATGCTTCAATACACTCACAACTCGAGACTATACGCCAAATCAAGACATAAATCAAGTACCCAATAGCAAACTCTTGAGTGACAAGTAAACTTTATTCGTCACATTCAACCCATCTGAACACATCCCGCAATCACATCATACTTATTATATATCTATTCAACCGCTCATCGAGCCATAAATTTCATTCATAGGGACACTTCTAGACATATGAGTCCAAATGTACAAGTTCACACAACTGAAGTTACCGAGCTTAAGTTGCGATCTAACCCTGGACTCAAGTCCTCCAGGCTGGCCCATCACCAAAACACAGAATACATATCACGAACCTCGTTCATGGAATCACAAGTCGGTGGTGCACAACTGATACCGAGCGCTCACATGCGTACACGAATGCGTGGAAGAGATTCAAAGAGTTATGTTTCAAGCTGAATCAATTTCGCACGATAGAATACAAGGAAGTGAAATTTTCTTAAGGGGTCGGCAACCTCTCGAAGATAAGTACAGACATCTCTGTACCGATCCGCAAGACTCTACTAAACCTGCTCATGACTCGTGAGACCTATGTAACCTAGAGCTCTGATACCAACTTGTCACGACCCAAAATCTCACCTGTCGTGATGGCGCCTTTCTTAATACTAGGCAAGCCGACAATCTCAATAAATCACCATATCTTTTAAAATTTAAAAATATAATAATTAAATTCAGCGGAAGAAATCTCACAATTATAAATATAACACCCCTAAAATCCGGTGTCACTGAGTACACGGGCATCTAATATGAATACAATGTCTGACTGATAAAAATCACTATCTGAAAGTATAGAACAATACAATAACTGAAAGAAAGAGAGACAAGGTCAGCGGATGCCAAGCAGCTACCTTCATAGTTTCTAATTGATAGTACTCTGAAATCTAATAGTCTCCGTGTCCGAAAGTACCTGGATATACACATGAGGTACAGAATGTAGTATGGATACAACCAACTCAATAAGTAATAAGACTAACCTCTGGGCTGAAAGTAATGATGAGCTCCGCAGGTACAGTCCAATATAAATAATGGTACAGAAATATATGCATGCTTTCCAGCTTAACAGTTAAACTCAGTACAAGTGAAATAGATCAATACTGCATGATATGAGGAATATGACATCTTAGTGGAAAGATCTCATGTAATACTGGTCACAAATCATTCGGTCACTCGGTACTTTTTATGGCCAACCCGGCCCAGGGATATTACATCCCATATATATATATATATATATATATATATATATATATATATATATATATATATATATATATATATATATACACATACACACACACACATCGACTAATAGTCAGTCTCTCAGTATCGTATAAGGCCAATCGAGCCCTGGGAAATGTATCCCCAAATGTAAATGATACGAACAAGATCCATGTCCAGGTAAATTCATCACAATATAAATAAGTAAGGCAAGCCCATGCCCTAAGAAAATCTATCCCGAATATATATAATCATCTACGCTCACTGGGAGTATGTACAGACTCCGGAGGGGCTCCTTCAGCCCAAGCATGATATAAAACTAATATGGCCTACTACGGCATGCAGTACGATCTCATAATAATAATAAAGCCTATATTGTTCAAGAACAGATTTTTGCCTATCCCTTATTTGTCCATTAAGTCCGTTTTCCGCTAAAGTCCTGCTGCAGGCGGGCAACCCCGATCCATATATTAATAAAGGCTATAAGGCCTGCTGCAGGCGTGCAGCCCCAATCCATAAAATAGTAAAGTATAAAGCCATTGTGGCTTGCTGCGTCGCGCAACTGAATCCCATAAATATCCTCACAACAAATATTACTGAGTGTGAAATGTATATTTTCGAACAATTAATTCAACAGCGACATGACCCCATGGGTCCCAAAATATCATCACGTAGCCTAAACATGATCTTTACTAAGAGCCTCGGCTATATTTCTCTAACACGTGGAGGATACACGGGTAATAACATGGTTCTTTAATTTCTCAACTTCACAGAATTTATTTAAGTCACAATTTTTATGGTGCACGCTCACACGCTCGTCACCTAGCATATGCGTCATCTCCTATAATTGATATAACACAACATTTAGGGGATTCATACCTTCCGAACCAAGGTTAGAAATGATACTTACCTCAAACCATGTAATTTCTTACTCCGCAATGCCCTTGCATCGTAAATTGGTCTCCGAAAGCCTCGTATCTCGTATTTCTGCTCTCAATAGATAATCTGTCTCTGTTTGAGACCAGTCAAATGTGCACTGGTTGGACCTGCGGGCATTGGACAACAACACATCTGAGTCAAATTCACACACTGGAAATGCATCTGAAGGATCAAAGAAATTTCCGAACAGTAGTGGACTAAACAACGCACCTTTACACAAGGCCTTGTGAGTTGTCAAATTCGCCTTGTTCATGAAAGTTACAAAAACATCTTCTTTTAGTGGAACACACCATTTCTGTTGGTTTGGTTCTTCAAATTGAACTTCAATCTGTTTCTAACTGGTCATTGAACTTCAAGGATGAAAATGAAAAGAAATTTATGTTCTTTAAATAATGATGGACAGAGAATTTGAGACTTCAATTCTCCTTATACTATTAGTCTATAATTAGGAGGTGCCTATAGCTAGGCAGAGAACAAATTCTCGTGGAATATATGGAAATATGAGCTGTAAAGATAAGGGAATCTATTTCTTATCTAGAGAGTGAGAAATTACTTGTGCAGCACTACAGTAAATCAGTGGCAGTTTTTGAATTGAGACGACGTGGCCTAATAAAATGGCCAACTGTTTGTCTTATAAGAGTACTTGAATGTTCTGGTAATTCTTGGTTTGACCGGTCCTTTTCAATTTCTGGTATTAACCTTTTCAACTTAACTATTCATCTTCGAGATTAAGTGTCTCAATTCATTTCGAAATTTCACCGGACTCAAATCAATTACCCGGCAAATCACATAGCAACTGTAAAGCATAAATTATGTAGTAAATGATGGAACGAGGTTATAATACTTAAAGAACATATGATGTTTTTACACCACAGTGCAATGAAGATATTTTTCGAAATACTACAGCTGCATCGTTAATTCCATCAGTCATGGATAATGAATCAGTCCACGGAGGACAAAATAATAAAGGTACTGATGAAGCTGCAGCAATTATTGGAGTTTAGTGAAAGGTTCTTGTGATGAAGAAACTACTAATGAACATGCAGCAGGTGATGGAAATTCAGCGCAAATTCATTATAATGAAGAAAGAGTAGAATGTAGTGCACTTGATCAAGTTCGGTCAACTGGTACGGATGTTGCTGCTATCATGGAAAGAATAGTTGATGGGACATATCCAATTTTAACACTACAGTGCAGTCAAGATAATAAGCAAAATAGCGGAGCTGTGTCATCAATGCTATCAGCCATGGATATTGCATCAGTCCATCATGGACAAAATATCAAATGTACTGATCAAGCTGCACCAATTGGCGCAGATATAGTGAAAGGTCCTTTTTGTGATGAAGAAAGAGCAGACTGTAGTCCAGATGAAACCGATCTCACATCTCGTACAGATATTGATGCTATTATTAGAAAAATAAATGATGGGACATATGCGCTTTTCACACCTCAGTCCAGTGAAAATATTTTGCAATATATCGTACTTGCACTCTCTTAGGAAAGTGGAACAAATATTGTAATAGGAGATACATATGTTGATGCTAGTTTGCGCGATATTAAAGATGGGAATATAATTTTGGATTCACCTGAAGAGGAACAATATATTTCTATATCAAATTTGAACACACCATCCGCACCAAAGGAAAGGCAACCCGATTCTACTAGTCTTGCAACTCTTTCTGATATATGCATACAAGAAAGTGAAGGTAAGCTGTAAGGAAATAAAAGGGTGTTGATAGAAAAAGCACCTCTTACTGTTCATCAAATTATTGAAAAGATTTAGCAGGTTAGTGTGAGCAGTTTTATTATTTTATTTAACAGTTATAAAATGTTATAATGGTGTAACGACCCGACCGGTCGTTTTGAGCTCTAGTGCATTATTCAGTGGTTTGATACCTTGAGTAGCTTCACTGCAGGTATTATGACTTGTGCGTATGGTCGGAATTGAATTTCGGGAAGTTCAGAGTTAGTTTGGGAAGAAAATTCTAAATTTGGAAGCTTTAAGTTGGAAGAATTGACTAAAGTGTGATTGTGAGTAAACGACCTCAGAATCGGAATTTTAAGGTTCCAATAGGTTCGTATGATGATTTTGGACTTGGGCGTATGTCCGGATCGGGTTTTGGATGGCCCGGGCATTTCAAAGCCTATTGTGGAAGATTGGCATTTTAAAAGAATCTCGTAAATTTGGGTTGAAGTGTATTTCAATGTTATCGATATGCGTTTGGGATTCTGAGTCTGGAAATAGCTCCGTATGGTGATTGCGGTATTGGGAGCGCGTCCAGAAGTTGATTTAGAGGTACGTAGGTTATTTTGGGGTCATTTGGCGGAAGTTAGAAATTTGAAGGTTTTTGAGAAGTTTGACCGGTAGTGGACTTTTTGATATCGGGGTCGGATTTCGATTCCGGAAGTTGGAATATGTCCGTAATATCGAATGTAACTTGTGTGCATAATTTGAGGTCAATCGGACGTGATTTGATAGGTTTCGGAATCGAATGTAGAAGTTTGAAGTTCTAAAGTTTATTAAGCCTTAATTGGGGTGTGATTCATGATTTCGATATTGTTTAATGTGATTTGAGGCCTCGAGCAGGTCCGTGTTATGTTATGGGGCTAGTTTGTGTGATTGGACGGGGTCCCGGGGGCCTCGGGTGTATTTCAGGGTAGTTTCGGACCAAATTGGAGCTGTTTTGGACTGATGTTGCTTGTGTCTGGTTTTGTTCTTTGCGAACGCGAAGGAAGTCCCGCGTTCGCAAAGAGGAATTTATGGGCATGCTGGGTTTGGCCTTCGCGAACGCGAGCCAGTGGACGCGAACGAGAGGCAAGAACTGGACAAGCCTTCGCGAACGCGGCCAAGGCGACGCGAACGCGAAGAAGAAAGGAGGGAGTTGGGCCTAAGGCCATTTGGCCTACGCGAATGCGTAGAGGGGTACACGAACGTGAAGGGGCTGGTCACCTGGCCTTCACGAATGCGATCAATGTGTCGCGAACGCGAAGATAGATTTTTGGGTAGTGAGTCGTTAAAACGGGATTTTGGCCATTTTCACTTAATTTCCTCCATGGGAGCCGGTCTTGGAGCGATTTTGGAGCTCCATCATCATCATCTATGACAAGGTAAATGATTCCCACTTATTGCAAGTTAAATACTTGGATTATATATGGATTTAGACATGATAATTTGTAGAAATTTAGAATTTTGAAGAAAAACCTAGGAATTGGTATTCTTAGATTTTGATCACGAATTTGGGCATAAAATTGAGAATAAATTTTATATTTGAGTTCGTCGTGCTATGGGTAAGGTTTATCTTCGAAAATTTTTGGAATCCGGGTACGTGGACCAGAGGGTGATTTTATCGATTTTAAGCGGAGTTAGGAATTATTATAAATTGAATTATAATAAGTATTAGATTGTATATTTGTGGAATTGCACGTTTATTGACTAGTTTTAGAGCGTTGGGTATCGGTTTGAGTTATTGGAAGGGCTTGAGAGCCGGTGATGGAACTACAAAGCGAGGTAAATCTCTTTTCTAACCTTGTAAGAAGGAATTTACCCCATAGGTGGAGTTAATTAATAGGTGGTGTTATTTGTGGGGGCTACGTACGCACGAAGTGATGAGAGTCCGTACGTAGCTACTATCCCTGTTTATGTCCGGATAGTTTTAGGTTTACACTATCACGACCCAAAATCCATTAAAGGCCATGATGACACCGGACACCGCGGTCAGGCAAGCCAAAAATAAATACTTAAATTTGGTTCTCATTTTTAATATTTCCGAAATCATATTTCTTTCAATTAAATAGAAAAAGATGAAGTTTGATGAAATAAATAGTAATATCTTTAAAAATTCCAATACAGTGCAACCTATAATCTCCCAAAACCTGGTGTCACAAGTGCATGAGCATCAACTAGGAATATAAAATATAATACAACATCTGTCCGGAATACAAATTGGACAGGAAAAATATAAATACTTTGAAGGAGACTCTGCTGGCTGCGGACTCGTAACGTGGAATGCAGCTCACCTAAGTCCCCGCAATGACCGCACCTCTGCGCCCACAAGGCCACTAGACATATATGCACCTGCACGAAAATGTGCAGCAAGTGTAGTATGAGTACGTAAATCAACGCGTACCCAATAAGTATCCCGCCTAACCTCGAAGAAGTAGTGATGAGGGGTCGACTTCGACACTTACTAAGGGCCAACAATATGATAATATAAAATTCTAATTAAGCATGATATATATATAACAATAAAACCCAGAACAAGAAATTACTAAACAATTCATCACCATATTTAAGGACCCAGATCACTTCCTTCATTTAAAACAAATAATTTTTCAAATAATGAATTTATACCAATTATAAAAGGGACTTCTAGTTCTATTATCACACACAAAATTTCACCGAGGACGTTCGGCCCGATCCAACATAAATGTAAACTGTGCACTGCCGAGGGTCGAACGACATGAACCATAGATACATCTTTTACCCCGCTCACGGATCATACATGCGACGCGGTCAAATATAAATTATCAATAAATCATAACTCTTTCTTGATTCTTTTCAAAGTAAATACAATTCAACTTGAAGCTTTTAAATCCTTAAAATCCCCGGCTTAGTTTCATTTGATACAATTAACAAATATAATGAAATAACGGTGTCCACAAAATATGGTGCAAACCTAAAACTATCCGGACATAAACCGGGATAGTAGCTACGTACGGACTCTCGTCACTTCGTGCGTATGTAGCACCCACAGATAACAATACATATTAATTAACTACACCTATGGGATAAATTTCCTCTTACAAGGTTAGAAAAGAGATTTATCTCGCTCCGAAGTTTTATCACCGGCTCTCAAGCCCTTCCAATAACTCAAACCAACGCCCAACGCTCCAAAACTAGTCAATAAACATGCAAATCCATAAATGCACAATCTAATACTTATTATAATCTAATTTCTAACAATTCCTAACTCCGCTTGAAAAGTCGATAAAATCACCCTCGGGCCCACATGCCCGGATTCCGAAACCTTTCGAAGATAAACTTTATCCATAGCATGATGAACTCAAATATATAATTTATTCTCAATTTCATGCCCAAATTCGTGATCAAAATCCAAGAATACCAATTTCTAGGTTTTTCTTCAAAATCTCAAATTTCTACAAATTTTCATGTCTAAATCCTATATAATCCAAGTATTTAACTTGAAATAGATGGGAATCACTTACCTTGACATAGATGATGATGATGATGGAGCTCCAAAATCGCTCCAAGACCGGCTCCCATGGAGGAAATGAAGTGAAACATGGCCAAAATACCGTTTTAAAACAACTCATTGCCCATAAATCTGTCTTCGCGTTTGCCACCCTTTGATCGCGTTCGCGAAGGACGGCTGACCCGCCCCTTCGCGTTCGCGTACCCCTCTACGCGTTCGCGTAGGCCAAATCGCCTTAGGCCCAGCTCCCTCCTTTCCTCTTCGCGTTCGCGTCGCCTTGGCCGCGGTCGCGAAGGCTTGTCCAGCTCTTGCCTCACGTTCGCGTCCACTGGCTCGCATTCGCGAAGGCCAAACCCAGAAGTCCCATAAATTCCTCTTCGCGAATGCGGGACTTCCTTCGCGTTCGCGAAGAAGGAAACCAGACACCAGCAACAGTAGTCTAAAATAGCTCCAATTTAGTTCGAGACCACCTCGAACACACCCGAGGCTCCCGAGACCCCGTCCAATCACACAAACCAGTCTGATCCGGACATACGCCTAAGTCCAAAATTATCATACGAACCTGTTGGAACCTTAAAATCTTGATTTCGAGGTCGTTTACTCACAATCACACTTTAGTCAATTCTTCCAACTTAAAGTTTCCGAATTTAGAATTTTCTTCCCAAACTAACTCCGAACTTTCCAAAATTCAATTTCGACCATACGCAAAAGTCATAATACCTGCAGTGAAGCTGCTCAGGGTCTCAAACCACTGAATGACGCGCTAGAGCTCAGAACGACCGGTCGGGTCGTTACATTCTCTCCCACTTAGACATACGTTCGTCCGCGAACATGCTAAGAACTGCTCTGGAGTAGTCTGAAATCACTGTTTAGAACATCGTGCACCTACCCGTGCTACCATCACCCAGTTGAGTACATTTGCTTGAGCAAAATCTAAAGATTCCCCTTTTGTTTAGTTAAATTTGCCTTAGAGCTAAATTCCAACATCCAGAATTTTTTGTCAGGCCTGCTCCTATCATCCGAACACAATATCAATCACTACATGATGTACCAATACGTGATTGTATACTCTCACTGAATTCACACCAGGCACCACATCATTCACATGACCATAATAACATCTTCTGACAACAATAGCCGAAATCCCACGAATCGGATGCTTACAACACACCTCATGACTGATATAATCTTGTTCCAATTCTTGAAATGCCACGACATAGAAGATGTGTAGAACTTATAGCCACCTGCCGAATTACAATTTATGGGGTCTCTCCTCACGATCCAACCATATATCAGTAGTGGCATACCACCTGATCCGCACACAATAATCTAAAGAAGACACACATCGAGCCATAACGCTCATACACACGAAATGCCCGAATATCAACCATAATCACACCAAGTGCATAATATAAATCCTGGGGAGATGGGTAGCATCACGCGCTACAAAACTCAAGCACAACTAAGGTGGGATATATGATCTGCATCTCGAGAGCTATACTACCCACATAATACCATAAACCATACGGGACCTCAATACGAGTGTGAATAATCAAACCACCTCACAACCTACCGGGTATAATATAGATTACACAGAATAGCTGATGACAAAAATAATATCCCAGGCCCAAAGACCTTTCCGAAAACAACGCTATGCTGAGATGAGCACATCCGGCCTGATATAGAGCCCACATTCACATTTATATCCATCCACGAACCTCAAACCGATTCTGATCATACCATGCTTGGCTAAATAGCCTCTCAAGGACCCACAATGATCTATTCACGCCACATAAGAACGGCCGTCAAATCCGGAAAAAGCTTCCACATTCCACAGCCAAATGAACCGAGTGCCCTTCAGGCATAAATTCACACATTAGCGATAGTACCATAATCTCCATACTTGGTTTTAAATCCTTAACAAATCAAGTAACTACATGTCACACTTATACAATATTCCCGTTAGATACACTCCCACGACCCTCCGCACCAGGTAACAAGTATGCACATCCATAGCATCGGTCACACTAATGCTGTAAAGCAAATTAAGAAGCTGCAAATGAGTACACAAAGCCTGTTATACAGGACACCAATCTTAGGTGACACTAAGGACACTACCAGCTTACTCTAAATATCTGAATTCTTCCCTGCTTATCCGAGTTCGTGACATTCTTGTCGACATCAACTGCAACCTTGATCCCCAACTTCCAATTCCCATGCCGCTCACTGCACCTAACATACCAATACGCAAGAGTACAAAAATTACATCATAACTCCCGAACCACCAATAGGGTACACACTTCCTCATATAGAAACTTTTCACTTAACTCATTTCAGGAGAACCATTGCAACACGTGACTGAATTCCCATAACTGCAAAAAATACAAACCTCGAGTGGTGGTCTAAACCACCATAATTCTTCCGGGATCCAATTACACATAATAGGCCATAATACTCGAATGCCTCCAAATAAAATCTATTACGGCGGCCGTCAAACCTCGCACATACCGCCTCAAATCACATGTATAACTCAACACGCTGAAAGAGCTGATCATTGCCATCATCATGCCAATTCAACCATTGTTAACAACATCTGACTTCTCCTAATTTACTCTGGATCTTCCTTAGAAATAGCAATAACTCTTTTATCAATATAACGAACTCAATTCGCACTCATCCTGAGTGACCCCATTTCACGAACCCACATTGTCCCCAAAACCCACAAACTATCTCATACTCTCCTTGTGCGCATATTTGCGTATTCAACTGGTACACCAATTCCGAAAACCCCTCTATGAACCTGAAGTTATTTTCTCCCATTCCTCAAATGCCACACTACAGATCGATGATAACATAGAACATTCCAAGTCCCCTTTTCCATAATCCGTTGCCAAAACTCGATACTTAACCATACCATAGACTCAAAATCCTTAGGCACCGCACCTTAAATTTTGAACCTACTAGGACCATTGTTGAGAGTCACCCACTCTGGCTTGGTCCCGGATATAATCAAACTCCAAGGCTCCACTAGCACATGAACGCCCTCTCAAAGAAACACCCGGCTGAATCACTTTCCTTGTAAATCACCTCTACAAAAAGCATAAATCTTGAATCTTCCCAAAGCCTGAACATGAGTCAACAAGGCCAACTATAACACACATTCCTCAATCCTTTGCTCAAATTACCGCTGATGTTCTCTTTTCTTTGTCGTAATAATCCACCATTATGCCGATAACCAAAAATCTTACAAGTAGACAACCATGCAATCCCATTGTAGGCGGTGGAAGCTCTTCCACCTATCTTGAAGCTACCATTGCATAATTCTGGAATCCACCAACACTCTTTATCCCGTATTGACATGATCTTGCACAATCAACCAGCCAATTTGCCTCAAAATCGTCCTGTTAACCATTTCATGAATACTCTGAATCACTAGCCACATTTTCATCTTCAACCTCTCATCGGCTAGCTAGTAGAATTCTTCGTAGAAGCTTCATCAACACCACGCAACAGTTAACCTGCTCACCAGAAATAACCCACATGTGGAAATTTCATGCCGACATCTTCCAACAATGCCGCACCGAGTACAATTACCATGAAACTAATAAACCATCCTGAGCCCGTGCTCATTCACCAGTTGTACAAGCCCGTTCACCCCCACATTGGCATCAACTAAATGTGCGACAATACATCCTAATTCAAAGTCATGTTGTATCCTTTTTCATATTAAGCAACCCCCTCCTGTCACACCCAATCTTCATCAATATAGCAGCCAATATTCCAAATTAAGCTCGTAGACCTAGTCACTGTCCACCATGAATCCCAAATCACTCCAAACTTCCCCCAAGGCGTGTAGCTATCATACCATAAAACCCATCTGATACTCTGCCACTCTCTCACTTTGGTCAAACCCTCTCCTTTAAGCAACTACTCGACTTTTGCTTCTCACACTTGGCCTTCTAGAAACTTAACCGCGACAAGACACCTCCCACATGTCTTTCCTCATCCTCAACTGCCCAGTTGTTGCCTTAAATCAAACTCTATCTCAGTAGCACTTGAACCAATCTATCGCTACCAACTTAAAACCTTTCCAATGATCATCTTCCTCGAGAAATCAATACTAGAGACACCGATTCGATCCTAAACCACTGCACACCATCTCTGACAGTTGCTTCTCTGGCACCATCTCACACTACTCTACCCCGAAGGCAAATTTATGAAGACAATAACATCGGCGAACTTAACACATTCAATCCAGGGTGACAACACCACATCACAGATGAAAATTTCCAGCATGCTCGAAATACCAAGTCTCGTTACTCCGTCAACCCAAACCTGAACATTCATAGTCCGATTGCCTTTCATTCACCGGAAATAAAATACTGGGTCTCTGAATCATGCACTGAGTAAACCTCCTTCCAATTCATTCACTGCTTCGACGCATAGACAATCATCATTCTATTACACAACACGTTGCAATAACAACGCATGAATTGTCATAAAAATCAATGCCAAATCTCGAAACCTTAGGTAATGTAGACACAGAGCTGCAACGGCAGAACGGCCTTCCGCGAGGCGATGACAATAGCCCACTCAAATACGCAGGGAGAAATATCCTGCACCATATGTGTAGTGCCATTAAAATTCCTCGATTTCTAATTTATAAGAAGCGCTTCACGTCGCATAAGACTGAATAGGAAGGGAATGAAGGCATAAGCCTCAAAGGAATCAAATCGCACGATGAGGAATTAATAAGGGAAATGTTCCTAACAGTCCTGTAGCCTCTCGAAGATAAGTGCAAACGTCTCCGTACTGATCCGCAAGACTCTACTAGACTCGCTCATGACTCGTGAGACCTAAGGAACCTAGTGCTCTGATACCATTTTATCACGACCCAAAATTCATTAAAGGTCGTGATGGCACTGGACACCGCGGTCAGGCAAGCCAAAAATAAATACTTAAATTTAGTTCTCATTTTTAACATTTCTGAAATCATATTTCCTTCAATTAAATAGTAAAAGATGAAGTTTGATGAAATAAATAGTAATATCTTTAAAAATTGCAATACAGTGCAACCATAATCGCCCAAAACCCAGTATCATAAGTGCATGAGCATCAACTAGGAATATAAAATACAATACAACATCTGTCCGGAATACAAATTGGATAGGAAAAATATAAATACTCTGAAGGAGACTCTGCTGGTTGCGGACTCGTAACGTGGAATGCAGCTCACCTAAGTCCCCGCAATGACCGCGCCTCTGCGCCCATAAGGCCACTAGACATATATGCACCTGTACAAGAATGTGCAGCAAGTGTAGCATGAGTACGTAAATCAATGTGTACCCAGTAAGTATCCCGCCTAACCTCGAAGAAATAGTGACGAGAGATCGACTTCGACACTTACTAAGGGCCAACAATATGATAATATGAAATTCTAATTAAGCATGATACATATATAACAATAAAACCCAGAACAAGAAATAACTGAACAATGCATCACCATATTTGAAGGCCTGTAGCATTCTATCTGATGCGCTCATATAAAGAAGACCGAGCGACTGTGCAAGCTAGAACCCGATTGGGTTCTGAAACATCTAACCTCACGAACTGATTAGCCAAAGTTTGAACATCTGCAGCTAATGGCCTCTTACCAACCGGAATATATGCAAGACTGCCCATACTCACAGCCTTTCTATTCAAAGCATCGGCCACCATATTGGCCTTTTCGGGGTGATACAAAATGGTGATATCATAGTCTTTCAATAACTCCAACCATGTTATCTGCCACAAATTAAGATCCTTCTGTTTGAACATATACTGAAGGCTACGATGATCAGTAAATACCTCACACGAGACACCGTAGAGGTAATGCCTCCAAATCTTCAGCGCATGAACAATGGCTGCCGATTCTAAGTCATGAACAGGATAATTCTTCTAGTGAATTTTCAATTGTCGCGACACATATGCAATTACCTTGCCATCTTGCATTAATACTGCACCAAGCCCAATGTGAGATGCGTCACAATATATCGTATACGATCCTGAACATGTGGGTAATACTAACACTGGCGTCGTAGTCAAAGCAGTCTTGAGCTTTTGAAAGCTCAACTCACACTCTCCTGACCATCTAAATGGGGCACCCTTCTGGGTCAATCTGGTCTTAATAGTTGTTCATAATCAATTACAGAATCGTCAATTAACTTCATGTTAACAAAAATCTCATTTCAAACTTTGACAATACTAATAATGAGATGCGAGGCATGAATACCTCATAATTATTTACCCGAATTAACGAGTCACATTTAACGCCACCTGGGCGGGCACCTACCTTGTAGGTTACAACTCAATATTACAATACGAATTTGGCAAGTATGCACAGAGAATTTCATACAAAAAATTTCAAATAAGCCTAGCAGGCATGACTCCCTTTTAGTACTATAATACAAATTTAATTTTACAAGGGAGAATTTAAACACAAGAATTTTTTATCACAAGGATCTCGTCCTTATATAGCTTCCACCGCAGCTCATAGCCCGGTTTAAACATATCAATTTATTTTAAAATGTGAGGACCTCAGCCTCAGTTCTGAATCACAAGTAATATGCACATCTTGCCAATCGAAACTTTCCATTTTCTCCTTTTAAATAACTTTCGGTAAACAAAATCACAACACATAATGAACCTCACACCGATAGGGCATATAATTCACAATTTGTAGTTAATTATCCGTAAATTACATCAAAACTTACCGAAATGAGTAACACAAAGACACCTTTAGCCTCACAGCTCTTATTAGAGACCAACATGGAATGATAGGCATAGTTATCTCCATAAAACCTCCCAACAGGAGTAAACACATAAGTAGATTATAGAATTACGAAGCTCACTCATAAGTGGAGCACAATAGGAGGACTCGTCTTGATACTCAGAACCGAATTAAGTTAAGTAAATTATTCCTTTATTTTAAATCGAGGTCGTACCTATAACGACACCATATGATGTAACGACCTCCGCCATTCCATAAAACAAATATAACAACGGCTGGGTCTCCACCTCTAGAACGCCTTCTACCCACCTTTCCTCCACCCCTAACTAGTTATGTGGGTGGTGTAGTAACTACAATGGGGCACGTAGACTGAGTGCTTTGATGAAATATGTCTCTCACAAGTCTGGGACAATTTTCTCATGATGTGCCTAGTATCGCCGTATTCATAACAACCCCTTTGTGGGTTTGGCTGCTCATATTGAGTCTGTGCCAGATAACTAGAATAACTATTGTAGGATACTTATGTCAGTGGTGCATAAAAAGAACTTACTGGAGCACCTCGATTAATCCGATGTGCGAACTGGGCTGGCCGACTGCCCGAGCCCCCGCCATAATGATTTATACTCGCAGAGTAGAATCCACTGAATCCCCCAGAACCTCGAGATGTCTTGGCCTCCTTAGTTTCCTTTTTCCTCACCCCGAACACGTTCTAATATCTTGCCAATTTCTACCACTAGTGGAAATGAAGTATCAGCCTGTAGCTCCCGAGTCATACAAAATTTTACGATCATAATTGAGTCCTTTAATGGGTCTGTGGACTTACTCTCTGGCTGTAGGAAGCAAAGTAGGAATATGACGGGCTAACTTATTGAACCTGATGGCATATTATGACACCGTCATGGTGACCTGGCGCAATCATTCAAACCTTATGTGCCATGTATTACGGAGAGTCCGGGAAACAAACTCTTTCATAAGTATTTCTAAGAACCGAGCCAAGTGGGCGGTGTTGTATTGGCTGGTCTGCCCTCTTCATAGGCTTGCCACAAACACCTGTGGAGAATTATCTCTCCCAAGGCCAATTTCTTTTTTTGTTATGCTGACTCAACACTGTTGAGTTGACCCATTTCTTAACATACTCTTCGATTCTTCTTTGGGGTAAACTTTACCCCTATTTATATACAATGATCACAAAAGTAGAGCTCCATATAGACAATTCTTAGTCCAGAATCTCGTCAACCACTGTACTTCCTCCAAAGCACCCCAAAATCTGCAACCGTGACGTCCACGCTGAGTAGACCTTCTGTAAATTTAATGTTGTTTCTCTAACTCCTTTGGTACTGAAGTATAAGATTATTAAGGAGGCGGACATACCGCAAGTCCCAACCTTATCCTCTACAAAATCTCAGGCCTTAAACACATGTAAATTTTTGGGGGAACCTTTCAGTACCACATATATACATTTCAGGCCAAAACTGATATAACACATGACTCGCAATCCATTCATTGATAGTGGTCTCTCCCACTCGGCGCAAAGTCATAGTTTACCACGTCCGATGGTCCACAATATTAACCTTCACAACTCGTATAAATCAACCAGATGCCAAGGTACGTTGCACCCCTCACATTATTCACTGGGTGATCTCTTTATACGTCCGCATCTTCAGTCAGAATCACACGTTGAGGCAATTTTTAAGCATCTCTGGCTCCCTCGTAGTTCATCTGTGGCATCACGAACCGTTGACGCACAACTGATACCGAGTGCGCAATGTCATACATGAGTAGATACAAAGGAATACAAGATATAGGTTTCAAGCAAAATCAATGTCGCACGATAGGGAATGAAAGAAATGATATTATTCCTAAACTTCATAGCCTCTGAGAGATAAGTACAGACGTCTCCATATCGATCTTTCAGACTCTACTAAGCTTGCTCGTGAGTCGTGAGACCTATGTAACCTAGTGCTCTGATACCAACTGTCACGACCCGAATTTTCCCACCGACGGGATCGTGATGGCGCCTAACATTTCACTTTTTAGGCAAGCCAACGTTAGAAAATCGTTAAACCAATTCCTTATTTTCATTCAGTAAATAATAATAATTAACCTAGATAAAATATAAGAGGTGCGGAATTTTATAAAATTGTATTAATTACTACCACCCAGATCTGGAGTCACTATTCACGAGCATTCTAGAATTTACTACAAGTAATAGTCTGAAAGAAATACATCTGTCTGAATGAAAGAAAACAACAGTGACATAAAAAGCATACGGGGACTTCAAGGTTTGTGAACGTCGACAGATCTACCTTGAGTCTCCGGACAATGGACCAATAACAAAATCTCGATCAACTTGAGCCGGTATCAAAGTCTGCACAGAAAGTGTAGAGTGCAGCATCAGTACAACCGACCCCGTGTACTAGTAAGTGTCGAGCCTAACCTCGGCGAAGTAGTGACGAGGCTAGAACAAGACACCCACATATAACCTGAACAATATAATCATGCTAGTGGCAACAACAGTAAATAAAGAAATAATGCAGAAATAATGGGAAGGGAACATACAGTGGGGGAATACAACATAAAGAGTGAAAGTAATGAAAATACAAAATTAAACAGAAAATCCTTAAACGAATTGAGCAATTAAACAGCAAAGGAAAACTGCACGGCATCACCCTTAGTGCTTTTTCTCTCAACCTCACCAAATAAATAAATAGAAAGGTACGACGTCACCCTTCATGCTTTTTATTTTTTAGCAAATTATACTACTAGGCAAGCCTAGTAGCTATTTTATTAATAATAAAATAAAAGAAAAAACCACAACGGAAGAGTACAAGTGAGGGGGAAATGCTACAGTAGTGTTGCCTCTATGCCTTGGCTATATAATCACTCCTCTGCGCCTCAATTGCCTTAGATGGCAGCCTCATGTAGAGGAGCATGGTTTAGCTGCCGACAAAAGTCTCACGAGGGCATCTAATCTCATAGCCGCTTGGATCTTCCCAAAGGCATAGGAATATAGCAGACACATATTGTGCTAGACCTAACCTTATAAATCCTATTGAGGCATAATAAACCTCATCTACTAGCAAGCATGAAGAAAAAACGAACTGGAAAAAATTAGGTACTCTATGATCATCATAGAGTTTATAACATACTCTATGATGATATTACAATTGTTGATACTTAAAAAGTGATAAAATATAACAATGTAAAAAATTGAGTGGTGCCTCTCTTTCTTCAAACTTGTGTATTCTTCAATTTGTAGCTCCTTCGCTTCTTTTTCCACTGCCTTCAAGTATTCTTCAAACTTTATCATTTTTTTTTTGATCTATTGGATCTTGTAGAGGTGATTGAGGCAGTCGCCTTTTTCTTTGCAATTCTCATTGGAGGTTTCCTGATGACAACCTCTTGTGTTGCTTTGCCGTCCCAACTATGTTGCCTGTCTGGTGCCTTCTTCTTGTATTTGTTGGATCCGCTTCACACATGTCTTGGTGAAAGATCTCCCTCCCTAGCTATAATGTTGAAGGTGGCATCCAGTAGTGCATCCTCTTCTCCTTCTTCATAAAAATCATGACCTATATGCATCCCAAAATCGTCAATATGTCTGTACTCATTCGATAGTGATATTTGATCTTTCCTCTGATTATCAAGACCTCTCAATATTTCCATGTCATGTGAAACAAGAGCGTGGATGATATTTGTTAGTGTCAAATTGTATGTTGCAGTTATTGAAGTGCTAATTCCAGTAGCTACTGCCATGTTCGAGGATGAAATTTGGATCTCCTTTAAATCTGCTAAATTATTTGTCTTTTGTTGCTGTCCCGAAGGTACAAATACAACAGCGTTTGGACTCAAACCTCTCCTCTTTGGAGCAGTTGATGTTGAGTTAGAAACCTGCTCTTTTTGTACTTTTCTGATGCTTCCTTTGATTGTGGGGTGGAAGGTAACAATGCTGGTGCATATTCGTTAGTACCTAAATACATTTCTGCATAATCGTGTTCCTCCTCCTCCACTTGGTCAGTCCAAATCTTTTTATTAGCTGTCAGTGCACTCGTCTCTCCTTGTTGCTCCTTATAGACTGTTATATCATTTGTTGATGCTTGAGAGAGTGAGACCTGCATTTGACTGTTGGTTGTTGCCCGTTGAGATTAGCTGCAGTCCAGAATCATCAGCATGTTTACCAAAAGACTTCATCGATTGGGATGGTATCTCAAAGACTGAAGTATTCAGCGTAACCAGAGGTGGATTAATCTTTGTGGTTGTGTTCATTTTCATAGCTGCATGTGCATCCATTACCATTTTAGCCAGCTCCTAATTGAAAATTTGCATTGTAGTGATGGTTGAATTTCGTCGAAAACCTGGATTCTGCTGCCTCGGTGATATTAATATCTTTGTAGTTCATTTTTCAGCTGATATCACGTTCCAAACTTCCTATTTTTTACTTGTATCACCACCCTTACCATCACCCTTAGCCAACTGTTTTGTAGTGGCTACTGTTGTTGCGTGTTGCCCAGCTTTATTTGGACATATCACATCTGCTACTTCCTTCATCTTTTCAATGAATTGCACCTCACCTTCCACTGCATAACCAAAGCTAGATGTAGCTTGAGCAAACGTTGCATTCAATGCAACAGTAGGATCTAATGGAATGAGTTGCTGCTGCATTAAGGTTAATGGATTGATTCCATCATTCTCCTCATCTACAAGTGCTTCAAAAGCATTAGGACTGGTAATAACCTTTCGTGCATTCTTTCGACTTCCTGGAAAACTCAACTGGTGTTGTTGAACCTTCATACCTGGAGACGCACCTTGTCTACTAGGAGATTGTTGCACTTGTTTCCAATCATCCCCTACTGTTTTCTTTGTCACTCCATCATCCTTAGGAAATTTTGCAACTTGCACATGGTCTTCCACATTCTTAATATTAGCTAGAACCACAGTAGAAACAGGCTTAGAATGCATGACCTGCACAATTCCATCTTCTTTTTCTTTTGCTTTTAGTTCTTGTCTACTAGCCTATTCCTTCATGCATTGTATATTAGATTACATTCCTTGCCCAGCTCCTTTCTCCATCCCATTTGTTAATTTTTGTAAGATAGTTTGTCCCTGACGATGCCTTGCTTTATCAGATTGTTGGCGAGCAGCTGGACCCTTAGTAACAGCAGTCGAATCGCGATCGTAAACTGCAGCTTCAATAGCAACTCCATTTTGTTTAGTCATATTAGTTTTGTTTGGTGCATTAGCTCGATCAGCAGCAGCCTTCAATGCACCAGCAGTAGCTGTATACATCCTCAGCGAAAACCGTAGCAGCAGGGATATCCTTCAATCTTGTATCAACAATGGCTGGCATTTTCTGAACCTGCTCCAGCATCAATACCTCATCAATACCTCCACGTCCTAATGTAACACCTGTATTAGGCTTAATGTTCTCATCACCAACAGCTCTGACTGGAACTGTTACAACACGAGTGACAACTGGTATATGTTGCTCTTTAGTAGCATCTGGTCCTCGACCTTCGCCGTGTGTTTTTTCCATAGATTCCACACCATTGCCATTAGCCAACTGCTGCAATTTTTTGATTGTGTCCAGCTGATCATTAACATTGGATACACCAGCTCTTTGATCACCAGTAACCAAGCCTCTTTTTTCATTCAAAAATTGCCTTAAGTTTCCTTGAAACTTATCTCCTGCAGATTCAACTTCATGTGCCTCCATCTGTTTTTATTTTGGATAGTTTTTCAAAAATAGACGACAAACCTCCTCTTCATGACCTTGGTGCTTGCAAACATTGCAATATGCAGGTAAGTTATCATATATAATCTCCTGGAAAACCTCCAAAACCTTACCAGTTGAATTATCAACATGCTGTAAACGTACCCTCTTCGGCAACTTATCAGAGAGGTCAAGAATTACCTTTACTCTAGCAGTGCTAGGTCTTGATCTTGTTTGAGTAGCTTTATCAATTGCAATAGGGATGCCAACCGCTGAAGCTATAGATAATAGAGGCATTTGCGCAAACAGATCCGGCGCAAGGTTTGGCAGTGATATCCACACAACTGCCTTTGTTGTTTCTTCCTTGGGATTAAATCCAACAAACCATAGGAAGATTCTACACTTATGCTCCTCTCCCTTATGAGTAAAATAAGTTACTGATCGCGTCAAGGACAATACAAAATCGTCAAACTGATCAAACCTTATTAAAACTTGTCTTGACGCTAATAATCCAATCAAACAATGCCCCTTAAATCCAAGTTGTTTGGGCAGTAGAGTTCGAATCTCCTTCAAGTCTGGTGCTCATGCAGATACTTTAACCACGATTTCCTGGTGCAAACCTTCTTCTCTTGCAAATTGTTTCCGTTCCTCCATGTCAAAAATCAGAGTTGGTTCTCCGTGAACTAATTCTACTGTTTTTAGTTGCGTTTGAGTCAACATACCTGTTGGTTTGGATTGAACAAGACGTCCAGTATATGTAGTTGTATTTGCAAGATTTGACCCAGAATCAAGCTGGGAAATTTCAGAATTTTCATTGTGATTTTTGCTACAGTAGTCACGTCTCCAAAATTGAGATGTGCAACATCTCTATCAGAAATTATTGTAGCGCCCAACTAGGGTTTATACGCCTTTAGATTGTGCATCTTTTGAGACTGGTCCGGTGGCTTTTAACCACCGGACGACGGCACAGTCGCCGTTACTGCGCTGCCTGCTACTATTCACAGAAATCGCAGGAGAGAGAAGAGAGCCTATATATTTCACTTTGAGGCACCTTTCTTGCTTTTACTCTCAAGCTCACCCGAATAACTAAATAGAACGGCATGACATCACCCTTTGTGCATTAAACATCTCATAATATAAACGGCATCACCCTTCGTGCTTTACACTCTTCCTCGCAATATAAATAATGCATGCACGACATCACCCTTCGTGCTTTACACTATTCCTCACAATATAAATAAATAATGCAGGACATCACCCTTCGTGCTTTACACTCCTTCTCACAATTCACAGAATCAATAATAATGGATAGAGAGAAGTTTCACAAAGAAATCAATATTCACAATTTTATCAACCTTGGCGCAAATCAGATACAAGTCTCCGAACATTTCAACAACAACAATAAGCATGGATAACAAGATTTAAGACTACAAATTTTAAAGAATGGAATTTCACTCGCATGCTATGACTCGACCACAACGTATAGATGCTCGTCACCTCAACTATACATCGTATTAAACAACAAAACACGTAGCAAATACTCACACAATACCTATTCCCTCAAGCCAAAGTTAGACACAACACTTACCTCAATTTCGCAAGCCACTCACTGCTCAAGTATCGCTTTCCCTTTAGAATTCACCTCCAACCCACTCGTATCTAATCATAATTAGTTTAATATCATCAATTATCGCTAAAGGAATCAACTTTAATGCATAATTACAGTTTTCCTAAGTTTTCCCAACAAAAGTCAAAAACCGACCCCGGGCCCGCTTGGTCAAAACCCAAGGTTCGGACCAAAATCCATTTACCCATTCACCCCCGAGCCCGAATATATAATTGGTTTTGGAATCCGACCTCAAATTGAGGTCTAAATCCCTAAATTTCTGAAATTCCTAGTTTCTACCCAAAACCCCTAATTCTACCATGAAAACCTTAGATTTCAGGTTGAAATCTTGTAAAATGTAGTGAAAGATTGAAAGAAACAAGTTTACAATCATGTAAATCGAGGAGGGTAATTCTAAGATTTTTAAGGGTTAAGAGCGCAGATTCGAGTTCTAAAACATAAGATGACCTTTTGGGTCATTACATAAGTCCCCGTATCAACCACGCCGTTGCGCCCACAAGGCCAATAGTATATATGTGTGCCTGCACAATAAAATATGTAACAAGTGTAGTATGAGTACGTAAATCAACGCGTACACAGTAAGCATCCCACCTAACCCCGAAGAAGTAGTGACGAGGGGTCGATTCGGACATTCACTATAGTCTAAAAATAAAATGCCAATAGTATGATTAAGTATGAATTTCGTAGAACAGCTGTAAGCTCATTATTTTGAATTAAGTAAGCAATTCTTTTATAATTAAGGAATCTCCAAATTTATTTTCATCGTTTAACAATTTATATCTCCGACCAGTGAGGCCATATCAATTGTCATAAATTTCAAGGCAAGAAATACAAGTATGAGTAAATCATGTTGAGGTCGTACGGCCCGATCCAACATAATATTTAAATTGTGCACTGCCAGAGGGTCGAATGGGACGAACCATAGATGTATCTATTTAATCTGCCAAGGCGTTCGGCCCGTTCCACAAAATATAAACACATTCAAGTAGTCAATCAATAATTCATCAAGATACCCCTTTTAACGGTCAAGAAAAATGATGTTTAACTTTTTTGAAATTCATTAACCAAGTTCGATGTGATTTAAGCAATTTACATTGACAATGAGGTTACAAATATCGCAAGTAAAGCATGCTTTTGGGTCCTAGACTACCCGAACTTAAGCATAATAGTAGCTACGCACGGACTCTCGTCACCTCGTACGTACGTAGCCACCACAATTAGGTACAAACATTTATTTAATTCACCTATGGGGTTAATTCCCTATAACAAAGTTAGAAAGGAGACTTACTTGCTCTGAAGTTTCATAACCGGCTCGAAAGCCTCCTTAACACCGCAAATCGATGCTCGTCGCTCCAAAACTAGTCAAATAAGTTGCAACCCAATCAAAATATACTCTAATATTCATAATTAATCAATTTACTACTATTTCTACCTCCGCTCGAAAAATCGATAAAGAAGCCCTCAGGCCCACGTGCCCGGATTTCGAAAACTTTTAAAGATAACCATTACCCATAACCTCACGAACTCAAATGTATGATTTATTTTCAGTTCCATGACCAAATCCGTGGTCGAAATCCAAGAATACCAATTTCTAGATTTTTCTTCAAAATTCAAATTTTCTACTAATTTCCTTGTTTAAATCCATATATAAACAAAGTATTTAACTTTCAATAGGTGAAAATTACTTACCTTGACATAGATGATGAAATATCTTCTTCAAAAGTTCCAAAAATTCGCCCAACCTAGTGAAGAATGGGAGAAATGAGCAAAACTCCCATTTTTAAAACTTCACTGTCCAGGCGTTACCTCTACGCGATCGCGTCTGAAGACTCGCGCCCGCGGAGCAAAACCAGCCAAGTGATTCGCGAACACGGAACAAACTTTGCGTTCGCGAAGACCAAATTTCCATCAGCTCCTACTTTATCTCTATGCGAATGCATAACCCCACTCGCGAACGCGATGGTCCAGCCCAGGAAAGTATGCGATCGCATACCTATGACCGCGAACGTGAAGAACAATTTGTTACCCTGCTCCACTTACCTTACGCGATCGCGTATGCCTCTTCACGATCGCAGTGCATTCCACAAACACCATAAACGAGCAGTCATGAAACCAAGGAAAATGGCCCGAGACCATCCCGAAATACACCCGGGCCCCTCGGGACCCCGTCCAATCACATTAATCAGTCCCATAACATAACACGAACTTGCTCGAGGCCTCAACCCACATCAAACAACACTAAAATCATTAATCGCACCCCAAATCAAGTTTAATGAACTTTAAAACTTCAACTTCTACCGTCGATGCCGAAACCTATCAAATCACGTCCGATTGTCCTCAAATTTTGCACACAAGTCATAATTGACATTACAAACCTATTCCAACTTCCGGAATCGGAATCCGACCCCGATATAAAAAAATCCACTTCCGATCAAACTTCTCAAAAACCTTCAAATTTCTAGCTTTAGCCAAATGACTCCAAAATGACTCATGGACCTCCGAATTCACTTCCGGACGCACTCCCAATTCCAGAATCACCATACGGAGCTATTCCCAGACTCGGAATTCCAAACAGAGATTGATAACATTGAAATGCACTTCAACCCAAATTTATGAAATTCTTCCAAAATGCCAACTTCCACAATAGGCGCTGAAACGCTCCCGGGTCATCCAAAACCCGATACAGACATACGCTCAAGTCCGAAATTATCATACGAACCTGTTGGAATCTTCAAATCCCTATTTCGAGATCGTTTACTCAAAAATCTAACCTTGGTCAATTCTTCCAACTTAAAGCTTCCAAAATGAGAATCTTCTTTCCAAATCAACTCTGAATTTCCGAAGTTTCAATTTCGACCACGCGTACAAGTCATAATACCTGAAGTGAAGCTGATCATGGCCTCAAACTACTGAACGGCATTCTAGGGCTCAAAACGACCGGTCGGGTCGTTACAAAAATACACAAGCGTTAGGGTTTAATCGGATATTCTCGAACTTTAATTTTTTAAATGTCAAGTTTAATTTCGAGTAAAAAGTGTTGAAGTTTTATGGGAAGAAAGCACTCTCTCAAGCGTGGAAAACCTATTCATCCAATCTCAGCATCATCACAATTTTCTGATTTTGTTATGGATGTTGAAAATCATTCTCTTACAATGACAGAGTCTTATATGAAAGATGCTCCAAGTGCGCTTGCGGTTGAAGAATCATCTTCGGCAAGTGGAACAAAAGCTGTTAGTTTGGGACGGACGCGTTTACATAAGGCCAAGGCATGAAATACCTCTGGATCAACTTCGAATGCCTCTGGATCAGCTAGTCTTAGAATAACGCGTTCTCAAAGTGATAAGGAATGTGAAATTAGTTGTTCTCAAAGTGCAAAGGAACCAGAAGTTGATGTTTCTAAAAACAATATAAAGCCTACAAAAAAAGGAAGGTTTCTGAACCAACTATTCATCAGAGAAGACATTCCAAATCCTATTCGAAGATAAACTATATTACACCTTATTTATTAATAGATAGTTTGTATAATGTATACCCATGTGATATACTTATATATGTGTGTTTATTATATTACAGCTTAGTGCAAGTGATAGACCGAAACTTGGCAGTGACTTCAATTATGAGATTGTTAGCAATTTGAAAACAAAATTATCAATA
This sequence comes from Nicotiana tomentosiformis, assembly GCF_000390325.3. Classification (NCBI taxonomy): domain Eukaryota; kingdom Viridiplantae; phylum Streptophyta; class Magnoliopsida; order Solanales; family Solanaceae; genus Nicotiana; species Nicotiana tomentosiformis. Next base: position 105,503,430 of record NC_090816.1, on the reverse strand, counting down.
ATATAACTTGAACTTTTTAAGTCAACTTGTTTTGGTTTTTTTTGGATTTGCCTAGTATAAAACTGCAAACACAGTTGATATAATATTTGTTAACCAAGGAGGTTGAAAAAGGGAATGGAAATGAAATGGTGTTTCTTGTCAATGTGGTTAAGCTACGTTTTGGTTTGGCTGAGTTTGCTTGTGTGAGTGGATTAAAATATACCGGTGATGTACAACTTTCTAGTGAATCTATGCAAAAGAATAATCATTCAATTGGAAAGTACTTTGTGGATTACCCTTCTGTTCTAAAAAAAACACCTTGTGCATTGTTTTCTTACAAAAAGATTTGACTCTGATGAAGGAGCTATTAAGATAGCAGTGCTATTTGTTATAAATTCGTTCCTCTTTTCTACTAAGAACACAAAACTGGTTGATAGGAAGTACTTTGTCACGACCCAAAATCTGACTAGTCATGATGGAACCTAATTCAACCCGCTAGGTAAGCCAATTATCAACTATCCAATTCCAATGAATTTAATAAGGTAATTAATTAAAAGAAAATATATGAAACCAATACATTTCTCCAAGAACTGGTAGTACAAATCATGAGCTTCTAAGAATAGAGTTTACAAAACTAGTATGAAATAAATACATTATCTGTTTGAAAAGTACATAAACAGAGTTTTATGAATCTAAGGCTACCATGAACAAGCGGCAGCTACAACCGGGATGCAGGTACATTTTCAATTCTGGCTCCCGTCGATCAGTGCAACGTCAGCAGTCAATATCTGCACGCAAGGTGCAGAAGTGTAGTATGAGTACAACCGACCCCATGTACTCAATAAGTAACAAACCTAACCTTAGGTTGAAAGTAGTAACGAGCTAACACAAAGGTCAGGGTCCAGCTCCAATAACCAATAATAGTTCATAACAACATAAACAAGTAATACCAGAAGTAACTCAACAATCAAATGCTCAACAAAAACATGATTTCTGAAAATAGTTTTGCCTTTCAAGTACATCAATGAAAACCCAAATCATTTACCGGAGTTGCCAAAATATGAATAAGTTTGAAAACAATAATTTTCCTAAAATTCCTTTTAATAATAAATAATATGTCTCATTTTCTTTCCAGATAGCCAGTGTAAAATGCATCACTATGCCCATATGCCAATATGTGTGAGAAATCATGAATGACGTGATACCGTACAGCATGAGGAAAATGCATCTCAATGCCTGTATGTCAAATGTGTATGTCAATGCGATGCACTCAGTGATGAAATCATATGCATACTCTCAGAGTATCATTTGACCCAGTCCTCCCAGTCACTCGGTCCTCACAGTCACTCAGTCCTCTCAATCGCTCAGCACTCGCACTCAGTAGTTACATGCGCTCACTAGGGGTGTGTACAAACTCCGGAGGGGCTCTTTCAGTCCAAGCGCTATAATTTGCACGTACAACTCACGTACTGCACAGACAACTCACGTTCTATAGTATCAATATCTGTATCCGCGCGGACAACTCACATGCTACAATAAGCCAATCTGGCCTACTGCGGCGTGCAGTCCGATCCCATAATAATAAAATATATAAAGCCAATATGGCCTGCTGCAGCATGCAGCCCGATTCCATATTTATCCCCACAATCAGGCCCTCGGCCTCAGTCAGTCATCAATCCCTCCAGTCTCTCGGGCTCACATTGTCATGAAACTAGCCCAAAATGATGATATGATGAATCAATAACTAGCAACAGAGACTGAGAGATAATATGCAATGAATGAACATGACTGAGTATAAAATTTTATTTTAAACAAATAATTCTAAAGGAATATGACCTCTGTGGGTTTCAATAATACTGGCACATAGCCTCGACATGATTTTTAATATGATTCTCAGCTCAATTTCTTTAACACATAAAGCTACATAGAAAATGTCAAGATTATTTGACTACAAAATTCCACAAAAATAATTATGTCACAATTTCTATGGTGCACGCCCACACGCCCTTCACCTAGCATGTGCGTCATCTCTCAACAATTCACATAATACATATATTCAAGTTCATACCCTCAACTCCAAGATTAGAAGAGTTACTTACCTCGAACAAGATGAATCCAATGTCGAGCAAGCTAAACAATGCTCCAGAAATTTCATTCTGCGCGTATCAACTTCCGAACGGCTCGAATCTAGCCACAATTAATTTGATTCAGTCCACAAAATTATAGGAATTAATTCCATATCAAAATACTAATATTTTCCACAAAATCCGAAATTATACCCCAAAAATCACTCGTAGGGCCCACATCTCATAACCCGACAAAAGTTACAAAATATGAACGTTCATTCAACTACGAGTCCAACCATATAAATCTTACTCAAATCCGACATCAACTCGACCCTCAAATCTTTACATTAAACCAAAAGGGTTTTCACAATTTTTTCAACTTAATTCACCAATTAAATGTTAAAACCAACCATGGATTCTGGTAATTTAACCAATATTGAGTTAAAAACACTTACCCCATTGTTCTCCTTGAAATTATCCAAAATATGACCTCTTCAGAACTTAAACTCACTGCCCAGGCTTTTCTTCTTCGCGCACGCTACCATTGCCTAGCATTCGCAAAGCAGAAAATTGATCCCGTCCAAATTCCTCCTTCGCGAACGTGACATCCCCCTCGCATTTGCGAAGCACAAAGTGCCTCTGCCTCGATGCCTTCTAAGTGAACGCGTTCAACCAATCGCAAACACGGGTGCTTCGCTTCCCCTTCCCTACGCGAACGTGTAGACCAATTGCCTGGGGTCCTCAGCTGCTCCCTCTCTTCTTCGCGAACGCGTAACACCTCTCGCATTTGCCATGTAGACCCTGTCCACCTTTCGTAAACGTGTCCTTATCTTCGCGAACGCGAAGAGAAAATATTGCCAGTCTCTCAATTCCTCTTCGCGAATGCGAGGCTCCACTCACGAACGCAATGAAGGAAACCAGATGGTGCATCAGAAATATTCCAGCAGAGTTTCCAGTCCAAAATCCAACCCGTTCACCATCCGAAACTTACCTGAGACCCCCGGGACCTCACCCAAACATACCGTCAAGTTTCATAACATCACACGAACTTAGTAGAACCCTCAAATCACCTAAAACAACGCTAAAACCACGAATCATACCCCAATTCAAGCTTAATGAACTTTAAAATTTCAAGTTTCCACCAACGACGCCGGAACCTATCAAATCAAGTCTGATTGGCCTCAAATTTTTCACACAAGTAATAAATGACATAAAGGACCTATCAAAGTTTTCAGAATCAGATTTTGACCCCCATATCAAAAAGTCAACCCCCGGTCAAACTTTCCAAAAATTTGACTTTCGCCATTTCAAGCCTAATTCCACTACGGACCTCCAATTAATTTTTTCGGACATGCTCATAAGTCCACAATTACCATACGGAGCTACTGACATTATCAGAATTCGAATCCGAGGCCGTTTATATATAGATCAATATCTGGTCGACTTTTCCAACTTAAGTTTTCCATTTAAGAGACTAAGTGTCTCCTTTCACTCTAAATTCTCTCCGGACCCGAACTAACTAACCCGATAAGTCATACAACAGCTATATAGCTCAAACGGTGTAGTAAATGGGGGAACGAGGTTGTAATTCTCAAAACGACCGGCCGGATCATTACATACTTGGACTTGGTTAACGAGGGTGATTACAGTAGTTATCCATGGAGAATAGATGTATATGAGGAAACTTTGAGAACAATGTCAGGTATTTTGGATAAGCAGCGATGATATTATTGGATTTCAGGATTTCCTTATGCTATTCAGATATGGTTCTTTGAATGTTGTGGATATGTGCATAATTTTATCTTTGTTCGGTGTCAAAATACATCTCCACGAATTCTTAGATGGATGGTTACATGGCAGCTAAAGTTTAAGGAGTTAAATGACAAACTACCTTCTGAGAAGGTAAATTAATTTCTTTTTGTTTTGTCATGTATTAACAATTACTTTTGCTATATATAAATTTGTTAATAAAATTTACTAAAATGTATGTTTATGTAGTTGAATTTAAGGAATATGTCTCTTGAGAATGAAATGGTGGATAATGTTGATCAGAAACACCTTAGTTCAGGTGATGATTTTGTTGTTCATCTACCCGAGACTTCAAAAGGCAGTGCAAAATGCTGAATAAAATGAATGCGAAAAGGCAGCGTAAAGCTTCTAATGTTTTGGAGAAGAAGGGGAAAGATGGTAATAATTTGAAGAAGCAGGGGAAAGCGACTAATGATCTTGTCTATCGTAGACGTGAAACATCAAGAATGAAAAGTATGGGTGCTAATGATTTGGAGAAGCAGATGATGGAGAATGTCCTTGTCGATCCTACACCTAGAAAATAAAAAATAAAAAATAAAGCTGCAAATGATTTGGAGAAGAAGGTTGTGGAGAATATTCATGACAAACATCAAAGTATAGGTAAAGCCTCTATCGACCCACCACCTAAAGATAGTGAATGGTATGTTCAGTTTAAGATTTTGCAAGATGGCCTAGTGGAATTGAAGAAAGAAGTATCATTATTAAATAAGGAATACAAGGATGAACTAGTGGTTTTAAAAATTTATCTTGCTGAGAAATTTGCTGAGGTGTTCAATGCAATTGATTCAATGAAAAAGAGCACGTTAGAGGTATAATAGTACTTATTGTCTGTATTATTTTCTATTTTTTGGTAGTTTTAAATCTAATATCATTTTATTTAAACTTTTTGATGTAGCATCAACAAAACAGAGATGTGAAAAAAGATGTAGAAGGTGATGGTGATAGGAACCAGGATGCAGTCAATAAAAACAAAGAAGGTATATTAGTATATTGTATATTATACTGGAAGTGTGATGTGCAAAGGAATGTTGTCCAGTTTTATATACTGGATCAGTATACTTTAGATGATGAGTATGAAATATACTATTTTTAATTATTCAATTTCTTGCTCTGCAGAGGATTGACATGATATCAAAGAACATGATGTCAATAATGAACATAGGAAATTAGAAGATTTTAATTTAGAAGCGATAAAGGAAGGGACTTCTGGTATTAAAACATAAAGTTGTATATTCAAAAAATAAATTATTTATATTTTCTAACATATTAATGCATATTTTATATAGCATCTGGTTTTGTTGATGTTGGAATTCCGGATGAAGATAAATGGTTAGAAATGTGTGATTCAGAGGCTCATAAATTAATACCTGAGCTTTGTAAACAAACAACAAATGAAGATATTCCGTCTGGTAAGATGACTAAACAGTCATGCAATGAAGATGTTCCAGCTGTAGAAGTTTATAAAAAATCATCAACCAAGATGATTCCAGATCATGAAATTGAGATGACTGACTCTCAGATTGATTGTCAGATTCATAAATTAACTTTCGAGTTTGTTAATGAGTCCATAGGTGTTGCTCCTGTAATGTCATCTATTCCAAAATGCTCTACACCTGAAGATGCTGCAATTTCTTCCTTGCCTATTTAGTCAAGTTTTGAAGGTGTCCAAGCTTATGAGGTTTTGCACGACTCTAGTCAAGAAGATGCAATAAGAATTAGAAAACCTGTTGTACCTCGTGTTATTGTGAAAGGGGATCACCCTTTTAAAACGTTAATTACTGAAGAAATTTCTGTATCAATTAGTGAGTTTAGTAAGTTTGTTCAAACAAAGTTAATTCAAACTCGCAGGTAATGTTACATATTTTTTTTTATGTTTTGATTATATTTTCTTTGTAATGATAGTTTGGACTATTATATTTATATATTTATTAAATCTTTTTAGGAAGAAGGGGTACGAAAAGAAGGATGATATACTGGAGGAACAATTTGATCTTGGAATTGCATTATAGCTGAGAGGACATGGTTTTTTGAACTTCATTATGCTGGTATAGGTATCAATTAGACGGTATGTCAACATACATTATTTTTTTAATTTTGTTTTAGTATCGGTATGTGTGTGTATATTCTATTGATGTCTGTTTTCTTTTTGTAGCATATTGATATTATATTATATTACCTCCAGAAGAAAGCAAAATATGGAAACATAAGGATGACAACTACCGACAACTATTTCAGTTCTACCATTGAAGAGGTGTACAATAAATCAACCATAGATAGCATGAATGTAAAAAAACAGATATTTGAGTTGACAAAGAAATTAAAAGAGTATGTGCTTGGGTTTTACATTCTTTGTAACATCCCCTGGCTTTTCGTTGATTATGTTTGTATGCCAATCAATGTAAAAGATGTATGGCATTGGGTGTTGGGTGTTCTATATTTGCATGATGGCTGCTCAATGAGATCCCCAAGACATGATGTTGTAGTTCATAAAACATTGCACTCATTTGCTGTAATGATACCATTGTTGCTCAACACTACTACATTTTATGAGCAAAGAAGTGACATTGCAACGAATAGATCACATTACTTGGGAAAAGAGGATATATCTAAACCATTTCCTCTTATATCAGTGGATGACTTGCCTCAATAGGAAAAAGCGTAAGTTGCAATGTTTTTTTATATCATATTCTTTAGTTTTTACTCTTTATTGTTTATCTTATTTTTTTCTTAATATGTGTTTTGTATGTAGTGATTGTGGTATATATTGTTCTGCATTTGCGGAGTATTTCATTGAAGGCAAGAAGATACCTGTTGACAAGAACATCTTTGATCCTACATGTGTACGAACCAGATATGGAGCATTATTATACAATTATAGTAAGAAGAAACAGCTGGAATATCTGGTTAGTGAAGATGGGGCCACTGGAAGATTAGACAAACCTTGCATTTCAAAAAGGCGCAACACACATACCAATAAATAGTTTTTTGTTTTTTGCTGTAATTTAAAAGATACTTTGGATTGAAATGCAAATTAATATATTGGAATATATATTTTTAGCATGTGTTTGTGTTTCTATTTTTATATTTTTATGTATAATGTGGATTGAAATTTATATTTTTATGGTGTATTTTAATGTATAATAAGCTGGATTACATAATTTTTGTTGATGATATTCTAGTATAATTAGCTAAAGTTCTTATTTTGTTTGGTTCCTGTATATTATGCTGAAAATGCTACTTATAAAGCGCTATAAGCCAGTATATTATAACGGAGAAGTGTAAAACAATGTAGAAGTTATATCCAGAATAATTTGTTGGAGTTAAAGACTTTAAAATTTTGCTTCCTATATATTCTGCTTGAGATATATCACTTGAAAATATTTTCTCCAGTATTTTATCATGGATGTGTACAATCCAGTTTTTTTTGGTGGATTTGAAGCGATTTATTGATTAAAATAAAGATTAACGGATTGGAGTTTATATTTTTTACGGTGTGTTTTTATGGATAATAATTTCGATTTCATAATTTTTATTGATGCTATTCTATTATAATTAGCTGAATTTCTTATTTTATTTTGTTTCTGTATATTATACTGAAAATGCTACTTTTGAAGTGCTATAAACCAGTATATTATAATGGAGAAGTGTAAAATAATGGAGAAGTTATATCCAGAATAATTTGCTGGACTTAAAGACTTTAAAATTTTTTTTCCTGTATATTATCCTTGAGATATATCACCTGAAAGTATTTTCTCCAGTATTTTATCTTGGATGCGTACAATCCAGTTTTTTGTTTTTTGTTTTTTTACTGGATTTGAGGCGATTTATTGATTAAAATAAAGATTAACGGATTGGAATTTATATTTTTTATAGTGTGTTTTTATGGATAATAAGTTGGATTACATAATATTCGTTGATGCTATTCTATTATAATTTGTTGGATTTGTTATTTTATTTTGTTCCTGTATATTATACTGGAAATGCTACTTATGAAGCGTTATAAACCAGTATATTATAATGGAGAAGTGTAAAACAATGGATAAGTTATATCCAGAATAATTTGCTGGACTTAAGGAATTTAAAAATCTTCTTCCTGTATATTATCCTGGAGATATATCACCTGAAAGTATTTTCTCCGGTATTTTATCCTGGATGTGTACAATTCATGTTTTGTTTTTTGGCTGGATTTGAAGCGATTTATTGATTGAAATAAAGATTAACTGATTGGAGTTTATATTCTTTATGGTGTGTTTTTATGGATAATAAGTTGTATTTCATAATTTTATTGATGCTATTCTAGTAAAATTAGCTAGAGTTTCTTGTGTTTGTTTGGTTCCTGTATATTATGCTGGAAATGCTACTTATGAAGCACTATAAGCCAGTATATTACAATGGAGAATGGTAAAACAATGCAGAAGTTGTATCCATTACAATTGGCTGGAATTAAAGACTATAAAATATTTGGTTCCTGTATATTTGGCTGGAGATCTATCATTTGAAATCATATTATCCAGTATTTTATCCTGGATTTATACAAAGCTTCTTTTATTCTTTTCATAATCACTTCCTTTATATACTGTATTTGATGATGTATGTTCATTTGTAAGCCAGTAAGTTTTGCTTCAAAACCAGAGAAAAATACTGCATAAAATATTGCAAAACAACAACAAAACACCAGTATAATATGCTGGAGATTTTTGAATTGATATATAAAACTCATAAACTTTCATGTATAATATACTGAATTAGTATAATATATTGTATGAGTATAATATACTAGATCAGTATATTATGTATAATATACTGCTATATTCTATGTGGTGAGTTCCAGTATATTTAACTGAGTATTAGATAGAAAATTTGATAGATATATGAATTTCGGAAAAATAAAAATTATTATATAACTGCAGCAAAGTATGTTGTTATAGAAGAAACAAAGATTACGGTCATCTTGACTTCAAATCAAGAAACAAAAAAGATAGACACTAATAATATTTTGAGAAACAAGAATCTCGAGCAAATTATTCTGGATTACAATCAGTTTTTTGAATGAGCGTATGCAACCTTATTCTATATAATCAATCATTCTTTTTCCTGTATTTTCTTGCATAAGGATGAACTACTGCTGAATTTGTGCAATTTGTTCTGTTATGCCCATATCTTTTACAACGACCACATCTTGATTCCTTCTTGATTTCTGTACATGAAACATGTCGATTCTTTTGTCTTCTTCCTAGCATAAATTTTGCATCTGGAGGCTTAGTGATTTCTAATTTAATAGTATCTGGTATAACCCATGTTGTTGAATCACCTACAGAATTTACTTGCCCTTCATATGTTTTGACCAAAAGTCCCTTGTATAATAGGCGGAGCAGAAAGCCGATTTCTTTTGATATATACTATCAATTACAGCAATTGCATGTTCACAGGGTATCTCATCTAGCTGAAATTCAGAACAATCACATGTTCTTTTGTCTAGATCAACAATAAATTTCATACCCCCTTCTTTGACTTTGAATTTTAGACGATCAATGGGCAATACTCTAAATGTAAAAGCTGATTTAATTTTGGCTTCCAATGTTGCTTTTGCCCAGTTTGATAATTCATGGAATATTCCTTCTGCTGCTGTCCTTCTTTCATAGAACCGGATTTATAATTTTTCTTGTATGAAATCCATCATTGTTAAAAGTGGCAATTCTCTTACACGTCTCAAAACATTATTCATTGACTAAATAATATTTATTGTTAGCATACCACATCGTCGTCTTGGACAATGTGAACTGTCACGACCCAAAATCCAATAAAGTCGTGATGCGCCGGACTCCACTGTCAGGCAAGCCAAAACTAAATAGTTAATTAAATCCTCATTTTAATATTTTTGAATCATAAATTTTCTTCAAATTATCTAGTAAAATATGAATTTTAAGAATAACTACAATGTTTTCCAATTTCAATACTGAACATCCCATAATTATCCTAGAACCCGGTGTCACAAGTGCATGAGCCTTTTCTAGAAATTTTAATTAAAATACAATAACTGTCCGAAATACAAATTTGGTCAGGAAAGAAAATACAATACTCTGAAGGAGACTCTGCTGGCTGCGGTGCGTCGTATAGAATGCAGCTCACCTAAGTCCCCGCCATAATCGCCCCATGCGCCCACAAGGACGATAAACATATGTGTACATGCACAAAAACGTGCAGCAATTGTAGTATGAGTACGTAAATCAACGCGTACCCAGTACGTATCCCGCCTAACCCTGAAAAAGTAGTGACGAGGGGTCGACTCCGACACTTACTATGGGCTATAAATAATATAAGGTACAGTAAAAAAGTGTATTAATATGAGACAGAGTAAATATATAAAACAAACAAGTATAAAATACGTGGTACAATTTTCCTCTTTACCATTTACTCAAGCTCTCAACTAGCGAGTTCCCTCCGTAACCGGAGTATATATGTGTATAGCTGTAGTGGATCTCACCAAAGAGGTGGTTGTCATAATTCAAATCATGGAAAAACCCTCAAATACACTGGCTTCTTGCCAAATGTTACGCGCGATTCCACGAGGATAATATATATATAGGAAATACCGAGGCGTATGGCCCGATCCAACATAAAAGTAAACTGTGCATTGCCGAGGGTCAAACGACATGAACCATAGATGCATCTATTAACCTGCCAAGGCAAACGGCCCGCTCCCATGAGAGTGTGGTACATAAATTCTGCCGAGGCGAACGGCCTGATCCCATAGGAGTGGTAGAAGGAAATACCCTGCTCGCGAATCATATGTGTGACGTGGTCAAATATAAATTTAACATTAAAATCATATGTCTTTCTTGATTCTTTTCAAAATAAGGGAAATTCAGCTTGTAGCTTTGTAAGAAAATTACCCCGCTCGTGAAACATACATGCGACGCAGTTACACATAGATTTCTTAAGTTATTATGGTGTTCCTCAGTTCTTTTCAAAAATACGAAGTTCAAATGAAAACCCTTAAGTTCCCAACTTTTTCTCAATTTCAACTCCTTTCAAAACATTTAATAAGCTAACTCAATTTCGCTTCCTTTCAAGGCAAGTAATAAACATAAATTCAACAACAATAGCAACAAGGCATGATGTAAGCCTAAAACTACCGGACATAGGCATAGTTAGAAGCTAGGTACGGACTGTCGTCACCTCGTGCGTACGTAGCCCCAACAAATAGAATCACTTAATAATTTAGTTTACCAATGGAGTTAATTCCCTCTTACAAGGTTAGAAAGGAGACTTACCTTGCTCTGAAATTCCATAACCGGCTCCAAGCCGGCTCCGACAATTCAAACTGATGCACGTCGCTCCAAAACTAGTCAAATATGATGCAACCGAATCAAAATATACTCTAATACTCATAATTAATCATTTTATAATAATTTTCAACTCCGTTCGAAAATTTGATAAAATCACCCTCGGGTCCACGTGCCCGGATTCCAAAAATTTTCAAAGATAAACTTTACCCATAACTCCACGATCTCAAATATATAATTCGTGCTCCATTTCATGCCAAAATTCGTGATCAAAATCCAAGAATATTAATTTCTAGGTTTTTCTTCAAAATCCCAAATTTCTACAAATATTTATGTCTAAATCCATGTATAATCCTTGTATGTAACTCACAACTAGTAGAAATCACTTACCTCATGCTTGATGATGAAATACCTTCTTCAAAAGCTCCAAAACTCGCCCCAAGTCGTGTGACAAAATGGGTGAAATGAACTCAAACCCCTCTTAAAAACATTCTTCCTAGCCCAGGTCCGCCCTTCTTCGCATTCACAACCAAAGGATCGCGTTCGCGAAGGCCAAGGGTTCCTGACCAAAATTTTCCTCTTTGCGTTCGCGTCATACCGGTCGCGTTCGCGAAGGCCAGCTGCCCAGATCCCTCGCGTTCGCGTAGGCCAAATGGCCTTAGGCCCAGCTCATCATTTCTTCTACGCGTTCGCGATTGCCTCTTCGCGTTCGCGTAGTTTCCTCAGTCAACCTAACCGGGTTCGCGACCTACACCTCGCGTTCGCTATGAGTAATTTCCTCCAGCCCACAAATCCTTATTCGCGAATGCGATCTCCTCCCCGCGTTCGCGATGGAGGATACCAGAACCAACATCAGCAGCAGAAAAACATGGGAAAATTGACCCGAAACCAACTCGAAACAGACTCGAGGCCCTCGGGACCTCAACCAAGTATGACAACACGTTCCAAAACGCATTACGAACTTAGGCGATCCTTCAAATCACATCAAATAACATCGAAATAATGAATCGCACCCCAATTCAAACTTAATGAACTTTGAAACTTCAACTTCTACAATCGACGCCGAAACCAATCAAATCACGTCCGATTGACCTCACATTTTGCACACAAGTCACATTTGACATTACGGACCTACTCTACCTTCCGGAATCGGATTCCGACCCCGATATCAAAAAGTCCACTTCTGGTCAAACTTCTCAAAACCCTTCAAATTTCTAACTTTTGCCAAATGGCCCCAAAATGACCTACGGACCTCTGAATTCACTTCCGGGTGCGCTCCTAATACCAAAATTACTATACGGAGCTATTTCCAGACTCAGAATCCCAAACGTACATTGATAATATTGAAATGCACTTCAACCCAAATTTATGAATCTTCTAAAATGCAAACTCCCACGATAGGCACTGAAATGCTCTCAGGTCATCCAAAACCCGATCTGTACATACACTCAAGTCCGAATTCATCATACGAACCTGATGGAACCTTCAAATCCCGATTCCGAGATCGTTTACTCAAAAATCATACTTTAGTAAATTCCTCTAACTTAAGGCTTCCGAATTTAGAATTTTCTTTCCAAATCAACTCCAAACTTCCCAAAATTCAATTCCGACCATGTGTACAAGTCATAATACCTGAAGTGAAGGTGCTCATGGCCTCAAACCGCCGAACGACGTGCTAGAGCTCAAAACGACCGGTCAGGTCGTTACATTCTCTCCCACTTAAACATACGTTCGTCCTCGAACGTGCTAAGAACTGCGCTGGAGTGGTCCGAAATCACTATTTAATCACCTCGTGCACCTACCCGTGCTACCACAACTCAGTTGAGCACATTAGCTTGATCAACTCTAAAGATATTCTCTTTCTTTTAAGCAAATAAGCCTTAGAGTCCAATTCCAACATCCGAAATTCTCTATCAGGCATGTTCCCATCATACGAACACCGTATCAATCACTACACGATGCACCGATACATGATTGCATACCTTTGCTGAATTCACACTATGCACTGCATAACTCACATGACCATAATAACATCCTCTGATAGCAATAGCCTAAATTCCACGAATCTGATGCTCACAATGCACCTCATGACATATATAAGTCTTATTCCAACTCTTGCAATACCGCCACGACAGAAGAGATGTGTAGAAATTCATAACCAATTGCAGAGTCCATAAATCACTGAATCTCTCCCTTTGACTAGAATCATCAACCCATTATGAACCAAATAATGGTATTTTCTCTTTAACATACTTCATATAATCCGATCGCACTGATCCCAGATCCAAAAAATCTCGTCTCACCCAGTATAAGCTGCTCAGGCAACGAGCCACCCTAGTCATGACCAAAAGTCTCATATGATACCGCAATGTGCCAATAAGCTACGAACTCGAACGTGATACATAAGGAAAACGAATCTCTCGACAGGATTACTCAACCCACGTAACTAATTAGACAACCAAAAAGGTGTTATGGACCTTCTCTAGAAAATGGAAAACAAAACATACAAAAATAGATATAGGGGACTGTAATCAACATCCCACTGTTGCGGTGTGCAACCCATTCCAAACAACATACCCGTGGCGGCGTGCCACCCGATCCACACATAAAATCCACATAAAGAGATACATACCGAGCTAGAATGCTCATTACTACAAAATACTCGAATATCGACCACAAGCACGTTAAGTGCATAATACCATCCCTGGGGAGACAGATAGCTCCATACGCTACAAAACTCAAGCACAACTAAGGTGCGATATATGATTTGAATCTCGAGAGCCATCCTGCTTACATAACACCATTGCTATGCGGAACCCCAACACATAAGAAATTTACCAAGCCGTTTCACAACTCACATGTCACAATATAGTATTACATGAAATAGTCGATGATGAAATGATATCCAACGTCCGAATACTCCTCCACAAGGAGCGCTATGCTGAAATGAACACATCCGGCCTGATATAGAGCCCATATTCATATTTAAATCTATCCACAGACCTCAAGCCGATTCTGATCGCACCGTAATAGGCTAATAACCTTTTAAGGATCCATAATAACCCTTTTTTCCCATAACACACAAGAACAACCATCATAACCGGAACAAACTTCCACAGTCCACCACCAAGTGAACCGAGCGCCTTCCAGGCATAAATTCTCACATGAACAATAGTACCACAATCTCCATACTTGGTTCAAATCTTCGATCAATCCAGTGACTACATGTCACACTTATACAATCTTCCCGTGGGACGTGCTCCCACGACCTTCCGCACCATATAACAAGTCTGTACATCCATACCACCGACCGCACAAATGCTGTAAAGTAAATCAAAAATCCAAAATCACTACTCAAAGCCTCTTACACAGGACACAGACCTTAGGTGACGCTAAAAATAATGCCAGCTGGCTCTAACCATCTGAGTCCTTTCTCGCTCATCCGAGCTCGTGACATTCTTGCCAACACCGAACCGCAACCTTAATCCTCAACTTCCAAATCACATGCTGATCACTGCACTTAATCACGCCAATGCGCAAGAGCACAAAAATTTTGTCTTAACTTCCGAACTACTAGTAGGGTAAACACTTCATCACATAGAAACCTTTTACTTAACTCATTCCAAGAGAACCATTACAACATGCGACTGAATCCTCATATCCGCAAAAAATACCAACCTCAAGTAGTGGTCTAAACCACAATAACCCTTCCGGGATCCATCTGCACATAACATGCCATAATACTCGAAAGCCTCTAGATAAGATCAGTTACGACGACCGTCAAACCTCGCACATACCGTCACAAATTACATGAATAACCCAACACACTGAAGGAGTTGATCATTTCCATCACTATGCCAATTCAACCATTGCTAACTGAACCCGACTTCTCCTAATTTACTCTGGATCTTCCTTAGAAATAACAACAACTCCTTTATCAATATAACGAACTCAATCCGCACTAATCCTGAGTGACCCCATCTCACGAGACCACACTGTCCCAAAAACCCACGAACCATCTCACACCCTCCTTGTGCGCACATCCGCATCTCCAACTGGTGCACCCATTCTGATATTTCCTTTACGATTCCGAAGTTATTTTCTCCCATTCTTCCATTTCTACACGCATACTGAAGATAACATAGAACACTCCAAGCCACTTTTATAATCCGCTGCAACAGCTCAATACTTAACCATACTACGGACTCGAAATCCTTAGGCACCGCACTTTAGCTTTTGAATGCACTAAAGACCGTTGTTGAAAGTCACCCCCTTTTACTTGGTCCCAAATATAATCAAAATCCCAGGCTCCACTAGCACATGAACGCCCTCTCATGAAGCACTCGGCTGAATCACTTCCCTTGTAAATCACCTTTACATGAAGCATAAATCCTGAATCTTCCCAAAACCTGATCATAAGTCAATAAGGCCTACTATAGCACACATTCCTCAATCATTTGCTCAAATTACCGCTGATATTCTCTCTTCCTTAGTCATAATATCCCACCAATATGCCGATAACCAGAAATCTCACAATTAGCCGACCATGCAATCCAACTGTAGGTGGTGGAATTCTCCCACTTAGCTTGAAGCTACCATTGCATAATTCTAGAACTCGTCAAGATTCTTTCTTCATCGTTGAACTGATCTTGCACAACCAACTCACCAAAT
The DNA here is from genome assembly GCF_000390325.3 of Nicotiana tomentosiformis. NCBI lineage: Eukaryota > Viridiplantae > Streptophyta > Magnoliopsida > Solanales > Solanaceae > Nicotiana > Nicotiana tomentosiformis. The sequence continues at coordinate 105,487,619 of NC_090816.1, read as the reverse complement.
TCCTCGAAATCCTTCCATTTGACCTTTCATGAACACTCTGAATCACAAACCACATTCACATATTCAACCTCTTGCCGGATAACCAGTAGAATTCTTTCGTGACATCCCCATCAACACCACGCAACCGCTAACCTGCTCACAGGAGATAACTCACATGTGGAAATTCCATGCCGACATCATCCAATGCCGATGCACTAGGTACAATAACTACGAAATTAGTAACCCATCCTGAGCCTGTGCTCATTCACCAGCTGAACAGGTTTGTTCACTCCTCATGGACATCAACTAAAGGTGCGACAATACATTCCAATCCAAAGTCATGTTGTATCCTTCTTCATATCAAGCAACTCCCTCCTGTCACCCCCAATCTTCCTCAATATAGCAGTCAATACTCCAAATTAAGTCCGTAGACCTAATCACAGTCCACCATGAATCCCAAATCACTATAAACTTTCTCAAGGCGTATAGTCATCCCACCACAAAACCCATATGCTACTTTGCCCCAAAGGCGAATCAAAGAAAATCATAACACCGGCAAACTTAACACCTTCAATCAAGGACAACGACACCACACCTCAGATGAAGATTCCATCACACTAGAAAATACCAAGCCTCGTTACTCCATTAACCTAAATCTGGGCATTCATAGGCCAATTGCTTTTCCTTCGTCGAAATAAGATACTGAATCTCAGAACCATGCACTAAGTAAACCTCCTTCCAAGTCATTCACTGCCCCGACACATAGGCAAGCATCCTACCATCACATCAATATTGTGCGACAACAACTCCTGAGCATCATAGCAACCTATGCATAGCCTCAAAGCTCTCAGAAGTACAGTTACTGAGCTGAAATGATAGAATATCCTTCCACAAGGAGATGACAATAGTCCAATCAACTACGCAAGGAGAAACATCCCGCACCACATATGTAGTACCATTGAAATTCCTTAATTCCCGATTTATAACTAGTACTTCACGTCGCATAAGAGTGAATGGGAAAGAAATTAAGGCATAAGCCTGAAGGGAATCAAATCGCACGATGAGGAATCAAGAAGGGGAGTGCTCCTAACAGCCCTGTAGCCTCTCAAAGATAAGTACAGACGTCTCCGTACCGATCCGCAAGACTCTACTAGACTCGCTCATGACTCGTGAAACCTAAGTGAACCTAGTGCTCTGATACTATGTTGTGACAACCCAAAATCCATAAAGGCCATGATGGCGCCAGACTTCACTGTCAGGCAAGCCAACACTAAATAGTTAATTAAATCCTCATTTTAATATTTTTGAAATCGTAAATTTTCTTCAAATTATCTAGTAAAAGATGAATTTACAGAATAACTACAATGTTTTCCAATTTCAATACTGAACATCCCATAATTAACCCAGAACCCGGTGTCACAAGTGCATAAGCCTTTTCTAGAAATTTCAATTAAAATACAATAACTGTCCGGAATACAAATTTGGACAGGAAAGAAAATACAATACCCTGAAGGAGACTCTGCTGGCTGCGGTGTGTCATATAGAATGTAGCTCACCTAAGTCCCCGCCATAATCGCGCGCCTACGCCCATAAGGCCGCTAAACATATGTGTACCTGCACAAAAATGTGCAGCAAGTATAGTATGAGTACGTAAATCAACGCGTACTCAGTAAGTATCCCGCCTAACCCTGAAGATGTAGTGACGAGGGGTCGACTCCGGCACTTACTATAGGCTATAAATAATATAAGGTAAAGTAAAGAAGTGTATGAATATGACATAGAGTAAATATATGAAACAAACAAGTATAAAATACGTGGTACAATTTCCCTCTTTACCATTTACTCAAGCTCTTAACTAGCGAGTTCCCTCCGTAACCGCAGCATATATGTGTATAGATGTAGTGGATCTCACCAAAGAGGTGGTTGTCATAATTCAAATCAGGGAAAAACCCTCAGATACACTGGCTTCTTGCCAAATGTTACGCACGATTCCACGAGGATAATATATATAGGAAATGCCAAGGCGTACGGCCCTATATATAGGAAATGCCGAGGCGTACAGCCTAATATAAAATAAAAGTAAATTGTGCACTGCCAAGGGTCGAATGGCGCGAACTATAGATATATCTATTAAGCTGTCGAGGCGAACGGAGCGCTCCCATGAGAGTGTGGTACATAAATTCTACCGAGACGAACGACCCGATCCCATAAGAGTGGTAGAATGAAATACCCCGCTCACGAATCATACGTGCGATGCGGTCAAATATAAATTTAACATTAACAGCATATCACTTTCTTGATTTTTTTCAAAATAAGGGAAATTTAGCTTGTAGCTTTTTAAGCAAATTATCCCGCTCACGAAACATACATGCGACGCGGTTACACATAGATTTCTTAAGTTATTATAGTGTTCCTCAATTCTTTTCAAAAATAAGAAGTTCAAATGAAAACCCTTAAGTTCCCAACTTTTCTTCAATTTCAACTCCTTTCGAAACATTTAATATGCTAACTCAATTTCGCTTCCTTTCAAGGCAATCAATAAACATAAATTCAACAATAGCAACAAGGCATGATGTAAGCCTAAAACTACCCAGACATAGGCATAGTTAGAAGCTACGTACGGACTGTTGTCACCTCGTGCGTACGTAGCCCCCACAAATAGAATCACATAATAATTTAGTTCACCTATGGGGTTAATTCCCTCTTACAAGGTTAGAAAGGAGACTTACCTTGCTCCGAAATTCCATAACCGGCTCCAAGGCCGCTCCATCAATTCAAACTGATGCCCGTCGCTCCAAAACTAGTCAAATATGATGCAACCAAATCAAAATATACTCTAATACTCATAATTAATCATTTTATAACAATTTCCAACTCAGATCGAAAAGTTGATAAAATCACCCTCGGGCCCACATGCCCGTATTCCAAATATTTTCAAAGATAAACTTTACCCATAACCCCACGATCTCAAATATATAATTTATTCTCCATTTCATGCTCAATTCCTGATCAAAATCTAAGAATATCAATTTTTAGGTTTTTCTTCAAAATCCCAAATTTCTACAATTTTTTATATCTAAATCTGTGTATAATCCTTGTACGTAACTCACAACTAGTAGAAATCACTTACCTCATGCTTGATGATGAAATTCCTTCTTCAAAAGCTCCAAAAATTGCCCCAAGCCGTGTGAAAAAATGGGTGAAATGAACTCAAACGCCGCTTAAAAACATTCTGCCCAGCCCAGGTCCGCCCTTCTTCGTGTTCGCGACCAAAGGATCGCGTTCGCGAAGGCCAAGGGTTCCTGACCAAAATTTTCCTCTTCACGTTAGCATCATACCAGTCACGTTTGCGAAGGACAGTTGCCCAGACCCCTCGCATTCGCGTTACACTCTATGCGTTCGCATAGGCCAAATGGCCTTAGGCCCAGATCATCATTTCTTCTACGCGTTTGCGATTGCCTCTTCGCGTTCACGTAGTTTCCTCAGTCAAACTCACCGCGTTCATGACCTACACCTCGCGTTCGCGATGAGTAATTTCCTCCAGCTCGCAAAGCCTTATTCGCGAACGCGATCTCCTCCCCGCGTTCGCGATTGGAGGATACCAAAACAAGCATCAGCAGCAGAAAAACATGGGAAAATTGACCCGAAACACACCCGAGGCCCTCGGGACCTCAACCAATTGTGCCAACACGTTCCAAAACTCATTACCAACTTAGTCGAGCCTTCAAATCACATCAAATAACATCAAAATAATGAATCATACCCCAATTCAAACTTAATGAACTTTGAAACTTCAACTTCTACAATCGATGCCGAAACCTATCAAATCACGTCCGATTGACCTCAATTTTTGCACACAAGTCACATTTGACATTATGGACCTACTCCAACTTCCGGAATCGGATTCCGACCCTTATATCAAAAATTCCACTTCCGGTCAAACTTCTCAAAAACCTTCAAATTTTTAAGTTTCGCCAAATGGTCCCAAAATGACTTACGGACCTCCGAATTCACTTCCGGATGTGCTCCCAATACTATAATCACTATACCGAGCTATTGCCAGACTCAGAATCTCAAACAGACATTGATAACATTGAAATGTACTTCAACCCAAATTTATGAAATTCTTTTAAAATGCCAACTTCCACGATAGGCGTCGAAACGCTCCCGAGTCATCCAAAACCCGATTCGGATGTACGCCCAAGTCCGAATTCATCATACGAACATGCTGGAACCTTCAAATCCTGATTCCAATATTGTTTACTAAAAAATCACACTTTAGTCAATTCCTCTAACTTAAGGCTTCCGAATTTAGAATTTTCTTTCCAAATCAACTCCAAACTTCCTGAAATTCAATTCCGACCACGCGTACAAGTCATATTACCTGAAGTGAAGCTGCTCATGGCCTCAAACCGCTGAACGATGCACTAGATCTCAAAACGATCGGTCGGGTTGTTACATGAATGAGCCCGTCTTCCTGGTGGTTCCTCAATCAAATAGTCGAATGTTTTCTTATCAACAACACCTATTTGGGACATAAAGTCATCAAATTCTGATTGAATTTATACTCTTGCAGCACTTTGAAATAGGTTTATTACAGTGCTTCTCACTCTTCTTTGCTTTAGATTTTTCTCTAAATGTTATATGCAAATACCATGGTAGCACTCAGGGAAATATTTTGTATTGGCCTTGTGTCGATCTGACAAAAACATTAAATCTTTACGAATGCCAATTGCTTTTCTTAATTCTCTGAAGTACCATTCATATGATTCGTTATTCTCTGAATCCGCTAACCCAAATACTATAGGAAAAATCTGGTTATTTGCATCCTTTGTAACTGCCACTAATAGAACACCTATCTATTTATTTTTTAGAAATGTTCCATCAACAACAATAAGTGGTCTACAATACTTCCACCCATAAATTGACGCCCCATACATAAAAAAACATGTAAACAAACCTGTTACATTGAAAAGTGAATAAAATTTAGCTTTACGATATGACAAGCTGAATACTAAAGGATATTAGCAGATGTGTGGCCACAAACACAAGAAATTTACCTTTTTTCTGCATGTCTCTTAATATTAGTGTATGATCCTGGATTTTTTTGTTCGATCATATACAAATATGATGGCAGTTGCTCATAATTTTCTTCTGTTGTTCCTCTTAATAAAGATATCCATTTTTGAATAGCTGTCACGGCCGGAATTCCCACAGTCAGGACCGTGATGGCGCCTAACATTTCAATTGCTAGGCAAGCCAACGATGGAGATTATTAAGCCAAACTCTTATACATTCAATAATTAACAGTAAATAAGCTATAATGAGTTAACATGAAAGCGGAAGTTCATAACAGCCTCAATATATATTCTACTACTCGGATCTGAAGTCACAATTCATGAACTTCTAAGATTTCACTACAAGTAAATGTCTGAAGGAAATACAATTATTTTCGATACAAATGAAACAGTAAATGAAATGCATAGAAGGGGACGCCAGGGCCTGCGGACACCAACAAGACTACCTTGGGTCACCAACAGATCAAGCCAGCAGCTAGACTCAGGGTCAACTCGGTTCGGTACCAAAATATGGACAGAAAATGTAGAGTGCAGTATCAGTACAACCGACCTCATGTACTGGTAAGTGTCGAGTCTAACCTCGACGAAGTAGTAACGAGGCTAGAACGAGATACCTACAAATAAACCTGTGCAACATATATCAATATATATAACAATAACAACAACTAAAGAAGCAAGGCAAGAAATATTGGGAAGGGGGCATTCTGAGGGGATTACATGGCAAGGAATCACAACAGGAATGAGAACATGATCAATCGATATATCTTTAAGGGAAAGAAATAAGTGAACACAGTAAAGGAAACTGCACGGCATCACCCTCCGTGCGTTTACTCTCAACCTCACCATAAGAAACAATAGAAACGGCACGGTATCAACTTTCGTGCATTAACTCTCTCATAACAAGGCACGACATCACCCTTCATGCATTATCAATCACTCACAAAACGTTGCACGCCATCACCCTTCGTGCTTTAAAACTCTCCCTCACCAAGACAATGAACAGTAACAATAGGGAGATAGAAATATCAAGAACAAATCTTACTTCAACATACAATTCCACATTACTAACCTCAACTTTGAGTCAATACCCAATCAATATCAATTTCTGTAAAACATAATAAGAGTTGTTCAACATGGCGAATAGCTAGTCTAATCATGAACAATATGATCAAGGAATTTCACGATTACAATAATAAGACTCACTCGCATGTTATGACTTGACAACAACGCATAGGTACTCTTCACCTCAACTAGACGTTGTACTCAACATACACGTAGGAAATAAGCGAATAATACCTAATCCCTCAAGCCAAGGTTAACCACGACACTTACCTTGCTCTAAAGGCCACTCAATACTCAATTATAACTTTTTCTCTAGAATCCACCTCCAAACCACTCGTATCTATTAAAAAATGACTTAACAATATCAAATATTGCTAAAGGAATCAATTACATTGCATAAATTTAGATTTTTCAAACTTTCCCCCCAAAAGTCAAAAATCGACCCCGGGCCCGCTTGGTTAAAACCCGAGGTTCAAACCAACATCCATTTACCCATTCACCCCCGAGCCCGGATATATAAATGGTTTTGGAATCCGACCTCAATTTGGGGTCTAAATCCCAATTTTTCCAAATCCCTAGTTTCTACCCAAAACCCCCAATTCTACCATGAAAACTCTAGATTTGTGGTTGAAAATTCATGAAATGTAATGGGTAATTGAAAGAAAGTGGTTTAGAATCACTTACCAACACTTTGGGCGAGAATATATCTCTTAAAAATTGCCTCTAGACCGTCTAGCTTTTGACAATTTGAAGGAATGGCTTAAGTCCCGTAATGGGACTGTTTAATAGCTAGGCGACTGTGTTCATCGCGTTCGCGAGGACACTGTCGCGTTCGCGAAGAGCAGTGCTTGCCAAGCTTACGCGATCGCAAAACTCCTATCGCGTTCATGAAGGTTGCGCCCCCTAGCTTTCGCGTTCGCGAGTCCTTGCTCACGTATGCAATGAAGAGTGACTGACCCCCTCCTCCAGGTCCCTATCACTACGCGTTCGCGTTGAGCTGGTCGCGTTCGCGAAGGGTAACGTCCCCATCGCTCCGCGTTCGCGACCCAGCCTTCACGTTCGTGAAGAAGAAAAATTCAGCCAACCCAGTTTCTACTACGCGTTCGCGAGAGTGCCTTCGCGAACGTGAAGAAGGAAACCAGGAGGCACTAAAACTGCAGAAACTAGATTTTTCCCAGTCCAAAACATCCCCTAGCCTATCCGAAACTCACAGAGCCCTCGGGGCTCCAAACCAAACATGCACACAAGTCTAAAAATATCATACGAACTTGTTCGCGCGATCAAATTGCCAAAATAAAATCTAAAACTACGAATTTAGCACCAAATCAAATAATATTCTCAAGAACACTTTAAAATTTCTATTTTCACAACCGGACGTCCGAATCACGTCAAACCAACTCCGTTTCGGACCAAATTTCACAGATAAGTCATAAATATTATTTTGGATCTATACCGGGATCTGGAACTAAAATACGGACCCGATACTAATAATTCCAAACCTCAATCAATTCTTAAAGACTTTATATTTTCAGACTTTTAATTTTTCTCAAAAATTCATAACTCGAACTAGGAACTTCTGAATTCGATTTCGGGCATACGCCCAGGTCCCATATTTTGATACGGACCCACCGGGACCATCAAATCGAGGAAAGACGCTTGGACTGTGCACGCAAAATGAGGAAGGCTAAATAATAATATTTTTATGGCTTCGAATAATAGAATTAGGTTCTAAAATAGAAGATGACATATCGGGTCATCACATTCTCCACCTCCAAAACAACCGTTCATGTTCGAACGGACATAGAAAAGTACCTGGGCTAGAGAAAAGATGTGGATATCTACTCTGTATCTGACTCGGACTCCCAAGTAGCTGCTTCGACGGGCTGACCTCTCCATTGCACTCGAACTGAAGGATAACTGTTTGATCTCAACTGGCGAACCTGCGGTCAGCATAACTCTTCTGCCTGGACTGAGCTGTGCAAAGTCGATCATGAATAATCTTGACCTTATCCAAGGAATCCTATACCAAATCTGTACCTATTAACCGAGCCTCCCCCGGCTCAAACCATCCAACCCGCGATCTACACCGTCTACCATATAGTGCCTCATAGGGAGCCATCTGAATGCTCGACTGGTAGCAGTTATTGTAGGCGAACTCTGCAAGGGGCAAGAACTGATCCCAAGAACCTCCAAAGTTTATAACACAGGCGCGAAGCATATCTTCCAATATCTGAATAGTGCGCTCTGACAGTCCGTCTGTCTAAGGATGAAATGTTGTGCTCAACTCAACCCGCGTGCCCAACTCACACTGTACTGCCCTCCAGAAGTATGAGGTGAACTGCGTATCTCGATCAGAAATGTTGGACAGGGGCACACAGTGAAGACGGGCGATCTCGCAGATGTAAATCTCTGCCAACCGCTCCGAGGAATAGGTAACTGCCACATAAATGAAATGTGCTGACTTAGTCAACCTCTCCACAATGACCCAAACGACATCGAATTTCTTATATATCCGTGGGAGTCCAACAATGAAATCCATAGTGATACGCTCCCACTTCCACTCAGGAATCTCTATCTTCTGAAGCAAACCACCAGGACTCTGATGCTCGTACTTGACTTACTGACAATTTAGTCATTGAGCTACATATGCAACTATATCCTTCTTCACCCTCCAACACCAATAATGCTACCGCAAATCCTGTTACATCTTGGCGGCGCCCGGATGAATAGAATACCGGGAACTGTGGGCCTCCTCTAGAATCAACTCATGAACTCCATCCACATTAGGTACACAAACACGACCCTGCATCCTCAAAACTCCATTATCTCCAACCGTAACCTTCTTGGCATCACCGTGCCGCACCGTGTCCCTAAGGACAAGCAAATGCCATCATACTGCTGCCCCCCGATGCGCTCAAACAATAAATACCAAGCGATGGTACAAGCTAGAACATGACTGGGCTCAGAAACATCCATCCTCACGAACTGATTGGCCAAAGCCTAAACATCTAGTGGAAGCGGTCTCTCACCGACTGAAATATACGCAAGGCTGCCCATACTCACTGACTTCGTACTTAAGGCATCGGCCACCACGTTGGCCTTCCCGGGATGATACAAGATGGTGATATCATAATCTTTCAATAGCTCTAACTACCTTCTGTTCCTTAAATTGAGCTCCTTTTGTTTGAACAGGTACTGTAAACTCCGATGGTCCGTGAAAACCTCATATGACATGCCATAATGATAGTGCCTCCAAATCTTCAGCGCATGAACAATGGTAGCCAACTGTAAGTCATGGACAGGGTAATTCTTCTCGTGAACCTTCAGCTGTTGTAATTCATATGCATTAACCTTGCCACCCTGCATCAATACCGCACCCAGACCAATACGAGATACGTCACAATATACTATATAAGATACTGAACCTGAGGGTAACACCGATACCGGTGTCGTAGTCAAATCAATCTTGAGCTTCTGATAGCTCGCCTCACACTCGTCCGACCATCTGAACGGGGCACCCTTCTAGGTCAACCTGGTCAACAGCGCTGTTATAAATGAGAACCCCTTAACAAACTGACAGTAATAACCCGCCAATCGAAAGAAACTACGGATCTCTATAGCTGATATGGGTCTAGGCCATTTCTGAACTACATCAATCTTCTTAGGATCCACCTGAATACCCTCTGCTGATACAACATGACCCAAGAAAGCAACTGAACTCAACCAAAACTCGCATTTTGAGATATAACTGGTTGTCTCTCAGAGTCTGAAGAATGATCCAAAGATGTTGCGCATGCTCCTCTCGGCTGCGGGAGTAGATCAAGATATCATCAATAAACACAATCATAAAGGAATCCAAGTACGGCTTGAACACCCGGTTCATCAAATCCATGAATGTGGCTGGGGCATTTGTTAGCCCAAATGGCATCACCAGAAACTCGTAATGCGTATACCGAGTCCGAAAAGTTGTCTTAGGGACATCAGATGCCCTAATCCTCAACTGATGGTAGCCAGATCGCAAATCAATCTTCATAAACACCTTGGCACCCTGAAGCTGATCAAATAAATCATCAATCCTCGGCAATGGATACTTGTTCTTGATGGTGACTTTCTTCAACTGCCGATAATCCATACACATCCTCATCGATCCATCTTTCTTCTTCACAAACAACACAGGTGCACCCTCGAGCGAGACACTAGGTCTAATGAAGCCCTTATCAAGCAGATCTTGCAACTTTTCCTTTAATTCTTTCAACTCTGGCGGGGCCATGCGGTATGGTGGAATGGAAATGGGCTGAGTGCCCGGAGCCAAATCAATGCAGAAATCAATATCCCTATTGGGTGGCATACCCGGCAGATCTGTAGGAAACACCTCCCGAAACTCACGAACTACCGGCACTAAATCCATGGAAGGAACCTCCCCACTAGAATCACATACATAAGCCAAATAAGCTAGACACCCTTCTCGACCATATGCCGAGCCTTCACATAAGAGATAACCCTGCTGGTGGAATGGCCAAGAGTCCCTCTCCACTCTAATCGAGGCAACCTCGGCAAGGCTAAGGTTACCATCTTGGCGTGACAATCTAATATAGCATGATAAGGTGATAGCCAATCCATACCTAGAATGACATTAAAATCAACCATATCGCGAAGTAAAAGATCTACACGAGTCTCAAAGCTCCCAATGGTGACCACACACGAACGTTAAACACGTTCTACAACAATAGCATCTCCCACTGGTGTGGACACATACACAGGAGCACTCAAGTGAATCACGAGGCACGACTAAATAGGAAGCAAAATAGGATGACACATAGGAGTAAGTGGATCCCGGATCAAATAGAACTGAAGCATACCTACTGCAAACTGAAACAGTACCTGTAATAACGGTGTCAGATGACTCATCCTTAGGCCTGGCTGGAAAAGCATAATACCGGGGCTGGGCCTCACCATCCTTAACTACATCCCTATGACGGACTCTAGCTGGCTGGTCTCCAGCTCTAACGGCCTGACCCCCACCTCTAACAGTCTGGCCTCTACCTCTAGCTGCCAGAACCTTGTCTCTAGATGGCTGAGCATGTGGTGCAACAACTGGTGCCAGAACCATGGCACGATAACCCTGATGATGTGAGCTGCCCGATGTCTGAGGCCAAAATCTAGCAATGTGCCTCGGATCACCACAAGTATAACAAGACCTCGGTTGATGTGACTGCTGGCCGTGAAACTGACCCTGTCAACCTGAGTAACCCCCCAGAAAACACTGGATCGGAAGTGCACTAATAGGGGCCGTTGGTGCACTGTAGGCTAGCTGGTCGGAATAATGCATCTGAGGGCCACGACTACCTAAGGCACCGTGGGATGCCTGGAGTGCTGAATGAAATGGCCTGGGAGGATGGCCTCTGCCATAAGTACCCCGACCTCGAGATGAGGCTCCACTGAATCCACTGGAGTGACAAGGCCTCTTATCCGACCCCTGACCACTCCCCTGAGCTAAAAGCATCCCGACTCGCCTGGGAACATTGGCAGCCGCCTGAAAAGAAATCTCATTCCCAGTCTCCTTAGCCATCTGCAATCCGATAGGCTGAGCAAGTCCATCAATAAACCACCTCACCCTTTCTCTCTCGGTAGGAAGTAGAATAAGAGCATGATGGGCCAAATCCACAAAACGAGTCTCATACTTAGTAACAGTCATACTGCCCTGCTGTAGAAGCTCGAAGTGGAGGCTATGCTCCTCTCTCAATATGATAGGGAGAAACTTCGCTAGGAAGAGTTGAGAAAATTGGTCCCAAGTAAGTGCAGGCGACCCAGCTGGTCTGGTCAACAAATAATCTCTCCACCATTTCTTGGCAGAACCATTCATCTGAAATGCAGCAAAATCGACCCCATTGGTCTCCACTATACCCATGTTCCGAAGAACCTCATGACAGCTATCGAGATACTCCTGGGGGTCCTCTGAAGGAGCACCACTGAAGTGAATTGGAAAGAGCTTGGTGAACTTGTCCAATCTCCATAAAGCCTCAGAAGACATAGCTGACCCATCTTCGGCTTGTGCCGCAATAACCGACTGAACTACTCTGACTGGCTGAGCTGCTGGAGCCTGATACTGGGGAGGTATCTGCTCCGGAGCAGGAGTAGTAGGAGTCTGGGCTCCTCCTCCAGCCTGAGAGATGGTTGGTGCCATGGGAAATGCGCTAGTCTGGGCCACACTCTCCATAAGGCCCACCAAATGGACCATAGTATCCTGAAGTACTAGGGAGGCAAGGAACCCCTCCGGAACCTGAGCTGGTTTGGCAGGAACAGTCTGGGCTGGAACCTCCTCGCCCAACTCTACCTGAGGTTCCACTGCTAGTACTGTTGCTCGAGCTCTAGGCTGAGCGCTGCCCCTGCCTCAGCCTCTGGCACGTCCTCGACCCCTGCCCCTCCTAGGAGCAGCCACTGGGGGCTGTGGCTGTTGTTCAGCTGAGGAAGCGGTACGTGTTCTCTCCATCTGCCAGAGAATAAGAGTAGAAGAGTTCAATCAGTATTGAGAAAACAAAATCGCACGACAGAGAAGAATAGAAGTGAAATTTGTTCCTAAATTTATAGCCTCTGAAAGATAAGCACAGACGTCTCCGTACTGATCCTCCAAACTCTACTAAGATAGCTCGTGAATCGTGAGACCTATGCAACCTAGTGCTCTGATACCAACTCGTCACGGCCCGAAATTCCCACTGTCAGGACCGTGATGGCGCCTAACATTTAAATTGCTAGGCAAGGCAACGATGGAGATTATTAAGCCAAACTCTTATACATTTCAATAATTCATAGTAAATAAGCTATAACAAGTTAACATGAAAGCGCAAGTTTATAACAACCTCAATATATATTCTACTACCCGGATTTGGAGTCAAAATTCACAAACTTCTAAGATTTCACTACAAGTAAATATCTGAAGGAAATACAACTGTTTTCGATATAAATGAAATAGTAAATGAAATGCATAGAAGGGGACGCCAGGGCCTGTGGATGCCAACATGACTACCTTGGGTTTCCAACAGATCAAGCCAGCAGCTAGACTCAGGGTCAACTCGGTCCGGTACCAAAATCTGCACAGAAAGTGCAGAGTGCAGTATTAGTACAACCGACCCCATGTACTGGTAAGTGTCGAGTCTAACCTCGGCGAAGTAGTGACGAGGCTAGGATGAGACACCTACAAATAAACCTGTGCAATATATATATCAATTTATACAACAATAACAACAACTAAAGAAGCAAGGCAAGAAATATTGGGAAGGGGACATACTGAGGGGAGTACATTGCAAGGAATCACAACAGGAATGAGAATATTATCAATCGACATATCTTTAACAGAAAGAAACAAGTGAACACAGTAAAGGAAAGTACACGACATCACCCATAGTGCTTTTACTGTCAACCTCAACATATGAAACAATAGAAACGGCACGGCATCACCCTTCATGCATTAACTCTCTCATAACAAGGCACGGCATCACCCTTCGTGCATTATCACTCACTCACAAAAGGTTGCACGGCATCACCCTTCGTGCTTTAACACTCTCCCTCACCATGACATTGAACAGTAACAACAGGGAGATAGAAATATCAAGAACAAGTCTTACTTCAACATACAATTCCACGTTACAAACCTCAACTTTGAGTCATTACCCAATCAATATCAATTTCCGTAAAACATAATAAGTGTTGTTCAACATAACGAATAGCTAGTCTAATCATGAACAATATGATCGAGGAATACCATGATTACAATAATAAGACTCCCTCGCATGTTATAACTCGACAACAACGCATACCTACTCGTCACCTCACCTATACGTTGTACTCAACATACAAATACGTAGCAAATAAGCGAATAATACCTAATCCCTCAAGCCAAGGTTAACCACGACACTTACCTCGCTCTGAAGGCCACTCAATACTCAATCACAGCTTTTCCTATAGAATCCACCTCAAAACAACTCGTATCTATTCAAAAACGACTTAATAATATCAAATATTGCTAAAGGAATCAATTACATTGCATGAATTTAGATTTTCCAAAGTTTCTACCAAAAAGTCAAAAATTGACCCCGGGTCCGCTTGGTCAAAACCCGAGGTTTGGACCAAAATTTATTTGCCCATTCACCCCCGAGTCCGTATTTATTATAACTGGTTTTGGAATCCGACCTCAATTTGAGGTCTAAATTCCCATTTTTCCAAATCCCTAGTTTCTACCCAAAACCCCCAATTCTACCATGAAAACTCTAGATTTTTGGTCGAAAATTCATGAAATGTAATAGGTAATTGAAAGAAAGTGGATTAGAATCACTTACCAACACTTTGGGGAATAAGATATCTCTTGAAAATTTCCTCTAGACCGTCTAGCTTTAGAAAATTTGAAGGAATGGCTTAAGTCCCGTAATGGGACTGTTTATTAGCTGGGCGACAGTGTTCAGTGCGTTCGCGAGGACACTGTCGCATTCGCGATGAGTAGAGCTTGCCAAGCTTACGCGATCGCGAAACTCCTATCGCGTTCGCAAAGGTTACGCCCCCTGGCCATTCACATTCACGAGTCCTTGCTCGCGTTCGCGATGAAGATTGACTGACCCCTTCCCCCAGGTCCCTATCACTACGCGTTCGCGTTGAGCTGGTCATGTTCGCGAAGTGTAACGTCCCCATCGCTCCGCATTCGTGACCCAGCCTTCGCGTTCGCGAAGAAGAAAAATTCAACTAGCCCGGTTTCAACTACGCGTCCGCAAGAGTGCCTTCGCGAACGCAAAGAAGGAAACCAGGAGGCACTGAAACTGCAGAAACTAGATTTTTCCCAAGTCCAAAACATCCGTAGCTTATCTGAAACTCACCCGTGCCCTAGGGGCTCCAAACCAAACATGCACACAAGTCTTAAAACATGATACGAACTTCCTCGCATGATCAAATCGTCAAAATAACACCTAGAACTATGAATTTAGCACCAAATCAAATGAAATTCTCAAGAACACTTTGAAATTTCTATTTTCACAATCGGACGCCCGAATCACGTCAAACCAACTCCGTTTCTCACCCAATTTCACAGTCATAAATATTATATTGGACCTATACCGAGTTTCAGAATCAAAATATGGACCCAGTACTAACAATGCCAAACCTCAATCAATTCTTAAAGACTTTAGATTTTCAGACTTTTAATTTTCCTCATAAATTCATTACTAGAGCTAGAAACCTCCAAATTCGATTTCGGGCATACGCCTAGGTCCCATATTTTGATACGGACCCACTGGGATCATCAAAAATACGGATCCAGGCCCGTTTACCAAAAAGTTTGATCGTAGTCAATTGCCTTTCCTTTTGCTTTCCTTTTTCTCCCTTCAATTGTGTCTAGTGTTTTAAAGTGTTGACCTTCTACATGAATTACACTATCATTTTCCATTGTAATTTCATAAATTGGAATGTCTTGCTCTTCTGGTATTTCAGAAATTTGCATCAGTTGCTCTTCTGGAACATATGTGGTTCCCTTCAATAATTGTTGATTATCAATCTCCATTATTGCATTACCTTCTTGTTGTTGATCTCTAATAAAGTTTTCAGAAAGTATTTCTGATATATCAACAACAAATTTTGAACCTTTGTAGTATGAATCGTTTCTTAAAAGCATCATACAGAAAATAAGTTCTTTATCTTTTGTCACATGTATTCCCTTGCCAGTACCTAGATTTATATTAAGCCATACCGTTGATTCAAACTTGTTCCGATCGAGCTCCTTAACTTGAAAAATCTTATTCATGAATTCGTCAAATGAAATCCCATCATTTATAAGCAGAAGCTTTGTTTTATGATTTATATACTTGTAATCTGGTGTCCATTTGCCATCAAAAGCAATAATCAAGAAATTTGCATGCATCCTGCATTTAATGTACATAAATAATTAGATATTAGGAATTTTATGAGTTTTATATATCAATTCAGAAAGCTCCAGTCTATTATTTGAATCACAGATACTTCCAGTATAATAAGCTGGAAGATTCTGAGTTTTTGATATTAATTAAGAAAAGTCCAGCATATTATATCGGGGCTATCTTTTTGCACCATTTGATGTATTATTTTATCTAGTTTTGAATTAAATATCCCTCCAGTATTATATGCTGCACAATTTGTATCTTTTACATATGTAATCATAAACGTTTAGCATTTTATTCACAACATTAGGGAAACCTTAAAAATTTAGATGTGTTTCTTCTGATTTGAATCACAGATACTTCCAGTATAATCTACTGGAATATTTTAAGTTTTACATATTAAATTAGGAAAAGTGTAGTTTTTTATACTAGTGTTTTGTTCTATACCAATTTATTCATAATTTTTTGTAGTAGTTTGAATGAAAGATACTTCCAGTATAATACATTGGAATTTTATGAGTTTTACATATTAATTCAGAAATCTCCAGGGTATTATACTTGTGTTTTGTTCTGGTTTTGAATCAAGTACTCTAACACCATTTTATGCAGTATTTTTTCTAATTTTGAATTAAAGATACCTCCAGTAGTATATGCTGCAGACTTTATAGTTTTGACATATGTAATCATAAAAGTCTAGCATTTTATTCAAGACATTAGGGGAACCTTAAAACTTAGATTTGTTATTCTTATTTGAATCACAGATACTTCCAGTATAATCAACTGGAAGTTTCTGAGTTTTAGATATTGTCACGACCCAACTCCATGTCAGGTCGTGATGGCGTCCAACACCGTTGCTGGACAAGCCAACAGTGAACAACTTAGTAATTTCCTATTTTTTGTTTATTAAGCAATTCCAACATTTAGCTTTACTTACATTTAAAGCATTTGATAAATAATGGATTTATAAGGCAAACAAACGGAAACATCTAAAAGCAGTTATAACTATTGAATTACAACCCCAAAGTTAAAGTCTACTAACACGTGCTAAGATCTGGTTTTGGAATCCGACCTCAATTTGAGGTCTAAATCCCAATTTTTCCAATTCCCTAGTTTCTACCCAAAACCCCCAATTCTACCATGAAAACTCTAGATTTTTGGTTGAAAATTCATGAAATGTAATGGGTAATTGAAAGAAAGTGGTTTGGAATCACTTACCAACACTTTGGGGAAGAAAATGTCTCTTAAAAATTGCCTCTAGACCGTCTAGCTTTTGACAATTTGAAGGAATGGCTTAAGTCCTGTAATGGGACTGTTTAATAGCTAGGCGACTGTGTTCATCGCGTTCGCGAGGACACTGTCGCGTTCGCGAAGAGCAGTGCTTGCCAAGCTTACGCGATTGCGAAACTCCTATCGCGTTCACGAAGGTTACGCCCCCTGGCCTTCGCGTTCGCGAGTCCTTGCTCGCATATGCAATGAAGAGTGACTGACCCACTCCCCCAGTTACCTATCACTACGCGTTCGCGTTGACCTGGTCGCGTTCGCGAAGGGTAACGTCCCCATCGCTCCGCGTTCGCCACCCAGCCTTTGCGTTCGCGAAGAAGAAAAATTCAGCCAGCCCAGTTTCTACTATGCGTTTGCGAGAGTGCCTTCACGAACGTAAAGAAGGAAACCATGAGGCACTGAAACTGCAGAAACCAGATTTTTCCCAAGTCCAAAACATCCCCTAGCCTATCCGAAACTCACCGAGCCCTCGGGGCTCCAAACCAAACATGCACACAAGTCTAAAAATATCATACGGACTTGTTCGCGCGATCAAATTGCCAAAATAAAACCTAGAACGATGAATTTAGCACCAAATCAAATTAAATTCTCAATAACACTTTAAAATTTCTATTTTCACAACCGGACGTCCGAATCACGTCAAACCAACTCTGTTTCTGACCAAATTTCACAGATAAGTCATAAATATTATATTGGACCTCTGCCGGGCTCCGGAACTAAAATACGGACCTGATACTAATAATTCCAAACCTCAATCAATTCTTAAAGACTTTAGATTTTCAGACTTTTAATTTTTCTCAAAAATTCATAACTCGAGCTAGGAACCTCTGAATTCGATTCCAGACATACGTCTAGGTCCCATATTTTGATACGGATCCACCGGGACCGTCAAATCGAGAAAGGACGCCCAGACTGTGCACGCAAAATGAGGAAGGCTAAATAATGATTTTTTAAGGCTTTGGATAAGAGAACTAGGTTCTAAAATAGAAGATGACATATCGGGTCATCACATTCTCCACCTCCAAAACAACCGTTCGTGTTCGAACGGACATAGAAAAGTTCCTGGGCTGGATAAAAGATGTGGATATCTACTCCGTATCTGACTCGAACTCCCAAGTAGCTGCCTCGACGGGCTGACCTCTCCATTGCACTCGAACTGAAGGATAACTCTTTGATCTCAACTGGCGAACTTGCCGGGCTAGAATAGCCACGGCTCCTCCTCGTAAGTCAAATCCTTGTTCAACTGGAAAGAGCTGAAATCTAACACATGGGACGGATCGTTGTGATACTTTCAAAGCATGGACATCTGGAATACCGGATGAATAACTGCTAAACTAGGTGGAAACGTAAGCCTGTAAGCCACCTCTCCCACTCTCTCCAGAATCTCAAATGGCCTGATATACCTAGGGCTCAACTTTTCCTTCTTTCTAAACCTCATTACACCATTCATGGGTGACACCCGGAGTAACACTCTCTGCTCAACCATGAATGCAACATCACGAACTCTGCGGTCAGTATAACTCTTCTACCTGGACTGAGCTGTGCAAAGTCGATCATGAATAATCTTGACCTTATCCAAGTAATCCTGTACCAAATCTGTACCCAATAACCGAGCCTCCCCCGGCTCAAACCATCCAACCAGCGATCGATACCGTCTACCATATAGTGCCTCATAGGAAGCCATCTGAATGCTCGACTGGTAGCAGTTATTGTAGGCAAACTCTGCAAGGGGCAAGAACTGATCCCAAGAACCTCCAAAGTCTATAACACAGTTGCGAAGCATATCTTCTAATATCTGAATAGTGCGCTCTGACTGTCCGTCTATCTGAGGATGGAACGTTGTGCTCAACTCAACCCGCGTGCCCTACTCACACTGTACTGCCCTCTAGAAGTGCGAGGTGAACTGCATACCTTGATCAGAAATGTTGGACACGGGCACACCATGAAGAAGGACAATCTCGCAGATGTAAATCTCTGCCAACCCCTCCGAGAAATAGGTAACTGCCATAGAAACAGCCTATCCATAATGACCCAAATGACATCGAACTTCCTATAAGTCCGTGGGAGTCCAACAATGAAATCCATAGTGATACACTCCACTTTCACTCAGGAATCTCTATCTTCTGAAGCAAACCACCAGGTCTCTGATGCTCGTACTTGACTTACTGACAATTTAGACACTGAGCTACATATACAACAATATCCTTCTTCACCCTCCTCCACCAATAATGCTACCACAAATCCTGATACATCTTGGTGGCTCCCGGATGAATAGAATACCGGGAACTATGGGCCTCCTCTAGAATCAACTCACGACGTCCATCCACATTAGGTACACAAACATGACCCTGCATCCTCAAAACTCCATCATCTCCAACCGTAACGTGCTTGGCATCACCGTGCCGCACCGTGTCCCTAAGGACAAGCAAATGAGGGTCATCATACTGCTGCCCCCTGATGCGCTCAAACAATAAAGACCAAGAAACGGTACAAGCTAGAACACGACTGGGCTCAGAAACATCCAACCTCACGAACTGATTGGCCAAAGCCTGAACATCTAGTGCAAGCGGTCTCTCACCGACTGAAATATACGCAAGGCTGCCCATACTCACTAACTTCATACTTAAGGCATCGGCCACCACGTTGGCCTTCCTGGGATGATACAAGATGGTGATATCATAATCTTTCAATAGCTCTAACTACCTTCTGTTCCTTAAATTGAGCTCATTTTGTTTGAACAAGTACTATAAACTCCGATGGTCCGTGAAAAGCTCATATGACACGCCATAATGATAGTGCCTCCAAATCTTCAGCGCATGAACAATGGTTGCCAACTCTAAGTCATGGACAGGGTAATTCTTCTCGTGAACCTTCAGCTGTCGCGATGCATATGCATTAACCTTGCCACCCTGCATCAATACCGCACCCAGACCAATACGAGATACGTCACAATATACTATATAAAATACTGAACCTGAGGATAACACCGATACCGGTGTCGTAGTTAAATCAATCTTGAGCTTTTGATAACTCGCCTCACACTCGTCCGACCATCTGAACGGGGCACCCTTCTGGGTCAACCTGGTCAACATCGCTGTTATATATGAGAACTCCTTAACAAACCGATGGTAATAACCCACCAATCCCAAGAAACTACGGATCTCTATAGCTAATATGGGTCTAGGCCACTTCTGAACTACCTCAATCTTCTTAGGATCCACCTGAATACCCTCTACTGATACAACGTGACCCAAGAAAGCAACTGAACTCAACCAAAACTCGCATTTTGAGATATAACTGGTTGTCTCTCAGAGTCTGAAGAACGATCCAAAGATGTTGTGCATGCTTCTCTCGGCCACAGGAGTAGATCAAGATATCATCAATAAACACAATCACAAAGGAATCCAAGTAGGGCTTGAACACCCGGTTCATCAAATCCATGAATGCTGCTGGGGCATTTGTTAGCCCAAATGGCATGACCAGAAACTCATAATGCCTATACCGAGTCTGAAAAGTTATCTTAGGGACATCGGATGCCCTAATCCTCAACTGATGGTAGCCAGATCGCAAAACAATCTTCAAAAACACCTTGGCACCCTGAAGCTGATCAAATAAATCATCAATCCTCGGCAATGGATACTTGTTCTTGATGGTGACTTTGTTCAACTGCCGATAATCTATACACATCCTTATCAATCCATCTTTCTTCTTCACAAACAACACAGGTGCACCCTAGGGCGAGACACTAGGTCTAATGAAGCCCTTATCAAGCAAATCTTGCAACTATTCCTTTAATTCTTTCAACTCTGGCGGGGCCATGCGGTATGGCAGAATGGAAATGGGCTGAGTGCTCGGAGCCAAATCAATGCAGAAATCAATATCCCTGTCGGGTGGCATCCCCGGCAGATCTACAGGAAACACCTTTGGAAACTCACGAACAACCGGCACTGAATCCATGGAAGTAACCTCCCCACTAGAATCACATACATAAGCCAAATAAGCTAGACACCCCTTCTCGACCATATGCCGAGCCTTTACATAAGAGATAACCCTGTTGGTGGAATGGCCAGGAGTCCCTCTCCACTCTAATCGTGGCAACCTCGGCAAGGCTAAGGTTACCGTCTTGGCGTGACAATCTAATATAGCATGATAAGGTGATAGCCAATCCATACCCAGAATGACATCGAAATCAACCATATCGAGAAGTAGAAGATCTACATGAGTCTCAAGGCTCCCAATGGTGACCACATACGAACATTAAACATGATCTACAACAATAGCATCTCCCACTGATGTGGACACATACACAAGAGCACTCAAAGAATCACGAGGCACGACTAAATAGGAAGCAAAATAGGATGGCACATAGGAGTAAGTGGATCCCGGATCAAATAGAACTGAAGCATCCCTACTGCAAACTTAAACAGTACCTGTAATAACGGTGTCAGATAACTCATCCTTAGGCCTAGCTGGAAAAGCATAACACCGGGGCTGGGCCCCACCATGCTGAACTACATCCCTATGAAGTCCTCTAGCTGGCTGGTCTCCACCTCTAACGGCCTGACCCCCACCTCTAACAGTCTGGCCTCTACCTCTAGCTGCCTGATCCCTGCCTCTGGCTGGCTGAGCAGGTGGTGCAACAACTGGTGCCGAAACCATGACACGATAACCCTGATGTTGTGAGCTGCCCGATGTCTGAGGGCAAAATCTAGCAATGTGCCTCGGATCACCATAAGTATAACAAGACCTCGGTTGTTGTGACTGCTGGCCATGAAACTGACCCTGTTGACCTGAGTAACCCCCAGAAAACTCTGGAGCGGAAGTGCACTAATAGGGGCTGGTGGTGCACTGTAGGCTAGCTGGTCGGAATAATGCATCTGAGGGCCACGACTACCTAAGGCACCGTGGGATGCCTAGAGTGCTGAATGAAATGGCCTGGGAGGATGGCCTCTTTCATAAGTACCCCGGTCTCTAGATGAGGCTCCAAGGAATCCACCGGAGTGACGAGGCCTCTTATCCGACCCCTGACCACTCCACTAAGCTAAAAGCATCTCGACTCGCCTGGGAACATTGGCAACCGCTTGAAAAGAAATCTCACTCCCAGTCTCCTTAGCCATCTGCAATCCGATAGGCTGAGTAAGTCCATCAATAAACCATTTCACCCTTTCTCTCTCGGTAGGAAGTAGAATAAGAGCATGATGGGCCAAATCCACAAAACGGGTCTCATACTTAGTAACAGTCATACTGCCCTACTGTAGATGCTCGGAGTGGAGGCAATGCTCCTCTCTCAATATGATAGGGAGAAACTTCTCTAGGAAGAGCTGAGAAAATTGGTCCCAAAAAATAGCAGGCGACCCAGCTGGTCTGGTCAACAAATAATCTCTCCGCCATTTCTTGGCAGAACCATTCATCTGAAATGCAGCAAAATCGACCCCATTGGTCTCCACTATACCCATGTTTCGTAGAACCTCGTGAAAGTTATCGATATACTCCTGGGGATCCTATGAAGGAGAACCACTAAAGTGAACTCGAAAGAACTTGGTGAACTTGTCCAATCTCCATAAAGCCTCAGAAGACATAGCTGACCCATCTTCGGCTTGTGCCGCAACAACCGGCTGAACTACTCTGATTGGCTGAGCTGCTGGAGCATGATACTGGGGAGGTTTCTGCTCCGGAGCAGGAGTAGTGGGAGTCTGGGCTCCTCCTCCAGCCTGAGAGATGGCTGGTGCCATGGGAAATGCGCCAGTCTGGGCCACACTCTCCATAAGGCCCACCAAACGGACCATAGCATCCTGAAGTACTAGGGTGGCAAGGAACCCCTCCGGAACCTGAGCTGGTCCGGCAGGAACAGTCTGGGCTGGAACCTCCTCGCCCAACTCTACCTGAGGTTCCACTGCTGGTACTGCTGCTCGAGCTCTGGGTTGAGCGCTGCCCCTGCCTCAGCCTCTGGCACGTCCTCGACCCCTGCCCCTCCTAGGAGCAGCCACTAGGGGCTCTGGCTGTTGTTCAGCTGAGGAAGCGGTACGTGTTCTCTCCATCTGTGGGAGAATAAGAGTAGAAGAGTTTAATCAATGTTGAGAAAACAAAATCGAATGACAGAGAAGAATAGAAGTGAAATTTGTTCCTAAATTCATAGCCTCTGAAAGATAAGCACAGACGTCTCCGTACTGATCCTCCAAACTCTACTAAGATAGCTCGTGAATCGTGAGACCTAAACAACCTAGTGCTCTGATACCAACTCGTCACGGCCCGAAATTCCCACTGTCAGGACCATGATGGCGCCTAATATTTCAATTGCTAGGCACGGCAACGATGGAGATTATTAAGCCAAACTCTTATACATTTCAATAATTCATAGTAAATAAGCTATAACGAGTTAACATGAAAGCGCAAGTTTATAACAATCTCAATATATATTCTACTACCCGGATCTGGAGTCATAATTCACAAACTTCTAAGATTTCACTACAAGTAAATATCTGAAGGAAATACAACTGTTTTCGATATAAATGAAACAGTAAATGAAACGCATAGAAGGGGACGCCAGGGCCTGCGGATGCCAACAGGACCACCTTGGGTCTCCAACAGATCAAGCCAGCAGCCAGACTCAGGGTCAACTCAGTCCGGTACCAAAATCTGCACAGAAAGTGTAGAGTGCAGTATCAGTACAACCGACCCCATGTACTGGTAAGTGTCGAGTCTAACCTCGGCGAAGTAGTGACGAGGCTAGGATGAGACACCTACAAATAAACCTGTGCAGTATATATATATATATATATATATATATATATATATATATATATATATATATATATCAATATATACAACAATAATAACAACTAAAGAAGCAAGGGAAGAAATATTGGGAAGGGGACATACTGAGGGGATTACATTGCAAGGAATCACAACAGGAATGAGAACATTATCAATCAATATATCTTTAACAAAAAGAAACAAGTGAACACAGTAAAGAAAAGTGCACGGCATCACCCTTAGTGCTTTTACTCTCAACCTCAACATAAGAAATAATAGAAACGGCACGGCATCACCCTTCGTGCATTAACTATCTCATAACAAGGCACGACATCACCCTTAGTGCATTATCACTCACTCACAAAAGGTTGCACGACATCACCCTTCGTGCTTTAACACTCTCCCTCACCATGACATTGAACAATAACAGCAGGGAGATAGAAATATCAAGAACAAGTCTTACTTCAACATACAATTCCACGTTACAAACCTCAACTTTGAGTCATTACCCAATCAATATCAATTTCCGTAAAAAATAATAAGAGTTGTTCAACATAACAAATAGCTAGTCTAATCATGAACAATATGATCAAGGAATACCACGATTACAATAATAAGACTCACTCGGATGTTATAACTCGACAACAACGCATACGTACTCGTCACCTCACCTATACGTTGTACTCAACATACAAACACGTAGCAAATGAGCGAATAATACCTAATCCCTCAAGCCAAGGTTAACCACGATACTTACCTCGCTCTGAAGGCCAGTCAATACTCAATCATAGCTTTTCCTCTAGAATCCACCTCCAAACAACTCGTATCTATTCAAAAACGACTTAATAATATCAAATATTGCTAAATGAATCAATTACATTGCATGAATTTAGATTTTCCAAAGTTTCTCCCAAAAAGTCAAAAATCGACCCCGGGCCCGCTTGGTCAAAACCCGAGGTTTGGACCAAAATTCATTTACCCATTCACCTCCGAGCCCGGATATATAACTGGTTTTGGAATCCAACCTCAATTTGAGGTCTAAATCCCCATTTTTCCAAATCCCTAGTTTCTACCCAAAACCCCCAATTCTACCATGAAAACTCTAGATTTTTGGTCGAATATTCATGAAATGTAATAGGTAATTGAAAGAAAGTGGATTAGAATCACTTACCAACACTTTGGGGAATAAGATATCTCTTGAAAATCGCCTTTAGACCGTCTAGCTTTAGAAAATTTGAAGGAATGGCTTAAGTCCCGTAATGGGATTGTTTAATAGCTGGGCGACAGTGTTCAGCGCGTTCGCAAGGACACTGTCGCATTCGCGATGAGTAAAGCTTGCCAAGCTTACGCGATCGCGAAACTCCTATCGCGTTCACGAAGGTTACGCCCCCCTGGCCTTCGCGTTCGCGAGTCCTTGCTCGCGTTCGCGTTGAAGATTGACTGACCCCCTCCCCCAGGTCCCTATCACTACGCGTTCGCGTTGAGCTAGTCGCGTTCGCGAAGTGTAACGTCCCCATCACTCCGCATTCGCGAAGAAGAAAAATTCAGCCAGCCCAGTTTCAACTACGCGTCCGCGAGAGTGCCTTCGCGAACGCGAAGAAGGAAACCAGGAGGCACTGAAATTGCAGAAACTAGATTTTTCCCATGTCCAAAACATCTGTAGCCTATCCGAAACTCACTCGAGCCCTAGGGGCTCCAAACCAAACATGCACACAAGTATAAAAACATCATACGAACTGGATCGCATGATCAAATCGCCAAAATAACACCTAGAACTATGAATTTAGTACCAAATCAAATGAAATTCTCAAGAACACTTTGAAATTTCTATTTTCACAACCGGACGCCCGAATCACGTCAAACCAACTCTGTTTTTCACCCAATTTCACAGATAAGTCATAAATATTATATTAGACCTATACCGGGCTCCGGAATCAAAATACGGACACGGTACTAACGATACCAAACCTCAATCAATTCTTAAAGACTTTAGATTTTCAGACTTTTAGTTTTTCTCATAAATTCATTACTCGAGCTAGGAACCTCCGAATTCGATTTCGGACATACGCCTAGGTCCCATATTTTGATATGGACCCACTGGGACCATCAAAATACGGATCCGGTGCCGTTTACCAAAAATTTTGATCGAAGACAATTGCCTTTCCTTTTGCTTTCCTTTTTCTCCCTTCAATTGTGTCTAGTGTTTTTAAGTGTTGACCTTCTACATGAATTACACTCTCATTTTCCATTGTAATTTCATAAATTGGAATGTCTTGCTCTTCTGGTATTTCAGAAATCAGCATTAGTTGCTCTTCTGGAACATATGTGGTTCCCTTCAATAATTGTTGATTATCTATCTCCATTATTGCATTACCTTCTTGTTGTTGATCTCTAATAAAGTTTTCAGAAAGTATTTCTGATATATCAACAACAAATTTTGAACCTTTGTAGTATAGATCGTTTCTTAAAAGCATCATACAGGAAATAAGTTCTTCATCTTTTGTCACATGTATTCCCTTGCCAGTACCTAGATTTATATTAAGCCATACTGTTGCTTCAAACTTGTTCCTATCGAACTCCTTAACTTGAAAAATCTTATTCATGAATTCGTCAAATGAAATCCCATCATTTATAAGCAGAAGCTTTGTTTTATGATCTAAATACTTGTAATCTGGTGTCCATTTGCCATCGAAAGCAATAATCAAGAAATTTGTATGCATCGTGCATTTAATGTACATAAATAATTAGATATTAGGAATTTTATGAGTTTTATATATCAATTCAGAAAGCTCCAGTCTATTATTTGAATCACAGATACTTCCAGTATAATAAGCTGAAAGATTCTGAGTTTTTTATATTAATTAAGAAAAGTCCAGCATATTATATTGGGGCTATCTTTTTGCACTATTTGATGTATTATTTTATCTAGTTTTGAATTAAATATCCCTCCAGTATTATATGTTGCACAATTTTTATCTTTTACATATGTAATCATAAACGTTTAGCATTTTATTCACAACATTAGGGAAACCTTAAAAATTTAGATATGTTTCTTCTGATTTAAATCACAGATACTTCCTGTATAATCTACTGGAATATTTTGAGTTTTACATATTAAATTAGGAAAAGTGTAGTTTTTTATACTGGTATTTTGTTCTATACCATTTTATTCATAATTATTTGGAGTAGTTTGAATGAAAGATACTTCCAGTATAATACATTGGAATTTTATGAGTTTTACATATTAATTCAGAAAGCTCCAGGGTATTATACTTGTGTTTTGTTCTGGTTTTGAATCAAGCACTCTAACACCATTTTATGCAGTATTTTTTCTGATTTTGAATTAAAGATATCTCCAGTAGTA
The DNA here is from genome assembly GCF_000390325.3 of Nicotiana tomentosiformis. NCBI lineage: Eukaryota > Viridiplantae > Streptophyta > Magnoliopsida > Solanales > Solanaceae > Nicotiana > Nicotiana tomentosiformis. Next base: position 105,460,209 of record NC_090816.1, on the reverse strand, counting down.
TATGCTGCAGACTTTATAGTTTTGACATATGTAATCATAAAAGTCTAGCATTTTATTCAAGACATTAGGGGAACCTTAAAAACTTAGATGTGTTAATCTTATTTGAATCACAGATACTTCCAGTATAATCAACTGGAAGTTTCTGAGTTTTAGATATTGTCACGACCCAACTCCATGTCAGGTCGTGATGGCGTCCAGCACCGTTGCTGGACAAGCCAACAGTGAACAACTTAGTGATTTCCTATTTTTTGTTTATTAAGCAATTCCAATATTTAGCTTTACTTACATTTGAAGCATTTAATAAATAAGGGATTATAAGGCAAACAAACGGAAACATCTAAAAGATGTTATAACTATTGAATTACAACCCCAAAGTTAAAGTCTACTAACACGTGCTAAGATCTGGTGTCACAAGTGTGTGGGAAACTAGTAGAATAAACAAAAGATTATTATCCTACTGTTTAAAACAGAATAGACAGATTAGAACAAAAGAGAAACTCCGGCATGCTGCTGAACGGTTCAAAAGGGGCAGCTCACCGTGAAGTCTCGGTCCAAGATCAGGTATGCGCGCCAGACGGGTAACTAGATGCACCAGCCTCAGATCCTGTACAATTAAGTACAGAAGCGTAGTATGAGTACATAAACAATATGTACCTAGTAAGTATCCCCGCCTAACCTCGAAGAAGTAGTGACGAGGGGTCGGCTGGACACCTACTAGGGCCAAATAATAATGTAGTTAAAGTGTTATGCCAAGTATAGATATCATGAATAATTCTGACAGTTCAATAAAGGGAAGAGATAAGTACTTCTTTCATAAATTTAAAATTTCAATTTCGGTCATATCATTTGACCACTTACATTTCAAGGTATTTAAGCAGTATAAATCATGGAGAATTTTCAAATATTTAAATTGTGCACTGCCGGAGGGTCGAATGGTGCGAACCATAGATGCATTTATTTACTACCGAGGCGCTCGACCCGATCCACAAATAACAATTTATTTTCAAGAAAACATAATTTTCTCATTTGCAGTCAAGTATCTCATACAAACCTTCAAGTAAGTGAATTTAACCTTATACAATTCTTTTATCAATTTTTATTATGACTAAGTGATTATATTAGCAAGCAAGGGAACAAACATTCCAAGTATAGCATAATACGTGTCCTAAATTACCCGGACAATAGCATAATAGTGGCTACGTACGGACTCTCGTCACCTCGTACGTACGTAGCCCCCCACAATTTGGTACAAACATTTATTTAATTCACCTATGGGGTTAATTCCCTCTTACAGAGTTAGAAAGGAGACTTACCTCGTCTCAAAGCCTACTTCCCAATTCAAGAACACGCTCAAACCTCCAAATTTGATGCCAAATGACTCGAAGCTAGTCAAACATTACATAAACTAAGCAATCTATGCTAAAAAATTCATAATTCCACCATTTAAGTGATTACCCAACCTAAATTGCAAGATTCCTAAAATTCACCCCCGGGCCCACATGCTCGGATTCCGAAAATGTTTAAAGAAAGTTGTTACCCATAACCTTAGGAATATAAAAATATGATTTTTACTAAATTCCATAATAAATTTCGTGGTTAAATCTCATTTTTATCAAAAACCTAAGTTTTCACCTAAATCCATGATTTTCACTAATTTACATATTATAATCTACCCATAAACTATGTATTTAACTCCCATTGTGTAGAAATCACTTACCTCAAAGTGCTAAGTGAAATCCCCTCTCTAAGAGCTCCAAGAATCGCCCAACAATGGAAGAAATGAGCTAAAATAGCCTAAGTCCCATTTTTAAAAAGTTTCTGCCCAGGTCCGCTTTCATCGCGATCGCGGAAGAGACCTCGCGATCGCGAAGGCAAACGGCCTAGGCCCAGGAAACTTTACCCATCGCGAACGCCACAGGAGCAATGCAAACGCGGAGGCTTACTAGGCCTATCCTACACGAACGCGAGGGCTTCTTCGCGAACGCGAAGAACGAATAGCGGCCACCCAGTTAAGCCTCTTCTATGCGAATGCGGGCCAGGTCACGCGAATGCGAAGGCTAGAGGACCCAGACCTCTGCGAACGCGGTCCTGCGCATGCGAACGCGAAGGGAAAAAGCTCCCCAGCCCACAGTACCCCAAATCCTTCATTGCGAATGCGAGGGTATGACCGCGCTCGCGAAGAAGGAAACCAGAAGCAGAAATCTGGTGTGTTTCAACTCAACTCTGGGCAGTCCGAAACGCACCCGATCCCCTCGGGACCTCATCCAACAACTCTAACAAGTCTATAAACATAATACGGACTCTCTTGAACTCTCGAAATACGTAAAACAACAACAAAACCAAGAATCACACCGCAAAACCAAATTGAATCAAACTTTGAACTTTAAGTTTCTAAATCACTCCGAACACATCGAATCATACTTAGACTACTCGGATTGACACCAAGATTTGCGTGCAAGTCTTAAATGACATTACGGAACTATTCCCGATCTAGGAATTCCATTCGGACCTCGATTTAACCAAAACCTACTCCAAACCAAATTTAAAGAACTTCAAAAACCTTCAAGAACCAACTTTATCTATTAGGCGTCGAAATGCTCCCGGGTCATCCAAAACCCGATCCGAACATACGCCCAAGTCAGAAATCATCATACAAACCTATCGGAACCGTCAAATCCCGATTCCAAGGTCGTTTACTTGAAATATTGACCGAAGTCAAACTGGTCCTTTTAAGCCAACCTTAAGGAACCTAGTGTTCCGATTTCAACTCAAACTCTTCCAAATCCCGAACCAACTATCCCCGCAAGTCATAAATCAGTAAAAGCAAGTACGAGAAGTCTTATTTAGGGGAACGGGGTTCTAGAAAGCAAAACGACCGGTCGGGTCGTTACATTCTCCACCTCTTAAACAAACGTTTGTCCTCGAACGGGTTTAGATTCATACCTGAAGTGCTGAATAAGTGTGGATACCTGCTCCGCATGTCCTCCTCGGACTCCCAGGTCACCTCCTCAACTAGTTGGTCCCTCTACTGAACTTTTACCATGGAGATCCTCTTGGATCTCAACTGACGATCCTGTCTAGCAACAATGACAACTGGCTCATCCTCATAACCCAAGCTCTCATCTAGCTTAATTGTGCTGAAGTCTAACACATATGACAGGTCGGCATAATACCTTCAGAGCATAGACACGTGAAAAACTGGATGAACCCCTGATAGGCTGGGAGGTAAAGCAAGCTCATAAGCAACCTCCCTAACTCGCCACAACACCTCAAATGGGCCTATAAACCTTGGGCTCAACTTGCCCTTCTTTCCGAATCTCATAATACCCTTCATCGGCGAGACTTTCAAGAGAACCTTCTCACCTACCATAAATGATACATCACACGCCTTCTGATCAACATAACTCTTCTGTCTAAATTGTGCTGTGCAAAGTCGCTCCTGAATCAACTTTACCTTTTTCAAGGCATCCTTTACCAAATTAGTACCATATAACCTAGCCTCGCCGGGCTCAAACCACCCGAAGGGAGAACGACATCGCCGACCATATAAAGCCTCAAATGGAGCCATCTCGATGCTGGATTGATAACTGTTGTTGTAAGCAAACTCGTCCAATAACAAGAACTGATCCCACTGTCCCCCAAAGTCAACCACACGTGTTCTGAGCATGTCCTCCAATATCTAAACTGTCCGCTCTGACTGGCCGTCGGTCTGTGGATGGAATGTTGTGCTGAGCTCTACACGGGTCCCCAACTCACTCTGGACGGCTTTCCAGAAATGTGAAGTGAACTGAGGGCCTCTATCTGATATGATGGAAACAGGCACACCATGCAACCGAACTATCTCCCTTACATAAACCTGGACAAATTTCTCTGACGTATATATAGTCATAACCGGAATGAAGTGGGACGAATTGGTCAATCTGTCGACAATGACCCAAACTGCATCGAACTTCCGCAAGGTCCGCAGCAATCCAACTACAAAGTCCATAGCGATGCGATCCCACTTCCAATCAGGTATAATCATCTACTAAAGTAGGCCACCTGGCCTTTGTTGCTCATACTTGACCTGCTGGCAATTTAGACACCTAGCTACATACTCCACTATGTATTTCTTCATCCACCGCCACCAATAATGTTGTCTCACATCATGATACATCTTCGTAACACCTGGATGAATAGAATACTGAGAACTTTGTGCCTCCTCTAGGATTCTCTCCCTCAAGCTATCGACATTAGGAACACATAAACGACCCTGGAGTCGCAGAACACCATCCTCGCCTACAGAAACCTCCTTGGCACCACCCTATAGTACCGTCTCCCTGAGGACTGCCAAGTGCGGATCAACTAACTATCGAGCCTTGATCTGATCCAATAGTGAAGATTGGGCAACAACACATGCAAGAACTCGGTTGGGCTTTGAAATATCAAACCTCACAAGTCTGTTAGCTGAGGACTGAATGCCAAAGCTAGTGGCGTCTCCTCCGCTGAAATAAATGCCAAGCTACCCATACTCTCTGACTTCCTACTTAAGGCATTCGGGACTACATTTGCCTTGCCCGGATGATAAAGAATGGTGATGTAATAATCCTTCAGTAACTCGAGCCATCTACGCTTCCTCAAATTGAGATCCTTTTTCTTGAACAAATGCTGTAAGCTGTGATGATCCGTATAAACCTCACATGACACCCCATACAGATAACGCCTTCATATCTTAAGAGCATGAAGATGACCCCGGAGTCGCAGAACACCATCCTCGCCTATAGAAACCTCCTTGGCACCACCCTATAGTACCGTGTCCCTGAGGACTGCCAAGTGCGGATCAACAAACTGTCGAGCCTTGTTCTGATCCAATAGTGAAGATTGGGCAATAACACATGCAAGAACTCGGTTGGGCTTTGAAATATCAAACCTCACAAGTCTGTTAGCTGAGGACTGAATGCCAAAGCTAGTGGCGTCTCCTCCGCTGAAATAAATGCCAAGCTACCCATACTCTCTGACTTCCTGCTTAAGGCATTCGGGACCATATTTGCCTTGCCCGGATGATAAAGAATGGTGATGTAATAATCCTTCAGTAACTCGAGCCATCTACGCTTCCTCAAATTGAGATCCTTTTTCTTGAACAAATGCTGTAAGCTGCGATGATCCGTATAAACCTCACATGACACCCTATACAGATAACGCCTTCATATCTTAAGAGCATGAACAATCGCGGGTAACTCTAGATCATGCACAGGGTAATTCTTCTCATGAATCATCAGCTGACACGAAGCATATGCAATAACTCGCCCCTCCTACATCAATACACAACCCAAGCCAACACGTGAAGCATCGCAATATACCGTATACATCCCCGAGCCGGAAGGCAACACTAGAACCAGTGTTGTAGTCAAAGCTGTCCTGAGCTTCTGATGCTCGCCTCACAATCATCGGACCAACGGAACGGAGCACCCTTTTGGGTCAATCTAGTCAGAGGTGCTGCAATGGATGAGAAACTCTGCACAAACCGGCGATAATAACCTGCCAACCCCAGGAAACTCCTGATCTTGGTCGCCGAAATGGAACGAGGCCAACTCTAAACTGCCTCAATCTTCTTGGGATCCACTTTAATACCCTCCCCTGATACAACATGTCCCAAGAATGCCACAGACTCTAGACAAAACTCACATTTGGAGAACTTAGCATATAGCTCCTATTCTCGCAATGTCTGAAGTATCACTCTCAAATGCTGCTCGTCCCAGGCTATGTGAGTAAATCAAGATGTCATCAATGAAGACAATAACAAAGGAATCAATATAAGGCCTAAACACTCTGTTCATCAAATCCATGAATGTCGCTGGGGCAATAGTCAAGCCGAAGGACATCACTAGAAACTCATAATGACCATATCTGGTACGGAAGGCAGTCTTCAGAATATCTTGAGTCCCGAATCTTCAACTGATGGTACCCCGATCTCAAGTCGATCTTAGAAAACACTCTAGCACCCTGCAACTGGTCAAACAAATCATCGATACACGGCAGAGGGTACTTGTTCTTGATGGTAACCTTGTTCAACTGGCGGTAATCAATGCACATCCGCATAGTCCCATATTTCTTCTTTACAAATAACATTGGTGCACCCCAAGGTGATACACTTGGTCTGACAAACCCCTTTGCTAATAATTCCTCAAGGTGCTCCTTTAGCTTCTTCAACTCTTTTGGAGCCATACGGTACGGTGGGATAGATATAGGCTGGGTACCTGGAGCCAAATCAATACAAAAATTAATATCACGATCTGGCGGCATGCTTGGAAGGTCAGAAGGAAACACATTAGCGAACTCCCAGACTACTGGCACTGAATCAATCGTCGGAGACTCTGCAATGGTGTCCCGAACATAAGCTAGATAAGCCAAACACCCCTTCTAGACCATGTGTCAAGCCTTCAGAAAAGAGATGACCTGACTAACTGTACTAACAGTGGAACCCTTCCACTCCAATGTCGGTAATTTTGGCATCGCGAAGGTAATAGTCTTGGCATGATAATCAACGATGGCGTGATATGGGGATAACTAGTCTATGCCCAGGATGATCTCAAAGCCGATCATATCAAGAAACAGAAGGTCCACCATGGTCTCGTAACCACAGAATGTGACCACACAGGACCGGTAGATCTGATCCACAACCACATAATCGCCCACAGGAGTGGACACATAAACAGGAGTACCCAAGGGCTCACGAGGATTATCCAGAAAATGAGCAAACAGAGATGACACATATTAATAGGTAGACCCTGGATCAAATAATACTGAAGCAACCCTACCGCATACAGAAATAATACATGTGATCACGACATCTGAGGCCAATGCATCTGGTCTGGCCGGAAAAGCATAGAATCTAGCTGGAGCGCCGACGGGCTGGCCCCCGCCTGACTGAACAGTAGCTGACTGGCCTCCCCCTGCCTGGCATCCACCTCTAGGATGGCCCCTACCAGCCTGCCCTCCGCCTTTGGGCGGCCAGATAGCCGGTGCTGAAATCATGGGCTACTGGCCCTGCTGCACTTCCTTGCCTCGAAGCCTGGGCAGAATCTCCTCATGTGACAGAGATCTCCGCACTCTAAACAGCCCCTCGGTGCGGCGATCTGCTACCCTGATGTCTGACCCTGATGGCCCATCGACCCACTAGAAGAATCCTGAATAGCCGGTGGGCGGTATGAACTCTCCAGCATGGCACTAAAATAGGAGCTGGAAGAACCCTGGTGACCTGAGTACCCACTGGAAGAACCCTGGGTGGTTGGTGGGCGGTAAGAACTCTTTAGCATGGCATTGAAATAGGGTCGTGTTGGAGCACCTCGGGGAAGTGGTGGTCTGCTAGGCTGACCCCTCCCAAACTGACCTCTGCCCCTAGCTGGGGCACCTCTAAACTTTCCAGAGAAATTGGCCCTCTTGTCCTGCTGCATCTATTCTCTCTCTCTCTCTGGCGGTTACCTACAATCCTCCGAGCAATCTCCACTACCAGCTGATAAGAAGTCCCCATCTCAACCTCTCGGGCCATATTTGCCCTAATACCGGAGTGCAGCCCCGCAACAAACCTCTGCACTCTCTCTGCGTCCGTAGGAAGTATCATAAGTGCATGGTGAGACAACTCAAAAAACCTCGCCTCACAGCCAGTCACTGCCATCTGAACCTGCTCAAGCTGCTCAAACTGATACCGTAACTCTTCCCTCTCAGAGGGTAGAATATACCTATCTAGGAAAAGCTATGTGAACTGGCTCCAAGTCATGGGAGGAGAACCTGTTGGTCTGCCAAGAAGATAAGACTGCCACCATCTACGAGCCCTTCCCTCCAACTGGAAAGAAGTGAAGTCAACCCCATGAGACTCCAGTATCCTCATGTTGTGGAGTCTATCCCTGCACCTATCAATGAAATCCTGAGCATCTTCATGGCGCTCGCCTCCGAATATAGGAGGGTGTAACCTAGACCATCTGTCCAATAACTTCTGCGGATCTCCGTCTGCAGTCGGTCTAGGCTCAGGTGTAGCCACCGCAACTGGCAGGGCTCTGCCCACGGTTAGTGCATCTGGAGTCTGATATACTGCAGCTACGTGCCCAGGTGCCTAAGCAGTAGGGGTCTGTGCTCCCCCTCCTACCTGAGATGTGGCTGGGTCCGCTGGAAATAAACCAGCATGAGTCATGGTGTCCATAAACTGCATCATACGGCCCATGACCTCCTAAAAGCCTGATGCTATCATGAAATCTATCGTGGATGGCTCTGCGGCAGGCACCTCGCCCTGCTCCTCAATAATGGGATCCTCCATTAGATCCGCTGGTGGTGCTACTAGGGCAGCTTTGGGATGCCCTCGTTCCCTACCTTGGGCCGGTGCCCTCCCCCGGCCTCTAGCAACGGGGGGAGCTGCTCCTCCCGGGTCTGGAACGTCCGCCGTACGCGTCCTCACCATCTCTGAGAGAATAGAAGAAACTTAGTGTACCATCAATTGCACGATAGGAGATGAATAAAGAGTAGTTACCTAACACCCCATAACCTCTCGAAGATAAGTACGGATGTCTCCGCACCGATCTGCAAGACTCTACTAGGCCTGCCCATAACTAGTGAGACCTGCGTGAACCTAGTGCTCTGATACCATGTTTGTCACGACCTAACTCCATGTCAGGCCGTGATGGCGTCCAACACCGTTGCTGGACAAGCCAATAGTGAACTTAGTGATTTCCCTTTTTTTGTTTTATTAAGCAATTCCAACCTTTAGCTTTACTTACATTTAAAGCATTTTATAAATAAGGGATTTTTAAGGCAAACAAACGGAAACATCTAAAAGCAGTTAAACTATTGAATTACAACCCAAAAATCAAAGTCTACTAACACGTGCCAAGATCTGGTATCACAAGTGTGTGGGAAACTAGTAGAATAAAAAAAAGATGACTATCCTATTGTCTGAAACAGAATAGACAGATAAAAAAAAGAGGAACTCCGGCATGTTGCTGAACGGCTTAGAAGGGCAGCTCACCGTGAAGTCTCGGTCCAAGATTAGGTATGCACGTTGGGTGGGTAACTAGATGCACCAGCCTCAGATCCTGTACAATTAAGTACAGAAGCATAGTATGAGTACATAAACAATATGTACTCAGTAAGTATCCTGCCTAATCTCGAAGAAGTAGTGGCGAGGGGTCGGCTGGACACCTACTAGGGCCAAATAATAATGTAATTAAAGTGTTATGCCAAGTATAGATATCATGAATAATTTTGACAATTCAATAAAGGGAAAAGATAATTACTTTAAATTTAAAATTTCAATTTCTGTCATATCATTTGACCACTTACATTTCAAGGAATTTAAGCAATATAAATCATGGAGAATTTCCAAATAATTAACATGCGCAATTATGCCGAGGTCGTACGGCCCGATCCAATAATATATTTAAATTGTGCACTGCCGGAGGGTTGAATGGCGCGAACCATAGATGCATCTATTTACTACCGAGGCACTCGGCCCGATTCATAATTAACAATTTATTTTCAAGAAAATACAAGTTTCTCGCTTGCAGTCAAGTATCTCATACAAACCTTCAAGTAAGTGAATTTAACCTTATACAATTCTTTTATCAATTTCTATTTTGACTAAGTGATTATATTAGCATGTAAGGGCATAAACATTCCAAGTATAGCAAGATACAAATCCTAAATTACCCGAACTATAGTATAATAGTGGCTACATACCGACTCTCGTCACCTCGTACGTACGTAGCCCCCAACAATTTTGGTACAACATTTATTTAATTCACCTATGGGGTTAATTCCCTCTTACAAGGTTAGAAAGGAGACTTACTTCGTCTCAAAGTTACTTCCCAATTCAAGAACACGCTCAAACCCCCAAATGTGACGCCAAACGACTCGAAGCTAGTCAAACATTACATAAACTAATCAATCTATGCTCAAAAATTCATAATTCCACCATTTAAGTGATTATCCAACCTAAATTGCAAGATTCCTAAAATTCACCCCCCGGGCTCACATGCTCGGATTCCGGAAATATTTAAAGAAAGTCGTTACCCATAACCTTAGGAACATAAATATATGATTTTTACTAAATTCCATAACAAATTTCGTGGTTAAATCTAAATTTTATCAAAAACTTAGGTTTTCACCTAAACCCATGATTTTCACTAATTTACATGTTATAATCTACCCATAAACTATGTATTTAACTCCCATTGTGTAGAAATCACTTACATCAAAGTGTTAAGTGAAATCCCTTCTCTAAGAGCTCCAAGAATCGCCCAACAATGGAAGAAATGAGCGAAAATAGCCTAAGTCCCGTTTTTAAAAAGTTTTTGCCCAGGTCTGCCTTCATCGCAATCGCGGAAAAGGCCTCGCGATCATGAAGGCAAATGGCCCAGGCCCAGGAAAATTTACCCATCGCGAATGCGACAGGAGCAACACGAACGCGAAGGCTCGCTTGGCCTACCATACACGAACGCGAGGGCTTCTTCGCGAACGCCAAGAACAAATAGCAGCCACCCAGCTTAGTCTCTTCTACGCGAACGCGGGCCAGTTCACGCGAACGCGAAGGCTAGAGGACCCAGACCTCCGCGAACGCGGTCCTGCACATGTGAACGTGAAGGGCGAAAGCTCCCCACCCCACTGTATCCCAAATCGTTCATCGCGAACGCGAGGGTCTGACCGCGTTCGCGAGAAGGAAACCAGAAGCAGAAATCTAGTGTGTTTCAATTCAACTCCGGGCGGTCGGAAACGCACCCAAGCCCCTCGTGACCCCGTCCAACTACTCCAACAAGTCTATAAACATAATACGGACTTGCTCGAACTCTAGAAAAGCGTAAAACAACAACAAAACCAAGAATCATACCCCAAAATCAAATTGAATCAAACTTTGAACTTCAAGTTTCTAAATCGCCCGGAATGCGTCGAATCATACTTAGACTACTCGGATTAACACCAAGATTTGCGTGCAAGTCTTAAATGACATTACGGAACTATTCCCGGTCTAGGAATTCCATTCGGACCTCGATTTAACCAAAACCTACTCCAAACCAAATTTAAAGAACTTTAAAAACCTTCAAGAACCAACTTTATCTATTAGGCGTCGAAATGCTCCTAGGTCATCCAAAACCCGATCCGAACATACGCCTAAGTCAGAAATCATCATACGAACCTATCGGTACCCTCAAATCAAGATTCCAAGGTCGTTTACTCGAAATATTGACCAAAGTCAAACTGGGCCTTTTAAGCCAACCTTAAGGAACCAAGTGTTCCGATTTCAACTCAAACTCTTCCAAATCCCGAACCAACCATCCCCACAAGTTATAAATCAGTAAAAGCAAGTACGAGAAGTCTTATTTAGGGAAACGGGATTCTAAAAAGAAAAATGACCGATCGGGTCATTACAGATATTAATTAAGAAAAGTCCAACATATTATACTGGCTTTTTGTTCTACACCATTTTATGTTAGTTTTTGTGGTTTTGAATTAAAGATACCTCGAGTACTAAAGCATATGTTATTTTTTAAAGAACAGTATAAATTACTTTAAATTAAATTACATTTATATATTATATAATTAAGCACAGAATAAATGTTTTTCATATAAAATTTATAATAATATCAGAACAATGCATATTTTATTAGTTACGATTTGAATTACAAACAAGAAGATATATTATACAATTAAGCACAGATTAACGCATTGAAAAAATTTGAGATTAGCACAGATTAAAGCATTAAGATCAAACCAGAAAATTCGAAGAATCAGAAGAATAATTGAGAGCTTACTTCAATCTGTAGATTACGCCGCAAGATTCTGCTGAAATAGAGTGTGAGGTCGTGTTGCATAAATTTATAAATAGAGTAGGGGTAATTTAGTTAATAGTACTTCCTTGTACTAATTTAGTGGCTAAATAAGGTTGACTTTTGATTATGTGGCTAAATTTGAATGACCATGCGTAAAAATGGCTATTTATGAATTTTTCGCTGAAGTTCAGCTTATTGAGGCCCAAATTCTTCTCTTTCATTATAGTCTAAAACTAAACTATCATATGTCAAACAATCCCAACTAATTGCCAAATCTTCACGGCCCAAGACACATTTACAAACAAATCACATGGCCTAATTTATTAACTAATTAACCAAATATAAACTCTAAAATTTAATCAGCAAAACAATCAAAACTCATTGCAAATCAGGATATGAACCAATGAAAACTCTTCAACAAATACCACAAGCAAACACATAAACAGAGATTCATTAACAAACAAAATGAAAAGATCGACCAAAAAATATAAATCGATAGAGGCAAGAACGGACCTCAATCAACCGCAATTTTCATTTAAAATGGGAGCTCTCAAATCCAAGTACAATGAAGAGATTCGACTTAATACTTCGGTTAGAGATCTGAACCAAGATCGGAGGCTTCTAAAGGCGACTTCGTCGGAACCTTGAACCGGCGAACTCGAACATCACCTCACTTTAACGATAGTTTCGGAACTGATTTTGGACTGATTTTGAAGCTGTTTTCGAGCTATTTCGCAGCTGGTTTTGCGGCTCCATTTTGGCTGGATTATTCGAAAGAAAGAGGAAGAAAGAATGACAGGAGTAGAAACTCCCTTAGCGTAGAAGAAGAAAAATAATTCTCTCAATTTCATCCTCTCCTTTTTTCTTCTTTCTTCTCCTTTTCTCTCATTTTCACTTCTATTTATAGAAACTATTTCGGAATTTTTCAGATTTGTTTTTTAAATTATTTTATTATTTGTTTTTTTAAAAAAAATTCCCCACTTTCCTTTACTTTTATTTTTTTAATTTCCCACTTTTTTACTTTTTTCACTTATTTTACTTTTCATTTTTTTTAATTTCCACTTATTTTACTTTTCCTTTTTTAATTTTCACTTATTTTACTTTTTTTTAAATTTCCACTTTCTTTTACTTTTTGTTTTTAAAATTTTCACCTACCTTTACTTTTATTTTTTAATTCCAACTTTCTTTTACTTTTTATTTTTTAAATTTCACATTCTTTTAATTTTTATTTTTAATTTTCCACTTTCTTTTACTTTTTTTAAAAAAATAATTTCTACCTACTTTTACTTTTTTCTATTTTTTATTCCCATCCGAAATTTAAAAAATATTTAATTTTTTTTTTGGTTTTGTAATTTATTTTATTTTAACATAAGGAATATAAAAATAAAAAAAATATTTATAGTAATAATTGACCTTTTAAAATATTTTTAATTTTTTACCCTATATATAAAAAAAAGTCTAACAAAGCTAAACAAATATATATTAAATTTTTAAAAATATTTACATAGTAGAAGGTGATAAAAATTTAAATATAGTCAAAAATTAGGTGCTCACAGCTGCCCCTCTTTGCTTGGAAACATGAAACATTTTCAGGCAAAGACTAGGTGAGCCAAGTGACTACTTTTTTACCAAACCGTTATTCAAAAGGAAAAGAAATAAAAGATAGGGTGCAACCAAGTCCTAGTTTTGGACAGCCTACATATACCGGGTTATAGGGGAATCAGATCGCGTGTAGTTCAAGGAGAATGGTGGAATGATGAGTTGAGGAGTCGAGTGAGGTTCCGTCAAGGCTCCGGTCAGCGGCCCTGCTTTTATATCAAAATAAAAAAGAAACTATACAAGCCTATGAGCTATGAGTTACAAGATTCCTATCTATGAGTCTTCTGAAACTTGATATTGAGTCTTGATTGGTTCTTCATGCAGACTCTGATCTAAACCTTGATGATCGCTAGCTATAGGTACTAGTTCATTGTTCTATAGCTTCTTCTGATCAAAACGGGACATGCAATGCTCGTGACTTCGGTCATGTCCTAAGCAATCCATATCTTTTCATCTGCTTTCACATTTGGATTCATTTTTTTTTTCTTTCTTTATCTTGGATTGAGACTTCTTCTTTTGGTCATATCGAACCCGTGCCTCGAGGTAAAACCTATTCAGACACCAAAACAAACAAGCAGACAAAATTTTTCTGCCCCGGTTTTCACTAGGAAAATTTCGTGAGTTATTTGTAACAAAACTCTATACTATTTTATTATTGAAAGCAATAATAGGTCAAGATTGGTGTACCATGAGAAAACAGAGACTAGGCAGTGGAGACCCTATGTCTAAAATGAAAGCAACTCGGGGGTGGAGACCCTATGTTGGAAAAGCGACTAGGGAGTGGAGCCCCTATGTCTAAAATAAAATTAACTAGGGAGTGGAGACCTTATGTTGGTAAGGAAATGTAACCAGGGGTTGGTACCCTGTATTACGGAAAAAGAATGTAATCAGGGGTTGGTACTCTGTATTACTGTAAAGAAATGTAACCAGGGGTTGGTGACCTGTATTACTGAAAAGGAAATGTAACCAAGGGTTGGTGCCCTATATTACTGAAAAGGAAATGTAACTAGGGGTAGGTGCCCTGTATTACTGAAAAAGAAATGTAACCAGGAGTTGGTGCCATGTATTACTAAAAAAGGAAATATAACCAGGGGTTGATGCCCTGTATTACTGAAAAAGAAATGTAACCAGGGGTTGGTGCCCTGTATTACTAAAAAGGATGTAACTAGGGATTGGTGCCCTGTATTACTAAAAAAGGAAATGTAACCATTGGTTGGCGCCCTGTATTACTGAAAAGGGATGTAACCAGGGGTTGGTGCCTTGTATTACTGAAAAGGAAAGTGAATCCCCGGGCCAAAAAGGTTCTACCTGGGTTAAACTGTGAAAAGCTAGCCTGGGTGAAGAGTACTTCTACCCGGAATATGATCTGGGTCCCCCCAGGCGAAAAGGTTCTACCTGGGTTAAGCTACGTAAAACAACCTGAGCGAAGAGTACTTCTACCCGGAAACTATGAGCTAGATCCTCCTAGGTGAAAAGGTTTTACCTGGGTTAAGCTACGAAAACCAAGCATGGGCGAAGAGTACTTCTACCCGAAAATATAAGCTAGATCCCCATAGGCGAAAAAGGTTCTACCTCGGTTAAGCTATGTAAAACATATTGAGCGAAGAGTACTTTTACTCGGAACTATGAGTTGGATCCCCCTAAGCGAAAAGGTTCTACCTGGGTTAAGTTACGAAAAATAATCCTGGGTGAATACTACTTCTACCCGGAAATGTGAGTTGCATCCCCTAGGCAAAAAAGGTTCTGCCTGGGTTAAGCTACGTAAAATAACCTAAGCGAAGAGTACTTCTACTCGGAACTATGAGCTGGATCCCCCTAGGAGAAAAGATTCTACCTAGGTTAAGCTACGTAAAATAACCTGAGCGAAGAGTACTTCTACTCGAAACTATGAGCTGGATCCCCCTAGGCGAAAAAGTTCTACCTGGGTTAAGCTACACAAAATAAGCTTGGGTGAAGAGTACTTCTACCCGGAAATATGAGCTAGATCCCCCTAGGCGAAAAAGGTTCTACCTGGGTTAAGCTATAAAAAACAAGCATGGGCGAAGAGTACTTCTACCCGGAAACTATGAGTTGGATCCCCCTAGGTGAAAAGGTTCTACCAGGGTTAAGCTACAAAAAATAAGCCTGGGTCAAGAGTACTTCTACCCGGAACTATGAGATGGATCCTCCTAGGCAAAAAGGTTCTACCTGGGTTAAGCTACGAAAAACAGGCTTGGGTGAAGAGTACTTCTACCTGGTAATATGAGCTATATCCCCCTAGGCAAAAAGGGTTCTACCTTGGTTAAGCTACGTGAAACAACCTGAGATAAGAGTACTTCTACTCGAAACTATGAGCTGGATCCCCCTAGGAGAAAAGGTTCAACCTGGGTTAAGCTACGAAACATAAGCCTGGGAGAAGAGTACTTCTACCCGGAAGTATGAGCTGGATTCCCCAAGGCGAAAAGGTTCTATCTGGATTAAGCTACGTAAAACAACCTGAGCGAACAGTACTTCTACTCGGAAATATGAGCTGGATCCCCCTAGGCGAAAAGCTTCTACCTGGGTTAAGCTACGTGAAACAACCTGAGCGAAGAGCACTTCTACTCGGAACTATGAGCTAGATCTCCCTAGGTGAAAAGGTTCTACTTAGGTAAAGCTATGAAAATAAGCCTGGGCGAATAGTACTTCTACCCGGAACTATGAGTTGGATCCCCCTAGTCGAAAAGGTTCTACCCTGGTTAAGCTACGAAAAATAAGCCTGGGCGAAGAGTACTTCTACCCGTAAATATTAGCTAGATCCCCCTAGACGAAAAAGGTTCTACCTGGGTTAAGCTACGTAAAATAACCTGAGCGAAGAGTACTTCTACTCGGAACTATGAGCTGGATCCCCCTAGGAAAAAAGATTCTACCTAGGTTAAGCTACGTAAAACAACCTAAGCGAAGAGTACTTCTACTCAGAACTATGAGTTGGATCCCCCTAGGCCAAAAGGTTCTACCTGGGTTAAGCTACACAACATAAGCTTAGGCGAAGAGTACTTCTACCTAGAAATATGAGCTAGATCCTCCTAGGCAAAAAGGTTCTACCTGGGTTAAGCTATGAAAATGAGAGGTATGAACATTAGTGATGAATGCTAAAAATAAAGGAAAGTGGAGATTTTGAGGAAACTTACTGTAACGATCCGACCGGTTGTTTTGAGCCCTAGCATGTCGTTCAGCAGTTTGAGGCCGTGAGCAGCTTTACTTCAGGTATTCTGACTTGTACGCGTGGTCGGAATTGAAATTTCGGAAGTTCATAGTTGATTTGGAAAGAAAATTCTCATTTCAGAAGCTTTAAGTTGGAAGAATTGACTAAGGTTGGATTTTTGAGTAAACGACCTCAGAATCGGGATTTGAAAGTTCCAACAGGTTCGTATGACGATTTTGGACTTAGGCGTATGTCCGAGTCGAATTTTGGATGATTCGGAAACATTTCGGCACCTATTATAGAAGTTGTCATTTTTAGAAGGAATTCGTAAATTTGAGTTGAAGTGCATTTCAATGTTATCAATGTCCGTTTGGGATTCCGATCCTGTGAATAGCTTCGTATGGTGAAATTTGAACGTTTTTAACAAGTTTGATCGGGAGTGGACTTTTTGATATCGGGGTCGGATTCCGATTCCGAAAGTTAGAGTGGGTCTGTAATGTCGAATGTGACTTAAAGGAAAAATTTGAGGTCAATCGGACGTGATTTGATAGGTTCCGGCTGCGAATGTAGAAGTTTGAAGTTCTAAAGTTCTTTAAGCTTGAATTGGGATACGATTCGTGATTTCGATGTTGTTCAATGCAATTTGACACCACGAGTAAGTTCGTAATGTGTTATAGAACTAGTTGGTATGATTGGTTGAGGTCTCGGGGGCCTCAGGTGTGTTTCGGGGTGGTTTCAGATCATTTGGAGCTGTTTTGGAACTGCTGATCCTCGTGTCTGGTTTCCTTCTTCGCGCACGCGAAGGAAGTCCCGTGCTCGCGAAGAAGAACCTTTGGGGGTGCTGGATTTGGCCTTCACAAACGCGAAGCAGTGGACGTGAATGCGAGGCAAGGTCTGGTCAAGCTTACGCGAACGCGACGCAGTAGTTGCGAACGCGAAGAAGGAAGGGGAGTCGGGACCCTGAGCCATTAAGCCTTCGCGAACGCGAAGCTTAGACTGCGAACGCGAAGAAGGCGGGCATTTGGCTACCGCGAACATGAGAGATTGAACGCGAACGCGATGCTGTGCATGGTTAGGCCTTTGCAAATGCGACACTGGTCACGCGAATGCGAAGAAGAACAGGTCTTGGCAGATTGGATTTAATACTGGATTCGGCTCATTCTCTCTCATTTTTCACTGGGATGGACGATATTTGGAGAGCTTCAAGGGGATATTTTCATCATCTATGTCAAGGTAAGTGATTCCCATCTATTGCAAGTTAAATACTTGGTTTATATATGGATTTAAACAAGGAAATTAGTAGAAAATTTGAATTTTGAAGAAAACCTAGAAAATGGTATTCTTGGATTTTTGACCAAGAATTTGGGCATGGAATTGGAAATAAATCATACATTTGAGTTCGTGAGGTTATGGGTAATGGTTATCTTCAAAATGAATTTTGAAATTCGGGCACATGGGCCCAAGGGTTGCTTTATCGATTTTTCGAGCCGAGTTAGAAATTGTTATAAATTGATTAATTATGAGTATTAGAGCATATTCTGATTGGGTTGCAACTTATTTGACTAGTTTTGGAGCGACGGGCGTCGGTTTATGGTGTTAGGGAGGCTTTGGAGCCGGTTACAGAATTTCGGAGCGAGGTAAATCTCCTTTCTAACCTTGAAAGAGGAAATTAACCCCATAGGTGAACTAAATTATTATGTGCTTCTATATATGGGGGCAACGTATGCACGAGGTGACGAGAGTCCTTACGTAGCTACTAACTATGCCTATGTCCGGGTAGTTTTAGGCTTACATCATGCCTTGTTGCTATTGTTGTTGAATTTATGTTTATTGTTTGTCTAGAAAGGAAGCGAGATTGAGTTAGCTTATTAACTGTTTCAAAAGGAGTTGAAATTGAGGAAAAGTTGGGAACTTAAAGGTTTTCATTTGAACTTCATATTTTTGAAAAGAATTGAGAAACACCATAATAACTTAAGAAATCTATGTGTAACCGCATCGCAAGTATGGTTCGCGAGCGAGGAAAAATTTCCTTAAATGTATATTTAACCGCATCGCACGTATGATTCGCGAGCGGGGTATTTCCTTCTACTACTCTAATGGGAGCGGGTCGTTCGTCTCTGCAGGTTAATAGATGCATCTATGGTTCTCGTCGTTCGACCCTCGACCGTGTACAGTTTACTTTTATGTTGGATTGGGCCGAACGCCTTGGCATTTCCTATATATATTAGCCTCATGGAATCGTGCGTAACATTTGGCAAGAAGCCAGTGTATCAGAGGGTTTTTCGTATCGGAGGGTTTTCCCTGATTTGAATTGTGACATCCTCTTTGATGAAATCCATTATATATATATATAAATTGTACCACGTATTTTATACTTGTTTGTTTCATGTATATATATATATGCTCCGGTTACGGAGAGAACTTGCTAGTTGAGAGCTTGAGTAAACTGTAAAGAGGGAAATTGTACCACGTATTTTATACTTGTTTGTTTCATGTATATATATATATGCTCCGGTTACGGAGAGAACTTGCTAGTTGAGAGCTTGAGTAAACTGTAAAGATATATGCTCCGGTTACGGAGAGAACTTGCTAGTTGAGAGCTTGAGTAAACTGTAAAGAGGGAAATTGTACCACGTATTTTATACTTGTTTGTTTCATGTATATATATATATGCTCCGGTTACGGAGAGAACTTGCTAGTTGAGAGCTTGAGTAAACTGTAAAGAGGGAAATTGTTCCACGTATTTTATACTTGTTTGTTTCATGTATTTACTCTGTCTCATATTCATTCACTTCTTTACTGTACCTGATATTACTGGACCACTAGTAAGTGTCGAAGTCGACCCCTCGTCACTACTTCTTCGAGGTTAGAGTGGATACTTATTGGGTACACGTTGATTTACGTACTCATACTACAGTTGTTGCATATTTTTGTGCAGGTGCATATATGTCTAGCAGCCTTGCGGGCGTAGAGGTGTGGTCAATGGAGAGACTTAGGTGAGCTGCATTTCCATCTACGATCCGTAGCCAGTAGAGTCCCCTTCAGACTTATTTATGTATTTTCCTGTCTAATTTGTATTCTGGACAGGGGTTGTATTTTGTTTTATCTTTCTAGTTGATGCTCGTGCACTTGTGACACCGGGTTCGGGGATGATTGTGGGATGTTCAGTATTGAAATTTGAAAACATTGTTACCTATTCTGGAAATTCATCTTTTACTAGTTAAATCGAAGAAAATTTACAATTTCAAAAATATTAAAATGAGAATTTAATTAACTATTTAGTGTTGGCTTGCCTGACAATGGTTTCCGGCGCCATCACAACCTTTAACGGATTTTGGGTCGTGACAACATGGTATCAGAGCAGTAGGTTCACTTAGGTCTCACGAGTCATGAGCAAGTCTAGTAGAGTCTTGCGGATCGGTATGAGACATCTATACTTATATTCGAGAGGATACAAGGAAGTTAGGAGCACTTCCATTCTTGATTCCTTATCGTGCGATTTGATTCCTTGAGGCTTATGCCTTTGTTTCTTTCCTATTCAATCTTATGCGACGTGAAGCGCTTGTTATAAATTGAGAATTGAGGAATTGTAATGGTACTAAAGATGCGGTGCGGAATGTTACTCCCTCGTAGTTGATTGGGCTATCGTCGTCGCCTTGCGAAAGGATACTCTGTCATTTCAGCTCAGTAGTTGTACTTCTGGGAGCTTTGAGACTATGCACAAGTTGCTATGATGCTCATGAGTTGTTATCGCACAACATTGATGTGATAGTGGGATGCTTGCCTATGTGTCAAGGCAGTGAACGACTTGAAAGGAGGGTTACTCAGTGCATGATTCAGAGATTCGGTATTTTATTTCCGGCGAAGGATAGGCAATTGGACTATGAATGTTCAGGTTTGGGTTGACGGAGTAACGAGACTTGGTATTTCGAGCATGGTGGAATTTTCATCTGTGATGTGGTGTCGTCGCCCTGGATTAAATGTGTTAAGTTCGCCGGTGTTATGGTCTTCATAAATTGCCTTCGGGCAGGGTGGTGTGAAACAGTGCTGGGGAAGTGGCTATCGGAGATTGCAGTGTGCGGTGGTTCAGGACCTAATCGGTGGTCCGGGTGTTGAGGGCTCAGGGGAGATGATCTTCGGAAAGGTTTAACGTTGGTAGCGATTGATTGGTTCAAGTGCTACAGATGTAGATTTTGATATAAGGCAACAACTGGGAACCAAAGGATGAGGAAGAACATGTGGGAGGTGTCTTGCGGTGGTTAAATTTCTAGAAGACCAGGTGTGAGAAACAAAAGTCGGGTAGTTGCTTGGAGGAGAGGGTTTGACCAAAGTGGGAGAGTGGCAGAGTAGCATATGGGTTTCGTGGTAGGATAGATACACGCCTTGAGAAATGTTTAGAGTGATTTGGGATCCACGGTGGTCAGTGACCAGGTCTACGGGCTAAATTTGGAATATTGGCTACTATATTGAGGAAGATTGTGTGTTACAGGAGGGACCCCCTTAATATGAAGCAGGATACAACATGACTCTGGATTGGAATGTATTGTCGCACTTTTAGTTGGTGCCCATGATGAGTGAACGGACTTGTACAGCTGGTGAATGAGCACGGGCTTAGGATGGTTTATTGGCTTCGTGTTAATTGTATTCAGTGCAGCGCTGTTGGAGGATGTCGTCATGGAATTTCCACAGGTGGGATATCTCCTTTGAGCAGGTTAGTGGTTGTGTGGTGTTGATGAAGCTTCTACGAAGAATCCTACTGGCTACCGGGTAAGAGATTGAATATGTAAATGTGACTAGTGGTTCAAAGTGTTCATTAAAGGTTAATAGAAGGATTTCGAGGAATTTGGCAGGTTGATTGTGCTATATTATGTCGATGAAGGAAGAATCTTGGTGGGTTTCAGGTTTATGCAATAGTAGCTTCAAGCTAAGTGGGAGAGTCCCACCGCCTACAGCTGGATTGCACGGTCGTCTATTTGTAAGATTTCTGGTTATCAGCATATTGATGGGTTATTACGACTAAGGAAAGAGAACATCAGTGGTAATTTGAGCAGCGATTTGAGGAATGTGTGCTATAGTTGTCCTTATCAATTCATGCTCAGGCTTTGGGAAGACTCGGGGTTTATGCTTTGTGTAGAGGCGAGTTACAAGGAAGATGATTCGGCCAGGTGCTTCTTTGAGAGGGTGCTCATGTGCTAGCATAGCCTTGGAGTTGATTATATTCGAGACCAAGTCAGAGTGGGCGACTCTCAGCCACGGTCCTAGTGGATTCATAGGGTAAAGTGTGGTGCCTAAGGATTTCGAGTCCATAGTATGGTTGAGTAATTAGCTTTTGCAGCGGATTATGATAAGGGGCTTGGAGTGTTTTATGTTATCTTCGATCTGCGGTGTAGCACTGGAGGAATGAAAGAAAATAACTTCGGACTCATAGAGGAAGTATCAGAATGAGTGTACCAGTTAGCAATGGTTGAATCGGCATAATGATGGAAATGATTAGCTCCTTCAGTGTGTCAAGATAATCATGTGATTGGTGATGGTATGTACGAGGTTTGATGGTCGCTGTAATTGGTTTTATTTGGAAGCATTCGAATATTGGTATGTTATGTATAGACGGATCCCGGAAGGATTATGGTGGTTTAAACCACTACTCGAGATTTGTATTTTCTGTGGTTATGGGAATTTGACTGCGTGTTGCAATGGTTCTCTTAAAATGAGCTAAGTAAAATGTTTATATATGATGAAGTGTTTACCCTATTAGTGGTTCCAGAGTTACGATGAAATTTTTATGCTCTTGCGCATTGGCATGTTTAAGTGCAGTGAGTAGCATGGGATTTGGAAGTTGAGGATCAAGGTTGCGGTTCGGTGTTGACAAGAATGTCACGAGCTCGGATGAGTGAGAAAGGACTCAGATGGTTAGAGTCAGCTGGCATTATTTTTGTCGTCACCTGAGATCGGTGTCTAGTTTGAAGAGGCTTTGCATACTGAATGCGGATTCTTGAATTGCTTTGCAGTGTTGGTATGGCCGATAGTATGAATGTGTAGACTCGTTGTCTGGTGCGGAAGGTTAGGAGAGCGTGTCCCACGGAAAGATTGTATAAGTGTGACAGGTAGTCACTTAAATGATTAAAGATGGAGACCAAGTATGGAGGTTGTGGTACTATCGTTGATGTGAGAATTTATGCCTGAAGGGCGCTCGGTTCATTTGGTTGTGAAATGAGAATGTTTGTTCTGAATTTACCCTTGATCCTCGAAAGGTTATTAGCCCAGTGCGGTACGGTCAGAATCGGCTGGAGGTCCGTGGATGGATCTACATATGAATGTGGGCTCTATATCGGGGCGGATGTGTTCATTTCAGCATAGCGCTCCTTGTGAAGGAATATTCGGACGTCAGATGTTATTTCGCCGATAACTATTTCATGTGATACTATATTGTGTCGTGTGAGTTGTGAAATGGCTTGATGATTTCATATGTGTTGAGGCTCTGTGTAGTGATGGTGTTATGTAAGCAGGATGGCTCTCGAGAGTTAGATCATATATCGCACCTTAGTTGTGCTTGGGTTTTGTAGCGTATGGCACTATCTGTATCCCCGGGGATGGTATTATGCACTTGGCGTGTTTCTGGCCGATATTCGGATAATTCGCATGTATAAATATTTTGGCTCGGTAACTAGTTCCTTATAGGTTATTATGTGTGAATCAGGTGGCACGCCGCCACGAACATGTTATTTGGATCGGGTTGCATGCCGCAACAGTGAGATGTTGAGTATGGTTCCCTATAGCTATTTTTGTGTGTTTTATTTTCCATTTTCTAAGGAAGGTTCATGACACCTTTTCGGTTGTCTAAATTAGTTACGCAGGTTGAGTAATCCTTTCCAGAGTTTGTTTTCCTTTTGTGTTGCAATCGAGTTCGTAGCTTGTTAGCACATTGTGGCATCATATGAGGCTTTTGTCGTGTCTGAGGTGGCTTATTGCCTGGGCAGCTTGTACTGGGGTGAGACGAGATTATTGGACCTGCGATCAGTACGATCAGATATTATATGAGACATATTAAAGAGTAAATATTGTTATTCAGTTCATAATAAGGTAATGGTTCTTTTTGGGAGGAGAGACTCCATAAATTATAATTCGACAGGTGGCTATGAGTTCTACACATCGTTTCTATCGTGGCAGTATTGCGAAAGTCAAAGCAAGGCTTAATTGGTCATGAGGTACACTACGGAGTTCGGTCAGTGGAAATTTTAGTTGTTGTTCTTTGGAAAGAATGCCTTGGGCAAATGAGTTGCATGATGAATGGTATGAATTAAGTGAGATTATACAATCATGTATTGGTACATCGCGTAGTGATTGAAACGGTGTTTGTATGTTGGAAGCAGGCCTAGTAGAGAATTTTGGACGTTGGAATTTGGCTCTAAGGCTTATTTGCCTAAAAAAAAGGGAGGATCTTTATATTTGCTCGAGCTAATGTGCTCAGTTGGGTTATGGAAGTACGGGTAGGTGCAGGAGGTGTTAAATAGTTATTTCAGACAATTCCAAAACAATCCTTAGCACGTTCGAGGACGAACATATGTTTAAGTGGGAGAGAATGTAGCGACCCGACCGATCATTTTGAGCCCAAGCACGTCGTTCAGCAATTTGAGGCCATGAGTAGCTTCACTTCAGATATTATGACTTGTATGCGTGGTCGGAATTGAAATTTCGAAAGTTCAGAGTTAATTTGGAAAGAAAATTCTCATTTCGGAAGCTTTAAGTTGGAAGAATTGACTAAGGTTGGATTTTTGAGTAAACGACCTCGGAATCGAGATTTGAAGGTTCCATCGGGTTCGTATGATGATTTTGGACTTGGACGTATGTCCGAGTCGAATTTTGGATGACTCGGGAATGTTTCGGCACCTATTATGGAAGTTGGCATTTTTAGAAGGATTTCTTAAATTTGAGTTGAAGTGCATTTCAATATTATCAATGTCCGTTTGGGATTCCGAGCCTGGGAATAGCTCCGTATAGTGATTCTGGTGTTGGGAGCGCGTCCGGATGTGGATTTGGAGGTCCGTAGGTCATTTTGGGGTTATTTGGCGAAAGTTAGAAATTTGAAGGTTTTTGAGAAGTTTGACCTTGAGTGGACTTTTTGATATTGGGGTCGGATTCCAATTACGGAAGTTGGAGTAGGTCTGTAATGTCGAATGTGACTTGTGTGCAACATTTGAGGTCAATCAAACGTGATTTGATAGGTTCCGGCATCGAATGTAGAGGTTTGAAGTTTTAAAGTTCTTTATGCTTGAATTGGGGTACGATTCGTGATTTTGATGTTGTTCGATGCGATTTGAGGCCTCAAGCAAGTTCGTACGTGTATTTCGGATCATTTGGAGTTGTTTTGGAACTGCTGATTCTAGTGTCTGGTTTACTTCTTCGCGAACGCGAAGCAGTGGACGCGAACGCGAGGCAAGGTCTGGTCAAGCTTATGCTAACGCGACGCAGTGGTCGCGAACGCGAATAAGGAAGGGGATCCAGGACCCTAGGCCATTAATCCTTCGCGAATGCGAAGCTTATACCGCGAACGCGAGAGCTTGAACGTGAACGCGATGTTGTGCATGGTCAGGCCTTCGCGAACGCGACACTGGTTATGTGAACGCGAAGAAGAACGGGTCTGGGAAGATTGGATTTAATACGGGATTCGGCTCATTCTCTGGCATTTTTCACTAGGATGGAAGATTTTTGGGGAGCTTCAAGGGGAGATTTTCATCATCTATGTCAAGGTAAGTGATTCCCACCTATTGCAAGTTAAATACTTGGTTTATATATGGATTTAAACAAAGAAATTAGTAGAAAATTTGAATATTGAAGAAAAACCTAGAAATTGGTATTCTTGGATTTTTGACCAAGAATTTGGGCATGGAATTGGAAATAAATCATACATTTCAGTTCATGAGGTTATGGGTAGTGGTTATCTTCAAAAATAATTTCGGAATCCGGGCACGTGGGCCCGAGGGTTGCTTTATCGATTTTTTGAGCGGAGTTAGAAATTGTTATAAATTGATTAATTATGAGTATTAGAGCGTATTCTAATTGGGTTGCAACTTATTTGACTAGTTTTGGAACGACGGACGTCAGTTTGAGGTGTTAGGGAGGCTTTGGAGCAGGTTACGGAATTGTGGAGCGAGGTAAGTCTCCTTTCTAATCTTGTAAGACGGAATTAACTCCATAGGTGAACTTAATTATTATGTGCTTCTATTTGTGGGGGCTAAGTACGCACGAGGTGACGAGAGTCCGTACGTAGATACTAACTATGCCTATGTTCAGGTAGTTTTAGGCTTACATCATGCCTTGTTGCTATTGTTGTTGAATTTATTTTTATTGTTTGTCTTGAAAGGAAGCGATATTGAGTTAGCATATTCAATGTTTCGAAAGGAGTTGAAATTGAGGAAAAGTTGGGAACTTAAAGGTTTTCATTTGAACTTCGTATTTTTGAAAAGAATTTAGGAACACCATAATATCTTAAGAAATCTATGTGTAACCGCGTCGCAAGTATGATTCGCGAGCGGGGGAAAATTTCCTTAAAATTATATTTGACCGCGTCGCACGTATGATTCGCGAGCGGGGTATTTCCTTCTACTACTCTCATGGGAGAGGGTCGTTCGCCTCGACAGGCTAATAGATGCATCTATGGTTCGCGTCGTTCGACCCTCGGCAGTGCACAGTTTATTTTTATGTTGGATCGGGCCGTATGCCTAGGCATTTCCTATATATATTATCCTCATGGAATCATGCGTAACATTTGGCAAGAAGCCAGTGTATCGGAGAGTTTTTCCCTAATTTGAATTATGACAACCTCTTTGATGAAATCCGTTATATCTATCTCTCTCTCTCTCTCTCTCTCTCTCTATATATATATATATATATATATATATGCTCCGGTTATGGAGGGAACTTGTTAGTTGAGAGCTTGAGTAAATTGTAAAGAGGGAAATTGTACTACGTATTTTATACTTGTTTGTTTCATATATTTACTCTATCTCATATTCATTCACTTCTTTACTGTACCTGATATTATTGGACCACTAGTAAGTGTCGAAGTCGACCCCTTGTCACTACTTCTTCGAGGTTAGACTGGATACTTACTGGGTACACGTTGATTTACATACTCATACTACACTTGCTGCACATTTTTGTGCAGGTGCATATATGTCTAACAGTTTTGCGGGCGCAGAGGTGTGGTCAATGCAGAGACTTAGGTGAGTTGCATTTCCATCTACGATCCGTAGCCAGCAAAGTTTCCTTCAGAGTTATTTATGTATTTTCCTGCCTAATTTGTATTCTGGATAAGGGTTGTATTTTATTTTATCTTCCTAGTTGATGCTCGTGCACTTGTGACGCCGGGTTCGGGGATAATTGTGGGATGTTCGGTATTGAAATTTGAAAACATTGTTACTTATTCTATAAATTCATCTTTTACTAGTTAAATCGAAGAAAATTTATGATTTCAAAAATATTAAAATGAGAATTTAAATAACTATTTAGTGTTGGCTTGCCTGACAATGGGTCCGACGCCATCACGATCTTTAATGGATTTTGGGTCATGACGCTTACCTTTGGTGACATTCGTCCTTTAGGAATCGCCATTCTGCACTCCTTTATTCCTGCTCCAAACAAAGAAAAATTGTGAGTTTTAAAAGTGGTGGTCGTTTTGTGGCCTTGATGTCTTTGGCAGCTTGGCTTTGTGCTTATCTTCTTTTGATGATGATTTCAACCTGCCACTAGATGTTTCGTGAATACCACTTACATTTCTGGTCCCAGAGAGCCTTTGACTTTTCAAACGTTTACATAACGGTTGGTCGCGTGGGACTTAACCTTTTCAACTTTATTTTGCCTTTGTGGCATTTCACTTTCGACTTCTTTCCTCCAAAACTCTCAATTTCAGAGCATTGGGGAACCTTTGGCTTTTCAAACTTTGCCAAAACCATTAGCCACTTAGTACTTAACCTATTCAACTTCATTTTTTCTTGTAGGCACTTTCAATTTGATTTCCTCCTTTCGAGAGTCTTTGATTTCAAAGCATCAGCCACCATGGAAAATCGGGGTTAACTTGATGCCCCTGTTGAGGCCGGGTGCCTCTTGAATATTATCTTATATCAAACAAAAGCCTGGTAAATCAGTCTTGCCATCCCTTCTTCTCCTTAGTTTTGGAACAAAGTTAGACCAAAAGGGATTCAAAGAACAAGAAATAATGAAATGGACAATGAATTTAGACAAGAGGTATCCCTTTCGGGGAAAGGAAAGAATGACTTATCTGGAGTACAAGCAGACTTCAATGAACATGACATGCCTTTTGGACTGGATGCCTGATTTGTGTAAACTGTCTGACTCTTAGAAATTCCTCACAACTTTTGCCTCGAAATCGAGAAACCTTGCCCAAGACTGTGTCGATGCCAATGGCTATGATGATTCTTATTTCGATCAGTGGCGCCCTTTGTGGGTTTTCACCAGTTGACCTCTCTCTTCTCACCATCGTCTTATAGTGCTCCTTGCGAGTTTTCACTAAAAAGACTATCTCATTTTAGTTTCTTTACTCACCATTGCCGTACGGCGCCTATGAGGGTTTTCACCAATAAGACTCTCTTATTTTATATCTCTCATTTTGGTTGCACCAGATCCAAGTGACTGTATCCTCCAATTTTGAACAATCTCGTTGATTGATCGGAAGGACTTGAAAAGGATTTGGATAAAAAGAATTTGGATTGAATTATAACTTTTGAACCTTTAAGGCGAAACCATCGTTGAACCATTGTAACATCTGCCTCAGTTTCAGATTTTTTTTTTTTTGGAAATATGGATTTTTATTTTGGTGTGACTGAACCCTAGAGAGAGACTGCCTACGTATCATTTCGGAATCAAGCCGAACGTAGTCCAAGAATATGAACTGGTTTGATTTTTGTTTTGTTTTGTTTTCTCTTTCTTTTTCCTTTTTTTCATTTTTCATTTCATTTTCTTTTTGTCTTTTCTTCTTCTTTGCTTTTTTTTTTTTCAATAACATATTTAGGTTCCAAAGAGGGTAATCAAAGGAAGGTAACTAGCTCAAAGGGTTGGCAAAATGGTCAATGGTGTTTGGGTAGCGAGAATGAACGACTTCTTCATCCCAACCGGAGAACATTAATAATATATAGAAGATCAAACATAGTACTTTTTGACTGCACCTGCGTGGACAGTTGTTTCAGGGACATTTCCTTCGATATTTTCCAGGTACAACGCTCTCTTTTGGAACTACTCTCATTACCATGTATGGATCTTTCCAATCTGGATCCAATTTTTCTTTAGCTGTTCTGAGTCTTTGTTCTAATTCCTTAAACTTATATTCATTACATCCTGCTTCTTGATTCATTATTTCGAAGTCTGACAGCATTTTAGGATCTGGGCATGAAGTCCGCAAGCATGTCATGTTATTAAAATCTGCATGAACAGAATTGAAAAGAGAATAAGAAAAATGACAATATTAAGAAAAGAGACATTCGTGGACAATGAAATATTAATTTCATTTGATTTGTTTTAAAAAATTTATAGATAGAAGGGTTTATATCGGAGAGTAAGACAATAAAGTAAAATTCGGATCACACCCTGAAATAATCCGAATGCAGAAAGGACAGCAAGATCGGCTACCGAGACTCCCGTCTGATAGGGAACTTTCAGGTTTGGCGACCGTTTTTTGGCTTTTTTTCTGCCGTGGCAATGGATACTATGGCTTTCAATGCTTTATCAAATTCCTCATCATCACAGATCATTCCAACGACTGGCCCAGTGTTGTGAGCCGACAATGGATTGTTCGTCACATTAGGAGCCTCTTCGTCCCGAAGTACGATTCTTTCGGCTTCAATCAAGTCTTCAACTGCCCTCTTGAGGGTCCAACAGTCCTCTGTATCATGTCCCACTGCTCTAGAGAAGTATTCACATCTAGCATCAGCTTGGTACGAGGGAGACTAGGGGTTTGGCCGGTTCAGGGCCACTGGCTGCATCAAACCTAGCCTGATTAGCCTTTGGAACAAGCTCGAGTATGATTGACTAATAGGGGTGAACTGATTCCTTCTGGAAGGAACTCTTGGCGAGAAATATTTTGTTGGGGATTATAAGGAGCTTGGTATGGACGGGCATTTCTGGGAAGTGGAGCTCGGTTTTGTGGATAATGATGTGGTTGTGGGTAAGGTTGCATGTTCATCACCACGTAGTGAGGTGGTACCACGGCATATGCAGCATCATGATGAGGGTAATAATGTTGCAGGGTTCTTGGCGGCACAAATGATTGGTTGAAAGACCTGCGGGTCCCCCTCGAGCTTGAAGTCGTCATGGCTACCTATTCTCTCTTATTTCTATTTATCAAACCCTCTGAACAATTCTGAACGGCCTGTGATGTGGCCTTAAAGGCATCATGACTCAAGATTCGGCCCGTTTTTAAACCATTTCGACCATCTCCCCAATTTTGGTCGCCTCAGCAAATGGCTTACCCATAGTGGACATCATGTTCTGGAAGTAGTTCGCCTCTTGGGTCTGTAGGATGACCGTAACCATTTCTGCTTCGTTCATTGGAGGCTTTACCCCGGCAGCTTGCTCGCGCCATTTGACAGCATATTCATAGAAACTTTCCGCGACTTTCTTTCTTAAATTGGACAAAAAAAAATTGGTTTTTTTTCTTTTCTTTCTTTTTTCTTTCACTCTTGCATTTTTTACTTTCTTTTATTTTTTCGGTTTATTTAATGGTTATAATAGAATCCGGTGGAGATTGCCTACTTATCATGACACTGCATGAATCAGATCCTTACGTAGTTCAGGAATACCAGGAAAAGAGTAAATAAACTAACTTCTTTTTTTTTACTTTTTTATAAAACTCAGACCATGAAAGCTTTTAAAATAAGAAAATATATATATTTTTTAATTTCATTTTTTTTTAATTTTCAAAAGAAAGGCTTTTAAAGAAGAAAGAAAATATTTTTGGATTTTTGGTTTTGATTGTTTTCTTTAAATGTTCGAAAGAAAGACTTCTAAAGAAGAAGAAAAAATTTGGATTTTGATTTGTATTTTTTTTTCTAGAATTTCTAGGGGAAAGACTTCTTCAGAATGGAAAAATATATTTTTTGGATTTTTATTTGATTTGTTTATTTTTCTCGAATGAAAAACTTCTAAAAAGAGAGAAAAATATTTTTGGTTTTAAAATCTTTTTTTTTATATTTGGGATTTTCTAAGAAAAGATTTCTAAAGAAGGAGTTAAAAAAATATATTTTTGGATTTTTAAAAATTGGGATCAGAACCGATGAGGTTTGCCTACGTATCTCACATCCGGTGAGAATTAGACCCGCGTAGTTCGGTCATATTTCAGGAATAGGATGACACCTTCTTTTTGGGGAAAATTCAATCTTATTTTGTAATAATCGTTTTGGGGTAAACTTTTGACAAGGTTTTTGGATTCTCAAATACCGAGATTTTTTTTTAAAACCGGGTAAATTTTCTCTCTCCTACTTTCTTCTTTCTAGTTTTCTCTCAATTATTTTTTTTAGAAGACGGTCAACATGCACAAACCGAATCAAACACAATGTACATGTAGCACATAAGATGCATCAGGATGGTCTTGTAATTTTCAGGTACACCTGTCCTAGATGGACTCAACCCCTATGTTAAGTCCCCAAAGTCAAATGGCTATAATGCAAACAAACGTTCCTACTAGAGATCCGGCATGAGGCTATGTTAGTCTGGGTTTAAAATCCTGGGGGGAGTATATTAGACCTGGCTTACCCAAGCGGACAACTCGGGCCGAGGTAGGGGCAACGTACCGGGAGCACGAAAGTCTACCCAGCCTAGTTACTGATCCAGCCTCGTTCTATTTGGTATGACCTCTAACAGAAAAGTGGGCCACGTGCATGTGTGCACCATAAATTCAGAAGACTCGAAAGGGAAGCGTAAGAAGGCAGTTTATATAGTTCAAATAATATCAAAGCGGTAAATGAGCGGCAATTAGCACATTAGGCCCACAAACATATTAATATCAACAATCAAGAAAGCCAATTATATATCACATTACAAGCTCGAATTCTAAACCCTGAACCAGAAGTTCTGGGTTCTTGTCCCTAGCAGAGTCGCCAGAGCTGTCACACCTCCTTTTTCCCGAGGCGATAGGGGAGTTTTTCCAATTAAAGTGACATTATTCGCAATGGGATTATTTAATTAGAGTCGCCACTTGAAATATTTGGTATGGTATTCCAAGTCATCGGTTTATTTTAAAATCACAAATCGAGGAAATTGACTCGTATTTATGGTCTGCGAAACAGAAGACCAGGTAAGGAATTTTGTTAACCTGGGAGAAGGTGTTAGGCATTCGCAGATTCCGTGATTTTAACTCGGTCGCTTCAATCATACCTGGCTTAATTGTTAATTACGTGTTTAAGAACCTATATGCGTTTTGTCTTTTACCGCTTTTAAATTACGGTGTTATGGATTTATCTTTGAAACAGATCACGTGTGCGTGAATCCATTTTATTTGGGACGCTAAAATCATGTCACGCGTACGTGTACACGATTAATCACGCTTTATTATTCTTAAGGATTGTTTGGCCAAAATCGCACGAACGCGTACCTTGATTTATTTTGGGAATCACAATTATGTCATGCGAACATGTACATAATCACGATAGTAAATTAAAAGCCCGCCTAAGTATTCTAAGAATGTTTCATGAGTTGATTATTTTTCTAAGATTTTAGATTATTGGGAAAGACCAAGAATTATGGAATTATTGATGGAAAATATAGTAAATTAGTTATGGAAAGGCGGGCTAGCTTATTCAATTATTTAAGAAAAAGGGCTAGAATTGTTATACTGGGTCGGATGAAGTTCAGCTTATTGAGGAATAAATTCTTCTATTTCAGTATAGTCTAAAACTAAACTATCATATGTCAACCAATCCCAACTAATTACCAAATCTTCATGGCCCAAAACACATTTACAAACAACTCACATGACCTAGTTTATTAACTAATTTACTAAATATAAACTCTAAAATTTAATCAGTAAAACAATCAAAACTCATTGCAAATCAGGATATGAACCAATGAAAATTCTTCAAGAAATACCACAAGGAAACACATAAACAGAGATTCATGAACAAACATAATGAAAAGATCTACCAAAAAATATAAATCGAAAGAAGCAAGAACGGACCTCAATCAACGACAATTTTCATCTAAAATGGGAGCTCTCAAATCCAAGTACAATGAAGAGACTCGATAATACTTCTGCTAGAGATCAGAAACAAGATCGGAGGCTTCTAAAGGCGACATCATCAGAATCTTGAACCGGCGAATTTGAACATCACCTTACTTTCACGATGGTTTCGGAACTAATTTTGGATTGATTTTGAAGCTATTTTTGAGCTATTTCATAGCTGGTTTTGCTGCTCCTTTTTGGCTGGATTATTCGAAAGGAAGATGAAGAAAGAATGACACGAGTACAAACTCCCTTAGCGTAGAAGAAGAAGAAGAAGAAAATTCTCTCAATTATCTCCTCTCGTTTTTTTCTTATTTCTTCTCCCTTTCTCTCATTTTTCACTTCTATTTATAGAAAAAATTTCGGAATTTTTCGGATTTGTTTTTTAAATTATTTTATTTTTTTTTTTTTAAAGAAAAAATTCCCCACTTTCCCTTACTTTTATTTTTTTAATTCCCCACTTTTTTTACTTTTATTTTTCACTTATTTTACTTTTTTTTTTTAATTTCCACTTTCTTTTACTTTTTTTAAAAAAAAAAAATCACCTGCCTTTACTTTTATTTTTTAATTCTAACTTTCTTTTACTTTTCAATTTTTAAATTTTCACATTCTTTTACTTTTTATTTTTTAATTTTTCACTTTCTTTTACTTTTATTTTAAAATAATTTCCACCTAATTTTACTTTTTCGTACTTTTTTATTCCCATCCAAAATTTAAAAAATATTTAATTTTTTTTTCGATTTTGTAATTTATTTTATTTTTTAATAAGGAAACTAAAAATAAAAATAATATTAATAAGGAAAATAAAAATAAAATATTTTTAATTTTTTACCCTATATATAAAAAAATTCTAACAAAGCTAAAAAATATATATTAAATTTCTAAAAATATTTACATAGTAGAAGGTAATAAAAATTTGAATATAGTCAAAATTTAGGTGCTCTCAATTGTATCAGAGAACATCAGTA
Source organism: Nicotiana tomentosiformis (assembly GCF_000390325.3). Lineage (NCBI taxonomy): Eukaryota > Viridiplantae > Streptophyta > Magnoliopsida > Solanales > Solanaceae > Nicotiana > Nicotiana tomentosiformis. The sequence continues at coordinate 105,426,459 of NC_090816.1, read as the reverse complement.
TGATGACCCCCACCTGCTTGTCCTTAAGGATACGGTTCAGCACTATTAATGGAGGAGGATGAAGAAGGACATAGTGGAATATGTAGCTGTTGCCTAAATTATCAGTAGGTGAAGTATGAGCATCAGAGACCGGGTGGATTACTTCAGAAGATGGAGATTCCGGAGTGGAAATCGGAGCGAATCACTATAGATTTTGTTGTTGGGCTCCCACGGACTCAGAGGAAGTTCGATGCGGTTTGGGTGATTGTGATAGATTGACCAAGTCAGCTCATTTCATTCATGTGGTTACTACTTACTCTTCGGAGCAGCTGACTCAGGTTTACATTCGCGAGATTGTCAGGCTTCATGGCGTACCGATATCCATCATCTCTAACCGGGGTACGCAGTTTACATCATGGTTCTGGAGAGCCGTACAGCGTGAGTTGGGTATTTGTGTAGAGTTGAGTATAACATTTCACCTTCAGACGGACGGACAGTCCGAACGCACTATTCAGATATTGGAGGATATGCTTCGTGTGTGTGTGATTGATTTTGGGGGTGTTTGGGATCAGTTCTTGCCACTTGCGTAGTTTGCTTACAACAACAGCTATCAGTCGAGCATTCAGATGGCGCCGTATGAGGCTTTGTATGGTAGATGGTGCCGGTCTCCAGTAGGTTGGTTCGAGCCGGGTGAGGCCAGGCTATTGGGTACAGACTTGGTTCAGGATGTCTTGGAGAAGGTTAAATTGATTCAGGATCAACTTCATACAGCCCACTCCAGGCAGAAGAGTTATGCGGATCGGAAGGTTCGCGATGTTGCATTCATGGTTGGGGAGCGGGGTTTGCTCCGGGTTTTGACCATGAAAGGTGTTATGAGGTTCGGAAAGAAGGGCAAGTTGAGACCTAGGTATATCGGGCCTTTTAAGATTCTTGAGAGGGTTGGAAAGGTGGATTACAGACTTGCACTACCACCTAGTCTCTGTGCAATTCATCTAGTGTTCCATGTTTCCATGCTCTGGAAGTATCACGGTGATCCGTCTCAGGTGTTAGACTTTAGCTCAGTCCAGTTGGACAAGGATCTATTTTGGACAAGCAGGTTCGAAAGTTTAGGTCAAAGAACATTTCTTCAGTGAAAGTTTAGTGGAGGGGTCATCCGGTCGAGGAGGCGACTTGGGAGACTGAGCATGATATGCACAGTAGTTATCCTCAACTTTTCACCACTTCAGGTATGTCTCTATACTCGTTCGAGGACGAACATATATTTTAAGAGGGGCAGGATGTAACGACCTGGCCGGTCATTTTGAGGAAATTAGCCCCGAATCCCTTTTTACGGTTCCTTATAATTTATTTTTTTAGGTTTTGTGACTTGCCGGGAGGATTTGTTTATGGTTTCGAAGCGAATTAGGACACATAGTCCGTAAAATAGAGGTTTAAGTTATAGGAATTGACTGTAGTTCGAACTGTGTGAAGACGACTCCGGAATCGAGTTTTGACAGTTCCTCCGGAGATCCCCCTGTACTGCATATTTACTTTGGGATGCCGAGATGGTTCCTCGGGAGATCCCCCTGTACTGCATATTTACTTTGGGACTACGAGATTGTTCCTCGAGAGATCCCCCTATACTGCATCTTTACATTTGGGACAACGATGCGGTACCTCGGGAGTTCCCCAGATGTGTGCCTCTATTTATTGTGCTGATATTTTTTGAAACTTCTTATTGTTTAAATTCTCAATCATTTCAAAATATTATTATATTTTCTGCCTAACTTTTTTTTTAAACCAGTAGGGCCCTGACCTGACCTTGTCACTAGACTACCGAGGTTAGGCTTGGCACTTACTGGGTACCATTGTGGCGTACTCATACTACATTCTGCACATCATTTTGTGTAAATCCAGGTTCTTCCCACCAGACTAGATACCAGTGAGTTGGACCGCACGTGGAGACTTCAACGTATATCTGCCAGCGTCCGCAGACCTCGGAGTCCCTCTCTATCCTTATTATTTTATTTCCCTGATTCTTCTTAGACTTGATGTATAGAGACACTTAGCATTTCTATTAGAAGCTTGTGACTTGTTTCCACCGGGTTTTGGGAGTTGTAATTATTGAATGACAGTTTTATATTTATATGTCATGAGATAAGATTGGAGTTCAGTTCATTATTCATTGATTCCACAAATTTGTAGGCTTACCTAGTCATAGAGACTAGGTGCCATCACGACGTCCTACGCAGGGAAAATGGGGTCATGACAGTGGCATGCCTCCACGGGTACGTTTTTTGGATCGGGTTGCATGCCGTAATGGTATCATCTATGGATCGGGTTGTGCATCGCAACAGTGAGATATCGAGTGTGGTTCCCTATATCTATTCCTGTGTATTTGGTTTCTCATTCTCTGAGAAGAATTCACAGCATCTGTTCGGTCATTTTATTCGTTACGCGGGCTGGGTAGTTATTTTCCAGAGTTTATTCCTCTTCATGTGTCACATTCGAGTTTGTAGCTTGTTGGTGCGTTGATGGCATCATATGAAATTTTTTGTAGTGTTTGAGATGGCTTATTTCCTGAGCAGTGTGTACTGGGTAAGATGAGGTTATTAGACCTAGGATCAGGGCGATCAGAGTTATAAAGGATATATTAATCAGCAAATATAGTTATTCGGTTCAGAATGAGATAATGGTTCCTGTCATGAGGATAGACTCCATGATTTATTGATTTGGTTAGGTGGTTGTGAGTTTCTACACATCTCTTTCGTCGTGGTGGTATCGTGAGAGTTAGAACAGGTCTTATATGTGTTATGAGGTATACTACGGGCGTCAGGTCAGTGAAATTTCAGTTGTTGTGCTTGGAGGAGGTTGCCTTGGTAAAATGAGGTATGTGACATGTTGTGTGATGTCAGCATGGGTGGATGATCATGTTTTGGTACATTGTGTAGTGATTGATATAGTGTCCGTATGTTAGAATCATGTCTTGTAGAGAAATTCGGAGGTTGGAATTTGGTTCTAAGGCTTGTCGACTAAATAAAAAGCGAGGATCTTCAGTCTGGTTCAAGATAATATGCTTAGCTGGGTTATGGTGGCACGGGCAGTGCACGAGGTGTGAAACAGTGATTTTGGACAACTCCGGAGCAGTTCTTGGCACGTTCGAGGATGAACGTATGTTTAAGTGGGGGAGAATGTAATGACCCGAGCAGTCGTTTTGAGCTCTAGCGCGTTGTTCGGTGGTTTGGGACCTTGAGTAGCTTCACTTCAGGTATTATGACTTGTACGTGTGGTCGAAATTGAATTTCGGGAAGTTAGGAGGTGATTTGTATAGAAAATTCTAAATTCGAGAGTTTTAAGTTTGATGAATTGACTAAGATTTGACTTTTGAGTAAAAGAGCTCGGAATAGGGATTTGAAGGTTCCAATATGTTTGTATGATGATTTCGAACTTGGGCATTTGTCCGGGTTGAGTACCGGGTGGTCCGCGAGCCTTTCGGCGCCTATTATTGAAGGTTGGCATTTTGAAAGTTTAAGAAATTCTAAAGTGTTATTTGAAATGAATTTTGGTGTTGTCGATGTTCGCTCGAAGTTTTGAGCCTTGGAATAGGTTCGTATCATGATTTGTGACTTGTACGTAAAGTTTAGCGTCATTCCGGGATGTTTAAGTGTAATTAGGACGCGTTTGGCGAAGTTTGAAGGTTGGAAAGTTGAAAGAATGGTTTTGGCCGTCGATTTGTTATTTTGATATTGGTTGATGTGATTCGAGGTATTGAATAAGTCTATATCGTGTTGTGGGATGTGTTGGTATGTTTGGACGGGGTCCCTGGGCCCTCGGGTGCTAATCAGATTGGAAATAGATCGAGTTAGGGCTTGGAAGAACTGTTGAAGCTTAAGGCTTCTGGTGCGATCGCACCTGCGAGGTTATTGTCGTAGGTACGAGACCGCAGAAGCGGCTAAGGGGTCGCAGAAGTGGTAGGGAGTGAAGCTGGATGAATTCGCAGGTGCAAGGAATTTACCGCACCTATGGAATCACAGATGCGGGCAGAGAAGCGCAGAAGGGGAAGTGGTCTTAGGCTGGATTATCACAGGTGCGGATGTTGTAGCGCACCTGCGGAGCCGAAGGTGCGGTCATGGGTGCACAGGTGTGGAGTGGTGCTCGAGCTGGGGAGTCCGCAGATGGAGAGGATTTCCACAGAAACAGATGCGCACCTGCGGTTGGATGGCGCAGAAGCAGAAAAAGCTGGCACCTTGAGGGAAAGCCGCATCTGCGAGGAAGTTTCCGCAGAAGCGGAGCAACAAACGTGCAAGGAGTTCCGCAGATGCGGAAAGTTGGTTGGGCAGATTGTTTAAAAATTGGGGGTTTTCTCATTCTCTCTTGGTTTGGGCGATTTTTGGAGAGCTTCAAGGGGAGATTTTCATCATCTATGGCAAGATAAGTTATTCCCACCTATTGTAAGTTAAATACATGGATTCTATAAGGATTTAAACATGAAAATTAGTAGAAATTGTGGGATTTTGGTAGGAAACCTAGAATTTGGTATTTTTGGAATTTGACCAAGAAATTGGACATGGAAATTTGGAATAAATTATATATTTGAGTTCGTAGTGTTATGGGTAAAGTTTATCTTCGAAAAGTTTCAAAATCTGGGCGTGTGGGCCCGAGGGTTAACTTTGTTGGCTTTGAGATAAGTTGGAAATCATTATAAACTGTTAAATTATTATGTATTGGGGTATATTTTGATTGGTTTGTACATTGTTTGACTAGTTTTGGAGAGACAGGCAACGGGTTGAGGTGTTTGAGTGGCATTGGCGTCGGTTATGGAACTTCAGAGCGAAGTAAGTCTCCTGTCTAACCTAGTGAGGGGGAAATTACCCCATAGGTGTTACGTTCTTATGTGCTACATATTGTGGGAGCTACGCACGTACGAGGTGATGAGTGTCCGTGCATAAGCTTGAATTCCTGATTATGTCCGGGTAGACTAAGGCTCACGCCATGCTATAAATTGTACTATTTGAGATATCTATACTCGTTTAAATTCCTTTATTTTACGTTACAACTTGAGACTAGACTTGCATAGGGTGATAGACTTGTTATTGTAAAGATTTGACGGTCTTCATGATTAGCCGCAGAATAATTGTACTCTCCTTACGAATTTCTCCCGCGTTGTGCGTTTTCTTCGAAAAGATTCCTTAAAGTTCATAACTCGTACGTTTATTCGTGAATGGGGTCAAGAGCCCGTTAAAGCTTCTTATTCTAATTGGATTGGGCCGTTCGCCTCCGCAGTATAATAGGTACATCTATGGTTCTTGTCGTTCGACCCTTGGCAGTGTGCACATTATGATGGGAACGAGTCGTTCGCCTCGTCATGATTATGTATCACACTCTCATGGGAGCGGGTCGTTCGCCTCGGCAATATAATAGAAGTATCTATGGTTCGTGCTATTCGACCCTTGGCAGTGAACACATTATGATGGGATCGGGTCGTAAGCCTCGGCATTTCTCAAAATACCCTTATGAAATCGTGCGTAATCTTTGACAAGAAGCCAGTATATCTGTAAGTTTTCCTGATTGAGCTGTGGCGACCTATCTGGTGAGGTCCATTATATATATACTCCGATTGAGGAAGTAAATACTAGTTGAGAGCTTGAGTTTATTGTTGAGAAGAGGATTTTACAATGTATTTATACTTGTTATTTCGTCTATTTACTCTGACTCACATCTGTTACTTCTATTGTATCTGTCTTATTGAACCACTAGTAAGTGTCGATGTTGATACCTCGTCACTAATTCTTTGGAGTTAGGCTAGATACTTATTGGGTACGCGTTGATTTACGTACTCATGCAACATTTGCTGCACGTATTGTGCAGGTACATATATGACCGGTGGTCATTTGGGTGCAAAGGAGTGGCTATTGTGGGGACTTTACCGTGAGATGCATTCCATGTAACGATCCGTAGCCTGCTGAGTCTCCATCAGAGTTATTTATATTCTCCTGTCTAATTTGTATTCAAGACAGATGTTGTATTTTGTTACATTTCCTAGTTTATGCTCATGCACTTGTGACATCGGGTTTTGGGGGTTCCTATGGGTTGTTAATTGTTGTAGTTCGTGTAAATATTATTATTTACCCTGTAAATTGTATTTTATACTATTTAATTGATGGAAATTTTGATTTCAAAGTAATAAAATGAGTAAACAAGTTGATCAATCACTGTGGGCTTGCTTGACGGTGGTGTTAGGTGACGAAAAAGCAAAACAAAAACTTAGGAATGTATCCGCTGTATAAAACAGTAAGGGATTTCGATTTGGAATGCATTACGTCGAATGCGAGCACAATTGCAGGTTTGCTTTTTTTTTCGTCCTGAAGTTTTTCAATTTTTAAGTGTTCTACAATTTTACTACAAATTATCTACAACTATACTACAAAACAAATGTAGTTCAATTATTATGTCTCTAAAAAAAATTAAAGTGTAATTGTTACACAATAATTAAGGTGTGAAAATGCAAATTATGATCACAGAATAAAGGATCTACAAGTATAATACAAATTTAATTTCTGTCAAACACTGAACAACTGAATATACAGAGGTCTAAATTACTATACTCTTAAATGAGTGTCGGTACTTCTGATTATCGTAATACTAACGCGGTACTATTGTCAAGCAATTGTAACACATTTGGAGAATTATCAAGAACAGTGAAGTTGATTGATATGCCAACATCCCCGACAATTATGGAATATGAAAGTATAATCATAACAGTACATACGCCAAAAGTAATTGAAGTAGGCCAAGTTTACCAAGATAAGCAAATAATTGTTAGTGCAATGAAGCACTATGCTATCATGAATAAGTTTCAATTTAGGTTGAAAAGGTCTAGTGCAAGAAGGTAAGAACATTTTATTTGTCAAAATCATATTGTGTATAAGTTGTAGTTTTTTTGGATCAAAATTGTATATAAATTGTCTAGATCAATTTGTTGTGCATAAACAGTCTGCTTTCTTGGTAACTACAATTTGCATAATATTTTTTATCATTTTTTACTCTATAGCTACTGCCTCGTATGTGTTGGTGATAATTGTACGTGGCACTTTAAGTCCACAAGAATAAATTAATCAGCATTGTTCAAGGTTCGAAAATTCAACAGCTTGCACACATGATCGTTGATAGACAACACATATATACAACGTAAATCTACTGCCATGGTAGTTGGCAGCATGGTCATGTCAAAATATGCAAATCCTATGACGATATACACACCAAAAGACATACAGACTGATATGTTGTCGGAACACGGTGTGAACTTAAGATAGATGCAAGCTTGGAGAGAAACGAAAAAGGATTTGGAATTTTTTAGAGGTCATCCTGCTGATTCCTACAGTCACCTGCCGAGTTATTTGTATATTTTGGAGAAGACTTATCCGAGGTCGATAGTGAAATTGTAGAAGACTAAAGATGACTATTTCTCGTATGCATTTGTTGCTCTTAATACGTCCATCAAGGGTTGGAAGCATTGTAGGATAGTTGTCGTAGTCGATGGTACCTTCTTGAAGTCGGCATGTAGGGGCACCATGCTAATAGCTAGCACAATGGATGCAGCAGGTATCGTTGATTAATTTCAAGAATATTGTATTCAAGTTGTTTCTGAAAATGTATTTTTGCTATTTTTAAGTTTTATTACTGAAATTGAATATAGGTAGCATATTACCACTAGCATACGCTGTTGTTGATTCAGAAAATGACGCATTATGGAGGTGGGTTTTTGAGCAATTCAAACATGCATATTGTAATAACCCAACCGGTCATTTTGACTTTTAGAATCTGTTACCCTAAATAAAACTTCCCGAATGTGCTTTTAATAATTTATGACTTGCGGGATGGTTGGTTCAGAATTTGGAAGTGATCGGGTTGAAATCGGAACAATTGGTTCCTTAGTTTGGCTTTAAAATGCTAAGTTTGACTTCGATCAACATTTTGAGAAAATGACCTCGGAATCGGGATTTGACGGTTCCTATAGCTTTGTATGGTGATTTTGGACTTAGGAGCGTGTTCGGAATTTTATTTGGAAGTCCGGAGTTAAATTAGACTTGAAATGGCTAAAATAGGAATTTAAGTTTGAAAGTTTGACCGGTAAGTTGACTATTTGATACCGGAGTCGGAACTCAGTTCTAAATATTTTCATAGCTCTGTTATGTCATTTATGACTTGTGTGCAAAATTTGAGGTCAATCAGACTTGATTTGATAGGTTCCGGCACCGAATGTAGAAGTTGGAAATTTTAAGTTTCATTAAGCTTGAATTGGAGTATGATTCGTTGTTTTAGCGTTGTTTGATGAGATTTGAGGTTTCGACTAAGTTGGTATGATATTTTAGGGCTTGTTGGTATATTTGGTTGAGGTCTCGAGGGGCTCGGGTGAGTTTTGGACGGCTAACGGATCATTTTTGGCTTTGGGAGATTGCTGATAGTTGCTGGTATTTTCTTCTGATTTCCTTATACGTGATCGCGTAAGTCCGTCTGCGATCGTGTAGGGTAATTTGGGCAGAGGTGAATTTGTTCTACGCGATCACGTGAATTGGGTTACGATCGCGTAGGCTTAGTTGAGGCAGTGTTGATTTTGTTCTTCGCGATCGCGTGAGGTCAACCGCGATCGCGTAGGTTGGGCCAGTCTGTGCATCGTGATCGCGTGGCATTGTTTGCGATCACGTAGGGAAAACTGGAGAGGAAGATGGGCCACGTGTTTTCTCTATGCGATCGCGTGAAGAGGGATGCGATCGTGTAGAGTTGGAATCTTGTGCATCGCGATCGCGTGGCATTGTTTGCAATCGCGTAGGGTTATATTTGGGCAGTACAAATTTGTGCTACGCGATCGCGTAGAAGAAATCACTGGACAGAGAGTTTAAGTTCTGAAAATGGGACTTCGTCCCATTTTCCATTTTTACCGATTTGGAGCTCGGGGTAAGTTGTCACGAGCAAAAATTTCCCACTGACGGAACCGTGATGGCGCCTAACATTTCACTTGCTAGGCAAGCCAACGTTAGAGAATCATTAACCAATTCCTTATTTCTATTCATTAATTAACAATAATTAACTAAGATGAAATATAATAAGTGTAAAATATCATAAAACTGTATTAATTACTACCACCCGAATCTGGAGTCACAATTCACGAGCATTCTAGAATTTACTACAAGTTATAGTCTGAAAGAAATACAACTGTCTGAATGAAAGAAAACAGTAGGACATAAAAGATAGACGGGGACTTCAAGGTCTATGAACGCCGACAGATCTACCATGAGTCTTCGGACAGCGGACCAGTAGCAAATCTTGATCAACCTAAGCCGGTATCAAAGTCTGCACAGAAAGTGCAGAGTGCAGCATCAGTACAACCGACCCCATGTACTGGTAAGTGTCGAGCCTAACCTCGGTGAAGCAGTGACGAGGCTAGGACAATACACCCATATATAACCTCAACAGTATAATCATGATAGTGGCAACAACAGTAAATAAAGAAACAACGCAGAAATAATGGGATGGGAACATACAGTGGGGGAATACAGCATAAAGAGTGAGAGTAATGAAAAGACAGAATTAAACAGAAAATCCTTAAACGAATTGAGCAATTGAACAGCAAAGGAAAACTTCACGGCATCACCCTTCGTGCTTTTACTCTCAACCTCACCAAATAAATAAATAGAACGGCACGGCATCACCCTTCGTGCTTTTACTCTCAACCTCACCCAAATAAATAAATAGAACGGCACGGCATCACCCTTCGTGTATTAAATCTCTCATAATATACACGGCATCACCCTTCGTGCTTTACACTCTTCCTCACAATATAAATAATGCATGCACGGCATCACCCTTCGTGTATTAAATCTCTCATAATATACACGGCATCACCCTTCGTGCTTTACACTCTTCCTCACAATATAAATAATGCATGCACGGCATCACCCTTCGTGCTTTACACTCTTCCTCGCGATATAAATAAATCATGCACGGCATCACCCTTCGTGCTTTACACTCCTCCTCTCAATTCACAGAATCAATACAACGGATAGAGAGAAGTTTCACAAAGAAATCAATATTTCATCAATGATTACTTTCACAATTTAATATCTCAACCGCGAATCAATATTCACAATTTTATCGACCTTGGTGGAACTGGATACAAGTCTCCCAACATTTCAACAACAACAATAAGCATGGATAACAAGATTTAAGACTACAAATTTACAAGAATGGAATTTCACTCGCATGCTATGACTCGACAACAACGTATAGATGCTCGTCACCTCAACTATACATCGTATTCAACAACAAAACACGTAGCAAATACTCACACAATACCTATTCCCTCAAGCCAAAGTTAGACACAACACTTACCTCAATTTCGCAAGCCACTCACTGCTCAAGTATCTCTTTCCCTTTAGAATTCAGCTCCAACCCACTCGTATCTAATCATAATTAGGTTAATATCATCAATTATCGCTAAAGGAATCAACTTTAATGCATAATTACAGTTTTCCTAAGTTTTCCCAAAAAAAGTCAAAAACTGACCCCGGGCCCGCTTGGTCAAAACCCGAGGTTCGGACCAAAATCCATTTACCCATTCACCCCCCAGCCCGAATATATAATTGGTTTTGGAATCCGGCCTCAAATTGAGGTCTAAATCCCCAAATTTTCGAAATTTCTAGTTTCTACCCAAAACCCCTAATCCTACCATGAAAACCTTAGATTTTAGGTTGAAATCTTATAAAATGTAGTGAAAGATCGAAGGAAACCAGTTTAGAATCACTTACCTATGATTTGGGGAAGAAATGGTCTTTGAAAAAATTGCCTCTTGTGTATTAGGTCTTGAAAATTTGGGAAATGAATGAAAAATCCCGTCTAAGTCTAAAGTTATCAACTGTGGATGTCGCATTTGCGACCTGAGCTTCGCAATTGCGAAGCTCGCAAATGCAAAGGAGTCATCGCAAATGCGAGAACCTTCACATTTTCGCTGCCTTCGCAAATGTGAAGAATATATCGCATTTACGACAATTGGCCCATCGCAATTGCGGGTAGAAGTTCGCACTTGCGAACATGCCCTTCCCCAGCCCCCCTTCGCAATTGCGAAGATAAACTCGCAATTGCGAGAACTGCTGGCCTAGGCTTTCTTCGCAATTGCAATAAAAACCTTGCAATTGCCATACCTGCTTGGTTCGCATTTGCGAAGCCTGATCTCGCAATTGCGAGATCAAAGGCCTGCTACAGACACCAGTTACACCAGCAATTTCTAAGTTCCAAAATCACTCTGTAACCTATCCGAAACTCACCCGAGCCCTAGGGGATCCAAACCGAACCTGCCCACAAGTCTAAACACATCATACGGACTTGCTCGCGCGATCAAATCGCCAAAATAACATCTAAAACTACGGATTTAGTACCAAATCAAATGAAATTCTTAAGAACACTTTAAAATTCATATCTTCTCAATTGGACAACCGAATCACGTCAAATCAACTCCGTTTCTCACCAAATTTCACAGACAAGTCTTAAATATCATAATGAACCTATACCGGGCTCCGAAACCAAAATATGGACCGATACTAACAATGCCAAATATCAATCAATTCTTAAAAATAATTAATTTTCAGACTTTTAATTTTTATCAAAAATTCATAACTTGAGCTAGGGACCTCCGAATTCGATTCCGGGCACACGCCCAAGTCCCATAATTCGATACGGACCCTCCGGGACCGTCAAAACATGGATTCGGGCCTGTTTACCAAAAATATTGATCGAAGTAAACTAAAATCAACTTTTAAGGAAAAACATCTTATTTTCATTAGTTTTTAACATAAAAGCTTTTCGGAAACATGCCCGGACTGCGCACGTAAATCGAGAAGGGTAAAAATGAGATATTTAAGGCTTAAGAACGCAGATTCGAATTCTAAATCATAAGATGGCATTTTGGGTCATCACATAAGTGTTCTTAACTCAATATTGGTTAAATTACCCGAATCCATCACTGTTTTTATCATTTAATTAGTGAATTAAGTTGGAAACGTTTAAAAATCCTCTTGGATAGATTTGAGGATTTGAGGGCAGAATTGTTATCGGAATTTAGTAATTTTGGTATGGGTAGACTCGTGGTTGAATGGGCGTTCGTATTTCGTAACTTTTGCCGGATTCCGAGATGTGGGCCCCACAGACGATTTTTGAATTAATTTTGGATTTTTATTGAAAAATGTAGTATTTACATATGGAATTAATTCCTATACTTTTTAGTGATTGTGAGTTCGAGTCACCCCAAGAGCAAGGTGGGGAGTTCTTGGAGGGAGGGGAGCCGAGGGTCTATCAAAAATAACCTCTCTACCCCAGGGTAGGGGTAAGGTCTGCGTAGAGACTACCCTCTCCAGACCCCACTAGTGAGATTATACTGGGTTGTTGTTGTTGTTGTTGTTGTAATTTTTAGTGATTGTATCGAATTATTTTGGCTAGATTCGAGCCATACATAGTTGGATAATCGAGGAAAAGGCCTTCTAGTGGATTAAATTGGAGCAAGTTGAGGTAAGTCTCTTGTCTAATCTAGTGAGGAAAAAATTACCCCATTGGTGAAATAAATTAATAATTGTTGCTAATTGTGTGGGGCTACGTACGCACGAGGTGACGAGAGTCCGTACGTAGCTACTATCTATGCTAAAGTTTGGGTAGTTAGGACTCAAAGCATGAATTATGTGCGTAAATTGTATCCTTTATTTAATTAAATTATTTGAAATATATTGTGAATTGTTAGGGACAGATAGCAAAAGATGGAAATCTCATATATGCTTAATATTTTGTTTAAATATATTAATTGTTAAAAGAAATTGTTCATCCTCTCGAATTAATCTATAATAAATATACTCTCCTTCCGGAGGTACATAAGAAAATGTCCTACTTTCTTGTGGAGCGGGCCGAATACCTCAGCAGTATAGATGCATCTATGGATCACGCCGCACGTCCCTCAGCAGTGTACACGACACTCTGGATCGGGCTGTACGACCTCGGCAGAAATCATGCCTAATAATAATAATAATTATACGATACCTTGATATTTTAATTGCATCTTGTGAATTTAATTAATAGATTGTAAATTATTGCATTTGAAGGAATTTAATTATTTCTACTGGTTAAATAATATTATTGCTAACTCTGTGAATTATGTTGATTTAGATATTCTATTTTTATTTCAATTATTATTATTGACCCTTAGTGAGTGTCAAAGTCGGTCATCTCGTCTCTACCTCTTCGAGATTAGGCTTGATACTTACTGGGTACACGTTGTTTACGTACTCATGCTACACTTGCTGCACTTTTTGTACAGGACCTGAGACAGGTGCTATTGTTGGACCTATCGACGCGCACCCGCATTATCCAGAGGCTTAGTGGTGAGTTTCTTTTTGAACTGTTCTGCAGCAATTAGTGCCTTTTTTGGAAATTTTTATTCCGTCTATTTCATTCCAAAAAGTATTTATAATTTTTGTATAATCTACTAGATGCTCATACACTTGTGACACTAGGTCTTGGCACACACACTGGTAGAATGTTTGAATTTAAATTTTGTTTTTGGTTATTTTAATTTACTAAATCTTTTCATATTGTATAAATTCCTACGAGTAAGAAGAGTTTAATTACTCGGTTGATTTTAAAAGAATTGAATATGGATTTTAAATTACTAGTTGGCTTGCCTAGCTGTAGTGTTGGGCACCATCACGACCTATAGGTGAAATTGTGTCGTGACAATATGGTATTAGAGCACTATGTTCGCGTAGGTCTCAGAAGTTATGAGCAGGCCTAATAGAGTATTGCGGATCAGTATGGAGACGTCTGTACTTATCTTCAAGAGGCTATAAGGCATTATGAAACTACCTTTCTTCATCTTCCATTATGCAATTGATGTAGTACTAAATATTTTTCTTTTACTCTCTCACAGATAGTGAGAACGCGCTCTAATGAGGCTCCATACCAGGGAAGAGCTACTCCCCTAGTTGCTAGAGGCCGAGGCAGAGACCGGGGGAGGGCTCCAGCCCGTGATAGGGGACGAGGATGTCCCAGGACTGTTCCAGTTATGCCTCAAGTGGGTCCAGCAGAGAATCCCATTGTTGAGGAACAGGGTGAGGTTCCTGTGGCAGATCCATCTCCGGTGGATTTCACATCTGCATCAGGATTCCAGGATGTCATGGGTCGTATGTTTTGGTTCATGGACACTATGACTCAGGACGGTTTATTTCTGACAGACCCAGCCACATCTCAGGCGGGCGGGGGGAGCACAGATTCCGACCGTGCAGGCTCATGGGCAGGCAGCTGCTGTATATCAGACCCAGGGTGCACTACCCGTGGGTGGAGCCTAGTCAATGGCAGTAGCTATACCTGAGCCCAGGCCAGCTGCAGCCGCTGATCCGCAGAAACTATTGTATAGATGGACTAGACTATATCCTCCTGTCTTTGGGGGTGAGCGACATGAGGATCCCCAAGATTTCATTGATCGGTGCAGGGATAGACTGTACAACATGAGGATACTGGAGTCTCATGGGGTTGACTTTGCTACTATTCAGCTAGTGGGCAGAGCCTGTAGATGGTGGAAGTTTTATCTTCTTGGCAGACCAGCAGATTCTCCTCCCATGACTTGGGACAAGTTCACTCGTATCTTTCTGGACAGGTATATTCCACCCTCCTAGAGGGAGGAGTTGCGGTTTCAGTTTGAGCAGCTCCAGCAGGGTCAGATGTCAGTGACCGATTATGAGGCGAGGTTTTCTGAGTTATCTCGCCATGCACTTATGATACTCCCTACTGAGGTGGAGAGAGTGCGGAGGTTTGTTGCGGGTTTACATACTGGCATTCAGGCCACTATGGCCCGGGTGGTTGAGATGGGTACTTCTTATGAGCTAGAGTGCTTAACTACGTGTATGCTTGTGCAAGTGTCCTAACATAGTCCATACCAGCAAATACGCATAAGGAAGAGGAAGAATGGACAACGCGTAGAATATTTTCTCACAGCTTTCACAAGATAAAGCTCACACAGGTACGTATACCACTACACAATTATCAACAACAAGAATGCCCCCAGGCCATAAATCATCACAAATCAATCCATGACACAACCCACCTTGTCTCGCCACGTGTGAATAGTAACATAAATACCCGCCTTGTCTCGCCACACGTGGATAATAATGTTCCCACCTTGTCTCGCCACATGTGCAACCCACACATATATATATATATATATATATATATATATATATATATATATATATATCCCACTTTGTCACGCCGCATGTGCAAATATCAATAGTAACAATAGCACAGCAGAAACCTCATGCAACCCCATAACAATAACCGCACGGCAGAAACCTCGTGCATCACAATAATAACCGCATGGCAGAAACCTCGTGCATCACCACAACAAATACAACAACAACAATGGCAATAATACAAAGTACGACAAGTAAATCAACTCAAGAACTTTTAAATCACAAGAAAATATGGGACCAAATCATAAGGAATAACAACAGTAAAGAATGCTAGGCATAAAGAGAACAACTCAACAAAGGAAAACTAATGTGTATCAACGATCCCACCATATACATTTCAACAACAGGGAAACTAACACGAGTCAAATAATTCCAAATAAAATAAGTCGACTAAGATATAGGATATCTAAACTTCTTTTAAGGTTGAGGAATTTCTAAGGATTTTCAACAATTTAATTAAGGATAAGCAGCGGAAAGATAATCATAACCTCAGTTTAAGACTGAACAAATCATATAAGATGATACAATAATAATTTTAAATAAAGATAAGCATTTATGAAAAGATAGCATGACAATAGAGGAGGTAAAATCTTCAGTTAAGTCAAATAAGAATCAAATAGGCAATAAGAGCGAATCCTGAAAGCAATAAATTTTAATTAAAACATGTAGAGGCGAAACTAGTAATTAGGAACTTAATCATATCAAGAACAACTTCATACTCCGTGAATATAAGGACCTAAGGATCCTTAAAGGCCAACTTTCCACAATTAAGTCAGTGCATGCACTCGTCACCTCATGCACACGGGATACAATCAACATAGAAGACTCAAATCCTAAGGGGAATGTCCCCACACAAGGTTAAGCAAGATACTTACCTCGAACCAAGCTCAAACAGTCCGTAAGGATGCCCTTTCTTCCATTAACCGACTCCGAATGGTCCAAATCTAACCAAACACAATTGCATATCATGACTACAACGATAATAGACTCATCTAATTAATGAAATCAATATTTTAACAAAAATTCCGAAATTTGCCCTAAAAAGTCGACCCGGGCCCACGTCTCGGAATCGGGTAAAAATCATAAAATATGAACACTCATTCACTCACGAGTCCAACTATATAATAATTACTCAAATCCGATCACAAATCCCCTTTCAAAACTCGAAATCTTTATTGAAGAAGTTCTTCCAATATTTCCCAATTTCAACCCCAAAAATCCGAAACTAAATGGAGAAAACAACTATAGATTAATGGAATACAACCAAAAACGAGTTAAGAATCATTACCCTAAGGCTTCCTCTGAAAATCCCTTGATAAATCGCCAAATTCCGAGCTCTCAAGTCCAAAAACGAAGAATGAAACCAAACCCTCGAATTTCTCTTTTCTGCCCAGGCGTGACCGCACCTGCGCATAATTAGTCGTGTCTGCGCGACCGCAAGTGCGCACGTCCAAACCGCACCTGCGCTTCCTCTCGCTTCTGTGCGCCAAAATCTGCCTCTGCGGAGCCGCTAGTGCGCACAATTTCTCCGCACCTGCGGAGACTGTCAAGTCCAGCTTTTCTCGCACCTGCGCCTCAACCTTCGCATCTGCGGGCATCGCCGATGCGGAATTTTCCTCGCACCTGCGACCCCTGGCACTCCTCCACTTTTCCACTTCTGCGCTTGCCTCTCCACACGTGCGCTCCTACACCTGCGGTCTCTTCACCGCAGGTGTGAAAATACCAGAAGCCTGAAGACTTAGCAGTAACACAAATCAAACTTTTAATCCGTTAAGCACCCGAAACTCACCCGAGGCCCCCGGGACCTCAACCAAACATGCCAACGAATCCTAAAACACCATACGAACTTAGTCGAGCCCTCAAATCACATCAACTAACGTTGAAACTACGCATCGCACCATGAATCAAACTTATAAATTTCAAATCTTTCAACTTCTAAAACCCATGGCGAAACATATCAAATCAACCCGGAATGACGTCAAATTTTGCAGGCAAGTCCCAAATAACATAACGGAGTCGTTCCAACTCTCGGAATCGCATTCCGACCTCGATATTAAAAAGTCCACTTCCGGTCCAAATCTGCAAAAATTCAACTTTCGCCATTTTAAGCCTAAATCAGCTACAAACCTTGGATTTACAGTCCGGACACTCTCCTAAGTCCAAAATCACCCAACGGAGCTAATGGAACCGACGGAACTCCATTCCGGAGTCGTCTTCACATAGTTCCGACTACGGTCAAAATCCTAAGACTTAAGCTTCCGTTTCAGGGACTAAGTATCCCAAATCACTCCGAAACATCAGATAATCGAATTCAACCACGCACGCAAGTCAATACATATAATATGAAGCTGCTGAGGGCCTTATGCCGCCGAAAGAGACTTAAATTCTCAAAATGACCGGCTGGGTCGTTACATCCTTCCCTCTCTTAAACAAACATTCGTACTCGAACGTGCTAAGAATCGCCTCGAAGTCTTGAAATCACTTAAAGTACATACCCAACACACACCCATGGGTGACCCCACGTCACCCCAAATCCGCATAAGCCTGACGACACCATCTCAACTGTAATTTATTCTTTTTTCCAACACCGATTAGCTTTAGAGTCAAAAAACAATTCTCACATTTCATTTATCTTCAAAAGACCCGATTTTAAATCCATAACTGGTATCAGTCTCAACCAGCTGTAAAAACTCATGCCTACATCCACAAGGTACGACCACACAACAAGACATACTACATATAGGCCCATATCCGTTATCAACCCATTTCGAACCTCCACAACGCTGACAATGATGCAAGAAACACGAAGACCTCATAACTACACACCCGAATCAACAAGTCACCACTAACATCACCGGGCACACACCCCGCAAGCCAAAACTCAAGAAGCACAAAACAAAATTGACTAAATATGTAAAGAGAAACACATAAGATAAATATCAAACAAGCCCAATAGGCACAACTTCCTAACAATACCCTACTACGAATCAATTCAAAAGGAAAAATCAAAGTACATGAACAAATCATAAGGATCTCATCCTGGTATCACCCTCCGCCGCAGCACGCAGCCTGGCTCAAACATATCAAATCACGTGGAATTGCGAGGGTCTCATCCTCAACTCTGAATCACAAGTCGAATACACATCATACCAATGGAAATATTCCACTAACTCAATTCTGCCAATAAAATCTCAACACTTGCTAAACTCTCACCCCGGTAGAGTATCAAATCACAAATTATAACCAATTTACTCAGGAATCACATCAAACCTGCCATAATGGACAACATGAATTCACTTCTAGTCTCGTAAATAATGAATATAAACAAATGATAGACACGGGCTACCACTCATAGAGTCTCCCAATAGCGGTAAACAACTAGACATAATACTAAGTCATAAACTCACCCATAGGTGGGACAACAAGTAGGGGATTTCGCCCCGATAAGCAGGACCGAATAAAAATACGAATGGTGCCCCTCTGTAACAAATCAAAAGCATACATGTATGACATCATCTGGTGCAGTGGCCTCAAGCCTACTATGCAAAACACATCAACGGGTCGGGCCTTCCCCTCTTGGGGGCCCTTTACTTGCCTGAATACTCCGCTGTGACACACCTGTCCAGAGTCTAGGAAAATCTCTCACCCTGTGGCTCGTATCTCCACACTCGAAGCAACCTCTCTACTGACGTGGTTGTGGGAACTATGCGGTACGGATACTCTGAGACCCATGAGCACCTGAAACACTATGCGAAGCCTGAAGTGCAAACTGAACTGGCTGACCCACAAAACCTCTACCATGTCGTACCCTGCCTCCAAAATAAGGACCAGTAGATCTCTCCGGTCTATGAGGCCTCCTCACCTCCCTGTCCTCTCTCTCCTGATCTCGCATGTACTCTCTCTCGTAGCCTCGCCTATCTTCTCTCTCCTGGTCCCACATTCCCTCTACTCGGCGGGTGATCCCGACCACCTGCTGAAACGAAATATCTGACTCTAACTCACGAGCCATGCTGAATCGAATATCATGCCTGAGTCCCTCAATGAATCTACGGACACGCTGTCTAACTGTGGCGACCAAAGCAGGTGCATGCCTGGCCAAATCACTAAATCTCACGGCATACTCTGACACTGACATAGTGCCCTGGCGCAGCTGCGCAAACTCCGCGCGCCATGCATCTTGAAGGGACAGAGGTACAAACTCCCTCAGGAACATCTTTGAAAACTAAACCCATGTACATGAAGTTAACTCGGCTGGGCTACCCAACTCATATGCCTGCCACCACTGGTATGCTGCTCCCCTGAACTGGAATATAGTAAAAGCAACCCCGCTCGTCTCTACAATACCCATAGTATGGAGAATGCGGTGACACTCCTCCAGAAAACCATGTGCACTCTCTGAAGCCAAACCACTAAATGTAGAAGGGTCATATTTCTTGAACCTTGCAAGTCTAAGCTGCTCTTCCTCAGATGTTGCTACCCTGACCACGGGGTGAACTGGGACCACAGGCTGTGTCGCCATGACACCTGGAACCTGACCAACATGAACTCATTGCTTTGGGGTGTGGCGGCTGGAGTCTGGGTTCCTCCCCCGATCTGTGAAGTAGCTGGTGCAACCAGAATCAACCCCGCCTGAGCCAATGTACTAAACATGCTCAGGAACTATGCTAAGGTCTCCTGAAGTCCGGGTGTAATAACAGGCCCCTCCGGTACCTGCTCCCTAACTGGAACTACTGGCGGGTCCTCAGGTGCTGCTCTGGTAGGTGCTCTGGCTGCGACACTTACTCCTCGTCGGCCTCTGCCTCTGCCTCTAGCGATACTTGCTCCAGGAGCTGCGTCGCCTATAACTGTAGATCGTGTCCTCACCATCTGTGAGAGAATGGAATGATAAAAGTTCAAACTCCGAGATCAATAAACTCGCACGATAGGAATGAAAGAGGTGAGATTGTCCTAATAGTTCTGTAGCCTCTCGAAAATAAGTACAGACGTCTCTGTACCGATCCGCAAGACTCTACTAAACTCGCTTATGACTTGTAGCACCTATGAACCTAGAGCTCTGATACCAACTTGTCACGACCCAATGTTCTCTCTGTTAGGTATCGTGATGGCCCCTAGTCTTAGGGACTAAGTAAGCCTAACAATAATTAAAACACCAACATTATTTAAATAGAATCTCTTAAAATTCCCAAAACCGGTAGTACAAGTCATAAGCTCTACAGAGTGTTTGCTAGAAAACTTATAAATACAACTGTCCAGAAATAAGGATAAATAGTGCAAAACAAAAACTGGAAGGTGACTCCGAAGCCTGCGAACACAGCAGCAGGTTCACCTTGAGTCTCCACAGCAACAGTACAGCTAGCTAACGAACAAGTACCTGGATCTGCACAAAAATGTGCAGAAGAGTAGCATGAGTACACCACAGCGGTGCCCAGTAAGTATCAAGACTAACCTCGGTGGAGTAGTGACGAGGTACAGTCAAGACACCCACTAGTCAAATAAACTGAACAGATATAAGCACATGAATAACAGAACTATGATGTCTACATAAAGACTATGCAATATGGCTCACAATACAGTAATGGCATTAAAGCAAGAAAATAACAAGTACCGGCGGAATATCATGAAAATGACGCAGACAAAGTAAATGTAACACAACCTAAATCTGGAATCACGAATACAGCAAGGACAAGTAATAACTCAGTAATTACAACCACTTTTACATCAGGTTTTAGTCAATAAATCCATGAGGTACCGAACCTTGGACAATTCACAACTCACGGGTCTCAATACCTGAACCCTAACACTTGGCATCATATGCCCTCATAACATCTCATAACCACACTGACGACTCACGTGCCAATAGAGCCATTCTCACATAGAAGACTATTAAACAAGGGTGAGTATCTATGCTCAACAATATCAAGAACACCTCTTATCCGATAAGAGTGCTTAACTATGTGTATGCTTGTGCAAGTGTCCTAACATAGTCCATACCAGCAAATAGGCATAAGGAAGAGGAAGAACGGACAACACGTAGAATATTTTCTCACAGCTTTCAGAAGATAAAGCTCACACAGGTACGTATACCACTACACAATTATCAACAACAAGAATGCCCCCAGGTCATAAATCATCACAAATCAATCCCTGACAC
This sequence comes from Nicotiana tomentosiformis, assembly GCF_000390325.3. Classification (NCBI taxonomy): domain Eukaryota; kingdom Viridiplantae; phylum Streptophyta; class Magnoliopsida; order Solanales; family Solanaceae; genus Nicotiana; species Nicotiana tomentosiformis. The sequence goes on along the minus strand of NC_090816.1, from coordinate 105,405,069 downwards.
AACCCACCTTGTCTCGCCACGTGTGCAATAGTAATATAAATGCCCGCCTTGTCTCGCCACACGTGCATAATAATGTTCCCACCTTGTCTCGCCACATGCGCAACCCACACACATATATATATATATATATATATATCCCACCTTGTCATGCCGCATGTGAAAATATCAATAGTAATAATAGCACGGCAGAAACCTCGTGCAACCCCATAACAACAACCGCACGACAGAAACCTCGTGCATCACAATAATAACCACACGGTAGAAACCTCGTGCATCACCACAACAAATACAACAACAACAATGGCAATAATACAAAGTACGACAAGTAAATCAACTCTAGAACTTTTAAATCACAGGAAAATATGGGACCAAATAACAAGGAATAACCACAGTAAAGAATGCTAGGCGTAAAGAGAACAACTCAACAAAGGAAAATTAATGTGTATCAATGATCCCACCATATACATTTCAACAACAGGAAAACTAACACGAGTCAAATAATTCCAAATAAAACAAGTCGACTAAGATATAGGATATCTAAAACTTCTTTTAAGGTTGAGGAATTTCTAAGGATTATCAACAATTTAATTAAGGATAAGCAGCGGAAAGATAATCATAACCTCAGTTTAAGACTGAACAAATCATATAAGATGATACACTAATAATTTCAAATAAATATAAACAGTTATGAAAAGATAGCATGACAATAGAGGAGGTAAAATCTTCGGTTAAGTAAAATAAGAGTTTCAAATAGGCAATAAGAGCGAATCCTGAAAGCAATAAATTTTATTTAAAGCATGTAGAGGCGAAACTAGTAATTAGGAAATTAATCATATCAAGAACAACTTCATACTCCGTGAATATAAGGACCTAAGGATCCTAAAAGGCCAACTTTCCACAATAAAGTCTGTGCACGCACTGGTCACCTCGTGCACACGGGCTACAATCAACATAGAAGACTCAAATCCTAACGGGGAAAACCCCACACAAGGTTAGGCAAGATACTTACCTCGAACCAAGCTCAAACAGTCCGTAAGGATGCCCTTTCTTCAATTAACCGACTCCAAATGGTCCAAATCAAACCAAACATAATTGCATATCATGACTACAACGATAATAGACTCATCTAATTAATGAAATCAATATTTTAACAAAAATTCCAAAATTTGCCCTAAAAAGTCAACCCGGACCCACGTCTCGGAATCGGGTAAAAATCATAAAATATGAACACTCATTCACTCATGAGTCCAACCATATAAGAATTACTCAAATCCGAACACAAATCCCCTTTCAAAACTCAAAATCTTTATTGAAGAAGTTCTTCCAATTGTTTCCAATTTCAACCCCAAAAATTCGAAACTAAATGGATAAAACCACTATAGATTAATGGAATACAACCAAAAACGAGTTAGGAATCATTACCCCAAGGCTTCCTCTGAAAATCCCTTGAAACATCGCCAAATTCTGATCTCTCAAGTCCAAAAATGAAGAATGAAACCAAACCCTCGAATTTCTCTTTTCTGCCCAGGCGTGACCGCACCTGCGCATAATTAGCCACATCTACGCGACCGCAAGTGCGCACGTCCAAACCGCACATGCGCTTCCTTTCGCTTTTGCGTGCCAAAATTTGCTTCTGCGGAGCCGCTGGTGCGCACAATTTCTCCGCACCTGCGGAGACTGTCAAGTCCAGCTTTTTCTCGCACCTACGCCTCAACCTTCGCATCTGCGGGCATCGCAGATGCGGAATTTTCCTCGCACCTACGACCCCTGGCACTCCTCCACTTTTTCGCTTCTGCGCTTGCCTCTCCGCACGTGTGCTCTCGCACCTGCGGTCTCTTCACCGCAGGTGTGAAAATACCAGAAGCCTGAAGACTTAGCAGTAAACAAATCAAACTTTTAATCCGTTAAGCACCGAAACTCACCTGAGGCCCCCGGGACCTCAACCAAACATACCAACCAATCCTAAAACACCATATGAACATAGTCGTGCTCTCAAATCACATCAACTAACGTTGAAACTACGCATCGCACCATGAATCAAACTTATAAATTTCAAATCTTTCAACTTCTAAAACCCATGCAGAAACCTATCAAATCAACCCAGAATGACGTCAAATTTTGTAGGCAAGTCCCAAATAACATAACGGAGCTGTTCCAACTTTCGGAATCGCATTCCGACCCCGATATCAAAAAGTTCACTTCCGGTCCAAATCTCCAAAAATTCGACTTTCGCCATTTCAAGCCAAAATCAGCTACAGACCTCAGATTTACTGTCCGGACACGCTCCTAAGTCCAAAATCACCCAACGGAGCTAATGGAACCGACGGAACTCCATTCCGGAGTCGTCTTCACATAGTTTCGACTACAGTCAAAATCCTAATACTTAAGCTTCTATTTCAAGGACTAAGTATCCCAAATCACTCCAAAATATCAGGTAATCGAATTCAACCACGCACGTAAATCAATACACATAATATGAAGCTGCTCAGGGCCTTATGCCACCGAACGAGACTTAAATTCTCAAAATGACCGGTCGGGTCATTACAAATTCTTAGTGATTGTATCGAATTATTTTGGCTAGATTCGAGCAATACAGAGTTGGATAATCAAGGAAAAGGCCTTCTAGTGGATTAAATTGGAGCAAGTTGAGGTAAGTCTCTTGTCTAATCTTATGAGGAAAACATTACCCCATAGGTGATTAAATTAATAATTATTGCTAATTGAGGGGGGCTACGTACGCACGAGGTGACGAGAGTCCGTACGTAGCTACTACTTATGCTAAAGTCCGGGTAGTTAGGACTCAAAGCATGAATTATGTGCATAAATGGTATCCTTTATTTAATTAAATTATTTGGAATATATTGTGAATTGTTAGGGACAGATAGCAAAAAATGGAAATCTCATATATTCTTCATTTTTTGTTTAAATTAATTAATTGTTAAAAGAAATTGTTCATCCTCTCTAATTAATCTATAATAAATATACTCTCCTTCCGGAGGTACATAAGAAAATGTCCTCCTTTCTTGTGGAGCGGGCCGAATGCCTCGGCAGTGTAGATGCATCTATGGATCGCGTCGCACGTCCCTCGGCAGTGTACACGACACCCTAGATCGGGCCGTACGACCTCGGCAGAAATCGTGCCTAATAATAATAATAATTACACGATACCTTGATATTTTAATTGCAGCTTGTGAATTTAATTAATAGATAGGAAATTGTTGCATTTGAAGGAATTTAATTATTTCTACTGGTTAAATAAAATTATTTTTAACTCTGTGAATCATGTTGATTTAGATATTCTATTTTTATTTCAATTATTATTATTGACCCTTAGTGAGTGTCAAAGTTGGTCATCTCGTCTCTACCTCTTCGAGATTAGGCTTGATACTTACTGGGTACACGTTGTTTACGTACTCGTGCTACATTTGCTGCACTTTTTATGCAGGACCTGAGACAGGTGTTATCGTTGGACCTATCAGCGCGCACCCGCGTTATCCAGAGGCTTAGTGGTGAGCTGCTTTCTGAACCGTTCTGCAGCAACTAGTGCCTCTTCTAGAAATTTTTATTCTATCTATTTCATTTCATTTAGCATTTATAATTTTTGTATAATCTACTAGATACTCATACACTTGTGACACCAGGTCTTGGCACACACACTAGTAGAATGTTTGGATTTAAATTTTGTTTTTGTTTATTTTAATTTACTAAATATTTTCATATTATATAAATTCCTACGAGTAAGAAGAGTTTAATTACTCGGCTAATTTTAAAAGAAATGAATATGGGTTTTTAATTACTAGTTGGCTTGCCTAGTTGTAGTGTTGGGCGCCATCACGACCTATATGTGAAATTGGGTCGTGACACATATGGTGAACAACCAAATATGTGTGTTGTTTCAGACTGGAATGAGAGTATATTGAAGGCAACATCAACTGTTTATATCAGCATGCCACATTATGCTTGCACGTGTCATATTTGGACAAATGTGTTGTCAAAATTCAAGAAAGGTCATCTAAAGTTAAGCGAATTGTACTTTGCAACGACACGATCATACACTTTTGATGAATTTAGTGAAAGAATGTCAAAGATTGAAGATATCGACACACTTGTTAAAGCATACCTATACAATATTGGTTATCACAAATGGTCTCGGGTACATGCTACGGTGAACAGAACATAGATGATGAAATCAAATATTGTAGAGTCCTTGAATGCGATAACCAAAGATGCAAGAGAGTTGCCTATAGTTCAACTATTAGAGTACATGAGGACTCTTCTTGAACGTTGGACTAATGAAAAGTTATTGAATGCAAAAGGTACGTTCACATACCTTGGGAAAAAATACAACAAAGAGTTGGAGGACAACAAGACATTATCGCAGATGATGAGAGTAGGTTATGGTCCATAACATCAGATTATTGATTTCATCAAACTAAATTTATACTGATAATTGTAGATATGTTATTGTACAATTGTAGTTATTTGTTTTTTTTATCAAGTGCTGACAACTTGTTGTATGTTTGTAATAAAATTGTAGGTGAGGGCTGGTGTGAAGCGCTTCATTGTTTGCCTTCAAAACAAGAGATGTAGTTATGGACAATTCCAGCTTGATGAACTTCCTTGTCCACATGTTTTGGCAGTTTTGAGGCATATGAACGAATCTTATAAAAACTATTGTTCTCCTAATTACACGAGGCAGAGCCTTCTGCTGACTTATGAAATACCAGTAGACCCTCTACCTGATGAAAGAGGTTATCCTACCACCTATTGGGAAAAGGCAGCCAAGGAGACCTCAGAAACAAAGATGCAAACCATATGATGAAATAAATGCAAAGAAGTACAAGGTTTCATATGGCAACTGCGGACAAGAAAGGCATAACAAAAGATCTTGTAAGAATGCTCCCAAAAGGAAATAAGAATTGATGTAGTATAAAGAATTTTTTTTACTAAGTATTGTTGATGATAATCTGTCCTTTAAGACATATTCAGTTGTATTTGTTCTCTTCTGGACAATTATAGTTGTGGTGTAATTGTGTTACTAATTTGAATAAAGATTGTCTCCTATAATGAATGTTTGGTAAACAGATTTTAAATCTTAATGTCATTGATTTATAATTGCTTTGTTCATTAATAACTGTGTTTATTTATTAATTTTAAGCTATTTCTAACAAAACTGCTAAATTTGAATAGATTAGGTATTGTTGTATAATAGTTGTAGATATAATTGTAGTTATTGTTTAAAGAAATTGTTATCTAAGAGTATCAGTGTATCGTTGCTTGAAATTTCATTTAATTGTAAAGCTAAACTTTTGAGACCTTACATTTAGAGTAACATATGTTCACATAATATGTTAAGTATAAACCAATATGATAAAAGAAGACAACAGAAAACATATATTATATAGTAACAATATGGAGATTAAGTAATAACAACTTTTAACAAAAAAACATTCCACATATATTTTATTTGTAAGTAGTAGAATTCTCGACAAAATAACAAACACAAGCCAAAACTACTTATATTATATAGTAGTTTAAAGAAATTGTTATCTGAGAGTATCAATGTATCGTTGCTTGAAATTTCATTAAATTGTAAAGCTAAACTTTTAAGACCTTACATTTAGAGTAACATATGTTCACATAATATGTTAAGTATAAACCAATATGATAAAAGAAGACAACAGAAAACATATATTATATAGTACCAATATGGAGATTAAGTACTAACAACTTTTAACAAAAAAACATTCTACATATATTTTTATTTGTAAGTAGTAGAATTCTCGACAAATTAACAAACACAAGCCAAAACTACTTTAGCACAATTCTGCTACAAATAAATTGTAGGTGAATTGTTCTTAGTAAATAATTTTCCAACAACTTTAATACAATCCAGTTACAACTAAATACTTTTACTATAATTTAGCTACTGAAAAGCGTAACGAATTCTTTTTGGTCAGTACTCTTGTTCTCTCCTTCATAGATAGTGTACCTTTTCTTCTTGCTAATCTCCGAGTAACCTCACGTTCACTAATTGCATCAAGCTCTTATTTTTTCCTAGTATAATCCCAACGAAGCTCTCCATAGTGTCTACGGTATTGATTAATATCAGAAAGGTCTTCCTTTGAAATCGAGAGCTATCCAATGCTGACATATTCTGCAAATGGCATCACGTATACACCGCAATCACTGCAATAAATATTGGGAAAAAAGATTTAGTATTCAATGTAAAATTCAATTGGTTAAATTGAAGGAAAAGCAGCACATACAGTGATCCCTCTTTGTGCTAGGGTACTCACCGACCAATCACTGAATGCCAAGAGGGTCAGTAACACCATTTTCAATGTATGCCTTTGTGTTCTTGTAGTTGATGTCTGTACGCTTTTCATAAAAGTTGGTGGATGACAAGTAGAGGGGGATCATAATAGCAAACTTGTCGACAACAGATTCAACAAGTTTGTGATTACGTGAAGAGACCATAGAATCATAAATATATAGAACCTTATCGATAATGTCAAACACAGCCAACAACCAATGAAATTTCTCAACAATGTTTATGGGCATAGTCACAAAATCAACTTTGTTCCATGCAACATTTTCAAGTAATCGGTACCCCAATATGTATTTTGATACGACGTCCTAGGGTTTGACAACAACAAGCTTCCTATCTGCAGGGGCATTAATGTACTTTTCATAAATGTGTTCTATTCTAATCTTGAACATGCAGTCAGTGGTTTTAGCCGTGTTCTGTTTTCAGGACCATACTTTCCTCTTTTCCTTAAATAGTATAAAATAACATCAATGTGCTGCAAAAAAAAATTACTTAATTTCTCACTGAAGCAGACACTTTAACTACAATTTCTAACAAAATATCTAGATATCTAAAATAGCATAATACTTCATCTTATAATTATATGTTGCGGTATGAGTGTACCATGTTGTTCGGGATTTGCCCAGGATGTGCCAAAGTATAAAACTAGTTCTTTTTATCAACTTTCTCCACTCCAAGATCAAACCACGGGTAGAACTAGTTATCTTTTACAGTATAAGTCACCTTCCTATTTAAAGACATAACAAGTACAAGTAAAATGTAGTTACAATTGGAAATCCATAAATTCTATGCCCTCGATAAAATGAAAAAAGTGTAGAATCTAACCTCTTTGAAACTGTGTCGGTACCTAAAGATAATGACTTATTGAATTCTTCCAACAAAGCAGGATCAAAATCTTCGCCAATAACCCCAGTAAATGGATGCTTGATGTTGAAAATTAGAGGAGGGACAACAGAAGTGCTTCCATCAGCACTGAAATAAGGGAGAAAGGGGGATCTGGCATGCTTTCAAGGAACCCTTGTTCTTCCTTGCTGTACAGGGGTTGTTACATCTTCATTAACCTTGCCTAACTTAACTATCTGCGAGAAGTTCTCAGGCAGCTCAAAATCATCAAGTGTTATTGCCCTTTTCCAGACTGGGAATCATTGTCCTAGTCAGTTACATTGATAAAGTCGACTGGTTCACCTACAAAGTTAAAAACAAAAGAATAACATTGTTTGTTGCTTGCATCATATATATTGGAAACTTGTAAATTATATGAAAGTTGTTGTTTTTTCTATAATTATTTTGTAATAATTAATACCACTAAAATCTTCATCGCAATCCTCTCCTTGATGGGAAACATTTGCTTCCTAAATTGGAGATTACAAATTCATAGTCTCCTTCTCCTTACTGAAATTCTCTCCTTGTATGCCAATATTTGCATTCTGATTTGGAGAGTGCACATGCATAGTTTCCTTCTCTATCATAAAAAAATGTATACAATGAAAGAGTATTGTAGATAATTTGTAATAAACAGAAATAAAATATAGATAAATTGTAATTAAATTGTAGTTAATTTGTTGAAATATTGTCTTGTAGCTGAAATATAATATGTATTGTGAAATATGTAGAAAGAATATATTAAATCATACCTGCAATTTCTTTCTTGAATGACTCTTGAAATTGGAAAGATAAATCAACACCTACCATACATGATATAGGAACATTCTCCTCTTTTTGAATGTCAGACATACGTCGTGTATCTAAAACAACAATTGAAAATATAATTTATATTATTTGTTGATAATTTAGTAATATGTTCAACCTATGTAAGACATGTCATAAAATTGTGTTAAAATTATTCAAATACCTGTTTTAGTTTTGCTGATCAACACTTGTTTAGCACTACTCCCATGATACTGTTATGTATTATTTGCTTTGTAATGCTCATCATGTTTTTCAGAACTGCCACTAAACTGCAAGAAGCATTTCTGAGGCTATATACTTTATGAATGCTAATATAAACATAAACAGGGTAAAAATATTTTCCAAAATGACTATATTTTGAATGAAACCTTAGCATCGATGTTAGTATCATTTTGACTATGAATTGTCTCCAACACAGTCTTGATGAAATCATTAAATATCTCTCTACTACCTAGTTCTTCACAAACCTAGAGAACCAAAAAAGCTTAAAATGTATCTGACAATAAGAGGCTTATATTGTCACGACCCAAAATCCATTAAAGCTTAAAATGTATCTGACAATAAATCATAACCCTTTCTTAATTCTTTTCAAAATAAAGACAATTTGACTCGAAGCTTTTAAATCCTTAAAAATCCTCAACTCAGTTCCATTTGATACAATTAACAAATAGAATCAAATAACGGTTGGTGTAAACCTAAAACTACCCAGACTCAAACAAGAATTGTAGCAACGTACGAAATCTCGTCACTTCGTGCGTACGTAGCCCCCACAAATAATAACACATATTATTAAGTTCACCTATGGGGTAAATTCCCTCGTACAAGGTTAGAAAATAAACTTATCTCGCTCTAAAATTTCATAACCGGCTCCCAAGCCCTTCCAATAATTCAAACCGATGTCCAACGCTCCCAAACTAGTAAATAAATGTGTAAACCCATAAATATATACTCTATTACTCATTATAATGCAATTTACAACAATTCCTAACTCCGCTTGAAATGTCGATAAAAATCACCCTCGGGACCACGTGCCTGGATTCTGAATATTTTCGAAGATAAACTTTACCCATGACACCACGAACTCAAATATATAAATTATTTCAAATTCCATGTCCAATTTTCGTGGTCAAAATCTAAAAATATCAATTTCTAGGTTTTCTACCAAAAACTCCACAATTTCTACTAATTTTCATGCTTAAATCCTCATAGAATCCATGTATTTAACTTGCAGTAGGTGGGAATCACTTACCTTGTATTTCTTGATGAAAATCCCTCCTTGAAGCTCTCCAAAATCGCCCCAACCAAGTGAAAAATGAAAGAAGAAGAGCCAAATGTCGCTCCTTAAAACAATCTGCCCAGCGACCTCTCGCACCTGCGGTCACTTAACCGCTTCTGCGATTCCGCAGGTGTGGCCACATTACCACTTATGCGGTCCTCTTTCATACCCCTCAACTCCGCATCTGCGGCCCCCATCCTCTTATGCGCCTTCGCTCTTGCGGCTCCACATGCGCAGGTGTGGTCCCGCTGCTGCGGAACTCGACCGCATCTGCGGTCCCAGCCTTCCCCAGCTTAAGCCGCTTCTGCGACCCTCATGGCCGCTTTTGCGGCTCTGCATATGCGGCCCTAACCTCATAGGTGCGGTTACACCAGAAGACAGCAAACCCTCAGCCCTTTTTCCAAGTCCCAACATGATCTGTTTACCATCCGGATTCCAACCGAGGCCCTCAGGACCTCAATCAATTATACCAACACGTCCCAAAATACATTACGAACTTAGTCGAGCCTTCAAATCGCATCAAACAACATCGAAACAATGAATCACCCTCCAATTCAAACCTAATAAACTTTGAAGCTTCAAACTTCTACATTCGATGTCGAAACCTATCAAATCGCGTCCGATTGATCTCAAATTTTGTACACAAGTCATAATTGACATTACGGACCTACTCCAATTTTCGGAATCAGAATCCGACCCCGATATCAAAAAGTCCACTCCCGGTCAAACTTCTAAAAATTAACTAAATTGTCAACTTTCGCCAAATGACCCCGAAATGATCTACGGCCTTCAAATCCACATCCGGACGCGCTCCCAATACCAGAATCACCATACGGAGGTATTCCCAGACTCGGAATCCCAAACGAACATCGATAACATTGAAATACATTTCAATCCAAATTTACAAAATTCTTTCAAAATGCCAACATTCCACAATAGGCGCCAAAATGCTCCCGGGCGATCCAAAACCCGGTCCGGACACATCCAAGTCCAAAATCATCATACGAACCTGTTGGAACCTTCAAATCCCAATTCCGAGGATGTTTACTAACAATCACACTTTAGTCAATTCTTCCAACTTAAGCTTCCGAATTTAGAATTTTCTTCCCAAACTAACTCCCAACTTCCCGAAATTCAATTCTGACCATACGCACAAGTCATAATACCTGCAGTGAAGCTGCTCAGGGTCTCACACCACTGAATGACGTGCTAAAGCTCAAAACGACCGGTCGGGTCGTTACATCCTCTCCCACTTAAACATACGTTCATCCGCGAACGTGCTAAGAACTGCTCTGGAGTAGTCTGAAATCATTGTTTAAAACCTCGTGTACCTATCCGTGCTACCACCACTCAGTTGAGTACATTTGCTCGAGAAAATTTGAAGATTCCCCTTCTGTTTAGTTAAATTGGCCTTAGGGCCAAATTCCAACATCCAGAATTTTCTGCCAGACCTGCTCCCATCATCCGAACACCGTATCACACACTACACGATGTACCAATACGTGATTGTATACTCTCATTGAATTCACACCATACACCGCATCATTCACATGACCATAATAACATCCTCTAACAACAATAGCTGAAATCTTACGAATCTGATGCTTATAACACACCTCATGACTCATATAAGTCTTGTTCCAATTCTTGAAATGCCACGATAGAGAAGATGTGTAGAACTCATAGCCACCTGCCGAATTACAATTTATGGGGTCTCTCCTCCCGACAAGAACCATTACCTCATTCTGGACTGAATAACAATATTTACTCTTTAATATGCTTCATATAAATCTGATCGCACTGATCCCAGGTCCAATAATCTTTTCTCACCCAGTACAAGCTGCTCCGGCAATAAGCCATCTCAGACACTGCCAAAAATCTCGTTTGATGCCACAATGGACCCACAAGCTACAAACTTGAATGTGATACATAAGGAAACGAACTCTGGAAAGAATTTCTCAACCCACATAAATAATTAAACAACCGAAAAGGTGACACGAATCTTTCTCAGAAAATGCGGGACAAAGCACACAGGAATAGATATAGGGAACTGTGCTCAACATCACACTGTTGCGGCGTGCAACCCGATCCACACATGCTACCGTTGCGGCGTGCAACCCGATCCAACCATGATACCCGTGTCGGCATGCCACCCGATCCAAAAAACATATCTATGGAGGCGTGCAACCCGATCCACACACAATAATCTAAAGAAGACACATCGAGCCGTAATGCTCATACACACAAAATGCTCGAATATCAACCATAAGCATGCCAAGTGCATAATACAAATCCTGGGGAGACGGGTGCATCATGCGCTGCAAACATCAAGCACAACTAAGGTGGGATATATGATCTGCATCTCAAGAGCCATCATGCACACATAATACCATAAACCATACGGGGCCTCAATATGAGTGCAAATAATCAAACGTCCTCACAACCCACCGGGTACAGTATAGATTACACGGAATAGCTGGTGACAGTAATAACATCCCATGCCCGAAGATCCTTCCGAAAAAAATGATATGCTGAGATAAGCACATCCGGCCTGATATAAAGCCCACATTCACATTTAGATCCATCCACGAACCCCAAACCGATTTTGATCATACCATGCTTGGCTAAATAGCCTCTCAAGGACCCACAATGATCTATTCATGACACATAAGAATGGCCGTCAAATTCGGAACAAGCTTCCATATTCCACAGCCAAATGAACCGAGCACCCTTCAGGCATAAATTCCCACATTAGCGATAGTACCACAATCTCCATACTTGGTTTTAAATCCTTAACCAATCAAGTGACTACATGTCACACTTATACAATCTTCCCATGGGATACACTCCCATGACCCTCCGCACCAGGTAACAAGTCTGCATATCCATACCACCGGTCACACTAATGCTGTAAAGCAAATCAAGAAGCTGCAAATCAGTACACAAAGCCTCTTACACAGGACATCGATCTCAGGTGACGCTAAGGACAATACCAGCTTACTCTAAACATCTGAATTCTTCCCTACTTATCCGAGTTCGTGACATTCTTGTCGACATCAATTGCAACCTTGAACCTCAACTTCCAATTCCCATGCCGCTCACTACACCTAACATACCGATATGCAAGAGTACAAAAAATTCATCATAACTCCCGAACCACCAATAGGGTACACACTTCATCATATAGAAACTTTTCACTTAACTCATTTCAGGAGAACCATTGCCACACGTGACTGAATTCTAATAACCGCAGAAAATACAAACCTCGAGTGGTGGTTTAACCCACCATAATTCCTCTAGGCTCCATCTACACATAACAGGCCATAATACTGTCATGACCCAAACTAACCCCTGTCGTAATGGCGCCTATCATGGAACAAGGCAAGCCGATTCATTTTCAAAACAAACCAATAATTTAATTTCAAAGATAATTTCAATGTTATTTAACATAAAAACCTTCGTAAAGGTGTTCAAATCAAAACAAAAGTGCGGAAAAGAAAAGCCCGACATCAGGGTGTCACTAGTCATGAGCATCTACTACCATTTGTCTAACAATATCAAGACTAACATAGTCTGGAAAATAGCTAAATACAACTAAAGGAACATAAGAGGGAGAATAGAAGGAGGCTGCGATCGCCAAGCAGCTACCTTGCTATCCCCGAGAAAATCTGCAACCAGAATAATCAACAACCGCTACCGTGCCCAGCTACACTTGGATCTGCACACAAGGTGCAGGGAGTAACGTGAGTACGCCAACTCAGTAAGTAACAACAATAAATAAAGACTGAGCAGTAGTGACGAGCAATAAAGCATATCAAGTTCATATCACAAAAATTCAGTAAAGTACAGCATGCTTTAAAAATCAATGTTTGAATCAAATCATCTCGTTTAAACACGGTTCCAGTAAAAATCATTTAAAGATATTTTCCAACAATTTTTCAAACAAAGGCTCAATGCAAAGGTGAGCAAAAATGATGAAATCATAAATAGCCCTTCTGGCAAAACATCACTCATATACAGCCCCTCGGGCAAACCTCACAGTCACTCATGCCTCTCGGGCATACCTCACAATCACTCTTGCCACTCGGTCATACCTCACAATCACTCTTGCCAATCGGGCATACCTCACAATCACTCTTGCCACTCGGGCATACCTCACAATAACTCATGCCTCTCAGTCACTCGGCACTCAGTAGGTATATGCACTTACTGGGGGTGTGTACAGACTCCGAAGGGGCTCCTTCAGCCCAAGCGCTATATCAAGCCAAATCATGGCATAAATCACTCAAGCCCTCGGCCTATATCGAACATGCTACAGGGTGCAGCCCGATCCCATAAATATCCTCACAAATCAGGCCCTCAGCCTCACTCAGTCATAAACCTCTCAAGCCACTCGGGCATTTCAGTAAAAACAGGGCATTCAGCCCAAAACAACATTTATATGCATCAAAATAGAGTCATAAAAGTGAGTTATGCAGTAAAAAAGTATAACCATGACTGAGTATAGATTTTCAATCGAAAACAGTGAGAGGGTAGTAAGAAAAGGCCACTAAGGATCCAAACAGCACTGGCACAAGGCCCAAAACATGGCATTCAACCAAATTTACAGAAACTCCTTCTAAAACATATAAGTATCATATAGTTTCAACAAAATATGCAACTTCACAATTGCTACGGGACAGACCAAGACACAATCCCCAATAGTGCACGCCCACAAGCCAGTCACCTAGCATGTGCGTCACTTCAAAATAGTAAAATGATACGAAATTCGGGGTTTCATACCCTCAGGACTAGATTTACAATCGTTACTTACCTCAAACCGGTCAAATCTCTACCCCGCAATGCTCTTGCCTCTCGACTCGGCCTCCAAATGCTCTAAATCTATCACAATCAATACAATACCATCAATATACGCTAATGGAATGAATTCCACAAGAAAAACTATCAAATTAGCCCAAAAACCAAAATTGGCTCAACCCGGCCCCCGGGCCCACGTCTCAAAATCCAACAAAATTTGCAAAACTAGGAAGCTCATCCACTCACGAGTCCATACATACAAAATTTAATAAAATCCGACGCCGTTTGGCCCCTCAATTCCTTAAATTAAACTCTCCAAAATCCCAAGCCCTAACCCCCTCATTTCACTAATTACATGATTAAATAGCGGGAAATCACCATACATACGGGTATTAGGGCTCAAGCAACTTACCTCACTGATAGCCCTTGAATCACCCTTCAAAATCACTCCAAAAGCTCCAAATCCGACTTGAAAATGGTGGAAATGAACCAAATTCACGAAGGGTTCTATTTATGGTTTCTGCTCAGGTTTTTCGCACCTGCGGACAAATTTCATGCTTCTGCGCCACCGCACCTGCAGAAAAATCCATCGCAGGTGAGGCACTCACTTAGGAGTCCAGTTTCCGCATCTGCAGCCCAAAATCCCTCCCCTGCAAAGGCGCACCTGCACGTTTCCTCCGCTTCTGCGAAGCCTGCCCAGCGTCCCCCTTTCCGCATCTGCGCCCCAGGTTTCGCACCTGCGGGCTCGTAGATGCGACCTCCAACTCTCACCTACGCATCCTGCCTAGCCCAACACTGCCCGCTCCTGCGGACATTCCATGCTCACCAGCGGCCTCGCACCTGCGACTCTTCCTCCCGCAGGTGCGGAAATAGCAGAAGCAGCAGCTTCAGCTGCATTTTCCAACTTCGACAAATCCGTTAACCACCCGGAATCACCCCAAGGACCTTGGGACCTCAACCAAAAATACCAACAAGTCATATATCAACATACAAACTTAGTCGAACCTTCAAATCACTCAAAACAACATCCAAACACCAAATTACCCTCGGATTCAAGTCTAAGAACTTCTAAATTTCAAAATTCGGCAACCGATGCCGAAACCAACCAAACCACGTCCGAAGGACCTCAAATTTTGCACACACTCACAAATGACACTATGAACCTACTCCAACTTACAAAATTCTATTCCGACCCCGATATCAAATTTTCCACTGGCGACCAAAAATCGCCAAATTTCTAATTTCGCCAATTCAAGCCTAATTCTACCACTGACCTCCAAACCACATTCCGGATGCGCTCCTAAGTCTAAAATCACCTAACGGAGCTAACGGAACTATCATAATTCAAATCCGAGATCGTTTACACATAGGTCAACATCCAATTGACTTTTTCCAACTTAAGCTTCTCCTGTAGAGACTAAGTGTCTCATTCTACTCCGAAACCACTCCGGACCCAAACCAACTAACCCTTTATATCATAATATATCTTAAGATCATAAAGGAAACAGAAATGGGGGAAACGGGGCTATAACTCCCGAAATGACCAGCCGGGTCGTTACATCCTCCCGCTCTTAAACAACTGTTCGCCCTCGAACGGGTCTAGAAACATACGTGGAGTCTCGAATAGGCGTGGATATCAGCTCTGCATCTCCCGCTCAGTCTCCCGGGTGGCCTCCTCCATAGGCTGACCTCTCCACTACACCTTCACTGAAGCTATATCCTTTGACCTCAAGCTTTGAACCTGCCGATCCAAAATAGCCATCGGCTCCACATCATAAGTCATATCACCCTCCAACTGTACCATGATGAAATCCAAAACATGGGACGGATCTCCAATATACTTTCGGAGCATGGAAACATGAAACACTGTGTGCACACTCGACAAGATGGGTGGTAAGGCAAGCTTATAAGCCACCTCCCCTATCCTCTGAAGCACCTCAAAAGTCCCAATGAACCGGAGGCTCAAATTTCCCCTCTTCCCAAACCTCATAAAACCCTTCATGGGTGATGCCTTCAGCAAAATCTTCTCCCCAACCATGAAAGATACATCACGGACCTTCCTATCCGCATAACTCTTCTGCCTAGACTGTGCCGTGCGAAGCCGCTCCTGAATCAATTTCACCTTATCTAATGCATCATGGACCAAGTCTGTACCCAAGAGCCTAGCCTCACCCGGCTCAAACCATCCAACCGGAGATCTACACCTCCTCTCATATAAAGCCTTGTACGGAGCCATCTGAATACTCGACTGATAACTGTCATTATATGCAAACTCCGCGAGCGGCAAGAACTGGTCCTATGAACCCCCAAAGTCAATGACACAAGCGCACAACATGTCCTCCAATATCTTAATAGTGCGCTCGGACTGCCCGTCCGTCTGAGGGAGAAAAGCTGTGCTCAACTCAACCTGAGTACCTAACTCTCGCTGCACTGCCCTCCAAAACTACGATGTAAACTGAATGCCCCTATCTGAAATGATGGAAACTGGGACACCATGCAGGCGAACATTATCTCGGATGTAAATATCATCCAACCGCTCTAAAGTGTAAGTAGTACCAACCAGAATGAAGTGCACGGACTTGGTCAGACGATCCACAATAACCCAAATAGCATCTAACTTCCTCGAAATCTATGGGAGCCCAACTACAAAGTCTATGGTGATCCACTCCCACTTCCACTCCGGAATGCCTAATATCTGAAGCAAGCCACCTAGTCTCTGATGCTCATACTTAACCTGCTGACAGTTGAGACATAGAGCTACAAACCCAACTATATCCTTCTTCATTCGCCTCCACCAATAGTGCTGTCTCAAATCCTGGTACATCTTTGCGGCACCCGGATGGATGGAATACTGCGAGCTGTGGGCCTCCCCAAGAATCAAGTCCCGAAGCCCATCTACATTAGGCACACATATCCGGCCTTGCATCCTCAACACGCCGTCATCATCGATAATCACATCCCTAGCATCACCTCTCCGAACACTGTCCTAAAGAATGAGCAAGTGGGGGTCATCATACTGACGCTCCCTAATACGATCAAAAAGAGAAGACCTGGAGACCACGCAAGCCAACAACCGACTCGGCTCCGAAATATTCAATCTCACAAGCTGGCCCGCTAAGGCCTGAACATCCAATTCCAAAGGTCTCTCTACTGCCGGAAGATATGCTAAACTCCCCAAACTCTCCGCCCGGCAACTCAAAGCATCAGCCACCACATTGTCCTTCCCCGAATGGTACAAAATAGTGATATCATAGTCCTTAAGAAGCTCCAACCATCTCCGCTGACGCAAATTAAGATCCTTCTTCTTGAACAAATGTTGCAAACTCTGGTGATCATTATAGATCTCACAGTGAACTCCATATAAATAATAACGCCAACTCTTCAAGGCGTGAACAATGGCTGCTAACTCAAGATCATGGACGGGATAGTTCTTCTCATTGGTCTTCAACAGGCGCGAGACGTAGGCAATCACCCTACCCTCCTGCATCAAAACACAACCAATGCCTATCCTCGAGGCATCACAATACATGGTGTAAGAATCTGAAGCTGATGGCAGAACTAACACTGGAGTTGTGGTCAAAGCAGTCTTGAGCTTCTGAAAGCTCTCCTCACATTCATCCGACCACCTGAATGGAGCACCCTTTTGGGTCAATTTGGTCAAGGGTGATGCAATAGATGAAAATCCCTCCACAAAGCGATGGTAATAACCCGCCAAACCAAGGAAGCTCCTAATCTTCGTGGCTGAGGACGGTCTAGGACAACTCTGCACCGCCTCTATCTTCTTCGGATTCACCTGAATACCCTCACTGGACACCACGTGTCCCAAGAAAGCAATTGAACGGAGCCAAAACTCACACTTGGAAAACTTTGCATAAAGCTTCTCCTCCCTCAATCTCTGTAATACAATCTTCAAATGTTGAGCGTGCTCCTCCTGGCTATGAGAGTACACCAGGATGTCATCAATGAATACAACAACGAATGAGTCCAGATAGGGCTGAAAAACATTGTTCATCAAATGCATGAACGTTGTTGGGACATTGGTCAACCCAAAATACATCACTAAGAACTCATAATGGCCATATCGGGTCCTAAAAGCTGTCTTAACAATATCAGAATCCTGAATCTTCAGCTGGTGATAATCGGACCTCAAATCAATCTTGGAGAATACCCTCGCTCCCTGAAGCTGGTCAAATAAATCATCAATACGAGACAAAGGATATTTGTTCTTGACTGTGACCTTGTTCAACTGCCTGTAATCAATACACATTCTCATGGAACCATCCTTCTTCTTCACAAATAGAACCGGTGCACCCCAAGGTGACATACTAGGCCGAATAAACCCCTTATCAAGGAGTTCCTGAAGTTGTTCTTTCAATTCCTTGAACTCCGCTGGTGCCATACGATATAGTGAAATAGATATGGGCTGAGTGCCCGGCACCAAATAGATACCGAAGTCAATATTCCTGTCAGGCGGCATGCCTGATAGGTCTGCAAGAAACACATCTGGAAAATCACGTACCACCGGAACAGAATCAATGACAGGAGTCTCTACACTAACATCCCTCACAAAAGCCAAATAAGATAGGCAACCCTTCTTAACCATACGCTGAGCCTTCAAATATGAAATCACCCTACTTGGTATATAATCTACAGAACCGCTCCACTCAACCCTCGGAAATCCCGGCATAGCCAATGTTTCCGTCTTAGCATGACAATCTAGAACATCATGACATGGAGATAACCAATCCATACCCAATATCACATCAAAGTCAACCATACTGAGCAGCAAAAGGTTCACTTGGGTCTCCAAACCCCCAATAGTCACCACACATGATCGATATACGCGGTCCACAATAATAGTATTGCCTACAGGAGTAGATACATGAACAGATAAAACTAAAGACTCATGAGGCATATCCAGAAAATGGGCGAAATACGAGGAAACATATGAATACGTGGAACCATGGTCGAATAATACTGAGGCATCTCTGTGACAAACTTAGACAATGCCTGTAATCACCGCATCTAAAGCAATAGCATCTGGTCTGGAAGGGAGGGCATAGAAACGGTCCCGGCCACCCTCTGATCTGCCTCCCCCTCTAGGGCGACCCCTAGCTGATTGACCTCCACCTCGAGCTGACTGGGCGGGTAGTAAAGTAACTGGTGTTGAAGTCGAAGGCTGACCCCTCTACTGAGATAGACCTCCATGACGACGAGGAAACTGCCTCCATATATGCCCAAACTCCCCACACTCAAAACAACTCCCTGGTGCATGTGGAGGAAACTGAAGGGAACCCCAAGCACCGGGATAACTAGTAGAAGAACCTGGCATAAAGGAGCCCTGAACTGGTGGAGCACTGGACGAACTCTAAGCTGTAAGGGAACTAAGTGATGAGTGTCCCTGATGAGAACTGTGAGAACCATGGCTAGATGATGCACCACGGTGAAATGGCCGAGCTGGCTGAGCCTGTCTGAAATGACGACCTCTACCATGCTGAAACTGACCCCCAAAAGGAGCACCGCTGAATCCACCATGTCCACGAGGCCTCTTGGCCTCCCTCTTAACCCTCTCCTGATCGCGAACCATCTCAATCTATCGAGCAATGTCGACAACCTCATCAAAGGTAGCACCAGACACCCTCTCTCTAGTCATAAGCAATTGTAGCTGAAAAGTGAGACCATCAATAAACCTCATGATCCTCTCTCTGTCTATGGGAACCAACCAGATCGCATAACGGGCCAATTCGGAGAACTGCATCACGTATTGTGTCACACACATATCACCCTGGCGAAGCTGCTCAAACTGTCTGTGCAGCTCCTCTCTGCGGGATCGAGGCACGAACTTCTCCAAAAAGACCATGGAGAACTGCTGCCAAGTAAGGGGTGCTACGCCAATGGGCCTACACCTCTCGTAAGTCTCCCACCATCTGAGTGCAGCCCCAAAGAACTAAAAAGTAGTGAATGAGACCCCACAAGTCTCCATAATACCAGCAGTACGGAGTATCCTCTGACACCTATCTAAGAAGTCCTGAGCATCCTCTCTCTCTATGCCACTGAAAGATGGTGGCTGGAGTGTCCCAAACCTCTCCAACCTATGATGATCATCTTCAGGCATAGTAGGAACCACATAATCCTATGCAACTGCAACCGGTTGGGCTGGTGGTGCCTCCGGTGTCTGAAGTCCCTGAACAACATGCTCGGGTGTGCGAGCAACGGGAGTCTGAGTGCCTCTCCCGGCCTGAGAAGTGGTTGCGGCCATCGAGATAGAGACCACCTGATCAAGGCCGGTACATTCTGTTAGAATCAGAGCTAGGGCCTCCTGAAGGCCTGGAATCACAATAGGCACAGGTGGTGCCTGAGCTGGTGCATCAACAACTGGAACCCGGTCCTGACCTAGGACAACTGGTGGATCTGCAGGTACTGCCCCAGCTGTTGTACGGGCTGCACCTCTGCCCCTACCACGGCTTCTACCGTGGCCTCGGCCTCTCACGGCCCTGGCTGGTGGTACTGGTGGCTGGCCCTCCTGACCGATAGCATGAGTCCTCACCATCTGTGAGAGAATGAAACAACAGATGTTTAGTTACTAGAATCAACAGATTTGCACGACAAGAATTCAAGAATGTGGAGTTTCCTAAATGTTCTACAGCCTCTCGAAGATAAGTACAGACGTCTCCGTACCGATCCGCAAGACCCTACTAAACCTGCTCATGACTCGTGAGACCTATGTAACCTAGGCTCTGATACCAATCTGTCACGACCCAAACTAACCCTTGTCGTGATGGCGCCTATCGTGGAACTAGGCAAGCCGACTCATTTCCAAAATAAACTGATATTTTCATTTCAAAGATAATTTCAATGCTATTTAACATAAAAACCTTCGTAAAGGAGTTCAAATCAAAACAAAAGTGCGAAAAAGAAAAGTCCGACATCGGGGTGTCACTAGTCATGAGCATCTAATACCATTTGTCTGACAATATCAAGACTAACATAGTCTGGAAAATAGCTAAATACAACTAAAGGAAGATAAGAGGGAGAAGAGTAGGGGCTGCGATCGCCAAGAAGCTACCTTGCTATCCCCGAGAAAATCTGCAACCAGAATAATCAACAACCGCTACCGTTCCCAACTACACCTGGATCTGCACACAAGGTGCAGGGAGTAACGTGAGTATGCCAACTCAGTAAGTAACAACAATAAATAAAGACTGAGTAGTAGTAACGAGCAATAAAGCATATCAAGTTCATATCACAAAAATTCATTAAAGTACAGCATGCTTTAAAAATCAGTGTTTGAATCAAATTATCTCGTTTAAACACGGTTCTAGTAATAATCATTTAAAGATATTTTCCAACAGTTTTTCAAACAAAGGCTCAATGCAAAGGTGAGCAAAAATAATGAAATCATAAACAGCCTCTTGGGCAAAACATCACTCATATATAACCTCACGGGCAAACCTCACAGTCACTCATGCCTCTCGGGCATACCTCACAATCACTCTTGCCACTCGGGCACACATCACAATCACTCTTGCCACTCGGGCATACCTCACAATCACCCATGCCTCTCAGTCACTCAGCACTCGGCACTCGCATTCAGTAGGTACATGTGCTCACTGGGGGTGTGTACAGACTCCGGAGGGGCTCTTTCAGTCCAAGCGCTATATCAAGCCAAATCATAGCATAAATCACTCAAGCCCTTGGCCTATATCGAACATGTTGCAGCGTGCAACCCGATCCTACAAATATCCTCACAAATCAGGCCATCGGCCTCACTCAGTCATAAACCTCTCAAGCCACTCGGATATTTCAGTAAAAACAGGGCATTCAGCCCAAAACAACATTTATATGCATCAAAATAGAGTCATAAAACTGAATTATGCAGTAAACAAGTATAACCATGATTGAGTATAGATTTTCAATCGAAAACAGTGAGATGATAGTAAGAAAAGGCCCCTAAGAGTCCAAACAGCACTGGCACAAGGCCCAAAACATGGCATTCAGCCCAATTTACAAAAACTCTTTCTAAAACATATAAGTATCATATAGTTTCAACAAAATATGCAACTTCACAATTGTTACGGGACGGACCAAGTCACAAACCCCAACAGTGCACGCCCACACGCCTGTCACCTAGCATGTGCGTCACTTCAAAATAGTAAAATGATACGAAATTCGGGGTTTCATACTCTCAGGACTAGATTTACAATCGTTACTTACCTCAAACCAGTCAAATCTCTACCCCGCAATGCTCTTGCCTCTCAACTCAACCTCCAAATGCTCCGAATCTATTCATAATTAGTACAGTACCATCAATATACGCTAATGGAATGAATTCCACAAGAAAAACTATCAAATTAACCAAAACCCCAAAATTGGCTCTACCCGGCCCTCCGGGCCCACGTCTTAAAATCCAACAAAATTTATAAAACTAGGAAGCTCATCCACTCACGATTCCATACATACAAAATTTAATAAAATCCGACGTCGTTTGGCCCCTCAATTCCTTAACTTAAACTCTCCAAAATCCCAAGCCCTAACCCCCTCATTTTCACTAATTACATGATTAAACAATAGGATATCACCATACATATGAGTATTAGGGCTCAAGCAACTTACCTCACTGATAGCCCTTGAATCACCCTTCAAAATCACTCCAAAAGCTCCAAAAATCGACTTTTAAATGGTGGAAATGAACCAAATTCACGAAGGGTTCTATTTATGGTTTCTGCTTAGGTTTTTCGCACCTGCGGACAAATTTCACGCTTCTGTGCCACCGCACCTGCAGAAAAATCCATCGCAGGTGAGGCACTCACTTAGGAGTCTAGTTTCCGCATCTGCGGCCCAAAATCCCGCGCCTGCAAAGGCGCACCTGTGCGTTTCCTCCGCTTCTGCGAAGCCTGCCCAGCGTCCCCCTTTCCGCATCTGCGCCCCAGGTTTCGCACTTGCGGGCTCGCAGATGCGACCTCCAACTCGCACCTGCGCATCCTGCCTAGCCCAGCACTGCCCGCTCCTGCGGACTTCCTATGCGCACCAGTGGCCTCTCACCTGCGACTCTTCCTCCCACAGGTGCGGAAATAGTAGAAGCAGCAGCTTCAGCTGCATTTTCCAACTTCGACAAATCCGTTAACCACCCGGAATCACCCCAAGGCCCTCGGGACCTCAAGTTATATATCAACATACAAACTTCGAATTCAAGCCTAAGAACTTCTAAATTTCTAAATTCGGCAACCGATGGCGAAATCAACCAAACCATGTCCGAATAACCTCAAATTTTGCACACGCGTCACAAATGACACTACGAACCTACTCCAACTTCCGAAATTCCATTCCGACCCCGATATCAAATTTTCCATTGCCGACCAAAAATTGCCAAATTTTCAATTTCATCAATTCAAGCCTAATTCTACCACGGACCTCCAACTCATATTCCGGACGCGCTCCTAAGTCCAAAATCACCTAACATAGCTAACGGAACCATCAGAATTCAAATCCGAGATCGTTTACACATAGGTCAACATCCAATTGACATTTTCCAACTTAAGCTTCTACTTTAGAGACTAAGTGTCTCATTCCACTCTGAAACCACTCCGGACCCGAACCAACTAACCCGGTATATCATAATATAGCTTAAGAGCATAAAGGAAACAGAAATGGGGAAAACGGGGCTATAACTCCCGAAACGACCAGCCGGGTCATTACAAATACTCGCATGCCTCCAAATAGGATCAATTATGGCGGCCGTCAAACCTCGCACGTACCGCCACAAATCACAGGTATACTTAACACGCTGAAGGAACTAATCATTGCCACCATCATGCCAATTCGAGCATTGCTAACCGAATCCGACTTCTTCTAATTTACATTGGATCTTTCTTAGAAATAACAACCGCTCCTTTATCAACATAACGAACTCAATCCGTGCTCATCCTGAGTGACCCCATTTCATAAGACCACATTGTCTCCAAAACCCACGAACCATCTCATGCTTTCCTTGTGCGCATATTCGCATCTTTAACGGGTACACTCATTCTGATAAGCTCCCTATGATTTCAAAGTTATTTTCTCACATTCTTCCGCTGCTACACCGCATACCGAAGATAACATAGAACACTCCAAGCCACTTTTCATAATCCGCTACAAAAGCTCAACACTTAACCATACTACTGGCTCGAAATCCTTAGGCACCACACTTTAACTTTTGAATCCACTAGGACCATTATTGAGAGTCACCCACTCTGACTTGGTCCCGAATATAATCAAACCACAAGGCTCTGCTAGCACATGAACACCCTCTCAAAGAAGCACACGGCTGAATCACTTTCCTTGTAAATCACATCTACGCAAAGCATAGACTCTAAGTCTTCCCAAAACCTGAACATGAACCGATAAAATATAACACACATTCCTCAAATCCTTGGCTCAAATCACCATTGATGTTCTCTTTCCTTAGTCGTAGAAACCCATCAATATGCCGTTAACCAGAAACCTCATAAGTAGACAACCATGCAATCCAATCGTAGGCGATGGGGCTCTCCCACTTAAGCTTGAGGCTACCATTACATGACCTTGGAACCTACCAAGATTCCTTTTTTCTTACTGGCATGACCTCGCGCAATCGACCTGCCAATTTCCTCGAAATCTTCCTGTTAACCATTTCATGAATGTTTTGAATCACTAGCCACATTTACATATTCGACCTCTTACCAGATAGCCAGTAAAATTCTTCGTAGGAGCTTCATCAACATCACGCAACAGTTAACCTGCTCACCAGAAATAACCCACCTGTGGAAATTCTATGCCGACATCTTCCAACAATGCTGCACCGAGTACAATTACCATGAAACCAATAAACCACCATGAGCCCGTGCTCATTCACCAGTTGTACAAGCCCGCTCACTCCCCATTGACATCAACTAAATGTGCGACAATACATCCCAATCCAAAGTCATGTTGTATCCTTTTTCATATTAAGCTACCCCCTCCTGTTACACCCAATCTTCCTTAATATAGCAACCAATATTCCAAATTAAGCCCGAAGACCTAGTCAATGTCCACCATGAATCCCAAATCACTCTAAACTTTCCCCAAGGCGTGTAGCTATCCTACCACAGAACCCATCTGATACTATGCCACTCTCCCACTTTGGTCAAACCCTCTCTTTTAAGAAACTACTCGACTTCTGCTTCTCACACTTGGCCTTCTAGAAACTTAACCGCAACAAGACACCTCCCATATGTCTTTCCTCATCCTTCACTGCCCAGTTGTTGCCTTAAATAAAAATCTATCTATATAGCACTTGAACCAATCGATCGCTACCAACTTTAAACCTTTTCAATGATCATCTTCTTCGAGCCATCAACACTATAAACACCGATTCGATCCTAAACCACTGCACACCGCGATCTCTGATAGTCGCTTCTCTGGTACCATCTCACACTACTCTGCCCCGAAGGCAAATTGATGAAGACCATAACATCGATGTTATCACATTCAATCCAGGGCGACGACACCACATCACAGATGAAAATTTCCACCATGCTCGAAATACCATGTCTCGTTACTCCGTCAACCCAAACTTGAACATTCATAGTCCGGCTGCCTTTCATTCGCCGGAAATAAAATATTGGATCTCTGAATCATGCACTGAGTAAACCTCCTTCCAAGTCATTCACTGCTTCGATGCATAGACAAGCATCCTTCCATTACACAAACACGGTGCGATAGTAACGCACGAATTGTAATAACAATCAATGCCCAATATCGAAATCTTAGGTAATACTGATACTGAGCTGCAACGACAGAACGGTCTTCCGCAAGGCGTCGACAATAGCCCAATCAAATATGCAGGGAGAAACATCTTGTACCACATCTATAGTACCATTAAAATTCCTCGATTCCCAATTTATAACAAGCGCTTCACGTTGCATAAGACTGAATAGGGAGGTAATGAAGGCATAAGCCTCAAAGGAATTAAATCGCATGATGAGAAATCAAGAAGGGAAGTGCTCCTAACAGCCCTGTAGCCTCTCGAAGATAAGTACAGACGTCTCCGTACCGATCCACAAGACTCTAATAGACTTGCTCATCACTCGTGAGACCTAAGTGAACCTAGTGCTCTGATACCATGTAGTCACGACCCAAAATCCATTAAAGGTTGTGATGGCGCCGAACACCGCGGTCAGGCAAGCCAAAAATAAGTACTTAAATTTGGTTCTCATTTTTAATATTTCTGAAATCATATTTCCTTTAATTAAATAGTAAAAGATAAAGTTTGATGAAATAAATAGTAATATCTTTAAACATTCCAATACAGTGAAACCCATAATCGCCCAAAACCCGGTGTCACAAGTGCATGAGCATCAACTAGGAATATAAAATACAATACAACATCTGTCCGGAATATAAATTTGACAGGAAAAATATAAATACTCTGAAGGAGACTCTGCTGGCCGCGGACTCGTAATGTGGAATGCAGCTCACTTAAGTCCCCGCAATGACCGTGCCTCTGCGCCCACAAGGCGACTAGACATATATGCATCTGCACAAAAATGTGCAGCAAGTGTAGCATGAGTACGTAAATCAACACGTACCCAGTAAGTATCCCGCCTAACCTCGAAGAAGTAGTGACGAGGGGTCGACTTGGGCACTTACTAAGGGCCAACAATATGATAATATGAAATTCTAATTAAGCATGATACATATATAACAATAAAACCCAGAACAAGAAATAACAGAACAATTCATCATATTTAAGAACCCAGATCACTTACTTCAATTAAAAAAAAATAATCTTTCAAATAATGAATTTATACTAATTATAAAAGAAACTTCCAGTTCTATTATCATACACAAATACCACCGAGGACGTTTGGTCCGATCCAACATAAATGCAAATTATGCACTGCCGAGGGTCGAACGGCGCAAACCACAGATGCATCTATTACCCCGCTCGCGTATCATACATGTGACGCGGTCAAATATAAATTCATCAATAAATCATAATCCTTTCTTGATTCTTTTCAAAATAAAGACAATCCAACTCGAAGCTTTTAAATCCTTAAAAATCCTCAACTCAGTTCCATTTGATACAATTAACAAATAGAATCAAATAACGGTGTCCACAAACATGGTGTAAACCTAAAACTACCCAAACTCAAATAAGAATAGTAGCTACGTACGAACTCTCGTCACTTCATGCGTACGCGCTTGCGTAGTTTGCCAATAATAATAGCTACCAGTCGAGCATTCAGATGAATCCTTATGAGGCATTATACGGGAGGTGGTGCCGTTTGCCAGTTGGATGGTTCAAGCCGGAAGAGGCTCGGTTGTTGGGTACCGATTTGGTTTAGGATGCCTTCGATAAGGTCAATATTATTCAGGATCTACTTCGCACCACTCAGTCTAGGAAGAAGAGTTATGCGATCGTAGAGTTCGTGATGTTGCATTCATGGTTGGAGAGCGGGTATTGCTCCGGGTTTCACCCATGAAGGATGTGATGAGGTTCGGAAAGAAGGGAATGTTGAGCCCTAGGTATATCAGACCCTCTGAGATTCTTGAGAGAGTGGGTGAGGTGGTCTATAGACTGCATTGCCACCTAGTTTATCAGCAGTCCATCAGGTGTTCCACGTGTCCATGCTCCAAAGATAAACTTTACCCATGACACCACGAACTCAAATATATAATTTATTCCAAATTCCATGTCCAATTTTTGTGGTCAAAATCCAAAAAATATCAATTTCTAGGTTTTCTACCAAAAACTCCATAATTTCTACCAATTTTCATGCTTAAATCCTCATAGAATCCATGTATTTAACTTGTAATAGGTGGGAATCACTTACCTTATGTTGTTTGATGAAAATCCCTCCTTGAAGCTCTCCAAAATCGCCAATCCGCTTCTGCGCCTTCGCTCATGCGGCTCCACGTGCGCAGGTGCGGTCCCGCTGCTGCGGAACTCGACCGCATCTGCGGTCCCAGCCTTCCCCAGCCTAAGCCGCTTCTGCGACCCTCATGGCCGCTTCTGCGGCTCCGCATCTGCGGTCCCAGCCTTCCCCAGCCTAAGCCGCTTCTGCGACCCTCATGGCCGCTTCTGCGGCTCCGCATCTGCGGCCCTAACCTCGCAGGTACGGTTACACCAGAAGACAGTAACCCTCAGCCCTTCTTCCAAAGTCCCAACTCGATCTGTTTACCATCCGGATTCCACCCGAGGCTCTCGGCACCTCAACCAATTATACTAACACGTCCCAAAATATATTACGAACTCAGTCGAGCCTTCAAATCACATCAAACAACATCAAAACTATGAATCACCCTCCAATTCAATCCTAATGAACTTTGAAGCTACAAACTTTTACCTTCGATGTCGAAACCTATCAAATCACGTCAGATTGACCCCATATTTTGCACACAGGTCATAATTGACATTACGGACCTACTCTAACTTCCGAAATCGGAATCCGACCCCGATATCAAAAAGTTCACTCTCAGTCAAACTTCTTAAAATTAACCAAATTTCCAACTTTCGCCAAATGACTTCGAAATGACCTACGGGTCTCCAAATCCACATCCGGACGTGCTCCCAATACCAGAATTACCATACGGAGCTATTCCAAGACTTGGAATCCCAAACGGACATCGATAATATTGAAATATACTTCAACCCAAATTTACGAAATTCTTTCAAAATGCCTACCTTCCACAATAGGCGCCGAAACGCTCCCGGCCCATCCAAAACCCGATTCGGACATACGCCCAAGTCCAAAATTATCATACGAACCTGTTAGAACCTTCAAATCCCGATTCCGAGGTCATTTACGTACAATCACACTTTAGTCAATTCTTCCAACTTAAAATTTCCGAATTTAGAATTTTCTTCCCAAGCTAACTCCGAACTTCTCGAAATTCAATTCCGGCCATACGCACAAATCATAATACCTGCAGTGAAGCTGCTCAGGGTCTCAAACCACTGAATGACGCACTAGAGCTCAAAATGACCGAAGGTCGAGTCGTTACATATATATATATATATATATATATATATAGAAGCCTAAAAATTAAGAATTAGGTATACCTCTTTCTTGAACAAACCAAGGTCTGAACCGACCTAAGGATAAAAATAAAAAGAGTTAAAGAAATATTTGGCCTAACATAAATTACATAAAACAGCTAGGAATATCATGAGTTATTACATTATTAATATCTTTTCTTAATTTTTTTAGTTGTTGCAGAATTGCTTTCTTCTCATCTATTCCCATTGACTGCTTAGTGCCAGATGAAAATGGAGCATTTGTCGGATGCTCGGCTTGTGTTTCAGCTTCTTCAAACATATATTTAACTTTGTCTGGCAAAGTCATTCTAGAAATCTCTTCTGGGGCTTCAATCATGTTGGTGAACTGAGTGAACGAAAAATATGAGGGAGTTAGTCATCATATGTATATATTTTGTATATAAATTGTAGTTATATTATTTATACCATAAACATGTAGAATTGTTGTGTTACCTTATACAAATGTGAAAACATTTATCTTGATCCATGATGGTTTAATTATCATCTCTTCCAATGCAGAAATCCATATCTTGTCCTTTATTGCTGTCCAGTTAAGGATACGGGGGATCGACAAATCTATATAGCAATATCTGTGTTGACTGTAGAGCAACACTCATACAACCAGATTTGCATAGCGAGTCAAAAACCTCGAAGGAGATACAAATGCACAAATAGGTTTAACTTATGCCTAACAGACTGAAGCAAATGAGTATAAGCTTCTATACCCCATGCGAAATTCGCATATTGCCTTGAGTCAACTAAATAGAACCTAAAGTGGTCTATCAAATCATTATTTTTCTTTGAAGGACAGAGAAAGAACTCTATAAGATACATAATACATAGCTTGACTGTATCCTCGTCATTCGCCCAACAACGGATGGTTTTAATTTGTTTCAGGTACGACTTCTCAACGTTTTCCTTGTTCGGCATAAAAAATTCTCATTTTTTTACTATCATATTTAGGTGTGTAACCAAAGTCGGTTACTTCTGTAAAACATTTGAGGCCTGTAATCAGAGCAATCTCCCCCAACCCAAAGTTCAGCCTCTCGCCCTTTATCTCTGTTGGAAAAAAATATCAGACTCAGATGTGTTCAATTCATACTTCATCAGAAGGTGAATTACCTGATTTTGGATACATATTTTGGATATGTGAAGAAAGTGCCCAAAACATGTCTTTCTAAACAATTTTATCCCATTTTCAAATAATAATATCTTGATTTGGGCAGGAACAGCCGGGTCGGATAATGTTTGAAACCTAGTGATGCCATAATCAATATCATGTGGTGCAAAAAATATTTGATTCTGCATGAAAAAAAATATTAAGTTAATAAAATATGTTTAAAGACAGAAAAATATAATAATAACAATTCGGTTACACTTTATCTACAGACAGAAAGACAATAATACATTGTAGATAAATAAATTACAAATCAATAAACAAATACAATAACTGAACTATAGTGAAGCTACAAATGAACTGATAATTTTATGTTTTGAGCAAGAAAACTAGAAATTAACCTACATTTAAGAAAATGAGAGAAAAACTAACAACTGGACATAATATATACAATGTTTTTACATAAGATGAAATTAACAACTACAAAGACAAAAATATTAACCAATAAAACCAACTAAATCATGTAATACACACTCTAACAAAATTATTTCAAATAATATACAACAAATTTACAATTTTCAGAAAATATGTAGAAAAATTGATAAACAACAAGAAATATACACAATGTAGACAAAATTTCTATAATTATAGAACAACAAAAAATTAGGTATCACGGTGAGAATGAAAACAACTTTTTAACTTAAAAAAAAATTATAATAACTACAATTTTACCTTCTCTAATGACTGTTGGGGTATGTTTTGAGGAGATTTTTGAACCTTCTTCCTTTTTGAAGGTTTGCCAGCAAGACAAACTTTGATTTGTTTTTGTAGGTTTCGGAATCACTTCTTCTTCGACGAAATCGTTATCACGAGCAATTTCTTTGCCCTTCCATTTTACTAATTTAGCAGATGTCGAAACTTCAGCAGCATCCCTGTCATGCTTGAGTTTTGTTCGTGCCTCTGCCCTAGCCTCACGAAGGGAAAGCTTGGAGATTCTCTCTGGAGTTGCATGTCGGGATTGCACCATTATTTTGGGTGAATCCTGTGAGAAAGCACCCAAATCAAATATAGGAATATCACCATTAATAACTTTTTTAGGGCTTTTTCTCGGAGTTCCTTTCTTCATCATTGTAAAGGAAGGAAAATTTGAAGCACAAAGGATTTTGTAGGGATTTTGAGAGAGAAATTAGAAAATTTGAGAGAGAAATTGTAAAAGCTTTTTGAACAAAAATGGAAGAAAGCGTTAATGGAGGGATATCGTGGGGTGTGTGGGCAGAGAAACATGGGAAAAATGGGATATGTACGTTAGATACTGAATAGCGTGATTAAAGGAGTTAATTGATATCTCATTTAATTCCTAGATGTATATAATTGATAAATTGTATATGCCCATGTAATTAAATTAAAACTTAAAAGGGAGGGTAATAAGGTTTCATATAGTGTATAGGAATGTAAAAATCCCTATAACAAATTTGGACCGAATGTAGCCCATGAGTAGTAAGTAAGTACTCTATATCTTATAGTCCATGATATATTATATTTTCAATGGGCCTGGTTTAGATGCGCAATAACATGACAAAATAGCATGGACTGACCAGTTTTTAGATTAGTAATTAATAATAGCTAGTGTTTGTAAAGTAATTAAAAAATATTTACTATTTAATGGGAGATAAAGTCTGGACAAAAATACTTTTAGTTGAAATACAAAACAAAACCAACATAATATGCTAGATTATGAAACTCTTGCGTGTAAAACCTCGGTATAATATGCTGGATTCCATCCTATTATGAATTTCAGTACATTATGCTAGAATTCCATATGTAAAAAATTCGACTCCAACATATTATGCTGGAATTTTTTGGATTTTAACTAAGGGTATTGTTTTTCCAAATTTTATTTCTGCATGAAAAGATATCTAAATTTAAATTAATTTTGAAAATATAACTAATTTTCAATTAGTAATTTTAAAATAAGCTAATACTAAATTTCTTCACGATAACAGTACAAAATCGAATATCTCCAGACACACTGCCTTAGTATTTACAAGTGTTGGACCAAATATAGACCAATTGACATGGCATGACAACTAGGTCCAACAATTGGCATAAAAAGGCCAACGTTTTAGGATTTGGCATATGATAGCCTAAAGTTATTCTCTCTCTTCTAATGGTTCAACCACTATCCTAAAAATAAGTCACATCAAAATTATTTTCCTAAAAAATAGTAAGCAATATTTAAAATCCTCCCTCTCTTCTCTCATAGCAATCATCATCCTGAAAGTTAGGTTCCATTTCCTTTAGTACTATCCGTAAAAACTCCCAAATATTATTTAATTATTTTTCTAATTTTTTATCTGTATATCCAAATATATATATATATATATATAACACAATAATAATTTTATTATTTGTATATCACAGTGTATAACATAATAATAATAATGTGTATATCAAAAAAGTATATTAAAATTTATTTTCCTTCTTTGTATAACACATTTCAGATTGAAAACTCAAGTTCAAGACGACTCTACATGTGTCTCCCCTATTGTAGCTCGTGTATATCTCTATGTACATCAGTGATATCTCATGTATATCATGTGTATCTGTATATATCCATAAAAATTTGTGTTATATATACGATATACAATGTGATATACACGGCGTCCATAAACAAATTGTGTTGTATACACGATATACAAAGTGATATACACAGTCGTCCAAAAAATATGTGTGTGATATACAGTGATGTACACGATATACAACGTAATATACACATGTCGCATTTGGATTTTTAGGTCTGATGTTTTTACCTGAAACCAGTCTAAATCACTTCTAATCTTGCTCAAATTTTGTATATAGCCTTATTTAGGTATTTTCAACCAATTTCGATCACACCCACTCGTTTAATCCAACCAAAAAAAGAAGGGAGAAGAAAAACCAAGTTGAAATGTATTTTTTCTCTCTTAGTTTTTGCTTCTGATTTTATCTGATGTGAGATCAACCTTACCTTTTCATTCCATTGATTTTTTTTTTGCATAATTTGCAAGAATTTTTACTAAATATGAGAGCGAAATATAAGAGATAGAAGAAGAAATACAAGGAGAGAGGGGGAGGGAAACAGTGAACAAGAAGAGAAGTAAGCGACGGGGGGAGGGGGGAGCAGACGGTTTGGGGCCTATTGTTTTAGAGAAAATATACAAAAGAGTAATTTTTTTATGATTTGCCTATATAATGCAAATTATTTGGTGCTATCTTTGCCAAACCTAATATAAGGCTAAAAATTTGTCAATTCCTGTTATGTGTTGTCACCTGGTGCCATATAACATTGGGCTTCCTTTTGATGGGCTCGAAATCAGTTTACTTTAGCACACAATGAATTGGGGGCTTTTAACTCTATTTTGTTTTGCTTTTATTTGTGTTCAAGTGCAAACAATTTGCGTTATTTTTACGAGAAGAAGAAGAAGTAACTAATACACTTCTAAACAAGATTATTGTTGCTTTTGACTTATCTTAATACACTGAAATTTATGTAGATGAAAGGTTAGCTGCAACCAAAAAAAAAATATTAATGTTAACACTGTAATGATCATTGTTGAAGTATGCGGATTGTAATACTTGCTACGCATCGGTTCCCTATTTGGAACCCAGATTTTTCTTTAATAAAGAAAGATACTTAGGATGCTCTTACAATAAATATACAAATAAATAAATAAATAAAGGAAAATTTTCACATAAAAATAATTGGGCTCCCTACTTTTCAATTTTATAGCCCACATTTCAATTTACAATCAACTAACCCAAAAATAATAGGCTAAGATTCAGCATCCAATTCCAATAGGTTCTCGAAATTACTATTTAATTTTTAAGAAAGATTGCTCAAGCTTTTAAGTTAATTTTCGAATCAGTAACTGTGACTCAAATATTAGTTCAACAAATCAAATCCATTTGGGTGGTGAAAACTAGATTTTTAACAAGCTTAAATATGTGGTTTAAATTCCAAATTTGATTTTGTGAGAAATTTGGAATAGGTGTTATTTAGACTTGTTAGAAATAGTATAAGGAGGTTGTATATTAAATTTGAAGTCATTTAATGGAGATTTGGACTGGTTTTGAACAAGAATTGCAATTGAAAATCGTGAAAGAAGTTTGTCTACATACGCTTGTATAAATGTGTATAAAAGTGTATAATAGTGTATAAGATGTGTTTATACACTCATATACACTATTATACAAGATTATACACAATTATACAAAAAACTGACTTCGTCTTTTTCCTTGCGTCTTTTCTGAAATTTAACTCAAATCTTGCTCAAATCTACTCCAAATCACTTCAAATTTAAATTCTGAACTCCTTTTGATATTTTGAATCAATTGGAACAACACCCAATCCAAACAGCTAACAAACTCAAAAAATCCTATTTTTGAAAGTGGCCTTTAATGGTGGACTTCTTTACTTCAATTTTCTTACATTGCAACCAGGTGACATAGGGGGGAAGCAGAAAATACAAGGCCCCTTGAAGCATATGTAGAAGATGTGAGAAGAAGATAGAGTGAAAACAATGGTTGTGAGAACTCAGATTTAACTCCATAACTTTTAGAAGCAATGGTTGTAAGAACACAAATTTTGAATTTACTAGTGCTTTCAAAATATGTACAATATGGGCTAGATCGTGTAAAACTTAAAAACATAGGCCATTTTTAATTTAGGTGTGAAGTCACGTGTATTTTCTTGTAATTCTTTCATAAATAAACTGGTATTTGAAGCCCAGCTTTTCATGTGACATCTCATGATTCTTTAGTTCCTAGAATTTTGCTGATTGAAATAGAAATGGTGTTTAACCTAAAAATTATTTTAAGGATAAATCAATTAAATTTATAAAAATTAAGCCGAAGCAACCGATTCAGTACAAAAATAAATGAGCAAATGAGGTAATTGTAAAAATAAGTAATGAATTAACGATAAATAAAGGAGAAATGATTCAAATTTGATGATCCTTGATTAAGTGGAGCTATTGAATAATACTGATGAACAAAGCTGATGAATATGAATGAAAAAATTGCTAATAATCTGAATCAGAAGTGGAATCAAAATGCCTTCAAAATATAAATATAAGTGCTAGTATATATAATATAATTCTTGGCTAGCCGTTTCCTTGAATCATACGGTTGTTACATATATTTATTCGGTCCCTTCGTTACGTTTGGAGGATTAGTTACCGTTGAATTAATGATGGATTTTGTTGTTTACCCTAAAAATCAAGTAACAATTAAACATATACTGTAATTTTAAGAATATATGATTTAAACCAATATAAATTAATAAATAATTAATTAAATAGATAAATTGGACAAAGATAAATTAAACCGGTCTGCAAACAATGCCTCGACCTCGATTCGAGATAGTCTAGAGGTTGGTGAATAAGAACAGTAGATGATGGAACAAGCATTGATGAACAGTAAGTAAAACAAAAAAAAATAATGTATATATTCTTATCAGTGAACAATGCCCCTTACAAATGATTGAAACTCCTCTTTATATAGTAGAGAAAACCTAATTATGGTATGTCTCTAATTACAGAAGGAAATCGTATAAACAGCTAGTTAACCGCTTCTGATTTGGTCTGTTCCGAGATTCACGCCGTGATCCTCGACCAGTCACGGATATCCATTCCGAGATTCACTCCGTGATCTTCGACCGGTTATTGATATCTTACCATTCCGTTATTATGCTCCCCTCGAAGTCGGTCATACTTGGTCTCGATTGTTGCTGGCCTCGGTCTCAATGTACACTTCGATCTCTAGGCTTGATGTCTCATCTTCGAGCTCGGGTCTGATTTATTACGAGGCTACCTCCGATGCAACTCCTTTGTCTCGATCGAACAACAAAATCGGGTAGGCTCGATTTTGACCATATACAGATAGTCCCCTCGTTTCTTGGAGTGTAACGAGAAGAAATGAACTGAGCCTTTGATTTAGTACCTCGACCAATTATGACGTCAACATCGTGACGTAAGCGACATAAGCGATTGAAGTGTCGCGTTTGCACAGTTCCCAAGGTCATTAATTAACGCCAGTTGATGGTCGGCCACCAGTGCTTTCAAACCGTCAAAGTGGCTATTATAAATAGACCACCTTCATAATCCTCTTAAACTTTACTTTCAAACTTCTTCTAATCTTCAAAAGCTCTTCTACTCTCTTCAAGTTCATCAACTTTGCCGGTTTCCGTTTGCTAATCTCTAAAAAAACAAATTCCGTCTTCTTCTTCCTTAAACCTCATATAGCAATGGCAAAAACATCAAAAATCGTTCCTCAAGAAAAGAAAGCCTCCTCATCGCGGTCGGCCGGTGATAAAACACCGGTGGAGCCACGTATCGAAGAGTGCATCCCCGTGCCATGCGAACTTACTTCCGACTTTAAAGTCAAAAAAACCTCTTCGGTTCCTGGCCGATGCGAGCCCATGTCTAGATACATCTATTCGATGTACGAAGGCGAGCTCGAGCAGGTGAAAAAGGACTACCACTGGGAGAATAAAGAGGTGGTGATTCCTACCCCCGAGGAGGACATCACCACCCATATGAAAGGGTTCTTAAGTGTGTACACTTACCCTTTCACACTAGGTCCCGTCGATCTCGTCATAATCGACTTCTGCCGCCAATACCGGGTAACCCTAGGCCAAATCTACCCCTCTTTTTGGCGCATCATCATTTTGCTCAGATTCTTCTCGAGCAAGGTCGGGGTGGACAGATAAGGCTTCAGCGTCGGGCCACGAAGATGATATTCTCGACTATAGACGAGGACAGGGACCGAGGATGAATAGGCCGGTTTGTCCGAGTCAGGACCTCCGATTTAATCCTCGCCGAGAAGATGTCATTCCCCGAATAATGGAACATGAAGCGTAAGTAGAAACTCACCGATAACGCTTGATTACTTGTTATGTTTCCTTTACCCCTTCTCATATATATTCTTCTTTATGGTGCAGCTTCCCCCTGGTTTACTGGTGTAGTCCCGGACCTTGCAGGTTGGATTCGACAACTAGCTTTAACCTCTTTGTATGCTGAGAGCTCGTGGCGCGATTTAGCCAAGGGTCGATGGGAGGCCAAAAATCATGGTAAGTTCCGCTGTCCGTGTTTGACGCTTTCCAGTGGAATACTTCTTTTTAACTTGATTTCTTCTCATACAGGTCTTGGAGATAATATGGTCATGAGGTTGCCTCCCGGGGAAGAGGAGGTCCCGAAGCCGACCAAGACAAGAAAAGGAGGAGGGCCTCGCCTCCAGATACCCCGAAGCCCAGGAAAAGCAGGGCTCGAAAGTCAAAGGTTGATCCCTCCGTTCTGTCTGACGATGTAGCCCAAACGCTACGAGATGAAGACGAGGAGGGAGAAGATGCCGAGTGCCTGCTGGTGGCTCGAAAGAGGGAAGGCATCAAAACTACGAGAACTGCTTAGCCCGTGGCGGTCGAGGAGGTTCAGCCGCAGACCGAGATGATCTCAGAGGAAGGTCCGAGCAGAGTCCCCGATTCATCGGGTGTTGATGATGCCTCCCGACGTGATGAGTAACCGGTGAGTGTGCCCGAAGAGTCTGGTTCTGAGGCCCTTCAAAGAGAAGAGAATGCCCCAAGTGACTTGCTCGGGGCAATTAATATTGATGATTCGCCGCCCGACCCCACGTTCTCTGAGGGGCAGTTTCAGGATGCTCGGTCCATGAGGACCCCCGATGTGGGGATGGCCCCCGAAGGTGATAATATATTTCATGGCTGCTTCGCGGAGGTCGATGATGTTCCCGACCTGGACGCATCACTCATTTTTTATGAGGCTCAGCGGCTTCTAAACCAACTGAGTTTTAGCCCATGTTACCATGCTTGCGTTTGTTCTTATTTCTCTAAGTCTGATTTCCTTCCTCTCTATATAGGCTACGACACTCCAACAAGAAGCGTCTTCTAAATACCGAGCTGAGCTGGCCCGATGTGAGGCTGATCTCAAAAAGCTTACGGAGGAGAGAGACACCCTCAAACTCCTCTATATGCAAAAAGAAGAGGAGATCATGAGTAATCGAGCCGAGATGACAAGAGCTCATCAAGATCAGACCGAGCTCATTGAACGGGTACTATAAATTTTTGGGAGCTCGTTATGTATTAACTTGATATTGGCAACTAACATTTTGATCCTGCAGGTTCAACAGAAGTCCGAATTGGTTGAGCAGCTTCGTGAGGAGGCCAAGATGAAAGAGGTAGAGACTTTGGGGTAGAAGCAGAACATGGACCGTCTCGCCTCGGAGAAAGATGTGGTTCGGGCCAAACTGTCTTCAGTTGAGCATCAACTCCAAAGTGTGAAGGAGAAGAACTTGGCCTGAGCCCAAATAGTTAAAGAGCTCGAGACTCGGTTGGCCGCTGAGCTCGCAAGGGCCACATCCAAAGTAGAGGCGCTCGTGGCCTCCTACCGAGCTAACACTGAAGCTGCTAACACTCAGGCAAAGGAAATTTCTGACGCTACTGAGGTTAGATTGTCCCGTGTTGTCGAGCATGCTAGGCGCCAGTCTCCAAGAAAGATTCTTGAGGAGGTACATGCTCGTGGCTTCGACCTCACGGCTGATATCGAGAGTGCGAAGGTTTTGGAGGACGAGGCCGGAGCTTTACTTTCATGATGAAGACTCTGCGAGTGGATTCGAGAGTGGAGGAGACGAAGCTCCCGAAGATGTGGCTCCCGAGGTGGACTAGGCACTTAGGATTTTTTTTTTCTCCTTTTGTTTTTTGTGTAAGACCATGTGTGGTCTTTGTAAATACTTTGCATATATGAAAGATTCCTTTTCTCTCCGATTTCTGATTTATGATAAATTCTATTTTCCCTTTGCCTTGTGAAAACTTTGTTGCAATCGGGTTGATGCGGCCTCTATAATTGAGTGAGCAATAGCTCGAACTTAGAATAGAACAAACCCTTAGATTTTTTAGTTAAGCGAGGGCGAGTCCCCGAGCTCAACAATATGTTCGAAATTTTGATTTCGGATGGCTTGATCGAAGCCGTAATTGTACTATTTTTATAGCCGAGTTCGAGTAAGTTTCGAACTCACAGTAATAGACCCCTTAAGGTTTTATATCAAATAATGATGAATCCTCAAGCTATATTCAAGTCAGTTTTATTTGAACTCGGAATAGTGGAACCCTTAGGTCCGAACTGAGTGAGAACAAAATCTCGAACTCTAAGTGTATTGGCTCTTAGGCTCTTTAGATTGGGCCGATATGGCCTCTAAAAATTGGCTATGTTTTCCCTTTTTCGGCTTAGAAGACTTAGTAAAAAATTCTTTATGCCTTAACACGTATTCTTTACCCATTGGTTGTTTTTTTAGGGTTCGATGTCGATTGAAACCCCTTTGTTTTTTGTGCCTTAGCACGTTTGTGTTAAGATAATTTGGTACCTCTTAAGGTTTTTTGAGGGCTGATATAATCGAAGCCCTTTTGATTACTTGCCGAGGGTAGCCTTTTTTAACCGGTTCTTCAAAGAATATGAAGGCCTATTTTTATTGCGAGATTCGGATACCTACGAGCCGCCTTAATTTGGCTGTAGCCTTTGGGTATGTCTCTTGGGCTTATTTCCCAATAACGCATTGAACTTGTTCGAAGTGTTAGTCCCCGAGAGTGATGTCCTTGGCCTATAGATCGAGGGGTGCCTCTTTGAGGTCTTATGAATTTGAGTTTAGATTACTCGAATATGTCAATCGTCGACGGCGGTCCTCGAGTGTACGAGGTATATTTGCACTTGGCCCTTGAGTCATTTCTTACAAAATCATAAGCATGGAGCTTGTATAGTAGAATATTTATATGGAAAGAATGCTTCTTTGTATAATTCATACATGCGTACATGTTTTTCCATCGGGGCTCGACTAACCTATACAGACACGGTTCATTCGACCGTTTGGCACGTTACAAAGTTTTTCTATCGAGACCCGAAGTATTTTCCTCGAAAGTGTAACATCCGAGGAAGATGCCACCTAGTATTCGAGGTTGATTGTAAAGAAGCCTTGGATACTGTTGAATTGTCCTCATGCAGCACATAATTGTTGCCTCGTTAAAAACCTCGCCGGAAAAACCCACTTGGGACAAAAACCGATCTAAGGAAAAAAAGAGTGCAATGCGTGCTTTAAAACCTGAGGTCTCGATGTCTTCAATCGAACACCTGCAGTGGGTTAGTGTCGAATATATAAATGAAAAAAAAAAGTAATAAAGTCATGCCTTAGCAATAATACCGTTTGAGAAGCGATATGTTCCAATCATTTGGCAGTTGTTCGTCGTCCATCGTACCGAGCTTGTAAGATCCCTTTCCGACGATGTCGAGGACTTGGTAGGGTCCCTCCCAATTTGGGCCGAGCTTTCCTTCATTAGGATCTCGAGTATTGATGGTGACTTTCCTCGGGAGTAAGTCCCCGACTCTGAAATGGCGAAGGTTGGTTCTCCTATTGTAGTATCTTTCGATTCGTTACTTTTGTGCAGCCATCCGAATGAGTGCGGCTTCTCATTTTTCATCCAATAATTCGAGGCTAGTATTCATAGCCTCGTGATTTGACTTTTCTATTGTATGTCAAAACCTGGCACTGGGTTCCCCGACTTCGACTGGAATCAAGGCTTCGGAGCCATATACTAAGGAGAACGGGGTTGCCCCCGTACTGGACTTTGATGTTGTTCGATATGCCCAAAGGACTTCGGGTAGAATTTCTCTCCATTTTCCCTTAGCGTCGTTCAACCTTTTCTTTAGGTTTTGAATGATAGTCTTGTTCGTCGATTTGGCCTGTCCATTCCCACTAGAGTGATACGACGCTGATAATATCTTTTTTATTTTGTGGTCTTCGAGGAATTTTATCACTTTGCTGCCGATAAATTATTTTCCATTGTCACACACTATTTCGGTGGGTATCCCAAATCGACACACGACGTGATCCCAAATAAAGTCTATAACCTCTTTCTCTCTTACTTTCTCGTATTATACTATATATAATACGGCTAATGGGGTCACCAGCTACCAAATTCTCTATTGTGATTTTAAGCGACATTATATTTAGCTATGCTACTGGTGTAACTAGCCGATAAAGAGGATAATATATCTAAGAGTGAAAAATTAGTTGAAACTGTAATCTGAGTTGAGCTAAAACTTGATCTTCTATCATTCCATATTTATACCAGCTAAAAAGTACCACACTTTGATTATTTCATGTTACTACTAAAAAAGTATATATATATATATATATATATATATATATATATATATATATATATATATATATATATATATATATATACTATACTATAGTATATACTATATTATCGATATAAGATATAATGTCGCTTAAAATATATACGATACATCTTATATCGAATATAACTTATATATATATACTATACTATACTATACGTACATTTTAAATAGATTATATACTATACACTTTTTATATATATATATATATATATATATATATATATATATATATATATATATATATATATATATATTTATATACTATATATATTTATATACTATATTATATCGAATATACATCTTATATATATATATATATATATAAGTTATATTCGATATTAAATATTGAATATTAAAATTTAGGTCACAATTCTAGTCGTGGAGATAGCCCGGAGGATTGAGGGTGTGTGTCAGCAAAGCCGAGAGCAGGTTATCAGAGATAAGCGGTTTAGATATTCTAGAGAGTTCAGAGGTGCTCTGTCTGGGGGTAGAGGTTAGTTCGTGAGAGGGCAGTCCAGCAAGCCCTAATATCCAACACCACCGCCTCCTCGGGGTGCTCTAGTGCGACCTTATTTTAGTGCTCTACCAGAGAGTTCTTATCATCCACTAGCTATTCAGGGTTCTTCTAGTGGGTATTCAGGTCACCAGGACCAGATTCTTAGTCACCAACCCATTGTGCCAAAGGGTTGTTACGAGTGTGGGGATCCCAGTCATATACGGATATTCTGCCCCAGGCTTCGGGGTAAACCAGTGCAGCAGGGTCAACATATGATTACAGCACAAGTTGCTCCACCAGTCATTCGACCACTAAGAGGTGGAGGACAGATGGGTAGGGGCCGTCCTAGAGGTAGAGGTCAGTCAGGCGGAGGCCAGCTAGTTGGCGCTCCAGCTTGGTTCGGTGCTTTTCTGGCCAGACCAGAT
The DNA here is from genome assembly GCF_000390325.3 of Nicotiana tomentosiformis. Lineage (NCBI taxonomy): Eukaryota > Viridiplantae > Streptophyta > Magnoliopsida > Solanales > Solanaceae > Nicotiana > Nicotiana tomentosiformis. The sequence continues at coordinate 105,362,658 of NC_090816.1, read as the reverse complement.
ACAGAGGCTTTAGATGCCATGATTATAGGTATTACTTCTGTTTGCGACAAAGATGCCTCTGTATTATTTGATCCAGGATCTACATATTCATATGTGTCCTCTCTATTTGCTCATTTCCTGGGTGTCTCTCATGAGTCCTTGAGTACTCCTGTTTATGTGTCCACTCCTATGGGCGATTCTGTTAGTTGTGAATTGGATCTACTGGTCATGTATTATTACATTCTATGGTTATGAAACAAAAGCAGATCTCCTATTGCTTGAGATGACCGATTTTGAAATTATCCTAGGCATGGACTGGTTATCTCTATATCATGCCATCTTAGATTGCCATGCCAAGACTGTTACCTTGGCTATTCCAGAATTTCCTAGGTTAGTGTGGAAGGGTTCATCTATTAGTGCATCTAATCGGGTTATTTCTTTCATGAAGGCTCAACACATGGCTAAGAAGGGTTGTTTAGCTTATCTAGCCTATGTTCGGGATACTACTACAGAGACTCCGACTATTGATTCAGTGCCTGTAGTTCGGAAGTCCTCCGATATATTTCCTTCAGATCTTCCAGGCATGCCACCTGATTGAAAGAATTGAAAGAACAGCTTGAGGAGTTACTGGCCAAAGGGTTCGCCAGACCGAGTTTATCGCCTTGGGGTGCACCGATGTTATTTGTGAAGAAGAAGGATGAAACGATGCGAATGTGTATTGATTATCGCCAATTGAACAAAGTCACAATTAAGAACAAGTACACGTTGCTGCGTATTGATGATCTATTTGACCAGTTGCAGGGTGCTAGGGTGTTCTCTAAGATCGACTTGAGGTCAGGGCACCACCAGTTGAAGATTCGGGATTCAGATGTTTCGAAGACTGCTTTCAGGACTAGATATGGTCATTATGAGTTTTTGGTGATGTCCTTCGGTTTGACTAACGCCCCGACAGCATTTATGGATTTGATGAACAGGGTATCTAGGCCATATATTGATTCGTTTGTCATTTTCTTCATTGACGACATCTTGATCTACTCGCGCAGTAAGGAGGAGCACGAGCAGTATATGAGAGTGGTGCTTCAGACGCTACGGGAACAAAAGCTATATGCTAAGTTCTCCAAATGTGTGTTCTGGCTAGAGTCTGTAGCATTTTTGGGGCATATTGTATCGGGAGAGGGTATTAAGGTTGATCCCAAAAAGATCGAGGCAGTTCAGAATTGGCATCGTCCCACTTCGGTGACTGAGATCAGGAGTTTTTTGGGTTTAGCAGGTTATTATCATTGGTTCGTGGAAGGTTTTTCATCTATTGCAACACATTTGACCAAATTAACCCAGAAGGGTGCTCCGTTCCGATGGTCCGATGATTGTGAGGCGAGCTTTCAGAAGCTCAAGACAACATTGACTACAGCACCAGTGTTAGTGTTGCCTTCCGGTTCGGGGATGTATACAGTATATTGTGACACTTCACGCATTGGATTGGGTTGTGTATTGATGCAGGAAGGGCGAGTTATTGCATATGCTTCACGTCAACTGAATCCTCATGAGAAGAATTATCCGGTGCATGATTTAGAGTTAGCTGCAATTGTTCACGCTATTAAGTTTTGGAGGCATTACCTTTATGGGGTGTCTTCTGAGGTTTACACCGATCATCGCAGTTTGCAGCATTTGTTCAAGCGGATGGACCTAAATTAGAGGCCGAGCAGATAGCTGGAGTTACTGAAAGATTATGATATCACTATCATGTATCATCCGGGCAAAGCAAATGTAGTTGTAGATGCCTTAAGTAGAAAGGCGGAGAGTATGGGTAGTTTGACTTTTATTGCAGCAGAGGAGAGGCCATTAACTTTGGATATTCAATCCTTGGCTAACCGACTTGTGAGAATGGAAATTTCAAAGCCTAGTTAAGTTTTTGCATGTGTTGTAGCTCAGTATTCACAATTTAAACAGATCAAGGCTCACCAGTATGATGATCCACACTTATTGGTTCTTCGAGAAACGGTACTACGAGGTGGTGCCAAGGAGGTTACTATAGGCGGAGATGGTGTTCTGCGACTCCAGAATCATCTATGTGTTCCTAATGTAGATGGACCGAGGAAAAATATCCGAGAAGAGGCACACAGTTCTCGGTATTCTATTTATCCAGGTGCTACGAAGTTGTATCGTGACTTGAGGCAGCATTATTGGTGGCGACGAATGAAAAAGGACATAGTTGAGTATGTAGTTAGGTGTCTAAATTGCCAGCAAGTTAAATATGAGCACCAGAGGCCAGGTGGCCTACTTCAGCAGATGACTATACCAGACTGGAAATGGGAACGCATCACTATGGACTTTGTAGTTGGGTTAGCCCGGACCTTGCGGAAGTATGATGCAGTTTGGGTCATTATGGACAGGTTGACCAAGTCGGCACACTTCATTCCGGTTGTGACTACGTATACTTCAGAGAGGTTGGACCAAATATATATTCAGGAGATAGTTCGGTTGCATGGTGTGCCAATTTCCATCATATCAAATAGAGGCCCTCAGTTTACTTCACATTTCTAAAGAGCAGTACAGAGTGAATTAGGAACCCGTGTAGAGCTCAGCGCAGCCTTTCATCCGCAGACGGGCAGTCAGAGCGGACAATTCAGATTTTGGAGGATATGCTCAGGGCATGTGTGATTGACTTTGGAGGTCAGTGGGATCGTTTCTTGCCGTTGGCCGAGTTTTCTTATAATAACAGTTATCAATCCAGCATCGAGATGGCTCCATTTGAGGCTTTATATGGTCGGTGATGTCGTTCGCCCATCAGATGGTTTAAGCCCGGTGAGGCTAAATTATATGGTACTGATTTGGTGAAAGATGCCTTGGAAAAGGTAATGTTGATTCATGAGCGACTTCGTACAGCACAATCTAGACAGAAGAGTTACGCAGATCATAAAGCGTGTGATTTATCATTTATGATGGGTGAAAAAGTTCTCTTGAAGGTTTCGCCGATGAAGGGAATCATGAGATTTGGGAAAAAGGGCAAGTGGAGCCCAAGGTTTATAGGCCCATTTGAGGTGTTGAGACGAGTTGAGGGGGTTGCTTGCGAGCTTGCTTTGCCTTCCAGTCTATCGAGAGTACATCTGGTTTTCCATGTATCTATGCTCCAGAAGTATCATGCCGACATGTCACATGTATTAGACTTCAGCACAATTCAGCTAGATAATAGCTTGGGCTATAAAGAGGAGCCAACTGCCATTATTGATAAATAGGTTCGCCAGTTGAGGTCCGAGAGTATTTCTGCAGTAAAAGTCCAGTGGAGGGCCAACCAGTCGAGGAAGCGACTTGGGATGCCGAGGAAAACATGTAGAGCATATATCCACACTTATTCGGCATTCCAGGTACAATTCTAAACCAGTTCGAGGACGAATATTTTTTTTAAGAGGTGGAGAATGTAATGACCCAACCGGTCATTTTGACTTTTAGAACCCGTTCCCCTAAATAAAACTTCCCGAATGTGCTTTTAATAATTTATGACTTGCGGGGATGGTTGGTTCAGAATTTGGAAGTGACCGGGTTGAAATCGGAACAATTGGTTCCTTAGTTTGGCTTTAAAATGTTATATTTGACTTCGGTCAACATTTTTGCGAAAACGACCCCGGAATTGGGATTTGACAGTTCCTATAGCTCCGTATGGTGATTATGTACTTAAGAGAGTGTTCGGAATTTTATTTGGAAGTCCGGGATTAAATTAGGCTTGAAATGGCTAAAATAGAAATTTTAAGTTTGAAAGTTTGACCGGGAGGTTGAATATTTGATACCGGAGTCGGAACTTAGTTCTGGAAATTTTCATAGCTCTGTTATGTCATTTATAACTTGTTTGCAAAATTGAGATCAATCGGACTTGATTTGATAGGTTCCGGCACCGAATGTAGAAGTTGGAAATTTTAAGTTTCATTAAGCTTGAATTGGAGTATAATTCGTGGTTTTAGCGTTGTTTGATGAGATTTAAGGTTTCGACTAAGCTCGTATGATATTTTAGGACTTGTTGGTATATTTGGTTGAGGTCCCGAGGGGATCGGGTGAGTTTCGGACGGCTAACACATCATTTTTGGCTTTTTGGAGATTGCTGATAGTTGCTGGTATTTTCTTCTGATTTCCTTATACGCGATTGCATAAGTCCGTCTGCGATCGCGTAGGATAAGTTGGGCAGAGGTGAATTTGTTCTATGCGATCACGTGAATTGGGTTGCGATCGCGTAGGCTTAGTTGAGGCAGTGTTGATTTTGTTCTTCACGATCGCGTGAGGTCAACCGCGATCGCGTAGGTTAGGCCAGTCTTTGCATCACGATCACGTGGCATTGTTTGCGATCGCGTAGGGAAAATTGGAGAGGCAGTTGGGGCACGCGTTTGCTCAATGCGATCGCGTGAAGAGGGATGCGATCGCGTAGAGTTGGAATCTTGTGCATCGCGATCGCGTGGCATTGTTTGCGATCGCGTAGGGTTATTTTTGGGAAGTAAAAATTTGTCCTACTTGATCGCGTGAGGAAGTTCGCGAACGTGTAAAAGAAATCACTGGGAAGAGAGTTTAAGTTTTGAAAATGGGGCTTCATCCCATTTTCTATTTTTACCGATTTGGAGCTCGACTTGAGGCGAATTTTGGGAGATTTTAAGAGAAAACAACGGGGTAAGTGTTCTTAACTCAATATTGGTAAAATTACCCGAATCTATCACTGTTTTTATCATTTAATTGGTGAATTACGTTGGAAAAGTTTAAAAACCCTCGAGGATAGATTTGAGGGATTTGATGGCCGAATAGTTATCAGAATTTAGTAATATTGTATGGATAGACTCATGGTTGAATGGGCGTTCATATTTCGTAACTTATGCCGGATTCCGAGACGTGGGCCCTACAGAGTTGATTCCTACATTATTGAAAAATGTAGTATTTTCTTATGGAATTGATTCCTATAATTTTGTCACGGCCCAATTTTCCCTCCGTTGGGTATCGTGATGGCCCCTAGTCTTAGGGACTAGGTAAGCCTAACAATAATTAAAACAACAACATTATCTAAATAGAATCTCTTAAAATTCCCAAAACCGATAGTACAAGTCATAAGCTCTACAGAGTGTTTGCTAGAAAACTTATAAATACAACTGCCAGAAATAAGGATAAACAATGCAAAACGAAAAGTGGAAGGTGACTCCGAAGCCTGCGAACGCAGCAGCAGGTTTACCTTGAGTCTCCACAGCAACAGTCCACACAGCTAGCTAACGAACAAGTACCTGGATCTGCACAAAAATGTGCAGAAGAGTAGCATAAGCACACCATAGCGGTGCCCAGTAAGTATCAAGACTAACCTCGGTAGAGTAGTGACGAGGGACAGTCAAGACACCCACTAGTCAAATAAATTGAATAGATATAAGCACATGAATAACAGAACTATGATGTCAACATAAAGACAATGCAATATGGCTCACAATACAGTAATGGTATTAAAGCAAGAAAATAACAAGTACCGGCGGAATATCATGAAAATGATGCAGACAAAGTAAATGGAACGCAACCTAAATCCGGAATCACGAATACAACAAGGACAAGTAATAACTCAGTAATTACAATCGTTTTTACATCAGGTTTTAGTCAATAACTCCATGAGGTACCGAACCTTGGACAATTCACAACTCATGGGTCTCAATACCTGAACCCTAACACTTGGCATCCTATGCCCTCATAACATCTCATAACCACACTGACGACTCACGTGCCAATAGAGCCATTCTCACATAGAAGACAATTAAACAAGGGTGAGCATCTATGCTCAATAATATCAAGAACACCTCATATGGACCGGCCCACTTGGCCCGTTTAGGCCCGGGACCGGCCCACTTGCCACCCTTATCCTCGACTGATGACCCCAAATTTGCAAGTGCATCGGCCTCACTGTTTTTCTCTCGAGGTACATGCTCCAAAGTCCATTCCTTGAAACGGTGCAAAGTTACTTGCAGTTTATCCAAATACCTTTGCATTCTATCCTTTCGAACTTCGAACGTTTTGTTTACTTGGTTCACCACCAGTAAAGAGTCACATTTGGCTTCAATGACTTCTGCTCCCAAGCTTTTAGCTAGCTCGAGACCTGCAATCATGGCCTCGTACTCGGCCTTATTGTTAGTCAACCTAGAAGTTTTGATAGATTGCCTAATAGTGCTACCCGTGGGCGGCTTCAAAATGATGCCTAACCCGGACCCCTTCACGTTTGAAGCACCGTCTGTGAAGAGGGTCCATACCCCCGATGATATACCCGATTTTAACAAGAGTTCCTTTTCAACTTCGGGTACGAGGATTGGCGTGAAATCGGCCACGAAGTCCGCTAAAATTTGAGACTTGATGGTCGTCCGGGGTTGAAATTCGATATCGTACCCACTGAGTTCGACGGCCCATTTGGCCAATCGGCCTGATAGTTTGGGCTTGTGCAAAATATTACGAAGTGGGCAAGTGGTTAATACACATATGTGGTGACATTGGAAGTATGGTCTTAACTTTCTAGAGATGCTTATCAGTGCAAGTGCCAACTTCTCCAAGTGCGGATATCTAGTTTCTTCTTCTCCTAAGGTCCAACTTACATAATAAACGAAAAATTGCATACCTTGCTCTTCTCGAACTAGGACACCACTTACCGCGATTTCCGATATTGTCAAGTACAAGTACAATTTCCCATCTGCCTTTGGAGGTTGAAGTAGTGGTGGGCTAGATATATATCGCTTTAATTCCTCTAATGCATGTTGGCATTCCAGGGTCCAGGTGAAATCGTTCTTCTTTTTAAGTAGAGAGAAGAATCTCTGGCTTCGATCCGATGACCTTGAAATGAATTGGCCTAAGGCAGCTATCCGTCCAGTTAGCCTCTGCACGGCTTTTACACTGTCTAAGACGGTGATGTCTTCAATGGCCTTGATTTTGTTGGGGTTGATCTCGATCCCCCGATTCGATACCATGAAGCCAAGGAACTTGCCCTAACCGACCCCGAAAGCACATTTCTCGGGGTTGAGCTTCACGCTGTATTTCCTTAAAATCTCGAACGTTTCCTGCAAATGAGCCAAATGGTCCTATGCACGCAGGGACTTAACTGGCATGTCATCAATATAAACTTCCATTGATTTACCTATTTATTCTTCGAATATTTTATTTACTAGGCGTTGGTAAGTAGCTCCTGCATTATTTAGCCCGAAGGCATTACATTATAATAATATGTTCCATACTTGGTGGTAAATAAAGTCTTTTCTCGGTCCTCCAGGTTCATTTAGATTTGATTTTACCCGAAAAAGGCGTCGAGAAAAGTAAGGATCTCGTGGCCGGCCGTGGCATCGATCATGCAATCGATGTTAGGCAGTGGAAAATAATCTTTAGGGCACGTCTTGTTTAAATCCTTATAATCTACACACATTCTAAGTTTGTTCCCTTTTTTAGGGACTACAACTACATTGGCTAACCATTTAGGATATTTCACCTCTCGAATGAACCCTATTTTGAGAAGTTTAGTTACCTCGTCCTTTATGAATGCGTGCTTTACCTCGGACTGTGGTCTTCTCTTTTGCTTCATCGGTTTGAACCTGGGGTCCAGGCTTAACCGATACGTCGTTATCTCCGGTGGGATCTCTATCATGTCTAAATGGGACCAAGCAAAACAATTCATGTTATCAATAAAAAATTGAATAAGCTTTTTCCTGAGTTCCGGGGGTAATCCCGTTCCCAGGTATACCTTTCGCTCGGGCAGGTACTCGATCAATATAACCTGTTCCAGATCTTCGACCGTTGATTTGGTGGCGTCAGAATCTTCGGGAACAATAAAAGTTCGAGGGGTCAGAAAATCCTCCTTTTCTTCTTCTATCTTCTGCTTCCCCGATTCAGTCGAGGCTGGTGGCTGTGATTGCTATTTGACTTCCTGTTTACCTTTGATGCTCGACGTTTTCGAGGTTGATAGTGTCGATATCGGTGTTACCTCATCAACCGCAAACATTTCCTTTGCAGCATGCTGCTCCTCGTATACTGTTTTGACACCGTCCGACGTCGGGAATTTCATCATTTGGTCGAGAGTCGAAGGGACTGCCCTCATATTGTGGATCCAAGGCCTTCTGATCAGGGTATTGTACCTCATGTCGCCCTTAATTACGTGGAACTTGGTATCTTGAATAGTTCCAGCCACGTTAGAATAATCTCTCCTTTTGTTGTTTTACTGGCTATATTGAAGTCGTTTAAGACTCGAGTTGCGGGCACGATTTGATTTTGTAGGCCGAGCTGCTTTACGACTCTCGATCGGATGATATTCGCCGAGCTACCTGGATCAACTAAAACATGCTTATTTAATAGGATAAAAATTTCTATCTTATTCAATAAGATAGAAATTACTAGAGCATCGTTGTGCGGCTGAGAAATGCCTCCTGCTTCTTCATTGTTGAATGATAAAGTGCCTTCGGGCACATAATCTCGGGTTCGTTTTTCCCTAGTGATTGATACCTTAGTGCGTTTGAATATGGGTCCCTATGGAATGTCGACCCCACCGACGATCATATGAATGACATGTTGGGGTTCCTCCTGTTCATTTTTCCTGTTGGCGTCCCTTTCTCTGAAATGATTCTTGGCTCGATCGCTGAGGAACTCTCAAAGGTGGCCCTCATTGAATAGACGGGCTACCTCCTCCCTTAATTGCCTGCAATCCTTGGTCTTGTCACCATGTGTGCCATGATACTTGCACATCAAATTTGGGTTTCTTTGGGAAGGATCAGTTTGTATGGGTTTGGGCCACCTAGTATCTCTGATCCTTCTGATTGCCGATACAATGCCCGATACATCGATGTTAAAGTTATATTCCGATAACCAAGGTGCCTCTATGGGACGACATACTTGTCAAAACCACTTTTGCTCATAAGTCCCCGAGAATTCTGTCCTCGATCACTTCTTCGATCGTTCCGGGCGAAATTGTGTCCTGAACCATTGTTCCTTCGATCTGCGGTATATGGTTGATATCGGTCCCTGTTCGACCTTGGCTCCCTGTCGACGTCCCTCTGGTTTTTAACTGCCGACCTGTTTGGATATACTGAACAGGAAGGGGCTCCTAATTAGTCGTCCTCGACCCTAATCTTCGACTGATATTGATTGTGCATATCTGCCCAAGTTACAGTTGGATACTCGATCAAATTTTGTTTCAACTGATGTTATGATATCGAACTCCTCTCGTTCAACCCTTGGGTGAAATCTTGAACGGTTCAATCATTTGTGACCGGTGGCAACTCCATGCGTTCCATTTGAAATCGGGACACGAACTCCCTCAATATTTCATTATCTCTTTGTCTTACCTTGAAAAGGTCTGATTTCCTCGTTACGACCTTTATGGCCCCGGCGTGTGCCTTTACGAAAGAATCTGCTAACATGGCAAATGAGTCGATAAAATTTGGTGGCAGGTTATGATACCAAATCATTGCTCCCTTCGAAAGGGTCTCTCCAAATTATTTCAACAGCATAGATTCGATTTCATCATCCTTTAAATTGTTACCCTTGATGGTGCTTGTATATGAAGTAACATGCTCGTTGGGATCGGTGGTCCCATTGTACTTGGGTATGTCTGGCATACGAAACTTCTTTGGAATAGGCTTTGGAGCCACACTTGGAGGAAACGACTTTTGTACAAACTTCTTCGAATCCATCCCTCTCAAGATTGGCGGTGCCCCCGGTATCTGATCAACTCGAGAGTTGTATGTCTCCACATTTTTATCGTTAGCTTCGATTCTCTTCTCCCCTGATTCAATTCTTTTGGTGAGCTCCTCGAGTATTTTCATTATCGCAGGATTAGTCCCCGATTCGTTACCATTCGACTTTTCCGGTACTGGCTCGGTACGGCGAGTAATTTCCGGCTTGACCCTATTCTGAGCTCTATGTTGATTTGTAACTAAGCAATAACTGCTTGCTAAGCCTGAAGCATCTCGAATATCACTTGGAGATTGACTCCTTCGTCTCTTCTGCCCTGTGTTCCTTGGCCACTAGATCGGCCTTCTCTGCGTACACTCCCATCGGGATCTGCGCCTAGGTCCGCGTTTAGAGCAATGTGCGAACTGACATCGAATGGGTTGGCAGCCGGTGCTCCCTCGAGATTAGCCTGTGGCACCTCGACTCCTGAAGAGATCACATTTTTGTTTTCATCGTGGAATCTGAGGCCATTGTCACCGTGTGAGGATGCGTTTTGTGTGTTTGACATATTTTAACCTGAAAGCAAAGATACTCGACAAAAACAAGCGTAAAATAGTGTGTTTTACCAGAATCAGTACTGAACAATCACTATTATCCTTAGCCCCACGGTGGACGCCAAATTGTTTACCCTAAAAATCGAGTAACAATTAAACTTATATTGTGGTTTTAAGGATATGTGATTTAAACCAATACCAATTGATAAATAACTAATTAAATAGATAAATTGGAGAAAGATAAATCAAACCGGTCTGCAAACAATGTCTCGACCTCGATTCGAGATAGTCTCGAGGTTGGTGAATAAGAACAGTAGAGGATGGAACAAGCAGTGATGAACAGTAAGTAAAATAAAGAAAGCAACGTATGTGTATATTCTTATCAGTGAACAATGCCCCTTACAAATGATTGGAACTCCTCTTTATATAGTAGAGGAAACCTAATTATGGTATGTCTCTAATTACAGAAGAAAATCGTATAAACAACTAGTTAACCGCTTCTGATTTAGTCCGTTCCGAGATTCACGCCGTGATCCTCGACCAGTCACGGATATCCATTCCGAGATTCACGCCGTGATCTTCGTCCGGTTTTTGATATCTTACCATTCCGTTATTATGCTCCCCTCGAAGTCGGTCATACTTGGTCTCGATTGTAGCTGGCCTCGGTCTCAACGTACACTTCGATCTCTAGGCTTGATGTCTCATCTTCGAGCTCGGATCTGATTTATTACGAGGCTACTCCCAATCCAACTCCCTTGTCTCGATCAAATAGTAAAATCGGATAGGCCCGATTTTGACCGTATACATTTGTAACTGCTGAATTGGTGCCCAACCCTTAATATTTTGACCTGTCAATCTTCTATCTGGAAATTCGAAAACTTTCAAAGAGTTGATCATCTTTCCAGAGACTCGGAATAATGAACTACTAGCTCGAGGCGTGCTTTTCTGGTATTTTAATTTACCTTTCCAAAATACACTTATTTGACTGAAAGCTGACTAGGTAATGCTTGCTACGTGTCATATATTGACTGGGCCAGGTGTTTAGATCGTTTTTTTTACCAATACAAATAATGCATTACTAGTAAGGAGTAAAATATAAACTTGTTCTAGGTTTAACCAAAAAAAAAATTAAAAAGACAACTGGTCAACATAAATATATAGTCAAAACATGACTATAAAGTCAAGTCGTTAAATTGATCATACTTATGTTCTAAATACATATATTACTATTACAAAACAGATGGGAACCTTTTCCAAATTATAATACTATTCAAGTTGCTTAGTGCGCTAACCGAAACCCATCACGGCTTTACATTAAAGACAACTGGACTAATGAGTAAACAAGTTTGAGAATGATTACATTAGTTGAACAATCATTAATATAAAAGCTAGTTGGTTAAAGTGCAAAAAATAATCCTCAGTCCTTGAACCGATCGAAGGTAAGATAACATTTTATCAAGCAAAAAATCAAATATTTTAAGCAAACCTTATAATGTTTAATTTGGTCTAGGGTCGAGTCAGTGTAGTTTATAAGGAAGTTGGTAATATATACTACTCCATATATTTGCACCAAGGAAGCTGGTTATAATGAAACACTACTGGAAAAAGTGGGCTAAAAAATTGCCTTTAAGCACAATTGCACGTGTTTAGTATTCCTAGATGCTTCTTTTAATGCAATTCTAATGCTAAGAAATATAAAATAAAATTGTACTCCTTTCATTCCCTCTTAATTATCCACTTTTTCACTCCCTTTAAGAAAAAGTAAATGAAGTAATTTTAGAGTTTTACATATAACAATTATAGCATTTTCAAAAGTCTTGGAAAATAATTTTAAAGAATGAATAGTTAATAATAAAAGTAAAACAAGAAGAAAAAAAATATTGTCTCTTGATTTAGTATAGTAAACAAGTAAAAATAAAAATATATTTTTAGTAAAGTGGATAAGTGAAAGTGAAGGGAGGACTATGATTGTTTAGCTTTTTTCGGTGTTGGGATGGGATTGGGAAGGCACACGGTGTTGCTCGAGTCAATTAAAATCCATAAAAACTAATACGCACTTAGTATATTAATTTATCATGGTTAAATCATAAGGCAACAACGTGCATTAATTAATTATGATTTAGTGATACCAATGTATTTAAAAATATATGTCATATATTTGGGTTGATGTAAATACTGAATGAGAATAAATTTTTAAATGTAGCTTTAGCATGAGGAGAAGAACAATATATAGTGTTCTAACAAATTTTACGCGAAAATATCAAGATAAGATTTTAGAGGAAAAATAAGAAATTCCTTCAAACTATTAGATAATGGAAAAAGCTCTAAACTTCTTATAGACTTCGGGAATGCCAAACAGACTCCTCATTGATAAAAATTTCTAGGGGAACCACTGGCGGCTATGTTTAATAGGGAAGTAGGTAATCAAGCAAACAATAACTTTTTTTGTTTTTGTTGCAATTTTGATATTCTGAAAATAATACTAATAAAAAAAGATATGTTGACTGTATGCTTTGTACTTGTGGTTTATTTACTAAAGCTGAAACGAAATCTCCATTGGCTATCAAATCCCAATAATGGGTTGTTAGGACATAAATTAGTGCAAATTGCAAAATAGCTCGTGCCTATTTCCTGCTCTGCGACCTATGAGATAAGGTGGAGGGTTGAGGACCAGCTCAATCAATAAACATTCTGCATTCCACATTGTAGATGGAGGGTTCAAAATTAGGGGCGAATTTAAAATTTTAACCGTATGGTTTCTAAAGAAATTTCAAGTTAATATATAAAATAACTGGATTAACGGGTTGTGTTTCAAGCTAAAAATTCTTATACATTTAATAAATTTTTCAATACAAATACAGAATCTATATAAAAGTTATAGTGTTCACGCAGTTATTGTGTTGGATCCGGCATAGTTCAAAATAGTACTTATCTCTTTACACTCCTGTTGTAATAAAAATAGAACTTTAAACTTAAATGGAAATATTACATTTTCTTTACTACATCATCAGAGACAATGATAACATTGCTAATTAAACTAAAGAAAATGAAATATGATCTGGTAAGACTTCAATATATCAATATATAATTTGTTATGAAGTTATATAGTATGATTAATATAAATAAGAACTGAAATCGAATTAGATTTTTTGTTAAATAACAGTATCTTTAGTTATCGTTCATTCCTCCAACTTCCAAGCGTGCTTTGCTGAAGAGTCGAAGAGTTAAAAGAAGTATTGGGAGGGAGATTCAATCCCACCTACCCATTTTTATTTTATTTTTTGGAAAATTTTGAACTAGGTGTGACGAGCTCCGATTGGAGAAATTACCGAAAGAGAATCGCTCAGGTCTCCCGTATAAAAAATTTACTCGTCCAACCAACTCACAGGTCACCTACCCATTGTTATAGGAATGAAACGAAACAAAAAATAAAAGGGAAACTCCGTTTATAACTTGCCAAATAGATCTATAACGTGAATCAGAAACTCTTTTGCTACATTATTATTTTCTCTTTCTTTATTTGTTTCATTGATCTCCCCAATATCTTTGAAGAAAACATGTCAGATAGATCGGACCAATGATCGACTTCCACTTTACTCATATTCATTTGCTCCCCAGAAGTATGGCATCTGGGTCACATGCTCTCTTTACATCTCAAAACCCCACTACTACTAACAGTGAGTGTACCTAATATTTATCGGCATAATGTCCTAAAAATGAGCAGACCAGAGGCAATTTGTATCCATCAAAATTGTATATATTTATGGCATAATATTGAGATCTCCCCAAGTGGACAAAATAAAACCCCTTATTACTTGGGGCTCGACCCTCAAGGCGGGGACCTATTCCCTAGGAAGAGATACGTGTTTTTATTCTCTTGCATGTATTTGTATACTTTAGACACGTAGGACCTACTATATTTCCCCCAGCTCCATGAGACCTCGAACATTTACTCATGGACAGGAGGTATTGATCTCTCAATACCTCATCTTTACATCTTATCGGAAAAAAAAAAACCTATTGAGCACAAAGTTTAACAAACAAAAAAAGATTTTTTTTAAATTTATAATCTAAAACAAATATTAAAAATTATCTCATTAAGAATAAAATTTAAATCTTAAAACTAAATTGTAAACATAAAAATATATTTCTTTTTAAGACAAACTAAAAAGAAAAAGAACGTCACATATATTGAAAAAGGAAAAATAGCATAGTTGCCTTAAAATTTTTGCATTTAGGTACCTCTTTGATCTTTAGTCGAATTCAAAATCTAAACTGAATGGTTCCAAGTAAATGTGATCTTAATATATATGTGTATATTTAAAATGTTATTAATATATGTATAAATAATTTGAAAAAAAATAATGAGTTCAGTTAAAGTTACATTATTTGATGGTTGGTCTTTGGCCTACAACCCCATTTCTAGGTTTACAGGCTGCTCCCATTTCAGTCGCCGCTGCTACAGAAATCACTTTCTCTTCTTTTCGTTTGATCTCCAACCGACTGAAATGTTGTTAGCCTAATGATGCGTCTTTCACAAATAATGGTTCAAATTTAGAGAATCGTTACAAGAAGTTCTTCCTCGTAGATTGGGGCCGGGTGGTAGGATGCGAAACTTGTAGAATTTTCTATGGTATGACGAATGTTATGTGAGTGGTTCAATTAGTATTATATTAACTAATATAGCTACTTTTCTTATCCTTATTATCAGCAGTTAGCATACGTGGTCGAACAGATCAAAACAGGATTTGAAAGTGATCCCATGACACTTTACATGATTATATTGTTTCTTTTCTCAGTAAAGGGAAAAATTACGAATAAACTTATATACGCAAGTACATTTATGAAGATATTGCGTTGATTATGGAATAATTTGATGGTTGGAAAAAGATAGGAATCAGGCAAAATCAACCGAAGATTGTATGCGAAGTGTACACATTGTATGATCCTAATCAAATGATTAATTAATTAACCGTTAATGGACAAGAATTAGGGATCTAAAGTGGGATATTCTCAAAAGAGTTTCAGTAGTAGACTGGTAGCTAGTATAAGAGGATCGGTTTAGAAGAAGTATGGAGAAGTAGCTAGCAGCTTGGAAACACTGCCACCTTCATCCCAATTTCACAAATAATTGAAGCTCAGGAATGTGTCAACACTAGTAATTGGGAAAAGTGAAGTTTCAAGTGGATGGTTTAACAATTTTAAGTTTATGAATTCTAAATTTTAAGTTTGTGAATTCTGAATTTAAAAAAGACAACTTATCAATTCCAAATTGGGAATAAATAATGTATCAGGTGGACTCCATCTTTCCACGTCCGAAAGAACCGAGGTTGTCAAAAACTTTGGAGGCATGTTAGTGTCCCCATGTCCACAATTCCATGTGTTTCCCTCACATCAAAAACAACCAAAAAAAACCCAAAAAGACTACTCCCTTTTAAGTGGATTCCAACTCCTCATTCAACCATTTTTAGATTCCCTACAACCCCATGTATGGTGGGTTTCCCTTTCACTAACCTAACCAAGCAAAAAAGAATGTAAATCTCCATGACTTGTTATTCTTCCCTAAAAAAATAAAACATAGAAACTACTTTAAGATTTCAACTTGCCTATTAAAATCTTCATATCTTGATATTCCAATGTGTAACATTTCTTGATCTTGTGTCTGCATGCAATGGCTATGTTTCCAAATTTGTAGTCCAGTATCAATATTCTTTCTTTTTTGGCTTTGGCTCTTGTTTTCTTTGGAATACTTTCCAAGAATTATCCACTTGAATTAACCTCCAATGGCTGCTAGACTAGTTAGAACATGTTTCTTGTTTCAAGAACATGGTTACAGTTTTTTCTTGGCGTGTAAAATATCTTTCTAATATGCCACATGGCTACATATAATTTTCCACACTAGGATGAATTATTTATTGATATATAAAATCTGTGTCATGTTGTGCTTGCTAGCTAGCTAGCTAGTGTCGGGTTAATCCGTGTTTGCTTTGCTTTTAGCTTTTACTTGTAGAAAAGAAAGTGCCTTAGTTCAGTGCTACATTAGAACTCTCTTTTTAAATTGTTGTCTTTGGAAAAGGTGTTTTGTAGATCTACGGTATGCAACAAAGGAGGCAGCTAGAATTAGGATTTTACTGATCAAATATATAGAAATATTAAAATTTCACTATTTATGAACTCTCATTGTGTCATGCATTTGCTACTAATCTCAAGGTACTAAAACAAGGAGATTTTTCAAATCTTGATGGCCAATGGTTAAGCTAGATTTTTTACTATAAATTCATTATATTGTTGCAATCAATAAACTTCTTGGCAGATATTGTTATTCTAAAAGAAGTAATTTTGTAGTTATCTAATCATAACGCCTTCACTCACTTCTTTTATGTTTACCTAAATAAATGTATTTATGGAATCTTTGACTATTTTATTCGAGTAAATTTTATAGGTGATCATTTAACTTTGTGTTTATTATTCAAATTTTATTTTTTTTACGTAAAAGTCATTCAACTTTTTGTTCATTACCCAAAAATCACTTTTCTTTATTTTGTTACGCAAAAATTATTTATTTTGCTCTAGTTATCTCTAAAGTCATCTTGGTTAGATTCTTATAATATTTTTACTTGAAAAATTTATTACGCCCTTGACATTATAATTTTTTTTATTTATCTAATACCTTTTATATTATATATATACTATATAATAAATTTTTACCTATGTATTTATTTATAATTAAAATAACTTTATATTATTTTATTTTTATAATATATTAATTTTTCCATGGCACTCAATTTATTTAATCATATTCAAACATGAACATATTTTAAAATATAAAAATGGCAAATTTATTTATTTTTTAATATCTATTTGAAATAATAAAAACTGATTTATTTAACAAATGACCTTTTTATAGTTAGTTAAACTTTAAAAAATCAAATATAATTGTGTTTAATATTAAGTTTTTTAAAGCTTTATCCGTTAATATTATTTATTTGAAAGTATTAATCTGTTGTGCCAGTATTCTAAATGTATTTTATTTATTTGAATTAACAAATATGGCTTGGCACTAATAAATCTATGAGCTTTGATTTTATAATTTTCATTAAAAATATTTCATTAGGCATGGTTAAGAATGTTACTTGAGATTTGTTAACAGTAATGTTAGTGATAAATTTAATAATGCTACCTATATATCTTGAAAATTGATGTTAAGAAAAATTAAATGTACGAATATATTATAAAAATAATAAATAAAATCATATAAAATTTATTTAAATTGTAAGTAAAATACCTAGGTAAAAATATATTATTTATTATATATCGGGTCCGTATTTTGGTTCCGGAATCCGATATAGGTCCAATACTATATTTATGACTTGTGTGTCAAATTTGGTGAGAAACGAAATTGGTTTGACGTGACTTGGACGTCCGGTTGTGAAATTAGAAATTCGTGAGTTTTCTTGAAAATTGCCTCTGATTTGATGCTAAATTCATAGTTCTAGGTGTTCTTATGGCGATTTGATTGCGCGAGCAAATTCGTATAGTGTTTTTAGACTTGTGTGCATAATTGGTTTAGAGCCCCGAGAGCTCGGGTGAGTTTCGGATAGGCTACGGAGTGAAATTGGACTTAGAAATACAGCTTGTGTGTTTCATTTCTGGTGCAGGCCTCTGATCTCGCATTTGCGAGGTCAAGCCGACCCCCGATGGGTTCGTATTTGCGAAGAGTAGCTGGAGCACCTCAAGTTCGCATTTGCGAAGTGGATCAGAGGGTACATGATCGCATTTACGGAAGGTCAGAGTTCACATTTGCGAACAATTCATCGCAAATGCGATGAAAGCAGAGATGTGAAGGTCTTTGCATTTGCGATTGATTCTTCACATTTGCGGGGTTCGCAAATTCTGCAACTGATCAAAATGGGACTTAGACGGGATTTTGGTTCATTCTCTCAAATTTTCAAAACAAGAAACCCTAGATTTGATTTTTCAAAGACCCTTCCTCTCCAAATTATTGGTAAGTGATTCTAAACTAGTTTCTTTTAATATTTCACTAAATTTCCTAAGATTTCAACTAAAAATCTTGTATTTTTATGGTGAAAATTGAGGGTTTTGGGTAGAATTAGGAATTTTTGTAAAATGGGGATTTGGACCTCAAATAGAGGTCGGATTCCAAAATAAATTACATAACCGGCTCGTGAGCGAATGGGAGCTCGAATTTTGTCACTATTATCCGATTCCGAGACGTGGGGCTGGGGAGGCTTTTTGGGGTGATTTTATAATTTCTTACTTTAGTTTTGATTTTATTAATTAGATTAGTTTCTTATAGTTATATTTATGGTATGTAATTGATTATTGCTAGAATTGGGCCATTCGGAGTCGGATATTTGTAAAATAGACATTGTTACCGATTGATTGAGCTTGGTTCGAGGTAAGTGGCTTGCCTAACCTTATGTGGGGGAAATCTCCTTAAGATTTGGTACTGTTGTGATATGTGAGCGTCGTGTACATGAGGTGATGAGTACGTACATGGGCTATTTATTATAAAACCCGATTTGTTTTACTGAGTAGCAACCTTTTTTTTCCTTTAATTTGAGTTATACGTTTAAATGAGTATTGGTTTATTTTTATTCTTAATTGAGCTATTCCAATATGTGTAGTTATCCTGTTTATTCTAATATCGCATGTCTACGTGCTTTAACTGCTTATTTGAACTCTGTGAAGCATGCCTAGTTGATTTCCTTTTTTCCTTGTTCTTTATCATTATAACTGAAGAAATCTTGTTGTTAAATATTGTATTTATCGGTTTGAGCTGTGTGTTTACTTTTAATTCTACAAGGCGGTTTCTCGCGAGTTCTCCCTGCATATTTATTTTTGAGACTACGAGGCGGTGCCTCGGGGAGTTCTCCCTATACATTTACTTTTGAGACTACGAGGCGGTACCTCGGAAGTTCTCCCTACACATTTACTTTTAAGAATACAAGGCGGTACTTCGGGAATTCTCCCTATATATTTTCTTTTGAGACTACGAGGCGGTACCTCGGGAGTTCTCCCTGTATATTTATTTTGGGACTACGAGACGATATCTTAGGAGATCCCCTACTGTCTACCCATGTGTGTTGTATTGTTGCCGTGTTGTATTTCCTTTGGTTAAATTCTAGTCTCTTATTATACTGTATATTCTCCTGCCTTATTTATTATTTACCAGTGGGCCTGACCTGACTTCGTCACTACTCGACCGAGGTTAGGATTGGCACTTACTGGGTACCATTGTGGTGTATTCATGATACTCTTCTATACATGTTTTCATGTGCAGATCCAGGTTCATCATACCAGTCTCGCTATTAGTTGTGCATTTGCTGTTATTTCGGAGACTTCAAGGTACATCTGCTCGCGTCCGCAGTCCTCGGAGTCCCCTTATATTTTTTCCCTATGTCAAACACTTCTTGTATTCCTTTTATTAGACTCTAGTGTATAGAGATGCTATTTTCCTTCTGTAGCTTGTGACTTACGATGTCCCGAATTTTGGGAAGAATGTGTATTTATAGAGTATTGATTATTGTACATGATGAGAGGCATTGTTATAAGTTATTCAGTTATCCACTACTGTTAGTTACCATGTTTTACTTTTGTTTTGTTATTTTCCGCAATTTGTTAGGCTTACCTAGTCGTAGAGACTATGTGTCGTCACGACGTTATACAGAGGGAGTTTAGGTCGTGATAAGTTGGTGATGGTGCATTGGATGCAGGGCAAGCTATGTGTTCCCAATGTAGATGGATTGCGTGAGTTGATTCTCGAGGAGGCTCGCAGTTCGCGGTACTCCATTCATCCGGGCGTCGAGGGAATGTATCAGGACTTGAGGCAGCATTACTGGTGGATAAGAATGAAGAAGGACATAGAGAAATATGTAGCTCAGTGTCTGAATTGCCAACATGTAAAGTATGAGCATCAGCGGCCAGGTGGATTGCTTCAAAAGTTAGAGATTCTAGAGTGGAAATGGGAGCGGATCACTATAGATTTCGTTGTTGGGCTTCCACGGACTCAGCGGAAGTTTGATACAGTTTGGATGATTGTGGATAGGCTGACCAAGTCATCTCATTTCATTCCTGTGATGACTACATATTTGTCACGACTCAAAATCTAACCATGGTCGTGATGACGCCTATCGTGTTACAAGGCAAGCCTCCTTCCCAAAATATTTTTACTAAACCGATTATAAGAATTTAATAAATTATTTCAGCATTTGAATTTCTCATAAACTAAATCAACTTTAAATATAATTTTTGAAATACGAAAACGAGCCCCAAACATTGGGGTGTCACTAAGTCATGAGCCTCTAAATCTATAAACTAAGAAATGAAACTGTCTAACTGTCAATACAATCCAAAAGAGGAAATGATAAAAGGAGTAACAAGGTCCTGCGGACGCT
Source organism: Nicotiana tomentosiformis (assembly GCF_000390325.3). Lineage (NCBI taxonomy): Eukaryota > Viridiplantae > Streptophyta > Magnoliopsida > Solanales > Solanaceae > Nicotiana > Nicotiana tomentosiformis. The sequence continues at coordinate 105,342,068 of NC_090816.1, read as the reverse complement.
AGTAGCTACCTTGCAATCTCTACAGATAGCCGGCCTGAACTCAACGATCACGGCGCTCTAACTCACCTGAATCTGCACATAAAGTGCAGGGTGTAGCATGAGTACAACCACCTCAGCAAGTAATAGAAATAACTAAGGAACTGAGCAATAGTGACGAACTAAGTAAAACAGTCCAATTATTTATTTTCACAATTTTTAAAAATAAACAGATATCAACAGGTAAATTTCATAACTCAATAAATTACATAAAGAAGTTTAACAGATAAATGCAGAAACAACACAAATAAATACCACCTCACAGCAGTGTCACTCCATCACTCACACTCATCACTCAATACTCAAAACACTCAACACTTTGCACTCACTGGGGTATGTACAGACTCCGGAGGGGCTCCCAAAGCCCAAGCGCTAAGCACGGACAACTCCCTTGCCATCATATCAATACCTGGATCCGCACGATCAACTCACGTGCTACGCGGACAACTCACGCACTATGGTATCAATACCTGGACCTACACGGTCAACTCACGAGCTACGCGAACAACTCACGCGCTATGGTATTAATATCCTCACAACTAGGCCCTCGACCTCACTCAATCATGTACCTCACTAGCCTCACCATCATCAATAATAAGGGAACACAGCCTACATCAAGTATCACCGCGTATTAGCAATTAATAGAGCCTGAGGTAAGCATGTACATAAGTTTCTATGACTGAGTACAAATAATGTAAACATGAATAAAGCCTAAGTATGATCTCTATCATGAAGGCAAACAAGTTCAACAATAATTAAACACATAACCACAGATAATAGCCATTAGGCCTCACAGCCTCACGGGATGGACAAAGTCTCAATCCCTCGCAGTGCACACCCATACGCTCGTCACCTAGCGTGGGTATCACTTCCAAACAATCACGTGATGTCAAATCTCCGGGTTTATACCCTCAAAGCTAGAGTTAAAACTGTTACTTACCTTAACAACGTAAAATTCCTACTCCGAGATGCCCTCGTCTCTGGACTCGGTCTCCAAATGCTCCGAATCTATTCATAATCAGTACAATACCATCAGTATGTGTTAATGGAATGAATTCCACAAGAAAAATTATCAAATTAGACCAAAACCCGAAATTGGCTCAAACCCGACACCCGGGACCACGTCTCGAAATCAGTCAAAAATGGCAGAATAATAAACCTTGTCCTCTCCCGATCTAACCATACCAAATTCATCAAAATCCGACATCGTTTGGTCCTTCAAATTCTTAAATTACTCTCCAAATATTCCAAGCCCTAACCCATCATTTTCACTAATTACAATAATTAAACAACGGAATATCACCATATATACAAGTATTAGGGCTCAAGTAACTTACCTCAATGAAACTCCCTTGATTCCCTCTTCATATCTCTCCCAAAAGCTCCAAAACCGAATAGAAATGGTGCAGAATGCACCAAAATCGCGAAGTGTGATATATAGGATTTGCCCCAGGGATTTCGCACTTGCGGACCCTTTCTCGCATCTGCGGTCCCAGGTGCGCATATGCGAAAATCACTTAGACGCCAATCTCCGCACCTGCGGCTGCCCCTTCGCACCTGCGGGCTCCCAGGTGCGATCCTCTCTTCTGCACCTACGCTCAATGCCAGGCCTCCATTTTCCGCATCTGCGACATGCCATCCGCACCTGCGGTTCCCAATCCATAGGTGCGGACACACCAGAACATCAGCTCCAGCTGCATTTTCCAACTTCCAAACTCCCCGATACCCATCCAAAATCATCCCGAGCTCCTCGGGACCTCAACCAAACATACCAACTTAGTCGAACCTTCGAATCACTCAAAACAACAGCAAATCATCAAATTACCCTCGGATTCAAACCTAAGAACTTATAAATTTCCAAATTCGGCACCCGATGCCGAAACCAACCAAACCACGTCCGAATGACCTCAAATTTTTCACACAAATCACAAATAACACTACGAACCTACTCCAACTTTTGAAATTCCATTCTGACCCCGATATCAAATTTTCCATTGCCGACCAAAATCGCCAAATTTCCAATTTCGCCAATTCAAGCCTAATTTTACCACGGACCTCCAAATCACGATCCGAATACACTCCTAAGTCTAAAATCACCTAACGGAGCTAACATAACAATCAGAATTCAAATCCGAGATCGTTTACACATAGGTCTACATCCGGTTGACTTTTCTAACTTAAAATTTTCAATTATGAGACTAAGTGTCTCATTTCACTCCGAGTTCCTTCCGGACCCGAACCAACTAACCTGATCAGTCATAAATCAATTACAAGATATAAATTGAGCTGTAAATAGGGGAACGGGGTTATAATAATCAAAATAACTGGCCGGGTCGTTATAATATTCTTCCGAGCAGCTGGCTCGAGTTTATATCCGCGAGATCGTCAGGCTTCATAGCGTACCGCTATTCATTATCTCTGACCGGGGTACGCAGTTAACATCACGGTTCTGGAGGGTCGTACAACATGAGTTGGGTACTGGAGTGGAGTTGAGCACAACATTTCACCCTTAGACGTACGGGAAGTCCGAGCGCACTATTCAGATATTAGAGGATATGCTATGTGCTTGTGTGATAGAGTTTGCAGGTTCGTGAGATCAGTTCTTGTCACTTGCGAAGTTTGCCTACAACAAAAGTTATCAGTCGAGCATCCAGATGGCACCGTTTGAGGCTTTGTATGGTCGGCGGTGTCGGTCTTTAGTGGGTTGGTTCGAGCCATGCGAGGCTAGATTATTGGGTATAGACTTGGTTCATAATACTTTGGAAAAGGTTAAGGTGATTCAGGATCGACTTCGCACAGCCCAGTCCATACATAAGAGTTATGCGGATCGGAAGGTTAGCGATGTTGCATTCATGGTTGGGGAACGGGTCTTGCTCCGGGTGTCACCCATGAAGGGTGTGATGAGGTTTGGAAAGAAAGGCAAGTTGAGCCCTAGGAATATCGAGCCTTTTGAGATTCTTGAGAGAGTGGGGAAGGTGGCTTACAGGCTTGCGTTGCCACCGGGTTTATTATCAGTTCATCCGGTGTTCCATATTTTGATGCTCCAGAAGTATCACGGCGATCCGTCTCACATGTTAGATTTCAGCTCTGTCCTATTGGACAAGGATTTGACTTACGAGGAAGAGTCGGTGGCTATTCTAGCCTGATAGGTTTGTCAGTTGAGGTCGAAGAGTTATCCTTTAGTACGAGTGCAGTGGAGAGGTCAGCCCATCGAGGCAACTACTTGGGAGTCTGAGTCGGACATGCGGAGTAGATATCCCCACCTTTTCACCAGCCCAGGTACTTTTCTATATCCGTTCGTGGACGAACGATTAATTTAGAGGTGGAGAATGTGATGACCCGATAGGTCATCTTATGTTTTAGAACCTAATTCTGCGCTTTAAAGCCTTAAATCCTCATTTTATATTTTCTCGATTTACGTGTGCAGTCTGGGTATTTTTCCGGAAAGCTTTTATGTTAAAAACTGAGAAAATATAAATTTTTTGCCTTAATATCCATTTGAGTTGACTTTGGTCAACGTTTTAAGCAAACGGACCCAGATTCGTATTTTGACGGCCCCGATGGGTCCGTATCGTGATTTAGGACATGGGCTTATGCCCGGAATCGAATTCAGAAGTCCCTATCTCGAGTTATCGCACTTTGTTGAAATTTAAAAGTTAAAGGCTTAATGACCTTGAAATGTTTAACCAATGTTTGACTTTTTGATTATCCGGTCCGTATTTTGGTTCCGAAACCCGGTATAGGTCCAATACTATATTTATGACTTGTCTGTCAAATTTGGTGAGAAACGGATTTGGCTTGACGTAATTCAGACGTCCGATTGTGAAATTAAAAGTTCATGAGTTTTCTGGAAAATTTCCTTTGATTTGATGCTAAATTCGTAGTTTTAAGTGTTATTTTGGCGATTTGATCGTGCCAGCAAGTTCGTATGATATTTTTAGACTTGTGTGAATAATTATTTTAGAGCCCCGAGGGCTCGGGTGAGTTTTGGATAGGCTACAGAGTGAAATTGGACTTAGAAATATTGCTGGTGTATTTCAGTTCTGGTGCAGGCCTCTGATCTCGCATTTGTGAGGTCAGGCTTCGCATTTGTGAGCAACTCATCGCATTTGTGAAGAGCAGCTGGAGCACCTCAAGTTCGCATTTGCGAACAATGCTTCACATTTGCGAAGTGGGTCAGGGGGTGCAGGATCGCAATTGAGATCAGTTGGTCGCATTTGCGGAAGGTCAGAGTTCGCATTTGCGAACAATTCATCGCAAATACGATAAAAGAAGAGATGTGAAGGTCTTCGCATTTGTGGGGTTCGCATTTGTGAGCCCCAGGTCGCAAATGCAATATCTACAACTGATCAAAATGGGAATTAGACGGGATTTTAGTTCATTTTCTCAAATTTTCAAAACAAGAAACCCTAGAGGCGATTTTTCAAACAATCTTTCTTTCCCAAATCATTGGTAAGTGATTCTAAACTAGTTTCTTTCAATCTTTCACTACATTTTCTAAGATTTCAACAAAAGATCTTATGTTTTCATAGTTGGAATTGGGGGTTTTGGGTATAATTAGAAATTTTGTAAAATGAGGATTTAGACCTCAAATTGAGGTCGGATTCCAAAATAAATTACATAATCGGGTTCGTGAGTGAATGTGTGTTTGTATTTTATGACTTTTACCCGATTCAAAGACGTGGGCCCGAGGAGGCTTTTGGGGGCGATTTTATAATTTCTTGTTTTAGCTTTGATTTCATTAATTAGATTAGTTTCTTATAGTTGTATTTATAGTATGTAATTGATTCTTGCTAGATTTGGGACATTTGGAGTCGGATATTCATGGAAAAGGCATTGTTACCGATTGATTGAGCTTGGTTCGAGGTAAGTGGCCTGCCTAACCTTGTGTGGGGGGAATACCCTTAGGATTTGATACTGTTGTGATATGTGAGCACCGTGTACGTGAGGTGACGAGTACATACATAGGCTATTTGTTGTAAAACCCAATTTATTTTACTGAGTAGCAACCTTTTTTCCTTTAATTTGAGTTATACCGTTTAAATGAGTATTAGTCAGTTTTCATTCTTATTGAGTTATTCCAATATGTGTAGTTATCGTGTTTAGTGTAACATCGCATGTCTACATGCTTTAACTGCTTATTTGAACTCTGTGAAGCATGCCTAGTTGATTTCCTGTTTTTCCTTGTTCTTTATCAGTATAACTATAGAAATCTTGCTATTAACTGTTGTATTTATCGGTTTGCGTTGTGTGTTTACTTTTGAGACTACGAGGCGGTTCCTCAGGAGTTCTCCCTGCATATTTACTTTTGAGACTACGAGGCGGTACCTCGGGAGTTCTCCCTGCATATTTACTTTTAATATTACGAGGTAGTACCTCGGGAGTTCTCCCTGTATATTTACTTTTGAGACTACGAGGCAGTACCTCAGGTGTTCTCCCTGTATATTTATTTTGGGACTAGGAAACAGTATCTCGGGAGATTCCTACTGTCTACCCCTGTGTGTTGTACTGTTGCCTTGTTGTGTTTCCTTTTGTTAAATTCTAGTCTCTTATTATATTGTATATTCTCCTGCCTTATTTATTATTTACTAGTGGGCTTGACCTGACTTCATCACTACTCAACCGAGGTTAGGCTTGGCACTTACTAGATACCATTGTGATGTACTCATGCTACTTTTCTGCACATATTTTCGTGTGCAGATCCAGGTTCATCATACCAACCTCGCTATTAGTTGTGCATTTGCTGCTGTTCCGGAGACTTCAAGGTACATCTGTTCACGTCCGCAGACCTCGGAGTCCCCCCTCTATTCTCCCCTATGTCAAACACTTCCTGTATTCCTTTTATTAGACTCCGATGTATAGAGATGTTATTTTTCTTCTGTAGCTTGTGACTTACGATGTTCTGGGTTTTGGGAAGACTGTGTAGTTATAGAGTATTGGTTATTGTACATACCGAACGACATTGTTACTAGTTATTCAATTATCCACTGCTGTTAGTTGCCAAGTTTTACTTTCGTTTTATTATTTTCCGCAATTTGTTAGGCTTACCTAGTCGTAGAGACTAGGTACCGTCACTTATAGTTGGGTCGTGACAGGTACCTACTGAGTGCGAGTGCGATGCGAGTGCCGAGTGTGAGTGTCGAGCGATTGGGAGGATTGAATGGCTGTGAGGATGGAGTGACTGTGAGGAATGAGTGGTTGTAAGGATTGAGTGAATGGGAGGACTGAGTGATTGATACTCTTAGAGTATGCATATGATTTCATCATTTTTTTGTACTACAATTGGCACACATAACTGGCATATAGATATCGAGATGTATTATTTCTCATTTTAGGCACACTTGACATATCTTACATATTTGAACTTTGACTGTTGAACTTGAAAGCATGCCTACATTTTTATACTGTATTTCTTTAATTGGATTGTACCTGTGAAGCTCGTTAGTGCTTTCAGCCCAAAAGTTAGACTTGTTACTTACTGAGTTGGTTGTACTCATGCTACACCCTGCACTTCGTGTGCAGATCCAGGTATTTCCGGGCACGGTGGTTGTTAATCTCAGAGTTTTCAGCCATTTTTGGAGACTTTCGAGGTAGCTGTCTTCGCGTCCGCAAACCTTGACTCTCCTCCCCTATCCCTCAGTTTTATTTATTCAGTTCTACTTTCTTAGACAGTGTATCAAACCATGTATTTGTGTAGATATTCATGTACTCTGTGATACCCGGGTTTTGGAAATTTCTGTATTGAGTTGTGATGTTTTCATCCAGTTTTTATGAGATTTTCACTTATTTAAACATGTTTTAGTATAATATGAATTTGAAAGTGTTGGTTTGTATGAGTTGTCGGCTTGCCTAGTATCATGATATGCGTCATCACGACGGGTCAAAATTTGGGTTGTAACAACATATTACTTAATCATGATGAAGTTATAACATGTGCACAAAAATAAAATACGTATCTCAAATTCATTGGTTCGGTGTAAACAATGTGCGGGTGAGTTCTCAATAAATGAATATGCAACATATAATAGTTGTTGCATATAATTGTTCAATTAAAACGCTGCTAATAAGAAGTTTTTATCCGCGCACTCTCTTTCATCAAATATTAATTAACTGTATTACTGCGATTAATACTTAATTTCAATTAGCAAAAAGATAAGTTTTATGTCGACAATTGCCATGTAGTTGTGTGGTCTAAGCTCTAGTAAAGGGATACGTCTCTAATAAGAAGAAAGTTTAAAAAACAGGTAATAAAGTGATTCATACCTAGTTTCTCTAGAGTATCTTGAATTTGGATTTTTAGAAGTCTAACTTCAATCACAGACCTAATAGAGCTGGAAAGGTTGATAACTTGATATGATATCCATTTTAATCATCAATGATAATAAAAGGATAGAACTAAAAAAACAAAAAAACCTTTAATGGAAGGACCCATCATTTCAAAAATTGAATATCTATGTTCACTGCCTATCCTTTTGACTCAGCATGGGACACAGTTATATATTATATAAGAAAGAATAAAGATGGACAGGTACATGAGGATGGGTCCATCCATTCACCTGAGTCTCTTTATATGACCAATCATATATTATGGCTACGATATTTTGTCCAACATCCATAACTGGTAACTTGAACATCTGTATTAAAATCTCAATTTTATTGCTTTCCAATTGTATTAGAACTAGGACCATCCATCAGGATACTATTTTCTCTTCCCTATATTTGGACTTTCGATTCGTTGGAATTGTTACGTGAAAAATGTAAAGTATGTAACTTGAAAGAGGAAATTCATCATTGTTATCTATACTCGCATGCATTGCTAGCTCGTGCAGGGTAACGAAATAGTATGTGTATTGAAGCAGAGAAGAATTCAGAATTTTTTTTATAGGTTCAATATTTTAATTTTTATTACTGAATTCACTGTCATTTTAAAATTATGAGTTCATAGTTTAATATTTGGATAGTTTTAGCAATTTTCACATATATTTTATATTTCATGGGTTCGATTAAATTCATTACCTAGTACTCTCAACGATCCGCCTCTATATTGAAGTCAAACAAGTAAGTCCCCATTAGTACTAGAATGAGGACCATATACATTATACAAGAGTACTACTATTACTATTATTTTCATTTCCCTAATTTAGAATGCTAAGTCGGTCAAATGGAAGTGAATAGATAACTAACAAAGTCAAAAAGGAAGTTAGCATTAATGAAAGACATATTTAACGTGCTTGACCCGCCAAAAAGAGAAAGAGAAAAAATAAAGTCCCCCTTTGGCAAGCCTAATTGTAGGGAAAAAGCTCGAATGGTCGGTTTATGAGAAGCTAATGTGTAATAGGTGTTGCATGTCAATTAAAACATTGAAGAAGACGATGCTTAATTTGCAGCTGATAAAGGCATTGATAATGACGTGTCTTTAATGTTGTGAATTAATTGAAGTTATGGCTATCAATAAATGATATAGTAACACTTATTGTATTGGTCTTGAGGATATATTTAAGGTGGAAAAGCTGAAAACATGTATGAGATAATAGACATCTTAACAACTTTATTAAGCCTAAATAACGTAATGATAGACTGAGGCACATGAGCAATTGCCTTAGTTATAAACAGAACATAAAATTGCATAATTTTAAACACAAATTCTTGAATGTATAAAAATATAAATTATTAAGATAGGTCTTCGATGAGTGATTACAAACCTTTGCTCCTCCACGACCACAGCAGAGAAGCAACTTTATTATATTTGTTTAAGTTAAATATAATCTCATCTTTCTATAATAATCGTATATAACAGTTATTCATTATAAAAATTAAGTTTTTTTCGAAATCGAATTTTCATGTTATGTTATAATATATGTCCTCTATAACAACATTTCGCTATAGCAGTCAACAAAATTGAAATAAATAAAATTGTTATAGAAAAATTTGACTGTATAAATTTACATAGTGCTTCTTCCTTTTGATTATGTTTGGCTTGCTAATGTCGCTATGAATTATTTTACTAAGGAAAAGAGGCCGAATTTACCAAAAAATAATTAAAGGGGTTGGTTTTTCACTTTTTATTCTTTTAACGTGGAGATATAGAAAGACATGACTAAGAACTACTTTGTCCATATCTGACTCCATTCTATCATTTATTCCGCCCCTTCCTTTATATTGGTATTTTAGGATGGTAAAACGAGATAAATTCTAGTGTGGTTGTAGCATCCTCTTTCGGAGGCTGCTAATTACGAAATAAATTTAATTTACTACTTATAATATTTACAATATTAAGAAGATATTAATCCAAAAAGATATTCAGAATAATTTAGTAGCGAAAATAGGTCCATGCAATAAAGGTTCAAAGTGCAATATTTTTGTTTTTGAAAATATACTTCATATTTTTAAACAAATAAATAAAATACAATGTCAAAATATCAACATAAGGTAATATAATCCTTCTTGAATAATCAACACGTTAAGCAACTTCCTAACAAAATTATACTTTTCGTTCAACGTCAATGCATGTTCATATTCTACATAAATTTCAAACTAGCGAGTAAAAAAAATAAAACTAGTCTTCTCCTTTGTACATTTTTACAAGGCAGTAAAAATTCAGCATATTACAAGACTTGAGTTATTAACACACCCTAAAACAGCAAAACTAGTTACCAAATTCAAGTTATAAGATTTTGGTCTTAAGATCCAACAAGGCTCCAAAATAACGTACATGGGTGTGACATATAGATCATGTACAAGGAATACAACAAATTACATTAAGCAAGTATGTAAAAATTTATAATCTCCGAGGCATTTTCAAGAAAGGAAATAACAACAAATACTAGGTATGATCACAACAAAAATCCTATAATCACAAACTTAGGCTCTGATACCAAACTTGGATCACTTAAAATAGATTCATATACAAGAAGATACGAAAAAAACAATAATAGCTGTCTAGTGTAAAAACGAGTTTAGTAACTTACCACAAAAGAGAGGAGCAACTTGACTTCACCAAGAAGAGTTTTGCTGGTTGATTTAGTGAAAATATCTGATGGTTATCGTGAAGTATTTCAGATGATAAGAAGGGGAGAGGGTAGGGGTTTTCTTTGGCATGAAAGAATGAACTATGAGAAGAGGTCTTTAAGGATAAATGAGGATTAACAAAAGGTGGCTGCCCAACTTTTTTTCTTTGGATAAATACAAAAAGGGTGGCAGCCCAAAACCTTAAATATCTAATGCATTTAATAGTAATTCATAAAAATAATATTAACTGTTATACATAGCAACACTATGAAACTTCTCTGTCAATATTAACACTAACACAACCTAAAGTAAGAATTTTTTTTATATATTGTCAAATTCATGTTCATGTTTAGGATGTACGACATAAAATTTATCTTCACGAGAATGCAAATATTAGTTAAAACATTGGAGTGTTATGGTGGTGCTTAGGAACAGTTGGTTAAGTGATATGCATTTTATAAATTCTTTTAACTTAATGACAGTATTCGGTTATCAGTCTCAGTAAAACAAACAGGGAAAGAAATATACAACTTCTCTAGAATCTCTACTCAACGATGCTGACAACATTTGAAGTAAATTCCACCCTTAAAGGAGGCATGTGAAGTCGCCTGTTTTACGTCATAACATTAATATCATGAAAACAAACCATGTTAACATTTATTTAATGAGTTTTAATATATAGTGCATATATAAAAATATACTAGAATATATTTATATACGTATTGAGAGAGAGAAATGGAAAGAGAGAACTTCCAATATATGCATTTAGCTAATTATGACTGGAAAATTACAATTTATCCTTGTACAGAGCTAGTTACAAAGATGTACAAGGAAAGGATCAAAAAGCCTATCTTTTCCACCTTTTCTTTTACAACTTTTGTTATATTTGTAAAAGGAAAATACATTATATGCATCATTAAGTCCATTACTTTGGGACAATTCTTCATTAGTTCCGTAGAGATGCTTTTATCTCTTCAATTTGTCTTCGAATTCTAAACTGTCTTCTTAACGATAACTTTTTCCACTCTACCAAGCGTCGTAGAAACACCATAACCTGTGAAAATCAATTAGAAAAATACGAGTTAATAATAAGACAGATTTTTTTAATTTTGACCTAACACGTACTATTTCTGAGGAATCAAAAAATTTATATTTAGATTTTAAAAAGATTTGACCAATCAACTGATATTGCATGGAGTAATTTATAATTGCCTCTTATTTAAATTAGAGAAACCATTATTTGACTCTTTATAAATTCAACTAATTCGCATCACCTAAACCACAGTTCGAGAAAAAACTTAACAGAGTTATAGTAATTCTCACCTCAGATGGTTCTTGTAAAGAATAAGATGCATGTGTGTCCTTAGGAATTTTGGAGACAAGAATGCCAAAACCCTGTCCTCTTTCTCTTAGAACCTAGACCACATTTAGTGTAGGATTAATTAGTAAACAAGAAAATTCAATAGTAAAAAGTTAAAGACCAAAGAAGATCTGATAAACTCAAAAGCCAACAAAAAAGAAACACAAAACAAATAAATAAACTTGGTATCAAAATTAACAATAAATATAGGAACATAGGATACCTTGAAAGCATCTTCATCGGTTCGATCATCACCAATATATACAGGAAATACATCAGTACAGTTAGCATATCCTGTTGAAGAGAGGTTTCATTATCAAAGTTAGCATAAAAACAACTGTTTTTATTTTTTATATTTCAATAATTTATTTGATAATAAATATATATAGACACACAGACAGTACTTACCAAGGGATTCAAGCAAGAATTCAAGAGCTTTGCCTTTGTCCCATTTAATAGTAGGACGGATCTCAAATACTTTTCTTCCTTGTGTTAATCTCAGCTTTGGGTATTCTTTAAGCACTGACCTTACGACTTGTGCTAATTCACCCCATTTCTGTTACATCAACAACAACCCCAAATCACATCTTTTCTTCTACTTTTTTAACAACAGTTAAAAAAATCCACTAGTATATTATTTTAAGCTTTTAACCCATGCTTTGTTTGATGGGCCATATATTGTTATTATTATGGATGATAATAATGACAGAACATTTGGACTGGTTGGGTTTATACCTTTTCATCAACACAGCGGAAATGTACAGAGGCACAAAACTTGTTATTCTCCACTATAACCCCTTCTGTAGACTTTGTTGCATCAATGAGTGCTTTGTAAACCTCATCAATCATTGGTAGAAATTCACTTGCTGGTTGGCAAAGAACAGCTTCTGCTCCCTGGAAATATAATATATATGAAATTCTGTAAATATTAAGGGGAGAAACATATAGAGCAAGAAAGACAAATTAGTCATAGTAAGAAGTAACTGAAGATGCTCTGAATGTAGAAAGACAATAAGTTAAACTCACTTTCTTGTATTTGGAACCTTTTGATGGTCCTTTTATATCCATTCCATGGCTTCCAGCATAGTACAACTCTGCCAATCGTACAAAGTTGTATACCTATAATTATACAATCACCAAAAAAAATCAAAAAAGTACATAAAAACCAATTCATAAAATGAAAAAAAAATCATAGAGAGAACTAAGAAGAATCCAGAAAAGTAGAGAAGTATACCTTGTCTCTGCACCTTCCACTCACTATTGCAGTAGGGAAATATCTAGCAAGTTTTCGCACTGTTGCTCTCATCTGATATATACAAAGAAGTGCTTGGAATAATTAATAAAAATGATTCCTTTTTTAAAAAAAGAAAAAAGGGGAGTAGTAAAGTTGATAAAGATAGATGAAAACACTTACAGCTTCAGACATGAAAGCTTGATCAGGATCCTCAACAATGGGGGAAAGTGTGCCGTCATAGTCTAAAAACATCACTATTTGCTTTCCCTTTGAAGCAGTTATTATCTGCTCAAACATATCCAGTGCTGATGGATGTTGCACCTGTTTCATTCTTCAATTTTCAGCTAAAACATAAAGCAAATATGTGGCAGGCATTGTATAACTGCATGAAAGTGTTTTATCTTTTGTTTTTGAGCTTACCGTCCAAGAATTGATGTCATCTGAAAGAGGAGGAGTGGATTTGTGATGAGTAGGAGAGGAAGCTCTCATTGAATCAACCCAAGAGTTGATTCTAGCACCATTATTATTCCCATTGATTTCAACAAGTGTCTTTCTTGAAATGGTGATGCAACTCCCCGGCGCCGGTGGCGGCTTTTGTACCGCCGTCGTGAACAGCGCGGGGGAGTTTGATGGTACTTGTAACTTCACTGATATTGCCAAATTAATACCGGATTTAGGATCGGACACTACCACATTCTGCTGAGTCATTGTCACTCCTACAAAAAACAAAACAACAAACACGCAATATAAGCTCCTATTCAATCAAAAAAAAGAGAAGCCTTTTTCGTTACAAAATCCAAAATTAACGCAAACCCATTTGAGAAAAATTGGAAAAGATTCAATAACTTGCCTAAGTTATGTTCAACTAATCAGTTAATACTATATTGAAATAAAAATCTTGAAGAACAGAGAATAGTGTACTCTGCTTACACTTTTTTGTAGCAAAAGAAAATGGGGAATGAGAATGAGAATTGAGAGGAGGCGGAAGAAGAGTTCCTTTACTTGCAAATGCTAGAAGAAAGTAGGAAGACAAATTGGGATTGGAATTGGAGTTAAGAGATGAAGAGTGGGTATCTGTGTGAAGAGATTTGGGACGGTTTGGTTTATTTTATAGTTGTAACCAGACACTAACGGACAAGGTAATGCCCTCTTCAAAGACCCACAGCCCCTCCCCCAGTTGTGGGTCCCATAGATAAAAAGACCATATGTAATTTAATTTTGAGAGTTACTAATAAGATTAAGATTGCATATTTATCCACCGCTAATACTTTTATCAGGGTAAGATGTGTGATCTATAAGTCACAGATTTGAATCGTAAAATCAGTCACTAATACTTATATTAGGATAGAATACCTACATTACATCCTTTAAAGTGGGGTACTTCCCTGAATCCTGCGCGAATGGAAATGTCTTGTGCACCAAATTATTCTTTTTATATTTATCAACCATGCTTAATTTATGAAAATTTAGATTAAAAAAATATACGACATACTACTCATCCGCTCTAATTGATATGACCGTATTTGATTCAACATGGAGCATAAAAAGAAAAATTTACAGATTTATGATTTTAAATTTATCATGTTTTTTGTGATGATAAAATTATGTTAAAGGTGAAATTGAAAGTTGAATTACTTTCAAATATGAAGTGTGACATCCATTTTAAGTGGAATATCAAAATATTAATTTTGCATTAAACAGAAAAGAAGAAATATTTGATTTGGTATACACCACAAATAATACAATATATTCACAAATAGTAAATATATTAATTTTGATTTATGTTGTAGGTTGGAATCTTTGGAGGCAAGTTGGGATGTGGAGAGAGAGAACCCCACAGGTTCAATATCTTGGAGAGGGTTTTAGTTCTTCTCTTGCCACGTGGTCCCACCGAAACCTTATTGGCAACTGGACAATACATCCTCTTTCCCTTCTCCCGCCGTCTTAGCCGTCACCTTAACAGCCCCCTTGCCAGCTAGGACCATGCCACGTCCTCACCAATAGTTGAATATCTGTCTGATGTGGCACACGCCACATGGAACACATAGTCTTACCATCTCCTAAACGCAGGGCTGCCCTTTGGTGTAGGGTACTTGTCGGGCGGATAATTAAACTTAACAGTTCGGTTTAACATTTATTGGATTATAAATGTAGTAATTCGTTAGTCGTCCAATAAGACAATATGCTGATTGGTATCAGATTAACATTTATCGGGCGGCTTATCGGCTAAACTAAATTAAAAAAAAATTGAACAATCATTCAATCAATACAAAACAATTTCAAATCAATACCAAATTGTTAATACCATCTAAGATCTAACCAAATGGTAATTTTTAAATGAAGAGTCTTCAAGACTACTCATACTGTCATACACGTATCAAGACTACTCATACATACATACACATATTAATCATTGATATTTTAATTTTTCGACTTCTCAGTTCTCAGTTCAAGAGAGAGACGAGACTGACGACTTCTCTGTCTCTGCTGGCTGTAGACAATTGAGAATTAGAAAATAGAAATTAGGGATTTAGCCATTTAGGGTTTCAATAATACTTTATATACATAGGGGTAAAAGTGTAAATATAAAAATTCTTAACGGGTTAATGGTTTACCCGATAAGAAAATTGAGTAATCCGCCCCCAAACCGTTAAGCCGTTAATTATAAAATATCAATCCGTTCACCATCCATTACCCCGATAATCTGATACCAATAAGCCAATAAGCCATCAGTTTCGTTTGGTTAATGGTTTCGATTCGATTTTGAACAGCCCTACTTTGGAGCATATTATACTAAACAAATTTTAAATTGAAGTATCTCTTTCGTAATACGAACTCCCTTCGTTTTAATTTGTGTGTCTTAGTTTAACTGGACACAAAATTTAAGAAAATAAGAAAAACTTTTAACTCTTGTGGTCGTAAAATAAAATGTGTGTGATGTACCAAAATATCGTTGTATCTTGTGGTTTTACCACATGGAAAGTTCAAGTTAAGGAATTGCCAAATATAGAAAAAGACATTCGTTTTGAAATAGACTAAAATGGAACGTAACACACAAACTGGAACGGAGGGAGTAGTATATCTATCTATATTATTATAAAAGCATGAATAAAATGTTAGATTACAAAAATAACTTTTTAATATTAAGCATAATAACTCACAATAAAAGGACATAATCGGATTTCTAAACATTAGCCTTGTAATCCTATTAGTTTTAGGACATAATACTACATTACCTTTAGGAATCTTAATAGTATAATTATTTTTGGGCATAGAAATATTACATGTTAGCATATAAACCTAATATCTTTAGGTACATGTTAGATTTTCTATTAGTATAATTATTTTTGGGATATTGACATATTTTAAGCCATGTAATCCTATTACTTTTAGGATATACTTCTTAAAATATTTTTATTACTATTTTAATTTAAAAATATATTATATTGTCCAAATCTATTTTGAAACAGGAGAGCCTATATTATTTTAAAAATATGAATATAATATTGATAGACCAAAATAGCCCTAAAATATTAAACAGAAAAATTCATAGGAAAAGAACATAGATGTAATAACTTATTTTTTTGGACTACAATAACTTCTATGTTAATTTTTTTAATATTTAAGATTTTAAAATTAATACAATCTTTTCTATTGAATTCTTATTAAAAATATATAGGAAGGTTTAATAAAATCAATTTCACAAGAATCCTCAATATTACCAATACATTACCACTCCATAATATTCAACACCAAGAAAAAATAAAAGAAATGCTAAACAGACTGCATAAAGCATTGAAATTGAAAAATAAAATCTTCACGATAATATATTATTATATTATATTATATTTAAACTTTTTTCCTACTAAAATAATATTTTTTTAATTAATTATTCGTGTAATATAGAAAAATATACCCAATTATTAAAGAATGAAAATTTTTAGGAATATAAATGCGTGAGAAAAGAAAGAAAAAGGTTGGTAAGAGCCAATACTACTAATGATTTTGCAAACATAAAGATCTAAAAGTAGAATGTCAGATAGATCTTTTTACTCTTTAAAAATAACATTTATGGTGGATAAAATTATAATTAGGGTTAAATATTCAAACATGAGATGAGTTAATATTAAGAATCTAAATCAACAGAAAATAAATTATATTTTATGTTAAAACCAAATAATCAAATCTTTCAATTAATTATTTAGCAAAAAAAAAAAGGGCAGCCCAGTGCACTAAGCTCCCACTATGCGCGGGGTCCGGAAAAGGGCCGGGTCACAATGGTCTATCGTACGCAACCTTATCCTGCATTTTTGCAAGAGGCCGTTTCTCTTGCTAATTATTTAGCAAGAGAATCCAATTAAATTATTTTTTAAATTCATCATATAAGTAAAATTATTTTTCAAGTTAAAAAATCTTAGGGTATATAAATTTATTCCATAAAAAGAGTGTTAGATATTAAAAAAATAGATCGCAAAGTAAAAAAGATTAGTATAATACAAAGAAGGCCATATAAATGTTTGATGAAGCAAAATCAAAGCTAAATTCTGAACAAGAATAAGCTTTCAAGACTATATTATAAAAAGTCGACTCTAGTATAGTGGGATTATCCTTTGTAGATACCTCCGGCAGAATCAAAATAATATTCCTATGTAATGCATTACTTTCAAATATCAGATCAAGAGGCATGATATTGTTAGCAATAAGAACAAGTGATACCAACAACGATTTTATTATGAGGTCGTACAACGCACTTTAGATTTGATATAGCTCTTCAAATATTTAAAATAACCATCACAAATATATTAAAGCAGAGCAATAGTATTAAATTTATAAGGAACGCAAAAGTGATAATATAAGATTAAGCGTTTTTGGCTAAACGTCAAACGATCGAAACAATCGCCTAGAGTTTTAGAGATATATTGGATATCGATGAACCGTTTGGTGGGAAAATAATAGTTTGGGAGGTGCTTTCTGTCAAGTACGATCAGTAGTTTCAAAATTGACCAAAGCAGAGACTGTAAAAGCTAGCTTGCTAAAATTATACTTATGGCCTCAAATGAAAAATATTCAAATGACAAAAAATATAAAAGTAAGAATAGATACAACATTCAGTGACTTCTTGCTTCGTGTCGGAACGAAGAAGAGCATCCAATAAAAGTTGATTTGGTTTTTTTAGAACACTTGGTTATCAAATATCAACCCCAATGATAATAGTAGTGCATTTAATAAGAAAAATATTTTCATCATTAGATTAAAACGTAATTTGTGCAAATTACATGACAGAAATTAAAGAGTTATGTTAGCTAGAAGAAATGAATATGTTGATCAACTAAATAAAAGGTTGATTGCTAAGTTTTATGGTAGCAACAAAATATTTTTCAGTTTTTGACTCAGCAGAAGATGATACCAACAATTACTACCAAGAAGAATACTTAAATACTTTAATACCAAATGGCCTTCAACCGTACATGTTTGTTGTCACGTTCATTATTTCTTATGTATGTTAGTGTCACCATTTATATAATAGGCTAAGTTAAAATTGACCTTCCATTGCATATAGGTTGATTTTGAATAAAAATATGCCCGTCATACTTCTGAAAGCATAGATCCGCTGAATAACTTATGTAATAGTACACATATGGTATATAGAAATTTTGACAATAACGTCATATATGTAGAACTTATGATACTAGTCAATGTGCTTCTAAGTATGTGTTTATCCCTGAATTCAACTTTCGTCTTTCGAAACTAAAGAACATCCTTTTAAATTTGTGTGAAAATAATTTTCAATATGTTTATATTTTGTAATTGTAATAAATAAAATACAAGGGCAAACATCCTAAATATTGGACTATATTTACCACAATATATTTTCTTACACGAATAACTATATGTTGCACTTTCAAGAGAGATATCAATATCGACAACAAGAGTTCTGGTTATGGCAGAACAACCAAAGCATTAGAAGGAAACATATAAAAAAAACACCATCTATAAAGAAGTGTTCGGTAAGATACCATCACATTAGATATCTTTAAACTACAATATATAATTATCTACTTTACATGAATAAAATTGATCGTTTATGTAAGTTCTGATGATGCCCTTTCATTTTAAATTCACGTATTATGCTAATGTAACAATATTTTTCTGCATTTAGATGATTGTTGTAGTATTAAATATAAAATTTCTCTTATTAATTAAATTTTATTATTCCTTCATTTAAATAATCATGTGTCATTATTAACGTGCAATGCACGTTTATAGATACTAATACTCTATAATGTATGTTCTGTTTGCTTACCTCCAAAATATCTAAAATAAATTATAGTATAAACTAAAAAATGTAGTTACATCTTAGTGATCTTCTGCATCCTGCTACCACTTCTGTTAACATATGTGCTATTTTATTCAGCTTCATGTAATTATGTTTAATAGACATTCTTCGAACTGGATTCCAATTACTTAGTAGTAATACCAACCACTAATGTAATTAAAAAGACCATTACTATTTAATTTTTTTTAATTTTTCATTAATTGATAAAGTGCTCAAAAAAGAACAAAGGGGAAGATTATGAAAATCCAAATGAGCTACTACTTTAGTTGCGAAATTAGATTCTTTGATTGCATAAATTACTTCTTTATGTAAGTACTTAGATCAATAAGAGCACTTTTACGATTGAAAAGATTTGGAGATCTTGTAAGAGAGGAACATTGTCAATCTTATTCATCAGAATAAACGGTAGGGCCTTTTAAATTGTTTTCCAAAACAACCTAAGCTTAGACCCATGGATTTTGGAGGATGTTTGTTTTCCATTTAGACCCATAGAGAACTCACAAATTGAGAAGGCATCTATAACCATTTATAGTAAGTAGCCTTCCCTTAAGTAGTAAATGGTCCCTAACTTTGTAAGGTTTTCTTAACAGCCCCTTGTAATTGACCAAGTAAAACTAACGGCACCAAAATCTGTCTTCTAGGGCGAAACCAGCTGCTTAATTGTTTACTTGAGATTCATTTAGTTTTGGTAAATTGTTTAAAAAAGAATGACTTTGGAATGGGCAGCTCTACATTCTCCATGATTCAATTTTGCAAGTTCTTTTTAATCTCATTGAAGCATTAATATATGTGAATTTTGTTAGTGATATCACATATCTATATATATTGTTAAAATGAGAGGAATAAGCCCATGCATTAAGTGTTGCGGCCAAACGCATACACAAGTATACGCGGTAGTCTAAGTAATAAAGTGACTAAAAGTCAAATGTCGAATTCACGAGAACTTGTGATTAACTTTTAATTAAATTAGACTATCTTAATTATCTAAACAAGAATTATACCTAGAAGTTTTTGATTCTAAACTAATTAAAATAAAAGAAGACAAATAGTGAACTCTGAACAAAAGAAGAGTAGATTTTTATGTAATCAATGTGATGAAAAAGATCTAGGGTCATGGGCTATCTAACAATCCTATTGTATTTTTCAATTAAATTGACTAATTAATTTATCTACTTCATTGGTTGATGAGAATATTGCTCATAAGAATCTATCGAGTTCTTACTCGCCCATTCAAACTAACATAACGCCTATATGCCTATAGAGTTAGAATCAACAAGAATGCATTCGTAATTCCCGTATAATAACCAAGTAAGGTAATTAGTATATGTCTATCCTAACCATGAATCCATTCCCGGATGCCCGGGTTCAAGAACTTGCTCTACGCAATCCTATGTGTAATCTAGAATTTTTACTTTCGAGTTCAATTATAGATTCGTAGATAATATTTATTTGGTGATTAAGCAACCAAATAATTAAGCGCAAGATTGAATAAATAAACCAATACGATAAATCAAAAAATTAAAATCAATATTCTAATAACAATAGTCATGAAAGAACCACAACCCTAGAATGTGAAGTTTAACCCCACATAGACATGGTAGCCAAACAACAAATCATACAAATAAATATAAAAATTACTAAGTTTGGCAGAAGAAAAATGGAATCTGATTTCCGGCCTCCACGGTAGCTCCATGCTCTCCATTGGTCAAAAGTTACTCAAAAAAAGTCCTCTCCTCTCCAAAAGTGGTTTAGAACCCCTTTTATATGAGTTGGGGGCATCTTGGGTCAAACTAACCTTGTCCCGCGTGAAGTAGGACAATTTCTCGTCACGGGCGCACAGGGTAGCGTAGGGCGGTAGAAAAAATCTTGCTTCAGGAAGTTGTGCCACAGGTAGCGTCCCACGCTAGCCTGGGCGCTACACTGTCCACTTTTCTCCTTTTGTTCTCTTTTGTTTTTCAAGTCGTGCACTTTCGTCGCACATTGCCTCCGGGTGACTCCTACACATAAGAATACCACGAATTAGAAAAAATTATTACATTCCACATCCGAAATCTACAAAACATGAGAAAAATGCGAGGCAATATGCATATAAATATACATACTTTAAGCCGAATATCATTAAGCCACGCGACAACTTTATAATAGGCTACTTGGCAATTTAGGATAATGTTAGTTAGGTTAGGTAATAATTAGTTTTTTTTAATTTAAATTTTAAATCAAATTAAATTATGCATAATTTATTGTTAATAATTAGTTACTCTTTTTGAATTTGAATTTAAATATACCTAAATTTTTTTATGGAAAAAATAATTTCTATATATTAAAAAATAACTTATTCTATTTTAAATTGGGAAGTTGCCAACATGATATAATAGTAGTTTGATTATATTTAAAATTCGAAAGGAAGAAAACTAATTATAATAATACAATATACAAAAATGTACAAAGATGAAAATAGAGATATTATGAACAATAAATAATATTTTAAAAATAATTTTTTGAGACTTAAAGAAATATTATGTTAAAAAGAGTAGTGGACAATGATATCAAGCCAAGTGATGTGCTAAAAATTATCATATTAATAATGTAATAATTTAAATAATAAAAATTATAATAAAAAAAGAAACAAAAATATTATACGATGACTATATAATTTATTTCTCTTTAATTTCATATAGCTTAGTTAATGAAATATTGTATTGAGAAGTAAAATGCCAGTAATTCTATTAACGCAATATAATATGATATACTAAAAAGATAAATATTTAAAATAATTAATATTCTTTTACATTGACCGCGTATTGCGGGGTTCTAATACTGGTTCACATGAAAAGAGTATGTTATTTGATAGCAGTTATGATTCCTTTCTTAAATAACCAAACTTAGGGAAAGGTTTTGATGTTATTCATTTATAATGATACAATATTTGTGAGGAGGTTTACCCAGTGCACACTAAGTGTAGCGGCTGCGGGATTCCCTCTTATAAAAATAAAAATAAAAAAATGATACAATGTTTGTGATTTGAATTAGTTAGTTTAACTAAATTACATAGACCATGTATGGTGCAATTAGAATAAGAATAAAGAACCCTACGCACAACATTAACCATTAGTGTACAATGATTTCTACATTAATCACCTTCGCTGGGTATGTCTTATTATTGATTTAAGCATAAAGGCTAAAAATTTGATAAGTTTCGCAAATTGGTAAAAGCCATGTAAAAGAAAGAAGGAAACAACACATTCTTTGGCAGCCATTGTCTCAATTCTTGAGTTATTAAATTCCCATCAAATTTCTATGCAGAAAGTATATTTTGACTAGCCTATTGGATGGACTTTAAAGCATTTTTAGTCACAAAATTTTTTGCAAGGAAAATAATTATGGGAGTCGTTTGATTGGATTTAACTTGTAACAGATATTGGCCACTTGTGATAGTAGTTGAAGGCTAGTAATATATTTCACAATGAGTTCATCAGTGACAAGCGTAAGAAACTACTTTTGAACGTTGACAACATCAAATAATACTTTGTTATAACAAGAATCGGAATCGCTATGCACTAAATTTAAAACAGTAATTATCTTTCTTAATACTACAAATTATCCTTAATTATTTCAAAATACGTACGTATTATTATAATTATAATTTCAACAACCAAATATATATACCAATGTATAGGACAGCATTGTTAAATGGTTCAAGTCGTTTATGTATGCGCTAGCGTATAATTCTTAAATCAGCACTAGAAACAAACTCGTACACCACTGCGTGTTATTAGTGTAAATAACATATATTCACTTCAAATATACTCCCTCCACTATTTTAACAATATTTAGATGATGTTATGAAAATAATTATAATGTGGATGTCCATTTATTACTCCGCTATAGATAATCTTTCTGAAGAAGATTATCCGTTTGGTATTCTATTGAAGTTTATCTACAAGCAGCTGATGCAGGCAGGTTGCAAGCAACTCAGTGAAATGATTTGCAGCAGCTTCTTATTAAACAAGCAGGTTGCAAGCAGCTCATGCAGGCAGCTTACAAGCAGCTCAAGAAAAGCCTCGCAGCTGCTTCCTGAAAAGCCTCGCAGCTGCTTCCTGAAAAGCCTCGCAACTGCTTCCTTTCTTCTGTAAATAGAAGAGTTTTCAGTTCATTATGTACATCAGTTTGAAGTTGAATAATATATCAGTTTCTCTCTATACTTGTCTTTACTTTACAGTCTTTATTTTATAATATGTTATCAGCACCATCTCGAGTAAATATTTTGAAAGTATCAGAGGTACGAACTTTCTTTTTCTAAATAATGTCAAATCTTAAACTTGAATTTGTAGCCCTAGATATATCGGGCAAAAGCTACATGTATTGGGTGCTTGATGCTGAAATTCATCTTGATGCGATGGGTCGGACAGACACTATCAAGGACAAAAATCAAGCATCAAACCAAGACCGTGCCAAAGCAATGATATTCTTACGCCATCACCTTGATGAAGGCTTGAAAATGGAATATCTTACTATTAAAGATCCAGTCATACTGTGGAATAATTTAAAAGATAGATATGACCACCTGAAAATGGTCGTACTTCCACATATACGTTATGATTGGACTCATCTAAGGCTACAAGATTTAAAATTTATCAGTGGGTATAATTCTTCTATGATAGAGTTATTTTACCAATTGAAATTATGTGGTGATAATATTACTGATCATGATATGTTGGAAAAAATTTTCACCACTTTTCATGCCCCGAATATGCTCCTGCAACAACAATATCGAGAGATGGGATTCAAAAAATATTCTAAACTTATATCACATCTTCTTGTAGCCGAGCAACATAATGGGCTATTAATGAAAAAATATGAAAACCGACCTACTGGTTCTTGTCCATTCCCTGAAGTGAATGAGATGAACTTCCACCAAGCTAAGCGTGAAAGAGGTCATGGCCCCAGTCATGGTCATGGCCGTGGTCGGGGAAGAAACTCTAATCATAGCAATAATAATGCACCAAAGAACCCTCCTCACTACTAGCAATGGAAAAGGAAGGAACAAAAGCATGAAGCGGTGCAAGCAACAAAGGAAGAAAATGCATGCTATAGATGTGGAGGAAAAGGGCACTGGTCACATACCTGTCGTACGCCAAAGCACCCGGTTGAGCTTTATCAAGTTTCCCTGAAGAAGACAGAGAAAAATACTGAAGCAAATTTGATTCTTAAGATAATTTAGACTTCATGCATTTGGATGTAGTTGATTACTTTGCACTCCCGGAAGGAGAAACAAGTCATGTGATCGGTAATGAATCTGTAGAAATGTAAATATTTTAATTTTTATTGTTTGTAGTAGATAATATGGTTATGTAATTGTTGTACATAAATAAAAGTTATGCTTTGATAATGATGTTTACTATCATATTTATTTTATTTATGTCATTTTGAAAAATATGGATAATCCTCAAATTATGTTTGGATCAAAGACCAATCATGAAGATATTTGTGTAATTGATAGTGGAACAACTCATGCCATATTCAAAGATTAGAAATACTTTTCTTATTTGCATAAGGAAAAAGCAAATGTTTCAACAATTTCTGGTAATATAAGTTTAATTGAAGGCTCCGGAAGAGCCACTATATTTCTGTCTAAGGGAACAAAACTTATTATAAATAATGCATTATTCTCCTCCAAGTCCCGAAGAAACTTGTTGAGTTTTATAGATATCCGCCGAAATGGGTATCATGTTGAGACGATAGATGAAATGAATATGGAATATCTTTATATTACAAAGAATGTTTCTGGCCAGAAGTGCATTGTAGAAAAGTTACCAACTTTATCTTCTTATACTATTCAAAGATTAGTACAATTAAAGCACACTCTATCGTAAACTAGAAATTTACTGATTCAAATATTTTTGTGCTTTGGCATAGCCGTTTGGGCCATCCTAGATCAATAATGATTAGATGAATTACTGAAAATTCAAGTGGGCATCCATTAAAGAACCTTAAGATTCTTACAAATAATAAATTTTCTTGTGATGCTTGTTATCAAGGCAAAATGATCACTAGACCATCACCAATGAAGGTTGGCATTGAATCCCCTACCTTTTTAGAACGTATACATGGGGATATATGTGGATCTATTCATCCACAAAGTGGGATGTTTAGATATTTTATGGTCCTAACAGATGCATCTTCAAGATGGTCTCATGTATGCCTACTATCAACTCGCAACCTGGCATTTGCAAAGCTATTAGCCCAAATAATTCGATTAAGGGCACAATTCCCAGATTATCCTATAAAGGCTATTCGCCTTGATAATGCTGGAGAATTCTCATCTCAAGCTTTTGATGATTATTGTCCATCAGTTGGGATAAAAGTTGAACATCATGTATCTTATGTTCATACTCAAACTGGCCTTGCAGAGTCATTTATTAAACGCCTGCAATTGATAGCAAGACCACTACTTATGAAAACAAAATTGCCCACTACTGTTTGGGGCCATGCTATCTTGCATGCAACATCACTTATCTGTTTCAGACCGATACATTATAATAAATATTCTTCGTCATAATTAGTTTTTGGTCATGAACCAAATATTGCCCATCTACGAATTATTGAATGCGCTGTATATGTGCCAGTAGCACCACTACAACACAGTAAGATGGGCTCGCAAATAAGGTTAGGAATATATGTTGGGTTTGAATCACCCTCTATTATTCGCTATCTTGAACCATTGATGGGAGAATTATTTACTGCTCGATTTGCAGATTGTCGGTTTGATGAAATGAATTTCCCACAATTAGGGCGAGAGAAAAAGGAAATCAAAAGAGAAATTATGTAGAAAAGTTTCATTATTATTCCATTTTGATTCACGTACCCCTATATGTGATCAGGAGGTCCAGAAGATCATCCATTTATAAAAATATAGCAAATTAAATGCCAGACGCATTTACTGATTTGAAAAGGATAACTAAGTCACATATCCCTGTAGAGAATGTGCCTATCCAAATTGATGTGCCAGCAGGACCATCTACTAGCATGAGAGCTAGTGAACCTAAAGCACGCTTGAAGCGTGGTAGGCCTTTAGGTTCTAAGGATCGAAATCGTCGAAAAAAAAAATCGACAAATGATCAAAACGATACTATAAAGGGATCTTCTGAGAGAGACCCAAGATCTCATTAGTTCTGAGATTCCTGAAGAAATCAATGAACCCGAGACTCAAGTGAGCGAGGAACTTTTAATAAGTTCTACTGGTGATGGGATTAATTTAAATCGATCTGAAATAGTGGTGGATAATATTTTTGCATATAATGTTGCACTTAGCATTATGCAAGATAGTGAGGATTTTGAACCCCCGATCTGTCGAAGAATGTCGACAAAGATCTGATTGGCCAAAATGACAAGGGGAAATTCAATCAGAATTGAACGCACTTGCTAAAAGAGAGGTCCTTGGACCAGTAGTTCAAACACATGCTGGTATAAAATCAGTTGGTCATACATGGATTTTTGTTTTAAAAAGGAATGACAAAAATGAAGTTGAAAGATACATGGCTCGCCTTGTCGCACAAGGATTCTCGCAATGACCTGGAGTCGATAATAAAGAAACATATTAACCTGTTATGGATGCCATAACATTTCGATATCTCATAAGTTTAGCCTTACGTGAAAGGCTTGAAATATATTTGATGGATATGGTTACAGCTTATCTGTACGGGTCACTTGATAATGAGATTTATATGAAAATTCCTGAAGGATTTAAAATACCTGAAGCAAATTAAAAAACTCGAGAAATGTATTCAATCAGATTACAAAGATTTGGGTACGGTTTAAAGCAATTTGGGAGCATATGGTATAATCGCCTTAGTGAATATTTGTTAAAAGAGGGTTACATAAATGATATTATTTGTCCATGTATTTTTATAAAGAAAATAACATCAGAATTTGTTATACTTGTTGTTTATGTTAATGACATAAATCTTGTTGGAATTCCAGAAGAGCTCCAAAAGGCAATTGAATATCTTAAGAATGAATTTTAGATGAAAGATCTTGGAAAGACAAAACTTTGTCTTGGTCTGCAAATTGAACATTTAGCAGACATGATCTTTATACATCAATCTACCTATACCGAAAGGGTCTTAAAACGCTTTTACATGGACAAAGCGCACCCATTGAGTACACCAATGGTTGTTCGATCACTTGAAGTGAATAAGGACCCGTTCCGACCTCCAGAAGAGGATGAGGAACTCCTTGGTCCCGAGACACCATATCTCAGTGCAATTGGTGAACTTATGTATCTTGCTAATGCTACAATGCCCGACATATCATTTTCAGTTAATTTACTAGTAAGATATAGCTCTTCTTCTACACATAGACATTGGAATGTGATTAAGCATATTTTGCGATATTTAAATGGAACTCTTGATATGAGTTTGTTTTATTCTAACAAAGGTAGTTCAGATCTTGTTGGTTATGCAGATAAATGTTATTTATCTGATCCTCATAAAGTTCGATCTCAAACCGGGTACGTGTTTACATGTGGAGGTACTGTCATATCATGGCGCTCCACAAAGAAATCTATTGTTGCTACTTCTTCAAATCATGCTGAGATAATAACTATTCATGAAGCAAGTAGGGAATGCGTATGATTGAGATCATTGATTCATTTTATTCAAGAAAAACGTGGTTTGGAATGTGATAAAAGATCCACAATTTTATACGAAGACAATGTTGCATGCATAGACCAATTAAAGGGAGGATTTATAAAAGGAGATAGAACGAAGCACATTTCACCAAAATTATTCTACACACATGATCTTCAGAAAAATGGTGATATCGATGTGCAACAAATCCGTTCAAGTGATAATCCAGCAGATTTGTTCACTAAATCTTTGCCAACTTCAACTTTTGAGAAGATGGTATACAAGATTGGAATGTAGAGACTCAAATTTTTGGAGTAAGGTTTTCATTAGGGGGAGTGAAATACACTATGTACTATTTTTTCCTTACAAAGGTTTTTCCCATGGGGTTTTTCTTGTAAAGTTTTTAATGAGGTAGCTAGAATTGCGTATTACTAAATATGTGTACTCTTTTTCCTTCCCTAGGATTTTTCCACTAGATTTTTTCTAGTAAGGTTTTAACGAGGCACAATATCTTTTAATGAATATGCCGGGGGGGGGGGGGGAGGGTGTTATGAAAATAATTATAATGTGGATGTCCATTTATTACTCCACTATAGATAATCTTCGTGAAAAAGATTATTCGTTTGGTACTCTATTGAAGTTTATCTATAACAGATGATGCAGGCAGATTGCAAGCAACTCAATAAAATGATTTGCAACCGCTTCTTATTAAACTGACAGGTTGCAAGCAGCTCATACATAAAGATTACAAACAACTCAAGAAAAGCCTCGCAGCCGCTTCCTTTCTTCTGTGAATAGAAAAGTTTTCAGTTCATTATGTACATCTGTTTGAAATTGAATAATATATCAGTTTCTATCTATACTTTTCTTTATTTTACTATTTTTATTTTATAACTGATCATAGCTTCACTCTCTTTGATTTATTTTAAGGCAAAGTACAACTTGATTCACTGCATTAAATTTACTTAATAATGTTCTTTTACGAAGACACATGCAAGATCCCAAACCATTAAACAGGTGTCACCACTTCCATGAAATCATCACCGGCCTAAAGATGACTGTACGTAGTGTATTGAAGAGCAACCACCTGGCCTACTTTGTAGGCTACAGTCTTTATATTATACTACTAAGATAAGAAAGTGATTTAACTTATTATTCTAACGGTGTATAGAATTTTATTCTAGCGGAATATTTTAACTTTTTATATTAACTATCATTTTTATACGATTGTCAATCAGTGTTACCATAAAAAATGTATTTATAATTATTTTATAAAGAACCTGATTGTGTGCATTAAATTTAGACTAATATGAGATCAGAAAATACGTTAGGGAAAGAAAATGAGAGTAAATACAAGAACCATAACTAGGGCAATGTTAGTCAACAAAAACAAGACAGAAAGTGCGAGTCAGAGGATGTGGTATTTAGAGAGACAGTAGGATTCGTCTTTATGTTTATGGTTCTCTTCTCTGCATTTGGCCCTTACACATGCAGTTGTGAATTGTGACTACACTTGCCAGACCATGGACTCAAAATTCAACTGGTTCCTATTTGTCTTTCTCCTTTTTTACTTTGTCTCCTTCGCCCATATGTTGCCTCTATATATATATATATATATATGGCCTATTTACTAGTAATGTAACAATTATTTATTATTCTATATGTCATATTTATGTACATTCATGATTACTACATGCATGTATGTAAATATCGTTGACTGAATGGCATTATTGTTGCCTAATGCGCTAACTCCATCCTGCCTGTGGCATGCAGAATTGGTTGATGATTCTGGCTTCTGTTCATGTGTGTTTGTCAATCAATATCGAAGGATTTCGAAATATTCCGTGGTTAAGTGAAAATGTTATTTGCTTGCAAAGCTGTTGTTCGCCTTTAGGAGAGGGTGAGCCTATATGATTGAAAAGGTGCTACTAAACTACTCTAGTACAGTTAGTGTTAGTAGTACGACGTAACAGAATGTCGTTCACCTCGCAAGCCCTTCATATGCAAGCTCTACAGAAGTACCAAAGGCGAATCGACGTTAGTATAGTTTTTAAGAATACTCTCCGATGTTGACTTTGTAAACTAATAGGCCGGTAGGTTACTTTTGAATCAAAGTAGCGATGAAAGGGGAAAATAGCTCAGTCGGTTAGAGCGCGGGTCTTTCACGCCAGAAATCGCGAGTTCGAACTCTATACAAAGTCTAGGAAGTATCATTACATAGGTTGAGTTTCATTGCATTGCCCTAACATGACATTTGATCCATGTAATTTCTCGTCTCCGGTGAAATTTTAAGAATATAAACTAGATTCCAGATTCTTTTACGCCGAATGAGAATCTTGAGTATGTTTTCATTGGCAAAAGGTTGTATCAAAAGAATAAAAATAACAAAGAAGAAATATATGAAGTCATTATGGAGCTACGTACATTGGATATAAACACATAAAATAATTAGATTTGGAAAAGAATCCACAAAGTTTATATAGTATATTAGGGACTAATTATGGTGTGAAACGAAAGATTCTTGAAGCTCCAAGAGAGAGAAAAAGAATATTTTTGAGTTAGAATACTCAAATGAGAACCTTTGAAAGGAGAGTTGAATCCCCTAAACTATTCTTTTCCATAATTTGCCACCCACAGACTAACTCACCAGAAAGTATGAGATTCTTTGACTCGTCATGTCTGGAATATTTCACATGCTATTCTTTATTTACATAACTAGTGGTTTAATTTTGTAACTTTCTTCCTATTTTAAATTGTAAAAATAAACCCCTTTTAACGCTTTATGAACTCTTTATTAAGATCTTCTACTTCTAACATTATTTTTAATTGTCAAAACTAGAGGCAATGCTCATGCTCATGCCAAACAACTATTGTTTTTTGGTTTATTGGAGACAGAAAGGTGCAAAAAGAAATCTTAAACAAAGTTGGAGTATAAGGAAACAATGATCGTTTAGCAATAAGAAATCCGTTTCTTTCGCCTAAATCACCGCCTTCACACTTAAATATTCGATTATTATAACAAAGGTACTTTTAATCTGCTTTATTAATTATCCCTCCATTATGTGCGTTCTTATTGTTAAATAAATTCTATTCTGTTGCGCTGATCTCGTGGCTGATTCTTTTCGTGCAATTCATTTCATTGTTGAAATTTATCAAGTTGTGTGAAAAAGGGAAAGAATATATAGGGAAAAAATATACTAATTTGGATGGAGAAAGACGAAAGAAAATAGAAGCTTATGTATGCAAGCATAAAATCTCAAATCGATAATAGGCAAGTGTCTGGTAGTCAACACTCTCCAAAAAAACAAAAACTTTTTTTTAAAGGGAATCAATGATGAATGCCTCTTGCAGTACTCGTGGTTGAAAAAATGTGTGTTTAAGGAAAATTTATGAAGGAAAAAAGTAGGAGTTTGCGGTAAGAAAAATTGGAGGAAAAAAATCTACACGCTGAAGTAATTGATTTTTCGTAATGCTACTATATATGGTTTATTTCTTTCTTTTTACCAATAAAAAAGAAGAATAGAAAGAGAAAAAAGAAGATGATTTTAGATCTTATACTTGACATTTTTTTCTCTTAAAACACGTGTAGCAGTCCAGTATATGTGTAGTATCATATCGTAGCATTTTTTTTTTTTTAATTTTTTTTATTATTAACGACAAATGAGCTAACATTCTCCCTTCAAATTCATGCTTATGGGTTTTATACTACACAATGATGTAATTATAGTTTTTTTTCCAGTAATTTTCATACATTCAGATGTCAAAACAATAGAATTTATGCGATTCATTGAACACATATTGTATTCTCCTTAGGATTTTTATATCAAAGCATAACTCATTGTTTTTTTTTCCGTTGAGCAGGTGATCTCCCAAATAGGAGATCGCATGTTCGAAGTCTCCTGCATATTTTTTCGGTTGAGATCGTCGCAAATGATTTGCCTAATATGATTTACTTCTCTAGTATAATTTACGAACTATTGCAGTATTAGAGCAAGATTTATCCAAAATGTACCCGAAGGATAGCGACCGTGGGTTCCTTAATTTACAATAACTCATGTTAGTGAACCAAAAAAGAAAGTATATAAGTTCTCCATGTTAACTACACCGTATGAGCAGTAATTACTAGCTAGATTCACAATTAGATTCAGTCTAGTACCTTATATTATTAGTAATAGTAAATCAAAGTGCATGCAATAAGTTCGACTTCTTCGATATACTTTATTGTAATGTTGGAGTTTCACCCAACCAAGAAACTCAGTTATCTCGTTAAATAAATACAGAAAAAATACAAGAAAATGGTTAGACCCTATGAAGAGCGTGTAACAAAAGTTGAGGACAATAGGTCACAAATTAGATTGTAGGGTTTGGTGCCCGACACCACACGTGTGTTCTTTGGTTTCCTTGTTTTCTTAAAACACTTGGGTTTGACTCGTGTCATGTCTTAGATTGATTTGGAAAATCAAAAATGTGAAAGGGGCCATGTAGCAAAGCCAACTTGCACATATAACCACATCTTAACCATACATAAAATTTCCACTTTTTGGTCGGTTGATTGGATTCTTTAAATTTAAGAAATATACAATTTCCTTCTTCCCTTGTGACAAATTTCCAAATTTTCTTTTCCGACTTATTGTTGCCAAAACCTATATAATTGACCAACAAAATTATTGGGAAGAGAGAATCATAGACAATAAAGTATTTTGTTTTGCCATGAGGTGAAGGACCAATCAACATAAGGTCACATGCATGTTAGTTTTGCAGGTGAATTAATAAATTAATTTGACGACACAAAGCAACCACGTAGAACATAATATGTGAGAGGAGATTCAATATATAAATTATGCACTAAAGGTTTTTCATCTTCTAGTTTAACAATACTCAATAAACGTCATCTGTAAATTTGATATATACATGTTAAATTCCTGTAATATAATAATTGACTTCCACAGTCTCTTTAGTCGAACGATAAGTTTATGTTTCTATTTTGTCCAACAATGTTTTCGTAATTAATTCCCTGCAATATTTATGTGTTAACATAAAGATAGAGAGATCAATCTTAAAATTGTTGGCCCCTTTAATCTATAAGTTAGTCAAGAAATTAAACTACCACTGAATCCAAAAGTAACTGACCTTTAATATGGAGTAAGCCTTTGTTCATTGATAGGATAAATGATGCAGTACCTTTTGATCACATGGTGTGTTAATTAAAGAACAGAGAGAAGAACCGAAGCAGTACAATTATCAAGTGGAATCTAGAATCAAATAGACACGTACCCAACTCATTAAAGTGATTAAAGAAGGTTCATGTATCATTGATCAAGAACTGTGATAATGGACAAACTCTTCTTCAACCATTCTGTAATTCAAATGCCAAAATATATTCCATATTCCAATATACTTATGACTTCCTTTTATTTTCATTTTGTTTTTCAAAATAAGGAAAAGGGAGGGGGTTGGGGGTGGTGTCATATGTATAGACAAGCTTCACATGGGACATTTATTCGACATTATGGAAGACTATGATCCGAGAAAGTCTCCTCACATTGGAACATGAAGACTCTATTATTAATCTAATCAAAAAGTACCTAAAAGTATGTGCCTATGTATGACTTATATAATTTAATGCTACTATACTACTCAAGAGGAAAAAAGGATCAATAAGAGAGTACTGTCATATTTCACGAAGAGACTATATTCTATATCTTGGCCGCCAAGAAAGAGACTTTTATTTATTCAAGTCAAGACTTGTGGAAGAAGACCAGCAAACTATTGTCTTAACTCTAAAATTATAGTACTAAGAGATACTTTACACATGATTCTAGTTACCTTCACCCACTACCAGATTCACATTAAAATATTCAGAGCAAGAAAATCATAGATTATAAACAACACTCAAATAATAATAATAATAATAATAATAATAATAATAATAATAATAATAATTCGATTTTTTTTAAAAAATGCTTTAAAATCTCTCTAGTCTTGTTATTGTAGTTGGATTCCATGATCGGCCTCTACCACCAACCTGTTTAAATAAGGGCAAACTTTGTTGGTTAAAATCACTTTAGGATTAATACATAAATTCTTCTACACAATCGTTCGTCAAAATTTTCTTTGCAGGAAAATCATAATGTATAATAAAGTAAATTATTTTTACGTATATATAGTAGATGTTGAACTCCTAGATAAAAATCCAGCCTCCGCCATTCTAGCCATTCACTAAAATGGGTTCTTTAATTGGTATTAATTATACCTCAACAAAGGAAATCACAATCGTCTCTAAATTAATAGTTCCATACCCTCGAATATGATCTCACTCAATTCATGGAAAAACGAATTCTGCAACATAAAATGTAACAAATAAAATAACTATATTTCAAACATCAGTAGTACTTCTTATTATGATTTGGGTGTTACAGTACAAAAAATAGATTGGAATACCTACTTTCCTTTGTCCAAATTGGAATAGAAGAAGTATGTTTTGTGTCTTCTTCTGTCACAAGAACAGTTAGCTAGCAGCGCATGCAACCCTTTTTTTCCTATTAGTATTTCGGTGGGTGTCGGCCCACTGTTTCAAACGTGGGTTGACTGATTTTAGGCCCACAGAGTGGCCCACGAGTCTAGCATTGTTGTAGTATTCAAGTTTTTGTGTACTTGTCAGGTGTTTTCTCTTTCATTTATTTTTTGTAGAAAAAATAATACTGTATAGTCGTTTTTAAAATAATAAACGAAATATATATTTTTTATATTTTTTGTATATCTATATATATTATATAAAAGAAAATATAAATTTTATATACTTTTTCGACTATGAAATATAAATATTTTCGATCGTGAGCTAAAAGTGGTCTTTGCCCATTTTTCATAATTAACAAAATTTCCATATCATTATTTCTATTATGCTGTTTCGACGTAGAGGGTTCGTGATAATCAAAGTAGGGTATAATTGGTCTTAATGATTGTGAAAGAAAGAGATGGACTGGTGAGATACTGGCTGACAACTAACTGCCAGAATATAAAATTACTTTAAAAAATTACAAATAATTGAAGAAAAACATTTTTAAAAGTATTTATTGGACTATGACAATGAGTAGACTGTGATAGTACGTAGGGGAAAAAGATAATTAATGAAATTCATTTTTCAGGAGAAAGAAAAAGAATTACAGATTTTTCTAAATTGAGAAAGTGACAGCCACAACCTTGGTCGCAATCTAATTTTATCTCCGTTTGATTTGACTTAAAAGGTAATTTGGAGTGAATCTGGCAAGAGTATTATATAATTGAACATACTTCCTGATGTTATACCGTGTTTGGTAAGACAGAATATATTTTCTAAAAATGATTATTTTTCGAAAAAGATATTTTTTAAAATAAAAATTGATAAAATTTTAGCAAATATACTTAGCATTTTGAAGAAATTTTTAAATATTAAAATAATGTTATTATCTAAGTGTTGGTTGGAGCAATATACTCGTGAAGGAATTTGAGGCTTTAGGCCAAAAGTAGGAAAAGATATTTTCCTTATAAAATATTTTCTGATAA
Source organism: Nicotiana tomentosiformis (assembly GCF_000390325.3). NCBI lineage: Eukaryota > Viridiplantae > Streptophyta > Magnoliopsida > Solanales > Solanaceae > Nicotiana > Nicotiana tomentosiformis. The sequence goes on along the minus strand of NC_090816.1, from coordinate 105,306,924 downwards.
CTAAACACTAGAAATGACTTACTTTTTAAAAATATTTTTTATCACAACCAAATTTCTATATTACGTGGATCCACATGTAATTCACAAAATATAATGTTGCATATCACATAAAAATCCTTTTTTAAGATGTTATTTTTTTGAATTATTTGATAGTAGCCGTTTTAAGGTATGAATATTATTCCTCACATCTTTAGAGTACTGCAGTGAGATTTTTAAGAATCTCTCAGCCATATAAGAAAACTCGAAGGCCCCTTTTGTGTATGCAAAAGAGTTTAATGGGAATATCAAATAATCAAAAGAGTAATTTGTGTTGATTGAAAACTGAGTAACCATAGAGAAAACCATAATACTCATGTTGGGTCATGACACAAAACACAAACTGTGGCAAATTGTGGGTGATTCAACGGATAAGTACTCCAGTACGTTCGACAAATCAATAAAACAATTGATTGTCCAAGTTGAATTTATTAAAAATATAACAATGATATGTAGAAAAAGGAACAAAAATCCATTAAAGTGTTAGCTACAGATGGGGGGAGAGAAATTAAAATTAGTACTACTATGTTTTACTCCATAAAATAAAATACGAAACAAGTGATATACAGATTTCACCATATATAAAACAATATTTAAAGACCTATGTTGCCCTAATCCTTCACCTCTATAATGCAATTTGTCATGTATTTCTCTCTTTATATATGCCTTTCTGAAACGCTTTAATGATATCCATGTACGTAAGTCACCATATGTGCTAGATATGATGATGACACCCCCCACCAACAAAAATTAGCCACAAAAAAACGAAATCCATTTTCTCATAAATTCATTTAATGGAGTGACACATTAACTTTTTGAAAACACATTATAGCTAGTGCACGGACAACGTAACTTCATACTCGACTATGCTAATCTTGTTAAAGATACGTATATCTGCATGCATGGACTAGAAATTGAATGTTCTTCAATTGATCTATATAGTCTGGATACAATGTAAATTTACATTCTATTACACTAACCTCTTATTTGGACAACTATTTAATTAACCAACATATGAAAATTAATAATTCTTTTTTAATTTCTTTCTTTTTGACACAACATGGTACCAAATCTACTCAATTAATAATAAAGAGAAGGATCTAGAGATTCATATGATCGATACAATAAAATAGATTATCATAATGGATCATTAATCCTTAAAATCCTTTTTCCTTTTTTGAGCTTACAACCTAGGTTTAGCTTAATCCTTATCCTTCATTATCCATATATCCTATTTATTTTTGTCATATATTATCATGGCTACAATCATCACCACAAGAACATGTTGATCTTCTCTAGGGATAACGGTATGCTCTTATCCTCACAATTCTTTTTTGGGGGTTTTATGGTCGGCAAATCCATCCAATCCCGGCATAGTGGAAAAAAAGTTGTTATCTCCATGTGAGTTAAAAAGAGAACAATGATTTCTAGCTTTGGTTCCTTTGCCACGTTTAGCTCTGCCTAAGCTACATTTGAGTCACTTCAAGTTTCCTTTACTTTTAGTGTTTTCTCCTTTACCTTTTTAAGTTTGCTTTCCTTTTTATCTTTTACTTCCATATATGTTGTGTTTTTTTTTATTGTTTGTATTTCATTATTAGTTATGCTTTTGAATTGTTTTTGTCACAGTTGGAGAAAAAGTCCCATCCTAATTCCTTTGTAACGTTTTGTTATTAAGTTCTATAATTCAACTTATATATACATATTCAATACAAATTCTATTATATGATCGTTGTATTTTTATATATGTTTAGCATGTAATTTGCTTTATTTTCAGGTTACTAATGCTATTTCTTATTAATTGTTATATGTAATTATTTTTTAGATAACTTAATGGTGTAAGAATTATTTTACTTTTGTCAGTAAAAGTAATATTAAATTGTGTTATACGCATTGCCAAAGTGTACTAAAATATGAACAGAGTATTTTTCACAAGGGAGGCCAAAGTGTTCGAAAAAGAAAAGCGCCCTTTGCTCCACAGAGGGGCCATTGCCCTCTCGGCCTCTCCCTATTTTCATCCTACGACAATATTTGTTAATGTCGTTCTCTTTTTATCTCTAGTTAAGAAGTCGAAAGAAACTTTTACTTTTGAATATAAATTAATTATCAACCTTTAATTAAAATACAAATACGTTTAAGTAAATAACAAGTATATCGGCGATTTGAGATTACTGAACTCTAGGTTTGAGATCTTAATCACACATGACCTGGTTGGACCCTCTTTTTTTCCCCCTTAAACTAGATTCAGTTGGAGAAATATGTTCCTGTTCAACTGTTGAAACTTCTAATAAGGTTTTCAATTCGATATCTTTATTGAAATTACCTCCACTACCCCTAGTAAAAGATTTCGTTTAGTTCCGAGAAGATTTTACACTGACCCCTCAACTTAGAATGTATCTTGATTTTGTCCTATGCAAAGTTCAAGAACAATAAAAAATCAGAAATTACAAGTTAAATAAATCGATTAGTATACATTTAAATTTTGATAACCAAATTTCACAACCCAATTTCACTTATGGGTGGTGATGGTGCCCAACATCACCGTTAGACAAACCAACTAGTGGATTAAACATATATTTTCTCTTTTAATAAATTTTCGAGTAATAAAGCTTTCCTTTGCAAGATTTAAGAAAAACAAAGAGTCTAAATAAAATCAAAATAATAATTTTTCACCTACAATTCTACTAAAGTGCGTGCCAAGATCTCACATCACAAGTATATGAGTATCTAATAGATTATACAAAATCTAAAATATTGTCTGTACATAAAATAGACAGAATACAGATGCAAAGAGAGACACTAGGTGCTGCGGAACAACTCAGGAAAAATAGCTCACCACTAGGCCTCGGGATAACGGAGATGCGCACCGGTGGGATCGCCTGAAGCACCCGTCTCAGACCCTGCACAAAAAGTGCAGCAAGTGTAGCACGAGTACGTAAACAAAGTATACCCAGTAAGTATCAAGTCTAATCTCGAAGAAGTAGTGACGAGAGGTCGACTTCGACACTCACTATGGGTCAATAATATAAAGACAAAGATATTTAAATAAACATGGTTTATGTGAATAGAAATAATTTCCTTAACAAGCAAATATAAATAATTCTTTCATAATTTGACAAATTTTCAATAATCATTTACCTTCACAAGCTGCAATAAAATAAATATCAAAGTACCGAATAATTTTTATTATTAAGCACAATTTCTACCGAGGTCGTACGACCCAATCCAGAATAATGTATACACTGCCGAAGGTCGAGCGACATGAACCATAGATGCATCTATCTACTGCTGAGGCGTTCGACCCGCTTCACAAGAAGAGGAGAATATTTTATAAGCATTTGACTTGGATATTATAGAGGTTTTTATACAACAATAATATTAATTTTATAAGCGAACTTCCATAATTTTTCCAACAATTACTAATATGATTTAGACCTCCTTTTTATTTTATTTTATTAAATTAACAAGTATGATGCAAAAATTCCTAATAACTCATGAATTGGGTCCTAAACACTACCCGGGCAATAGCATAATAGTAGCTATGCACAGACTATCATCACCTCGTACGTACGTAGCCCCCCACAATTAGAGACAATTATTTATTTGAAATACCTATGTGGTAAATTCTCACTTACAAGGTTAGACAAGAGACTTACCTTGTCTCAAAGTTCACTTTCCGATCGCAACTTCGCATTAAAGCCTCTATTGGGTGCCGAAAAATCCGTAACTAGCCAAATGTTATATAATTTAATCAATAAATACTCAAAATTTCATAATTTATCTATTGGAGTAATTACCCAACCCAAATTGGTAAAATTCCTAAAATTTATCCCTGGCCCACGTGCCCGGATTTCGAAAATTTTTCGGAGGAAATCGTCACACATAATCTCAAGAATTCAAATATACAATTTTTATCCCATTCCATAACCATTTTCGTGGTTAAAATCTCATTTTTATCAAAACCTTATTTTTTCATCTAAACCCTTGATTTCCACAATTTACATGTTATAATCTATCCATAATCTATGTATTTAACTCATATTAGGTAGAATTAACTTACCTCCAAGTTGTTAGGTGAAAACTCCTCTCAAGAAGCTCCAAAATTGCCTAAGATTGGAGAAAATGAGCTCAAAAATGGCTGAGCCCCGTCTTTAAGACATTTTGTCCGGCACAATAAACTCCTTCTTCGCGAACGCGGTAAGTGCCTCGCGTTCGCGAAGGCAAAATTCCCTAGGCCCTGAAAATGCCCTTTTGCGAACGCGACAGGGGTCTCGCGAACGCGAAGGCTAACTTGGCCTACCCTTCGCAAACGCGTGAGCTCCTTCGTGAACGTGAAGAGTAAAATATACTGACCCATCTCAGACCCCATTTTTCTACGCGAACGCGAGAAGGCCTTCGCAAACGCATAGGCCTGGGATCTCCAAGCTTCGCGAACGCGACCCCCTTCCCGCAAATGCGAAGGGTAATTGCACAGCTCCCCAAATCCTTCATCACGAACGCGAGAGTCCTTCTACGTTCGCGAAGAAGGAAACCAGAACTGGAAAATCTGGTTTTTCCCATATTGCTCCGGGCGGTTCGAAACACACCCGAACTACTCAGTACCCCGTTCAAATGCACCATTAGATTTGTAAACATAATACGAACCTGGTCAAATTCTTGAAACGCATAGATCAACAACGAAACCTAGAATCGCACCCCAAAACCGAATTGAATCAAAATATGAACTTCATGTTTCCAATTTGCTCCGAACGTGCCGAATAATACTTAGACTACTCGGAATGACACCAAAGTTTGCTTGCAAGTCTTAAATCACCATACGGAACTATTCTCAGGCTCAAAATTTCAAACAGACCTCGATTACTCCAAAACATACTCCAAACTAAATTTAAATAATTTTAAAACCTTCAAAGAGTCAACTTTCACTGTTAAGCACCGAAATACTCTCGGGTTGTCCAAAACCCGATTCGAACATACACCCAAGTCAAAAATCGTCATATGAACCTATTGGAACCGTTAAATCTCGATCTCGAGGTCGTTTACTCAAAACGTTGACCGAAGTCAAACTTGGCCTTTTAAAGCCAAACTAAGGAACTAAGTGTTTCGATTTCAACCCGAACCCTTCCAAATCCCGAACTAACCATCCCCGCAAATCATAAAACAGTAAAAGCACATATGTGGAGTCTTATTTGGTAGAACAGGTTCTAGAAGGCAAAATAACCGGTTGAGTCGTTACATTCTCCACCTCTTAGACAAACGTTCGTCCTCGAACGGGTTTAGAATCATACCTGGAGTGCTGAATAAGTGTGGATATTTGCTTCGCATGTCCTCCTCGGCCTCCCAAGTCGCTTCCTCGACTGGTTGGTCCCTCCACAGAACTTTTACCGTAGAAATCTTCTTGGACCTCAACTGGCGAACCTGCCTATCAACAATGGCAACTGGTTCCTCTTCATAGCCCAAGCTCTCATCTAGCTGAACTGTGCTGAAGTCTAACATATGTGACAGGACGGCATGATACCTCCGGAGCTTATATACATTGAAAATCGGATGAACTCCCGATAGACTGGGAGGCAAAGCAAGCTCGTAAGAAACCTCCCCAACTCGTCTCAACACCTCAAATGGGCCTATAAACCTTGGGCTCAACTTGACTTTCTTCCCGAATCTCATGATTCCCTTCATTGGAGAAACCTTTAAGAGAACTTTTTCACCCACCATAAACGATAAATCCCACGCTTTCTGATCCACGTAACTCTTCTGCCTGGACTGTGCTGTACGAAGTCGCTCCTGAATCAACTTTATATTTTTCAAGGCATCCTTCACCAAATCAGTACCATATAACTTAGCCTCACCGGGATCAAACTATCCGATGGGCAAATGACATCGCCTACCATATAAAGCCTCAAATGGAACCATCTCGATGTTGGATTGGTAACTGCTGTTATAAGCAAACTCGGCCAAAGGTAAGAAACGATTCCACTGACCTCCGAAGTCAATCACACATGCCCTGAGCATATCTTCCAAAATCTGAACTGTCCGCTCCGACTGCCCGTCGGTCTGCGGATGAAAGGCTATGCTGAGCTCTACACAGGTCCCCAATTCACTCTGCACTACTCTCCAGAAATGCGAAGTAAACTAAGAGCCCATATCTGATATGATGGAAATTGGCACACCGTGCAACCGAACTATCTCCAGAATATAAATCTAGGCCAACCTCTATGAAGTATATGTAGTCACTACCGGAATGAAGTGTGCCGACTTGATCAACCTGTCGACAATGACCCAAACTGCATCAAACTACCGCAAGGTCCGCCGCAACCCAAATACAAAGTCCATAGTAATGTGTTCCCATTTCTACTCCGGTATAGTCGTCTGCTGAAGTAAGCCACCTGGCCTCTGCTGCTTATACTTAACTTGCTGGCAATTTAGGCACCTAGCTACATACTCAACTATGTCCTTCTTCATCCGCCGCTACCAATAATGCTGCCTCAGGTCACGGTACATCTTTGTAGCACCTAGATGAATAGAATACCGAGAGTTGTGTGCCTCCTCTAGGATATTTTCCCTAAAGCCATCAACATTAGGTACAGATAGGCGACCCTGGAGTCATAGAACGCCGTCATCACCGATAGAAACCTTCTTGGCACCACCCAGTAGTACCGTCTCTTGGAGAACCAACAAGTATGGATCATCACACTGGCGAGCCTTGATCTTCTCAAATAGTGAAGACTAGGCAACGACACACGCAAGAACTCGACTGGGCTCTGAAATTTCTAGCCTCACAAGTATGTTTGCCAAGGACTGAATGTCCAAAGCTAATAGCCTTTCCTCTGCTGAATTAAATACCAAGCTACCAATACTTTCTGCCTTTCTACTCAAAGCATCTGAAACCACATTCGCTTTGCCCGGATGGTATAGGATAGTGGTATCATAATCTTTCAGTAACTCAAGCCATCTGCGTTGCCTCAAATTTAGGTTCCTCTGCTTGAATAGATGCTGCAAACTGCGATGATCAGTGTAAACCTCACAAGATACCCCATAAAGATAATGCCTCCAAATCTTAAGAGCGTGAACAATCGCAGCTAACTCCAAATCATGTACCGGGTAATTCTTCTCATGGGACTTTAGCTGATGAAAAGCCCTCTACGAACTGACGATAATAACCTGCTAACCCTAGAAAACTCCTTATCTCGGTCGCTGAGGTGGGACGATGCCAATTTTGAACTGCCTCGATCTTTTTGGGATCAACTTTAATACCCTCGCCCGACACAATATGACCTAAGAATGCTACAGAGTTTAGCCAAAACTCACACTTGGAGAACTTAGCATATAGCTTTTGTTCCCGCAACGTCTGAAGCACCACCCTCAAATGTTGCTCGTGGCCCTCCATACTACGTAAGTATATCAAAATGTCATTAATGAAGACAATGACAAACCAATCAATATATGGCCTGAACATCCCAGTTCATCAGATCCATAAACGCCGTTGGGGCGTTAGTCAAACCGAAGGACATCACCAGAAACTCATAATGGCCATATCTAGTACGGAAAGCAGTATTCGGAACATCAGAATCCCGAATCTTCAACTGATGGTACCCCGACCTTAAGTCGATTTTTTTAGAACACTCTGGCACCCTGCAATTGGTCGAACAAATCATCAATACGCGGCAACGGGTACTTGCTCTTAATGGTAACTTTGTTCAATTGGCGGTAATCAATACACATCCGCATAGTCCAATCTTTCTTCATCACAAATAGTACTGGTGCGCCCCAAGGTGACACACTCAGCTTGACGAACCCCTTTGCCAAAAACTCCTCAAATTTTTCCTTCAACTCCTTCAACTCTTTTGGAGCCATGCGGTACGGTGGAATATATATAGGCTGGGCATCTGGAGCCAAATCAATACAGGAATCAATATCACGATCCGGTGGCATGCCTGGAAGATCAGAAGGAAACACATCGGAGAACTCTCATACTACGGACACTGAATCAATTGTAGGAGTCTCTGCAGTATTGTCCCTAACATAAGACAAATAAGCCAGACAACCCTTCTCGACCAAGTGTCGAGCCTTCAGAAAGGAAATAACCCGACTAGATGCACCGACAGACGAACCCTTCCATTCCAATCTAGGCAACTCCGGCATCGCCAAAGTAACAGTCTTAGCATGACAATATAGGATGGCATGATATGGGGATAGCCAATCCATGCCCAGGATAATCTCAAAGTCAATCATATCAAGCAGTAGAAGATCTGCTCTAGTCTCGTGACCACAGAAAGTAACAATGCAGGACCGGTAGATCCGGTCCACAACAACAAAATCGCCTACAGGAGTGGACACATAAATAGGAGTACCCAAGGATTCACGAGAAACACCCAGTAAATGAGCAAACAAAGACGAAATATAGGAATAAGTAGACCCTGGGTCAAATAATACTGAGGTCTCTCTACCGCAGACAAAAATAATATCTGTGATCACGGCATCTGAGGCCACTACATCTGGTCTGGCCGGGAAAACATAGAACCTGACGGGAGTGCCACTTGGTTGTCCCCCACCTGGATGGCCGCCACCTCTAGGACGACCCCTACCTACTTGCCCTCCGCCTTTGGGTGGCCGGACGACTGGCAGAGCAACTGGTGTGGTAATCATAGGCTGCTGATCCTGCTGCACTGGTCTACCCTGAAGCCTGGGGCAGAACCTCCGCACATTACTGAGATCCCCGCACTCGAAGCAACCCCTCGGTACGATGGACTGCCCTGATGACCTGAATACCTACTGGAGGAGCCTTGAATAGTTGGTGGGTGGTAAGAATTCTCTAGCATAACACTGAAATAAGGTCGTATTGGAGCACCCCAAGGAGGTGGCAGTGTTGGATAAGGGTGCCTGCTAGACTGACCCCTCACGAACTGACCTCTGCCCCCAGCCGGGGCACCACTGAACACTCTCGAATATCAAACCGCTTGTCCCTCGCTGCCTACTCACGGTTCCGCTGATGGACACCCTTAATCCTCTGAGCTATCTCTACAACTAGCCTGTAAGAAGTCCACATCTCCACATCTCGTGCCATGGTAGCCTGAATGACAGAGTGCAATCCGGCGACAAACCTCCGCACTTTCTCTGCATCGGTAGGTAGTATCATAAGTACATGGCGAGACAACTCAGAGAAACTCGCCTCATAGTCAGTCACTGACATCTGACCTTGCTGGAGCTGCTCGAACTGGAAACCGCAACTCTTCCCTCTGAGAGGGTGGTATGTATCTATCCAAGAAGAGGCATGTGAACTGATCCCAAGTCATGGGAGGTGAACCTACTGGTCTGCCGAGAAGATGTGACTGCCACCACCTACGGGCCCTGCCCTCCAGCTGAAAAGTAGTGAAGTCCACCCCATGGGATTCTAGTATCCTCATGTTGTGCAGTCTGTCTCTGTACTGATCAATAAAATCCTTGGGGCCTCATGTCGCTCACCTACGAAAGCATGAGGATCAAGACTAGTCCATCTGTCCAGTAGCCTGTGCGGATCACTTGCCACAGCTGGTATGGGCTCCGGTGTAGCTGCTGCAACTGGCTGAGCTCCGCCCACGGGTAGTGCACCCTGGGTCTGGTATACCGCAGTTGCCTGCCCATGAGCCTGTGCGGTAGGATCAGTGCTCCACCCCCCCGCCTGAGGTGTGACTGGGCCAGCCGAAAATAAACCGTCTTGAGTTATAGTATCCATGAACCACAGCATACGGCCCATGACCTCCTGAAATCCCGGTGTGGACGTGAAATCTACCGGAGCTGGATCTGCTGTGGGCACCTCGCACTGCTCCTCGATGATAGGATTCTCTACTGGATCCATTGGTGGTAATTTTGGAACAACTCTGGGATGTCCTCGTCCCCTACCACGGGCTAGAGCCCTCTCTTGGTCTCTGCCTTGGACTCTAACAACAGGGGGAGCAGCTCTTCCCTGGTCTGGATCCTCCGTAGAACGCGTTCTCACCATCTGTGAGAGAGTAAGGGGAAGCTACTTAGTATTACATCAACTGCATGATAGAAGATGAAGAAAGGTAGTTTCCTAACACCCTATAACCTCTCGAAGATAAGTACATACGTCTCCGTACCGATCCGCAAGACTCTATTACTTGTGAGACCTACATGAACCTAGTGCTCTAATACCATATTGTCACGATTCAATTTCACCTATAGGTCGTGAAGGCGCCCAACGTCACCGTTAGGCAAGCCAACTAGTGGATTAAATGTATATTTTTTCTTTTAATAAATTTTTGAGTAATAAAGCTTTCCTTAATTGCAAGATTTAAGAAAAACAGGGAGTCTAAATAAAACTAAAATAATAATTTTCCACCCACAATTCTACTAAAGTGCGTGCCAAGATCCGGTGTCACAAGTATATGAGCATCTAATAGATTATACAAAATTCAAAATACTGTCTGAACATAAAATAGACAGAATACAGATGCAAAGAGAGACCCTAGGTGCTGCGGAACGGCTCAGAAAAAGAAGCTCACCACAAGGCCTCGGGATAATGGGGATGCGCACCGGTGGGACTGCCTGAAGCACCTGTCTTAGACCTTGCACAAAAAGTACAGCAAGTGTAGCATGTGTACGTAAACAACGTATACCCAGTAAGTATCAAGCCTAATCTCGAAGAAGTAGTGACGAGAGGTCGATTTTGACACTCACTATGGGTCAATAATATAAAGACAAAAATATTTAAATAAACATGGTTTATGTGAATAGAACCTTAACAAGCAAATATAAATAATTCTTTCCTAATTTGAAAAATTTCCAATAATCATTTACCTTCACAAGCTGCAATAAAATAAATTTCAAAGTACCGAATAATTTTTATTATTAAGCACGATTTTTGCCGAGGTCGTACGACCCGATCCAGAATAATATGTACACTGTCGAGGGTCGAGCGGCACGAACCATAGATGCATCTATCTACTGCTGAAGCATTCGGCCCGCTCCATAAGAAGAGGAGAATTCTTTATAAGCATTTGACTTGGATATTATAGAGGTTTTTATACAACAATAATACTAATTTCATAAGCGAACTTCTACAATCTTTCCAAAAATTACTAATATGATTTAGACCTTTTCTTTTTAAATTAACAAGTATGATGCAAAAATTCCTAATAACTCATGAATTGAGTCCTAAACACTACCCGAACAATAACATAATAGTAGCTACGCACGGACTCTCGTCACCTCGTACGTTTGTTGCCCCCCACAATTAGAGATAATTATTTATTTGAAACACCTATGGAGTAAATTCCCACTAACAAGGTTAGATAAGAGACTTACCTTGTCTCAAAGTTCACTTCCCGATCGCAACTTAGCGTTAAAGCCTCGATTGGGTGCCGAAAAATTCGAAACTAGCCAAATGTTATATAATTTAATCAATAAATACTCAAAATTTCATAATTTATCTATTAGAGTAATTACCCAACCAAATTGGTAAAATTTCTATATATTACCCCGGGCCCACACGCCCGGATTCGAAAAATATTTCGGAGGAGATCGTCACCATAACCTCAAGAATTCAAATATACAATTTTCATTCCATTCCATAACCATTTTCGTGGTTAAAGTTTTATTTTTATCAATATCTATATTTTTCATCTTAACCCTTGATTTTCATAATTTATATATTATAATCTACCCATAATCTATGTATTTAACTCACAATAGGTAGAATTAACTTACCTCCAAGTTGATAGGTGAACACCCATCTCAAAAAGCTCTAAAATCGCCCAAGAATGTGGAAAATGGGCTAAAAAATGACTAAGCCCCGTCTTTAAGACATTCTATCCAGCACAGTAAAATCCTTCTTCGCGAACGCGGTAAGTGCCTCACGTTCGTGAAGGCAAAATTTCCAGGCACTCAAAATGCCCTTCGCGAACGTGACAGGGGTTTCGCGAACACGAAGGCTTACTTGCCCTACCCTTCGCGAACGCGAAGGGTAAAATATACTGACCCTCCTAGGCCCCGTTCTTCTACGCGAACGCGAGAAGTCCTTTACGAACGCGTAGGCCTGGGATATCCAAGCTTCACCAAAGCGACTCCCTTCCCGTGAATGCAAAGGGTATCTTCCCCGCTCCCCAAATCCTTCATCGCGAATGCGAGAGTCCTTCCGCGTTCGCGAAGTAGGAAACCAGGACTTGAAAATCTAATTTTTCCAACATTGCTCCGGGCAGTCCGAAACACACCCGAGCTACTCGAGACCCCATCTAAATATACCAACAAGTCTGTAAACATAATACGGACCTGCTCGAACTCTCTTAATGCGTAAATCAACAACGAAACCAAGAATCGCACCCCGAAACCGAATTGAATCAAAATATAAACTTTAGGTTTTCAATTTGCTCCGAACGCGCCGAATAATACTTAGACTACTCAGAATGACACCAAATTTTACGTGCAAGTCTTAAATCACCATACATAACTATTCTCAAGCTCAAAATTTCAAACGGACCTCGATTACTCCAAAACATACTCCAAACTAAATTTAAATAACTTTAAAACCTTCAAATAGTCAACTTTCATTGTTAAGCACCGAAACGCTCGCGGATTGTCCAAAACCCGATCCGAATATACGACCAAGTCCAAAAGCGTCATACAAACCTATTGGAACTATCAAATCTCATTTCTGAGGTCGTTTACTTAAAATGTTGATCGAAGTCAAACTTTTCCTTTTAAAGCCAAATTAAGAAACCAAGTGTTCTGATTTCAACCCGAATCCTTCCAAGTCCCGAACTAAATATCCCCGTAAGTTATAAAACAGTAAAAGTACATATGAGGTGTCTTATTTAGAAGAACGAGATTCTACAAGGCAAAACGACCGATTGGGTCGTTACACCAAATTAACATGTGCATCAAAGCAACTGTTAATAGAGCCTAAACTAACCAACTGTTATAGGATCACTAATGATATTAATCACATATCTCTGGAACCTCTACCGTAACATATCTAATTTTTACGGAGGGTACTATTAACTAAAATGGCCTCCCAGCCACCTAAATTTGCACCTAATGCGCCAACCCGATAAATAAACTTAGAAGTTTTTTATTTGAATACTTCAACTTAATTATTTTCATATTATTAAACCACTTTGACCATTGACCATGCTTATGTGGTGATGACATAGCTGATGTGGCCGAGCTACGTGCAAATCACGCTTGTAAGGCGCGTAACTATGCTAGTTTTCATTTAATTAAAAAACTAAAACTATAAACATTAAAGAAACAAAGGAAATGTAAAATCAATCACTTTCTTTCCCTACACCTTCGCTTATCCCTCCCCCTCTCCCCCGCCTTTCTTCCCCTTTTTCTGTTCCTTCTGTTCCTTTCCCCAATTAACATCGTTCCCTCTAATTCCCCTAATTCCCCTTTAATTTCTCCTCTTCTTCCTTTTCAAGATTAATTTTCTTTTTCTTATGATGAAAATTTTGTACAACTTTTTGATTTTTCAGGGATTTTGATTTTGATTGGTCTTAATAGTTAAAGATGAAAAAATGATGATTATCAAAGGTGATTTTTGATGAGGTCACTGGTGGAGTTTTTCGGGGCGAATTGATTGCTTCTCTTAGTTGCAGATTTGGATGTTGGGATTTTGAGAGTTGAATTCTATCGGAATTGCCATATATCTTATGCAACTCCCTAATTTCTTTCGCCCCCACGATCCTAGCAGGTATAGCGAATAGGAATAGAAAGAAAGAAAAGTTAAAATATTAAGAAATTGATTTTTTTTTTTATTGATTTGGAAGTTTTAGAATGTAGAATGATGAAGTTCATAGTTGATTTGAGGGGATTTTAGAGTAGATGAGGATGATGTCTATGGTGGATGAAATATATGGTGATGGTGGGGCTGCCATGGTGTAGAAGAAGAGAAAGATTGTTTTTTTAAATTTTAATAAATTGGTGAAAAATGATTGGGGCCTGTAAATTACTCTTGTCAAACAATAATAGGTTAAGAATATGACTTGTCAACTGTGTCATAGCGATTGAGGAATACGCTCAGCTGGAGGTATTTATTAGTACTCATTCTGTCAAGTATAAGTATTCAAATGGGAAACTTCTAAGTTCATTTACCGGGTTGGTAATTGGGTACAAGTTTAGGTGGCCCAGAGGCTATTTTGCCTTCTATTAATTGCGTGAATGACCAAACTTTTAAAGCTAGCTTATTTTGAAAAGTGCTTTTCCAAAAAAGTACTTTTGGTGAGAAGCAGTTTGTGTTTGGTTATTTAATTTGAAAAGTATTTTTGAGTAGCAATAGCAATAGAGTATGACCAAACTTTTAAAAATTGTTTCTAAGTATATTTTTCTCAAACGTGCTTTTCAAAAAAGTACTTTGGGAGAGAAGCTACTTTTTTCTGTTTCTCAAAAACTGTTCCTGCTTCTCCTCAAAAAGCACATTTTTTTCTTTCAAAAGCTTGGCCAAACACCCTAATTTTAGGGGGAAAAAAGAAGAAGAAGAAGAAGAAAATCACTTCTGACAAAAAAAAAGTACTTTTGTCTCAAAGGAAGCTTGGCCAAACAAGCTATAAGCCTGCTCTGTTATACTAGATTTAGTTTGAGATAATCTTTACTGATGAAAATTGAGATCAAATTTTACAGTAAGAAATAATAATCTTTTGTGATGCCTGTGACATAGGGCGGGTCGAAGAGAAGAACTAACAAGCTTTTAGGCAAACAAACTTCTGAAGAAAGGGTATACATCACATCTCAGGCGAATCCTTTATCGAAATAGGAGAAAAAAATGAAGAGTTTTATAAATTATAATATACTTACTTGCACCCAATGTATACACCTATCCAAACAGTTTAATCATGAGAGTCATAAATTAAAGTAGAGATGCATATCACTTAATTATGGTTACGTGATAAATAACATATGTATGTAGGACAAATACCATACATTCATTTGCTTGGTGTAAATATAGAGTGCAGATAAATCTTTACCAAATATAAGCTCACATGGTACAAACGCTTTTGTAATCGTTATAATGGCAAATTCATAAGATTTTTTAGGCCAAAACGAATAATACGGGTGATAGACGGTGACTATAACACGGTTAAAAAATATATTTAAATGGGTCCTTAATTATTATTCTCCCTTTTTCCTGTTTTTAACAAGGAAGATAGGAGGTGGATTAGAGATAAACACCATCGATGCCTTTTTCATAGTAGCTTCCTTTTAGAAATTATTAACTTTTAATTAGCCAAAAGTTTGGCCATTTCCAACAGAAACAGTTGGTGATGTGAAAGATTATGGGGCCTTCTTACAAGGTTCCGAGTAGGCATGATGAGTTTCCACGCTAGCTGCCCATCGACACCGTCATTAAAAACAAAAAATAGAATAGGTGTTTAGATTTAGTTGGAAAAAACTCATCATTTAATCCTTACTTTAATTCCAACAAGTGAGGTTTAAATGTGCTGTTAGAAAGTTACACCTATTGATTTGATTTTAATGATTTGATCCTTAACATGATATTGACTCTTTCCTCTACCTTCTTTTCTACCTCTTTTTCTTTATGTTTTTAGTTGTACGGTTAGTAATTTTCTACTCATTTAGCAAAATCAGTTCATTTTTATTTAATATCTTCCTCAATAAATATAGGATTAATAAAACTTTAGGTCTCAATCGCTGGATTTATCTTAAGCCAACAAACAAATGAATATCAAACAATAAATGAGATTAATTTACTCAATGTTATTATGCAATTTGGCCTAGTTTAAAGAATTACGACCTATTACTAGTCCCTTGTTAGATTCAATGTAACATCAAGTGATAGGGTACAGAATTTGAAAGGCACGCCATTATAAATTTGTTACTATGGTAAACATATATAAATATAATAAGTAGTTAAAAAGTGATAATTGTACTCTAAATAATCTTTTCTTACTTCAACTTCAACTACTTTTTTATTTTTTCAACTTCAATCAAATATTGTTCACACGTCTATTTTGGAGGTGTTTGGAGTAAAACTTGCTTCTGGAAATTTGTGGCGATTTTGCCGAACACGCTAGTTTGGTTTTAATTTTAAATATAAAACAAATCTGTCCAAAAGATAATAAGCGATATAAGGGTTGTTTTTTTGGGTGAAACTACCATTGTAACTTCAAAAACAATATTTAAGCACGTAGTTAATTTTATAATAATTTTTCTAAAAGCATTTCCTTGAAGACTGTGGAAACGCTACCTTAAACATTATGGCAATGACAACCGAGACACACCTTAGAATTAGAAACATAAATTTTTTTCTTTTTGGTAGAAAAGGATATTTATTATTAATAATTAAGGATTAGTATATAGTTTAATTTGTCTAGGATATATGATACTTAAACAGTCATGTACATACAAATGATAAAAATACATAATAAGGGGTACATCGATCATTAAACGTTAAACATTCCAAAATATCTAGATTGCTTCCAAATGTTGCGCAAGGTCGTCCCCCACTTCATTGCTTTCTAAATATGCTTCAGACTCAGAATAATAGTTGTTAACTCTCCAAAGTCCGTAGCTCTGTATTAAACTTCAAGGTTTTGATCTGAAAATATAGAACAAAGCTTAATTGAGACATGTGAGCACATTGTTTTAAAGGATATTTTGCTCTCACAATGTATAATTTAATTATGCGTATTCTTCGGGCGGATAACATATTTTTCAAGTTGATCTTTCAATTATTCTTACAATTCCCGCAACTCTATAAGGTCATGCGATTAGGTGGAATAAATATCAGTTGAGCGTTGACAACACATATATCCCAAAATTGATAACTCGTTCCAGTAGTATACCAAAAAGCTCTTTCGAAAATATTTCTGGAAATTCATTAACAATCAGCATAGACTCAAGAGTTGGTGCCTTGACATTCATGTCCATAATGGTCACCAAATGATAGAAACACTCTTTTGTGATCATCTTCTTCTATCTAAAGTAGGAAATAAACCTATCCCAAGACTCGACAATATTACCCTTCCATTCACGAACCGGTTCACTTGGAGATTCAAACTCGACTACCTTGGTCCCGCCGGCAATTAAAGAGTGCCATAGAACAATTGGATAACCACTATCCATTTTGTTGATCACGTTAAAGTCAACCATTTCTAGCTCGATGAGGTCTGCCCTAGTCGCTCGATGTTGGACTATAACCGTACATTCCCTATATGCAGGAACCAATATACCAGAATTTCCAACTAAAGTAGACACAGAGAACAACTCAAGTAAATGTTCTGTCTCTATCCTGAAATTCAAAGTAAAATATGGGGTGACATAGGAAAATGTAGATCCAGGATCAATAAAGGTACAAGCATCAAGTGTACAAACATCAGGTATAAACAATCGCGACAACATTACCCGTCTCTGCATCTGCCCTGTGAACTAGTCCAGAGAGTCATGTATTTTTTAATTTTTTTAATATTAAACAAGTTTTTCACATAAAAATGTGGTCTCTCTTGTTTGGTTATCTTGTTGTTGCCTAAATTAATTTATTGTTGGTGTGTGTTATAGCGCACTATTAAAAAAATAGCAAATTTGCGACTGAATAATTCCGACCGATTTAATTTCGACTGATTCGGTCGGAAGTTTTATTAAAAATACATGTTAATTTTTTTTTTACTTTTTGGCTCAAAATTGTGACTGATTCAGTCGCTCAATTACGCGGAAAATACTGCGAAAATATTTTTTATGGTTTGCGACTGAATCAGTCGCAAAAATTAAAATTAAAAAAAAATTAAATTAAATGTTTCAACCAATTTGGTCGGAATCTGCAACAAAAACGAGGTCTGACTGGTCTACGGGATTTACGACCGAATTAGTCGCAATTTGAAAATTTAAATTTCAAATTTGCGCAACTCGTTTTTTGTAATACAGCCCTAACCCGTTTTTTCTTCTTTCTTCTTTCTTCTCTAGCTTTTTTCCCTCTTCTCTTTCCCCCACCCGCTCTATCTCTTGATTTTCTCCTCTAGTCTAATCATATAAGGTATGAATTTTCCCCCTCTCTCACTCTCCCTCTCCCTCACCCGCTCCATTTCCCCGTCCACCCCCCCACCCCTAATTTTTTTGTTCCTAAGTTGTTTAACTCATTTTTGGTACAGAAATCCGGCGGCTCATCTCCCCTCCGGTAGTGGTTCAGCAGCAGATCCGTTTTCATTTTTCAGTTTTTTATTTTTGCATTAATTTAGCAAAATAGTATATACAAATTAGCTATATAATTTGCAATATAGTATAGATAAATTAGCAATAAGTTGTACAATAAGTATTGCAATATAAAATGTATATAGTGACTTGTTAAGAATTTACTTGTTTAGATTTATTAACTATTTATTTTCTTTTCAGTTAGATGTTCTTGTGAAAATGGCTAGTATACTTGTATGTATCCAATAGTAAATTAAAAAAAAAATTTAAAATAATTTGGGTATGTTCTATAAGTATGGAATTCTTGTTTATATAAAATCAACTTAATTGTTAATATTTCGTATAATTTAGGTTATAATAGTTAGAGTTGAACAATATTTTAAAGAGTTAGAATTTTTATACATTCAAGTTATGTTAGTTAAGAAAAAATTTAAGTGCTAATACTTCTCTGTTTCAGCTTTACGTTTGAAAATTCTCCATGCCCTATCTGTGTGTTAATTATATTATTTATTATTGAAACGAAATGAAGAAAATACAATCAATTAAGTATTAGAGCGCTATCATATGCTAATTTAAAATAAATTAGATTAATTTTTATATTTTAAGACTTTTTTGTCTTACAATTGTTTAATGTTCATATTAATATTGAAACCACTCAAGTATTATTGTAAAATATATAATTAAACTATTTAGATAACCTTTGGGAGAATATAACTTAGTAAGTAGTATAAATAAATAAATATGTCAACTTCTAGTTTTTTTATTTGTGTTGATGGCATTTGCGCATTGTAGATGGATGTATAATATGAATCATCCTAATCGTGTGGGGTTAAGGGATGAATTTAAAGAAGAGTTTGCTGGATTTATTTCTAAGGCAAGGACACTTGATGATTTTCGTATTGAAGGAACGATTAGGTGCCCTTGAGTGAAATGCAAGTGTGTTAAGTTATTGGGAGAAGATGTTGTTACATGTCATCTTTTTTAAAAAGGGATTTATGAAAAATTATTAGGTATGGACTGCTCATGGGGAGAATCTTGATAGCGTATATAATATTAATTTTTATAATTCTTTTGGTGGTGAGGAGGGTAGTCCCGTAATGGAGAATAATGTTAAAAATTCTAGATTTAAGGACATGATGAGGGATGCCTTTGAGATGTTCCCGGGGGTTCAATCTGAACCAAATGATGAGGCTAAGAAGTTCTTCAAAGAGTTAGAGGAAGCTAGTTGTCCGTTGTATGAAGGCTCAGTATATTCCAAGTTGTCTGTTGCTCTTCGATTACTTCAAATTAAGCTATTTGTGTATTTTATAACTTGTTCAGTATTTATATGTTATTATGTGCTTCATTGTAATATGTAATAAAATTACTTTATATTATTAATGACATCTCCGTTTTTTTATGTTTATATTATTATATTTATTATGTATACTTTATATTTATATTTGGTATGTTAATTTGTTTTACATGTAAATATTTTATATTCATTACACAGATGGATTCTTGCGGTAAAGAAATAAAAAAATCTAAGAAGAAAAACACACTTTACCTAGATCAAGTCAGCTTCCTCCACCTACCCCAAATATGAGCCCTCCTCCTATGCCTCTTTGTCCTTCCATGCCAGCTTCACAGTTATCTGACTTTTTTAAAGTTACTCCCCCGTCTAGCTCTCTTCAGTATTACTCCATGCCTTCTCATGGTGGCTCAGCTTCGACCACCACTAATTTTATACCCACGCCTTATTTCGCAACTTCTTCCCCGCGTGATCCTGCTAGTCAGTTCGGTGGCTTATCACTGATTGCATCCCCGAGCCATCATAGTAGCCTGCATGGTGGTTCATCTTTTGTGCCTCATACATCGCCTACTTAATTATCATCTCCATCATCATCCATTCCAAGTATATCTAACTTGGATATTGGAGGCTCTCACGCAGCTGCATCCCCATCTACCTTATCAGTACTTCTACAGTTGCTGGTACCATGAGACAGTGTACTGGAGGTACTGTACAGTACGATCATCTTCATCGGCTGGTTATCGTTCCCCATGGCGACGAGTGAGTTTTCCTTCTATTTTCTTTTAAAATCGTTCAATAAAATTTTACACATAATGAATTTAATGACATTTTATATGTTCAATTAAATGCAGGGTTTTGCCATCCTTTCAGGCCACACATATGGTGATGGAATCTATGAAGCCATTTTTTCATGAGCCGTGGAATTCCTGGAGACACATATTGTATCAGATTAAAATGAATATGTGACAACAATTTAAGGTAAGAATAAATTAATTTTTATTAATACTTATCCTCTAATATTATTTATTCAATTTTACAAGTTAGGTGCGTATAACAGCCGACACTTGAAAATTCGGTAAATGAGAACTTCGAGAAGAGAGCACAGAAGCAGATATCAGATTCACATAATGTTGCTAGGAAAGGTGGTACCTGGCCTGATTGGATACGTGAAGATGTCTGGAGTCGGCTCTTGGTGAAGTGGAACACCCTTGAGTGGAAGAAGAAGAGTGAACATGCAAAGTTAAACACAGCTTCTACTAAGGGTGGAGCGTTGCATACTGGAGGTTCAATTAGCTTTACAGCCCATCGTTTGAGAATGATAATTTTATTATAAAATATTCTTAGTTTTAACAAGTATGCAAATTGAATGTATATATATATATATATATATATATATATATATATATATATATATATATATATATACACTTCTTTATTTTCAAGAAAAGGAACGTGTGGAGATGCGACTTATGCTGAGATCTTTGCGGACCCACAAGAAGAAGAAGAAGAAGGACGACACAAGAGAAGGATGGGTCGAATCGCGTGCTTCAGAAATGTATGTATATATATATATATATATATATATATATATATATATATATATATATATATATATATATATATATACACTTCTTAATTTTCAGAAAAAGGAACGTGTGGAGATGCGACTTATACTGAGGTCTTTGCGGACCCACAAGAAGAAGAAGAAGAAGGACGACACAAGAGAAGGATGGGTCGAATCGCGTGCTTCAGAAACATTTGTACGATCCCAATATCAAAACTATATTATTTTTCCCTCTTGGTTTATTTTAATTATATAACGTGTATTATTTTTATTTCAAGACAAGTATCATATTGATCTTGATGCATGGCGACAAACTCAGCTGGCCACTAAGGATATGACTGCAATTTGGACACAGACGGCTCGTGGCATGAATAAAGGTATAAATATTATGTAATTATCTATTTTGGTATTAGTTTGAAAGTTGCGTGTTTGTTTTCTTACTTATTTTACTTTCTTTTCTTTATTTCTCGTGAAAATAATAAATAAAGGTCGAGTCTACGGGATTAGAATACATCCATCCTCCAGTCGCCCACCAGTAACATTATTCACTGGGGCATCAGTTTCTCAAGAAGACATGGAAGCTATGCGTAAAAAAGTGGATCAAATGTCTCAAGAATTTCAAGCAACTTAGGCTTTAATCCAAAAATTATTAAAAAAGAAAAGCCAGAAAGGAACTGCAATGGAGTATGAGTTTGAGTCTGAGAAGGAGACTGATTCCGAATAGGCTATTTGAATGTTTTAGAGTTGAAGTTAGAGACATGTGTAGTTTATGTTATTTGATAGTTGGTTGTTTGATTAGTTCGTTGAATTGTTATAAATATTACTATTCGTTTTGTAGTAAATATTGGATTTGGATTGTTATATTAGGTTTTTATTTGGTTGTTAGGTGTTTGGCTGACTGTTTTATTTGGCAGGTAGTGTAATAAGAAATACATCAGAATTCTGCTTAAAAATGCCCAGATTTTCGACTGAATCAGTCGCAAATTTTACCAGGAATTACCCGGATTTGCGACTGATTCAGTCGCAAATTAAAAATGTTTAACAAAATTTAATTTGGATTTGTGACTGAATCAGTCGCAAATAGAGAAATACCGACATTTTTAATTAATTAATAATCAATATTTACGACTGTTTCAGTCAGAATAATTAATTAAAAATTAATTTTATTTTTTCGACGGAATCAATTGAAACTTTTAATTTATATTTATTTTTTTAAATTCTGGTCAGCAACTGAATCAATCGCTAAATTTGCGACTGATTCGGTCACAAATGTCGTAATTTCAAATGTCCCTGTATTTTTCAGTTTGTGACTGAATCCGTCGTAAATTTTTGACCGATTCTGTCGCAAATATATTGCGACCACGTGTTTTTCGAGTGACATTTTTCAGTCGGAAATCCGTCGGAAAAATACCATTTTCGATTGATTTTCGACCGATTTGACGGTCGCAAATTTGCTGTTTTTGAGTAATGGCGGCTATCAACTTCTATTTGTGTTTGTGTTTAAGGTCTTGAGTCAAATAAATTAGAAAATCTTAGATATATTTGCAGTATTATTTTGCTACTATCATTATCGTGCATTTGTAGTGTCTTGTTCTTCCCAACGGAATACTTCCTTTCGAGATACTACTAGTTTTTCCAATAATTTCACCCAACATATACCATCTAAATTCTAATCATATATAACATCATCATTAATCAGGTTGTGGAAACAAATAAATTCATACCTCAAACCAATGGCATAAGCCTCTTGCTAGGTGGTATAAGTTAGTTTGTGGTACGGGAGAGTGATAAGAAATAACAATGGTGACTGAATTGTTGGCTTCCAACATTCCTCTCAAGCAGTACCTCACTTTATGCAGAATTATTCATGACACTCAGATAAGGTCTTTAACTTGCTTTGGCTATGAGTCTCACCTCTTTGGAAGTGAAAATCGATTCAACTGAGGTATTAGATACCTTGATCATGAATACCCTCCTTACAATATTGTACTTTCTGACTGCACGTGGTTATTCCAGAACGGGGAAGCCAAATGTCATGTATAATTTCAAAGAAGGAAATGTAGTAGCTCACTTATTAGCTAGGGAAGCGACCTATCTGTATAGGGTAAAATTAGTTTATATTAAATGACCAAATAGTAGCGTGACATGTGGAGCCAGAGACAGGCAAAAGACAAATCGAGTAAGAACCAATACCAAAAATAACAGCTGCAGTTGTCATCAGATAGACCACGAAGGGATCAAAATCGACGTGAACGAGTCCAATGTTTGCCACCAGATGGCATTCAATGAAGAATATTCCCTAGCATTATATAGGCAGCTGTTGCACAGAATATTTGCATTCATGGTCTACCGTTATATATTCATTAATGACCCATTTATTGTCATTTAAGAGGGTCTTGATACTAGGATTGTGTTCTCTATGTATAGCTATAAATAGTAGTTTCAACAGCCATTGTAGAAACACGAAATTCTTACCAAACCCTATGTAACATTCTATTCTCAAGCTCAATAAGACAACTTTATTTGTTGTTTAACATTGTTCTTATTTCTATCCTTGGAGGCATTGCTCCCGAAGCCAGGCACGCCATTTCCTTTGATTTCAATGCTAGGTCTTACTTTTATTCTAATTTATTTATTATTTTTGGATTAAATTAGTTCGCTTGTCTATAAACCACGTAATAAATTCAACTGTATAATTTTATGGGTAAACAGTTTGGCGCCCACTATGGGGCTTAGACAGTTGCGTAATTGAGTTGGTCCTTGCATCTTTTACTAACTCGTTGGATTTTTTGTTTCATAGCGAAAATTCAAAAATGGCAACTAACGATATCAACATCGCATACAACATTGAGGCGCATGAAAATCTGCCTCAGCATGAGGATTCAATCAGTGATACCCGCAACGAGGGGGACGTGGAAACTCCGGTCCATGGCAGACAATACACTCAACATGTGCGGGAACTAACTCCCGATGATGCGCAGGACGAAGACGTTGTGGAAATGGTAAGTATCTTGAGAGAGCAACAGAAAGCCATCGCGGTCCATCTCTCAAGGCAGGACCAGGTCATGACGGAATTGAAGCTGGCATTATCAGGTTCTTCCAACAACGCATACGGAAGAGGCCTAGTTCCTCCCAACGCTCCTATGAATCAAACAACTCAAAGAGTTGATCACAACACCCCGGTGGGTGAGGTCGATTTCGATGGAGCCGGGAGGACCGGTAGCGGATCAGGTAACAACAACAATAACGATCTATTTAAAATTAAGCTCATGAGATTTATGAGGGAGATGAACGAGAGGATGGATCAGAACGAGAAGGAATTTTACGCCCAAATGGATTATATTTCGGGCGCACCACCAGTATTGAAGGGCCCAGATTAGAAAAAATATACTAAGTTGCTATTTAAACGGAGCACAACACCGGAGTTAATTCTAAAGATATTTAAGATGCCAGACATACCAAAGTACGATGGGATTTCGGATCCTCAGGAACACGTCATCACCTATATAATGGCGGTGAAAGGGAACAACTTGGATCAACATGATATCAAGTCGGTTATGCTGAAAAAGTTTGGAGAAACCCTCATGACGGGGGCCTTGACATGGTATTCTCTCCTACCCAAGAATTCAATAGGTTCTTTTGAAATGCTCGCAGATTTGTTCATTAAAGCCCATGCCTGCTCTAGAAAGGTCTACGCCAAGATGGCGGACATAAATTCAGGATTGCACACGGTGAGTTCGAATTGCTCTGAGAGTTCGCAATCAGATTCTAGAAAGAGAGGATGCTGCTATCGGCCATACTAGACGAATGGGCAGCAGAGGCATTCATGAAGGGTTTGAACCCAAGGAGCTCCGACGCCTTCGAAAAGCTGAAATAAAGCAAGCTCGAGTTCTAAGCGACCACATAAGCGGATGTTCATAAATGCTATGAGTCAAAAATAAGGATAAACAATGATCAGCCAGGGTTCCCGACATCAACCAATGGGCAGGACCGAGACAAGAACCAAGATAAATTCATAGGTGATTATAATACAGATCGGCGATTTTCCAAAGTCCGCATTGGGTTGTATGAGAGAATCAATGGGTGCAGCAGCAGAGGGTGTCGGTCCTCGGATAGGTTCGCTCCCAATAGAAGAACTGACCGCGGTCAAAACAACAAATCGTTGCAAGAAAAAGAGGTATCAGGGAGCCGAGATTCCTCATATTCCAGATTGTTAGATTATAATTTTAACATCATCGTAGTGGAGCTGGTATCAGTGATGTCAAATATCATAGAATTGCGGTTCCCAAAACCAATCATGTCTGATCCCAGGAAAAAGGACCCTAACTTATGGTGCGAATATCATGGGACTCACGGCCACAAAACTAGGGACTGCCGGCATATGCGCTAGGAAGTGGGAACGATGTTGAAAAACGGTCATCTCAGGGAGTTCCTGAGTCCAAGAACAACTACGGCCGCAACCGAAACAACACATAACCCTCGAAGATAGGAGAAGACCCTCCTCGGTTGACTATCAACATGATTTTCGGATGGGGATGAAATTAATGGTGTAACATTTTCGGTGGACAAGAAGACAAAGGTATCAGTGACCCACAGCAAGAGACTCTGGAAAGTCGCTGAAGACGAAATCACCTTCACAGAGGAAGATGCCAACGAACTTCTTCTGCCGCATAACAACGCCCTGGTAATCTCTCTTTATGTTCTAGATTTCAAGATTAAGCATGTTTTGGTTGACCTAGGAAGTTCAGCCAACATCATTCAATGAAGAGTGCTGGAACAAGCCAAATTAACCGGAAGTATCATTCCGGCAACGAAGCTCCTCTCCAGGTTCAACTGGAAAGTATGACAACACGAGGGGAGATCACGTTGCCCACGAACGCCGAAGGAGTAACAAAGACCACATTATTTGAAGGGGTGGACAGTGACATGGGCTACAAAATAATTCTCGGTAGACTATGGTTACATGAAATGGAGGTCGTACCATCAACGTATCAACAACTGCTAAACTTTTTGACCATAGAGGGGGTCTAGAAGATAAGAGGATCTCAACCGGCAGCAAGAGAAATGGATGCAATATCAATTTCCAGTAGTAAAGGGAAGGATCCCAGCAAATAGCAATTACAAGAACCGACGCCTGCTCCCGAGCAGAGTGAAGTCGATAAAGGCAAGGAGTCATCGGAATTCCACTAGGTACCGAGATAATTCCAGGTAACAGAAGCGACAGACGCGACCAAATCCACGACAGAGGAACTTGAACAAGTATCTTTGTTCAAAGAATTCTTGGAGAGAAAATGTCACTTGGGAACATGACTCAATCCCGAACTCAGGTCAGGGTTTATTAATAAGCTAACGTTGATTGTTTTGCATGGTCACACTCGGATAAGACAGGTATCCTTCTAGAGGTGACCGTGTACAAGTTAAGCCTAGACACGAACTTCTCTCCGGTAAGGCAAAAGAAACACCCAATAGTCGAGGTCAGAAATAAGTTTGTTAAGGAAGAGGTAACTCGATTACTTGACATCAATTTGATTCGGGAGGTAAAGTATCCTAAGTGGTTCGATAATGTAGTTGTGGTTTCGAAAAAGAATAACAAATTTCAAATGTGCATAGATTACAAAGAGTTGAATAAGGCGTGCCCTAAAGAATCATTCCCATTGCCAAACATCGATCAAATGATTGATGTGATGGCGAGGCACGAGTTAATGAGTTTTCTCGATGCCTATTCCAGGCACAACCAAATTAAGCTAAACCTAAAGGATCAGGAGAAAACTTCATTCATAAGGAATTTTGGCACATATTGGTATAATGTGATGCCCTTCGGGCTTAAAAATGCCGGAGCCACTTATCAGATGCTCGTGAACAAGATGTTCGAAAAACAAATAGGTAAAACAATGGAAGTATACATAAATGACATGTTGGTCAAGTCTTTGAATGCATGTGATTATTTAAAGCACCTCCAAAAGACTTTAAATATCTTGAGGAAGCATAACATGAAGCTCAACCCAGAAAAATATGCATTCGGGGTTAGCTCCGGTAAGTTCTTAGGGTTCCTAGTCTCACAGAGAGGGATGGAGGTAAATCCTGATAAAATCAAAGCCATCAAAGACATCCCCTATCAGCTAACGAGCATAAAATAAGTATAGAGGCTAACCGGAAGATTGGCCGCATTAAGCAGGTTCATCTCTTGATCCTCAGAAAAATATCATCACTTATAAAGAAGAAGAACAATTTTGAATGGACTCGAGAATGTCAATAGGCCTAAAAGACCTGAAACGCTATCTATTGATCCCCCCGCTACTATCAAAATCGGGGAAAGGTGAACAATTACTAATATACCTCGCGGTATTCGAAGTGGCGGTAAGTGCCGTTCTAGTCCGGGAGGATGAAGGTACGCAATTTCCTGTTTATTACGTTAGTAAACCTTTTTCAGGAGTACAGACTCGTTATTTGCACCTTGAAAAGTTGGACTTAGCTCTTGTAGTCGCCTCTCGAAATCTTAGGCACTACTTTTAGTGCCACCCGATAGCTGTTGTGACAACCGATGACCTTTCCCTTGTGGAATGTTCTTCACAAGCCTGAGTTGCTAGGTCGGTTGGCCAAATGGGCAGTTGAAATTAACGAATTCGATATTGAATACAAGCCTAGGAATGCAATCAAATCACAAGTTTTGGCCGACTTTGTGGTCGATTTTAGTCCTGGGCTATTACCCTTGGCTGCTAAAGAAGTGGCGATGATGTCGGAAATGACATCAGGAGTTTGGACCTTGTTCACAGATGGAGCTTCCAGTGTGAAAGTGTCTGGGATCGGGGTGGTCCTAATCACACCTCGGGGGAAACCCTGAGGCAGGCCATTAAAACTGTTCTGTTAACTAATAATGAAGCCAAATATGAGGCTTGGTTGCAGGACTCGAATTATCCAGGGGACTTAGTTCCTAGGTCATAGAAATCAGATGTGATTCCAAGATGGTGGTAAACCAAGTGTACGGGATTTTCGACATAAAGGTGGAATGCATGCAACAATATGTGATTAAAGTTCAAATTTTCTTACACGGTTCACGGAAGGGTCAATCACACACATCCCGAGAGAAAAACCATAGAAGCAGATGCGTTGGCCAATTTGGGATCGTCCACGGAGATGAAAGGGTCTGACTCCGGTACTGTCGTTCAACTTATGCATTCGATACTGGAAGTGGATGGCTATTGCGAAGTAAATACAACCAATCTAGTCTGGGACTTGAGGAACGAGTTCATCAACTATCTTCGGCATGGCAAGTTGCCCGAAGATCCGAAGGTGTCCTGGGCACTACGCACCAATGCAGCTCGATACTACCTCATGGGTGGACAGTTATATTAGAGATCATACCAAGGCCCGTTGGCCCGATGTCTAGGTGCCTCGGAAGCGGATTACGTGATGAGAGAAGTCCATGAAGAAATTTGTTGAAACCATTCAGGTTAAGATTCTTTGGTACTGAAACTAGTTAGGGCAGGATACTACTAGCCTCAGATGGAACAGGACGCAAAGACGTTCGTACAAAAATGCAACAAGTGCTAATGATATGCACAACTCGTTCCGGCACAACTCTTGCATTCGGTACTGTCCCTGTGGCCATTCATGAAATGGGGGATGGATATAGTTAGTCCACTACCGCCGGGTCCCGGAAAGGTAATGTTTCTTTTAATTTTAACCGATAATTTCACTAAATATCTTTATCAAAAGATCAGTGAGTGCGAAGTGATCGACTTCATATAGTAACACATAATTTGCCGGTTCGGAATACCGAAGCAGATTGTTAGATAACGGACCACAGTTCGTAGGCTCCAAAGTCACAAAATTTCTTGAATATCTAAAAATTAAAAGAATTACTTCCTCACCATACCATCCGAGCGCTAATGGACAGGCGGAGTCAACCAATAAGGTAATTATCCAAAACCTCAAAAAGAGGTTAGAAGTTGCTAAAGGCAAGTGGCCCGAAGAGTTACTGGGCGTGCTATGGGCGTACCGCATGACGGAAAAATCAAGCACGGGAGAGACTCCCTTATCTCTCGTATATGGATCGGAAGCTCTAATACAAGTGGAAGTAGGGGAACTAATGTTACCGTTTTCCCAAGCCAACAAAGAAAACAATAACGAGGCACTACTGATAAAGTTGGATATTCTTGATGAATGCAGGGACTTGGCACACGTAAGGATGGTGGCTCAAAAGTAGAGGATGGAAAGATACTACAATCGCAGAGCCAATCTTCGTTACTTCAAGTAGGAAACTTGGTTTTAAGGAAGGAGACTTAGAACACTTGAAAATCAATGTTGTGAAGCTGGGCCCGACATGGGAAGGTCCCTATCGGGTTTCGGCTGTCACCGGAAAAGGATCATACGAGCTGGAAAATTAAGATGGAGTCATATTTCCCAGTAATTGGAACGCGACTCACCTCAAAAGGTACTACTGCTGATGGATCTCATCAACACTAAAAGTATGTGCTGCACTCTTTTTACCTTCGACCAGTTTTTGTCCCAGTTGGGTTTTTCTGTCAAGATTTTTAATGAGGCAGCAACGAAAAGCATACTACGAGAGGAACGTCATCGGCAAAGCTAAGACCTTTAAATGGAAAGGCATTGAAATAACAAAACACTACGGGATGGTTAAATAGTCTTTGGCTCGATGGAAAATTCCTAATGGGAAGTAAAGCTTGCCATCGAACCAGAGGCTATTCAACCGTTCACATGTGCTTTTCCCAGAGGATCAAGACTTCTGGTGTTCCAATTTGCATACTTTGCATTCAAACACCGGAGGGGAGTAGTATGAGATATGGCAACATGATTTCCATGAAAACTGGGACTACGAGACCCGGGAACAATAATATCTCATCAGGGCCAGGGACTGCACGGTCAGCTCCGTAGAAATAAGTTGTACAAGTTAGCCACATGTATTGGCAGTTTTCTTTTTCAGCAAACAAATGCTTATGTACTTTTGAAGATAGAAGGAATACAATAAAGTTCTTTTATTTTTATTTTGTTTCTTGTCCAAACGATGAGTTGATTTTGTTATTTGAAAGTTAACAAAAAACTTCAAATGCTTGTGCCGAAATGAATAGAAAATGTCCCCTTCAAGAGCACCATAAACATAAGACGGCCCTCTCTTAGGAAACCTTCATAGTCAAGGGTTGATTCCAGAAGAGTTTATGCCCGGAATATAAAGCTATCGGACGAAAATACACCCGAAACCTTATCAAATTCGACGCAAAAAGAATAAAACTTTGGACAATACTTAAACAAAGTCTTTTTTATTTATCAATATGCCAAATGGCATAAGTACAAAGATACAAAAGAAGACTACAAAAGATAAGAAGAAAAATCTAAACATTGTTGCCACCAGAACTCGGGGTGGGAAAGAGGCATCTACGGCCCCCCGGGGGAAGTGGGCAAATTAGCCGCCACTTCGGGCCCTCGGCCTTCATCTTCATTCTCTTCAGCTTCATCCCCGGTTCTCGAATACTCAAAATTGTTGCTCGAAGAGTTAGTTGTGCAGGCTGAGTAAGGAGACGTTCTCGAGCAGTTAACTCGAGTCCTCGGGCCTTGGCGATGCTATCATCAATATTAACGATGCTCACATTAGCCTCTTCCAAGGTTTCTCTCCTCATATGATACATAAAATATGTCTTTTCGAATACGAGATAATCCCCTTGGAACTAAAGCTTTGACTTAAGTTTGTCAATCTCAGCCTATAGACCATCCCTCTAGAACCTTATAGTGCTGGGACTAGAATCAAGATCACGGAGTGTAGAGATGTGAAGCCGGTTTTGCTCCATGATCTTCTTAAACCTCTCTTTTATCCTAGCCCTCTTCTCCTCGATAGCAGCAGCCTCTTCGGATTTGGAGTTCAAGGCTGCCTCCAAATTAGTCATTCGTTCAATGGTGGAAGACTTGCGCTCGGCAGTAGCAAGCACAATATTTTGAACCTCAGCCCATTTAGCCTTAGCCCCTTGAAATTGTACATTTAACTGAGTGGCTTCTTGGCTAAGGGCCATCACTTCTTGCTCGCTTAGTTGCAATCGGTCCTCAAGCTCACTCGCCTCAGCAGCTTTTGCCTCCAACACCAGGAGAGGCGCGACAAGTTAGCCCCACTCATCCAATAGTTGATCTCGTTCGGAGGCGAGTTGTCACGCCCCGAACCTAGGAGCGATACAAGCACCCGGTGCCTCACCTAACCTGGCGTACCAAATTGTGATTAAGGGACTCTGAGCACATAATGTCATACTTTGGCCATGGGGCCACCTTGCAAGACAATTTGCGAAGCAAAATATAAAACTGAATGGAAACTAGCGCTAACTAAACATCAATATAAAGCTAGGCTGAAAAGGCCGTCATAGCTATTACAGCTGACAAACCACCAAATTATACATACCAGGCCTACAAACCCAACATACTGCACTAACCAACAGGATATGTCTACAAGCCTCTACTGATAGATGTACTATGATCGGAACAGGGCCCCGGCCTACCCATAACATATATACAGATATACATAAGATGTACACAAAAACTCTAGACCTGGCAACTCCGAAAGACGTGGAGCTTACCGATCAGGCTGAACTCGGGAAATACCTACTGAGGAGGTCTACCCGTCTGTCTGTCTGAACCTGCACGCATGAAATGCAGCGCCCCCAGAAAAGGGACGTCAGTACGAAATAATGTACCGAGTATGTAAGGCAATAAAATAACTGAAAGCTGAAACTGAACTGATAATATGATAACTGAAATTAACTGGGAGTCAAAGATGGTCTGGAGATATACTTACCTGCTGATACTGACTCAACTCTCTCAATATATTAAGTAAAATAAATGTCCGGCCCTATAAGGCTCGGTACGTGTAAATGCTCGGCCATAGTAGACTCGCTCATAGGCGCTCGGCCATACTGGGCTCTGTATCTCGGCCATCCTGGGCTCGCTCATAGGCGCTCGGCCATAGTAGGCTCGGTATATATAACTTACCATCTGATCATAGGTTGCCCAATAGGGGCCTGCCCACCGATTATAGCTCGATGGTGGTGAAAATAGTGTAATACTGTATATATATATATATAGACCCTCTGCTCTCTTGACTGAATAAAGACAAAACTAAACTGAATATGAAGTCCCGATAAGGAATAATATTGTAACTTATGAGACTAGAATAATGTGAATAAATTCATGAATACGAACTTCTCTTTATGTCTTATTATTAACACATGTAGCTACGAGATCATGCCAAAATGAAGGAAGGGCTTAGCCTTAACATACCTTATCACAATCTTTCCAATCACCAAGTTGAACTCACCTCTTTGCACCTTAATCTACAAGAATGATAATAATACTATCTTTAAGTTACGAAAGGTACAACTATCGCACAACGAACGACAAACTTATTTTGTATTAAAACGGGCAGCATCTCCCCTATAATCCTTACTTCCTCCAAATTCAAGATAACACCAACAATACAAGAACAGAACAATAACAACATATATACATCATTTTCTAGCCCTATATACACCATCAAATACTACAAAACAGCCCAACACACCCCAATCTCTTCGTACACAAAACGACCACCGTAGTAGTGTCAAACGACCCGAAAATGTTATGACGAACGACCAGCCAACCACCCTACATTTATATGGTGTTTATAAACCCCCTTCCTCCTCCAAAACTCCACAAAATAGTAGTAAAACACGCAGCCCAACAGCAACACAAAACAGTCCACAAAACAGTCCGCTACAAGTGAATAACTCGAACTCACGGCTTCCGATCACCGTCCCGTGAGTTCTTACAAGTATAGAACGACTTACCATGAATTTACAGAAGAAAAATTGGATGAAAGAGAGCAGTAAACTCACCTTATTTGTTGGATAACTCAGCTCTTATCTTGGTTCTTCAAACTCTAGGTTTTACCTCCAATTAGAACTTGAAAGGGAGAGAAAATCAATTAGGGTTTGTGGGAAATTTTTGGGAGGATTATTTGCAGAGCTTATGTCTGGTTATTATGCTCTATTTTAAGTCTAATATATGAAGAAAATAGGTCCTTAAAAGGCCTCTTTGGACGACCCGAAATGGCCCATTTTTGGGCTTTCATTTAAGCAAGTAGGTGATACACCTACTTGTCACCTAGCAGCTTGTGCAGTATCGCACAAATGCCCATATATTTCTACTCCAATGTCGTATTGACAAACGGTTTAATGATTTGGAAAATAGACTCATAGATCTTTAATTTGATGGGTGGAACACCCCATAACTCTAAGTATATTGGGAGAAAATCGCAGTTACATTTGACCCAAAGTTTCAGTAAAACTTATGAATGTAACTTGTGATGACTTTCATCGACTTTTGTTCCACAACTCGCTTGACTTCAAAACATAACACACGGATGTCATACAACTAATATAAATCATAACATAATCTCCTTATCATGTTAATCACCCTAGTCTCACCCCAAAGGTACATGTTATAACATTTCCAACTTGTCGACTTTCGACGAAACATTGTTTTATTTAATTGCTTTAGCTTCTGAACTGTCCAACCCTCTTTGTACTTGTTGTTCATGATTTTCAATATTTGTAACCTCAGAGGTAACATGATTAACTTACTTTATATACTTTTAAATATTATCTCATTTTTGGTCCTACATTAGTTTGCTTACGATGCATTTTTACGTACGAAAATATAGGGTGTAACATCACTCCCCCCTTGGGAACATTCGTCCTCGATTGTTTACTCTTAGAGACTTTGGAAAATTTTGCCAAAGTATCCTTCGTACACTAGGTTAAAACCAACCTGCACGTAGCCAGAAACATACTATACATGCCACACATGGCCAATCTTTATAAATAGCAGCAATTTGCCTCACCGACCGTAAATCATAAATATTGAAAGTGAAAAATAAAAGCTTACCTGATGACCTGCTAGCCTACATAGAGCTATGTTGTAGCGTCCCATCTCGAACCATATCTTCAGTTTGAAATAGGTGGGGGTATTTAGACTTCATTTCTTCCTCCGATTCCCACGTCATCTCTTCTACATTCTTGCTCCTCCATAAAACCTTTACGGAAGCTACCTCCTTATTTCGTAGATTGCGGATTTGTCAGTCTAGGATGGCAACTGGAATTTCCTCGTATGACAAGTCCTCTGTAATCTGTACATCATCCGTGGGCACCACTCGGGTAGGATCGCCAATGCACTTCCGTAGCATAGATACGTGAAAAACCGGATGGACAGACTCCAATTCTGAGGGCAACTCTAACTCATAAGCTACTTGGCCCACTCTCCGAATGATCCTATAAGGCCCAATATACCGTGGGCTAAGCTTGCCTTTCTTGCCAAACCTCATCACGCCCTTCATAGGTGATACCTTTAAGAATACCCAGTCATTAATCCTGAACTCTAAGTCTCGTCGCCGCACGTCAGAATATGACTTCTGACGACTTTGAGCTGTCAACAGTCGCTCCCGGATAACCTTTACTTTCTCTATGGCCTGCTGAACCAGGTCTGGCCCATGTAACCCAGATTCTCCAACATCAAACCACCCTATAGGAGATCTGCACTTATGCCCATACAAAGCCTCGTACGGAGCCATCTGGATACTGGAGTGGTAACTGTTATTATATGCAAACTCGATAAGAGGTAGATGTTCATCCCAACTTCTTTTAAAATCCAACACACATACTCGTAACATATCCTCGAGCATCTGAATTGTGCGCTCAGCTTGTCCATCAGTCTGTGGATGAAAAGCTGTGCACCTGAGTCCCTAGACCTCTCTGAAATGACCTCCAAAAATGTGCTGTAAACTGAGCCCCACGGTCAGATATAATAGAAACTGGTACTCCGTGTAGCCGCACTATCTCCTTAATATATAACTTTGCATAATCTTCTGCTATGTATGTAGATCTGACCGGTAGGAAGTGAGCTGATTTCATGAGCCTATCGACTATCACCCATATGGAATCGA
Source organism: Nicotiana tomentosiformis (assembly GCF_000390325.3). Classification (NCBI taxonomy): domain Eukaryota; kingdom Viridiplantae; phylum Streptophyta; class Magnoliopsida; order Solanales; family Solanaceae; genus Nicotiana; species Nicotiana tomentosiformis. The sequence goes on along the minus strand of NC_090816.1, from coordinate 105,271,929 downwards.
ACTTACGATTAGAACGAGGTAAACCCGTGATAAAGTCTATGTTTATCGCCTCCCATTTCCATGTCGGGATCTCTATAGTCTGCATTAGCCCTCCAGGCTTCTGGTGCTCTACCTTCACTTGCTGGCAACTAGTACACTGGGCGACAAACTCAGCGATGTTCTTCTTCATATCGTTCCACCAGTACACATCCTTAATGTCATGATACATCTTTGTCGACCCAGGATGGATGGAATACCATGAATAATGTGCCTCTGACATAATCCTGTCTCGTAGCCCTGCTACATCTGGAACACACAAACGACCCCTATATCTGAGAACCCCATCTCCCTTTAGCTCTAACAGTGGCTTCTTCTGCTGCGGAACTCGCTCTCTCAGCTCGACCAACTCTGGGTCCTCGTACTGCCTTTCCTTGACTTCCGCTATGAGGGATGATTTTGTAGTGTTTTGGAGTACAACTCCACCATCCTCAGAATCTACTAACCGAACCCCCAACAAAGACAATTGATGAATCTCTCTAGCTAATTTTCTTTTCTTGGGCTCTACATGTGCTAAGCTACCCATAGATCGGCGACTTAAGGCATCTGCTACAACATTAGCTTTCCCTGGATGGTAGAGAATGTTAACATCGTAATCTTTCAATAACTCAAGCCATCGCCTCTGTCGCAAATTCAACTCTTTCTGCTTGAAGATATATTGTAGGCTTTTATGATCAGTAAATACATCAACATGAACACCATATAAATAATGCCGCCATATCTTAAGTGCATGGACAACCGCAGCTAACTCGAGGTCGTGGGTCGGATAATTCCTCTCGTGCTTCCTCAACTGCCTTGAAGCATACGCAATTACCTTCCCATGTTGCATCAGGACACATCCTAACCCGACACCTGATGCATCACAATACACGGCATCACCCTCTAGACCCTCTGGAAGTGTTAGAACTGGAGCTGAGGTCAACCTGTTCTTAAGCTCTTGGAAACTACGCTCGCAAGCCTCTGTCCATTGAAACTTAGTTTCTTTCTGTGTCAACTTCGTCAATGGTGCCGAAAGGGAAGAAAAACCCTCTACGAACCTCCGATAGTATCCTGCTAAGCCTAGAAAGCTACGAACCTCTGTCGACGTGGTAGGTCTAGGCCAAGATTTCACGGCCTCAATCTTCTGAGTGTCCACCTTTATCCCTTCATCTGATACAATATGCCCCAAGAATGCTACAGACTTCAACCAGAATTCACATTTATAAAACTTAGCATACAACTTACGATCACGGAGGGTTTGGAGTACCGCTCGTAGGTGGTCCGCATGCTCATCCTCTGAACGGGAATAAACCAGAATATCATCAATAAATACTATCACGAATAGATCTAAAAATGGCCGGAATAGGCTATTCATCAAGTCCATAAATACAGCGGGTGCATTAGTCAACCCGAAGGACATGACAAGGAACTCGAAGTGGCCATATCGGGTCCTAAAGGCTGTCTTCGGAATATCTTTTTCCCGAACTCTGACCTGGTGGTACCCCAACCTCAAATCTATCTTTGAAAAGCATCTAGCCCCCTGCAACTGATCAAACAAGTCATCGATCCTTGGAAGTGGATACTTATTCTTAATAGTTACCTTGTTCAGCTGCCTATAATCGATACACATCCTCAGCGAGCCATCTTTCTTCCGCACAAATAGTACTGGTGCACCCCAAGGTGAGGTACTGGGCCTGATGTAACCTTTCTCCAGCAAATCTTTTAACTGCTCCTTCAACTCCTTCAATTCGCCAGGTGCCATTCTATACGGAGGGATGTATATTGGTTGAGTTCCTGGAATCAAATCGATGGTAAAATCAATCTCTCGCTCTGGAGGAATACCTGGAAGCTCATCTGGAAACACATCTGCATACTCTTTGACTACGGGAATAGACTGAAGTGTAGGTATCTCAGCATCTGCATCTCTAACTCGCACAATATGATAAATGCACCCTTTTGCGATCATTTTCCTCGCCTTCAGATAGGAAATAAACCTACCTCTGGGTGTTGGTGTATTACCTACCCATTCAAGGACTGGCTCACCCGGAAAATGAAATCTGGCTGCCTTTGCTCGGCAATCAACTGTGGCATAGCAAGCTGCCAACCAGTCCATGCCCATGATAGCATCAAAATCCATCATCTCTAGCTCAACTAGGTCAGCTGAGGTCTGACGACTACAAATTGTCACCGTACAACCTCGGTAAACCCGTCTAGCAATAATCGATTCTCCGACCGGTGTAGATACCGCAAAAGGATCACTTAGTATTTCAGGCACTATACCAAACTTCCTCGCGACAAATGGGGTAATATACGATAAAGTAGATCCTGGGTCTATCAAAACATAAGCATCGTGAGAGCAAATGGTTAATATACCTGTCACAACGTCTGGTGAAGACTCCTGGTCCTGTCGACCCGCTAAAGCATAGATACGGTTCTGATTACCACTTGAACTGGAACCTCTACCTCTGCCCCGACCTCTACCAGCCGAAGACTGAGACTCGCGCCCTGAAGGATGCACAAACATAGATGATCCTGTTGCTGAACTCGCTGGTTGTGCCATTCCCCCCGAATCTCTATTTGGGCAATCTCGCATCATATGCCCTGGATGTCCACATGTATAACAAGCATCAGAACCTGCTCGGCATTGGCCCAAGTGTCCTCTACCACAGATGTCACACCGTGGAGGAAATGACCATGTCTGCGCAGATCCTCGCTGTCGCTGCAAACCCGACGCCCATGAGCTCTCACCTGGTCCTGACTGAGTATAGCGGTCATACCTGTAACCCTGTAACTGAGGTGGCGGAGGCCTAGGTGGCCGTCCGAAGTACTGGGTCCTATAACTACCCTGATATTGCTCCTGAGACCTGGGAAATCTCATCCTCTTACGTTGCCCTTGCTCAGCCCTTTCTGTACCCTGCTGCCGACGCCTACCCCTTTCTATATTCTGGGCGAATGCCTGAATCCGAGAGATATCCATACTATCCTGCAATGCAGCGGTGGCACATGCCTCGGTTAACTCTGGGGCTAACCCTGCTATAAACCTGTGAATCCTGTCCCGCATAGTAGCAACTATAGATGGTGCATATCTGGCCAATAAGTCAAAATGGAGACTATACTCTCGAACACTCATATTACCCTGCTTGAGGGCTAGAAACTGATCGACTCGAGCCTGTCGGATCTCCCGTGGTAAGTACTGGTCAAGGAAGACATCTGAAAAATTCTCCCAAATAGCTGGAGGTGCATCACGTCCCCTGGACCTCTCCCATCCCTCATACCAAAGGATGGCTATATCTCGGAGTCGAAAAGCTGCTAGCTCAACTGCCTCTTTCTCCGTGGCATGCATAACATGAAAGATCCTGTGAAGCTGATCTATGAAATCCTACGGGTCCTCCCTTTGATCTGTCCCCGTGAACTCTAGGGGACTCAAAGCAATAAACTCTCGGACCCTTGAACTCCCAGACCCCTCAGAAGTTCCTGCACTAGCTGATGCCCTAGCCTGTTGCTGGGTAGCTACCAACTGTGTCTACAAATGCACCGCACTCCTTAAGTCCTGATCTGATGGAAGTGGAGGGGGAACTGGATGTGCGGTTTCCCTAGGAATCTCCGTAGTTGGTGGAGAAGCCGGTAATGGCTGAGTAGGGGTCTCACCTTGAATCTCAGATTGGGCCCCATCTACTGGGGGTACCCTGCTGGTCCCTTGACCTACTGTTGTATCTCTTCTCTGGCTAGCCGTAGTCTTCCTAGTCACCGTCATCTGTGCATGCAAACACCAACACATAAGTTTAATTCAAATTTCCTATAACTCAGTTCTGTAGCACGATTTAGATTTCAAAGAAGGGTAACCAACTCCTAAATGCCATGTAGTGCCCTGCTTATATAATGTGGTGCACAACATATCTATAAACAAGACCCTACTAGACACGGCTTGTAGACTCCCTAGGACAGAACTGCTTTGATACCAAGTTTGTCACGCCCCGAACCTAGGAGCGATACAAGCACCCGGTGCCTCACCTAACCTGGCGTACCAAATTGTGACTAAGGGACTCTGAGCACATAATGTCATACTTTGGCCATGGGGCCACCTTGCAAGACAATTTGCGAAGCAAAATATAAAACTGAATGGAAATTAGCGCTAACTAAACATCAATATAAAGCTAGGCTGAAAAGGCCGTCATAGCTATTACAGCTGACAAACCACCAAATTATACATACCAGGCCTACAAACCCAACATACTGCACTAACCAACAGGATATGTCTACAAGCCTCTACTGATAGATGTACTATGATCGGAACAGGGCCCCGACCTACCCATAACATATATACAGATATACATAAGATGTACACAAAAACTCTAGACCTGGCAACTCCGAAAGACGTGGAGCTTACCGATCAGGCTGAACTCGGGAAATACCTACTGAGGAGGTCTACCCGTCTGTCTGTCTGAACCTGCACGCATGAAATGCAGCGCCCCCAGAAAAGGGACGTCAGTACGAAATAATGTACCGAGTATGTAAGGCAATAAAATAACTGAAAGCTGAAACTGAACTGATAATATGATAACTGAAATTAACTGGGAGTCAAAGATGGTCTGGAGATATACTTACCTGCTGATACTGACTCAACTCTCTCAATATATTAAGTAAAATAAATGTCCGGCCCTATAAGGCTCGGTACGTGTAAATGCTCGGCCATAGTAGACTCGCTCATAGGCGCTCGGCCATACTGGGCTCTGTATCTCGGCCATCCTGGGCTCGCTCATAGGCGCTCGGCCATAGTAGGCTCGGTATATATAACTTACCATCTGATCATAGGTTGCCCAATAGGGGCCTGCCCACCGATTATAGCTCGATGGTGGTGAAAATAGTGTAATACTGTATATATATATATATATAGACCCTCTGCTCTCTTGACTGAATAAAGACAAAACTAAACTGAATATGAAGTCCCGATAAGGAATAATATTGTAACTTATGAGACTAGAATAATGTGAATAAATTCATGAATACGAACTTCTCTTTATGTCTCATTATTAACACATGTAGCTACGAGATCATGCCAAAATGAAGGAAGGGCTTAGCCTTAACATACCTTATCACAATCTTTCCAATCACCAAGTTGAACTCACCTCTTTGCACCTTAATCTACAAGAATGATAATAATACTATCTTTAAGTTACGAAAGGTACAACTATCGCACAACGAACGACAAACTTATTTTGTATTAAAACGGGCAGCATCTCCCCTATAATCCTTACTTCCTCCAAATTTAAGATAACACCAACAATACAAGAACAGAACAATAACAACATATATACATCATTTTCTAGCCCTATATACACCATCAAATACTACAAAACAGCCCAACACACCCCAATCTCTTCGTACACAAAACGACCACCATAGTAGTGTCAAACGACCCGAAAATGTTATGACGAACGACCAGCCAACCACCCTACATTTATATGGTGTTTATAAACCCCCTTCCTCCTCCAAAACTCCACAAAATAGTAGTAAAACATGCAGCCCAACAGCAACACAAAACAGTCCACAAAACAGTCCGCTACAAGTGAATAACTCGAACTCATGGCTTCCGATCACCGTCCCGTGAGTTCTTACAAGTATAGAACGACTTACCATGAATTTACAGAAGAAAAATTGGATGAAAGAGAGCAGTAAACTCACCTTATTTGTTGGATAACTCAGCTCTTATCTTGGTTCTTCAAACTCTAGGTTTTACCTCCAATTAGAACTTGAAAGGGAGAGAAAATCAATTAGGGTTTGTGGGAAATTTTTGGGAGGATTATTTGCAGAGCTTATGTCTGGTTATTATGCTCTATTTTAAGTCTAATATATGAAGAAAATAGTCCCTTAAAAGGCCTCTTTGGACGACCCGAAATGGCCCATTTTTGGGCTTTCATTTAAGCAAGTAGGTGACACACCTACTTGTCACCTAGCAGCTTGTGCAGTATCGCACAAATGCCCATATATTTCTACTCCGATGTCGTATTGACAAATGGTTTAATGCGTTGGAAAATAGACTCATAGATCTTTAATTTGATGGGTGGAACACCCCATAACTCTAAGTATATTGGGAGAAAATTGCAGTTACATTTGACCCAAAGTTTCAGTAAAACTTATGAATGTAACTTGTGATGACTTTCATCGACTTTTGTTCCACAACTCGCTTGACTTCAAAACATAACACACGGATGTCATACGACTAATATAAATCATAACATAATCTCCTTATCATGTTAATCACCCTAGTCTCACCCCAAAGGTACATGTTATAACATTTCCAACTTGTCGACTTTCGACGAAATATTGTTTTATTTAATTGCTTTAGCTTCTGAACTGTCCAACCCTCTTTGTACTTGTTGTTCATGATTTTCAATATTTGTAACCTCAGAGGTAACATGATTAACTTACTTTATATACTTTTAAATATTATCTCATTTTTGGTCCTACATTAGTTTGCTTACGACGCATTTTTACGTACGAAAATATAGGGTGTAACACGAGTCCTTGCTTATCTATAATCAATCTCTGCAGGCCCTCGAAAGCAAGGAAGTTGGCCTGTACAAAGAACATCAAGGTTAGAAATCCCGATTATAATAGAGGCAAGAAATAAATAATGGGAAAGCAAGTATCATATCGCTGACGTATTGTGCATGGTGTTGTTTCCTCTAATCCTTCTATCAATCCAATGGCTTCAGGTAATTAGCAAGCTCCACCGTCCTGGACAGCAAGTGACACTCCTTCGATACCGAAAGAGTAACACTCCTCCTCCCTCGAGGATCTGGGGAAGGTGGTGTATCATTATGCCCCAAATTCCCGCGGTCGGGAGATCGAGGAGGAGAAGCATTCCATTCTCAAGTATTTGCTGTCGGTGGAGGAGATGCAATAGGTGCTGGTGGTGAAGGTACAATTGGTGTAGAAGGTCACGAAGTTATAGGGGGATTTGAAGGTTAAGAATCAGCCGCAACGGGAGAAGCACTGATTATTAGTTGCTCATCAATCAAAGGCAGAGCAAATCCTGTTGGGGAGAATCAACATCATCTACTACCTCCATTTCACCCTAAACTACTTGGACCTTGCCTTCGGTTGGGGTTCTAAGCTCTCAAGATTGAGAATTCTGTTGAGCTGATGAAGATCGTTGTCTCCTTTGAAGGGAAGCTTCTTCATCACTGCCTTTTCCCGTCATCTTCAATGACCACTGTGGCCGGGGTCAGCTCGATCGTGACCTTTTTTATTTTCTTATTTTTATCCCCAGCCGAGGAAGAACGCCGCCTTTTTTGTAGCTTGTTCTCTGGCTGGGGACACCGAGAGAAAGTGCCCCCACTAGAAGCAGATCCGAGGGAACCGCTTCGAGCGAGAGCACTTTCTAGCAATCTCGCGACCTCCGCAGGGTTAGCTAAGACATCGACCTCGGGGCAGGTGACAGAGCCCAGTGGAAGTCTTGAATCAAGCAAAAGATATAGTTGCAAATTTATCTATGTTCATATAGAGGCAGAAGGAAGAAAGATTTAGTTTACCGTGATTCTTGGCCTTCAACCCGTATTTAGGAGCCATGTCTTTTCAATGATAGGTTTTTGGCATTGTGATATCCAAAATTTTCTGGACCCATTGGACCAGGCCTTTAACCATTGGTGGTGTCCACCGAGCATCTGAAATAATGAAAACAAAGAGGTTAACAATGACAAGGAAGGGGTCTTTTAGAAAAGAGATTAATAAATTACAAACTTACGTGAACGGTTCTATGATTCGGGAAAGGATGGAGTTGTGGCCGGGATGATATCCCTGGTAGCAATGTTGACAAACTCTCCATCCACCTACGGTAATTGTCATCATCCATGCTAGTAAGCAGAGCGTGGTGGCCACACTTGCTGAAATTTATTACCCCCCCCCCCCCCCGAAGATTTTGGGGGAGTAAGGTTCATCATATATGCCAGGGTTAGAGTTTTCCCCTTCTCTGTGCACAACTGGAGTAAACAAGCAACTGTTCACTATACAGAAGGGCCCACTTGTGCCAAGTAGACCTGGTACCAATGGCAGAACTCCAAGATTATGGGGTCAAGCCCCCGCTCAAAGAAAATGGCCCTAAGGTGAAAAGATATGTATAGACATACGTAAAACCTTCCTCGGAGAAGGTAACTCACTCTATCAAGTTAGGAGCATTGATGTTAAGGTTTGGGTAGTTACTATCCTCCTTCACAACAGGAATAGTGGAAGGACGTATAGAAGAAGGATAGCTGCTCACGACCCAAGTTTGAAGACATGGACGGATACTTCTCTTGGAAGTCAATAACGGTGCTAAAGTGTTTGGGTATGATGGTGCTTACTGTGGGAGGATCAACATCGACATCAACCTCTTTATCTTTGCTTTTCTTCGGGCCTCCACCAAAGAGAAGACCAAAGTTTTTAGAGGACTCAGTAAAAGAAGCCATGATAATAAAGAGTTTATGGTTTTTTTTTAAGAAAGTTGGAAAGAGATGAAAGCAGAAGAAGGTTAAGTGCAAAGAAGGTAATGAACTTATGAAGGTTTTGGAAGTAAAAGAGGTAAGATGATGAGTATAAGTAAAGATATAGATGGCAAAAATTGTGGCCAAGATTCCCTCGAGAACCGGCAAAAATATTATTGAATCATCGGGCAACACGTGTTCAGGTATTAAATACGAGAAGACATGAGTCCTGTCAAGCATCAAAGACTGCTAGAAGGTTTCGGAAATTTTTTTGCCAAGAAAGGAATCTTCACCAACTTTCCGATGTCACAATGATATGCCATCGGAAAGCAGTGGGACTATCTGTATAGGATAAGATTAGTTTATATTAAATGATCAAATTGTAGTGTGACACGTGATGTCAGAGACAAGCAGGAAACAAATCAAGTAAGAACCAAGACCGGGAATAACAAATGCAGTTGGCATCGGATAGACCCCGAAGGGAGCACAATCGACGTGAATGGGTCCAAGGTTTGCCACCGGATGGCATTCAATGAAGAATATTCTCTAGTATTAAATAGGCAGTCATTGTAGAGAATATTTGTATTCATGGCCTGCCATTAAATATATATCAATGTCCCCTTTATTATCATTTAAGAGGGGATTGATCCTAGGATCTTGTTCCCTAGGTATAGCTATAAATAGTAGTTTCAACGGCCATTGTAGAGACACGAAATTCTTGGTAAACTTATGCTACATTCTATTCTCAAGCTCAATAAGATAACTGTATTTGTTGTTTAACATTGTTCTTATTTCTGTCCACAGAGGCATTGCTCCAATAGCTAGACCCGCCATTTTCTTTGATTTCAACGCTAAGTCTTACTTTAATCTAATTTATTTATTATTTTTAGATCAAATCTGTTCCCTTGTCTATAAACTACGTAACAAATTCAACTGTACAGTTTTATAGGTGAATACTATTATTTCATTATCAATAAACATGTTTATTTAGCAGTACCATCTCCTCTTGTCATGACCAGGATGCTGGCAGATAAAGATGGAATTCCTTTGTTAAGTATCTAGTAGACAATGCTTGTAGGATGTTGGCCAAAGTTGACAATTGTAATGGTTTTCGAGGTATTAATGTTTTGTGTAATAGTGTGGAAGAACCTTAGTATGTTTTAAAACAATTTCTGGTTTCTCAACTCAAAAAAAAATAAATTATAATCCTATAGCAACAATATTGGAATAACCCTAGAGGAAAAGCGACTTCATCAGATGCTGATCAATAATCTATATTATTATAAAAGTATGATTATAATGTTGGTTTATAAAAATAACCTTATAATATTAAGCATAATAACTCATAATAAAAGGACATAACTGGAATTCTAGATATTAGCCTTATAATCCTATTAGTTTTAGGACATAATACTATACGTTAGGAATCCTACATAATTACCTTTAGGAATTGTAACGACCCGATCGACCGTTTTGAGCTTTAGCACGTCGTTCAGTAGTTTGAGGCCCTGAGCAGCTTCACTTCAGGTATTATGACTTGTACATGTGGTCGGAATTGAATTTCGAGAAATCCAGAGTTGATTTAGAAAGAAAATTCTCATTCCAGAAGCTTTAAGTTGGAAGAATTGACTAAAGTGTGATTTTTAAGTAAACAACCTTGGAATCGGGATTTGAAGATTCCAACAGATTCGTATGATGATGTTGGACTTGGGCGTATGTCCGGATCGGGTTTTGGATGACCTGGGAGCGTTTCAGCGCCTATTGTGGAAGTTGGCATTTTGGAAGAAACTTCATAAAATTGGGTTGAGGTGTATTTCAATGTTATCGATGTCCGTTTGGGATTCCGAGTCTGAGAATAGCTCCGTATAGTGATTATGGTATTGAGAGCGCGTCTAAAAGTGGATTCGGAGGTCCGTAGTTCATTTCTGGGTCATTTGGCAGAACTTACAAATCTGAAGGTTTATGAGAAGTTTGACCGGGAGTGGACTTTTTGATATCGGGGTCGAAATCCGATTTCGGGAGTTGGAGTAGGTCCATAATATCCAATATGACTTGTGTGCAAAATTTGAGGTCAATCGGACGTGATTTGATGGGTTTCGGCATCGAATGTAGAAATTTGAAGTTCTAAAGTTCATTAAGTTTGAATTGGGGTGCGATTCATGATTTTGATGTTGTTTGATGTAATTTGAGGCCTCGAGCAAGTCCGTGTTATGTTATGGGACTGGTTTGTGCGACTTGGACGGGGTCCCGGGGGCCTCAGGTGTTTTCGAGGGGGGGTGGGGTTTCGGATCAATTCGCATTGTTTTGGCTGCTGCTGTTGCTGGTTCTGATGTTGTCCTTCGCGAACGAGAAGGGAATCCCGCGATCGCAAAAGGAGGATTTTTGGGATGCTGATGGTTTTTCATCGCGAATGCGGCACGGGGGTCACGAATACGGAAGAGGGTCTGGAACAGCTGCCGCGAACGCGTAGAAGGAAGAGGGAGCGGGGCCTGGAGTAGTTGGCCTTCGCGAACGCGGCTAGTGGAACGCGAACGCGGAGGGTGGTGTCTCAAATGTTCGCGAACGTGACCAGGATGATGCGAACGTGAAGAGGAAATTTAGAGGCAGTGTTTCTTTGGCCTTCGCGATCGCGATGGTCTTTCCGCGATCGCGAAGAAGGGCGGACCTGGGCAGTGAAGTTTTAAAGACGGGATTTGGCCATTTTCCTTCATTTTTCATTTGGTTGGGTGATTTTTGGAGCTCTTGGAAGGGATATTTTCGTCATCTATGTCAAGGTAAGTGATTCCCACCTATTGCAAGTTAAATACTTGGATTATATATATATATTTTAACATTGAAATTCATGGAAAATATATGGAAATTTGGGGTTTTGGTAGAAAACCTAGAAATTGGTATTTTTGGATTTTGACCACGAATTTGGACATGGAATTGAGAATAAATTATATATTTGGGTTCGTGATACTATGGGTAATATTTATCTTCAATAGTTTTCGGAATCCGGGCACGTGGGCCCGAGGGTGATATAACGACTTTTTGAACGAAGTTGGAAATTGTTGTAAATTGAATTATAATGAGTATTAGAATATATATTTATGGGTTTGCACATTTATTGACTAGTTTTGGAGCGTTGGGCATTGATTTGAGTCGTTGGAAGGGCTTGGGAGCCGGTTGTGAAATTTTGGAGTGAGGTAAGTCTCCTTTCTAACCTTGTAAGAGGGAATTAACCCCATAGGTGAATCAAATTATTATATGCTTCTATTTGTGGGGGGCTACATACACACGAGGTGATGAGAGTCCGTGCGTAGCTACTATTATGCTTATGTCTGGGTAGTTTAGGACTCATATCATATTGTACTTGGGATGTTGCGCCCTACTTGTTAATTTAATTGTTTAAAACATTTAGAAACACGATAAAGGAATTGTAAAACGGTTAAACATCATTTACTTGACCGTTAAATGGGAATTTGAAATTCTTAGAATATTTGCCCCTTAATAAATCTTGAATTGGTTGTTTAATGTGTTTTTCTCTTATGGAGCGGGCCGAACGCCTCGGTAGCAAATATATACATTTATGGTTCGCGTCGTTCAACCCTCGGCAGTGCAAAATTTAAATATTTATGTTAGATCGGGCCGTACGACCTCGGCATAATTTGCGCATGATTGAATTGGTTGCTTTGGAATTTATGATAATTGATATTGCTTCATTGGTCTGAAATACAAAATGATAAACGATGAAAAATAAATTTGGATATTTCTTATTAACAAAAGAATTGGTTACTTATTTCATGATATTAACCTTACAGCCGTTCTACGTAATCCATGCTTACTTATATCATTGGTATTTTATTTATAGCCCATAGTAAGTGTTGGAGTCGACTCCTCGTCACTACTTCTTCGAGGTTAGGTGGGATACTTATTGGATACGCGTTGATTTACGTACTCATACTACACTTGCTGCACATTTTTGTGCAGGTACATATATGTCTAGTGACCTTGTGGGCGTAGAGGTGTGGTTATTGTGGGGACTTAGGTGAGCTGCATTCTATACTATGATCCGCAGCCAGCAGAGTCTCCTTTAGAGTATTTATATTTCTCCTGTCCAAATTTGTATTCCGGACATATGTTGTATTTTATTTTACATTACTAGTTGAGGCTCATGCACTTGTGACACCAGGTTTTGGGGTGATTATGGGTTGTCCTGTATTGAAATTGTTAAAAAAATTATTATTTACTCTGTAAATTCCATCTTTTACTATTTAATTGAAGGAAATATGATTTCATAAAATTTAAAATGAGAACCAAATTAAGCATTTATTTTTTGGCTTGCCTGACAGCGGTGTCAGGCGCCATCACGACCATTAATGGATTTTGGGTCGTGACAACATGGTATCAGAGCACTAGGTTCACTTAGGTCTCACGAGTCATGAGCGAGTCTAGTAGAGTCTTGCAGATTGGTACGTAGACGTCTTTACTTATATTCGAGTGGCTACAGGACTGTTAGGAGCACTTCCCTTCTTGATTCCTCATCGTGCGATTTGATTCCTTTGAGGCTTATGCCTTCATTTCCTTCCTATTCAATCTTGTGAGACGTGAAGCGCTTGTTATAAATTGGGAATCGAGGAATTTAAATAACACTACAGATGTGGTGCAGGATGTTTCTTCGTACATATTTTCTTTGGTCTATTGTCGTCGCCTTGTGGAAGGTCGTTCTGTCGTTTCAGCTCAGTATCAGTATTACCTAAGGTTTTGAGATTTGGCATTGATTCTTATGACGATTCGTGCGTTGCTATCGCACAATGTTTCTGTAATGGTAGGTTGCTTATCTATGGATCGCGGCAGTAAATGATTTGATAGAAGGACTTCTTATTTCACGGCTTAGAGGCTCAACATTTAGTTCCGGCAGAGGAGAGGCAATCAGACTACGGACATTTAGGTTTGGGTTGATGGAGTAACGAGACTGGGTATTTTGAGTGCGGTGGAATTTTCATCTGTGATGTGGTGTCATCGTCCTGGATTGGATGCGTTAAGTTCGCCGGTGTTGTGGTCTTCTTCAATTCGCCTTTGGGGCGGGGTATTGTGACATGGTGCCAGAGAAGTGGTTGTTAGAAATAACGGGATGTAGCGATTTCGGAATCGAATCGGTGTTTCTAGTGTTGATGGCTCGAGAAAGATGATCTTCGAAAAGGTTTAAAGTTGGTAGTGATCGATTGGTTCAAGTACTACAGAGATAGATTTTGATTTAAGGCAACAACTAGGCAGTGAAGGATGAGGAAGGACATGAGGGAGGTGTCTGGCAGTGGATAAAATTCTAGAAGGCCAAGTGTGAGAAACAGGGGTCAAGTAGTTGCTCAAAGGAAAGAGTTTAACCAAAGTGGGAGAGTGGCAGAGCATTATATAGGTTCTGTGGTAGGATGACTACATGCCTTGAGAAAGTTTAGAGTGATTTGGGATTCATGGTAGACAATGACTCGGTCTACGAGCTTAATTTGGAATATTGGATGCTATACGGAGGAAGGTTGGATACAACATAAAGGAGTTTCTTGATATGAAGAAGGATACAACATGACTTTGGATTGGGATGTATTGTCGCACCTTTAATTGATGTCCATGAGAAGTGAACGGACTTGTACAACTGGTGAATGAGCATGGGCTCGGGATGGGTTACTAATTTCGTAGTAATTATACACAGTGCAACGGCATTGGATGATGTCGGCATGGAGTTTTCACATGCGAGTTATCTCCTGTGAGCAGGTTAGCGGTTGCGTGGTGTTGCCGAAGCTCCTACGAAGAATTTTTACTGATTATTCAAGAAGAGGTCGAATATGTGCATGTGGCTAGTGATTCAGATTGGACATGAAATGGTTAGCAGGAAGATTTCAAGGAATTTGGCGGGTCGATTGAGCGAGGTCATGTCAGTGAGGAAGAAGGAATCTTGGTAGGTTCCAGGGTTATGTAATGGTAGCTTCAAACTAAGTGGGAGAGCCCCACCGCCTACAATTGAATTGCATGGCTATCTACTTGTAAGGTTTCTGGTTATCGGCATATTGGTGGGTTATTACGACTAAGGAAAGAGGAGATCAGTGGTAATTTGAGAAAAGGATTTGGGGAATGTGTGCTATATTTGGCCTTATCAATTCATGTTCAAGCTTTGGGAAGACTCATAGTTTATGCTTCGTGTAGATGTGAAATACAAGGAAAGTGATCCAGCCGGGTGCTTCTTTGAGAGAGTGTTCATGTTCTAGCACGGCCTTGGAGTTTGATCATAATTGGGAACAAGTCAGAGTGGGTGACTCCCAACAACGGTCTTAGTGGAGTCAAAAGTTAAAGTGCAGTGCTTAAGGATTTTGAGTCCGTAGTATGGTTAAGTATCGAGCTTTAGCAGCGGATTAGGAAAGTGGCTTGGAGTGTTATACGTTATCTTCGGTCTGTGGTGTGGCATTGTAGGAATGGGAGAAAATAGTTTCGGATTCATAGAGGGATTTTCAGAATGGGTATACCAGTTGAAGATGCAAATATGCGCATAAGGAGGGTATGAGATGGTTTGTGGGTTTTGGAGACAACGTGGCCTCGTGAAATAAGGTCGCTTAGGATGAGTGCGGATTTGGGTTAGTTATGTTTTCAATGGATCTATTATTATTATTCCTAAGGCAAGTCCGGAGTAAATTAGAAGAAGTCAGATCGGTTAGCAATGGTTGAATTGGCATGATGATGGCAACGATCAGTTCCTTCAGCGTGTTGAATTATGCATGTGATTTGTGGCGGTGTGCGCGAGGATTGATGGCCACCGTAATTGATTTTTATTTGGAGGCATTCGAGTATTTTGGCATGTTATGTGTAGATGGGTCCTGGGAGAGTTATGGTGGTTTAGACCACTACTTGAGAAATGTATTTTCTGCGGTTTGGGAATTTAGTCGCGTGTCGTAATGGTTCTCCTGGAATGAGTTAAGTGAAAGGTTTCTATATGATGAAGTGTGTACCCTATCAGTGGTTAAGGAGTTTTGATGAAATTTTTGTACTCTCGCGTATTGGCATGTTAGGTGCAGTGAGCAGCACGAGAATTGGAAGTTGAGGATCAAGGTTGCGGTTCGGTGTAGACAAGGATGTTATGAGCTTGGATGAGCTGGAAAGGATTCAGATATTTAGAGTAAGCTGGTATTATCTTTAGCGTCACCTGAGATTAATGTCCCGTGTAAGAGGCTTTGTGTACTGATTTGCGGATTTTCGATTCGCTTTACAGCATTGTAGGGCCGGTGGTTTGGATGTGCAGACTTTGTTACCTGGTGCGGAAGGTCATGGGAGAGTATCTCCCGGGCAGATATCATAGGTGTGGTATGCTGTCACTTGATTGATTAAAGATTGAAACCAAGTATGGAGATTATGGTACTATCGCTAAGGTGAGGGTTCAGTCCTGTAAGGCGCTCTATCCATTTGGTTGTGAGCTGCGGAAGTTGTTTCGGATTTGGTGGTTGTTCTTGTGTGTCATGGGAAAAAAGGGTTATTGTGGACCCTTGAAAGGTTATTGGCCCAGTATGGTACGATCAAAATCGGCTTGGGGTCCGTGGATGGATCTAAATGTGAGTGTGTGCTCTATATCGGGCTGGATGCGCTCATTTCAGCATAGTGTTGTTTACGGAGGAGTCTTCGGGCCGTGGATGTTATTTCTGTCGTCAGCTATTCCAGGTGATCTATATTATGCAAGGTGGTTTGTGAGGTGTCTTGAGTATTCGCACATGTGTTGTGATCCCGTGTAGTTTGTGGCGTTATATGAGCGAGATAGCTCTCCAGATGCAGGTCATTTATTGCACCCTAGTTGTGCTTGGGTATTGTAGCGTATGGCGCTATACGTCTCCCCATAGTTATATTTTTCACTTGGTATGTTCGTGGTCGATATTCAGGCATTTCGTAGGTATAGGCATTTCGACTTGATGGGTACTCCCCTATTTATTGTCATGTGTGGATCGGGTGGCACGCTGCCACAGGTATATGGTTGGATCGGGTGGCACGCCACCACGGATATGTTATTTGGATCAGGTGGCACGCCGCCACGGGTATCATGGTTGGATCGGGTTGCACGTCGTAACGGTATCATGTGTGGGTCAGATTGCATGCCACAACAGTGTATATTGAGTACACTTTCCCATATCTATTATTGTGTGTTTTGCTTCTCATTTCCCGAGGAAGGTTCATAACATCTCTTCGGTTGTTTAAATTAGTTACGTGGGTTGAGTAAATCTTTCCAGAGTTCGTTTCCCTATGTATCACATTCGAGTTTGTATCTTGTTGGCACATTGTGGCATCATATAAGACTTTTGGCAGTGTCTGAGGGGGGCTTATTGCCTGAGCAGCTTGTACTGGGTGAGACGAGATTTTTGGACATGGGATCAATGCGATCAGATTTATATGAGGCTCATTAAAGAGTAAATATTATTATTCAGTTCATAATGAGGTAATGGTCCTTGTCAGGAGGAGAGACTCCATGAATTTTGATTCGGCAAGTGGTTATGAGTTTCGACACATCTCTTCTGCCATGGCAGTATTGCGAGAGTTGAAACGGGACTTATATGCTTCATGAGGTATGTTGTGGCCATCAGATTAGAGGGATTTTGGCTATTGTTATCAGGGGATGTCATTTTGGGCATGTGAATAATGCGGTGCATGGTGTGAATTCAGTGAGAGTATACAATCATGTATTGGTACATCGTGTAGTGATGGATACGGTGTTCGTATGTTGGAAACATACCTGGTAGAGAATTTCAGATGTTGGAATTTGGCTCTAAGTCTTATTTGACTAGATAAAAGGGAGGATTTTCAGGTTTGCTCGAGTTAATGTGCTCAACTGGGTTGTGGTAGCACAGGTAGGTGCACGGGGTGTTAAATGCTGATTTCAGACATCTCCAGAACAGTTCTTAGCACGTTCGAGGACGAACATATGTTTAAGTGAGAGAAAATGTAAAGACCCGACCGGTCATTTTGAGCTTTAG
The DNA here is from genome assembly GCF_000390325.3 of Nicotiana tomentosiformis. NCBI lineage: Eukaryota > Viridiplantae > Streptophyta > Magnoliopsida > Solanales > Solanaceae > Nicotiana > Nicotiana tomentosiformis. The sequence continues at coordinate 105,254,471 of NC_090816.1, read as the reverse complement.
CGCGTCGTTCAACGGTTTGAGGCCCTGAGCAGCTTCACTTCAGGTATTATGACTTGTATGTGTGGTCGAAATTGAATTTCGGGAAATCCGGAGTCTGTTTAGAAAACAAATTCTCATTTCGGAAGATTTAAGTTGGAAGAATTGACTAAAGTATGATTTTTAAGTAAACAACCTCGTAATCAGGATTTAAAGGTTCCAACAGGTTCGTATGATGATTTTGGACTTAGGCGTATGTCCGGATTGGGTTTTGGATGACCCGAGAGCATTTTAGCGCCTATTATCGATGTCTGTTTGGGATTCCGAGCCTGGGAATAGCTCCGTCTGGTGATTATGGTATTGGGAGCACATCTGGAAGTGCATTCGGAGGTCCGTACGTCATTTTGGGGTCATTTGGCGGAAGTTAGAAATCTGAAGGTTTATGAAATGTTTGACCGGGAGTGGATTTTTTGATATCGGGGTCGGAATCCGATTCCGGGAGTTGGAGTAGTTTCATAATGTCGAATGTGACTTGTGTGCAAAATGTGAGATCAATCGGACCTTATTTGATGGGTTTCGACATCGAATGTAGAAATTTGAGGTTCTAAAGTTCATTAAGTTTGAATTGGGGTGCGATTCATGATTTTGATATTGTTTGATGTGATTTGATTCCTCGAGTAGGTCCGTGTTATGTATGGGACTGGTTTGTGCGAGTTGGACGGTCTCGGGGGTCTCGGGTGTGTTTCGGGGTGGTTTCAGATCAATTCAGGTTGTTTTGGCTGCTGCTGTTGCTGGTTCTGATGTTGTCCTTCACGAACGCGAAGGGATTCCCGCGATCGCGAAGTGAGGATTTTTGGGCTGCTGATAGTTGTTCATCGCGAACGCGGCACGGGGGCCGCGAATGTGGAAGAGGTCTGGAACAGCCTACGCAAACGTGGGAAAGCTACCGCGAACGCGTAGAAGGAGGAGAGAGCGGGGCCTGGAGCAGTTGGCCTTAGCGAACATGACTGGTGGAACGCGAACGCGAAGGGTGGTGTCTCAAATGTTTGCAAACGCGACCAGGATGATGCAAACGTGAAGAGGAAATTTGGAGGAAGTGTTTCTTTTGCCTTCGCGATCGCGATGGTCTTTCCACGATCGCGAAGAAGGGCGGACTTGGGAAGTGAAGTTTTAAAGACGGGATTTGGCCATTTTCCTCCATTTTTCATTTGGTTGGGCGATTTTTGGAGCTCTTGGAAGGGAGATTTTCGTCATCTATGTCAAGGAAAGTGATTCCCACCTATTGCAAGTTAAATACTTGGACTATATATAGATTTTAACATTGAAGTTCATGGAAAATTAGTGGAAATTTGGGGTTTTGGTAGAAAACTTAGAAATTGGTATTTTTGGATTTTGACTACGAATTTGGGCATGGAATTGAGAATAAATTATATATTTGGGTTCATGATGCTATGGATGTTTATCTTTGAAAGTTTTCGGAATCCGGGCACGTGGGCCCGAGGGTGATTAAATCGAATTTTTGAACGGAGTTTAAAATTGTTGTAAATTGAATTATAATGTTGGAATACATATTTATGGGTTTGCACATTTATTGACTAGTTTTGGAGTGTTGGGCATCGGTTTGAGTTGTTGGAAGGGCTTGGGAACCGGTTGTGAAATTTCGGAGCAAGGTAAGTCTCCTTTATAACCTTGTAAGAGGGAATTAACCCCATAGGTGAATCAAATTATTATGTGCTTCTATTTACGGGGCCTACGTACGCACGAGGTGACGAGAGTCCATGAGTAGCTACTAATATTCTTATGTTTGGGTACTCTAGGACCCATATCATGTTGTACTTGCGATGTTGTGCCCTACTTGTTAATTTAATTGTTTAAAACATTTAGAAACTCGATAAAGGAATTGTAAAAAGGTTAAACTTCATTTACTTGACCGTTAAATAGAAATTTGAAATTCTTAGAATATTTTCCCCTTAATAAATCTTGAATTGGTTGTTTAATGTATTTTTCTCTTTTGTGGAGCGCGCCGAACGCCTCGGTAGCAGATAGATGCATCTATGGTTTGCGTCGTTCGACCCTCGGCAGTGCACAGTTTAAATATTTATGTTGGATCAGGCTGTACAACCTATGAATGATTTGTGCATGATTCAATTGGTTGCTTTGGAATTTATGATAATTGTGTAACACCCCAGAAAATTTCTAAGTACTTAAGCGCTATTAAGAAAGTCGATGTGCGCTAATTATATTATTTTGTATGTAGACAAGGACTATTATATGAATGATATCAATTGATCATGATAATATATGTATGAGGTGCATTAAGAATGGTTTATGGTCTAAGAAGGACCCCAAGGTTAAGTCAAGTTGAAAGTTTTATGATGGGATAAAGTTTCAAATGAGTTCGCACAAGACCTAAATTTAAACAATCATACCTCTCTTTATATGAAGAGTTATATGGTGAATGACCTATCAAATTAAATCTCTTTGAGTCTCGTTTCCAACGCTTCAAACCGTTCGTCATTTGGGTATTCCTACAAGAAGTTATGAACAATTTACCAAAGGCTGGAAAAATGCGATTCTGCGACCAATTCTGCGATCGCAGAACCATTATGCGATTGCAGAAGTAGTTATGCGACCGCAAAATGGTAGCAGACCTGTCCAGTGAAGCCCATTTCTGGGCATCGATTTTGCGGTGCATTTTGCGAACCGCATACCCATTATGTGGTCCATTATGCGACCGCAAACCTGCTTTCGGAGGGTTAATTTTTCTATTTTCATAACCCGATCCGATTTTTATAAATAGCCTTTGGGGCTTATTTTGGGGTATTTTTCTGCGGGTTTTAGAGAGATGTGAGAGCATTTTAGAAAGAGAAGGAGGGAACCTAACATTATAATCATCCAATCTTGCACCAATCTTCAAGAATCAAGGAAGCTAATCACAAGATCTTCATCTAAGAGGTAAGGTTCCATACCCTAGTTTCCAATTACGAATTTGGGTAAAAGATGGTTGATTTGGAGTATGATTCTTGGGTATAAGAGTATTATTTATACATGCTTGTACTAATAAGGTTTGTGGGAAGATTTTTGAGCTCAAATAAGTAAAGATTGGGTTGTGGAGTGAAGAAAATCTTGTCGAAGAACCTTGTAGTTAGATTGGCACACCTAGTGTTTGATAAAATGCTCAAATGAGTTGAGATCATGAATATCTTCCTAATAATGGTTCAATTTTTATTATGTATCTAAATAGATTGGGATTTCTAGAATTTTTGGAACATTGTAGTAATTTAAGAAAAGCTCAAAGCAAGGTTTGTTGGCTAAACTTTCTCTCTTAGAATAGATATCCATAATGTTTCCGTAAGATCAAGTATGATTGGCTCAAGATTCCTAACTTTTATATTCCGGGTTATTCCCTATAAACTTGTTTATTCCGAATGAGCCTTATGTCGAAAGATAGATGTTCAAAGTATGATTTGCATATTAAAATGTTGTGTCTTTGAGTCGTGTTTTAGACGAGAACTAGTATACTAATTGTGTGAGAAAATCTCAATATTCTTAAGATTCGAAATTGTTCATATGTGTACCTAAAATCTGAATTGGAAATGTATTATTGTTGATAACTTATAAAGGTGGTTGGAAATGAAATAAGTGAATTGGGATATAAAGTGTGGCCAATGTGCAAGAGTGAAAGTTATACTTGTGGCCAATGGTGCCAATGAAATGAAATGATGTGAGAAAGGTTATGAAATGAGCCTCGACTCAAATGTTTTAAAATGACTTCAAAAATAGAATTGCCTAAAAGCTTTCAAACTCAAGTCATGCCATAAGTGGCTATTTTAACAAATACTATGCTTTGTGAGTATTTCCAATATGTTTTGCGTTCTTACATATTCGTGAGTGGAAATTGTGTATTATACTTTTTGGGAAAAAGTATTTCAAGAATAAATGGTGTGTTACTTGTTGATGATTTTAACTTGCGCATCAATTTCCAATTATATTACTCCATTTCTCGGAAAGAAATCAATTGTGCTTTAATTGTTTATATCTAATAAACTTAAAGTTGTGATTTTCGAAATATTATATGTATGTTGATATTTATGATGATGATACATGAGAGGGAAGAAATGAAAGTATGGAATATCAAATATGGCCACCGTGCCTTGAATAAAGAATCTTGTGAACGGCCAAAAGAGCCAAGGAAATATTGTCGTTGTGAATGGCTAAAAATACTAGTGGAGATTTATACAATATGAAAGATGATGAGGTAAATATATTTACACCTATGTTATTTTTGTGAATTATTCTCCTTATTTAGGATGAGATTGATGTGATAAAATTATTCCTCTTAATCGAAATTGAGATTTTGGTTGATGTCTTCAAATAAGACAGCCTAACCGATCGGGTCGTGATCGGACTTCGTGCTAAACTTATGGTGGTATTAGTAATGATAGTAATTGTGGTTGATGTCTCTAATGAGATGGCCTAGCCGGTCGGGTCGTGATCGGACTCCGTACTAAATTTACGGTGGTATTGGTATTGACAGTAATTGTGGTTGATTCTCTAATGAGATAGCCTAGCCGATCGGGTCGTGATTGGACTCCGTACTAAATTTATGGTAGTATTGATATTGACAGTAATTGTGGTTGATTCTCTAATAAGATAGCATAGCCGATCGGGTCGTGATCGGACTCCGTACTAAATTTATGGTGGTATTGATATTGACAGTAATTGTGGTTGATTCTCTAATGAGATAGCCTAACCGATCGGGTCGTGATCGAACTCCGTACTAAATTTACGGTGGTATTGGTATTGATGGTAATTGTGGTTGATTCTCTAATGAGATAGCCTAGCCGATCGGGTCGTGATCGGACTCCGTGCTAAAAGTATGGTGGCATTGATATTGTGATTACTGGTATTATGAACATTGGTATTGGGAACACTAGTATTGTGAACATTGGTATTGGGAACAATGGTATATCGGTGCTAATGATCTCCCAACCAAAATTGTATATGAAATTTGTATTTTGAAAATTATTTTATTTTAACTGAACATTTGGATATTGTTGGTTATGACTTGCTGTTTCTATGTGTTGCCTTTTTTTTTTATATGGGCATTCTATTTTGAAAGAGGACTTTTAGCTATGCATACTAGTGCTATTCGACTGTACTAACATCCCTTTTTCCTGGGGCACTGCATCTTTAATGGATGCATGTGGTTCTACAGCAGGAGACATTGATCAGTGATAGTAGCGCACTCTTTTCAGCTGATTTGGTGAGCCCTACTTCATTTCGGGGTCATGTCTCTTTTGTTTCTCATGTACTATATTTTAAGGTATAGCCGGGGCCTTGTTGCCGGCATTTTCATATTACTTTTCTATTATATTTAGAGGCTCCGTAGACAGGTTGTGGGTTGTGGTTGATGTTGGTAATTGAACTAGAAATATTGGTATTTGAAAATCATGGTTTTCATTAATTCTATAAACTCTTAATATTTTTTGAAAATTATGAATGAAGATGCTAATGGGAATGAAAAGGAAGTTGTGAATAAAATCTTTTCAGTGATTGATTAATGGAGTACATCTCCTCTTTATTCATGGATGAGTTTGGGTAGAAGAAAATCTAATAGGCTTGCTCGGCCGGGTTCTCTCGGTTGAGCGACGGTCGTGCTCCTCGAGTTTGGGGCATGACAAATTGATATTGCGTCATTGGACTGAAATACAAAATGATAAACGATGAAAAATAAATTTGGAGATTTCTTATTAACAAAAGAATTGGTTACTTATTTCATGATATTAAGCTTACAACCGTTCTACGTAATTCATGCTTACTTATATCATTGGATACTTACTTCTTCGAGGTTAGGCAGGATACTTACTGGGTACGTGTTAATTTACGTACTAATACTACACTTACTGCATATTTTTGTGGAGGTACATATATGTCTAGTGACCTTATGGGCGCAGAGGCGCAGTTATTGCGGGGACTTAGGTGAGCTGTATTCTATACTACGATCCGCAGCCAGTAGAGTCTCCTTCAGAGTATTTATATTTCTCCTGTCCAAATTTGTATTCCGGACAGATGTTGTATTTTATTTTACATTCCTAGTTGAGGCTCATGCACTTGTAATACTGGGTTTTGGGGTGATTATGGGTTGTCCTGTATTGAAATTGTTAAAAATATTATTATTTACTCTGTAAATTCCATCTTTTACTATTTAATTGAAGGAAATATAATTTCAAAAATATGAAAATGAGAACCAAATTAAGTATTTATTTTTTGGCTTGCCTGACAGCGGTGTCTGGCGCCATCACGACCTTTAATGGATTTTGGGTCGTGACAGGAATCCTATTAGTATAATTACTTTCGCGCTGTCTAATTCATATAAAATTGGACAAGTAAATATCTTTAGTCATGTAATCCTATTACTTTTAGGATATACTTCTTAAAAATTTCTATTATTAATTTAATTCGAAAACGTATTATTATGTCCTCTTACTAATTTAATTTGAGAATGTATTATATTGTCAAAATTCATTTAGAAAAATGAGAGCCTATATTATTACAAAGCATAGATATAATGTTAATATTCAAAAATAGCCCTAAAATATTAACTAGAAGAACTCATAGGTAAAGCGCATAACTTCAATAACTTATTTTTTGGACTACAATACCTTCTATGCTAATTTTTAATATTTAATATTTTAAAATTAATAAAATTTATCTATTAAATTCTTATTAAAAAATATAGGAATGTTTAATAAAATCAATTTTATCAGAATCCTCCGTATTGGCAATACATTACCACTCCATAATGTCCAATACCAAAAAATTAAAAGTAATATTAATGAACTGCATAAAGAGTTAAAATTGAGAAAAAAATACCCCCACGATAATATATTTTTATATTTTCCTACTCAAATAATATTTTTTTTATCAATTTTTCTCATAATATTAAAACATACCCAATTATTAAACAACAACAAAAAGATATTTAAGAATATAAATGTGTGAGAAAGAGAAAAAAATGGCTGGTAAGAGTCGATACCACTAATAATTCTACAGACATAAGGATCTAAAAGTGAAATGTCATATCAATCTTTTACTCTTTGAAAATAAAATTTATAGTGGATAAAATTAATTTTAATATTAAATATTCAAAATAAGAGAGGAACTAATATTAAGATCTGAATCAACATAGAGTAAATTATTTTTATGTTAAAATCAAATAATTAAATCTTTTAATTAATTTTTTGGCAAGAAAATCCAATTAAATTATTTTTTAAATTCATTATATGAGTAAAATTCTTATTCAAGTTAAAAAAACCTTAGGGTACATAAACTTATTCCATAAAAAGAGCGTTAGAATTAAAGTAAAAAGGTTAATATATTATTAAGAATCAAAATGCTATACAAGTATCTGAGGAAGAACAATTAAAGCTAAATCCAAAACAAGAACAAGTTTTCAAGACTATATTATAAAGAGTTGACTCTGCTATAACGGAATTATTCTTTGTAGATGCCTCCGACGGAATCGAAATAATATTTCTATGTCATGCATTACTTGCAAATATCATATCAAGAGGTATGACACTGTTAGCAATAATAGCAAGTGGTGTACCAACAACGATTTTATTGTGAGGCCACTCACTTTAAATTTGATGTACCTCTTCAAATAACTTAAATAACCATCATAAATATATCAAAGCAGAGCAATGATGCTAAATTTATAAGGAAAAAATTGATAATATGGAATGAAGCACTTACGGCTAAGTGTCTTACGGAGTTCTAGAGATATATTGGATATTAATGAACTGTTTGGTGAAAAATTAATAGTTTGGGAGGTGATTTCTGTCAAGTACTACCAGTAGTTCCAAAATCGATAAAAACAGAAACTGTAAAAGCTAGCTTGCCAAAGTTATACTTCTAGCCTCAAATGAAAAAGATTCAACTGACAATAAATATAAAGTAAGAACAGATCCAGTATTCAGTGTCTTCTTGCTTCGTGTCGGAAACGAATAAGAGCATCCAATAAAAGATGATTTGTTTTTTTCCTGAACACTTGGTTATCAATCCCAATGGTAATAGTAGTACATTTAATAAGAGAAATATTTCTATCATTAGATTAAAGTGTAGAATTAAAAAGATATCTTAGCTAGCAAAAATTAATATGTTGATCAACTAAATAAAAGGTTGATTGCAAACTTTTATAGTAAAAATAAAATATTTTTCAGTTTTTGACTTAACAGAAAATGATACCAATAATTACTACGAAGAAGAATACTTAAATACTTTAATACCAAATGGCCTTCTACCATACATATTTGTTGTCAAGTGTCACCGTATATATAATAGACTAAGTTTAAATTGATCTTCCATTGTATATAGGTTAATTTTGAATAAAACAAATATGTACGTCATGCTACTGAAAAACTTAGATACGCCGAATAGCTTATGTAATAGCACACAGATGGTATATAGAATTTTTGACAATAACATCATATATGCAAAAATTATTATACTGGTCAATGTGCTTCTAAGTATATTAATATCCCTGAATTCAACTTTCGTCTTCCGAAATTAAGGTATATCCTTTTAAATTTGTGTGAAAATAATTTTTAGTATGTTTATGTTTTGCAAATATAACAAATAAAGCACAAGGACAAATATCATAAATATTTGACTATATTTATCGCAATATGGTTTTTTGCACGAACAACTGTATATTGCACTTTTAAGAGGGATATCAAGATCGATAACAAGAGTTTTGGTTAAGGAAGAGCAACCAAAGCATTAGGAGGAAACAAACACAAAAAAAATATTGTCCACAAAGAAGTGTTCGTTAAGATACTGTCACGACCCAAAATCCCACCACTGGCGTCGTGATGGGACTTAGTCTCTAAGACTAGGTAAGCCGATTATAATAACAATTCAAGCCTTTTTTTTCTTTTTTTAAACATATAATTGTATTACAAGTGTCAAAACCAACAACGGAAATATTCAAACAACCTCCCAAGACTGGTAATACTGAGTCATGAACTCTAACTGAATACATGAAATTACCTCGAGGGTCAAATATACAATACTGTTCGAATAAGAAATTAATAGTACAATAAACTAGAAAGACTTCAAGAGACTGCGACGACCAAGCAGTCCTACCTTGAATTCTTGCGATCATACTCAAATCTCTGTCCGAATCCGATATCTCCAATACCTGACTCTGCACAAAAATATGCAGAAGTGTAGTATGAGTACACCACGGTCGGTACCCAGTAAGTATTAAGACTAACCTCGGTGGAGTAGTGACGAGGTACAGTCGAGACACTCACTAGTTTAATAACATGTACAATATAGTATACAAAAGTAATAAAAAATAAATAGCAGTGATAGCAACAATAATCAACTAGCGATGTAAATAACAAGGCCACAAGAACTCCATAAATATTGCTCAAACAGATAATGAACACAAGTACAACCAATAGTCAAGTCCTTCAAAATATATATCTTTTATCTATAAGTGTTTCAATAAAAGTCTCTAGAATATAATCCTTTCCAATAAATTTATTTCGAATATACTTCCTTCAAATAAATATCTTTCAATTATAATTCTTTCAAATAAAATATCTTTCGAATATAATTCTTTCAAATAAATATTTTTCGAATATAATTCTTTCAAATAAATATCTTTCGAATATAATTCTTTCAATAAATATCTTTCGAATATAATTTTTTCAATAAATATCTTTCGAATATAATTCTTTCAAGTAAAAGTCACCATGTAATACCTCATTTAACTTTCCTGGTGTGAGAAATATGTTCAACATAACACATCAAATGGCACGGCAATACCTTCGTGCACTTGTCTCATTCTCACCCAATATATATATATATATATATATATATATATATATATATATATATATATATATATATAGATCAAATCAATTGGAACGGCAACACCCTTCGTGCATTTATTTCTTTCTCACCGTGCATACATATAACAGTACCAACTAGGTGGGAGAAATGTCAATAATAATAAAAGAAATAAAGTGGGAGGCACACATGCAACAACAACGACTACAAGTCACATAGAAAACATAGGTGCACAATAACATCTCAAGATAAAGGCATGAATGCATACATAACGAAAAGATATCACAATATAATGTATGTCTCTTATCCTCGCCTGCACGGAAACACCCTTCGTGCCATGAACATATGATAATATAAAAATAATGGTACGACATCACCCTTCATGCTTTTACTCTCATCCTCACGTGATAATATAATTAAAATGGCACGGTATCACCCTTCGTGTTTTACACTCTCCCTCACATGATAATATAGTTCAAATGGTACGACATCATCCTTCGTGCTTTACACTCTTAAATGACACGACATCACCCTTCATATTTTACACTCTTCCTTACCAAGCACATGTATATCATTAACAAGCAAGGTAGGAAGCAACATCAAGGAGAGTGTTTAAACCACAAAACAATATGACAATTCATATCACAATTTTTCACTGACCACAACCAAATTTCAAAGATGTAGCAGAATCAATAAATTTCTCAACAAATAGTCCAAGGCTCCACACAACGTATATAAAACCTCAAAAAAAAAAATAGAGATGGAAAAGTAACTCAGCATAGGACAACACCTTCTTTAATCCAAATTATTTTTATAAATATATTAACGCCTCAATTTAAACTTATTTAATTAATTATTTGCAGATAGGAAATCCATAATGAAATTAATTCCAATAAATATCAAATCAACAAACACACAAAATTCACATAAAAATTTAAGTGGCAATCACCCCAAATTATCATAAAAAATACAAACTCGACAAACAAGGAATGAGGCATGACAAATAAAGGATTTATTGTTCCAACAATTTTCCAATTTAATACATAATGGTGTCTACGAATTTAAACCGATATAATTTGCACAAATAAACTAAGTACGCACTCGTCACCTCGCGCACATGATTTTCAATCACACAATTTCCACATAAGACTCAATGCCTAAGGGAAATTTTTCCTACTCAAGGTTAGGCAAGATACTTATCTTTTTGAAGTTAGGCTGATATTCCAAAATAGCCTTCTTGCTTGAATTGACCTCCCGACAGCTCGAACCTATCCGAATTAATTATATAACTTCATTAAAATTCATCAAAAATAATTCCGAATAATAAAATGTCAACTTAAAATTTCACATTAAAAAGTCAACCAAAAGTCAATGCGGGGCTCGCCTCTCGAAACCTGACATAATTTTCACAAAATCCGAACACCCATACCGATACGAGTTCAATCATATCAATTTAATCGAATTCCAATAACAAATCGTCCTCCAAATTTTGAATTTCCATTTTTGAAAAGTTTTTACAAAAATCTCAATTTCCTCCATTAAACTCGAATTAAACGATGAATATAACCATAGATTAATGAAATATAATCACTTTCGGATATAGAACACTTACCCTAACCAAGATTGTGAAAAATTCCTTCAGAATCGCCCAAATCCGAGCTCCAAAAATCCAAAAACGAAAATGACGAAATGACCATTTTTGGTCCTTAACATTCTGCCAAGTTTTGCACCTTGGACGAGTCGCCGCATCTGCGGAGCTGCTTTTGTGAGCCAAAATCCGCTTCTGCGAAAGTGCACTGCTCAGTCGACCCTCGCATCTGCAGAAGAATTTATGCTTCTGCGAGAATCGCAGGTGCGAGGCCATTGCTCGCTTCTGCGACAATTATGTCGCTTCTGCGAAGCAACAGAAGCGTGAAGTTTCCCGCTCTTGCGAAGTCCCCCAGAAGCCCCTTAGGTCGCTTCTACGCTGAGCACCTCGCTTCTGCGATCCAATCCTCCGCAGAAGTGATTGCACCAGCAATCAAAATTTCCTGCAGTCTTCTTCAAGTCCAAATTGACCCGTTAACCATCCGAAATCCACCCGAGGCCCTCGGGACTTTAACCAAATATACCATCATGTCCCAAAATAAAATACGAACTTAGTCGAGGCTTCAAGCCATGTCAAACAACGCCGAAATTACGAATCACGCATTGAATCGAATTATGAGTTTTCAAATCTTCCAACTTCTATATTTTGCGCCGAAACGTATCAAATCAATCCGGAATGACTTCAAATTTTTCGCGCGAGTCATAAATGATATAACGAAGATATTCCAATTTCCAAAATCGAATTCCGGCCTCGTTATTAAAAATTCAACCTTCGGTCGAACTTTCTAAAAATCTTCTATTTCCAACTTTCGCCAAAATGCGTCGAATTGTCCTACGGACTTCCAAATCCAAATCCGGACACATGCCTAAGTCTGAAATCACCATACAAAGCTATTGACATCATCAAAATTTTATTCCGGAGCCGTTTGCTCAAAAGTCAACTCTCCGGTCAACTCTTTCCATTTAAGCTTCAAAAATGAGAATTGTTCTTTTAATTTAATTCCGAATCTTTCGAAAATCAAACTCGACTACATACGTGGGTCATAATACATATTAGAAGCTGCTCGAGACCTTAAGTCGCCGAACGAGGTGTAAATTCTTAAAACGACAAGTCGAGTCGTTACAAATACCATCACATTAAATACTTTAAAACCATAATACGTAATTATCTAACTAATATGACAAAATTGATCATTTGTGTAAGTTTTGATGATGTCCTTTTATTTTAAATTCATGTATTATGCTAATGTAATAATATTTTTTGACATTTAGATAATTGTTGTATTATTATACATAAAATTTCTCTTATTAATTAAATTTTATTGTTTTTTCATATAAATAAATATTTAAATCATCACGTGACATTATTAACGTGCAACATACGTTCATAGATACTAGTATTGATATACACAAGTACGCCATCAACCTCAGTCTCGTGTTAGTCTTTTACTATATATACTACATGACAAAATTTCAAACTAACTTCATGGTCAATAATTCGGGAAGATGAAAAAGAAACGAGTAAACGACCACTTCGACCGTGACCAAAAAGATATTGAGTACCATCTTTCGATTTTGAGCTTAGACGCCATTATTACTATTTTACACTTCTACTTATACTTGTACAAAATCATGCTCTTTCATTCTTCTTTAATCTCAATGATTACATATTTGAAATATGATTGAAATTATTTATTATATACATTTATAATGTAAATAATTTTTATACTATCAGACTATTTAACTTGTTGTTTATCTGTTGTTGTAAGTTAACTTATCTTTATAGCGTAATAGATCTATACATGATAAATGCTTAAAACTTTTTGAAATATGTGTGTTGTCTGGGTGTGTAGATAGTAAAAATGATGGAACAAAGAAAGCAACATGTGCATATAATCTGGGTGAAGTCATATCAAGGAAAACTTTTTCTTAAACTTGGCTATAAACATGAACTGTTCCCTTTTCCCATTTATGCATTGTACTTGGCGCCACTCACATGAGGAAGATAAAAGATGTAAATGATGTTTTCAAGTGAGGCATTAGCAGTCGTCTGAAGAACAGTAGTCACTTAGAAATCATTTACCATATCTAAATTCTACTAATTTAAAGTACCTGGCCCCATAAGTTAGGATTGATGTCGGTCAAAGGAATTTTGTAGCTTAATTTATAAGAGGAGTGAATTGGGATTGAAATATATTCAAAATCAAATTAATTAGCAATTGTTTCATAGTAGATAGCCAAATACAAAGATATTTTCATTTCTAATGTCAAAATAAAACCAAGGAATTGGTGGATGCATTTCTTCATTTAATTTTCATCATTTGAACAAATCTTATTACATGAAAAAACATAAAAACGAATAAGAAAAGCGAGTGTAGTATCTCATAACACCCGAGGGAGAGATTGATAAGTCTTGCAAACAACCAAACAATTCCATAGAATATGAAAGCTACAATAAACACTGCTAAAAACACGAATTTTCGACAGACAAAATTAGCTTAGCTTGTTGTCGTTGAAAATGTTTTCAATGACCTTTCCGCCAAAATTCCAAATTTCTAACCTTAGTAGTGAAAGTTGGTTCCGGGGAGGAAAACAAAAATTTCTGTTTCATTTTTATTTTGGTGTATTACAAGGGGATGAGGTTTTATTCTCATGCAACAACCTATAGTGTACATTTCAATTTCAATGTGCAACAGATATACTGAGTCAATCTTTTTATTTTCTTCGTCTTTTCTTTTTGTTGTGTTTTAGTAGTTTTTCTTTTAGTTCCAACCTCCAAGAATATGCTCTACAGTTTCACTTTCAAAAGTTTTAATTCTCTGTGATCTAAATATTCCCTTCGGAAATATCCGTTGGTAGTTGGGCAGTTGAAATTAGAATACTGCAGAATAAAACAACGATATGAAATTAAAGACGATCAAATTGGAGAAAAGGGAGGGTGAAGGAGTAGTGTAAATGCAAAAAAGATAGATATTCGAATTACCAAAAATGTCACTGATGATCAATGAATAAGCATTAATATATTCTTATACTGCATCGCAGTGAATAAGCTTTTATTCCCTCCACCCCTAGTCTATGTCTTTAACCCCCCACTCAAAAAAACAAAAACGTAAAAAACAGTTAAACTTCAACTCGGGAGAATGTTGTAACGCTGTGATATAAGATATTCAGATCGACTCAATTGACTCTCGTTTTGATTTGATTAAAAGGTGACCATTATTTAAAATAAACAATTTAATAATAAATTTTTTCAATTAAAAAAAAAACTTTAGAAGTTACAAGAAACCCATACCCCTTTGAAAATTTGTTCCATTAAGGATTACCCCAAAAGAGGGTTTTGATTCTAATGCTAAAGATATTGGATGATAGTCGATGAATCAGTAGGCCTATGTCATTGACTATGTCGATGGATCCCCACCCCAGCCCACCCCATACCCCCATCTAAGCCACCCCATTTCTACCCCACCCTCGCTCATCACTCCCATCTAAATAAAAATGTCATTAATAATACTTTCTTTTCATGTTATAGATATATTTTATTTTTATTTAAACAAATGAGTATTTTATTTTATGATATAAAAAAGTATTTTTTTTTTATTTTAACAAAAAAAAAGGTACTTTCTTTTCATGATATAGAAAAAGTATTTTCTTTCATTTCAACAAAATGAGTATTTTCTTTTCATAATCTAGAAAATGTATTTTTTTTTATTTTAATAAAATAATTACTTTATTTTCATGTTGTATAGAGAGTACTTTCTTTTTCAACAAAGAAATAGTATTTTTTTTTATAGTTATGGAGTATTTGTGTTAATTTTTAGAAGAATGATTAAATAGTTGAAGAAAATAGAGTCCTGAAAACGTTGGGTAGTTGGGGAGGGGGTGGGGCAAGAAAACATGGGGACTTGGGGAAAGGGGTGAGGAGAGTAGCATAAAAAAATATTTTTCTAAAAAAATATTTTCTACTCTCTAACCAAAAAGTAAAAAATATTTTTCGAAATTTATTTTTCACTCACCAACAAAATAAAAAAAAATAAGTGATAAAATCCATTCATTTTCCATGAAAACGTTTTCCGGAAAACATTTTCCTTCGTACCAAACACACCCTATGCGTCTATGTCTATGTCCTATGCCAGTTTGTGATATTGTCAGTGTAAATGTTTTTTATTTTTAATTTGGTTACCACTTTTTTGCTTGTCCGGTGTCAATTTGACTATTTCAAAATTTTAATGGAAATTAAATTAATTTGTTTTTGTATAATTAAATTTAGGTATTCACACTCTACAACAAAAAATTATATTTAGAGACTGAAAATTTACTAGTCAGAGTTCAATTAACAGACAAGGAGTTTTTTTGAACAAGACACACATGAAAGAGTTACGGAGAGTTAAAAAGATAAACTAGCAAACAAAAAAAGAAAAATTTGTTATCGAGTCATCGCCAAGTCACTTGCCAAATTGAAACTTCTAGTTAGTTGACTATATAATTTTGCAAAAAAAAATTCAAGTGAAGAACCAAGATATTTGACTCAAACTAAATTCTTGCTTATTGCAAATTGAACAGTCAAGTAAATCAAGAATCGTGATCAAAGATCAACTCTTCTAGGAAAGAATGCTTATCTTTATTCTCCTTTTTAGAACCTTTTTCTCTTTTACCCATTTTATAAGTCTTGAAGATTGAATCCTAACAAATCAAATTTTCTTTTTACCAAATCCAAAAGGAACGAAGGATAATTATTTCAAAGCAAAAGTACTTTTTTTAAATTTCTTTTTACTTACTTTATTTGTGGCGTAGAATTCTAATGCCCACGCCATTGCCGCGTGCCAAAAGGAAAATCCTAATTCAAGCTGGCCACTAGTAAAGTTGAAGAAGATTAGAAGAATGCCAAACACTTCAGGTAATAATCTTTTTCCTTTTTGTTTTTTGAATAATTGTCTTCGGTTAATGGAACTTTTTTTTCTGATTTCTTATCTCGTATCCCGTATTCGCATTAGACCGAGTAAATTCAAATTCACACAGGTAAAATCTCGTATGATAGGTAACGGAAAAGAAAGGATAAAAACAGTAGTCAACCTCACCACCAACCTCTTAAATACCATCAATGAGATTTCTGAAACAGAAGGCGAAGATGTAACGCCTAATGCCTCTCCCAGGCGAAGTGGCTCGCCCCTCCCTCACGGCAGCATCACAACATCCCACGGTAAAGGGGCTTCCACATCCACAACGGAAGAGGCGCCACCAGCAGTGAAGAAACTACTTGAGGCTTGGCTGACAAACACGTTGGCCAGCATCCTCGACAAGCCCGCCCAAGAGGCAACCAGAGAAAATGCAAAGAGTTGTACTACACCAGCAACGGTCGAGCAGCTTGACCCTCCCCCTCCAGTAATAGGTATCACCCACAATGCTAATAATGCAGCTGACGACACCCTCACAACCATTCCGAGGAAGATGGAAGAAATGGAAAATGAAAATAAAGTACTTCGGGACCAAATGAGAGAGCACCAAGAAAGAGTCGACAAAATACCGGGTGCCCCAAAACTCTTGCCAAAACGAGATGCCGGTCGGTTCGTTGAGCAACCCTATAGTGATGAAGCCGCCCCTCATGCCATACCCAATTCCTTCAAGATGCCGCCTTATCTGAAAATATATGATGTCACAACCGACCCCGAAGATCATGTGACTCACTATGTCACTACGGTAAATGGCAATGATCTCGCCAAAGAACAACTGTCTTCCATCTTGTTGAAGAAGTTTGGCGAAACCCTCACAGGAGGAGAATTAACTTGGTATTCACAGCTGCCCGCGTGCTCCATCGAAACATTCGAAGAGATGGCCGACAAGTTCATAACGGCCCATGCCGAAGTTAAAAAGGCGAAGGCAAGAGTGAATGATATATTTACCATCAAACAATCACCTGGAGAGAGACTGCGGGACTTTCTTGCTCGATTCAACCGAGTAAGGATGACCTAACCAAATATATCAGAAGGCATAGCTGTAGCAGCTTTCCAAAACGGGCTGAGCAGGAACGGTTCGAGGGCGGCCAGAAAATTATTAAGTCGGCTCATGAAATATCTCCCTAACCACTTGGGATGAAATACACAATGCCTATTATGCCGAAGTCTGTGCCGACGAAGATGACCTGAATGGGCCAACCCGTCGGTACAGGCCGAATTTAGGAAAGATCGAAGAAACGATGCCAGGAGGGATCTAGAAGCTCAGTGACCCAACCGAGAAAGGCATCATCCATATATCAGGAGAGCCATCATGCCTCCTCCCTCCACGATGAAGGCCCATCAAGGCCAAGGATGGGCACCCACCGGAACGAGAGAGGTATTCCTCCTTTACTATTTGCTCACAATTTTTCTGTCTCACCTTCAGAAATAGTCTACGCGTTGGAAAAGCTCGGACCAAAAGTGAAATGGCCACAAAAGATGAGGTCAGACCTAAGCACCAGGAAGTCAAACGTCCTCTGCGAATTCCACCAAGAGCGAGGTCACAAAACCAAGGATTGCATCGCTCTAAGGCAGGAGGTGGTGAACACATGTTTCACCAAGGACACCTCAAAAAATTGCTGAGCGACCAAGGGAGAACCAACTTTTCCCGAGGACGTGAACAACACTAGGGACCACCAAAACCACCCTCACCGACGCATACCATTCAAATGGTCATCGGAGGTGGCGATGATGCTTCAATCAACAGCGTAATATTCACCACAATCCACAAGCTCAAATGGTCGATCACTCATGAACGGTATGACGAGCTCAAAGAAAGTATCATCTTCGATAAGTAAGATACCCACGGTTTGGTTTTCCCTCACTATGATGCCCTTGTTGTTACGTTAAGAATTCTAGACACAGATGTAAGACGCATTATGGTGGACGATAGGAGTGGCGCGTGCATTATCCACCCTTGAGTACTTGCACAAATGAAACTCGAGGATAAAATAGTGCCACGCTACATCACACTAATTGGTTTTAACAATGCAGTTGAACGGACGACCGGGGAAATTACGCTCCCCGTCCTGGCTAACGACGTCACTTTGGAAACCACATTCCACATCATGGACCAGGATATGATATACAATGCCATAATAGGTCGACCCTGGATACACGCCATGAAGGAAATCCCCTCCAACTTGTACCAAGTTATCAAATTCCCTACCCTATGGGGGTGTTCAGTATACGAGGAGAGCAGCGCACATCCCGAGAATGCTATCGCATCGCCCAAGATTGCACTTATACCCAACAATTGAGGGGTAAAACAAAATATGCTTAGCAATTAATAGGGTCGAGGTCAAGCTGTGAAGAAATAGCGGACGTCATCAGAGATCCCGAAATAATAGAGGCCACGAAATCAATCATAGAGGACCTCGACCCCGTCCAAATTGATGATAACGACCACAGCAAGAAAGCCTGCATCGGCTGCAAGCTTCAGGACCCAAGTAAATTCCATCAATTCTTAACTAATAACACAGACTTGTTTGTTTTTTCCCATGCAGGCATGCCAGGTATCCCGAAGGAGGTCGTGACACACAAGTTAAACGTCAGCCCATTCTACCCCTCGGTAAGGCAGGTTAGGCGGATGTTCAATTCCATAATAAACAATGCAGTCCGTGATGAGGTTAAAATATTGCTGGAAAATGGCTCCATCAGGGAATCAAAATACCCTCAATGGGTCGCCAACATGGTCATGGTGAAAAAGAAGAATGGAAAGTGGCGGATGTGCGTAGACTTTACAGATTTAAACAAACCATGCCCAAAAGACTCATTCCCGCTACCTCATATCGACCAGCTCATTGACGCAATGGTCGGGCATGAACTGTTGAGCTTCTTGGATGCCTACTAGGTCTATAATCAGATCCTCATGGAAGATGAGGACCAGGAGAAGACCACCTTCATCACTCACCAAGGAATGTACTGCTACAGAGTGATGCCTTTCGGACTGAAAAACGCAAGGGCGACATACCAAAGGTTGGTAACAAAAATGTTCAAAGACCAACTCGGCAAGACCATAGAGGTATACATATACAATATGTTGGTCAAGTCCAAAAGGAAAGAAGGTCACATCGACCACCTGAAAGAAACCTTCGATATACTCAAGCGGTATGGGAAGAAGCTGAATCCTGAAAAGTGTGCATTCGGCATGACCTCGGGAAAATTCTTGGGCTTCCTAGTATCACAAAGAGGCATTGAGGTCAACCCCGACCAAATCAAAGCCATAGAAGGAATACCAGAGCACTTGACCAGCAAAAACAGGTTTAGAGGCTGACCGATGCCATAGGTTTTTCGGCACACTCAAGAAGGACCACAGCCTCCAGTGGACTTCCGAGTGCGTTCAAGCCTTGAAAGAGTTAAAGGCTTATCTATCATCACTGTCGTTGCTGTCCAAAGCAGAACCTAGTGAACGTCTTCTCGTCTACCTTACCGTATCTAAAGTAGCGGCGCGTGCAGTCCTGGTCCGAGAAGATAAAGGTACGCAATCTCCCATCTATTACATTAGCAAAACTTTAATCGACGCCGAGATGAGGTACTCCCACCTCGAAAAGTTGGCCATGGCCTTGGTCGTAGCATCGCGAAAGCTTAGACCCTACTTTCAATGCCATCCCATCTCGGTTGTCACAACTTTCCCCTTGAGGAGTATTTTGCATAAGCCCGAGCTATCGGGTAGGTTAGCCAAGTGGGCCATAGAGTTAAGTGAGCATGATATCACATATCAACCGCGGACGGCAATAAAATCACAAGTCCTTGCCGGCTTCGTCGCCGACTTCAGTGAAAAAATAATGCCTGAAGTAGGAAAAAAGGCCGCCCACGCTTCTCCACAAGCACAAGATTTATGGATTTTGTACACCGACGACGCTTCTAATGCATCAGGGTCCGGACTGGGAATTGTGCTCGAAGTCCCGATAGGTGAAGTAATTCGCCATTCCATAAGATGCACATACATAACTAACAACGAAGCCGAGTATAAGGCTATGATTGCAGGATTAAGGCTAGCACTCAAGTAGGGGGCGATACGGGTCATCCTACGCTGCGACTCTCAACTCGTCGCCAACCAACTCACAGGGACTTTCCAGATTAAGAGCAAAGGTTGCAAAAATACCAGGGCGAGATCCGCAAATTACTGCCCAAGTTTGAGGAATGCCATCTCGACCAGATCCTTAGAGCACAAAACATCGAAGTAAACAGCCTCGCCAAATTAGTAGTGGCCACTAAAAGCATAACCGGAGAAGGAAATGTGGTTACCCTCCTCCACTCATCGATAGATCAAATCGAGGTAAGGACTATAAATCTAACTTAGGACTGGCGCAACCGTATTATTACATATTTGCAGGATGGCGTACTCCCATATGATAAAAAGGAAGCCAAGAAGCTTCGGATGCAAGAGACCAGGTACATCATCATTCACAACGATCTATACAAAAGGACGTATGGCGGCCCCTAGCTAAATTCTTAGGCCTGAATCAAACGTGTCGCGTCCTAGAGGAAGTCCACGAAGGTCACTGCGGGGCTCATTTTGAAAATCGACCTCTGATCAGATGCCTCATATGGGCAGGTTACTACTGGCCTACTATGAAAAAAGAGCCCGCAGACTTCATGAAAATATGCGTACAATGCCAAAAATATGCCCTAATGATCCATCAAGCGGGCGAGCACCTCCACTCGGTCATTTCCCTGTCACTTCCCCTTGGACTTTCATCAAGTGGGGAATGGACATCGTCAGCCCCCTCCCTGCAGGGTGAGGTAACGTACATTTTCTTTTGGTTATAACTGACTATTTATCTATTTGGGTAGAATCAGGAGCATTCGCCCAGATACGCAAACAAGCAGTGATCGCCTTCATATGGAAAAACATTGTGTGCCACTTCGGCCTCCCCAAAGAGATCAGTTGCGACAACGACCCCTAATTTACTGGGAAAAAAGGTCGCCGAAGTTTTTGAGAAATGGCATATCAAAAGAATACTCTCCACCCCATATCCCCTAACGGGCAATGGGCAAGCGGAGTCCTCCAATAAATCAATACCGAATATCATGAAGAAAAAGCTTGAGGACGCCAAGGGACTATGGCCAGACCTATTACCAGAAGTACTCTGGGCCTATCGCGCAACTCCAAAGACGAGCACAAGAGAGACACTCTACTCATTGGTCCATGGGACGGATGTGGTAATACCAGTCGGAGAGCCCAGTTTGAGATACTCCCATGAGAGCGGGCTGAGGAATGATAAAAGCAGAAGGCAGGAGCTCGATGAAGTCGAAGAACGGAGAGATATGGCCTACATAAGGATGATCGCCCAAACATAGCACACAAAACGCTACTATAACAAAAAGGCCAAGATCAGACCACTCAAAGTCAGGACTACGTGCTCAAGGCCAAAACACAAGAAAGCAAAGACCCACGGGAGGGCAAACTAGGAACGAATTGGGGCGGCCCATACAGAATCACGGTAGCAGAAAACAAAGGGTCATTTCAACTAGAAATGATTGAAGGAAAACTACTACCAAACAACTGGAACGTCGCCCACCTCAAGTACTTCAACTTTTAAGAATTAACGTCCTCCAAGTCTTACTCTTTTCCCCTCACTCGAGTTTTTTCCCAATTGGGTTTTCTCAAAGAGGTTTTTAACGAGGAGACAAGGGGGACACTTTAAGTTGAAGTGCAGACAGAAAAAGGCACCGGACGGTCAATTTATTGCCCAACGTCTCGACATGTCTCCAAGTCGCCCAATGAAGGGACTAGATAGACTGGGACTGGAATGCCATCCTGAAAAACATGTAAATTTCTCCAAGTATATGAGAAAAACACAAATGTATGTTCGCCCATGTTTCCGCCAGAGCAAAGTTGCTTCAATATCTACTCGGCCCCCGACCATAATTGAATAAATCACATTCAACCTCGCTCGAATTAAATCACATTCGACCTCGCTCGAATTTAATAATATTCGACCACGCTCGAATTAACTACGGGTTACATTTGAACTCGCTTGAATTAACACCAGATGGCCCCCCGCCATTGTTTAGTTTAAGTTATATTCGACCTCGCTCAAATTAACTGACATCCGACCTCGTTCGAATTAACACTTACTGGCCCCCGGTCATAACCAAAACTAAATTCGATATTCAACCTCGTTCAACACATATAAACCAAGGTTCTACGTCTAAAGAGGCCAAGCGACAAAACAAAAGAAAGAAGCATACAGGCCCAAACAGAAGAAAATAATATTTCATACTTCAAATATATTCCTTACAAGGGCTAATACAGACGCTCGCAAAAGTGTGCACAAAATTTACAAACAAAAAGAAGAAGAATCACTCGCCACCTGACCCAGCAGCACCTTCTCCATCATCGTCATCGCCATCGGAATACTCATCCTCATACCAGGCATTCTGCTCAATCCCATCCATATCTTCCTCACCATCACCGGCCTCTGGGGTAGCAGGATC
Source organism: Nicotiana tomentosiformis (assembly GCF_000390325.3). Lineage (NCBI taxonomy): Eukaryota > Viridiplantae > Streptophyta > Magnoliopsida > Solanales > Solanaceae > Nicotiana > Nicotiana tomentosiformis. Next base: position 105,231,609 of record NC_090816.1, on the reverse strand, counting down.
ATAGTTGCAAGCGACTCGAGCTGCACGCGTCTTAGTATGGGCATCCTCAAAGTCAGCTTCAAGGGCTTTCCCCGCCGTCATCAATCTTTTAAATATATCCAGCTGAGCCTCAGCGTAGATCCACTTCTCATATAGATCCCTCGGAATATCAGGGAAAGCATAAGCATGAGAGGAGGATGACTGAGCCGATAATTGCGCCTTCTCAGCCTCGAGAATGACGACTTGGTCGCCAAGGCTTGAAACCTCTTTTTCTAGCTAACCTATCCGCTCATTGAGCCGCTCTTCTATGAGTTTAGCCGTCTCCAAATTGTTTACCTGCTCAGATCAAAAAATGCGGATCGCAGCCTCCAAAGCTTCCAGTTTTGCCGAAGCCACCAGCTGAGCCAACTCGGCCTTCTCCATGTCGGCTCTCTTCTCAGGGACTTTTCCACTCAAGGCATCGACCCTGACCAAACATTGCTCGAGCTCGGCTCGTAGAGAGATCACTTGGGTCTGAAGGTCTGCACATTTGGCCTCAACTCCCTGCTCACCTCTAGCTCCTATTCTTTGTCCCTCAACGCCCCTTCAAGGATGATGCACTTGCCGATGACCCTCATTAACTCGTCATCTTTCTGTTTCAGCTCGTCCCTGATAGCTTGAAAGTTGCCACTCTCGCCAAACCGCTTACAGATCTAGCGATGTTTGTTGCGGTATCCGCGGTACTTCCTCTCTATCTTCTTGAAAATGGTTTTGCGCCTCTCCTCTCGGCGAGCGCTCTCAATCTCCAAGATGATGGTCTAAAAAGAAAAAAGAAAAAGAGGAAGAAAATCAGTCAATCAAAAAGAAAATACTGTGCAAGACAAGCAAACTAGAAAGGTCGTAAAACATACCCTAAGAGAAATGCCGGGTAGGCCCGTCGACAGGGCGGCATCATTCAATGTCTCGATGGTCCTGCCCTCCACATCGGAGCAAAGAGGACCTAAGGAAGGGACCACGTCTTGCATGTTCACCAGCAGGTCCCGGTCCATAGGGACCACGATGGTATGAGTGGACTCTTCCAACCTTACTTCCACTCGAGTGGACCCCTCGCTTAGTGTCCGCACCTCATCGGCGTCAATGTCGAAGCCGGTTTCATAGCCTTCCTCGACGATGCCCTTATCTCTCCCCTCAGCCGATGAAGGAACGTCAACCGATCTCGAGTACGGCGACTCATATCTCAGTACGGTACCCGCAACTTTCACAGGCAACCTGCCAACTCTTACCTCAGCCTCATGCAAAGGTATAATTTCCACGTCCCCCGTTGATAGCGGAACTCCGGATGACGGATCTGCATCACTTTCAAGCACAACAGCTATCGGCTCACGATCTCCCCTTGTAGAATCCACTGCATGAATTGTTCCGCCACCAACATTCACCGGCCTCTTTTTACGAGGAACCAAATCCTCCTCGCTCGGTAATGACTCATCTATTAAATGCAGCACGGGAAGAGCCAGAGTCCTTGATACTGAGTCCGCTGACAGTCGAGTTGGTCTAGCTGGAGCCGGAGGCTAAATAGAGGCGGATGACCGGGAAGGCTTTGTTACACCCCATGTTTTCGTACGTGAAAGTACGCCATAAGTAAATTGATATAAGCTCAGAAATAAGATGTTACATCCTGCATTTTCAAAACGTACATTAAAGATTCGTCATAAGTTAATCGACATAAGCTCGGGAATGAGATTATTTTGAGGTTATAAGTATTATGCTATTTCAAACAAGTAATAAGTAAATTTGTGAAGGTGAGAGGGTAAGTAAATCAAAGAGAATGAGTTTCGTTGAAGGTTGTCGATTTGTGATAAAATACGGTCCAAGCTATAATACCCAGTATTTATGGACTTGTACCATACAAGGTACCATATCACCATGATAGTAAGGTATATAAAGTGGGTTAAAAGTGATTAGTATTTTAAGTAATTTGAGATAATTCTTAATTATGTGGGTAGTTGGTTAATTATTGGGTAATGAGAGATTACCTAATTAATTAAGGAAATAATGGATAATCTTAATTAAGCCCAACGTGGTGATGTAAAAGTACCAGTGATGTTAAGGTTATCCCATCTTTTCTTTTGGCATGATCCAAATGATAAAAATAAAACGAGCAAAATACGCAACTTTCATAAATGACTCTATTCATAGAAATACTAGGGGTGTCCATATTCTTGATTCTCCATGTGTCTTATTATTCTATCATATGTTCATGGGTCTCAGAAAATACGTAAGTTGATAAAGTTTATTTCATGACATTAATCAGAGGCATACTGGTCTTATGACGTTTCGAGAGATTTTATTGGCGTACTTCTCATGCATTGCATTTATTTATATATGTACATTGATCCATGACCAGATGGCGTTATATACGCGTATATTATATGTATATGGGATATGGAAAAAGATTACGGCATTATATACGCACCACTACCTGATCAACTGGTATACACTGATGACTTGCCCACAGTGGCCGAGATGATATGATGGGATGCCCTCAGAGGCTTGATGATGCTATGAACGCATATACCTATGCATGGTATGATATTTATACGCATATGAATGACATTATAAATATGAAATGATTCAGAGTTATTCATACTTACATGTTGAGTCTTTTACTCTATGTTCCTCTCATGTCTATTACTTACTGATTTTCATTCCTTACTGATTTTCATTCCTTACATACTCGGTACATTATTTGTACTGACATCCCTTTTGCCTGGGGATACTGCGTTTCATGCCCGTAGGTCCCGTTAGATAGGTTAAGAGTCCTCCAAGTAGGCTATCAGCTCAGCGGAAGGTGTTACACGCTCCATTTGCTCCGGAGTTGCTTTTTGGTCAGTATGATTAGGACATGTACTTATTGGTATGGCGAGGCTCTGTCCCGACCTTTATGACAATTATGTATTCTTAGAGGCTTGTAGACAGATGTCATGTATATGAAAGAATGTATGGACTTATTAGCCTATGTCCAGTGTACGAGTGATCATTTTGGTCTTATAAGATGTATGTCTTATGTATAAGTTGGTATTACATGTTTTATTCTAGTTATCTCACGGCAGCTTTTCCGTCTCATTTTCCTATGATAGTATGATACGAAAATATACGTTATGTTGGTACTCGGTTGAGTAAGGTACCGGATGCCCGTCGGATCCTATCTGTTTGGGTCGTGACAAAAGTGGTATCAGAGAAGTTCTGTCCTAGGGAGTCTACAAGTCGTATCTAGTAGAGTCTTGTTTATATGTGTGTTGTGCACCACACTTATAAGTAGGAGGCTACAGGGCCTTTAGGACTGTCACTCTTTCTTCTTAATCTAGATCGTGTGATAGAGCTCACCTATAAGAATTCAAACTCCTAACTTCTATTTTATTCGTAATAAGACGATACCTACATCTAGAAAGACAGTTGGTAAGAGATTGAATGTGGCTATGGAAGAGTTGAGTCAGAGGAACTCGATTTTTCATGATGCTTATGATAAATAAATGTAAGGTATTTAGTAGATCATGTGGGTACTAAGACGTGTAAGCCTCTTGATAAGGAGCCTTAAGGCAAGGATATCTATCCACCCCTATGGTGAAAGGCAATGAGAGATTCAGAAGATAGATACAAATTTCAACAAGTAAAAGAAGCAAGATGAAAAAGGGTACGAGGTACCCAGCTAGTGAAGATTATCATTATTTACCATTCAAGAAGGGAGATATAAGCATTTTGAGTTACCTTCAACAGTAGCAGAGGTATGTACAATCGGCCACACCTATCTCATTTATGCCCTATTGGGGCTAACAGAAGTTGTATAAGAGAAGGCAGGATATCAGGATCTAGCTGGGGTTAGGGTAACCCAAAATGGTGGATGGATTATTTGCGTTAGTTGACATTCCCGAAGGATATTGCAAATGTGCTAATAGATCTCCTTGCGAGACACCCAGATAGTGCACTCTAAAAGAGTACAACTAGATATGAGTACTACAAAGATAGGAACTGGAAGCCTAGAAGGGATAAATATTATCTTAGTGTGGATCTCGTCCCCAGTAGAGAGAGAATGTTAGGCTACCCGAAGAGCTAGTGAATGGAGCAAGGGGAGCTAAAAGCAAAAGAATGTCTTGTTGAAGTTTTCAGAATAAAGTAATAGATAGAAATGTTAGCAGGGAAATAAGAAGAGAGTTTATAAAGCATTATGAGTAAGATGTGATACATGGATAACAACGGTTGATCAAAAAACAAATAACAGTATTACAAAGTCTATAGTAAAGTGAAGGAAAAGACGAGAGGTAACGGGCCTTGAGACAACAAAAGAGTATAGGCCATAAATTCATATCCTTATTTCGAGAAATAAGTTCGTGACGCCAATGCGACTACCAGAAGGAAAGGTTAGACTCCAGAATAATAGAAATCAGTATGGGCTGGTGAACAAGATAAACTGAACATGAATTAGGGACTGAGTGATTTGATAATGGTCGACACCATGAGAATTTATGATTTCGTTCTGGCGATAATAGAATGGACAACAGAAGAAAATTCATGAGAAATTCAGAGAATGGTCATTCAGGAAGACGCTTCCCTAAAGCAAGCAATATGAGCAAAGTTAAGCTTAAGGGACTGTGTGTGCCAGTTACACTAAGTGTCACCCTCGCGAGTAAGGAATTTTGTTATCATTGGTACAGAAGGATTACCGCAAGGCGAGTAAGGATCATCGATGATGTGAAATGATGCCAAATATGAAGAGGTAAAATATCTATAGGTAGATCGTCATAGCGCTAAATTTTAGTACTCCCCTAGGGGGGGGGAATATGGAGTGATGTGGCATTAAGTCAGAATTAAGTGGTTCTAGTAACTATGGAATAGTAAAGGAAGATTGCGATAAAAATGAGAAAGGAATGAGATTGCACTTATCCAAATCCTACAGATATGCTATGATTCTAGAACATTATGCAAACACGACGTCAAAGAGAGAAAGTAAGGGTTCCTGCCCGAGATGTTATTGACAGAGAAGAAGCATGCGCGAGACGTAAGTTAAGACAAAGGAAATAACCCAAGAAAGATTATGCGAAATATTGATATAAGAATGGGCCAACGAGTAGTTAGTAGTTGATCCAGGAAGAGCCTAGTTATGGCTAGACAAGAAGATACAAACAAATCAACAGATTGTGCAAGATGAACATAGTGAACCCCAACATGGGGAATTCAGTCTTGCAGATATGACATCGTGATCCTTGAGATATATTCAGATAGGAGTTGGGGTAGTTAAAGGTACCGTATGAGTACTACGGAAATAAAAGGGAATGCCACTAGGAAGACAGTCAAAATATTAGTTCAGAAGCAACCCTACAAGATCAAGGGTGTGGAAATAAGTAACTACGGATAATTATAGGCGGGGAAGAACATCAAAATTTCCGTCAAGTATACGATGTGATAAGCTCGCAGCTTTACAAGAGTCATAGGGTCCTCCCTAAGTACTACAACGAAAGACTAGCTGAGGAAATACGGAAGAAGGCTTCAACCTAAGCACAGTGACCTAAAGAAGAAATGGTCTTGTAACAACAGTCTCACAACAACATTGTATGCACTCCATAAGAAAGTGGCACCTATCGTGGCTAATGAGCGGGAAATGAAACCAAAAGTAATATTCGAGGCCATATGAATTGCACAAAATTCTGACATGCATGGGAACTAAGATAAGCTAAGTATGCATGCAACAAGGGAGCAGAAAGACCAGGAAAAGTAATTGCTTACGTTTAAAGAAAGTTGAGCTGGAATGAAAGGAATTATTCGATCAATGATCCAGAGTTAGTTACGTTATGAACGCACTTAAGAGTTCGGAGTATTATCCATGCAGCATATATGCTGACAATCATACAGTTGTAGAAGACTCTGGTATAAGTTAAAAGAAAGAATTGAGTCTAGGTCATAGACAAGGGATTGAATTGTTAGATGACAGTATCACGGAAATTCCATGGCATCTATAAAAGGCTAAAGTAATAACTAATACCAGGAGCCGCAGATCGGAAGATAGCTTAAGCCTACATAAAGGCTGATCAGAAGGAAGAGGAAACTAAATAGTTACATCAACAAAGCAAATCAGGAGTCTGATTATTGGACTTAGAAAAATTTAGACATTGTGATTGAGAACATTGTAGAATCACTCTTAATATCAGAGGTACAAGAGAGATAGTACAACAACCATATTCTATAACGGCTCTATGATAAAGACAGTTAGAAAGAGTGCCAGCCTCATAGGAAGTTAGTATGAAGCTCCCACCGAATTGTGTATGCACCAGAGGGGCAAGTATTATAATAGAGCTTCAAGTTATGGATGTGAATTATACCTGTGTTAAAGCGAGGTCATGAAAGAGATAGAAGATATGATGCGAGATTTTAAGGTAAGTAAGGTAAAGGTGAACAACGTACAAGATACTCAAATGAGAAGATTGTGAACAGTTCATACTTCGGATAGATGTCTAGAAGTGTGGGGATTCAGTATCCAAGAATGATAGCAGCATCGTTAGTGGAATATCTTCCAGCCTATGGTTTCTAGGTACCGAGAGATCTAGTCAAGAGAGAAAAGAAGTGTTGGAGATGATGTGATGTCTCGCTTGATATTCCATAATAACATAAGGAAATCTATGGTGCAAGCAAGTTAAAGGAAGGTGTCGAATAATATAAATAGCTATGTAGGTCGCAAGCTAAAGTGTGGTAAAGAGACAAGGTTTTAGGAAGACAGGAGTAGAAAGCTCAGTATAGCCTGAATGAACTCAAAGGAGTCTAAAACTAGTAGTATTTAGAAGAGATGGAATGTTGCCCTGGTAGTAGAATGAAGGTGTAATTGTGATAGATGAAGGATGATGTTTGGGCCTTCGATTGAGTAATGATTTCATGAATTGTACAGAATTAAAATACCACGTAAGGTAAATCAAATTAGGACGCTATGAAATATGATTATGGAAGTATAGTATAGTATCGCCCCTAAGTGGATTAGGAAAATCACTTCAAATATTCCTCGATGCAACATAAGCCCTAATGGAAATGTATTACGTAAGAAGTTTCAAGTTATCAGTGGTAAATTATAGATCAACATTGAGGTGAATCAAAAATGGATGGATAAAAGTTACAACAGTATGAGATGAGATCATGCTGTCATTCTTAAGATGAATAGTAATGTGGAAGCATTAAATGACTTAGATTTATACATATATGACAAGCAGCGAGAGAGTAACCTAGAGTTTGGTAGCAGACCTCAGTAATGATAAATCGAAGTAAGAGTTATGGTATAGTATGACCTACCTAGATGCAATAAAGTCATACGAATGGATAACCGGGTCTATGAAATAAGATATAACAATATTCGTAAGTTCAACAAAGTACCGAACGAAGAATTTCAGTATTCTTATAGATGCCCAGAGGGACATCTTGTCAAGCTCTGTATAAATTTACAAAGTGAGGCCTAGAGATTGGCTAAAAACTGGAGGAAAAATCTGGAGGGAAGAGTCGCATAGGCGCCCATACAAGAAAAAAGTGGTACAGGCTGCATGACAGAAGATAGCAATAGTTACAAGATTGGAAAGGTTCCGACCACAAGTTATGGTGTAAGAAAGAGGCCTAAAGTGGGGAATGCCCTGTCCTTTGGATTTATTCACAGAACAGTTGCCTAAATGGCAAGGAGAGTATTAAAGTATTCACAAGAGCTATGGGTTATGAGAATGATAAGTGCATCAGACAACATTTGAGGACGAATGTTCCAAAGGGGGGAATGATGTTACACCTCATGTTTTCGTATGTAAAAGTACGCCATAAGTAAATTGATATAAGCTTAGAAATGAGATGTTACATCCCGCATTTTCAAAACGTACGTTAAAGTTTCGTTATAAGTTAATCGACATGAGCTCGGGAATGAGATTATTTTGAGGTTATAAGTATAATGCTATTTCAAACAAGTAATAAGTAAATTCATGAAGGTGAGAAGTTAAGTAAATCATAGAGAATGAGTTTCGTTGAAGGTTGTCGATTTAGGATAAAATACGGTCCAAGCTATAATACTCGGTATTTATGGACTTGTGCCATATAAGGTACCACATGACCATGATAGTAAGGTATATAAAGTGGGTTAAAAGTGATTAGTATTTTAAATAATTTGAGATAATTCTTAATTATGTGAGTAATTAGTTAATTATTGGGTAATGGGAGATTACCTAATTAATTAAGAAAATAATGGATAAGCTTAATTAAGCCCAACATGGCAACGAGTGGAACAAGGATCAAAGACCTAAATTGTGGCTCTTTTACTAAGTGGATAGGTGGCACATGTTGAGTATTCTTGTGGCTAAGTCATACCTATGTGGGGCCCACACACAAAAGATTAAATAGAGCTCTTTAATTCATTTTGAATCTCTACAATTCAAAGAGAGCTTCGGCAAAGATAATGTTGCAATAGTAACGTGAGTTACTTCAACAATTCATACGAAGATGTTCTTATGTAATGGCAGCGTGAATTTGCAAATTCCCACGGAGCACGGTACAATCTTTCTCAAAAATATCATACAGATTTTTCCCTACTTTGATCCGCCGTTACGTGATTTGTCGCAATTGACATATGTTTGAGGGAATGTCAAGAGAATCGGCTCAGGTATGTTAAGGCTATCCCTTCTTTCCTTTTAGCATGATACAAATAAAATGAGTAAAATATGCAACTTTCATAAATGACTCTATTCATAGAAATACTAGGGGTGTATATATTCTTGATTCCCCATGTGTCTTATTATTCTATCATCTGTTTATGGGTCTCAGAAAATACGTAAGTTGATAAAGTTTATTTCATAACATTAATCAGAGGCATAATGGTCTTATGACGTTCCGAGAGATTTTATTGGCGTACTTCTCATGCATTGCATTCATTTATACATGTATATTGATCCATGACCAGATGGCATTATATACGCGTATATTATATGTATATGGGATATGGAAAAATGTTACAGTGTTATATACGCACCACCACCTGATCAGCTGGTATACATTGAGGATTTGCCCACAGTGGCCGAGATGATATGATGGGATGCCCTCAAAGGCTTGATGATGTTATGAACACATATACCTATGCATGGTATGACATTTATACGCATATGCATGACAATATAAATATGAAATGATTCACAAAGTTATTCAGACTTACGTGTTGAGTCTTTTACTCCATGTTCCTCTCATGTCTATTACATACTGATTTTCATTCCTTACATACTCGGTACATTATTTGTACTGACGTCCCTTTTTCCTGGGGATACTGCGTTTCATGCCCGCAGGTCCCGTTAGACAGGTTGAGAGTCCTCCAAGCAGGCTATCAGCTCAGCGGAAGATGTTGGTGCGCTCCATTTCCTCCAGATTTGCTATTTGGTCAGTATTATTAGGACACGTATTGATTGGTATGGCGAGGCTCTTTCCCGACCTTTATGACAATTATGTATTCTTAGAGGCTTGTAGACAGATGTCATGTATATGAAAGAATGTATGGCCTTATCGGCCTATGTTCAGTGTACGAGTGATTATTTTGGTCTTATAGGCCGTATGTCTTATGTATAAGTTGGTATTACATGTTTTATTCTAGTTATCTCACGACAGCTTTTCCGTATCATTTTCCTATGATAATATGATACGAAAAGATACATTATGTTAGAACTCGGTTGAGTAAGGTACCGGGTGCCCGTCGCAGCCTATCGGTTTGGGTCGTGACAGGCTTAGTCGCGATCGCGGTTGGGGCAGGCCCCATTGTAGTGGTCACTTGGCGGAACACAGGAGTAGGAGCTTTCGACCTCCTCAAAACTCTCTGGGCTAACAACAAAAGAAAAGAAGAAGGTTGAGATCAATCCCCACAAAATAATAAGAGGCAGCCGGTCAGAATGCCGCAGCAACAAAGACTTAAGCCAAGCAAACTCACCGGTAAGCTTGGGCCCATTGTATGAGGGAGGACTCGACTAACGCAATCGTGAATATCCTCGACCAAATGAGGGGGTTAAACCTTGGCTACATGGAGAGCAGACGATGTCAATACAATTGAAATCAGCCAATGCGAAATACAAGGAGAGAAAAAGGAAGAAATGCCTACGAGCGTAGTTCCAAATCTCGGGGAACCGCTTGCATTAATCACCATGTCCTCAATTTTGACGTAAAAGTAATTGAGCCAAAACTGGCGGTTTGCCTTGTCATCCATTTTACCATTGGACATTTACTGCCTCGGTGGCGAAGATGTAACATCGTTCCCCAGTGAAAGTCGGGAGCGAAGAGATGCATCAAGCGACGAAGGGTCACCTCGACCCCGGCTAACTCTGCATACTTCGAGATCATACTGATGAGTTTATAGATGTAGGGGGAAAGTTTAGCCGGGCAAACTCGGTAATAGCAGCAGAACTCCTCGACCAAGGAGAGGATATGGAAAGAATAACCTATATGGAAGGGGTATGCGCAGAAGGCGCAGTACCCAGGGCGGTGTATTTTCACCACATCATGCCCTGCAGGAACTAGGTCTATATGAGCGGGAATTTTGAATTTAACCCTAAACTCGGCAAGGGCCACCTCTTTCATCAACGACTTCGAGATCTCGGGGTCGTCCTCAAGCATCTTCGAGAAGTCAGATCTAGCATAGTTGGGGGGGGGAGGGGGGAGGGCAAGGAAACATGGGGACTTAGGGAAAGGGGGTGAGGAGAGTAGCATAAAAAAATATTTTCCTAAAAAAATATTTTCGACTCTCTAACCAAACACTAGAAAATATTTTCCAAAAAATTTTTTCTACTTACCAACCAAACAAGGAAAAATAAGTGATAAAACCACTTATTTTCCATGTTCTTCATACCAAACACACCCTATGTGTCTATGTCCTAAACCAGCTTATGATATTGTCAGTGTAATTTTTTTTATTTTTAATTTCGTTACCACTTTTTGCTTATCCAGTGTCAATTTGATTATTTCAAAATTTTAATGGAAACTAAATTAATTTGTTTTTGTATAATTAAATTTAGGTATTCAGACTCTACAACAAAAAAATTATATTTAGAGACTCTGAATTTACTAGTCAAAGTTCAATTAACAGACAAGGAGTTTTTTTGAACAAGATACACATGAAAGAGTTATGGAGAGTTAAAAAAATAAACTAGCAAACAATAAAAGAAAAATTTGTTATCGACTCATCGCCAAGTCACTTGCCAAATTGAAACTTCTAGTTAGTTGACTAAATAATTTTGCACAAAAATTCAAGTGAAGAAACAAGATATTTAACTCAAACTAAATTCTTGCTTATTGCAAATTGAACAGTCAAGTAAATCAAGAATCGTGATCAAATATCTACTCTTCTAGGAAAGAATGCTTATCTTTATTCTCCTTTTTAGTTCCTTTTTCTCTTTTACCCATTTTATAAGTCTTGAAGATTGAATCCTAACAAATCAAATTATCTTTTAACCAAATCCAAAAGGAATGAAGGATAATTCTTTCAAAGTAAAAGTACTTTTTTTAATTTCTTTTTACTTAGTTTATTTGTGGCGTAGAATTCTAATGCCCACGCCATTGCCGCGTGCCAAAAGGAAAACCCTAATTCAAGCTGGCCACTAGTAAAGTTGCAGAAGATTAGAAGAATTCCAAATACTTGAGGTAATCGTTTTTTTCCTTTTTTTTTGGAAATAATTGTCTTCAGTTAATGGAACTTTTTTTTTCTGATTTCTTATCTCGTATCCCGTATTTGCATTAGAGTCCGAGTAAATTCAAATCCACACAGGAAAAATCTCATATTAAAAGATAAAACACTTTCTAACAAAAACAACTTTGGGTTGGCCAAACTTTTATGGGTAAAAGTACCAGTGACTTAGTGGAGTATGGCTGAAAGCTTTGATAAGATATTATATAAAAATCAGTAAACTGAAGTTATGACAAAACATGAAAACGAAATGTAACTACATTTCAGTTGAATCATCTTTTATGTCACTTTTCTTCAAATAAGACCTTTTGATTCTTGTTGGGGCAACTCTATTTGTTCTCTTCAAAATTCTGACTCAGCGATACTTCTGTAGCAAATATTAACGAAGTGTAACGATAACAGTTGCATGATCAAGAATTCCGTTTTTCTTAAACTACACCCAAAAAAAAAGTGAAGAAAAAAAGTGAAAAATAAAGAACCAATTAAAACTAAACAGAAGGATGACTGCAGTACAATGTTTTCTTGGTTCTTGACTTGGGGAACGGAACTTATAGTAAGGCAAATATTTATCGGTGTTTACATTGATCTAATGAGTTCAAGATAGTTATTTTCATACACACATTTATTGTTTAATTATAGCTAACTGGTGGCTATACATTTTTCTCTAATTTTTAACTGCTAATATTAAATTATTTGATTGATATAGATACCCGTACGACTATATTTAATTTGCTTCAATTGGTTGTAGATTAATTAAATTGAACCACTTTTGGCTTATATATCATACACATGTAAGAAGACTTCAAAATGTATTACAAATACTAAAGCTTTGGACATATCCAAGAACTCATAACATTTGTAGTAAGTTTAAAATTTGTATTCGACCCTCTACTTTCCACTATATTTATGAGCTTATAAATAACCTTGTGTAAGAGCTTTTAGTAAAGGGTAAAAACTTATCTGCATTTTATATTATACCAATCAAGAAATTTAATTTTTACTGTTAAGCATTTAAAGTAAGAATACATATATCATTTAACCATGATCAAGTAATAAAAAAAATATATAAAAATATATTGAACTTATTTTTGTTAGCTTAGTATAAACATAAAATGCGAGTAAGTTTGTTACCAAAAGAAACGATGCTCAAAAGTTTGAAATACAAGAAACGAGTTTGAATATTGTTCAGATGTGGCAAGCAGCAAGATACCATGAATTGAACTAAAGGAAAACGAATAGGGATTTAGGGTGTCAAATCTCCGCTTTAAAGCTGGTTTTTTATAGTTCGATAGGAATTTTTGTTGTTTGTTGTTTTTAGAAATTATTTAGCAAAGTCATTACATAAAATCTATTTTGTAAGATTTTATTAAAGATCAGGAGTCAGGATTATAACTTTCTGCCTTTAACCCCGCATTAGGCGATTGTTTGGTATCAACTACTCTGCCTATTTTTTTGGGATTATTTCATTTGATTTATTCATCCAATTAAATTAATTCGTTAGACCCAATTGTCAGTTATCAATTGAGAAAAAAGACATTTTGAACTAGTAAAAATTAAGGGATTAGGTGAACGATTATTTGGGTTAATTCTTCAATAGTGCTCTGTTGTATGGTTTTGAGGTTAGGCCCAGTAATTAGGATCACTTTTACCAAACTTAGACATCAGTTGGTTGGACTTGTCAGGCTGATTTTTGCCAAATATTTCTAAAATTAGTGGTATTAAAAAAAGAAGAATTAACTCAAATAGCTGCCTACCCTATCAATTAAACTAAAAATACCCGATGAATGTATAATATATACATAATTCATGTATTATATGTGTATAATCAGTGTATAATCTATATATATGGCTAGAAAAAGTAAATAATTAATATGGCCGGCTATTCGTGTAAATATCCCTTTAAAAAATAACCCCCGGACCCGCAAATAGTTATTGCTTTTTAGTATGTTTCTACCGGATTGGTAGAGTTTATGCTATATTTATTCTATTGTTTGTTAAGTTGTTCATCAAAGTTTACCAGGTTGGCATGATTTTGCTTTTCAAGGATCTTTTACTGAATTGGCAGAGTTTATGCTATATTTACTTTACCTATCTATTAAGTCATTCATCAAAGTTTGCCTGTTTGACATAATTTTCGGTGTTGTTTTAGCAAAGTGTTCATCGAATTAGCAACTTCAATTTCAGTGAAACCGCCACAAATCTGTTCCAAATGATCTCAAATTTGAAATAAAGTTTTAAAATACCAACACAAATAATCTCCGACTACCAACTTAATCAAATAATATCAAATCAAAAAGACCCAATTGTCTTCTGCAATACTTTTTAAGGTCAAACAATGGAGTTTTGAGTTTTTTTTACAGTAAATCTCGTGTAACGACCCGACCGGTCATTTCGAGCATTTGCACTTCGCTCGATAGTTTGAGGGCATGAGTAGCTACGTATGATATATGATGACTTATGTGAATCATCAGTTTTGGTTTTTAGGTTATTCGGAATCGATTTGGAAGAATAAATTTTATGGTTTAAGCTTTAAGTTGGAAGAATTGACCAAATTTGACTTTTATGGATTTAACCCCGAAATAGAGTTTTGATGGTTCCTTTAGGTCCGTATGGTGATTTTGAACTTGGGCGTATGCCCGAATTTACATTTGGATATGTCTTGAAGGATTCGGCGCTAATCGGCGAAAGTTAAAAATTTGAAGGTTTGGAAAGTTCATAAGCTTGACCGGGAGTTGACTTTGAGGATATCGGATTCAAATTATGGTTCCGGGTAGTGGACTAGCTTCATTATGTCATTGGGAACTTGTGTACGAAATTTGAGTTCATTCCGGGTCGATTTGGTATGTTTTGGCGCAAGTTTTGGAAGTTGAAAGATCAAAGTACATTCTAGTTCGATTTGAGGTGCGATTCGTTGTTTTGATGTTGTATTGCGTGATTTGAGGCCTCGAGTAGATCCGCATTATGTTATGGGACTTGTTTGTATGTTCGGACGAGGTCCCGAGGGGCTCGGGTGAATTACAGACGAGGTTCGGATTTGTTTGGATCATTTTTGGCTAAAGTTGCTGGTGGCAGATCTGGTGTGATCGCACATGTGGCTGGGTTGCGCAGGTGTGATGGTCGCAGAAGTGACAGGGGAGTCGCAGAAGCGAGGTGCGAGCTGGTGAGGAAGACCGCAGAAGCGGAAGTAAGGGCGCATCTGCGCGTTCGCAGATGCGTATTTGAGCCGCAGAAGCGGGGAAAGCTCCATAGGTGCGGAAGTCTAGTCTTCAGAGGGCTTCGTATAAGCGAGAAATGTTCGCAGAAGCGGAGGTCACAGATGCGACAATGTGACCGCATATGTGGAAATGCTGGGCAGAAGCTATATATCGAGGGTTTGGTCGTTTCTTCATATTTTGAGATGAGGGACTCGGATTTGAGGTGATTTTGGAGGCAAATTCCATCACAAAGATTGGTGTAAGTGTTCTACACTCGGTTTTGATTATATTTCATGATTTCATCTTCATTTTGGTAATTGGATTATGGGCTTTAAAGAGAAAATTAAGGATTTTAGCCTAAAGTTTCATAGAGTGAGTTTTTGAATTTTGAACGTCGATTCAGAGTTGGATTTGAGTGAAACTAGTATGGTTGGACTAGTAATTGAATGGGTTGTCAGATTGTGCAAGTTTCATTGGGTTTCGAGGCACGGGCCTGAGTTGGGCTTTTAGGTCGATTTCGGGTGTTGATTAAGATTCGACCTTTATCATTTTGAATTGTTTCCTTGGGCTTTATTTGATGTATTTGAGCTTTTTTTGGCTAGTTTCGAGCCGTTCGGAGGTCGGTACGCGCGGGATGGCATTGCGGAGCATCGTTTGGCTTGGTCGGTATTTTATTTTGCTTGTTCGAGGTAAGTGACATTCTAAATTTGGTGCTGAGGGTATGAAACCCCGAATTTGTATGACGTGTTTGATGTTAAGGTGACGCACATGCTAGGTGACAGGCGTGTGGGAGTGCATCGTATGAATCGTAACTCCGTTATTTCTGTGGTATTGTGTAGTTACCTTGGCTTATCTATAACCATGAAATCTCTACGTACTAGAGCTATTGAGCTGTGATCCATGTTAGAAACCATGTCTAGGCTACATGCTTATTCTGTTGGGACCCACTGAGGTTATTGCTGTTGTTGAGTTATTTGCTTACATTATAATTTCATACGGAGTCATGTTCATTCATTGCATATCATATCTCAGTCTCTCTTGTTATTTATTAATACATCATATCATCATTTTGGGCTAGTTTTATGACATGGTGAGCCAGCGAGTCTGGAGAGATTGATGACTGAGTGAGACCGAGGGCCTGATTTTGAGATATTGATACTATAGCACGTGAGTTGTCTGTGCAGCACGTGAGTTGTCCATGCGGATCCAGATATTGATAATATAACACGTGAGTTGTCTGTGCAACACGTGAGTTGTCCGTGCGGATTATAGCGCTTGGGCTGAAGGAACCCCTCCGGAGTCTGTATACACCCCCAGTGAGCACAGGTACCAATTGAGTGCGAGTGTCGAATGATTGGGAGGATTAAGTGGATGGATACTCTGAGAGTATGCATATGGTTGTTCACTATCTTGTACTGCATTGACATGCACACTTGACATACAAGTATAGAGACACATTTTTTTTCCTCATGTTATACGGTATCACGTCATTCATGACTTCTTATATACATTGACATGTTGGCATAGAGATGTACTTTTTCTCGTGCCATTTGATAATGAATCATTTACCTGTTGAAAAGTTTTGGAAGGAAATTCACGATTTTACAAACTTACTCATATTTTGGTGTTTGCAGTAAAAGATTTGGATTTTTCACTGTTATACTTGAAAAGCATGTCCATTTTCTGGAACTATGAACGAGTTGTACATTTTATTTCTGAGTTATTTCCTATACCACTTTTACTATATTGTTATGAGCCATTGTTGTCTATTGATGTTGGACTTTGACCTGTGTTCCAGCTCTTCATTTCAATCGAAAACAATGAGAGGATAGTAAGAAAAGGTCCCTAAGGGTCCAAACAACACTAGCACAAGGCCCAAACATGGCATTCATCCCAATTTACAGAAACTCTTTCTAAAACATATAAGTATCATATAGTTTCAACAAAGTATGCAACTTTACAGTTGCTATGGGACGGACCAAGTCACAATCCCCAACAGTGCACGCCCACACGCCCGTCACCTAGCATGTACATGACTAAAAATAGTAGAATGATACAAAATCCGGGGTTTCGTACCTTCAGGACTAGATTTACAATCGTTACTTACCTCAAATCGGTCAAATATCTACCCCGCAATGCTCTTGTCTCTGGACTCGGCCTCCAAATGCTCTAAATCTATTTACAATTAGTACAATACCATAAATATATGCTAATGGAATGAATTCCTCAAGAAAAACTATCAAATTAGACCAAAACCCGAAATTGGCTCAAACCCGACCCCCGGGCCCACATCTTGAAATCTGAGAAAATTTACAAAACTAGAAAGCTCATTCACTCATGAGTCTAACCATATTAAATTCATCAAAATTCGACATCATTTGTTCCTTCAAATCCTTAAATTAAACTCTTAAAAATTTCAAGCCCTAACCCCTCATTTTCACTAATTACAATGATTAAACAACGAAAAATCACCATGTATACAAGTATTAGCGCTCAAGCAACTTACCTCACTGATAGCCCTTGAATCACCTATCGAAAATCACTCCAAAAGCTCCAAAACATGACTTGAAAATGGTGGAAATGAACCAAAATTCGCGAAGTGCTATCTATACATTCTGACCAGAGTTTCGCACCTGCGTCCTATTCCACGTGCCTGCGGGACCGCACCTGCGGTCATAAATCCTCGCACCTGCGAGAATCACTTAAACTCTTAGCCTCCACACATGCGCCCAGGTCTCGCACCTGCGGGCTCACAGGTGAGTCCAAATCCTTCGTGCCTGCGCTCCAGCCTTGGCCTCCCATTTTTCGCATCTGCGCTTCAAATTTCTCGCGCCTGCGGTAGCGCACCTGCGCATTTCCTTCCGCTTCTGCGAAGCCTGCCTAGCGCCCTCTTTGCCGCATCTGCGGACTACCCTTGCGCACCAGCGACCTCGTACCTGCGACTCCTCCTTCCGCAGGTGCGGAAATAGCAATAGCAGCAGCTTCAGCTGCATTTTCCAACTTTGACAAATCCGTTAACCATCCGAAATCACCCCGAGGTTTAACCAAAAATACCAACAAGTCATATATCAACATACAAACTTAGTCGAACCTTTGAATAACTCAAAACAACATCAAACCACCAAATTACCCTAGGATTCAAGCCTAAGAACTTCTAAATTTCCAAATTCGGCAACCGATGCCGAAACCAACAAAACCACGTCCGAATAACCTCAAATTTTGCGCACACATCACAAATGACGCTACGAACCCATTCCAACTTCCTGAATTCCATTCCGACACCGATATCAAATTTTCCACTACCGATCAAAAATCGCCAAATTTCCAATTTCGCCAATTCAAGCCTAATTCTACCACAGACCTCCAAATCACATTCCGGACGCACTCATAAGTCCAAAATCACCTAACGGAGCTAACAGAACCATCATAATTCAAATCCGAGATCGTTTACACATAGGTCAATATACAGTTGACTTTTCCAACTTAAGGTTCTAAATAAGAGTCTAAGTGTCTCGTTCCACTCCGAAACCACTCCAGGCCTGAACCAACTAACCCAGTATATCATAATATAGATTAAGAGCATGAAGGAAACAGAAATGGGAAAAATGGGGCTATAACTCCTGAAACGACCGGCCGGGTCATTACATCCTCCCCCACTTAAACATACGTTCGTCCTCGAACGTGCCGATAGTTTTCCCAAAAGCCAAGAAATGGTTGTGTAACCTTCCCATGCACATACCCGGGGGTGATCCCACGTCACCCTATCCCATACAGGTTCGATAGCAGGTATGGGATAGCACAGCATAACTGAAATTCCTTAATTCAACCTAGCCCACAAGCCTTCGAATCAAATTTCGGACATCCAAAATTTCTTATAAGATTAGAAGTTTGCATCTACATACTGTATAAGTCTGAACGAGCTATTCCAAAAGCCGTAACCATAACTCTAATACTTAAATTCAAATACCGCATAGCTCGAATGCTCGAAGTAATGATTTCAAATCATAGTATTGACTCAAATCAACCCAGTGTTGGTAATAAACCTCATATTAGACAAATCCTCGTTCTAAAACCTTCGTACACTGCCTATGGTGAAAGAAACATACTGAATTCATAACCATTCATTAGACCAACAGGTCATGGAGCTCCCGTTCCTTCTACAAGAACTATAGCCAATTTCAAAGCCGACTTCCGATATTATCCTCTCAATTATAGCACAATCAAATCTGATAACATCCATTCTAGGCCCAATGACCTCGTCTCATCCAACACGACCACTCTAGTGACATGACACTTCAATACAATCTAAAGCCACAACTCGTGCAATCCGTGTACCAGATAGCAACATTCCAAATGTACCCAATCGTAACAATGACCCAAACAGGAGAACCGTTCTGCAAGCTCGACGAGTACCACCCCGACGCAATGCTAAGAACCCATCACACACCGCCGAACCATAACACATGAATCTTACACGTGGGATCATATTTCCACATAACTCTGCTGCAATACGCGACCCTATCCAAATACTGGTCCATATGAAACACCTCAAGCCACTCTGCTAAAATCAATAACCATGCGCAATTCGACATCAAGTACCCAAAGTGCATTACCATAACCACAGAGAAGCAAACGACACCATGCCACATAAAACCCGAAAGAACATAACCAATACGTCATCAACCAAGCAATATCCAATACTATTCTCGGTCAAATTATGCTATAAGGCCACAATAGAACCGCACCATATGTGCATATAACCAACGACTCACAACTCCTCGTAGCATAGAAGAGTAACTCACAGATCATTTCAGAACACGAATAAGCTTCACATCAACCGAATGGCACATCCTTCAACAATAGCAGTATGTAGCCAATCAATCCGGCTCGGTGTACAATACACATCCTAATTGGGCCTACCAATGGGCCCCAAATCAACTATTGTCAGCTACCAATAGATAAACAACCTCCGAAAGTCCACAATGACGGGATCATAATACCTTCTATCATCAGGCTAGCTCCGGCCACAACTTTACAGTCCACAACCATGAAATAATCTACTGCTGAGAACTTTCAATCTCCAATTCCATAGAACACATGAATCACCATATTTGATTCCACCTCCACCGCCCAAATGCCTAACACCTCTCTCACACACAATCATCCCATGAGAAATACTTTTTTAAAAAAATTCTTCCGTGCCACCTGGCAAAAATTTGAATATCAACAGTCGATCTACTGGGAGAGTACCGCAATACCAGCGAAGTACCCATAAATCAAACACACTGCCCCTTCTGAAATGTACACTCTCATCAAGCTATACCAGATAGTAATATCATTTACCTAGTCATCAGAAACCGTTCATGCTGCCTAAGAATTTATGTCCTTCCCTTCAAAACTGAACTATGACCTTGTACATGTAAATCCTATTCGCGCACAACATACCACATCTATTATGACATCATGTGAAAAGCATAAGAATTCCATTAATAACTCTTAGTCACTAGCAAATTGCATACCTTATTAGTCAGAAACCTCTTTCTTGCTTCTTTCTAGGAGGAAATCATAACACACAACACGTTCCGTGCATCGGTAGAAAATATCCGGTTCAAACCATGGTAGAACCCATCATGAACACTTTGAAATCCATTTGCCCATAACCAAGCTATCTGAACTGAATTCCTTAACTCCACCAAGCCACACAGGTTGCCAAATTCGAGAGCATTTCCACGAAACACCTGTAGATACTAGCCACATCATAAGTACCCAAAGAACCGATCATACCCATTACTGTGCTAAGCCAACCTACTACCAAGCTGTCCTATTTCTCCAAGTTCTTTCTAAATTGCCTTCAAATTGCTACTTTTTCCTTGTTAGAACACTACTATCCTTGACTAAAACTTACCCCATGAACTCTAGCATAGAATCACGCTGCCCTAAGGCTTATAAGCCGCCGAATTCCCTTTTTATGTATCCCAAAGGTTCCACAACCAAAAATGCTCACTCCGAAGAGACTTTATGTGAACCTAAAACTGTTTCCTTCACCTTCTTGATACTGAAATGCATTATTCACAATGATATAATATGCCATGAGTCTCAACACCGTTCAATGCAACTCCCAGTTTTCTAGCCATATTTATAAATCTTGAATCCATTGGAACCATTTTCGAGAGTCATCCACTCTACTCAAATCTCGAATTAACAGACCAAACGGACCGAAACGACCTGTGCCCCGTTAGTACACCAACACCCAAGGGAATAAAGAGTAACCCACACTCCTACGCAACCGAGCAAATTCCTGCTCCATGTACACTACATTCTCTGTAAATAACCACTCAATTATTTTATGGTCCTCCTATAACCATAGAGTGTAATACAACTTGTGTCCAAAAATTCCTTTACCCGATTCATCCTCGATCTCGACCTCTGTAAGTCATAACTAATTCACTGGTATACCCCGAACCAAAACTAATACGACCCATAACCGTGCAATCAACTCGTCGATAGCAGACTTCCCCACTTAGCCTTAAGTTGCAGTTATATAAAATTAGAACCCGTAAGGATTTCTCCTTCTCAATTACCAAGGTCTCGCACCGTTAACTTGCCAGACTTCTCGAAGTCTTCTATTAAGCCTTTCATGAACATTCTGAATCTCCAGCCAAAATCACACACGCGACCTCCTACCGGGTAGCAAGTAATATTCCTCGCAAAAGCTTCATCAACATCATGCCACCACTAGCTGCACACAGGAGATAACCCACATGTGGAGTTCCTTACCGGCCTCTTCCAATGACACTGCACTGAGTGCAACGACCACTAAATCCATAAATTCTCCTGAGTTCATGCTCGCCTACCATTTGTATAAGTCTGCACTTTCCCTATTGACATCAACTGTACATCAACAATACCTTCCGAACTCAAGTCATATTGCACCTGACACGATAATCAGATCTTCATGCCTCTATTAATTTCAAACACACTCCTTTCTGCCATATTCAATTTTCCTTTGTACACTAACCATCACTCCAAATAGAGTCTGCAGGCCGATTCACATACTAACACGATTCCAAACCATTCTACACTTTCTCAAGGCGCACGACTACCCTACTAGTGAATTCATATGCTAATCTGCCACTCTTACTTCGGTTAAATCATCTACTTTAAGAAACTTCTCAACCTCTACTTCTTCTACTTGACCTGCTAGTACTTCAACTACCACGAAACACTTCCCGTCATGTATTCCCTCATACTTTGCTACCCAAATGCTGCATCAAATCGAAATGTATCTCTACCGCACCTGAACCAATAAAATGTTATCGACTCTAAGTCTCTTTGAAAATCATCTTTCTCGAGCCATCAACATCAAAAATACCTATTCGCAACCACAATTACTACACAATCACTTACTCTTCTTGAGTCCAAACTCATTGACAAGACATGAGAATTTAATTTTCCCCAAAATTTAACAACGTGAAAGATCCTTCAAAACCTTCACACTCGAGACCATACGTCACATCAAAACGAAAATTTAAGCGCCCAATGGCCTTCCTTTACATTTCAAGGGAACACTTCTCGTCACATTCAAATTGTCTAAACACATCCTGCAGTTATATCATACTCATCACAAAGCCATTCCACTGCTCATTGAGCCACGAATTCCACTATAGGGGCATTACCGGACATATGAGTCCAAATATACAGGTTACAACTGAAGCTACCGAGCTAAAACTATGGTTTAAACCTGGCCTCAAGTCCTCCATACTAGCCCATCACCAAAACACATAATACACATCTCGAACCTCGTTCATAGAATCATAAGTCGGCGATGCACAACTGATACTAAGCGCTCATGTGCGCATACGAATGCGTGGAAGAAATTCAAAGAGTTATATTTCAAGCTGAATCAATTTCACACGATAGAATACAAGAAAGTGAAATTTTCCTAAGGGTTCTGCAGCCTCTCGAAGATAAGTACAGATGTCTCCGTACCGATCCGCAAGACTCTACTAAACTCGCTCATGACTCGTGAGACCTATGTGACCTAAGCTCTGATACCAATCTATCACGACCCAAACTAACCCCTATCGTGATGACGCCTATCGTGGAACTAGGCAAGCCGACACATTTCCAAAACAACTGATATTTACATTTCAAATATAATTTCAGTGTTATGTAACACAAAAACCTTCGTAAGGGAGTTCTTATCAAAATAAAAGTGCGGAAGGAAAATTCCGACATCGAGGTGTCACTAGTCATGAGCATCTACTATAATCTGTCTAACAATATCAAGGCTAACTCAGCCTGGAAGATAGCTAAATACAACTAGAGGAAGATAAGAGGGAGAAGAGCAGGGCTGCGATCGCCAGACAGCTACCTTGCTATCCCCGGGAAAATCTGCAATCAGAACAATCAACAACCGCTACCGTGTCTAACTACACCTGGATCTGCACACAAGGTGCAGGAAGTAACGTGAGGATGCCAACTCAGTAAGTAACAACAATAAATAAAGAATGGGCAGTAGTGATGAGCAATAAAGCATATAATGTTCATATCAGGAAATCCCAGTAAAATACCACATGCTTTCAAAATCAGGATTTTAATCAAAACATCTCGTTTAAACGTAGTTCCAGAAAAAAAATCATTTAAAGATATTTTTCAACAGTTTTCAAACAGAGGAAAAATGCAAACGTGAGCAAAAATGATGAAATCATAAAAAGCCCCTCAGGCAAAACATCACTCATATACAGCCCATCGGGCAAACCTCACAGTCACTCGTGCCACTCGGGCATACCTCACAATCACTCTTTCCACTCGGGCATACCTCACAATCACTCATGCCTCCCAGTCACTCAACACTCGGCACTCGACACTCGCACTCAGTAGATACCTGCGCTCATTAGGGATGTGTACAGACTCCGGAGGGGCTCCTTTAGCCCAAACGCTATATCAAGCCAAATCATGGAATAAATCACTCAGGCCCTCGGCCGATATCAAACATGCTGCGGCGTGCAGCCCGATCCCATAAATATCCTCACAAATCAGGCCCTCGGCCTCACTCAGTCATAAACCTCTCAAGCCACTCGGGCATTTCAGTAAAAATAGGGCATTCGGCCCAAAACAATATTTATATGCATAAAAATAGAGTCATAAAACTGAGTTATGCAGTAAACAAGTATAACCATGACTGAGTATAGATTTTCAATCGAAAACAGTGAGAGGATAGTAAGAAAAGGACCCTAAGGGTCCAAACAACACTGGCACAAAGCCCAAACATGGCATTCAGCCCAATTTACAGAAACTCTTTCTAAAACATATAAGTATCATATAGTTTCAACAAAGTATGCAAACTTTACAGTTGCTATGGGACGGACCAAGTCACAATCCCCAATAGTGCACGCCCGTCACCTAGCATGTGCGTCACTAAAAATAATAGAATGATACAAAATCTGGGGTTTCGTACCCTTAGGACTAGATTTACAATCGTTACTTACCTCAAACCGGTCAAATCTCTACCCCGCAATGCTCTTGTCTCTGGACTTGGCCTCCAAATTCTCCAAATCTATTTACAATCAGTACAATACCATCAATATACGCTAATGGAATGAATTCCTCAAGAAAAACTATCAAATTAGACCAAAACCCCAAATTGGCTCAAACCCGGCCCACATCTCAAAATCCGACAAAATTTACAAAACTAGAAAGCTCATTTACTCACGAGTCTAACCATACCAAATTCATCAAAATCCGACATCGTTTGGTCCTTCAAATCCTTAAATTAAACTCTTAAAAATTTCAAGCCCTAACCCCTCATTTTCACTAATTACAATGATTAAACAATGAAAAATCACCATGTATACAAGTATTAGGGCTCAAGCAACTTAGCTCACTGATAGCCCTTATATCACCTTTCGAAAATCACTCCAAAAGCTCTAAAAAATGACTTGAAAATGGTGGAAATGAACCAAAATTCGCGAAGTGCTATCTATACATTCTGCCCAGTTTTTCGCACCTGCGTCCTATTCCACGCGCCTGCGTGACCGCACCTGCGGAAAAAAATCCTTGCACCTGCGAGAATCACTTAAACTCTCAGCCTCCGCACCTGCGCCTAGGTCTCGCAGGTGCGTTCAAATCCTTCGCGCCTGCGCTCCAGCCTTGGCCTCTCATTTTCCGCATCTGCGCTTCAAATTTCTCGTGCCTGCGGTAGCGCACCTACGCATTTACTTCTGCTTCTGCGAAGCCTGCCCAACGCCCTCTTTGCCGTATCTGCGGACTCCCCTTGCGCACCAGCGACCTCGCACCTACGACTCCTCCTTCCACAGGTACGAAAATAGTAGTAGCAATAGCTTCAGCTGTATTTTCCAACTTCGACAAATCCATTAACCACCCGGAATCACCCTGAGGCCCTCGAGACCTCAACCAAAAATACCAACAAGTTATATATCAACATACAAACTTAGTTGAACCTTCGAATCACTCAAAACAATATCAAACCACCAAATTACCCCCGGATTCAAGCCTAAGAACTTCTAAATTTCCAAATTCGTCAACCGATGCCGAAACCAATAAAACCATGTCTGAATGACCTCATATTTTGCACACACATCACAAATGACGCTTTGAACCCATTCCGACCCCGATATCAAATTTTCCAATGCCAACCAAAAATCGCCAAATTTCTAATTTTGCCAATTCAAGCCTAATTCTACCACAGACCTCTAAATCATATTTCGGATGCACTCCTAAGTCCAAAATCACCTAACGGAGCTAACAGAACCATCAGAATTTAAATCTGAGATTGTTTACACATAGGTCAACATGTAGTTGACTTTTCCAACTTAAGGTTCTAAATAAGAGACTAAGTGTCTCATTCCACTCCGAAACCACTACGGGCCCGAACCAACTAACCTGGTATATCATAATATAGATTAAGATCATAAAGGAAATAGAAATGGGGGAAACGGGGCTACTCCTAAAACGATTGGCCGGGTCGTTATATTTATACTTTATGGGTATATGAAAATCATGGAGATAATTGAGTTGTTATGTGTGAGGGATGTAGTGTGCCTGGAGTATGAATTTGATCGGTTATGTTAAGGCAATGTTACTTCTTTGAGTGTTATTGTACTAATGGAACATATGTTTTTTGGCCCGTTCGGGAGGTGCAAATTAGATTTGAGCGAGTGGGTGACTCTCAAGAAAGCTCTAGAGGGTTCGAGATTTATATATAGCAATTGAGAATTTCTCCGGACATGTGTATGGATAAAATCTGAGATTTTCATTTCATGGTGCCTGGACTTGCGGTAATTCTGTATGACTATGGATTATACATTCCATTATAAGAAAGGTAAAAGAATAGTTTTAAATTCATATAAGGTATTTTCAGAGCGGGCATTTTGGTTGTGGTACTTATGGGGGTGCTTAAGAAGAATACAATGTCTTATGGGTCTTAGGGCGGTGCCATTTTATGTTGGGATGTCTTGTAGTGAGCTTTGGGTAAGGATCGTAGTGTTCTGACAAGGAGAAGTGTCAACTTGAGGGTAATTCAAAAGAAACTCGGAGAAAATAGGACAACTGGGTAGTAGGCTAGACCAGTATGGTAATGGTATGCTTGGTTCTTTTGGGTAATTATGATGCGGTGAGGCTCTACAGATGTTTTGGTGGCAATACTCTCAGATTTGTCAATTTGCATAGCTTGGTAGAGTTAGAGAGATTCAGCTCTAATAGCTCAATTATGTACAAATGGGTTTTGAAGAGTTCTTGATGGTTTCTATCACGGTTCGAGGTGGATATTTCATACTGGCATAAGGAACATGTGGTGTATTGGGATTTTCTCCTAGATGAGATCAAATGGAGGGTTTCCGGATGACCGAGTATGTATTCTGCTTGTGACTCAGAGTTGATTATGAGATTCTCATACTTTTCATATGATGTCATGATAACGGTGGTGTGTTGTGTGGGATTGAGGTTTGCATGTGCAAGGTCGCGGTTAGTGTTGAAGGGAAGATCATAAATTCTTAGACGACATGAATGATTTCTGATGTTTAGATGGATGTTATAACTGCTTGGTAATTCCTAAGAAGGGTGGGCATTTCATAAGGTACACTGCGTGTTGACTTACAAATGCTTTATTGGTATTGCGGTACTCGCCTGGTTGATCGACTGCTGATACTCAGATTTTGTTATATGTCACGGAAGAATTATAGAAGTACTCCTCGTGGGAGGATCGTGTATGAAAGGTGTGTTAGACATTTGGGCGGTGGAGTTGGGAGCATATATGGTGATTCGTGTGTTCTATGAATTTGGAGATTGGGAGTTCTTAAAAGTAGATTGTTTCGTGGTTGTGGACTGTGAATATGTGGCCAAAGCTAGCCAGGTGATAGTATATGTTACGGTTAGGTCAGTATGGACTTTCAGAGGAGTATGTATCTATTTGTGGGTGGCCAGAGTTGATTTGGGGTCCATTGGTAGGCCCAATGAGGATGTGTATTCTACATCGGGTCAGATTGGTTGACTCCGTACTGCTATCATTGAGGGATGTGCCATTCTGTTAGAGTTGAGCTTATTCGTATTCTGATATGTTCTATGAGTTACTTCTCTATGCCACGTGGAGTTGTGATTCGTTGGTTGTATGCACACATATTGCGGTTCTATTTGGGCCCTACAACGGAATTTGAGCGACCTGGATATTAGGGTATTGAATGAGTGATTGCGCATTGGTTATGTTCTTTTCGGACTGTGGTATTGTGTCATTGGTTCCTCTATGATTATGGTCATGCACCTTGGGTACTTTATGTCGAATTGTGGTGGCTTGGGGTATTTTATTTTGGATTGGGTCAGGCGTTGCAACGGGGTTATGTTAAGATATGATCCTTAGTGTTAGATTCGTGTGTTATGGTTCTACGGTGTGTGATGGGTCCTTAGCATTTCGTTGTGGCAGTACTTGTTGAGCTTGTGGGACGATTCTCTCATTCGAGTCATTTTCTATGTTTGAGTACACTTGAATTGTTGCGTATTGATGCACATATTGCACATTTTGTGGACCTAGATAGTGTTGGTGTGGCATGTCAGTAGAGTAGCTTATATTTGATAATATGAGGTCGTCGAATCTAGGATGGGTGCTATTGGATTTGATTACAGCATGTATGGAGGATAATATCGGGAGTCAGCTTAAAAATTGGCTATAGTTCTTGTCAAAGGAGGGAGAGTTCCTTGACTTGTTGATCTGATAAGTGATTATTAGTTTCTGTGTGTTTCTTTCATCTTTGGCAGTGTATGAAGGTTTTAGAACGAGGTTTTGTTTGATATGAGGTTCATTTACGGTATTGGGTGTGTTTTGAGCAGTTGTTGTAGTCAAAAGTTTTGTTGTGAGCATCAGAGTTATGTGGTACATCATGTGATTACATCTTGGGTTATGATTATGGATCGATACAACTTATTCATACTTATACAGTGTGTAGGTGCGAGATTCAGATCTTATAAGAAAATTCGGATATTGGAAAGTGGATTCTGTGGTTTAAGGGCTAAGGTTGAAGTAATGATCTTCAGTATGTTGTGTTGTCAGGCCTATATTAAATAGGGTGACGTGGGATCACCCCTGAGTATGTGTATGGTAAGGTTACACGATGGTTTGATGTCCTGGGAACAACTCTTGGCACGTTCGAGGACGAACGTATGTTTAAGTGGGGGCGGATGTAACAACCTACCGGTCGTTTTGAGTATTTGCCCTTTGCTCGTTAGTTTGAGGGCATGAGTAGCTCCGAATGATGTATTATGACTTATGTGAATCGTCAGTTTTGGTTTTCAAGTTATTCGGAATCTATTTGGAAGAATGAATTTCATGGTTTAAACTTTAAGTTGGAAGAGTTGACCAAGTTTGACTTTTATGAATTTAACCTCGGAATGGAGCTTTGATGGTTCCGTTAGGTCCGGATGGTGATTTTGGACTTGGGTGTATGCCCGGATTTTCATTTGGATATGTCTAGAAGGATACGACGCTAATCGGTGAAAGTTGAAAATTTAAAGGTTTGGAAAGTTTATAAGCTTGATCGGGAGTTGACATTGAGGATATCAGATTCAGATTATGGTTCTGGGAATTGGAATAGCTTCGTTATGTCATTTGGGACTTGTGTGCAAAATTTGGGTTCATTCCGGGTTGATTTGATATGTTTCGGTGCGAGTTTTGGAAGTTGAAAGTTCAAAGTACATTCTAGTTCGATTTGAGGTGCGATTCGTCCTTTTGATGTTGTTATGCATGATTTGAGGCCTCCAGTAGGTCCGTATTATGTTATGGGACTTGTTGGTATGTTCGTACGTGGTCCCGAGAGGCTCAGGTGAATTTCGGATGAGGTTTAGATTTGTTTGGATCATTTTTGGCTAAAGTTGCTGGTGGCAGATCTGGTGTGATCGCATTTGCGGCTGAGTTGCACAGGTGCGATGGTCACAGAAGTGAGGTGCGAGCTGGTGAGGAAGACCGTAGAAGCGGAAGTAAGGGCGCATCTGCATGTCCGCAAATGCATAATTTTGAATCGCATAAGCGGCGTGTGGCGCAGAAGTGAGATTGTTTGTCGCACCTGCGTGTGCGCAGAAGTGGGGAAAGCTCCACAGGTGCAGAAGTCTGGTCTTCAGAGCGCTTCGCAGAAGCGATAAATGTCCGCAGAAGCGGAGGTCGCAGATGCGATAATGTGACCGCATATACGAAAATGCTGGGCAGAAGCTATATATCGAGGGTCTGGTCGTTTTGTTCATATTTTGAGATGCGGGACTCAGATTTGAGACGATTTTGGAGGAAAATTCCATCACAAGGATTGTGGTAAGTGTTCTACACTCGGTTTTTATTATATTTCGTGATTTCATCTTCATTTTGGTAATTGGATTATGGGCTTTAAAGAGAAAATTGGGGATTTTAGCCTAAAGTTTTATAGAGTGAGTTTTTGAGTTTTGAACACCGATTCGGAGTCGGATTTGAGTGAAACTAGTATGTTTGGACTCGTAATTGAATGGATTATTAGATTTTGTGAGTTTCATCGGGTTCCGAGGCGCAGGCCCGGGTTGGGATTTTGGGTCAATTTTTGGTGTTGATTAAGATTCGACCTTTATCATTTGAAATTATTTCCTTTGGCTTTATTTGATGTATCTAAAGTTCTTTTAGCTAGTTTCGAGCCGTTCGGAGGTCGGTACGCACGGATTGTCATTGCGGAGCATCGTTTGGCTTGCTCAGTATTGGATTTGGCTTGTTCGAGGTAAGTAACACTTCTAAACTTGGTGTTGAGGGTATGAAACCCAGAATTTATATTATGTGTTTGCTATTAAGGTGACACACATGCTAGGTGACAGGCGTGTGGGTGTGCACCGTGTGAATCGTAACTCCGTTATTTCTGTGGTACTGTGTAGTTACCTAAGCTTATCTGTAACCATGAAATCTCTACGTACTAGAGCTATTGAGTTGTGATCCATGTTAGAAACCATGTCTAGGCTACATGCTTATTCTGTTGGGACCCACTAAGGTCATTACTGCTGTTGAGTTATTTTCTTACATTATAATTTTATACTCAGTCAGGTTCATTCATTGCATATCATATCTCAATTTCTGTTATTTATTCATACATCATATCATCATTTTGGGCTAGTTTCATGACATTGTGAGCCCGAGAGACTGGAGAGATTGATGACTGAGTGAGGCCGAGGGCCTGATTTTGAGATATTGATACTATAGCACGTGAGATGTCCGTGCGGATCCAGATATTGATACTATAGCACGTCAGTTGTCCGTGCAATACGTGTGTTGTCCGTGCAGATCCAAATATTGATACTATAGCACGTGAGTTGTCCGTGCAGCACGTGAGTAGTTCATGCGGATTATAGCGCTTGGGCTGAAGGAGCCCCTCTGGAGTCTGTACACCCCCCCAAGTGAGTGCATGTACCTATTGAGTGCGAGTGCGAGTGCAAGTGCCGAGTGATTGGGAGGACTGAGTGGATTGATACTCTGAGAGTACGCATATAGTTGTTCACTATGTTTTACTGCATTGACATGCACACTTGACATACAAGCATAAAGACGCATTATTTTCCTCATGATGTATGGTATCACGTCATTCATGACTTCTCATATACATTGACATGTAGGTATAAAGATGTACTTTTCCTCGTGCCATTTGATAATGAAACCTTTACCTATTGAAAAGTTTTGGAAAGAAAATCACGATTTTACAAACTTACTCATATTTTGGTATTTTCGGTAAAAGATTTGGATTTTTCACTGCTATACTTGAAAAACATGTCTATATTTTGGAACTGTGAATGAGTTGAACATTTTATTTCTGAATTATTTCCTGTACCACTTTTACTATATTGTTATGGGACGTTGTTGGCTATTGGTGTTGGACTTTGACATGTGTTCCAGCTCGTCACTACTTTCAACCTAAGGTTAAGTTTGTTACTTATTAGATACATGGGGTCAGTTGTACTCATACTACACTTCGGCACCTTGCGTGCAGATATTGGATGCTGATGTTGTTGTGATCGATGGGAGCGGGATTTAAAGACGTACCTGCATTCCGGTTGTAGTTGCGTCTTGTTCATGGTAGCCTTAGATTTATAAAAAAAATATGTACATTTCGAACAATTGTATTTATTTCATACCAGCTTTGTAAATTATAAATCTTAGAAGCTCATGATTTGTACTATCAGTCATTGGAAAATATATACGATGCAGATATTTTATTTTATTTATTTGTCTCATTAAAACTCATTTAAATTGGATAGTTGTTAATTGGCTTACCTGACAGGTTGTGTTAGATGTTATCACGACTAGGTAGATTTCTCGAAATCGGTGTTTGACTAAAAATTTAAGCATAAATTATCAACATTTAAACGATTTTTACTATAATGGATCATTAACCTTCTATTTTTTTAACGACAAACAAAAAATTTAAGCTTTAAATATTGATGAGCTATGGTGTTCAAATAAAAAAGGATGACATTTGATTAAGACCGCAAACAATAGGGATATTTCGCCAAGACCAGTCCTTTTGGGGGACATGTCGTGTAATTTTTTGACTAGTTTGGGTACCTATGGATGATTTACACAAATAGGATATTTTTGTGAAAGTATTTAAATTTTTTCCCGCTTTTGACATTTGAGCAAAAATAATTGTTTTAAGTATAATGAAATAAATTTAGACTAAAATACCCTTAAGCTGAGTTATCTTCTTACACGCAGGTACGGTGCCTTTTTCTTCGGAATCTTCTCTCTCCTTCAAGCGCAGAACCCCTCTTCGATGAAGCACCAATATCAATCAATAGAGAAACTGCATTTACTAGTTGAACTCTCGTAATTTATGAAGTTACTGAAGAAAGTATTTTCTCTTCTTCATTTTTCCAACTAATTTCCTCGTTTTCTGAAATTATTTTGTTTAGAAGTATTTTTTTTTGAATTCATAATTAATAGTATTAGCATTTTATTTTAAGTGGGTATTGAAACTTTTGAAATAAAAGGCAAAAATGCATTCATATATGGTACTCTTAAAAGGTTTTTTTGGAGAAACAAAGGAAGAAAATGAAGATGATGAATCAAGTAGTAAAGACTACTCCTGTTTATAAAATACTTGCATGTGGAGACTTATTTGTTAAATTATTCACAAATTCGATTTGATTCGCATGATTTTATGATTATTCAATTCTTTCATTCAACCTACTTGTTGAGTTATTCACAAATTCCACCTTATGATTTTGTGATTGTTCAATTGTCCTATTCGACCTATTTGTTAAATTGTTCATAAACTCTACCCGATTGGTATGACGTAATGATTATTTAATAATTCACCAAACTACACCATATTGGCATGTCTTTACGTTATTTGTATTCGATTAATTTGTTAAATTATTCACAATAAAATTCTATCGGATTAGCATGACTTTGTGATTGATCAATTTTTTACCAAACTCTACCATATTGTCATGAATTTATGTTATTTGCATTCTCTTATTTATTAAATTATTCACAAATTCTACCTGATTGGTATGACTTTGTGATTATTCAAATGTTCACCAAACTATACATATTGACATGATTTTGTGTTATCTGCATTTGACTTATTTGTTAAATTATTCACAAATTTTATCCGATTGGTATGACTTTGTGAGAATTCAATTGTCACCAAAATCTACCATATTGGTATGATTTTGTATTTTCCACATTTAAAATATTTGTTAAATTATTTACAAATTTCACCGTTGGCATAATTTACTTATGTTGCTCAAAAATATTCTTAGAATTTCCATTTCTAATTTGATCAAATCATCTTAAATCTGCTCCAAAATAATTTTTATTTTGAAACAAATTACATTAAATATAGCGTATCAATTACACGCAATCCCCCTACATTTAAGATTCTCTTCCATTTCCAAAGGATTACAAAAATATTTTCTCTCTTTCTTTAAGAATTATCCAAAATTATTCTTACCCACCGTAGGCATTTTTCCTTACCCATTGTTACCCAAAATCTTGCTTACCCAAAATCTCGCTTAAGAATTCTCCCTTACCCACTGTTACCCAAAATCTTGCTTACCCAAAAACTCGCTTACTCACTGTTATCCCCTCAACATTGCAGATTCTTTCCTCTTCCAAAACTTTTGATATCCGATTTGTCTCTTTCATTTATCTAAAATCTCTTTCTTATTATACAATGCAAATGAAATTCAAAATTTTGCTCTAGAATCAAGTTGTGGGTAAGTTTTGAATCTTGTTTTTTTTCTTATTTTGTCTAATTTTTAAGCTTCACTCTGCATTAACAATGGCTCTTTTCTAATTTCTCTGTATTTTGTTCTTCTTCATGTTTTTTTATCTATTTAAAAAATATCTCTTTAATATTCTTTTTTATTCCACCTTTTTAAGAACTAACAAACAACAACAACAACAACCCAGTATAATTCCACTAGTAGGATCTGGGGAGGGTAGTGTGTACACAGACCTTACCCCTACTCTGGGGTAGAGAGGATGTTTCCGATAGACCCTCGACTCCCTCCCTCCAAGAACTCCCCAACTTGCTCTTGAGGTGACTCGAACTCACAACCTCTTAGTTGGAAGTGGAGGTTGCTTACTACTAGAGCAACCCCTCTTGTCTTTTTCAGAACTAGCAATGGGTAAGAAATCTTTGCATGAATCTTTGAGAAAACATTCTGGAAAATCTGTTGTTGATACACCGACAGGTAACACAGCAGTTCGAAGATCACCCCAGAAATATTGTGAAAAAGTTATGGGTGAAACACCTATTTTTGACTTAGGTATATTTTCACAAGAAGATAAAATCAAAAACTCGAATTATAGGCATGCAATACCTGTAGTGATTGATGAAGGTACGGTTTCAAAGAGGAATGGTAGGGCACTTCGAGATGATGATTTTGAAGAGGAAGTGTTGGTATTAAAAGCAAGAAAGAGGAGTAAAGTTAATGACGATGCTAAATCAAAAAAATAATAATAAGGATGATCCGGATTTCGGCTCTCATAAAGATGAATCTAATCACAAGGTACTATACGACTTTAAAAATATTTCATTTATGTTGTCTTATGTGGGTTTCTTAGGTAATTTAGTTCCTTTGTATGCTTTTTGTATACTGATTGTATGAGTTTTCCAGAGAAATTATATTTATATATTTTTTAATTATTATTGTTGTACATATTTTGTATGTTTAGTGTATTACAAATGAAGTTGATTGTGTATGATAGTGATTATTTGACAAAAATGACTTTTTCTTTTTTTGTATTTTCCTGTATGTTTTTTGTATGTACGCTATTTTTTGAATGTATCCGTCTTTGTAATGTAGTGCTATTGTTTGTTTGATAATAATATATTTATATATTATTTGTATGTTAGATTATATGTTTTGTATTGTGTTTTATATGTTTATATCAGATTATTTATTTATTTTTGTATGTTTTTTGTATACTGATTGCATGAGTTCACCAGAAAAATTAATTTTATATTATTTTTTTATTATTGGTGTAGTACATATTTTGTATGTTTAGTGTATTACAAATGAATTTAGTTTTATTAATTTCATATGTTTATGCAATTTTAGAAATAATACTATCGATTAAAAAATACTTTTTTGTATATACTTGTGTCATGTTTTTCTTTGTTGATATGTGGGTCGATGTATTTTTTTTTTTTAAAGATTTATCCTTACTATTTTGTTTGTTAATTCAGAGACAAAAGTTCTTTGTCAAGGAGGGTGCGAAATTTGGTGTGACTCATTGGCAATCATACACAGATCTTGAAGTATTGGAACACATCAAGGAAAATTTGCCAAGTGAACAATTAAACTTGTTTAGGGAGTCATGTTTTGAATACTTTCTCGATTTGCCCCCTAATATATACGTACACAACATCAAATGATTAATGTATTGATGAAAAGGGAGTTGAATGACTACTGTATTGACATTTTCTCTGTAGAGATCAACCGTTCAGAGGTTGAATTTTGGTTTGCGTGAATTTGGTATAGTTACTGGTCTAACATGTGTTGCGTTTGAGGGAGATTTTGGGTTTGATCCATAGGTAAGACCAAACTTAATGGACAGTTACTTCCCAAACAAGGACAAAGTAGAGAAGAAGCTTCTTCGAAATTGCTTCTTGACCAAGTCCTGGAAATGTGATGAATATGCATTCAAGCTTGCGATCTTGTACTTGATAGAGTTCTTATTTTTTTCCAATGAGAAGGACGATACTGCCGTTGACTTCTTCAGGTTTCATATAGTAGACAGTGGGCAGTTCAACTATTACCATTAGGGATAGATGTTTATAAGGCATTGCTTCATTCGGTACGTCATGTGCTTAGTACAAATGTGAATTACTATAGACTTGGTGGACTGCCTCTTGCGCTTCAAGTTTGGATATACGAGTGTTGTTCTATGGTTGAAAAACAAATTGCCGTTCGTCTTCCCGACAATAAAATACTTCGTATTCTCGGATGGACAAAGGTCAAATCCCAACTTTGGCAGAAAACCATAGAGAATCTTATGTTCACTCCAAGTTGGATCAAGGTAAAAAAACTGATTGATTTTTTTGGTATGTAATAGTTAAATTCTTAATATATACAATACATATACATCTGTCAAGTCAAAATTGTATAATACAATATTATGGCATACAAAAATAACGTAATTATCATACAATTATAATACATATTGAGTACACTATATGTATATATGTAAAATTGAATTTTTGATAGCACACTACTATGACATATAAAACTTATACGATTGTCATACAGTTATTATACAAAGTGGATTATGTTATTGTACCTTTTTTTGCAGTTTTCAAATATTGCTGCAACAACTAAAGAGTTGGAACTCATAAATTTACAGGAAAAAAGGGATTATGAAATGGAAGAACGAGGAGACAGTGCACTGCATCATTGCAATCTCCCGTTTATACCTGAAAATTCTGGAGTTGTAAAGAATAAGCCCAACCAAGCTATATTGTGGGAAGTACAACGGTTGAGAACTGCAATTGCAAAGGTTCACAGTGATTTAGATGCATTCAACACAAAGGTAGTAATTGTTTAGAAATGTATTACAATAACTTTTATCGATGTTTAATAATTTGTGATATTATGCTTGTTTCTCAGGTTGCAGGCGACTTTGTATCGATGAAGGAATTTTTCACGCAATCAATTAACAAACTCTTGGATGAAATTAGGACATCTTCATCACGTCCAATCCGAAAAAGTTGATGTTGCTATTTCACCAATGTATACAGTTATCAGACCATCCAGTAATGATCGTCACCACCACAGCAGATACGACAATGCTTGTTTCCCAGACCACAAAGAAGATGAGGTTGAGTACGCAACAGTCAATGGCAATATAAAACAACAAGGTTATTATACAATTTCATTAACTAAGTACCCTCTTTCAGTTCAATAAATATACAATATCATACATGTATCATACAATTCCTTAACTATGATACACTTTTTAGTTTTATAACTTTTATTTGTACATATAAAGATGCTGACGCCAATGTTGCACAAGTCGATGAGCCAAGCGGTGACATTATTTCTACAATTCAATATGCTCCACCCCTAAAGTCGGCTGGAAATGTAAAAAATACAGGTAATAGTACCATGATTATTGATTACACTAATTCATATGTTTAATATATTATAAATACAAATGTCATACAAGAATTTGTATTATTCATATACTGCCATGGTATATTAATTTATATTTTTATTTATTTTGTTTTAGCTTTTACTCTATCCGTTTTTCCAATATCCAGATGCTGGGCACTCTATTGTGGATGTGGACAATTCGGGATTTGATGCCTAAGTTGAAAAAATAGCAGTTACTCTTGATGATTTTGAGTTGCCTGCGACCCTTTCTCAAATTGTTCTAGTCGAAAAACAATTTGAAGAGCATTTAATCCATGCGAAAAAAAGGAAGATTGAAGATTCCTGGAAAGCATGCAAAGTCCCCATATACACAGGATTTCGACTCCGGTTGTAGCAGCTCCGTATTTTCCCAATCAACCATCCATTCACATTTAGAGAATGGTTGTACGATGGGACACATAAGAGATCATCTAGGTTTCAATTCATATATGATTGCTTATTCATACCCAACTGTATCTCAAGTTTTACAAGCTTATTTTATAACTTGTATAGGCAAAAATTTCCTTATCCGGTGGACGTGAAAAAGCTTAAGAGGCCATTTGATTTGAGAGTTAAATGAGTAGACAAGAAAGAATGGTTTTACAATTTGGCACACGCAGGGCAAGTATTGAATGACACGGTGCGTTGATGTTTCTTGATCACTATTAGCTTTTGTATAATAAATGTATACAACTATTATTTCAGTTCTGTTGCATAGTAAATAACTAAACCATTCTTACTTGTTTTTTGAAATTTTATCTTATTTTCTGCGCATCGATGTTATTCTATACTATCTAAGGAAGAGATATAAGTATGGCCCATCCAATCAAGTTCACAACTACTGATTGTTGTTTCAAGACAAGGGTCGATCTTGGCTATCGGTTACTTGCCAATGTTGCTTGGTCAGAAGTTGATTATGTGATAATACCCATTAATGTCAAGGATAAATTCCATTAGGTGTTGGGTGTATTCGACATATGCAAAAGGACCCTAATACACCAAAAACTTGTTGGTTCCCAAGTACATGCAAGTATACGTGACCGTCAAATAATAAAGTGACTCGATAGTCGGATGTCGAACCCATAGAGATTTAGATTAATCGTTAACTAAGCAAACTAAAATCAATTAACTGTCCAAAATAATTAAAAATATTATTTATCTACTAAACTACTCTTGCAAATATTGAACAAGTAATTAGCTAATTTATCAGGGACTTAAACGTGTGTTTTGGATTTTACTCAAATGAGATGAAGATTCCAGGGTTATGGTCGGTTTATCAATCCTATTAAGTTCAATAACCGCATTTGTTAATCCAGATTATCAATGGTTGCTAATTGACCGTATCATTTATATGAGTAGCATGTTCCCACAATACTACTCGTCTATCCATAACATATCAATCCTATATTCCTATGGTATTGAGTCTATCATGAACGAATATAATATGATTTTTAACTAAGCAAGACTGTAAGGTATATTCCTATCCTAACCGCAAAATCGTTCTTCGAGCCACGGGTTCAGAAACAAGCTCTCTCTAATTCTACTCTAATCTAAACATAACTTTCCTAAGCATAGCATAGATATTAAATAGAACTCAACTGCTGGCCAAACAATTAAGCAATTATGCACAGAATTAGAGAAACAACCAAATATGATAACTCAAATTAACGGTGATGTAATTAACAATCTTCAATATTCATGACAACCACAACCCTAGAAACTAAGTTTAGCTCCATATAAACATGATAGCAAAACAAGAAATCATCCAAAGAAACGTAAAGATTACTAAATTTGATGGAAGAAAGATAGAATCTAATAAATTCCGGCCTCCACGAAGGCTCTGTACTCTCCCTTGGTCCAAAATATGTCCCTCCCCCTCCCTCCCCTCAAAAATAGGTTTATAACCCCTTTTATACATGTTGGGGACGTGTAAGGTTGAAATCCCCAAGTCCCAGCCGAATGAGGACAAAATTCGCCCTTTGGCATTTTGCTTGGCGCCTGGAGCCAACTTGGACAACAAAATTTTTCCACTTCTGTAAATGGCATTTTGGTTGGTGCCTAGCACCAAACTTATACTTCCTCCAAATTCTTTTATTTTGATGTTGATTTGCATGCAAACTTTCCAAATCACTTTCAATTGACTCATACACTTATAAATAACATTATTAAGTTATAAATATTCACACAAAAATTAATAAGATCGAGGTATAATGCAAGACAAATTACATGCAAAAACATGAATTTTTAGCCAAACATCAGTGTATGACTCATTTATTGTAGCTGGGAATAATAATGCAGTTCATCAGCTTATTAACAAGTTTTCGGTTGTTATACCTGTATAGATCAAAATATGCCCTAAAATATTTAGGGCAATATAGCACTAAGGTATGGATCAGTCGAGGTCGACCAGGAAGCAACGAGGTTTGTGGTCGAGATGTCAACAACGGGCGAGATCGAACACCATTAGTAGAGTTGTAACGTCTAGTTTTTAAAATGGGATATTAAAGAGAATATTCTAGTGAATATTCTCTGCACTTGTAATATTAGGGTGTGTTAGGGGTATGTCTCATATATATAGAAAAAGAGACAGTGAAGTAGGGCATGCAACATTCATTTGATAAGAACAGACTTTTGATAAAAGATTCTCTCTCTCTCTCTCTCTCTCTCATAAAGATACAAACACTACATTTTTATCAAGACTCTTGTAGATATTATTTGATACTTTTCCATCAGATCCGAGAATAATTCGAATATTCTAGAATTTTTCTGTCACTCATCATTGTCAAGAGGAAAAATCATCTAGTTCATCCTTTATTGGGTGAGCCACTTCTCCTATTTATTTAAATGCCATTTAGTGTTATTTATTGCTTGTTCTTCATCCATTATTGCTCGTACCCTTTGGAATAGATAATGCATGTTATTATCAACCTACCTCCATATCTGTCCATCAGTCACGTTTTCGGAATTCACATCTAGAGAAATTATTATTAACTAAGTTTAACACATTATTATATAAACTCAACTGCTTTAGCCGAAAGTTATACTTTTTAGTTTAACAATTTGGCGCC
The DNA here is from genome assembly GCF_000390325.3 of Nicotiana tomentosiformis. Taxonomy (NCBI): domain Eukaryota; kingdom Viridiplantae; phylum Streptophyta; class Magnoliopsida; order Solanales; family Solanaceae; genus Nicotiana; species Nicotiana tomentosiformis. Next base: position 105,191,524 of record NC_090816.1, on the reverse strand, counting down.
GTCTGTGGGGATTTCCTAGTTAAATTTTTAGTTTCTTCTAGATCTGCAACTAACACAGATCGCTAACGTAAAAAAGAAGAAGCAAGAACAAGATCTCCTTTCTTTGTATGCACAAACCCACTATGGTAGGTAACAGAGAAGAAATGACGAGAATAATAAGTGACCTCCCAACCAACCTCATGAACATCATTAATTAGAGGTGAAAAAAAGCGAACGAAGATGCAACGCCCATTGCCTCCCCTAGGCTAGATAGGTCACCCCCTCCTCACTACAGCATCACAAAATCTCTTGGTAAGGGAGACTCCACATATGTGGTGGAAGAGACGCCCCAGCTATAAAAAAGCTCCTCGAAGCATGGCTAGCCGACGCGCTAACTGGCATCCTCAACAAGTCTGCCTGAGACGCGACTGTGGAAATTGCAAGGATTTGCACTGTGCAACGGGCGAATGAACAGTGTGACCAACTCCCTCCACCTCCAACAACATGTATTACTCACAACGTCATTGATAATGTAGGTGATAACGCTCTTGAAACCATTTTTAAAATGATGGAAGAAATGGAGAACGAGAATAAGGTACTCCGAGATCAAATGAAAGAACACTAGAAAATGGTCGATAAAATACCGGGCGCCCCCAAACTGTTACCAAAGAGAGACACCGGTCGATTTGTTGAGCAGCCATACAGTGACGATGTAGCCCCATATGCCATACTGAAGACCTTCAAAATGACACCCTGCATAAAAATATATGATGGCGCGATTGACCCTGAAGATCATGTGACTCACTACGTCACCGCCGTGTAAGGAAATGATCTCTCCAAAGAAAAAGTATTCTCCATTTTGTTGAAGATATTTGACGAAACCCTCACAGGAGGAGCATTGACATAGTATTCACAACTATCTGCGTGCTCCATTTAAAATTTCGAAGAGATGGCCGACAAGTTCATAACAGCCCATGTTGGGGCCAAGAAAGCCGAGGCAAGAGTGAACGCCATATTTTCTATTAAGCAATCTCTAGGAGAGGGACTGATGGATTTCATCGCCCGTTTCAACCGAGTAAGGATAACCCTACTGAATGTGTCAGAAAAGATGGCAGTCGCAGCCTTCCAGAATGGGATGAGTAGGGATGGTTCGAGGGCGACTAGAAAGCTATTGAGTCAACTGATGATGTATCCCCCAACCAGGGACCATCCACATGATCATCGGCGATGGCGGAAAAGATGCTTCCATCAACAGCATAAAGTTCATCACTACCCATAAGCTCAAACAGTCGATCACTCATGAGCGGTATGACGAACTCGAAGAAAGTATCATCTTCGATAAGTAAGATACCAACGGTTTGGTTTTCCCTCACTATGATGGCCTTGTTATTACTTTATGAATTTTAGATATTGATGTGAGACACATTATGGTAGACAATGCGAGTGGAGTGTGCATTATCCATCCTCGAGTACTTACACAAATGAAACTCAAAGATAAGATAGCACCGCGTTGCATCACGCTAACTGGTTTTAACAATGCAACTGAGTGAACATCAGGTGAAATCATGCTCCCCATTCTGGCCGGTGGAGTCACTTTGGAGACCACGTTCCACATCATGGACCAAGAAACAACATACAATGCCATAGTAGGGCGACTATGGATATACACCATGAGTGCCATCCCCTCCAGCTTATACCAGGTCCTCAAATTCCTGACTCCCTAGGGGATATTCAGCATACGAGGGGAATAACGCACATCCCAAGAATGCTACCGCATAGCCCTAGACTACACGACTACTCAACAAGCAAAGGACCAAGAAAAAGAGGCATAACAATCAACAGGGTCGAGGTCGTTATGTAATGATAGCGAAGACGTCATCAGAGACACCGATATGGTCGAAGCTACGGATCGACCATAGAAGACCTTAACCCCGTTCAATTAGACACTAACGATCACAACAAGAAAGCTTACATCGGCTGCATACTTTAGGAACCAGGTAATTTCCATCAATTCTTAACTACTAACGTAGATTTGATTGCTTTCAGCCATGTAGATATGCCGGGTATCCCAAAGGAAATTGCCACGCATTAACTAAACGTTGACCCATTCTACCCCTCGATGAGGCAGGTCATGCGTAAGTTCAACTCTGCGATTTATGATGCGAAACGAGAAGAAGTGGAAAAACTATTGGAAAATGGCTCCATCAGGGAGTTGAAGTATCCCCAATGGGCCGCCAACATGGTGATGGTGAAAAAGAAGAATGGGAAATGGTGGATGTGTTTGGATTTCACTGCTTTGAACAAAGCATGCCCCAAGGATTTGTTTCCATTACCCCATATCGACCAACTCATCGACTCAATGGATGTGCATGAATTACTGAGCTTCTTGGACACCTATTCAGGCTACAATCAAATCCTCATGGAAGAAGAAGATCAGGAGAAAACTACATTCATCACCCACCAGGGGAAGTACTACTACAGGGTTATGCCCTTCGAGCTGAAAAATACAGGGGCAATTTACCAAAGGTTGGTGGCGAGGATGTTCAAAGACCAGCTCGGAAAAATAATGGAAGTCTACATAGACGACATATTAGTCAAGTCCAAAAGGAAGGAAGATCACATTGACTATCTAAGAGAGACCTTTGACATACTCAGACGATACATAATGAAACTAAACCTCAAAAAATATGCGTTCGGTGTGGCCTCGAGAAAATTTATGGGTTTCGTGGTATCATAGAAAGGAATCGAGGTCAATCCTGATCAAACCAAAGCTATCGAGGGGATACCAGAACACTTGACCACCAAACAATTGGTTCAGAGGTAGACAGGCTGAATCACTGCCCTTCCAAGATTCATCTCATGATCACCAGATAGGTGTCACAGATTCTTTGGCGTACTCAAAAAGGATAACGGCTTCCAATGGACTTCTGAGTGCGTCCAAGCCCTAAAGGAGTTGAAAGAGTACCTATCATCACCACCACTGCTTTCAAAGCCGGAGCCAGGGGAACGTTTCCTCGTTTACCTCGCTGTATATGAAGTAGCTGTAAGCGCAGTCCTGGTTCGAGAAAATAAAGGTACTTAGTCGCTTATCTATTACATTAGTAAAATATTAGTCGATGCCGATATGAGGTACCCCCACCTCAAAAAATTAGCCCTGGCCTTAGTCATAGCTTTGCAAAAGCTTAGACCATATTTCCAGTGCTACCCTATCTCGGTCGTCACGACTTTCCCCCAAAGGAGCATTTTGTATAAACCCGAGCTATCAGGAAGGTTGGCCAAATGAGTCATCGAACTAAGCGAGCACGATATAACATATCAACCGCTAACATCGATAAAGTCTCAAGTACTCGATGACTTTGTCACTGACTTCAACGCAAAAGTAATTCTTGAAGTTGAAAGAGAAGCCGCTTACGCTTTTCCCCAAACACAGGACCTCTGGGTCCTGTACATAGACGGTGTGTCTAATGCATCAAGGTCTGGACTGGGACTCGTACTCAAAGTCCCAACCGGTGAAGTGATTCACCAGTCTATAAGGTGCCCAAATATGACTAACAGCGAGGCTGAGTATGAGACCATAATTGCAAGTTTAAGCCTTTCATTCAAGTATGAGGAGAAACGCTTAAGACTATGCTGCGATTTCCAACTCGTAGTCAACCAAGTCACATGGACTTTCCAAATCAAGGAACAAAGGTTACGGAAATATCAGTCCAAAATCTTCAAGTTGCTGCCCGAGTTCGATGAATGTCAACTCGACCAGATCCCACGAGCACAGAACGCTGAGGCGGACAACCTCACCAAACTAGCCGCAACCACCAAAAACATTGGAACCGGAGACAGAAGTGTAGTCCAACTTCTCAACTCGTCTATAGACCAAATTGAGGTAAGAACCATAAACCTGACTTGGGAATGGAGCAACCGTATTGTTACATACTTGCAGGACGGCATACTCCCAGGTGATAATAACGAGGCCAAGAAACTAAGAATGCAAGCAGCCAGGTACAAAATCATCCACAACGACTTGTATAAGGGAACATACGACGACCCTCTAGCAAAATGCTTAGGCCCAAATCAGATGTGTCGCGTCCTTGAAGAGGTCCAGAAAGTCCATTGTAGAGATCATTCTGGCAATCGGGCTTTGGTCAGATGCCTCATACGAGCAGGGCATTACTCGCCCACCATGAAAGGTTAGGCCACTGACTTCATGAAGCAATGCGAGAAATGCCAAAAGTATGCCTAATGATTCACCAAGAGGCGAACACCTCCACTCGATCACCTTACCTAGACCGTTCACAAATGGGGGATGGATATCATGGCCCCCCTCCCAGCAGGGCGAGGTAACGTACGATTCCTTCTGGTTTTAACTGACTATTTCTCTAAGTGGTTGGAAGCAGGAGCGTTTGCCCAAATACGTGAATAAGATATGATCACCTTTTAATGGAAAAATATCATATGCCGGTTCGGCCTCCCCAAAGAGATTAGCTGCGATAACGGACCTCAATTCATGGGGAAGAAGGTCGTTGAAGTTTTTGAGAAGTGGCGTATCAAAAGAATACTTTCGACGCCATACCACCCCTCGGGAAATGGGCTAGCGGATTCCTCCAACAAGTAGATACTAGACATCACGAAGAAGAAACTCGAAGATGCCAATGGACTATGGCCGAAAATATTACCAGACGTATTATGGTGCTATAGAACAACGCCGAAGACAAGCACAAGAGAGACACCCTACTATTTAGTCTATAGGACTGATGTAGTAATACCAGTCGAGGTCGGAGAACCCAGTCTAAGATAATCCCACGAGAGCGGACCAAGGAACGATGATAGCAGAAGGTAGGAACTCGACGAAGTCGAAGAACAAAGAGACATGGCCTACATAAGAATGATTGCCCAAAAACAACAAGCAGAACACTATTACAGCAAAAAGGCAAAGGTCATGCCGCTCAAAGTCAAGGACTATGTTCTTAAAGCTAAAACACAAGCAAGCAAAGACCCACGGGAAGGCAAACTAGGAACAAATTGGAACGGCTCGTACAAAATCACAGCAACAACGAACAAAGGATCATTCAAACTAGAAACAATGGAAGGAAAGCTACTACTAAACAACTAGAATATTACCCACCTCAAGTACTTCAATTTCTAAGAGATAAAGCATCCCCCAAGTTGTACTCTTTTTTCCCTCACTTGAGTTTTGTCCAAATTGGGTTTTCTCAAGGAGGTTTTTAACGAGGCGATGAAGGGGACACTTCAAGTCGAAGTACACAAAGATGGAGGCATATGACGGTCAATTCATTGCTCGACTTTTCATGCCTTCTCTAGGTCAACCAATGAAGGGACTAGATGGACCGGGATTGGCATTGAAACACCAACAAATGACCGAAAATTTGTAAATTTCTCCAATTGTATGAACAAAGAAACAATGCATGAAGTTTATTTTCTATTTCTCCAAATGTACATCCAAGGCAACAATGCTTAAAGTTTACGATGTCGACAAACTCCGCACCTAGAAGCATATCATTCTAAACGTAGGTTATGTTCGACCTTGTTCGAATTAACACCTACCGGCCCTCGACCATAATTAAAATGTAGGTTATGTTCGAACACGTTCGAACTAACACCTACCGGCCTTCGGCCATAATTAAACGTAGGTTATGTTCAACCTTGTTCGAACTAACACCTTCTGGCCCTCGTCAATAATTAATCGTAGGTTATGTTCGACCTCGTTCGAACTAACACCTACCAGCCCTCAGCTACAATTAAATGTAGGTTATGTTCAACCTTGTTTGAACTAAAACCTTCTAGCCCTCAGCCATAATTAAACATAGATTCGACCTTGTTCGAACTAAATCCTACCGGCCCTCGGCCATAATTAAACGTAGGTTATGTTAAACCTTGTTCGAAGTAACACCTACTGGCCCTCATTCATAATTAAACATAGGTTATGTTCGAGATTGTTTGACCTAACACATACCGGCCCTCGGCCACACATAAATGTAGGTTACGTTCACCTTGTTTGAACTAACACCTACCGGCCCTCGGCCATAATTAAACGTAAGTTATGTTCGACCTTGTTCGAACTAACACCTATTGTCCCTCGTCAATAGTTAAACATGCGTTATGTTCGACCTTATTTGAACTAACACCTACTGATCCTCAGCGATAATTAAACTTAGGATATGTTCGATCTTACTCGAACTAAGTGATTACGGCTAGAAAATCAAGGCAACCACGCGACAAAATCAATAAAAATAATACAAGTACAAACTAGAGGAAGAAAATCAGATGCAAATAACAAAGTTGGCATTTCATACTTAGAACATCTTTACAAAATCTCATGAAGACGCCACCAACTACACACAAAGATATACAGAAAAAACCAAAAAGAAAACTACTGGCCACCACCTTCATTGCCTACAACATCCTCGCCGGCCTGGCCTTTAACTACGTCACCCTCTCCACCTTTAACAGCCTCGCCATCGCCGCCTTCGCCCTCAGGATATGAAGTATCATACCAAGAGTTTTGCTCAAATCGGTCTACATCTTCATCCCTCTCTTTCTCGCCGGCTTCTGGCGTAATAGGATCATACCCACAAGCGACTTGAGCTTCACGAGCCTTGACATGAGCATCTTCAAGGGCGGCCCCAGAAATAAATACCGCCGCGTGCAAATCTCGGAACACATCCAACTGGTCCTCAACATGAATCCACTCCTCGCATAATTCTAGAGGAACATTAGGAAAGTTTGAAGTATGAGAAGAGGGCACTCACACCAGTAATTGGGCCTTCTCGGCCTCAAGGGCAACAACTCGGTCGTAGTTAGAATTCTTATTCTCTAACTCTCTAATCCTCTCATCAAGAAGCTCATCTTATAACTTTACTATTTCCAAGTCGTTTTGTCGCTCAGAATGGAGGGTCCGGATCACTACCTCAAGGGCCTCCATCATCCTCAAAGCCCCCAACCGAGCTAACTCCGCCCTATCCAACTCGTTCTGCTTCTCGGTGATCTCGCCATGAAGAACCTCCATCTGCAGGCAACACCCATCTAATTACATGCACAACTCGATCACCTGCTTCTGGAGGTTTCCGCACTGAACCTCCACGACCATACTAACCTCAAGCTCTTCTTCTTTATTTCTCAACGTCCCCTCAAGGACACTGCATTTATCGATAACCTTCACTAGCTCATCATCTTTTTTGCTTTAACTTGTCCTAAAAGGTACAGAAATTTCCGCCGTCACCAAAACACCTATGGATTCCCCGATACTTGCCACGGTACTCAAAGTATTTGCACTAAAGTTTCCTAAAGATAGCCTCACACCTATCCTCCCTTCAAGCGCTTTTGATTTCCAAGATCACGGTCTGTAATAAAAAAAAGAGAGTTAAACATGAGAATGCCTATGCCGACGAGAACAAAACACTTAAACGAAGACCAAAAATATGAAAACAACAGACAAGAAAATGAAGCCTTGAAAACATTACCATGAGAGCGAGGTCGGCGATGCTCCTCGATAAGGTGGCATCGTCCCATTAGCCGGCGAAGAAGCACCGTTAGTCGATCACGAAGTCAATGGCCCATCTTGTCGTAAAGTATCAGAATCCTTTGCAGAAGGCCCTTCGACTTCCGTCGTCACCAAAAGGAAGGGATAAGCCCTCTACAACCTCAGCCGATATCGGGACCTTAGACACCAACTTGTCGTCATCTTCAAGTATTATAGTCACTGTATCGTGGATGGTAAATCCATCCATCATAGAATCTATAGCCCAAGCAACCCCGTCACCAACATCCACTGACCTTCTCTTGCGGGGTACCAAATCCCCATCGCTTGGAGATAATTCCTCCTCCTGGTCTACAAGACGGAATAAAGGTGAAGCAGGAAGATCTGCTGTCAAAATATTTGCAGGAAGAGAAGAAATAGATGTTGAGGCAGCAGTAGACGGGCCCAAAGACTGAGCGTACCTAGGCGCAGTCGAGGAGGGAACCGAAACGGAAGAGCGAGTAGGCCTAGCCACGGTCGGAGGGGTGATAAATGCCAAAGAGGAGGCAACTTTCCTCTTACGAAATGTAGGAGGGGAAGCTCTCAGCCTCTTCAAAGATCCTCGGGCAAGAAAAGAAAGAATTTAAAAAGATTATCACTATCAGTAAAAGAAAACTATAAGAAATAGGCGACTAAGAGGCAAAAAAAAAACAGACGAGCTCACCGGTCAAGGAAGGAGCAGGCCCAAACCTCTTAAAAATAACCGACCACTCACGAATCCCCACGATGTGAGGGAGAACCCGGCCAATCCAATCAGAAATGTTCCCGACCAAAGGAGGAGGCATTGTCTTGGCTGCATAAGAATGGAAAAAAATTTCAAAACCCACGACTAGAACAAGCAAAACTAATGTTTCAACGAAGAAGGGTTAGACGCGTACGAGTATAATTCCACGTATCGGGGAAGCCGTTTATGTTGGCCACAACGTCCTCGGTTCTGACGAAGAAACATTTGTGCCAAAACTACCGGCTTGCCTTATCATCCATCTTCACCACCGGGCACTTTCCCCCTCGATGAAGAAGGTTTAACATTGCCCCTATAGAAACTAGGGGAGACGAGATGCATCAAATGTTGAAGGGTGATCTCGACCCCGAACTATTCCGCGAACTTAGTAAACATCCCAATGAGCTCGTATATATATGGTGCAAGCTGAGTTGGACAAACGCCGTACAAATAGCAGAATTCCTATGCCAAGGGGAGAAGGGGAAGAGTGTAGCCAACATGAAAAGGGTAGGCATATAACTCACAATACCCAGGACGGTGGACGTGTACCACGTCCTGCCCTGCGGGGACCAACTCGATGTGAGAGGGAATGTGATATTTAGTCGTAAGCTCTAATAAATCAGCCTATTTCATCGTCGTCTCAGAGATCTCGGGCTCAGCCTCAGCCTCAAGTGCCTTTGTAAAGTCAGACTTGACTTTATCACCACGAGGAATTACCTCTTCCACCATGGGAAAGTTCTCATCTTCCACGGACATAGAGATGTCCTCCGTGCGAGGAAGCGAGACTATCGCCTGGGGAACCAGGTCATTTCCCTCACTGGGACCAGAAGATACTTTAACCATTGTTTTGAAGAAATAGAGGGTATTCATATAACGAAAAGTTAAACGCAAAGAGGATATCTAGAGTAGGGAAGGAGGATACACAACAATGCAATAAGAAGAAAGATGTGCAAGGTTTCGATATGGAAAATTTGTAAAACACGAGTGTGTGCCCTCACATCCTTATTTATAAGAATTCGGGAATCAAAACCAAGAAATTATGCCATCATTACCTAGCACAGATATCGAAGCGGCATATCCAATAACAGATACACGTAAAACAATGCAAAGCATCGAGAAAATACACCATAATGACGCATAATGTCATGACGTCACTTTGATCTGGAAATGATACAACCTTAAAAGTTTCGGCTCACGAAAGTCCATGTCTCCATCTCGTTCCATCTACTCGACCATGACAAACAGAATCCGAATTAGGACAAAATTCATCCTTTGGCATCTCGCTTGGCACCTGACGCCAACCTGGATATCAAACTTTTTCCACTTCTGTCAATGGCATTTTTGTTGGTGCCTGGCACCAACCTGGGCACCAAACTTATACTTCCTCCAAATTCTTCCATTTTGACGTCAATTTGCATCCAAATTTTCCAAATCACTTTCGATTGACTCCTACACTTACGAATAACATTATTAAGCTCGAGTCACAAATATTCACACAAATATTTATAAGATCGAGGTATAATGCAAGGCAAATTACATGCAAAAATATGGATTTTTAGCCAAACATTAGTGTATGACTCATTTATTGCAGCTGGGAATAATAATGCAGTTCATCAACTTATTAACAAGTTTTCAGTTGTTATACCTATATAGATCAAAATATTTCCTAAATTATTTAGGGCAATATATCACTATGGTATGGATCAGTCGAGGTCGACCAGAAAACGATGAGGTTTGTAGTCGAAATGTCAACAATGGGCGATACCGAACACCATTAGTAGAGTTGTAATAGCTAATTTTTAAAATGTGATATTAAAGAGAATATTTTAGTGGATATTCTTTGCACTTATACTATTAGGGAGTGTTAAGGGTATGTCTCATATATATAGAAAAAGAGACAGTGATGCCTTTAGGGCATGCAACATTCATTTGATAAGAATAGACTTTTGATAAAAGATTCTCTCGCTCTTATAAAGATAGAAACACTACTTTTTCATCAAGATTCTTGTTGATATTATTTGACACTTTTACATCAGATCCGAGAATAATTCGAATATTCTAGGATTTGTCTGTCACTCATCATTGTCATGAGGGACAATCATCTAGTTCATCCTTTATTGGGTGAACCACTTCTCCTATTTATTTAAATGCTATTTATTGTTATTTATTGCCAGTTCTTCTTCCATTATTGCTCATATCTTTCGAAATAGTTAATGCATGTTATTGTCATCCTACCTCCAGATCTGTCTAACGTTAGTCACTTTTTCGGAATTCACATCTAGAGAAATTATTATTAACTAAGTTTAACCCATTATTATATAAACTCAATTATTTTAGCCGAAAGTTATACTTTTTGGTCGAATAATACTTCTTTTCCTCCAATACTTAGACTTCTACGGGAAGCGGACTGACATAAAATTCAAAACCACTCCAGCCTATATTGAAAAAAGTATTTCAGAACCATTGAAAGTTCAGTGGTTACTTACCGAGGTTCCTCAGCAGAAGTTTGGCTCATTGTATGTATATTTAAAATATTAGTTTCAATAATAATGGTATTCTTTTTCTGTGTTTCATACAAGTTTGTACATTTTAGCATGTGTTTATCTGCTACTTTAATGCTTGCATGGACTGCGGGGTTTATGTTGCAGTATTTGTAGAGTATGTTAGTATTTGGGAGTTTTCAATTCCAAGTGTCAATTTTAATGTCGAAAAGCATCATAAACGCTTTGGAGCTCTCCTTTGGGATTACGCACGAAGGAAACAAGAATTGGGGGCTATTAGTGATAGTGAGGTCACCGAAAGGATTGCAAGGAGGAGTGATGGTCTACCAAAGAAACAAAGATTCAGAGTTCGCAACAAATAGGTTACAAGAAATTTGGAGAAGATGTCTTTTGGGAACTTGGATTGTATGCCATAGCTTGGATTTGTAAAAGCCCTTTAATGCACTGATTAGTTGACAAAAACCCACTTACTTAAGCATCAAGCGAAATTAATCCACTTACCATACGAAAAATTAACTAGGAATACATACATTTCTTTGCATGTTAATATTATATTTGTATATTTTTCAAAAGTAATTACCTTTTTCACATGACCTTTTCACCCTGAATTGGAATTTGTTCATAAATGCATAATGCTTCATCACTCTGACAATCATACATTTGTCTTGATAAATCTGATCGACATCAATACTTTTAGGTAGTGTGTTTGCTATTATTTAACACTCACAACCACCATTGTCATCACATGGATCCACCTCAAGCAAATTTACTTTCTCAGAAACACTGTTGGATGTATCACCATTGTAAGGTAATTGTATCAGGCTGTGCATTTTTGAAGGACGCTGTAATGATATTCTCGTTTGTTGTATTCCAGTCCAGTGCGAATTCCTTCAGTGTTATATATAATGGATACATTCTGAACTTCTTGTAGTTCCTTTTCGTCTCTATATACACTCGTAGCCTCATATCATTGTGAATTTTCATGGGAGGGCACCTGTCATTGACTATATATTTGAGATCCATTATTTTAACAGAGGTATCTATAGATAATTGCTGAGCAATATAATGACTGAAATTAACTCATCGTAGCTTGACTCTCTGTTGATTACAACTCCGTGGACATTGAAATTGACATATCGGCCAGTAATATCCCATCGTCCTGAGTATTTAAGCATGATTTCCATAGTCGCCATTTGAATCTCTATCATGCTTGAATTAGACTCGATATCGAACTTAAATATTGTATCACAGTGACAATAATGTTTCTTCTCCAGACGAATTTTGTTTGTCAAATGTAGCAGAATACTGATTCAATCGATTCTATTTAGATTTTATGCTGCTCCGTTTATGGTAGCAAAAAGAAGAGATGAAAATTATGGGCGGAGATTAAGGGATTTTGAGGTGGATGCATCCCTGATACTTCGCTTGTAATTGAACGTGTTTGTTACGGGAGTATTAAAAACCTACAGGCTTGGAAAGGTAATATACTAATTGTATAATTTTTTTTAAAGAAAGTAGGGTATTTGGGAAAAACTACTAAATCTAGTGAAAATTGGTAATAAAGTCTTTATTATAGTATTACTAGCAAACAATCCCAATTAATTAAAAAAGGTTCTAGCTTGGATTTAATGATGGGAGATGATTACTATCTATATGCTACATAAAATTGTAGTATATTTATCAAAATAAGGAACTTTTGTAGTTTTCCAGGTTATAGTTTCATTATTTTGGAGTTTTTTTTGCTTAGAGGATTTAAGTTTTTTTTATTATTTTTTTCTCAGGGACTAGGAGATACCCTCCCTAGGGGGTGAGCTTCTAAGCCTGAGTAAAGACATCATAGTTTTATTTGTTAGTTTTGCGTTAGATAGATGAATGAGTAATATTTAGTTGTGGCTTTGTAAATAGTTACTTTGGTTATAATATTTTTTGTTATCGATGAAAGTGATAAAGGAAAAGTTAGATGACTCTAAGGTAGAGTATATTCCAGCAGAAATACATAAGTTCCTCCTTAAACTTGTCCAGAAAACTAGATTGCACACTATAACTTTACGGATATTTATTTACCCCTTATTCTTGTTCGAAGTAAATTTAATACATCCCCCTTCAACGTATATAACCAGTTTCATGATAAGAAGTGTTTTGAAAACTCTCTCTAATTTTGCCACGTCAGATATTATTTAATTTTACTTATTTTCACTCTTTTTTCTTTTCTTTTTTATTCCTTTTATCTTCTTGCTTTCACTAATTTTTCTTTTCATATCCCTTTCCCAAGTCCCCGTCAAACCAACCAAAATTATTTCTAAAGTTTTAGTGGCTAAAAATAACTTTAAAAATGACAGGTAAAACGCTTTTGGTGGCAGAGAAATCGAAAATGGTGCTTAGCAAAGGCTGGTGGTGAAGTTTGATTTTTCTGGCAAACAACTTGTTATGGCTTAACTGTAACGACCCGACCAGTCGTTTTGTGTATTGTTATCCCATTCCCATTTTTATTACTTGTCTTATGTTTATTTGTGGTTTTGTAACTTTTTGGGGTGGTTGGTTTAGTTTCGGGGACGTTTCGGAGTGGCTTGGGACACCTAGTCCCAAGGTTAGAAGCTTAAGTTAGAAGAGTTGACCGGAGTTTGACTTTTGTGTAAACGAATTCAGAATATGAGTTTATTGTTCCTATAGCTTCGTATAGTGATTTTGGACTTAGGCGTATGTCCGAATATTGATTTGGAGGTCCGTAGGTTGGTTTGAGACTTTTTGGCAAAAAAGTTAGAAAGTTAAAGGTTTGAAAGGTTGAAAGGTTTAACTGAGAGTTAATTTTGTTGATATCGGGTTAAGATTTTAGTTCTTGGAGTTAGTATAGGTTCGTTATGTCATTTGGACTAGTGTGCAAAATTTGATGTCATTCGGAGTTAGTTTGGTATGATTCGGCATTAGTTTTAGAAGATGGAAGTTTATTAATTTCATTAGGCTTGAATTGGGGTGTGATTCGTGGTTTTGATGTTGTATGATGTGATTTGAGATTTTAAGTAAGTTCGTATTGTGTTTTAGGACTTGTTTGTATGTTTGGACAGGGTCTCGGTGGCCTCGGTGAGATTTAGATGGTTAACAAATCATTTTTGACTTGGTGATGATTGCTGAAGGCTTATGGCTTCTGGTGTAAACTCATCTGCGGTGGACTGGGCCACAGATGCGGAGCTACAGGTGCAAATGAATGGTCGTAGAAGAGAAGGGGGAAGCTCTAGGGAGAGTCCGTAGATGCAGACAGTGGACCGTAGGTGCGGAAAGGTGAGTGCAAGTGCTGGAGGTGAGCTAGGCAGGGGAGTCCGCAGAAGCGGACGAAGGTGCGCAAATGTAATGACCCGACCATTCATTTTTTAGAATTTTCATTCCGTTTGATGGTTCGAGGGCATGAGTAGCTTCGTATGATGTATTATGACTTGCGTGTATCATGGGCTTGGGTTTTCGAGTGATTTAAATTGATTTGGAAGAATAATTCTCATTTAAAAGCTTTAAATTGGAAGGGTTGACCAAGTTTGACTTTTGTGTAATTGACCTCGGATCAGAGTTTTGATAGTTCCGGCAGGTCTGAATGGTGACTTGAGCATATAATTAGATTTGCATTTTGATGTTTCTAGAAGGTTTTGGCGCTAATTGTCAATCAAAAGGTTTGGAATGTTCATAAGTTTGACCGGGAGTTGACTATAATGATATCATATTCAGAATATTGTTCCGGGAGTTGGAATAGGTTTGATATGTCATTTCAAACTTGTATGCAAAATTTGGGTTTATTCCAGAATGGTTAGGCTTGAATTGGATGCTTGGTTCGAAGTTTATGAATTTAAGAGATTGATCTTGATCGGCGATTCGTGGTTTTGATGTTATTATTTGTGATTTGAGGCCTCGAGTAGGTCCGTATTATGTTTTGGGACTTGTTGGTATATTCGGACGAGGTCCCGAGAGGTTCGGGTGAGTTTTGGAGTGGTTTCGGACAATTTCTAGGCCTTTTTTAGTTGCTGGTTTTTGGCTACAGGGGTGAGAATCGCTATCTTGGACCTTTGGGTCATGATCGCGAAGAGCAAATTGTTGTTTGGGCCTTGTGAATCACGACCGCGGAAGTCTTTCTCGCGATCGCGTAGAAGAATTTTTGATGTCACAAGACTAACTTTGGAAGCTTAGATCTTGCCATATATAAAGAATTTGGAGATGATCCAAAAATAAAAGTTATAGCCCTTTGTATTTATTTTTTGAGAACTAAGCCGTTTTTCATTTGGAGTTTTGTACAAAACGATATGGCCATTATACTAAAGGCTATCTGGAAGAGTGAGGCAAGCTTGTTGGAATTTGTTCATTGCGATCGCAGGGACATGGCCGCGATCGCAAAAGGTACAAACTGTGCTAGAATTGTTTTTGAATTACTATCGCGAGATTGGTGACCGCGACGAAGGACCCATGGCAGTGTATTAAAATATCAAATTTCGAGATTTTGAGTTCATTTTCTTCACTTTTTGAGTTGGGGAGCTCGGATTTGGGCGATTTTGGGGGCAATTTTCACCACATGGACTGGGGGTAAGTATTTTATAACTGGTTTTGATTATAATCCGTGATTCCATCTTTGATTTTGGCATTTGATTGATGATTTCAAAATAAAAATTCGGGGTTTTTGTCTAAACTTTCCTAAAGTGAATTTTTGAGTTTTGCACATTGATTCGGAGTCGGATTTGAGTGAAATTAATATGGTTGGACTTGTATTCGAATGGGTTGTCAGAATTTATGAGTTTTGTCGGGTTCTGAGGGGCAGGCCCGGGTTTGACCTTTTGGTTGACTTTGAGTAATTGATTAAATATTCAATTTTTATCGTTTGAGTTTGTTTCCTTTGGCATTATTTGACATTTTTGAGTTGCTTTTGGCTAGTTTCGAGTTGTTCTAAGATTTATTTGTGCGGGATGGCGCTTATAGAGTATCTTTTGGCTTGTTCAGTATTTAATTTGGCTTACTTGAGGTAAGTATCTTATATAAACTTGGCCGAGACACTAGTTACCTGTGTTATTTTTTATAGCTACGTGCTATAGGTGCGCACATGTGTGGGGATTGAGCCCATGTGCGATCACCGATGTATTTATCCATGCTTGGGGTAGTGCTTAGGCTATGATATGCCTTAAATTGACTGTTAAGCTTTAAGCTGTGATGTTTCTCATATTTGTAGCCATGTTGTGAACTACTTGATCCATGTTTGAGGTTACATAGAGACTACTTCCCTGAATGCACTTGATATTTGCTATTTTCGTGAGAAAATTACCGATTTGAGCTATGATAGAACACTTTGCACATGCATATATTTTAGCATGTTACTTATACCAGTCCAGGAGCATGAAAGCTAATATTCGTTGATTATATACATGTATTTTGTATATTTTCTTCTGTGTAATATGATTTGGACTGGATGCGTGTCACCGTGCCAGGAGGATTGTGTTATTATGTCGGTGACCATGTTAGGCGGATTGTGTTCTTATGCATGTGACCACACCAGGCGGGATGTGTTATTATGCTCGTGACCACGCCGAGCGGATTGTGATTATTGGCACGTGAGTTGTCCGTGCGGATCCAGATACTGATATTATGGCACGTGAGTTGTCCGTGTAGCATGTGAGTTGTATGTGCAACATGTAAGTTATCTGTGCCGTTGATATTGAGCATGTGAGCATGCTAGGCGGTTTATGATGTTAAGCATGTGACCACACCGGGTTGATAGCTCGTAGAATTAGTCGTGCTTGCGTGTAGATACAGATCCATCCTCTAGGGGTCACCCTCTCATGTTTCTCTCTTGATGGTGTACACGCGAATTGTGAGATACCGACAAGTTTCTGGTTGATGTGAGCTCTGGAGAGCTGGTTATGTTATTTGGATCGGGTTGCACGCAGCAACATGCCTTATTAGCTTATTGTTATTTGGATCAGGTTGCGAGCCGCAACGGACTGATATTTGATTATTGCATTTCATCTTTTCTTGCAATTTCCTTGGTTGTTTACCTTATTTACTTGCATATCTCCCTTATATGTTGGACTGTTGACTGAGTAGAACACATTAAAATAATGAATTGTGAGCACCAAGGTGGTTTTACTTGTGTTTCTTGATTTGATCATATATCTGTTTTATACCTGCTGAATTTAAGAACTTGTACAGGCGACTGGTGAGTATCATTTATAATTCTTGCTGCTGTTATCTCGCCGAGGTTAGTTGTTTACACCCCATGTGTTCATACGTGAAAGTACGCCATAAGTAAATTGATGAAATCTCATAAATGAGATGTTACATCACGCATTTTCGTACGTTTATATTTCGTCGTAAGATTAATCAACGTAGGCTCGGGAATGAGATTATTTTGAGATTATAAGTATTACGCTATTTCAAACAGTGATAAGTAAATTCGTGAAGGTGAGAGGGTAAGCGAATCGAAGAAAGTGAATTTTGTCAAAGTTTGACATTTTGAGATACAATATGGTCAAAGCTACAATACCTCGTATTTATGGACTAGTTCCATACAAGTTAACACATGACCATGATAGTGAGGGGTATTAGGTGTGTTAAAAATGAGTAGTATTTTAAATAATTTGAGATAATTATTAATTATGTGAATAATTGGGTAATTATAGATTTTTAAGTGGGAGATTAATTATTTTTTTAAGCAACTATACCACTCGGCAGCACTTGCCTAGTGGCTAATATACAAATAAAATTCCAAAGTAGGTCCAAAGCTTACAAGATGTCCAAACCAAAATATAAGTTGCATGAAGCTACTAGCTATAAAAAAGATAGAAAATCTAAAATCTAATGAACTAGCTATTACAACATAATAAGTTGAATGCTTCCTTCTCCTATCAGTGTATGTGAATCCAATTGTCATTGGAAAATACCAAGAAACACCTATCAAGCTCTCACCAGGCGCCACGGTATACTGTCCATAGGCTAAAATGAATTCCAAACATCTCCACCACAGAGTTGAAGCCAGCATAGTCTTCCAAGTGTAGCTACTATATGATCTCCATATGCAGTGGACTGATTTTGTCCAAGTATTAATCATGTGCTCACTCATCAAAATTAATGTGTAGAAGAGGAGCCTGGCTTTAGGCAGGCTTTGCAAGGCAAAAGCCAGGCTTGAGCTGGCTTTAGGCAGGCTTTGCAGGGCAAAAGCCAGGCTTGAGCTGGCTTTAGGCAGGCTTTGCAAGGCAAAAGCCAGGCATGAGCTGGCTTTAGCCAGACTTTGCAAGGCAAAAGCCAGGCATGAGCTGGCTTTAGGCCGGCTTTGCAAGGAAAAAGCGAGGAATGAGCTGACTTTAAGCAGGCTTTGCAAGGCAAAGGCCAAGCTTTGAAACTGTGCCTTTTGTGATCTTGTAAGCTCAGATCCTTCCCTACTAGAACCTTTAATGTAGACATCATTCTAAACATTGCTAAACCATCCTCAGATTGAGCATGAAAGCATGCTAATACCACTGAGAAATAATTCCATTATCTCCAGAAATACCATATGATGGGTTCAGCATTTTCCTTAGCATTTGGACATATCAGAAGTGGGATAAATTATACCATCCCCCCTGCTTATCGCATTTTTCCTGTATAATATCAAAGAACCCCCAGTATGAGCATGGGACCATGCTAATACCATTGGAAAGTACCTTAATAGCATACTGAATGAGACAAAGAAACATGCAGGTTTGTGCAGAGTCCAATCCTGTGAAGCCATCAGTCTGGGGTTCTTCTCTTTGATTTTGCCTAGTGGGAGAATAATTTGTAATTAAATTTTGTGGATAATTATTTAGTAAAGATTTGGATAATTGTTGGGGGGACAATAATCCACGTGGGATCATGAAGGTTTGGCAGCAAATTGCCAACAATATCATGCCTAAGGAGGTGGTGGCACTACTTACATCTATATCTCATTTTTGGGTGGAATAATGCTATTAAGGAAGCCTTTCTAAATTCACAAAGTGAAAGAGTTTTATGACTTTGTGAAATTTCAGCAAACATACGGATGAAGCATCAACAAAAAGGCATACACAAGATTATGATCAAATTTACATAGTGAGATAGATTGGCAATGTGATTTTACTTCAACAAAATTTCATATGAAGTTATATTGCGTAATAGCAACGAGATTTGTAATTCTAAGACAACACGGTGCAATCTGTCTCAAGAATATCATACGGATTTTCCCCTACTTTGATCCGCCGTTACATGTTTTGCCGCAATTAACGTGTGTTAGAGGAATTGTCAAGAGAATCGGTTCAGGTATGTTAAGGCTAAACCTTTCTTTCATTTTGGCATGATCCAGTAACTACATGTGTTTGATAACGAGGCATAAAGAGAAGTTCATACTCCCAAATTTATATTCATTATCCTAGTCTCATAAGTTATAGTATTCTACCTTATCGAGACTTCATATTCAATTGAGTATTGTCTTCTTCCAGTCAAGAGAGCAGGGAGTCTATATATACAGTATTCAATATTTTCACTACCGTCGAGCTATAATCGATGGGCAGATCCCTATTGGGAAACCTCTGATCAGATGGTAAGTTATATACTGAGCCTACTATGGCCGAACGCCTATGAGCGAGCCCAGCATGGCCGAGATACAGAGCCTATTATGGCCGATCGCCTATGAGCGAGCCTACTACGGAGAGCAGTTATATATATCGAGCTTTATAAGGCCCGACATCTACTTTACTTACTATATTGAGAGAGTTGAGTCAGTATCTGTAGGTGAGCATATCTTCAGATTATCTTTGACTCCCAGTTACTTTCAGTTATTATATTATCAGTTCAGTTTCAGCTTTCAGTATATTGCCTTACCTACTCGGTATATTATTTCGTACTGACGTCCCATTTATGGGGGCGCTTCATTTCATGCGTGCAGGTTCATACAGGCAGACGAGTAAACCTCCTCATTAGGTGTTTCCTGAGTTTAACTTGATCGGTAAGCTCCATGCCCTTCGGAGTTGCCAGGTCTAGAGCTTTATGTACATCTTGTGTACATATGTATATATGATATGAGTAGGATAGGGCCATGTTCCGATCACAATATATCCATCAGTAGAGTCTTGTAGACATATCCTATCAGTTAGTGCAGTGTGTTAGGCTTGTAGGCCTTTTATGTATATTTTGTTTGTTTGCCGGCTGTAGTAGTTATGACGGCCTTGTCGGCCCAGCATTATATTGATGTTTAGTCAGCATTCTCAATTGTCTTGCAATGTGGTCCATGGCCAAAGTATGACATTATATGTTCAGAGTCCAATAGTCGCAAGTTGGTACGCAGGGATAGGTGAGGCACTGGGTGCCGGTCTCGCCCCTTAGGTTAGGGGCATGGCAAAAAGTGGTATCATAGCAGTTTTGTCCTAGGGAGTCTACAAGCCATGTCTAGTAGAGTCTTGTTTATGGGTGTGTCGTGCACCACACTTATAAGCAGGAGGCTACAAGGTATTTAGGACCGTCACTCTTTCTTCTTACTCTAGATCGTGTGGTAGAGCTCAGTTGTACGAACTCAATTTCCTAAACTCAATCTTACTCATAATACGATGACGCCTACATCCAGAAAGACAGTTGGTAAGAGATTGAATATGGCTATGGAAGGGTTGAGTCAGGGGAAACTCGATTTTTCATGATGCTTATGATGAGTAAATGTAAGATCTTCAGTAGATCATATGTGTACTAAGACGTTTATGCCTCTTGATAAGGAGCCTTAAGGCAAGAATATCTATCCACCCCTATGGTGAAAGGAAAGGAGAGATATAGAAGATAGATATGAGTTTGAACAAGTAAAAGAAGCAAGATGAAGAATGATACAAGGCGCCCAGTTAATGAAGATTATCGGTATTTATAATTCAGGTATAGGAATATAAGCCTTTTGAGTTACCTTCAACAATAACAGAGGTATGTACAATTGGCCACACCTATCTCATTTATGCCCTGTGGGGGCTAACGAAAGTAGTATAAGAGAAGGATGAGATGTCAGTATCCAGTTGGGTTAGAGTAATCCAAAATATTAGATGGATTGTTAGCGTTAGCTAACATTTTCGAAGGATTACAAACGTGGTAATAATTCTCCTTGTGAGATGCCCAGATGGTGCATTCTAGAATAGTACAACTAGATAAGAATACTACAATGTTCAATTTTTTTTTACAATGACATGCACTGGAATCCTGGAAGGGATAAATATTACCTTAGTATGGCTTCCGTCCCTAGTAGAGAGAGAATGTTAGGCAACCCGAAGAGCCAGTGGGTGGAGGAAGGGGAGCTAAAAGCAAAAGAATGTCTTGTTGAAGTTTTCAGAATAAAGTGAAAAAAAAAAAGAAATATTAGCAGGGAAATAAGAAGAGAGTTAATGAAGCATTATGAGTAAGATGTGATACATGGATGACAATGGTAGATCAAAACAAATGATGATACTACAGAGTCTATAGTCAAGTGAAGAAAAATACGATATGTGACATGCCTTGAGACAACAAAAGAGTATAGGCCATAAAGTCATATCCTCATTTCAAGAAATAAGTTCGTGACTCCAACGCGACTACCAGAAGGAAAAGTTAGACCCCAGAGTAATAGAAATCAATACGGGCTGGTGAACAAGATAAACTAAACATGAATTAGGGACTGAGTGATTTGATAATAGCCGGCATCACGAGAATTCCAGAGATTGTGTTCCGGTGAGAATAGAATGGATGACAAAAGAATAACCTTTAAAGGTCATTCAGGAAGACGCTTCCCTAAAGAAAACAATGTGAGCAAAGTTAAGCTTAAGGGACTATGTGTGGCAGTTACACTAAGTGTCACCCTCGCGAGCAAGGAATTTTGTTATCCTTGGTACAGAAGGATTACAGCAAGGTGATTAAGGGTCATCGATGATATGAAAAGACGCCAAAAATGAAGAGGTAAAACATCTATAGGCAGATTGTCGTAGCTCTAATTCTTAGTACTTCCCTAAGGGGGGAATATGGAGTGACGTGATATTAAGTCAGAATTAAGTGGTTCTAGTAACAATAGAATGGTAAAGAAAGAATGAGATAAAAATGAAAAAGGGATGAAATTGCACTTATTTAAATCCTACAGATATGCTACGATTCCAAAACATTATGCAAACATGATGTCAAGGAAAGGACGTAAAGGTTCCTACCTGGGATGTTATTGATAAATAAGGAGCCAGTGCGAGAGGTAAGTTAAGACAAAGGAAATAACCCAATAAAGAGTACACGGAATATTGATATGAGACTGGGACAACGAGTGGTTAGTAGTTGATTCAGGAAGAGCCTAGTTATGGCTAGATAAGAGGATACATACAAATTAATAGATCGTATAAGATAAACAGAGTGAACCCCAACATGGGGAATTGAGCCTCGCAGTTATGACATTATAATACTTGAGATATATTCATATAGGATTTGGGGAAGTTAAAAAGGTACCGTATGAGTGTTACGGAAATAAAAGAGAGTGTCACTGTGAAGACAGTCAAAATATTAGTTCAGAAATAACCCTGCAAGCACAAGGGCGTGAAGGTACTAACTACGGATAAGTATAGGCAAGGAAGGACATCAAAAGGTCCGTCGAGTATACAATGTAATAAGCTCACAACTTTACAAGAGTTAGAGGGTCCTCCCTAAGTACTACAATGAAAGACTAGCTAAAGAAAATAAGGAAGAAGGCTTCAACCTAAACTCAATGACCAAAAGAGGAAATAGTCTTATAACAACAGTCTCAAAACAACATTGTATGCACTCCATAAGAAAGTGGCACCTACCGTGGCTAATGAACGGGAAGTAAAATCAAAAGTAATACTTGAGATCGTATGAGTTGCACGAAAATTCCGTCATGCGTGGGAACTAAGAAAAGCTAAGTAGGCACGCAACAAGCGGCAGAACGACCAGATAAAGTAATAGCTTACGTTTAAAGAAAGCTGAGTAGGAACAAAAGGAATTATTCGACAATGATCCAAAGTAAGCTCCACTTAAGAGTTCGAAGTATTATCCATGCAACATATATGTTGACAATCATACAACCGTAGAAGACCCTGGTATAAGTTAAAAGAGAGAATTGAGCCCAGAGCATAAACAAATGATTACATTGTTACAAGATTGTATCCTGGGTATTCCATAGCGTCCATGAAGGGCAAAAGTAATAACTAATACCATGAGCCGCAGATCAGAAGATAGCTTAAGCCTACATAAAGGTTGATCGGAGGAAAGAGGAACCTAAGAAGATACATCAACTAAGTAAATCAGGAGTTTGATTATTGGACCCAGAAAATTATGGATATTGTGATTGAGAGCATTGCAAAGTCACTCTTAATATCAGAGGTCCAGTTAGAAGAATACTAGCCTCATAAGAAGTCAGTATAAAGCTCTCATCGAATCATGTAAAGAGGTGCAAGTATTATAATAGAAGTTCAAGTTGTGGATATGAATTATACCTATATGGAAGGGAGGTCATGAAGGAGATAGAAGATGTGATGCGAGACTTTAAGGTAAGTAAGGTAAAGGTGAACAACGTATGAAATACTCAAATACATAAGGTTGTGAATAGTCCATACTTCTGATAGAAGGCTAGAAGCACGGGGATTTGAGATCTAACACTAGATAATTCTCTTCTAATGTTCAAGTGAGTGTCTCGAATTCACTCGATAATTAGTTTAAATGTTCAGCAAAAACTCTTCTCTCGATTAAGGCTTAACGAACCAATTCAAGCATGTGAAGATATGCAAGAATGCATAGTGGATTGGTCTTTAGGAAAACCCCTTTTTATTATTCTCCTAACTAGGTTTAATCAACAATTCAACTAGCCTCTTCCAATTACTAAGAAAAATTAATGAACTAAACGAACAATATAATTCAAAGATATCACAAGTTATGCCTCTCTCAATTACATGAACAAGTGAATATAGATGCTACAATTAAATCATCCAAAAACGATTCAATACATAAAATTAGAGTTATAATACACAAACAAATATCAATACGCCAAATCAATAAAACCATAAAGGGAATTACTCCATAGATATGAAGCAATTAATCACAAATATGTTTAAAGTATAGGAAAATATAAAACGATCCAAACTCGGGTCTTGAGTGAGGATTGAATGATGAAATCCTTGTGTTTTTTCTTCTCCAACTCTTCCTTAGCCTTCTTAGGTCTAAATAATGTCAAAAGTCCCTAAAATAATGTTTTTCCATGTATTTATACCAAGTAGGGTCGGTCCTAGACGAAATCACCTTTTCCGAGCCGAAAATAAAACATTTACATTGTAAAACATACCTAGGCGACGCGCCATATAGGGCATTAGTGGACATCTTCAGCGAGCTCAACAATTGACAGGCAGGAGAAATTGGGCAGCCACGGCGGCCCACGTGCCGCGGTAGTGGGGTTTTCTCTGACTACGAATCAAACTTCAATTTTTGATATCCAGACTTGGTCCTCGACCCCCGAAAATGATCTCGGCTTAATCTCTTGAGCTTTTACTTAGACTTAAAACCTCCAAATAGCTCGAATTAGCTCCACAACATCTACATAACTCGGAATCTATCCTACAATGCATAAAACATACAATAAGTGCAAAACACTACCAATTAAATCTCAAAACAAGTTAACTGCAGAAAATTAGAGTGAATTAAGCGACTAAAATACGATTATAGCCAACCATCAAGAATCCTAAGTAGATCTAGAACCACCGATGTACTTGTCATAGCAATTTAAACAAATAAGGGAAAATAAGGGTAAGGATTTGCATGTCATCAAATAATCTGTTAATCCACATAAGTCAACTTCATTATGGTAAGAGCCTAAGTGTAAATCCCTAGCAAAGTCGCCATGCTGTCGCGCCTCTTTTTCTCATGAAAGCAGACTTCGACATGTGACAACTCTTTTAAATGGGTACTAAATGAGAAGAGTCGCCACCTAACGATTTTGAGGTGCGTTAGGGCACCTATTTGCAAATAACTCTATTTTAACTAGTCCATTTTACCAAAGATCTGGTATGGGCTCAAATTACCTCAAAAAGAATGTGTTAGGCGCTCTTCGATGTCCACAACTGTGAGTCTCGGCCGAATTTTACACTATGGGATTATCGCATTGTAATTGTCCTAAGTGATCATATAAGTGTGGGAAGACAGGGAGTTTAAAGGTTCTATTGTGAACAAGTGTAAAGAAAATCATGTCAAATACTAAACTTTATAGATAATCAATACAAGTCTTTAGAGGTTACAAGGTATAACTTAATTATTCTATATTCAATGACTAAGTGTGAACAATAAACATGTAAAGGAGGGGGGTCCTAAGTTTTTTAGTCTAAAGGATCACTCCGTGAAACATAAATAATACTTCGCAACCCCTTCAGGGTAAGGGTTGCTCATATTATTTAGCGGGTATAGACTATCATCTCATGCTACCCGATTATGAATCACATTGGGATGCTGTGAAATAGGGTTATGGAAGTATAGTGTCTCCCCCAGGTGGATCAGTATAATCACTTCAGATATCCCCCGATGAGACGTAAGTCCTAGTGACAATGTATTACGTAAGAGATTTTAAGTTATCAATAGTAGATTGCAGATCAACATTGAGGTGAATCAACAATGGATGGATAAAAGTTACAAAGTATGAGATGATATTAGGCAATCATTCTTAAGATGAATGGTAATGAAGAAGCTGTAAAGAACTTAGATTTATATAGGATAAGAAATGAGAGTAACCTGGAGTTTGGTAGCAGGTCTCAGTAGCGATAAATCGAAGTAAGAGTTATGGTATGACCTACCTAGATGCAGTACAATAACACGACTTGATAACCAGGGATATGAAATAAGATATAGCAATAGTCGTAAGTTCGACAAAGTACCGAGCAAGAACTTCAGTACACCTATAGATGCCTAGAGGGACATCTTGTCAAGTTCTGTATATTTTCCCAAAGTGAGGCTTAGGGATTGGCTAAAAGCTGAAGGGAAGAGTCGCATTGGCGCACATACAAGGAAAAGAGTCGTACATGCTGCATAATAGAAGGTAGTAAGAGTTATGAGATTGGAAGAATTCCGACCATAGGCCATGGTGTGAGAAAGAGACCTACAGGTGGAAATACCCAGGACTTTGAATTTATTCACAAAACAATTGCTTAGATGGCCGGGAGAGTATTAAAGTATTCACTAGAGCCATAGATTATGAATATGATTAGTGCATCAATCAACATTCGAGGACGAATGTTCCAAAGGGGGGAATGATGTTACACCCCATGTTTACATACGTGAAAGTACGCCATAAGTAAATTGATGAAAGCTCAAAAATGAGATATTACATCCCGCATTTTCGTACATTAATGTTTCGTCGTAAGATTAATCGATGTAGGCTTGGGAATGAGATTATTTTGATATTATAAGTATTACGCTATTTCAAACAAGTGATAAGTAAATTCATGAAGGTTAGAGGGTAAGCGAATCGAAGAAAGTGAAATTCGTCAAAGTTTGACATTTTGAGATAAAATATGGTCCAAGCTACAATACCCCATATTTATGTACTAGTGCCATACAAGGTAACAAATGATCATGATAATGAGGGGTATAAGGTGTGTTAAAAATGAGTAGTATTTTAAATAATTTGAGATAATTCTTAATTATGTAAATAATTGGGTAAATATGAATTTTTATGTGGGAGATTAACTTGTAATTGAATTTTGTGGATAATTATTCAAGTAAAGATTTGGATTATTGTTCGGGGGGGGGGCAATGATCCACATGGGATCATGAAGGTTTGGCAGAGAATTTCCAACAATATCATGCCTAAGGAGGTGGTGGCACTACTTACATCTATATCTCATTTTTGGGTGGAAAAATGCTATTAAAGAAGCCTTTCCAGATTCACAAAGTGAAAGAGTCTTATGACTTTGTGAAATTTCAGCAAACATACGGATGAAGCATCATCAAAAAGGCATACACAAGATTATGATCAAATTTACAAAGTGAGATAGATTGGCAACGTGATTTTGCTTCAACAAAATTTCATACGAAGTTATATTGCGTAATAGCAACGAGATTTGTAATTCTAAGACAATACGGTGCAATCTGTCTCAAGAATATCATACGGATTTTCCCCTACTTTGATCCGCCGTTACATGTTTCGCCGCAATTAACGTGTGTTAGAGGAATTGTCAAGAGAATCGATTAAGGTATGTTAAGGCTAAACCTTTCTTTCATTTTGGCATGATCCAGTAACTACATGTATTTGATAAGGAGGCATAAAGAGACGTTCATACTCCCAAATTTATATTCATTATCCTAGTCTCATAAGTTACAGTATTCTCCCTTATCGGGACTTCATATTCAATTGAGTATTGTCTTCTTCCAGCCAACAGAGCAGAGAGTATATATATATAGTATTACAATATTTTCACTATCGTCGAGCTATAATCGATGGGTAGGCCCCTATTGGGAAAGCTCTGATCAGATGGTAAGTTATATACCGAGCCTACTATGGCCGAGCGCGTATGAGAGATCCCAGCATGGCCGAGATACAGAGCCTAGTATGGCCGATCGCCTATGAGCGAGCCTACTACGTAGAGCAGTTATATATACATCGAGCTTTATAAGGCCAGACAACTATTTTACTTACTATATTGAGAGAGTTGAGTTAGTATCAGCAGGTGAGCATATCTTTAGATTATCTTTGACTCCCAGTTACTTTCAGTTATTATATTATCAGTTTAGTTTCAGCTTTCAGTATATTGCCTTACATACTCAGTAAATTATTTCGTACTGACGTCCCTTTTATGGGGGCGCTGCATTTCATGCGTGCAGGTTTAGACAGACAGACGGGTAGACATCCTCATTAGGTATTGCCCGAGTTCAGCTTGATCGGTAAGCTCCATGCCCTTCGGAGTTGCCGGGTCTAAAGCTTTATGTACATTTTGTGTATATATGTATATATGATATGAGTAGGTCAGGGCCCTGTTCCGATCATAATATATCTATTAGTAGAGGTTTTTAGACATATACTGTAAGTTAGTGCAGTATGTTGGGCTTGTAGGCCTTTTATGTATATTTTGTTGGTTTGCCAGCTGTAGTAATTATGACGGCCTTGTCGGCCCAGCATTATATTGATGTTTAGTTAGCATTCACAATTGTCTTGCAATATAGCCCATGGCCAAAGTATGACATTATATGTTCAAAGTCCCTTAGTTGCAAGTTGGTACGCAAGGATAGGTGAGGCACAGGGTGCCGGTCTCGCCCTCAGGGTTCGGGGCGTGACATTAGTTATGATACTTACTGAGTACATGAGGTCGGTTGTACTCATACTACACTTCTGCACTTTGAGTGCAGATCTTAGAGTTGATGTTGTAGTACATGGGTACCCGTTGTCCGGACATGGCTACCACTTGTTCTTGGTAATCTTAGACTTGAGTTACGTTTATGTCTATTCAATCAGATGTTGTACTACTTCATACCAATTTTTTAGATCTAAGTCTTAGTGGCTCGTGACTTGTACCACTAGTCCTTAATATGTTGACTGTTAGATGTCTTACCTAGCGGGTTGGGTTAGGTGCCATCACGACTAGTAAATTTTGGGTCATGACAACAGATGCGCATCCGCAGGTGCGAGGCCCTAACCACAAAAGAGGTAGGTCGGGACTTAAGTGCAATGCGTAGATGCACCTTTTATATTGCATAAGCAGTCCCACAGAAGCGGACTTTTGGAGCGCAGAAGCAGGCTCGCTGGGCAGGATATTAAATCGAAGGATTTTGGTGTTAGCTCATTTTTGGAGATTTGGATCTTGGCAAAGAGCAATTTTAAGAGGGGTTTTGCTACAATTGAAGAGATAAGTGAAGTTTAATAATGTTTACTAATGATTATTGATTACTCGTTGATTATTACACCTAGTTTATGTGAATCTGTAGTGAAAATGGGGATTTAGGACCATGGTATTGGAGAGTGAGATTTGATGATTTGAGGGTCGATTTGTGGATGGAATTGGATGAAATTAGTATGGTTAGACTCGTAATTGAATGGGTGTTCAGAATTTATGAATTTTGTTGAGTTTCGAGGTATAGGTCCGAGGTTGACTTTGCGTATTTTATTCAAGATTTTAGCTTTATCTTTTGGAATTGTTTCCTAAGTTATTTTGGCTAGATTCGAGCCGTCCGAAGATTGATACACGCTGAAAGGGATTTTTAGAGGAGTGATTTGCCTTGATTGAGGTAAGTATCTTACCTAAACTTGGTTGAGGCACTAGTTGCTTGAATTATTTTTGATAGCTACGTGCTATGAGTGGCATATATGTGTGGGGTTGAGCTCATATGCGTGCATCATGGTACTATTTTCGTGCTCGGGGTTGTGCTTATGTGATGACATGCCTTGAATTGACTGGTAAGTTTAAAGTTGTGATGATTCTCTTATTTGTTCTCCTCTGTGAGCTATTTGTACCACATTTGAGATTTGGTTGAGGTTATTCTCTTGATCGAACCTGATAAATTGTTATTTCGTAATGAAATTGTCTGTTCTAGTTCTGATAGCACACATTTTACATGCCTAAACTATAGCATGTTATTTATACCAGTCTAGGAGTATAAAACTTGATAATCGTTGATCATGTACATGTATTCTCGTATATTGCTTTTTGTGTGTTATGATATGGACGGGTAGCATGTGACCATGTCGGGTGGATTGTGACTGTTGGAACGTGAGTTATCTGTGGGATTGATATTATTGGCACGTGATTTATCTGTGCGGATCCAGATATTGATATTATTAGCACATGAGTTGTCTGTGCATCATGTGAGTTGTCCGTGCGGTTGATGTTATTAGCACGTGAGTTGTCCGTGTAGCGCGTGAGTTGTCCATGCAGTGTGTGGATACAGATCCATCACCCTAGGGTAACCTCTCATGTTTCTCTCTTGATGGTGTACACGCAGATTCGAGGAAAACTGATCAGTGGTTTGGTATGGATATGGAATTATTAAGGATAGTCTAGCCAGTGTTTGTTTTGGATTTTTCCTTTCATATTTACTTGCAATTTTCATGATTAATTACCAAATTTATTTGTATATCATCTTTATATGATATATCATTTACTGAACAAAGAACTTGAGTAATTGCACACACAAAAAGGGTTCTTTCTGTGCTTTATGACTGGAGGACATTATTGTTCTATACTCGTTAAATTGATGAAATTGTACATGTTATAGCAAGTATTATTTATAATTCTTGCTTCTTTTACCTGACCGAGGTTAGTTTGATACTTGCTGATTACATTGAGTCTGTTGTACTCATGCTACACTCTGCACTTAATTGTGCAGATCTAGGTGTTGGACCAGTCATCAGTAGCGGAGTTTCTTGTTGAGTTGAGTATGGAGAGAAAGGGTAGAGATGAATTCCCACCTGCATTCTTGGCATCACTTTTCTTATGTACTATTCTTTTTAGTAAATAAAGTATTGTAGAGATCATGACTTTGTATTTACTAATTTCTAGGGGATTCATCATGTATTAGCAGTATTGTGATATATTAAGGTTTCAGACTCATGTTATTTCTGTCTTTTATGTTTTTATGGTTTATTATTGTTATGTCCGGGTTGCCTAGTAAGTGTGTTAGGCGCCATCACGATGGGTTAGGATTTTCGGGTCGTGACAAATGGGTATTAGAGTCTTAGGTTGATAGGTATTATGAGTCATGAGCAAGTTTAGTAGAGTCTTGTGGATCGGTACAGAGACGTTTGTACTTATCTTCGAGAGGCTACCGAACTATTAAGAAACTTCACCTTATTGCATTCTTGTTGTGTGGATTTGTTATTCCGAAGCTTTAATTTTTACTATTATATCTCACAGATTATGAGGACATGTGGGACCAGATCAGGCGAACAACCATCAGTACCACCAGTTAGGGTTACAAAAGGTTAGGGCCGTAGTGGAAGCCGGGGTATGGTCCGTACTACAGCCAGAGCAACACCTGTGGAGCCACCAGTTGCTCCAGCTGAGGAGCAGGTACCAGATGTTGTTGAGCCGGTGGGACCAGCTTTAGCACCAGAAGTGACCATTGTTATCCCAGGCATGTAGGACGCTTTAGCCCAGATTTCACTGTGTACACGAGCTTGGCTCAGGAAGTTTCAGTTCCAGCCACACCAGCCACTTCACAGGCTAAGGGAGGTGCCCGGGCTCCTACCGCCCGTACACCAGAACAACTAGCTAAGGATCACCAGACACCAGGTGTATTTCCAGTTCAGGCAGTTGCTGTTGCTCGGTACGAGGTTGGTAAACTTATGTGTGATGAGGAGCAGAATAGATTAGAGTGGTTTGGGAGGCTTAAACCTCTAGAGTTTAGTGGAGCAGAGTCAGAGGATGCTCAGTAATTTCTAGATAGGTGTTAGTGAATATTTTGCCCAATGGGTATTTTGGACACCAGTGGGGTTGCAACTACTGTTCATTTGACAACGACAACTTACAGATGGTGGCAGACTTATGAGTTGAGTAGGACAACCGACGCAATGCCACTTAAATAGAAAGATTTCTCAGTTATCTTCTTAGAGAAGTTTTTCCCACAGACTCGCAGAGAGAAGTTGCATAGGCTGTTTGAGCAGCTACGCCTGGAGGGTATGATAGTGACTCAAATGAGATAATGTTTGCAAATTTGCCTTGTCATGCAATATGGTTGGTTCTCACTGATAGGGAGAAGATTAAGAGATTCATTGATGACCTCAACTATGGCTTATGTTTTAGTATGTCTCAAGAGGTTGTGACGGACGCATAGAGCCGGTTCACACGCAAGAGCCTTAGGAGCGGGAGGCAAAGAGGCCTTGTAGTTCAGGTGGTTTCAGCAGTGCCTCATCTAGAGGCCAGTCTCATTACAGCAAATGTCGTCCTTTGAGACCTGTTCAGGCATCTCGCCATGTTCCTCGTGGTTCTTCAGTTAGCCACGATTCCTATAATGCACGCCCAACTGAGTCATCATTCAGTGCATTACTGGCACAAAGTTCTTACCATACTTCATCAGCATAGGTTTCCATGGGCAGCTATTCAGATTATTAGGGTTGGCAGCTCCGTCAGAGGAGAGGTTATTTTGAGAGCGGAAACTTGAGTCATCTCAAGATAGACTGCACGAGACTATTGGGCAGGGTTCCATAACAGATCTCTCACCCTATGATTCCAGCATTAGCAGTTGCACTACCTACCCAACCAGTTAGGGGTAGGGCTCAGTCAGCACGAGGTCGCCATAGAGGGGGAGGTCGTTCAGGTGGTGCTCAGGCCCGTTGCTACGCATTTCCAGCCAGGCCTGAGGCAGTTTCTTTCTATGTCGTGATAATATATATTGTTTTAGTGTGCCACAGGGAGTCTTCGATATTATTTTACCCTGGTTCAACTTATTCATATGTGTCATCATACTTCGCTCGATATTTGGATATGCCCCGTGATTGTTTAGTTATGCATATTCATGTATCTACACTGGTAGGTGATTCTATTATTGTTGACCGTGTGTATCGGTCATGTGTGGTGACTATTGGGGGATTAGAGATGAGAGTTAATCTTTTACTGCTTACCATGATTGATTTTTGATGTGATTTTAGGCATGGATTGGTTGTCACCATGTCACACTATTCTTGATTCTCACGCTAAGACCATGACGTTGGCGATGCCGAGGTTGCCTATGGTTGAGTGGACATGTTCACTAGATTATATATCCAGTAGAGTGATTTCATATTTGAAGGCTCAACGGATGGTTGAGAAGGGATATCTGGCCTATTTGGCCTTCGTGAGGAATGTGAGTGCTGATGCTCCTACCATTGAGTTAGTTCTGATTGTGAGAGACTTCCCAGATGTATTTCCTATAGACCTGACGGGCATGCGACCCGATAGGTACATTGGTTTTAGTATTGATATGGTGATGGGCACTCAACCCATCTCTATTCCACCGTATCACATGGCACCAGTGGAATTGAAAGAGTTAAAAGAACAACTTTATGAGTTACTTGATAAGGGCTTCATCAGGCCTAGTGTGTCGCCTTGGGGTGCACCGATTCTATTTGTGAAGAAGAAGGATAGCACTATGAGGATATATATCGAAAAAAGGCAGTTGAACTAGGGTACAATTAAGAACAAGTACCCACTATCGCACATTGATGACTCATTTGACATGCTTTAGGGTGCTAGAGTGTTTTTGAAGATTGATTTGAGGCCGGGTATCAACAGTTGAAGATTCGAGATTCTGATATTTTGATGACGACCTTCAGGACCTGCTATGGTCACTACGAGTTTCTGGTGATATGTTTTGGGTTGGGCAATACCCCAACAACCTTTATGCACTTGATGAATAATGTGTTCCAGTCGTATCTTGATTCTTTCATCATAGTATTCATTGATGTATATTAGTGTACTCATAATCCTGGAGGATCTTGAGCAACATCTGAGGATTGTACTCCAGACTTTGAGGGAGCAAAAGCTATATGCTAGATTCTCCAAGTGTGAGCTCTAGGTTGATGTAGTGGCGTTCTTTTGCCACGTGGTGTCTAGTGAGGGGATCAAGGTAGATCTGAAGAATATTGAGGCAGTTTGGAATTGACTTAGATCGTCTTCAGCTACATAGATTCAGAGCTTCTTGGGTTTGGCAGGTTATTATCGTCGTTTTGTGGACTGTTGCACATTTGACTAGATTAACCCAAAAGGGTGCTCCTTTCAGATGGCCCGATGAGTGTGAGGCGAGCTTTCAGAAGCTCAAGACTGCATTGACTACAACCCTAGT
The DNA here is from genome assembly GCF_000390325.3 of Nicotiana tomentosiformis. Lineage (NCBI taxonomy): Eukaryota > Viridiplantae > Streptophyta > Magnoliopsida > Solanales > Solanaceae > Nicotiana > Nicotiana tomentosiformis. The sequence goes on along the minus strand of NC_090816.1, from coordinate 105,158,058 downwards.
GTTGGTCTTACCTACAGGTTCATGATCTTACACCGTGCATTGCATTGTGTCGTGTATTGGGCTTGGCGCAGTGTTGATACAAGACAGTAAGGTGATTGACTACACGTCTAAGTAGGTGAAGGTTCATGAGAAGAATTACCTTGTATATGACTTAGAGTTGGCATCTATTATTCACACATTGAAGATTTGGATGCACTATCTATACGGTGTTCATTGTAAGGTCTATGATATCACTATATTATATCATCCGGGGAAGGCCAATGTAATGGCCGATTCATTGAGTAGGAAGACTGAGAGTCTGGGAAGTTTGGTATATCTACAAGTAGCATAAAGGCCACTAGCCATAGATATTCACGCTTTGGCCAACCAATTTGTGAGATTGGATGTTTCGGAGCCCAGCCGGGTATTGCTTGCGTTGTAGCCCAATCATCGTTATTGTAGCATATTAAGTCTCGCCAGTTTGATGATCCTCACTTGTTGTTATTAAAGGACACAGTGCAGCGGGGTGGTGCCAAGAAGGTTGTGATTGGTGATGATGGGGTTATGCAACTTCAAGGCTGGATTTGTGTTCCAAATATGGATGGGTTTAGAGATTTGATACTTGAGAAGGTTCATAGTTTGCGCTATTCCATTCACCCTGGTGTTACGAAGACGTACCATGACTTAAAACAACACTATTGGTGGCAGAGAATGAATAAAGACATCGCTGCTTATGTCTCTCGATGTTTGAATTGTCAATAGGTGAAGTTTGAGCATCAGAAATCCGGAGAGTTGATTTAGAGATTGGAGATGCCGGAATGGAAGTGAGAGCACATCACTATGGATTTTGGGGTAGGCTTACCACAGACCTTGAAGAAATATGATGCAATATCGGTTTTTGTGGACCGGTTTACTAAATACGCACACTTCATTCTGGTAGTGACTTCTTATTCTTCAGAGCGGTTGGCTCAGAGCTACATCCGGGAGATTATCCGCTTTCATGGCGTGCCCATTTCCATCATTTCTGACCAAGGCACGCAATTCACACTGCAGTTTTGAAAAGCAGTACAACGAGAGTTGGGCACTCGGGTTGAGTTATGTACAACATTCCATTCGCAGTATGATAGGCAGTCCGAGCGCACCATTCAGATCTTGGAGGATATGTTACGTAATCGTGTCTACCATTCTGGTTTGGTCGCTATTGAGGTTTATGAGGCTAGGGTGGACTTTTTGTTACTTAATACAGTAGGTTTTGATGTGATTTTTGGATGATTTGGCCACGACTTGTGATTTGGGTGTTCTACTGGTATGGGAAGTTTGTTATATGTTGTGGTTTTATTCTACGGATTGAGTTAGTAGAAGGTTTTTATTTGTTGGAATATTTATCTTACTTGTGATTCCGAGTTGAGAATGGGAACCTTTTGTTCTTTGTGTACATTTATGTTCGGACTGGGATATGTGTCGCGGTGTGGTTATGTTAGGGTAAGATTCGTTGTGGTTGTTGTGTGTGTCTTGCTTCTTCCTCATGGAATGGACTCACAATATGGTACCGATGGGGAGTTATACCTGTTGGACGTGTATGCTAGTTCTCTCATGTGTTTATCTTTCCATATTGAGTCATATTCGTGTTGTGCTTGTTGGGTTTAGATTGTGATATATGTACCCAAGTGGCATTTGGTGTGGCTTATTTATCGGGTGAGTAGTTATGAGTTTCACATGTTTCTTACACCCTTAGCGGTGTTGTGAAGGTCTGGATAAGGTTCTAGTCGTTATGAGGCTATTTACCGATACCAGGTTTGGTATTGGGCAGCTATTGCGGTCAGAGTTATTGTTATGGGCATATGGGTGATGTGTTATGTCGTGTGGCAATATCTTGTGGATATATACATGAGCTGTTACAGCTGGTTGAGGATTATATAGTATGTTTATGTGAGAATCAGGCCCTTGGTGGATGTTGAAATTTTGTTCTACGGCTTATAGGTATAGGTGAAAGCAACATTGTTCAGTCGAGATGGAGTTGTCGGGCTTATGCGGATTGGGGTGACGTGAGATCACCCGTATGTATTTGTATGGTAAGTTTATACAGTGATTTGATGTCTTTGGAATGACCTTTGGCACGTACGAGGATGAACGTCTGTTTAAGAGCGGGAGAATGTAATGACCCGACCCATCGTTTTGAGCTTTAGCGTCCCATTTGGTGATTTGAGGCCTTGAGTAGCTCCCCATTATGTATTATGACTTGCGTGTATGGTTGGTTTCAATTTTTGAGTAATTCGGGATAGATTTGGAAGAATGATTCTAATTTAGAAGTTTTAAGTTGAACAAGATGACCATGTTTGACTTTTGCGTATTTGATCATGAATCGGAGTTTTGATAGTTCCATTAGGTTCGTATGGTGATTTTGGACTTAGGTGTATACCCAGAATTGGATTCGAAAGTTCCTAGTTTGATTTGGTACTTGTTGGCAAACGTTGGGAATTTAGAGGTTTAAAATTTTCCTAAGAATGGTCATGGTTTGGCTTTTTTCCTGTCGGGTTCGGATTTTTATTTTAGGACTTGGAATAGGTCCATTTTGTCATTTGTGATGTGTCTGAAAAGTTTGGCGTCATTCCGAGTTGATTTGATAGGAATCATACGCGTGGTTGTGTTTTTCAGAAGTTCTTAAGTTTCATTGTAATTTACATGTGTTTTGGTGTTCTATTCATGATTCCTGATGTTGTATTGGTGTTTTGATTGCACGAGCATGTTCGTATGATGTTTATGTACTTGTGTGGATGCTTGGTGTGGAGCCCTGGTGGCTCAGGTAAGTTTTGGACACGTTTTGGGGTGTTTGAGAGAGGTTCAGATTTTTTGCTGGTGTTCAGGTCTCCCATTTGCAAGGTGTTGGTGGCATTTGCGGCCATCGCTTTTGCCAGATCATTCTCGCTTTTGCGATTATGGGTTGTTGGGGAAGGGACCTCGCATTTGCGAGGAATATATCGCTTTTGCGAATTATGGAGGTTTTCTTTTGTGAGATAAAGGCTGCATTTGCTAAGATGTAGTGTTCTCTGGCAGGCTTCGCATTTGCAAAGCCAGCTCGCAAATGCGATAGAGGCCTGAGTTTGGGAAAGGTCGCTTTTGCGACCAACTACCCGCTTTTGCGAAAAGCCAGAGTTCGCATTTGCGACATTTTTGTCGCTTTTGCGATGAGTTCAGATATGTTCAAGCTTAGCTTTTGCGAAGGCTTCTCCACTTTTGCGTGGGTTCACATTTGCGAACCCTAGGTCACAAATTTGACATGTGCAGCTTGTTTATAGCTCGGTATTACGGGACTTAGCTTCATTTATCACTTTTTGAGCCCTAGACTCAATGATAGGCGATTTTGTTGAGAGAGTTTCATGCCAAACTATCGGGTAAGTAATTTTGGATCCTTTTTAATTATATTACATGATTATTTATGGGATTTAACATCTAAATCATGATATTTGTAGGGAAATTTTGAGAATTTTTGTCTGTTTTTTGAAAAATAAAAATTTGAGATTTGATAGTCGAATTGGACTCGAATTTGAAAACAAAACACATATATGGACTCGTGGGGTTATGGGCTGTCGAGAGTACACTTGGACTCGGGTTTTTACCGGGCGAGCCCAGGGTTGACTTTTGTTGACTTTGGGGAATTGTGAAAAGATCTTAACTTTATTAATTGAAAGTGGTTTCTCTTGCATTGTTTGATGATATTAAGTTATTTTTGGCTAGAATGGAGCCGAGCGGAGGTGAATTTTAGAGTAAAGGCATATTATTTAGAGTATTGATTCAGGGATTTTGAAGTAAGTATCTTGCCTAACTTTGTGTGGGAACTACTCTGTAGGGATTAGTTTAATTTCACTATTTGAAGTACGCGGAAGACGTGTACATGAGGGGACGAGTGTGTACATGACCTTATATGTGGAAATTGACCGATTTAGACTCTTAGATTTCTTATATGCATTTAATTGACGTTGTCATATCATGTTATGTCTTCCATTGTCAAGTTTACTCTTATATGCTTTAATTGAAGTTGTTACCTCTTTATTTGTCATGTACCCTTTTTTATTATTGAGTTATTCTTATTTGAAGTTTTCATTACATGTTACCTCTTTTATTGTTGAGTTATTCATATTTGAAGTTATTATTACGTGTTATCTCTTTCGCTGTCAAGTTTATTCTTCCGTTTCATTGTGTTGTTGTAATTCTTGTATTGATTTTACTTTCCGTACTCTTGTGTTATTGTTGTTGTTGTTTTGTACTCATTGTTTTTGAGAGGTGGACTATGTATTGTTGCGGTGTTGGTATTGTTGTTATGACAATGTTGTGGCATATGGGCATGTGTGGTGCGAGTTGTTATGTTGTGTTGTTGTGTTTTTGGCACATGTGGGCCTGTTGAGATGATTGTCGGGGTCTTTGCACGAGATTCTGTCGTGCTATTATTGTTATTGACATTGCACATGCGGCGAAAAAAGACGGGATATATATATATATATATATATATATATCGGGCTTGGACATGTGGTGAGACAAAGTGGGCTAATTATTGATGTGCGTGTGGCGAGATAAGGTGGACATTTACTATATTGTTGCGCACACGGAGAGACAAGGGGTGCTATGTCAGGGATGATGTCACGACCCAAAATCCCACCTTAGGAATCGTGATGGTACCTAGTCTCTAATACTAGGTAAGCCTAACACATGAGAAGATCTAACAGAGATAACCAACTTAACTATATAAAACTTAAACTAATAAATAAAATAACGTAACTAAATCTGAACAAATATTATAAAATTCCCATAATTCGGTAGTACAGAGTCATAAGCTCTACCCACGTACACTAGAATTTCTAAATGCAATATTATTCTGAAATGAAGACAAACATCAGTAAAGATAATATACGAAGGTGACTGCGAGACCTACGAACGTCAAGCACGTATACCTTGAAGTCTCCAGCCGCGCAGACACAACTCTCAATAACCAACAAGATCAGAAGTGCCTAGATATGCAAAAAAATAGCAGATGCGTAGCATGAGTACACCACATCGGTACCCAGTAAGTATCAAGACTAACCTCAGTAGAATAGTCACGAGGTAAGTTGAGACACTCACCAGACATAAAACATGTGCAACATATTAACATAAAGCTAGCAATGGAAAGACCGTCAATGTAAGGCTTACATCGTAAAGATTGTTAATATAAAACTAATAGAGGAATAATAGAAACACAATTAGCAACATGAAGTAAACGGGTAATGAAGTAGCAACATAATCAGAACATAGATGAAATATGAATGAACTCAAATTAGGAAAACTGATGATAATTCAAGTAATCAAATTGTTCCCAACGCATGACTTACAACAAGATTTACCCCGAGACCCCACACCTCGTAACCACACATCGTAAGCCACAATTCTGAATCTTAAATGCATGGCATCTCGTGCTCACATTATCAATCACCTTTGCATGACAAGGTCCACGTGCTACCATGTACATTGTATCGTATCATATGCCAAATAAAATGTTTGAGAGGTTTATTTAAATACAATAAGGCATAATAACAATCTTGAATAAAGTAATGCGTCAAATGAGATAATAAGTTTATTTTAGAAAATAAATAAAGTAATAAAGTACAATTTATATAAAAATAGAGTATCAAATGAGTTTAGTTTAGAAATCAATAAGGTAAAGTAATATAGCATCTTTAAATTAAGAAGAATATCAGATAAGTTAACGAATTAAATATATAATTTATTAAAGTAAAGCGTGATAACAATTTCACGTAAAGTAAAACATCAAATAAGGTAATGAGTTTAATTTGAGAACACACTTAAAGTAAAATGTGATAACAAGTTATAATATCAAAGCACCGAGTGAGATAATGAGTTCTATCTTATGAGTCATATAAAATAAAGTTTTAAATTTTTTTTTTAAAAAATCAGTATGTTACCGACAACTCAATAGAGTATGTGATAATGACTCCACGCAAGAAAATTCATCTAGAAACTCAATTCACCAAGTAACACAGAGGCACAAGTTGGTACATTATAACAATACAATAAATCACATAGAATGCATGACTCACATAACAAGTCACAATCGTTCCCACACAAAAAATAACAACAAATAACTAGATACAATCAAAATGCAAGTGAGATGATTTAAGGAAATTCCATAACTGTTCAAATCAACAAGCCTTTCAAATGTAGAATGTACAAAAATTTCACACCGAGGTACCACACCTCATATTCACATTTCACAAATCACAATCTTTCCTTATATCGCTGCGTGAGCCTTACATTTAGATTATTCAATTTTTTTTTCCCGAAATAGCTACACATGCTTTAGCCCCCTATGTCGCTGCGTGGCTTCAAGTAATTCCCTTACTAGAAAGACGTATATAAATCCCACCTTATGTCACTGCAAGCACATCCCTATCCTTATAACACCACATATACATCAGTATCACAACACAATAATATCTCGCACCACACGTGCCCATATATGTGATAACCTGACCGGTCGTTTTGAGAATTTGCACTTCGCTTGGTAGTTTGAGGGTATGAGTAGATCCGTATGATGTATTATGACTTGTGTGAATCGTCGGTTTTGATTTTCATGTTATTCGGAATTGATTTGGAAGAACGATTCTCAACTATGAAGCTTTAAGTTGGAAGAGTTGACCAAGTTTGACTTTTTTGAATTTGACCTCAAATTAAACGGAGTTTTGATGATTCCAATAGATCCGTATGGTGATTTGGACTTAGGAGCTTGTTCGGAAAATTATTTGAAAGTCCGTAGTTAAATTAGGCTTGAAATAGTTAAAATAGAAATTTAAGTTTGAAAGTTTGACTAGGGAGTTGACTTTTGATATCGGGGTTGAAATCCATTTCTGAAAATTTTCATAGGTTCGTTATGTCATTTATGACTTGTGTGCAAAATTTGAGGTCAATCGGACTTGATTTGATAGGTTTCAACATCGAATGTAGAAGTTAGAATTTCTTAGTTTCTTTAAGCCTCAATTGGGGTATGATTCGTGGTTTTAGCATTGTTTGATGTGATTTGAGGTTTCGACTAAGACTTGTTGGTTTGATTGAATGGGATCCCGAGGGGCTCGGGTGTGTTTTGGATCATTAGTTGAGAAATTAGTTAAGGATTTGGAGTTTGACCATGGTCAATATTGGGTCAAGATGACCTCTTTTTGGTATTTTGAGTGTGCGAGAAGGTTCGTAGCGTATTTTATGATTGAAATGCATATATGGTTTGTGTGCGGGAGGTTCCGAATGAGTTTTGGCTGCTAAAATGAAAATTCTTTCGTTGCTGATTTTCTGGTGTAAAATAATTAGGAAAATGTCTTTTTTTATTCCTTAAATTTCTAGACTTCATTTAAATCTTCAAAACATCATATCTCCCTAATTTTAAGGCCAAATTGGGTAATTCAAAAGCCTAACTTGACTGAAATTTCACAAGAAATCCATTGGAGGCATAAAAAGAGAGTTTTGGGATTATTTGGCACACAAAACGAGGCAGAACCACTGGGCAAAAAATATTTAATATCGAGGGTTTGATCATTTTCCATTTTTGACGAATTGGAGCACGGGAAGAGGCGATTTTCGGGAGAGTTTTAAGGAAAATAACTAGGTAAGTGTTCTTAACTTAATATTTTTCAAATTACCCGAATTCATGCTTGTTTTTAATATTTAATTGGTGAATTAAGTTGGAAAATTTAGAAAATCCTCTTGGTTTAAGTTGAGGATTTGAGGGTCGAGTTTATGTCGGAAATTGGTAAAATTGGTATGGTTGGACTCATGGTTGAATGGACATTCATATTTTGTAACTCTTGTCGGGTTCCGAGACATGGGCCCCATGGGCTATTCTTTAGTGTAATTTCGGACTTTTTGGAAAAAATAGTATTTTGATATGGAATTAATTCCTATAATTTGATATAGCGCTTGGGCTGAAGGAGCCTCTCCGGAGTCTGTACAGACACTTAATGAGTGCAGGTACCTACTGAGTGACGAGCGATTTGGAGGATTGAGTGCCTGTGAGGACTGAGTGAATTGATACTATGAGAGTATGCATATGGTTTATCACTGAGCTGCATCGCATTTGACATGCACACTTGATTTACATGCATAGAGATGCATTTTTCCTCATGTTGTACGGTATCACGTCATTCATGACTTCTCATATACATTGACATATAGGCATAGAGATATATTTTCCTCATGCCATTTAAAAATGAAGCATTTACCTGTTGAAAGTTTTTGGGAAAAATCAGAGTTTTCAAACTTACTCATAAATTGGTGATTTCGGTAAATGATTTGAGTTTTCACTGATATATTTAAAAAGTAGGTCTATTTTTCTGGAACTGTGAACGAGCTGAGCAGTTTATCTCTATGTTACTTATTTTATTACTTCCACTATGTTGTTATGAACTGTTGTTAGCTATTGTTGTTGGACCCTGACTTGTGTTTCAGCTCGTCACTACTTTCATCCTAAGGTTAGGTTTTGTCACGACCCAAAACCTAACCGTCATGATGGCGCCTATTGTGATACTAGGCAAGCCGACCTTTCCAAAATACTTTCAAAATTCATCAATATTTCATAAAAAGGATAATTCAAAACTTTTTCACACTCGAAATGTTTTACAAAAGCCGGAGTTGAATTCAAAATAAAATGCGGAAAGATAGCCCCGAACATCGGGGTGTCACCAAGTCATGAGCATCTAGATATCCAGTCTAATAAAAATGGTGTCTAAGTATCAATACAGGATAGAAAAAAGCATAGAAGGAAAGATAAGGTCTGCGGACGCCGGCAGCTACCTCGTAGTCTCCGGTACTCGATCGTGCACGAACTCAACGACCTTCGTGATCAAACACACCTGGATCTGCACATGAAGTGCAGAGTGTAGCATGAGTACAACCAACTCGGTAAGTAACAGAAATAAATAAGGAACTGAGAAGGTAGTGACGAGCTATACAAATACAATTCATTTCAATAATTCCAGCAAAGAATAGACATGCTTCCAAATCCAGCAGTTCAAATCAAATCTATTTTTTACAGTTACAGTGCAGGTAAATCCGGATATAGAATCTTTCAGAAATTTCACGACAATGACAAATAGAAACTAAGTGCATCAACAAATGAAAAACCAAGTACATCCTCTCAGGGAAACAGTCGCTCAACTCATCACAACAGCTCAATCACTCGGCTCTCAACCCTCAGAACTCACACTCAATAGGTACCTGCGCTCACTGGGGGTGTGCAGACTCCGGAAGGGTTCCTTCAACCCAAGTGCTATATCCGCACGAACAATTCACGTGCGGCACGGACAACTCACGTTCTATAGTATCAATATGTGGAACCGCACGGATAACTCACGTGCCATAGTATCAATATGTGGAACCACACGGACAACTCATGTGTCATAGTATCAATACCTCACAGACAGGCCCTAGGCCTCACTCAGTCATCAACCTCTCTAATCTCTCGGGCTCTCAGAAATCATAAAGATCGGCCCAAACAAAGATAACATAGTATATCAACAAGAATCAAGAAGAGGCTGATATATGATATGCAAGTAAAACCATAACTGAGTACAAGAAAACAATCAGAAAGTAATTCAACAAGTATGCGACCTATGCGGGTCCCAACAGTACCATCACATAGCCTAAGCATGATTTTTAACATGATTTGCAGTCAAATTTCTATAACACAGAGAGAACATGTAATTAACAATAGTCTATTCGACTTTACAGTCACACGGGAAGGACCAAGTCACAATCCTTCATGGTGCACGCCCACACGCCCGTCACCAAGAATGTGTGTTAACTCCAAAATAGTCACATCATACCAAAATCCAGGATTTCATACCCTCAGGACCAGATTTAAAATGGTTACTTACCTCAACCCGCGCAAAATCCTACTCTGCAATGCCTTTGCCCCTCGAATCAATCTCCAAATACTTCGAATCTAGCCATAAGCTGTACTATGTAATTAATATAATCTAAAAGAATCAATTCCACAAGAAAAGCACGAAATTATAAGCCAAAAATCCGAAATCGGTCTGAACCGGGCCCTCGAGCCCACATCTCGAAATCCGACAAAAGTCACAAAACCTGAAACCCCATTCACTCACGAGCCTAGCCATACCAAAATTACTCAAATCTGATAATAAAATCCCATTCAAAACCTCGAAAGTTTAACTCAAGAGTTCTTCCTCTTTTCCCCAATTTCTCACCCCAAATCACATATTAGATGATAAAATTAAATATGCAATCATGGGATTTAACCAAAACCAAGTAGGAATCACTTACCCCAATCAACTCCCCAAAAATCCCTTCAGGAATCGCCCAATTCCGTGTTCTCTAGTTCAAAATATGTAAAGTGAGTTCAAACCCTTATTTTTGAAATTAATACTGTCTGCCCAGATTTCCTTCTTCGCGAACGCGGCTGTCCTCTCGCGTTCGCGTAGGCCAACTCAGACTGCCTCCTAGTTTACTCTTCGCGAACGCGATCAACGCTTCGCGAACGCAAATCCATACAAGCTCAACTCATCGTGAACACGGCCCATACTTCGCGAACGCGAAGACCAAAGACCTGGGGTCACCACTTGCCTCACTTCTCTTCGCGAACTTGACACTACTGACGCATTCGCGATGCACACACAGACCACACCTTCGCGTTCGCGTCCTCTTCTTTGCGAACGCGAAGAACAAAATCTTCCCAGTTCACATTAACCCTTCGCGATCGCGAGTCTCCTCTCACAAACGCGTATGAGGAAACCAGAAAATATACACCAGCAGATATCAGCCGTCAACCAAAGTCCAAAAATGATCCGTTAACCACTCGAAACTCACCCGAGGCCCACGGGACCTCAACCAAACATACCATCAAGTCCCAAAACACTATACGAACTTAGTCGAATCCTCAAACCACCTCAAATAACATCAAAGACACGAATCACTCTCCAATCCAAACTTAATGAACTTCGAAATTTCTAAATTCTACAAACGACGCCGAAACCTACCAAACCGCGTTCGGTTGACCTCATATTTTGGACACAAGTCATATTCAACATTACAGACCTACTCCAACTTCCGGAAACAGAATCCGACCTTGATATCAAAAAGTCAACCCCCTAGGTCAAACTTTTCAAAAATTTGACTTTCGCCTTTTCAAGCCTAAATTAGCTACACACGTCAAATTCACAGGTGAAAACACTCCTAAGTCCAAAATCACCCAACAGAGCTAACGGAATAGATAGAACTCCATTCCGGAATCGTCTTCACACCATTCCGACTACGGTCAAAATCTTAAGACTTAAGCTTCCGTTTTAGGGACTAAGTGTCCCAAAATACTACGAAACCAAAATAAGACCTCCCAACAAGCCACATAAGCAAAAACAGATACGGGGAATGCAGTAAATTGGGGATCGAGGCCAATACGCTCAAAATGACTGGCCGGGTCATTACATCCTCCCCCACTTAAACATATGTTCATCCTCGAACGTGCCAAGAGTTGTTTCCAAGCCACCAAAGCACTATTCCATCTTACCACGCACGTACCCGGGGGTGATCCCACATCACCCTATCTCATATAGGTCTGATAAGACCATATAACTGAAATTTCTTAATTCTACCTAGCCCACAAGCCTTATAATCCATTTTCCAACATCCGGAATTTCTTATAAGGTCAGAATCCCGCAACCTACACATTGTATAAGTCTGAACAAGGTGTACCAAAAGCCGTAACCATAACTCAAATACTACATAGCTCAAATGCTCGAACCAATGATTTCTAATCACCGTAGCTGCTCGAGACAACCCCATGCCGGTAATAAACCTCATATCAAACAAGACTCTATTCTAAAACCTTTGTACACCACCGATGACGAAATAAACACGCAGAGACTCTGCCGCAATGCGCGACCACATCCAAACACTGATCCATATGAAATATCTCAGCCATCATGCTCAATATCAATAACCACGTGCAATCAGGCATCAATCACTCGAAGTACATTACCATAACCATGGATAAGCAAATGATACAATGCCACACAAACCCGACAGAACATAACCAATGCGCAACCACTCATGCATCACCTAAATATCCATCTCGCGCAATTTCCGCTAGAAGGCCCCAATAGAACTGCACCACGGGTGTATACAACCAGCGAATCACAACCCCTCGTAGCATAGAAGAGTAACTCACCGAACATATCAAAACACGAATAATCTCAACAACAACCGAATGGCACATCCCTCAACAATAGCAGTATGGAGCCAACCAATCCGACCCAGTGTAGAATACACATCCTAATTGGGCCTACCAATGGACCCCCAAATCAACTCCGGGCACCCACACATGTCCCTCTAAAAGCCCACAATGACTGAATCATAACATATCCTATCGTCTAGCTAGCTTCAGCCATGACTTCACAGTCCACAACCATGGAAAACAACCTGCTCTTGAGAACTCCCAGTCTCCAAATTCATATAACACACGAATCCCATATCTGATCCCAACTCCACTACCAGAATGTCTAACACGTCTCTCATACAGGGTCATCCCACGAGGAATACTCCTAAATTTCTTCTATGCCACATAGCAAAATTGAAAATTAGCACCCATGAGAGTACCACGATACCAATGAACATCCGTAAATCAAAACACAATGCCCCTTTCAACTGCGCACCCCTCTCAGGGATTACCGAATAACTATAACATTCATCTAAATATACAACATTGACTATTCCATCCAGAATTCGTGAACTTGCCTTCAAGAAAGAACTGTCACCTTGTACATGTAAATCTTACTCCTGCACAACACACCACATCCATCATACCATCATGTGGCAAGCACAAGAATCTCACTATAAACTTTGAGTCACCAGCAATTTACATACCCGGTTAGTTAGAAACCTTTCTCTTGCTTCCTTGCAGGAGGAAATTACAATACACAACACGTTCCCCACACTGGTAGAAATATCCGGTTCAAACCATGGTAGAAACCATCAAGAACACTTTGAAATCCATTTGCACCTAATCAAGCTATCAGAACTAATTTCCACAAACTCGCCCAAGCCACGCAGGTCACTAAAGCCCAAGAATATTGCCACCAAAACATCTGTAACGTCTCCACGTCATTATTACCCAAAAGATTTTAGCATGCCATTACCATACTGGTCTAGCCTACTACCCATTTGTCCTATTTATTTCGGGTTTCTTCTGAATTAACCTTAATTTGATACTTTTCCTTGTCAGAACTCCACGATCTTTACCCAAAGCTCAATATAAGACACCCTAACATAACATCACACCACCATAAGGCTCGTAAGACATTGTACTCTTCTTAAGTACCGCCATAAATACCGCAGCTATAATGCTCACTCTGAAAATACCTTCTGTGCATTTTAAAATTATTCTTCTTACCTTTCTTATACTAAAATGGAGAATCCATAATCATACAGATTACCGCAAATCCCGGCACCATTAAATGTAATCTCAGATTCTAAATTGCACCGCCCAAACAGGCTGAAAGAAACGTGATTCATTAGCACAACAACGCTCGAATGGGTAACCCTACCTTAACATCATCGATCAAATTCACACTCCGTGTGCACTATATCCTTCAAAATAACAATTTAATCATTTCATGATTTATTTTTTCATAAAGTGCAATATAACCCGCATTCAAAAAAATTTCCTACTCAAGTCATCCCCGATATCCACCTCTGCAAGTCATAACCAATCAACAAATATGCCTCAGCCCAAAAACTAATACCGTACAAAATTGTGCAATCAAATCATAGATAGCAGACTCCCCCACTTGGCTCAAAGCCATATAACAAAATATCTGATAACTCACTATACCCAAGATAACATCTAAATTGACCATACTAAGCAATAATAGATCTACTCTAGTCTCCAGACTCCCAATAGTCACTACACATGACTGATATACACGGTCCCCAATGACAGTATCGCCCGCTGGAGTGGATACACGAACATATAAAACTTGAGACTTACTGGGCATATCCAGATAATGAGCGAAATACGAAGACTTATATGAATAAGTGGAACCAGGGTCAAATAATACAAAGGCATTTCCATGGAAAACTGAGACAATACCTGTAATCATAACATCTAAAGTAATGGCATCTGGTCTGGCAGGAAGAGCATAGAAACGGTCCTGGCCACCCCCTGATCGGCCTCCCCCACTAGCAGACTGAGCCCCACCTCGAGCTGGCTGGACGGGTGGTGGAGCTGCTGGTGCTGGTGCCATCGGCCGAGTCCTCTGCTGTGGAACCCACTCAACAACCTAGGGCAATCTCTCTTAATCTGTCAGAAATCTCCACACTCGAAACAACCCCTCCTCTGACTGAATTGTTGCTCCTGATGCCTCGAAGAACAACCCATAGACACCTGAGCTGACGAGGTAGGGTGAGAACTCTACGCTGGTAGTGCATTGAATGACGACTGGCCCTGCTGATAGCTATGTGACCCATGGCCAGATGATGTACCACGGTGAACTGGGCGAGCCATCTAAGCATTTCTAAAAGGACGATCCCTACCGTGGTGGAACTTCCCTCCATAAGGAACACTGCTGAAGCCACCATATCCACGAGGCCTCTTGGCCTCCCTCTCGACCCGCTCCTGGCTACGAACCATCTAAATCTGACGGGCAATATCGACAACCTCATCAAAAGTAGCACCAGACACACTCTCTCTAGTCATAAGCAATCGCAGCTGAAAAGTGAGGCCATCTATGAACCTCCTGATCATCTCTCTATCTGTGGGAACCAACCAGATAGCATGACGGGCCAACTCTAAAAATTTCATCTCATATTGCATCACGGACATATCATCCTAACGAAGCTGCTCAAACTATTTGTGCAACTCCTCTCTGCGGGACTGAGGCACGAACCTCTCCAGAAAGAGAACAGAGAACTGATGCCAGGTAAGGGGTGTTGCGCCGGTCAGCCTACACCTCTCGTAAGCCTCCGACCAATTGATGGTAGCCCTAGAGAACTGAAAAGTAGTGAACGAGACCCCACTAGTCTCCAGAATACCTATCGTATAGAGTATCCTCTGACACCTGTCCAAGAAACCATGTGCATCCTCTCCCTCTGCGCCACTGAAAGATGGAGGCTGGAGCCTCCCAAACCTCTCCAATCTATGCTGCTCATCCTCAGGCATAGCAGGAACTACATAATCCTGAGCGGCGCCAATCGGCTAGGCTGGTGGTGCCTTCAGTGTCTGGAATCCATGTACCAACTGCTCTGGTGTCAGGGCGGCGGGAGTCTGAGCGCCTCCCCCATCTTGAGAAGTGGTTGTTGCTGCCGAAATAGAGACCGCATGAGCAAGACTGGCACACGCGGTTAGAATCTGAGCTAAGGCCTCTTGAAGGCCTGGAATCACAATGGGCACGGGTGGTGCCTGAGCTGGTCCCACAAGCTCATCCACAATTAGAGCCTGCTCCTGAACTGGGGAAACTTGTGGGTCTGCAGGTGTTGCCCTAGCTGCGGTGCGAGCTGCACCTATGCCCCTACCGTGACCTCATCCTTTACCGTGACCTCGTCCTCTCGCGGCCCTGACTGGTGGTACTGGTGGTTGTCCATCCTGCCCTGTAGTACGCATCCTCACCATCTGTGAGAGAATCAGAATAAGAGAAATTTGGCTACCAGAATCAAAAGATTCACACGACAAGAATTCAAGAATGTGAAGTTTCCTAATGGTTCAGCAGCCTCTCGAAGATAAGTACAGACATCTCTGTACCGATCCACAAGACTCTACTAAACCTGCTCATGACTCGTGAGACCTATGTAACCTAGGCTCTGATACCAACTTGTCACGACCCAAAACCTAACCCGTCGTGATGGCGCCTATCGTGATACTAGGCAAACCAACCTTTCCAATACACTTTCAAAATTCTTCAGTATTTCATAAAAAGGATAATTCAAAGCTTTTTCACACTAGAAAGTTTTTACAAAAGCCGGAGTTGAATTCAAAAAAAAATGCGGAAAGATAGCCCCAAACATTGGGGTGTCACCAAGTCATGAGCATCTAGATATCCAGTCTAATAAAAATGGTGTCTAAGTATCAATACAGGAGAGAAAGAAAGCATAGAAGGAGATACAAGGTGTGCGGACACCGGCAGCTACCTCGTAGTCTCCGGTACTCGATTGCGTACGAACTCAACGACCTCCGTGATCAAACACACCTGGATTTTCAATAATTCTAGCAAAGAATAGACATCCTTTCAAATCCGGCAGTTCAAATCAAATCAGTTTTTTACAGTTATAGTGCAGGTAAATCCGGATATACAATCTTTCAGAAATTTCACGACAATGACAGATAGCAACCAAGTGTATCAACAAATGAAAAGGCAAGTATAACCTCTCAGGGCAACAGTCACTCAACCCATCACAACAGCTCAATCACTTGCCTCTTAACCCTCAGTACTCATACTCAATAGGTACCTGGGCTCACTGGGGGTGTGTAGACTCCGGAGGGGCTCCTTAAGCCCAATAGCTATATCCGCACGGACAACTCACGTGCTATAGTATCAATATGTGGAACCGCACGGACAACTCACGAGCTATAGTATCAATATGTGGAACCGCACGGACAACTCACGTGCCATAGTATCAATACCTCACAGACAGGCCCTCGACCTCACTTAGTCATTAACCTCTTTAATCTCTCAAACTCTCGGAAATCACAAACATCGGCCCAAACAAAGATAACATAGTGTATCAACAAGAATCAAGAAGAGGATGAGATATGATACGCAATTAAAACTATGACTGAGTACAAGACAACAATCAGCAAGTAATTCAACAAGTACGCGAACTCTGCGGGTCCCAACAGTACCATCATATAGCCTAAGCATGATTTCTAAAATGATTTGTAGTCAAATTTCAATAACACAGAGAGAACAAGTAATTAACAATAGTATATTCGTCTTTACAGTATCACGGGAAGGACCAAGCCACAAACCCCCACGGTGCACTCCCACACGCTCGTCACCAAGCATGTGCGCCACCTCCGAAATAGTCACATCACACCACAATCAGAGGTTTCATACCCTTAGGACCAGATTTAAAACTGTTACTTAACTCAACCTGCGCAAAATCCTATTCCGCAATGCCTTTGCCCCTCGAATCAATCTCCAAATGCCCCGAATCTAGCCACAAGCAGTACGATGTAATTAATATAAGCTAAAAGAATCAATTCCATAAGAAAAACACGAAATTATAAGCCAAAAATCCGAAATAGGTCCGAACTCGGCCCCGGGCCCACGTCTCAAAATCCGACAAAAGTCACAAAACCAAAAGCCCATTCATTCACGAGCCTAGCTATACCAAAATTACTCAAATCCGATAACAAATGCCCATTCAAAACCTCAAAATTCTAACTCAAGAGTTCTTCCTCTTTTCCCCTAATTTCTCACCCCAAATCACAAATTAGATGATAAAATTAAAGATAAAATTATGGTATTTAACCAAAACCAAGTAGGAATCACATACCCCAATCAACTCCACAAAAATCCCTTCAGGAATCACCCAATTTTGTGTTCTCTAGCTCAAAATATGTAAAATGGGTTCAAACCCTCATTTTTTAAATTAATAATGTCTGCCCAGATTTCCTTCTTCGCGAATGCAACCGTCCTCTCACGTTCGTGTAGTCCAACTCAGACTACCTCCCAGTTTACTCTTCACGAACACGATTAGTGCTTCGCGAATGCGAAGCTTTACAAGCTCAACTCATCGCGAATGCGGCCAATATCTCGCGAACACGTAGACCAAAGACTTGGGGTCCCCTGCAGCCTCACTTCTCTTTGCGAACACGACACCACTCACATGTTCGCGATGCACATGCAGACCACACCGTCGCGTTTATGTCCTCTTCTTCGCGAACGTAAAGAACAAATTCTTCCTAGCTCACATTAACCCTTCGCGAATGCGAGCCTCCTCTTGTGAACGCATAAGAGGAACCCATAAAATATACACCAGCAGATATCAACCATCAACCAAAGTCCAAAAATGATCTGTTAACCACAGGAAACTCACGCAAGGCCCCCGGGACCTCAACCAAACATACCATCAAGTCTCAAAACACTATACGAACTTAGTCATATCCTCAAATCACCTCAAATAACATCAAAGACATGAATCACTCTCCAATCCAAACTTAATGAACTTCAAAATTTCCAAAATTTTCAAACGACGCCGAAACCTACCAAATCGCGTCCAATTGACCTCAAATTTTTTACACAAGTCATATTCAACATTTAGACCTACTCCAACTTCCGTAATCGGAATCCGGCCCCGAAATCAAAAAGTCACCCCCCGGTCAAACTTCCCAAAAATTCGCCTTTTGCCATTTCAAGCCTAAATTAGCTACATACCTCGAATTCACAGTCCGGACATGCTCCTAAGTCCAAAATCACCCAACGGAGCTAACGGAACCGCTGGAACTCCATTCTGGAGTCGTCTTCACACCATTCTGACAACGGTCAGAATCCTAAAACTTAAGCTTTCATTTTAGGGACTAAGTGTCCCAAAACACTTTGAAACAAAAAAAGACCTCCCGACATGTCACATAAGCAGAAACAGATACGGGAAATGCAGTAAATAGGGGATCGAGGCCAATACGCTCAAAAGGACCGGTCGGGTCGTTATAGGTTTGTTACTTATTAAGTACATGGGGTCGGTTGTACTCATACTACACTTGTGCACCTTGCGTGCAGATATTGGATGTTGATATTGTTGTGATTGACGGGAGCTGGATTTGAAGATGGACATGTGTTCCGGTCGTAGCTGCCTCTTGTTCATGGTAGACTTAGATTTATAGAAATCTGTTTATGTACATTTCGAACAGGTGATGTATTTATTTCATACCAGCTTTGTAAATTTTAATCTTAGAAACTCATGATTTGTACTACCAGTCCTTGGGGAGTGTATTAGAGTGAGTTAAATATTAATTGAATCGGATATTTATAAATTGGCTTACCTAACAGGTTGGGTTAGGTGCCATCATGGCTAGTTGGTTTTTTGGGTCGTGACAATATATACCACAACTTGCCAAAATCAATAATATCAATGTTACCATAAAACATATCCTACAGATCAACCACAATGTATACAAGAATCTCAAAATAAACAATTAAATAGGAAATACTCAACAAGGAAATATATCTCATTAATCAACAACCTTAACCTCAATGTGCTAATAGCTTTCACGACTTCAACTTCTATAACTCAAAATGAAGGTATTCCCACGAAATGACAATTTTCAATTCAAATGTATAATATAAGCTTAACAATGAAAAAGATAATATGAAATAGTAAGTACGTCTAAATTCATGAGACTAACTCAACACGAAGAGACTTCATATAATAATAATTCAACAATAAAGAAGGTAACATGACAATAAGAAAGGTAACATCTTAAATTAAGGCATATAAGAGAAAATTTGGCAATAAGAGATAGAGCATGTACTAACAATGTCAAACAAGGCATGTAAGAGTAAACTAAACAATGGAAGATATAACATAACATGACAATTTCTATTAAATACATGAAAGAAGATTAATGTAAGGCCCCGCAAATATTTCGCCTAATACCTGTGGTTTCATAATGCCGGGGTAGACTTATGCGTTGTTGAAGAAATCTTTTAGAAATATAGGGCCTTTATGCGGCCCATTCTACAGTCACAGAACTGGTATGTGGACCAAATATCGGTCGCAGACTAGAGCAGAGAACTGGGCAAATATTTCGGACCATTATGTGGTCTTTTATGCGGCCGCCTAAATGTTTTGCGGGCCACATAACCCATCACAAACCCAACATGAAAATTTCCTGAGGGAAGTTCTGCGGCGCATTATGCGATCGCAGACTAGTCGCAGAGTGGGGCAGACTTGCCCAGTTCCAGAGGGCCATTATGCGGCCCATTTTGCCGACCGCAAAAGCATTATACGGTCTCATATACGACTGCAGATCTGCGTCGGGGCTTTATATTTTCTAATTTTTGGACCCGACCTCATTCTTATTAAAACAGCCTTCGTTATCATTTTAGAAGGTTAAAAATATACATTCTAGAGAGAGGGAGTGCCAAAGAGTGATATGGGAAGTTCCTGAGCTCATCATCCATCAATCCTTGCTCAAAGTTGAAGAAATTGCAAGAAGAATTCATTAGGTCTTCATCTTAGAGGTAAGTTTCTACTCCATAACCCTTAATTTCGCGATTCTAATTGAAAATAGGTAATAAGACAAGCAATTATTAGGTGTGGGAGTTATTTATTTTTATATGCATGTACCATCAAGGGTAGTACTTTGGGTAGTGGGGTGAAAGAATCCACCATAGGAGGACCTTGAAACTGTAATGCACATCTAGTGTTTGATAAAATGCTCAAGTGAGCTGGAACTGTGACCTCCTTCCTAATTTGTGTTCCATTTTGCTATATCTCTAAATAGATCAAAGTGGCTAAGATTTTCGGAACATTGTAGTAATTTAAAAAGCTATGGGCAAGGTATGTTGGCTAAACTTCTCTCTTAGAATTGAATTCACATAATGTTCTTGTAAGTCCCGAGTTGTCCATTATGAATTCACTTTGATGAATAAGTTTGGTGTCAAAAGATGTATTTATATGATTATGTTCAAACTGTGTTCCGGGGTATTATTATCATGTTATGTTATTCTTCGAGAGCGTGTTCAAAGTATGATAATGTATTAAAATGTTGAGACTTCAAGTCGAGCCCAAATGAAAGTAATCATATCAAATTGTGTAAGAAATCACATGTGCTTATGACCCTAAATTTCTCAAATGTGGGCTTAAAGTCTTGAATAGAAATGTTTGTTGTTGACAATCCATATTAATGTTTGAAAGTGGAATAGTGAGCATGAATTATGAAGTACGGCCAATGTGGCAAGAATGATATTGCGTTATGGCCAATGGTGCCAATGAAATGAATAACATGTAAAAGAATATGAATGGAGTGGTAAATACTTTTAATAATAAATGCCTTGGGAGTATCGTTTAGCCACCAAGGAAGGGTAGGTCGAAATAACCTAACCCCAAAACTACACGTGCCGGTGTAGGAGTGATTGAGAGGTAAATCCCCGTGTTAATGTGATGAGACTGTTCCCCCTTATATGGGATGGGATTGGTGTGTTGAGCTGTTTCCCCTTAAATGGGATGAGATTGTTTCTAGTGAGATGTGATGTGATGTCGACCCACACGGTATTGTGGTGAGACGGCTTAGCTGATCGGGCTGAGATCGGACGCTATGCCACACACATGGTGGTATTGTGAGTATATGTCTCAGGGTGAGACGGCTTAGCCGATCAGGCTGAGATCGGACTCCGTGCTAAAACACGGTGGTGTATCGGTGCTAAGATCTCCCAACTTAAATTACTAAGATTTACTTGAAATTTGCCTTTCCCCTAACTTGACACCTTGTTACCTTCTGAGTTTATTATTTATTTCATGTTGTATTCTCCGTTTACTGTTACTCATTCTATTGAGAGGGTGTTTAGTTTTACATAATAGTACTATTCCATATATAGTAACGTCCCTTTTGCCAGGGGCACTGAATCATTAATGGATGCAGGTGGTTCCATAGCATGTGGTATTGATCAGTGATAATAGCACACCCTCTCCTCAGCTGATTTGGTGAGCCCCACTTCATTTGTTCTACTTTAACTATGATTGTACAATGTACTGTTTTGAAGACTTGTTAATGACGTAACTAATGGAAATGAACTGGTGTTATTCACATGACCTCTTAATGTCTAATTAATGAAATGTATTCTTCTCTTTATTCATGGGTGAGTTGGGTAAACGGCGCTATGCGGGCTTTCTTGACCGGGGTAATTCTGTTGAGCGCCGGTCGCGCTCCCCAAGGTTGAGACATGACAATTAAGAGTCTAAACCGGTCAAAATACAACATATGATCCTGTGTACATACTCGTCACCTCATGTACATGTCTCCCACATAATTCAATTAATATAAACAACCCAAATCCTAAGGGGTAGTACGTGAGGTAAAAACAAGATTAGTTCAAGAATCAACTTACCATGATTTTTGGTCTTTCACCCATATTTGAGGGCCAGTTCTTTCCACCAGCGGGTCTCAGGCGTAGTAACATCTAAACTCTTCTTGATCCACTTGTCCAGCCTTCAACCCTTAGTGGTGTCCACTGAGTTACTGAAATAATAAAAATAGAAGGATCAGTTACAACATGAAACAGTCTTTAATCAGAGAAAAGATAGACATTGAACTTACGTGTACAAGTCCATGACTCAGTAAAGAATGGAGTTATGGCCGGGATGATATCCTTGGTGGAAACTACAACAAACCACTCCATCCATCCACGATTGTTGTCATCATCCATGCTGATGAGCAAAGCATTGTGACCACGTTTGTTAAAGTTTATCATTCCCCCACGAAAAATCTTGGGGGAGTAAAGGTTCATCATTCGAGCCAGGGAGAGATCTTCCCCTATCGCCTGACATAGCCGCCGAAGACAGGCTACCATCCGCCACAAAGAAAGTGAAACCTCTTTACCTACAGTACTTAAAAAAACTCTCGAAATTAAGGATTCGGGATGCATTAACAATCTCCATGCTTGTTAAGCTAATAAGGCCATGTTAAAAGCTTTTATATCCCTAAATCCTAATCCTCCTCAAGATTTAGGATCACTTAACTTTACCCATTTTTCATAATGTATCTTTCTTTTTTCCTCTGTTTCCCCCCACCAAAATTTAGCAAAAAGAGATGTGATTTCCTAACATAGACCATCCAGAAGTTGGAAGCAAGATAAAGCATATGTAGGGATTGCCGAGAGAACCGACTTAAGTAAACCTCTTTGCCTGTAGTACTTAAAAACCTACCCTTCCACCATTTGATTTTAGCCTTAACTCTATCTTTAATAAACTCTAACATCTTCTTCTTTGAGCGGCCAACAACCGCAGGTAGTCCTAAGTACATTCCCATCTCATTCCTTTGAATTGGCCCTAATAGAGAACAAATTTCAGTTTTTTCATCCTCATGTACACTCCTACTAAAATGAAGAGCTGATTTATCATTTGTCCAGATCTTTGATCATATTTCCTTAATATACCAGACACATTGCTCGCATTCCTAGCATTAGCTGAACAAAATATGTAAGAGTCATCGGCAAAAAATAACTGAGTAATAGTAGGTCAATTTCTATTCAGTTGTAATCCTTGAATTTCACCTTGATTTTTAGCAATATTCAATAAAGTAGAAAACCTTCCGCATAAATTAAAAATAAATACGGTGAAAGTGGATCCCCTTGGCGGAGCCCCCTAGTTGGGTTAACAGATCCTATAATTTCTCCATTTAAATTAATCTATATGTAGGAGTAGAGATGCATTGCATTAACCAATTCACAAACCTATCATGGAAAACCATATTTAAAAGTACTTTTTGAATATAAACCCATTGTGTCACGCACCAAATACCCAACCAGTCGTGATGGTGCCTATCGTAGAGCTAGGCAAGCCGACATTCTCAATATGCTTTCGATATATAACAAAAGTGAGCTAAAGCAATTAAACTAACTGAAGGCTTACATAATAACGGGGTAAAAACCCAAAATACAAGTGCGGAATGATAGCCCGACATCGGGGTGTCACTACGTCACGAGCATCTAACAACCAATCTAGAAAACAGAGTCTACTACAGTCTGTGCCAAATGCCAATAGAATAGAGAAAGGATAATAAGAAAGGAGAAACAAGGAGTGTGAACGCCGGCAGCTACCTTGTCAGTCTCCGATAACCAGCTCGCGTACGAACTCAGCGACCGCCAAAACCGTACACACCTGGATCTGTACATAAAGTGCGGGGTGTAGCATGAGTACAACCAACTCAACAAGTAACAGAATTAAATAAGGAACTGAGAAGCAGTGACAAACTATAATAATACAGATCATTTCAAAAGTTTTCAGTAAAGAGTGAACATGCTTTCAAATCTGGTGGTATAAGTCAACTTAGTTCGAGCTCAAGTAAAACAGCTATGAATCTTCCAGAAATTTCACAACAACATCAAATAGCAACTAAGTGCAACAATAAATACCCTCGGCTCATCTCAACAACTCATACCCTCGGCTCTCAGTCCTCAATACACACTCTCGATAGGTACCTGCGCTCACTGGGGTGTACAGACTCTGGAGGGGCTCCTTCAGCCTAAATGTTATATTGTTGCGGCGCGCAGCCCGATCCAATATTGTTGCGGTGTGCAACCCGATCCAATATTATTGCAGCATGTAACCCGATCCATATACCTCACAGCTCGCAGCTCGGCACTCAGGCCCTAGCTCAGTCACTAACCTCTCCAGCCCCTCGGGCTCACAGAATATCATAATAACCAGCCCAAGCAGAAAATACAACAAGTGTCAATAAGAAATGAGAGGAAACAGAGATATAACATATATAGTCTGAAGGCTTGTTGCGGCGTGTAACCCGATTCATATACCTCATAGCTCGCAGCTCGGCACTCAGGCCCTACCTCAGTCACTAACCTCTCCAGCCCCTTGGGCTCACAGAATATCATAATAACCAGCCCAAGCAGAAAATACAACAAGTATCAACAAGAAATGAGAGGAAACAGAGATATAACATACAAGTAAGGCTGTGATTGAGTACAAGACAACAATTAGCAGTCGATTCAATATGTATATGACCGCTGCGGGATCCAATAGTGATATAATATGGCCTATGCATAGTTTCTAACATGAAAGGCTGTCAATTGCTCAAAGACAAGGAAAACAAGTAATAACAATGGCTATTCGACTTCACATTCTCACGGGACGTACCAAGTCACAATCCCTCACGGTGTACGTTTGCACGCCCTTCACCTAGCATGTGCGTCACCTCCAAATATTCACATTATACAAAATCTCGGGGTTTCATACCCTCAAAACTAGATTTAAGACTGTTACTTACCTCAAACCGAGCAAATCCACAAGAAAAGTACTAAATTATAGCCAAAAATCCGAAATTGGCCCGAACCCGGCCCCCGGGCCCACATCTCAAAATTCGACAAAATTCACAAAGCCCGAAAGGCCATTAACTCACGAGTCTAACCATACCAAATTTACTCAATTCCGATACCAAAGTCCCATTCAAAACCTCAAAATCCCAACTCAAGAGTTCTTCCTCTTTTTCCCCAATTTCTCATCCCAAATCACAAATTAGATGATAAAACTAAAGATGAAATCATGGGATTTAACCAAAACCAAGTAAGAATCACTTACCCCAATCAACTCCACGAAAATCCCTTCAAGAATCACCCAATCCCATGCTCTCTAGCTCAAAATATGCAAAATGGGTTAAAACCCTCGTTTTAGAAATTAATACTGCCTGCCCAGATATCCTTCATTGCGATCGCGAACATTCCTCGCGATCGCGAAGCACAACTATGCTTCCCCACATTTTTACCCTACGCGAATGCGGAATCACCCACGCGATCATGGATCACTGCCTCTCATACCTACGCGATCGCATCCTGCCTCACACGATCGCATAGAGAATTGGTCATACCTCCCTACCTACTCAAATCTTTCTATGCGAACGCGACCTTAGCCACGCGATCGCGAAGCACATCTTCGCCCACATACGCGATCGCGTTCCTAACTCTGCGATCGCATAGAAAAAACTCACCTCTGCCTCAAATAAGCTTATGCGATTGTGAATGAATCCCTGCGATCGCGTACAAGAAAACCAGAACTTGCTAAAACAAGAACTTCAGCTATCAAGCCAAGTCCAAAAATGATCCGTTAAGCATTCGAAAGATACTCAAGGTCCCCGGGACCTCAACCAAACATACCAACCAATACTAAAACACCATAAGAACTTAGGCGAGCCTTCAAATCCCTCAAAACAACATCAAAACACCAATTACACCCGGATTCAAGCCTAAAGAACTTCTAAGTACTTTCAAATTACACAAACGACGCTGAAACCTACCAAACCACGTCTGATTGACCTCAAATTTTGCACACAAGTCATATTCAACATTACAGACCTATTCCAACTTCCAGAATCGGAATCTGACCCCGATATAAAAAAGCCAACCCCCCGGTCAAACTTCCCATAATTCTCCTTTCGCCATTTCAAGCCTAAATTAGCTACAGACCTCAAATTTACAGTCCGAACACGCTCCTAAGTCCAAAATCACCCAACGGAGCTAATGGAACCGACAGAACTCCATTTCGGAGTCGTCTTCACCCATTTCCGACTATGGTCAAAATCTTGAGACTTAAACTTCCGTTTTAGGGACTAAGTGTCCCGAAACACTCTAAAACCCAAAATAAGATCTCCCCGCAAGTCACTTAAGCAAAAACGGATACGCGAAAAACAGTAAATAAGGGATCTGGGCTACTACACTCAAAATGATCGGCCGGGCTGTTATATCCTCCCCCTCGTAAAACAATCATTCGTCCTTGAACGAGCATAGAGACATACCTTAAGTTGTGAAAAGATGAGGATAACGATTGCGCATATCGTGCTCGGTCTCCCAAGTCACCTCCTCGACCGGCTGACAACTCCACTGAACGTTCAATGAAACAATATTTTTCGACCTCAGCTTTCAAACCTGCCTATCTAAGATCGCCACTGGCTCCTCAACATAAGATAAATACTTGTCCAACTGGACTGAGCTGAAATCCAATACGTGAGACGGATCACTGTGATACTTCTGGAGCATAGAAACATGAAATACTGGATGAACTCCTGCTAGACTGGGAGGCAAGGCAAGCTCATAAGCAATATCCCCAACACGTCGCAATACCTCAAATGGATCGATAAACCCCGGGCTCAGCTTGCCCTTCTTTCCGAACCTCATAACACCCTTCATGGGTGACACCCGGAGCAATACCCGCTCCCCAACCATAAATGCAACATCGCGAACCTTCTGATCCACATAACTCTTCTACCTAGACTGGGCTGTGTGTAGTCTATCCAAAATTGCCCTAACCTTCTCCAGAGCATCCTGTACCAAGTTTGTACCCAATAATCTAGCCTCGCCCGGCTCGAACCAACCCACTGAAGGCTTACATAATAATGGGGTAAAACCCAAAATACAAGTGCAGAATGATAGCCCGACATCGGGATGCCACTACATCACAAGCATCTAACAACCAATCTAGAAAACAGAGTCTACTACAGTCTATGCCAAATGACAATACAAGAGAGAAAACATAATAAGAAAGGAGAAATAAGGATTGCGGACGCCGATAGCTACCTCGTAAGTCTCCGATAATCAGTTCGTGCACGAACTCAGCGACCGCCAGAAACGTACACACCTAGATATGCACATGAAGTGCAAGGTGTAGCATGAGTATAACCAACTCAGCAAGTAACAGAATTAAATAAGGAAGTGAGAAGCAGTGACAAACTATAATGATACAGATCATTTCAAAAGTTTTTACTAAAGAGTGAACATGCTTTCAAATCCGGTGGTATAAGTCAACTCAGTTCGAGCTCAAGTAAAATAAATATGAATCTTCTAGGAATTTCACAACAACATTAGATAGCAACTAAGTGCAACAATAAATAAAAGCAAGTATAGCCTCTCAAGGAAACAGTCACTCAACTCATCTCAACAGTTCATACCCTCGGCTCTTAGCCCTCAATACACACTCTCGATAGGTATCTGCGCTTACTGGGGTGTACAGACTCCGAAAGGGGCTCCTTCAGCCCAAACGCTATATTGCTGCGGCACGCGGCCCTATCCAATATTGTTGCAGCGTATAACCCAATCCAATATTGTTGCGGCGTGCAACCCGATCCATATACCTCACAGCTCGCAGCTCGCAGCTCGACACTCAGGCCCTACCTCTGTCACTAACCTGTCTAGCCCCTCGGACTCACGGAATATCATAATAACCAGCCCAAGCAGAAAATACAACAAGTATCAACAAGAAATTAGAGGAAACATAGATATAACACACAATTAAGATTGTGACTGAGTACAAGACAACAATTAGCAGTCAATTCAACAAGTATACGACCGTTGCGGGTCCCAACAATGATATCATATGGCCTAAGCATAGTTTCTAACATGAAAGGCGGTCAATTGCTCAAAGACAAGGAAAACAAGTAATAACAATGGTTATTCGACTTCACAGTCTCACGGGACGGACCAAGTCACAATCCCTTACGGTGCACGCTCGCACGGCCGTCACCTAGCATGTGCGTAACCTCCAAATATTCACATTATACAAATTCTCGGGGTTTCATACCCTCAAAACCAGATTTAAGACTGTTACTTACCTCAAACCGAGCAAATCTCCACTCCGAAGTGCCTTTGCCTCTAAAATCGGTCTCCAAACGTGTCGAATCTAGCCACAAGTATAACAATACAATCAATATAGGCTAAAGGGATCAATTCCACAAGAAAAGTACTAAATTATAGCCAAAAGTCCGAAATTGGCCCGAACCGGGCCCCCGTGCCCACGTCTCGAAATCCAACAAAAGTCACAAAACCCGAAAACTCATTCACTCACGAGTCTAACTATACCACATTTACTCAAATCTGATAAAAAAATCCTATTCAAAATCACAAAATCCCAACTCAAGAGTTTTTCCTCTTTTTCCCCAATTTCTCATCACAAATCTCAAATTAGATGATAAAATTAAAGATGAAATCATGGGATTTAACCAAAACCAATTAAGAATCACTTATCCCAATCAACTCCACGAAAATCCCTTCAAGAATAGCCCAAAATCGTGTTCTCTAACTCAAAATATGCAAAATGGGTTCAAACCCTCATTTTTAAAATTAATACTGCCTGCCCAGATATCCTTCATCGCGATCGCGAAACACAACTATGTTGCCCCACATTTTTACCCTACGCGAATGTGGAATCACCCACGCGATCGCAGATCACTGTCTCTCATACCTACGCGATTGCATCCTGGCTCACGCGATCGCATAGAGCATTGGTCACACCTCCCCTCCTGCTTAAATCGTTCTACGCGAACGCGACCTTAGCCACGCGTTCGCGAAGCACATCTTCGCACACATACGCGATCGCGTTCCTAACTCTACGATCGCATAGAACAAACTCACCTCTGCCCCAAATAAGCTTACGCGATCGCGAATGAATCCCTGCGATCGCGTACAAGGAAATCAGAACCTGCTGAAACCAGAACTTCAGCTATCAAGCCAAGTCCAAAAATAATCCGTTAATCATCCGAAACACACTCGAGGTCCCCGGGACCTCAACCAAATATACTAACAAAACCTAAAACACCATACAAACTTAGGCGAGCCTTTGAAACACTCAACACAACATCAAAACACCATTTACACCCGCATTCTAGCCTAAAGAACTTCTAAACTTTCAAATTTCACAAATGACGCCGAAACCTACCAAACCACGTCCGATTGACCTCAAATTTTGCACACAAGTGATATTCAATATTATGGACCTCTTTCAACTTTCGGAATCGAAATCCGACCCCGATATCAAAAAGTTAACCCCCCGGTCAAACTTTCCAAAATTCGACTTTCGCAATTTCAAGCCTAAATTAGCTACATACCTCAAATTCACAGTCCGGACACGCTCCTAAGTCCAAAATCACTCATCGGAGTTAACGGAACTGACGAAAATCCATTCCAGAGTCGTCTTTACCCACTTCCGACTACGATCAAAATTTTGAGACTTAAACTTTCGTTTTAGGGACTAAGTGTCCCGAAACACTCCGAAACCAAAAACAAGACCTCGCGGCAAATCACTTAAGTAAAAACAAATACGAAAAAATAATAAATAGGGGATCGGGGCTAATACACTCAAAACGACCGACCAGGTCGTTACACATTCAACTTTATCATATACTTTTGACATATCTAATTTTATAGCCATAAATTTATGTTTGTCCCTTCTTCAATTTTTTAGCAAATGCATAAATGTATGAGCTAGAATAACATTATCTGTAATTTGCCTATGACCGATAAATGGAGCTTGATTTGGAGATATAATATTAGGCAAAATGCTTTTAATTCCAGCAGCAAGAATTTTAGCAATAATCTTATAAAAAGTAGTACATAGGCTAATAGGCCTAAATTGAGATATTCGAGTTAAATTTTTAAATTTTGAAATCAAGGTTATGAGAGTTTCATTCAAATCCGGAAGGATATATCCTGAATTAAAAAAGCTTCTAACTGCGTCACAAATATCCATTTCTAAAATATTTCAATATCTTTGAAAAAATAAAGGTGTCATCGCATCAACACGTGGGGATTTTAAAGGGTGCATAGCAAATACAACTTTCTTAATTTTATCGTCATTTACATCCTTAGTAAGATCCTAGTTTAAAGAGTCATTAATAGTAGTAGGGACATTGTTCAAAATTAGTAGGATTGGATGAAGTAAAAACGCTTATCATAAAAATTCTTTATCTCTTGCAATAGATCTGCTTGCTCTAACACCCATTTCCCATAAGAAGTTTGGAGACCATTAATAATACTCTTTCTTCTCCTCTGTAATGTAGATATATGAAAATAAGAAGAATTTTTATCCCCTCTTTTAGCTATAAAACTCTAGATTTTTATTTCCAATAAATTTCTTCATCTCTATAAGCTTTTGATAACTCATTTTTTAGCAACTTTAATTTGTTTATGTCAAAGCTTATTGCTTCTAAGATATTCTATTCTCTTTTTAATTCCATTAATTCTTTTTTAGAATTACCGTTACCCCTTCTTAACCATCCAACCAAAGACATACGACATTGCTTAATCTTAAATTTGGCTTTTCTTTGTAAAAACATATTAGCATCATTAGACCAAGCATTATTGATAATATTATGTGCCTCTTCACGATCTATCCATCTCTTATCAAAATAAAAACGTTTTTTCTTCTAATCATATTAGCATCAGTAGAAAGAATTAGTGCAGAGTGATCTGAAACTTCATTATCAATATGAATTATATTAGCATTTTCAAACTTAATTTTCTAATTAGGAGAAACTAAAGTTCTATCTAATCTTTCCTGGATCACACCATCATTTAATTTTCTCTGTAACACCACCAGTCCAAGGTTTTCCTTTAAAACCTAAATCAACTCCACCTAAGTTCCAAATAAAATCCTTAAAATCTTAAAATATCCCGCTATCTCTAATTCTCACACCTTCCTTTTTAGAGTTATCAATAATATCATTAAAATCACCAACTAAACCCCATAGAGAACCCCAATTCATAGATCAATCTATTAATTCTTGCATTTGTGTTCTACGGTGACCTCTATCTGTACTTAGGTACAAAAAATTATATCAATAATCACAATTAGATAAGCTACCTTTTAAAAATTATTTTTTGGAAAAACGCTATTAAAATAAACAGATTTTAGAAATATGATTGATATTTAGCTTAAAGTATATATATTTATATGTATATCGCCTCATGTTTTGCTCGTGTTTCGCAGATTTCGGATGTAAAATGTGTTGAGTTTTATTAATTCAGGGTGTTTTTATGTGTAGGAATCATCCGAAAGCAATTGGGGGCGAAAGATGCGAGATTAGAGCCAAAATAGAGGAAAACGGGAAAAGTTAGATTTCCAGCGGCACAGGCACCGCTCCACGCCACTTGTGGTACCAGTGGCAGAAAGTTAATAAGCTAGCGCGAGGGATAAGTTAATGGGCTGGACGCTAGTGACGGAAAAACTGTCTAAGTTTGCCCGGGACAAGGTTACTTCGGCCCTAGACCTACCCAATGCGTATAAAAGCAATACTAAACTTATTTTTAGAGGGAGACGCCACTTTGAAGAGAAAATAAACACGAGGAACATCCGGGAGCGAGTAGTACTTCGGGAGAAGGCTACGAGAGCAATTGTTCGATTAATTAGCAACCATGAGTGAATTGTATGAAAGAGAGAGTTAACTGAAACACAATAAGATTGGTGAATCGATCACAACTCTGAAATATTTGTCTCTACTGAATACACAACAACCATTTTGCCGCTTGATAATTTAGTTACTAGTTATAATTCTTGTTTAGTATAATCACACCTTTGAACTCGAATTGGCTCGACTGAATAACAATCTTAGTCAATTTAGTGGATAGTTAATGCAAGTCTCTGCGAGTTCGACACTCGACTTATTATTTTATTACATGTACGACCACGTATAATTGCGTGTGCGTTCGAGAGCAACAATGATCCAAATGAAATCTTAGTGGGTAAGCATTGTTCTCATTAATGTATTTAGAACAAGTTAATGCCGGTTGAATTCTGATCACCCTTAGGAACCGGTCCATCTCGGGGTCTTTAAGACTTCCAACTTCATTTTTCTCGTGTATTGTACTAGTATTTAATTAATAAGTTTAAATAATATACTTTGTTACAGTGAAAAATTCTTATACACTATCATGTCAATCAAATGATTTTTATAGATAATTATTTTTAATATATAAATTTATAATCTTTAAAATAAGACAAGTTACCAAATATAACAGAAAAAAATAACCAGATGATATAACATATATTTTTATTATGTGAATACATATAACTTAAAACATTAATTAATTAATACTCTTAACTCTTTCGGAACCTACAAGTCGCTAGAAAAGAATTTATTGGCAGCTTTGACAAAAACACATAACCTCCATTATTGACTTGATCGCAGAAACTACATAAAATGACAAACCATATGGGAATTAGGTGGCCACAAGCAATTTTCCCCAAAAAAGAAAAAGAAAAAGAAAGAGAAATTGCCAATGTTTGGATAAAATTACTCAACCATAATGTACTTTCTTTTTTTAGGTAAACAATTGCTAGCTTCTTTCAAAAGGT
This sequence comes from Nicotiana tomentosiformis, assembly GCF_000390325.3. Lineage (NCBI taxonomy): Eukaryota > Viridiplantae > Streptophyta > Magnoliopsida > Solanales > Solanaceae > Nicotiana > Nicotiana tomentosiformis. Next base: position 105,125,241 of record NC_090816.1, on the reverse strand, counting down.
ATAATAATGTACCACTTCCTAGTCTCTGTACGCTTTGCAAAATTCTGACAGCCATGGTGAATAAGTTCCTATTTGTTTTATTCTTCCATTAGACCACTTCGATTATAATATAATATATACATATATACCATCGGGATACTCTTTCCATCCCATTTAGTTGCTCATTTTTAGTTAGTCATGATTATTATAATTAAAATGTAAGTTGTTTCATACTGGTGCGAAAACATGTGAGGTCATATCTGATGATCAGTGTAAATCTCATAATGGACCCCGTACAAATAGTGTCACCAAATTTTCAAGGCATGAACAATACCTACTAACTCAGAGTCATGGACAAAATAGTTCTTCTCATGGGTCTTCAACTGGCGCGAAGCATAAGCAATCACTCTACCCTCCTGCATCAGAATACACCCAGTACCTATTCGCGAGACATCACAATACACTGTGTAAGAACCAGAAGTTGATGGCAGAACTAGAACTGGGGTCGTGGTCAAGGCTATCTTGAGCCTCTGATATCTCTCCTCGCACTCATCCGACCACTTGAATGGGGCACCTTTTTAGGTCAATCTGGTCAAGGGCGATGCAATAGATAAAAAATCCTCCACAAAATGACGGTAATAATCCGCCAAACCAAGAAAGCTCCTAATCTCCGTGGTTGAGGACGGTTTGGGCCAACTCTGCACCGCCTCTATCTTCTTCAGATCCACCTGAATACCCTCACTGGACACCAAGTGCCCCAAGAATGCCACTGAACTGAGCCAAAACTCACACTTGGAGAACTTTGCATCAAGCTTCTCCTCCCTCAATCGCTGTAACACAATCCTCATATGATGGGCATGCTCCTCCTGGCTACAAGAGTACACCAGGATATATTCAATGAATACAATAATGAACGAGTCCAAATATGGCTGAAACACACTATTCATTAGATGCATGAACGTTGCCAGTGTGTTGGTCAGCCCAAAAGACATCATAAGGAACTCAAAATGGCCATATCGGGTCCTGAAAGCTGTCTTAAGAATATCCGAATCCCGAATCTTCAGCTGGTGATACCCTGACCTCAAATCAATCTTGGAGAACACCATCGCTCCCTGAAGCTAGTCAAACAAATCATTAATACGCGGCAAAAGATACTTGTTCTTGATTGTGACCTTGTTCCACTGTCTATAATCAATGCACATTCTCGTAGTACCATCCTTCTTCTTCATAAATATAAATGGTGTACCCTAAGGTGACACGCTAGGCCGAATAAACCCCTTATCAAGGAATTCTTGAAGCTGCTCTTTCAACTCCTTCAAGTCAGTCGGTGCCATACGGTATGGTGGAATAGAAATGGGCTGAGTGCCCGGCAGCAAATCAATACCGAAATCAATATCCCTGTTGGGCAGCATGCCCAACAGGTCTGCAGGAAACACATCTGGGAAATCTCGCACCATCGGAATAGAATCAATAGTAGGGGCCTCTTCACTAACATCCCTCACAAAGGTCAGAGAAGATAGACAACCTTTCTCAACCATCCACTGAGCTTTCAAGTATGAAATCACTCTACTAGGAACATAGTCTATAGAGCCGCTCCACTCAACCCTCCGCAATCCCGGCATCGCCAATGTCATGATCTTAGCGTGACAATCTAGAACAACATGACATGGAGACAACCAATCCAAACCCAAAATCACGTCAAATTCGACCATACTATGCAACAAGAGGTCCACTATAGTCTCCAGACTCCCAATAGTCACCACTGGAGTGGATACGTAAACAGATGAAACTAGAGACTCACGGGGCATATCCAGATAATGAGCGAAATACGAGAACACATATGAATAAGTGGAACCAGGGTCAAATAATACATATGTATCTCTATGGCAAACTGAGACAATACCTATAATCATAGCATCCGAAGCAATGGCATCTGGTATGGCAGGAAGAGCATAGAAACGGGCCTGGCCGCCCCCTGATCGGCATCCCCTTCTCGGGCGACCCCTAACTGATTGGGCTCCACCCCGGGCTGGCTGAGCAGGTGGTGGAGGGGATGGTGCTGATGTCATAGATTGGCACCTCTGCAGAGCTAAACCTCCCACTATACGGGGACACTCTATCCTCATGTGACCAAACTCCCCATACTTATAACAACTCCCCGGTGCTGGTGCAGGGGACTGAAGGGAGCTCCGAGTACCGGGATAACTAGCAGAAGGACCTAGCATAGGCGAACCCTGACCCGATGGAGCACGGGCCGAACTCTGCGCTAGGAAGGCACCGAGAGATGAACGGCCCTGATAATAACTGTGAGAACCATGGCCAGATGATGCACCACAGTGACCTGGACGAGCCGTCTGAGCATGTCTGAAAGGACGGCCTCTACCGTACTGGAACTGACTCCCAGAAGGAGCACTGCTAAATCCTCCTTGTCCACGAGGCCTCTTGGCCTCCCTCTCAACCCTCTCCTGACTGCGAACCATCTCAATCTAATGAGCAATGTCGACAACCTCATCAAAAGTAGCACCAAACACTCTCTCTCTGGTCATAAGCATTCGCAGCTGATAAGAAAGGCCATCTATAAACCTCATGATCCTCTCCATATCTGTGGGAACCAACCAGATAGCATGACGAGCCAACTCCGAGAATTGTATCTCATACTGTGTCACAAACATATCACCCTGACGAAGCTGCTCAAACTATATGTGCAGCTCCTCTCTGCGGGACTGAGGCACGAACTTCTCCAGAAAGATAACAGAGAAATGCTGCCAGGTAAGGGGCGATGCACCGACCGCCTACGTCTCTCGTAAGCCTCCCACCAACGGAATGCATCCTCAGAGAACTGAAAGGTAGTGAACGAGACCCCACTGGTCTCCAGAATACCTGTTGTACGGAGTATCCTCTGACACCTAACCAAGAAACCCTGTGTATCCTCTCCCTCTACACCACTAAACGATGTAGGCTGGAGTCTCCCAAACATCTCCAATTTACGCTACTCATCCTCAGGCATAGCAGGATCCACATAGTCCTGAGCAGCTATAACCGGATGGGCTGGGGTGCCCCGGTGTCTGGAATCCATGTACCACCTGCTCTGCTATGCGGGCTACACCTTTTCCCCTACCGCGGCCTCTACCACGACCTTAGCCTCTCGCGACCCTGGCTGGTTGTACTGGTGGTTGTCCATCCTATCCGGTAGTATGAGTCCTCACCATATGTGAGAGAATGAAACAAGAGATGTTTAGTTATTAGAATCAACAGATTCGCACGACAAAAATTCAAGAATGTGGAGTTTCCTAAGGTTTCTACAGCCTCTCAAAGATAAGTACAGACGTCTCCGTACCGATCCGCAAGACTCTACTAAACCTACTCATGACTCGTGAGACCTATGTAACCTAGGCCCTGCTACCAAATTGTCATGCACCAAATACCCAACCAATCATGATGGCGCCTATCATGGAACTAGGCAAGCCGACATTCTCAATATGCTTTCAATATATAACAGAAGTGAGCTAAAGCAATTAAACTAACTGAAGGCTTACATAATAATGGGGTAAAACCCAAAATATAAGTGCGGAATGATATCCCGACATCGGGGTGCCACTACGTCACAAGCATCTAACAACCAATCTAGAAAACAGAGTCTACTACAGTCTACGCCAAATGACAATACAAGAGAGAAAACATAATAAGAAAGGAGAAACAAGGACTGCGGACGCCGGTAGCTACCTCGTAAGTCTCCGATAATCAGTTCGTGCACGAACTCAGCGACCGCCAGAAACGTACACACCTAGATATGCACATGAAGTGCAAGGTTTAGCATGAGTATAACCAACTCAGCAAGTAACAGAATTAAATAAAGAACTGAGAAGCAGTGACAAACTATAATGATACAGATCATTTCAAAAGTTTTTACTAAAGAGTGAACATGCTTTCAAATCCGGTGGTATAAGTCAACTCAGTTCGAGCTCAAGTAAAATAGATATGAATCTTCTAGGAATTTCACAACAACATTAGATAGCAACTAAGTGCAACAATAAATAAAAGCAAGTACAGCCTCTCAAGGAAACAATCACTCAACTCATCTCAACAACTCATACCCTCGGCTCTTAGCCCTCAATACACACTCTCGATAGGTATCTGCGCTTACTGGGGTGTACAGACTCCGAAGGGGCTCCTTCAGCCCAAACTCTATATTGCTGCGGCACGCAGCCCTATCCAATATTGTTGTGGCGTAGAATCCGATCCAATATTATTGCGGCGTGCAACCCGATCCATATACCTCACAGCTCGCAGCTCGACACTCAGGCCCTACCTCTGTCACTAACCTGTCTAGCCCCTCGGACTCACGAAATATCATAATAACCAGCCCAAGCAGAAAATACAAAAAGTATCAACAAGAAATTAGAGGAAACATAGATATAACACACAATTAAGATTGTGACTGAGTACAAGACAATAATTAGCAGTCAATTCAACAAGTATACGACCGTTGCGGGTCCCAACAATGATATCATATGGCCTAAGCATAGTTTCTAACATGAAAGGCGGTCAATTGCTCAAAGACAAGGAAAACAAGTAATAACAATGGTTATTCGACTTCACAGTCTCACGGGACGGACCAAGTCACAATCCCTTACGGTGCACGCTCGCACGGCCGTCACCTAGCATGTGCGTAACCTCCAAATATTCACATTATACAAATTCTCGGGGTTTCAAACCCTCAAAACCAAATTTAAGACTGTTACTTACCTCAAACCGAGCAAATCTCCACTCCGAAGTGCCTTTGCCTCTAAAATCGGTCTCCAAACATGTCAAATCTAGCCACAAGTATAACAATACAATCAATATAGGCTAAAGGGATCAATTCCACAAGAAAAGTACTAAATTATAGCCAAAAGTCCGAAATTGGCCCGAACCAGGCCCCCGTGCCCACGTCTCGAAATCCGACAAAAGTCACAAAACCCGAAAACTCATTCACTCACGAGTCTAACTATACCACATTTACTCAAATCTGATAAAAAAATCCTATTCAAACTCACAAAATCCCAACTCAAGAGTTTTTCCTCTTTTTCCCCAATTTCTCATCACAAATCTCAAATTAGATGATAAAATTAAAGATGAAATCATGGGATTTAACCAAAACTAAGTAAGAATCACTTATCCCAATCAACTCCACGAAAATCCCTTCAAGAATAGCCCAAAATCGTATTCTCTAACTCAAAATATGCAAAATGGGTTCAAACCCTCATTTTTAAAATTAATACTGCCTGCCCAGATATCCTTCATCGCGATCGCGAAACACAACTATGTTGCCCCACATTTTTACCCTACGCGAATGCGGAATCACCCACGCGATCGCAGATCACTGTCTCTCATACCTACGCGATTGCATCCTGCCTCACGCGATCGCATAGAGCATTGGTCACACCTCCCCTCCTGCTTAAATTGTTCTACGCGAATGCGACCTTAGCCACGCGTTCGCAAAGCACATCTTCGCACACATACGCGATCGCGTTCCTAACTCTACGATCGCATAGAACAAACTCACCTCTGCCCCAAATAAGCTTACGCGATCGCGAATGAATCCCTGCGATCGCGTACAAGGAAATCAGAACCTGCTGAAACCAGAACTTCAGCTATCAAGCCAAGTCCAAAAATAATCCGTTAATCATCCGAAACACACTCGAGGTCCCCGGGACCTCAACCAAATATACCAACAAAACCTAAAACACCATACGAACTTAGGCGAGCCTTTGAAACACTCAACACAACATCAAAACACCATTTACACCCGCATTCTAGCCTAAAGAACTTCTAAACTTTCAAATTTCACAAATGACGCCGAAACCTACCAAACCACGTCCGATTGACCTCAAATTTTGCACACAAGTGATATTCAACATTATGGACCTCTTTCAACTTTCGGAATCGGAATCCGACCCCGATATCAAAAAGTCAATCCCCCGGTCAAACTTCCCAAAATTTGACTTTCGCGATTTCAAGCCTAAATTAGCTACATACCTCAAATTCACAGTCCGGACACGCTCCTAAGTCCAAAATCACTCATCGGAGTTAACGGAACTGACAAAAATCCATTCCAGAGTCGTCTTTACCCACTTCCGACTACGATCAAAATTTTGAGACTTAAACTTTCGTTTTAGGGACTAAGTGTCCCGAAACACTCCGAAACCAAAAACAAGACCTCGCGGCAAATCACTTAAGTAAAAACAAATACGAAAAAATAATAAATAGGGGATCGGGGCTAATACACTCAAAACGACCGGCCAGGTCGTTACACATTCAACTTTATCATATACTTTTGACATATCTAATTTTATAGCCATAAATTTATGTTTGTCCCTTCTTCAATTTTTTAGCAAATGCATAAATGTATGAGCTAGAATAACATTATCTGTAATTTGCCTATGACCGATAAATGGAGCTTGATTTGGAGATATAATATTAGGAAAAATGCTTTTAATTCCAGCAGCAAGAATTTTAGCAATAATCTTATAAAAAGTAGTACATAGGCTAATAGGCCTAAATTAAGATATTCGAGTTGAATTTTTAAATTTTGAAATCAAGGTTATGAGAGTTTCATTCAAATCCGGAAGGATATATCCTGAATTAAAAAAGCTTCTAACTGCGTCACAAATATCCATTTCTAAAATATTTCAATATCTTTGAAAAAATAAAGGTGTCATCGCATCAACACGTGGGGATTTTAAAGGGTGCATAGCAAATACAACTTTCTTAATTTTATCGTCATTTACATCCTTAGTAAGATCCTAGTTTAAAGAGTCATTAATAGCAGTAGGGACATTGTTCAAAATTAGTAGGATTGGATGAAGTAAAAACGCTTATCATAAAAATTCTTTATCTCTTGCAATAGATCTGCTTGTTCTAACACCCATTTCCCATAAGAAGTTTGGAGACCATTAATAATACTCTTTCTTCTCCTCTGTAATGTAGATATGTGAAAATAAGAAGAATTTTTATCCCCTCTTTTAGCTATAAAACTCTAGATTTTTATTTCCAATAAATTTCTTCATCTCTATAAGCTTTTGATAACTCATTTTTTAGCAACTTTAATTTGTTTATGTCAAAGCTTATTGCTTCTAAGATATTCTATTCTTTTTTTAATTCCATTAATTCTTTTTTAGAATTACCGTTACCCCTTCTTAACCATCCAACCAAAGACATACGACATTGCTTAATCTTAAATTTGGCTTTTCTTTGTAAAAACATATTAGCATCATTAGACCAAGCATTATTGATAATATTATGTGCCTCTTCACGATCTATCCATCTCTTATCAAAATAAAAACGTTTTTTCTTCTAATCATATTAGCATCAGTAGAAAGAATTAGTGCAGAGTGATCTGAAACTTCATTATCAATATGAATTATATTAGCATTTTCAAACTTAATTTTCTAATTAGGAGAAACTAAAGTTCTATCTAATCTTTCCTGGATCACACCATCATTTAATTTTCGCTGTAACACCACCAGTCCAAGGTTTTCCTTTAAAACCTAAATCAACTCCACCTAAGTTCCAAATAAAATCCTTAAAATCTTAAAATATCCCGCTATCTCTAATTCTCACACCTTCCTTTTTAGAGTTATCAATAATATTATTAAAATCACCAACTAAAACCCATAGAGAACCCCAATTTATAGATCAATCTATTAATTCTTGCATTTGTGTTCTACGGTGACCTCTATCTGTACTTAGGTACAAAAAATTATATCAATAATCACAATTAGATAAGCTATCTTTTAAAAATTATTTTTTGGAAAAACGCTATTAAAATAAACAGATTTTAGAAATATGATTGATATTTAGCTTAAAGTATATATATTTATATGTATATCGCCTCATGTTTTGCTCGTGTTTCGCAGATTTCGGATGTAAAATGTGTTGAGTTTTATTAATTCAGGGTGTTTTTATGTGTAGGAATCATCCGAAAGCAATTGGGGGCGAAAGATGCGAGATTAGAGCCAAAATAGAGGAAAACGGGAAAAGTTGGATTTCCAGCACCACAGGCACCGCTCCACGCCACTTGTGGTACCAGTGGCAGAAAGTTAATAAGCTAGCGCGAGGGATAAGTTAATGGGCTGGATGCTAGTGACGGAAAAACTGTCCAAGTTTGCCCGGGACAAGGTTACTTCGGCCCTAGACCTACCCAATGCGTATAAAAGCAATACTAAGCTTATTTTTAGAGGGAGACGCCACTTTGAAGAGAAAATAAATACGAGGAACATCCGGGAGCGAGTAGTACTTCGGGAGAAGGCTACGAGAGCAATTGTTCGATTAATTAGCAACCATGAGTGAATTGTATGAAAGAGAGAGTTAACTGAAACACAATAAGATTGGTGAATCGATCACAACTCTGAAATATTTGTCTCTACTGAATACACAACAACCATTTTGCCGCTTGATAATTTAGTTACTAGTTATAATTCTTGTTTAGTATAATCACACCTTTGAACTCGAATTGGCTCGACTGAATAACAATCTTAGTCAATTTAGTGGATAGTTAATGCAAGTCTCTGCGAGTTCGACACTCGACTTATTATTTTATTACATGTACGATCACGTATAATTGCGTGTGCGTTCGAGAGCAACAATGATCCAAATGAAATCTTAGTGGGTAAGCATTGTTCTCATTAATGTATTTAGAACAAGTTAATGCCGGTTGAATTCTGATCACCCTTAGGAACCGGTCCATCTCGGGGTCTTTAAGACTTCCAACTTCATTTTTCTCGTGTATTGTACTAGTATTTAATTAATAAGTTTAAATAATATACTTTGTTACAGTGAAAAATTCTTATACACTATCATGTCAATCAAATGATTTTTATAGATAATTATTTTTAATATATAAATTTATAATCTTTAAAATAAGAAAAGTTACCAAATATAACAGAAAAAAATAACCAGATGATATAACATATATTTTTATTATGTGAATACATATAACTTAAAACATTAATTAATTAATACTCTTAACTCTTTCGGAACCTACAAGTCGCTAGAAAAGAATTTATTGGCAGCTTTGACAAAAACACATAACCTCCATTATTGACTTGATCGCAGAAACTACATAAAATGACAAACCATATGGGAATTAGGTGGCCACAAGCAATTTTTCCCAAAAAAGAAAGAGAAATTGCCAATGTTTGGATAAAATTACTCAACCATAATGTACTTTCTTTTTTTAGGTAAACAATTGCTAGCTTCTTTCAAAAGGTATAATAATGTACCACTTCCTAGTCTCTGTACGCTTTGCAAAATTCTGACAGCCATGGTGAATAAGTTCCTATTTGTTTTATTCTTCCATTAGACCACTTCGATTATAATATAATATATACATATATACCATCGGGATACTCTTTCCATCCCATTTAGTTGCTCATTTTTAGTTAGTCATGATTATTATAATTAAAATGTAAGTTGTTTCATACTGGTGGGAAAACATGTGAGGTCATATCCGATGATCAGTGTAAATCTCATAATGGACCCCGTACAAATAGTGTCATCAAATTTTCAAGGCATGAACAATACCTACTAACTCAGAGTCATGGACAAAATAGTTCTTCTCATGGGTCTTCAACTGGCGCGAAGCATAAGCAATCACTCTACCCTCCTGCATCAGAATACACCCAATACCTATTCGCGAGACATCACAATACACTGTGTAAGAACCAGAAGCTGATGGCAGAACTAGAACTGGGGTCGTGGTCAAGGCTATCTTGAGCTTCTGATATCTCTCCTCGCACGCATCCGACCACTTGAATGGGGCACCTTTTTAGGTCAATCTGGTCAAGGGCGATGCAATAGATAAAAAATCCTCCACAAAATGACGGTAATAGTCCGCCAAACCAAGAAAGCTCCTAATCTCCGTGGTTGAGGACGGTTTGGGCCAACTCTGCACCGCCTCTATCTTCTTCGGATCCACCTGAATACCCTCACTGGATACCAAGTGCCCCAAGAATGCCACTGAACTGAGCCAAAACTCACACTTGGAGAACTTTGCATCAAGCTTCTCCTCCCTCAATCGCTGTAACACAATCCTTATATGATGGGCATGCTCCTCCTGGCTACAAGAGTACACCAGGATATATTCAATGAATACAATAATGAACGAGTCCAAATATGGCTGAAATACACTATTCATTAGATGCATGAACGTTGCCAGTGTGTTGGTCAGCCCAAAAGACATCATAAGGAACTCAAAATGGCCATATCGGGTCCTGAAAGCTGTCTTAAGAATATCCGAATCCCGAATCTTCAGCTGGTGATATGCTGACCTCAAATCAATCTTGGAGAACACCATCGCTCCCTGAAGCTAGTCAAACAAATCATCAATACGCGGCAAAAGATACTTGTTCTTGATTGTGACCTTGTTCCACTGTCTATAATCAATGCACATTCTCGTAGTACCATCCTTCTTCTTCATAAATATAAATGGTGTACCCTAAGGTGACACGCTAGGCCGAATAAACCCCTTATCAAGGAATTCTTGAAGCTGCTCTTTTAACTCCTTCAACTCAGTCGGTGCCATACGGTATGGTGGAATAGAAATGGGCTGAGTGCCCGGCAGCAAATCAATACCGAAATCAATATCCCTGTTGGGCAGCATGCCCAACAGGTCTGCAGGAAACACATCTGGGAAATCTCGCACCATCGGAATAGAATCAATAGTAGGGGCCTCTTCACTAACATCCCTCACAAAGGTCAGAGAAGATAGACAACCTTTCTCAACCATCCACTGAGCTTTCAAGTATGAAATCACTCTACTAGGAACATAGTCTATAGAGCCGCTCCACTCAACCCTCCGCAATCCCGGCATCGCCAACGTCATGATCTTAGCGTGACAATCTAGAACAACATGACATGGAGACAACCAATCCAAACCCAAAATCACGTCAAATTCGACCATACTATGCAACAAGAGGTCCACTATAGTCTCCAGACTCCCAATAGTCACCACTGGAGTGGATACGTAAACAGATGAAACTAGAGACTCACGGGGCATATCCAGATAATGAGCGAAATACGAGAACACATATGAATATGTGGAACCAGGGTCAAATAATACGTAGGTATCTCTATGGAAAACTGAGACAATACCTATAATCATAGCATCCGAAGCAATGGCATCTGGTATGGCAGGAAGAGCATAGAAACGGGCCTGGCCGCCCCCTGATCGGCCTCCCCTTCTCGGGCGACCCCTAACTGATTGGGCTCCACCTCGGGCTGGCTGAGCAGGTGGTGGAGGGGATGGTGTTGATGTCATAGATTGGCACCTCTGCAGAGCTAAACCTCCCACTATACGGGGACACTCTATCCTCATGTGACCAAACTCCCCATACTTATAACAACTCCCCGGTGCTGGTGCAGGGGACTGAAGGGAGCTCCGAGTACCGGGATAACTAGCAGAAGGACCTAGCATAGGCGAACCCTGACCCGATGGAGCACGGGCCGAACTCTGCGCTAGGAAGGCACCGAGAGATGAACGGCCCTGATAATAACTGTGAGAACCATGGCCAGATGATGCACCACAGTGACCTAGACGAGCCGTCTGAGCATGTCTGAAAGGACGGCCTCTACCGTGCTGGAACTGACTCCCAGAAGGAGCACTGCTAAATCCTCCTTGTCCACGAGGCCTCTTGGCCTCCCTCTCAACCCTCTCCTGACTGCGAACCATCTCAATCTAATGAGCAATGTCGACAACCTCATCAAAAGTAGCACCAAACACTCTCTCTCTGGTCATAAGCATTCGCAACTGATAAGAAAGGCCATCTATAAACCTCATGATCCTCTCCATATCTGTGGGAACCAACCAGATAGCATGACGAGCCAACTTCGAGAATTGTATCTCATACTGTGTCACAGACATATCACCCTGACGAAGCTGCTCAAACTATATGTGCAGCTCCTCTCTGCGGGACTGAGGCACGAACTTCTCCAGAAAGATAACAGAGAAATGCTGCCAGGTAAGGGGCGATGCACCGACCGCCTACGTCTCTCGTAAGCCTTCCACCAACGGAATGCATCCTCAGAGAACTGAAAGGTAGTGAACGAGACCCCACTGGTCTCCAGAATACCTGTTGTACGGAGTATCCTCTGACACCTAACCAAGAAACCCTGTGTATCCTCTCCCTCTACACCACTAAACGATGTAGGCTGGAGTCTCCAAAACATCTCCAATTTACGCTACTCATCCTCAGGCATAGCAGGATCCACATAGTCCTGAGCAGCTATAACCGGATGGGCTGGGGTGCCCCGGTGTCTGGAATCCATGTACCACCTGCTCTGCTATGCGGGCTACACCTTTTCCCCTACCGCGGCCTCTACCACGACCTTAGCCTCTCGCGACCCTGGCTGGTTGTACTGGTGGTTGTCCATCCTATCCGGTAGTACGAGTCCTCACCATATGTGAGAGAATGAAACAAGAGATGTTTAGTTACTAGAATCAACAGATTCGCACGACAAATATTCAAGAATGTGGAGTTTCCTAAGGTTTCTACAGCCTCTCAAAGATAAGTACAGACGTCTCCGTACCGATCCGCAAGACTCTACTAAACCTACTCATGACTCGTGAGACCTATGTAACCTAGGCCCTGCTACCAAATTGTCATGTACCAAATACCCAACCAATCATGATGGCGCCTATCGTGGAACTAGGCAAGCCGACATTCTCAATATGCTTTTAATATATAACAGAAGTGAGCTAAAGCAATTAAACTAACTGAAGGCTTACATAATAATGGGGTAAAACCCAAAATACAAGTGCGGAATGATATCCCGACATCGGGGTGCCACTACGTCACAAGCATCTAACAACCAATCTAAAAAACAGAGTCTACTACAGTCTACGCCAAATGACAATACAAGAGAGAAAACATAATAAGAAAGGAGAAACAAGGACTGCGGACGCCGGTAGCTACCTCGTAAGTCTCCGATAATCAGTTCGTGCACGAACTCAGCGACCGCCAGAAACGTACACACCTAGATATGCACATGAAGTGCAAGGTTTAGCATGAGTATAACCAACTCAGCAAGTAACAGAATTAAATAAAGAACTGAGAAGCAGTGACAAACTATAATGATACAGATCATTTCAAAAGTTTTTACTAAAGAGTGAACATGCTTTCAAATCCGGTGGTATAACTCAACTCAGTTCGAGCTCAAGTAAAATAGATATGAATCTTCTAGGAATTTCACAACAACATTAGATAGCAACTAAGTGCAACAATAAATAAAAGCAAGTACAGCCTCTCAAGGAAACAATCACTCAACTCATCTCAACAACTCATACCCTCGGCTCTTAGCCCTCAATACACACTCTCGATAGGTATCTGCGCTTACTGGGGTGTACAGACTCCGAAGGGGCTCCTTCAGCCCAAACTCTATATTGCTGCGGCACGCAGCCCTATCCAATATTGTTGTGGCATAGAACCCGATCCAATATTATTGCGGCGTGCAACCCGATCCATATACCTTACAGCTCGCAGCTCGCAACTCGACACTCAGGCCCTACCTCTGTCACTAACCTGTCTAGCCCCTTGGACTCACGAAATATCATAATAACCAGCCCAAGCAGAAAATACATAAAGTATCAACAAGAAATTAGAGGAAACATAGATATAACACACAATTAAGATTGTGACTGTGTACAAGACAATAATTAGCAGTCAATTCAACAAGTATACGACCGTTGCGGGTCCCAACAATGATATCATATGGCCTAAGCATAGTTTCTAACATGAAAGGCGGTCAATTGCTCAAAGACAAGGAAAACAAGTAATAACAATGGTTATTCGACTTCACAGTCTCACGGGACGGACCAAGTCACAATTCCTTACGGTGCACGCTCGCACGGCCGTCACCTAGCATGTGCGTAACCTCCAAATATTCACATTATACAAATTCTCGGGGTTTCATACCCTCAAAATCAAATTTAAGACTGTTACTTACCTCAAACCGAGCAAATCTCCACTCCGAAGTGCCTTTGCCTCTAAAATCGGTCTCCAAACATGTCAAATCTAGCCACAAGTATAACAATACAATCAATATAGGCTAAAGGGATCAATTCCACAAGAAAAGTACTAAATTATAGCCAAAAGTCCGAAATTGGCCCGAACCGGGCCCCCGTGCCCACGTCTCGAAATCCGACAAAAGTCACAAAACCCGAAAACTCATTCACTCACGAGTCTAACTATACCACATTTACTCAAATCTGATAAAAAAATCCTATTCAAAATCACAAAATCCCAACTCAAGTGTTTTTCCTCTTTTTCCCCAATTTCTCATCACAAATCTCAAATTAGATGATAAAATTAAAGATGAAATCATGGGATTTAACCAAAACCAAGTAAGAATCACTTATCCCAATCAACTCCACGAAAATCCCTTCAAGAATAGCCCAAAATCGTGTTCTCTAACTCAAAATATGCAATATGGGTTCAAACCTTCATTTTTAAAATTAATACTGCCTGCCCAGATATCCTTCATCGCGATCGCGAAACACAACTATGTTGCCCCACATTTTTACCCTACGCGAATGCGGAATCACCCACGCGATCGCAGATCACTGTCTCTCATACCTACGCGATTGCATCCTGCCTCACGCGATCGCATAGAGCATTGGTCACACCTCCCCTCCTGCTTAAATCGTTCTACGCGAACGCGACCTTAGCCACGCGTTCGCAAAGCACATCTTCGCACACATACGCGATCGCGTTCCTAACTCTACGATCGCATAGAACAAACTCACCTCTGCCCCAAATAAGCTTACGCGATCGCGAATGAATCCCTGCGATCGCGTACAAGGAAATCAGAACCTGCTGAAACCAGAACTTCAGCTATCAAGCCAAGTCCAAAAATAATCCGTTAATCATCCGAAACACACTCGAGGTCCCCGGGACCTCAACCAAATATACCAACAAAACCTAAAACACCATACGAACTTAGGCGAGCCTTTGAAACACTCAACACAAAATCAAAACACCATTTACACCCGCATTCTAGCCTAAAGAACTTCTAAACTTTCAAATTTCACAAATGACGCCGAAACCTACCAAACCACGTCCGATTGACCTCAAATTTTGCACACAAGTGATATTCAACATTATGGACCTCTTTCAACTTTCGGAATCGGAATCCGACCCCGATATCAAAAAGTCAATCCCCCGGTCAAACTTTTCAAAATTCGATTTTCGCGATTTCAAGTCTAAATTAGCTACATACCTCAAATTCACAGTCCGGACACGCTCCTAAGTCCAAAATCACTCATCGGAGTTAACGGAACTGACGAAAATCCATTCCAGAGTCGTCTTTACCCACTTCCGACTACGATCAAAATTTTGAGACTTAAACTTTCGTTTTAGGGACTAAGTGTCCCGAAACACTCCGAAACCAAAAACAAGACCTCGCGGCAAATCACTTAAGTAAAAACAGATACGAAAAAATAATAAATAGGGGATCGGGGCTAATACACTCAAAACGACCGGCCAGGTCGTTACACATTCAACTTTATCATATACTTTTGACATATCTAATTTTATAGCCATAAATTTATGTTTGTCCCTTCTTCAATTTTTTAGCAAATGCATAAATGTATGAGCTAGAATAACATTATCTGTAATTTGCCTATGACCGATAAATGGAGCTTGATTTGGAGATATAATATTAGGCAAAATGCTTTTAATTCCAGCAGCAAGAATTTTAGCAATAATCTTATAAAAAGTAGTACATAGGCTAATAGGCCTAAATTAAGATATTCGAGTTGAATTTTTAAATTTTGAAATCAAGGTTATGAGAGTTTCATTCAAATCCGGAAGGATATATCCTGAATTAAAAAAGCTTCTAACTGCGTCACAAATATCCATTTCTAAAATATTCCAATATCTTTGAAAAAATAAAGGTGTCATCGCATCAACACGTGGGGATTTTAAAGGGTGCATAGCAAATACAACTTTCTTAATTTTATCGTCATTTACATCCTTAGTAAGATCCTAGTTTAAAGAGTCATTAATAGTAGTAGGGACATTGTTCAAAATTAGTAGGATTGGATGAAGTAAAAACGCTTATCATAAAAATTCTTTATCTCTTGCAATAGATCTGCTTGTTCTAACACCCATTTCCCATAAGAAGTTTGGAGACCATTAATAATACTCTTTCTTCTCCTCTGTAATGTAGATATGTGAAAATAAGAAGAATTTTTATCCCCTCTTTTAGCTATAAAACTCTAGATTTTTATTTCCAATAAATTTCTTCATCTCTATAAGCTTTTGATAACTCATTTTTTAGCAACTTTAATTTGTTTATGTCAAAGCTTATTGCTTCTAAGATATTCTATTCTCTTTTTAATTCCATTAATTCTTTTTTAGAATTACCGTTATCCCTTCTTAACCATCCAACCAAAGACATACGACATTGCTTAATCTTAAATTTGGCTTTTCTTTGTAAAAACATATTAGCATCATTAGACCAAGCATTATTGATAATATTATGTGCCTCTTCACGATCTATCCATCTCTTATCAAAATAAAAACATTTTTTCTTCTAATCATATTAGCATCAGTAGAAAGAATTAGTGCAGAGTGATCTGAAACTTCATTATCAATATGAATTATATTAGCATTTTCAAACTTAATTTTCTAATTAGGAGAAACTAAAGTTCTATCTAATCTTTCCTGGATCACACCATCATTTAATTTTCTCTGTAACACCACCAGTCCAAGGTTTTCCTTTAAAACCTAAATCAACTCCACCTAAGTTCCAAATAAAATCCTTAAAATCTTAAAATATCCCGCTATCTCTAATTCTCACACCTTCCTTTTTAGAGTTATCAATAATATCATTAAAATCACCAACTAAAACCCATAGAGAACCCCAATTTATAGATTAATCTATTAATTCTTGCATTTGTGTTCTACGGTGACCTCTATCTGTACTTAGGTACAAAAAATTATATCAATAATCACAATTAGATAAGCTATCTTTTAAAAATTATTTTTTTGGAAAAACGCTATTAAAATAAACAGATTTTAGAAATATGATTGATATTTAGCTTAAAGTATATATATTTATATGTATATCGCCTCATGTTTTGCTCGTGTTTCGCAGATTTCGGATGTAAAATGTGTTGAGTTTTATTAATTCAGGGTGTTTTTATGTGTAGAAATCATCCGAAAGCAATTGGGGGCGAAAGATGCGAGATTAGAGCCAAAATAGAGGAAAACGGGAAAAGTTGGATTTCCAGTGCCACAGGCACCGCTCCACGCCACTTGTGGTACCAGTGGCAGAAAGTTAATAAGCTAACGCGAGGGATAAGTTAATGGGCTGGACGCTAGTGACGGAAAAACTGTCCAAGTTTGCCCGGGACAAGGTTACTTCGGCCCTAGACCTACCCAATGCGTATAAAAGCAATACTAAGCTTATTTTTAGAGGGAGACGCCACTTTGAAGAGAAAATAAACACGAGGAACATCCGGGAGCGAGTAGTACTTCGGGAGAAGGCTACGAGAGCAATTGTTCGATTAATTAGCAACCATGAGTGAATTGTATGAAAGAGAGAGTTAACTGAAACACAATAAGATTGGTGAATCGATCACAACTCTAAAATATTTGTCTCTACTGAATACACAACAACCATTTTGCCGCTTGATAATTTAGTTACTAGTTATAATTCTTGTTTAGTATAATCACACCTTTGAACTCGAATTGGCTCGACTGAATAACAATCTTAGTCAATTTAGTGGATAGTTAATGTAAGTCTCTGCGAGTTCGACACTCGACTTATTATTTTATTACATGTACGACCACGTATAATTGCGTGTGCGTTCGAGAGCAACAATGATCCAAATGAAATCTTAGTGGGTAAGCATTGTTCTCATTAATGTATTTAGAACAAGTTAATGCCGGTTGAATTCTGATCACCCTTAGGAACCGGTCCATCTCGGGGTCTTTAAGACTTCCAACTTCATTTTTCTCGTGTATTGTACTAGTATTTAATTAATAAGTTTAAATAATATACTTTGTTACAGTGAAAAATTCTTATACACTATCATGTCAATCAAATGATTTTTATAGATAATTATTTTTAATATATAAATTTATAATCTTTAAAATAAGATAAGTTACCAAATATAACAGAAAAAAATAACCAGATGATATAACATATATTTTTATTATGTGAATACATATAACTTAAAACATTAATTAATTAATACTCTTAACTCTTTCGGAACCTACAAGTCGCTAGAAAAGAATTTATTGGCAGCTTTGACAAAAACACATAACCTCCATTATTGACTTGATCGCAGAAACTACATAAAATGACAAACCATATGGGAATTAGGTGGCCACAAGCAATTTTCCCCAAAAAAGAAAGAGAAATTGCCAATGTTTGGATAAAATTACTCAACCATAATGTACTTTCTTTTTTTAGGTAAACAATTGCTAGCTTCTTTCAAAAGGTATAATAATGTACCACTTCCTAGTCTCTGTACGCTTTGCAAAATTCTGACAGCCATGGTGAATAAGTTCCTATTTGTTTTATTCTTCCATTAGACCACTTCGATTATAATATAATATATACATATATACCATCGGGATACTCTTTCCATCCCATTTAGTTGCTCATTTTTAGTTAGTCATGATTATTATAATTAAAATGTAAGTTGTTTCATACTGGTGGGAAAACATGTGAGGTCATATTCAAACTTTTAAAAGTTAAAAGGAAAATGGACATTTTGTAATAATAAAATAAAAGGACACACATTTAAGGACAGAGGAAGTAATTTTTTGTCATTCTTATCTTGTATAACTCAAATAATTACCTTTATATCCTTGCTCTTTTTTGCCCACGTGGTCTTCCCCCAATCATAGCAGAAGAAAATGAGCAGAGTTTGCACAGTAGAATAGTAGTACTAAATCATTTTGGGTCATTTTCACATTTGGCCATCATATTAGACCGCGGAACTTGGACTATATATGCCTTATTTTCGTACAAGATTATTCCTTTTTAATACATTTTCACTATATTTTCCTTTCAAGCGGCTTCAGTAATATAACCCAACTTGGAAGACTATATATATATATATGTTAGCCTGACCTTAGCTGTTATGCAGATTATTTTCTGACTCTGAAGTTTTTAAAAATATTAAGAAGAAATTAAGGGATGGCACAGATTGATAATAGCAATGGAGATGGAAGATGGTCTCTTCATGGCATGACTGCCCTTGTTACTGGGGGTACTAGGGGCATAGGGTAAGCAACATAATTTCAACAACTATTCAGAATTCTTTTTTTTTTTCTTATCTTATGAAAGATTGTAGTTTATTTGTTTCATTCATAATGTCCTGTGTCCATTATATTGACTTCTGATTTGTTCTTCTTCACTGATGCATTAGCCATGCCATAGTTGAAGAACTAGCGAGTTTTGGCGCAACAATCTTTACATGTTCACGAAATAAGAAGGACTTAGATGAATGTTTGGAGAAATGGCAAAAGAAGGGGTACAAAGTGAACGGGTCTACGTGTGACTTGTTTTCAGAAGATCAACGAAACCAGTTGATTGAAAAAGCTACTGAATACTTCAATGGGAGGCTTGACATCCTTGTAAGTGAGATACCTTAAATGGTTTTGAAGTTCATATAATTGAATCTTTAATAATTACTATCTTATATCCATAATCCACTGACAGTATATATATAAATGAATTTTTACGCGATCAATGCAATTTGACTGATGAGGTTTGTTATATTTTAGGTAAATAATGCTGGTGTATGTGTACCAAAGGAAACCACAAAAATTACATCTGGAGATTGCTCACTAATGATGGGAACCAATTTTGAGGCTTCATATCACTTGTGTCAATTAGCATACCCTTTTCTAAAAGTTTCAGGAAAAGCAAGCATTGTGTTCATCTCTTCTATCTCTGGGATCATGGCTATTCCTTTTGTTTCTCTCTATGCAGCTACAAAAGGCACTTTTAAAAAAAAAATGAAAATATGTTGTACTAATGATTTGTTTTCTAAAAAACACTAGTAATTACTGTTTCTTTTAACACTTTTAAGTTAATCTATTTTATAGGAGCAATTAATCAATTAACGAAGAACTTGGCATGCGAATGGGGAAAAGACAATATTCGAGTAAATGCAGTTGCACCATGGATTATTGATACTGCGCTTACAGATTCTGTAGCTGTAAGTATATTTTCTCCTTTGTTTGGTTCTTTCTTCTAATTTTTTAATTATAAAGGTAGAAAAACCTGGTAAGAAAGAAAATTAGAAAATATTTAAGTGTTACTTTACCTAACTACGTTTTTGTTTTTTGTGTGTGTTTGCAGGAAGATTTTGAGTCAAAAGATGTGGAGAACTTGATTAAGAGAACACCAATAAGCAGGATGGGAAAGCCAAATGAAGTTTCATCACTGGTGGCTTACCTCTGCTTTCCTGCTGCTGCTTATATAACTGGCCAAATAATCTGTGTTGATGGTGGCAAAACTGTTTGTGGATTTCCATGATTAATTACTCTATGCTTAAGCTGGTAAAGAGAGAAGTCCTCATCCAAATAATCCACAAAGAGAACAGTCAAACAAAGTCTTCGTTATCAATTGAGAACAATTATATGGTTGTTTGCATACTTTATGATAACTTTAATAAGCTATATGTTGAAATTTTCTGATTCTATAGTTTTTCCATTATATACATTAAGTAAAAGTTAGGAATATCATCAAAAACTTATGTCTCATTTTGCCCAAATTCCTTGTTCTTTATACTCTTTTGGAGCAGGGTGAAGAGAGGAAAACAAGGTATCTCGTGAAGATACTAGACTTGTATAACCTTTTTATAAAATATTTTACATAATTAAAACTTCTCTATTTTTCACTAGTTAAGTCTTGATTTTATATATATATATATATATATATATATATATATATATATATATATATATATATATATATATTATTTAAGTTAAACTTTAAAATGTTTCACATTGGCTATACATGATTTGTAATGATTCGAACTAATTCACACATTGTCCAACAATATCAAGTGATATGTATACGGTCGAAATAGATTTCGGCCTTTCTAAGTTCGATCGAGTTCGAATGGTAAGCAACCGGAGTGGAATTTTGGGATGAGTTCCGAAGGCAGTACAAACGAGCCTCGAGTCCGAAGGCTGATCGAGGAGTCGACTCGATACTTTTATCGAGCCCGTGACCAAATCGATCTGCAAGGCATTACTTCGAGGTCGGAAATACGCTACGCCTACCCCGGAGGTCGAACTCAAGCCAAAACCGAGGGCTCGACCCAATAACGAGTTCGAACCAGTATCGAGCTCGTAGACAAGAGCCGTTACAACCGCACTAAGAGAGAGAATCTTGGCGGGAATCGAAGAAGAGATAATTCATCATAGGTCCTCCACTATATGCTTTATTTTATTATAAATAAAGTAGGATCCCTTTATTATAAAAGGGGGAATCCTTGTAAGCATAGGGGGATCGAATACACTGTAACAAAAGATCACTTCTCATATTGAAAGATATTTTCGTGTGCTTGTTTTACTGTATCTTATTCATTCTTTTTACTCACTATTCCCATTCCCGTAGTCAAGAATACACATATTTCTATCTCTCTATACGATTTGTATCAAATTGTATCACATATCCTTAGAACCATACACAAATTTAACGTTATCTGATTTTTCGGATAAATAGTTTGGCACCTCCCGTGGGGCTAAGGATAACAGTGATTGTTTGATATAAATCTGCAGTACACACCAGTTTACAACTTCGAATCGGCAATGGATTTACCTATCGACCACGAAGCCGGCCTTCAAGATGAAACCAACAACTTGGTACCCGGGGCCGGAAGGCCACTTGACGATGGCACTGAGGCTCGAATCGAAGTACCCGAAATTCGAGCCGAAGTACCGTTAGATGTCAATTCGCAAGTGGCTCTTGAGGTGAACTAGCATTCCGAACCGGAAAAAATATTCATGGCGGTACTCGATCCGTTGCTCGAGACACCCAAAATGTGGGTGAAATCAGAGCCAGCTTACGTATGATCTTCGAGATGTTACATACCCAACAAGTAGCGATAGCTCAGTTATAGAGCCAAACTCATATACAAAGCAGGCCAGATCCCAATCCACTTCGAGAAATCACCCCAGAACGGAGCCCGCCATAGTGAAATCAAACGAGCAAGAATCAGGGACCACTCCCGAAATTACTAAATTATTCGAGGAACTCACAAAACTAGTCGAACCCAATGACAAGAGAGTGGAAACATACAATGCCAGGGTCGATCAAATCCCAGGAGCTCCGCCAATGATAAAAGGGCTTGATTCAAAAAAAATCATACAAAAGCCTTTCCCTCGAGTGCGGCCCCAAAACAAATCCCCAAAAAATTCCGTATGCCCGAAATTCCCAAATATAACAGCACGACTAATCCTAACGAATACGTCACCTCTTACACATGTGCCATCAAGTGTAACGATTTGGAGGACGATGAGATCGAATCCGTGTTGTTGAAAAAGTTCGGGGAGACCCTCTCGAAGGGAGCGATGATCTGGTATAACAATCTGCCGCCAAATTCCATCGATTCTTTTTCCATGTTAGCAGATTTGTTCGTAAAGGCACATGTTGGTGCCATAAAGGTTGCAACAAGGAAATCAGACCTCTTCAAAGTAAAGCAAAGTGGTAATGAAATGCTGAGGGAATTCGTATCCCGATTTTAAATGGAACGCATGGATTTTCCACCGGTCACAGACGATTGGGCTGTCCAAGCTTTCACCCAAGGGTTGAACGAGCAAAGTTCGATAGCATCATGTCGGCTGAAGCAAAATTTGATCGAGTATCCAGCAATAACTTGGGCAGATATACACAACCGATATCAGTCAAAAATTAGGGTCGAAGATGACCAGTTGGGAGCTCCGTCTGGACCCATGCATCAGAATAGGACAGCTATTAAAAACCAAGGGAGATCGATAGAGAACAAAGGTCGAACAGAGACCGATATCAATCGTACGTCGCAGATCGGATGAACAACGGTTCAACACGCAATACTACTCGGAACAATCGAAGGACTGATCGAGGGCAAAATTCTCGGGGACTTATGAGCAGGAGCGGCTTTGATAAATATGTCGATCCTATAGAAACACCTCGGTTATCGGAATATAACTTCAGCGTTGATGCATTCGCCATCGTGTCGGCTATCGGACGCATCAAAAACACTAAATGGCCTCGACCCATGCAGACCGATCCTGGCCAAAGGAATCCCAATCAAATGTACGAATATCATGGCACCCATGGCCACAGAACAGAAGATTGCAGGCAACTAAGAGAGGAAGTAGCCCAGTTATTTAACAAAGGCCACCTTCGGGAATTTTTGAGCGATAGGGCGAGGAACCATTTTAAAAACAGGGATTTCGGAAAGCAAAACGAGCAGGAAAAGCCACAACACGTCATTCACATGATCATCGGCGGTGCCGATACCCCTCAGGGACCAGTGCTTAAACGCACTAAAACATCGATTGTGAGAGAAAAGCGATTTCTAACTCAGGATTACACACCCATAGGAACTTTGTCCTTCAATGATGAAGATGCAGAAGGGGTTGTACAATCTCATAACGATGCACTGGTAATATCCGTACTCATGAATAAAACTAAAGTTAAGCGTGTGTTGATTGATCCAGGTAGCTCGGCCAACATCATCAGATTGAAGGTCGTAGAGCATCTCGGCATGCGGGACCAGATCGTACCCGCAACCCTAGTTCTAAACGGATTCAATATGGCATGTGAAACCACCAAAGGCGAGATAATTCTACCAATAAACGTGGCCAGAACCGTCCAGGAAACAAAGTTTCACGTGATTGAAGGCGACGTAAGGTACAACGCCCTTTTCGAAAGGCCGCGGATCCACAACATGAGAGCTGTACCTTCGACCCTACACCAGGTCCTCAAATTCCCACATCAAGAGGAGTCAAAACAGTGTGCGGAGAACAACAAGCTGCAAAAAAATGTTCGCCGTCGAGGAAGCGAAACCAATATCCTCGCCTTCGTCAGTAAAGGGATCAGGCTCAAAAGGAGAACGAGACACCAAATAACAATCACAGACATCGGCTTCGACCCAACCAGATAACCAGATGATCGAAGAAGATGATGATCAGAGGGTCCCTTGATCCTTCGTGATTCCCGATGACTCTGACGCCACTAAATCAATAACTGAGGAATTGGAGCAAATCATACTAATCGAGCATTGCCCCGAACGAAAGGTACACCTGGGAACGAGGTTGAGCCCCGAACTCAAGAAGAAACTTGTTCAATTTCTTATCGATAACATTGAATTTTTTGCCTGGTCCCATTTAGATATAATATGGATTCCACCGGACATAATGACACATCGACTAAGCTTGGACCCTAAGTTCAGACCGGTGAAGCAAAAGAGAAGACCCCAGTCCGAGGTAAAACACGCATTCATAAAAGACGAGGTAACCAAACTTCTCAAGATAGGGTCCATTCGGGAGGTGAAATATCCCGAGTGGTTAGCCAATATAGTTGTAGTGCCTAAAAAAGGAAACAAACTTAGAATGTGCGTGGACTATAAGGATTTAAACAAAGCATGCCCCAAAGATTCCTTTCCGCTACCCAACATCGATCGCATGATCGATGCCACGGCCAGTCACGAGATCCTTACTTTTCTCGATGCCTATTCCGGGTATAATCAAATTCGGATGAACCCGGAGGACCAGGAAAAGACTTCATTTGTCACCAAATATGGAACATATTGTTATAATGTGATGCCCTTCGAGCTAAAAAATACGAGGGCTACTTACCAACGCCTAGTAAATAAAATGTTCGAAGAACAAATAGGTAAATCAATGAAAGTTTATATTGATGACATGCTAATTAAGTCCCTACGCGCAGAGGACCATCTGACCTATTTGCAGAAAACGTTCGAGATTTTGAGGAAATACAACATAAAGCTCAACCCCGAAAAATGTGCTTTTGGAGTCGGTTCGAGCAAGTTCCTCGGTTTCATGGTGTCAAATCGGGGAATCGAGATTAACCCCGATAAAATCAAGGCCATCGAAGACATCACCATCATGGACAGTGTAAAAGCTGTACAAAGGCTAACGGGATGAATTGCGGCCCTAGGCCAATTCATTTCGAGATCATCACATCGAAGTCACAAATTTTTCTCCCTACTCAAAAAGAAGAACGATTTCGCCTGGACCCCGGAATGCCAACAGGCATTGAAGGAACTGAAACAATATCTGTCAAGCCCACCACTACTTTACACTCCAAAAGCAGACAAAAAACTTTGCTTATACTTGGCAGTATCAGAAATTGCAGCACGCGGTGTCCTAGTTCGGGAAGAGCAAGGTACGCAATTTCCCATTTATTATATAAGTCCAACCTTAGGAGAAGCAGAAGCTAGATATCCACACCTAGAAAAATTGGCACTTGCACTGATAAATGCCTCTAGAAAGTTACGACCATACTTTCAATGTCTCCCCATATGCGTATTAACAACTTACCCACTTCGTAATATTTTGTACAAGCTCGAACTATCAGGCCGATTGGCCAAATGGGTCGTTGAACTTAATGGGTACAATATCGAATATCAACCCCATACGGCCATCAAGTCTCAAATTTTAGCAGACTTCGTAACTAATTTCACGCCAACCCTAATACCCGAAGTCGAAAAAGAATTCCTACTGAAATCAGGTACGTACTCGAGGGTATGGACACTTTTTACGGACGGGGCCTTGAATGTAAAGGGGTCCGGGTTGGGCATAGTTTTAAAGAGGCAATCTATTAAAACTACCAGGTTGACTAACAACGAGGCCGAGTATGAAGCCCTGATTGCACGTCTCGAGTTAGCTAAAAACTTGGGAGCAGAAGTCATCGAAGCCAAATGTGACTCTGTGTTGGTGGTAAGTCAAGTAAGCAAAACCTTCGAAGTTAGAGAGGATAGAATGCAAAGGTATTTGGACAAACTACATGTCACTTTGCACCATTTCAAACAATGGACTTTACAGCACATTCCAGGATAGCAAAACAGTGAGGTTGATGCACTTGCAAATTTGGGACCATCGGTCGAGAAACGTGACTTGAGCTCGGGGATTGTCGTTCAATTCTCTAGGTCCATGATCGAAGAAGGTCACGCCGAGATAAAGTCTACAAGCTTAACCTGGGATTGGAGAAATAAGTATATTGAATACTTAAAGGACGGAAAGCTCCCATCGAACCCTAAAGATTCAAGAGCCCTACGGACTAAAGTTGCTCGATTCACGGTGGCTTCAGATGGAACGTTATACCGAAGGACATTCGATGGACCATTGGCAATATGCTTGGGTCCAGGAGATACCGATTACATCTTACGCGAGGTGCACGAGGGTACTTGTGGAATCACTCCGGTGCCGATCCATTAGTCCGAAAAATAATCAGGGCAGGGTATTATTGGATCGATATGGGCAAAGATGCGAAGGAATTTGTTCGAAAATGTGACAAATGTCAAAAGTTTGCACCAATGATCCATCAACCCGGAGAGCAACTTCACTCGGTCCTATCCCCATGGCCATTCATGAAATGGGGAATGGATATTGTCGGCCCTCTGCCATTGACCCCAGGTAAAGCCAAATTCATCTTATTTATGACTGACTATTTCTCTAAATGGGTTGAAGCACAGGCGTTCGAGAAAGTAAGAGAGAAAGAAGTTATAGACTTTATCTGGGATCATATCATATGCTGATTCGGGATACCCGCTGAAATAGTATGTGACAATGGGAAACAATTTGTGGGAAGCAAAGTGATGAAATTCTTCGAAGACTACAGAATAAAAAGGATATTATCAACACCGTATCTCCCCAGTGGGAACGAATAGGCCGAATCAACGAACAAAACCATCATTCAGAACCTAAAGAAGAGGCTGAACAACACTAAAGGAAAGTGGAGAGAAATCCTACCCGAAGTCCTTTGGGCATATTGAACGACGTCGAAATCCAGTACGGGGGCGACCCCATTCTCCTTAGTATATGGGTCCGAAGCATTAATACCAGTCAAAGTCGGCAAACCCAGTACCAGATTTTGATACACGACGGAAGAATCAAATAACGAGGCTATGAACACTAGCCTCGAATTATCAGACGAAAGGCGAGAAGCTGCTCTCGTCCAATTGGCCGCCCAAAAGCAGCGAATCGAAAGATATTATAATCGAAGAATCAAGCTCCGCCATTTCAAGCCCGGGGACTTAGTACTAAGGAAAGTCACCATCAATACCCGAGATCCAAATTAGGAAGGACCATATCAGGTTCTCGAGAACGTCGGAAAGGGATCATACAGGCTCGACATTATAAACGGCAAATAGCTATGAAGCAATTGGAATGTGTCACATATAAAACGATACTACTGCTAAGGTACGACCCTTCCATATTCATTTACATTTCAAAACTGACCCCTGCAGAAGTCTGAGCAGGAGCTAAGATGGATCCTTTACCATAGATCTAAAAGCACGCGTTGCACTCTTTTTCCCTTAGACCGGTTTTATCCCAGATGGGTTTTTCGGCAAGGTTTTTAACGAGGCAACCAATTATCATGCTGCACTTACAACAGTATCTGAGGCCTCTTTACAATCGACCTCGAATACTAGGGGGCATTAGCCTTCAAATATATCAAGTTCTGATGCAAGAATGTTATTTCGCAATAATGGGGTTCCAATAGTAAAAGTTGTAAGAGCCAAATGGTCAAAACGAACCATGCTCATGTAGTTGGCCCGAACCCAGGCGCGAGACACGAACACATGTATAGTGACTTGCAAAGAAAGTTCTCCTCTTTACCGACATTTTATATCCAAGAAAAAATCCTTTATTTGGAGATTTAATACACAAACAGAGTTAAGATAAATTCGACTACTAAGCCCACTGGCTACTTTATTTCGAGTCCGAGCAAGCACTCACTCGACTATTATGCCTACGGGCTACATTACTTTGAGTTCGAATCATTCACTTGACTACTAAGCCTACGGGTTACATTACTTCGAGTTCGAATCATTCACTCGACTACTAAACCCACATGCTACTTTATTTCAAGTCCGAGCAAGCACTCACTTGACCATTACGCCTACGGGCTACATTACTTCGAGTTCGAATCAGTCACTCGACTACTAAGCCTACGGGCTACTTTATTTCGAGTCTGAGCAAGCAGTCACTTGACCATTACGCCTACGGGCCACATTACTTCAAGTTCGAATCATTCACTCAACTACTAAGCTTACAAGCTACATTTATTTCGAGTTCGAGCAAGCACTCACTCGACCATTACGCCTATGGGCCACTTTATCCCGAGTTTGAATCATTCACTCGACTACTAAGCACACGGGCTACTTTATTTCGAGTTCGAGCAAGCACTCACTCGAACATTACGCCTACGGGCTACATTACTTCGAGTTCGAATCATTCACTCGACTACTAAGCCTACGACCTACTTTCATCTCGAGTTCGAGCGAGCACTCACTCGACCATTACGCCTGCGGGCCACTTTATCCCGAGTCGAATCATTCACTCGACTACTAAGACCACGGGCTACTATATTTTGAGTTCGAGCAAGTACTCACTCGACCATTATGCCTACGGGCTATATTACTTTGAGTTCGGATCATTGACTTGACTTATAAGCCTAGGGGCTACGTCACTTCAAATTGGAATAAGCACTCGCTTGATTATAGAGGCTACGAAATCCAGAATTTGATTAAGTTGATTAAATCTTTGTGAAAACATTTATAAGGCATGTATAAAGTCTTCACAAAATAGAAGCAAGTCGGAAAAGTTGTCTATATATAAAATCATCTACATGATTGATTACAAATGTAAAAACTAAGGACTAAGCATCCTGGTCATCCTCAGGAGCGGTTTCTTCTCTATCAGGCTCCCCCCCGTTCTTGTATCCGCTCTTGCTACCATCATCATCATCATCATCTCCATCAGAAGCCAAGGCTTCAGCTTCAGCTTCGAGCTCTTTAGCCTTTTTTATCTCTTCAGCAAGGTCGAAACCTCGAGCGTGTATCTCTTCGAGAGTCTCCCTCCGAGACCGACACTTAGCAAGTTCGGCAACCCTATGTGCTCGAGTATCGGCAGTATCTGCCGCCTCTCATGCCTCTATCTGAGCAGCCTCGGCATCAGCCCGATACACGGCAATGGACTTGTCCGCCATGACTTTCGACGACTCAACCTCTGCCTTGGCTTCAGCAAGCCGTGTTTCAAGCTCCTCGATCCTCTTAGCCTGAGCCGAACCCTTTTGCTTGACGCTTCGAAGCTGAACATCGGCCGATAATAATTTGGCCAAGATGGTTTCCTTTTCCGCAGCCAGGCGGTCGATAGTCTCTTCCACCAATTACATTCAGCCTTGATTTGATCGACTTCTTCCCAAAGTAACCCTATCTTTTTAACCTTTTGCTGCAGCTGAGATAACGAAGGGTTAACTTCCACAGTTGAGTCAAACCCATACTCTAACAGAACGAGGCTTACCTGCTTATCTAGTTTGGCCTCTTCTTCACGAGCCTTAACCAAATCTGCTTCGAGGTCCTTTATAGCCTCGTCCTTTTGGCTGCAAAGAAGCCACAGGGCATCTCTCTCCCCCGATACCTTCTGAAGCTTGACATCACACTGGCTGAGGTCGGCTCGAAACCTACTAATGGACTGCACAGTAGGGAAAGAACACAAGTCAAGTTTGGAAAAGAATGAAGAAACCAAGTACAGTAAAATCATTACCCGAGAAATGAAACGTTGGGCCTCTTCTAGGAGAAGAGAAGCGTCACCAATGTCGGAGGCATCATCGACTCCAGTAAAGCAATCCCGAAAAAGGGTCCCCTACACTAGAGCCTCCGCCCATATCGGGGGTCTTCAATTCTCGAGCTTCCTTTAACGCCTCCTCGGAAAAGATTGGAAGAGAAGGCAAATGACCGACTATCATAGTCCTAAGCGAAATGCTCGGGATGCTCTGATCGAGACTCGGGGTACCGGAACCGACCCCGACAGGTACATCCGCCATCGGCTCAAAAGCTCTGGCGACCTCGATAGCTTTTGCAGATCGGATCACCAAAGCTGAGGCATCATCTTTTTCTTCTTCTTCTTCTTCTTCTTCTTCTTCTTCTTCTTCTTCTTCCTCTTCTTCTTCTTCTTCTTCTTCTTCTCTCAGTCATTGGACCGAGTCCATCGAAAGAGCGATTGCCTTCCTCCTCATCCTTCGAGTTTTGGGCTTGGGGTCCTCTGACCGAGAAATATCTTTTCGCTTCTTATCTTTCCTCGGTTCCGGGACCGGGGACTTACTTCCTTCTTCACCACTCGAAGGCCTCAAAACGGCATCCTTGGTTACACCTGCATGAAAGAAAATTGTTAACGAATGGAGCATAATAAATATTTTGAAGAACACGAGAAGTAACCCTTACCATGATTCTTGGCCTCACATCTACCTTTTGCCAAATCACGCCAAGCGCGTTCGACATAAGAGGAAGTCGAGGCTAACTTCCGAACCCAATCCTCGAGGCCAGGTACCGCTTGTGGCATCCAAGGGGCAGCTGTATATCGGAGAAAGACATCAGATAAAATTGGAAAAAGATACGAAAAACAACGTCTTATGAAAACCACTTATGGTCAAAATTCCATTCCTCGGGGAACGACATCTTCTCTTCGGGAATGAGGTCACGGGTCCTCACCCGGATATAACGGCCCATCCAACCCCGATCCTTGTCTTCGTCGATGTTCGACATCAAAGCCTTCGATGCCCGAAGATGAAGCCTGATTAGTTCTCGAAATATTTGAGGCCGATACAATCGTGTGAGGTGATTCAGGAAAACATCCAGCCCCCCGGCCTTGTTGGAGAAGAAGCAAAGTAAGGTTACTATACGCCATAGAGAGGGGTGAATTTGACCAAGGGTGACCTGATATCTTTTGTAGAAATCAATGATCACCGGGTCGACGGGACCCAACGTGAAGGGGTAAGTGTAAACACTTACTCCACATGGGTGATGACGCTCTCTTCGGGGGAGAGAATTTGTAACACAACCTCGGAACCCCAGTTGCAGTCTTTCCTCACAGCCTTGAGATGACCCTCCATTATCGAGCACATGTACATCGACACATGCTCACATTGACCCATAACAGATGAAGGATTCTCAACCTTAAAATCGATCTTCAGAGTACACGGGCCAGGAACATACTCATAGGTAGGCGGCTCCACCGGCGCCTTGTCGCCGGACGGCCGTGAAGAAGAAGCTTTCTCCTTCTGAGGTACAGTTTTTGAAGTTTTGGCCATTGATATGAGAGAAAGAAAGGCAAAGGAAGACGAAAGGTTGATGACACCAAACGTTGGTGTAGATGGCTCTGCAAGCGGCGAAATAGAGAGAAAGAGTAAGAAAATTTGGAAGAGTGAAATACGTAAAAGTGATAAATGTTAGATGGAGGGGTTATTAGAGAGAAAGAGTAAGAAAATTTGGAAGAGTGAAAGACGTAAAAGTGATAAATGTTAGATGGAGGGGTTATTTATAGGCTTGCATCGTGATGGTTCAATATCAGAGGTGGCCGACCACCGTATGACATGCATTAAATACCTAGAAAGACTAAATCGATGGGACAGCTATCACATACGTCATGATCGAGCCTTGTGAAAACATCACCTTATAACCTGATCGAACCGTCAAAGATCATATCGATTCTCACCACATCCTTCCTGAGAAATGAGGGAAATATCTGTATACAGTCGAAATAGATTTCGTCCTTCCTACGTTCGATCGAGTTCGAATGGTAACCAACCGGAGTGGGATTTTGGAATGAGTTCCGAAGGCAGTACAAACGAGCCTCGAGTCCGAAGGCTGATCGAGGAGTCAGCTCGATACTTTTATCGAGCCCGTGACCAAATCGATCCGCAAGGCATTGCTTCGAGGTTAAAAATGCGCTACGCCCACCCCGGAGGTCGAACTCAAGCCAAAACCGAGGGCTCGACCCAATAACGAGTTCAAACTAGTATCGATCTCGCAGACAAGAGGCGTTATAACCGCACTAAGAGAGAGAATCTTAGCGTGAATCGAGAAAGAGACAATTCAACATAGGTCCTCCACTATATGCTTTATTTTATTATAAATAAAGTAGGATCCCTCTATTATAAAAGGGGAAATCCTTGTAAGCATAGGGGAACCGAATACACTGTAACAAAAGATCACTTCTCATATTGAAAGATATCTCCGTGTGCTTGTTTTACATTATCTTATTCATTATTTTTGCTCACTATTCCCATTCTCATAGTCAAGAATACATATATTTCTATCTCTCTATATGATTTGTATCAAATTGTATCACATATCCTTAGAACCATACACAAATTTAACGTTATTTGATTTTTAGGGTAAACAAGCGGAACGCTAAGCTTACACTTGAGAGTTGGAATAAGCATACATGTACTCTTTAATGCAAGTCGATTAGAAAACATTTTTTAGGTAAAATAATGATTTGACATATAAATCAAATCAGTTGCAAAAAATGTCATATTTTCATTTTCCATTACTAGCAAACTTACAACCTAAAAAATAAACAATAGGACCTCACAGTTTTTGGGAGAATGGTGATGTTGGACTAGCAGAAATTATTTGTGCTCCAAGAATTTTTGGGTTAGACCGAAAATTCTTTAAAATGTGTTAGAAAACAAATTTCAATTAAAAAACGTAAAAAGGAAAAAGTTTGTGCCAAATCTTCATACTAACCACCTCTTGTTTTATAGGCTAGTTATTTCATTCTAATACTCTTAGTCTCTTTCTCGAATTTGACGATTGTATTATTCAGCCCAATAATTTTGTTATGTATGCCAGAGTGTAAGCTGCATTTCTTGTACTTGTAAATCATTCAAGTACTATCATTTCAGGCAGCGCATAAATAATTTCGCACAAACTTTACCAATAACGACGCAAAAATTTTGGGCTCTGAAGAATAGATTAGCAACCAGAATAATTGTAACGATCCGACCGACCGTTTTGTGTATTTGCGTCTCGTTTTTTCTTTTGGTGCTTCACACATATGTAATTTTAGTTTTATGACTTGCGGGTTGATTGGTTTCATTCCGGGAAGATTTCGAGTTGATTTGAACCCTTTGGTTCTTGGCTTAGAAGCCTAAGTTGATTATGTTGATCAAACTTTGAATTTTGGGAAAACGATCCCGGAACGGTATTTTGATGGCTCTAAAACTTCGTATCGTGATTTTGGACTTGGGCATATGCCCGGAATCGAATTCAGAAGTCCGTAGGTTGATTTGTGTTGTTTTGCCGAAAATTGGCGATTTGAAGTTTAGAAGTTTAACCGTAGGCTGACTTTTGGCTATCGGGTTCGGAATTTAGTTTTGGGACTTGGAATATGTCCGTTACCATTTAGAACTTATTTGCAAAATTTGGTATCATTTGGAGTTGATTCGGTTGGATTCAGACGCTTAGCTTCAATTCTAAAAGTTCTTGAACTTTACTTTGAAATTCATTCGTTTTGGGGTCTGATTTGTAGTTCTAAATATTATTTTTGTATTTTGATCGCGCGAGTGAATTCGTATGATATTTTTTAGACTTGTGTGGATGTTTAGTTTGGAGCCGCGAGAGTTCAGATGAGTTTCAGATGTAATTCAGAATGTTTTTTGATTGAAACTGTAATTGTTGGTGCTCTAGTGCCGCAATTGCGAGCACCAGCCTCACAATTGCGAAGTGGATAAGAGGTGGTATGATGTCGCAATTGCGACCTTCCTCTTCGCATTTGCGAAGTCAGCGGTCCTGGGTTGGGGTCGCATTTGCCACCACTTGGTCGCGTTTGCGATGGTAGCCAGCTTTGCAATTGGGACTTATGTTGAGGCTGTCAGGGTTCGCAAATACGATCCTGATTCGCAATTGTGAGGGTTCGTATTTGCGAACCCCGTGTCGAAAATGTGACATCTGCAGCTGGACATAAGGGCTGGAAAGTCAGGATTTAGTCTCATTTCTCACATTTTAGAACCCTAGACTCGGTAGGAGGTGATTTGGATAGGAGATTTTCATCTAAAAATATTGAGTAAGTGATTCTAATCAATTTTCAACTATATTACATGATTATATCTTAGATTTAACATCAAAATTATGAGATTCAAAGAGGAAAATTTGGGTCAAGTTTTTGAAAAATGAAGAATTGAGTTTTGAGAGTTGATTTGGACTCGAATTTGAAAACAAAACACATATATATACTCGTAGGGTTATGGGTCGTCGTAATCTACCCTTGGATCCGAATTTTGATCGGGCGAGCCCGGGGTTGACTTTTTAGGAATTTTGTAAAGATCAAAGCTTTATCTATTGTAATTATTTTTTCTTGCATTGTTTGATGATATTATGTCACTTTGGGTTAGATTTGAGCCGTGTGGAGGCAAAATTTAGGCGAAAAGCTATTTTCGAGGGTTGAGTTGGCCTGGTTGAGGTAAGTATCTTGCCTAACATTGTGTGGGGGAAACTACCCCTTAAGATTTGGGTTGATTGTGTTAATTGTATTATGTGAGAGCGGTGTAGGTAAGGTGACGAGTGGGTACACGAGCTATATGTGGTAGCTGACCGATTTTGGTTATTTAGACTCTTCCCATGCCTTTAATTGAATTGTTATATCATGTTATATCTCTCATTGTTAATCTACACTGATATATGTTAATCTACCCTTATATGCTTTATTTGACATTGTTAACACTTGTTCTACCTCTTACTTGTTATTTTGCTCTTATATGCTTTAGTTGAAGTTATTGCCTTCCTTATTATCTTGTTACCTCTTAAAGTTTTGAATTACGTTTACTTGAAGTTGTTATTTCGTGGAATATCTTCTTGTTGAGTTATTGGCGTTGAAGTTGTAAAAGTCATTATCACATTGAGGCGAAATTGTTAATTGTTGAGATAACTTTCTTGTTAAGCAATTCACATTCATTTTGTTATTGTTGAGATTCTTGTACACATTGTGGTTGAGCCATAGGCTATTTGTTGTGGAAATATTTGTATTGTTGATTCTTTTGGCAAGTTGTGGCATATGGGCTCTTGTGGTGCGAGTTGTGACTATGTTATGATATTAATACGCATGCGGTGGTACAAGGGTAGGGGTTGATACGCTTGCAGTGAGATAAGGTGGGCTTGAAACGCATGTTGCTAGTAGGGGAACTACTTAAAGCCACACAGTGTGATAAGGCAGGCTAAAACGCGTGTAGCTATTTCGGAAAAAATAATTTTCAAAACAAAATGTAAGGCTCACCCGGTGATATAAGGAAAGATTATGATTGAAATTGTGCAATATGATTATGAGGCGGTACCTCAGTTGTAATTCTTGTTGTGCAGTTCATATTGAAAAAAGTTATTGGTTGAATAGTTCTTATTGATTTTACTCTTCCTTGTCTTACCAGTTTTGTCCGTATTTGATTATTTGTGGTTCTCATTATTGGATTCCTTCTTGTTGTCTTTTTGCTTACAATTCTTCCATTAGTTTACGTTACTAAACTGTTTTTTTATCATTCATTTCTCCGCTTTCCATTACTTCATGTTGTTATATTTTTGTTTCATTTACCTTGTCCTAATATGTCTCTTTACCTAGCCTTGTCACTACTCTACCGAGGTTAGGCTTGATACTTACTGGGTACCATTGTGGTATACTCATACTACACTTCTACGCATTTTGTGCAGATCCATGTACGTCTGCCCGTGCTAGACGCAAGAGATTGATTGGTTAGCTACTTTCAGGAGACTTCAAGTTATACCTGCCCGACGTCCGCAGGCCTCGGAGTCACCTTCCGTTATCTTCCCTTTATTGTTATTTCCTTTATCATACATTGTTATATTAGATGTTTTAGAATATTCTATAGAACTTATGACTCAGTTAAACCAGATTTTGGGTGTTATTTGTCAGTTGTGCTGTTGAGTTTTATTATGATAAATTTAATGGTTTATAATTTGACATTTTATTATTATTTTCGCTATTTCTCTATACATGTTAGGCTTACATAGTCTTAGAGACTAGGTTCCATTACGACATCCTAAGGTGGAAAATTGGGGTCATAGAGCCTTAGGTTCATAGGTGTTACGAGTCATAAGCAAGTTTAGTAGTCTTGCGGATCGGTACGGAGACGTCTGTACATATCTGCAACGACCTGGCCAGTTGTTTTGAGAGTTGTAGCCTCGTTCCCCCCCCTTTACTTCTCACTTTGTACTTTATAGCTGTTATGTGACTTGATGGGGTAGTCGGTTCGGGTCCGGAGAGATTTCAAAATGAAATGAGACACTTAGTCTCAAGGTTAAAAACTTAAGTTGAAATGATAGACCGAATATTGATCTATGTGTAAATGACTCCGGAATAGAGTTTTGATGGTTCCGTTAGCTTGGGTGATTTTGGACTTAGGTGGGTGTTCGGATTGTGATTTGGAGGTCCGTAGTAGAATTAGGCTTGAAATGGCGAAAGTTGGATTTTGGGGAAGTTTGACCGGGAGTGGACTTTTTTATATCATGGTCGAATTCTGATTTTGAAATTTGGAGTAGGTCCATAATGTCATTTGTAACTTGTGTGCAAAATTTGGGGTCAATCGGACGTGTTTTGATAGGTTTCGGTGTCGTTTGTAGAAGTTGAATTTCTTTAGTTTCAATAGGCTTGAATTAGGGTGCGATTCGTATTTTTGAAGTTGTTTGATGTGATTTAAGGGCTCGACTAAGTTGGTATGAGGTTTTAGGACTTGTTGATATGTTTGGTTGAGGTCCTGGGGGCCTCGGATTGATTCTGGAGGGTTAACAGATCAAAGTTGAAGTTGAGAGTTTGCTGAGGTTAGACCTCTGTTCGTGTAACCGCACATGCAGAGCTTTGATCGCATGTACGAGTTTGGAGGGGAGTGTGCAAATGGTCGCAGGTGCGAGGAGTTTTCTGCACTCACCGAAGCATTAGGCGCGTATGTGCGATAGGGAATTCTGCACCTGCGTGACCGCAGATGCGGCAGGGGGACCGTAGAAGCGGAGTTGTGCAGGTGAGCTTGGTCCGCAGAAACGGCTTGGAAGCTCGCAGAAGCGGGTCCACAGAAGCAGAGTGAGGGATCGCAGAAGCGGAAGGAGCCACAAATGCGTTGGATCGCAGAAGCGGTTAAGTTTCCGCAAAAGCAGAAGTACTGGCAGAACACTTAAATACAAGGGTTTGCGATTTTGCTTCATTTTAATCATTTTGAGCTCAGGTTTTGGCGATTCCTGAGAGGATGTTTGAGGGGATTTTTGAGGTACGTCCCTTGTGCTCATTTTTTATAAATAATCTTGCTTCCCCATTGATTTTCCCACCTAGTTGGTGTGTATTTAAGGTGTAAATTGGGAGTTTGTGGCTAGGGATTTAGAGAGTTTGATTTGGGGATTTGGGTGATAATTTGGTGTCAGATTTTGATAAAGTTGGT
The DNA here is from genome assembly GCF_000390325.3 of Nicotiana tomentosiformis. Classification (NCBI taxonomy): domain Eukaryota; kingdom Viridiplantae; phylum Streptophyta; class Magnoliopsida; order Solanales; family Solanaceae; genus Nicotiana; species Nicotiana tomentosiformis. The sequence goes on along the minus strand of NC_090816.1, from coordinate 105,087,804 downwards.
ATGGTCAGACTCGTGGTTGTATAGGCTTTCGGGTTTTGTGACTTTTATCAAATTTCGAGACGTGAGTCTGGGGGCCGACTTTTGAGTCTATTTTTGATTTTGATTAATAACTTAGCATTTTCTTATGGAGTTGATTCCTTTAGCCCATATTGATTATATCAAATTGTTTATGGCTAGATTCGAGACATTCAGAGGTCATTTCGCGAGGCAAGGGTGTGTTAGAGTAGAGATTTGCTCGGATTAAGCTAAGTAATAGTTTTAAATTTGGTTTTGAGGGTACAAAACCCCGTATTATGTGTCATTTTTTAGTTTTGAGGTGACGTACATGCTGGGTGACGGGCGTGTGGGCATGCACCGTGTGAATTGTGGCTCGGCTAATTCCATGGAACTGTGTAGTTGAATAATCTGCTGTTATCCGAACATTTTCAACGTATTAGAGAAACTGAACTTCAAATCATGTTAGAAATCATGTTTAGACCATGTGTTGACACTGTAGGGACCCATAAAAGTCGTGTACATATTGAATTATCTGCTAAATTGTTGTTTTGTACTCAGTCAAAATTTTACTTGCATATTACATTTCAGTATCTATTGTTCATTATTGATGCGTTATATCATTGTTGTTTGGGCTGCTTATCATGATTTCTGAGAGCCTAGAGACTGGAGAGGTTGATGACTGAGTGAGGCCGATGGCCTAATTGTGAGGATATTTATGGGATCGGGCTGCATGTCGCAGCATGTTTCATTGATATATGCCATGATTGGCTTGTTACAGCGCTTGGGATGAAGGAGCCTCTATGGAGTCTATACACACCCACAGTGAGCATAGGTACCTATTGAGTGCGAGTGTCGAGTGTCGAGTGTTGAGTGATTGAGAGGAATAAGTGATTGTGAGGAAACAATGATTGTGAGGTTGGAGTGAATTGGAGGACTGAGTGGTTGTTGCTCTGAGAAGATGCATTGACCTCATTATTGTTGCACTTCAGCTGCCACATATCACTGTCTTGAAATTTCTGAGAGATATTATCTTCTGTTTCAGTTGAAGTTGACATGAATTAACTGCTTTGGCCTTGATTGTCGAACTTGAAAGCATGCCTAATTTCCTATGTTGAAATTACCGTAATTGAACTTTAACTTTGAATCTCAGCACTACTTTCAGTTCTCTATTTAGTATTATTACTTACTGAGTTGGTTGTACTCACGCTATACCCTGCACTTCGTGTGTAGATCCAGGTGTTTTCGGACACGGTCGGTGTTGATTCCATCGCACAATTGATCTTTTGGAGATTCCAAGGTATCTGTCCGGCATTTTGCAGACCTTGTCTCTCCTTCCCTATCTTCTTCCTTATTGTATTTAGTTTCAGGCTATTATAGACAGTGTTTTCTAGACTTGTGATGTATAGATGCCCATGTACTCTGTGACACCCCGATGGTTGGGAACTTCCGTGTTGTGTTTTTTTGGGGTTTCTATCCCGTTTATGAGAATTTTCATTGTTTAAACTGCTTTAATTCGTTTTCCGTTAAGAGTGTTGGTAATATTGTGAAATGTCGGCTTGCCTAGTACCACGTTAGGCTTCATCACAACAGGTTAGGATTTTGGGTCGTAACAAGTTGGTATCAGAGCCTAGGTTACATAGGTCTAATGAGTCATGAGCAGGTTTAGTAGACTTTTGCAGATCGGTATGGAGACATCTGTACTTATCTTCGAGAGGCTGCCGAATCCTTAGGAAACTTCACATTCTTTTATTCTTGTCGTACAGATTTGTTTATTCCGGTAACTAAACTTTTATATTCTATTCTCTCACATATGGTGAGGACACGTGCTACCAGACAGGATGGACATCCACCAGTACCAACAACTAGGGCCACGAGAGGCCGAGGTCGCGGTAGGGGAAGAGGTGCAGCTCGTACAGCAGCTAGAGCAGCACCTACAGATCCACCAGTTGCTCCAGCTCAGGAGCAGGTTCCGGATGTGGTTGATCTAGTGGGGCCAACTCAGGCACCAGTTATGCCCATTGTGATTTCAGCTCTTCAGGAGGCGTTGGCCCAAATATTTACTGTATGCACTGGCCTTGCTTAGGTGGTTTCGGCTCAGGCCGCACCAGCCACTTCTCAGGCTGGGGGAGGTACTCAAACCCCCGCTTCCCGTACTCCAGAGCAGGTGATGTAGGGACTTCAGACACTAGGGGTACTACCAGCCCAGTCGGTTGCAGATGCTCAGGCCTGGCCTTGCATAGGTTATACTCATGCTACACCCTGCACATCGTGTGCAGATCCAGGTATTTTCGGACACGGTGGGTGTTGATTCCATCACATATTTGATCTTTTGGAAATTCCAAGGTAGCTGCCTCGCGTTTCGCAGAGTATAGATGCTTATGTACTCTGTGACATCCCCGATGGTTGGGAACTTCTGCGTTGTGTTGTTTTTGGGTTATTATCACGTTTATGAGAATTTTCATTATTTAAACTGCTTTAATTCGTTTTCTGTTGAAAGTGTTGGAAATATTATGAAATGTCGGCTTGCCTAGAACTACGTCAGGCGCCATCACAATACATTAGGATTTTGGGTCGTGACAAGTTGGTATTAGAGCCCAAGTTACATAGGTCTTATGAGTAATTAGCAGGTTTAGTAGAGTTTTGCAGATCGGTACGGAGATGTCTGTACTTATCTTCGAGAGGATGTCGAACCCTTAGGAAAAATCACATTCTTGTATTTTTGTCGTGCGGATTTGTTGATTCCGGTAACTAAACTGTTGTATTCTATTATGTCACAGATGGTGAGGACACGTGCTACCGGACAAGATAGATAACCACCAGTACCACCGGCTAGGGCTCCGAAAGGCCGATGTCACGGTAGGGGCCGCGGTAAGGGCAGAGGTGTAGCTCGTACAACAGCTAGAGCAGAACCTGCAAATCCACAAGTTGCTCCAGCCCAAGAGCAGGTTCCGGATGTGGTTGAGCCAATGGGGCCAGCTCAGGCACCAGCTATGCCCATTGTGATTCTAGGCCTTCAGGAGGCGTTGGCATAGATATTGAATATTTGCAGTGGCCTTGCTCAGGTAGTTTCATCTCAGGCCGCACCAACCACTTCTCAGGCCGGGGGAGGTACTCATACCCCCACTGCTCGTACTCCAGAGTAGGTGATGTAGGAACTTCAGACATCGGAGTACTACCAGCCCAGCTTGTTCTAACTACTCAGGCCCAGCTGGTCCCCGTTATGACTGATGATGAGCAGAGGATACTTGAGAAATTTGGGAGATTTCAACCTCCATCATTTAGCGGTGCTGAGTCAGAGGATGCCCAGGGTTTCCTGGATAAGTGCCAGCAAATTCTTCGCACGATTGGTATTTTGGAGACCAGTGGGGTATCGTTCACTACTTTTTAGTTAACTGGGCTGCCTTCAGATTGTGGGAGGCTTATGAGAGGCGCATTCCGGTCGGTGCAACACCACTTACATGGCAGGAGTTTTCTGTTCTCTTCTTAGAGAAGTTCGTGCCACAGTCTAGTAGGGAGAAGCTGTGCATACAGTTTGAGCAGTTACGATATGAGGGCGTGTTTGTGATGTAGTACGAGATAAGGTTTTCTGAGTTAGCTCATCACACAGTTTGGCTGGTTCCCACTGATAAGGAGAGGATTAAGAGGTTCATTGATGGACTCACATATCAACTACAATTGGTTATGACTCAGGAGAGGGTGTCTGGTGCTACTTTTGACAAGGTGGTTGATATTGCTCGGTAGCTAGAGATGGTCCGTAGTCAGGAGCGTGGAGAGAGGGAGGCCGAGAGGCCTCGTGGATCATATGGTTTCAACGGTGTTCCTTCTGAAGGTCAGTTATACCATGGCAGGGGTCGTCCTTATAGGAACGCTCAGACGGCTCGTCCAATTCACCGTGGTGCACCATCCAACCATGGTTCATACAATACTCATCAGGGTCAGTCATCTCTCAGTACACCGGGTTCTTCTAGCGATTATTCTGGTTCTCGAGGCCCAATTCAGTCCCCCACCAGCACTAGTACTGGGGGGTTTCCTCGAGTGCGGGGAGTTTGGGCATATGTGGAGGCAGTGTCCCCGTCACCCTGGAGGCCCAGTACATCATAGGAGTTAGGCTACGACTTTAGCACCAGTTACTTCACCACCCGTCCAGCCAGATCGGGTTGGGCTTAGTCAGCTAGGGGTTACCCAAGAGGGGGAGGCCAATCAAGTGGAGGCCAGGCCCGATTCTATGTAGTTATCACATGTATTGTCTCAGAGTTCCACAAGGATGCCTCTGTATTATTTGACCCTGGTTCCAATAATTCAGATGTATCATCGTATTTTGCTCATTATTTGGATATGCCTCGTGAGTCCTTAGTTTTATCTGTTCATGTGTCTACGCCAGGGGGCGATACTATTATTGTGGACCGTGTATATCGGTCATGTGTAGTTACTATTGGGGGATTGGAGACTAGAGTGGATCTCTTATTGCTTAGTATGGTGGAATTCGACGTGATCTTGGATATGGATTGGTTGTCTCCATGTCATGCTGTTCTGGATTGTCACGCTAAGACTGTAACATTGGTGATGCCGGGGTTGCCAAGTATTGAGTGGAGAGGTTCTCTAGACTATGTTCCCAACAGGGTAATTTCATATTTGAAGGCCTAGTAGATGGTTGGGAAGGGTTGTTTATTTTATTTGGCCTTTGTTAGGGATGTTAGTATTGGTACTCATACTATTGATCCTGTTACAGTGGTGCGAGATTTTCTGGATGTGTTTTCTGCAGACCCGTCGGGCTTGCCGCCCGACAAGGATATTGACTTCAATATTGACTTGATGCCGGGCACTCAGCCCATTTCTATTCCTCCGTATCGTATGGCACCAACTGAGTTAAAGGAATTGAAAGAGAAGCTTCAGGAACTTATTGATAAGGGGTTTATTAGGCCTAGTGTGTCGCCTTGGTGTGTACCGGTTTTGTTTGTGAAGAAGAAGGATGGTACTATGCGGATGCGTGTTGATTACAGACAGTTGAACAACGTTACAATCAAGAACAAGTATCATTTGCCACGCATTGATGATCTAGTTGACCATCTTCACGGAGCGAGGGTGTTCTCTAAGATTGACTTAAGGTCTAGGTATCACCAGTTGAAGATTCAGGACTCGGATATTCTAAAGACAGCATTCAGGACCTGTTATGGTCATTATGAGTTCCTCGTGATGTCTTTTGGGATGACCAACGCCCCAGCAACATTCGTGCATCTGATGAACAATGTAGTTCAGCCTTATCTTGACTCATTTGTTATAGTGTTCATTGATGACATCCTGGTGTACTCCCGTAGCTAGAAGGAGCATTCCCAGCATTTGAGAATTATGTTGCAGCGGTTGAGGGAGGAGAAACTTTATTCCAAGTTCTACAAATATGAATTTTATCAAAGTTTAGTGGCGTTCTTGGGGCACGTAGTGTCCAGTGAGGGGATTCAGGTGTTCCGAAGAAGATAGAGGTGGTTCAGTGTTGGCCTAGACCGTCCTCAGCTACAAAGATTCAAAGCTTTCTCGGCTTGGTCGGTTATTATCGTCGCTTCGTGGAGGGTTTCTCGTCTATTGCATCGCCATTGACCAAACTGACACAGAAGGGTGCTATTTTCATGTAGTCGGATGAGTATGAGGAGACCTTTCAGAAGCCCAAGACTGCCTTGACCACAACTCCAGTTCTAGTTTTGCCTTCAGCTTCAGGTTCCTATACAGTGTATTATGATGCTTCTCAGATCGGTATTGGATGTGTCTTGATGCAGGAGGGTAGAGTGATTGCTTATGCTTCGCGTCAGTTGAAGCCTCATGAGAAGAACTACCCTGTCCATGATTTGGAGTTGGCTACCATCGTTCATGCATTGAAGATTTGGAGGCATTATCTCTACGGTGTGTCTTGTGAGGTGTTCATGGATCATGAGAGTCTCCGGCACTTGTTCAAATAGAGGGATCTAAATTTGAGGCAGCGGAGATGGTTGGAGCTGCTAAAGGACTAGGATATCACTATTCTGTATCATCCCGGGAAGACTAATGTGGTGGCCGATGCCTTGAGTAGAAAGGCGGTGAGTATGGGTAGCCTTGTATTCATTCTTGTTGATGAGAGACCTTTTATATTTTATGTTCAGGCCTTGGCTAACCAGTTCGTGAGATTAGATGTCTTGGAGCCTAGTCGGGTTCTAGCTTGTGTGGTTTCTCGGTCTTCCTTATATGATCGCATCAGAGAGTGACGGTATGATGATCCTCATTTACTTGTCCTTAAGGACATGTTGATGCCAAAGATATTACTATTGGGGATGATGGGGTATTAAAGATGCAGGGCCGGATTTGTATGCCTAATGTGGATGGGCTACGTGAGTTGATTCTTGAGGAGGCCCACAGTTCGTGGTATTACATTCATTCGGGTGTTGCGAAGATGTATCAGGACTTGAGGCAGCATTATTGGTGGAGAAGAATGAAGAAGGATATAGTGGGGTTTGTAGCTCAATGCCTCAACTGTCAGCAGGTGAAGTATGAGCACCAGAGACTGTGCGGACTGCTTCAGAGGTTAGAGATTCCATGTTGGAAATGAGAGCAGACCACCATGGATTTTGTAGTTGGGCTCTCACGGACTTCTAGGAAGTTCGATGCTATTTGGATGATTGTGGATCGGCTGACCAAGTCCGCGCACTTTATTTTAGTTGGGACTGTCCCATTTCGGAGCAGTTGACTAAGATTTACATTTGAGAGATTGTTCGCCTTCACGGTGTGCCAGTATCTATCATTTTAGATTGGTGCACGCAGTTTATATCGCAGTTTTGGAGAGCCGTGCAGCGAGAGTTGGGTACCCAAGTTGGGTTGAGTACAACATTTCACCCTCAGACGGACGGACAGTCAGAGCGCACTATTTAGATATTTGAGGACATGCTACGCGCTTGTGTCATTGATTTTGGGGGTTCTTGGGATCAGTTTCTGCCACTCGCGGAGTTTGCCTACAACAACAGTTACCAGTCAAGCATTCAGATGGATTTGTATGAGGCCTTGTATGGGAGGCAATGTAGATCTCCGGTGGGTTGGTTTGAGCCTGGTGAGGCTAGGCTATTGGGTACTGACTTGGTTCAAGATGCTTTAGATAAGGTTATATTGATTCAGGATCGGCTTCACACGGCGTAGTCTATACAGAAGAGTTATGCCAACAATAAGGTCCGTGATGTTGCTTACATGGTTTGGGAGAAGGTTCTGCTCAAGGTTTCACCCATGAAGGGTCTTATGAGGTACGGGAAGAAGGGAAAGTTGAGCCCTCGCTATATTGGGCCGTTTGAGGTACTTTATAGGATTGGAGAGGTGGTTTACAAGCTTGCCTTGCCACCTAGTTTATTGAGTTTGCATCTAGTGTTTCATGTTAATATGCTCCGGAAGTACGTCGGCGATCCGTCTTATGTTTTGGATTTCAGCACAGTTCAGTTGGACAATGATTTGACTTATGATGTGGAGCCGGTGGCCATTTTGGATCGGCAGGTTCGAAAGTTGAGGTCAAAGTACATAGCTTCAGTGAAGGTGCAGTGGAGAGGTCAGCTAGTTGAGGAGGCTACTTGGGAGACCAAGCGGAAGATGTGGAGCAGATATCCACACCTATTTGAGACTCTAGGTACGTTTCTAAACCCATTTGAGGACAAACGTTTGCTTAAGAAGGGGAGGATGTAACGACCCGACCGGTCGTTTTGAGAGTTTTAGCCCCGTCTCCCCCCATTTACTACTCATTTTGTACTTTATAGCTGTTATGTGACTTGCCGGGGTAGTCAGTTCAGGTCGGGAGAGATTTCAGAATGCAATGAGACACTTAGTCTCAATGTTGAAAACATAAGTTGAAATGATTGACTGGATGTTGATTTATGTGTAAACATAAGTTCTGTTAGCTCCGTTGGGTGAGTTTGGACTTAGGAGCATGTCCGGATTGTGATTTGGAGGTCCGTAGTGGAATTAGGCTTGAAATGGCGAAAGTTAAATTTTTAGGAAGTTTGACTAGGAGTGGTGTAAGGCACCGTAAAAGGTTTCCTCAAAACCCGGATTCCGTGATGCCAAAGTAGGAAGTCTATTAGTGGAATGACATGAAAAGTAATGCGGAGGACTTTGTTGTAAGGTGTCTGAACTTTCAGCAAGTGAAGGCCAAACATCAACGGCCTGGTGGGTTGGCACAGAACATAAAAATTCCAATGTGAAAGTGGGAGATGATTAATATGGATTTTGTGGTAGAATTACCGTGCACTCCACGCAAGTTTGACTCAATTTGTGTGATCGTGGACCGACTCACGAAATCAGCACACTTCTTGCCTGTTAAATATACCAATACAACAGAACAGTGTACTCAGTTGTATATCAAGGAATTAGTCAGTCTACATGGTACTCCAGTTTCTATCATTTCCGATCGAGGGGCTCCGTTCACTACCAATTATTGGAAGAAATTTCAACAAGGTTTGGGTACTCAGGTGAATCTTAGTACAACTTTCCATCCACAAACCGATGGGCAAGCAGAGCGGACTATTCAGACGCTTGAGGACATATTGCGTGTTTGTGTTCTTGGCTTCAAGGGTAGCTGGGATGATCATTTGCCACTCATAGAGTTTGCTTATAACAACAGCTTTCATGCAAATATTCAGATGGCACCATTTGAGGAATTATATGGTAGGAGATGTAGATCTCCCATTGCGTGGTTCGAAATTGGGGAAGCTGAGTTGATATGGCCAGACCTCATGCATCAGGCTATGGAAAAAGTTAAAATCATTAAGGAACGATTGAAAACTACTCAGAGTCGTCAAAAATCCTATTCGGATGTTCGTCGCAAAGACTTAGAGTTCAAAGAAGATGATTGGGTATTTCTAAAGGTTTCCCCCATGAAGGGTATAATGTGATTTGGAAAGAAAGGGACATTGAGTCTGAGGTATGTCGGGCCGTACAAAATCATCCAGAGGATCGGTGAGGTGGTGTACAAGCTTGAGCTACCACCCGCGATGTCATTAGTGCATCCGGTATTCCATGTATCCATGTTGAAAAAAGTAGTTGGAGATCCGTCAGCTATTGTGCCGGTTGTGACCATTGAGGTTAATGAAGAATTGTCATATGAAGAAATTCCAGTTGCCATTCTTGATAGGCAAGTCTGAAAGTTGAGAAACAAAGAAATTGCCTCCGTGAAAGTGTTATAGAGAAACCAGCAGGTTGAAGAGGCCACTTAGGAGGCCGAGGAATAGATGAAGAAGAAGTATCCTTACTTATTTGAATAGTTGTATAATCTTTTTTATGAACTTGCCACCTATGAATTTTGTATCACTTGTTAAGTTAATGTAAAGGTGTTCCTTTTGATTATATGTTGTTTACATGAGGCCACAGGTGGTGGTGTTATGAGTTATGTTACATTGTTGGATTCTGTACATGTTGTTAGGATGTGATTTTGGGGCTCTCTGACAGGTGGATATGCCTAGTTACAAAGGAAACTCTGGCGAAATTTTTGAAAATTTAGGGATTTAGTTAAATTGGGGTTGCTGGTGTAGGGTATGAAAACTGAGTTGCACAAGGTGCTAATAATGGACCCTGATCCTCATTCGAGGACGAATGATCTTAAGTGGGGGAGGATGTAAGGCCCCGTAAAAGTTTTCCTAAAAACTCGGATTTCGTGATGCCAAAGTAGGCATAGAGGTTAATAATAGTATAAATTCTTTGCGGCAAGCTTGCTCGCCGCGGTTCAGACTTTTTGGATTAAACAGTGCATTAGGTGCATTTTTTATGTCAATTTCGTGGCCATTATGCGACCGTATAACCATTTCGTGGGCCACACTTTGGTCGCATAATCATCCTTAGACTTTTTCAGAGGGAGGTTCTACGGTGCATTATGTGACCGCAGAACAGGTCTGCGGGCCGCATAGTGACCGCAAACCAGGTCAGTTTTTTTCCAGTTCTGGCACCCATTTTCGCGGACCGCATAACCACTATGCGGTCGCATATGTGACCGCAGAACCTATTCTGGAGCTTCAATTAAGTATTTTTAAACCCGATCCTATTCCATTAAAACACATCCCATAGACTATATTGATCTGATTTTCTGATATTATTCGAGTGAGAGAGAAGGTCCTAGAGGGAGAAGTGATCTTCATCAAATTTCTATTCATTTCTCACTTAAAACGTTGAAGTTTATTAAGAAAGGCACCTAGGCCTTCTTCCTAAGAGGTAAGATTCTATCACCCAAACTCTTAATTTCAAAATGTAACTAGAATGGGCCATTAGTAAGGTAATTCATGGGGATGGGAGTGCTTACCTTGCATGCATGTGTTCCTAAGGAATGTGGGGAGGTTGTGAGTTAAATATAGAAAGGAATGGGGTGTGGGTTGGTGGAGTCTTTCACAAAAAGGGCCTTAAAACATTGATACACACCTAGTGTTTGATAATATGCTCAAATGAGCTAGAATCATGACCATCTTCCTAATTTTGGTCCAACTTGTTATATTTCTAAAATATATTGAAGTTGCTAAGAATTTCGGATCATTTTAGAGTTTGACAAGCTCAATTGAGGTATGTTGGATAAACCCCCTTCTTCTTAGAATCGAATCTCACGGTGTTCATGTAATTGGAGTAAGCCCTTGATCATTATAGAATTGGCGATTTCTAATGTGTTTTGTTGAAGGATGTAAGTTCAATATATATTCTAAATGCTTCATCATGTTATCTTGTTATTTGAGGAAGTGTTCAAAAATATGGAATATGTGTTAGAAATATTAAGATTTCATGTCAAAAACGAAATAAAGGTTGTTATGCCAAATTATATGAAAAGATTCTATGTGCCTAAGATTTCCAAATTGCTCATATGAGAATTTAATGTCTTGAATGGGAAGACTTATTGTTGTTGATAATGATAATGATACTGAATGTTGAAAAGGGGTCTGGAATTATGAACTACGGCCAAGTGCCAAGAATGACTTTGTAATCGTGATTATTAGTGCCAATAAATTGAACGATATGAAAGACGTATGATGTGAGATGGTTGACTGAAAATGGTAACGTCTTGGGTGAGACGGCCTAGCCGATCGGGCCGTGATGGGATGTCATGCCGCACACATGGTAGTACTGTACTGGAAGTGATAATCGAAATTGTGGTTATGGTTGATTTCTCAAATGAGATGTACTAGACGATCAGGTCGAGATCGGACTCCGTGTAAGAATACGGAGGCATTGTGAATTTTGGAATATCGGCATTAAAGATCACAAAAAAGGACTTGAAAACTTATGTGACCTTTAAATTGACATTTTAATATTATTTGAATCTCTTATTGAATTTTTGACCGATCCTCTTGTATTATTATTCATTCTATTGAGTTGGTGTTTAGCTATACATACTAGTGCTATTCGACGGTACTAACGCGCATTTTGCCGGGGGCGCTGCATCTTTAAATTGATGCAGGTGGTTACATAGCAGACAATGTTGATCACATATAGTGCTGCATCCTCATCTCAGCGGATTCGGTGAGCCCCATTTCATTTCGGGTTATGTATTGTACCTTTTGTTTATATTGTGGGCACTTTTGAGGTATAGCTGGGGCCTTGTTGCCGGCATCATCTTACCGTCTTTTGTATCTTTAGAGGCTCTGTGGACACTATGTGGGTTGTATATGGGTGTTGGTAATGTTAAACAAGTTATGTTGTGTTTGATCACTTTTTCCACTCGAACTATAAGAAATGTATATTTTGAGACTTGAAGGCGAAATGACTAATGAAACGATTTAGGATTGTATGAATGAGCTTCTTACGATATAATTAATAAAATCACGTCTTTTCTTGATCATGGGTTAATTGGGTATAAAGTATCTAAAAAGCTTGGTTGGCCGGGTTCACTCGGTTGAGCGCCGGTCGCGCTTCCCAAGGTTGGGGAGTGACAAACTTGGTATCAGAGCCTAAGGTTTTAAAGTGTCCTAGGATGTCTTGGAGCCGTGTCTGGTAGAGTCCTTCTTATCGGTGCTTTGTCGACCACATCTATAAGTTGGGGGCTACTTAGACATTTAGGAATAATACCCATCTTTGATATTCTGGATTTTGTGATTAAACTAATTGTGCAACTGTTTTTCCTCTAACTCGTGCATTCCTTTAACTTTCGGTATATGGCACCTAAGAAGAGACTAAGAACTAGCCAACGCTGCCTTAGGAGTGGTAGTTGACCCTTTATTTGATGATGCGGGTGAACACCTGAAGGGTGAGGATAATCCCCCGACTACTACACTACCTGATTCCACTACATCGGACCAGGCCACACCAGTTCCTACACCTATAGAGGGTCCGACGGTTCCTCCACCTGATATTCCGATTCCACCTCTAGTCCTAGCTTCCGATTCTGGTATTTCTGATGGGGATCTTAGGGGAGCTATTCAGATGCTTACACAGATAGTGGCTTCTCAAGCCCAGAGATCAAATGTTGCACCCACTTTGTCTAGCCAACAAGGGGATTCTAGTGGTTCTAGGGTGAACAAGTTTCTTCAGTTGGATCATCCGGTGTTCAGGGGTGCTAATCCCGAGGAGCACCCACAAGACTTTATTGATGAGATGCATAAGACACTCCGGGTTATGCGCGCTACTGTGATAGAGGGAGTGGAGTTGACCGCCTACCGCCTATCGCCTGAAAGAGGTGGCATATTCTTTGTTTGAGTTGTGGGAGGACTCTTTGGAAGAGGAGAGCCCTCCAGCTAGATAGAGTGAGTTTGATGGTGCCTTTATAGACCATTTCTTGCATGCCGAGACTAGGGCAGCCCGTGCAGCAGAGTTTGAGAATATTAAAAAAGGGAGTAAGAGTGTGTGGGAGTATCACATGGAGTTCGCGCATATGTCGAAATATGCCATTCTCATGTTGCCTACTATAGAGGCTAGAGTGTGCCGGTTTGTATAGGGCCTTAGCCTCTTGGTTATTAATGTGGCCGCTACAGCTACCTTGAATTCAGATATGAACTATGGGATGATGGTAGCATTTGCTCAAGCTACAAACAACCATAAGTTGAATAACAAAATGGAGCAAGAGGGTACCAGCAAGGCCTAGTTCGCGAGCAACTTTGGGGAGTCATTCGGTGGGGGAGGTCAGCTTTTAGGGGAGGGTTATCAGGGCCATCCATGTCTGTTGCTTAGTCTTCAGCCAGTGCACCGCCAGTAGGGCCAAGTCAGCAGCATATGTGTCATTTCAGTCCCAATCAGGGCAGTAGGGGACCCCACCAACAAGGCCGATCAGGAAGGAGACTCCAGCAGCAGCGAAGACTCCCATGCCCTAGGTGTGGGAAGATGCACTTGGGAATCTGCTACATAGATTTACCTATATGTTACAGGTGCAGATTGAGGGGCCATATTCAGAGGGAGTCGTTCATCCTGCCAGGGTGCGGGTAGGGGCATATCACTGCCATCCGATTCTGTAGCTGCTACTTCTTTAGCACCCCCTCCAGCTCGAGGTACTCCAGCACCATCGAGGTGTGGTGCAGCTAGGGGTGGTGCGCAGAGTTCAGGGGACCCAACCGTTTCTATGCTATGAGTGGTCGCCAGAATACAGAGGCTTCTCCAGATGTTGTTACATGTATATTGACTATCCAAACTCATGATGTATATGCTCTTATTGATCCCGGTTCCACCTTGTCCTATGTTACCCCTTATGTTGCTATGGAATATGAGATAGAACCGGAACAGCTTCCTGAGCCTTTCTCTGTATCTACTCCGGTTGGCGAGTCTATTGTGGCCGCACGAGTTTATAGGGGTTGTGTTGTCATGGTACATGGTCAGGGCACCGTGGCCGATCTCATTGAATTGGGATGGTTGAGGTCACGCCCCGAAATTGAGGAGTGCAACTGGCGCTCAACCGAGTAAACCCAATCGCGCAAGCCTAATTTACATTATTCTCTCATCATTACTCATGCATGATTTACCATAACATGATAAGATCTTGACTTTCATATTAAATATACTTGGCTCAATGGCCCATATTTGCTTTCTCGTGGTAGTTACACAACTCTATAAAGAGCTGTAAATACTGTGAATATAAATACATGACAAAACTCAAATCTTTAATTACATGACCTACAATGTACATGGAGCTTCTATGATAATGGATACCTATATACATAAAACGAACTAGACCCAAACACCCACTAGAACTGTAGCGGGCTCATCATAAGCTGAGTAGTAAAGAAGATCCCTATCAAAGATACATATTATCATTTAGAAATATACCTGCATCCATTAAAAGATGCAATGCCCCGAAAAAAGGGACATGAGTACATGTGGAATAGTACTCGTATGTAAGGCAGTCAAAACAACATATGAAAATATGGTAACTCAAATAAGAGGCAAATAAAGTACATCAAGAAACTATGAAACATCCAATAAAATCACATTTAAAGTCTTATTATACTTGCATCATTCTAACCTTCTTTTAGGACCAACTGCGCCATATGAACTATACGTGGAATACATAATATAATGTAATTGTAACAACATGTACAAACAATGCCAACAAAAGTGGCACCTTCCTCCCTTATTTTACACATATATATTTCGTAGACCGTCCTTAGTTTTCACATATCAAATTATAAACATATGCATCTCATAGACCGTTCATAACGTTCACTTACATAATACAAATACACCTATTCAAGGGCTTGGAAATATAACATGAATATGATGAATCATGGTAACAATAAATTGGCTTAGATAACCGTTAACATCAAGCAAATTTATTAAGACATTCCATTAAAATTTATCGATAATAAGTCGGGGATCCTTTATAACCACCCTCACACAAAGTGGCCATGCCGCCTCACCCCGACATATAGTGAAGGTGTATCATGACACCACAACCTCTATGCAAAGCGACCCTGTCGCCTCAAAATAAGCCCTAAAGCCTATTTATCAAAATGGGGTTTGGTTATGAATATAGAAAAATTAACCCTCCGAAAACAGGTCTGTAGTCGCATAATTGACCGCAGAATGGCTATGCGGGTCGCACAATGCACCGCAAAATTGGTGCCAAAAACTGGGCTGTACTGGACCATTCTGCGACCAGTTTATGGTCGTAGGAGCACTTTCGCGATCGCATAATAATTCTGCGATCGCAAAATTGGTCGCGGAATCTCATTTTTCCATCCTTTGGTAATTTGGTCATAACTTCTTGTAGGAGTGTCCAAATGACAAACTGTTTGAAGCGTTGGCAACTAGAATCAAAGAGAGTTAATGTGATAGTTAGATCATCTCATAAGTAATTATATTTTGGTAGCAGAATGCATTTGAAGTAGGATCTTGTGCGAACTCACTTGAAACTTTATCCCATCATAAAATTTTCAACTTAGCTTATCCTTGGGGCTCTTCTTAGACCATAAACCATTCTTAATGCACATCATACATATATTAACATTATCAATTGATATCATTCATATAATAGTCCTTGTTTACACATAAAATAATATAATTAGCGCATATCAACTTTCTTAATAGTGCTTAAGTACTTCGAAATTTTCCGGGGTGTTACAGTTGATTTTGATGTAATTATGGGAATGGATTGGCTTTATTCATGTTTTTCTAAGCTCGACTGCCAAACTAGAACTGTGAGGTTTGAATTTCCTAATAAGCCAGTTGTTGAGTGGAAGTGGGATAATGTGATGCCAAAAGGTAGGTTTATTTCTTACCTTAAGGCCACGAAGATGATTAACAAGGGGTGTATCTATCATTTGGTCCGAGTAATAGACACCACTGCTGAGGCACCTGCACTCGACTCTGTGCCAGTTGTGAATGAATTTCTAGAGGTCTTTCCTGATGAGCTCCCTAGGATTATGCCAGACATGGAAATTGATTTTGGGATTGATGTGATGCCATGCACGCAGCCTATATCTATTCCGCCCTACAGGATAGAACTGACAGAATTGAATGAGCTAAATGAACAATTAAAGGATTTGATTAGAACTGACAGAATTGAATGAGCTAAATGAACAATTAAAGGATTTGTTAGAAAAGGGTTTCATCCGACCCAGTGTGTCACCATGGGGCACACCGGTCCTCTTTGTGAGGAAGAAAGATGGATCACCGAGGATGTGTGTTGACTACCGGCAGCTCAACACAGTCACAATATAAAAATAAGTACCCGTTAGCAAGAATATATGATTTGTTTGATAAGTACCCGGCATTAGTGCACCCGGTATTCCATATGTCCATGTTGAAGAAAGTAGTTGGAGATCCGTCAGCTATTGTGCAGGTTGAGACCATTGTGGTTAATGAAGAATTGTCATATAAATAAATTCCAGTTGCCATTCTTGATAGGAAAGTCCGAGAGTTGAGAAACAATGAAATTGCCTCCGTGAAAGTGTTATGGCGAAACCAGCAGGTTGAAGAGGCCACTTGGGAGACCGAGGAAGAGATGAAGTAGAAGTATCCTAACTTATTTGAATAGCTGTGTAATCTTTTTTATGAACTTGTCGCCTATAAATTTTGTATCACTTGTTAAATTAATGTAAAGGTGTTCCTTTTGATTATATATTGTTTACATGAGGACACGGGTGGTGTTGTTATGAGTTATGTTACATCGTTGGATTATGAATATGTTGTTAGGATGTGATTCTAGGGCTCTCTGAAAGATGGATAGGCCTAGTTACAAGGAAACTCTGGCGAAATATTTGGAAATTTATGGAGTTACTTAAATTTTTGGATTGAACAATGCGCTGGGGAGTTGAAGGAAAATGTTGGGAAAAAGTAGGCATTTCTGTGGCCATTATGCGACCGCATAACCGTTTCGCAGGCCGCACTTTGGTCGCATAATCATCCTTAGACTTTTTCGAAGGGAGGTTCTGCGGTGCACTATGCGTCCGCAGAACCGTTCTGCGGTGCATTATGCCACCGTAGAACAGATCTGTGGGCCGTATAGTGACCGCAGACCAGGTCAGTTTCTTTCCAATTCCGGCACCCATTTTCGCGGTCATTACGCGGACCGCATAACCACTATGTGGTCGCATATATGGCCACATAACTTGTTCCGGAGCTTTAATTTTGTGATTTTTAAACCCGACCCTATTTCGTTAAAACACATCCCATAGACCATTTTGAGCTTATTTCCTGATATATTTAGAATGAGGGAGAGGTTCCTAGAAGGAGAAGTGATATTCATCAAATTGCTCTTCAATTCTCACTTAAAACCTTGAAGATTATTAAGAGAGGCACCTAGGTATTCTTCCTAAGAGGTAAGATTCTATCACCCAAACTCTTAATTTCAAAATGTAACTAGAATGGGCCATTAGTAAGGTAATTCATGGGGATGGGAGTGCTTACCTTGCATGCATGTGTTCCTAAGGAATGTGGGGAGGTTGTGAGTTAAATATAGAAAGGAATGGGGTGTGGGTTGGTGGAGTCTTTCACAAAAAGGGCCTTAAAACATTGATGCACACCTAGTGTTTGATAATATGCTCAAATGAGCTAGAATCATGACCATCTTCTTAATTTTGGTCCAACTTGTTATATTTCTAAAATATATTGAAGTTGCTAAGAATTTCGGATCATTGTAAAGTTTGAGAAGCTCAATTGAGGTATGTTGGCTAAACCCCCCTCTTCTTAGAATCGTATCCCACGATGTTCATGTAATTGGAGTAAGCCCTTGATCATTATAGAGTTGGCGATTTCTAATGTGTTTGTGTTGAAGGATGTAAGTTCAATATTTATTCTAAATGCTTCATCATGTTATCTGGTTATTTGAGGATGTATTTAAAAATGTGGAATATGTGTTAGAAATATTAAGACTTCATGTCAAAATCAAAATAAAGGTTGTTATGACAAATTATATGAAAAGCCTCTATGTGCCTAAGATTCCTAAATTGCTCATATGTGAAATTAATGTCTTGAATGGGAAGCCTTATTGTTTTTGATAATGATAATGATATTGAACGTAGAAAAGGGGTTTGGAATTATGAAATACGACCAAGTGCCAAGAATGACTTTGTAATCGTGATCACTAGTGCCAATGAATTAAAAGATATGAAAGAAGTATGATGTGAGATGGTTGACTAAAAATGGTAACGTCCTGGGTGAGACAGCCTAACCGATCGGGCCGTGATCGGACGCCATACCGCACACATGGTGAAATAGTGCTGGAAGTGATAATCAAAATTGTGGTTATGGTTGATGTCTTAAACGAGACGACCTAGCCGATCGGGTCGAGATCGGTCTCCGTGTAATAATACGGAGGCATTGTGAATTATGGAATATCGGCACTAAAGATCACCCAACCTAATAATGTGAAAATTGACTTGAAAACTTATGTGATCTTTAAATTGATGTTTTAATATTATTTGAAGCTCTTATTGAATTTTTGACTTATACTCTTGTATTATTGTTCATTCTATTGATTTGATGTTTAGCTATACACACTAGTTCCATTCGACGGTACTAACGTCCCTTTTGCCGGGGGCGCTGTATCTTTAAATGGATGAAGGTGGTTACATAGCAGATAGTGATGCATCCTCTTCTTAGCAGACTCGGTGAGCTCCATTTCATTCCAGGGTCATGTATTGTACCTTTTGTTTATATTGTGGTCACTTTTGAGGTATAGTCGGGGCCTTGTTGCCGGAACCATCTTTACTCTCTTTTGTATCTTTAGAGGCTCCGTAGACACTATGTGGATTGTATGTGGGTATTGGGAATGTTAATCAAGTTATGTTGTATTTGATCACTTTTTCCACTCGAACAATAAAAAATATGTATTTTGAGACTTAAAGGTGCAATGACTAATGAAACGATTTAGGATTGTATGAATGAGCTACCTATGGTATAATTAATGAAATCACGTCTTTTATTGATCATGGGTGAATTAGGTAAAAAGTAATTAACATGCTTGCTCGGCCGGGTTTACTCGGTTGAGCACTGGTCGCGTTTCTCGAGGTTGGGGCGTGACAAGTGGACTTTTTGATATCATGGTTGAATTCCAATTCTGGAAGTTGGAGTAGGTCCGTAATGTCATTTCTAACTTGTGCTCAAAATTTGGGATCAATCGGACGTGTTTTGATAGGTTTCGACGTCATTTGTAGAAGTTGAATTTCCTTAGTTTCAATAGGCTTGAATTGGGGTGTGATTCTTGTTTTTGAAGTTGTTTGATGTGATTTGAAGGCTCGTGTATGAGGTTTTAGGACTACTTGGTATATTTGGTTGAGGTCCCCGGGGCCTCGGGTTGATTCCAGAGGGTTAACGAATCAAAGTTGAAGTTGAGATATTGCTAAAGTTGGACCTCTGCTGGTGTAGCCGCACATGCGGAGCTTTGATCACAAGTGCGAGCTCGTAAGTGCGGGTTGGCTTGCGCAGGTGCGATTTTGGAGGGGAGTGTGCCCGCGGTCGCAGGTGCGAGGAATTTTCCGCACCTGCGGCAAAGGTGCCCGGAAGCGGAAGGCTCGCAGGTGCGATAGGGATTTGGACAGGTGAGCTTGGTCTGTAGAAGCGGCTTGGAAGCCCGTAGAAGCGGAGTGAGGGACCGTAGGAGAAGAAGGAGCCGCAGATGCATGTGAGAGGTCGCTTCTGCGATGCCGCAGAAGTAGTTAAGTTTCCTGAGAAGCGGAAAGGCTGGCAGAACACTTAAATTCAAGGATTCGCGATTTTGCTTTATTTTATACATTTTGAGTTTGGGTTTTGGAAATTCCTGAGAGGAATTTCGAGGGTATTCTTGAGGTATGTCCCTTGCGCTCATGTTTGATCAATAATCTTGCTTCCCCGTTGATTTTCCCACCTAGTTGGTGTGTATTTAAGGTGTAAATTGGGAGTTTGAGTCTAGGGAGTTGGAGAGATTGATTTGGGGATTTGGGTGATTATTTTGTGTCGGATTTTGATAAAGTTGGTATGGTTGGACTCGTGGTTGTATGGGCTTTCGGGTTTTGTGACTTTTATCGCATTTCAAGATGTGGGCCTCGGGGCGACTTTTGAGTCGATTTTTGATTTTGATTATTAACTTAGCATTTTCTTATGGAGTTGATTTATTTAGCCCGTATTGATTATATCGAATTGTTTATGGCAAGATTCGAGGCATTCAAAGACCGTTTCCCGAGGCAAGGGTGTGTTGAAGTAGAGATTTGTTCGGATTAAGGTAAGCAACAGTTCTAAATTTGGTTCTAAGGGTACGAAACCCCGTATTATATGTCATGTATTTGGTTTTGAGGTGACATACATGCTAGGTGACGGGCGTGTGGGCATGCACCGTATGAATTGTGGCTCGGCCAATTCCATGGAACTGTGTAGTTGAATAATCTGCTAGTATCCGTACATTTTCCACG
This sequence comes from Nicotiana tomentosiformis, assembly GCF_000390325.3. Classification (NCBI taxonomy): domain Eukaryota; kingdom Viridiplantae; phylum Streptophyta; class Magnoliopsida; order Solanales; family Solanaceae; genus Nicotiana; species Nicotiana tomentosiformis. Next base: position 105,067,531 of record NC_090816.1, on the reverse strand, counting down.
TATTAGAGAAATTGAACTGCAAATCATGTTAGAAATCATGTTTAGACCATGTGCTGACACTGTGGGGACCCACATAGGTCGTGTACATGTTGAATTATTTGCTAAATTGTTGTTTTGTACTCAGTCACAGTTTCACTTGCAGATTACATCTCAGTCTCTATTATTCATTATTGATGCATTATATCATTGTTGTTTGGGCTGCTTATCATGATTTCTGAGAGCCCGAGAGACTGGAGAGGTTGATGATTGAGTGAGTTCGAGGACCTGATTGTGAAGATATTTATGGGATCGGGCTGCACACCGTAACATGTTTCATTGATATATGCCAAGATTGGCTTGTTATAGCGCTTGGACTAAAAGAGCTCGTTCGAAGTCTGTACACACCCCCAGTGAGAGCATGTACCTACTTAGTGCGAGTGTCAAGTATCGAGTGCTGAGTGATTGAGAGGAATGAGTGACTGTGAGGAAACAATGATTGTGAGGTTGGAGTGAATGGGAGGATTGAGTGGTTGTTGCTCTGAGAGGATGCATTGACTTCATTATTGTTGCACTTCAGCTGTCATATATCACAGTCTTGAAATTTCGGAGAGATATTATCTTTTGTTAAGTTGAACATGACATGAATTAACTATTTTGGCCTTGATTGTTGAACTTGAAAGCATACCTACTTTCCTATGTTGAAATTACCGTAATTGAACTTTAACTGTGAAGCTCGTTACTACTTTCAGTTCTCTATTTTGTATTGTTATTTATTGAGTTGGTTGTACCCATGCTACACCTTGCACTTCGTGTGCAGATCTAGGTGTTTCCGGACATGCTGGGTGTTGATTCTATCGCACAGTTGATCTTTTGGAGATTCTAAAGTAGCTGCCCGGTGTTTCGCAGACCTTGTCTCTCCTTCCCTATCTTCCTACTTATTGTATTTAGTTTCCGACTATTATAGACAATGTTTTCAGGACTTGTGATGTATAGATGCTCATGTACTCTATAATACCCCGATGGTTGGGAACTTCCGCATTGTGTTTTTTTGGGGTTTCTATAACGTTTATGAGAATTTGCATTGTTTAAACTGCTTTAATTCATTTTCTATTGAAAGTGTTGAAAATATTATGAAATGTCGGCTTTCCTAGTACCACGTTAGGTGCCATCACGATAGGTTAGGATTTTGGGTCATGCCAATATCTTCAGTAGGCTATGAAACCGTTAGGAAAATTCCACTTCTTTCATTCCTTATCCTGCGAATTGGTTGACTTCGAAATCTAAATATATGTCTTTCTATTCTATCACAGATGGTGAGGACACGCACTGCTTGATCGGATGATCAGACACCCGTGCCCCCTGCTAAAGCCGTGAGAAGCCGAGGCCAGGACCGGGGTAGAGGCTGAGGAGGGACACGTGGTGCAGCTAGAGCACCTGCCCTAGCAGCGACTGGGGAGACGCCGGAAGCTCCAGTTAGGGGACATGCACCAAAGGCGCCTGTTGTCGCCCCTGCACTTCAGGAGACCCTATCACAGTTTATGAGCATGTTCGACACTCTAGCTCAAGCGGGATTGATTCCCCTCACACCAGCTACATTTCATGGTAGGGGAGGAGCCCAAACTCTCGTAGCTCGTACTCTAGAGCAGCGAATCCATGTTGATCAGGTCTTAGAGGTTATGCTAGTTTATCCTGTTGTTCTGGTTTAGCCCGAGGTTAGGGCAGTGGAATTTGAGGAGGAACAACAGGGACTTGATAGGTTCAATAAGTATCATCCTCCTGCTTATAGTGGCCTAGCTACAGAGGATGCGCAAGGTTTTCTAGAGAAATGCCACTGTATTCTCATAACCATGGGTATTATGAAGATGAGCGGAGTTGCTTTTACTACATTCCAGTTGTCAGAAGCAATGTATCAGTGGTGGCATGATTACGAGGAGGGTAGCCCAGCCGATGCAGCTTCACTCACATGGATTCAGTTTTCAGAGATGTTCTTCAGAGAGTTTGTTCCCCAGACCCTTCGAGATGCATGGAGCACGGAGTTTGAGCAGCTGTTCCAGGGTACTATGAAAGTGTCAGAATATGTCATCAGATTCAATGAGTTTACCAGACATGCACCTGCCTTGGTCTCTTGAGTCAAAGAGCAAGTCTGCCGATTCATCAAGGGGCACGACTATTGTATTAGATTCAGCATGGCTCAAGAGTTGGAGACGGATACCATGTATCAGCAGGTGGTAGAGATTGCACGGGGGTTGGAGGATATGCGGGGCCGTTAGAAGGAGGACAGGGAGGCCAGGAGGCCTCAAGATTCTAGAGGATATAGTGGTGCCCGCGCCTCAGCACTTCCAGTTTCTGGTGGTGCTCCGACTATTCTGAGGCCTCAGGTAGCCCATTTTGCTAAGCCACTATCCAGTGCACCTCATACACTGGGTGCCTTCAGCGATCAATTTAGTCGACCAGGCTAGGGCCAGTTTCAGCAGCCATACCCACCGAGAGCTTGCTTTGAGTATGGTGATACCCGACATACGGTGAGGGACTGCCCCAGACTTAGGAGGGGTGCACCTACATAGACTACTCAAGCTCCCCAGATTCCACCTGGTCCACAGACTTCACAGGTTATGGTTGCTGCTCCAATTGCCACTCCACCTGTACAGCCAGCTAGGGGTGGAGGTCACCCTAGAGGGAGAGTTCAGGCCAGATTCTATGTTTTTTCGGGTAGGAGAGTGGCAGTCGCATCAGACGTAGTCGTCATATGTATGGTTTCGATTTTTTATAGGGATGTATCAGTCTTATTTGTTTCGAGATCCATTTATTCATATGTATCATCTTACTTTGCTGTAGATTAGGATATATCTCGTGATTCTTTGAGTTCTCCTGTTTATGTGTCCATGCATGTGGGAGATTCTATTGTTGTGGACCGTGTGTATCGGTCGTGTTTAGTTGTTATTAGTGGTTTTAAGACCAGAGTTGATCTATTGCTAGTCAATATGGTAGACTTTGATGTGATCTTAGACATTGACTGATTATCGTTGTATCATGCTATTCTATATTGTCACGCCAAGACTGTGACAATGGCTATGCTAGGTTTGCCGCAGTTAGAGTGGAGGGATATATTAGATTACATTTGTAGTAGGGTTGTGTCCTTTCTAAAGGCTCAGCAGATGGTTGAGAAGGTGTGTGATGCATATCTAGACTTTGTGAGAGATGTCGGTGCTGATACTCCTACTGTTGAGTCAGTCCCGATAGTGAGAGACTTCCCAAATGTATTTCTAGCATATCTTCCGGGCATGTCTGTAATGACCCGACTTGTCAGTGACTTAAGGTCTCGATCAGTGACTTCCCAAATGTATTTAAGAATTTACGCCCCGTTCAGTGACTTAAGGTCTTGATCAGCTTTGCAATATGTATTATGACCAGCGGGTGTAGTCAAGTTTGATTTACTGAAGATTCAGAATTAAATTAAAAGAACAATCCTTAATTTGAAGCTTAAATGGAAAGAGCTGACTGGAGAGTTGACTTTTGAGCAAACGATTCCGAAATAAAATTTTGATGATGTCAATAACTCCGTATGGTGATTTTGGACTTAGGAGCGTGTCCTGAAAATTATTTGGAGGCCCGTAGTGAAATTAAGCTTGAAATGCCGAAAGTTGAATTTTTGGGAAGTTTGACCGGAGAGTTGACTTTTGAGCAAATGACCTCGGAATAGAATTTCGAGGATGGCAATATCTTTGTATGATGATTTCGGACTTAGGCCTATGTTCGGATTTGGATTTGGAAGTCCATAGGATAATTCGACACATTTTGGCGAAAGTTGGAAAATATAAGATTTTGAAAAAGTCCGACCGAAGGATAAATATTTGATAACGAGGTCGGATTTCAATTTTGGAAATGGGAATAGCTCCATTAAGTAAATTATGAATTGTGTGTAAAAATTTAAGTCATTCCGGATTGATTTGATACGTTTCGGCGCAAAATATAGAAGTTGGAAGATTTAAAAACTTATAATTCGATTCGATGTGCGATTCATAATTTTGGCATTGTTTCACATTTCTTGAAGCCTCGACTAAGTTCGTATTATATTTTGGGACATTTGATATATTTGGTTGAGGTTCCGAGGGCCTCGGGGTGATTTCGGAAGGTTAACAGATCAATTCGGACATGAAGATAAGCTGCTGGAATTTTCTGGGCAGCAACATGAACAGTGATTCGCAGAAGCGTGAACAGTACCGCAAGTGCGTGAAAAGTACCACAGGTGCGTGCATAGTAGCCGCAGGTGCGTGAACAGTAACCGCAAGAGCGCATCTGGGCAGAATGTTAAGGACCAAAAATTGGTCATTTTGCCATTTTCGTTTTTAAATTTTTGGAGCTCGGATTTGGGCGATTCTAGAGGGATCTTTCACAAGCTTGGTTGGGGTAAGTGTTCTATATCCTAAAGTGTTTATATTTCATGAATCCATGATTATATTCATCATTTAATTCAGATTTAAATGGAAGAAATCAAGATTTTTACAAAATCTTCCAAAAATGAAAATGTAAGATTTGGAAGTCGAGTTGTTATTGGAATTCAATAAAATTAGTATGGTTTAACTCGTATCGGAATGTGTGTTTGGATTTCATGAAAATTATGTCGGGTTCCGAGAGGCGGGTCTCGCGTTGACTTTTGTTGACTTTTTGGAATAAATTTTTAAGTCGGCATATTATTATCCGGAATTATTTCCGATGAATTTTAATCAAGTTATACAATTAATTTGGTTAGATTTGAGCGGTCCAGAGGTCAATTCAAGCAAGAAGACGATTTTAGAATATCGGCGTAACTTCAAAAAAAAGTAAGTGTCTTGCTTAACCTCGAGTGAGAGAATTACCCCTTAGGCATTGAGTCTTATGTGCCATTTGTAAAATGTGAAAAGCCGTGCACGCGAGGTGACGAGTACGTGCTCGGGCTTATATGTGCAAAATTCATTGAAATAAAGTCTTAGGCATTATTGCTTAGTAAATTGGGAAATTGTGAAAAATTATTAAATCATCTGTTTGCCATGCGTAAATCCTTATTGTTGAATTTGTTTTTATATGATAATTTGATGTGATTGTTACTTGAAATATTTATGAAATTTTGTGAGTATTGTTGGTTTAATATTTCTTGGAAATTAATTCCAATATGAATCTTCTTGTGCAAATAATTAATTTAAGCGAGCTTAAGAATAAGTGTTAATATAATTATCTGAATTTGCATTAGTGAAGGTTTTGCTTTATACTGAGTAATTTCTACCTCAATTGATTGTTTTGGGTGTTATATACATTGTGTGGAGCTTTGGGCTATTTGTTGTGAAATTAATTGATTTTGTTATATCTTTGGAATTTGGTTGTGGCCATTGGGCAAATTGTGATATGAATTGGTTCTATTATATTGTCCTGTTAATTTCCCGTATAAATTGTTGTGTTGTTTGAGTTACTATTTTGGGGAGATAAGGGTGTCATTTCACCGTTGATATTATATGGGTATAAGGGTGGCATTTCACTGTTGTTGTGTTTATTGGAATATTATTTGGGTGGAGCAATAAGGGTGGCTATAGGAGCGATAAGGGTGGCAATAGGAGCGATAAGGATAGCTATTGATATTGTCTGGGCGGAGCGATAAGGGTGGCTATAGGAGTGATAAGGGTGGAAATAGGAGTGATAAGGATGGCTATTGTCAGGGACGATATGTGATGATGTGGGGTTATGGTGTTAATAATTTTCATGTGATGTTGTGATTTTTTTGTGTTTATTTCTATACCTTGTGCAACTTGTCTTGTTGTTGGTAAATTGATAACAATCTGATTTATGTTGAAATTGAGAGCCTATGGCTATTGCCAGGCAGATTATAAAATGAAATATGGGCACGAGGTGCCGTGAGTAAATAATGAGAATATTTGGCACGTGAATTGTCCGTGCAGTTGCGATATGAAATGTGGGCACGAGGTGCTGTGATAAAATGATAATAATAATTGGCACGTGAATTGTTTGTGCAGTTGTGATATGCAATGAGGGCACGAGGTGCCGTGAAAATATGATGATTTAATTATGGGCACGAGGTGCCGCAAAAACATGAAAAATGGGCTGAGACCCGTGTTTACGAAAAATATAAAAATGGGCTCAGACCCTTATTTTAATGATTTTGAAATGAGGTGTCACATGGTGACTTTTAAATTGAAAGAATTATATTCAAAATATTTATTTGAAAGGATTTTTATTCAAGAAGAATTATATGAAAGAATTATATTTGAAAGATATTTATTCGACGAAAATATATTTGAAAAATAGTTTTATTCGTAATAATTATATGTGAAAGATATTTAATTGAAGAACTTGATTTAACTGGGTGCAATTATATTTATTAATTGTTGAGCGATATTAAATGGCGATTTTATTGTCTTACTGTGCATATCATTGGTCGTTTTATGTTGCCCTTATTATTATTGTTTCCTATTATTTTGTATATTATATTGCACAGGTTATTAGACTAGTGAGTGTCTTGACTGTACCTCGTCTCTACTCCATTGAGGTTAGTCTTGATACTTACTGGGTACCGACCGTGGCGTACTCATACTACACTTCTGCACATTTTTGTACAGAGCCAGGTATTGGAGATATCGGACTTGAGCAGAGTTAAAGCAGGATCGTAAGGATTCAAGGTAGAGCTGCTTGGTCGTCGCAGCCCATTGGAGTCTTTTCATTTCATTGTACTGTTAATTTGTAATCAAACAATATTATATATTCGGTCCTCATGACCATTCCATGTGTTCAGTTAGAGTTCGTGACTCAGTACTACCAGTCTTGGGAGGTTCTATATTCATATTTATTCCGTTGTTAGTTTTTATTACTTAGTTTCAAAAAAATGGCTTCAAAATGTAATTAAAAATGGCTTACCTAGTCTTAGAGACTAGGTGCCATCACTACACCTGTGGTGAGATTTGGGTCGTGACACTGCCGCTCGATAGAGATATCAATTTTGGTATTGACTTGTTGCCGGACACTCAGCATATTTCTATCCCACCCTATCGTATGGCACCAATAGAGCTGAAGGAGTTAAAGGAACTACTACATGAGTTTCTTGATAAGGGCTTCATTCGGCCTAGTGTGTCGCCTTGGGGTGTTCCGGTTCTGTTTGTAAAGAAGAAGGATGGCTCGATGTGGATGTTTATTGATTATAGGCAGTTGGACAAGGTTACAATGAAGAACAGGTACCCGTTATTGCGCATTGATGACTTATTTGACCAGCTACAGGGTGCTAGAGTGTTCTCAAAGATTGATTTGAGATCAGCGTATTATCAGCTTAAGATTCGGGATCCGGATAATCCGAAGACTACTTTTAGGACTAGATATGGTCACTATAAGTTCGTTGTGATGTCATTTAGGATGACCAATGCCCCAACAACATTTATGCACCAGATGAAAGGTGTATTCCATCCATATCTTTATTCATTCATCATTGTGTTTATTGACGACATCTTGGTGTACTCATGCAGCCAGGAGGATCATGAGCAGCATCCGAGGATCGTACTTCAAGACCTTGAGGGAGAAGAAGTTTCATGAAAAAGTTTCAAAGTCTGAATTCTAGCTTGATTCGGTGGCATTTTTGGGTCGTGTGGTGTCGAACGAGGGGATCAAAGTAGATCTGAAGAAGATTGAAGAAGTTCATGGTTGGCCTTGACCTTCTGCAGCTACTGAGATCTGGAGTTTTCTTGGTTTGGCCTGGTATTATCGTTGTTTTGTAGAGGGTTTCTCCTGCATTGCTGCACCCATGACTAGATTGACCCAGAAGGGTGCTCCTTTCAGACGGTCTGAAACGCGTGAGGCAAGCTTCCAAAAGCTCAAGACTTTTTTGACTACAACCCCAGTTTTTGTATTGCATACGAATTTGGGGTCATACACTGTGTATTGTGATGTGTCACGCATTGAGCTTGGCATGGTGTTGATGCAAGATGGTAGGGTGATTGCCTACGAGTCTCGGCAACTGAAATTTTGTGAGAAAAATTATTCGGTGCACGACTTGGAATTGGCAGCTATTGTTCGTGCATTGAATATTTGGAGGCATTATCTGTGTGGTATCCCATATGCCACTAGAGTCACCAACATATGTTCAAACAGAAAGACCTTAATTTGCGGCAGTGGAGATGGTTAGTTGCTTAAGGACTATGATATCACTATTATGTATCATCCTAGGAAGGCCAATGTGGTGGTCGATGCCTTGAGTCAAAAGGCGGAGAGTATGGAAAATTTTGCATATCTACCAGCAGTAGAGAGGCCACAAGCCATACATGTTCAGGCCTTGGCTAATCAGTTTGTTATATTGGATGTTTCAGAGCCCAACCGGGTTTCTTGCGTGATTTCTCGATCTTTTTTATATGAGCGCATCAGCGAGCGTCAGTATGATGACCCCATTTTCTTGTCCTTAAGGACATGATACAGCACGATGATGCAAAGGATGTTTATATTGGAGATGACGGGGTGTTGCGGATGCAAGGCTGGTTGTAAGTGCCCAATGTGGATGGGTTGCTGAGTTGATCTTTGAGGAGACGCACAGTTTGCAGTACTCCATTCATCTGGGTGCCGCCAAGATGTATTAAGATTTGAGGCAACACTATTGGTGGAGGAGAATAAAGAAAGATATAGTAGAGTATGTGGCTCGGTGCTTGGGCTCCCACAGACTTTGAAGAAATTTGACGCAGTATAGGTGATTGTTGACAGGTTGACCAAGTCGGCTCATTTCATTCCAGTGGTGACTACCTATTCTTCAGAGCAGCTGGCTCAGATCTATATCTGTGAGATTCTTCGTCTCCACGATGTGCCGATGTCCATTATCTTTGATCAAGGTATGTAGTTCACATCATAGTTTTAGAAGGCTCTGCAGCGTGAATTAGGCACATGGGTTGAGTTGAGTACAACATTGCACCCCAGACGGACGGGCTATCTGACCCCAACATTCAGATCTTAGAGGATATGCTTCGCGCCTGTGTTATGGATTTCGGGGGTGCTTTCGTGGGATCAGTTTTTGCCGCTTGCAGAGTTCACCTACAACAACAACTATCAATCGATTATTCAGATAGCTCCTTATGAGGCCCTATATGGGAGGCGGTGTCGTTATGCAATTGGTTGGTTCGATCTGAGAGAGGCTAGGTTGTTGGGTACAAATTTGGCTCGAGATGCCTTGGAGAAAGTCAAGTTGATTTAGGATCGGCTTCATACAGCTAGTCTAGACAGAAGAGTTATGTTGATAAGAAGGTTCATGATGTAGCATTTATGGTTGAAGAGAAAGGTTTTCTCCGGTTTTCAGCCATGAAGGGTGTGAAGAGGTTCAGGAAGAAGGGAAAGTTGAGACGTAGGTATATTGGTCCTTTTGAGATCTTTGAGAGAGTTGGTAAGGTGGCCTACAAGCTTGCATTGCCACCCAGACTATCGGTAGTTTTACCAGTGTTCCATGTTTCTATGCTCCAGAAGTATTATGGTGATCCGTCCCATGTATTAAATTTCAGCTCAGTCCAATTGGACAAGGATTTGACTTATGTTGAGGAGCCGGTGGCCATCTTGGACAGGCAGGTCCGAAAGTTGAGGTTAAAGAGTATTGCTTCAGTAAAGGTTCAATAGAAGGGTCATCCGGTCGAAGAGGCGACTTGGGAGACCGAGCACGACATGTGGGGTCGTTATCCCCAATTTTTCGTCATTTCAAGTATGTCTATATGCATGTTCGAGGAAGAACGTTAGTTTTAAGAAGGAGAGAATGTAATGACCTGACCGATCATTTTGTATATTTGCGTCCTGATTTCCTTTTTGGTGCTTTACACATATGTAATTTTGGTTTTATGACTTGCGATTTGATTAGTTTCGTTCCGGAAAGATTTCGGGTTGATTTGGAGCCTTTGGTTCTTAACTTAGAAGCCTAAGTTGATTATGTTGACCAAACTTTGACTTTTGGGAAAACGACCCCGGAACGCTATTTTGATGGCTCCGATAGCTTCGTATTGTGATTTTAGACTTGTGCGCATGCCTGGAATCAAATTCAGAAGTCAGTAGGTTGATTTGTGTTGTTTTATCGAAAATTGACAATTTAAGGTTTAGAAGTTTGACCGTAGGTTGACTTTCATGTTCGGAATTTAGTTTTGAGACTTGGAATATGTCTGTTATGCTATTAGAACTTGTCTGCAAAATTTGGTATCAATTGGATTTGATTCGATAGGATTCGTACGCATAGTTTCAATTCCAGAAGTTCTTGAACCTTACATTGAAATTCATGTATTTTGGTATCCGATTTCTACTTCTAGATGTTATTTTTGTATTTTGATCGTGTGACTGAGTTCGTATGATATTTTTAGACTTGTGTGGTTGTTTGGTTTGGAACCCCGAGGGCTCGGATGAGTTTCAAACGTGATTCAGAATGTTTTGGACTGAAACTGTAATTGCTCGTGTGCTGGTGCTCTGATGTCGCAATTGCGAGCACCAGCCTCACAATTCCGAAGTGGACAGGGGGTGTTCTAATGTTGCAATTGAAACCTTCCCAATTGTATTTGCGAAGTCAATAGTCCTGGGCACTTGCTCGCTTTTGCGATGGTAGCCAGCTTCGCAATTGCCAAGCCTTTATCGCAATTGCGACGTCTGTTGAGGCTATCCGGGTTTGTAAATGCAATTCCTGATTCGCAATTAGGAGGGTTCCCAAATGCGAACCCTGTGTTGCAAATGCGACATTTGCAGCTGGATATAAGGGCTGAAAAGTCGGGATTTAATCTCATTTTTCACATTTTAGAACCTTAGATTCGGTAGGAGGTGATTCGGAGAGGGGATTTTCATCTACAAATATTAGGTACGTGATTCTAATCAATTTCCAACTATATTCCATGATTATATCTTAGATTTAAAATCAAAATTATGAGAATCAAAGAGGAAAATTTGGGAAATTTTATTAAGTTTTTGAAAAATGAAGAATTGGGTTTTAAGAGTTGATTTGGACTCGGATTTGAAAACACAATACGTATATGGACTCGTGGGGTAGCTGGAATATACCTTTGGACCCGTGTTTTGACCGGGCAGACCTGTGGTTGCCTTTTATTGACTTTTTGAGAATTTTGTAATGATCAAAGCTTTATCTATTGTAATTATTTTTTCTTGGATTGTTTGATGATATTAAGTCACTTTGGGTTAGATTTGAACCATGTGGAGATGAATTTTACGGGAAAAGCTATTTTCGATGGTTGAGTCGGCCTAGTTGAGGTAAGTATCTTGCCTAACTTTGTGTGGGGGGAAACTACCCCTTAGGATTTGGGTTGATTGTGCTAATTATATTATGTGAGAACCGTATACGCAATGTGATGAGTGGGTACACGAGCTATATGTGGTAATTGACCGATTTTGATTATTTAGACTTTTCTCATGCCTTTAATTGAATTTTCATAACATATTATATCCTTCATTGTTAATCTACACTTACATTTGTTAATCTACTTTTACTTGCTTTATTTGATATTGTTAACACTTGTTCTACCTCTTACTTGTTATTTTACTCTTATATGCTTTAGTTGAAGTTATTGCCTTCCTTATTGTCATGGTACCTCTTAAATTGTTGAATTACATTTACTTGAAATTGTTATTTCGTGGAATATCTTCTTGTCGAGTTATTGGCATTGAAGTTGTAAAAGACGTTATCACATTGAGGCGAAGTTGTTAATTGTTGAGATAACTTTCTTGTTAAGCAATTCACATTCATTTTGTTATTGTTGAGATTCTTGTACACATTGTGGTTGAGCTATGGGTTATTTGTTGTGAAAATATTTGCATTGTTGATTCTTTTGGCAATTTGTGGCATATGGGCTCTTGTGGTGCGAGTTGTGACTATGTTGTGATATTGATACGCATGCGGTGATATAAGGCTAGGGTTTGATACGCTTGCCGTGAGATAAGGTGGGCTTGAAACGCGTGTTGCTAGTAGGGGAACTACTTGAAGTCGCACGCTGTGATAAGGCGGGCTAAAATGCGTGTAGCTTTTTCAGGAAAAATAATTTTCAAAACTAAATGTAAGGCTCACGTGTAATATAAGGAATGATTGTGATTGAAATTGTGAAATGTGAATACGAGGCGGTACCTCTGTTGTGATTCTTGTTGTGCATTTCATATTGAAAAGAATTATTGGTTGAACAGTTCTTGTTGATTTTATTCTTCCTTGTCTTACCAGTTTTGTCCGTATTTGATTATTTGTGGTTCTCATTATTGGCTTCCTTCTTGTTGTGTTTTTGCTTACAATTCTATCATTACTTTACGCTACTAAACTACTTTGTTATCATTCGTTTCTCCGCCTTCCATTACTTCCCGTTGTTATATTTTTGTTTCATTTACCTTATCCTAGTAGGTGTCTTGATCTGGCCTCGTCACTACTCTACCGAGGTTAGGCTTTATACTTAATGGATACCGTTGTGGTGTACTCAGACTACATTTCTGCATATTTTGTGCAGATCCATGTACGTCTGCCTGTACTGGACGCTAGAGATTGATTGGTTAGCTGCTTTTAGGAGACTTCAAGGTATACTTGCCCGACGTCCGCAGGCCTCGGAGTCATCTTCCGTTATCTTCCCATTACTGTTATTTCATTTATCACACAGTGTCGTAGTAGACGTTTCAGAATATTCTATAGAGCTTATGACTCAGTTCCACCAGATTTTTGGAGTTATTTGTGAGATGTGTTGCTGAGTTTTATTATGATAAGTTTAATTGTTTAAAATTTGAGGTTTTACTATTATTTCCGCTATTTCTCTATATATGTTAGGCTTACGTAGTTTTAGATACTTGGTGTCATCGCGATATCCTAAGGTGAAAAATTGGAGTCGTGACAGTAACAGATTTAAGTCGAATGGATTCCTTAATTTTGCTTCACCGATTTGGAGGCGGCAAAGTGATTAAGACGTTCTGAGGCTGATTCGAGTAGTAGTTTGGTCGTTCTGAGGCAGAATCCTATTAATGGCTAAACTGTTCTGAGGCAGAGTCGGAGTAATAGTTTCGCCGTTTCTAATGCGAGCCTAATCGTATAGCCAATTGGCGTTCTAGGTGAATAAAAAGGGGGACGACCTAATAGGAAAACCGTAACAACTGCAACCATGGTTAAAGAAGTGAAAACCCTAGATAAGGAAGACGGCGGCTGATAGCAAAACCTAGATAGAGAAAAAGGTGACTGATTTGCAAAATCTATAGTCTTTTATTTTAGGGTAATTTTGCTCTTATATATATGCTCCATATGGATCAAAAGTATTACTAGTCGGAAGTTATGTTAGTTTGCCCCCAAAAGATAAAAACAAAACTTGATGTGGGTTATGTATGGTTTTCTACTGACTGTATGACAGAAACAACAATAATGCTTTAGCCCAAAGAAAACAAAGGATAAACTCCACAAATTATAGGATCAATTCTCATCGTTATTGATCTTTTGACACTCTCTTTGATTTTATTTGTTATCCAAAATTTTAGTCAATTCATTTAGCATTCAAATAGTTTTCAAATATTTCTAGTACTCTTCTTTCTCAGTCATGAATTTAATAATTTTTACTGCTCAAATTCGAAGAATATATTTGGTAAAGGTTTAAAATTTGACGTAAGTTGTTAAGGCTATAAGGGATAGCTCCTTTAAAAAGTAGTGAAAAGGAAACGGCGACTACAAATAGAGGGTTCAATGGAGAAAATTAATAAGTAAACTGATAAAGGTTTGACAATTTTTTCTAATAAACCCCAACATTACACTCTAATAAAGTATAATCAACTTACAAAAGAAAATATGAATAACAAAGAAGCATAAAAAGATAAGACAAGTAGATTGGAAGAAACAGACAAAAGCTGTTAAGATGAATTTGAGGATATGCAATCCAAGTCTGTGAAACAACAAACGATAAAAATATCACGTTTCAAACCCGACCCTGGTGCAACAGGCATTCGATGCCAAGGAACCAAACTGGAAGCACTTTATAAAATAAAAATCGCATAAATACCCCAAATTCATTTAATAGATCATTAAGCATTACTAAGATCGAGACAAGTCTAAATAAAATACTCTGAATTAGATTAATAATTAAAAGTATCAAAATTAAACTAAGCATGACAATTTGTCCAAGTCTGCAAACTAACCAAGTCAATACAACAGTAGTTTAATGCTACCTACAGTACCAATATATGTCTATGAAGCCTTCAAAGCATGAAAGAATAAAATATTCTCGGGATACAGACCGGAACTAATATAAATAAATGAACAACTGAATGACGGAGTCCCACGATCAAGCATGTTGGCTCACCACAGTCTGAAAGCAGCAAGTACTACTAGTCCACACGCTCTCTTTGTACCTACTTTTTTTTGTTAACATAATATACTATCAAAATATTAACAATTATATGCTTGAGTACTGGATACTCAATGAGTGTCTAGGGGAAAGAGTTACATATAACAAATTAATAATTATAATAAATTTAGTGAACTCAATAAAATAGTTCAAATCAAATGAGCAGAATAAATCATAAACTCAGTAAAAATCAACAGTGAAGAAATTATACAATTCCAGTTCATTAAGTTCGAAAGTTATACCATGCCAATACAGGCCCAATTCATGCCAATACAGACCCAAGCCGTGCTCGAAAGCGATGCACCAGAGAACCAACTCACGGTGACCACGAATGGCATGGCTGCTCAAAGCGATACGCTAGGATCCATAATAGTTATTCATCCTCCCTGTTACGCGGCGCCTTCCTGAAATTTCTTGAAAGGGCGACGTAAGGCTAAGCAACCGATGTCAGTGCGGTTGCTATGCGCCAACCGAGGTCTTCTCCGTACGCTAGACTAGATTGTCAGTGCCGTACGGGAAAATCAATGTCGTGAGCAATTGAGCAGCGAAAAATGAGCAATTAATGATGAAAGTTGATGATTGTATTGATGATGATGAAAGCTATTACAAGATGCAATGCGGTGTCGGGGGGAGAGACACCAGTACAGAGAATTGTTTGAATGCTTGAATGCTTTGGTCCCCCTTAATAATGCTTAAAAAGAATAAACCAAAGTTACATGAGTTAACCTAAGAAAGCTGTAGAAGCACACTGAAAATGAATGAAGTAAAACTACTCTATAATTACAATGAAAAGGACTTAGTCTTCTATGGAAGCAAGTCCGATGGCAGCAACTTTGTCTTGAGCATCAGGGTCTGCGTGCGCATTGCTGTGGGTGCGCACGACACTATTTGGATTTGCCAGCGGCGGGGCGCTGGTGCTTGGCATTGGGTCTGCACGCGCGACATTGTTGGTGCGTGCGGTGCTGATGAAATTCGCCAGCCGCTGGGCACTGGCAGTGATTATCGGTGGGGCGACAGAGGCGCATGCTTGCTTGTCACTTGGCGCTGCCGAGACCACGGGGCCGACCGTAGCGCTAGGCATTGGGAGGTTTGCCGGGACGCCACGGGGCGTGTCCAAGGGGTCATAGGTCGATGATGGAAAGCAGCCCATGACATTCTCCCCCACCTGAGTTGGCGACGTCCTCGGAGACTTACCTGCCGGATGATGATGATTGGTCAGGCTCTTGTTGGCTGGGAGGTCTGTTCCCTCGGTGTTGTGAGATGTCTTTCTGAATGATCTTCTATGTATTTCTTAAATCGTTGGAGGCGGCTGACATGGAAGACTGGATGGAGTTTCCACCAGGCTGGTGTGTTCAGCTTGTATGTGGATTTCCCGATGCGCCTTTCAATGGAAAAAAGGCCCGATGTAGCTTTGCAATAGGCGAGGATCTTGGGTCCTCTTTGCAAATAAGTTCCTCCTCGGGGTTCTTACCATCACTTTGTCCCCTGCTTGATGTTGGGCAAAGCGACGGTTTTGTTCGGCAAACCTCATTGCCCTCTCTTGGGCTTTGACAAGATAGCTCCGCACTATCTTCAAAGTTTGCTCCCATTCTGTCGAGAAACTGGCAGCTCGATGAGATGATGGCATGTTTGGTGCATTCACATTTTGTGGGAGTAGCGGTTGCTGTCCGGTAACAATTGCAAAAGCGCTTTTGTTTGTATGGGCGCACTTTTGTGAATTGAAACACAGCTGAGCAGCATCCAGAAGCTTCACCCAATGTGTTTGTGACCCGGTTGCAAATTGGCGGAGATATTCCTTCAGGATGTCATTGAACCGGTAGGTTTGATCATATGTTTGCTGATGATGATGGCTTGAGTTATAACTCAATTTGGATCCGAGGCAACTGAAGAGTTAGGTCCAAAACTTGTTAGTGAAGCGTGGATCGCAGTCACTAATGATGTTGATGGGAATACCCCAATGTTTGACAACATGAGAGAAGAAGAGTCGAGCTGTATCTTCTGCCGATATGTTCTGTGGGGCTGCGATGAAGGTAGCATACTTGGAAAATTGGTCTACTACCACCATGATGGTTGCATGATTTCCGACCTTGGGTAATCCTATAATGAAATTCAGGGAAATACTTTCCCAAGGTCTCTGTGGGACAGGTAGCGGCTCTAAGAGTCCCGCTTGTGCTGAGTGATCCGACTTGTCCTTTGGGAATGCTTGACAAGTATTCACACAATGAGGGGCGACATGAGCTGTTGGACCCCGATGATGTGATGTCTGTTTGATGATGTTGAGGGCAGCCGGAACCATAGGTTCAGGTCTGTTGGTTCCCTCCTTTAACTGCATGGGCGTGATGTTTCCAGCGGCCATCTTGATGGGTATGCATGGTATGGTGCGGGGTTTGGCCCCGTTGTCTCCCATCATTAGGAGCATGTTGGCATATGGTACTGGGATGGTGTTGGTCTGCCTGAGGAATTCCAATCCCACTATCAGTTCGAAGTCATCGATGATAGCCATGCGCAGGTCGAATGTTCCCTTGTATGGGCCAAGCTTGATTGGCATTTCTTTGGCTATTCCACTCAGTTACTGAGATGGAGAGTTGATAGCCTTGACATGGCCTTTGCATTTTTGCACTGCTAGACCATGGCGTTGCACCTGAGTTGAGGCAAGGTAGTTGTGGCTAGCACCCGTGTCTATCAATGCCCGAATAGGTCTGCCGTTTACTTTCATGTCAACGAACATCAAGGTCCTCTTTTGTGATGTGGGAGGCCTCTCGTCCGCCTTTACTTTCCCTTTCTTGTCGATTGGGAATGCCTTCTTCTTGGGGTTGCCAGCACTGGTTCCCGCCAAGGTATCATGAATGGAGCCAACAAATGCATTGAAGGTCACTACCCGTTCTTCGCCGACTGAGCCGTCCTGATCTGACTCGTCATCGTCAATAGTTTATTGAGCATTGATTTATGTATTGGGGCATTGATTGTTTCAATGTTCCCCGCCGCAATGACGGCATTCTGATGAGGGCTTTCTCCCCTGATTGTTGTTGACTGATACAACACTGTTGTTGCTTGAGGAAGGAGTCTTAGATTTGGATGCACTTCGATCTCCTCTGTTTCTATTGGGGCCACCGTTGCTAGGTTGGCTCCCGTTGTATCCCCCTCGGACAGGCGGTTGGGGCCTATCCTTCTGAGTTTCCAACTGGTAATCCCCAAGGCACTCTGCAGCTTGAATGGCCTTGGGCAGGGTATCTACCCATTGTCTTTGCAGCTCCATACGAGCATGAGGTTTCAAACCTTCTATGAATGCGAACAGTTTGTCTTTGTCCCCCATATCCCGTATGTTTAGCATGAGTGCGGCGAATTCACGCACATAGTCCCGCACCGACCTGGTGTGGCGGAGTTCACCTAACTTTCTCCGTGTATTGTATTCCATGTTTTCAGGGAAGAACTGCAGGCGTATGGCGGCCTTCAGTTCTGCTCATGTCTGGAGAGTATCTTCACCGGCCCTGATGGCTTCGTATTTGACTCGCCACTAGAGTTTTGCATCGCCTTGAAGATACATGGAAGCAGTTGCTACCTTCTTGGATTCCTCCAACTGTCCAACGGCATCGAAATATTGTTCGATGTCAAAGATGAAGTTTTCCACTTCTTTCGCATCTCGGGCTGCGTTGTATGGCTTGGGCTCCGGAATTTTCAGCTTTTGTGGCATGGGGGCAATGTTCATGGCACCCCTGATGTGGTTTTTGCCTCCTTTGAGCAGGCTTTGAAGGGCAGCATTGACAACATTGAGCTGGCTTGTCAAGTTGTCTATGGTTTGCTGCATGACGGTCAGTCTGTATGCCTCTAGTTCCCGATGGGCTAAATCCTCGACACGCTTCTGTTGGAGGTCCTCGAATTTACCATGAATTTTGGTTGCCTCGACGGCAGCCGTTTGCCGGTCTTCCTCAGAGTCTTGACTGATGTTTGCTATGTCAACTTCGGCCTGCCGCATTCTGCGGTCCAGGTCGCCCAACCTTTGCACTAGGTTGGTTTTTAGATCAGGCAACATATCCACGATAGGCCGTAATGCGTCAACCGTCTCTTCTAGGGTCATGATGCGATCCCCGTAATTAACCATGGTCAGAAATGGTGATGATGCTGGCAATGAGTTCCCTCGTCCGATGTTGAGCCTAGGCTCTGATACCAACTGTTACGCGGCGCCTTCCTGAAGTTCCTTGGAAGGGCGACATAAGGCTAAGCAACCGATGTCAGTGCGGTTGCTATGCGCCAATCGAGGTCCTCTCCTTACGCTAGACTAGATTGTCAGTGCCGTACGGAAAAACCAATGTCATGAGCAATTGAGCAGCGAAAAATGAGCAATTGATGATGAAAGCTGATGATTGTATTGATGATAATGAAAGCTATTACAAGATGCAATGCTATGCGGTGTCGGGGGGGGAGAGACACTAGTACAGAGAATTGTTTGAATGCTTGAATGTTTGAATGCTTTGATCCCCCTTAATAATGCTTAAAAAAATAAACCAAAGTTACATGATTTGACCTAAGAAAGTTGTAGAAGCACACTGAAAATGAATGAAGTAAAACTACTCTATAGTTACAATGAAAAGGATTTAGTCTTCTATGGAAGCAAGTCCGATGGCAGCAACTTTGTTTTGAGCAACAGGGTCTGCGCGCGCATTGCTGTGGGTGCGCGCGGCACTATTTGGATCTGCCAGCGGCGGGGCGCTGGTGCTTGGCATTGGGTCTGCGCGCGCAGCATTGTCAGTGCGCGCGACGCTGATGGAATTCGCCAGCCGCTGTGGAGCGACAGAGGCGCATGCTCGCTTGTCACTTGGCGCTGCCGAGACCACGGGGCCGACCGTGGCGCTAGGCGTTGGGAGGCTTGCCGGGACGCCATGGAGCGCGTCCAAGAAATCATGGGTCGATGATGGAAACCAGCCCATGACATCCCGAATAGCAAGGCCAAATTACCTTTAAAAAAAACAGTGTTATTGCGGCGGTTATTGTAGCGTATAATGGTGGTTTCAAACCGCCACAACATGCACTTACAACGGTTTTTAGTCCCGCCACAATTACGTCCGACACTAGCATAATACGGCAGTTTTAGAAGAACCGACATAATCCCGAAATTGATAAAGTGGCAGTTCTTCATTTGCATATTACGGTAGTCCCAAAACACCATAATTGCATTTCATTATGCAATAGTTGTATCTGTTCAAATTTGCAATCAAAACCAACACAATTTTGTTTTAATTTTATTTATCCATTAATCTACTTTTATTTAACCATCTTTATTACACCAATGTAGCTAAACTAGTCGCATACTTTACAATAACTTTAACACAAATATAAAACATCAAATAACTAAAATATTTATTATAAAAAAAGTTGTAACGACCCAACCGGTCTTTTGGAGCATTTGCATTCCGTTCAGCTATTTGAAGTCTTAAGTAGATTCATATGATGTATTATGACTTATGTGAATCGTTGTTTTGGTTTTCAGGAGTTTTGGGATTTATTTGGAAGAATGATTCTCAACTAGGAAGTTTTAAGTTGGAAGAGTTGACCAATTTGAATTTTATGTATTTGACCCCGGATCAGAGTTTTGATGATTCTGTTAGGTTCGGATGGTGATTTTAGATTTGGGCGTATGCCCGGATTTGCATTTGGATATTTTTAGAAGGTTTCGACACTAATTGGCGAAAGTTGGCAATTTAAAGATTTAGAATGTTCAGTAGTTTGACCGGGAGTTGATTCTTATTATATCGGGTTCAGATTGTGATTTCGGGAATTGAAATAGTTTTCTTATGTCATTTGGGACCTGTGTGCAAAATTTGAAGTCATTCTGGGTTGGTTTGATATGGTTCAGCACGAATTTTGGAAGGTGAAAGTTCAAAAGTTCATTAAGTTCGATTTGAGGTGCAATTCGTGGTTTTGGTATTGTTATGGGTGATTTGAGGCCTCGAGTAGGTCCGTATTACATTTTGGGATTTGTTGGTATGTTCGGACGGGGTCCCGAAAGGCTCGGGTGAGTTTCTTATCGACTTCGGACCATTTCCTTTCATTTTGAACAACTGGTTTTCTGATGTCTCAAATGGTCTTCGCGAACGCGATCGCGATGTATAATCTGGAGCTGGTTAATTTCTTCATCACGTTTGTAGACTTTCTGTTGTGTTCGCGTATCTCTGTGAGGACTGGTCTTCCTGGTCGTAGTGAATCAATGCGTTCGCATAGAATCATGAAAGAGAGCTGGCAGCTGATGGATCCTTAATCGCGTTCGCGTATGTCATGTCGTGTTCCCGGAGCTTTGGTCTGCTTGGGCATCACGTTCACGTGGTCTTTATCGCGAATGCATTAGGATTTTTTTTGGGCAGTAGAGTTTGTTCTTCGCGATCGTGAAAGAAGTCCCATGATCGCGATGGGTATGACTGTTCAGTGAATTATAAGTACTCTATTTTTGAAGGTTTCAGACATTTTAGCATATTTTGAGCTATGGAGCTCGCATTGAGGCGATTTTCACCACATGGATTGGGATAAATATTTTATACTCGATATTGATATTATTCCGTGATTCCATCTTCGTTTTTAGCATTAGATTGATGATTTCAAAAGAGAAATTGAGGATTTTGTCGAAATTTCCCTAAAGTGATTTTTTTTGAGTTTTGAATATCGATTTGGAGTCGGATTTGAGTGAAATTAGTATAGTTAGACTCGTAATTGAATATGTTGTCGGATTTTGTGAGTTTTGTCGAGTTCTGAGATACGAACCGGGGTTTGAATTTTGGTTGACTTTGAGCTTTTGATTAAAGATTCAACCTTTATCGATTGTGTTTGTTTCCTTTGGCATTATTTGATGTTTTTATATTGCTTTTGTGCTAGTTTCGAGCCGTTCAGAGGTTGATACGCGCATGATGACATTATTAAAGTATTGTTTGGCTTGCTCGGTAATGGATTTGGCTTGTTTGAGGTAAGTAACATTTCTAAACTTGGATTTGAGGATATTTAACCATGGGAACTATATTATAAGCGATGTATTATGGTGACAAGCGTGTGGGCTTTCACCGGGAAAATCATGATTCTAGTTGACTGTTAGACTATAACCGAACTTGTTTTGCTATTAT
Organism: Nicotiana tomentosiformis; assembly: GCF_000390325.3. Classification (NCBI taxonomy): domain Eukaryota; kingdom Viridiplantae; phylum Streptophyta; class Magnoliopsida; order Solanales; family Solanaceae; genus Nicotiana; species Nicotiana tomentosiformis. Next base: position 105,046,113 of record NC_090816.1, on the reverse strand, counting down.
ATCTTGTTACATCCATGTTCTCCCTACTTGTTTGATTATATGAGTTGTGAATCATGTTAGAAATTATGTTAGAAATCATGTTTAGGCTATGTGCTTATTCGGTTGAGAACTAATGAGGCTTTTTCTGTTGTTTTGAGTTATCTGCTCTAACTATAATTACATACTCAGTCATGATTCTTCATTTGCATATCATATCTTAGTCTCTGTTCATCATTCATTGTTACATCATATGTTATAATTGTTTTGGGCTGAGTGGTACGAGATTGTGAGCCTTTGAGACTTGAGAGATTGATGGATGAGGTGGGCCTGAGATTCATGTTGTGAGTGTTATTATGGGATTGGGTTACATGCCGTAGAAGGCCTTATTGGCTATTTATTAGATCGGGCTGCACACCACAACAGTCCTTATCGGCTAATTTATTGGATCGGGCTGCACGCTGCAACAAACTTTGTTGACTTATTATGGGATCGGGCTGCACACCGCAGCAACCCATATAGGCTTTATATTAGCTCCTGGATAAGATCCGCCCCTTCGGAGTCTGACATACCAATAGTGAGCGCAGATACCGTACAATGCTGAGTGATTGTGTGTGATGAGTGGGAGTGTGAGACAGAAATATTGAGTACTCTGAGAGTGTAAGCACCTAGGATTATCATTATGATGCATTGCATTTGACATGCATACTTGGAATGTAGGCATATAGATGCACTTTTCTCATGTTATACGTTGTTGTGACATTCATAATCTGACATGTACATTTGACATGTAGGCATTCAGATGTACATTCCTCATGCTAGACGGTATACGATAATTGATGACTTGACATGCATATTGACATGTAAGTATAGAGATGTACTTTCCTCATATTATTTGGTAAGGAAATATCTTATCTATTGCTGAAAGTTTAGGAAGAATCATAGTTTTCTGATATACCCTCATATTTTTGGTGATTTCGGTGAAAGATTTGGGTTTTACTGTTATACTTGAAAAGCATGCTTATTTTTCGTAATTGTGAATGAGTTGAGCATAATATCTTTGAGATAGTACTTGTACTATTTTTGTTATATTGTTACGAGTTATTCTTGACTATTGGTGTTGGACTCTGACCGTTTCCGACCTCATCACTGCTTTCAACCTAAGGTTAAGTTTGTTACTTATTGAGTACATGGGGTTGTTTTGTACTGATACTATACTTCTGCACTTTGCGTGCAGATCTTGGAGATGATGTTGCTGTGTATGGCGAGATGGCATCGAAGATGTACCTAAGTTCCGGTTATAGCTGCTTCTTATTTTGGGTAGCTTTAGATTTATAAATCTGTTTATGTAGATCTAGAAAAGATGATGTATTTATTTCATACCAGCTTTGTAACATCTAAGTCTTAGAAGCTCATGATTTGTACTACCTATCTTTTGGATTTTTGTATAAAAGTTCAGTTATTTCATCATTTATTTTCTCAGTAAATCTCATTTTGAATTGGATTATTGTTAATTGGCTTACCTAGCAGGTTGGGTTAGGTGCCATCATGACTAGTTGGATTTTTGGGTCGCGAGAAGTTGGTATCAGAGCTCTAGGTTCATAGGCTCTACGAGTCATAAGAAAGTTTCTAGTAGAGTCTCGTGAATCGGTATGATGACGTCCATACCTATCTTCGAGATGCTACTAGGCATTTAGGATAAACATCCCATCTTTCTTTCCTTATCGTGTGGCATTGATTCATCTTGAAGCATATCTCTTTGAATACCTTCCACTCACCTGTATGTTATGTGAGCGCTCGGTATTGGCCGTGCACCGATGGCTTGTCATTCCATGGATGGGGTGCGAGACATGCTCTTTGTGTTTTGGGTGATAGGCCAATCAAGAGGACTTGGGGCCGGGTTTTGACTGTAGCTTGGGCTCGGTGGGTCCAGTTGTGTGAGCATGCTCTTTTGGACTTATATGTACGGTAGTGTCCCTGGGAGCAAGACTTATGGCTTGGTGAGTGGTTGGATGGCTATGTGATGAGTATGACATAATTGCAGTATACTTTCAGATGGTTTGGATGCAGTGAAAAGAGTTTGCTTGGGATGTGGAAAGGACTAATGGATTCTTGAATTCTGTCTTGATGTGTTGTACAGTCTCGAGTTATGATCATGTTGGGGGATCTTTCATGTTGTTTATTTGTGGAACGAAGTAGATTCCCACGTCTTGTTGATGAGTTCAGACTTAGGAAGATTTAGTTATTGCGTAGTAGTTGTGGCTGCGACAGGGTATAGAGAGACGTCAATTTTAAGCTAGGCAGGTGGGTTATCACCTGCAGGGTGATCTACGAATGTGTGATCCTTATGATGTTGTGTGGAGAGTTTCTTTCTAACAATGGGTTATATGTGTTGCAATTTGAGTTTGGATCGGTTATGAAAGTTGACCAAACTGTCACAAGGATGAATGTGAGCTTAGCAGATGATTTGAGGCATTCTATGAGGTGTGTTGCAGGAGCTTGTGAAGGATTTAGTTGAATCTCACTGCGAAATTATGGCAGTAATAGAATATGGGTATTGTGAGTTATTATATGTTTTATTCTATGGCTTTGAGCCAAGTGGGGGAGTCTATAATTAGCAATTTGATTACATGGTTATGTGTTGTATTGGTTTCGGCCTGAGGCATACATGTGGATCAGTTATGACTTGCAGAGGTTGGTTTTAAGGATGACTTGATTAAGAAATTTCTGGATGCATGATTTATTACACCTTATGGATATATAGAAGTCTTGGAAATGGTCTAGGGTTGTTGTTCATGATGGACGTAATGTACTAAGAAAAAGGATTCACTCAGTTGCTTAGAGGCATGGATTACTTCTTTGGGTGTTATTGTGCCAATGGGCTACAGGTCATTCGGCCCGTTTGGGTAGTACAATTGAGATTTGAGTAGAGTGGATGGCTCTCGAAAAAGATCTAATAGATTCAAGATTTATATGTGGCAATTGAGAATTTTTTCGAAATTGTATATGGCTAAGATCTAGGATTTACATTGGATGGTGTCGGGACTAGCGGTATTTCTGTATCATTATGGATTCTATATTTTAGTATCAGAAGGAAAAAGGAACAACTTTAAATTCACAGAAGGTCTCCTCAGAGTGGGTGTCTCAGTTGTGGTACTTTTGGGGTGCATAAGAGGAAATACAATGACTTATGGGCTTTAGGACGACGTGGTTTTATGCTAGGATATATTGTGGTGAGCTTTGGGTAAGGATCGTTGTGTATTGGAAAAGGAGAAATGTTAACTTGAAGGCAATTCAGAAGGAACTTGGAGAAATAGGACAACTTGGTGGTAGATCAGATCAGCTTGGTAATGGGTATGATCGGTTCTTTTTGTTCTTATGATGGGGTGAGTCTCTACATGTGTTTTGTGGCAATACTCTTAGACTTGGAGACTTGTGTGACTTTGTTGGGTTCGAGGAATTCAGTTATGATGATTTGGTTATATGCAAATGGGTCTCGTAGAGTTCTCGATGATTTCTACCACGGCTCGTAGAGTACCATTCTTCCAACGACCGTTTTCAGTCACTATTGAGTGCGGATTGGACGTGGATCAATTTTGGCATCATTGCTGGGGTGTTTTAACAGTGTTAGCTATATATTTGAGTGTGGTTTTGAAATATATTCTTTCCCTTCCATGTTACTAACTTGTTGAAGAAATCGTAGGTACAAAATAGCGAAGAATGAGCTCGGAAATATGCCATTGGGGGACTTGGACGGCAAGGAGGAACAACTCGATGAGGTACCTTAAGTGCCACAACCGAATCGTCGAGGCCGAGGTCAACAAGACAACATGCCTGTACCACCCCCACCTCCACCACCATAACCACAAGCGGCATAGTACCAGATATTTCCCAATGAAGATTATGCCAGTGCAATAGTCCCCCATCGTATTAGGGCAGGCAACTTTCAAATTACCAATGTGATGCTCACTTTTCTATATCAAAGAGGCTTTTTCACCGGTGCGCCAAATCAAAATGCCTATAAATATTTAATTAGCTTTGTAGATACGTGTTGGGGGAGAAAGCAAACTAATGTTTCTGAGGATGCTTTGAGGGTAAGGATTTTTCCTTTCTCTCTATGGTGTAAAGCTTTAGATTGGTTGGAACACTTACCTAATCATTCAATACATACTTGGGATGAATTGGCGGCAAAGTTTATTACTAAGTTTTTCTCTCTCGGGCATGTGGCTACTCTTAGCGATGAAATATTGGCTTTCAAGCAAGAGCCCAATGAACCATTGCATGAGATTTGGGAGAGGTATCAGACAATGGTGAAGGAGTGCCTGAACAATGATATGACCAACAACATGATCCAACAAACGTTCTATCATGGTATTAATACTACAAACCAATGTGTGGTCAATCAATTGTCCGATGGTAACTTTATGACAAACCTTTGTAACGACCTGGCCGGTCGTTTTGAATATTTTAGCCCCGTTTCCCTATTTATTGCCTCCACTATATTATATTGTGGTTATGTGACTTGCCAGGTTGGTTGGTTTTGGTTTCAGGTAAGTTTCAGAATGAAATGGGACACTTAGTCCCAAAGTTGGAAGCTTAAGTTGAAAGAATTGACTGGAGTTTGACTTTTGTGTAGACGACTCCGAAATGGAGTTTTAATGGTTCCTCTAGCTTTGTATGATAATTTTGGACTTAGGAGCGTGTTCGGATATTGATTTGGAGGTCCGTAGTTCGTTTTGGCTTGAATTGGCAAAAGTTAGAAAATTGAAGGTTTGGAAGGTTGAGAAGTTTAACCGGGAGTTGACTTTATTGATATCAGGGTCGGATTCCGATAACTGGAGTTGGATTAGGGCTGCTGTGTCATTTATGACTTGTGTGCAAAATTTGAGGTTAATCAAAGTTAGTTTGGTATGAATCGACGTTAGTTTTGGAAGTTGGATGTTCATGGTTTCCATAGGTGTGAATTGGGTTGCGATTTGTAGAATCGTTGTTGTTTGATGTGATTTTATGCCTCGATTAGGTCCACTATGTGGTTTGGAATTGTTGGTATATTCAGACAGGGTCTCGGGGGGCCCTGGGTGTGAATCGGATTGAAATCAAATCGTTGTTGGACTTAGATGATTGTTGAAGCTGGTGAAGTTCTGGTGTCATTGCACCTATGGTGGGCTTCTCCGCATGTGCGGACATGAAGGAGCGAGAGGGCCATCACAGAAGTGAAGTTCTAGTGGGCTTGGCTGTGGCCACAGATGCGAGGAGAATTCTGCATCTGCGAGCCCGTAGTTGCAGAGGAACTGGTCGCGGATGCGGATTGGGCCAATTTGGCTTGGTGTCGCAGAAGCGGACACTGTCCGCAGGAGCGTGTGCGCAGAAGCGCTCCTTGTCGACAAGAGCGGAAGCACAAATGTGCATTTTTGTTCGCAGAAGTGGATTTTCCAGGGCTTAAGCTGAGGCGGACCCATGATTTGAGCACTACGGAGGCACCATTGTATACTAATTACTAGCGATAAAATTTGGCAGGCAACTCTTTGAAACCTCAATGATTTTGATGACTTATCATCCAAGTATAAGTAAAAAGAAAATTTCTAAAGAAATAGACTCAATGATTATGATGACTTATCATCCAAGTATAAATAAAAATAAGTTCTAAAGAAATAAAAATAATCAAACAAAGAGAGAGGTTTCTTCGCAAAATAGGTGCTACGGGAAGGAAAGGTATTTGATTTAAGACTATTTAAAATTTTAAAATTTCTAGCTTTTTCTCAATTATAAAAGAGGTCTATGATCAAAAGGGTGTTCAGAATTCAAAAATTATCAAAAAGCATACTAAACAAATCAAGATTAAGGATGTTCTAATAGTTAAAGAACCGAAGAAAAGTCTCAAACGCTTAATTAGTTGTCATTACCGAGTCAGAGTTGACGGATATCCTCTACTTTGTCAAAGTGATTGTTGAAAAACGTTGTGGCATAAAGATTTGTATTTTTCTACTTCTGAAATGCGATAAATTACAATTTGACGCTTTTAATTTTAAGGGAGAGATTTGAAAAAGAATAAAATTAAGTAAGTTGACTATTATGTATTAAAGCTAAAGTATAATTGAATTCAAAAAAAAGATAAAAATAAAAAGTGAAGCAGTTTGCCATTAAGTATAAATTAGTTGAATTCAAAGAAGTAAAATAAAAAGGAGAGGAGAAAAAGATAAAAATGGGATTTGAACCCACGACCTCCACCAAAGGCAGAAACTTGAACACCCACAAAGCCACTCCTCCAGTTAGCCTCTTTGTGTCTGGGAGCACACAAAAAGTATTTAAGGGGTCCCAGCTATATGCAGAGATATATATACAGGATTGTTGCCTAGTCTAACGGGTTCCCGTGACCCCTCAACCTGCAACGTAGTTCCGCCTCTAGGCTTAAGTGAAAGCCCCACCTGCGATGGAATTTCGCAGGTGCGGAGTCGCAGAAGCGACTGTTGGTCCGGAAAAGCGAAACCACTGGGTAGAAAAGGGACAGATCGAGGGTTTGTTCCTATTTTTCATCTTTTGAGTTAGAGAGCTTGGGTTTGGGTGATTTTGAGAGAGATTTTCAAGGATTTGATCGGGATAAGTGACTCTAACTTGAATTCCTATTTAATTAGTGTTTTGAGGTCGGAATTCAATAATTTTAGTATGGTTGGACTCGTTATTGAATGGGTGTTCGAATTTTGTAAGATTTGTCGGGTTCCAAGATGCGAGCCCGGGGTTGACTTTTTGTTTTTTGTTAACAATTACAACTTTATTATCCGGAATAATTTCCTATGGTTTGTATTTATGGTATAAAGTTATTTTGGCTAGATTCGAGCCATTCAGAGTCGGATATTCGCGGAAAAGGCTTACTAGAGGATTGAGTTCGCGTGTTTGAGGTAAGTATCTTGCTTAACTTTGTGTGGGAGAATTACCCCTTAGTATTGGAGTTATTTTTTGTCATTTGTAGTACGTGAAAGCCTTATACGCAAGGTGACGAGTGGGTACACGGGCTATATATGGGAATTGATCAGTTTTAGCTATGTAGATTCTTTCATGCCTTTAATCAAATTTTCATAACATGTCATATCTATCATCGTTAATCCATCCTTATATTCTTTATTTGAAATTGTTAATACTATCTCTTACTTGTTAATTGCCTTTACGTGCTTCGTTGAAGTAACTGTTTCCTTACCGCCTTATTAATTATTTGACTGATGAGTTACTTTACTTGAAGTTGTTATTTCTGGGAAAATATATTTGTTGAGTTTGGTGTTGAAGTTGTTAAAGCCGCGACCACATTGAGGCAAAGTTGTAAATTATTGAAATACCATTCTTGTTGAACTATTTACTTTTGGTTACTATTATTGAGAGTCTCGTATACAATATGGTTGAGCCATGGGCTATTTATTGTGAAAACATTGTTATTGCTGATTCTTTTGGCAAGTTGTAGTATTTGGGCACTTGAGGTGCGAGTTGTGATATGTTGTGATATTAATATGCATATGGTGGTCAAAGGATAGAGGTTGAAACGCATGCAGTGAGATAAGGTGGGCTTGATACGCGTATTGTAGTTAAGGAACTACTTGAAGCCACGCGGTGTGATAAGGTAGGCTAAAACGCAGTTAGCTATTTCGGGAAAAATAATTTTCAAAACTAAATTTAAGGCTCCCACGGTGATATAAGGAAAGATTGTGATTGTGATTGTGAAATGAGATATGAGGCGGTACCTCAGACGTGATTCTTGTTGTTATCTTTCGTTTGCATCATTGTGTTGGTCTGCATTGTTTCTTTGGTGTTTTTTATGTGTTCTTCCCTTGGCGCCTTTATTGCCTTAATTTCAGTGTAGCTTATCTTGTTGTATTTCTTCATCGTATCATTTCCTTGTTTCATTATTATATTGTACCATACCTGTTCAACTTCATTATTTATTCCAGTAGGTGTCTTGGCCTGACTTTGTCACTACTCTACCGAGGTTAGGCTTAATACTTACTGGGTACCGTTGTGGTATACTCATACTACACTTCTGCATATCTTTTTGTGCAGATCCGGATACCTTATACAAGTCTAGGCACCGGTGAGTTGATCTTTTGAATCGGAGGCTTCAAGGTATACCTGCCGGCATTTGCAGTCCACGGAGTCACCCTCTATCCTTGTTTTCTCTTGCATACTCTTTATATAGATAGTGATGTATTAGGGATACTTCAGTATACTTGTGTAGAGCTTATGACTCAGTCTCACCAGATTTTGGGAGTATTGTCAGTTGTGTTGTGGAATTATTTTATGATAGCTGGTTGATTTATATTGAAGTTTTTTTATTACTTCTGCTATTTCTTCATGTATGCTAGGCTTACCTACTCTTAAACATACCTCATTGATGATGACGAGATGGATGGTTTCATGGAATGTATGAATTCTTTGCAAGGAATGGGATCGTACAACTATGCAGCCCAAACATTATCTTTGGATCTTGAGAATAGGAAGACTCCTCCTACAAGGCCTTCTATTGAAGAGCCACCTACTTTGGAGTTAAAGCCATTGCCTCCACACCTTCGATATGAATTTCTTGGCCCTTGTTCTACTTTACCGGTTATTCTTTCCTCTTGTTTGACTAATGTGCAGGTTGATTCCACATTGGCGGTGTTCCAAAAGAGGAAGAAGGCTATCAGGTGGACTTTGGCGGATATTAGGGGTATAAGCCTCGCATTTTGCATGCATAAGATCAAGTTGGAGGATGGTGCTAAACCATCCATTGAACATTAAAGAATACTCAATGAGGCTATGCAAGACGTGGTCAAGAAGGATATTATCAAATGGTTGGATGTCGGGGTCGTCTAACCCATCTCCAATAGTCTATGGACCTCTCGGGTTCAATGTGTCCCAAAGAAGGGGTGACATGACAGTTGTTACCAATAATAAGAATTAGTTGATTCCTATAAGAACGGTGACCAGTTGGAGGGTTTGTATGGCTTATTGTAAGCTCAACAAAGTCACAAGGAAGGATCACTTTTCACTTCCTTTCTTAGACGAAATGCTCGATGGATTGGCCGGTCGTGATTTTTATTTTTCTCTTTATGGTTACTCAGGCTACAATCAAATTCTTATTGATCCACAAGATCAAGAGAAAACAACCTTTACATGTTCTTATGGTACTTTTGCTTTCAAGAGGATGTCTTTTGGTTTGTGCAATGCATCAGCGACTTTTTAATAGTGTATGATGGCTATTTTCACGGACATGGTGGAGGACAACCTTTAAGTTTTCATGGATGACTTCTCAGTGGTTGGGGATTCTTTTGATGATTGTCTTGCAAATCTGGACAAAGTGTTGGCTAGATGTGAAGAGACCAATTTGGTGCTCAATTGGGAGAAATGTCATTTCAAGATTGAGGAAGGCATTGTCCTTGGCTATAAAATCTCAAGGAATGGAATTTAAGTTGACAAGGCAAAGATTGAAGCGATTTCTAAGCTTTCACCCCCAACTTTGGTGAAGGGTGTGCGGAGTTTCCTAGGTCATACGGGTTTCTACCAGCGATTTGTCAAAGATTTTACTAATTTAGTGAACCCATTGTGTAAGCTCCTATAGAAGGATGAAAAGTTCTATTTCAATGATGATTATATGAGAACTTTTGAACAATTGAAGCTCCAGTTGACAATCACTCCTATCATTACCGCCATAAATTGGAGCTTGCCTTTTGAACTCATGTGTGATGCAAGTGATGTAGCAGTTGGGGCTATCTTGGGGCAACATATTAACAAAGTTTTTCATGCGGTTTATTATACTAGTAAGACCATGAATAGTGCCCAAGTCAATTACACTATTACGGAGAAAGAGATCCTTCCTATTGTGTTTGTAATTGAGAAGTTCCGCCTGTACTTGATGAGTGCCAAAGTTATTGTCCACACGGATCATGCGGCTCTTCGCTATCTTATGAGCAAAAAGGATTCTAAATCTCAGTTGATGAGATGTGTACTCTTGTTGCAAGAATTTGTTATTTATATTCAAGATAGGAAAGTTAGTAGAAATCAAGTGTAGACCTCTAGTCTCGTTTAGAGGAGGAGGGACGGCCACATTATAGCCTTGAAATCAATGACTCCTTCCCCGAAGAGCAACTTTTGGCAATTTCATGTGTCGTGGTTTGCGGATTTGGCAAATTGTCTTGTGAGTGGAATCATTCTAGATGAGTTCTCTTCTAACCAAAGTTAGAAGCTCAAAAGAGATTCTCAAAATTATTATTGGGATGAACCATACCTTTTTCGGATTTGTACGGATGAGGTGATTAGAAGGTGCGTACCGGAAGAAGAGAAAGGCGATATTCTTGGTCATCATGGTGCAACAAGAACGACGTCCAAAGTTCTTAGTTGTGGTTTCTATTGGCATACACTTTACAAGGATTCAAGTGACTTAGTGAAAAGATGTGATGAATGTCAACAGGCCTAGTGAAATCACAAAATGAGATGCCTCTCACAACTATCTTGGAGATTGATATTTTCGATGTTTGGGGCATTGACTTTATGGTCCATTTTGTGAGTTCTTGTGTAAACACTTAGATCTTGGTCGCGGTGGATTATGTGTCCAAATGGGTTGAGGCCATCGCTTTACCCAACAATGAGGCGAGAAGTGTAGTGGCTTTCTTGAAGAAGAATATTTTTACAAGATTTGGTACTCCACGTGCCATCATAAGCGATTGAGGGTCAAACTTTTGCAACAAGGATTTTGAAACTTTACTTAGAAAGTATGATATTAATCACAAGGTCATGTCTCCCTATCACCCACAAGCTAGTGGTCAAGAGGAAGTCTCCAACCGGGAGACAAAGAGTATCTTGTCTAAAATGGTGAATGCAAATCAGATGGATTGGCCCAAGAAGCTTGATGATGCGTTATAGGACGGCTTATAAAACACCTATTGGAATGTCTCCATACCGGCTAGTGTTCAAGAAAGCTTGTCATCTTCCTGTGGAACTAGATCACAAGGCATTATGGACTTTAAAGAAATTGAAACTTGATTGGGATGTAGCCGCTAACTTGTAGGTTGCACACTTGAATGAATTGGATGAATTATGGTACCATGCATACGAGAGTTCGTCCTTGTACAAAGAAAATATGAAATATCTTCATGACAAGTACATCTGGAACGGAGACTTCAAGGCCGGTGATCTTGTATTGTTGTTTAACTTAAGGTTGAGGATGTTTACTGGGTAGCTCTAGTCCAAGTGGAGTGGTCCGTTTGAAATCATTAGAGTGACACCCTTCGGTGCATTGGATTTAAAGAACAAGAATAATAAAATATTCCAAGTCAATGGTCACGGGGTGAAGCACTACTTGGGTAAAGTTGGAGAGAGCCTTCACTTGAGGATGCTTAGACATTGTGTCATGCTGCAATGTTAAATCAGGCGCTTCTTGGGAGGCAACCCAAGTTCATTTCTTTTTTCTTTTGTAGTTAGGTGTTATTTGTTGTTTTAAACTTGATTTGAAGTGTGCTATATGGTTGAGTATTACATGAAAGAAGGGTGAACAAAATGGCATAGTGTAGAAGAAAATGTGGACCACACATTTTAATTGTGCGGCCGCAGAAATTGTCGTGCCACAGATGAAGAGCTTGTACGACCGCAAATTTCACCTGTTGACCGCACTTCTGGAAGATCAACAAGATGTCAAATTGCAAACTCTCTTAAGTTTATCCCTGTCAGTGCAGGGCTGAAAAACACACCTTCCCAACCATCCGTTGGGCCTTCAAATATGAAATAACCCTACTGGGAACATAGTCCAGAGAACCTCTCCACTCGATCATAGGTAACCCCGGCATCGCCAACGACACGGTCTTAGCGTGACAATCCAGAATAGCATGGTATGGGGATAACCAATCCATACCTAGATTTACGTCGAAATCAACCATACTAAGTAATAAGAGATCAACTCTAGTCTTCAATTCTCCAATGGTCACCACATACGACCGATACACATCGTCTATAACAATAGAATCGCCCACCGGCATAGATACATGAATAAGCGAATCTATAGACTCATGAGGCATATCCAGAAAACGAGCAAAATATGATGATACATAAGAATAAGTGGAGCCAGGGTCAAATAATATAGAAGCATCCTAGTGGCATACCGAGAGAATACCTGCGATCAGTGCATCTGAAGAAATGGCCTTTGGCCTGGCAGGGAAAGCATAGCATCGAGCCTGACCGCCACCTGATCAGCCTCCCACTTTAGGGTGACCTCTAGCTACCTGAGCCCCACCACGGGATGGCTGAGCAGGTGGTGAAGTAACTGGTGCAGAAGTCATAGCCAGAATCCTTTGCTGAACTGGACCTCCCAAGAGACGGGGACAATACCTCCTCATATGTCCAAAGTCCCCACACCTGTAGCAACTCTGATCCGTCAATAGTGGTGGAGACTGAATTGGGCCATGAGAATCAGAATAACTGCTAGAAGAACCTAGCACAGATGAACCCTGAACTGATGGAGCACGATATGACCTCTGAGCTAGGAGGGAACTGAGAGATGACTAACCCGGATGAACATTGTATGAACCATGGCAAGCTGATGCACCATAATGAACCGGATGAGCCATCTGAGTGGGCCTATAAGGATGACCCCTACTGTGGTGGGACTGCCCTCTAGAAGAAACATCACTAAAACCACCCAAACCACGATACCTCTTGGCCTCCCACTCCTCACGCTCCTGATTACAGACCTGCACTAGCCGCCTAGCAATATCAACAACCTCATCGAACCCAGTACCTGATGCAATCACCAGAGTCATAACAAAGTGGAATCCATAGTTGAGTCCATCAATGTACCTCTTAATCCTCTCCCTCTATATGGGAAACCAACCAGATCACGTGACGAGCCATCTCTGAAAATCTCATCTTGTACTAGGTCATGGATATACCCTCCTGGCGTAGCTACTCGAACTACCAACGCAATGCCTCCCTGTGGGTCAGTGTCACAAACTTCTTCAAGAATAGAACAGAGAACTCATGCCATCTAAGTGGTGCAACACCGGCTGTCCTGCTCCGCTCATTCGCCTCCCACCATCTAAAGGGTGAACCCAATAGCTGAAAAGTAGTAAATGAGACCCCACTAGTCTCCACAGTACCTGCTGTGCGAAGAATCCGCTGGCACCTATCCAAGAAGTCCTGAGAATCTTATGACTCAGTCCCACTAAATGATGGAGGCATGAGCCTCACAAACCTCTCTAGTCTCTTCTACCCCTCGTCACTTATAATGGGTCCCACATAAGCCTGAGGAACTGCAACCGACTGGGCGGGTAGTACCCCAGGTGTCTAAAGTCCCTGCACTACCGGCTCTAGAATGCGGGCGGTGGGAGTCAGAGCACCTCTCCCGCCCTGAGAAGTGGCTGGCGCGACCGGAATTGAAATCGCCTGAACAAGGCTAGTGCAAACAGTCAATATCTGGGCCAGAGCCTTCTGAAGTCCTGGGATCACAATGGGCACTGCTGGTGCCTGAGCTGGTCCCACTGGCTTAGCCACATCTAGAATCTGCTCCTGACCTAGAGCAACTGGTGAGTCTACATGTGCTGCTCTAGCTGTTGTACGAGCTGCACCTTGGCCTCTAATGCAGCCCCGGCCTCTTGTGGCCCTAGCTGGTAGTACTAGTGGACATCTTCCCGATCCGGTAGCACGTGTCCTCAATATCTATGAGAGAATAGAATAACAGAAGTTTAGTTTCCGGAATCAAAAAATTCGCAGGACAAGAATACAAGAAAGTGGGGTTTTCCTAATGGCTGGGAAGCCTCTCGAAGATAAGTACAGATGTCTCCTTACCGATCCGCAAGACTCTACTAAACATGCTTATGACTCGTGAGACTTATGTAACCTAGGTTTTGATACTAACTTGTCACAACCAAAAACCTCACATCTCGTGATAGCGCCTATCGCAATACTAGACAAGCTGACAATCACAAATAACAACACATCTTTGAGTTTAAAACATAATGCAAAACATAATGAGCTTAATAGTAAAAATATCACAATAACTGATAAAATTACCGCAATCAATACAAAATCTCCCAAAATTCGAGTGTCACTAACTACATGAGCATCTAAAAGACAACATAGTCTGACTGCTAAATACTGTCTAGAAAGATAGAGCGGTACAAATAAACTAAAGAGAAAGAGAATCAAGGTCCGCGGATGACAAGACAGCTACCTCAATAGTCTTTTAACAGAATAAGCTCCAAAGCTAGCAACTGTTGTGCCCCCGAAGTACATAGATCTGTACACGAAGTGCAAAGTGTAGTGTGCATAAAATAGACCCAATGTACTCAATAAATAACAAGATGCGATCATAAAGGTACAATCCAAATCCAAATTTCAATAGTACAAATATGACAGGAAGATAACGGTAATATCTCAGAGAAACTCATAACTAGATGGTACACAGTATAGGAATGTAGACATGCTTTCAAATTCAACAGTTTAAGCTCAACACAGATGAAATATGCCAAGTATAACTGATATGAGGAATGTAACATCTCTATATCTAAATGTCAAATATGCATGTCACATGTAATGCATCACAATGATAACCTCACGTACTCTCACTCTCAGAGTACTCAATCTCACAGTCTCAACTCTCATTCATCACACTCAGTCACTTAGTATTGTACGGTACCTATGCTCACTACTGGTATGTCAGACTTTGGAGGGGGGGATCTTGCCCAAGCGCTAATATAAAGCCTCTAAATGACTCAAATCTAGACACAAATAACTTAATACAATCAATACAAGCTATAGGAATCAATTTCATATGAATAAGCCAAAATCTTAAACAAAAGGCAAAAAGTCAACTCAAAGAGTCAACCTGGGACCACGTCTTGGAATGCAACAAAAGTTACAAAATCTGAACACCCATTCAATAACGAGTCCAACCATACAAAATTACCCAAATCAGACACCAAATCGTCACTCAAAATCTGAACATCCATTCAATAACGAGTCCAATTATTACTCTCCAATATATAGGTCAAAAATCCCCAATTTTCACTTCAAAAACACCAAATCTATGGGTGGAATTCAATGAGTATTCAATATATATAGATAAAAATGATCAAAAGTTGCTTACCTCTCAAAATCTAGCGAAGACCCCTTCAAATATCACCTTAATCCGAGCTCCCAAAGTCCAAAAATGAATAAAATCTCGGAACCCTTCGAATATATACACTGCCCAGGCATTTCGCACATGCGAAGCCAGGGGTCGCACCTGCGGTCCCCTCTTCGCACCTGCGAGACCGCATCTGAAGACAAACCCATCACTTCTACGATCCAAGCCACACTGCCTAGCTCCGCTTATGTGGAACACTTGATGCAGGAGGGTGTCCTCTTCTACGGACTTCCTCCTTACATGCGCTTCCTAACAACCTTCTCCCTTTTCACACATGTGCACACCTAGCCGCTTCTGCGGCTCCGCACCTGCGTACAATCCTTCCGCTGCTGTGATGACACCAGACTTGAAGCACTTCACCTAAGTAAAATTTCAATATGTTGACTATCCCAAATCCACCTGAGGCCACCAGAACCTCAACCAAACATACCAATAAGTCGTAAAATACGATACAATCAAAAACACGAATCGCACCCCAATTGAAGCTTATTGAAACTAATGAATTTCTAACTTCTACAATCGATGTCGAAACCTATCAAATGAACTCCGATTGATCTCATATTTTGCACAAAAAGTCATAAATAACACATCAGACCTATTCTAACTTCCGGAACCAAAATTTGAGCCTAGAAACCCCAAAGTCAACTCTCGGTCAAACCTCTCAACTCTCCAAACTTCAATTTTCCCAACTTTCGCCAATTTAAGCCAAACTCATCTATGGACCGCCAAATAAATATCCAGACACACTCCTAATTCTAAAATCACTATACGGAGCTATCAGAACCATCCAAATTTCGTTTCGGAGTCATTTACATATAAGTCAACTTCCGGTCAACTCTTTCAACTTAGGCTTCCAACCTTAGGACTTAGTATCCCACTCATTCCGAAACATCCCCGAAACCAAACCGACTGCCCCATCAAGTAACATAATAACAAGTGAGCACATAATAAGCAATAGATGGGGAAATAGAGCTATAATACTCAAAACGACCGACCGAGTCATTATAGTTGGAATATGTGATCTTCTTGCTTCATGTTTTACTTGACTTCTAGATTAATATGTATATGAAGTTAAATGATAGAAAACATGATTTAGCTTATTATAACTTGAAATTTTTTTAAAGGTCCTTTCGTGGAACTATTGATGTGTTAATTCGGTCATCATTATACTTAATCATAAATATATTGCTACGACCGCTATTCTTGAAATAATTGGATTTCATACTTGTGTTGAAGATCTCTTTTGAGATTTGTTTAGATACTTGAATAATAAGGTTCTTGAGGTTCATTGAATTGTTGTTGGCTTGAAAGTTATGATTGATGTTCATTTAGAGTATTTTCTTAATAACGCTTCTTGATGTTATTCATGCTTCCTATCTTGATTGTTATTGATATACATATGCTTGGTAAGGAATAGTGTAAAATAATGAAGGGTGATGTCATTTCATTGCTTATACATTATCATGTGAGGAAGAGTTTAAAGCACGAAGGGTGACGTCGTGCCATTTTATTTACATTATCATATGAGGACGAGAGTGAAAAACGAAAGGTGATGTCATGCTATTGTTTTGTATTATCATGTATTTATGGCACGAAGGGTGTTTCCTTACAAGCGAAGATGAGAGACATGCATTATATTGTGATGTCTTTTCCTTGTGTTTATATTTATGTCTTTATCTTGAGTTATTATTGTTGCACCTATCTTCTCCATTTGACTTGTCGTTGTTGTTCTGACTTTGCCCTCTACCTATATTGTTTCTATATTACACATGACTTCTATCTGTTTAGCTTATCAAGATCATGCTTTCCTTTTTATTTGTTATATCTGCATCTATGCCATTTCTCATTTGTTGCACCTTCCTATAAACCTTCTACCATGTTAGTGATCCATGCCTTCTATTTTGTTTAGCTTATAAAGATCATGCTTTTCTTCTTGTTTGATATATCTACATCTATGCCATTTCTCATTTGTTGCACTTTCGTATAAGTCTTCCACCATGTTAGTTAGTGAAATTTATGTTCTCCTGTCTTAATTGCTATCATTACTTCTAATTCTCCTACCTAGTCTGTTACTATTGTCCATATGTATTGCCTTATTCGTTATTGCTACCTAGGTATTTCCCACTCTGTCATTACTGTTATTCGCATTTCTTTCACCTGGTTGGTATTGTTATACGTATATCTGGTGAGGATGAGATAAATACACGAAGGGTGTTTTCGTGCCACTTGATTTGATATCTTGAGTAAATTTCTCAAACTATGATAGTTCTTGATTTTCTACCGTGGTTTGATGGTCATTGCTTTAAGGAAAGCTTTGGTTGTGATATTGAGAAATATTAACCATAATTTCTTCTTGAAATCATTTACTATTTTGCGTATTTATTCCCATACCCTTCTCTGTTATGTTTTAGTATTATTCCTATTTCAAATTCTACTGCATAGGTTATATTAATGAGAATCTTTTAACTAAAAAGCCTTATCACTACTTTACCGAGGTTAGTCAAGATACTTACTGGGTATATAAGGCCGATTGTACTCATACTACACTTCTGCACTTTGCGTGCAGATCTTGGAGCTAACGTTGTTGTGTATGGCAGGAGCTGGCATTGAAGATATACATGCATTCTGCTTATAGTTGTCACTTGTCCTTGGTAGCATTAGATTTGCAAATCTGCATATGTATATTCCGAACAAATGGTGTATTTACGTACAAGTTTTGTAAATTCTATATCTTAGAAGCTCATGATTTGTACTACCAGTCCTTAGATTATTGTATGCAATTCAGTTATATCATTTGTTGATCACTCTTATTTTATTGAACTGTGTTGAATTTTATTGGGCTTACCTAACGGGTTAGATTAGGTGCCATCACGACTAGTTGAGTTTTTGGTCGTGACAAGTTGGTATCAGAGCACTAGGTCCGTAGGTTCTATGAGTCCTAAGAAAATATTTAGTAAACTCTTGTAGATTGGTATGATGACGTCCATACCTATCTTAGTGAGGCTACAGGGCATCTAGGAAACATCCTTTCTTTCTTTCCTCGTCGTGCGACTTTGTTTCAGCTTGGCGCTTATATCATTGATTGTTTCCTATCACTAGTATGCGATGTTGCGCACTTGGTATCATCTATGCATCAAAGGTTTGTGATGTTGCAGATAGATTACGAAGGGCAATGGATGCTTGATTATCGTCGCGATATGCTGTCTACTCTTAGGAGCAGATGCAATGATAGATCTTTCAGTGGTTCATTTGTGGTACTAATCAGATTCTTGTATATAGTTAGTAAGTACAGACTTGGGAAGACTGGTTGGTGGCCTAGTTATTGTGATTATGGTGGGTTCATAGTAAGGTGTTGATTTGAGTACAACGTTATCTCCTACGTGATGAGCTTTGATATTGTGTTTTGTATGAGATTTCCGTTGGGTGGAATGCATATATTATCATTTAAGAGCATTTGGGGGAAGTTTGATTGACTATTACAAGGAATGGTGTGTGCTTTGCAGTGTCTTCAGAGTGTTCTATGACAAGTATTACCTGAGCTTATTAAGTATTCAATTGATTCGAGTGCGGGATCTGGCCAACTATGAAGATATGGTACTATGGATTACCGATGAAGTGTTCTATGGCTTCGAGCTAAGTCGGGGGGTTTGCTATCAATGATCTGATTGCAGGATCATACGTTGTATCAATTTCTAGGCTGATGGAATTCTTGATTATTTATTTGAATAGCCATGTGCTGGTGAAATACGATTTTCTTGATGCGTATTGGTTGTGTATTGGAGATTAGAGTAAGGTGAAAGGCTAACGAGAAGGTTTTGATGAGTTACAAATCATATGTGGAATCTAAAGACTCCTGAATTTTTGTATGGATAGGGCTTGAGATCGATAGTAAATGGCGGTCAGATTTGCAGTATTTCTATGTCAAGAATGATTCTACATGGAAATATTATAGAGATGCAAGAAATGACTTCGGATCCGTAGAAGGTTTCTTCAGAGCGAGCATATCGGATTGAGTTACGTTTGGGGTGGCAGTCTGCGTAACTCAGTTGAGTTATAGGAAATTAATGCTGATGACTTGATTATATGTTAAGGAGTTAGGAGGAATTCACCATGGTTATTGCCACGACCTGGAGTTGATGTTTTCTTCAGGTATGGAAGGTATATTGCGTGTGCTGATATCCTCCTGGACTAGGTTAAATGATAAGTTATCAGTTGATGAGGTGTTCATCTTGTTTGTGATTCATAGTTGATTATGAGATTTGCGTACTTTTTTTGAGTTAGCATGATAGTTGTGGTTCTCCGTATAGGGTTAAAAGTTGCGAGCACAAGGTTGTGGTTTAGTTGCGAAGGAAAGGTCACAAGTTGTAGATGGAACAGGCGATTTCAGGTGTTTAAGAGAGTACTAGCACCATTAGGTATCACTTGGGAATGGTGTGCAATTATGAAGGCACCTTGTATTTTGACTTGCTGGTGCTTGACTAGTGTTATGATGATCACCTGATTTTGGGCTACTAAGGTTTAGGTTTTGCTACGTGGCGCAGAAGATTTATGTGGGTATCCTCCGCAAGATGATTGTGCACGAGTGATATGTTGGCCATTTGAGTAGTGGTGTTAGGATCAGTTATGGAGATTCTGTTATTCCAGAGATTTAAAGACTGGATGTTCTCGCAGGCAGACTATTTCTTGGTTGTGAACTATGATGATATGTTAAGAATTGGGTAGCTGATGATATGTGTTATGGATAGGTTGTTGTGGACTTTTGGAAGGTTATTTACCTGTTTTGGAGACGATCGAAATTTGGCTTGGGGGCTATTTGTAGGCCTAATGAGAATGTGTATTCTATATCGGATCGGATTTGCTTGCTCTTACATAACTGTTACTGTAGGTATATCATCGGGCGAAATGGATATTATTCGCGCCCTAGTGTATGTTATGTGTTTCTCTCTTATGTTATGATGGGTTGTGAGTATTACATGATTATGCGTATGTATACTGTAATTTCATTTAGGCCTTATGGAATTATGGGCGAGATGGCCCTCGTGAAGTTGGTTTGCGTATTGCACCATAATTGTACTTTTCTTTCTCAATATTCTTTTATGGCTATTCATCTTCCTAGAGTTATATTTGTGCACTCTATCATGCTTGATGTTGACGCATATGTGATTAGTGATCGATCATTCTGTCTCTATGGGTACCCCTATGTGGATTGATATGATTGGATCGGGTTGAGCGCTTCAACGGTAGCGTGTGCGATCGGGTTGCATGCCGCAATGGTACAGTGATGAGATGTAATTCCTTATGCTTATTTTGTGTTTTGCTTTTACTTTCTGGAAAATAGTTCATAGGAAGATGTTAATATTACCCCGCCTGCTTAACTTGCTTGGTAGCCTTCATATTTAACCTTCTTACTATTACCTATCAAATCTAAATTATAACTTGTTTGGTGTACGGACCGCGTAGTGTGGGACTCCATATGGCTTTTGGAGTGACTTGTCAGTTGGGCTGCTTGTATTGGCTGGGATAAGGTTTCTAGACCTTAGATTTGCACTATGGTATTGTGATGAGGAATATTTGGAAGAATGATACCATGTTTCTACTCAAAATTGGGCAATTGTCCTTGTCAGACAAGAGAGATTCTTGACTTGTTTATGTCATGGGTAGTTTTGAGTTTCTTGTTTATGTATTTTAGGTTTAAACAAATTAAACCGACCGAACCGTATCGCGATTCGGGTCTTATGATAAGTTTCATATGTTGAGGATTGGGTTCTAAGGTTTATAAATTAAGGATGAAGTAAGATATTCAGTTAAGTTGTGTTGTCAGGCATGCATGGATTGGGGTGACGTGGGATAACCCACGGGCATGTGCATGGTGTGCTCATGCAGTGATTTGATGGCTTGAAAATGACTCTTTGCATATTCGAGGACGAACGTATGTTTATGTGGGGGAGAATATAACAACCCGACCGGTCGTTTTGAGAATTTACATTTATTTCGGTAGTTTGAGGTCATGAGTAGATTCGTATGGTATATTATGAATTGCGTGTATCATCGGTTTTGCTTTTTGAGTGATTCGAGATTAATTTAGAAGGATGATTCTCACTTGAGATGCTTGAAGTTGAAAGAGTTGACCAAGTTTGACTTTCAGTATATTTGACCTCGGATCGGAGTTTAGAAGGTTCAAGTAGGTTCAGATGGTGACTTTGGACTTGGGCGTATGCCCTAATATGCATTTGGATTATTCTAGAGGGTTTCGGCACTATTTGGCGAAAGTCGGCAATTTGAAGATTTGGAGTTGGCAAATCTTCTTATGTCATTCGGAACTTGTGTGCAGAATTTTAGGTCATTCCAAGTTGATTTGATATGGTTCGGCACGAGTTTTGGAAGTTGAAAGTTCATTATGTTTGATTTGAAGTGCGATTTGTGGTTTTGATGTTGTTATGTGATTTGAGGCCTCGAGTAGGTTTGTATTATGTTTTGAGACATATTGGTATGTTCGTACACGGTCCCGAGGGGCTCGGGTGAGTTTCAGGGTGGTTTCAAATCTTTTCGGATTGGCTTGGAGTTCCTGGTTTCTGCTATTTGCTGATGTCTTTGTTGTTCTTCACGATCGTGAAGATGTGGTCGCGATCACGCAGTGATTCATGGAAATATTGGATTTTCTTCATCGCGTTCGCGGCAGGTCAACCGTGTTCGCGTAGAGTTGGGCTTGTCGTTTTCGCGTTCGCATGTGCTTCTACGCATTCGCGTAGTGTTGGGCGGGTAAAGGCAGGTTTCCTCTTCGCGTTCACGATGTTTCTCCCGCGTTCGCGTAGGTCTATCTGCTGTGTGCATCACATTTGTGAGGCTTGTGATGCGAACACGTAGAGCTAATTGAGGTATTGTAATTTTTGCTTTTCACGAACGCGATGGTTTTTCTACGTTCGCGAAGAGTTCAGCTGGGCAGTGTTTATAAAGTATTCTATTTCGCATGTTTTGGTTAGTTTATCATATTTTGAGTTATGGAGCTTGGATTTGGGCGATTGTGGAGGCCATTTTCACCACACGGATTGGGGTAAGTGTTTTTGACTCAGTGTTGATTATATTCCATGATTCCATCTTCGATTTTGGCATTTTATTGATGATTTTAAAGAGAAATTGGGGGTTTTGTCTAAAGTTTCCTAAAGTGATTAATTGAGTTGTGAACATCATTTCAGAGTCGTATTTGAGTGATATTAGTATGGTTGGACCCGTATTCGAGTGGGTTATCAGAATTTGTGAGTTTGTCGGGTTTCGAGCTGCGGGCCCGAGTTTTACTTTTAGGTTGACTTTGAGTATTTGATTAAAGATTCGAGCTTTATTGTTTGGGTTAGCTTCCTATGGCATTATTTGATGATTTCGATTTTATTTTGGCTAGTTTCGAGCTATTGAGGTTGATTTGAGCGGGATGGTGCTTCTAATGTATCGATTTGGCTTGTTTGAGGTAAGTGTCTTGCCTAACTTTGTTGGGAAATTTTTTTCTACTAATTGATATTGTTTGCTACATGCAGGGGTGATACATATAATTAGGTGATGAGCGTATATTCATATGCCCGGGTTAATCAGGCTTAGGGTTAGATTATACAATTATTTATGCCTTGTTGGAATATGTGACCTTCTTGCTTCATGTTTTACTTGACTTCTAGATTTATATGAATATGAAGTTAAATGCTAGAAACTATGATTTAGCTTATTATAACTTGACAAAAAGTATGACGGACCTTTTGTGAAACTATTGATGTCGTAAATTCGGTCATCACTATACTTAATCACAAATACATCGCTACGACCGCTATTCTTGAAATAATTGGATTCCATACTTGAGTTGATGATCACTTTTAAGATTTGTTGAGATACTTGAATAATAAGGTTCTTGAGGTTCATTGAATTGTTATTGGCTTGAAAGCTGTGATTGATGTTCATTTGGAGTATTTTCTTAATTACACTTCTTGATTTTATTCATGCTTCCTAGATTGCTTGTTATTGATATACATATGCTTGGTGAGGAAGAGTGTAAAGCACGAAGGGTGATGTCGTGCCATTGCTTATATATTATCATGTGAGGAAGAGTGTAAAACACAAAGTGTGACACCATGTCATTTCATATACATTATCATGTGAGGAAGAAAGTAAAGTATGAAGGGTGATGCTGTGCTGATCCACGTCCAATTCGCACTCAATAGTGAGTGGAAATGGTCGTTGGAAGAATAATACCCAACAAAAGTCGGGGTCGATTTCCTCAGGGAATTTAATAGGGGTGATAGGGTGAACACTTGATGAGAGCACGTGAAATAGCTCAATTGCCCTTCCAACATAGAGTTTTTGTTTTCTACTTCTAAAATTAACACTAACAACATTGAAATAAGTAGAAGAAACTAGAAAGCGAGTAATATATTTTGATGTTTTTATCAAATAGGAAATAACCTAGGGATGTAATCTTCGTCTAGGTGCTAACCTAATGGAGAAATCATGTTAATGCTTGTTTTAGTGACTGGGGTGTATTATAACTCTCAACTCTAGATTACCCACTCAATACCTCTCGGTTATAGAGTGATTTTGCACGAATTGGCTTTCTCAAGCCCGATTGGGTATCAATTCAAGTAGTTCATGTGAGCTCAAGTCGGGTTTTTCCTGTCTCTAGTTCAAACCGTTTAATTAGACTAGCCAAAACCTTAACTAGCCCAATTTCTTGTTAGCAAAGTTTTTCTAGACTAATTCCCTCTTTCTCAAGTAATAACCAAGTCAAATAGGCATGAATCAATGTTTGCAACTATTAATTATAGAAATAATGCATGAACAAGGTTAAATAATAAACACTCATTCATAAACAAGCATTAAATTAATGGCCCATAAGGTTTACACACTAGGGTTAGGATACAACCCTAGATAAAATCTAGCTACTCATACTAGAAATTGAAGAAAACAAAGAAGAAGAACTATTAAAGCCATAAAACAAGATTAAATTGATAAAACTAATAATACTTCACCCAAGATAGTCACTATTTACCCAAAACTATTTGGCTTTTGTGAGGGACATTAGTGTTGATACTCCTGCTATTGATTTTGTTCCGGTAGTGCGAGACTTTTTGGATGTATTATGATTTTTGTATTGACTTGGTGCCGGGCACTCAGCCCATTTCTATTCCTCTGTACAGTATGGCACCAATAGAGTTGAACTAATTGAAAGAGCAACTTCAGGAGCTTCTTGATAAGAGGTTCATTAGGCCTAGTATGTCGCCTTGGGGCGCACCGGTTCTGTTTATGAAGAAGAAGAATGGTACTATGTGGATATGCATCGACTATAAGCAGTTGAACAAAGTTACAATTAAGAAAAAATATCCTTTGCCACACATTGATTACTTATTTGACCAGCTTCAGGGAGCTAGAGTGTTCTCTAAGATTGATTTGAGGTCTGGGTATCACCAGTTAAAAATTCGGGACTCTGATATTCTGAAGACGACATTCAAGACCCGCTATGGTTACTATGAGTTCCTTGTGATGTCTTTTGGGCTGGCGAACGCCCCAACAACATTCATGCATATGATGAACAGTGTATTCCAGCCATATCTTGATATATTTGTCATAGTATTTATTGATAACATCCTGGTGTACTCATGTAGCCAGGAGGAGCATGCATATCATTTAAGGATTGTACTGCAGAGGTTGAGGGAGGAGAAGCTTTATGCCAAGTTCTCCAAGTGTGAGTTTTGGATTAATTCGGTGGCGTTCTTGGGGCACGTGGTGTACAGTGAGGGCATTAAGGTGGATCCAAGAAAATAGAGGTGGTTCAAAGTTGGCCCAGACCGTCTTCAGCTACTGAGATTCGAAGTTTTCTTGACTTGGCCGAATATTATCATTGCTTTGTGGAGGGTTTCTCATCCATTGCAGCGACTTTGACCAGGTTGACCCAGAAGGGTGCGCCATTCAAGTGGTCGGATGAGTGTGAGGAGAGATTTTAGAAGCTCAAAACTATCTTGACCACAACTCCAGTTCTACTTTTGCCTTTAGCATCGGGTTCTTATACAGTATATTGTGATGCTTCTCGAATTAGTATTGGGTGTGTTTTGATGCAAGAGGGTAGAGTGATAGCTTATGCTTCACGCCAGTTGAAGCTTTATGAGAAGAACTACCATGTTCATGATTTGGAGTTTGCATCCATCGTTCATGCATTGAAGATTTGGAGACATTATCTCTACAGTGTGTCTTGTGATGTATTTATAGATCATTGGAGCCTCCAAAACTTGTTCAAGCAAAAGGATCTAAACCTGAGGCAGTGGAGATGGTTGGAGTAGCAAAATGACTATGATATTACCATTTTGTATCATCCCGGGAAGGCCAATGTGGTGGCCGATTCCTTGAGTAGGGAAGTGGTGAGTATGGGTAGCCTTGCATTTATTCCGGTTTATGAGAGACCGCTTGCATCAGATTTTCAGGCCTTCGCCAATCAGTTCGTGAGGTTAGATGTTTCAGAGCATATTCGGGTTCTGGCTTGTATGGTTTCTCGGTCTTCCTTATATGATCGCATCAGAGAGCGTCAACATGATTACCCCCATTTACTTGTCCTTAAGGATACATTTTAGCAAGTTGATTCCAAAGAGGTTTCTTTTGAGGATGATGGGGTATTGCGGATGCAGGGTCGGATTCGTATGCCCAATGTAGGTGGGCTACGCGAATTGATTCTTGAGGAGGCCCACAATTCACGGTATTCTATATATCTGGGTGCCACAAAGATGTATCAGGACTTGAGGCACCACTATTGGTGGAGGGGGATGAAGAAAGATACAGTGGGGTTTGTAGATTACTGCTTAAATTGTAAGCAGGTGAAGTATGAGCATCAGAGACGGGCGGATTGCATTAGATGCTTGAGATTCCAGAGTGGAAATGGGAGCGTATCACTATGGACTTAGTTGGGCTCCCATGAACTTTGAGGAAGTTTGATGCTATTTGGGTGATTGTGCACCGGTTGACCAAGTTTGCATATTTCATTCCAGTCGAGACTACTTATTCTTCGGAGCGGTTGGCTGAGATCTATATCCGCGAGATTGTTCACCTTCACGGTGTGCCGGTGTCGATCATTTCAGATCGGGAAATGTAGTTCACCGTGTAGTTTTGGAGATGAGTGTAGCGAGAGTTAGGAACATGGGTTGAGTTGAGTACAACATTCAATCCTCAGACGGACAGACAGTCCGAGCGCACTATTTAAATATTGGAGGATATGCTAGGTGCGTGTGTCATGGATTTCGGGCGTTGTTGGGATCTGTATTTGCTGCTTGCAGAGTTTGGTTACCACAACAGCTACCAATCGAGTATCCAGATGGCTCAAAATGAGGCCTTGTATGGGAGATGGTGTCGGTCTCCAGTTGGTTGGTTTGAGCCGGGTGAGGCTAGGCTATTGGGTACTGACTTGGTTTAGGATGCTTTAGACAAGGTTAAGTTGATTCAGGATCAGCTTCGCACGGCACAGTCTAGACAGAAGAGTGACGCCGATCGGAAGGTTGGTGATGTTGCTTACATGGTGGGAGAGAAGGTATTACTCAGAGTTTCACCCTTGAAGGGTGTCATGAGGTTCGCGTAAAAGGGCAAGTTGAGCCCTTGGTATATTAGGCCTTTTGAGGTGCTTGAAAGGATTAGAGAGGTGGCTTACAAGCTTGCATTTCGACCTAGTCTATCAAGTGTTTATCTAGTGTTTCATGTTTCCTTGCCCCGAAAGTATTTCAACGATCTGTCTCATGTTTTGGACTATAACACGGTTCAATTAGATGGGGATTTGACTTATGATATGGAGCCAGTAGCCATTATGGATTGGCAGGTTCAGAAGTTGAGGTCGAAGAATATAGCTTCATTTAAGGTACAGTGGAGAGGTCAGCCAGTCGAGAAGGCTACTTGGAAGTTCGAGCGGGAGATGCGGAGAAGATATCCACGCCTATTTGAGACTCCATGTATGATTCTAGACCCGTTCGAGGATGAACGTTTGTATTACAGAGGGTGAATATAACAACCCAGACGGTCGTTTGGAGTATTATAGTCCTGTTTCCCCATTTATTGCTTATTCTATGCTCACTTGTTGTTATATGACTTGTCGGGTGGTCGGTTTGGTTCAGGGGATGTTTCGGAATGAGTGGGACACTTAGTCCCAAGGTTGGAAGCCTAAGTTGAAAGAGTTGACCGGATATCGATTTATGTGTAAATTACTTCATACCAGAGTTTTGATGGTATTGATAGCTCCGTATAGTGAATTTGGACTTAGGAGTGTGTCCGGATAATTATTTGGAGGTCCGTAGATAATTTTAGCTTAAATTGGCAAAAGTTGGGAAAATTGAAGTTTGAAGAGTTGGGAGGTTTGACCGAGAGTTGATTCTGGGGTTCTCGGGCTCGGAGTTTGGTTTTGGAAATTGGAATAAGTCTGTTGTGTCATTTATGACTTGTGTGCAAAATTTGAGGTCAATCTTAGTTGATTTAATAGGCTTCAGCATTGATTGTAGAAGTTAGAAATTCATTAGTTTCAATAGGCTTGAATTAGGGTGCAATTCGTGTTGTTGATGTTATTTGATGCGATTTGAGGTCTCGACTAAGTTCGTATCGTGTTTTAGTACTAGTTAGTATGTTTGATTGAGGTTCCGGGGGCCTCAGATGGTTAACAGATCAAAATTTGACTTATGTGATATGGTGAAGTGCTTCAGGTCTGGTATCATCGCACCTGCGGAAGGATTGGCCACAGGTGTAGAGCCGCGAAAGCGGCTAGGTGTGCGCAGGTGCAAAAAAGGTGAAGGATGCTGGTTAGCGCAGGTGCAGAGGAAATCCACATAAACGGACGTGCTCCTTCGCGAAGCGTTCCGCAGAAGCGGAGCTTGGCAGTGTGTCTTGGATCGCTGAATTGATGGGTTTGTCCGCAGATGAGGTCCCGCAGGTGCGAAGAGGCGACCGCAGGTGCGCGAGGTCAGGTGTTTAGTAGATTTCGCAGAAGCGATGTTTTCTCCAAAAAAGCGGGATTGCAGGTGCGACCCCTGGCTTCGTAGGTGAGAAATTGCTAGGTAGTGTATATATTCGAAGGGTTCCGAGATTTTATTCATTTTTGGACTTTGGGTGATCGGATTAAGGCAATTTTTGATGAGGGTTTCACTAGATTTTGAGAGGTAAGCAACATTTGGTCATTGTTATCTATTTATATTGAATACCCATTGAATTTCCCCCATTGATTTGGTGTTTTTGAAGTGAAAATTGGGGATTTTTCACCCATGTATTGGAGAGTAATAATTGGAGATTTGAGTGACGATTTGGTGTAGAATTTGGATAATTATTGTATGGTTGGACTCGTTATTGAATGGGTGTTCATATTTTGTAACTTTTCTTGGATTCTGAGACATGGGTCCGGGCTTGACCTTTTAAGTTTTGTTAAAGAACTTAGCTTATTCATATGGAATTGATTCTATAGCTCGTGTTGATTGTATTGAGTTGTTTGTGGCTAGATTCGAGTAGTTCAGAGGCCGATTCGCGAGGCAAGGGCTTGTTGGAGTAGAGATTTGCACGGTTTGAGTTAAGTAACACTCCTAAACTTGGTTCTAAGGGTATGAATCCCCGCAATACGTGTTATGTGGTTGGTGTTGAGGTGATGCACATGCTATGTGATAGGTAAGTGGGCGTGCACCATCGTAATTATGACCCGGTCGATTCCGTGGTACTGTGTGGTCATCGAACCTTGTTGCTATTTATCTGATCCTATGTGCTAGAGTAATTGAGCTATAATCCATGTTAGAAGTCATGTTAAGCTGTATGCTTGTCCTATTGAGACCCACTGGGGTCATTTCTAATGTTGAATTAGTTGCTTAAATGGCAATTTTGTACTCAGTCACATCCATCATTTGCATATCATAACTCAGTCTCTGTTACTATTTATTGTTGTATCATATATCATTTTTTGGCTTATTGGCATAAGATTTGTGAGCCCGAGAGACTGGAGAGATTGATGACTGAGTTAGGGCCTGAGAACCGTGTTGTGAGTGATATTTGTGGATCGGGTTGCATGCCGCAGCAGACCTTCTTGGCTTAATATATATGATTATTATGGATCGAGTTTCACGCTGCAGCAGGTCCTATGGGCTTTATATATTATTATGCGATCGGGCTGCACACTGCAGTAGGCCATATTTGCTTTATATTAGCGCTTGGGCAGGACCCCGCCCCTCCGAAGTCTGACATACCAGCAGTGATCACATGTTCCGTACAGTGTTGAGTGACTGAGTGTGATGAGTTAGAGTTGAGAGAGTCAGATTGAGTACTCTGAGAGTGGGAGTACGTGAGTTTATCATTGTGATGCATTAAATGTGACATGCACATTTGACATATAGATATAGAGATGTAAGATTCCTCATATCAGTTATACTTGGCATATTTCATCTGTGTTGGCTTAAACTGTTGAACTTGAAAGCATGTCTACATTCATGTACTGTGTATCATCTGGTTATGAGTTTCTCTTAGATATTACTGTCATATTCCTGTCATATTTGTACTATGGAAATTTGGATTTCGACAGTACCTTTCTGAGCCCGTCACTACTTTCAGCCCAAGGTTAGTCGTGTTACTTATTGAGTACCGATACGATTTAATTACACATATATAAATAGTGTAAGGCAGTCGATGTCAAATATAATAACCCAACTAGGATGGTGTTGAATCCCACAGGGGATAGGTGTGAAAAGGTTACTTAAATGGCATGAAACTTCACTTAAGCCGTAATTCTACTCTGTTAGTTTAAACAGTGTTTTGTAATTGTAAATTGTCGAGAAAGTTATTTCGTTGAGATGATTTGATTAATCTGATTTAGAAACCAAGGTTGTGTCTCTCTCAATGGAATGTAATGCTATCAGTGTTAATATTATATATTTCTAATGGAAGATCCTTTGATATGCAAATGATTCCTAAATGACTATCCAATATTTTTCAATAATTAGATAGTATTTCCTTTTTATGATTTTCCCAAATATAAAAGAGTTACAATTAAGAACAACCAATTTATTCCAAGTAGAATCCATTTATCCCTAAGAGATTTTATTAAACAAAGTTTAAAATCTTGAGTTCTTGCTATTCAATTCTACCAAACTCTAACCCACTTTTTCATGTAAAGATAGAGTAAATTGGCACTAGTAAATGTTTACAACCATCAACCATAAATGAAGTATGAGTAATGAATAGAAATCGATCAACCATTTTACATATATTCAATGATAAATACCCATTAACATTACACCCATGTAGGATTCGCAACCTTAGCATTAAAAATTAGCTACTCATACCAAAATACAAGAACAATGTAATAAATAAAGTCATGAAGCTTACAAATATAGATAAAATCTCTGATTCTCTTTCAGAAGCTTCCAAAATAATGGTGCATTCAATGCTATAAGTGTAGCCTATTTCTGTCAGACCATGTACTGCACAAAAACCCTAATCACTCTATTTGTAATGGTCTAAAAGTCGTGGTAAAAAACTAACAAAAATGACCCTGCAGATCAAGTCTGCGACTGCGGAATGGGTCGCAGAAGGCTTTCGCAGTTCGCATATCTTTAGTTCCACCGCAGAGTTGACCACACAAAATTTTAGTTTTTCCATCGCATTTTGGTTATACGGTCCACATATCACTTTTGCGGCTGCATAACACACCGCATAGTCATCTTGACTGGAATTCTTTTACAATTTTGCGATCACTATGCAGTCCGCAGAAATGTTATACGACCGCATAATAGATCGCAGACTTGGCTCTCAGAAACTGGGCTTTTCAGCTTCGTTCTGCGATGAGTCTGTGGACAACACATCACTTTTGTGGGCGCAGACCTATCGCATTTTTGCATTTCATAGGTTTTTGTCATTTTCTTTTATGATTTTGGTTCTTCAAGTCTACTTTCCTGCAAAACACCAAAACTACATAAGAAATGACTTATAATTCTATAAATGATAAGCTAAAGTCTATGTAATTAGTGTCAAAAGTGCCGCATTTGTAGGGCACATCAACACCCCCAACTTAGACTCTTGCTTGCCCTCAAACAACTAAGAAAAAATCAACTAACCAAATGCTAATCTACTCCCGACTGATCGCAAAGCAGCAGTGACTATGGAAGGTGCGGACTGTTAGCTAACAAGCATATAACCCCCTCCCCCCCCCCCTCCCTTTTTTTTTAATACTCACCCTTCTTTAAGGACAAAGATCAATTAACAGTTTGAATAATCAGTTTATGAGCTTCGAGCCTCTAGAACAATGACAGAGTGCTACCCATAGATAGATATGCACTTGTATCATACTTCAAGAAGCCTAACTTCTGCTAAATCTTGCAATTCATGAATGCTTACATCAAAGAAAATCCCCAACTCAACACATATGTAAAGGGGATACAATCAAACACTCTTTCACTCAGAAAGAAGGCTAAGTGCTACAAGTATCAGTCCATATACTTGCCCTTATTTTAACTCATTGCTACCCTATAGATCAAAAATTACTTTTTAAGGGTTGTAGTGTAGGCTTCGGTACATGTTGGATGAATATTTGGGAATATAGTGACTGTACCCTTCTTGAACGCTACACACATTTATTTTTTATGAACTTTTTGCATTTTGCTCTTTTATTTTCTTTTTTTTTAATACTAAATGGCCCTTATTGACCTCTAGTACCAACATAGAACCACCTTAAAGTACCTCTCTAATTTTCTCAAAACTCCATATATATATATATATATATATATATATATATATATATATATATATATATATATATATATATATATATATATATATACACATATATTTTCTTTTCCTTTTCTTTTGAAGCTTGAGTATCTTCATCTAACACAACTTTGAGGTATTTACTTCTAAACACAATGAATAGCTTCACCATTTCTCAATTGATACCAACACCCCCAACTTAGGATTTTAGCCTCATTTTCAATATTCAAGGAGGGACGGGTTCAAAAAAAGAAATTATTTCACAAACAGGTAAAGGTTTGTAATGAAGTCGCCAAATAAAAGGTTAAAGGCTCAACGGGGAATAACTAGCATGATACATGCACCAGGGAGGCCAACTTGGTCAAAAACTAGTTAACAATCACAAAGATAGCCTAAGATCATTTCAACACCCAATCATCAACCTAAGATTTGCATTGAGGAACCAACCGGGCAAGTTCTAGACATTATAAGTTGAGAACATTCATTATTTACACAGAGTCTCACCACTCACGATGCATGAATTGCTCGAATCAGCATAATCTCAGCCCTCAAGTGAATACAATGCAATGCAATGCTTCATCACGTGATAGTTGAAATTATAAGTAAGCACAAAGTCAAAGAGCGAGTCTCGATTTCACAAGAATGCCTAACTGTTTATGTACAAAAATTGAAGGGTGCAATTTATTCCACAAAAATTTATCACATGCTTGAATCTATAACAAAAGCACCAAACAAGTCAAAACGTTTTATGATATGACCATGGTTCTACTATTACACCCTTGGAAAATAACCCAGCAAAGAAAATTCAAGGGGAATTCATTACTATATACAAATCTACTCTATTGGGAATAAGAGTTTGTATATAAGTTGCAAATGTCTGTCAACTACCCCACCCCCAACTTAAGAACATGCATTGTCCCCAATGCATTGAAAACAAAATAAGAACAAAGTTTAGGAGCTTCCTGGGGCGAACTAGGCGCTTGGAATATCTGAGGTGGCCATTGAGCCTGGAGCTGAAACTGTGGAGGCAGTGGGTGGATCATCTCACTGGGCAGTGGTCTCTGAGACCAAAGTAGGAAATTCCGCCGGCTGCGGAGCCGGTCCTGGACTTGGGAGCTGCTGACCTCACCCGATGATGGCTGTGTAGTTGTGGTAGTAGCTCTAGAAGCCATATCTGCAAGGAAATGTGCGATAGCTATCTGCATATTAGCCCCCTCTTCACCCAATTCCTTTGTAACAGCAACAACATGTTTGCCTCTGTTGACCCTCTGATCATACCCTCTTGAAATATCCGCTCCTCATCAGTTTACCCATGAGACTCTCAAGATTCCTCATCTAAATGATCATTGTTGTGTGCAACGAAACCCGGAGTTTTTGAGATATCAGTACCATGTGCCTCCTTAACTGATGGGAAGTTTTGTGAAATCCAGATCAAGACTTGGTACATGGGAAGTGCTAGTGCCCTGATCCCCTTCCATCGGGAGAAGGGTGGTCAAGTCAAACTCCAGTGTCTGCATCTTATGCAACTCCATCTTGAGCATCTTATGCAGCTCCTCCGCGCTTAACCTTCTGGAGGTAAGTTTCAAAGTGCTTGAGTTGGTCCGTATATGATAGATGTTGCTTTTGAAGATTACTTATTGAGCGATGGAAATTCTTTATGAAAGGCTTTTGAAGATTACTTATTGAGTTGTGTCGCTCATCCTTATATGATAGACGCCAATGTAATCTTATTAGTTAGCTCAAACTTCCATCGTTGATCCGGATGAGCGATGGAAGTTCTTTTGTCAATTTGTCTCCTTTTGCATTTGCATGTTATACCAGTAGACCAAGCTTGGAGAGTGTAGGAAGTGAGGCAGGTCAAAATGGCCGGTCTAAGAGTGGATGTGGAGGTGGCAGGTGCCGAATAAGTGTCTTCCACTGATGAGGCATGAGGTGCTGCTAAACCTGACGAGGTCGGAGGGAGTGTGAGTGATTGCTCTAGTGGATCTTTGACCATTTTCTCCGAGGCATCATTGTGTCGAGTGATGTCAATGTCCTGAATAGCTTTTACTATGCGGTCATGTTTTGGGGAACGGAGGAATCAGTGCGTTTTCACACAATGCATGGATTAAGCATGGAAAAGGGAGCGATGTTTCTTTCTTGTTTGCCCGGACCCCAATTTCAGGGAATATAAGATCTCCCACATCAATATTGATACCCGACATGATGCAAGAAATGAGGATCGCCTTCTCGATACTCATGTCGTTCTCATTTCTCATAGGCATTATACGAGAACAGATAAAACTTAGCCAATACCGACCTTCTTGGGTTAAATCTGTCTTGTGAATCTTATGACACTGTGCAATCTAGGGTAGAGTTCCGTTGGCTATTACAGAGGCTACCCAAGCATGCTCTGATTCTTTATTTGTAATTTTTGCATTAAATTCTACCATGCCTGGCTCCCACTCTTTGAAATATACATTGTTGATGGAGTCGGCATCACTGAATATTTCAACTCCTCGGACTAAAACAGTGGCCAGGTGTCTATGGTTTCTCTTTTGTTCTGAGTTCCTGGATGCAGCATATGCAACATAAAATTACCTAACAAGGGTTTCATTGTATTCCCCCGGAACCTTAGTGGAGAACTCCCATCCCCTCTTTTGAATGTTTTCTAACACATGGGGGTATTGTTCTTTAAGACCTTTTAAACTCAATTGCATTTCTTTGATGATCTTTCTTTTTGCTAAGACATCTCTGTACAGAGTTCACGAGATGGTGATCTATACTTGAGATCCTCACCACTCTTTCTGTGTGCATCGGCCTGGAGGTTCATTGATGGCACAAGGTCAAGCTGTGCCTCCTCCTCTTCAGACTGGGAGGTAGGCTTAGATGAAATTCAAGGTGTGCCAGGCCGTTTTTGTTGGGTTTGATGTGATTGTAGGCTTATAACTACAGCCCATCGCTTTCCTCGAGTGGTGGGTACTTGTGTTTCTACGGATTTCTTTGATGCCATTCCTGCCAATGAATGTGATGTTAATACATGGTAAGTCATGTGTAGAATATAGTAAAGAGATGAGAGAAAATAAAAATAAAAATTATGTGGGCCGCAGAAGTGGTCGCAGAACAAGTGTGCGACCAGAGATCGGTCGCATTTTTACATTAAACTTAAGTTGATTATGTGGCCATTATGTGGATCGCAAACCAGTTATGCGGCTGCATACTTCATCTTCTCCATGAAGTTTCCCTCACATGCAATATTATATACAACACTACGCAGCTAAATCACAACTCGTGATAGACCAATATACTCTCAACCTGAGGTTGATTTCACGCTTAGCCTAACATAAGTTACCAATCCCCAGCCATCAATTCAGTAACTCTAACATTAAACCCCAAAATTGTGATTTACCCAGAGAAAATACTTTCCCCCAAATTTGATTCCCATTATAGAAGATAAAACATTTGGGGAAATAGAGAGAGGTATTATAAATGATGTGGGAGAATAAGGTGAGTGAAAGAAAATAATAATATTTACTTAAACTGAGTAGGGAAAACATTGGAAATTTACATACCAGATGTCAGATGACTGAGCAAGCCAAGTTGGTGTACATTCGCGACCAAGGTGGGTCATTTATGTTCAATTTATTGTTATTTTGCTCAATGTGATTTCTTTTGTGTTATGCTTTGTGTCTGTGTGTGTGAGGTTAGAGAAGAGAGATGGCAGGAAGAGAGAGAGAGAGAGAAAGAAAGAGTTAGGCTTTATTACCAGTTGGTTTGCAACTACTTGACCCTCGCATAACATAATATGCGGCCGCATATGTGTTGTGCGATGGATTAATACATGGGTGGTGTGCAACACATGCGTGACCTATTTTGCGATCGA
Source organism: Nicotiana tomentosiformis (assembly GCF_000390325.3). NCBI lineage: Eukaryota > Viridiplantae > Streptophyta > Magnoliopsida > Solanales > Solanaceae > Nicotiana > Nicotiana tomentosiformis. The sequence continues at coordinate 105,010,417 of NC_090816.1, read as the reverse complement.
AGAATACTTATGCGGGCCGCAAAAGTTGAATTTCTTCCGCATTTTTAAGGCCCAATTTGACTGGTGTTATGTTTGTGTCTGCGACCATTATGCGGTCCGCAAACCTGTTATGCGGTCGCATATTTTGCCGCAGAACAAAAGCTGAATCTTAGCTTGCTTTACTTCATTTTTCTTCTTCCTTTGCATCCTATCTCTTTGTATTTTGGGTAGCCTGTATTCTAATACACACGCCAAACTGTCCAACACTTACAAACAAACCTAGAAAAATAAAATCTAAAAAAATGATGTTACTAACTTTTGGGTTGCCTCCCAAGAAGCGCTTGATTTAACGTTGCGACACGATGATGTTGCCCCTATTTTGGCTAATCAGTGGTGGGGATTGGTACAGGACTATCCTTGAGTGTGAATCTTTCTACCAGTTGCCTTTCTCCATTGGTTCTGAGGTAGTGTTTGACCCATTGGCCATTTACTTTGAAAGTTCGAGTCCCGTCCTCGGATTCTAATTTAATAGCATCATAGGAAGATATAGTTACAACTTTGAACGGGCCCGACCATTTGGATTTGAGTTTGCCCGGAAAGAACTTCAATCTTGAGTTGAAGAGTAAGACCAAGTCACCAAATTTGAATTCCCGCTTCAAAATCTTCTTGTCATGAGCAAACTGCATTCTTTCTTTATACATGACTGCATACTCGTAGGCATGGAAACAGAACTCTTCCATCTCGTTGAGTTGTGTCATCCTTAGATCAGCAGCTTCGGTCCAGTCAAGATTTAACTTTTTTAATGCCCACATGGCTTTGTGCTCAAGTTCCACTGGCAAGTGACAAGACTTACCAAAAACTATCTGATAAGGTGAGGTGCTAATAGGTGTCTTAAATGTCGTTCGATAGGCCCACAATGCATCGTCTAACTTCTTTGACCAATCGGTCCTGTTTGCATTAATAATTTTCACTAGAAAATTTTTGATCTCCCGGTTGGAGACTTCAAATTGACCACTTGACTGAGGATGATAAGGGGTGGCCACCTTGTGCTGAACTTCATATTTTTCTAGTAGCCCAACAAAAGCTTTGTAGCAAAAATGAGAGCCACCATCACTAATTATGGCTCTTGGGGTTCCAAACCGAGTAAATATGTTCTTCTTCAAGAAGGAGGTTACACTTCTTGCCTCATTGTTCAGCAAGGCAATTGCCTCGACCCATTTGGAGACATAATCTACTGCCACCAAAATATATGTCATAGCATGTGAGGTTATGAAGGGACCCATAAATTCTATCCTCCACACATCAAAGATCTCGACCTCCACTACAAAGTTCATAGGCATCTCATGCCTTATAGAGATTTACCCTTGCCTTTGACATTGGTCACATGCCTTGACCATTTGATTTGCATATTGATAGATCGATGGCCAATAATAGACACATTCAAGCACTTTTTCCACAATACGATTTCCACCATGGTGACCTCCAACTGGGGAGTCATGACACATTTTGAGAATTTGAATTATCTCATCTTTCGGAACACAACATCGAATGATGTTGTCGGCGCAAATCCGGAACAAAAAGGGTTCCTCCCAATAGTATTGCCTACATTCCCGCATGAACATTTTCTTTTGATACGTTTCCAATACGTCGGGGATAAGGTCACTAACCAAGAAGTTAGCAATGTCGGTATACCAAGGAGTGGAGGTGCTAGATATTGCCAATAAGTATTCATCTGGGAAGGCATTATTAATTTCAATATCTTCTTTTGGTCTTCCTGCCTCTTCAAGCCTAGATAAGTGATCCGCAACTTGATTCTCTGTTCCTTTCCGGTCTTTGACTTCAAAGTCAAATTCTTGTAATAAAAAAACCCACCTAATCAATCTTGGTTTAGCATCCTTTTTCTCCATAAGGTAACGACGAGCTGTATGATCGGTGTAGACTATCACTTTGGATCCCAACAAGTAGGCCCTAAATTTTTCAAAAGCATAGACAATAGAAAGTAGTTCGTGCTCAGTTACCGTGTAATTCAATTGTGCACCATTAACTGTCTTGCTTGTGTAGTAGACAGGATGAAGAATCTCGTTATGCTGTTGACCAAGCACCGCTCCAATAGTCACACCACTGGTGTCACACATAAGTTCAAATGAAAGAGACCAATCGGGTGTGAGAATAATAAATGTCGTGGTGAGCCTTGCTTTAAATTCCTCAAAAGCTTTTAGGCACTTCTCATCGAACTCAAACTTAGCATCTTTTTCAAGGAGCTTGCTCATGAGACTTACAATTTTTGAGAAATCCTTGATAAATCGCCTATAAAAACTGACATGCCCAAAAAAAACTCCAAACACCTTTTGCCGAAGTGGGAGGAGGAAGCTTGGAAATGATTTCGATCTTTTCCAGATTAACCTCTATGCCTTTCTTGAAGATTTTGAGGCCAAGAACAATACCCTCATCCACCATGAAGTGACATTTTTTCCAATTGAGCACAAGGTTTGTTTCCTCAAATATTTTGAGCACTTGCCTAAGGTTTTCAAGGCAATGCTCAAAGGAATCACCAACTACAGAGAAGTCATCCATGAATACTTCTAAGAAATCCTCCACCATGTCTGAGAAAATTGACATCATGCATCGTTGAAATGTAGTCGGGACATTGCATAGCCCAAATGGCATCCGACTAAAAGCAAATGTTCCATATGTACATATGAATGTCGTCTTCTCTTGGTTCTCTAATGCGATGTTGATTTGGTTGTAGCCGGAATAACAATCCAAAAAGAAATAAAATGACCTTCCCTCTAGCCGATCAAGCATTTGATCAATAGAAGTCATAGGGAAATGGTCTTTGCAAGTAGCATTATTGAGCATCCGGTAGTCCATGCAAACTCTCCACCCAATCACCGTCCTCGTTGGGATGAGTTCAGTTTTGTGATTATGCATCACGGTCATGCCTCCTTTCTTTGGCACACATTGTACGAGACTCACCCAAAAACTATCGGCAATAGGGTAAACAACCCCTGTATCCAACCATTTTATGATTTCTTTCTTCACAACCTCTTGCATGGAAGGACTTATCCTTATTTGATGTTCCACACTAGTTTTTCTCTCTTGCTCCAATTGTATCTCGTGCTCACAAATTCCAGTGGGAATCCCACAGATATCTGATATAGTCCAACAAATGGCCTGTGTGTGCTCCCTCAAGGTAACCAATAAGTGTTTAACCTTCACATCATTCAACAAAGAGAGAAACAATTATGGGTAGAGTTTCATTAGAGCCAAGAAATTTATACCTTAAATGCGGCGAGAGTGGTTTTATTTCAAGTTGTGGCGGCTCGATAATTGAAGGCTTAGCGGGAGGAGTGACTCTATTCTCTAAGTCAAGAGAAAGCTTCTTAAGTGTATAAGCGTAGGACCCAAGCCCTTCCAATGCATTCACCGATTCCACGTATCCTTCCATGTCCTCACGATCAAAATATCACCAAAATAGTTGTCAATGCCTCACCAAGGCATCCCTCTTCCATCTTTACCTTGATTGAATATTCTACCTCATCAACAATATCAATGAATGAAATACTCTCGTATGCATGTGGAAATTTCATACCCTTACTTGCTTGAAAGGTAACTTCTCCGTCATTAACTCGGAACTTGATCTCATTTCGTTCCAAGTCAATGAGTGCCCTCCCGGTCGCAAGGAATGGTCTCCCCAAGATGATAGGGATCTCTTTATCAACAGCACAATAGAGAATAACAAAGTCGGTAGGGAGGAGAAACTTCCCCACTTTCACAAGCATATCATCAACTATTCCCACCAGTAGCTTTATTGAACGGTCGGCCATTTACAACCTCATACTTTTAGGCCTAGGCATTCCTAATCCCGCTTGCTTGTAAATAGAAATGGGCATTAATTTTATGCTAGCCCCATTATCACAAAGGGCTCATGCAAAGTCAAGTAATCCAATTGTGCATAGAATAGTGAAGGCTCCCGGGTCCTCTTTATTTTGGACGATGGTTGTTGCAACGATGGAACTAACCCGGTGAGTCACATTCACCACTTTATTCTTGGTGGTTTTCTTTTTAGTGATCAAGTCCTTCAAGTACTTAGCAAAACCTGGTATCTCTTGAAATGCTTCCACAAATGGAATGTTCACCGATAATTGCTTTAGGATATCATAGAACTTCTTGAGTTTTCTATCATCAACCTTTCTAGCTAGTCTTTGATCCTTTCAACTTCAACAACATTTGGCACCTCAACTTGTGTCTCGACTTCTTGTTCAGAATCTTCCACTTTGACCACTTGTTCACTCTCTCCTTGAAGTAGCTTTCCACTTCGAGTTGTGATGGCCATACACTGAGAAGTTGGACCACTCCCACTACCTTTTGGGTTTGCAATTGTATCACTTGGGAGTGTGCCTTTTTCTTCATATTTTGATCTCTTAAGAGATCCCTTATTTGCATCTCCAACTTTTGAATAGATTTGGTGTAAAAACCCACAAGCTCGTTCATATTTTTCATTGAAGTGTCGGATCTCTCTTGATTTTGCAATACTCTTTCGAGCATGTTTTCCAATTTAGACTCACTTGAAGAACTTTTATTCCAATGTGGAGAGTTAGAATATTTCCCCTTTGGTGGAACATAGGGGTTTGAACTCCGATTTGAAAAGTTGTTGTTGTTGTTACTCCAATTTCCTTGATTTGGACTACTTTGGTCATTTCGCCACTTTTGGTTTCCTTGCCCTTGCGGTTAGACCTCCATTGGTGTTGTTGTCCTGAACCTTGGTAGGATTGTCTTTCATATCCTACTTGAGAATTATTGACATAATTTGCTTCTTCGTATTCCTCATTCTACATGGGCTGCACATCTTCCACAACATTCACCCTTTTTGTTTGACTTTCAGTGAACATTTTTGTCAACACGTTGGTGGCAAGCCCAGCAATTATTTGATGTCTTTCTTAGTTCTCCTTAATCATGTTGGTCAAGGAGGGAGTACCATATGCAATTCTACCCGTGGTATCTTCCAAGTGCCAAGCTTGGTTATGTTCGGCCATCTTGTCGAGGATTTGTGTGACCCTTGCAAATGTTTTGTCCATAAAGGACCCATCCGTTGCATTTTTGGCTATGGATTGATTCATAGGATCCAGGCCAATATAAAACTTGTCAAATAAAATATTATTTAGAAAGCAATGATTCGACGACCTCACCAAATAGAGCTTGAATTTATCACATACCTCATGTAGATGCTCTCTCGGTAATTGCTTGAAGTAGAAAATTTTATCTCGAAACTCGGACTTCTTGCTTTGCGGGAACCATTTTGCTTGGAAAGTTCAAACAAGTTCGGGCCAAGTATTGATGGAATTAGGAGGTAGATTTTGGATCCACTGTCTTGCCTCTCCAATTAGAGAGTACTTGAACACCCTCAACCTTTAGGGCATCATCCAAGATATGATTTTGATTGTGCATTGCACACACACCCAAAAAATTTCTGAGATGTTGTGTTGAATCATCGTCGATGGAATTTCGGAAGAACCCCTCTACGTTTAGCATTAGGATTAGATTGTGTTCCAATTTGAAGTTGGCAGCATCAACTCTTGGAGGGACAATGGCATTTGAATGCCCAATATACTCATCTATATCCGAAAACATATTCTCTTATTCCGGCTCATCCATGCTTACCTAATGACACAAAGAAAAACAAGAAAAGTGTGGTGGAATAGAAGAAGATGTCAAGTAAAGCACACACTAGTTAGTAATTTCAAAACCATATTCCACGGAAACGACGCCAAAATTTGATACGCTCAAATTACACCTATATAAATGGTGTAAGGCGGTCGATGTCAAATATAATAACCCAACTAGGTTTGGGTCTAATCCCACATGGAATAGGTGTGAAAAAGTTACTTAAATAGTGCGAAACTTGACTTAAGCCGTAATTCTACTCCGTTAGTTTAAACAGTGTTTTGTAATTGTGAATTGTCGAGAAAGTTATTTCGTTAAGATGATTTGATTAATCTGATTTAGAAACCAAGGTTGTGTCTCTCTCAATGGAATGTAATGTTATCGGTGTTAATATTATATATTTCTAATGGAAGATCCTTTGATATGCAAATGATTCCTAAATGACTACCCAATATTTTCCAATAATTAGATAGCATTTCTTCTTTATGATTTTTCCAAATATAAAAGAGTTACAATTAAGAACAACCAATTTATTCCAAGTAGAATCCACTTATCCCTAAGAGATTCTATTAAACAAAGTTTAAAACCTTGAGTTCTTGCTATTCAATTCTACCAAACCTAACCCACTTTTTCAAGTAAAGATAAAGTGAATTGGCACTAGTAAGTATTTGCAACCATCAACCATAAATGAAGTATGAGTAATGAATAGAAATCAATCAACCATTTTACATATATTTAATGATAAACACCCATTAACATTACACCCACGTAGGATTCACAACCTTAGTATTTAAAATTAGTTACTCATACCAAAATACAAGAACAGTATAATAAATAAAGTCATGAAGCTTACAAATATAGATAAAATCTTTGATTCTCTCTCAGAAGCTTCCAAAATAATGGTACATTCAATGCTCTAAGTGTAGCCTCTTTCTGTCAGACCATGTACTGCACAAAAACCCTAATCATTCTATTTATAATGGTCTAAAAGTCATGGTAAAAACTGACAAAAATGACCCTGCAGATCAAGTCTGCAACCGTAGAATGGGTCGCAGAAGGCTTTCGCGGTTCACATATCTTTAGCTCCACCGCAGAGTTGACCACACAGACTTCCAGTTTCTCTATCGCATTTTGGTTATACGGTCCGCATATCACTTTTGCGGCTGCATAACACACCGCATAGTCATCTTCACTGGAATTCTTTTACAATTATGCGATCACTATGCAGTCCGCAGAAATGTTATGTGACCGCATAATTGATCGCAGACATGGCTCTCATAAACTAGCTTTTCTACTTCGTTCTACGATGAGTCTGCGGCCCGCACATCACTTTTGCGGTCGTATTTCTGCATTTCATAGGTTTTTATCATCTTCTTTTCTGATCTTGGTTCTTCAAGTCTGGTTTCCTGCAAAATACCAAAACTACATATGAAATGACTTATAATGCTACAAAAGATGAGCTAAAGATACTTATCTCAAACAAGCCAAATCGATACACTTGAAGCGTCATCCTACTTCAATAAACCTCTGAATAGCTCGAAAGTAGTCAAAATCAACTCGAAATCATCAAATAATTCCATAGGAAGCAAACTCAAATGATAAAGGTGGAATCTTTGATCAAATATTTAAAGTCAACCAAAAAGTCAAACTCGGACCCACACCTCAAAACCCGACAAAATTCACATATTCTGACAACCCATTTGATGACGAGTCCAACTATACTAATTTCACTCAAATCCGAGATCGAATCGATGTTCAAAACTCTAATAATCACTTTAGGAAAGTTTAGAAAAAACCCCAATTTATCTTTTTAAATCATCAATAAAAAGCCAAAATCGAAGATGGAATCATGGAATAAAATCAAAACCTATTCAAAAATACTTACCCCAATCTGTGTGGTGAAAATCGCCTCCAACATCGACCAAAGTTGAGCTCCATAACTCAAAATATGATAAAATGACCAAAACCTTCGAATTAGAGTACTTTAATAACACTGCCCAGGTGAACACTTCGCGAACACGGAAAAACCCTCGCATTCGCGATGAGCAAAAATTACACTGCCTCAAATAACTCTGCGCATTTGTGGCACAAGCCTCGAGAACGCGATGCGCACAGCAGACTGACTTGCCTGAACGCAGGGGAAACATCGCGAACGCAAAGAGGAAACTATCGACCTGCACAGTCCAACCCAACACTCGCGTAGAAGCAGACGCAAACGTGAAGATGACAACCCAAATTCTACGCGAACGCTGTCGGCCTGTCGCGAATGCGATGAAGAAAATCCCCTATTTCTATGAATCACTATGCGATCACGACCACATCTTTTCGATAGCATAGAATATTAGAGACATCGGCAAACAACAGAAACCAACAACTTCAAGCCAATCCGAAATGATCTGAAACCACCCCGAAACTCACCTGAGATCCTTGAGACCGCGTCTGAACATAGCAACAAGTCCTAAAATATAATACAGACCTAATCGAGGCCATAAATTAGATATAACAACATCAAAATCATGAATCACACCTCAAATCAAACTTGATGAACTTTTCAACTTTCGACTTCAAAAACTCGTACCGAACCATATCAAATCAACTCGGAATGACCTCAAATTTGCACACAAGTTCCAAATGACATAACGAAGCTATTCCAACTCCCGGAATAAAATTTTGAACCCGATATCATTAAAGTCAACTCCCTGGTCAAACTTCTGAATATTCCAAACCTTTAAATTGCCGACTGTAACCAAATAGTGCCAAAACCTTTAGAAATATCTAAATGCAAATCCAGGCATATGCCCAAATCAAAAATCACCATTCGTACGTAGCGGAACCGTCAAACTCCGATCCGAGGTCAAATTGTCACCACCCAAATCTAAGTAGTTGTGATGGCTCCTAACCCAACCCGTTAGGTAAGACAATTAACAATTAACCAGTTTAATGAGATTTAATAAGGAAAAAAATGATAATACAACTACTTTTATACAAGAATTTCCCAAGGATAGGTAGTACAAATCAAGAGGCAGCTATGACCGAAACGCGGGTACATCTTCAAATCTAGCTCCCGCCATGCACATCAACATCAGCATCCAACATCTGCACGCAAGGTGCAGAAGTGTAGTATGAGTACAACTGACCCCATGTACTCAATAAGTAACAAACCTAACCTTAGGTTGAAAGTGGTGACGAGCTAGAACAAAGGTGGGAGTCCAACACCAATAGCCAACAACAGCTCATAACAACATAATAAAAGTGATAAAAAAAAGTAACTCTGAGATATAGTGCTCAACTCATTCACAGTTCCGGAAGATAGGCATACTTTCCAAGTACGTCAGTGAAAACCCAAAACGTTTACCCAAATCACCAAAATATGAGTACGTTTGTAAAACGCTAGTTTTTTCCCAAAACTTTCAATAGGTAAATGTTTCATTTTCAAATAGCATGAGGAAAGTACATGTCTATGCATACATGTCAATGTGTGTGTGAAGTTATGAATGACGCAATATCGTACAACATGAGGAAAAATGTATCTTTATGCCTATATATCAAGTGTGCATGTCGAATGCAATGAAACTCAGTAATAAACCATATGCATACTCTCAACATATCAATTTACTCAGTCCTCACAGTCACTCAGTTCTCACAGTCACTAAGTCCTCACAGTAACTCAGTCCTCCCAATCACTCGGTACTCGCACTGAGTAGGCACCTGCGCTCACTGGTGGTGTGTACAGACTCCAAAGGGGCTTCTTCAGCCACAACGCTATGACAAACCAATCATGGCATAAATCAATAAAACATGTTGTGGCGTGCAACTCAAACCCATCATAAATCAATAATACCTGTTGCGGCGTGAAGCCTGATACCATTAATATCCTCACCATCAGGACCTCGACCTCACTCAGTCATCAATCTCTCCAGTCTCTCGGGCTCACAATGTTATAAAAATCAGCCAATAATGATGATGTGATGTATCAATAAATGGTAACAGAGACTGAGATATGACATGCAAATGAATGTGTATGACTGAGTATGTAAGTAAATAACTCAACAGCAAAAATGACCTCAGTGGGTCCCAACAGGATAAGCATATACCCTATACATGGTTTCTAACACGGATCACAACTCAATTACTCTAGCAGGTAGAGATTTCATAGATACAAATAAGATTAGGTAACTACATAGTACCAAAGAAATAACTAAGTAACAATTCACACGGTACACACTCGCACGCTCGTCCTATAGCATGTGTGCCACCTCAACACCAAACACATATCGCGTATATTCAGGGGTTCATACCCTCAGCACCAAGTTTAGAAGTGTTACTTACCGCGAACAAGCCAAATCAAATACCGAGCAAGCCTAGCGATGCTCTAAAAATTCCATGTCGCGCGTACCGACCTCCGAACGGCTCGAAACTAGTCAAAGGAAACAAACCCAATCGATAAAGGTCGAATCTTTAATCAAAAGCCCAAAATCAACCCAAAGGTCCAACCTGGGCCCGCTCGGAACTCAACGAAACATATAAAATCTGACAACCCATTCAATTACGAGTTCAATCATACTAGTTTCATTCAAATCCGACTCCGAGTTGATGTTCAAAACTCTAAAACTCACTCTATGAAACTTTAGGCTAAAACCCCAAATTTCTCTTTATAATGCATAATCCAATTAGCGAAATCGAAGATAGAATCACGAAATAAAACCACTAGTGAGTCAAGAATGCTTACCCCAAGTCACATGGTGAATTTCCTCTCCAAAGTTGCGCAAACCGAGCTCTAAAATCCCAAAATAAGAATAAAATGACCAACCCTCGAAAATATAGCTTCTGCCCAACGATTTTCGCTTTTGCAAACCAAGCGCCGCTTTTGAGGCGCCGTTTTTGCGATAAAATTCATGCTCCTATGGAAGAGCACTAATAATCAGACCATAGCATCTACAGAAAGTCTCTGCTTCTGCGCAAACGCACCTGCCTTCGCTTTAGCGATACATAGTTATGCTTCTGTGGACGTGCTTCTGCGCAAAAATACATCGCTTTTGCGACCCAACGACAGTCCAACCAAACTGCTTCTGCGATGCCACGGCCTCTTTTGTGGCTCTGCACCTGCGCCCCTATCTCTGTAGGTGCGGTCAAACCAGTGGCCCATCTACACCAGCCTAGCCAAAAATGATCCAAATGAACTGAACCTCGTCTGAAACTCCTCTGAGTCACTCGGGACCCCGTTCGTATATACCAACAAGTCCCATAACATAACACGGTCCTACTCGATTCCTCAAGTAATATATAACAATAAGAAAACGACACCTCAAATCAAACTTAATAAACTCTTGAACTTTCAACTTCCAAATCTCGCATCGAAGCATATAAAATCAACTCGGAATGAACTCAAATTTTGCACACAAGTCCCAAATAACATAACGAAGCTATTTAAAATTCTCGGAACCACAATCCGAATCCGATATCCACAAAGTCAACTTCCGGTCAAAATTATGAACTTTCCAAACCTTCAAATTTCCAATTTTCGCCAATTAGCGCTGAATCCTTCTATAAATATCCAAATGCAAATCGGGGCATATGCACAAGTCCAAAATCACCATTCGGACCTAATGGAGCCCTCAAAACATCGTTCCGGGATCAAATTTACAAAAATCAAACTTGGTCAACTCTTCCAACTTAAAGTTTAAACCATGAAATTCATTCTTCCAAATCGATTCCGAATAACCTGAAAACCAAAACCAACCATTCACATAAGTCATAATACATCATATGGAGCTGCTCATGCCCTCAAACTACCGAGCGAAGTGCAAATGCTCGAAACGACCGGTCGGGTCGTTACATCCTCCCCCACTTAAACATATGTTCATCCTCGAATGTGACAAGAGTCATTCCAAAGCCATCAAATCGCCGTGTAACCTTACCATTTACATACCCGAGGGTGATCCTACGTCACCCTATTCCATATAGGCCTGACAACGCAACATAACTGAAGATCATTACATCAACCTTAGCCCGTAAACCATGAAATCCAATTCCCAACATTCGAAATTTCCATAAGTCTGAACAAGTTGTATTAAGCCATAATCATAACCCAAGATGCAATCACATGATATACCACATAACTCAATTACTCATAGCAATAATTCCGACCTCAATAATTGCTCGAAGCAAATTCGGTACTGGTAATAAACCTCGTATCAAACATAACCTCGTTCTAAAACCTTCGTACGCTACCAATGATGGAAGAAACACGCAGAAACTCATAACCACTTATCAACTCAACAAGTCATGGAGCTCTTTCTCGTCCATTAGGAACCCAAGCCAAGTCCTAAGCTGACTTCAGATATTATTCTTCCAAACATACCGTAATCAAACCCGATAACACCCATTCTAGATCCGACGATCTCCTCTTATCAAATACAAGCTACTCTACCGACACTCAACACCAATACTACACAGAGCCACAAAACCGTGCAATCCATGCACCATTACGCAACAATTCAAATATACACAAAATGGAAAATGATTCAAATGAGAGAACTGTCCCGCAAGCTCAACAAGTACCACTACAACGCAATGCTAAGAACCTATCATACACCGTAGAACCAAAACACACGATTCTAACATATAGGATCATATCCCGACATAACTCCACTGCAATGCGTGACCGCATTCAAACACTGGTCCATATGAAATACCTCAAGCCACCATGCTCAAAATTAATAACTACACGCAATTCGACATCAAATACCCGAAGTGTATGACCAAAATCACAGTCCGGAGAGAACATAACCAAGGGGAAATCAACCATTTGACACCCCCAATAACCATCTTGCTCAAATCCCGCTACAAGACCCAAATAGTTTCGCACCATATGTGCTTATAATAACCAATAAATCAAAACCCCTCGTGACATAGAAGGGTAACTCATAGAACATATCAGAATACGAATACGCTCAACTCTGACTGAATGGCATATCCCTTAACAATAGCAGTACAGAGTCAACCAATCTAACCCGGTGTAGAATACACATCCTCATTTGGCCTACCAATGTACCCCAAATCAATTCTGGTCACCCACAAATAGATAAATAACCTTCCGAAAGTCTATAATGACTGAATCATAACACATACTATCATCTAGCTAGCTTTGGCCACAACATCACAGTCCACAACTTCGAAACAATCTATTTTTGAGAACTCCCAGTCTCCAAATTCATAGAACATACGCCCAACTCCATCGCCCCAAATGTATAACATATCTCCCATACGCGATAATCACACGAGGGATACTTCCATAATTCTTCTATGCCACATAGCAAAATCTAAATATCAACAGTCGATCAACCAGGCGAGTACCACAATACCAATGAAGCATCCGTACATTAACACTCAGTGCGCCTTCTGAAATGCGCACCCTTCTCAGCAATTACCAAGCAGTTTTAACATTCATCTATATATCTGAAACTCTCCATGTTGTCCAATATTCATGACCTTCCCTAGAAATATGAACTGGGACCTTGCACATGCAAATCTCAATCCCACACATACATCGCATCCATCATGCTATCATGTGAACAGTACGAGAATCTCATAATCTACTCTGAGTCGCTAGCAGAATACATACTCAATCGGTCAGAAAACTTCCATTTGATCTCATCTAGGAGAAAGATCACAATACGGAACATGCTCCTCACCATTGTAGGAAATATCTATCTCAAACTATGGTAGAAACGATCGAGAACTCTTCGAAACCCATTTGCACATAATCAAGCCATTAGAATTGAATATATCTAACTCAACCAAGCCACGCCAATCGCCAAACCCCATATTATTGCCAGAAAACACCTATAGAAACTCACCGCATCATAAGCACCCAAGGAACCAATCGTATCCATTGTCGTGATGATCAACCTAGTACCAAACTGTCCTATTCCTCCGAGTTCCTTCCGAATTACCCTCAAGGTGATACTTCTCCTTGCCAGAACACCATGATCCTTAACCAAAACTCAACCCACGAGACCCTAGAATAAAATCACACCGACCTAAGGCCTATAAGTCGCTGTATTCCCTCTTAAGCATCCCAAAAGTACCACGACCTGAAGAGACCTTCTGTGAATCCCAAACCGTTCCTTTCACCTTCCTGATGCTGAAATGTAGAATCCATAATGATATAGAAATTCCACAAGTCTCGACACCATCCAACTTCAATCTCATATCCTAGCCATATACAAATCTGCAAAATTTTCAATTGCTACATATAAATCTTGAATCCATTAGAACCTTCTCGAGAGTCATCCACTCTGCTCAAACCTCAATTGCACTGACCACACGGGCCGAACGACCTGTGCCCCATTAGCACAAAAATACCCAAAGAAGTAATCCACACCTCTAAGCAACAGAGCAATTTCATACTCCTCGTGCACTACATTCTTCACGAATAACAACTCAATCATCCCAACATTCTCACATACCCATAAAGTATTACATAACCCGTATCTAGAAGTCATAACCGGTCCAGAAGTCATAACCGGTCCACAAGTATGCCTCAGATCAGAAACAATGCAACACGTAACCATGCAATCAAATCGGCGATAGCAGACTCCCCCACTTAGCTCAATTCCATATAACAGAACATCCGATAACTCACTATACCCATACTTTATTGTTGTCATAATACCGCAGGGAGATTCAACTAAAACCTTCATAAGCTCACAAAACGCAAACCATATAGTACCTCAAATCATCTACTAAGCCCGCATACATCCACATGATGACCAGGTCAACTTTCTCAACCAAAATTTAAATCTCAACACATATACCCCGTTGGTAGAAACGAAACTCTCCACACAACATTATAAGGATCACACCTCCGTAGATTACTCTGCAGGAGATAATCCACCTGCTTAGCATCAAATTGACATCTTGCTATACCCTTTTGCAGCCGCGATTACTATGTCATCACTTAATATTCCTGAGTTTGAACTCACTAAAAGACATGAAAATCTACTTCGTTCCACAATTAAACAACATGAAAAATCTTTCAACACACTCAACTCGAGACTATACGTCGCATCAATACAGGAATCTAGCACCCAATAGTCCTTTTTACATCTCAAGCAAACTCTTTTCATCACATTCAAACCATCTGAATATATCCCGCAGTCACATCATACTCATCATATAGCCATCCAACCACTCATCAAGTTATAAATTCTACTCATAGGGACGCTACCAGACATATAAATCCAAAAGCACGTGCTCACACAATCAAAATTCCCATGCTCAAGCTACAGTCATAACCAAGCCTCAAGTCCTCCAAACTAGCCCATCATCAGCACAAAGAAATCACATCTCGCACCTCACCCATGGAATCATAAGCTAGCGATGCACGGCTGATATCGAGCGCTCACATGCGCATATGAATGCGTGGAAGTAATTCAAAAAGTTATGTTTCAAGCTGAATCAATGTTGCATGATATGGAAAGAAAGATGGAAAGTTTATCCTAAATGTCCTGTAGCCTCTCGAAGATAGGTATAGACGCCATCATACCGATCCGCAAGACTCTATTAGACACTTGCTCATGACTTGTAGAACCTATGAACCAAGAGCTCTGATACTGACTTGTCACAACCCAAATCCAACTAGTCGTGATGACACCTAACCTAACCTGCTAGGCAAGCCAATTAACAATTAACCAGTTTAATGAGATTTAATAAGATAAGAAATGATAATACAACTGCTTTTATACAACAATTTCCCAAGGACTGGTAGTACAAAAGCTACCAAAATCAAGAGGCAATTATGACCGAAACACAGGTACATCTTCAAATCCATCTCCCGCCGTGCATAATAACATCAGCATCCAATATCTACACGCAAGGTGCAGAAGTGTAGTATGAGTACAACCGACCCCATGTACTAAAGCAACAAACCTAACCTTAGATGGAAAGTAGTGACGAGCTGGAATAAAGGTTGAAGTCCAACACCAATAGCCAACAATAGTTCATAACAACATCATAAAAGTGATAAAAGAAGTAACTTAGAGATATAGTGCTCAGCTCGTTCACAGTTCCGGAAAATAGGCATGTTTTTCAGGTATGTTAGTAAAAACCCAAAACTTTTACTGAAATCACCAAAATATTAGTACGTTTGTAAAATTGTGGTTTTTTTTCCCAAAACTTTAGACAGGTAAATGTTTCATTTTCAAATGGCATGAGAAAATTATATCTCTATGCCTACATATAAATGTGTATGTAAAGTCATGAATGATGCAATATCGTACAACATGAGGAAAAATGCATCTCTTTGCATGTATGTCAAGTGTGCATGTCAAATGCAATGCAACTCAGTGATAAACCATATGAATACTCTCAGAGTATCAATTCACTAAGTCCTTTCAGTAACTCAGTCCTCACAGTCACTAAGTCCTCCCAATCACTCGGCACTAGCTCTCGGCACTAGTACTCGCACTCGGCACTCGCACTCAGTAGGTACATGTGCTCACTAGGGTGTGTACAGACTCCGGAGGGGCTCCTTCATCCCAAGCGCTATAGCAAGCAAATCATGGCATAAATCAATAAAATATGTTACGGCGTGCAGCCCGATCCCATCATAAATCAATAATACTTGTTGCGGCGTGTACCCCGATTGCATCAATATCCTTACCACCAGGCCCTCAGCCTCACTCAGTCATCAATCTCTCCAGCCTCTCGGGTTCACAATGTCTCGAATTTTATAAGTTTCGTCGAATTCTGAGGTGCGGGCCCTGGTTGGACTTTTGGGTTGATTTTGTGCTTTTGACTTTGGCTAAAACCCCAATTTCTCTTTATAATTTAAAATCCAATTACCAAAAACGAAGATAGAATCACGAAATAAAATCATGAGTGAGCCAAGAATGCTTACCCCAAGTCACACGGTGAATTTCCTCTCCAAAGTCGCCCCAACCAAGCTCCAAAATCCCAAAATGAGAATAAAATGATTAACCCTCGAAAATATGGCTTCTGCCCAGCGATTTTGGCTTTTGCGAACCAAGGGCCTCTTTTGCGGCGTCGCTTTTGCAACAAAATTCATGCTCCTGTGGAAGAGCACTGATAATCAAACCATTGCACCTGCGAAAAGTCTATGATTTTGCGCAAACGCATGTGCGAACAAGGCAACTGCGCTTGCCTTCGCTTCTGCGATCCATAGTTCCGCTTCTTCGAAAGCGCTTCTGCGCAAAAATGCATCATTTTTGCAACCCAACGACAGTCCAACCAAACCACTTCTACGATGCCACTGCCGCTTTTGCGGTTCCGCATCTGCGCCCCTATCTCCGCAGGTGCGGTCACACCAGAAGCCCAGCCACACTAGCCTAGCCAAAAATGATCCAAACGAACCGAACCTCGTCCGAAACTCCTCCGAGCCACTCGGGACCTCGTCCGAATATAACAAGTCCCATAACATAACACAGACCTACTCGAGGCCTCAAATAACACATAACAACATGAAAATGACACCTTAAATCGAACTTAATAAACTTTTGAACTTTCAATTTTCAAATCTCGTGCCGAAACATATCAAATCAACTCGGAATGAACTCATATTTTTTGCACACAAGTCCCAAATAATATAACGAAGCTATTTCAAATTCCCGGAACCACAATACAAATCCGATATCAACAAAGTCAACTCCCGGTTAAACTTATAAACTTTCCAAACCTTCAAATTTCCAACTTTGGCCAATTAGAGCCTAATCATTCTAGAAATATCCAAATGCAAATCCGGACATGTGTCCATTTCCAAAATCACCATCCAAACCTAACGGAGCCCTCAAAACTTCGTTCCGAGGTCAAATTTACAAAAGTAAAACTTGGTCAACTCTACCAACTTAATGCTTAAACCATGAAATCCATTCTTCCAAATCCATTTTGAATAACATGAAAACCAAAACCGATGATTCACATAAGTCATAATACATCATACAGAGCTACTCATGCCCTCATACTACCAAGTGAAGTGCAAATGCTCGAAATGATCGGTCGGGTCGTTACACCAATACACCGAAAGTCAAACTTGGTCAACTCTTTCAACTTTAAGCATCTCAAGTGAGAATCATCCTTTTAAATTAATCTTGAACCACTCAAAAACCGAAACCGGCGATACATACAAGTCATAATATACCATACGAAGCTACTCATGACCTCAAACTGCCGAATTGAATGAAATGCTCAAAATGACCGGTCGGGTCGTTACACATGATTATGTTATTTTATCACATTTTGAGTTAGAGAGCTCGATTTTAGGCAATTTTAGAGAGGAGTTTCACGATTTGGATTGGGGTAAGTATTTTTTACTAGGATTTGTTTATATTTCATGATTCCAACCTCAATATTTGTGTTTTATTAATGATTTGAATTGGAGAAATTGTGGATTTTGATTAAAAAAAATTCAAAAACATAAATTGATGATTTGAAGATTGATTCGAGGTCAGAATTGGATGAATTTGGTATGGTTGGACTCCTATCGAAATGAGTATTCGGAATTATGAGTTTTGTCGGGTTCCAAGGTGCAGGCTCGGGAATGACTTTTGGGTTGACTTTTTGATTTTAGTTATAGATCTTAACTTTAATAATCAAAATTGGTTTCTCTTGCATTGTTTGTTATATTAAATTCGTTTTAGATAGATTTGAGCCGAGTGGAGGTAAAGTTTAAAGGAAAAGCTATTTTTGAGTCATGAATTATCCTAATTGAGGTAAGTATCTTGCCTAACTTTGTGTGGGGGAACTACCCCGTAAGATTGGGCTTAATTGCACTATTTAAATAATATGAAAGACATGTACATGAGGTGATGAGTATGTACACAAGCTTATGTATGGAAATTGACTGGTTTAGACTCTTGGGTTTCTTATATTCTTTAATTAAATTTGCTATTACATGTTCTATATTTCATTGTCGAGTTTACTCTTACATGCTTTAGTTGAAGTTGTAATTACATGTTCTTTTATTCATTGTCGAGTTTATACTTATATGCATTTAATTGAGGTTTTTATTACATGCCATGTCTTTCATTGTTGATTTTCTTCTTATACATTTGATTGGCATTGTAGTTATTGATAGCTATTGACATGTCTTAATTGAAGTTGTTATTTTATGGAATATCTTTCATTGTTGAGTTATTTCCGTCTCATTGTGTTGTTGTTGAGACTCTTGTATGCATCATTGTTAAGCTGTGGACTATGCATTATTGTGATGTTAGTATTGCTGTTTTATAAATATTATGGCAGATGGGCACTTATGGTGCGAGTTGATGTGTTGTGTTGATTGTCGACTTTGGCACATGTGGAATTGTTGAGAGGATTGTCAGAGTGTTTACACGAGGTTTTTGTTATGTAATTATTATTATTGATATTCGCACATGCGGCAAGACAAGGCAGACTATATGTATATATCAGTTTTGCGCATGTGGCGAGATAAGGTGGGATATTTATTGATGCACGTGTGGATAGACAAGGCAGCATTTACTTTATTGTTGCACATGCGGCGAGACAAGGGGGGATATGTCAGGGATGATATGTGATGGGTTGTGGGGCATGTTATTGATGATATTCATGTAATAGTGTGACTTCCTTGTATGTCATGCATATTACATGATTTGTTGTGTTGTTTCCAATGTGCCACTCAGTATCTCTGATTCTACCTATTGACTTGAGATGTGATAGTACACTTGCACATGCATACAGCTTAATATGTCATTTATACCAGTTCAGGAGTATGAAACTTGATTTCCATTGATCACTCACATGTATTCTTGTATATCTGGTTGCTCTGCGATATGGTTGGACTGTTAGCCTGTAATCATATTGGGCAAATTATGATATTGAACCTGTGACCATGCCGGACGGATTGTGATATTGAGTCTGTGACCACACCGAATGGATTGGGATATTGAGCATGTGATCATGCTGGGAGGATTGTGATAGTAAGATTGTAATCTTGTTGTGCGGATTATGGTAGTGAGCATGTACCATGCCGGGTTAATTGTGATAGTGAGTCTGTGACCATGCCAGGAGGATTATGATATTGGCACATGAGTTGTCCGTGCGATTTTGATTGATAATGTGAGTACAATGTGCCATGTGTATATTATTTGTGATTTAAGACTCATGACTTGTGATTATGAGGTGTGGTACCTCGGTGTGATTTTGTTGTTAACCTTGTGTTGGAACGACTTGATTATTTGGTTGTCATTTGCTTTCCTTAATTGGTTTCATTGGTACACTAACCTGCTCTGTTTACTTTACTATTCTATCACATATTTATTCCTTGTTGCCATTTACTGATTCTTCCTTCCATTGTTAGCTTTATATTGATATTCTGCTCAATTTATTATGTCTAGTAGGTGTCTTGACTTGTACCTCGTCACTACTCCACCGAGCTTAGTCTCGATACTTACTGGGTACCGATCGTGGTGTACTCATACTACTCTTCTGCATATTATTGTGCAGATCCAGATATTGGAGATAACAGACTCAGGGAGAGTTGGTTTTTTTATCGCGAGGATTCAGGGTAGAGCAGCTTGATCATCGCAGTTCCTTGGAGTTCTTTTATTCACATTTATAGCATCAATTCCTATCCGAATAGTATGTTATTTTTAGACATTTATATATATTCAGATAGAGTTCATGACTCTGTACTACCTAGTATTGGGGATTGTAGTGATTATCATTGTGTCAACATGTATCACCTTTAAATTTCTCATTGATAATAAATTATACTTCATAATATCATGTTCAATTGGTTTAAGTGTTGTAAGTGATCGACTTACCTAGTTCTAGAGACTAGGTGCCATCAGGATCCTTAAGGCGGGATTTTGGGTCATGACAAGTTGGTATCATAGCTCTAGGTTCATAGGTTCTACCAGTCACGAGCAAATTTAGTAGAGTCTTGTGGATTAGTGAGGAGATGTCTAAACCTATCTTTGAGAGGCTACAAAACTATTAGGAAAATTCCACTTCTTTCATTCCTTTTCATGCGGCATTGATTTAGCTTGAGGCATATATCTTATATTCTTTTACATCCACAGGTAATGATATTGCACACTTGGTAACAGCTATGCACCAACCATTTGTGATGTTGTCTACAGGCTACGATGGTGTTATGGATGCTCGATCATTGTCTTGAGGTGTTGTCAAGACTGAGGATGTGGATGTATTGGTAGATCTTTTAGTTATTCATGTGTGGGGTGCAACGGGTTCTGGTATCTGGTTAGTGAGTACGAGCTTGGGAAGGATTTGACTGATTGCCTAGTTGGGGTGATCGTGGTAGGGTTATGGGAGAATGTTGATTTGAGGCTGGTTGGCAGTATTAGAGGTTATGTGTTTTGTATGGTACTTCTATTCAGTGGAAGATACATATTATCATTCAAGCCACTTGGGAAGCGGGCTTGGCTGGCATGAGGTTGGATATGCGCTTTGTAGATGATTTAGGGTATCTTATGATTTGGTGCTATATGAGCTAATGAAGTGTGGTATTATGGATCATCGGATGTTGTGTCCTATGGCTTCGTGCTAAGTGGGAGAGTCTGCTATCGATGATTAGATTGCATAGTCATGTGTTATAGTAGTTTTGATCTAAGGTATATATGTGGTGTGGGAGAATTCCCAAAAATTTCATATGGCTAAGATCTAAGGAATACATGGGTTAGTGCCAAGACTTGCAGTATTTTTGTACCACTATTAATTCTACATTTCATTATACGAGCGATTAGAGAAAATAACTTCATATTCACAGAAAGTCTCTTCAGAATGGGTATCCTGATTTCGGCATTATTGGACACTTTAGAGGAAACATAGTGGTTTGTGGGCATTTGAAGATTATCTACCTATTTTGGGACCATCGGAATTGATTTTGAGGCCATGGGAAGGCCTAATGAGGATGTGTAATCCTCATCAAGTCGGATTTGTTTACTCAGCACAACTATTGTTGAGGGTGGTGCCATTGGTTGGAGTTGATCTCATTCATGTTCTAATGTATTCCATGAGTTACTCTACTATGCTACGGTGAGTTGTGAGACTGTTTAATATTTTCACACATAATGCAGTATTGTTTGGGCCTTGTGGAGTATTTCAAGTGAGATGGCTCTTGGGGTGTTGCATGGTTGACTGAGCCTTGGTTATGGTTTTCCTGTTTGTGGTACATTGTGTTATCTGTTTTTTCATGGTTATTGGTCGTGCACTTTGGGTGTTTGCTGTTGAGATGCATATGGTTGTGGATTGTGAGCATTATGGCTCGCGATGTCCAATGGGGACCAGTGTTTGGACAAGGTCACGCATTACAATGACATTATGCTAGGATATGCACCTTTGTGTTTATTTCATATGTTTTTGTTTCTCCTTATGCGATGGATTGATGGAATTTCACCTTTGTGGTGATATCTGTTGAGCTTGAGGGATGGTTCTCTCATTTGATTCTCTTTGCATCATTGGGTACATTCGAGTTGTGCTTGTTGGATCCATATTGCGATGTATATGTCTAGGTGGTGTTTGGTGTAGCTTATTGGTCGGGTGAGTGTCTATGAGTTTTCACGTATTTCTTATACTATTATCAGTGTTTTTAAGGTTTGGAACAAGGCTCTAGTCGTTATGAGGTTTGTTATAGTGCTGGGTTTGGTATTGAGCAGCTATTGTAGTCGGAAGTCATTGCTATGAGTATTTGAGTTATGTAGTATATCATGTGATTATTTCTTTAAATATGGTAATGGATTGATACATCTTGTTCAGACTAATACAATGTATAAATGAGAGAATCGGGGTTTTAATAAGTTCCAGATGTTAGGGATGTGGGTTCTGAGATTTATGGACTAAGGTTGAAGTAAGGATCTCCATTTAGGCAGTGTTTTCAGGCTTATATGGATTGGGGTGACATGGTATAACCCATGGTTTATGTATGGTGAGGTTATGTCATGGTTTGATGACTTTGGAACAACTCTTGGCACGTTTGAGGATGAATGTATCTTTAAGTGAGGGAGAATGTAAAGATCTGACCGATCTGGTCGTTTTGAGCATTTGCACTTTGTTTGATGGTTTGAGGTCTTGAGTAGTTTCATAAGGTGTATTATGACTTGCGTGTATGGTTGGCTTTGGCTTTCGAGTGGCACGAGATTGATTTGAAGGAATGATTTTCAATGTGGAAGAGTTGAGAGAGTTTGTCTTTTGTGTATTTGACAGAGTTTTGATGGTTCCTTTAGGTCTGGATTATGATTTTGTACTCAGGCGTATGCTCAGATTTGCATTTGGATATTTCTAGATGTTTTTGGTACTATTTGGCGAAAGTTGGCAATTTGAAGGTTTGGAAAGTTTATAGGTTTGATCGGGAGTTGACTTCAATATTATCGAGTTCGGATTGTTGTTTCGGGAATTGGAATAGGTTCATTATGTCATTTAGGACATGTGTGCAAAATTTGAGGTGATTACGAGTTGTTTAGACGTATTCGGCGTAAGTTTGGAATTTGGAAATTTGATATAGTTCATTAAGTCTGTATTGAGGGGAGATTCATAGTTTTGATGTTGTTTGGTATGATTTGAGGCCTCAAGTAAATCTGTGTTATGTTTTGGGACTTGTTGGCATATTCAGACGGATTCCCGAGGGGCGCGAGTGTGTTACGGATCAATTTCGAACCATTTTCCTTCATGTTGTGTTGCTGGTTTTCTGTTGTTGTCTCCTTCGCAATCACGAGGTAGTGACCATGATCGCATAGTGTATTATGGGAGCTGGGTATTTCTCTTCTTTGCATTCGTGACGTAAGGGTCGCGTTCAGGTAGCTTTGTGAGGCCTGGAGTATTAAGTTCGTAGTGTTGTGTCGTATTCGTGTATCAGTGAGGGAGATGGAGTCTTTGTTCATCGTATTCGTGCAGGTGGCAATACGTTCGCAAAGTTCTATCAGCGGTATTCATTGCATTCGTGAGGTTTGTTCCGCGAGCACATAGTGTTATTTAGTGGCAGTGTATTTTATTCATCGCGAACGCGAGGCTGTAACAACCCGACCAGTCGTTTTGAGAATTTGCACTTCGCTCGATGGTTTATAGGCGTGAGTAGCTCCGTATGATGTGTTTTGACTTGTGTAAATCATCGGTTTTGGTTTTCAGGTTATTTGGAACTGATTTGGAAAAATGATTCTCAACTATGGAGCTTTAAATTTGAAAGAGTTGACCAAGTTTGACTTTTATCATTTGACCTCGGATTAGAATTTTGATGGTTTCGTTAGCTCCATTGGGTGATTTTGGACTTAGGAGCGTGTCCTGATTGTGATTTGGAGCTTTAGGGTTGAATTTGGCTCGAAATGGCGAAAGTTAAAATTTTGGAAAGTTTGACTAGGAGGAACTTTTTGATATCGAGGTTGGATTCAGATTCAAGAAGTTGGATCAGGTTCGTAATGTCGAATGTGACTTGTGTGCAAACTTTGAGGTCAATCGGACGTGATTTGATAGGTTTCGGCATCGGTTGTGGAAGTTTGAAGTTTCAAAGTTCATTGATTTCGAGTTGAGGTGTGATTCGTCATTTTGATGTTATTATGTGTGTTTTGAGGCCTCAAATAGGTCTGTATTGTGTTATGGAACTTGTTGGCATATTCGGACGAGGTCCCGAGGGACGCGGGTGAGTTACGGACGAGGTTCAGATCATTTCATTGTATTTTTGGATTTTTGCTAAGCTGCTGGTTTTGGTGTGATCGCACCTGCGACTAGTTTGCGCGGGTGCGATGGTCGTAGAAGCGACAGATGAATCGCAGAAACGTGAAGGGGAAATGGGCGTGAGGATCGCAAGTACGGGTGCTTGGACGCACCTACGGAACTGCAGATGCGGTTCAAGTGCACAGAAGCGCGATCGTAGAAGCGACTTAAAGACCGCAGGTTAATGGATTTGCTGGGTCAGGCTGTTTTCGCAGAAGCGAAGTTTTACTGCAAAAGTGGTGGTCGCAGATGCGACGAATTGTCCGCAAATGCGGAATTGCTAGGCAAAAGCTATATTATCATGGGTTTTGGTTCTTTCTTCATTTTGGAAGCTATGGAGCTCGGATTAAGGTGATTCTTCACCATATAAATTGTGGTAAGTGTTCTATACTCGGTTCCGGTTATATTTCATTAATCTCTCTTCGTTTCTCGTAATTGGATTGTGAATTTTAAAGAATAAAGTGGGGGTTTTGGCCTAAAGTTTCATAATGTTAATTTTTTAGATTTGAACATCGAATTAGAGTCGGATTTGAGTGAAACTAGTATGGTTGGACCCGTAATTGAATGGGTTATTGGATTTTGTAAATTTTGTTAGGTTCCGAGGTGTGGGCTCGGGTTGGGCTTTTGGCCGATTTTGGGCTTTTGATTAAAAATTTGATCTTTTTCGATCGGGATTGGTTCCTTTGGCATTGTTTGATGTACTTGAGTCATTTTTTGTTCGTTTCGAGCCATTCGATTGGCTTGTTCGACATTGGTATTGGCTCGTTCGAAGTAAGTAACTTTTCTAAGCTTAGTGCTGAGGGTATGAAACACAAATAATACGTGTTATGTGATCGCTATTTGTGTGACGCACATGCTAGGTGACTAGCGTGTGGGCGTGCACCATATGAATTGGGACTCTGTTGCTTCTATGGCACTGCATAGTGGTGCTACTTTGTTGATGTCTGTGTTTCTACCATGTGATAAAGTAATTGAGTTGTCAATCATGTTAGTTATCATGTTTAGGCTTTATGATGATACTGCTAGGACCTATAGTGGTCATTTCTTACTGTCATTTCACTGATTTTATTGATATTTCGTACTCAATCATATTCATGCATTCATATCATATCTCAGTCTCAGTTGTTATTTATTGATACATCATATCAATGTTGTTGGGCTAGTTTCATGACATTTTGAGCCCGCGAGTGAGACTGGAGAGATTGATGACTAAGTGAGGCCGGGGGCCTGTTTGTGAGGATATTGATAATATAGCACGTGAGTTGCCCGTGCGGATCCAGATATTGATACTATAACACGTGAGTTGTCCGTGCAGCACGTGAGTTGTCCGTGCAGATCCAGATATTGATATTATGGCACGTGAGTTGTCCGTGCAGCACATGAGTTATCTGTATGAATTATAGCTCTTGGGCTAGAGGAGCCCCTCCAGAGTCTGCACACGCCCAGTGAGCGCAGTAGACTATATATATTTAAATCGGGTTGCACGCCGCAATGGGCCTTATGGTCATACGTGGATCGGGTTGTATGTCGCAACGGGCCTTATGGTCATATGTGGATCGGGTTGCACGCCGCATCAGGTATTGTACATTGCTGAGTGATTGAGTGTGCTAAGCACTGAGCATAGTGAGAGGGAATCCGAGATAGTGAGATTGAGTACTCTGAGAGTGTGAGTACATGAGCTCATCATTGAGAGGCATTGCATTTGATATGCGTACTTGAGATACATGCATAGAGATTGCATTTCCTTCTGCTACCCAGTTTTGGTGACATTTATAATTTTACCTGTACCTTGACATATAGGCATAGAGACGTACTTTCCTCATGCTACCTGAAAATGAAACATCTTACTTATTATTGAATGGAGTTTTGGAAAAAATCATAGTTTTAAAACTTACTCGTATTTTGCCATTTTCGGTAAAAGATTTGGATTTTCACTAAGATACTTGAAAAGAAATGCCTATTTGTTTTTCTGGAACTGTGAACGAACTGAGCATTTTATTTCTGAGATACCTATTTTATTACTTGTACTATGCTGTTATGAGCTGTTGTGGAATATTGGTGTTGGACCCGACCTTCATGTTAGCTCGTCACTACTTTCAACCTAAGGTTAGGTTTGTTACTTACTGAGTACATGGGATCGGTTGTGCTCTTACTACACTTCTGTACATTACGTGCAGATGTTGGCTGCTGATGTTGTTGTGTTCGATGGGAGCTAGATTTGAAGATGTACCTGCGTCCCGGTTGTAACTTCCTCTTGTTCATGGAAGCCTTAGATCTATAAAAATCTGTTAATGTATTTTTCAAACAGATGATGTATTTACTTCATTTCAGCTTTGTAAACTCTATTCTTAGAAGCTCATGATTTGTACTACCAGTCCTTGAGAAATGTATAAAATTCAGATGTTCTCTTTCAATTAATTGTCTTATTAAATATCATTGGAATTGGATAGTTATTAATTGGCTTACCTAGCAGGTTGGGTTAGGTTCCATCACGACTAGTTGGATTTTGGGTCGTGACAAGTTGGTATCAGAGCTGTAGGTCCATAGGTTCTACAAGTCATGAGCAAGTGTCTAGTAGTGTTTTGCAGATCGGTATGATGACGTCCATACCTATCTTCGAGAGGCTACATGACATTTAGGATATACTTCTCATCTTTCTTTCCGTATTGTGTGGCATTGATTCAGCTTGAAGTGTAACTCTTTGAATTCCTTCCATGCATTCGCATGCGCACATGAGCGCTCGGTATTAGCTGTGCGTAGGTCTGGAGGACTTGAGGCCGGGGTTTGATGGTATCTTGAGCACGGAGATTTCGATTGTGTGAGAACGTTCTTTCGGGACTTATAGGTCTTTTGGTGCCCCTATTATTGGAATTTGTGATTGGATGACTATGTGGTGAGTATGATGAGACTGCGAGATGTGTTCAGATTTTTCGAATGTGACGAGAAGAGTTTACTTGAGATGTAGCAAGGACTATTGGGTGTTTGATTTCTGTCTTGATTTGGCGTATGGGCTCGATTTATGGGTGTGTTGAAGGACCTCTCATGTTGTTTAGTTGTGGAGTAAAGTAGATTTTCATGTCGTGTTATGAGTTCAAACTCAGGAAGATTAATTGATTGCGTAATAGTTATGACTGTGGGAGAGTATAGAGAGATGTTAGCTTGAGGCAAAGCAGGTGGGTTACCTCCGTGGGGTGTCCTGAGGTTGTGCGGTCCCTATGTTGTTTTTGTAAAAAGTTCTCCTTTAACACCGAATTATATATGTTGCAATTTGTGTTTGGACCGCTTGTGGAAGTTGGCTTAACCATCACGAGGATGAATGCGAGATTGTAGATGATTTGAGGTACTAGATGGTTTGTGTTGCATGAGCTGATGAAGGATTTAGTTGAATCTCACCGAGGTATTATAGAAGTAATAGAGTATGGGCATTGCAAGTTATTGTGTGTTTTGATCTATGGCTTTGAGCCAAGTGGGGGAGTCTGCTATTGACGAGTTGATTGCACGATTATGCGTTGTATTAGGTTCGGTTTGAGGTATACTGGTGAAATAGTTACGACTGCAGGGGTTGAGATTGAGGATGACTCGAGTAAGGGAATTTCTGGGTACATGTTATTTTACACTCTATGGGTATATAGGAATCATAAAATAATTGAGTGGTTATTCGCAAAGGATGTAGTGTACATGGAGTAGGAAATTGATCGGTTGCTTAGGAGTGTGGGTTACTCCCTTGGGTGATGGTGTGCTAATGGGGCACAAGTCATTCGGTCCATTTGGTCGGTTTAATTGAGATTTGAGTAGAGTGGATGACTCTCTAGAATGGTTCTAATGGATTCAAGAATTATATGTAGCAATTGAGAATTTCGGATTAGTATATGGCTAGGATCCGATATTTGCATTGGATGGTGTCGCGACTTGTGGTATTTTTTTTAATCATTGTGGATTATGCATTTTAGTATCAAGAGGGTGAAGGAAATAGTTTTAGGTTCACATAAGGCCTCTTTAGAGTGGGTGTCTCGGTTGTGGTGCTTTGGGGTGCTTAAGAGGAAAGTCAACGGCTTATGGGCCTTAGGGCGTTGTGGTTTTATACTAGGGTCTCTTGTGTGGTGAGTTTTGGTTGAGGATCGTGGTATTATAACGAGGAGAACTATCAATTTGAAGGTAATTCGGAAAGAACTCGGAGAGTTAGGAAAACTTGGTAGTAGGTTGGATTAGCACAGTAATGGATATAATCGGCTCTTTGGGTACTTATGATGTGGCTAGTCTATACAGGTGTTTCGTGACAATGCTCTTGGGTTTTGGTGACCTGCGTGGCTGGGTTAAGTTAGAGAAATTCGGTTCTGATAGCTTGGTTATGTGCAAGTTGGCTTCGAAGAGTTCTCAATGGTTTCTACCACGGTTCGAGGACTATATTTCCTACTGGTGTGAAGAGGATGTGGTGTATAGTGATTTTCTCCTGGATGAAATCAAATGGAAGGTCCTTGGCTAATTGAGCATGTAGTTGCTTATGACTCGGAGTAGACTACGAAGTTCTCGTATTTTTCATATGATGGCATGGTATATGCGGTGTGTTGTGTGGGATTGAGATTTACATGAGCGAGATCACGGTTCAGTTTTGAATGGAAGGTCATAAAATTCTTAGGCAGCATGGATGATTTCAAAGGACTAGGTAAATGATATTACTAATTGGTATGGCTTGATGAGAGTATACATTTCAGAAGGGGCAACGTGTTTTGATTTATAGATACTTCACTGGTACTGCGACACTCTCCTGGTTGATCTACTACTGATATTCAAATTTTGCTATATGAAACAGAAGAATTTTAGAAGTACTTCTCATGGGATGATCGTGTATGAGAGATGTGTTAGACATTATGGCGGTGGAGTTGGGATCAGACATGGTGATTCGTGTGTTCTATGGATGTGGAGACTGGGAGTTCTCAAGAGCAGATTGTTTCATGGTTGTGGACTGTGAAGTCATGGCCGGAGCTAGCCAGATGATAGTATGTGTTATAATTCATTCATTGTGGGCTTTCAGAGGGTTAATTATCTATTTGTGTGTGCCCGGAGTTGATTTGGGGATCCATTGGTAGGCCCGATTAGGATGTGTATTCTACACCGAGCCGGATTAGTTAGCTCCATACTGCTATTGTTGATGGATGTGCCATTCGGTTGTTGTTGTTGAGCTTATTCGTGTTCTGAAATGATTTGTGAGTTACTCTTCTATGCTACGAGGAGTTGTGATCCGTTGGTTATAATCACACCTGGTACGGTTCTATTTGGCCTTTATAGCAAAATTTTAGCGAGATGAGTAATTGGGTATTACATGGTTGATGGCGTATGGGTTATGTTCTTTCAGGTTTTGTATGGCATTGTGTCATCTGCTTCTCCATGGTTATGGTAATGCACTTTGAGTACTTGATGTCGAATTGCGCGTGGTTATTGATTTTGAGCATGGTGGCTGAGGTATTTCATATGGATCAGCATTTGGATGGGGTCACGCATTGCAGCGGAGGTGTGTTGCGATATGATCCCTTGTGTTACATTTGTGTATTTTTGTTCTACAGTGTATGCTAGGTTCTTAGCATTGTGTTGTGGTGGTACTTGTTGAGCTTGCGGGACAGTTCTCCCGTCTGAGTCATTTTTTTCATGATTGAGTACATTTAAAATATTGCTTATTGGTGTACAGATTGAACGGGTTGTAAGTTTAGATTGTATGGGTGTGTCATGTCACTAGACTGGTCGTGTTGGATAAGATGAGGTTATTGGACATAGAATTGATACTATCGAAATTGATTACAGCATGGTTGGAAGGATAGTATCGAAAGTCGGCTTAGAAATTTGCTATAGTTCTTGTCGAAGGAGAGAAAGTTTCATGACTAGTTGATCTGATGAATGGTTATGAGTTCTCCGTGTTTCTTTCATCATCGACAGCGTACGAAGGTTTTACAATGGAGTCTTGTTTTATAAGAGGTTTACTACCGTAATTGGGTTATTTTGAGCAGCTACTATGATTAGAAATCATTGCTACATGTATCTGTGTTATGTGATATATCATGCGATTGTATATTGGGTTATGGTTGCACCTTGGTACAGCTTGTTTAGACTTATACAGGGTGTAGGTTGCGAGATTCAGCTCTTATAAGAAATTCTGGATCTTGGAAATTGGATTCTAAGGCTTGTGGACTAGATGAATTGAGAAATTTCAGTTATGTTGTGTTATTGGACCTGTATGGGATAGGGTGGCATGGGATCACCCCCGAGGTATGTGCATGGTAAGGTTATACGGTGGTTTGATGACTTTGAGAACAACTCTGGATACGTTCGAGGACGAACGTATATTTAAGTAGGAGAGGGTGTAACGACCCGACCGGTCGTTTTGAGCATTTGCACTTCGCTCGGTTACGGGAGTGAGTAGCTCCGTATGATATATTTTGACTTGTGTGAATAGTCGGTTTTGGTTTTCAGGTTATCCGGGACTGATTTAGAAGAATGATTCTCAACTACGGAGTTTTAAGTTTGAAAGAGTTGAGCAAGTTTGACTTTTTGCCATTGGACCTCAGATTGGAATTTTTATGGTTCCGTTAGCTCCATTGGGTGATTTTTGACTTAGGAGCGTGTCCGGATTGTGATTTGGAGGTCCGTGGTTGAATTTGGCTCGAAATGGCAAAAGTTGAAATTTTTAAAAGCCTAACCGGGAGTGGACTTTTTGATATCGGGGTCGGATTCCGATTCCAAAAGTTGGAGCAGGTCTGTAATGTCGAATGTGACTTGTGTGCAAATTTTGAGGTCAATTGGACGTGATTTGATAGGTATCGGTATCGGTTGTGGAAGTTTAAAGTTTCAAAGTTCATTGATTTCGAGTTGAGGTGTGATTCGTCATTTTGATGTTGTTATGTGTGTTTTGAGGCCTCGAGTAGGTCCGTATTGTATTATGGAACTTGTTGACATGTTCAGACGGGGTCCCGAGCGACTCGGGTGAGTTTCGGAAGAGGTTCAGATCATTTCATTGTATTTTTGGATTTTTGCGAAACTGCTGGTTCTGGTGTGACCGCACATGTGGCTGGTTTGTGCTGGTGCGATGGTCGCAGAAGTGACAGAGGAGTCGTAAAAGTGTGAAGGGGAGTTGGGTGATGTCTCCCAAACTGACACCACAAATATAGGCAGTGAGGCGGTCGAAGCAATAATAAAATCCAACGCAAGTCGGGGTCGAATCCTCAGGGAATTAGAATTGGGATTAGGTATATATTTAGTGTAATTGTACAATATGCCTTAGATTACACTTCCACATTCTTGTTTGTTGTTTCTACTTCTACTTTAAACTATTGATTGCAATTATAAAACTAGGAGATAATATTTTTGGTTTTCGTTATTTTTCAAATGATAAAAGATCTAGGGTCGTGACTTCCACCTAGGTGGTTACCTAATCGGTTGAAAACTCTGAGACAAGCCTGATTGGTCGGGATTGTAATATAGCAATCACACGCAATTACCCACTCTATACTTCTTGGTAGTTTGGGTGGTTTTACCCAATTTGATTTTCTCAACTCCAAATGGGTATTGCACAGAATAAGTGAATAATGCTCAAGTCGGGTCTTACTATCTCTAGATTCAACCCTTTAATTGGCGCTATCAATTTCTTGAGTTCACCCCAATTTCTTGTTAGTCAGGTTTTCCTAGACTTAGTCTCTCTTTCTCAAGTAGAAACTAAGTCAATTAGGCATGAATCAATGTTTGCAACCATTGATTCTTGAATTCAAGCAAGAACTAGGCTAAATATCACTAACCCAATCACAAACAAGTCATAAATCAAACACCCATTAAGTACCCACACTAGGGTTGGTCCACAACCCTAACTAGAAATTTAACTACTCATCAAAAATGAAGAAATACAAGAAGAAATTAAGATAGAATACATAATAATTGATTAGGGAAAGAAAATCTAATGTTTATAAGCTAATCTAGTACAATATTACTCAAAACAGTAAAGGAAAACGGCTCATGTGCTCTCCCAAAACAAAACTTACTCTAAAAATGACAAAAAGTTCTATTTATACTAAGCTGAAATTATCTGACAAAATTGCCCTTGCGGAGGTTGTGCAGCCGCATAATTATGTGTGCGGTCCGCATAACGAGACTTGGCTTGACAGGTTCCAGTTCTGTGGCCGCATAATTATGGATTGCGGCCGCACTCCTTCAACTACTGCGGACCGCACATTTGTGAGTGCGGCCGCAGTCTTGCTTCTGCGGCCGCACAAGTATAGTGCGGTCCGCACTCTTTGATCTTAAACTATAGTTGTGTGAGAATTCTACGGACCACATAAAAATGAGTGCGGCCGTGCTCTTGATTATGCGGCCGCACAAAAATGGTGCGGTCTGCATTTCTTCTTGAACTTAAAATCTCATCTCTCTAATACTTGACTTCTGCGGGCCACATAATATTGAGTGTGGCCGCACTTGTCATTCTGTGGCTGCACAATTATGGTGCGGTCCACACTCCTTCAACTTGCCCAAAACCATCTCTCTGAATCTCCTCTTCTGCGGCCGCACAATATTTGTGCGGTCCGCATATTCTGAAGAAAAATTGACATGGCCTTTTGCCTTGTTTTGGTCCGCACAGTATTGTGTGGTCCGCACTATAGGCCTTTTGCCTTGTTTTGGTCCTTGTCCACTTTTGACTCCTTTATGAGTTTATGTTGACTCCTTTGGATCGTTTGCCAATGTTCATGTACAAAAGTACATTTTATTAGTTTTTGTGAATACCTTTAAGCATTTCTGAGCTAAAACGCAAGTAAAAGAGAGAAAATAAGCGGTCAAAATCCCTACTTATCAACTCTCCCAAAATTAAGCTCTTGCTTGTCCTCAAGCAATTAAGGCAATTTCCACCTCCACTAGAAAAAGGGATATTTCAGCTGGCCTAATGGTGAATCAATCACACATCAATTGGGACCAACAATTACCCATAACACATGAATTATCAACAACACAATGATTTGAATTTTTGAGTACCATAGTTCTACTGCGACACTAGAGCATCAAGAGTTGACTCAACTCATCAAGGACGCTCACTCTTTTACGTTGGTCATTTTGGATCCCAAACTCCTCTTCCTCTACTCTCCATTAGCAAATCTCACTTTACAATGTAACACTCGAATCAAGGATTGCGCATAGTGCGCTTATTCCTTTCAAAAGAATGTCACAAGTCCGGCTCTAAGTACCATAAGCTTGCCCCTCATGTAAATCACCACTAATGTAATGATTTTGCGGGATGTAATGAAAGCTTTAGGATCAAGGTAGGATTTATTGGAATAGAATGGTTTCATCTTTCCTCAAGCACTCTATTTTCTCTTTTCGGCTCATACTTTTCTGACTCTTTGAGTCATTTTCTTTTTCCTCTGGGAAACTAGAGAGACGTAACGTCACTCTTTCTTGATCATGACATTCATTTTTCTCCTTTTCTATTTACTCCATGCCTATCATCATTGTTTTCTTCGAATCCCTTCAACTTTCTACCTTAGTCACTTTCTTTTTGGTATTTGTCTTTTTGTTCTTTCTTTCTTTCTTTTCTTTGCCTTCCCTTTTCTTCATTTCTTTCTTTTCTTTGTACCTTTTATCACTTCCAAACAACTCTTCTATCCCACAAACTCATGTTTTTGCCAATTATTTCTCAAGAATGCTAAGGAAAGATCGGGTGCCAAGAGAGGGTCATTACCAATCAGATAAAGGCTTGTAACGTGGTAATTGAAAGAAAGAGGGCTTAGGCTCAAATGGGTTGACTAGGGATATCACATTGGTAGGCTATGGAAGATTTCAAATTTCAAATTGGACCAAGGAGAGCCTACAATCATTTCTCAAGCCAAGCTACACTTAGAATTTCGCCTAGAAAAATATTCAGGGCAAGTTCTAGACTATTAGCACGGGTACTTGGACTTACAATTCAATACCTCACCTCTCACGCTGCTGGATTACTGAAGAGAATGGAGTCGAGGTCCCACAATAAACGTAGTTGAGAATTGAGAATCACAAATGGCTCGATTGAACCACTCGATGACTGCTTAATTCAACACAAGAGTTAAAAGGTCACAACTAGAGTTAATTTCTGCCAACAATTTGTTTTTAACCATAAGGTCGTGGGTAAATATGTTGGTACCAAGTGAAGCATGTTAGAGACTCTTTTATTAATTACTACTATATTTGCCTAAACATAAAAGACAACGGACTCAATCCCTTAAGAAGGTTTTCACGCCATCCATTGTTGGGAAGAGCCACCCGGTTCACACAAAATTCGCCTTTGGAAAGAACCGTGGCATTAAGAAAACCAAAGGCTTATTGATCATTCAAATACAAAAAGAAGCTAACAAATCAAAAAAGAAACTACTAAAGTAAATAAGAAGTTCTAGTGCTAAGAAAGACAAAGTAAAGAAGCTACGAAATAAACTACGGAAAGCAAGATAAATGAATATACAAACTGAAGTAAAATCAATATATACATCAAACGAAGGGGGAAAATATATACATACCAAAGAGAAAATAAAGATAAAGGAAAATAAAAAATAGTATAAGAGTTATTACAGGCTTCATGTCTGGGAGGTACCTGTGGATCGCAGGTGCGGGTGCTTGGACGCACCTACGGAACCGTAGATGCGGTTCAAGTGCGCAGAAGTGCGATCGCAGAAGCGATTCAAAGACCGCAGGTTCGAGGGATTTGTTGGGTCAGGCTGTTTTCGCAAAAACAAAGTTTTACCGCAAAAGCGGTGGTCGAAGATGCGAGGCAGAAGCTATATTATCGAGGATTTTGGTTCTTTCTTCATTTTGGGAGCTATGGAGCTCGGATTGAGGCGATTATTCACCATATGAATTGGGGTAAGTGTTCTCTACTCGGTTTTGGTTTTATTTCATTAATATATCTTCATTTTTGGTAATTGGATTGTGAATTTTAAAGAGAAAATTGGGGGGTTTTGCCTAAAGTTTCATAATGTTTATTTTTGAGTTTTAAACATCGAATTAGAGTCGGATTTGAGTGAAACTAGTATGGTTGTACTCGTAATTGAATGGGTTGTTGGATATTGTAAACTTTGTCGGGTTCCAAGGTGCGGGCCCGATTTGGAATTTTGGCCGATTTTGGGCTTTTGATTCAAGATTTGATCTTTTTCGATCGAGATTAGTTCCTTTAGCATTGTTTGATGTACTCGAGTCATTTTTTGTTAGATTCGAGCCGTTCGGAGATCGTAACGCACATGATGGCATCTTTGGAGCATCGCTTGGCTTGCTCGGCATTGGTATTGGCTCGTTCGAGGTAGCCTTGGATCTATAAAACTCTGTTAATGTATTTTTCAAACAGATGATGTATTTACTTCATTTTAGCTTTGTAAACTCTATTCTTAGAAGCTCGTGATTTGTACTACCAGTCCTTGGAAAATGTATAAGATTCAAATATTCTCTTTCAACTAACTGTCTTATTAAATATCATTGGAATTGGATAGTTGTTAATTGGCTTACCAAGCGAGTTGGGTTAGGTGCCATCATGACTAGTTGGATTTTGGGTCGTGATAGAGGCTTCTTCCGCGTTCGTGACGGGTATCATGTAGCAGTGTTATAAAGTACTCGATTTCAAGGGTTTGTGTTATTTTATCACATTTTGAGTTAGAGAGCTCGGTTTTGGACGACTTTGAAGGGGATTTTCACGATTTGAATTGGGGTAAATATTATTTACTCGGATTAGTTTATATTTTATGATTCCAACCTCGATATTAGTACTCTTTCATCAGGAAACAGTGTTCCTCAGTAACCTATTTATAGATCTAGAAATGGATTTCCTCAGTAAGTTATGTTTGGATGCTGAACAAGAAAATCCACGCCAACATCCATATTTCATTCCTCTCACCACTACAGACAAAACACGCCTCTACCGTCCTTGGAAACACACTGCTATTATCAAATTACTAGGAAACAGTGTTCCCTACCACTACCTACACACTAAACTAACCTCTCTTTGTCAATCTACAGAACCTCTACAACTGATTGATCTTGGGTTGAAACATCTGGGACAAGTCTAATTGGTTGGGGTTGTAATATAGCAATCACAAGCAATTACCCAATCTATATCTCTCGATAGTTTGAGTGGTTTTTTCCTAATTTGATTTTCTCGAGTACAAATGTGTATTGCACAGAATAAGTGAATAATGCTCAAGTCGGGTCTTACTATCTCTAGATCCAACCCTTTAATTGGGGCTATCATTTTCTGTTCACCCTAATTTCTTGTTAGCCAAGTTTTTCTAGACTTACTCTCTCTTTCTCAAGTAGAGACTAAGTCAATTAGGCATGAATAAATGTTTGCAACCATTGATTCTTGAATTCAAGCAAGAACTAGGCTAAATATTTCCAATCACAAACAAGTCCTAAATCAAACACCCATTAAGTACCAACACTAGGGTTGTGCCACAACCTTAGCTAGAAATTTAGCTACTCATGAAAAATGAAGAAATACAAGAAGAAATTAAGATAGAATGCATAATAATTGATTAGGGAAAGGAAATGTAATGTTTAGAAGCTAATCTAGTAAAATATTATTCAAAACAGCAAAAGGAAAACGGTTCAGGTGCTCTCCCAAAACAAAACTTACCCTAAAAATGATAAAAAGTTCTATTTATACTAAGCTGAAAATATCTGACAAACATGCCCCTGCGGAGGTTGTACGGCAGCATAATTATGTGTGTGGTCCGCACAACGAGACTTGGCTTGACAGGTTCTAGTTCTGCGGCTGCACAATTATGGATTGCGGCTACACTCCTTCAACTACTGCGGACCGCACATTTGTGAGTGCGGCCGCACTCTTGCTTCTACGGCCGCACAAGCATAGTGTGGTCCGCACTCTTTGATCTTAAGCTCTGGTTGCGTGAGACTTCTGTGGACCGCATAAAAATGAGTGCGGTCGCGCTCTTGATTATGCGTCCACACAAAAATGGTGTGGTCCGCATTTCTTCTTGAACTTGAAATCCCATCTCTCTGATCCTTGACTTCTGCGGGCCGCATAATATTGAGTGCGTCCGCACTTGTCATTCTGCGATGGCACAATTATGGTGTGGTCCGCACTCCTTCAACTTGCCCAAAACCAGCTCTCTGAATCTCCTCTTCTGCGGCCGCACAATATTTGTACGGTCTGCATATTCTGAAGAAAAACTGACATGGCTCTTTCTTTATTTTGCGGCCGCACACAGTATTGTATTGTCCGTAATGTGTGCCTTTTGCCTTGTTTTGGTCCTTGTCCATTTTTGACTCCTTTATGAGTTGATTTTGACTCCTTTGGCTCATTTCCCAATGTTCCTGTATAAAAGCACATTTCAATAATTTTCGTGAATACCTTTATGCATT
Organism: Nicotiana tomentosiformis; assembly: GCF_000390325.3. Taxonomy (NCBI): domain Eukaryota; kingdom Viridiplantae; phylum Streptophyta; class Magnoliopsida; order Solanales; family Solanaceae; genus Nicotiana; species Nicotiana tomentosiformis. The sequence goes on along the minus strand of NC_090816.1, from coordinate 104,972,704 downwards.
TTTGAGCTAAAACGCAAGTAAAAGAGAGCAAATAAGCGGTCAAAATCCCAACATATCACTGGGTGTGAGGATCGCAGGTGCGGGTGCTTGGACGCACCTGCGGAACCATAGATACGGTTCAAGTGCGCAGAAGCGCGATCGCAGAAGCGATTTAAAGACCGCAGGTGCGAGGGATTTGCTGGTTCAGGCTGTTTTCGCAAAACTGAAGTTTTACCGCAAAAGCGGTGGTCGGAGATGCGACGAATTGTCAGCAAATGCGCAATCGCTGGGCAGAAGCTATATTATCGAGGATTTTGGTTCTTTCTTCATTTTGGGAGCTATGGAGCTCGGATTGAGGCGATTATTCACCATATGAATTGGGGTAAGTGTTCTCTACTCGGTTTTGGTTTTATTTCATTAATATATCTTCATTTTTGGTAATTGGATTGTGAATTTTAAAGAGAAAATTGGGGGGTTTTGCCTAAAGTTTCATAATGTTTATTTTTGAGTTTTAAACATCGAATTAGAGTCAGATTTGAGTGAAACTAGTATGGTTGTACTCGTAATTGAATGGGTTGTTGGATATTGTAAACTTTGTCGGGTTCCAAGGTGCGGGCCCGGTTTGGAATTTTGGCCGATTTTGGGCTTTTGATTCAAGATTTGATCTTTTTCGATCGGGATTAGTTCCTTTAGCATTGTTTGATGTACTCGAGTCATTTTTTGTTAGTTTCGAGCCATTCGGAGATCGTAACGCATGTGATGGCATCTTTGGAGCATCGCTTGGCTTGCTCGGCATTGGTATTGGCTCGTTCGAGGTAGCCTTGGATCTATAAAACTCTGTTAATGTATTTTTCAAACAGATGATGTATTTACTTCATTTTAGCTTTGTAAACTCTATTCTTAGAAGCTCGTGATTTGTACTACTAGTCCTTGGAAAATGTATAAGATTCAGATATTCTCTTTCAATTAACTGTCTTATTAAATATCATTGGAATTGGATAGTTGTTAATTGGCTTACCAAGCGGGTTGGGTTAGGTGCCATCATGACTAGTTGGATTTTGGGTCGTGATAGAGGCTTCTTCCACGTTCGCGACGGGTATCATGTAGCAGTGTTATAAAGTACTCTATTTCGAGGGTTTGTGTTATTTTATCACATTTTGAGTTAGAGAGCTCGGTTTTGGACGACTTTGGAGGGGATTTTCACGATTTGGATTGAGGTAAATATTATTTACTCGGATTAGTTTATATTTCATGATTCCAACCTCGATATTAGTACTCTTTCATACTCGCTTCTCTCTAGGTTCTAGAGAGAGACTGCCCCTTCACACCGTCTTCCTCAGCCAATAACATCAACCAACCGCCCCCATGAACAGCTGCTCCGATACAAATTAACTGATCAAGAAATAGATCAGTTACATCGAAGCACTGCTAGACCCAAACAATCAACAATAAATGACCAATCACCAAACCCCTTCACTTTTCGAGATACACTACTAGAAAAGGACAAGAACCTATTTATAGATCTAGAAACAGATTTCCTCAGTAAGTTATGTTTGGATGCTGAACAAGAAAATCCACGCCAACATCCATATTTCATTCCTCTCACCACTACAGACAAAACACGCCTCTACCGTCCTTGGAAACACACTGCTATTATCAAATTACTAGGAAACAGTGTTCCCTACCACTACCTACACACTAAACTAACCTCTCTTTGTCAATCTACAGAACCTCTACAACTGATTGATCTTGGGTTGAAAAATCTGGGACAAGTCTAATTGGTTGGGGTTGTAATATAGCAATCACAAGCAATTACCCAATCTTTATCTCTCGATAGTTTGAGTGGTTTTTTCCCAATTTGATTTTCTCAAGTACAAATGCATAATAATTGATTAGGGAAAGGAAATGTAATGTTTAGGAAAACGGTAGTACAAAACAGTAAAAGGAAAACGGTTCAGGTGCTCTCCCAAAACAAAACTTACCCTATTAAATATAATCTTAATATTTAATAGCTTTGTAGAATGTAATCTTATACTTCATTTTAGCTTTGTAAACTCTATTCTTACAAGCTCGTGATTTGTACTACCAGTCCTTGGGAAATGTATAAGATTCGGATATTCTCTTTCAATTAACTGTCTTATTAAATATCATTGGAATTGGATAGTTGTTAATTGGCTTACCAAGCGGGTTGGGTTAGGTACCATCATGACTAGTTGGATTTTGGGTCGTGATAGAGGCTTCTTCCGCGTTCACGACGGGTATCATGTAGCAGTGCTATAAAGTACTCTATTTCGAGGGCTTGTGTTATTTTATTACATTTTGAGTTAGAGAGCTTGGTTTTGGACGACTTTGGAGGGGATTTTCACGATTTGGATTGGGGTAATTATTATTTACTCGGATTAGTTTATATTTCATGATTCCAACCTCGATATTAGTACTCTTTCATACTCGCTTCTCTCTAGGTTCTAGAGAGAGACTGCCCCCTCACACCGTCTTCCTCAGCCAATAACATCAACCAACCGCCCCCATGAACAGCTGCTCCGATACATAATTAACTGATCAAGAAATAGATCAGTTACATCGAAGCACTGCTAGACCCAAACCATCAACAATAAATGACCAATCACCAAACCCCTTCACTTTTCGAGATACACTACTAGAAAAGGACAAGAATACATTTATAGATCTAGAAACGGATTTCCTCAGTAAGTTATGTTTGGATGCTGAACAAAAAAATTCATGCCAACATCCATATTTCACTCCTCTCACCACTACAGACAAAACACGCCTCTACCGTCCTTGGCAACACACTGCTATTATCAAATTACTAGGAAACAATGTTCCCTACCACTACCTACACACTAAACTGGCCTCTCTTTGTCGACCTACAGAACCTCTACAACTGATTGATCTTGGCTACGACTACTATCTGATAAAATTCAACTGCACTACCACGTATAACAAAGTCATGCTACAAGGACCTTGGTTTGTGGGTGCACAATATCACACTATGCGCCAATGGGAACCTAGGTTCAACCCAGCCCACTGCTAGAAATCCTCTAAAAATCGACCAACTCATACCGACCAACGTTGGTCGGTCAAAAAACCAAAAAGCGATCAAAAAACAGTCCAACATGGACAGAAACTACAAAAAAAATATTTTATATTTTTTTAAAATTACATACCGACCAAAGTTGGTAGGTAAATTGGTCAAATATTTGACCGAGCCGGTCAGACTTGCTTAGTCAAAGCAACTTTTTGATTACCGACCAACTTTGGTCAGTCATGTGGACCCAATTTTTTAAATTTTAATATTATATTATTATTTAAAATATTTTATAAAATTTAAAGAATTTATATTTAATATTACCGACCAAAGTTGGTCGGTTAATGCATGAGAAGCATTTACCGACCAACTTTGGTCTGTATATTATTTTTCCTGGAAAATAACCGACCAAAGTTGGTCGGTTATTAGGTCAACATTGGTCAAACTTTTGAGTCACTTTAATATTTACTATCTAAATAATATAAATATAATCCGTTAACACTTTATTTTGTAATAAAAATAATGAATACACTAACATATACTATAACAAGCCATATATAGTTAAAGTAGTACAATGAAGTGTGTGTGTGTGTGTGTGTGTGTGTGTGTATATATATATATATATGTGTGTGTGTGTGTGTGTGTGTGTGTGTGTGTGTGTGTAGCCGTATATATATAAGAACACGAAGCGCTAGGACTATAGGGTCGTGTTCTTTTAGGGATAGACTTGTGAAGAATCAATAATCTAATTAGTATATATAATTTATCATCATCAAATATATCTATTTATAAATTAATTCATCAACTTATAACTTACTTAGATGCATCGATGAATATTAAAAACAAAACGTTTTTACCTATATCGATTAATATTAAAAATAAAATGTCTCGACCTATATCGATTAATCTATATCATGCATTATTAGTGATGAACGAATGAAAAATAGAAGAATTAATACTAAACATCTTTGACATATATATATACATGGATCACAAATAAAAGAAATGAAAGAAGTTATTAGAATTAAGTAAACGAGTTAGTACATCAAATTAACAACTAAATATATTTAAAATAGAATAATATTGATTTATCAATTGATAAATTTTTCGCACGTAGTAGTGTATGTGATTGATCATCAATTACAATATAGTGTATATGTGTGTGTGTGTGTGTGTATGTGTGTGTGTGTATGTATTTGTGTGTGTGAAATTACTCATATACTTAATTATAACTTAGAAAATTCACTTAGATAGATGCTATTATAATTTATTAAAAGTAATTAGTTAATATAATTATTTATAAAGATTATGCTTATAGTTTATAATTATTTACAATAATTTTATAGTTAAATAAAATAAATGCTTTTAGTTTATAATAATATTTTTTATAGTTTATAATATTTTAAGAAATAAAAACACAAACAAAAATAATTTAGTTTTTTTTTTAAATAACCGACCAAAGTTGGTCGGTTTATAGTCAAACGGTCAACACTAAATGTGCCGACCAAAATTACCGACCAACTTTGGTCGGTAATTCTAAAATTAGATTTAAAATATACGGGATTTCCCACATTTCTCTTACCTCTCTTCTCCAAATTTTCATACTGCTCACTCAATACCTTCCCCTCTCCTTCTCTATTTCTCTCACACAAATCCCATTCCCCACCCCGCGTCACCATTGCCCAGCTGCCACCGTCGCCGCTGCCGCTGCTGCTGCTAGCCACTGCCCAGCTGTCGCCCCTCCTTCTCCATCTCATAAAAATTCTAGGTTTGAATTACAACTTATTTATTTTGTGTATAAATTTAATGCTTTGTTAATTAGTTATGAATTAGTTAATTAGTATTTCAATTGATTATTTAACTTTGCATTTTATTGAAATCTAGGGTTTAGGTCTTGTTTTAATTGAATTGATTACATATGGTATAAATTGGATGTTTAAGTTTGTATTGTTTTGAATAGTTTAGTTAGAATTGAATTATTAACTTTGAATTGAATTTAGTTTTTAGGATTTGTTCTTGTGAATCGAACTTTTAGGGTATGCGTTGAACTTTTAGGATATGAATTGAACTTTTAGAATATAAACTGAACCTTTAGTTTATGTTTAAACTCTTAGGATATTAATTGAATTGAGTTTTTAGGATTTGTTCTTGTGAATTGAACTTTTAGGATATAAATTGAACTTTTAGTTTATGTTTAAACTCTTAGGATATGAATTGAACTTTTAGTTTATGTTTAAACTCTTAGGATATGAATTGAATTGAATTTTTAGGATTTTTTTTCTTGTGAATTGAACTTTTAGGGTATGAATTGAACTTTTAGGATATGAATTGAACTTTTAGGATATGAATTGAACTTTTTGGATATGAATTGAACTTTTAGGATATAAATTGAACCTTTTGGATATGAATTGAACTTTTGGATATAAATTGAACCTTTTGGATATGAATTGAACTTTAGGATATAAATTGAACCTTTTGGATATGAATTGAACTTTTAGGATATAAATTGAACCTTGCCGCAATCATAGGGATTGCAACCATCTTCATCATCGACTCCATCTATTTCAGGCCTTCGCCTGCGAGGCAGTAGCTCTGAGCCCCCTACACCGTCTACACATGCTGAGGATGATGATCCAGAGGTAGTGCATTATGATCGCTATGGCAGGATCATCATAGTCCCTGAGGGTGATGGGTAAGAGTTATTTATTATTTTTGCGTCTATTATTTTGTAATATTTTTACTAAGATATTCATGTATTTTTATTGTTAAATTGCAGGTTCAGGCCGGGTAAACAGTCAAAGATAATCACCAATGCCATCAGAAGGTTTTATGACGGCCCTTATGCGACTTGGACTGATTTTCCATTCTCGTTGAAAGAGCAAATTTTCAATCAATTTAAGGTATAAATGCTCTTTTAAGCAGTTTAATAATTTATATTTATGATGTTTCCATCTAATGTTTAACTTTTGAAATGCAGAGCAAATGTGTATGGGAATACCGCTATAGCGCGGAAGTATTTATCATAATGCTCGCAAGAGATTGGCGAATAATTTCTCGGATGTTAGAAAGAAGAACAAGAGGCATAGCTGGTGTCTTGAGGATTTATGGAATGGTTTGTTAAGGCAATGGAAGACCGTGGATTTCTTAGAGACTAGCGAAAAAGAAAAGAAAGCTCGTGCATCCGAGGAGGGAGGCTTCATGCACAATGGAGGTGCGATCAACCTGGGGACAATAGAAAGAAGATTGGTAATTGCTTAAATTATTTTAATTTTCTAAGTATATGAATTCTATTTATTAACTAAATTAATTTATTTTCAGGAAAAAATGTATGGGCGTCCAATGAGCCATGATGAGCTATTCAAGGAGATGTATATTATAAAGAAGAAGAAAGAGGGGGATGGAGATAGGTGGGTCGAGGACCGGGAAGAGACTACATATGTAAGCTTTAAATTTTTTTTAAGTGTTATAATTTACTTTTATAAGAATTTTTAAATACTAATTTAATTTAAAATAATGTAGGGTCGCTACCAAAGTAGCGTGGAGAAATTCATTCGTAGTCATCCATCTGGTGAATCGGGCGAGCCAAGCCAACCTTCGGACGAGGATGCTGAAAGAATATGGTTGGAAGTTGTTGGCGGTCCAAAATGGGGGAAGGTATACGAGCTTCCTACAAAAAACTTCCATCGTTATAGGTGTGGAATGCAAGGAATATGGACTTCCTCGCAAGGCAAGGAACTTAATAAGAAGATTCTCTCGGCAATGCGGGAGATAGTAACAAAGCTTACAGCCGAGCTAGAAGCGTCCAAGGAAAGAGAAAGGCTTAGAGATGCTCAATTCCTTGGTATGCAACCTCAGATCAGAACTCTCCTATCTACTGGAGCTTTTCCGTTGCCCCGGTCTCGTGAGTCATCGCCAGAGGCTCGACCTCCACGTGATCGTTCCTCCCGTCTTCCTCGTGATCGTTTCTCCCGTCCTCCCCGTGATCGTTCTTCCCATCATCCACAAAATCGTTCTCTATACCTTCTTGTAGATGAAAGTTCATCAGACGGTGATGATGATGTTGTACAAAACACCCCTTGACCAATACTTTTAAATACTTTGAACTAGACTAATAGAACCAGTTTTGAATTAGATTGAACAATTTTGAACTTATTGTAATTATTTTTCACTTGATTTTGGATTGTTATGTTCAATTGAACTTTAATTTGTTAGTTTTAATGTATTAATTGGCTGTTTGGTTGTTGTTGTCGTAGTTGTTGGGTTTTTGGTTGGATTTGTGGTGATTTGATGGTTGTTACAGTTGAATTGGGGGTATTGGTATGCTGTTTTGATTTAGCAGGTGGTGTAGCTACCAAAACAGGTATTTTTTGCCAAAATTAAACCCAACAAACCGACCAACCTTGGTCGGTTACTAATAAAAAAAAATTACAGTTTACCGACCAAGTTTGGTCGGTTAATGTACAATGAATTCCCAGAATTCAAAATTACCGACCAACTTTGGTCGGTTTTCTGCCTACCCAGTCTAGTTTACCGACCAAAGTTGGTCATTTTTTTTAAATTTTAATAATTTTAAAAAAATAATTTCAATACCGACCAACTTTGGTCGGTACAAAAAATTAATAAATTTAAAACACCGAACAAGCTCGGTCGATTAAGTTAAATTAATAAAATAATATTTCGACCAATTTTGGTCGGTAATCCTATTAAAGTGTCAGATGGTCGTGTAGAGCATACCGACCAAGGTTGGTCGGTAATTTCTGACAGACTTTGGTCGGTATTCCTTTTCGACCTCTAAAATACCGTCCACACGTAAATGGTCGCATTTTGGACGGTTATTTGCCATTACCGACCAATGTTGGACTGTTATTTTGATCGCTTTTTACCGGATTTTTAGTAGTGGCCGCTGCCCAAATTAACCTTTCTACATATGGATCCGTGTTCAAGAACTCCCTACGGTGTATTACGACCCCTAAATTTTTGGTATACTATTAAAAATAAACACCTGCATTCTTCAGACTACTAGAGGACGTTACGCCAAGCTTTGCATTCTTGCTCCGTTAGGTAAACCACTACCAACAGAGATCCTTATTTGATCACACTTATACCTATTTTATATGAGGAAACCATCCCCTTTTGTATCACATGTGGTTGTCTTGGTCACACTGCACCTTCTTGCGCAAAATACCACACACCACAAGCCTCCACTTTCCATACTGCACCAACTGTTACTGACAAAACCACACCTATTGTTGACTAAAGCCCTTGGAAAATTGTCAACTACCCAAAAATAAATAATCGAAATGCCTGCTCCTCTTCAACTACTAGTCAATCCCACAACAATACTTTCAATACCTACACACCACACACCAACACTCCTTACATTTTAAAAACACAACTACCCACTTCCAACATATTTAATTTTCAATCCCATGAACACACTACCATTACTGCCATTTCAACTAACCAATCACAAATGCCTAAACCTAATGGTACCAGCGGCAGGCCCAAAATAACACCCCACTAATGCCCAATCCAATTTACTTCACCTTCTCCACACCGAGCCCATCTAACTTTGAGCCTACAAAAAATAGTGGGCCCTCCCACAAGGGTTCCATGCAAAAACAGCAAACACAATCCCCTACACCCCCAACATCATTGCCTATCCCACATGAGCACTCATTACCCATCAATTTCCAAGACACACTACCTACTACTACATCACCCACGCTTCCCCACACCACTTCTTCTACTGACACAACACCATCCACCTTACTCACACAGATACACTCATCACATGACATGGCCTCTTTAACTACCACCTCAGCTATACCATCTCCACACATAAACCGTACTAACCCTATACCTTCATTGTTCCCCATTTCGGCGACTGTCACAACTTCTGATAAACAAGAATCTCATTATATCACCATCGCCCAAATACACACAAACACATTCACCGACGGTACCGACATGAACATACATCCTGATATAACTCTACCCCATAGTCTCATTGTTTCACAATCACCACATACCACCTCCAATACCCAATAGTTCCATCAACATGTATTGCCCCTACATTCTCCGCCAACACAACCATTAGCGACCTCGACGAAACATCACCAACATATACATCAACAACTATCAACTACTACCACAACCCACCTACCAGCCTCAAATGATCCCTTACCACATGAGCCAAGCGCCCCAATTTCTCTACCCACCACAACCACTTCAGTCGTTGCTATCACAACCGGCAGAGCTGGTTCTTCCCACTCCTTGGAATGTTTCACTACTGCTTCAACAGGTCACCACCATTCTGGACAACAACACCACACTCGCCAATCTCATTCAAGAAGAAATCCAAAACCCACTACAAATTGACAATGCCATGCATCTGATAACTCTCCAAGACATCACGACATTCAAATTGCACCTCAATCTCACCAACATCTAGGACTACACACACAGAATCAAAATCAACATCCAACCTTTCCTATACACTAACCTCCCAATTACTTACCCTTGTTCAACGAACCTTTACAAATGATCCCACCACTACCCCAACCACAAAACAAGCAGCATCAGGAAGAACTGGAGCTACCACCATAGCAGACACCCACTGCATCACAAACACCACCTTTCATGGAAGATCACATGAACCCACCGGAGGAGGATCCACAAAACACCACAGAAGACTCTCACGATGAACACCTACTTGAGTATCTCCATGCAAGAAAATATAGAAAGAAAATTCCTGATTTACATCCCCCACAACTTAGATCAAGCTTTCTTGAATGTACGACTAGACCCTTACTCTGTGAAGCAGAAGTATGTAGCAGTCATCATACCAACACTCAACAACAATCCACTGGAGAAGGCACCACATCATCCTCACTTCCTCGACATGAATCTGACCATGTCCCTGGCTCCGGGTGGGAGCTCATACCCAGGAATCCATAATCAAATGAAAATCATGCTATGGAATTGTCGGGGAGAAAATGGACTGAAGTTCTGCTGCAACTTACATTTTCTTTTAGACTGGAACAATCCCTCTATTCTTTGTCTAACTAAGACGAAAATGGAGTATCACACACCTTTCCAGGAATCATTCAACTTTACTGATTTCATTCAGGTTGCTGCTCAAGGATATTCTGGGGGCATGGTACTGCTTTGGCGCGCTCACGATCTTACTGTTAACCCTATCACAGTTACAGACATTTCAGGAACTCCACGCATCTGTCCAGGTGATCAACTCATCACAACCTTGGTTAATATCTCTAATATATGCTAGCACATCTTATGGAAATAGAAAACTATTATAGAATAACTTGGAGGATATCGCGAATCATAATACTTCTGCATGGTGATTGTGTGGAGATTTTATTGAAATTACTAGTTCGTCTGAAAAATTCGGCGGTAACCCCATCAATAATGCTAGATCTTATGCTTTTAACACTTGCTTACATAATATTAACATGCTAGATTTAGGATTTACTAGCAGTAGATTTGCTTGGTCGAATAACAGAAAAATTCGACATACACTTATTATGAATGACTTGATCGTTTCTTTTCTAATCCAGCATGGTTGCATTTATTCGAAGACTCCATTGTTACTCACCTCCCACGTACTCATTCGGACCATTGTCCTTTAATTTTAAATCTTACTAAAGTTATTCCAAATTCTGCATCCCTATTTCCTTTTGAGACTATGGTTAAACCATCCAACCTTCGACTCCGTAGTTTCTGCGAATTAGCATAATCATTCTCCATATGATGAAGCTTTAGAAAACTTCACTTCCCATGCTAAACATTGGAATGCCAACACCTTTGGTAACATCTTTTACAAAAACAAATAACCTTAGTTCGCATTCAGGGTCTTCAAAATATGGACCCTACTAGAAAAAATAGCTTTCACTATAATTTGGAAAATTGCCTCATAATGGACTTTAATCAAATTCTCAAACATGAGGAAGATTTTTGGAAACTTAAATCTCTGTGTTCAATAGCTAAATTATGGTGATGATAATACTAAATTTTTTCATCTCACTACTATACAACGTCGGAGGCGAAATAGTATCTTGGGCCTCCTAGGCTCCGTGGGAAATTGGAAATTTTAACCACCATCAAATCAGGTCAACTATCCTTTCACATTTCTCGGAACTTTTTACTACTGGTTTAACACATTCCTCACACATGCCTATTGATCTTAGCCCCAACTCTCTATTAGACATAGATAATGCTTTATTAACTAGACCATTGTCCAATGCTGAAGTATATGAAGCTATTCACTCTTTTAAACCTTTAAAGGAACCTGGACCCGATGGGCTTCATCCGATATTTTTCAAAAGATACTAGAACAACACGAAATATGTCATCCTCACTATTTGTAGAGATGCTTTTACTACCTCCTCAATTCCTCCTACTCTAAACAAAACTCACGTAACACTCATCCCAAAAGTTAATAACCTTGAAAATATTTCCTAATACATGCCCATAGGACTTTGTAACACTGCCTATAAAACAATCACGAAGATTATTATTAATAGACTTCACCCCTATCTACCCACCCCTTTTCACCCAAACCAATGCAGCTTTATCCCAGGGAGAAGAGTTGTTGACAATACTATTGTTGCTCAGGAGGCAATACTCTTTCCGCAAATCTACTGGTCAAACAGGTAAAATGATGCTCAAAATAGATCTTGAAAAGGCTTTTGATCGACTGGAGTGGTCGTTTATTCGATACTCCTTACAACGCCTCAATGTCCCCAATCAACTCATCTCCCTCATAATGTCGTGCATCATTACTTCTTCCATTTCTGTACTAATAAATGGTCAACCTGCACAATTCTTCCAACCCTCAAGGGGGATACGTCAGGGAGATTCCTTATCACCTTATCTATTTATTATATGTATGGATACTCTCTCCCAATTAATCGACGATACCATACTTACTCACCAGTGGGACCCTATAAAAATTGGAAGGGTCAGACCCAAGTTGTCACACCTACTATTTGCTGATGACATCGTACGATTTGCTAAGGCATATAAAAAAAATGCTTTCACCATTATAAATATTTTTGAACAATTAGGTCGTCGTTCAGGTCAACACATCAACTTCCACAAATCCAAAACTATTTTCTCCAAAAATGTCTTCTCCCATGATGAACAACTGCTTGCTAGTATATTAAACATGCGTACATGATCAACTTTTGGAAAATACTTAGGTTTCCTCATAACCTCACTACAACCCAAATTACACAACTACTTATATATTATTGACTGTATGAATCAGAGACTCCAGGGTTGGAAAACCCGCTTCCTCAATCTTGTTGATCGTGTTACCCTAATAAAATCGATTCTCAATTGTACCAACATATGCTATGCAACTTAATCTTCTTCCTAAGAAAACATTACTTCACATTGACCGCATCCAGCGCAACTTTTTATGGGGCACGACACCTCATAAGCATAAGCTGCATCTCCTCAACTGGGACACTATCACACTACCAAAACAAATGGGTGGCTTGGGCATTCAAAAACTATACCCAAAAAATATAGCCCTACTTGTGAGCCTTTCCTGGCGTTATTACAATACTAAGTCTACAATTTGGACTATCATTCTTCAGGGTAAATATCATTTCTCCAGGAATGCTAATACACATGTGCTTATAGCTAAATCTAATGACTCTTATATTTGGAAAAGTATTTTTAAAGGCAACCATTTATGCCAACAAGGTACCACATGGAATATTCAATAGCCAACACATCCACCTTTGGCACGACTCCTGGATAACACCTAACCTATCACTTCACAATCTCATCTACAGCCCCCTAACACATCAAAACTTACACCTCTATGTCAACCATTTTATCATAAACCATGCTTGGCTATTGCAACCCATTTCGTTTGAATTACCCTCATCTATTATTGAGCTTATATGTAATACCCACATTTCACAGTTTTCATACGCTCAAGACACCCCTTTTTGGCATCCCACATCAACTGGAAACTTTACAACTAAATCTTCTTATCAATTGTTCCTCCAACAACACCTTCATCACCTCCCTCTATACCATAATGAATGGATTTAGCACATCCTTGCTACCAATAAAATAAAATATTTCATGTTGTTATTTACCCATCATAAACATCCAACAAATGTCTTACTATATAACCATAATATACGATCGAATACATCATGTCCTGTATGTCATCACCACTAAGAAGATACTGCCCATATCTTCCTCCATTGCCCTTTGTCAATACAAACTTGGAATCATTTCAACATTTACCCACACTCAAATTGTCACGCCTCGAGCCTTGGGTGAGACCGGCACTCGGTGCCTCATCTATCTTTGCGTACCAACTTGCGACTCAGGAATTCTGGACATATAATGTCATACTTTGGCCAAGGGCCACATTGCAAGACAATTTGCGAAGCAAAATATAAAACTAAATAAATACTAACGCTGACTAAATGTCAACTTATAGCTGGGCCGACAAGGCCGTCATAACTACTATAACTGACAAGCCAACAAAATATACGTACAGGGCCTACAAGCCCAATATACTGCACTAACTGACAGGATATATCGACAAGCCTCTACTGATGGATGTACTGTGATCGGAACAGGGGCCCAACCTACCCATAACCTATCTACATAAGATGTACACAACACTTCTAGACCCGGCAACTCTAAAGGACGGGGAGCTTACCGATAAAATTGAACTCGGGCAACACATATTGAGGGGGTCTACCCGTCTGTCTGTCTGAACCTGCACGCATGAAATGCAGCGCCCCCAAAAAAGGGACGTCAGTACGAAATAATATACTGAGTATGTAAGGCACTATACTGAAAGCTGAACCTGAACTGATAATATAATAACTGAAAGCGACTGGAAGTCAATGATAATCTGAAGATATGCTTACCTGCTGATACTGACTCAACTCTCTCAATATAGTAAGTAAAATAGTTGTCCAGCCCTATAAGGTTCAGTATATATATACAACTGCTCTGCCGTAGTAGGCTCGCTCATCCACAGTAGGCTCGGTATATAACTTACCATCTGATCAGAGGTTGCCCAATAGGGCCTGCCCATTGATTATAGCTCGATGGTGATGAAAATATTGTAATACTGTATATATAGACTTTCTGCTCTCTTAACTGGAAAATGGAAATACTCAATTGAATATGAAGTCCCGATAAGGAGAATATTGTAACTTACAAGACTAGGAAAATATATGTAAATTTCGGGACATGAATTTTTCTTTATGCCTCATCATCAAACTCGTGTAATTACGAGATCATGCCAAAATGAAGAAAGGGTTTAGCCTTAACATACCTGGAGTAGGGAAAAATTTATATGTTATTCTTTGAGAAAGATTGCACCGTACTCCCTTAAAATCGCAAAATCTCATGTTGCTAAGATACTAAGAATTCTCGTTTGAATTTTTGAAGATGCTTATGAGATTTTGTTGAATTGTTGAAGATGGAAATTCTCACGCTATACTGTGTTATGAAGCCTCAAATGAGTTATGGTCATCCGTTACTTAACAAGCTCACGTCCAAAGCCTTGGAGTTCAAATTGCTTTCTTTGAAGTTTCAAAATGAATTCTTTGAGTTTCAAAAGAATTCTTTCAATGTCTTGCTTGGTGGGCCCCACTTGACTTTAATGCTTAGAAAGACTACTTATCTCAAAGTGTGACACCAACGTATAATACCTATTAGTCATACTAACCTTTAGTTGTAATGGTCCCACGTGGACAAGACAATTTTATTCTTACCCACTTAAATTAATAATTAACCAATTATCTCAAATTACTTAAAATACTACTTTTTAATGCACTTTTTACATCATATTAACATGGTCATATGGTACCTTATATGGCACTAGTCCATAAATATCGGGTATTATAGCTCGGACCATATTTTATCCCAAATTGTCAAACTTCGACGAAATTTATTTTCTTCGATTTGCTTACCCTCTCACCTTCACGAATTTACTTATCACTTATTTGAAATAACATAATACTTATAATCCCAAGATAATCTCATTCCCGAACTTATGTTGCTTAACTTATGACGAAACTTTAACGTACGAAAAATGCGGGATGTAACATCTCATTTCCGAGCATATATCAATTTACTTATGGCGTACTTCCACGTACGAAAACATGGGGTATAAAATTATTCCCCCCTTTGGAACATTCGTCCTCGAATGTTGAATGATGCATTTATCATTCACATAACCCACAGCTCTTGTGAATACTTTAATACTCTTCTTGGCATTTAGGCAACTGTTCTTTGAATAATTTCAAAGGCCAGGGCATTCCCCCCTTTAGGCCTTTTTCTCGCACCACGGTGTGTGGTCAGGATTCTTCCAATCTCATAACTCTTGCTATCTTCTGTCATGCAGCCTGTACAATGTTTTCCTTGTATGTGCGCCTATGTGACTTTGTCGAACTTACGAATATTGTTATACCTTATTTCACAGATCCTTTTATCCATTCGTACGACTTTACTACATCTAGGTAGGTCTTATTATACCATAACTCTTACTTCGATTCATTGTTACTGAGGTCTACTACTGAACTCCAGGTTACTTTCGTTACTTATCCCATATGTATAAATCTAAGTCCTTTAATGCCTCATCATTACTTGTTCATCTTAAGAATGACAACCTAATCTCACCTCATACCTTGTGACTTTTGTCCGTTACGCCCACTGTTGATTCACCTTAATGTTGATCTATCATCTACTACTGATAACTTGACCTCTTATGTAACACTGCCTCTAGGGCTCACGTCTCATCAGGGACATCTGGAGTAATTAGGTTGATCCACCTAGGGGCGATACTATACTTCCATAACCGTATTTTATAGCATTCCAATATGACTTACCTTACATAGGTATTTTAATCCTGTATAATTCATGAAATCCTCTTCAAGTCATTACTCAATCGAAGGCCCAAACGTAATCCTTTATCCATCACAATTACACCCCCATTCTATTATCAGGGAAGCATTCCATTTCTTTTAAATGCCATTAGTCTTAGACTCCTTTGAGTTCATTCAGGCTATACTGAGCTTTGTATAACTTAGAGAAACCATCAGTTCTTCTTGTTTTCATGGGCTTAATCCCGAGAACTTATCCATTCTCGTCACCTTCTCACTCGTCTTTTCTTATTCTTACTGTTGTCTTCCTAATACCTTGTCGCTCTACCATACTTTAGCTTACAATCTATACATGCTTATACTATTCGCAATCTTCTTTCAACTTGCTTGCATCACACTGTCTATAACTCCTCTTCACTCTTTTGGCTAAATCTCTCGGTACTTAGAAACCATAGGCTGGAAGGTACGCCACTGACGCCGGCGCTATCATTCCTGGATACTGAATCCCAACACTTCTAACCTTCTATCTGAAGTATGGACTATTCACGATCTTCTGCCTTTGAGTATCTCGTAGGTTGTTCACATTTACCTTACTTACCTTAAAACCTCACATCGTATCTTATATCTCTTTCATGACCTCCCTTCCACATAGGTATAACTCACGTTCATAACTTGAAGCTATATTATAATACTTGCACCTCTGGCGCTTACACAATCTGGTTGGAGCTTCGTACTGACTTCTTATAAGGCTGGCACTTTTCTAACCTGTTTTATCATAAGGCCGTTATAGAATATGGTTGTTGTACTATCTCTCTTGCACCTCTGATATTAAGAGTGATTCTGCAATGTT
Source organism: Nicotiana tomentosiformis (assembly GCF_000390325.3). Classification (NCBI taxonomy): domain Eukaryota; kingdom Viridiplantae; phylum Streptophyta; class Magnoliopsida; order Solanales; family Solanaceae; genus Nicotiana; species Nicotiana tomentosiformis. The sequence continues at coordinate 104,955,933 of NC_090816.1, read as the reverse complement.
CTCAATCACGATGTCCATAATTTCCTAGGTCCAATAATCAAATTCCTGATTTACTTGGGTGATGTAATTCTTTAATTTTCTCTTTCCTCTGATCAACCTTTATGTAGGCTTAAGCTATCTTCAGATCTGCGGCTTATGGTGTTAGTTATTACTTTAGACTTTCAAGGACACTATGGAATATCCATGATTCAAGCTTCTAAAAATTCGATCCTTTGTCTATGACCTGGGCTCAATTCTTTTATTTAACTTATACCATAAACTTATACGGCTATATGATTGTCAACATATATGTTGCATGGATAATACTCCGAACTCTTAAGTGTGTTCATAACGTAACCAACTCTGGATCATTAATGGAATAATTCCTTCCGTTCCTTCTCAGTTTTATTTAAACGTAGGTAATTACTTTTCCTGGTCTTTTTGTCTCCTTGTTGCGCGCATACTTAGCTTATCTTAGTGCCACGCATATTGGAATTCCATACAACTCATATGATCTTGGTTATCACTTCTGATTTTACTTCCCGTTCATTAGCCACGGTAGGTGCCATTTTCTTATGGAGTGCATACAATGTTGTTGCGAGACTGTTGTTATAAGACCATTCCCTCCTTAGGTCACTGAGCTTAGGTTGAAGCCTTCTTCCTTACTTTCTCAGCTAGTCTTTTATTGTAGTATTTAGGGAGGATCCTCTGACTCTTGTAAAGCTGTGAGCTTATTACGGACCTTTTGATGTCCTTCCTTACCTATAATTATTCGTAGTTACTTATATCCACGCCCTTGTACTTGTAGGCTTGCCTCTGAACTAATATTTTGACTGTCTTCCCAGTGGAACTCTCTTTTGTTCCCGTAACATTCATATGGTACCCTTAAATACCCGGACTCCTATATGAATATTTCCCAAGGGTCCTGATGTCATATCTGCGAGACTGAATTCTCCATGTTGGGGTTCACTATGTTTATCTTGCATGATCTGCTGATTTGTGTGTAACCTCTTGTCTAGCCATAACTAGGCCCTTCCTGAATCAACTGCTAACTAGTCGTTGTCCCATTCTCATATCAATATTCCGCGTAATTATTCTTGGGTTATTTCCTTTTTCTTAACTTACCTCTCGCACTGGCTCCTTATTCATCAATAAAATTTCAGGCAGGAACCCTCACTTTCTCTCCTTGACGCCGTGTTTGCATAATGTTCTGGAATCATAGCATATCTGTAGGCTTTGAATAAGTGCAATCTCATCCCTTTTTCATTTTATCGCATTCTTCCTTTACCATTCCATAATTACTATAACCACTTAATTCTGGCTTAATGCCATATCACTCCATATTCCCCCTTTAGAGGAGTACTAATATTTAGAGCTACGACGATCTACCTATAGATGTTTTACCTCTTTATCTCTGGTGTCTTCTCACATCATTGATGACCCTTACATGCTTTGCGGTGATCCTTCTGTACCAAGGATAACAACTTTCCTTACTCGTGAGGGTGACACTTAGTATAACTGGCACATACAATCCCTTAAGGACTTTGCTCACATTTCTTGCTTTAGGGAAGCGTCTTCTTGAATGACCTTTCTCTGAATTTCTTATGAATCTTCTTTTGTTGTTCATTCTATTGTTGCTGGAACGAAAATCTAAAATTTTCATGATACCGATCATTATCAAATTACTCAGTCCCTAATTCATGTTTAGCTTACCTTGTTCACCAACCCATACTGATTTCTATTACTTTGGGGTCCAACTTTTCCTCCTGACAATCGCATTGGAGTAACAAACTTATTTCTCGAAATGAGGATACAACCTTATGGCCTATACTCTTTTGTTGTCTCCAGGCCTGGCACCTCTCATCTTTTCATCCCTTTCAAGGCTTCCAGTGCCTATCTTTGTAATACTCATATCTAACCGTACTATTTTAGAGTGCACCATCTGGGTGCCTCACAAGGAAATCTATTAGCATATTTGCACTATCCTTCGGAAATGTATACTAACGCAGACATTCCATCCCCCATTTTGGGTCACTCTAACCCCAGTCAAATCCTGATACCCGTCCGTCTGTTATACTACTTTTGTTAACTTCCATAGGACATAAATAAGATGGGTGTGGCCATTTGTACATACCTCTGCTACCGTTGAAGGTAACTCAAAATGCTTATATCTCCCGTCCTGAATGGTAAATAATGATAGTCTTCATTAACTGGGCACCTCGTACCCTTCTTCACCTTGCTTCTTTTACTTGTTGAGACTTGTACTATCTTCTGAATCTCTGATAGCCTTTCACCATAGGGGTGGATAGATATCCTTGCCTTAAGGCTCCTTATCAAGAGGCTTACACATCTTAGAACACACATGATCTACTGAAGACCTTACATTTCCTCATCATAAGCATCATGAAAAATCGAGTTCCTCTGACTCAACTCTTCCATATCCGCATTCAATCTCTTAACAACTGGAGGTATCGTCATATTACGGATAAAATAAAAGCTAGGAGTTTGAATTCTTATAAATGAGCTCTACCACTCGATCTAAAGTAAGAAAAAAGAATGACAGTCCTAAATGCCCTGTAGCCTCATACACATAAGTGTAGTGCACGACACACCCATAAACAAGACTCTACTAGACACGGCTTGTAGACTCCCTAGGACAGAACTGCTCTGATACCACTTTTGTCACACCCTGAGCCTGGGGGTGAGAGCGGCACCCGGTGCCTCATCTATCCTTGCGTACCAACTTGCGACTCAGGAATTCTGGACATATAATGTCACACTTTGGCCAGGGGCCACATTGCAAGACAATTTGTGAAGCAAAATATAACACTGAATAGAGACTAATGCTGACTAAATGTCAACATAAAGCTGGGTCGGCAAGACCGTCATAACTACTATCACTGATAAGCCAACAAAATATATGTACAGGGCCTACAAGCCCAACATACTGCACTAACTGACAGGATATGTCTACAAGCCTCTGCTGATGGATGTACTGTGATCGGAACAGGGCCCCGACCTATCCATAACCTATCTACATATAAAGAAGCTAACGAATATACATAATGAGAAAGGAAAAGAGAGAATATATACATCAAGAGAGAATATATACATCAAGAGAGAACAGAGAAAATATATATATACATAATGAAGAGACAGAAGAAAATATTGTCAGTTATTACAAACCAAATGTTTAAAAGTCATCCAAATAGAAAATCAAATAACTCCACCCCCGAATAAAAATAGGCATTGTCCCCAATGCTTAATCAAAACAAGAATAAAGAAGGGTAAGAGTGAAAAAGACTCCCTATGTGGCCTTGGACATCTCCGTGTCCATAGCAGCGTCACCGCCCTCAGTCTCCTCTAACTGAATCTCATCATCGACTCTGGGAGTAACTGGGTTGGTGAACATCTGGCACACTGCCTCAGCAGTGTCGGCAGCCAGGTGTGGCTCCTCAGACTAGCCAGCTGGTGCCACAGGAGCTAATAGTGTTGTTGGATCTGTTGGTGCTGATGGGTCTGACTCCATAAGCATATCATATGAAAGATCACCATCTACTGCTATCTTGGTCACCTCTCTCCTCATCCTGTCAACTGATTTCTTGGACGCCTGGGATTTCTTCATTTTCTTCACCTGCTTCCCCAGCTCCATGTGCTACCAAGGTGTTCATGATGGTGGTCTGGTTCTCCATGATCTTCTTTAGTGTATCCTCCACTGTCGGAGGAATCTGGGGTGCCGAAGTGGATGACTGTGCTGCAACAAAACTGGATATGTGAGACAGCTTTGCAGTGGCTATCTGCATCCAATTGTTGAGGCTCGCTAGTATTTGGGAGACTCGTAGCACAGATAGTAGATTAGCGGGCATGGCCACCGGCTTCAAAGCTGATGTGGAAGGCACTAATGCTGAGGGACCTGAAGAAGGAGGTGGAGGCATAGCTGCTGCACCATCAGCAGTCTCTGCTGAAGTAGATGGCATGTCACTTGTCTCAGCAGCTACCCGACGGGCTCATCAGACTGGCCTGCCGTAGTAGAGGTTTGACCCTGTTTCTTTGGGTTTCCATCACCCATCAAACAATACCATGAGAAGGCTTCTTCGCCCGCACCTTGGTATCAAAATCCCTCGGCTCCACTCCCGCATCCATAAGGTACTCAGTGATAGTGTTGGGATACGGGTAGGAGGTGTCACTTTGCCTGGCTACCACAGACATGTTGGACGACATCACGGCACCCACATTGATTGGGTACCCGGCCATTATAGAAACAACTAGCACTGCCCGTTGAATTGGAAGATTTATTTCATTTTGGCACGGGTCTAGTCTGCTACACACGAATGTTTGCCATCCCTTTGCCTCAAAATTTAGGGTGTTCCTCTGAATGGGAACCCCTGCTGGAGGTGGCCCCGGAGCTATAAGAATCTCAGCTAGCCATGGTCGAACTGCATCTCCCAGTGTTAATGTTTCCAGGTATTGCATAGGCTCCACATCCACAAAACTTAAATATGTGTTCAAGGTGCTCTGATCGAATCGCACCTTTAGATTTCTCACTTTTGTTACTTTGGTCCCTTTCTTTATATGCGCCACATTGGCGTAAAATTCTCGGACTAGGTATTCCTTGGCATCTACCACACTTCTGGTGAACCACATCCACCACTTCCGCTCCCCGAACTGTCTCAACATTCTCGAGTTGTATTTGTCAAGGTCTTTTATCATGAACTGACGCTCAAGAGTGAGTGATCTCATTGGCCACTACACTCGGAAGCTTGTGAAAGCAGCCAGACTGACAAACCTATATTCCCAAATCTCTTTCCTCTTTGACCTCTCAAAGCCGGCAACTCTGGTATCACACTCTCGGCCATCATCCGGAATATCATCAACACCCACTATAGTAGCAGGTGCATCGGGGCATGTGTGGATGAGGGCTCTGAAGCCTGACTGTCACCTTCCAAACCCTCGGAAGAGCTCTCAAAGAAGGAAGGCTCGTCTCTCAGTTAAAATCTGCCATGTGGCTGTTGTGGCTATGATTGCATAGCAGGCTGCTCTTGCACTGAGTTGCCCTCCAAAGCTTCCCTAGATGGGGCATATGAACTGGATTCGGAGGGCTCGGGCTGTCTTCCTCGGCCTATTGTGGCTTTCTTACTAATTACTCTTTGGAGGGCTAGGGGTAAATTGCTTTTGCCTTTGCATCGGGAAGGTTCACCCCTCCCCTTTGATGTATCACCATGACTTCGTGATCTAACCCTTTTCTGTAACAAATAGCAGTAGGAGTTAGTTCCAATTCAATTTCAGATAAATGAAAAGTCATAGAACAAAACATGTTGCATAGTGGGGAAGTGCAGTTCGCACAAATGCAAGTGCGGCTGCAGCCTGGGTTGTGACCGCACAATTTTAAAATGCGACCGCAACAATGAAATTATGGTCCGCATAATTTTTAGTGCGACCGCATAATTGAAGTACGGTCTAAACAATTGCAAGTACGGCTGCACATGAAACTTTCCAAAAGTGCCAACTCTCTGATGAAAGAGATTGGCCTGATCTACGGCCGCACATACTTTTCTGCGGCCGCGATGAAATTACTGTGGTCCATATAATTTTAAGTGCGGTTCGCATAATCTTACCTCACCAACTTCCCTAATCTATACTTCTGCAGACCGCACAATTCCTTGTACGGACGCACATTTCAAAATTTAATCGGGCAGAGTCATGTAGGTTTTCGATTTAAGCACAAATTGGACATGGTGATAGAAACTAAACATGGTGATAGCAACTAAACATGATAATCAAACTACCCACTCCCCAAAAAAAGCAAGTAAGAGTTAACCCCCACATGGATATGAAATTGACAAATGGTCTAAACTGACTAACAAATTGTATATGAAACTAAAAAAATTGAAGAATCCTAGAAATGATTTGAACATACCAGTGATGAAGTGGTGCTATGGAATGATCGCAGATGTGTAATTAGGTGGTAGATGATTGAATCAGATGCGTGCAAAATTTTAGTCTGATTTCTCAGAGAATGGAAAGTTTCAACTGTAGTCCTATGGTTACTATTTATACACAGTGGGTCTGGCTAAGGAATCAAGAGACGAGTGCGGATGCAGAATTCCTTCAGCGGTCTGCACTCTGTTACCTGGTGTTCCACTTCCTTTTTTATAATCTGCGGTCCTCAGATTTAGCTGTGCGACCGTAGATTTTGGTGTGGACCGCAGAATTCACTGTGCGGACGCACTTTGGCTGTTTCTTTGACAAACAAACTTCTAAGAGTTTGCATTTTTTCCATCTCAAGTTGTGCGGTCCGCACATCTAATTCTGCAGCCGCATTTGCCTTCTGTTGTAGCGTCCAAAATTGTACGGTCCGCACTTTTTTCATATTTAGCCAATATTTCTGAGCACGGTTCCTGTAAAGCACACACCTTCCTGCAACACACTTCACATCCAGTTAGCACAAAATAAGACCTATCTAAAGAAGAAGAAAAGAAAAAGAAAAAGAAACATGGGTTGCCTCCCAAAAAGCGCCTGATTTAACGTCGCGACACGACACAGATTACCATCATGTCAAATGAATCACTGCCACCACATGGCCATCATCATCTTATCCCAAATAGTGCTTTACACGGTAACCATTGACTCGGAATACCTCGTCATTTTTGTTCTTCAAGTCCAATGCACCAAAATGTGTCACACCCACAATTTCAAAGGGACCACTCCATTTGGATTTCAGCTTTCAGGGAAACATATTCAATCATGAGTTGAATAACAAAACAAGATGGCCCACCTTGAAATCCCTGTTTCGGATGTATTTGTCATGAAGGTACTTCATTCTTTCTTTGTACAAGGACGAACTTGCATATGCATGGTACTAGAATTCATCTAATTCATTCAAGTGTGCAACCCACAAGTTAGCAGCTGCATCCCAATCAAGATTTAACTTCTTTAAAGCCGACATGGCCTTATGCTCGAGTTCCACCAGAAGATGACAAGCTTTGCCAAACACCAACCGGTATGGAGACATCCGGATAGGAGTTTTGAAAGCAGTCCGATAAACCCACAGTGTATCATCAAGCTTCTTCGACCAATCCATCCGGTTAACATTCACTATTTTGGACAAAATATTCTTTATCTCCCAGTTGGATACTTCAACTTGACCTCTAGCTTGAGGGTGATAGGGAGTCGTAACTTTATGAGTGACACCATACTTTCTAAGCAAGGTGTTAAAAGCTTTGTTGCAAATATGCGACCCCCCATCGCTTATGATAGTCCGCAGAGTACCAAATCTTGTGAAGGTGTTCTTCTTCAAAAATGCCACCACACTTTTTGCTTCATTATTGGGTAGAGCAACGAACTCAACCCATTTAGACACATAATCAACTGTGATCAAGATGTAGGTGTTTCTATAAGAACTCACAAAAGTTCCCATGAATTCAATACCCCATACAACGAAAATATCAATCTCCAAAATGGTGGTGAGGTTCATTTCATTTTTCTTTGAGATTCCACCAGCCCTTTGAAATTCATCACAATGCTTGACTAGATCACTTGCATCCTTGTAAAGAGTGGTCCAATAGAAACTGCAACTTAGGACTTTGGCCGGCGTTCTTGATCCACCATGGTGACCACCATATGGCGAAGAATGACAAGCCCCCAGAATTTCAACTTGTTCCTCCTCTGGTACACATCTTCTAATCACTCCATCCGTACAAATCTGGAAAAGGTACGGTTCATCCCAATAATAGTCTTTACAATCCTGTTTGAGCTTCTTCCTTTGGTTTGAAGAGAACTCATCGGGGGTGATACCACTAACAAGAAAATTTGCTAGATATGCGAACCATGGCACCTCTTTCATTGAAATGGCTAAGAGTTGCTCATCGGGGAAGGAGTCATTGATTTCAAAACTATCATGCAGCCTCCCCTCCTCCTCCAAACGAGACAAGTGGTCCGCCACTTGGTTTTCACTTCCTTTTCGGTCCTGGATGTCTATATCAAACTCTTGCAAGAAAAGCACCCATCTCATCAACCGGGCTTTGGAATCTTTCTTGCTCATAAGGTAACGAAGTGATGCATGATCCGTGTGGACAATCACTTTTGCACCCATCAAGTATGGGAGAAACTTCTCAATAGCAAACATAATGGCAAGGATCTCTTTCTCGGTCACATTATAATTGACTTGGGCATCATTAATGGTCTTACTAGCATAGTAGACCGGATGAAAGATCTTGTTGATACATGCACCAAAACCGCTCCAACCGCCAAATCACTAGCATCACACATGAGGTCAAAAGGAATGCTCCAATTAGGAGCGGTGATAATGGGAGTAGTTGTCAACTTGAACTTGAGCAATACAAATGCTCGCATGTAGTCATCATTGAAGTGAAATTTAGCATCTTTCTTCAAATGTTTGCACAAGGGGTTCACCACTTTGGAAAAATCTTTTATGAAATATCGGTTGAACCCCGCATGACCCAAGGAACTTCTCACGCCCTTCACGGATGTTGGAGGTGGATGTTTAGAAATCACTTATATTTTCGCTTTGTCAACCTCTATTCCCTTCTTTGAAATCTTGTGGCCAAGGACAATACTCTCCTCGACCATGAAATGGCATTTCTCCCAATTCAATACCAAGTTCATTTCTTCACACCTTGCCAATACCTTATCCAAATTTGCTAAGCAATCATCAAAAGAATTCCCGACTACCGAAAAGTCATCCATGAAGACTTCAAGGTAGTCCTCTACCATATTCGTAAAGATCGCCATCATACACCGTTGAAAAGTTATCGGTGCATTGCATAAGTCAAATGGCATCCGCTTGAAAGCGAAAGTGCCATAGGGGCAAGTGAAAGTTGTTTTGTCTTGATCTTCTAGGGCAATAAAGATTTGATTGTAGCCCGAATATCCATCTAGAAAGCAATAGAACGCCCAGCCGGCTGACCTATCAAGTATTTGGTCAAGAAAGGATAGTGGGAAATGGTATTTACTTGTGACTTTGTTTAGCTTCCGATAGTCCATACACTCTCTCCATCCAGTCACCATTCTTATTGGAATCAACTCGTTCTTATCATTGGTGACCACAGTTATTCCCCACTTCTTCATAACACATTGCATCAGAGAAGTCCACGAACTGTCAAAAATGGGGTAGACAACCCTGGCATCTAACCACTTTATGATCTCCTTTTTTACCACCTCTTGCATGGCTTCATTTAGTCTTCTTTGATGTTCAATGAAGGGTTTGGCATCTTCCTCCAAAGTAATATTGTGCATGCAAAACGCGGGGCTTATTTCCCTAATTTCCGCCAAATTCCACCCAATAGCTTTCTTTCTCTTGTGGAGCACCGCCAATGTAGAGGCAACCTGCACGTTAGTCAAACAATAGGAAAGAATAACCGGTAAAGTAGAGCAAGGGCCAAGGAATTCATACCTGAGATGTGGAGGTAATGACTTCAACTCCAAGATAGGAGGCTCTTTAATTGAAGGCTTTGTAGGAGGAGTTTTCCTATTCTCAAGATCCAAGGAATGTTTTTGAGGTGCATAATTGTATGACCCCATCCCTTGCAAAGAATTAAAACATTCCATGAAGCCATCCATCTCATCATCATTAAAATTTAGCAAGACGGCCTCCAACATGTCACCCACATTAATCGTGACACTTTTATCATCAATAATAACATTAGTCACCAAGTCCACTAACGAACACACTTTATTGCTATTCGGTTGTCTCATAGATTTGCACACGTGGAACACCACCTTTTCATCACCTACACGGAAAGTGAGTTCACCGGCTTCCACATCAACAAGAGCCTTCCCCGTAGTAAGAAAAGGTCTACCAAGAATAATAGGTACCTCATAGTCCACTTCACAATCAAGAATAACAAAATCCGTTGTGAGAATGAATTTGTCAACTCAAACCAATACATCCTCTATCACCCCTAACGGTCTCTTCATTGTACGATCGGCCATTTGTATTCTAATAGATGTAGGTCTTGATTGCCCAATTCCCAATGTCTTGAAAATCGAATAGGGAATCAAGTGGATACTCGCCCCAATATCACAAAGAGCTTTTTCAACCTCGGCACTTCCAATGGTACGAGAAATTGTAAAAGCACCAACTTCCAATGGTACGAGAAATTGTAAAAGCACCGGGATCTTCCAACTTAAGAGCCATCGAATGCATAATTGCACTCACTTGGTGAGTGACTTTGATAGTTTCAAAATGCATCGATATTTTCTTTGTCACCAAGTCCTTCATAAATTTTGCATATCTGATCATTTGCTCCAAGGCTTCAACTAATGGCACATTTATAGAGAGACTCTTTATCATATTAATGAACTTCTTGAATTGATTTTCGTCATTTTTCTTGGCAAGCCTTTGAGGATAGGGAGGAGGTGGCTTAGGCAATGGTACCTTAGGTTTTTGCACTACCATTTCCGGTATGTCAATCACATGATCCCTAGATGGGTTCACATCCTGTTGAGTTTCTTCCGCCATGTCATCAATTTCAATCGGCAGTTCATCATTTGCTTGCACAATATTGTTCGGGGTCTCCTCTTCTTCTACCACTTGCTCATCATACACAAGTTGCCTTTGACTCGAGGTAGGTGCATTCCCACCTCTTTCACTTCTTGTAGTAATATCCATAGCATGCCCTTTAGTGTTCCCATCCTTCGGGTTCACCACCGGATCACTTGGTAGTGCCCCCTTAGGATGAGAATTTAAAGCTTGAGAGATTTGACCTATTTGCACTTCCAAATTACGGATTAATGTGTTGTGTGAAGCAAGTTGGGCATCGAAATCGGCATTCTTCTACATCATTTGCCTAAACATGTTCTCAATATGACTCATTTAATTGTTGGAGGAACTAGGACCATGAAAAGGATAAAGAAGTGGATTTCTCAATTGTTCATGCATCGGGGGCCTTTGAAAATCCGACCCCTGATTTCCTTGGTTGTTGTTCCACCCACCTTATTTGTTGCCTCCCCAATTGCCTTGGTTATTATTGTTTTATCAATTCCCTTGGTTATTGCTTCCACTCCAATTACCTTGATTGTTGTTGTTCCAATTACCTTGGTTGTTAGAATTCCAATTGCCTTGATTATTCTAAGGTCTCCATTGTTGTTGACTAGGGTCTTGGTAGTTATTTCTTTTCCCTTAAAAATTGTTCATATATTGGACCTCTTCTTCTTGATCATTGTATGAATCTCCTTGATCAAACCCACTATCATCTTGCAAAAAATTATCCACTCTTTGTTGCACTTGTGTACTTATTGTTCTTCTCTTTTTTACCATCATATTGACTCCCTCCATAACATTGACTTTCCTCGGGTTTTGCACTTATTGAAGTTGAGCCTTTGCAAATTGGTTCATGGTGGTTGTCAACTCAACTATGGATTGCCCATTGTCATGTAACTCTTTATGAAGAATAATCACATATGGATCACCTTGTACAACACTGGATCTAGATTGCCACGCTGATGAAGTATCAGCTAGTTCATCCCAAGTATGAATGGAATGATTTGGCAAATGTTCCAACCAATCTAAAGCTTTCCCCCACAGAGAGAAGGGAAAAATCCTTAGCCTCAAAGCATCCTCGGAGACATTTGTTTGTTTTCTCCCCCAACATGTATCAACGAACCCCTTCAAGTGTTTATATGCATTTTGGCTCGGTGCACCAGTGAAGAACCTTCGTTGCTCGAGCAAAGTGAGCATTACGTTGGTTATTTGAAAGTTTCCCGCCTTAATACGGGGTGGGACTATATCACTTGCATACCCTTCATTCGGCAATACTCGGTGTGGAGCCGCTCGTGGTGAATGTGGGGGTGGAACAGGTACATTGTCTTGAGGCGGTTGGCCTCGTCTATTTGCTTGAGGTTCAAGAGGGACCTCATCCATTGCATTATCATCAACGTCCACATCCCCCCATGGCTATGTTTCCGAGCGCGTTGTTAACCATGATTGCACCTACAATACTCTCACGTTAGTAATAAGGAAGGAAAAGAAGATATTCCAAAAACACACCTAAATATATAGTAACACCATTTTTTAGCTCCCCGGCAATAGCGCCAAAAATAGATCTCATCCAATTTCACTTCTCTATTTAAGGATATGAAAATGGTCGATGCAATAGTAATACCCAACAAGGAGTCGGGGTCTATTTTCCACAGGGAGCTATGAATGGGTCTTAGGAATATATATTATAGTGTATGAGCTTCAATTATCTCAAATTGCACTTACATAAATTTCGGTTATTTCTAGGTCTAATTTAAACGAAGACTACAAACTAAGAATTTAAACTATGAAAGTGTTTTTGGTTGTTTTTCAAATGTTATGAAAGGCCTAGGGCAATGACCTTCACCTAGGTGTTCACCTAGTGAGTTATAAACTTTAAAGCTTGTTTTATTGGTCGGTTTGTATTATAGCTATCAACACCCAAGTACCCACTCAATATCTCACGGCCAGAGTGATTTTGCCCAATTTGGCTTTCTCAAGTCCAAATGGGTATTGAACAAAACAGTTGATGATAAGCTCAAGTCGGGTTTTACTATTTCTAGGTTCAGCCCTTTAATTGGGCTTATCAATCTCTCGATTGACCCAATTTTTTGCTAGCCAAGTTTTTCTAGACTAAATCTCTCTTTCTCAAGTGGAGACCAAGTCAAATAGGCATGAAATAATGTTTGCAACCATTAATTCTTAACATGAAAGCAAGAACTCGGCTAGATAATCAACACCCAACCATAAACAAGCAATAAATAAAACACCCATTAAGTTTACACACTAGGGTTGGGTCACAACCTTAGTGAAAATCTAGCTACTCATGCTTAAATTGGGAGAAAAAGAAGAAGTGATAATTAAACCCATATTAATAATTAAAATGATAAAATCAATATTCAAATAGCTCAAAATAGTAAAAACTACTAAAATGAGTAGATGAAAATGTCTATTGTAGCTGCTGATGTCAAAACTTGACATAAAAAAGTGAAACTCTTCTATTTATATAGTGCTGGAATTCCATGTGCGGTCCGCACTTTGCTCCAACCTGACAGGAATGGAAACCTGCGGCTGCATAATTTTGAACTGTGACCGCACTTCACTAATTCTGCGATCCGCGCATTTCTGAGTGCGGCCCCATATTGCTCTTCTACAGACCACACAAATGTGACTGCGGTCACGTAGCTGTTCTTTTGCGGCCGCACAATAATTGTGTGGTACGCACTTCTGTTGAACTTGAGATGCAAATTCTCTGAACTTTTGCTCTTGCCTAGGTTCTGCGGCCGCACATGTCATGTGCGGACCGCACTTTGCACTTGTCTCTGATAGGAGTTTCTTCAAAATCTGTGGTCCGTACTTTGAGCTTTTGTGCCTGTTTGTGCCCTTGAGTTCATATCACTCCTTCTTGAGTTGGATTTCATCTTGGGGGCTCATGTTCCACTATTCCTGCAATTAAGCATATTTTATCAGTTTTCGGGAACATAATTAAACGCTTTTGGACTAAAATGAAAGCAAAAAGGTGCTAATATGTAGTCAAAATCCCTACTTATCATAATGCCTTGATTATTTGGTTGTCATTTATTTTAATTAATTGGTTTCACTGGTACACTAACCGTGTTCTGATTACTTTATTGTTCTATCACATGTTTATTCCTTGTTGGCATTTACTGATTCTTGCTTCCGTTATTAGCTTTATATTGATATTCTGCACAGGTTATTATGTATAGTAGGTGTCTTGACTTGTACCTCGTCACTACTCTACTGAGGTTAGTCTTGATACTTACTTGGTACCGATCATGGTGTACTCATACTACACTTCTGCATATTGTTTTGCAGATTCAAGTATTGGAGATATGAGACTTAGTTTCTTGATCGCGAGGATTCAGGGTAAAGCTTCTTGGTCGTCGCAGTTCTTTGGAGTCCTTTTCTTTACATTTATATTGTCAAATTCTTATCCGAATAGTATTGTATTTTTAGACATTTGTATGTATCCAACTAGAGTCCGTGACTCTGTACTACCGAGTCTTGGGGATTGTAGTGATTATCATATGTCGGCATGTATCACCTTTAAATTTATCAACAACAACAAAATACCAACAAACCCAGTGAAATTCCACTAAGTGGTGTCTTGGGAGGGTAGAGTGTACATAGACCTTACCCCTGCCTTATGATAGTTGAGACGTTGTTTTCAATAGACCTTCCCCCTCCTCCTCCCCTTCCCCCCCCCCCCCCCGCTCAAGAAGAAAAAAACCTAAAAAGGAAGCAGAGACAACAAGTGTTAACAATAACAAGTAAAAGTGATATAATAGCCAGAGCGAAAGAAACGACATAAAGTAAAAGAAATATGCGGATACGAACAAATGAAAGTACGAGAGTAACACTGATAAGACATAAAATAAGACACTCCCTCTTAACCACTACCCTAATTATCTACCTTCATACCTTTCTATCAAGGGCCATGTCCTCGGTAAGATAAAGTAGTGCCATGTAATAACCCAACCGGTCGTTTTGAGCATTTGCACTTTGCTCGGTATTTTACGGGCATGAGTAGCTCCGTATGATGCAATATGACTTATGTGAATCATCGGTTTTGATTTTCAGTTTACTCGGAATCAAATTGGAAGAATGGATTTCATTGTCGAAGATTTAAATTGGAAGAATTGACCAAGTTTGACTTTTTATGAATTTGAACTCGGAACGGAGTTTTGATGTTTCTGTTAGCTCCGTTGGGTGTTTTTGGATTTAGGAACGCGTCTGGATTGGGATTCGGAGGTCCGTAGTGGAATTTGGCTTGAAATGGAGAAAGTTGAATTTTTAAAAAATTTGACCGGGGGGTTGACTTTTTGATATCAGGGTCGGAATCCGATTCTGCAAATTGGAATAGCTTATTTATGTTCTTTGGGACTTGTGCAAAAAATTTGAAGTCATTCCGGATTGATTTGCTATGTTTCGGCACAAGTTATTGAATTTCAAAGTTCAAAGTTCATATATTTCGATTTGAGGTGCGATTCGTCGTTTCAATATTGTTATGCGTGATTTTAGGCCACGAGTAGGTCTGTGTCATGTTACTGGACTTGTTGGTATCTTCGGACGGGGTCCCGAGTGGCTCGGATGAGTTTTAGACGAGGTTCGGATCATTTTCACTTCATGTTTCATTGCTGAAGGCTGCTGGTTATGGTATGATCGCACCTGCGGTTGGTTTGCGCAGATGCAAGATGAGAGCTGGATGAGGAGGCCCGTAGGAGTGGAGAAAAGGGCGTAGGTGCGGATACACAGGTGTGAAGTGATGGAGCGCAGGTGCGAGAGTCTTCGCAGATACGAAGCTTAATACCGCAAGTGCGGGGGTTGCTGGGCAAGGCCATTTTTTGCTGATGCGATACTTTTCCGCAAAAGCGGTGGTCGCAGGTGCGACAAATTATCCGCAAATGCGGATTGACTAGACAGAACCCTTTAAGTTCGAGGGTTTGTGATTTTTCACCCATTTTCGGTTTTTGGAGCACGGTTTAGGCGACTTTTGGAGCAATGTTCGTCACAAGGATTGGAGTAAGTGTTCTACCCTTGGTTTTGATTTTATTCCATGCATCTACCTACGTTTTTGGTAATGGGATTGTGAATTTTAAAGAGGAAATTTGGGGTTTTGGCCTAAAGTTTCATAATATGATTTTTTGAGTTTTGAATATCTAATTGGAGTCGGATTTGAGTGAAACTAGTATGGTTGAATTCGTAATTGAATGGGCTGTTGAATTTTGTAAATTTTGTTGGGTTCCAAGATGCGGGCCTGGGTTGGGCTTTTGGCTGATTTTGGGCTTTTGATTCAAGTTTTGATCTTTTTCGATCGGGATTGATTCCTTTAGCATTGTTTGATGTACTTGAGTTATTTTTGGTTAGTTTTGAGCCGTTCTGAGGTCGGAATGCGCGGGGTGGCATCTTGGGAGCACCACTTGGCTTGCTCGGTATTGGTATTGTCTTGTTTGAGGTAAGTAATTTTTCTAATCTTGGAGCTGAGGGTATGAAACCCCAAAATACGTGTTATGTGATTTGTGTTTGAGGTGACGCAATGCTAGGTGACGGGCGTGTGGGCGTGCACCATGTGAATTGGGACTATGTTGTTTCCATGGCACTGTATAGTGGTCCTACTTTGTTGATGTCTGTGTTTTCACCATGTGATAAAGTAATTGAGCTGTCAAACATGCTAGATACCATATTTAGGCTTTATGACGATACTGCTAGGACCCATAATGGTCATTTCTTGCTGTTATTTCACTGTTTTCATTGATATTTCGTACCCAGTCATATTCATGCATTCATATCATATTTCAGTCTCAGTTATTTATTGATACATCATATTATTGTTGTCGGGCTAGTTTCATGGCATTGTGAGCCTGTGAGTGAGACTGGAGAGATTGATGACTGAGTGAGGTCGAGGGCATGTTTGTGAGGATGTTGTCACTATGGCACGTGAGTTGTCCGTGCAGCACGTGAGTTTCCCGTGCGATTCCAGATATTGATATTATAGCACGTGAGTTGTCCGTGCAGCACGTGAGTTGTCCGTGCGATTCTAGATGTTGATATTATGGCACGTGAGTTGTCCGTGTAACACGTGAGTTGTCTGCTGATCGGGTCCAAGCCTACACTACTATTGAGTAGCGAGGGTGGTCGATGCAGTTTTAACCCAACTAGGTTGGGATCGAATCCACAAGGAGTTAATGTTTGGAATCAGATTTATATCTAAGATAGATGCGGGTTTTGAATCTAATTACACTTCTACAAGTTTGGGTTTGATTTCTATTTCTAATTTTACTCTAAAGATTGCAATAATTGAAACTAAGGACAATATTTTTATTGTAGTTTTTCAAATGTTTAAAGAGACTAAGGTAGTGACTTCTACCTAGGTGGCTATCTAACGGGTAACAAAATCTAGGACAAGCTTGATTAGCTGAGATTGTAATATAGCTATCACACGCGGGTACTCACTCTATACCTCTCGGTAGTTTGAGTGATTTTGCCCAATTTAGCTTTCTCAAGTCCAAATAGGTATTCATGCAAATCGAGTGATATTAGCTCAAGTTGGGTATTACTATCTCTAGGTTTAACCCTTTTATTGGAGCTATCAATTTCAAGAGTTCATCCCAATTCCTTGTTAGTCTAGTTTTTCTAGACTTAGTCCCTCTTTCTCAAATAGATACTAAGTCATAAAGGCATGAATCAAAGTTTGTAACCATTAATTCTTGAGTTCTAGCAAGAACTTGGCTAAATATTACTAACCCATTCACATTCAAGCCCTAAAATCAAATACCCATTAAATACCCACACTAGGGTTGGGTCACAACCCTAACTATGGGTTTAACTACTCATGGAAATAACATAAATTAAAGATGCAATGAAGATAAAATACATAATATTAATTTATGGAATGAAAATCTAATGTTAAGAAGTAAATCTAGTACAAAATTTTCGAAAACAGAAAAGTCAGCCGTCTCAGGTGCTCATACAAAACATAACATAACCTAAAAATGACCAAAAGGTTTATTTATACTAAGCTGAAAATATCTGACAAAAATGCCCCTGCGGAGGTTATGCGGCTGCGTAATTCTGAGTGCGGCCGCACTCTTGCTTTCGCGGCCGCATAATTCTGATGCGGTCCGCGTTCTTCTCTTTTGGATCTGGGTTGAGCTGAACTTTCGCGGACCGCATAATTCTAAGTGAGGCCGCGCTCCAGATTATGCGGCCACATAAAAGTGATGCGGTCCGCACTTTCTTGAGTTTGACTTGAAATCAACTCTCTAATTCTTTATCTTGCGGACCGCATAATTTCAATCGCGGACGCACGAGGGACTTTCGCGACCGCACAATTCTAGTGTGGTCCGCACTTCTCTCTTTTGCTTAAGTTGTCAACTCTCTGAATCTCAGCCATCACAGTCCGTGTAATTTCAATTGCCGCTGCACAGGGACTTTTGCGGCCGCACATTTATGGTGCGGTCCGCGCTCATCATTTAACCCAAAATCACACTCTCTGAATCTACCTCTCGTGGACCGCATAATTATGATTACGGCCGCATCATGGCTCCGCACTTCAGACCTCTTTTCCCAACCTTGGTTTTTGTTCAACTTTTGACTCCTTTGTGAGTTGATTTTGATTCCTTTGGCTCATTTTGAACAATTCCTGCAAGCAAGCGTATTTCATTAGTTTCCGGGAATACCTTCAAGCATTTTTGGCCTAAAACACAAGTAAAAGAGAGCAAATAATAGGTTAAAATCCCCACTTATCATCTATACAGTTATAGCGCTTGGGCTGAAAGGAGCCCCTCCGGAGTCTGCACACCCCCAGTGAGCGCGGCCGACTATAAATATGGATCGGCTGCATGCCGCAATGGGTATTGTACAGCGCTGAGTAATTAAGTGTGTTGAGCATATTGAGAGAGAATACGAGACAGTGAGATTGAGTACTCTGAGAGTGTGAGTACATAAGCTCATTATCGAGATGCATTGCATTTGACATGCGTACTTGAGATACATGCATAAAGGTGCATTTCCTTCTGCTACCCAGTTTTGGGGACATTTATGATTTTACCTGCATCTTGACATGTAGGCATAGAGAAGTACTTTCCTCATGCTATATGAAAATGAAACAACTTACTATCTGTTGAAAGGAGTTTTGGGAAAAATCACAGTTTTCAAAATTACTTGTATATTGGCTTTTCGGTAAAAGATTTGGATTTTCACTGAGATATTTGAAAAGAAATGCCTATTTTTCTGGAACTGTGAACGAACTGAGCCTTTTATTTTGGAGATTCTTCTTTTGTTATTGTACTATGTTGTTATGAACTACTGTAGAATATTAGTGTTAGACCCGATCTTTTTATTAGCTCGTCACTACTTTCAACCTAAGGTTAGGTTTGTTACTTATTGAGTACATGGAGTCGGTTGTACTCATACTACACTTCTGCACCTGGCGTGCAGATACTGGCTGCTGATGTTGTTGTGTTCGACGGGAGCTAGATTTGAAGATGTACCTGCGTCCCGGTTGTAGCTGCCTCTTGTTCTTGATAGCCTTAGATCTATAAAAATTCTGTTTATGTACTTTTCAAACAGACGATGCATTTATTTCATTTCAGCTTTGTAAATTCTATTCTTAGAAGCTCATGATTTGTACTACCAGTTCTTGGAAAACGTATTAGATTCAATATTTCTTTACTTAATTGCCTTATTGATTGTTATTGTAATTGGTTAGTGGTTAACTGGCTTACCTAGCGGGTTGGGTTAGGTGCCATCACGACTAGTTGGATTTTGGGTCGTGACACCCCATGTCATGCCTAATCACCTCTCTCCAATACTTCTTAGGCCATCCCCAACCTTTTCTCAGCTCCCATATTGCCAACCTCTCACACCTACTCAATCTAGCTTCTCTCATATTACCCCTACAGGTGTCACTCCCACCTTTTCTCGAGTATCAACATTTCTTATCTTATCCAACCGGGTATGTCCACATCCATCTTAGCATCCTTATTTTCACTGCTTTCATCTTCTAGAGATGGGTGTTCTTTATAGGCCAACACTCTGCCCCATATAACATAGTAGGTCTAACCACAACTCTGTAGAACTTATCCTTAAGTCTTGATGGCACCTTCTTATCACACAAAACCCTCAAAGCGAGCCTTCATTTCATCCATCCTGCTCCAATACTATGTGTGACATCTTTGTCTATCTCACCATTACCTTGGATAATATATCTGAGGTACTTGAAACTCCCCTTCTTAGGGATGACTTGTGAATCCAACCTTACTTTCACGTCCATATCATGGGTCGCATCGCTGAACTTGCATTCTAAATACACTGTTTTAGTCATGCTCATCTTGAAACCTTTCGACTCCAGGGTTTGCCTCCAAACCTCCATCCTCGAGTTAACACCACCTCACGTCTCATCAATTAGTACTATATCATCCGCAAATAACATGCACCGTGGAACCTTCTCTTGAATGTACCACGTCAGAACATCCATCACCAAGGCAAATAAAAATGGGTTAAGCGTGGATCCCTTATGCAAGCCCATCCAGATAGGGAAGTGTTCTGAGTCGCCTCCCACCATCCTAACTCGGGTCTTAACTCCAGCATACATATCCTGGATCACCCTAGTATAAGCTACAGGCACACCTCTAACCTCCCAGCACCTCCAAAGAACCTTCCTCGGAACTTTGTCATAAACTTTCTCTAGATCAATAAACACCATGTGCAAATCCTTCTTCCTATCCCTATACTGCTCCACCAGTCTCCTAATAAGGTGAATGTCTTTAGTAGTCGATCTCCCTGAATGAATCCGAACTGATTCACGAAAATAGACACACCACTCCTCACCCTAACTTCTACCACCCTCTCCCAAACTTTCATGGTGTGGCTTAGCAACTTGATATCCCTATAGTTCTTGCAATTTTGGATATCCCCCTTATTCTTGTACACCGAAATTATCGTACTCATTCTCCATTCATCAGGCATCTTCATCGTCTTAAAAATGGCATACACCTTTAAATTTCTCATTTATATTATATTATACTTCATAATATCATGTTCAATTGGTTTAACTATTGTAAGTGAACGGTTTACCTAGTTCTAGAGACTAGGTGGCATCACGAACCTTAAGGTGAGATTTTGGGTCATGACAAAAGCCTAGCTTTTTACGGTCTATAAAAATCTTGATCATATCTCCCCTCAAAATTATACTTTCCACAAGAAAATTATAGTAACACATTAAAAAGTAGCAAAGAGAAAGAAAAGCATTATACTAGCAAATATAGCAATCTTTTTGGGAAAATTGAAGAGCCTTTGGAACACTCACATTGCCAGGGGTCGTTCATGGATGTTCCGGGAAATTAGTTCCAATGACATCCAAGTTTACAGAGTTACGAAACCAAAAAGGGAGATAATAATCCCTGAAGAACACCCCAAATTAACATCCCTTAATGATTAATCAATGTTAAGACTCATGATCAATATTTAATATCATTTCCAAAATTTATTTTATCATTGAAGCATATTTATCGAACATTCTGTGAGAATCATGTCGTCCGATTTTATCTTAGTGCTTGACGAGTTAGATTACTCTCCTAATTGGGTAATTCATCACAATAGATTAATTTTCAAATATTTCCTATACTACAATTCCGGTTCCCCAAAATCCACCCCAAAATCAGACCACAAAGTGGCTAATTAAGTTGCACACAATAAAATAACAACTCGATAAAACTGCCAAAATAAAATTCACAGACATTTGAATTATCAAGTTTTTTAGGCACATAGGAAGACAATAATGATAACATGATATTAAATAACCCATCACAAAACCAACAAATAAACCCTAGATCCACACAAATACATATACACACATAAGCAGAAAGGAGAGGAAATAGAGAGACCTGGCTGAACTTGGTTTGGAGTTGGGAGTTGACATCGTCAAAAGCAAATAGAGGAGCAGATAGAGGTAAGTGAAGTACTTACCACCGACGAGTTGCGCCAGATTTGGTGGGAGAGAGAGGGGGAGGGATGGAACGAGAGAGGGAGAATAGCGTTTGCTGGGGGCGGAGAGTGGGAGGAGTTGTATTTGTGAGCTGAAAATAAATATATTAAAAATTAAAATAAATGTATATGCGGTTCAAACCGCCGCAATACAGGTTAAAATGCCACTTTAAAAATTGTGTAATCTGGCGGGTTGAAAGTTGCACGATATATGGTATTAATACCGCCTATTTTTCTCCTTTTCTGTAGTGAAATAAATTCAATGTTCATCAATATATGTCATTTCATAAGTCATGGCATATTAGCTGAATCGTTCATGTTCATCACCCCATCAATAGAGGTATTTCAAAGTCATAGTTTGATTAAGAAAATCATGCCCAATAATTAAGAGTCTAGTTTCAAATTCAACAAATTATGCATAGGATAAATTATGTATACATACATATAACATATTAATGAATAAAAATATAGAGACTCGATGCGAGCTTGTCGTTGTCACGGCCTAAGTAAGGATTGTGATGGCACCTAGTCCCTAGGATTAGGTAAGCCTAACACATGTTGAGTTATTAATAGATTTAAACTATTTAACCATTAAACGTAAACCAATAAAGGACATACACAGTGAAAAATGGTCAATAGCTATATATTTTCCAAAAATCGGTAGTACGGAGTCATAACCTCTACTGAGAATACTAAATCTCTTAATACAATACTGTTCTGGAATGAAATAAATAGTGGTAATGAAAGACAACAGAAGGTGACTCTGAGGCATGTGAATGCAATGGCAGGTGTACCTTGAAGTCTCTGCAACAACTCACTATCAGCTAACTAAAGACTGGCATGCTTCGAGGTACTTGGGTCTGAACAAAAATATACAGAAGCGTAGTATAAGTACACCACAATCAGTACCTAATAACTATCAAGACTAACCTCGGTGGATTAATGATGGGGTACAAGTCAATACACCTACTAGACATAAACAACCTGGGCAAAGTATTAATATAAAGCTAACAGAAAAACGAATATCATTACAAAGCAAAACATGGAAAGAATAACAATTTAAAGCTAGCCATGGAAAGTAAAAGCAACAAATGGCAACTAGGAGTAACCAGGTGGTAACATAGTAAAATAATCAGAACACAATTAGATTACCAGTGAAACCAATTATGGAAAACCAATGACAACCAAACAATCAAGACTTTCTAATATATGGTTTACAACGAAAATCGACATGAGGCACAACACCTCATAATCACAAATCATGAGTCCCAAATCTCGAATCATATACACATGACACCTCGTGCCTATGATATCAATCACAACCATACGAACAACTCACGTGCTGCACGGATAACTCACGTGCCAATATCATAATCCGCCTGGCATGGTCACAGGCTCACTATTATAATTTGATCAGCGTGGTCATGGGCTAATATCACAATCTGCCCGGCATGATCACATGATGAATATCCCAATCCGCCCAGCATAGTCCCAGGATAACAACACAAAATGAATATCCCAATCTTCCCGGCATGGTCACAGGATAACAGTCTAACCATATCGTCGAGAAAACAGATATATAAGAACTCATGTGCATGATCAAAGAATATCAAGTTTCATACTCCTAAACTGGTATAAATGATATGTTACAGTGTATGCATGTGCAAGTGTACTATCACAGCCCAAGTTAACAAGTATTATCAGAGACATCGAGTAGCACATAGGAAACAACACCACAAGTCACGTAATATGTAAGGCATACACAAGGAGCATCACACCATTACACGGATATCATCAATAATATTCCCCCAAGGCATCACATATCATCTGTAACAATCCGACTGATAGTTTTGAGCTTTAGCATTCCATTCGGTGGTTTGAGACTTTGCGTAGTTTCATATTATGACTTGCGTGTATGGTTGGTTTTGGTTTTCGAGTGGTTTTAGATTGATTTGGAAGAATGATTCTCATTTTAGAAGCTTTAAGTTGGAAGATTTGACCAAGGTCTGACTTTCGAGTAAACGGATACGGAATCGAGTTTTGATTATTCCGATAGGTTCGTATGATGATTTTGGACTCGTACATATATTCGAATTTGGTTTCAAATTTTCCTAAAAAAATTCAACACTATTTGTCAAAAGTTGAAAATTTCAAGAACTTAAACGTTCATAGTTTGACCAAGAGTTGACTTTGATGTTATTGGATTCCAATTGGTGTTCTAAGACTTTGGGTAGGTCTATATAGTTGAATTTAAATTGTGTGCAAAGTTTGAGAGTAATCCGAAGTGTTTAAGTGTGATTTGGATAATCTTTTGAAAGAACGAAGATTTAACAACTTAAGAGAAATTATATTCGGTTTGAACCTTGATTCTTTGTTGTGATATTTCCGTGGGTGTGTTTGAGGCTTTGGATAAGTTTGGATGATGTATTTTTACTTGTTGGTATGATTGGATGGGGTCCGGAGGGCTCGGATGTATTTTGGATCATATGTTGAGAAACTAGTTATGTTAAAGATTTGAAGTTTGCCCATGGTCAATATCGGGTCAAGATGACCTTTTCCGGTATTTTGAGTGTGCGAGTACGTTCGTAGCATATTTTATGATTGAAATACATATATGGTTTGTGTCCGGAAGGTTCCGAATGAGTTTTGGATGCTAAAACGAAGATTTTTATATTGTTGGGTTTTTTTCTTCTGGTGTACGTAATTACAAAAATGCCATTTATATCCCTAAAATTTTTAGATTGCTTTTAAAATTTCAAAACATCATATCTCCCTCATTTTAAGGCCAAATTAGATGTTTCGAGGGGCTATCTTGGGTGTGATCTCGCAAGGATCATGGTTGGATTAGAAAGCATGAGTTTCGAGATCATCTAGGACCGAATTTAAGCTCTGATAGCTACTGTATTCATTTTCTTGTTTCAAAATTTAGTTACTTTTTCTCACAAGGTTTTGGAGCTCAGTTTTGGGTGATTTTGGAGTGTATTTTTACTACTTGAATTAGGGTAAGTATTTTTTACTCGGATTTGTTATTGTTTCATGATTCCAACCTCGATTTTATTGTTTGATTAATGATTTGAATTAGAGAAGTTGAGAATTTTAGTAAAAACCTTCTAAAACATAAATTGATGGTTTGAAGGCCGATTTAAGGTCGGAATTGAATGATTTTGGTGTGGTTGGAATCATATAGGAATGGGTGTTCAAATTTTGTGAGTCTTGTCGGGTTCCGAGGTGTGGGCTCGGGATTAACTTTTTTGGGTTGACTTTTTGATTTTCATTAAAGATCGAATCTTTATTATCCGAAATATTTTTCTATGGCTTTTATTTATGATATTAAGTTATTTTGGCTAGATTCGAGCCGTCCAAAAGTGGATTTGCGCGGGAAGCTTACTAGTAGATTGATTTAGCTTGTTTGAGGTAAGTATCTTGTTTAAGTTTGTGCATAAACAAAAACTGGCTAATTTCTCTTTTTGTTGAATTCAGGTCTTCCGCAGGTTTCTGTTACTGTCCCCGAGGAGGATGTTTTGGCTGATCCCATAGATGCGACAAGCTTGCTGCAGGAGGCCTTCGCCCGAATGGGTGTCATCGGAACTGCGTCCGATGCAGGTGTTTCCTCTCGGAGTCCCCTGCCGGATAACAAGTAGCAAAAAAGGCGACGTTCCTCTACGGCCCAGGATAAAAATAAAAAGGTAAAGAACGTTGCGCCCGAGCCAACCGCAGCCACTGTGGTGATTGATGATAATGGGGGGGCAGTGATGAAGGGGCTTCCCTACAGAGGAGACGATGACCTTCATCAGCTTAACATAATGCTCAGTCTGAAGAGCTAATAACACCAACCGCTGACGACGTCCAAACGCTCTGGGGAGAGTGTGATATAGTGGAAGATGTCAATTCTCTCTTCCGAGCACTAGTCTCTGCTCCCGCTACTGTGAGGCTGGGTGTCGGACCTCTTCCATCTTTGGTTGATGAGCAACCAATATCTAGCACTGCTTTTTCCGCTGCTTCTCAACTCACAATACCATCAACTTCATCTCCTTCTTCTCCAACCATGCCTATGCCACCAGCAACTACTACATCATCCCCACCCATCGCAGAAATCCGAGAGGAGGATATCCCTCCTCCCCAGTCCCCAATCCATGGGAATTTGGGACATAACTATTCATCCCCCTCCGCAGATCCTCAGAGGAGGAGCGTCTCCCTCTCGGTTTCTACCAAGTGCCATCCGATGTCCTGGCCGGTGTAACTCGCCAATTACCTGAAGCCTCTAGCTTCAGAGAAAGATAAGAATAAAATATATTCTCTCTCAGGGGAATGTGTTATATATAATTTCATGCACAACGCAGCAGCAGTACGATATTTGTTCCCCTTATTGTTTCTTCTAGCTTCGCTATGACAAGATTTTGGATTTGAACTTGTACTTTACAGGCTAACTTCCTTGCTTCCAAAGGCCTTCAGAGGTTGATCCTTGATAAAGAGAAACTCACATCTAAGTGGGATCAACTGTTGGCTGAGTAGGATCAAATTGATGCTCGCCACACGGCACTGGAAGCATAAGTTGCCGAAGCAGTTGAGTTAGAGGCTCAATTGCAGCAAAGCGATTAAGAGGTGGTGACCCTCATCCAAGAGGTTGCCCTGTTAAGGGTACAAATTCAAGAGGCCAAGGCAAAGTGGTCCAAGGTCCATAATGTAGTTCTTATTGTTGCCTAGCGTGAGGTTGCCTTTACTGAAAGACTAAATAATTTGGAGGCACCCTTGAACTCCAAAGCTGAAGAGGTTGCTGCTGCTGAGGAGAAGCATATCCGGATGGAAGAGAAGTATAAGGTCATGGAGCATAATAAAGTTTATAACTCTACTATCTATGACCTTGACGTCAGCCTTCAGGCCGCTAGATCTGAGCAGAATAACCTTTCGACCGAGGTTGACCTGCTTAAGGAAGAGCCTCAGCGCCGAGCGGATTCTCTCATTGTTAAAAAAGCATATTTTATGTATATCATGAGGAGAAAATCCTTACAAGAGTCCAAAGCATGTGTCATTGACTTTGATGCCGAGATCGCCAAGGCCCGTGAGCTGGAGTCAACTTCCCGAAGGGGCCTCCCGGTTTAGCCCGATGCAACTGACTCTTCTGGTTCTGGTTCCGCATTCTCGGGAACGGAGGAGAAACTTGAAGGGGATGATAATGAAGGACAAAGTCCCGAACCGGCAGCAAATTCGCCTACTTCTCCTGGGGGCGCAAATTCTTTTCTTCCCCCAAGTTCTAGGGATGTAATAGTTTAGCCTTTTGCTTTATTTTCCCTTTGTTTTTGTTTTTCATACTTTTATAATTGTTCTACTTGGCACATTTGTTATAAATAAAAGTGCTTTATCGTTTAAGCATTGCGCAAATTTTACTTTTTTCATCGAGTTATGCAAGAGTTCGGTGCACTTTTCTCCGATGGCATTTGGATTCCGGACATAAGTTCTTCCGAAACCATCCCTTTACTGTGAGGGTTTCATAAGATAGGTCCCTCTTATGTTTACGGTACTCTTGAAGAGGACGTCTCCTATTCATTCCAGCACTAGCATTTGAAGTACTTGATTAGCTTTCAAATGATAAAATTAATTCATCGTTTGGACAAGAAACAGGATAAAAATAAAAGGAGTTTACTTTACTCCTTCCATTTTAAAAAGTACATAAGCATTCATTGTGCTGGAAAACAATTGCCATTACTTGAATACTATAAATACAGACTTTTCCCACGGAAGAATCGGTGGGAATTCTATGTGAAATTTTAATATTCCCACGACATTCCCAGGGGAGACGCTCAGCGGGAATATGGCTGGTGGAAAATTAGTTTCCCAGGACATTCGTGGGTAATTCCCAAGGAGTTTCCCACCGAGGGCTTCACGAGAACTTGGTGGGGGTCAAATAGTGTATTTTCCCACGAACATCGTGGGAAAAGTAAGATAATATAATAATTTAATTTTCTTAAGTTTCTCACCGAATCTTTGGGATGTATTAAAGATAATTTAGATATTTTCTTTTACACATGGAAGCAGTGAGAAATATTCGTAACCTGAAAATATATATATGAACATTCCCACGGAAATTAGTGGGAAATATTAAAATTCTAAAAAAATATATGCACAAAATTCCCGCGGAGTCGGTGGGATGCGTGGGAAATCTGAAAAATATTTTCATAGCCAAATTTATTTTTAGAACTACACCACCTGCCAAACAGAAACTACAACCAACAATACAAGACTAATTACAACTAAGCATTCAAATACCAAATTCAATATGCAATCCAATTCATTTCATAAACAATACTTAATTCAATCCATTTCATAAATAATATCCAACTAAACAGAAAGTAGAACAAAAACTCAAAAAATCCAGCATTCAATATTCAACACCCAGCTACCATCCAAGACAAACTAATAAAAGAAACTAGTCCTTAGTTATCATCAGATGCTGGAGAACAGGACACAGGAAATGCACCAAATGCTAAGAGGGAGTTTATGTGAGACTTGAGACTTTTAACATCACTAGTGACAAGTATTCCATAGTTAACATCAATCGACTGATTTTGAATGAACTCCTCCAGGCTTCGTTTGAAATTATCCTGTAAAAAATACAATTATTATAAAAGTAAACTTTATTAAAGAAAATTAAGTATCTTTATTTCTCAAACTTTAAAGTGAAACACACGGAAAGATAATAAGCTTAGCAGTCTGGATGGACTTAATCATTTTAATATGTTTCAAAAATATCTAATATATGAAACTTACTCGCATATAGACAATGTATCAGTACTTCTAATGGGAAAAAATTACTACACCATCTCTTTTGTAAAAATCAATACCCATAAGCTAACTAATAGGCACCACTGACATCTGCTCTCAATTAGATTCTATCACCTTCAACTTCTAATGAACCAAATACCTATAAACAAAGAAAATCAAATGAAAATATTAAGCTAAAACAAGAACTTAAATGATAAAATCATTCTCAAATAGACACATTCAAGCACCTAATGAAATAAGCCATGAACTCATTAATTTCTCATCTTTAATTCTGAAAAATATTAGTAAGTACTCTTTTTCTTTTTTCTTTTTTTAATTCAATTAAAAGCTATATTTTTAGATTACTGTGAACAAACCCGAACCCACCCTCATTCATGTACTTTTAAAAGAACCTGAAAAATATTCCAAAAAGATATTTCAATATAAACTTAGACATTACTTTAGTAACTATATCATAAAAAAGGTGGCATAATTCAAGGAAACTCTAGTTTTAGAAGGTATTTGTCTGCGGTTCTAGCAGGATTGTGCTTGTATTGTTAAATCTATAGCTACTTAAAAATAAATACTACATTATTTTACAGTTCTCAAGGAAGAAAATATTCCTCATTTTGACATGGGCAACTTAGAAATCTTTCTAATTTCTCCATGTTTGTGAAGAAAGCCTATAAATATATAGCACCAATCCATATTAAGAAAACAGATCTGAAAATAGACCAAACTAATAAGAATAAACCAACTCAATATTGTCTTTTAACAAATTCATTATTTCTAAGACGAAATAAATAAAAACTTAGGTTTAATTAGACTATACATGTCCAAGAGAACAACAATAATTTTTTCAAACCTAGGGTTTGAAATAGCAGAAAATCCCTTAGTTTCGAAAAATTAAAATCGAAAAAAAGGAGTGGTTGAGAGAGAGAGAGAGAGAGAGAGAGAGAGAGAGAGAGAGAGAGAGAGAGACTAACCTGAAAATTGAGTGAGGTGAAGAATTCATCGTTTGAGTGGAGAGACAGAGGGAGAAAACACGAAATAGACTAAGAGAAAACTAAAAAGTTATGTAAATAATAATAAAACTTTCCCACTACAACCGTGGAAAATCTCCGTGGGAAAACCTTTTCATAAAGCACAAAAATTCAAAAAATTTCATTCACACAGAATCTATGGGAATATTTGAAAACGTTTTTTTTCCACTGTTTTCCCTGGGAAATTTTTTAGTTTTTATATAATTATTTTTTTAATGACTTTTCTCACTGAATCAGAGAAAACTAAATTACGCGTATTTTCGTGCAAAAACATTCCCACGGATAGTCAATGGGAAACATTATTGTTTATTCATGGAAAAGAAATTTTACTTTTCTCATTGAATATCGGTGGGAATTGCCGCTAATAATTTTTTCGTGAAAAAATGATGTGTTTCTAGTAGTGAATTGTGGCTAATTTGTAAAACTTATTTCTACGGGGTTGGCTGCACAGTCCCCGGTCCCGATGATACAACTTTATTCCCGGATTTCGTAGTCCTAGTATGTGTGGCAGTCATGTTGCTGTATTCGCATATCATTCCCCCCCCCCCTCCCCCCAGTGTTCGAATGCGAGAAATGTGAATTTGAACACTGAAAGTCTTGCTCCTTTGATGACTCCACTAGTGAATGGATGGATAATCTTTGGTTCGATGGCAAGCTTCACTTCCCATTAGGAACTTTGCTATAAAGCCAAAGACTATCTAACCACCCCCAGTGACTTGCATTCGTGAATGGTCGGGTAACCTTTAGCCCGATAGCAAGCTTTATTTCCCAGTGGAAACTTTGCTATAGAGCAAAAGATTATCTAATTGTCCCGTAGCGATTCATTGTTTCCATGCTTTGTCGTTTAAAGGTCTTATTTCTGTTGACGATGCTTCCTTCATAATATTCTTTTCGTTCTTTGTTTCTGGACCACCATCCTTATATGTGCCAAGTCCATGCGTTCGTCGAACAGGTCCAATCTGACCAACAATGCTTCGTTATTTACTTCTTCGTCCGTCTAGAAGTATCTCATGGTAGGTTCTCCCACTTTCACCGAGATCAGGGCTTCTGCTCCACATACGAGAGAGAAAGGTGTCTCTCACGTGCTCGACTTGGTCGTCGTTCGGTATGCCCATAGCGTTCCCGGTAACTCTTCGGGCCATTTGCCTTTGGCTGCTTCCAATCTCTTTTTGAGATTTTGAATAATCACCTTGTTTGTTGATTCCGCTTGACCGTTTGCGCTCGAGTGGTAAGGCCATGATGTGATTTTTTTTTTATTTTCAAGTCTTCAATGAACTTTGTGACCTTTGCGCCTATAAATGGTGGCCCGTTGTTGCAGGCTATCTCTTTGGGTATCCCGAATCTGCAAATTATGTTCTCCTATAGGAAATCGATCACTTCGCGCTCGCCGATTTTCTGGTAAGGACATGTTTCAACCCACTTAGAAAAGTAGTTAGTTAATATTTAAAAAAACCTTACCTTACTGGAACCCGGTGGCAGCGGAATGACTATGTTCATTCTCCATTTCATGAATGGCCACGGCAACAAGACCTAGTGTAATAGTTCTGCTGGTTGACGCACTAACGGCACATAGCGTTGACACTTATCGCATTTCTGAACATATGTCTTAGCGTCTTGTTTCATCCGGGACCAGTAGTATCCTGCCCTAATTAGCTTTAATACCAAGGAGTCTGCAGCCGAGTGATTTTCACAAATTCCTTCGTGGACTTCTCTCATGACGTAATTAGCCTCAGAGTTTCCTAAGCATATGGACAACAGGCCTTGAAAAGACTTTATATACAATTGTCCTCCCCTGAAACAGCAATGGGTTGCTTTAGTGCATAGCGCCCAAGATGCCTTGGAACCTTTGGGTAATTTTCCATGCTCGGGATAGTTAATGATCTCATTTCTCTAGTCCCAGACCAAATTGGTCACGTTTACCTCGTAATAACTGTCCACATCCAATACCGAATGCATAATCTGCACGACCGTACCGGAGTCTGATCCCTTTATTTCTGTGGATAAGCCCAGATTGGCCAGTGCGTCCGCTTTCACGTTTTCTTCCCTCGGGATGTGGGTGATTGACCATTCCCTGAACCGTGCGAGCAGAGTCTGGACTTTCACTACATATTGTTGCATGCGCTGCTCTTTGGTGTCGAAGATCCCGTAGACCTGATTTACTACCAGTTGGAAATCACATTTGATTTCTATGACCTCGGAGTCCAGTCCCCGGGCTAGCTCGAGTCCTGCAATTAAAGCCTCATACTCAGCTTCATTGTTAGTTAGGGGAACCGTTCTTATGGCCTGCCTTAGGGTTTCTCTCGAAGGCGTGATTAATACTACACCGAGTCCGGAACCTTTCACGTTGGAAGATCCATCTGTGAACAGGGTCCAGACTCCCGATGTCAATTCTGACACCATCACCCCTTCTTTAGTAGCCAAAAGAAGCAGTCCAGGACTGAAATCGGCCACAAAATCGATAAAAACTTGTGACTTGATCGCAATCCTGGGTTTATATTCTATGTCAGATTTACTTATTTCGACTGCCCACTTGGCCAGTGGACCTGATAGTTCAGTTTTGTGAAGGATATTCCGCAGGGGAAAGGTTGTTACCAAGGCTATCAGATGATATTAAATATAAGGCCTAAGCTTTCGAGCGGCGACAATGAGAGCTAAGGCCAATTATTCCAGATGTGGGTAGCGAGTTTTTGCTCCCGTTAAAATTTTACTAACATAATAGATTGGAGATTAAATACCTTCGTCTTCTCGAACTAAAACGACACTTACCGCCACCTTCGAAACCGCTAAGTAAATCAGTAATTGCTCGCCTTCCTCCGGTTTTGATAGTAATTGAGGGCTCGATAAATACCTATACAAATCTTTCAGAGTCTGCTGGCATTTCGGAGTCTATTCGAAGTTTTTCTTCTTTTTCAGAAGTGAGAAGAAGGTGACACTTTTCGGAAGATCGGGAAATGAATCTGCTTAAAGATGTTGATCTTCCTGTTAACCTTTGAACCTCTTTCATATTTGATAGCTGGTTGGGGATGTCCTTGATGGATTTCATTTTATCGGGATTGACTTCGACCTCTCTTTGAGACACCAGGAACCCCAAGAATTTTTTGGAACTGACTCTGAATGCACATGTTCGGGGCTAAGCTTCATGTTGTGCTTCCTTAGGATGTCAAAGGTTTCTTGGAGATGTTTATGATGATCACATGCGTTCAAAGACTTAACCAACATATCATCTATGTAAACTTCCATGGTTTTCCCTATTTGTTTTTCTAACATTTTATTCACAAGCCTCTGATAGGTGGCTCCAGCGTTCTTGAGCCCGAAAGGCATCACATTATAAAAATATATGCCAAAGTTTTGTTATGAACGAAGTTATTTCCTGATCCTCCGGTTCATTTTGTTTTGGTTATACCCGAAATAGGCATTGAGAAAACTCATCAACTCGTGTCCGGCCGTTGCATCAATTATTTGATCAATGTTTGGTAATGGGAACGAGTCTTTTGGGCACGCCTTATTCAGATCCTTATAATCTATGCACATGCTAAATATATTATTCTTTTTAGGAATTACTACTACGTTAGCTAGCTAGTCAGGATGCTTTATCTCCTGGATTGATCTGATATCAAGCGATTAAGTTACCTCTTCTTGGACAAATTTTTTCTTGACCTCGGCAATAAGGCGTTTCTTCTAACTTACTGGAGGGATGTTAGGATCAAGGCTTAGCTTATGCACGGCCACCTCTAGCAGAATATTTGTCATATCCGCATGCGACCACGCAAAACAGTCAGCGTTAAATTTAAGAAATTCTATAAATCCTTACCTGAGTTTGGGGTTTAGTCCTGTCCCCAAGTGGAACTTCCTTTCCAAGAATTTCTCAAACAATGCGACTTGCTTGAGTTCTTCCGTTGTGGATTTGATTGCGTCCGTTTCATCTGGTATCTGGAAATATCTTGGTACCTGATAGGATTCTGGTGACTCCCCCTACTGATTTCATTCGGCTCGGGAGCAGGCGTCGGTTCCCGTAATTTTTATGTCGTATGTTCCTTCCCTTTGCTACTAGAAACTAAGATAGTGTCCATCCCCCTTGTTGCCGGTTGATCTCCTCTTATTTGCTTAATTCCCTCCGAAGTTGGGAATTTCAGAAGTTGATGGTATGTTGACGGCACATCTTTCATCTCATGTAACCATGTTCTTCCAAGAATAATATTGTAGCCCATATCGCTGTCTACTACTTCAAAAATGGTCGTCTTCATTACCCTTTCGGCATTCGTGGGTAGCAAAATCTCCCCTCAGGTTGTCACGCTTGCTAAATTGAACCTGGCGAGGAGTTTTGTGGCCGGAATGATGCCTCCAGTCATCTTGGCTTGTTCCAGCACTCTCCATTGGATAATATTGGCTGAACTCCCTGGGTCATCAATACCTTTGTCTTTTTTTTGTTGCCAAAAGGGTTACACCATTAATCTCGTTCCCCCCGAAAATCATGTTGATTGTTAGACGAGGGGGATCCTCTCCTGCTTTTTAGGGTTCTGCGTTATCTCGGTTGTGGCCGTAGTTGGTCTTAGCCCAGTCGCTTAAGAATTTTTTGAGATGGTCATTTTTCAGCAATGTCACCACCTCCTCACGTAGATGTCGGTAGTCCCCAGCCTGATAGCCGTTGGTCCCATGGTACTCGCACTATAGATTAGGATCCCTCTGACTGGGATCGGAGCTCATTGGCTTCGGGAATCGTGCATCCTTAATGTTTCTCATAGCTGATACCAGTTCCACTATGCTGACATAGAAGTTATATTCGAACAATCTGGGGTAGGTGGAAACCCGGTAGCCCGATACCTCTTTGTCCTGCAATGATCTGTTATTCCGACCATGACCAGTTCTCCTATCGGTAGTGAATATAACTTCCATCCGGAAACCTCTACCGCGTTCTTTGTCCCTTTCGTAGAGAAACAATTGACCTCTGGAAAGCCATCGGTCTGCGTTGAAATCATCCTTCAACTTTTCTTTTTTCTTTTCTCGGTCCCTACCCTTGGTTGATGCCGAGAAACCGAGATGGTCATCCTCTATTCTTATCTTTCACTCGTAGCGGTTGTGTACATCTGCCTATGTTGTTACATGGAACTCGAGCAAACTTTCTTTCAGTTTTCAGGAAGCGTCTGAGCTCCTCGGATTCAGCCCTTTAGTAAATGCCTCAGTTGCCCATTCATCCGGCACAGCCGGTAGCAGCATCTTTTCCTTCTGAAATCTGGTCACGAACTCCTGCAGCAATTCGTACTCTCCTTGCGCAATCCTGAATATGTCGCCCTCCCGGGCTTGCACCTTCCTGGCCTTGGCATGGTCCTTGATAAAAGAATTCACGAGCATCTCGAAGGAATCTACTGAGCGCTCGGGTAAGAGTGAATACCATGCCAGGCCCCTTTCGTGAGGGTCTCCCCGAACTTCTTCAACAAGACTGACTCAATCTTGTGCGGAGCTAAGTCGTTTCCCTTCACCAATGTTGTGTAGTTGGTTATGTACTCCTGAGGATCCGAAGTCTCATTATATTTTGGTACGTCGGGCATTTTGAATTGCTTCGAGATCAACTTTGGTGTTGCGCTTGGTTTGAACGGCAACTGATTGTATTTCTTTGAGTCTGGTCCATTCAATACTGGCGGTGTACCCGGGATTTAGTCCATTCGGGCGTCTATTTCCCTCATAAACTGCATGACTTCGGTTTTAATAGGATCATTCTCGTTATTGTTACCGGATCTGGTGTCGTTCCCCCCAGCCATATCGAAGACGACTTCACCCCTTGGGGTGTTGTTATCAATCCTTTGTACTGTTTGGTTTGCGGGAGCACCAGAAGGAATTGGACCTCTCCCATTTGTATTTTTGGAAGCACCGATAACGTTTGCCTCAAATCCGTCATGACCTGATCCTGTCACGAGAGATGGCTCATAATAGCTTTTTGTTGTTCCCTCAGGATTCTCACTGTTTCCGCAACGTGCTCGTCTTCAGTATCATCAGGAGTTACCTCCTGGACATGTCGTGAATATTGCACGCCATGGACCGGCGTGGCCTCATCCCCCTCGTTGCAGGTGTCACTAATCGAATTTTTGTGATGAGGCTGATTTTCTTGGGCATCAGCATTATGCGTGATGTAATTAACATCGTTATCTGTCCTTTTTTATGATTTTTTGCTAAGAAACAAAGAATTTAACAGGTTAGTGTAGATGCAAGGATCAACTCAATTATGCAATTGTCTAAGCCCCACGGTGGGCACCAAATTGTTTAGCCGTAAAATAGTACAGTTGAATTTGTAACGTGATTTATAGACAAGCGAATTGATTTGATCCCAAAATGATAAACAGATTAAATAAAATGTAAGGCTTAGCATTGAAATCGAGATAAAGCAGCAGATAACTTTGGTTCCGGGAGCAGAGCTCCCGAAGGCAGTAATACAAATACTATTAAACAAGAAATAAAATATTATTGACCTTTTGAATAGTATATAGCATTTGTTAGAAAATTCATTTTTCTCTAATGGCTGTTAAAGTCACTATTTATAGTTGCACCTACGGAACAAGGTTCTAAGATCAAGCCCCTCTTATATGGCAATTATGGGGGCCATTGAAGAATGTGTAACGGCACGCCATGAATGTCGTAATTCTCTATAAAAGACTATGTATTTAATACTTCAGAATATTCTTCATTGAATGCTACTGAGTGGCAAGCATTCATTTGCCTTCATGAGCAATATTCTCTTCGGGGGCTTCCCGGTGCCAATCGAAACTGCTCCCCCGACCTTGATTTCTATCTGTCTTATTTTTCATCTGTCTCTGGTTCCATGTGTCGCTCTATTATACGAGTATTTCATATGAACTAATTTTACCCTTTGGTGCATGGGAAAAGGGGTTAAAATGACACACACCATCTTTCAATTTGAAGGCGGTCTAAACTCCGAAAAGCTTATCAACATGAAAACTAAACCACTTGCATTATTCAACTTAATTAATCTTTATTTAGTCCAAAATCTAAAGATCTTTTTTACCACGTTTTATATGTCATAACTGGAAAATCTTACTGTTACTTTTCTTTGGACCACTCTTTCAATTTTTTCATATCATAAAGAATAAAATGGGTACATATATGTACGTATATATATAGCATGTAAAACTCATTTTCAAGCACTATTTAAGTCAAACGTAGACATCTGATTCGCGAAATAATTATTTTTTTTCTTGAGAAGATAGTAAGCTATATATGCGTCATATTACATGGAGGGACTAGTCTAGTATACTTTGTTCCTTTACGGTCTTGAACATAAAAGCTACTAACAAAAATGGGGAAGGGTACTCATAATTAAAAATTCTGTCATAAATTTTTTGCTTTGAACAAACGTACATATTTGATACCTTTGAGTAACGACTTCGTTATTATATTATGCCAGATAATATGGCAATTGCCTGAAAAAAATGCAGGGTGAGGGTAAGCAACTAAGCATGTCGCAGTTTGACATATACATTTTCAAATGTAACCCACTTAAGAAGAAAAGAAGAAGACCTCATGCTTCATCCAATCTTAAAAGGCAAGGTTTTAGATGATTAAAGAAAGAAAATTTAGCCAGCTAAAGAATAGCATATGAGAAATGTAAAATGTACAAAAATCTAAGAAGGTAAAGTAGAATACTTTACACTTCGTTCAATCTAAAAAATCCAAGTTATATAGTACCTTATACAACAGATGGCGCCCGAATTTCGAAGAACAAAGAAAATTAGGTTAATCAATTTGGGGTGGGGGAGGGGGGGGAGGAGAAGAGAACCACATGCAGCAATGTGATCATCAAGCAGGTGTGGAAAAGATTAACCGAAACAGAGACGATGATACTGACAATTATACATTCATCTATATCACAAATAGATTTAACTGTTAAAATTTTCCTTTCACCTGTCAACTTAATTGGTGGCATTAGAAATCAGTCTGACATATTTCGGATTTAATCTTGGATTTATTTGTCATCAATGATTCCACGTCGAAATCACACGTAACAATCAAATTCTTTTTCAAATCTTTTGCCCAGCTCGTGATCTCTAATGGTGCATGGACGCTCAAGGTCATCATTATTGGCTTCTTATCAACCTCAAGACCTTTCTCAGTATCACCAGCTAATTTCCCAACGTCAAGGTTGAAATGTACATTCGTTGAATCCTTAGGTTTTTGGGAAATCGAGGGATATTTCCCTTGTCCAATTTCATGTTTCTTGAAAATAAGGGCAGCCTTCCCGTTATTTCCTTTACCAAAGGCGACATCCATTCTCTCATTCACGTTAACAATTTTCAACTCCATCTCAAATTGAGGGTATGGCTGCGGATGAATATTATTCTTTTGGCCATGACCATTTGAAGGGTGCGTAACGTTCTTGAAATGGATATTAGTGATGGAAAATTCAGGACATTTGGGGGTGTACAAAGCGCGAATGATCAACACAACGATTCCTATCATGATAGCAAGACCAAGTAACACGGCTAGGATCAAACAACAACATGTGCATTTGTTTTTCTTTTGAGAATCTGGCTTACGATGATTTTCAACAATTCGGGCATTTTCAGGAGGAGGGACACGATAAACTTGATCACGAGGGATTTGGACAACGTAGGTCTGATCCGGCGAGCGAGACGGCGTGAGAGAGAGGCGCAGCGATGTGGCTGATGAAAGGGGATTTCTGGCCTTGCCGTTTACGTCGCCGGCAGGTGGTGGTGACCGCTCCTCCATGCCAGAATGAGGAGCGGTAGACGTGAAGTTATTGAGGGACACAAAGGATAGGTGAAATAAAGGGAAGAATGGTATTTGTTTTGCATGGAAATAATTAGGAGTTTGCCATAATTGGCATCAAAGGTTGATTGAGAAATTTTGGTTTTGTGCAAATGAACCGTTAGATGGTGCCATTTTTCGGTTAA
Source organism: Nicotiana tomentosiformis (assembly GCF_000390325.3). Lineage (NCBI taxonomy): Eukaryota > Viridiplantae > Streptophyta > Magnoliopsida > Solanales > Solanaceae > Nicotiana > Nicotiana tomentosiformis. The sequence goes on along the minus strand of NC_090816.1, from coordinate 104,917,747 downwards.
TATGCCACATTAATATGTGAATCTTTGCACTCCAATTAGATACCAGTTTGTCCTATAAAAAAACTATTGTGAGTTGTGAATTAAAATTGTTGAAGGTTTTGTTATTTAAGATGAAATAGTCTTAAAATGAGGGTGAATGGGAAATGGAGGGAAAATGAAATTTTTGAGTAAAATTTTAAGGTTCCCCCTCTTGACAATGAGACATTGTCCCATATTGGAAGAGGAAAAGATTTTTAGTGGGTATATATATATAATTGCTCTTCTTGTAGCTCTTAAAGAGTTAAGAAGAAAGCAAGCCTCGCGCCGCCGTCGTCGCTCGCTCGCTCGGCTCGGCTTCGGCTACGGCTACGGCTTCGGCTTCGGCTTCGGATTCGAATTCGGATTCGGATTTGGATTTGGTCAAATGATCGATTGATTGATTAATTTTTTGGACCAAATTTATTTGTTAATAGTAAATATTAACGTAAGATTATCCGCATTTGTAACGGATATGTTCCAATCCGTGTACTGACCACCAGCTGCGACAACAAGCCGCCTAATGCTCTTTCCACCATGGTCAAGTGCTTGCTCCACAAACAAGTTAATCCATGCTCCACCATGGAGGGTGGACGGTCGTTCTTCTTCAACACTGGTTGCTATATATATGTACAGCAGCTATTGAAGAAAGACACACACAACACACAACACACAATACAAAAGACACAAAACTGAAAACGCTCAACAGATTTGGCTATACATTGCACTCCTTCCTCTCAGCATTTCCATACGATTTTCTGAGTTTCTACTCCTTCGTTCTGCATTGTTTTAACTTCAAACAAAGCAACTATAAGTGTGATTTGCTACCGAACTTTGTGTTCGCTGAAACACTGGGGTTTGAAGTACCACTACATCAGTGTATTATTTGTTCTATCTTGGGAGGAAATAATCCATAACCTTGGGTACTAGGAGGGATTAAATTCCTTAAGGAAACACTGTGAATTCAGTGGGCTCGAATTAATTATTGTTTCATTACGATAACTTATATTTTGCAGAATTATTATTTACAAATACAGCAATATTGGCGGGAATAACAATCTTAAGGAATTTAATATTTATTTATGTATTTGTGTTATTCTTATTATTCTGCAAACTAAAATCTTTGTGGTTTTGTGTACTCCCGTTTTGGAGAGTAAAGCCTTCGTGGCGTTTTGTTGGAGATTAAAATCTACGTGATTTTTACTCCAGTTTGAAAACGTTTGTTTGTGTCATTCTTTTACAGGAAAAATGACGACTGAAAGCGAAAACCAAGTTGTTCCGACGGTGACTGCCAACGCATCGACAAGCCGAACACCGGCGTTGGCACCGACAGAAAAACTCAGAAAATTTTTCGGGATTGATTTCAAGCGCTGGCAGCAGAAGATGTTCTTCTACTTAACTACGTTATGTCTACAGAAGTTCATCAAGGAAGATGTTCCTGATCTTCCAGATAAAACTCCAGAGAATGAACGCTTTATCGTGATTGAAGCGTGGAAGCATTCTGATTTTTTATGCAAGAATTATATTCTTAGCGGACTGGATGATAATCTGTATAATGTATACAGTGGCGTGGAGACGTCAAAAGAATTGTGGAATGCGCTTGAAAAGAAATATAAAACTGAAGATGCCGGGATGAAGAAATTCGTTGCCGCAAAATTTTTGGACTACAAAATGGTAGATAGCAAGTCTGTTATTACCCAAGTCCAGAAATTGCAAGTGATTATTCATGATCTACTTGCTGAAGGTCTTGTCATCAATGAAGCATTCCAAGTAGCAACAATGATTGAGAAGTTGCCTCCGTTGTGGAAGGACTTCAAAAATTATTTGAAACACAAACGAAAGAAAATGTCCCTTGAAGATCTCATTATTCGGTTGAGAATCGAAGAGGACAATAAAGTTGCTGAAAGGAGAGGCCGTGAAAATTCAACAATAATGGGAGCAAATATTGTTGAAGATAATAAAAAAAGAAAGAAGGCTTCTGGTCCGAAATACAACCCAAGCAAGAAGCAGTTCAGTGGAAACTGCTACAACTGTGGAAAAAACGGACACAAATCTACGGAGTGTCGTGCTCCGAAGAAAGACAAGAAAAGGGGTCAAGCAAACATGGTAGTAAATCATGATGATGTTGATAACTTGTGTGCCATGCTTTCTGAATGTAACTTGGTGGGAAATCCTAAACTGTGGTGGTTTGATTCAGGAGCCACTCACCATGTTTGTGCAGTTAGAGAAGCTTTTGCTACTTATGCTCCTGCTGGACCCGGAGAAACAGTTTATATGGGAAATGCTTCAACAGCAAAAGTTGAAGGATATGGGAAGATACTTCTGAAAATGACTTCTGGCAAGGTCATGACTTTGAACAATGTCCTTCATGTTCCCGAAATGAGAAAGAATTTAGTCTCTACTGGACTTCTTGTTAAGCACGATTTTAAGTGCGTTTTTGTGTCCAACAAGGTTGTCATAAGTAAGAATGAAATATTTGTAGGAAAAGGATACCTCACCGAGGGCCTTTTCAATCTGAATGTAATGGTTGTGGAAAACAATAATAATATTTCAGCTTCTTCTTACTTACTTGAGTCAAATGATTTATGGCATGTACGTTTGGGTCATGTCAATTATAAAACCTTGCGGGAAATGATTAACTTGGAAGTACTGCCTAAGTTTGAATGCGAAAAATTAAAATGTCAAACATATGTGGAATCTAAGTATGTTAAACATCCTTATAAGTCAGTTGAAAGGAATTCAAATCCTTTAGACTTAATTCACACAGATATTTGTGACATGAAGTCAATATCATCTCGCGGTGGAAGGAAGTATTTCATAACTTTTATTGACGATGGTACTCGATATTGCTATGTTTACTTACTGAATAGTAAAGATGAAGCAATAGACGCATTCAGGCAATACAAAAATGAAGTTGAAACACAACTTAACAAGAAAGTAAAAATGATAAGAAGTGATAGGGGTGGTGAATATGAATCTCCTTTTGAAGAAATATGTTTAGAATATGGAATTATTCATCAAACAACAGCCCCTTACACGCCCCAATCTAATGGGATTGCGGAAAGAAAGAATCGCACATTAAAGGAGATGATGAACGCGTTGTTGATAAGTTCTGGTTTGCCACAGAACTTGTGGGGGGAAGCCATTCTTACGGCTAATCGAATATTAAATCGAGTGCCCCATAGCAAAACACAATCCATTCCATATGAAAAATGGAAAGGAAGGAAGCCCAACTTGAATTATTTTAAAGTGTGGGGGTGTTTGGCAAAAGTGCAAGTTCCTAAACCCAAAAGGGTAAAGATAGGACCGAAAACCATTGATTGTGTTTTCATAGGATATGCGACAAATAGTAAAGCATATCGATTTCTGGTTCATAAATCAGAAAATCCCGACATTCATAATAATACGGTTATAGAATTAGATAATGTTGAGTTCTTTGAAAATATATATCCGTATAAAAAGGAACGTGAGTCGTTTGGTGAAGGATCTAAATGACCTCGGGAAGAAACAAAAGAAAGTACATGTAATCAAGAGGATCCAAGACGTAGTAAACGTCAAAGAACTTCTACTTCATTTGGACCAGATTTTGTGACTTTCTTATTGGAGAATGAGCCTCAAACATTTAAAGAAGCTATGACTTCTTCCGAATCATTGTTTTGGAAAGAGGCAGTCAATAGTGAAATAGAATCCATATTAAACAACCATACATGGGAATTGGTTGATCTTCCTCCTGGAAATAAACCTTTGGGTTCTAAATGGATTTTTAAGAGAAAAATCAAAGATGATGGCACTATTGATAAATTCAAGGCAAGACTCATAGTCAAAGGGTATAGACAACGAGAAGGTCTAGACTACTTTGATACGTACTCTCCAGGTACAAGAATTACGTCCATACGGATGTTAGTAGCATTAGCTGCAGTGTATGGTCTTGAAATTCATCAAATGGATGTTAAGACGGCCTTCTTAAATGGAGAGTTGGAGGAAGAAATTTACATGGAACAACCTGAAGGGTTTGTGGTTCCAGGTAAAGAAAAGAAGGTATGTAGACTTGTTAAGTCTCTTTACGGACTAAAACAAGCACCCAAATAATGGCATGCGAAATTTGACCAAACAATGTTGTCAAATGGTTTTAAGATAAATGAATGTGATAAATGTGTGTACATTAAAAATGTTCCAAATCACATAGTCATTGTTTGCCTATGTGTGGATGATATGCTGATAATGAGTAATGACATTGCCAACATAAATGCTACTAAGCGTATGCTCAATAGCAAGTTTGATATGAAAGACTTGGGAGTTGCTGATTTAATTCTGGGAATTAAGATCCATAAGACTCCTCAAGGTCTGGCATTGTCACAATCTCATTATATTAAGACAGTACTTGAAAAATTCAAGCACTTGGGCTTTAAAGTTGCAAAGACTCCAATTGACGTGAATCTTGCATTAGCAAAGAATAAAGGCCAAAGCATATCACAATTGGATTATGCTCGTGTGTTGGGATGCTTAATGTATATCATGAATTGTACACGACCAGATATAGCTTGTGCTATAAGTAAACTGAGTCGATATACGAGCAATCCAGGCCAATCTCATTGGATGGCAATGAAACGAGTTTTGGGATATTTAGAACATACCCAGAACTTTGACTTGCACTACAGTAAATTTCCTGCGGTGATTGAGGGATACTGTGATGCAAATTGGATCACCGGTTCAACTGATTCTAAGTCCATAAGTGGATATGTATTCACTATTGGTGGAGGAGCGGTATCTTGGAAGTCGTCCAAACAAACATGTATTGCCCGCTCTACAATGGAGGCTGAATTCATAGCCTTAGATAAAGCCGGTGAAGAAGCTGAATGGCTCCGAAATTTCTTGGAAGACATTCCATTTTGGCCCAAACCGTTGGCACCAATATGCATACATTGTGATAGTCAAGCGGCAATTGGAAGGGCTGGGAGCGTTATGTATAACGGTAAATCTCGTCATATACGACGAAGACATAAAACCGTTAGGCAATTACTCTCTAGAGGAATTATCACGATTGACTATGTAAAGTCAAGTGATAATATGTCGGATCCACTTACAAAAGGCCTAACTAGAGAGGTAGTTGAGAAATCATCAAGGGGAATGGGGCTATGGCCGAGAACAAGTCATTGTGGCGGTAACTCTACCTAGAAGACTAGAGATCCCAAGATCTAGATTCAAGGAGATCAAACAAAGTCATTAATGACGGTTCAATATTGTCAAATAAAATTTTAGTCCGTTCTCGTGATGAGACAATGTTCAGTACCAAGGATAAAGCATTAAGGCCTTTTAATGATTTCTAAATTTGATACGGGGTATATCAAATAGTGTATCTACAGGATGACACGTTTAGGAATCACCTATGTAAGTGTGAAGTGTTAGCCGCTTCAAGGAGAACTTTGTAAGGCTAGTTCTCTACGCACTTATGAAATCAGGCGGTGTTCATGGCTGAAACGAACACAACAATGAGAACCAAAGACGGTTAAGGGTTGATTGTGTGACTTATGGTTGTCTAGGTATACACCAAAGATCGACGGTTCAAATATATCAAATTTACAACGGCATGTCATCAGCAGGGATCAGGTCCGAAGTTCTAACTCGAACGAGTCGGCCCATCCAACTTCGGTCACGAGTCTCGTCTATGCTCGAGAACGGTGCTTTTCGGCGAGCAAGTTAGATTAGCCCTCCTCGATAGAGTCGGGACTGTAAAGGCGCATGAGGTGATCGAGGGTGAAAAGACACCCCTCGATTTTGCTCGAAAAGAATCGGAGGAGAATCACTATTCTCCAAAAGGAAGAGTGGATCTGGCCGAGAGTCACGTCATATCTCTTGCAAAAGGCGACGATGACAGGGTCTAAGGGACCCAATGTGAAGGGATAAGTATAAACACTTAAGAACCCCTCCACGTGGATAGTAATTGATTCAACTTACCTCCACCTTAATTTGTATGACATTACTCTAAATACTAAATGTTCTTATCCTCGCATTTCGAGACCATCTTTTTTCCAAAACAGAGTACTCAGAATTATACCGGGAGGTAATCCAAAAGCAATAGCTTGGTCCTAATACTGTGAGGTGCAGAGGTAGTATCAAGTATGCACAAATATGTGATTGGGCCCAAGTATGAGAAATATTTCAGAATTATTCAGAGAGGTAGTATGCACTAGAGTTTGGGCCTAAGTCAAAAATATTTCTTCTAATTACAGAAATTATTGGGTAGGATAAACCTGTCAGGTGCAAAATCATAATGAATGAAGATCCAGAGGACGAAATAGACCTAAAATCAATATATAAGAAAATTATCTCAAAAGGTTTACAATCTCTTTGAATCTATGCAAAATTAACTAAATAGGACACCATAGAATAAAAAGATCTATACAGGCCATACCAATTAGTTGAAAATATATTACTATAATCATGTTAGCATGTTTACTTTAGGTCCATGCTTTCTAAAAGTACCCATATTAGGGATTTTCACGGTAATAGAAAGTGAAGAGAACTTCTAGCTAATACTCTTAATTTTTATTTTTATTTTTATTTTTGTTCCGCATAATGTTGGTCTGAGATATATCTAAATGAAGAATCATGGTTAATGATGATTCATAAATATAGACAGGGGCGGATTTATAACCCAATATATGGGGTACGTGAATCTATGGTTTCTGTGGCAAACAAGGTATTTTATGTACATATTTTCTATAATTGATCTAATATTATTTGTTGGCACTCATGCAACAAATAGAAAGTAGTGTACTTTGTTGAATGTTGAGATATTTACCTAGAGAAGTATGGACCAATTCTCATTTAATACTTTTTTTTTGTGCTTTCTTTAATGGTGCACTCATGTTTTAAAAATCTTAAATTCGCCTCTAAATATAGACCATACCAACATGTTTGGGACTGGTCATAGTAATTGTTAAAATTACTGGGGCCGAAAAATCTAATTAATAAGAACTTGGTACGAGTTATGCTCTTAAATAAGCTGTTCATGGGATACTTCACTCTTCATTATAGTAACAGTTGAAAGAAAATGAGGTACTTCACTCTTCCTTATAGTAATACCACCATTTTTCTGTTTGATGCATGGAGTATAGTTTTTAAGATAAATTAAGACTCTAAAACGTGACTGCCTCACATCATTGTTAGTGTGTAAACCGTGGAAGGGGAGTTGAACCTAACCTTAGAGAAGTGGCAGCTATTTTGTCAAAATTCAAAAAAAAAAAAAAAGTTGGGGGGGGGGGGGGGGGGGGGGTCTACATAGTTCAAACTTTAAACCCGCAGTCTTTGAATTTCTCTAAAAAATGTCGTCATTATGTCTTAGCTTTCCGAAAATCCATCACAACTTAATGCATTTGGGGAACGATTAATATATGAACCCCCAAGAATATACCTCCAGCATAAGGTTTTTTGGATCTTTCTTTCTACATAAAATTAAGGAACATGTCGACAAAGCCAACAAAAATTACTTAAGCGAGTTCCCTTAGTCCCAAGATAATTAGTTTATTTCTCTTATTGGATTGTCTCATTTTTGTAACTCATCAACTATGTTCGAATCACAAGTTAGCTTGGATCAGCTATATAAATCACTTATATCCCATTATATTAGGGTCAATATCATTCAAATAATACAAGTAATTGATTTTTTAAGTATCATAATTTTTTTACGGGATGAATTTTGCAATTTCGTAATATAGAAGTAGAAAATATCCTTATGTTTCTCAACAAATTATAAATAACTTATATTTACATTTTTTTTAATATTCTTGTCAATTGAAATTGTGACAAGCTAAGTGAAATTGAGAGAGAACTAAATATAGAAGTGTAGACATATACAATTTATTGGGTCTAATCCATATAAAACTTAGATTAAATTCATTTGGGTTAAATAATTAATTTGAATTTTATAAATTAAAATTAGTCCATTTTATTATTTTCAAGCTCAAAGTTCATTTTATCTTAAGGCCCAGACGCATGCGATGAGTCAAGTGACATGGCATGTCCGGTCAAACCCAAAGCCAACAAGATGATACCATTTGTAAATGATGTGGCAATCCCAGTCCAAAACAGTGTCCAATCAAGAATTGCCAAGTGTCTAAAATGACATGTCTTGGACAATCACAAACAAGCTTATCACATAGCTTGTGTGATAAGTTTGATGACTCACATGAGCCAATTAGAATCAAGCAAAAGAGTTCATATGTAGCTGGATTGTTCATCTTAGAGGGGTTACATAACTCTCTATGGACATTTAGAGTTGGAGAAGATCATTCCAAAATTGGTGAAGACATCCGCAAACAGAGAGATCAATCATCAAGTGCAAAGTTTTTCAACAAAGGAGTGATCAACGGAGTTCTTCTCGGAGATCAACCTAAAATAACAAAGTGTTGCTCGACATTCTGGGCGATTAAATACATCACAAGGAGGTCTACATCATCCTACATTCGAGAAAGACGCTTCGCAAGCCCTCGAATCACGGAGAATTTCAGAGAGGAGAATCAAGGGATACATAGAATTGTACTCACAAATATTCATCAATAAAATCTCTTTTTCTTCATATTATTTTTTTTGTAATTTATTTTCTTTACTACAAAAATTTGTTTGCCCAGTGGGATCAATTATGCCTTTCATCTCTCCTTCTTGCAAGTTGAAAATGACAAACTTCATATCTATTGATGTAATGGCCTTTCGCAAGTGTGATGATGTTTCATGCAAAAATTCTACTGTTGCCGCATCCACTGAGCTCAATCATGTTGGCCCAATCACTCGAAGCAAGTTCAAGGCTGGTGGCTTGGATGGATCCGAATACTTCGCCCCTTGGAGATGGCAAAGAAGAGCAGATCTCACATGACGTCTGCAATCTCAATCATTGGGGGCAACACCCCATTCTCGCTATTTGACGAACTTTCTCAAACAGCCTCCAACCTGGGTGAATTTGAGGATTTGATATATTCTCCAGTTTCAACAAAAGTCAACGCCTTAATAACTGACGCAACTAATGTGGACAAAAAGTTTGCCATGATGGAACAGACTATAGAAATCTTGAAGAAATTTGTTGAAGACAAAGACCTTCAAATCGCTCAACTCATGAATAAATTGGAGGCCTATTCACCTAGAGAGTCGAGCAACGTCCCTCCTTGTTCACCAATCTTTTCCTCGCAAAAAATGGTTGTTAAGGAATAGCTTGCCAAGTTCAGCATTCAGAAGGAAAAACAATCTATTTCGGTTGCTGCATTAACTGTCCAACAATTGCAAGACATGATAACAAACACCATCAGAGCTCAATATGGTGGGTCATCACAAAGTTCGTTTTACTGCTCTAATCCTTATACTAAGAGGATTGATTTTCTAACTATGCCAACCAATTATCAACCACCAAAGTTGCATCAATTTGATGGCAAAGGAAACCCAAGGCAACATATTCCCCACTTTATCGAGACTTGTGGCAATGCTGAAACGCATAGTGACCTTTTGGTAAAACAGTTTGTTCATTCACCGAAAGAGAATGCATTTGACAGGTATATTGACTTAGAGCCCGAGTCCATTGATATTTGAGAGCAAATTGAGAAGGAATTCCTCAATTGTTTTTACAGTGCCCGAAGAACTGTAAGCATGATAGAGTTGACAGGTACCAAGCAAATGAAAGACGAGCATGTGGTGGATTACATTAATCGTTTGAGAGCGTTAAGTTTGGACTACAAGGATCGCCTTTCAGAAATATCTCTTGTGGAGATGTGTATTCAAGCAATGCACCGGGGCCTTTTGTACATCCTATATGGGATCAAATTGCGAACTTTTGAAGAACTTTCAACGCGAGCGCACGACATGGAGTTAAGCATCGCAAGTCATGGAAAGGCATCTCCATTTGCTGATCAAAAGGAGTTTAAGAAAAATATTGTGTCAGTCGTGATGGCACCGGACACCACTGTCAGGCAAGCCAACCATAATCAATTAACTTAATTACCCATTTTAGTATTTTTAAAATAAAAATATCTTTAATAAAATTGTAGAGATAAAACTCATAGAGTAAATGATAAATATTTTAGCAGCTAAATTTCTAAACAATTCGCAACTATTCCCAAAACCCGGTGTTACAAGTGCATGAGCATTTACTAGGAAATTAAAAATAAATACAGCATCTATCCAGAATACAAATTAGACAAAAAATATAATAACTCTGAAAGAGACTCTGTTAGATGCGAAACGTAATATAGAATGCAGCTCACTCATGTCCCCAAAATTATTAACCACACCTCTGCGCCCACAAGGCCGCTATACATATATGTACCTGCACAATAAAATATGCAGCAAGTGCAGTATGAGTACGAAAATAACGTGTACCCAGTAAGTATCAAGTCTAATCTCGAAGTGGTAGAGATGAGATAGCCGACTTTGACACTCACTATGGGTCAATAATAATAATTAAAATAAATTATAATTATTCAAATCAGCATGGTTCACAAAATTAACAATAATTTTATTCAATTAGCAGAAATAATAAGAATCCTTCAAATGCAACAATTTTCTAATTTATTAATTAAATCATGCAATTTCAATAAAAGTTCCAATTTATCAAATAGCTTTACAATCTGCAATTCAATTTCAATAAATTTTCAATTTATCAATTAGTCTCATTTACACGAATAACAAAAAAATTTTAACAAGCAGGAATAATAATTCATTAAATTTCAAAGATTTTCAATTTATCAATTAGTTCCGCAAGCTAAAATAAACTATTAAGGTATCATGTAATTATTAGTATTAAGCACGATTTCTGCCGAGGACATACGGCCTGATCCAGAGTATCGTGTATACTGCCGAGGGACGTGCGGCGCGATCCATAGATGCATCTATCCTGCCGAGGCATTCGGCCCGCTCCACAAGAAAGGAGGACATTTTCTTATGTACCTCCGGAAGGAGAGTATATTTATTATAGGATAAATTCAGGAGGGAGAATAATTTCTTTTAATAATTACTTAATTTAAATAGAAAATCAAACATATGAGATTTCCATCCTTTAATATCTTTATCTAACAATTCACAATATATTCATACATATCAATTAATATTAATTAAACAAAGAATATAATTTACAGATGTAATTCATGCTTTGAGTCCTAAACTACCCAGAGTTTAGCATTAATAGTAGTTATGCAGGGACTCTCGTCACCTCGTGCGTATGTAGCCCCCACAATTAGCAACAATATTCAATTTAATCCCTATGGGGTAATTTTCCCCTCACAAGATTAGACAAGAGACTTACCTCGTCTCAAAGTCCACTTTTCGATTACCATGTCGCGTTGAATTCTCAATTCGACGCCAGAAATCCAAACTATCCAAATATTATACAAAATAATTAATATATGCTAAATGATTCAAAATTTATCTATTAAATAAATTACCTTATCCAAAATGGTAAAATTTCTAAAATTCACCTCGGGCCTACGTGCTCGGATTCTGGAAATTTTTGGATGAAAACATTATCCATAATCTCAAGAACTTGAATATATAATTTCTACCCAATTCCATAACTATTTTCGTGGTTAAAAACTCATTTTTATAAAAATCTAGGTTTTTCATCTAAATCTTTGATTTCTAAGATTTACTAGTTATAATCAACTCATAATCTATGTATTTAACTCTAAGTGTATAGATATAACTTACCTTCATGTTGCTAGTTGAAATCCTCTCTCGAACAACTCCAAAATCGCCCAAAAATGGAGGAAACACGAACAAAAATGGCTCAGCCTCGCCCCTTTTTAACATTCTGCCCGAACAGTTTTTACGCACCTGCGGAGGGTTACCACACATGCGGCTTTCGCACCTGCGGAAATTTCTCGCAGGTGCGAGTTCCACTCGCCTGGGCCAAGGTCACATCTGCGCAAAAATTCTCGCACCTGCGTGTTCGCAGGTGCGCCCAATGTTCCGCACCTGCGATGGCATGCCCTCTTTCCCCCTTCCGCTTCTGCGATTAAAGCTCGCATCTGCGAGGGTCGCACCTGCAGATGTCCAAGCACAGGTGCGAACGTACCAGATGCAGAAAGCTTCAGCATTTTTTTCCCAAGTCCGAAATTGGTCCGAGCCTCGTCCGGTTAACACTCGGTATCCCTGGGGCCCCGTCCGAACATACCAACAGGTTTAAAATCATAAAACGGACTCGCTCGAACTCTCGGAATACGTAAAACAACATCAAATCTAAGAATCATACCCTAAACGAAATTGATTCAAACTTAAGAATTTCAAGTTCTTCAATTTACTTCCAATGCGCCGAAATATATTTAAACTACTCAGAATGATACGAAAATTTGCGTGCAAGTCTTAAATCACTATACGAAACTATTCCCAAACTCGGAATTCCAAACGAACTTCAATTACTCAAAATCCTACTCCAAACCAAATTTAAAAAATTTTAAACCTTCAAATAGTTAATTTTTACTATTAAGCGTCAAAACGCTCTCGGGTTATCCAAAACCCGATTCGGACATATGCCCAAGTCCAAAATCATTGTACGAACCTATTGGAACCATCAAATCCCGATTTCGAGGTCGTTTTCTCAAAATATTGACCGAAGTCAAACTTGGCCTTTTAAGGCTAACTTAAGGAACCAAGTGTTCCGATTTCAACCCAAACACTTCCAAATCCCGAACCAACCATCCCCACAAGTCATAAATCATTTAAAGCACATACGAAAAGTGTTATTTAGGGGAACGGGGTTCTAAAAGTCAAAATGACCGGTTGGGTCGTTACTTTCTCTCCCACTTAAATATACGTTCGTCCTCGAACGTGCTAAGGAGTGTTCCGGAGTTATCCAAAATCACTGTTTAATACCTCGTGCACCTACCCGTGCTACCACACCCAGTTGAGCACATTAACTCGAGCCGATCTAAAAATTCTCTCCTTTATTTAGGAAAATAAGCCTTAGAGCCCAATTATAACATCTAGAATTCTCCACCATGCCTGTTTCCAACCTATGAATGTCGTATCAATCACTACACGATGCACCAATACAGGATTGCATACCTTTGTTGAATTTAGACCATGCACCGCATCATTCACATGACTATAATAATATCCTCCGATAACAATAGCCAAAATTCCACGAATCTGGTGTTCACAACACACCTCATGATACATATAAGTCATGTTCCAACTCTTGAAATACTTTCACAATGAAAGAAATGTATAGAAATTCATAACCAACTGCCGAGTCAACAATTATTGAGTTTCTCCTTCTGACAAGAACCATTGCCTCATTATAACCAAATAATGGTATTTTCTCTTTATTACACCTTCATATAATCCGATCGCACTGATCCTAAATCCAATAATCTCGTCTCACCAAGTATAACCTGCTCAGACAATAAACCACCTCAGACACGATCAAAAAGTTTCATATGACGCCACAATGAGCTAATAAGCTACGGACTCGATTGCGATACATAAGGAAAACGGACTATGGAAAGGATTACTCAACCCACGTGACTAATTAAACAACTGAAAAGGTGTCATGAACCTTTCTCAGAAAATGGGACACAAAACACACAAAATAGAATATAGGGAACTGTACTCAACATCATACTGTTGCGGCGTGCAACCCGATCCGCACAAAAAGAATCTATAAAAAAATACTTACCGAGCTAGAATGCTCATTACTTACAAAATATCCAAAAATCGGATACAAGCATGCTAAGTGCATAATACCATCCTTGGAAGGACCGACAGCTCCATACGCTACAAAACTCAAGCACAACTAAGGTGTGATATATGATCTGAATCTCGAGAGCCATCCTGCTCATATAACACCATCACTATGCGGAAGCTCAACACATAAGAAATTTATCAAGCCGTTTCATAACTCACACGGAACAATATAGTATTACATGAAATAATCGACGACGAAACGACATCCAATGTCTGAATACTCTTCCATACGGAGCGGTTATGCTGAAATGAACACATCTGGCCTGATATAGAGCCCATATTCATATTCAAATCCATCCACAGACCTCAAGTCAATTCTGATCGCATCGTACTAGGCTAATAACCTTTCAAGTATCCATAATAAACCTTTTTCCCATAACATACAAGAATAGCCATCATAACCAGAATAATACTTCCACAGTCGACAACTAAATGAATCGAGCGCCCTCCAGGCATAAATTCTCGAATCAATGATATTACCACAATCTTCATACTTGGTTTCAATCTTCACTCAATCAAGTAACTACATGTAACTCTAACACAATCTCTCCGTGAGACATGCTCCTACGACCTTCCGCACTAGGTTATAATTCTGCACAGCCATGCTACCGGTTACACTAATGTTGTAAAGCATATCAAGAATCCACAAATCAATGCACAAGGTCTCTTATACCTAGCATCGACCTTAGATGATGCCAAAAATAATACCATCTTACTTTAAACATCTAAATCCCTTTCCTGCTCATCCGAGCTCATGACATCTTTGTCAACACCGAACCGAAATCTTAGATCCTCAACTTTGGAATCCCATGCTACTTAGTGCACTTAACCACGCCAATGTGCAAGAGTACAAGAATTCCATCATAACTCCCGAACCACTAATAGGATAAACACTTCATCATACAGAAACCTTCTTCTTAACTCATTTCAAAAGAACCATTACAATACGTGACTGAATTCCCATATCCGTAGAAAATACCGGCCTCAGGTAGTGGTCTAAACCACTATAATTCTTCTGGGATCCCTCTACACATAACATGTCATAATACTTGAATTCCTCCAAATAAAATGAATTACGGCAGCCGTCAAGCCTCGCACATACCGCCACAAATCACATGCATAATTCAATGCGCTGAAGGAACTGATCATTGCCACCATCGTGCCGATTCAACCATTGTTAGCTGATCCGTCTTTTCTCAATTTACTCTCAACTTGCCTTAGAAATAATAATAGCTCCATTCATTACATCACGAACTCAAATCCGCACTCATCCCAAGTGACCTTATTTCACGAGACCATGCTATTTCAAAACCCACTAATTATCGCATATCCCTTTTTGTGCGCACTTTTTACATCTTCAACTGGTACACCCATTCTGATACTTCTTTTATGAATCCGAAGTTATTTTCTTTTGTTTTTCCAATGCTACACCACAACCTGAAGATAATTTAGAGTACTCCAAGCTTCGTTTCATAATCTGTTGCAAAAGCTCGATACTCAACCATACTATAGACTCGAGATCCTTAGACACCATACTTTAAATTTTTGAATCCACTAGGACCGTTATTGAGAGTCACTTGCTCTGACTTGTTCCCAAACATAATCAATTCCAAGGCCCTGCTAGCACATGGACACTTTATTAAGGAAACATCCGACTATTTCACTTTCCTGTGAGTTATATCTATACGAAGCATAAACTCCGAGTCTTCCAAAAACTTGAATATGAATTGATAAGGCCAAATATGGCACACATTTCAAAAATACTTTGCTCAAATTACCACTGATATTTTTTTCCTTAGTTGCAATGACTCACCAATACACCGATAATCAGAAACCGCACAAGTTGACACTACACAATTCAATCATAGACGGTGGGGCTCTCCCACTTAGCTTGAAGCTACAATTACAAAATTTTTGGAATCCACCGAAATTCTTTCTTCATTGTTGACATGATCCTGCACCCGCAACTCGCCAAATTTCTCGAAATTCTTCTATTACCCTTTAATAAATACTCCAAACCACAAGCCACATTTACATATTAAATCTTTTACCGGGTAGCCAGTAAAATTCTTTGCAGAAGCGTCGTCAACACCACGCGACCGTTAACCTGCTCACATGAGATAACCCACCTGTGGATATTACATGCCGACATATTCCAACGTTGCTGCACTGGGTGCAATTACTACGAAATCAGTAGATCATCCTGAGTCCGAGCTCATTCACCAGCTGCACCAGTCCGTTCACTCCTCATGGACGTCAACTAGAGGTGCGACAATATATTACAATCCAAAGTCATGTTGTATCATTCTTCATATCAAGCAACTCCCTCCTGTTGTATCCAATCTTCCTCAATATAGCAGCTAATATTACAACTTAAGTCCGTAGACCTAGTCATTGTCCATTTTACATCTTAAATCACTCCAAACGTTCCTCAAGACGTGTAATCATCCTACCATGTAACCCATGTGCTACCTTGCCACTCTTCCACTTTGGTCAACCATCTCCTTTAAGTCACTACTCTGCTTCTGTTTTCTTACACTTGGCCTTTTCGGAACCTAACCACCACAAGGCACCTTCCACATGTCCTTCCTCATCCTTCGCTGCCCAGTTGTTGACTTAACTCAAAATCCGTCTCTGTAGCACTTGAACCAATAGCTCGTTACCAGCTTTAAACCTTTCTGACGATCATCCTTCTCGAGACATCAATACTAGAAACGCTGCTTCGATCCTGAATCACTGCACACCGTGATCTCTAATGACTGCTTCCCCTATACCAATTCCTAACACCCGGTCGTGAAGGCGAGTTGAAGAAAACCATAACACTGGCGAACCTTAACGCATTTTACAAGGCGATGACATCACATCAAATTTGAGAATTCTACCACACTCGAAAATATCAAGCTTTGTCCCATCAACCCCAAACCTGAACATTCATAGTCCGATTGCATTTTCTCCGCTGGAATTAAAACATGGAACCTCTGAATCATGTATTGAGAAAACCTTCTTTCAAGTCGTTTACTGCTCTGACACATAGACATACATTCTACCATTACATAAACATTGTGCGATAACAACGCACGAATCGTCGTAACAATCAATGCCAAATTTCAAAACCTTAGGTAGTACTGATACTTAACTTGAAACAACAGAGCGTCATTCCGCAAGGCGACGACAATAGCCCAATTAATTACACAGGGAGAAGAATCCTGCACTACATCTGTAGAACCATTAAACATTTCCTCGATCCTCAATGTATAACAAGCACTTAACGTCTCATAAGATTGAATATGAGGGAAATGAAGGCATAAGCCTCAAAGGAATCAAATCGCACGATGAGGAATCAAGAAGGAAAGTATTCCTAATAGCCCTGTAGCCTCTCGAAGATAAGCACAGACGTCTCCGTACCGATCCGCAAGACTCTACTAGACTTGCTCATGACTCATGAGACCTAAGTGAACTTAGTGCTCTGATACTATGTTGTCACGACCCAAAATCTAAAAAGGTCGTAATGGCGCCGGACACCACTGTCAGGCAAGCCAACCATAATCAATTAACTTAATTACCCATTTTAGTATTTTTGAAATAAAAATATCTTTAATAAAATTAGAGAGATAAAACTCATAGAGTAAATGATAAATATTTTTGCAGCTAAATTTCTAAACAATTCACAACCATTCCCAAAACCCGGTGTCACAAGTGCATGAGCATTTACTAGGGAATTAAAAATAAAATACAGCATCTGTCCAGGATACAAATTAGATAGAAAAATATAATAACTCTGTAAGAGACTATGTTAGCTGCGAATCGTAATATAGAATGCAGCTCACCCATGTCCCCAAAATTATTAACCACGCCTCTGCGCCCACAAGGCCGCTATACATATATGTACCTGCACAATAAAATATGCAGCAAGTGCAGTATGAGTATGAAAACAACGTGTACCCAGTAAGTATCAAGCCTAATCTCGAAGTGGTAGAGACGAGATAGCCGACTTTGACACTCACTATGGGTCAATAATAATAATTGGAATAAGTTATAATTATTCAAATCAGCATGGTTCACAGAATTAACAATAATTATATTCAATTAGCAGAAATAATACGAATCCTTCAAATGCAATAATTTTTTAATTTATTAATTAAATCATGCAATTTCAATAAAAGTTTCAATTTATCAAATAGCTTTACAATCTGCAATTCAATTTTAATAAATTTTTAATTTATCAATTAGTCTCATTTACAGGAATAACAAAAATTCCTTAACAAGCAGGAATAATAATTCATTAAATTTTAAAGATTTCCAATTTATCAATTAGTTTCGCAAGCTGAAATAAACTATTAAGGTATCGTGTAACTATTAGTATTAAGTACAATTTTTGTCGAGGACGTACGGCCCGATCCAGAGTGTTGTCTACACTCCTGAGGGACGTGCGGCGCGATCCATAGATGCATCTATCCTGCCGAGGCGTTCGGCCCGCTCTACAAAAAAGGAGGACATTTTCTTATGTACCTCCAGAAGGAGAGTATATTTATTATAGGATAAATTCAGGAGAAAGAATAATTTCTTTTAACAATTAATTAATTTAAACAGAAAATCAAATATATGAGATTTTCATCCTTTAATATCTTTATCTAACAATTCACAATATATTCATACATATCAATTAATATTAATTAAACAAAGAATATAATTTACATAAGTAATTCATGTTTTGCGTCCTAAACTACCCGGACTTTAGCATTAATAGTAGCTACGCACGGACTCTCGTCACCTCGTGCGTACGTAGCCCCCGCAATTAGCAACAATATTCAATTTAATCCCTATGGGGTAATTTCCCCTTCACAAGATTAGATAAGAGACTTACCTAGTCTCAAAGTCCACTTTCCGATTACCATGTCGCGTTGAATTCTCGATTCGACGCCAAAAATCCAAAACTATCCAAATATTATACAAAATAATTAATATATGCTAAATGATTCGAAATTTATCTATTAAATAAATTACCTTATCCGAAATGGTAAAATTTCTAAAATTTATCCCGGGCCCACGTGCTCGGATTCTGGGAATTTTTGGATGAAAACGTTACCCATAATCTCAAGAACATGAATATATAATTTCTACCCAATTCCATAACTATTTTCATGGTTAAAATCTCACTTTTATAAAAATCTAGGTTTTTCATTTAAATCTTTGATTTCTAAGATTTACGAGTTATAATCTATTTATAATTTATGTATTTAACTCTAAGTATGTAGAATTAACTTACCTTCATGTTGCTAGTTGAAATCCTCTCTCGAACAACTCCAAAATTGCCCAAAAATGGAGGAAACACGGACAAAAATGGCTCAGCCTTGCCCTTTTTTAACATTCTGCCCGAACAGCTTTTTCGCACCTGCGGAGGGTTACCGCACATGCGGCTTTTGCACCTGCGGAAATTTCTCGTAGGTGCGAGTTCCACTCGCCTGGGTCAAGGTCACATCTGCGCAAAAGTTCTCGCACCTGCATGTTCGCAGGTGCGCCCAATGTTCCACACCTGCGATGGCAGGCTCTCTTTCCCCCTTCCGCTTCTACGATTGATGTCCAAGAGCAGGTGTGAACGTACTTGAAGCAAAAAGCTTTAGCATTTTTCTCCCAAGTCCGAAATTGGTCCGAGCCTCGTCCGGTTAACACGCGGAACCCCCGGGGCCCCGCCCGAATATACCAACAGGTTTGAAATCATAAAACGGACTCACTCGAACTCTCGGAACGTGTAAAACAACACCAAATCTAAGAATCATACCCTAAACCAAATTGATTCAAACTTAAGAATTTCAAGTTCTTCAATTTACTTTCAATGCGCTGAAATATATTTAAACTATTCGGAATGACACGAAAATTTGTATACAAGTCTTAAATCACTATACGAAACTATTCCAAAACTCGGAATTCCAAACGAACTTTAATTACTCAAAATCCTACTCCAAACCAAATTTAAAGAATTTTAAACCTTCAAATAGTTGATATTTACTATTAAGCGTCAAAATGCTCTCGGGTTATCCAAAACCCAATTCGGACATACGTTCAAGTCCAAAATCATCATACAAACCTATTGGAACCGTCAAATCCCGATTCCGGGGTCATTTTCTCAAAATATTGACCGAAGTCAAACTTGGCCTTTTAAGGCTAACTTAAGGAACCAAGAGTTCCGATTTCAACCCAAACACTTCCAAATCCCAAACCAACCATCCCCACAAGTCATAAATCATTTAAAGTACATACGGGAAGTTTTATTTAGGGGAATAGGGTTCTAAAAGTCAAAATGACCGATTGGATCATTACATATTGCATCAAAGAACCAAACCAAAGAATCTATGGCATTGAAAGCAACTTCTGTGAAAGTCACGACCAAGCAAAAGGTGAAGGAGGATAAGACCCCAAGTCAATATTCCAAAGAGGAGAAACGTCGTCCCTCATTGAAGGAATTAGAGGCTAAGGTTTATGTGCTTCCAGATTCAGACGTGCCCACAATCTTTGATGAATTGCCAGCCAAGAAAGTCATCTATCTCCCTGAATCAAAAAGGTCTGAGGAAATTGGTAAAGTTGGCGATCTGAAATACTGCAAGTTTCATCGCGTCATTAGCCACCCTACAGAGAAATGCTTTGTCTTGAAGGAGAAAATCTTGGCTACTGTAAGTAAAGGAAAAATCATCATAGACATGGATGAAACAGCATAAGCAAATCATGCAAGTATCACGCTCTCAAGGAAAAGAAGTGATCAAGGTTGCAGAACACTTCAAGCACCGCCTTCTTACAATTTGGAAGTTTCGAGCCCGTTGAAGTTGATCTTCCAAGGAAAACTCTTGAAGGTTCACTAGAGCTGGACACTCAGTCCAAAGACAAAGACGATAAGGGTTGGACTCTATCACTCACAAGAAACAAAAATATCAAGCAGTTTTGAGGCTATGAATTCCTAAGCCAAGAGCAAAAATGTGCGATATGGATAAGCTACAACCACCTAGAATTATCGAATCTTCTATTAGCAAGAAGATTAACAGTTCCGAAATCCCATCACATTGCATGAATTCTTTCCAAGAAAATTCTTTTATGGAGGTCACGTTGGTGCAACTC
This sequence comes from Nicotiana tomentosiformis, assembly GCF_000390325.3. Taxonomy (NCBI): domain Eukaryota; kingdom Viridiplantae; phylum Streptophyta; class Magnoliopsida; order Solanales; family Solanaceae; genus Nicotiana; species Nicotiana tomentosiformis. The sequence goes on along the minus strand of NC_090816.1, from coordinate 104,896,903 downwards.
ATGTAGTTTCTAGTACCGATTAAACAAAGGAAAGCAACAATGAGCTTGCTCTAATGAAAACACAAGAACATCATGATAACGAAAAAGTTGGCACATGTTGTGCAACAATTTCCTTCACATGTGATGACTTGTTGATGGGGTCTAAGCCACATAACAGACCTTTGTTCGTTGTAGGGGCCATTCAGGAACAACATCTCAATCGCATACTTGTTTATGATGGTTCGGCTGTCAATATCATGCCAAAGATAGTGCTAAAAAATCTTGGGATCTCTATCGATAAGCTAAAAGTAACCTAATAATCCAAGGTTCCAACTAAAGAGGACGACAAGCTATAGCTATGATCCGCGTAGGATTATCCATTGGTGATAGATGCCAAAACATTGTACAAGTTGCTACTTGGACGTCCTTGAATTCATGAGAATGGAGTGGTATCGTCTACTTTGCATCAATGTCTAAAGTAGGGGTGCTTATCGGGCGGATCGGGAGGATAATTACACTTAACGGTTCGTCTTAATAGTTATCGGATTATAAATATAGTAATCCGCTAGCCATCCAATAAGACAATGGGCAGATTGGTATTGGATTAATAATTTTCGGGCGGTTATCAGGTGGCTTATCAGCTAAACCAAATAGAAATTTTTTGAACAATCATTCAATCAATACCGAACAGTTTCAAATCAATACCAAATTTTTAATACCATCTAAGATCTAACCAAATAGTATTTTTTAATTGAAGAGTCTTCAAGACTACTCATACTATCATACACATATTAACCAAATTTTTAATACCATCAAGACTACTCATACAGACATACACGTATAAATTATTGAAATTTCGATTTTTCAACTTCTTAGTTTTCAGTTCAAGAGCGAGACGAGACTGACAACTTCTCTGCCTTTGGTGGTTGCAGACAATTTAGAATTAGAAAATAGAAATTCGTGGTTTAGCCATTTAGCCAAATTTTTAATACCATCAAGACTACTCATATAGATATACACGTATAAATTATTGAGATTTCGATTTTTCGACTTCTTAGTTTTCAGTTCAAGAGAGAGAGAGACGAGGCTGACGACTTCTCTACCTCTGGTGGTTGCAGACAATTGAGAATTAGAAAATAGAAATTAGTAATTTAGCCTTTTAGGGTTTCAATAGTACTTTATATATATAGGGGTAAAAGTGTAAATATAAAAAAATTTAACGGATTAAATGTTTACTCGATAAGAAATTGAATAATCTGCCCCCAAACCGTTAAGCCATTAATTATAAAATCTCAATCCGTTCACCATCCATTACCCCGATAATCTGATACCAATAAACCAATAAGTTATCGGTTTGGTTCGGTTAACAGTTTTGGTTCGATTTTGAACACCCCTAGTCTGAAGTACAGAAAAGAGGGAAAATAGTTAAAATAGATGCAGACATCAATCGTTTCACTGAGACAGAGTCACACTTTGCAAATGCAAAATTCTACCTAGGTTCTTGTAAATTGAGTATGGAGAAACCATCATCAATTGACAAAGCTGATGTCAATTCAAAAGCAAAAAAGAGGCTCAATGGACTGCTGTCAGGTTATCAAAGAAAATGGAAGAAACCTCCATTAAGCTATCATCATGTGAAAGTGACGTACAAACGAAGATTGATAATGAGCATCGGTTTTTCGCTATGTGCCGCGTGAGCAAAGAAAGAAATGAGAACCTCTGTTAGAAGAAGGTACTACAAAGAAAAAAAATGAGTCACATAGTGATCCAAGATTTGAAGGAGCATATGACCATCCCAGTTTCACAAATCCCATCAGTGACTTGTGAGTCTGCTAAAGGCAGTCTCCAAGCCGATAAAATAAAAAGGCACTTTGATCCGAAGGCCTTCATACTGCTTGAAAAGTCTGGTTATGACTTCTCCAATCCATCAAGACTAGGAGAACTTAAAGATGAAGTCACTGGTGAAAAGATACATGGGCTCAATGAGTCCCAAATGAAGTTGAGAAAGCAAGGGCACTACGTCGCCATTCCAAAGTTTGGGTAGGGATTCAGAGTTGGGGAAGAGCATTCTATAATTGGTGAAGGCATCTGTAAACATAGAGATCAATCATCAAGTGCATAGTTCTTCAACAAAAGAGTGATCAACGAAGTTCTTCCCGGAGATCAACCCATAACAATAAAGTGGTGCTCGACATTCTTGGTGATTAAATACATCACAAGGAGGTCTGCATCATCCTACATTCGAGAAAGACGTTTTTTAAGCCCTAGAATCACGGAGAATTTTAGAGAGGAGAATGAAGGGATACATAGAATTGAACTCACAAATACTTATCAATAAAATCTATTTGTTTCTTCATATTATTTTTGTACTACAAAAATTTGTTGCCAACAAATTTTGGCACGCCCAATGGGACTCCAAGTTTAGGTTGGGATTCAATTTAGCAGAGCCTCTTCGAATTTTATCTAAGAGATAGCTTCATCACAACACACCTCGGTAGAGGAGATAAAGGAAGTTAAGGGCAAGAAAATAAAACAACGGTCTTCAGTGTTTGATCACATTGGAGACTCAATCGCTCGGGTCTCGGTGTTTGAAAGGCTAAGTCACAAAGGTGAACGTGTATCTTCCAAACATCTAAAGGAAGTTCCCACTACCTCAAAGACCTCCGTCTTTTGTTGCCTGGGAACAACAAGGAAATCACCATCTAGAAAGATACTGTCAAAACATAAGGAGTAAGGCCATGAGGAGCGGGGTCATTTTAAGTTGTTTCTACAAAGAAATCTATAGTGCTTTCCCATCACGTATGAAGAAGAAGTCTATTTTGTCAATATCCACAGATGGTCCACTGAAGGTGCAAATGAGAATCATTGTTTACACTTGCCATCCTCCTAAAGAAGTAGAGAAAGAGAAAGAATCCATGCCGACCATCCAATGAAGTTAGAGAGAAAAGTCAGACTTTATGGAAACATCCTATCACATAACTGTGGAAGATAGCCCATGCCTTGACATTAATGATGAAGTACACGAGGCTCCCCCTCAACTAGAAGATGGCGGGCAATCAACTGTAGATGAGCTTAAGGAACTCAATTTAGGCACTCCATAAGATCCACGCCACACCTTCATTAGTTCGCTTCTTATGCCTTCAGAGATGGAGGAATACTCCAAGTTATTGACCGAGTACAAAGATGTCTTCGCTTGGTCGTATCAAGAAATGCCTGGTCTTAGTCCTAAGGCAGTCGTTCATCATTTAGGGATCAAAAGTGAAGCATGCCCTATGAAGCAGTCACAACACATGTTTCGACCCATCATGGATATCGAATATTGTACCATAAATCGAAGTCGAAGTCAACAAGCTCATCGAGGCGGGATTTATTCGAGAGATGAAGTACCCATCATGGATATCGAATATTGTACCTGTCAAGAAGAAGAATGGTCAAATACGTGTTTGTGTTGACTTTCGAGACCTAAACAAGGCATGTACAAATTATTCGACTTACGGTTGATGCTACAACAGTGCATGATGCTATGTCATTCATGGATGGGTCCTCCGGATACAATCAAATCAGAATGTCTCCAAAATATGAAAAGTATACTGCTTTCCGAACTCCAGAAGGGATATAATGCTACAAAGTCATGTCTTTCGGTTTGAAGAATATTGGTTCCACCTACCAACGCGCGATGGAAAACATCTTTGATAACATGCTTTATACGAGGGTTGAATGCTACGTTGATGACTTGGTGGTAAAGACAAAGAGTAGGCGTTACCACCTTGAAGACCTTCGAATTATTTTTGAAAGGTTAAGAAAATTCGACCTGAAGATGAATCCACTCAAGTGTGCATTTGGAGTTACTTCTGGAATATTTCTCGGCTTCATTGTGCATCATCGTGGAATTGAAGTTGATCCCACAAATATTGACGTCATTCAGAAAATTCCTGAGCCAAAGAAATTGAGGGAGCTTCGAAATCTCCAAGGAAACTTAGCATTCATCCAAAGGTTCATCTCTAATCTGGCCGAGAGGTGTCAACCCTTCAATTTAGGAAGGATATCCCTTTTCACCACGATCAGTCATGTCAAAATGCTTTTGAAAACATCAAAAGATACTTGCTGAATCCGTATGTGTTAGGGGATCCAATGCTTGGGAAACCATTGATACTCTACATCGCGGCACATGAACATTCACTTGGGGCACTACTTGCTCAAGAGAATGAGGAAGGAAAGGAACAAGCCTTGTACTACCTCAGTTGAACTCTGATAGGAGCTGAGTTGAACTATATGCCTGATGAGAAAATATGATTAGCATTACTTTATGCGATAAAGAATCTAAGGCATTATTTTGAAGCATACGCCATCAAACTCATCTCTCGAGCAGATCCTGTGAAGTTCATGATTACTCGACCTGTTCTTTCTGGACATCAAGCAAGATGGTCTATATTGTTTAACCAATATGAGATCACAAACACACCTCAAAAGGCTTTTAAAGGATAAGAACTTGCTAATTTTCTAGTTGATCACCCTCTTCCGGCGGAACGGGAGCTTTCTAATGAGTTACCAAATGAAGACGTTTTGTTCATTGAAGAATTTCCACCATGGACAATGTTTTTTGATGGATCTGCGCGCGTAACGGTGCGGGGGCAAGTGTTATGTTAATCTCTCCAAAAAGACAAGTCTTGTCATTCTCCTTTTTTAGGTGAAACATGCTCCAACAATGCTGCAGAGTACCAAGCTTTGATCGTCGGTCTCGAAATGGCATTAGACATGAAGATTCTACAATCGGAGATCTACGGCGACTCTTAGCTGATAATAAACGAACTTTTGGGGAGTTACGAGGTAAGAAGGGAGATCTCTTGTCATAGCATCAATATGCTTCTGGTTTACTTGAAAGATTCGATCAAGTGTTCTTAAACCACGTCCCAAGAGAATAAAATTGCAAGGGTGATGCTTTGGCTAACTTGGCCACGACGATGGAACTTGGAGAGAATGAGTCAACAAAAGGTATATGTGTGTCATAGATGGGTTATTCCTAGACTTCTTGATCTTCAAATCAATGAAATCTATCATACATCTGTTCGACTGATTGAAGAAGAAGATTGGAGGCAACCACTGATAGAGTACCTTGAACATGAAAAGTTACCTGAGGATCTGCGACAAAGAATAGACATCAGACGAAGAGCACCACAATTCATCTTCTATAAGGGGACAATGTTTCGCCGCTCTTTTGAAGGACTACTCTTGTGATGTATTGACAAAGAAGAAGCCCACCAAACGATGGAGGAGGCACATCTTGGCTCATGTGGAGCACACCAATCTAGTCCCAAGCTCCATTTTCGTATCAAGAGAATGGGCTACTACTGGACGACAATGGTGAAGGATTGCATGGAGCATGCCAAACGATGCCAAGCGTGTCAATTTCATGCTAACTACATCCACCAACCCCCAGAGCCTCTTCATCAAAATATAGCTTCATGGCCTTTTGATGCATGGGGACTTGAGATTGTTGGAGCGCTTCCAAATTTATCAAAGGGACAGATGTACATATTAGCTGCTATAGACTACTTCTCTAAATGGGCTGAAGTTGCTCCACTCAAAGAGGTGAAAAAGGATATTATTGTCGATTTTATCAAGTCGAATATAATTTTTAGGTATGATATACCAAGATACATAATCACTGATAATGGGACGCCATTCGACAACAAGCTCGTAAGGAGTCTATGCGAGAAGTTCGGTTTCAATCAACATAAGTCTTCAATATATAATGAACCCGCCAATGGCCTTGCTGAAGATTTTAATAAGACGCTTAGTAACCTTTTGAAGAAAGTTATTGCAAAGAACAAGAGAGATTAGCATGAGAAAATTGGTCAAGTTTTGTGGGCATACCGTACAACCTTCAAAACTGCTACAAAAACAACTCCTTACTCTTTGGTATATGGCATAGAAGTAGTCCTTCCACTGGAGCAAAAACTTCCATCATTGCGGATCGCAATCCAAGAAGGACTCACGTCCGAAGAGAATGCTCAACTTTGTCTAGCAGAGTTAGAGGCATTGGATGAGAAAAACTTGGAAGCGAAACAAAGATTGGAGTGCTATCAAGCTCGTCTTGCTAGGCCCTTCAAGAAGAAAGTGCGGCCACGATCATTCCAAGTGGGAGACTTGGTCCTAGATGTTCGAAGACCTATAGTCCTCAATAAACACACAAGTTTACTTCAAAATGGGATGGGCCATATGTTGTGAAAAAAGCATATTCAATTGGCTCATACAAAATCATTGATAAGGATGGTCTCAGAGTTGGTCAAATCAATGGTAAATTTCTAAAGCAGTTCTTTCCATGAAAGTCACCTACGCTCCTCGACGCACGAGCCTAAACTGCAAGTCATGATGCTCCTCGATGCACGAGTCTAAACTGCAAGTCATGACGCTCCTTGACGCACGAGTCTAAACTGTAAGTCATGATGCTCCTCGATGCATGAGCCTAAACTGCAAGTCATGATGCTCCTCGATGCACGAGCCTAAACTGCAAGTCATGACGATCCTCGGCACACGAGTCTAAACTGTAAGTCATGACGCTCCTTGACGCATGAGCCTAAACTGTACGTTGCTACACTCCTTGATGCATGAGCCTAAACTGTATATTGCTACACTCCTTGATGCATGAGCCTAAACTGTATATTACAAAAAAAGTTCCGCTAGATTGAAAACCTCACAAGAGGCGGCCTAGGCAAAAATTAGGACTAAAACAATCAAAAAAAAAATGATCCCTCTGAACTATGTTATGACTTGATCCTCTTCACCAAGGTACATAGGCAGCTTAAAGTTTCATTCTAAGTTCAGTCACATGAGTTTTAAAAAAAGGGTTTGGCTTATGGGATCATCACATTAACTCTTCTATATGTATAGGCATATGTAAATAAGGAAAATAAGACAATGTGGCACCAAAGCATAAACGATATTTTATTGCTTTAATATTGAAAGAGTTATTTACATCAATGATAAAAGCAAAATGAGACGTCATCCTATACAAGGAATCTAACATCATGTAGACGATCGAAAGATAAGTCTGGTTGCCAACTCATCCGTGAATTCTCCATATGATGGATCATCCTTGATGGCGTGCTCATGGCATTTAGCAGCTTCCATAATCCCTTAACTATTGTAGTTGAGTCGTGGGCACAATGATCTATTTCTTTCGTTCGAAGCTCCCATACATGAGCATATACATCACTCTTAAAAGCTCCATCATAAGCTTCATGGATATAAAAAATTCAAGTATACACAATTTTTGGGAAATGAGTATTTTCACACGATGATCTATCTACAACAAGTACGTCTTTTGCATGGAGATTTTGCTCGTTTCTTATTGCTCGAAACATCAATATATCCACATCTTGTGTGCCTTCTTAGTCTGACACCAAGAGATTTTGGGCTCCTTCACAAGTCTGCAAAAGAAATAAACTAGGAGATAAGATTTGTGATGATAGCCAAAGCCATTACATGTGAAGCTGTAGAATCAACTTTAAAAGAATATTTGTTAAGCTAGCTAAAATTAATTGAGCCTCCATCTTTGACATGATTATAGTTCTTGATGTCCGAATTTTATAGTATTAAATTGTTGGTGATTCCGACGCTCCTAGTTCAAGATACAATTTTTCTTAGCCGAAAGTACGCAAGCCTGAAAGCTCCCTGCAGTTAGGTCAACTTCAAAAATATTTTATTGACAGCCCGAAAAAGGTTATGCCATGAAATGCATATGTCTTTCACGTCTCTGATTTACTTTCTAACGGTGCAAACGGATTGCCATTTGGAAATTCCTAGCTCAAGATATGAATTTTTTCATAAAAGCGCGCAAAGCTGAAGAGCAATTTTGGCAGACATATGAATCAAAGTTAAGAAATTGCTGCCCAAGCTAAAAGGAATCCTTCCATGATATCTTTAGAATTTCCTTATTTCTGAGTATTCTTTCTAATGGAATAGACAGATCATGATTTGGGCACTCCTAACTCGAGATATCAATCTTTTGGCGAGACTGTACAATGCTATAAAGTTAAAATGCTGGACACGTTTATCAAATTAAAAATAATATTGCGGCTAATCCTCGAGTAATTTGGTACTGAATTTTTTATATCGTCCAGCTCCTCGAGTTATTATTCTTTAGGAAGAAGTGGCTTGTGATTTCATCGCTCCTGCATCGAGAAATAAATATTTTTGCAGAGACCCGCTAGGTGATTGCTCGCCGAAGTTGGAAAGGCCTACTCCAGTTGTCTTCCTCGTCAACTTTCAATGATGCGATGTAGTATATGTTAGCTCACCGATGATGAAATATAGTCTCTCCAAGACTCTAAGAGTAGGGATTTTGTCACTGAGGTTGAAAGTACATTTCATGTGTCTTGCTCGCCAAGCCGCAATAAAGAGACGAGAGGTTTGCTAGCAATGCACCTTCTTAGGGATATCAAGATCGCTTGAAATCTCTTAAAATCCTTCAAAATAAAATATCTTGAAAGTCCTCGGTGCCAATAGCACGATGTTTCAGCAACATGACACTTCAACTCTACTCATAAATATCGATGGAGACAATATGAAGATTTCGATTTCACATGATTGATTGGTGTTGACGGTGCAAAGCTCAGTTCAGCAGTAAGTATCAATGTTGATGACAAGACGCTTAATTCAACATAAGGCTTACTGCTATCTTCATGTAGAGTAGTGTATGCTTCCTGCTGGTTGGGTTTTTTAATGACGATAGATGCATTCGGTGCACTAATTGAGACTTTCTGCTTTCAGACCAATGCTTCATGGGATAATTCTGATTTCGTTTAGTGGTTCTGCTGCTTCATGAAGACTTCTCCACAACCACGTTCTAAGAAAATAAAAGAAGAAAAAAGATTAGCATGAGTAACAAAAAGTTTGATTGAAACTAATCGGCGTGGAAAGGGAGTTAAAATTAGGGAGCTTCATTAATCTCTAGCCTTAACCATGAGTTAGGTCATTGAGTATCCGAAACCAGCAGTTCCACCAGCCATGCACAAGCAATAAAAACAATGGCATGGAGCTTTTACACGGCAACAAGAACCGGTATCAATGACATGACGCTTCAATGCAGATGGTGAATATTGTGATGTGCACTTCTCCATAAAATCTCGATAGATCGTACGCTTCATGAACCTCTTCCATACAAAAAGGAGTGGTGATCATCTACTTCTTCGCTTGATGTGGCTTGGAGAATTCATCATGTATATCTTTTCCAAACCTGCAAAGAAAAGGGGAGAAGTATATGTTGCCCGAACATTCCTTCCGATTTTCAGCGCTCGATTCAAAGTTTACAGTGACAATATTAAAAATGATAGAGCTTTGTGATACTTGCACATATTGTAGAGCTCAGAGTCTTTTTTCCAATGATAAAAACGGTTCATGATTTGGATTCTCCGATCTCAAGATATGAATCTTTTATCGAGAGTGCACAAAGCTATGAGATCAACACGGGCCAGACGTATAGATCACTTCGAAAATTAAATTCAACTGATACTAAAGGAGATTCATGTTGATATTTTGATATGTTTTAGTCCTATGAGTGTAGTTTCGATAGAAATAAGCGGCTCATAATTTGAAGTCTCCTACAGCAAAATATGAATTCTTTTTTTGCAAGGGTGCAAAGCTGGTTGACTGGTACTGCAATTAAAAAAAGGCATGACTGATATTCTTTCTGTTTTAAAGAAAAAAATAAACGAAAAAAGAAGTGAAAGCAGACTGCAAGTAGTCGTTTCAGCGTAAAAGGAACCCTATGTTCACGAGTCTCATATGTCAAGATAAAGGCAAGAAAGATCCCTTATATAGATTGTTTAAGGCGGTGGAACTTTCTCTATGAAAAAAGAATTCTTCTTAAAGTAAAAAGAAAATTCTTGTTTGACTTGAATGTTTAAATGGTAAATATTCATTAGAAGGTAACTGCTAAGACGTATTTGAATTCAAGTCAAAGTGAAAGAGGGGAAGGCTTCATGCATGAGTTTCACGTGGCTTTGTCATAAGAAATTGATTTATGATCAAATTGTCTTACATTGTTAAATGTGACCATATTTTGGTGACCAAAATTTTGCTATTACTAATAAAGTATTTTTTTAAGCATAACATATTTGGCATCAAAAGTTTTTTTCAATTCGATTTAGGTCAGTTTCATTTGGTGAACTTCACATATGGCAAGACATATATCATTGAATTTATATCCAAAGTAGAAAATGAAGGCAAAGTAAGAAGGCCTTGTTTGATGGATTTGATTACATGCTTCACCGAAGAATCACGATTGCCCAAAGAATTCAAGTTCTTTATTTATAGGCAAGAAAGAAAGTTTTCTTTTCATGGATACTTCAAGCCTCGTCTTCGAGTTTCGACAAGCCTACACTCCGACAAGCATTAAAGTAGAGGCCATCTGTAGACATATAAAATTTATTGGGTCTAATCCATACAAAACTTGGATTAAAATCATTTGGGTTAAATAATTAATTTGGACTTTATAAATTAAAATTAGTCCATTTTATTATTTTCAAGCCCAAGGTCCATTTTATCTTAAGGCCCAGACTCATGCCATGTGTCAAGTGATATGGCATGTCCAGTCAAACCCAAGGCCAACAAGATGATGCCGCTTGTTAAATGATGTGGCAATCACAGTCCAAAACAGTGACCAATCAAGAATTGCCAAGTGTCTAAAATGAAATGTCTTAGCCAATCACAAGCAAGCTTATCACATAGCTTATGTGATAAGTTTGATGACTCACATGAGCCAATTAGAATCAAACAAGAGAGTTCGTATGTAGCTGGATTGTCCATCCTCTACCGTTATAAATAGAGGGGTTACATAACTCTCGAGGGATATTCAGAGTTGGAGAAGAGCATTCCGCAATTGGTAAAGGCATCCGCAAACAGAGAGATCAATCATCAAGTGCAAAGTTCTTCAATAAAGGAGTGATCAACGAAGTTCTTCCCGGAGATCAACCCAAAATAACAAAGTGTTGCCCGACGTTCCGGGCGATTAAATAAATCACAAAGAGGTCTGCATCATCCTACATTCGAGAAAGACGCTTCTCAAGCCCTTGAATCACAGAGAAGTTTATAGAGGAGAATCAAGGGATACATATAATTATACTCACAAATATCCATCAATAAAATCTCATTTTCTTCATATTACTTTTGTTGCAATTTATTTTTTTTACTACAAAAATTTATTACGAACAAGAAGTTCTTTATTTTCACACCTAGAATCTTTTTTATTATGTCAAAGCGCATTACGTGTAAAACATTAAAACTAATTAATTTCTCATCTACCTCATGACACGTAAGTATACCTGTCTCATTCATCATGTCATATTACTAGAAAGGACAAGTTGTTATTTTTACCAGAAATTTGAGATTCTAAATTATGTATTTTTGGTTTATTAATGTTTGGATCAAAGCATGCCAAACAAACAAGTGGTCAGCGTATAGTTCTTGATCTAAATAGTAGGAAATTCCAGTTGATTGGTGAGGATAATGTATGGGTCAATATATGTCAAAGAATATTTAAGATAAGATAACACTAAAGAAAGAATTCTCGAGTCGTCTTCAGTCGAGACCAACCAGGAAACAGCGAGACTCGTGGTCGAGATGTCAACAATGGTCGAGGTCGAGCACCGTTGATGAAGCTGTAATGACTAGTTTTCAAAATAGGATATTAAAGAGAATATTCTAATGGATATTCTCTGCACTAGTACTGTTAGGGTTTACTAGGAAAATGTCTCATATAAATAGAAAAAGATACAATGATATGGGGCATATCACATTCATTTTGTAAGAATAGACTTTTGACGAAAGATTATCTCTCTCTCTTGCTAAGATACAAACACTACCTTTTCATCAAGATTCTCATTCATATTATTCCATACTTTTTCACTAGATTCGATAATGGTTCGAATATTCTAGGATTTGTCTGTCACTCATCATTGTCGGGAGGAACAACCATCTAGTTCATTCTTTATTGGGTGATCACTCCTCCTATTTAGTTAAATGATATTTATTGTTATTCATTGCTATTAAATGATACATTATTGCTCATACTTTTTTGGAGTAGTTATTGTGCGTTGCTGTCATTGTTCTACCAGATCTATCTGACGCTAGTCACATTTTCGGAATTCACATCTAGAAATATTATTATTAACTAGGTTTAACCCATTATCACATAAATTTAATTATTTGAACCAAGAGTTATATTTTTTGGTCAAACAATTTGGCGTCGTCTCTGGGAATTTCTTAGTTAAGGTTTTAGTTTCTTCTAGATCTACAACTAACACGAGTTACTAGCGTAAAACAAAAAGAGCAAAAACAAGATCTGTTTTCTTTGTGTGTACAAATCCCAACATGGCAGGTAACCGAGAAGAAAGGACGAGAATAATAAGTGACCTCCCAACCAACCTCATGAACGTCATCAACGAAAGCTGTGAAACAGCAGGCGAAGACGCAATGCCCAGTGCCTCCCTAGGCGAGATGGGTTGTCGCCTCCTCACTGCATCATCACAAAATCTTTTGGTAAGGGAGCCTCTACATCTGTGGGGGAGGAGACGCCCCCAGCTGTAAAAAATTTCCTCTAAGCATGGCTAACTGACATGCTAACCAGCGTCCTTAACAAGCCCGCCAAGGACACGGCTACAGAAAACGCAAGGACTTGCACTATACAACTGACAGACGAGCAGTGCAACCAACTCCCTGTTCCTCCAACGACAGGTATTACTCACAATGTCATTAATAGTGCAGGTGACAATGCCCTCGCAGCCATTTTGAAAAGGATGGAAGAAATGGAGAATGAGAACAAGGCACTCTGAGATCAAATGAAGGAACACCAGGAAAGGATCAATAAAATATCGTGCGTTCCCAAGCTGTTACCAAAGAGGGATGCCGGCCGGTTCGTTGAACAGCCGTACAATGATGATGCAGCCCCACATGCTATACCAAAAACTTTTAAAATGCCGCCCTACCTCAGGATATATGACTGCACAACCGACCCCGAAGATCATGTGACTCATTACGTCATACCGTAAAAGACAATGACCTCACCAAAGAACATGTGTCTTCCATTTTGCTGAAAAAGTTTGGCGAAACCCTCACTAGAGGAGCATTAACATAGTATTCGCAGCAAGCAGCACGCTCCGTTAAAACCTTTGAACAAATGGCTGACAAGTTCGTAACGGCCCACGCCGGAGCCAAAAAGCTGAGGCAAGAGTGAACGATATATTTGCCGTCAAACAATCTTTGGGAGAGGGATTGAGGGACTTTCTTGCCCGGTGCAACCGAGTAAGGATGACTTTACCAAACGTGTCCGAAGGGATGGCGGTCGCAGCCTTTCAGAATGGGTTGAGCAGGGATGGTTCAAGAGCAACGAGAAAACTATTAAGTCGGTTGATGAAGAGTTCTCCAACCACTTGGACGAAATCCACAATGCTTATTGTGTTGAAATCCGCGCATACAAGAATGACCTCAACGGGCCAACCCATCGGCTAACCTCAGTACAAGCAGAGTCAAGAAAGGATCGAAGAGACAATTCCATAAGAGATCAGTCGATCTCGCGACCTAACAAGGAACGGCACGAACCATACATCAGGACGGCCGCCGCCCCTCCCCTCGCTATGAAGAACACCCGTCCAGATCAAGGATGGTAACTGATCGGAACGATAGAGGTATGCCTCCTACTGTCTGCTCAAAATTTTTGTGTGTCACATACAGATATAGTCTACGCCCTGGAGAAGCACAGAACAAAAGTGAAGTGGCCGCCAAAGATGAGATCAGACCCTAACACCAGAAAATCTGTCGCCCTCTGTGAGTTCCACCAGAAATGAGGGCACAAAATGGAAGATTGCATCACACTAAGGCAGGAGGTCATGAATATGCTATGTCAAGGATATCTTAAAGAGCTGCTAAGAGATAAGGGAAGAACCAATTTTTCCAGAGGGTGCGAACATCAATGGCAACCCAAACCACCCTCACCAGCATCATCAACGTGATCATCAGAGATGACGCCTCTATCAACAGCGTGATGTTCATAACTACACACAAACTCAATCGATCCATCACCCCCAAACGGTACGACGAACTCGAAGAAAGTATCATCTTCGACAAGTGGGATGCCGACGGTTTGGCCTTTCCTCATCATGACTCTCTCGTTATTACTCTCCGAATTTTGGATATTCATGTTAAACGTATTATGATTTATGACGGGAGTGGTCCATGCATTATCCATCCCCGAGTACTTACCCAAATGAGACTTGAGGATAAGATAGTGCCACGCTGCATCACACTAACTGGTTTTAACGATGCAGTCGAACGGACATCCGGGGAAATTACTCTCCCTATTTTGGCCAGCAGCGTAACCCTAGAAACAACATTCCACATCATCGACCAGGACACCATGTACAACGCCATAGTGGGGTGACCGTGGACACACCCCATGAAGGTCGTCCCCTCCAGCTTATACCAAGTCATCAAGTTCCCAACTCTGTGGGTAATATTCAGCATACGAGGAGAGCAGCGCACATCCCGAGAATGGAACCAAATTTCTTTATACAGTACGGCCTCCCAACAAAGGAAGGACAAAGAAAAATAGGCATAGCAATCAGCATGGTCGAGGTCGGGGCATAATGAGGTCGGGGAAGGCATCAAAGATCCCGACATAGTCGAAGCCACAGGGTCGACCATAGAATACCTCAACCCCGTTCAATTAGACTCTAATGACCACAGCAGAGTCTTATATCGGTTACAAGCTCCAGAACCTAGGTAAATTAAGTTAATTCTTAAAAGCTAACGCGGATTTGTTTGCTTTCAGCCATGCAGATATGCCAGGAATCCCAAAGGAGATCGCCAAGCACAAATTAAACGTCGACCCCTACCACTCCCTGATGAGGTAGGTCGGGCTTAAATTCAACTCCGCAATCAATGACACAGTGCGCGAAGAGGTGGAAAAACTGTTAGAAAATGGTTCCATAAGGGAATCAAAGTACACCAAATGGGTAGCCAACGTGGTAATGGTTAAGAAGAAGAATGGGAAATGGCGGATGTGTGTAGACTTCACAGACTTGAACAAAGCATGCCTAAAGGATTCATTCCTACTGCCTCATATCGACCAACTCATTGATGCCACGGCCGGACACGAGCTGCTAAGTTTCTTGGACGCTTACTTAGGCTATAATCAGATCCTCATGGAAGAGGAAGATCGGAAAAAATCACATTCATCACCCACCGAGGAACGTACTGTTACAGGGTCATGCCCTTTGGACTAAAGAACGCTTGGGCGACCTATCAAAGGTTGGTGACGAGAATGTTCAAGGTTGGTGACGAGAACGTTCAAGGATCAACTCAGCAAGATAATGGAAGTATATATAGACGACATGTTGGTCAAGTCAAAAAGAGGAGAAGATCATATTAATCATTTGAAAGAGACTTTTGACATACTCAGACAGTACGGAATGAAATTGAGCACGGAGAAGTATGCATTCGGCATAGCCTTAGGAAAATTTCTAGGGTTCCTCGTATCATAGCAAGGGATCGAGGTCAACCCTGACCAAATTAAAGCCATTGAAGGGATACCCGAACTCTTAACCACCAAAAAACATGTCCAAAGATTGACTGGCCACATCGCTGCCCTATCAAGGTTCATCTCACGGTCGTCGAATTGATGCCATAAATTCTTTGGCGAACTTAAGAAAGATAACGGCCTCCAATGGACTTCGGAGTACATCTAGGCTCTAAGGGAACTAAAGGCATACTGAGTCACAAGTGCTCGCTAACTTCAGCACAAAAATAATGCCTGAAGTCGGAAGGGAAGCCCTCCGAACTTCCCCCCAAACACAAGACCTCTGGGTCCTATACACCGACGGCGCGTCCAACGCGTCGGGGTTCGGAATGGAACTCGTATTCGAAGTCCCAACAGGCAAAGTAATTCGCCAGTCCATAAGGTGCCCGGACATGACTAACAACGAGGTTGGGTCAAATGCCTCATACGGGCAGGATATCATTGGCCTATGAAAAAAGAGGTCGCAAACTTCGTAAAAAGATGCGAGCAATGCCAGAAGTACGCCCTAGTGATTCACCAAGAAGGCGAACACCTGCACTCGGTCACCTCACCTTGGTCATTCATCAAATAGGGAATGGACATCGTAGGCCCCCACCTGGAAGGACGAGGTAACGTACGATTCCTTTTAGTTTTAACTGACTATTTCTCTAAGTGGGTTGAAGTAGGAGCATTCGCCCAAATACGGGAACATGAAGTAATCGCTTTTATATAGAGAAATATCATATGTTGGTTTGGCCTTCTTAAAGAAATCAGTTGTGACAACGGACCCCAATTCACGGGAAATAAACCCGCCAAAGTTTTTGAGAAATGGCATATCAAAAGAATCCTCTCAACCCCATACCACCCCGCGGGCAACGGGAAAGCAAAGTCCTCCAACAAATCAATACTAAACGTCATGAAAAAGATGCTCAAGGACACCAAGGGACTTGTGGCTGGAAGTCCTACCAAAGGTATTGTGGGCATACCGAACAACTTCGAAAATAAGCACGGGAGAGACGCCCTACTCTTTGGTCTACATGACCGAGGCAGTAATACCAATTGAGGTTGGAGAGCCCAGTCTAAGGTACTCCCACGAGAGCGGCACAAGCAACGATGAAGGTCGAAGACAGGAACTCGACGAAATCGGCGAATGAAGAGATATGGCATATATAAGAATGATCGCCCAAAAACAGCAAGCAGAACGTTATTATAACAAGAAAGCAAAGGTCAGGCAGCTCAAAATCGGAGACTACGTACTAAAGGCTAAAGCCCAAGCGAGCAAAGATCCCAGGGAAGGTAAGCTGGGAACAAATTGGGACGGTCCATATAAAATCACAGCAAAAGCAAATAAAGGATCATTTCAGCTAGAAACAATGGAAGGAAAGCTACTACCAAACAACTGGAATATCAGCCACCTCAAGTACTTCAACTTCTAAAGGAAAGAGTGTCCCCAAGTCGTACTCCCACTTGAGTTTTGTCCCAATTGGGTTTTCTCGAGGAGGTTTTTAATGACGCGGCGAAGGGAACACTCCAAATTGAAGTATGCGAAGCCTAAGCCCTGGTTACTATTTCATTGCTCGACCTCTCACTACTCTCCAAATCGACCAATGAAGGGACTAGATAGACCAGGACTGGGACTGGAATGCCAGCCAACACCCAAAATCTGTAAATTTCTCCAAGTATGTAATAAATGAAACAATATCAAGGCAATAAAATTTACACTTACCAGAGCATCTCTCTCAAAGTTAGGTTATGTTCGACCTCGCTCAAACTAACACCTATCGGCCCTAAGCCATAATTAAGTTAGGTTATGTTTGACCTCGCTCGAACTAACACCTACCGGCCCTCGGCCATAATTATATTAGGTTATGTTCGACCTTGCTTGAACTAACACCTACCGGCCCTTAGCCATAATTAATTTAGGTTACGTTCGACTTCGCTTGAACTAACACCTACTCCCCCTCGGCCATAATTAAATTAGGTTATGTTCGACCTCGCTTGAACTAACACTTACCGGCCCTCTGCCGTAATTAAAGTTAGGTTATATTCGACCTCGCTCAAACTAACACCTATCGGCCCTCAGCCATAATTAAATTTAGGTTATGTTCGACCTCGCTCGAACTAACACCTACCGGCCCTCGGCCATAACTAAACTCAGGATGTATTCAACCTTGCTCTGTGATGACCCAAAATATTGTTATCTTTAAATTTAATAATTAATTTTGTATTCTAAGTACTCAAAAAGTACTATTTATTATTTCTCGACTTGCGTGCGCAGTCCATAAAAATTTTCGGAAAGTTTTTATGTGAAAAATAGATTTAAAATGTGAATTAGAGCTTTAAAACTCAACTGAGTTGACTTTGGTCAATATTTTGAGCAAACAGACTCGGATCAGTATTTTGACAGTTCTGGTAGGTCCATACCATGATTTGGGACTTGGGCGTATACCCGAAATCAAATTTCGAGATCCCTAGCCCGAGATATGGAATTTTGATAAAAAATTAAAAGTTTAGTTTAAATAGTGACCGGATATCGAATTATATGCAAACAACCTCGGAATAGAATTTTGATGATTCCAACAGATCCGTATGGTGATTTTGGACTTAGGAACGTGATCGGAATTTTATTTAGAAGTCCGTAGTGAAATTAGGCTTGAAATACTAAAACAAGAATTTACGTTTGGAAGTTTGACCGGGGAGTTGACTTTTTGATACCAGAGCCGGAATACAGTTCCAAAAATTTTTATAGCTCTGTTATGTCATTTATGACTTGTGTGCAAAATTTGAGGTCAATCGGAGTTGATTTGATAGGTTTCGACATCGAATGTAGAAGTTAGAAATTTCAAGTTTCATTAAGCTTGAATTGGAGCATAATTCGTGGTTTTAGCGTCGTTTTAGGTGATTTGAGGTTTCAAATAAGTTTATATGATATTTTAGGACTTATTGGTATATTTGGTTGAGGTCTCGAGGGCCTCAGGTGAGGTTCGAATGGTTAACGGATCAAAAGTTGGACTTAAAAAGCTGCTGCAATTTTCCCTTCTGCTGGATATTTTGGGCTGTGATCGAGCCCAAGATCGAGCCCAGATATCAAGCCCAGGGTCGACGGCCTGAGTCGAAGCCAGGGACGAGGCTCAGTATCGAAGCCACGATCGAAGGTCCGGCTCGAGAGTCATGATTGAACGCAAGACTCGAGGGCCAGGATCAAGACCCAAGATCGAGGGTCACGATCGAAGGCACAGGCTCGATGCCATGATCGAGGCCATGACCGAGTCCTAGGCTCGAGGCCATGACCGAGTCCCAGGCTCGAGGCCATGATTGAGGCCATGACCAAGTCCCAAGCTCGAGGCCATGATCGAGGCCATGACCGAAGTCCAAGCTCGAGGGCCACGATCGAAGCCACGATCGAGGCCAAATTCCGAAGGCTGCCTGGGCAGTTTTATAAAAGAGGGCATTCGTCCCATTTGCCATTTTTGACGAACTTGAGCTTGAGCAGAGGCGACTTTTGGCAGATTTTCAAGGGAAAAATATTGGGATAAGTGATTCTAACTCGGATTTGGTCTACATATACAAATATATCATTGTTTTTACCATAAATTAGTGTTTTGAGATTTAAATTTGGAAATTTTTTAGAAATCTTATAGAAATGAATTTTTGAGATTTCGGTATCGATTCAGAGTCAGATTTTAGTGAAACTGGTATGGTTGGACTCGTAATTGAATGGGTTGTCGGATTTCATAACTTTTGCTGATTCCGAGACGTGGGCCCCACGGATGAATTTTTAATTAATTTCGGGATTTTATTGAAAATGTAGTATTTTCTTAAAGAATTGATTCCTATAAATTTTAGTAATTGTATCGAATTATTCTTGGTTAGATTCAAGCCAATCGAAGTTGGATAATTGAGGAAAAGTCCTACTAGTGGATTAAATTGGAGCAAGACGAGGTAAGTCTCCTGTCTAATCTTGTGAGGGGAAAATCACCCCATAAGGAATTGAATTAATAATTTTTGCTAATTGTGGGGGCTACGTACGCACGAGGTGACGAGAGTCAGTGCGTAGCAACTATTAATGCTAGAGTCCGGGTAGTTTAGAATACAAAGCATGAATTACTTGTGCAAATTATATTTTTTGATATATATATATATATATATATATATATATATATATATATATATATATATATATATATATATATATATATATTTTGTGAATTGTTAGGGAAGATATTAAAGGATGAAAATCTCATATGCTTAAATTTTCTGTTTAAATTAATTAATTATTAAGAGAAATTATTCTTCCTCCTGAATTTATCTTATAATAAATATACTCTCATTCCGGAGGTACATAAGAAAATGTCCTCCTTTCGTGTGGAGCGGGCCGAACGCCTCGGCAGGATAGATGCATCTATGGATCATGCCGCCCTCGGCAGTGTACACGACACTCTGGATCGGGTCGTACGACCTCGGCAGAAATCGTGCCTAATAATAATTACACGATACTTTGATAGTATATTGCAGCTTGTAAAGCTAATTGATAAATTGAAAATTTTATTGGAATTGAAGGAATTTAATTAATATATTGATAATTATTGCATTTGAAGGAATTTAATTATTTCTACTGGTTAAATAAATTATTGTAAATTTTGTGAATCATGCTGATTTAAATATTCTAGTTTTATTTCAATTATTATTATTGACCCATAGTGAGTGTCAAAGTCGGCCATCTCGTTTCTACCACTTCGAGATTAGACTTGATACTTACTAGATACACGTTGTTTACATACTCATACTACACTTGCTGCACTTTTTGTGCAGGACCTGAGGCAAGTACTAGTGGGGGACCTATCGTCTTAGACCCACGTTATCCAGGGGCATAGTGGTGAGCTGCCTTTCTAAGCCGTTCTGCAGCTACCAGTGTCTCTCCTTGTATTTTGCATTCTGTCTATTTTTATTTCAGCCAATATTTGAGGTTTTGTATAATTTACTAGATGCTCATACATTTGTGACACCAGGTCTTGGCACATACATTGGTAGAATTTGGTGTCTTATTATTTTCTTGGATTTAAATTTTATTGATATACGTTTAATTTATTAGTTGGCTTGCCTAGCTATAGTGTTGGGCGCCATCACGACCTATAGGTGAAATTTGGTCGTGACACGCTCGAACTAACATCTACCGGCCCTCGGCCAAGACTAAGTTCAAATATGTTTAACCTCGCTCGAACAAGAAACATAAGCAAAAAACATGCAAGTATAGAAAAACTAACCACAGAAAAGGAAACAGATGCAGAAAACAATATGGGCATTACATTTCATACTTAAACGTTATTTACAAAGGCTCATGAAGACGCCGGAAAAAATACACAAGTTTACAACAAATTAAAAAAGAAGGATAAAAACTATTAGTCATCGCCATTGGGATCTTCAGCATCATCGCCCTGACCGCCGATACCTGGGCCTTCTCGATCCCCCTCTTCGTCATCACCATCGCCCTCAGGGTATGCAGCATCATACCAGGCGTCCTCTTCAAGCTGGTCTACGACCCCGCCCCCTCATCATCACCAACCTCAAGCGTGGCAGGATCATATCCACAAGCGACCCGAGCCTCGCGGGCCTTAACACGAACGTCATCAAGGGCGGCCGCAAAAACTGACCCCACCTTATACAAATCTCGAAACACGTCTAACTGAGCTTCAGAATGAATCCATTTCTCGTACAAGTCCCGGGGAAAGTTTGGGAAATTTGAAGTGCGAGGGGAAGACGGCTGCGAAAGCAGTTGAGCCTTTTCAGCCTCTAAGGTAGCCACCCGATCCTGTATGAGGGAGTTGTCTTTTTCCAGCTCTCCAATCCTCTCCTCCAATATATCTTCTTTTGCCTTTGCCGTAGATTGGTCAATCTCCCTACTCAGCCCGGAGAGTCCTATTCGCCAACTCTAACATCTCTGATTTTCTTCGAGCATCCAAACGGGAAGACTTCGCCTTCTCAAGATCGTTCTACTTCTCGGCGACTTCACTATGAAGGACCTCCATTTGTAGCCGGAACTCTTCCTGCTGCCTGCACAGCTCGATTACTTGCATCTGAAGGTCGCCACATTGAGCCTCTACGGCTATGCTGACTTCGAGCTCTTCCTTCTTACTTCTCAACATCCCCTCAAGGACACTACACTTCTCGATGACTCTCGCCAGTTCGTCATCCTTCTATTTCAATTCATCACGAAGGGCTAGCAAATTACCGCCCGCACCAAACTACCTGCCAAACTCTTGGTACCTGCCGCGGTACTCACAATACTTGCGTTGCAGCTTCTCAAATATTGCCTTATGTTTCTCCTCCCTTCAGGCTCTTTCAATTTCCAAAAATCATGGTTTGCCATCATAAAAAGAAGAAAAATGAAGGAAAGAGAAAATGAGAACGCCCCTCCAACAAAGGCAAAGCACTAAACAAAAAACAAAGCAAACACAATAGATAGAAAAATGAAGCCCTAAAATACTCACCCTGAGAGCAAGGTCGGCTATGCTCCTCGACAAGGTAACATCATCTAGCTTTTTGAGGGCTTCTCCATCCACGTCGGAGCAAAGAGGGCCGAGGGCAGGGACTACGTTCTCTGTATTCTTTAACATATCACGATCCATAAGGATCACAATGGTCCTCGTAGATCCCTCCAGCCTCACCTCGAGCTGGGTAATCCCTTCCTCCATCATCCTCAGGTCTGCAACGTCAATGTCTGAACCTATCTCGTAGTTGTCTTCGGCGACGCCTTTGCCTCTCCCATCGGCCAGTAAAGAAGTATCATCGGGTGGCTGCAAAGTCAACGGCCCGTCTTACCGCGAAGTGTCAGAATCCCCGGTGCTCGGCCCTTCGGCTTCCGTCATCACAAAAGGGAGAGAGACGCCCTCGTCGGCCTCCTCCGACTTCGGAATCTCAGACGCTGTCTCGAAATCATCTTCAATGAAAATAGTCACCGTCTCACGTAGCATGAAGTCACCCATCACCGAGTCAATGGCCCGAGCAACCTTGTCGCCAACGTCTACCGATCTCCTCTTACGGGGCATCAGGTCCCCGTCACCTAGCAACGATTCCTCTTCCTCATCTATGAGACGATACAAAGGAGAAGCCGAAGCTTCCACCGCCGAAGTTTCCACAGACAATGAAGGAATTGATGTGGAAGCGGCAGCGGGCGGAACCGAGGAGTGAGCAAAATCAGTCATAGAAGGGGCAGGAGCCGAAGAGGCAGCAGCTTTCCTCTTACGGAATGCAGGTGTGGCAGCTCTCGACCTCCTCGAGGAACCCTAGCTAAAATTAAAGGAAGTACAAAAGGATTAGAAAGTCAGTCAAAACAAACCACAAAAGAGAAATAACTAACAAGATAAAGATAAAAGTAATTTACCAGACGAGGGGGGAGCTAGCCCAAACCTTTCAAAGAAGCCCGACCACTCACGAATCCCCGTGATGTGAGGGAGAAGCTGACCGACCCAACCAGAAATGTCCTCGACCAAAGGAGGAGGCGAGGTCTTGGTTGCATAAGAAAAGGGCGAGAGGTCAGAATCCACACCTAAGCAAAATAAACCAAGTACCTACATGCAATGGAGTAAGGCACTTACGAGTGCAATTCCAAGCTTTAGGGAAGTCGTCGACGTTGGCTACCACGTTCTCAGTTCTAATGAAGAAAAGGTTGAGCCAGAACTAGCGGTTAGTCTTGTCATCCATCTTTACCACCAGGCATTTGCCTCCTCGGTGGCGGAGATTCAGCATTGTCCCCCTATAAAAGCTAGGGCCGAACAAGTGCATTAGGTGTCGAAGTGTGATCTCGACCCCGGCCAACACCACAAACTTGGTGAGCATCCTTATGAGATTTTAAACATACGGCACGAGTTGAGCCGGGCAAACACCGTAGAAGTGACAGAATTCCTCCGCCAGTAGGAGGAGAGGAAGAGTATAGCCGACGTGAAAGGGGTAGGCGTAGAATGAGCAATACCTAGGACGGTGGTATTGAACAGCATCCCACCCTCAGGGATTAATTCGACGTGATTAGGAAGGTTGTACTTCGCCTTGAGCTCTAACAATTCAGCCTCCTTCATCACCGACTTAAAGGTTCTGGGTTCGGCTTCAGGCAGTTCCGAGAAATCAGACCTGACATCGATATTACGAGGAACTATTTCTTCCACAGTTGGGAAGCTTCTGTCCTCTGCGACAGTGGGAATGTTCTCCGCATGAGGAGGAAGAAGAATCGCCAGAGGGACCGGGTCACTTCCCTCACTGGGCCCAGAAGGTATGTTAGACATATTTTCAACAAAAGAAAGGAAGGTATCAAATAACGGAGAATTAAAAATGATAAGGATCGTTAGAACATGAGGCAAAGATGCACAACAATGGAAGAAGAAGAAGAAGATACAGGGTTTTGGTGCAAGTATTTTGTAAAGGTTGAAATCATACCCCACGCACCCCTATTTATAGGAATTCAAGTATCGTAACTGAGAAATTGATTCATCATTACCTGGCACCGTAACCGAAGCGGCAAATTCAATCAAAAGATGCACGCAAAACGAAGCAACGCATCGGAAAAATGCATCATGGTGACGCATGACGTCACCTTGATTCATGGACAGCACAACTCCAAAGTTTGCGGCTCACAAAGGGCCACGTTGCCAGCTCACCTCAATCATCATGACCCGGTCAGCTCGTCCAATCATTTCGACGGCAATAAACAGAATCCGCTCATCAAGCCCGCTTGAGGTCGGCCTCAATAAGAGGAGGGAATAACTGTATGGATCAAAATCTACCCTAGAATATTTAAGATAAGCTAACAGTAAAGAAAGAATTCTCGAGCCATCGTCAGTCGAGGCCGACTAGGAAACAGCGAGACTCGTGGTCGAGATGTCAACAATGGTCGAGGTCGAGCACCGTTGATGAAGTTGTAACGATTAGTTTTCGAAATAGGATATTAAAGAGAATATTCTAATGGATATTCTATGCACTTGTACTATTAGGGTTTACTAGGAAAATGTCTCATATAAATAGAAAAGGAGACAATGATATGAGGCATGTGACATTCATTTTGTAAGAACGGACTTTTGACAAAAGATTCTCTTTCTCCTTGCTAAGATACAAATATTACCTTTTTATCAAAATTCTCATTCATATTATTCCATACTTTTTCACCAGATCCGAGAATAGTTCGAACATTTTAGGATTTGTCTGTCACTCATCATTGTTAGGAGTAACAACTATCTAGTTCATTATTTATTGAGTGAATCACTCCTCCTATTTACTTAAATGTCATTTGTTGTTATTCATTGCTATTAAATGATACATTATTACTCATACTTTTTGGAATAGTTATTGCACGCTGCTATTATTCTTCTACCAGATATATCTGACGCTAGTCACGTTTCCGGAATTCACATCTAGAAATATTATTATTAACTAGGTTTAACCCATTATCACATAAATTTAATTATTTGAACCAAGAGTTATATTTTTTGGTCAAACAAATAATAAGCCGGTCCTAGAAAATGACCCGTCATAATATATTTTGATGGAAGTTTGTGAAGGAAAAGGAAAAACAAAATTATTTGACAATCAAGTTTCCTTGTTTTCAAAACTCTCTTTATGCAGTTGGCTAAACAATCAAAAGGAAAATACTCCTAACAAAATTGTTAAACGCAGAAATTTGTGATTAAATGTATAGTACCCCTCATAGTTTAAACTTTTCACTTTTGGCACTTCAAACTTTAGTCCCTTTTTTTGACTTTTTAAATGTTTGTTTGTAGAAATTTAGGAAATATTTTCAGTAGGATAATGCCGTGTTGGCCAATATTGAAGACGCACCTAACTATGACTACAAAAACAAAATTTGGTGCAATAAGAAGTGCAAAAGGTACAAATATGACTAGTTGAAAAGACGTAAGGAGTTGGTTTGACATGATATAAAAGATTTTATTAAGTTCTTCCAAATCTATTTTCCCGGATAAAACATGTTTGAAAAATAATTGAAACTAGTTTTGAAGGGAGCTAGGACTAGCGGTGTACAAATGAAACCGACAAACCGCACCAACCTGATAATTCGAGTCAAACCGAGAAAAAAACCCGACTATAGTTTGATTTGATTGGTTTGGTGTTGAAAAAAACCCGACGATATTTGGTTTGGTTTGGTTTTAACTAAAAAAAATCAAACCGAAACCAAACCAACCCGACATTATATGTATAGAAGTTTTAAATATATTTAATACATGAAAATATTTATCATAGTGCAGTTTATAAATATTTCTTAAGCTGTTTCATAATTTTATCTTTTAACGTATTATTTCAAGCTTGGACTTATAATTTTTGGATGTTCTAATAAGTTTTATAGTCCATAAATGTTAGTAACTCAAATAAATCCTAAACCAAAATCAAATCAATACTAATGATAATAAAAGGCATTCAATTCAATTGTACAATGAATAAAAATAGTGTTGGATATTTATTTTTTAGTTTTTACATGATTTAGATAAAAAACATAACTTATTTTTATTTTAGTGTTTAATCGTGTAAATAATAGTACTTATTAGTCATACTTATTTTAGCAACTTATTAGTAATTTTAAATTATGTTTGTTTTCATATGGCTTATTAATAATATTTATTTTATGTGATTTTCTCATCTTTATTGTTAAATATTTTAGTACAATATCATGAATCATCTCATATTTATGTTATTTTATTTAAAAACACCTTATATAGTTCTGTCTTACTAGGATTAAAGAAATATTTGGAGCACGGATTCGATATTTTGTGCTATGAAGACTTTATGGAAAAAAACCCGAAATAACCTGAAACCCGAAACAACCCGAAAAAAACCGAGATTTAAAAATCTGACTTTTATTGGTTTAGTTTGGTCTTTAGATTTAATAAACCGATGTAATTGGTTTGGTTTGATAATTAGAAAATCCGAACCAACCCGACCTATGTACACCCCTAGCTAGGACTCGTTTGTCCATCGACATATTTTCCTTTTTTCGAAATTTTTATTTCAAAAACGTTTTTGTCCATGAAATTTTGTACGTTTTTGGAATTTTTTCGAAAATGAGTATTTCAAAAATCAGAATTCAAAAATTTCAAAAATTTTTGTTTCCCCACTCATAAACTGTAATATTTTTTCAAGTGAAATGCAGTCCAAACATAAGTTCATATTCCAAATAGTATCATTTTTCAACTTAACTCCAAATATTATTTTTTTCAAAAATTATAATTTTTATGTCCAAACGCCTACCTAATCATTCAATCTTGTGAAATTTATCAGACAAAAAAGATTTCTTAGAAGAAAAGGTGTACAAGTTAAAAGGGATAACCAATCCATGACAAAAAGAATGTTATATCTTTGAATTTTTGAAGAATGTGAACAGCTAATTGGTTAGATTTAACGAACTACTCCCTCCGTTCACTTTTACTTGTCCATTATATTAAAATATATTTTCACTTTTTTTTATCCACTATACTAAATCAAGAGAAACACAATTTTTTTTTTGTTTTACCCTTATCATTAACTACTCATTCCAAAATTATTTTTCAAGACTTTTGGAAAATGATAGTATTATTATGGATAAAATTATAAAATATATATTTTATTTATTATTTTTTAAGGGACGTTAAAAGTTCATAGTGGACAAGTAAAAGTGAACAGAGGGATTACAACTTCTTTTTGCCCTTTAGTTAAAACTTTATCACGAGGAGACTTTGTTGATGGAAAGATGATGCTCATTTTTATTTTTCTTTGAAGAATTGTCTTCATCTCAACTTTAATTGGAGTAAATAACAGTTTGAAAGTAGATTTTACAAAAAATAAGTGAACTTTAAGAAAAGGAATCAAAACGCAAATAGGTGAAAACCTGCTAGATATTCAACGACTAAATTTAACAAAAAGAAAGTGCAAAACGTGGGGTCACAAATTTGGATCCCCACATTGTAAGTTCTTTATTAGCATTGACGCGCATTCCTTGCCTGCTCATGTGCTTTTTCAATCAATCATGTGAACAGGAGAAAGAAAAACATTTTAATCGTTTCAACGTCGTCTCGGTTTTTTTTTTTTTTTGGGTTTTGGGGGGGGGGGGGGGGGGGGAGGGTTAAAAAGAGGTAATTCACCGCTGGCCCATTTTACTGGTCCTTCTAAGTTCAAGTTGAAAAAAACGTAGTCTTTTTTTTTTTATCTTTTAAAAATGTTAAAATAAAAATGTGAACCATGTCAAATGCTTGAGACATCCTCATACAAATTTTATAATATGTTTTAAAACTTAGACTCCCTCCATTTCAATCTATATGACGGAGTTTAATTTGATATGAACCTTCAGAAAGAAAAGATTTTAAAAAAAAAATTATTGACTTAAATTTCTCATGTCATTTTTGTTATAAAAGCATATCATTAAAAATAATCAAAAAATATATAATTAAATTATTTTCAAATATATAAAAATATCATTCTTCTTAAAATTTGAAAAAAAAAAAGAAAGAAAAAAAAAAGTCAAAGAAAATGACCCAGATGAAATGTAGTAATAAAAAATGGAAGAATTCCTTTTTAACCCTTTACAAATAAATTTTACATTAGACAAAATCGTAATTTAGTTATTTTTCTAATATTTAGGACTTTAAAATCAACTACAATTTCGATTATTAAATTTTTTCTTATTTGAATTAAGTAAAAAAATACTAATATTAAGTAATTTGAAATAGATATTATTTAAAAGAAGTAAGAGTATTACGCGTCTTTTCCTTATATATTCTCACGGCAATTTCCATGGAAATATGCTCACATTTATTCTTCTTATTAGGGAACCTATAATTCTTACAAAGGTGTTTATATATACTGTTACTACTAAAAGCAAGAGGTTTTGTACCTAATTAAATATTTATTCTAATTATTAAATATAATTTTTAAATATTACACAAACCGATAAAAAGAATAATATATTGTTTGAATAGGAGAAAAGTTCGAAAATAATATGTATCTTCTACACTATCATAAAAGCATGAAATCTCAATAAATAATAAAGTTTTTGAATTAATAAATCAGCAAAAAATTCAATTCAATTTTATTTCAAAATCATTATATAAGTAAAATTATTTGCCAAGTTGTTAAAACTCTTAAGGTACATTAAATTGTTTACACAAGAAGAACATTTGTCGTGAAAGAAATAAGAAAATAGAGCGAAATTCATTATAATATAGTATCAAAAGTTAAATTGCTAAAAATGCTAAGTTGAAACAATAAGGATGTAACATAAGAAAAAATATATTCAAAATAAGTTGTCATTATCATTTTTCTTTCTTTTTATATTCATTCCAACAAATGATAACTCCTTATATTTTTTTAAATCATATTACATTATTTTTTGTAATTCAATATTAGTTATATAAGCCGATGCTTCAACTCACTGAGGATATGACCATTGATATGAGGGTATGAAAGTCGAGGATTAGGGTAGAAGGTTAGTAGGTAGTTGGGAGTTTCTTAGTTGCTCATCGATAGTCTTAGTAACATACATGTCCCTTCATATTCTCAAATCTTTATTGCGTTATGTGATTTTTTTGCCTCAGGTATGTATTCTCTGTTGTTATTATTTGGTACTAATTACCCTTTCCGAACCGAGAATCTATTGAAAATAGCCTATCTACCTTCATTAGGCATGGGTGTCACGACCCAAAATCTATTGAAGGTCGTGATGGCGCCAGACCCCGCTGTCAGACAAGCCAAAAAAATAAATACTTAATTTGGTTCTCATTTTAATATTTTTGAAATCATATTTCCTTCAATTAATTAGTAAAAGATGGAATTTACAGTGTAAATAATAATATTTTTAACAATTTCAATACAGGACAACCCCTTATCACTCCAAAAACCGGTGTCACAAGTGCATGAGCATCAACTAGGAATGAAAAATAAAATACAGCATCTGTCCGGAATACAAATTAGACAGAAAAAATAAAAATACTCTGAAGGAGACTCTGCTGGCTGCGGATCGTAGTATAAAGTGCAGCTCACTTAAGTCCCCGCTATAACCGTATATCTATGCCCACAAGTCCACTAGGCATATATGTACCTGCACAAAAATATGCACCAAGTGTAGTATGAGTACGTAAATCAACGCGTACCCAGTAAGTATCCCGCTTAACCTCGAAGAAGTAGTGACGAGGGGTCGGCTCCGACACTTACTATGGGCTATAAATAAAATACCAATGATATAATTAGGCATGGATAACGTAGAACTGCTGTAAGTTCAATGTCATGAAATAAGTAAACCATTCTTTTGTTCATAAGAAATTTCCAAATTTATTTTCGTCATTTAACATTTTTGGACCTCGGGCCAATGAAAACAATATCAATTATTATCAATTCCAAAGATATATCATGCGCAAATCATGTCGAGGTCGCACGGCCCGCTCCAACATAAATATTTAAATTGTGCACTGCTGAGGGTCGAACGGCGCGAACCATAGATGCATCTATTTAACCTGCCGAGGCGTTCGGGCCGCTCCAAAAAAGAGAAAAAAATATAATTTAAAACAACCAAATTCAAGAATTATTAAGGCAACTATTCAAGGAATATAAATTTTTATTTACGGTCAAGAAGGATGGAGTTTAACCTTTTATAGTTCCTTTACCAAGTTTCGATCTGATTTAAGCAATTTAGATTAACAAGTAGGATGCAAGTATCGCAATTATAACATTATCTGGGTCCTAGACTACCCAGATATAAGCATATTAGTAGCTGCTACACACGGACTCTCGTCACCTCGTGCGTACGTAGCCCCCACAAATAGAAGCACATATTAAATTATTTCACCTATGGGGTTAATTCCCTCTTACAAGGTTGGAAAGGAGACTTACCTCGCTCCGAAGTTCCATAGCCGGCTCCCAAGCCTTTCCAACAACTCAAATCGATGCCCAACGCTCCAAAACTAGTCAATAAATGTACAAACCCATAAAAATATACTCTAATACTCACAACAATTCGATTTAAATAAATTCTCAACTCTGCTTGAAAAGTTGATAAAATCACCCTCGGGTCCACTTGCCCGGATTCCGAAAATTTTCAAAGATAAACTTCACCCATAACCTCATGAACTCAAATATATAATTTATTCTAAATTTCATGCCCAAATTCGTGATCAAAATCCAAGAATACAATGGTTTTTAGGTTTTTCTTCAAAATCATAAATTTCTATGAATTTTCATGCTTTAATCCATATAAAAACCATGTATTTATCTTGAAATAGATGGGGATAACTTACCTTGGGATAGATGATGAAAAACCCCCACTTGAAGCTCTCCAAAAATCGCCCAACCAAGAGAGAATGGAAGAAAATGGGTCAATTCCCCGTTCTTAAAGAAACACACTGTCCAGCGATCTTTCGCACCTGCGGTCACTTGACTGCTTCTACGGTCCCGCAGGTGCAGCCAAAATACCGCTTCTGCGGTCCTCCTTCTGGCCCCTCAACTCCGCATCTACGGCTCCATCCGCACTTTTGCGCCTTCGCTTCTGCGGCACTACGTGCGCAGGTGCAGTCCCGCTTCTGCGAAACTCTACCTCATCTGCGGTCCCAGCCTTCCCTATCCAAAACCGCTCCTGCGACCCTCATGGTCGCTTCTGCGGCTCCGCACCTGCGGCCATAACCTCGCAGGTGCGGTTACACCAGAAGACAACAGCCTCAACACATCTTCCAAGTCCAAATTCGATCTGTTAACCATCCGAAATCCACCCGAGACCCTCGGGACCTCAACCAAATATATCAACACGTCCCAAAACACAACACAAACTTGCTCGAGGCCTCAAATATTATCAAACACATTGAAATCATTAATCGTACCCCAATTCAACCTTAATGAACTTTAGAACTTCAAACTTCTACATTCGATGCCGAAACCTATCAAAATACGTCCGATTGACCTCAAATTTTGCACACAAGTCACATTTGATATTACAGGCCTACTCCAACTTCCGAAATCGGAATTTGACCCCGATATCAAAAGGTCCACTCCCGGTCAAACTTCTCAAAAATCTTCAAATTTCTAACTTTTGCCAATTGACCCAAAATGACCTACTGACCTCCAAATCCACATCCGAACGAGCTCCCAATACCAGAATCGCCTTACGGAGCTATTCCCGGACTCAGAATCCCAAACAGACATCAATAACATTGAAATGTACTTCAACCCAAATTTAGGAAATTCTTCCAAAAATGCCAACTTTCATAATAGGCGTCAAAACGCTCTTGGGTCATCCAAACCCCGATCCGGACATACGCCGAACCTATTGGAACCTTCCAATCCCGATTCCGAGGTCGTTTACTCAATAATCAAAACTTAGTCAATTCTTCCAACTTAAAACTTCCAAAATTAGAGTTTTCTTCCCAAACTAACTCTGAACGTCCCGAAATTTAATTCCGACTATACGTACAAGTCATAATACCTGAAGTGAAACTGTTCAGAGTCTCAAGCCGCTGAATGATGCGCTAGAGCTCAAAACGACCGATCGGGTCGTTACACTTTCTCCCACTTAAACATACGTTCGTCCTCGAACATGCTAAGAACTGTTATGGAGTTATCTGAAATCGTTGTTTAACACCTCGTGCACCTACCTGTGCTGCCACAATTCAGTTGAGCATATTAGCTCGAGCCAGTCTGAAGATCTTCCTCTTTATTTAGTCAAGTAAGTCTTAGAGTCAAATTCCAACATCCGAAATTCTCCACCAGGCCTGTTTCCAACATACGAACACCGAATCAATCACTACACACTGCACCAAACACGATTGTATACCCTTACTAAATTCTTACCATGCACCGCATAATTCACATGACCATAATAACATCCTCCGATAACAATAGCCGAAATTCCACGAATCCGATGCCCGCAATACACTTCATGACATGTATAAGTCCTGTTCCAACACTTGAAATGCTGCCACGACGGAAGAGATGTGCAGAAATTCATAACTAACTGCCGAGTCAACAAATCATTGGGTTTCTTATCTTGGCAAGAATCATTACCTCATTATGAACCAAATAACGATATTTGCTCTCTAATATGCTTCATATAAATCTGATCGCACTGATCCCATATCCAAAAATCTTGTCTCACCCAGTACAAGTCGTTTCGGCAATAAGCCACCATAAACACTGCCAAAGGTCTCATATGATGCCACCATGTGCCAACAATCCACAAACTCGAATGTGGTACATAAGGAAAACGAACTCTGGAAAGAACTACTCAACCCACGTAACTAATTTAAACCACCGAAAAGATGTTATGAACCTTCCTCAGAAAATGAGAAGTAAAACACACAATAATAGATATAGGGGGAACTGTACTCACATAACTCTGTTGCGGCGTGCAACCCGATCTACACATAATACCGTTGCGGCGTGTAATCCGATCCAAACAACATACCCATGGCGGCGTGCCACCCGGTCCAACCAACATGCCCGTGGCAGCGTGCCACCCAATCCACATATGATACTCTAGAAGGAGATACTTTATCGAGCTAAAATGCTCTTAGCTACGAAATACTCGAATATCGACCACAAGCACGCCAAGTGCATAGTATTATCCCTGGGGAGACAGATAGCGCCATAAGCTACAAAACTCAAGCACGACTAAGGTGCAATAAATGACCTGTATCTCGAGAGCCATCCTGCTCATATAACACCATAAACTATATGGGATCTCAATACGAGTGTGAATAATCAAACCACCTCACAACCCACATGGCACAATAGAGACTACACGAAAAGGCCGATAACAGAAATAACATCCAAGGCCCGAAGAACCCTCCGAAAATAACGCTATGCTGAAATGAACACATCCGGCTTGATATAGAGCCCACATTCACATTTAGATCCATCCACGGACTTCAAGTCGATTCTGATCATACCACACACTAGCCGTCAAATCCGGAACAAACTTCCACAATCCACAATCAAATGAACCGAGCTCCCTTCAGGCATAAATTCTCAAATTAGCGATAGTACTACAATCTCCATACTTGGTTTCAATCTTCAATCAAGCAAGTGACTACATGTCACACTTATATAATCTTCACGTGGGACACGCTCCCACGACCTTCCGCACCAGATAACAAGTCTACACATCCATTCCACCGGCCATACTAATATTGTAAAGCAAATCAAGAATCCGCAATCAGTACGCAAAGCCTCCTACACAGGACACCGATCTCAGGTAACGCTAAAGACAATACCAGCTTACTCTAACCATCTGAATTCCTTTTCCTGTTCATCTGAGCTTGTGGCATTCTTGTTAACACCGAACTGCAACCTTGATCCTCAACTTCCAATTCCCATGCTACTCACTGCACCTAATCATGCCAATACGCAAGAGTACAAGAATCTCATCATAACTCCTGAACCACTAATAGAATACACACTTCATCATATAAGAACCTCTCACTTGACTCATTTCAGGAGAACCATTACAACACGCGACTGAATTCTCATAATAACAAAAAATACCACCCCGAGTAGTGGTCTAATCCACCATGTCCCTTCCGGGATCCATTTTTCACACAACAGACCATTATAATCGAATACCTCCAAATAAATCAAATTACGGTGGCCGTCAAGCCTCGCACGTACCACCACAAATCATATGTATAACTCAACACGTTGAAGGAACTGATCATTGCCACTATCACGCTAATTCAACCATTGCTAATCGAATCATGAACCCACTCAAAACATCATGAACCCAAGTCTTCACTCATCCTGAGTGACCTTATTTCACGAGACCACGTTTGTCTCAAAATCCACAAACCATCTCATACCCTCCTTGTGCGCACATTCGCATCTTCAACTGGTACACCCATTCTGATATTCCCTTTATGAATCCGAAGTTATTTTCTCCCATCTTCCAATACTGTATCACATACCCAATGATAACATAAAACATTCTAAGGCCTTTTTATAAGCCACTGCAAAGCTCAATACTTAACCATAATACTGGCTCGAAATCCTTAGTCACCGTACTTTGAATTTTTTTTTTTTGAACCCACTAGAACCATTGTTGAGATTCACCCGCTCTGACTTGTTCCCAATTATGATCAAACTCCAAGGCCCTGCTAGCACATGAACACCTTCTCAAAGAAGCACTCGACTGACTCACTTTCCTTGTACATCACATCTACACAAAGCATAAACTTTGAGTCTTACCAAAGCCTAAACATGAATCGATAAGACCAATTGTAGCACACATTCCTCAAATCCTTGGCTCAAATCACCATTGATGTTCTCTTTCCTTAGTCGTAGCAACCCACCAATATGTCGATAACCAGAAACCTCACAAGTAGACAATCATGCAATCCAATCGTAGGCGGTGGGGCCCTCTCACTTAAGCTTGAAGCTACCATTACATGACCCTAGAACCTACAAAGATTCCTTATCCCCCATTGACATGATTTTGCACAATCAACTTGCCAAATTCCTCGAAATCCTTATGTTAAACATTTCATGAACATTCTGAATCACTAGCCACATTCACATACTCGACCTTTTACTGGATAGCCAGTAAAATCCTTCATAGAGCCTTCGTCAACACCACACAACCGCTAACCTTCTCACAGGAGATAACCCATCTGTGGAAATTACATGCTAACATCTTCCAATAGCGATGCACCGAGTACAATTACTAAGAAATCAACCAACCACCCTGAGCCCCTACTCATTCACCAGTTGTACAAGTCCGTTCACTCCCCATTGACATCAACCAAAGGTGCGACGATACATTCCAATCCAAAGTCATGTTGCATCCTTCTTCATATTAAGCAACTCCCTCCTGTCGCACCCAATCTTCCTCAATATAGTAGCCAATATTCCAAATC
Source organism: Nicotiana tomentosiformis (assembly GCF_000390325.3). NCBI lineage: Eukaryota > Viridiplantae > Streptophyta > Magnoliopsida > Solanales > Solanaceae > Nicotiana > Nicotiana tomentosiformis. Next base: position 104,861,515 of record NC_090816.1, on the reverse strand, counting down.
AAGCACGTAGACCTAGTCATTGTCCACCATGAATCCCAAATCACTCTAAACTTTCTCAAGGCATGTAGTCATCCTACCACAGAACCCATATACTGCTCTGCCACTCTCCCACTTTGGTCAAACTCACTCCTTTAATCACACAACTCGACTCATGTTTCTCACACTTGGCCTTCTAGAAGTTTATCCAATGCCAGACACCTCCCTCATGTCTTCCTCATCCTTCGCTGCCCAGTTGTTGCCTTAAGTCAAATCCATCTCTGTAGCACTTGAACCAATAGATCGCTACCAACTTTAAACCCCTCCGAAGATCATCTTTCTCGAGCCGTCAACATTAGAAATACCCATTTAAATTGCGGAATTACTACACTCCTTTGTCTCTGACAACCGCTTCTCCGGCACCATCTCACACTACTCTGCCCGAAGGCAAATTGATGAAGACCATGACACCGGCAAACCTTAACGCATTCAACTGGGACGACGACACCATGCCACAGATGAAAATTTCACCACGATAGAAAATACCAAGTCTCGTTACTCCATCAACCCAAACCTGAACATTTATAGTCTGATTGCCTTTCCTCCGCAGGAAATAATATACCGAATCTCTGAATCATGCACTGAATAAACCTCCTTCCAAGTCATTCACCGCCTCGACGCATAGACAAGCATCCTACCAATACACAAACACTGTGCGATAGCAATGCATGAATCATCATAACAATCAATGCCAAATCTCAAAACCTTAGGTAATACTGATACTGAGCTGAAACGATAGAACGACATTCCACAAGGAGAACAAAATAACCAAATCAAATACGCAGGGAGAAACATCCTGCACCACATCTGTAATACCATTAAAATTCCTCGATTCTCAATTTATAACAAGCGCTTCACGTCGCATAAGACTGAATAGGAAGGGAATGAAGGCATAAGCCTCAAAGGAATCGAATCGCACGATGATGAATCAAGAAGGGAAGTGCTCCTAACAGTCCTGTAGCCCCTTGAAGATAAGTACAAACGTCTCTGTACCGATCCGCAAGACTCTACTAGACTCACTCATGACTCGTGAAACCTAAGTGAACGTAGTGCTCTGATACCATATTGTCACGACCCAAAATCCATTAAAGGTCGTGATGGTGCCGGACCCCGCTATCAAGCAAACCAAAAAAATAAATACTTAAATTTGGTTCTTATTTTAATATTTTTGAAATCATATTTCCTTCAATTAAATAGTAAAAGATGGAATTTACAGTGTAAATAAAAATATTTTTAACAATTTCAATACATGACAACCCCTAATAACCCCAAAACCCGGTGTCACAAGTGCATGAGTATCAACTAGGAATAAAAAATAAAATACAGTATCTGTCCAGAATACAAATTGGACAGAAAAAATAAAAATACTCTAAAGGAGACTCTGTTGGCTGCTGAATGTAGTATATAGTGCAGCTCACCTAAGTCCCCGCTATAACCGCGCCTCTGCGCCCACAAGGCCACTAGGCATATATGTACCTGCACAAAAATGTGCAGCAAGTGTAGTATGAGTACGTAAATCAACGCGTACCCAGTAAGTATCCCGCCTAACCTCGAAGAAGTAGTGACGAGGGGTCGGCTCCGACACTTACTATGGGCTATAAATAAAATACGAATGATATAATTAGGCATGGATTACGTAGAACAGTTGTAAGCTCAATATCATGAAATAAGTAAACTATTCTTTTGTTCATTAGAAATTTTTAAATTTATGTCATTTAATATTTTTGGACCTCGGGCCAATGAAAGCAATATCAATTATTATCAATTCCAAAGATATATCATGCGCAAATCATGCCGAGGTCATACGGCCCGCTCCAACATAAATATTTAAACTGTATATTGCCGAGGGTCGAACGATGCGAATCATAGATGCATCTATTTAACCTGCCGAGGCGTTCGACCCGCTCCATAAAAGAGAAAAAATACAATTTAAAACAACCAAATTCAAGATTTATTAAGGCAACTATTCAAGGAATATAAATTCTCATTTACGGTCAAGAAGGATAGAGTTTAACCTTTTAAATTTACTTTACCAAGTTTCGATATGATTTAAGCAATTTAGATTAACAAGTAGGATGCAAGCATCGCAATTATAACATGATCTGGGTCCTAGACTACCCGGACATAAGCATATTAGTAGCTACGCACGGACTCTCGTCACCTCGTGCGTATGTAGCCCCCACAAATAAAAGCACATATTGAATTATTTTACCTATGGGGTTAATTCCCTCTTACAAGGTTAGAAATGAGACTTACCTCGCTCCGAAGTTCCATAGCCGGCTCCCAAACCTTTCCAACAACTCAAACTGATGCCTAACGCCCCAAAACTAGTCAATAAATGTGCATACCCATAAAAATACACTTTAATACTCACAACAATTCGATTTAAACAAATTACCAACTCCGCTCGAAAAGTTAATAAAATTACTATCGGGCCCACATGCCCGGATTCCGAAAATTTTCGAAGATAAACTTCACCCATAACCTCACGAACTCAAATATATAATTTATTCTAAATTTCATGCCCAAATTCGTGATCAAAATCCAAGAATACAATGGTTTCTAGGTTTTTCTTCAAAATCCCAAATTTCTACTAATTTTCATGCTTGATTCTATATAAAAACCATGTATTTATCTTAAAATGGATGGTAATAACTTACCTTGGCATAGATAATGAAAAATCGCCACTTGAAGCTTCCAAAAATCGCCCAACCAAGAGAGAATGGAAGAAAATAGGCCAATTCCCCGTTCTTAAAGAAACACACTGTCCAGTGATCTCTCGCACCTGCGGTCACTTGACTTCTTCTGCGGTCCCACAGGTGCGTCCAAAATACCGCTTATGCGGTCCTCCTTCAGATTCCTCAACTCCGCATCTGCGGCTCCTTCCGCGTTTTTGCGCATTCGCTTCTGCGACACCACGTGCGCAGGTGCGGTCCTGCTTCTGCGGAACTCGACCGTATCTGCGGTCCCAGCCTTCCCGAGCCAGAACCGCTCCTGTGACCCTCATGGTCTCTTCTGCGGCTCTGCACCTGCGGCCATAATCTCGCAGGTGCGGTTACACTAGAAGACAGCAGCCTCGGCACATCTTTCAAGTCCAAATTCGATCCGTTAACCATCTGAAATCCACCCGAGGCCCTCGGGACCTCAACCAAATATACCAATACGTCTCAAAACACAACACAAACTTGCTCGAGGCCTCAAATAATATCAAACAATGTCGAAATCATGAATCACCCTCCAATTCAACCTTAATGAACTTTAGAACTTCAAACCTCTACATTCGATGCTGAAACCTATCAAATCACGTTCGATTGACCTCAAATTTTGCACACAAGTCACATTTGACATTACAGGCCTACTCCAACTTCCGGAATCGGAATCCGACCCCGATATCAAAAGGTCCACTCCCGGTCAAACTTCTCAAAAATCATCAAATTTCTAACGTTTGCCAAATGACCTCAAAATGACCTGCGGACCTCCAAATCCACATCTGGACGCGCTCCCAATACCAGAATCACCTTACGGAGCTATTCCCAGACTCGGAATCCCAAACGGACATCAATAACATTGAAATTCACTTCAACCCAAATTTACAAAATTCTTCCAAAAATGCCAACTTCCATAATATATGCCGAAATGCTCCCGGGTCATTCAAAATCCGATCCAAACATACGCCCAAGTCCAAAATCATCATACAAACCTGTTGGAACCTTTCAATCCCGATTCCGAGGTCGTTTACTCAAAAATCAAACTTTAGTCAATTCTTCCAACTTAAAGCTTCCGAAATTAGAATTTTTTTTCCCAAACTAACTCCGAACTTTTCGAAATTCAATTCCGACCATAAGTACAAGTCCTAATACCTGAAGTGAAGCTGCTCAGGGTCTCAAACCGCTGAATGACGCGCTAGAGCTCAAAACGACCCGTTGGGTTGTTACAAGGGGTAAGGTCTGCGTCCAGACTACCCTCCCCATACCCCACATGTTTAGAATATACTGGGTATGTTATTGTTGTTGTAATATTAGTTATATAAGAGTTTATATTTTTATTTATCAATATTTTTCTAGGAGCTATAGTTTAATCTCTTCACTCATAAATTTCTAGAAGACCAAAAGTTCAAATCCTTCAATTTGTTTCATTATCTTTGAATAATTATGGTAAGTATTTGGTAAAAAGGATAATAATAATTTCCATAAGATATGTATTCCACATCTCATAAATCATAATAAGACATAAACAGATTTTTATAAAGTAGGATTTATTTAGTTAATAAGCTAGTTTAGTGAGATTAATATTTATTAACTTTTAGGAACTCACATTTTTTTCTGTGATATATTTTTTCAATAACTCAAATATATTATTTAATAGTATTTACGTAATTTTTCAAAATTATATATTTATTGATATAGGTACACGCGCAAAGCGCGTATCTTAAGACTAGTAATATATTAAAAGGACGAAGCTCACTTAGCGAAATGTCGTTCTCTTTTTGTACCCTTAAAAAATAAGTTTTACATTGAATAAAAATGTCATTTTACTTATCTCCCTAATATTTAGGACTTTTACAACTAAATTCTATTTATCATATCTTTTTTATTTAAGCTCTTGAAATATCCACATTTAAAAATCGAGGAAGAGTTTACCTTATATAAATGATACACATTAGTTATGATACAACTACACTATACTTTTTCTAATATTTAGGGGGAAAAGGGCAATAGCAGAGGCCGAAAATTACCTTAGATTAACGTTTTCAAATTTCCTTTTTACTAGGAAACACTTAACTTGAACATTGTATGTTTTTCTATTTTGTTTAAATTTTTATTTTGTGAAAATAAATCATAACAGTGTTGCATATAGGGGGCTTTTGTATTTATACCCGGTTTTTGGGTCAAATTGAACCTATACCCACTTTGCAAAAATAAATTGCAAGTCTATCCACTTTACGATCAATTTTAGACTTATCGGGTCTGAAGTTAAAAATAATTTAGTCTGAAGTGAAAAAATTACATTTCAAATGCACGTAAGGCCAAATAGGTCTGAAGTGCAACCAATGATTTCATGCACTTAATGCCAATAAGTCTGAAGTGAAAAATTGTACTTCAGATATATTTAAGGCCAAAAGGTCTAAAGTACAACAAATATTTTCCTACACTTAAGGCCAATAAGTCTGAAGTAAAAAATTGTACTTCAGATGTGGTTAAGGCCAAATAGATCTGAAGTGCAACAAATGGTTTCATGCACTTAAGGCCAATAAATCTGAAGTGAAATTACTTTTCACATGCACTTAAGACTAGGGCTGCTTATCGGGCGGATTGGACGGTTATTTACTCTTAACGGTTTGGCTTATCGGTTATCGGTTTTTAAATGTATTAATCCGCTAGCCACCCGATAAGATATCGGGCGGAATGGTATCGATTTAGCTCTTATCGGGCGGTTTATCGGCCTAATTCAATCTATATTGCGTGCATTAATTGTTTGCTGACTATTGTGACTCAAACTAAAATTCCTATGCTAAGCAGACTACATTCCAGTCTATAGAATACAATAGATGAGTCCATTACATCCCAAAGCAAACTACATTACAGATGAGTCCAGAATACATATGTCTTTCCTCCGCCCACAACTGCAAAGGAAAAGTCAATGCTCCCTCATTAATTCTGAAATGATAAAATTCTAGTCTATATTCAAAGTGAGTCCAGAATACATACTTCAAAATGATTAATCCATAAGTGAGCAGACTACACAGAAATGTTTGTCCTGCAGCTAACGCCTAACAATGCTTGAATTTCTGCAGCTTCAACGCTCAAACAACAGCTTAATCCATAAGTAAGTAGATCCCTATAAAAAATATGCATACATCAAATTTCAGCATTAGGCAACGAAGTAGAGACTGTGATAAATACTACTGTTAACTAGTATGCATACACCTAAAGCCCATTAACAATTCCGAAAAATAAAAAAAAACTAATCTCAATTAACTAATATTTAACAAGACTCCAATGGTCTAAACTTAATTGAAACGGGCAGCCGTCCCTTTGGTTCGTTAACAAAATTATATATATGTATAATGAGCAATTTATTAAGAAAAACAGTCACATAAATGGAGATGGAGCATCAGAAACAAATTCATTCATGATTTCAGCCATTTTTATGGAGAAATAGTACAGATTCAGGAATGCGTACCTAAAATACTTGACAAATAGAGCTTGAAACAGCTGATAAAGGGCAGAAATAGAGATAAAGGAAGTTCAGCTACGATTTTGATAGCAAACAGCAGAAGAATAGCAATGTCGACCTCAACTTCAATCCAAAAACAAATGAGAAACCCATAAATTCTCCAAGTAACACAACAGAAATCAGAAAACCTTTTTAATCTTTTTTTTTCGTTTTTCTTCTTCAGATCCGGATGTAGAAAAATGGAAATTCAGGTGTTTTAACTTTTTTCATAGGTGAGATGTGTGTGCATGATGACGAATTCTCGGCTTCCTTTTGCGTGAAAGGGAATGGGTGAGCGAGGAAGGAGACCAAGCGGCTAGGGTTTTCAAAGGGGGATCCGTCTGTCTTTTTCTTAGGGTTTGGGAAAATGGTGTTTTAAAGAGAGGGGAGATCCGGTTGGGCCAGACGGGTCATGGAAATTGGGCTTCTAAAGGAATGGGCTTGAAACAATTGTAAAATTAGTCACTTTGGATTCAAATTTTAATTAAAACCAATTTGTGTGGTTAAACTATTATATATATTTTTGGCGTTAGATAGAGTACTGGAAGTCGACGAGATAGAGTATTGGTGGCTGTTGGTTGAAATTTAGACGTTAGGGTTTCTAAATGTCTAATAGTAAATTAGTAATAGAGAATAGAGATAGAGTACCGGAAGAAGAAGGGTTTTTGATTATTTAATATATATATATATATATATTCTTAACGGGTTAACAGATTATCCGTTAAGAAAATTGAATAATCCGCCCCCAAACCGATAAGCCGTTAATAAAAAAATTCAATCCGTTCTCCGTCCATTAAGCCGTTAACCCGATACCAATAAGCGATTAAGCTTTGATTTCGGTTCGGTTTTCGATTTCGGTTCGGTTTTGAACACCCCTCCTTAAGACCAAAAAGTCTATAGTGCAACAAACGTTTTCCTACGCTTAAGACCAATAATTCTGAAGCGAAAACTTGCACTTCAGATACACTTAAGGCCAAAAGGTCTGAAGTACAACCAACGTTTTCATGCACTTAAGGCCAAATAGGCCTGAAGTACAAATTGTCCATATACAAAAATTTGTTCTTCGAATTTTAACAATCCAATATACGATTTAATACCTAAATCTACTCCAAATGAGTTCAAATTTGAAACATAACCTCCAAATATCATCAAGAACAAACTCCAATCATCAATTTATCAAAACAACAATAAATCTAACGAACTCATTTGCAATTAAGAAAAAGAAAAAGAAGAAACCCTAAGCAATAGTAAAAACTAAAGGACCACAACAGCTCACCACTGTAAAACATGATAAACTACCTTAAAATATGTTTATAAGCACCATATAAAATCATTGTTAGAAGAAGAAGAGGAGGAAGAAGAGGAAGAGGAAGAAAGAGGAGAAAAAAGCCTAAAGTTGTTTAAACAGTAGGTACAAGTTAAATAAAATTTTAAAAATAGGTACAAATTAAATAGTGGTGATCAAATATGGCGCCCTGTGCAATTTTTACTGCATATAATCAGCAACTAAGTTTTTGAGCATGGAAGAGTTGTTCTTACCAATTAAAAGTATGTGATCGATCGACTTATATATTCATTAAATTAAATTTTACACGACAAAATAATTATTCAATTATTTTTGAATTTAATGTCAATCTAGACTCAAATTTTTATGATTTGTTTCAAATTACCTCTACTCCATTATAGATGTCCATATAACTTTTCAAACTGGTATTATACACCTTAGAGAAATTTTCGAACACCCGCGCGTCTAACTTAAACACGCATGAATCACATTCTAATTCCTAAAGTTGAATGATTTTAGGAACTATTTTAACTCATTCAAAATAGTTTCAAATTACATATTAGTTTAATTTTAGTAACATGCTTATATTATTGTATCTATGACTATAAAATACATATGAATTTATTTATTTGTATATATTAGTATTATAAAAGAACGAAACTCCAATACATATAAAATTAAAAAAATACATATAAAAATTTGCTTATTAAATCTTTCTTTATTTGAAAAATATAGAAAGTACTAATACTTAGAACTTTAAAATAATTAAAATTTATATATTATATAAATTATATATTGTTTGAACTATTAATCATAATTCTATATTATAATATTTATGTGATTTTTTAAAATCTTTATATCATTAATATGGGATACACACACAATCACATGTAAAAGTACGAATGCCCTAATCGAATTAACGTTTATCTTTTTTTTACCTTTGAAAATAAATTTAACATTGGACAAAAATATCATTTAATAATTTTCCGAATACTTAGTACTTTTAAATTAATAACTAAAATTTTGACTATTAAATATTTTTTTATTTGAACTAGGTAAAAGCTCATACTCCATCCGTTTCAATTTATGTGAACCCATTTGACTGAGCACGGAGTTTAAGAAAAGAAAGAAAACTTTTGAACTTGTGGTGTAAAATGAGGCACATATATTTTGTGTGGCTATAAATCATTGCATAAATATAAATTATTTCTAAATAAGAAAATAGGTCATTCTTTTTGGCACGGCCTAAAAAAAAAATAAATTGAAAATAAATTAAATCGGAGGGAGTAATATTTACTTATATAAATATAATTTTTTTCTTATTTGGGCAGTTTGTCTTTTACAAAGTCCTAAAATATAAGTCCACCCTTCTCTTTTCATAAAAATCACTATCGTTTTTAATTTATAAGAGAACCTCCCTTACATGCACATACATCAAGACTCATCGAGGTTGTTTTTCGTACTTTTTCTCCTATTTTTTTGTGATTTAGAATATTTTTAACCTATAATATATATATATATATATATATATATATATATATATATATATATATATATAGTGCTGCATGATGTGCCTAGAAGCATGGAAAAAAAATCTACATAGATATATCTTTTAGTCTGATTTTTATTTTTAAGAAAAGTTAAAGTCACGATAAAATCTCGTGCAACTAAACCTTTTTGTTTATTCTTTTGTTTGATTTTTTTTCTTTCCGAAAAGTTAAGTTTTAGTGTCTGCTTTATATAGTCTCATTGTAGATGCATTGCAGTATCAGTTATTGTAAATATTGTACAATTTTTTTGTAAAAAATAATAAATTATAACGTTATTTGATAGTATCTCATCAATCTTAATACTCCTTCTTTTCTATTAACAGATAAATATTATTTATAATTACATGATTATTCTAAATACATTAGTGATAAAAGCCAAATTACACGCGCAAGGCGTATGCACAAAAACCTATAGAAGTAAATGTGCAAATCATGCTAAAAGGAAAATCGTAAAATCATATACTATAGCTGTTTTTGCAAGGCGAGCTAAAATTGAGTTTCAACTTTCAAGATCCCGACGCGGATGAATCCAAGGGTAACTCGAGCTATAGTTCTACTATGTACATTACTAAATTATGTGACCTTTCATTATTTAAAAAAGACAGAAAAAAGAAAAATAGTACAAATATTGTCACCCACTAACCTTGATGAATGATGTGATCCATTAAATAGTACCCCATTCTACTACTACTCCAATATTTTAGAAAGATAAAGAGAGAGAGAAAGAACAGAGAAAGCTCAAGAGAAGCCATGGGAGTAGCAGCTCATTTCAATCATTTCTGGTTCCTTCTCTTCATCCTCTTCTTCTCTTTCTCCATCTCCTCCATTTCCGGATCCGTAAGTTACCTATCTCTAATCCCGCAACTCCCATCTTACAGCCTAACTCGATTTATATGTGACTGAGTCGTACTTAGCTTGTTGTTTTGGTTAAGTCCTTTACATTCAAGATCTAATAGTGGCTTTATAACTTGGCCAATATACGTAACTTGAACTCCCAATTAATATCCAACTTCTTATTAACCTATTCTTTTTTCTTCTTTTATTTATCTATTTAATTTTTTTTGAACAAACGCAGGATGATGATTGCGTGTACACAGCTTACGTCCGAACGAGTTCAATAATAAAAGGTGGAACCGATTCGATTATTAGTTTGACTCTCTACGATGCAAACGGGTATGGTATTAGAATCAAGAACCTGGAGGCCTGGGGTGGGCTTATGGGCCCAGGTTACAACTATTTCGAGAGGGGAAACTTGGACATATTCAGTGGCCGAGGCCCATGTTTGACTGGGCCGGTCTGCAAGATGAACTTGACTTCCGACGGAACAGGTCCAGGCCACGGCTGGTACTGTAACTACGTAGAGGTTACCGTCACCGGAGTCCATAAGCAATGCAACCAACAGAATTTCGAAGTGGAGCAGTGGCTCGCTACTGATGCGTCGCCTTATCAGCTCACGGCCATAAGGGACAACTGTAAGAAGACCAAGTCCGATGAGAAACTGTCCATTTCCGGTGAGAATCTGCCCGTTTCCGATACTGAATCCATTCCACATGTTTCTGTGATTTAAGTTTACAGTTATTGGGCTTTAATGGGCCTGGCCCCACATTTCTCTATTGTATCTCCTATCAGGGGTAAGTATGACATTTAATATGTGTCAATGTAGCTTTAATGTTTATAGTATGAGTGGTGTTGGAGTAATAAAGTGGCCTGATAATTTTGCGAATAATAAGAATCAATACTTTTTCTCAAGAGTACTATATTTTGCAAATATAAAGATTTGCCCCATCGTTATTTCTTATGCTACCATTTTATATTGTACAAGATTATCACGAGTATGTTATTATATATTTAGAATGCTTTAAATGAAACTATCAATAATTGTTAGTAGTATATGTTGCCAAAATCTAAACAAGCAGGTGGAGTTGGTTCAACTTGAAACAAGTAAAATAATTAGGTCACTCAACAAAGTAATGACACAAGTTCTAGATATGTCGGTAGAGTATCTGAGCTGTGCAGATTTCGTCAAGACTTTATGAATATGAGGAACCAAATTTATAACCTAGAAGTATATACCTCCATTCTGCAATTTATTCTTCCATATCTTTGCACATAAAAATATTACTCCGAAATAGCGAAATGTTGACAAAGCCAGAAACAATTATTAAAAAATTATTTCATTCGTCCCCAAATATTACTTTTATTCAGTAATTTGATTTTCATAAGTAGAAAATAGAAAGCAGTGAGTTTTAAGTACTGGGTAAATTTTAATGAGATTAATTTTACTCCTCTGTTATTTTTATTCTTCTATTATTTATTTTTAAATACATAAGTAAATAGTATATGATTTCACATACTTTTTAATAAATATTAGAAAATCCATTCTCTAATTTTCTCTGAATAATCATGTCAAATGAAAATGTAACCAGCAAACTGAAATGGATATAGGATTTAATCGATAAATTTCCTGTCAACCCTAAAAGCTTATCGTTGCAAACCGACATCCAGAAAAGGACACTAGATAAGATTTTTAAAATTGTAGTATAAAATGAGGCATATATATTTTATGTGATTATAAATTATTGCATAAAGATAAATTACTTACAAATAAGAAAAGTGATCATTATTTTTGTTACGGAATAAAAATGAAATAAGTTTATTGGAACGGAGTATCAAATATTAATTATTTGAGATTTTTTTCGGCCATTTTTTCAGTCAATGCGAAATAAACAAGTGGCCACCTCACACGTTCAAACTGACGAGGACCCCTATAAACGCGCACCAAGCACGTACAAGAAAAGAGGACCTGTCCTTTATTTTGCTTTCAACTCTGCTAAGAATTTATCAAGGAAAAAGAAAAACAATTCTTTGTTAAGTATTTTTAGCAAGTTAAGAAATTTAGCACTTAATCCAAAGATTTATGCAAGGTTCACTCATCTCTCTAAGGAGAATGTCACAAGTACGATGTCAGGTACCATAGGCATGCCCTCATGTATAGCGTCACTAATGTAAGCTCTCTTGGTTTGAAATCAAGTAGGACTTCTTTCGGAATGTAATGAGGGCTTTTGGGTTAGGAAATGATACCGTATGGGTAAGTGGTTACACCTTTCCTTAAGCATTCCATCTTTCATTTTTTAGCTCACACTTTGCCAATTGTTAGAGGCACTTTCTTTTCATTGGGGACTAGAGAGACTTAGCATCACTCTTTCTTGATCATTTCATTCTTTTTTTCTTCCTTTTTGATTTCTCCATGTTTGGGATCATTACCTCTTATTTACTTTTTGCATTTTTCCTTTTATTCTTTTCTTTTCTTGCCTTCTCTTCTCATAGAGATCATTTCTTTTCTCTTTTTATGCCTTGATACCTTTTTCAAGTTCCTCATCTCTCCCCCAAACTTACGTTTTAAGCCATTTGTTTCAGAAGAGTGTTAAGGAAAGCTCGGGTGCCAAGAGAGGATCACGACAAAACGAGTAAAGGCTTGTAACATGGTTATCAAATGAGAAAGGCTAGAGGCTAAAGGGGTTGACCAGGGATAATGACATTGGTTGGTAATAGAAAACTCAAACGGGCCAAAGAGAGCCTACAATCACTTCTCAAACCAAGAAAAACTTAGGATTTCGCCTTGAAACATATTCGGAAAAAGTTCTAGACCCTTCGCATGGATACTTGGACTAGCAACAATTCATCTTACCCTTCACGCAACCAGATTGTAAAAGAGGACAGAGTCAAGGGCCCACAACGACCACATTCAATTTAAAGATCACTATGATCCAACTAAACCATTCAATGATTGCCAAAGTCAACACAAGAGTCACAAAGTCACTACTAGAGCTATTTCTTTCAAAAATTTTGCCTCTAACCATAAGCACGTAGTTAAGTGTGTTGGTGCCAATTGAAGCATAGTTGACTCTTCGAGCATGACTTAATGAGGTCTTTTTATTCATTACTACTACTATTATTACCTATACACAAAAATAGACTCATTCCCTTAAGAAGGTTGTCACGCCATCTATCGTTGGGACGAGTCACCCAATTCACACAACAACTACCTTTGGAACGAACCGTGGCATTAAGAAAACCAAAGTTTTATTATCTACTAAAACATAAAAAGAAGCTACTAAACAAAACAAGAGGCTGAGTTGGTATCTCCCTGGAGGCCTCAGAAGCCTGACTAGTACTCTCCGATCCCTCGGAAGTGCTATGAGATGGGGATGGCTCCTCCCTGAGCTGGTATCTCCCTGGAGGCCTCGACTGTACGGCCGACTGCTCCTGAACATAGGCTGAGTTGCCTTTGATACTTTCCTAGACGGGACATATGAGCTCGTCTCGGAGAGATCTGCACCTCTCCCTATACCGGTTGTTGCTTTCTTCTTTATTGTCTTTGGTTGGCCAAGGGATAAGGTATTCCTGCCTCGGCCTTGAGAAGGTTCACCTCTCCCTTTTGAAGTGTCGCTATGTCCTCTAGATCGAACCATTGTCTGTATCAAGAAAAGGAGATTGTTAGTTGAAAAAGTGAAGTGCGGTCCGCACAATTTCACTTGCGGTCGCACCTTTGAAACTCAAAAAATGCCAACTCTATGATGATAGAGAATTAACTAATGTGCGATCGCAACATGATTTCTACGGTCCGCACAATTAGACTTGTGGCCACACATTGGAGTTTTAATGTAAGGACTCTCTGATGACAATAAAAGTATTATTCTGCGGCCGCGATGGGAATTCTGCGGTCCGCACATTTTATCTTGTGGCCGCAGATCCCTGCCTCACTAATGCTACCCTAAAATCAATTTCTGCGGACCGCACAATTTCAAGTGCGGTCGCAGACTTCAAAAGTTATGTATAGATCAATTGTTTCTATCTAGGTTTTTCAATTTCGTGCACAATTTGACATGGCAACATCATAGAAACATGAAAATATACTAACCTAGTCCCCATAGAGCATGTATTAGTTAACCCAGTTAAGATTTTACCTCACATGGATACATAATTTAATTCTAATGACAAATGGCCTAAGAAGAACTAAAAATCTACAAATTAAAATAAATTAAAAATATTAACATGAAATTAAAGCATACAAGATGAATGAGTGTAATGAGGGAATGATCAAGTTGTCTATGTGTGTGGACAAATAGAATCACCAAGAAATTTCAAGAGAGCACTATCGTTTTGTTCAAAGAGTGAAAAATGCAAAAATGGCCCTGTTCCTCTATTTATACCAGTCGTTCACTAAGGGGAAGAAGGTCGAATGCGGCCACACATTTTCATGTGTGATCCTCACTCTGTTACCTGGGGGCCTCATCTCAGCTTTCCATCTGTGGTCCGCACAACTTTGTGTGCGGCCGCAGATTTCATGTGCGGTCGCACATTTCCTGTGCGGTTGCACATCGACCATTTCTCTGACACGATAAAACTTCAGAGAGTTGGTATTTTCAACCTCTCATTTGTGCGGTATGCAAGATAATTGTGCGGCCACATTGCTCTTTTGCTACAACACCCATAATTGTGTGGTCCGCACAAATCAACTGCGGTCCACAATTCTTAGAGCACTTAGCCAAATATTTGGTCCACAATTCCTGTAAGTCACACTCACCCCTGTAGCACACTCCAAATCAAGTTAGAACAAAAATAAAGCCTAACTACAAAAGAAAAAAAAAGAAAAGAAACATGGGTTGCCTCCCAAGAAGTGCCTGATTTAATGCCGCGACACGATGCGGAATACCATTAGTTGAAATGGATGACCGCCACGACGTGGCTATCTCCAACCTTTCCCAAATAGTGCTTCACCAGTGACCATTGACTCAGAATACTTCATTGTTTTTGTTCGTCAAGTCTAATACACCAAAAGGTGTTACACCTACAATTTCAAAAGGATCACTCCATTTAGACTTTAGCTTCCTGGGATACATCCTCAACCTTGAGTTAAACAACAATACAAGATCGCCCACATTGAACTCTTTGTTCCAAATGTATTTGTCATGAAGATATTTCATCTTTTCTTTGTACATGGACGAACTTGCATATTCATAGTACCAGAACTCATCCAATTCATTCAAATGTGCAACCCTCAAGTTAGCGGCTACATCCCAATCAAGATTCAATTTCTTTAGAGCCTACATGGCCTTGTGCTCTAGATCCACTGAAGAGGAAAAACATTTTCGAACACCAACCGGTATGGCGACATTCCTATAGGTGTTTTGTAAGCCATCCAATTAGTCTATAATGCATCATCAAGCTTCTTGGACCAATCCACCTGATTAGCATTCACCGTTTTGGACAAGATACTCTTTATCTCCCTATTGGAGACTTCCACTTGCCCACTAGCTTGTGGGTGATAAGGAGTCGTGATTTTGTGAGTAACACCATACTTGCTAAGCAAAGTGTCGAAAGCCTTGTTGCAAAAATGTGACCCCCCCCCCATCGCTTATAATAGCCCGTGGAGTACCAAACCTTGTGAAAATATTCTTCTTTAAGAAAGCCACCACACTTCTCGCCTCATTGTTGGGTAAAGCAACAACCTCAACCCATATGGACACATAATCAACCGCGACCAAGATGTAGGTATTTCCACTAGAACTCACAAAAGGGCCCATGAAGTCAATACCCCAACACATCGAAAATATCAATCTCCAAAATGGTTGTGAGAGGCATTTCATTCTTCTTTGAGATTCCACCAGCCCGTTGACATCCATCACATCTTTTCACTAGCTCACTAGCGTCCTCGTAAAGAGCGAGCCAATAGAAGCTGCAACTAAGAACTTTGACTGACATTCTTGATCCACCATGATGACCACCATATGGAAAAGATTGACAAGCCCCAAGAATTTCGCCTTGCTCTTCTTCCGGTACACATATTCTAATCACCCCATCCGTACAAATCCGAAAAAGGTATGGTTCGTCCCAATAATAATCTTGACAATCCCGTTTGAGCTTCTTCATTTGGTTTGAAGAGAACTCATCCACGAACCATGGCACCTCTTTCATTGAAATATAAGAGTTGCTCATCGGTTAAGGAGTAATTGATTTTAAGGCCATCATGCCGCCTCCCCTCCTCCTCTAAACAAGACAAGTGGTTCGTCACTTGGTTTTAACTCCCTTTTCTATCTTGGATGTCAATATCAAACTCTTGCAACAAAAGCAACCATCTCATCAACCGAGCTTTGGGGTCCTTCTTGCTCAAAAGATACCGAAGCGCCTCATGATCTATGTGGACAATGACTTTTGCACCTATCAAGTATAGGCGGAACTTCTCAATTGCAAACACAATGGAAAGGATCTCTTTCTCCGTAACTGTATAGTTGACTTGGGCAGTATTCATGGTCATACTAGCATAGTAGACCGGGTGAAAATTTTTGTTGACACGTTGCCCCAAAACAGCCCTAACTGCTATGTCACTTGCATCACATATGAGTTCAGAAGGGACACTCTAATTTGGAGCGGTGATGATAGAGGTATTTATCAACTTGAACTTTAACATTTCAAAAGATCTCATGCAATCATCATTGAAGTTGAACTTAGCATCCTTCTCAAGAAGCTTGCACAACAGATTCACCACCTTATAGAAATCTTTGATGAAGCGTCGGTAAAAATCCGCATGGCCTAAGAAACTCCATATACCCTTCACTGAAATTGGAGGTGGAAGTTTAGAAATCACCTCAATCTTTGCCTTGTCAACTTCAATTCCATTCTTTGAGATTGTGTGGCCAAGGACAATGCCTTCCTCGACCATGAAATGGCATTTATCCTAATTAAGCACCAAATTTGTTTCTTCACATCTAGCTAACACTTTGTCTAAATTTGCAAGACAATCATTAAAAAAATCTCCAACCACCGAGAAGTCATCCATGAAAACTTCAAGGTAGTCCTCTACCATGTCCGTGAAGATATCCATCATACACCTTTGAAAATTCATCGGTGCATTGCACCAAAGGGCATCCGCTTGAAGGCGAAAGTACAATAGGGACATATAAAGGTTGTTTTCTCTTGGCCTTCCAGAGCAATAAGAATTTGGTTGTAACCCGAATACCCATCAAGAAGCAATATAAAGCACGACCGGCCAATATATCGAGCATTTGATCTAAGAAAGGAAGTGGAAAGTAATCCTTCCTTGTGACTTTTTTGAGCTTGCGATAGTCCATACACACCTCCATCCGATCACCGTTCTTGTATGAATCAACTCATTCTTGTCATTGGTGACCACCGTCATGCCCCCTTCTTTGGGACACATTGAACTAGAGAAGTCCACGAACTATCGGAGATGGGGTAAGCAACCCCGGCATCCAACAACTTGATAATATTTTTCTTGATAACTTCTTGCATAGCCTCATTGAGTCTCCTTTGATGTTCTATAGATGGTTTGTCACCATACTCCAATTGGATCTTATGCATGCAAAAGGCGAGGCTTATCCCCCGAATATCCGCCAAAGTCCATCCAATAGCCTTCTTCCTCTTTTGTAGCACCGCCAAAGTGGAATCTATATGCACGTTAGTCAACTAGAGGAAAGAATAACCGGTAATATAGAACAAGGGCCGATAAATTCATACCGAAGATGTGGAGGCAATGACTTCAACTCCAAGGTAGGAGGCTCTTCAATGTAAGGCTTTGTAGGATGAGTTGTCCTATTTTCAAGATCCAAAGATAATTTTCGGGGTGAATAGTTGTACGACCCCATTCATTGCAAAGAGTTCACACATTCTATGAAGCCATCCATCTCGTCATCATCAAAGTTGAGCAAGACGACCTCCAACATATCACCAACATTGATTGTAGCACTTGTATCATCAACAATAACACCGGTCATCAAGTCCAAAAAAGAGCACACCTTATTGCTATTTGGTTGCCGCATGGACTTTCACACATGGAATACTACTTTTTCATCACCAACCCAGAATGTAAGTTCTCCGGCTTTAACATCACAAAGAGCCTTCCCCATAGCAAGGAAAGGTCTCCCAAGAATAATAGGCACTTCATAATCAATCTCACAATATAGAATGACAAAATCCGCTGGAAGAATGAATTTATCAACACGAACCAA
Organism: Nicotiana tomentosiformis; assembly: GCF_000390325.3. NCBI lineage: Eukaryota > Viridiplantae > Streptophyta > Magnoliopsida > Solanales > Solanaceae > Nicotiana > Nicotiana tomentosiformis. The sequence continues at coordinate 104,843,399 of NC_090816.1, read as the reverse complement.
GACATCTTCATTCACTCCCAAAGTCCTCTTCATAGTACGATTGGCCATTTGCAATCTCATAGAGGTGGGTCTTGGTTTCCTAATCCCCAAAGTCTTGAAAACCTAATAGGAAATCAAATTGATACTTGCCCCAAGATCACAAAGAGCTTTAGAAAACATGACACTTCCATTTATACAAGGAATCGTGAAAGCACCGGGATACTCCAACTTAGGAGCCATTGAATGCACAATTACACTCACTTGATGAGTGACTTTGATAGTTTCAAAATTCATTGACCGTTTCTTTGTCACGAGATCCTTCATAAACTTGGTATAACCGGGTATTTGTTCCAAAGCTTCAACTAATGGCACATTGATTGAGAAACTCTTCATCATTTGAATGATCTTCTTGAATTGATTCTAACCATTTTTCTTGGCAAGTCTTTGAGGGTATGGAGGTGGAGGCTTAGGCAATGAAGCCTTAGCCTTTTGCAGTACCGGCTCAGGTATGTCAGTAATGTGATCCCTAGACGGGTTCATCTCCTCTTGAGTCTCTTCCACACTATCATCAATATCAATCCGAACTTCATCATTAGGTTGCACCACTTTGTTCGGGATCTCTTCTTCTTGCACCAATTGCTCATCATCCACAAGTTTCCTTTGACTTGAGGTGGGTACATTCCCACCTCTTCCACTTCTTATAGTAACGGCCATGGAATGACCTGTGTTATTTCCACCCTTTGGGTTTACTACCGTGCCACTTAGTAGTTCCCCTTTAGGACGAGAATTTACAGCTTGAGAGATTTTCCCAATTTGAACTTCTAAGTTGCGGATTGATGTGTTGTGTGAGGTATGTTGGGCATCTAAATCGACATTCTTTTCCATCATTTGCTTGAACATATTTTCAATATGCCCTATCTCGTTGTTTGAATAATTTGAACCATGGGGAGGATAAGGATGCGGGTTGCTCGGTTTTTGATACATCAGGGGCCTTTGAAAACCCCTACCCCCGGTTGCCTTGATTGTTGTTCCATCCGCCTTGATTGTCACCCCCCCAGTTTCATTGATTATTTACATTTCAATTCCCTTTGATTGTTATTGTTATGCCATTTGCCTTGATTGTTAGAGTTACAATTGCCTTGATTATTTTGAGGTCGCCATTATTGTTAGTTTGGGCTATGGAAATTGTTTCTTTGCCCTTGAAAATTGTTCATATATTGCACCTCCTTTTCTTGTTCATTATATGAATCATCTTACTCAAAACCACTATCTTCTTGCACATAATTGTCCACTCAATTTTGTACTTGTGGACCTTTGGTCCTCCTCTTGTTCACTCCCTCCATGGCATTGACTTGCTTGGGATTTTACACTTGATTTAGTTGGGCCTTTTTAGTTGGGTCATGGTGGTTGTCAATTCGGCAATGGCTTGCCCATGCTCTTGCAATTCTTTGTGAAAGTGGATCATGTTTGGATCACCTTATGGAACATTGGCCCGGGATTGCCAAGCTGTTGATATTTCTGCCATCTCATCCAAATTCTCACACACCTCCGCATAAGGCGTAGTCATGAAGTTCCCACCGGCAAGTTAATTCACTACACATTGGTTGGTTGTGTTAATCCCAAGATACAGAGTTTGTTGAATCATGTTCTCCGTCATATCATTGTTGGGACATTCCTTAACCATTGTTCTATAGTGTTCCCATATCTCGTGTAGTGGTTCATTCGACTCTTGCTTAAAAGCCAAAATCTCATCTCGAAGTGTAGCCATGTGCCCCGGAGAGAAGAACTTAGAAATGAAGTTTTCCGCCAACTCATCCCAAGTGTGAATGGAATGGTTCGGCAATCGTTCCAACCCATCTAAAGCTTCCCCCCTGTAGAGAGAAGGGAAAAAGCCTTAGCCTCAATGCATCCTTGAAGATATTTGTTTGTTTGCTCCCCCAACAAGTGTCCACAAATCCCTTCAAATATTTGTACACATTTTAAGTTGGAGCACCAGTGAAGAAACCCCGTTGCTCAAGCAAAGTGAGCATCATATTGGTGATTTGGAATTTTCCCGCCCTAATACAGGGAGGGACTATTGCACTTGCATATCCTTCATTGGGTAATATCCGGTGTGGAGCCGCTCGTGGTGGAGGTGGGGTGGAGCGAGGACATTTCCATGAGGCACTCGGCCTCTTCTATTCTCTTGAGGTTCAAGAGGAACCTCCTCAACTTGCTCATCCTCGACGTCCACATCCCCCAAAGGCAAATTTTCGAGCTCATTGTTCGCCATGGTTGTACCTACAATTTCTCACACAAGTTAGTAACACGGAAGGAAAAGAAGATATTCTAAAAACAAATCCAAATATATAGCTAACACCGTTTTAACTCCCCGACAACGATGCCAAAAATTAATGACGTCCACAACAAACTTCAATAAGAGATATGATACGATTGTATGTAATAATAATTACCCAACTACGAGTCGGGGTCGAATCCACTGGGAGTTATAAGGAGTGTCAGGAGTATATATTTGAAGCAAGCAAATGGACTACCTAAAATTGCACTTCCACAATAAAGTTTTGATTTCTACTTCTACTATTACTCTAATGATAGAAAGCTAAGGTAAATAGACTAGAGATGAATATTTTTTATTTTTTCTCAAATAGTTTAAAGGCCTAGGGATGTGACCATAACCTAGGTGTTTGCCTAATGAGATAAAGACGTTAACACTTGTTTTGTTGATTGGGGTGTATAGCTCTCAACTTTACATTACCCACTCAATACCTCTTAGTCAAAGAGTGATTTTGCCCAATTTGGCTTTCTCAAGTCCAAATGGGTATCAAGTAAAATAGTTGATATGAGCTGAAGTCGGCTTCTTACTATTTCTAGTTTGAACCCTTTAATTAGGCTAATCAATCTCTCAATTAACCTAACTCCTTGTTAGCCAAGTTATCATAGAGGAGGTCCCTCTTTCTCAAGTAGAGACTAAGTCAAATAGGCATGAATCAATGTTTCCAACCATTAATTCTAAAATTCAAGCATGAACTAAGATGAATAATCAATACCCAATCATAAACAAATATTAAATTAAATACCCATAAGATTTAAATTACACACTAGGGTTGAGTCACAACCATAGTAAAATTCTAGCTACTCATAATGGGAATTAAAGAAAATAAAGAAAAAAAGCTAATTAAACTCATAATGAAGGATTAAAATAATGAAATCTGATGTTTAAACACTAAAATAATGTCAAACTTTATAAAGTAGTAAAAATAAGCGGCGACAACAACTTTTCATGTTCAAACTTGACCTAAATTTGTGAAACTCGTCTATTTATACAGGGCGAAAAATCGGGGACAACATTGCCCCTCAGGAGGTTCTGTGACCGTACAATTCCATATGCGGTCCACAATTTTTTCAGCTGGCAGGAAGGCGAGTTTTGTAGCTGCACATTTTTGGATTGCGGTTGCGAAGCAACTTCTGCGGCCGTACAATTCTTGTGCGGTCCGTGCTTCACAAAGGCGTCGGGACTTGGTCCTTTTTGCATATTCTCTGAACTATGAATCTTTATGAGTGAAAGCCTAGTTCTGCGGCCGCATATTGCTGAAAATCCTGTTGGGTTCTGCTGCTTTATTGCCGCAGATGGAATTCTACGGTTCACAATTTCTTCTGCAGCCGGAGAATTCCTTCTGCGAACCGCGCATCTTTGCTTCTGCGCCCTTTATTGCCTTGTGCTTTAGAATACTCCTTTTTGAGTCAGATTTCATCATGGAAGACCAAACTTCCAGTATTCCTGCAATTTGCACAATTTTATTAGTTTCGGGAACACAATTCAATACTTTCAGACTAAAATAAAATCTAAAAGGTGTTAATAAATAGTCAAAATTCCCACTTATCAACTATATGGGGAAAGCTGGAATGTGGGATTTAATGTATGATTTATATTATCTAAATAAAAAGAAGAAGAAGTATGATAGGGAAGGTACTGGGCTTGGGTATCATGAAGCATTAGAAAGATGTGTTCTTGTGGATCACGACTATGTCGGGTTATCAACAAAAGAGGCCGATGATGGAGCTGCCTATGATGGGGATAGTCCTAGTTGTAGTGATGTTGAAGCTGACCCGCAATATATTACTTTCTTGGCTAACGCTAAGCCAGATGGAACATTATATGTTCTTAAAGCTAGTGATCACAATGAGTTGCTCGTGTTCCTGAAGTATGAGAAAGAGGAAAGATGTGATGATGAACATGAATATGGTCGTCAGAGAAATCTAAGAAATGCTAGGGAGTGGGAGATTTATCAAGTTGAAAAGGATCAGGATAGTATTAGATAAAAGTACAAATTAGGGAGTTCAAAAGCTCTAAAGACCTCTACGAGAAACAATAGGAGTACCTCCGTAGTTGAGAAACAGAAATGGACACATGGAATACCGGATGCACTGCTGCCAATTCCAGGGCCAACTCAAGCTTATAAGCTACTTAACCGATCTTCTTAATAACTCCATATGGTGGGATATATCGGGGGATGAGTTTGCCCTTTTTTCCAAATATCATCATGCCTTTCATAAGTGACACCTTTAAGAACACCCAGTCTCCCACATCGAACTCTAAATCTTGCCGCCGGTAATCTGAGTAAGATTTATGCCTCCTCTGAATGGTCAATAATCGATTTTGAATTTTTTTTCACTTTTTCCACAACGTGTTGCACCAAGTCAGGACCCAATAACTTTATTTTATCGATTTCGAACCAGCTGATAGGAGACCTACACCTTCATCCATATATGGCCTCGCCTCATATGGTGTCATCTGAATGCTAGCATGGTAGTTGATGTTGTAAGAAAATTCGATGGTTAGTAGATGATCCTCCCAATTTCCCCTGAAGTCTAAAATACACGCTTGTAACATGTGCTCGAGTGTTTGAATAGTGCGCTCTGTCTGACCATCTGTTTATGGATGGAAAGTTGTGCTAAGGTTGATCCTCGTTCTCATTCCTTTTTGGAATGATTTATAGAAGTTAGCTATAAACTAGGCACCTATGTCTGATATGATGGAAACTAAACCCCATGAATTCTAACTATTTCCTTGATATATAACTTAGCGTAATCTTCAATCGAGAAAGTAGTCTTTACTGATAAGAAATTAATGCACTTAGTGAGTCGATACACGATAAATCAGATCTTTGGCATGATCGTGGAAGTCCGATAATGAAATCCATATTGATTAATTCCCATTTCCAGGTTGGAATTTCCATTTTTTGCAGCAACCCTCCCGGTTTCTGATGTTCAATATTAACTTGTTGGAAATTTGGACACCGAGCGCCGTATCCAGCAATGTCCCTCTTCATGCCGTTCCACCAGTATAGTTGTCAAATACCGTGGTACATCTTGGTTGAACCCGGATGAACGAAATACTAAGATTGGTGAATCTCCACCATAATCTGCTCTAGGAGTCCCCCAACATCATGTACATATAGTCGGTCCTTGCATCTAAGGACCCTGTCCTCGGATAACTTGAATACTTGCTTCTTTTGAAAGGGGTTGCTTTCTCTTATATCTACCAAGGTTGGGTCGTCAAATTTTCGTGCCTTTACTTTTGCCACTAACGAGGATTAAACAGTGTTTCAATCTATGGCTCCTCTGTCACCGGTATCGTGCAATCGCACACTTAAACTAGCCAACCAGTGTAACTCTTTAGTCAACTCCAACTTATGTTTTTCCACCTGTCATAGACTGCCCATGAATTTTAGACTTAACGCATCGGCTACAACGTTTGCCTTTACGAGGTGGTACAAAATGTCAACATCATAGTCCTTTAACAATTCGAGCCACCTCCGTTGCCTCAAATTCAACTCTTTTTGCTTGAATATGTACTACAAGCTCTTGTGATCGGTGAATATATCAATATGAACTCGGTACAGATAGTGACACCATATCTTTAGAGCAAAAATGACAGATGCTAGCTCCAGATCATGGGTCGAATAATCTTGCTCACGTTTCCTCAGCTGCCCTGAAGCATATGCAATCACATTCCCGTGTTGCATTAGTACGCTGCCTAGTTCCACTCCGGAGGCATCACAATATATGACATATCCCTCGGGTCCTTCAGGAAGAGTTAACACTGGTGCCGAGGTTAACCTGTCCTATAAATCCTAGAAGCTCTTCTCACAATCATCGGTCCACCGAAAGTTTGCTACCTTATACGTCAATTTTGTCAATGGAGCAACTATGGATGAGAAATTCTCCACAAACCTTCGGTAGTAACCAGCCAAGCCAAGGAAGCTGCGTACCTCGGTAGGAGTTATGGGCCTTGGCCAATTCTTAACTGCTTTAACCTTTTGGCTATCAACCTTGATACACTCACATGACACTATGTGCCCAAGAAAGGCCACTGAGTTTAACCAGAACTCGCACTTGAAAAACTTAGCGTATAACTTGTGATCCCGGAGTGTGTGTAAACCTTTAGAAAATGCTCTACATGCTATGCTTCCGATCGAGTGCACACCAAAATATCGTCAATGAACACGATCACAAAAATAATCAAAAATGGCCTGAATACTCGATTCATTAGATCCATGAAGGCTGCAGGTGTGTTGATTAGGCCAAAGGGCATAACAAGAAACTCGTAATGGCCATATATGGCCCGAAAGGTTGTTTTCAGAATGTTTTCTTCTTTGATCCTAACTGAGGATACCTAAATTTGAGATCAATCTTCGAAAAACACTTAGTGCCTTGCAATTTATCAAACAAATCATCGATTATCGGATGCGGATAATTATTTTTGATAGTTACCTTATCCAGTTGTCGGTCATCAATGCACATCCTCAATAAACCATCTTTCATTCGAACAAAGAGTACTAGGGATCCCCAAGGAGAAGTGATGGGTTGAATGAAGCCCTTATCAGGAAGGTTTTTCAACTGATCTTTTAATTCCATCAACTCGGCAACAACCATCATGTACAGAGGAATAGATATCGGTTGCGTGTCGGGTGGCACATCAATGGCAAACTCAATATCCCTCTCGGGTGGAATACTCGGGAGCTCATAAAGGAATACATCAAGAAATTCACTAACGACCGAAATCGACTGAAGGGTGGGAGGCTTCACCTCCACATATTGCACTCGCACCAAATGATAGAAACATCCTTTCGTGATCATCTTTTAGGCCTTAAGGTAAGAGATAAAGTTTCATTTTGGCACTACAACATTTTGGCACTACAACTTCGCCCTTCCATTCTACAATAGGTTAGCCCGATAATTTAAAGTGAACAACTTTCCTCCAACAATCCACTGTGGCATAACAAGAGGCCATCCAATCCATTCCCATAATAAAATCAAATTCTATCATTTCTAAATCATTCAAATCAGCGTAGGTAGGTGATAAGTGGGGATTTTGACTACTTATTAGCGCCTTTTTGCTTTCGTTTTAGTTCAAAAGCGCTTAATTGTGTTCCCGAAAACTGATAAACTATGCTTAATAGCAGGAGTATTAGAAGATGAGCTCCAAAGATGAAATCCGCTTCAAGAAAGAGTAATCTGAACTTAAGGACAAAAACAACACAAAAGCTCAAAGTGTGGTCCGCAGAATACCATTTTCGGCCGCAAGTCATGAAGCAATTCCATCAGAGAAGGTTACAAGATGCGGACCACACATGAAATTGTGTGGCCGCAGAAACTGGGTAAAAGATAAAGTTCAGAGAACCTGCATCTCAAGTTCAACAAGAGTGCGGACCACACAATTATTGTGCGGCCGTAGAAGAGCATGATGCAGCCGTAACCACATTTGTGCGGACCGCAGAAGAGCATGGTGCAGCCGCAAACATATTTGTGTTGTCCGCAGAAAGAGAGAAGTGCGGCCGCAATTCAGAATTATGCGGCCGCCGATTTCCAATCCTGTCAGGCTGAAGCAAAGTGCGGACCGCACATGGAATTGTGCGGCCGCAGAACCTCTGAAAGGGCATTTTTGTTCGAAAATTCCAGCACTGTATAAATAGAAGAGTTTCACTTTTTAGGTTAACTTTTGACATCAGCAGCCACACTAGATGGTTTCTTTTGCTCTTTTTAGTAGTTTTTGCTATTTTGAACTTTTTGAATATTGATTTCATCATTTTAATTATCAATATGGGTTTAATTATCACTTCTTCTTCTTTTTCTTCCAATTTAAGCATGTGTAGCTAGATTTTCACTAGGGTTGTGACCCAACGCTAGTGTGTAAACTTAATGGGTGTTTGATTTATTGCTTTTTTATGGTTGGGTGTTAATTATCTAGCCTAGTTCTTGCTTTTATGTGAAGAAGTAATGGTTGCAAACATTATTTCATGCCTATTTGACTTGTTCTCTACTTGATAAAAAGAGACTTAGTCTAGAAAAACTTGGCTAGCAAGAATCGGGTTAATCGAGAGATTGATAAGCCCAATTAAAGGGTTGAACCTAGATATAGTAAAACCCGACTTGAGCTTATTATCAACTGTTTTGTTCAATACCCATTTCGACTTGAGAAAGCTAAACTGGGTAAAATCACTCTCTGACCGAGAGGTAGTGAGTGAGTACTTGAGTGTTGATAGCTATAATACACCCCGACCAATAAAATAAGCTTTAAAGTTTACAACCCATTAGGAAAACACCTAGGTGAAGGTCGTAGCCCTAGGCCTTTTATATCATTTGAAAAATAACTAAAAACAATTTCCTAGTTTCATTTTTTAAATCGCAATCGTTGTTTAATTTAGATTTTCAAACAAAACCAATTATTGCGTAAGTAAAAATTTAGATATACAAACTCATGCGCTAAGATATATACTACTAACACCCATTCATATAGCTTCCTGCAGAATTCGACCCCGACTCTTGTTGGGTATTACTATTGCATCAACCATTTTCATATCCTCAAATAGAGAAGTGAAATTGGACGAGATCAATTTTAGGCGCCGTTGCTGGGGAGCTAAAAAACGGTGTTAGCTATATATTTAGGTGTGTTTTTGGAATATCTTCTTTTCCTTCCTTGTTACTAACGTGTGAGTATTGTAGGTGCAATCATGGCAATTAATGAACTCGGAAACATAGCAGTGGGGGATGTGGACGTTGATGATGATGTAATAGATGAGGTCTCTCTTGAACCACAAGCCAATAAACGAGGCCGACCGCCTCAAGATAATGTGCCCGTTCCACCACCACCCCCACCACGAGCGGCTCCACACCAGGTGCTGCCGAATGAAGGGTATGCAAGTGTTATAGTTCCACCCCGTATTAGGGCAGGTAATTTTCAAATAACCAACGTGATGCTCACTCTGCTCGAGCAACAAGGGTTCTTTACCGATGCACTGAGTCAAAAGACATATAAACACTTGAAGGGGTTTGTTGATACGTATTGGGGGAGCAAACAAATAAATGTCTCCAAGGATGCTTTGAGGCTAAGGCCTTTTCCCTTCTCTCTATGGGTGAAATGCTTAGATTGGTTGGAATATTTGCCAAATCATTCCATTCGTACTTGGGATGAACTAGCAGAGAAATGTATTTCAAAGTACTTCTCTCCCGGGCACATGGCCATTCTTGGGGATGAAATTCTAGAATTCAAGCAAGAACCCAATGAACCACTACACGAGATATGAGAAAGATATAGGACAATGGTGAAAGAGTTCCCCAACAATGATATGGCGGAGAACATGATTCAACAAACTTTCTATCGGGGGATCAATACCACCAACCAATATGTAGTGAATCAACTTTCCGATGGGAACTTCATGACTACGCCTTATACGGAGGCCTGTGATATTTTGGATGAGATGGCGGATACTTCATTGGCATGGCAATCAAGAGCCAATGTTCCACAAAGTGATCCAAATGTGATTCTTCTTTGTAAAGAGTTACATGACCATGGCAAGCCATAGCCGAGTTGATAACCACCATGAGTCAATTGACAAAAGCTCAACTTCAACAAGTGCAAAACCCGAGGCAAGTCAATGCTCTGGAGGGAGTCAATATGATGTAAACAAGAGAAGAACAAGAAGTCCAAAAGTGCAACAAAGAGTGGACAATTTTGTGCAAGAAGATAGTGGATTTGATCAAGGTGATTCTTACAATGATCAAGAAGAAGAGGTCCAATATGTGAACAACTTTCAAGGGCAAAGAAACAACTTCCAAGGCCTTAGTCAACAACAATGGAGACCTTCAAATAATCAAGGCAATTGTAATTCTAACAATCAAGGTACTTAGAGTGGAAGCAATAACCAAGGGAATTTTCAAAACAATAATAACCAAGGCAATCGGGGAGGCAACAACCAAAGTGGGTGGAACAATAACAAGGAAATCAGGGGTCGGGTTTTCAAAGGCCCCTGATGTATCAACAACCGAGAAACTCACCTCCTTATCCTTCTCATGGTCCTAGTTCCTCCAACAATGAAATGAGATATATTGAGAACATGTTCAAGCAAATGATGGAGAAGAATTCCAATTCCGATGCCCAACTTGCTTCAGACAACACATCAATCCGAAACTTAGAAGTGCAAATGGGTCAAATCTCTCAAGTTTTAAATTCGCATCTTAAGAGGGCACTACCAAGTGATACGATGGTGAACCCGAAGGGTGGGAACAATACGAGGCATGTCATGTCCATTACTACAAGAAGTGAAAGAGGTGGGGATGCACCTACCTCAAGTCAAAGGCAACTTGTGGACGATGAGGAAGTGGTAGAAGAAGAGGAGACCCCAAACAATATCGTGCAAGCAAATGATGAAGTGCAGATTGATATTTATGATACGGTGGAAGAGACTCAAGAGTATATGAACGCGTCTAGGGATCATGTGATTTACATACCGGAATCGGTAGTGCAAAAAGCTAAGGCACCATTGCCTAAAACACCTCCTCCCTATCCTTAAAGGCTTGCCAAGAAAAATGGTGAGAATCAATTCAAGAAGTTCATTGATATGATGAAGAGTCTCTCTATAAATGTGCCATTAGTTGAAGCCTTAGAGTAAATGCCCAGATATGCAAAGTTTATGAAGGACTTGGTGACAAAGAAGAGATCGATGAATTTTGAAACTATCAAAGTTACTCACCAAGTGAGTGTAATTGTGCATTCGATGGATCCTAAGTTAGAAGATCCCGGTGTTTTTACAATTCCTTGTACCATTTGAAGTGCCGAGTTTGCAAAAGCTCTTTGAGATCTTTGGGCGAGTATCAACTTGATGCCATAATCAGTTTTCAAGACATTGGGAATTGGGCAATCAAGACCCACATCTATGAGATTACAAATGGCCGATCGTACAATGAAGCGACCGTTGGAGGTGATTGAGGATGTATTGGTTCGAGTTAACAAGTTCATTCTCCTGGCAGAATTTGTTATTCTTGATTTTGAAGTGGAGTATGAGGTGATGATTATTCTTGGTAGACCTTTCCTTGATACGGGGAAGGCGCTTGTTGGTGTGAAAGCTAGTGAACTCACTCTTCGGGTTGGTGATGAAAAGGTGGGGTTCCACGTGTGCAAATCTATGAGACAATCAAATAGCAATGAAGTGTGTTTGTTCGTGGACTTGGTGACCGATGTGATTATTGATGATACAAGTGCCACGATTAATGTGGGTGACATGTTGGAGGCCGTTTTACTCAATTTTGATGATGATGAGATGGATGGCTTCATGGAATGTGTTAATTCTTTGCAAGGGTTGGGGTCATATAATTATGCACCTCGGAAACTTTCCCTTGATCTTGAGAATAGGAAAAATCCTCCTACAAAGCCTTCGATTGAAGAGCCTCCTATCTTGGAGTTGAAGCCATTACCTCCACATCTCAGGTATGAATTCCTTGGCCCTTGCTCTACTTTACCGGTTATTCTTTCCTGTTGTTTGACTAACGTGTAGGCTGACTCTATATTGGCGGTGCTCCACAAGAGGAAGAAAGCTATTGGGTGGACTTTGACGGATATTCGGGGAATAAGCCCCGCATTTTGCATGCACAAGATTAACTTGGAGAAAGATGCCAAACCCTCAATTGAACATCAAAGGAGACTCAATGAAGCCATGCAAGACGTGGTAAAAAAGGATATCATAAAGTGGTTAGATGCCGGGGCGGTCTACCCCATTTCTGACAGTTCGTGGACTTCTCCGGTGCAATGTGTTTTGAAGAAGGGGGATAACTGTGGTCACCAATGATATGAACGAGTTCATTCCAACAAGAATGATGACCGGGTGGAGAGTGTGTATGGACTATCGGAAGCTAAACAAAATCATAAGGAAAGACCATTTCCCACTACCCTTTTGTGACCAAATGCTTGATAGGTTGGCCGGCCGGGCGTTCTATTGCTTTCTAGATGGATATTCAGGCTACGATCAAATCCTTATTGCCCCAGAATATTAAGAGAAAATAACTTTCACTTGTCCCTATGGAACTTTAGCTTTCAAGTGGATGCCATTTGGCTTATGGAATGTACCGTCAACTTTTCAACGGTGTATGATGGCGATCTTTACGGATATGGTAGAGGACTACCTTGAAGTCTTCATGGATGACTTTTTGGTAGTTGGGGATTTATTTGATAATTGCTTGGAAAATTTGGATAAGGTATTGGCAAGGTGTGAAGAAACAAACTTGGTGTTGGATTGGGAGAAATGCCATTTCATGGTTGAGGAGGGTATTGTCATTGTCCATAAGATTTCAAAGAAGGGAATAGAGGTCGACAAGGCAAAAATTGAGGTGATTTCCAAACTTCCACCTCCAACATCCTTGAAGGGCGTGAGAAGTTTTTTGGGTCACGCGGGGTTCTACCGGTGTTTCATAAAGGACTTTTCCAAAGTGGTGAACCACTTGTGCAAGATGTTGGAGAAAGATGCTAAATTTCACTTCATTAATGATTGCATGAGAGAATTTGAATTGCTCAAGTTCAAGTTGACAACTACTCCTATTATCACCGCTCCTAATTGGAGCATTCCTTTTGAGCTCATGTGTGATGCTAGTGATATAGCGGTTGGAGCAGTTTTGGGGCAACGTATTAACAAGATTTTTCATCCAGTCTACTATGCTAGTAATACCATGAATGATGCCCAAGTCAATTACACCATTACCAAAAAAGAGCTCATCGCCATTGTGTTTGCTATTAAGAAGTTCCGCCCGTACTTGACGGGTGCAATAGTGATTGTCCCCACGGATCATGCAGCACTTCGTTATCTTATGAGCAAGAAAGATTCCAAATTTCGGTTGATGAGATGGGTGCTTTTGTTTCAAGAGTTTGATATAGACATCCAAGACCGAAAAGGGAGTAAACTTCAAGTAGCGGACCACTTGTCTCGTTTGTAGGAGGAGGGGAGGCCACACGATGGTCTTGAAATCAATGAATCTTTCCCCGATGAGCAACTCTTATCTATTTCAATGAAAGAGGTGTCATGGTTCGTGAACCTAGCAAATTTTCCCGTTAGTGGTATCATCCCGTATGAGTTCTTTTCAAACCAAATGAAGAAGCTCAAACGGGATTGTCAAGACTATTATTGGGACGAACCGTACCTCTTCCATATTTGAATGGATGGGGTAATTAAAAGATCTGTACCGGATGAAGAGCAAAATGTTATTCTTGAGGCTTGTCACTCTTCACCTTATGGTGGTCACCATGGCGGAGCAAGAACATCGACTAAAGTGCTAAGTTGCGGTTTCTATTGGCCCACTTTTTACAAAGATGCAAGTGATATGGTGAAAAGATGTGATGAATGCCAACGGGCTGGTGGAATCTCGAATAAGAATGGAATGCCTCTCACTACCATTTTGGAGATTGATATCTTTGATATGTGTGGTATTGACTTCATGGGTCCCTTTGTGAGTTCTTGTGGAAACACCTACATCTTGGTCGTGGTTGATTATATGTCTAAATGGGTTGAGGCCGTTGCTCTACCCAACAATGAAGCGAGAAGTGTGGTGGCATTTTTGAAAAAGAATATTTTCACAAGATTTGGTACTCCGTGGGCTATCATAAGCGATGGGGGGTCGCATTTTTGCAACAAAGCTTTCGATACCTTACTCACCAAGTATGGTGTCACTCATAAAGTCATGACTCCCTATCATCCACAAGAAAGCGGTCAAGTGGAAATCTCCAACTGGGAGATAAAGAGTATCTTGTCCAAAACAGTGAATGCTAACCGGGCGGATTGGTCAAAGAAGCTTAATGATACACTATGGGCTTATCAGTCTGCTTTCAAAACTCTTATCGGTATGTCTCCATACCGGTTGGCATTTGGAAAAGCTTTTCATCTTCCGGTGGAACTCGAGCACAAAGCCATATGGGCTTTAAAGAAGTTAAATCTTGATTGGGATGCAGCCGCTAACTTGCGGGTTGCACAATTGAATGAATTAGATGAGTTCCACTACCATGTATATGTAAGTTCGTCCTTGTACAAAGAGATAATGAAGTACCTTCATAAAAAATACATCCGAAACAAAGAGTTCAAGGTGGACGGTTTTGTTTTGTTGTTCAACTCACGATTGAAGAAGTTTCCCGGAAAACTGAAATCCAAATGGATTGGTCCCTTTGAAATTGTGGTGTGACACCTTTTGCTGCATTGGACTTGAAGAAAAAAAATGATGAGGTATTCCGAGTCAATGGTCACCGGATGAAGCATTATTTGGGACAAGCTAATGATGGCCACGTGGTGGCAGTGTTTCATTTGAAGTGATGGTAATCTGCGTCGTACCGCAATGTTAAATAAAGGGCTTCTTGGGAGGCAACCCGTGTTTATTTTACTTTTTCTTTTTTTCTTTTAGTCTTCTTTAGATAGATCTTATTTTATGCTAACTAGATTTGAAGTGTGTTGCAGGAATGAATATGCTGTAAGGAACTGTGCTCAGAAAAATTGGCTAAGTAAGAAAAAAGTGCGGACCGCACAATTTTGAATGCTACAGCAGAAGGCAATTGCGTCCGCACAAATTGAGATGGAAAAATGCAAACTATCTGAAGTTTGTTTGTCAGAAAAAATAGCCAAAGTGCGGCCGCACAACGAATTCTGCGGTCCGCACCAAAATCTGCGGCCGCACAGCTAAATTTGCGGACCGTAGATCATCAAAAGAAAATTGAACCTCTAGGTAGCAGAGTGCGGACCGCAAAAGGAATTCTGTGGCCGCACTCATCTCGTTGTTCCTTAGCTATAAATAGTAATGCTAACACTACTGTGCAAACTTTTCATTCTCTGAGCACTCACAAAAGGGCTAAAACTTTGCACACATCTGTTCACTCATCTACCACCTAGATACCCATCTGTGATCAGTTCTTAACATTGCTTCATCACTCGTATGTTCAAATCATTTCTAGGATTCTTTAATTTTCTTAGTTTAGTTTACAATTTGTTAGTTATTTTAGACCATTTGTCATTAGAAGTCAATTTTCTATCCATGTAGGGTTTAAATTGTGTGGGTCAACTATTAATTGCTATTTGGGGAATGAGTATCGTGATTATCATGTTTAATTTCTATTACCATGTGCAATTTGTGCATAAATAGAAACCCTTAAGGAATCTGCCCAACCTAATTTTGAAATCTGCGGTCGCACAAGAAATTGTGCGGTCCGCAGAATTATTGACTAGGGCAGTTGGTAAGGCAATAATGTGCAGACCGCACTTGCAATTGTGCGGACCGCAGTAATTTCATCGCGCCCACAGAAATGTGTGTGCTGCCGCAGATCAGGCTAATCTCTGTCTTCAGAGAGTTGCCATTTTGAGGTACTTATAATGCGGCCGCACTGACAATTGTGCGGACCGCACTTCAGAAGTGCGATCTCACTCAAAATTGTGCGGACCGCAGTTTCATCTCTGTAGCCGCAAGTCCAAATGATGTGGTTCGTACAACCTAGGCTGCGGACGTACTTGCAATTGTGCGGGCTGCACTTCCCTTAACTGCAAACATATTTTGTTTTGTGAATGTCTGTTTATCTGCACTTGAACTAGAACTGACTCCTGCTGCTGTTTGTTACAGAAAATGGTTAGATCATGAGATCATGGTGATACATCAAAAGGGAGTGGTGAAAAAGCAAAGGCAAAAGCAATTTACCCCCCGCCCTCTAAAGGGTAATTAGTAAGAAAGCCACAGCAAGACGAGGAAGATAGCCCGAGCCTTCTGAGTCTAGTTCATATGTCCCATCTCGGGAAGCGTCGGAGGGTGACTCATTGCAAGAGCAACCTGTTGTTCAATCATAGCCATAACATCCACAGGGCAGATACCAACTTAGAGACATGCCTTCCTCTTCTGAGAGCACTTCCGAAGGATCAAAAGGTGACAGTCAGGCTTTCGAGCCCTCATCCACACATGCCCCCGACGCAGCTGCTACTACAGTAGATGTTGATGATATTTCGGATGATGACCGAGGGGGTGATACCATAGTTGCCGGCCTTGAGAGGTCGAAGAAGAAAGAGATTTGGGAAGATAGGTTTGTTAGTCTGGCTGCTTTCATAAGCTTCCGAGGGTGGTGTCCAGTGAGATCTCTCACTCTTGAGCATCAGTTCATGATAAAAGACCTTGACAAATACAACCCGACAAAGTTAAGACAGTTCCGGGAGTGGAAGAGGTGGATGTGGTTCACCAAAAGTGTGGTAGATACCAAGGAATATGTGGTCCGAGAATTTTACGCCAATGTGGCGCATATAAAGAAAGGTACCGAGGTAACAAAAGTGAGAAATCTAAAGGTGATATTCAATCAGAGCACCCTGGACACATATTTAAGTTTTGAGGATGTGGAGCCTGTGCAATACCTGGAAAAGTTAACACTGCGAGATGCAGTTCGACCATGGCTAGCTGAGATTCTTGCAGCTCCGGAGCCGCCTCCAGCATGGATCACATCAGGGGTTTTCATACTATGTGTGATTGATTCATAGCATTGCGTTTGTGGTGGTACTTGCTGAGCTTGTGGGGCCGTTCTCTCATTTGAATCATTTTTCATGTTTGGGTATATTTGAGTTGTTGCTTATTGGTACACGGATTGCACAGTTTGTGGCTTGAGGTTGTATTGGTGTGGCATGTTAATAGAGTAGTTATATTTGATTAGATGAGGTCATTGAACATAGAATGGGTGCTATCGAATTTGATTATAGTAGATTTGGAAAAATAATGTCACTAATGAGCTTAGAATTTGGCTTTGGTTTTTGTCAGATGAGAGAAAGGGCGCCATGGCTTGCTGATCGGATGAGTGGTCATGAATATCTACATGTTTCATTCAGTGTTGGCAATGTATGTGGGTCTGGAACAAGTTTTTAGTTGAGATAAGGTTTATTATCAGTACCAGATTTGTTTTTGAGCAACTATTGTGATCAGACATTATTGCATCAAGTATGCGAATTATGTGGTATATCATGTTATTACATCTTGGGTTATTGTTATGGCTTGATAGAACTTGTTTAGACTCATACAGCGTGTAGATGCACGATTCGGGTCTTGTAATGAATTCCAGATGTTGGAAATTGGGTTATAAGGTTTATGTACTAAGGTTGAAGTAAGGATCATCAGTTATGTTGTGTTGTAAGACTTATAAGTATTAGGGTGGCATGGGATCACCCGCAGATATGTCAATGGTAAGGTTACATAGTGATTTGACGGCTTTGGAATGACTCTCGGCACGTTCGAGGATAAACGTATATTTAAGTGGGGAGAATGTAATGACCCGGCCGGTCATTTTGAACATTTACATTCCGTTTAGCTGTTTGAAGTCTTGAATAGTTTCATATGATTTATTATGACTTGTTTGAATCGATGGTTTTGGTTTTCAAGAGGTTCGAAATTTAATTGGAAGAATGATTCTCAACTAGGAAGATTTAAGTTGGAAGAGTTGACCAAGTCTGACTTTTCAGTATTTGACCTCAGATCGGAGTTTTGATTGTTCCGTTAGGTCCGAATAGTAAATTTAGACTTAGGCGTATGCCTGGATTTGCATTTGGAGATTTCTAGAAGGTTTCGACACTAATTAGTGAAAGTTATCAATTTGAAGGCTTCGATTGTTCATAAGTTTGACCGGGAGTTGACTTTGATGATATTGGGTTTGGATTATGGTTCCAAAAATTAGAAAAGCTTTGTTATGTTATTTGGGACTTGTGTGAAAATTTTGAGTTCATTCCGAGTTGATTTAGTATGGTTCGGCACGAGTTTAGGAAGTTAGAAGTTCAAAAGTTCATTAAATTCGATTTGAGTTGCGATTTGTGGGTTTGATGTTGTTATGCATGATTTGAGGCCTCGAGTAAATCTGTGTTATGTTATAGAACTTGTTGGTATGTTTGGACGGGGTCCCGGGGGATTCGGGTGAGTTGCAAACGTGTTTTGGATCATTTTTATTTCATGTGTGATAGCTGGTTATGAGCGCAGGTGCGGTCGCACCTGCGGGGTTATGAGCATAGGTGTGGTGGTTGCAAATGCGGTCTCATAGGCGTAGAAGCGAAGCAAGGCTAGATGAGGGAAGACCACAGAAGAGGAAAGCTGGGCGCATCTGCGCATCTGCATGAGCGAGAATCTAATCGCAGAAGCGGATGTCAGCTTGATTCGCAGTGTGCGCAAAAGAGGACTATAGCCTCGCACCTGCAATTACGCAGAAGCGGAATAGTATCTGAAGGTGCAAGAGATCATTTGGTTTGTGGAGTTAGCAGAAGCAGCTATTATTTTTGCATATACGAAGGTGTCTGTGCAGAACCTATATTATTGATGGCTTGGTTATTTTATTCACATTTTGAGTTGGGGAGCTCGGATTTGGGTGATTTTGGAGGCGATTTTCACCACATGGATTGGGGTAAGTATTTTCTACTTGATTTTGATTATATTTCATGAATCTATCTTCGTTTTAGGTATTTGATTAATGATTTCAAATGAGGAATTTGGGGATTTTGTCTAAACTTTCATAAAGTGTATTTTTGAGTTTTGAACATCGATTCAGAGTCGGATTTGAGTGAAACTAGTGTGGTTGGACTCGTAATTGAATGGATTATCGAATTTTGTGAGTTTTATCGGGTTCCGAGGTGTGAGCCCTGGTTTGACTTTTAGGTTGACTTTGGGCTTTTGATTAAAGATTCAACCTTAATCGATTGGTTTTGTTTTCTTTGGAATTATTTGATATTCTTGAGTTGATTTTGGCTAGTTTCGAACCGTTCGGAGGTCGGTACGCGTGGGATGGCATTTTTTGAGTATTGGTTGGCTTGTTCGGTATTGGATTTGGCTTGTTCGAGGTAAGTAACTTCTCTAAACCTAAATTTGAGGGTATTTAACCCTGGGAACTGTGTTATAAGAGATGTATTGAGGTAACGCACATGCTAGGTGATGAGTGTGTGGGCGTGCATCGCGAAAATCATGATTCTAGTCGACTGTTAGACTATGGCCGGGCTTGTTTTGCTATTATATCTTGTTACATCCATGTTGTCCCTACTTGTTTGATTGTATGAGCCGTGATCCGTGTTAGAAATCATGTTTAGGCTATGTACTTATTTGGTTGACATCTAATGAGGCTATTTTTGTTGTTTTGAGTTATCTGCTCTAAATATAATCATATACCCAATTATGATTCTTCATTTACATACCATATCTTATTCTCCGTTCATCATTCATTGTTACATCATGTTATCATTGTTTGGGCTGATTGGCATGAGATTTGTGAGCCTGAGAGATTGGAGAGATTGATGACTGAGTTTGGGGCTGTAACGAGCACAAAATACAATACGAAATTGATGCTCGCTAGCCAAAGATAATATAGTTTAATTATCGTCTCCATAGGTATTGAATTTAAATAATATTCAAGTAATTTCTGTTTTAATGCTATTCAAGGTGATTAACACTTTCGTTGAGGTAATTATGAACTAAAATTAACTACTAAAATTAGAGCAAGAGATAATTGATCATAGAAAACTAGAGAGTAAAGCAATGGGTTATTATCAAGACGAAGAATAAGGGTTTAACATGATTTGGTGATTTGATTGTTATTTATGAATTTGATTATTGTTGTGATTTGGTGATTTGGTTGTTGCTTGAATTTATTAGAGAAGCTTTAATATAGTTGTTACTTTATGCTTTATAGAGTTTATCGAAAGAGGAACATCTTATTGAATATCATTGTACCGTAAGCCTTAGTTTATTTTGGTGATTCTTTGAAGTCATCGAGAGATCTTTTTGAGTTACCGTTTAAATTAAGATTGAGAAATATTCGCGAGAAGTTTCTCTCAGATCAGTCCTACCAATAGATTTTTGCGAGTTTCACCAAACTTCACATTAGTTTATTGGAAAGATTTAGATTTAATCGAGAGAGGAGTCTGAATCGGAAGTATAAACTGATCACCTATTGAATTCGTGAGAATTGATAGAACCTCGGGTATAACACTGTTATATTTCACTCCCGAGGTTCTATCGATTCTCACAAATTCATAGGTGATTAGTTTATACTTCTGATTCAGACTCCTCTCTCGATTAAATCTAAATCTTTCAAATAAATTAATGTGAAGTGCGGTGAAACTGACAAGAATCTATTGGTAGGACTGATCTAAGAGAAACTTCTCACGAATATTTCTCAATCTTAATTTAAACAGTAACTCAAAAAGCTCTCTCGATGACTTCAAAGAATCACCAAAATAAACTAAGGCATACGGTACAATGATATTCAATAAGATGTTCCTCTGTCAATAAACTCTATAAAGCATAAAATCACAACTCTATTAAATCTCCTCCAATAAATTCAAGCAACAACCAAATCACAACAATAATCAAATCCATAAACAACAACCAAATCACCAAATCATGTTAAACCCTTATTTTTCGTCTTGATAATAACCTATTGCTTTACTATCTAGTTTTTTGTGATCAATTGTCTCTTGCTCCAATTTTAGTAGTTAATTTTAGTTCATAATTACCTTAATGAAAGTGTTAATCATCTTGAATAGCATTTAACCAGAAATTACTTGAACATTATTTAAATCCAATCCCTGTGGAGACGATAATTAAACCATACTATCTTTGGCTAGCGAGCATCAATTTCTTGTTGTGTATAGACTCCGGAGGAGCTCCTTCATCCCAAGTGCTATAAGAAGCCAATCATGGCATAAATCAATGAAACATGCTACGACGCGCAGCCCGATCCCATAATATCCTCACAATCAGGCCCTCGGTCTCACTCAGTCATCAACCTCTCCAGTCTCCCGAGCTCTCAGAAATCATGATAATCAGCCCAAAAAGCAATGATATAATGCATCAATAATGAATAATAGAGACTGAGATGTAATATGCAAGTAAAGTTGTAACTGAGTACAAAACATCAATATAGAAGATAATTCAACATGTACACGACCTCTGTGGGTCCTTACAATGTCAACACATGGTCTAAACATGATTTGCAGTTCAATTTCTCTAATACATGGAGAATGTATGGATAACAACAGATTATTCAACTACACTGTTCCATGGAATTGACCAAGTCACAATACCTACGGTGCACGCCCACATGCCCTTTACTTAGCATGTGCTTTACCTCAAAACCAAACACATGACACATAATACGGGGTTTTATACCCTCAGAACCAAATTTAGAACTATTACTTACCTCAATCTGAGCAAATCTCTACTCCAACACACCCTTGCCTCATGAAATGGCCTCTGAATGCCTCGAATCTAGCCATAAACAATTCACTATAATCAACACGGGCTAAAAAAATCAATTCCAGAAGAAAAATACTAAGTTATTAATCGAAAGTCAAAAATCGGCTCAAAAGTCGGCCCCCGGACCCACGTCTCGCAATTTCATAAAAGTTACAAAACCCGAAAGCTCATTCAACCATGAGTCCAACCATACCAAAATTACCAAAATTCGACTCCAAATTGTCACTCAAATCCCCAAATCAAACTCTCCAAATCCCTAGCTGTTACACCCTATATTTTCGTATGTAAAAATGCGTCGTAAGCAAACTAATGTAGGACAAAAAAATGAGATAATATTTAAAAGTATATAAAGTAAGTTAATCATGTTACCTCTGAGGTTACAAATATTGAAGATCATGAACAACAAGTACAAAGAGGGTTGGACAGTTCAGAAGCTAAAGCAATTAAATAAAACAATGTTTCATCGAAAGTCGACAAGTTGGGAATGTTATAACATGTATCTTTGGGGTGAGACTAGGGTGATTAACATGATAAAGAGATTATGTTATGATTTATATTAGTCGTATTACATCCGTGTGTTATGTTTTTAAGTCAAGCGAGTTGTGGAACAAAAGTCGATGAAAGTCATCACAAGTTACATTCATAAGTTTTACTGAAACTTTGGGTCAAATGTAACTGCAATTTTCTCCCAATATACTTAGATTTATGGTGTGTTCCACACATCAAATTAAAGATCTATGAGTCTATTTTCCAACGCATTAAACCATTTGTCAATACGACATCGGAGTAGAGAGATATGTGCATTTTTGCGATACTGCGCAAGCTGCTAGGTGACAAGTAGGTGTGTCACCTACTTGCTTAAATGAAAGCCCAAAAATGGGCCATTTCGGGTCGTCCAAAGAGGCCTTTTAAGGGCCTATTTTCTTCATATATTAGACTTAAAATAGAGCATAATAACCAGACATAAGCTCTGCAAAGAATCCTCCTAAAAATTTCCCACAAACCCTAATTGATTTTCTCTCCCTTTCAAGTTCCAATTGGAGGTAAAACTTAGAGTTTGAAGAACCAAGATAGGAGCTGAGTTATCCAACAAATAAGGTGAGTTTACTGCTCTCTTTCATCCATTTTTTCTTCTATAAATTCATGGTAAGTCGTTCTATACTTGTAAGAACTCACGGGATGGTGATCGGAAGCCGTGAGTTCGAGTTATTCACTTGTAGCGGACTGTTTTGTGGACTGTTTTGTGTTGCTGTTGGGCTGCGTGTTTTATTACTATTTTGTGGAGTTTTGGAGGAGGAAGGGGGTTTATAAACACCATATAAATGTAGGGTGGTTGGCTGGTCGTTCGTCATAACATTTTCGGGTCGTTTGACACTACTACGGTGGTCGTTTTGTGTACGAAGAGATTGGGGTGTGTTGGGCTGTTTTGTAGTATTTGATGGTGTATATAGGGCTGGAAAATGATGTATATATGTTGTTATTGTTCTGTCCTTGTATTGTTGGTGTTATCTTGAAGTTGGAGGAAGGGCATATTATAGGGGAGATGCTGCCCGTTTTAATACAAAATAGGTTTGTCGTTCGTTGTGCGATAGTTGTACCTTTCGTAACTTAACGATAGTATTATTATCATTCTTGTAGATTAAGGTGCGAAGAGGTGAGTTCAACTTGGTGATTGAAAAGATTGTGATAAGGTATGTTAAGGCTAAGCCTTCCTTCATTTTGGCATGATCTCGTAGCTACATGTGTTAGTAATGAGACAAAAAGAGAAGTTCATATTCATGAATTTATTCACACTATTCTAGTCTCATAAGTTACAATATTATTCCTTATCGAGACTCTATATTCAATTTTAGTATTGTCTTCTTTCAGTCAAGAGAGCAGCAAGCCTATATATACAGTATTACAGTATTTTCATTACCATCGAGCTATAATCGATGGGCAGGCCCCTATTGGGCAACCTCTGATCAGATGGAAAGTTATATACCGAGCCTACTGTGGCCGAGCGCCTATGAGCGAGCCCAGCATGGTCGAGATACATAGCCTAGTATGGCCGAGCGCCTATAAGCGAGCCTACTATGGCAGAGCAGTTATATATACCGAGCCTTATAAGGCCGTACAATTATTTTACTTACTATATTGAAGGAGTTGAGTCAGTATCAGTAGGTAAGTATATCTCCAGATCATCTTTGACTCCCAGTTAATTTCAGTTATCATATTATCAGTTCAGTTTCAGATTTCAGTTATTTTATTGCCTTACATACTCGGTACATTATTTCGTACTGACGTCCCTTTTTTGGGGGCGCTGCATTTCATGCGTGCAGGTTCAGACAGACAGACGGGTAGACCTCCTCAGTAGGTGTTTTCCGAGTTCCGCCTGATCGGTAAGCTCCACGTCTTTCGGAGTTGCCAGGACTAGAGTTTTGTGTACATCTTATGTATATCTGTATATATGTTATGGGTAGGTCGGGGCCCTGTTCCGATCACAGTACATCTATCAGTAGAGGCTTGTAGGCATATCCTGTTGGTTAGTGCAGTATGTTGGGTTTGTATAAATTGGTGGTTTGTCAGCTGTAGTAGCTATGACGGCCTTGTCGGCCTAGCTTTATATTGATATTTAGTTAGTGCTAGTTTCCATTCAGTTTTATATTTTGCTTCGCAAATTGTCTTGCAAGGTGGCCCCATGGCCAAAGTATGACATTATGTGTTCAGAGTCCCTTAGTCGCAATTTGGTACGCCAGGTTAGGTGAGGCACGGGGTGCTTGTCTCGCTCCTAGGTTCGGGGCGTGACAAACTTGGTATCAGAGCAGTTCTGTCCTAGGGAGTCTACAAGCCGTGTCTAGTAGGGTCTTGTTTATAGATGTGTTGTGCACCACATTATATAAGCAAGGAACTACAGGGCATTTAGGAGTTGGTTACACTTCTTTGAAATCTAAATCGTGCTATAGAACTGAGTTATAGGAAATTTGAATTAAACTTATGTGTTGGTGTTTGCATGCACAGATGACGGTGACTAGGAAGACTACGGCTAGCCAGAGGAGAGATACAGTAGTAGGTGAGGGGACCAACAGGGTACCCCCAGTAGATGGGGCCCAGTCTGAGGCTCAAGGGGAGACCCCTACTCAGCCATTACCGGCTCCTCCACCAACTACGGAGATTCCTAGGGAAACCGCACATCCAGTTCCCCCTCCACTTCCATCAGATCAGGACTTAAGGAGTGCGGTGCATTTGTTGACACAGTTGGTAGCTACCCAGCAACATGCTAGGGCATCAGCTAGTGCAGGAACTTCTGAGGGGTCTGGGAGTTCAAGGGTCCGAGAGTTTATTGCTTTGAGTCCCCCAGAGTTCACGGGGACAGATCAGAGGGAGGACCCGCAGGATTTCATAGATCAGCTTCACAGGATCTTTCGTGTTATGCATGCCACGGAGAAAGAGGCAGTTGAGCTAGCAGCTTTTGACTCCGAGATATAGCCATCCTTTGGTATGAGGGATGGGAGAGGTCCAGGGGACGTGATACACCTCCAGCTATTTGGGAGAATTTTTCAGATGCTTTCCTTGACCAGTACTTACCGCGGGAGATCCGACAGGCTCGAGTCGATCAGTTTCTAGCCCTCAAGCAGGGTAATATGAGTGTTCGAGAGTATAGTCTCCGTTTTGACTCATTGGCCAGATATGCACCATCCATAGTTTCTACTATGCGGGACAGGATTCACAGGTTTATAGCAGGGTTAGCCCCAGAGTTAACCGAGGCATGTGCCACCGCTGCATTGCAGGATAGTATGGATATCTCCCGGATTCAGGCATTCGCCCAGAATATAGAAAGGGGTAGGCGTCGGCAGCAGGGTACAGAGAGGGCTGAGCAAGGGCAACGTAAGAGGATGAGATTTCCCAGGTCTCAGGAGCAATCTCAGGGTAGTTATAGGACCCAGTACTTCGGACGGCCACCTAGGCCTCCGCCACCTCAGTTACAGGGTTACGGGTATGACCGCTATACTCAGTCAGGACCAGGTGAGAGCTCACGGGCGTCAGGTTTGCAGCGACAACGAGGTTCTGCGCAGACATGGTCATTTCCTCCGCGGTGTGACATCTGTGGTAGAGGACACTTGGGTCAATGCCGAGCAGGTTCTGATGCTTGTTATACATGTGGGCGTCCGGGGCATATGATGCGAGATTGCCCAAATAGAGATTCTAGGGGAATGGCACAACCAGCGAGTTCAGCAACAGGATCGTCTATGTCCGTGCATCCTTCAAGGCGTGAGTCTCAGTCTTCGGCTGGTAGAGGTCGAGGCAGAGGTAGAGGTTCCAGTTCAAGTGGTAATCAGAACCGTATCTATGCTTTAGCGGGTCGACAGGACCAGGAGTCTTCACCAGACGTTGTGACAGGTATATTAACCATTTTCTCTCACGATGCTTATGCTTTGATAGACCCAGGATCTACTTTATCGTATATTACCCCATTTGTCGCGAGGAAGTTTGGTATAGTGCCTGAAATACTAAGTGATCCTTTTGCGGTATCTACACCGGTCGGAGAATCGATTATTGCTAGACGGGTTTACCGAGGTTGTACGGTGACAATTTGTAGTCATCAGACCTCAGCTGACCTAGTTGAGCTAGAGATGATGGACTTTGATGCTATCATGGGCATGGACTGGTTGGCAGCTTGCTATGCCACAGTTGATTGCCGAGCAAAGGTAGCCAAATTTCATTTTCCGGGTGAGCCAGTCCTTGAATGGGTAGGTAATACACCAACACCCAGAGGTAGGTTTATTTCCTATCTGAAGGCGAGGAAAATGATCGCAAAAGGGTGCATTTATCATATTGTGCGAGTTAGAGATGCAGATGCTGAGATACCTACACTTCAGTCTATTCCCATAGTCAAAGAGTATGCAGATGTGTTTCCAGATGAGCTTCCAGGTATTCCTCCAGAGCGAGAGATTGATTTTAGCATCGATTTGCTTCCAGGAACTCAACCAATATCCGTCCCTCCGTATAGAATGGCACCTGCCGAATTGAAGGAGTTGAAGGAGCAGTTAAAAGATTTGCTGGAGAAAGGTTACATTAGGCCCAGTACCTCACCTTGGGGTGCACCGGTACTATTTGTGCGGAAGAAAGACGGCTCGCTGAGGATGTGTATCGATTATAGGCAGTTGAACAAGGTAACTATTAAGAATAAGTATCCACTTCCAAGGATCGATGACTTGTTTGATCAGTTGCAGGGAGCTAGATGCTTTTCCAAGATTGATTTGAGGTCGGGGTACCACCAGGTCAGAGTTCGGGAAAAAGATATTCCGAAGACAGCCTTCAGGACCCGATATGGCCACTTCGAGTTCCTTGTCATGTCCTTCGGGTTGACTAATGCACCCGCTGTATTTATGGACTTGATGAATAGCCTATTCCGGCCATTTTTAGATCTGTTCGTGATAGTATTTATTGATGATATTCTGGTTTATTCCCGTTCAGAGGATGAGCATGCGGACCACCTGCGAGCGGTACTCCAAACCCTCCGTGATCGTAAGTTGTATGCTAAGTTTTCTAAATGTGAGTTCTGGTTGAAGTCTGTAGCATTCTTGGGGCATATTGTATCAGATGAAGGGATAAAGGTGGACACTCAGAAGATTGAGGCCGTGAAATCTTGGCCTAGACCTACCACTCCGACAGAGGTTCGTAGCTTTCTAGGCTTAGCAGGATACTATCGGAGGTTCGTAGAGGGTTTTTCTTCCCTTTCGGCACCATTGACGAAGTTGACACAGAAAGAAACTAAGTTTCAATGGACAGAGGCTTGTGAGCGGAGTTTCCAAGAGCTTAAGAACAAGTTGACCTCAGCTCCAGTTCTAACACTTCCAGAGGGTCTAGAGGGTTATGCCGTGTATTGTGATGCATCAGGTGTCGGGTTAGGATGTGTCCTGATGCAACATGGGAAGGTAATTGCATATGCTTCAAGGCAGTTGAGGAAGCACGAGAGGAATTATCCGACCCACGACCTCGAGTTAGCTGCGGTTGTCCATGCACTTAAGATATGGCGGCATTATTTATATGGTGTTCATGTTGATATATTTACTGATCATAAAAGCCTACAATATATTTTCAAGCAGAAAGAGTTGAATTTGCGACAGAGGCGATGGCTTGAGTTATTGAAAGATTACGATGTTAACATTCTCTACCATCCAGGGAAAGCTAATGTTGTAGCAGATGCCTTAAGTCACCGATCTATGGGTAGCTTAGCACATGTAGAGCCCGAGAAAAGACAATTAGCTAGAGATATTCATCAATTGGCTTCGTTGGGGGTTCGGTTAGTAGATTCTGAGGATGGTGGAGTTGTAATCCAAAACACTGCAAAACCATCCCTCATAGCTGAAGTCAAGGAAAGGCAGTACGAGGACCCAGAGTTGGTCGAGTTGAGAGAGCGAGTTCCGCAGCAGAAGAAGCCATTGTTAGAGCTCAAGGGAGATGGGGTTCTCAGATACAAGGGTCGTTTGTGTGTTCCAGATGTAGCAGGGCTACGAGACAGGATTATGTCAGAGGCAAATTGCTGCTATTTATAAAGATTGGCCATGTGTGGCATGCATAGTATGTTTCTGGCTACGTGCAGGTTGGTTTTAACCTAGTGTACGAAGGATACTCTGGAAAAAGTTTCCAAAGTCTCCAAGAGTAAACATTCGAGGACGAATGTTCCCAAGGGGGAGTGATGTTACACCCTATATTTTCGTATGTAAAAATGCGTCGTAAGCAAACTAATGTAGGACAAAAAAATGAGATAATATTTAAAAGTATATAAAGTAAGTTAATCATGTTACCTCTGAGGTTACAAATATTGAAGATCATGAACAACAAGTACAAAGAGGGTTGGACAGTTCAGAAGCTAAAGCAATTAAATAAAACAATGTTTCATCGAAAGTCGACAAGTTGGGAATGTTATAACATGTATCTTTGGGGTGAGACTAGGGTGATTAACATGATAAAGAGATTATGTTATGATTTATATTAGTCGTATTACATCCGTGTGTTATGTTTTTAAGTCAAGCGAGTTGTGGAACAAAAGTCGATGAAAGTCATCACAAGTTACATTCATAAGTTTTACTGAAACTTTGGGTCAAATGTAACTGCAATTTTCTCCCAATATACTTAGATTTATGGTGTGTTCCACATATCAAATTAAAGATCTATGAGTCTATTTTCCAACGCATTAAACCATTTGTCAATACGACATCGGAGTAGAGAGATATGTGCATTTTTGCGATACTGCGCAAGCTGCTAGGTGACAAGTAGGTGTGTCACCTACTTGCTTAAATGAAAGCCCAAAAATGGGCCATTTCGGGTCGTCCAAAGAGGCCTTTTAAGGGCCTATTTTCTTCATATATTAGACTTAAAATAGAGCATAATAACCAGACATAAGCTCTGCAAAGAATCCTCCCAAAAATTTCCCACAAACCCTAATTGATTTTCTCTCCCTTTCAAGTTCCAATTGGAGGTAAAACTTAGAGTTTGAAGAACCAAGATAGGAGCTGAGTTATCCAACAAATAAGGTGAGTTTACTGCTCTCTTTCATCCATTTTTTCTTCTGTAAATTCATGGTAAGTCGTTCTATACTTGTAAGAACTCACGGGATGGTGATCGGAAGCCGTGAGTTCGAGTTATTCACTTGTAGCGGACTGTTTTGTGGACTGTTTTGTGTTGCTGTTGGGCTGCGTGTTTTATTACTATTTTGTGGAGTTTTGGAGGAGGAAGGGGGTTTATAAACACCATATAAATGTAGGGTGGTTGGCTGGTCGTTCGTCATAACATTTTCGGGTCGTTTGACACTACTACGGTGGTCGTTTTGTGTACGAAGAGATTGGGGTGTGTTGGGCTGTTTTGTAGTATTTGATGGTGTATATAGGGCTGGAAAATGATGTATATATGTTGTTATTGTTCTGTCCTTGTATTGTTGGTGTTATCTTGAAGTTGGAGGAAGGGCATATTATAGGGGAGATGCTGCCCGTTTTAATACAAAATAGGTTTGTCGTTCGTTGTGCGATAGTTGTACCTTTCGTAACTTAACGATAGTATTATTATCATTCTTGTAGATTAAGGTGCGAAGAGGTGAGTTCAACTTGGTGATTGAAAAGATTGTGATAAGGTATGTTAAGGCTAAGCCTTCCTTCATTTTGGCATGATCTCGTAGCTACATGTGTTAGTAATGAGACAAAAAGAGAAGTTCATATTCATGAATTTATTCACACTATTCTAGTCTCATAAGTTACAATATTATTCCTTATCGAGACTCTATATTCAATTTTAGTATTGTCTTCTTTCAGTCAAGAGAGCAGCAAGCCTATATATACAGTATTACAGTATTTTCATTACCATCGAGCTATAATCGATGGGCAGGCCCCTATTGGGCAACCTCTGATCAGATGGAAAGTTATATACCGAGCCTACTGTGGCCGAGCGCCTATGAGCGAGCCCAGCATGGTCGAGATACATAGCCTAGTATGGCCGAGCGCCTATAAGCGAGCCTACTATGGCAGAGCAGTTATATATACCGAGCCTTATAAGGCCGTACAATTATTTTACTTACTATATTGAAGGAGTTGAGTCAGTATCAGCAGGTAAGTATATCTCCAGATCATCTTTGACTCCCAGTTAATTTCAGTTATCATATTATCAGTTCAGTTTCAGATTTCAGTTATTTTATTGCCTTACATACTCGGTACATTATTTCGTACTGACGTCCCTTTTTTGGGGGCGCTGCATTTCATGCGTGCAGGTTCAGACAGACAGACGGGTAGACCTCCTCAGTAGGTGTTTTCCGAGTTCCGCCTGATCGGTAAGCTCCACGTCTTTCGGAGTTGCCAGGACTAGAGTTTTGTGTACATCTTATGTATATCTGTATATATGTTATGGGTAGGTCGGGGCCCTGTTCCGATCACAGTACATCTATCAGTAGAGGCTTGTAGGCATATCCTGTTGGTTAGTGCAGTATGTTGGGTTTGTATAAATTGGTGGTTTGTCAGCTGTAGTAGCTATGACGGCCTTGTCGGCCTAGCTTTATATTGATATTTAGTTAGTGCTAGTTTCCATTCAGTTTTATATTTTGCTTCGCAAATTGTCTTGCAAGGTGGCCCCATGGCCAAAGTATGACATTATGTGTTCAGAGTCCCTTAGTCGCAATTTGGTACGCCAGGTTAGGTGAGGCACGGGGTGCTTGTCTCGCTCCTAGGTTCGGGGCGTGACACTAGCCTCAAACTCCCAAACTCCACCTTAAATACACATAAACTAGGTGGAAAATTCAATGGGAAAATAAGATTATTGATACAAAATGAGTACAAGGGACTTACCTCAAGAAACCCCTCAAACATCCTCTCAAGAATCGCCCAAACCCGAGCTTGAAATGTTTAAAATGAAGAAAAATCGCGAACCCTTGTTTTTAAATAATCTACCCAGCATTCTCGCTTCTGTGGCCACTAACCCACTTCTGTTGCGGCACAAAAGCGACCACACTCCCATTTCTGCAGCTTTCTCCACTCCTGTTGTAATGACCCAACAGGTCGTTTTGAGCTCTAGCGTGTCGTTCGGCAGTTTGAGGCCTTGAAAAGCTTCACTTCAGGTATTTCAACTTGTACGCGTGGTCGGAATTATATTTCGGGAAGTTCGGAGTTTATTTGCAAAGAAAATTCTCATTTCGGAAGCTTTAAGTTTGAAGAATTAACTAAGGTGTGATTTTTGAGTAAACGACCTCAGAATCGGGATTTAAAGTTTCCAATAGGTTTGTATGATGATTTTGAACTTGAACGTATGTCAGGATTGGGTTTTGGATTATCCAGGAGCGTTTCGGCGCCTATTGTGGAAAGTTGGCATTTTGGAAGGATTTGGGTTGAAGTGCATTTCAATGTTATCGATGTCCGTTTGGGATTCTGAGCATGGGAATAGCTCTATATGGGGATTCTGGACTTAGGGGCGCGTCCGAAAGTAGATTTGGAGGTCTTCAGGTCGTTTCGTGGTCATTTGGCGAAATATGGAAATTTGAAGTTTTTGGAAACTTTGACCGAGGGTGGAATTTTTTAGATCGGATTCGGATTCTGGTTCCGGAAGTTGGAGTAGGTACGTAATGTCATTTAAGACTTGCACGTAAAATTTGGCATCATTTCGAGTTGATTTGATAGGAAGCGAAGGCGTGGGAGTATTTTTAGAAGTTTTTGAGTTCATGAGTTAATCCATGCATTTTGGCATCCGATTCGTGGGTTCTGATGTTATTTCAGTGTTTTGATCGCTCGAGCGAGTTTGTATGATGTTGTTAGACTTGTGTGGGTGTTTGCTGTGGAGCCCCGAGGGCTCGGGTGAGATTCGGACGTTTGGGAGGATGAGAAAAACTTCAGTTTTTCTGGTGTTTCTTGGCAGATGTTGCACATCTCGCAAATGTGAGAATTTGTTCGCATTTGCGAACCTCGCATTTTCGAGAAAGGCTTCGCATTTGCGAAGAACCATGATATGGGCATAGCTCGTATTTGCGAGAAATCAATCGCATTTGCGACCTTGATAGGGTTTGTATTTGCGAGTCCTTGGTCGCATTTGTGACCTTGGCAGTGGGAGCCCAGTTCGCATTTGCGAAACAGATGTCGAAAATGCAACATCTGAGACATGTGCACAACTTTATTAAATGCGAGACTTAGGCCATTTAGCTCATTTTCTTTCATCTCTTGGGCGATTATTGGAGCTTTTGGAAGAGGGTTTTCACCTAGCACTTTGAGGCAAGTAATTTCTACACAACATGAGTTAAATACATAGATTAGGGGTAGATTAACATGTAAAAATTGGTGAAATCAAGGGTTTAGATGAAAAATCTGGGTTTTGGATAAAAATAGGAGTTGACCATGTTATGGAATTTGGTGAAAATCATATATTTGACTTCATGAGGCTATGGGTAACACTTTTCATCAAACATTTCCGAAATCCGGGCACGTGGGCTCGGGGGTGAACTTTTGGAATTCCTCAATTTGTGTTGGAAAATCACTTTAATAGTTAGGAAATGAACTCTTAAACATATATTGACTATTTTAAATGTCATTTGACTTGTTTCCGGTCGTTTAGCATCGAGTTGAGGGTTTAAAGCACAATTGTGGACCGGAAAGTAAGCTTTGAGGCGAGATAAGTCTCCTGTCTAACTCTGTGAGGGGAAAAGTACCCCTAGGTGATGTATTTGATGTGTGTAACTTGTTGCGGGGACTACGTACGCATGAGGTGACGAGAGTCCGTATGTAATTAGATTCATGTTATGGTCCGGGTAGACTTAGGTTTACATCATGTTGTACTTGTACTATAGGGATTATCCTTGCTCGTTTTATTCTTTTATTTCACATTTTAACTTGAGACTAGACCTGCGTAGAGTGATAGAATTGCTATTGTAGAGTTTTACGAGTTTTATGATTTGCTACGGAATAATGGTGTTCCTCTTGCGGATTTCTCGTGCGGTATGTGTTTTCATCAAAAAACCTTCCTTAAAAACTATAACTCACATGTTCATTCGTGAGTTGGGGGGGGGGGAAGGGGTCAGGGACCCAGCTAAACTTCTTATTCTAATGGGATCAGGTCATTCGCCTCGACAGAATTTATGAACCACACTCTAATGGGATCGGGTCATTCGCCTTGGCATAATTTATGAACCACACTCTAATAGGATCGGGTTGTTCGCCTCGGCATAATTTATGAACCATACTCTAATGGGATCACGTCGTTCTCCTTGGCAGAATTTATGTACCACACTCTCATGGGAGCGGGTCGTTCGCCTCGGCAGTTTAATAAATACATCTATGATTCGTGTCGTTCGACCCTCGATAGTGCACAGTTTGAAATTTATGTTGGATCGGGCCGTTTGCCTCGGCATTTCCATAAAGTATCCTCATGGAATCGTGCGTAATATTTGGCAAGAAGCTAGGGACTGTAAATCTTTCCCTGATTCGAATTATAACAACCTATTTGGTGAGGTCCATTATATACATATATATGCTCCGGTTGAGGAGGAATTTGCTAATTAAGAGCTTGAGTTTATTGCAAGGAGGATAATTGTACCACATATTTACACTTGTTTATTTTATTTATTTACTTTGCCTCATATTTGTTCACCTCTTTATTATACCTGATATTATTAGACCACTAGTGAGTGTCGATGTCGACCCCTCGTCACTACATCTCCGAGGTTAGGCTAAATACTTACTAGGTACGCGTGAATTTACGTACTCATAATACACTTGCTGCACATTTTTGTGCAGGTACTCTTAAGTCCGGTGGTCCTTTGAGCACGGAGGCATGGATGATGCGGGGACTTGCCGCGAGCTGCATTTCAGGTTACGATCCGCAGCCAACAGAGTCTCCTTCAGAGTTATTTGTATTTTTCTGTCTAAGTTGTATTCTGGACAGATATTGTACTTTATGTTTACTTCTTAATTGATGCTCATGCATTTTTGACATCGAGTTTTAGGGTGATTATGGGTTGTACTGTATTGAAATTGTTAAAAGTATTATCATTTACTCTGTAAATTCCATCTTTTACTATTTAATGGAAGGAAAATATGATTTCAAAATATTAAAATGAGAACCAAATTAAGTATTTATTATTGCTTTCCTGACAACGGTGTCCGACGCCATCATGACCTTTAATGGATTTTGGGTCGTGACAGCATGGTATAAGAGCACTAGGTTCACTTAGGCCTCATGAGTCATGAGCGAGTCTAGTAGAGTCTTGCGAATCTGTACGGAGACGTCTGTACTTATCTTCGAGAGGCTACATGGCTGATAAGAGCACTACCCTTCTTGATTCCTCATCGTGCGACTTGATTCCTTTGAGGCTTATGCCTTCATTTCTTTCCTATTCAATCTTAGACGTGAAGCGCTTGTTATCAATTGGGGATCGATAAATTTTAATGGTACTACAGATGTGGTACAGGATGTTTCTCCCTGCGTAATAGCTTGGGCTATGGTCATCACCTTGCGGAAGGCTGTCCTGTCGTTTCAGCTCAGTATCAGTAATTCCTATGGTTTTGAAGTTGGGCACTGGTTGTTATGATGATTCATGCGTCGTGATCGCATAGTATTGATATAATGGTAAAATGCTTGTCTATGTGTCGGGGCAGTGAATGACTTGAAATAAGGATTTTTTCAGTGCAGGATTTAGAGGTTCAACGTTTTATTTCTAGCGGAGGAAAGGCAATCAGACTATGAATGTTCAGGGTTGGGTTGATGGAGTAACAAGACTTGGTATTTTCGAGCATGGCGAAAGTTTCATCTGTGATGTGGCATCAATGTCCATGTTGAATGTGTTAAGTTCGCCGGTGTTATGGTTTTTTTCAATTCGCCTTCGGGGCAGGGTATGGTGGAATGGTGCAGGGGAAGCGGCTGTCAGAGATCGTGATGTGCTGCAATTCAGAATCAAATCGGTGTTCCTAGTATTGGTGGCTCGAGAAAGGTGATCTTCGTGGAGGTTTAAAGTTGGTAGCGATCTATTAATCCAGGTGCTACAGAGATGGATTTTGATGTAAGGCAATAGTTGGGCAGCGAAGGGTGAGAAAGGACATGGAGGAAGGGAGTCTCGCGGTTGTTGAATTACTAGTAGGTTAAGTATGAAAAGCAGAAGTCAGGAAGTTTCCTAAAGGAGAGTGTTTGACCAAAGTGGGAGAGTGACAGAGTAGCATATGGGTTCTGTGGTAGGATAGCTGCACGCCTTGAGGAAAGTTTAGAGTGATTTCGGATTCATGGTGTGGACAGTGACTAGGTCTACGAGCTTATTTTAGAATATTGGATGCTATTCGGAGGAAGGTTGGATACGACATAAAGGAGTTGCTTGATATGAAGAAGGATACAACATGACTTTGGATTGGAATGTATTGTCGCACCTTTAGTTGGTGTCCATGAGGAGTGAACGGACTTGTAGAAGCCGGTGAATGAGCACGAGCTCAGGATGGTTTAAGGATTTCATAGTAATTGTACTCAGTGCAACGTTGTTGGAAGGTCTCAGCATGGACTTTCCACAGGTGGGTTATCTCCTGTGAGCAGGCTAGTGATTTAGAGTGTTCATAAAATGTGTAACAGAAAGATTTCGAGGAATTTGGCGGGTTGATTGAGCGAGGTCATATCAGTGAGGAAGAAGGAATCTTGGTGGGTTCCAGGGCTATGTAATTGTAGCTTCAGGCTAAGTGGGAGAGCCCCACCATCTACGATTGGATTGCATGGTTGTCTACTTATGAGGTTTCTGTTTATCAACATATTAGTAGGTTATTACGGCTAAGGAAAGAGAACATTAGTGGTAATTCGAGCAAAGTATTTAGGGAAAATGTGTACTATTTGGCATTAATCGATTCATGTTCAGGCTTTGGAAAGACTCAGAGTTTATGCTTCATGTAGATGTGATGTATAAGGAAAGTGATTTGGCCGGGTGCTTCCTTGAGAGGGTGTTCATGTGCTAGAAGAGCCTTAGAGTCGATTATATTCGAGACCAAGTCAGAGTGGGTGACTCTCAACAATAGTCCTAGTGCGGTGCCTAAGGATTTCGAGTCCGTAGTGTGGTTAAGTATCGAGCATTGCAGCAGATTATGAAAAGGGGCTTGGAGTGTTCTATGATACCATCGGTCTGCGATGTAGCACTGGATGAACGGGAGAAAATAGCCCTGGATTCATAGAGAAATTATCAGAATGGGTATACCAATTGAAGATGTGAATATGCGCATAAGGAGGGTATGAGATGGTTTGTGAGTTTTGAGACAATGTGATCTCGTGAAATGAGGTCACTCCGGATGAGTGCGGATTTGGGTTCGTTATGTTTGAAATGGAGCTACTATTATTCCTAAGGCAAGTTCAAAGTAAATTAGGAGAAGTCGGATCGGTTAGCAATGGTTGAATTGGCATGCTGGTGGCATCGATTAGTTCCTTCAGCATGTTAAGTTATGCACGTGATTTGTGGTGTACGTATGAGGCTTGACGGCCGCCATAATTGATTTTTTTTTGGAGGCATTCAAGTATTATGGCCTGTTATATGTAGATAGATCCCGGAAGAGTTATGGCGATTTAGACCACTACTAGAGGATAGTAATTTCTGTTGTTATGTGAATTCGGTCGCGTGTTGCTATGGTTCTCCTGAAATGAGTTAAGTGAAAGGTTCCTATATGATGAAGTGTTTATCCTACTAGTGGTTTTGGAATTATGATGAAATTCTTATACTCTCACGTATTGGCATGTTTGGTGCAGTGAGCGGCTTGGGAATCTGAAGTTGAGGATCAAGGTTGCAGTTTGGTGTCGACAAGAATGTCACGAGCTCGGATGAGAAGGAAAGAATTCAGATGTTTAGAGTAAGCTAGTACTGTCTTCAGCGTCACCTGAGATCAGTATCATGTGTAAGAGGCTTTGTGTACGGATTTGCGGATCCTTGAAAGGTTGTTAGCTCAGTACAGTATGATCAGAATCGGCTTGAGGTTCGTGAATGGATCTAAAGGTGAATGTGTTCTCTATATCGGGCCGGATGTGTTCATTTCAACATAGCGTTACTTGCGAAGGAGTCTTCAGGCCTGGGATGTAATTTCTGTCGATAGCCATTCTGTGTAATCTCTATTGTGCCACGTGGGTTGCGAGGCGGTTTGATTATTCGCACTCGTGTTGAGATCCCGTGTAATTTGTGGTGTTGTGAGGACAGGATAGCTCTCGAGATACAAGTCATTTATTGCACCTTAGTTGTGCTCGGGTTTCTTAGCGTATGGTGCTATCCGTCTCCCCGGGATTTGTATTATGCACTTCGCGTGCCTGTGGTTGATATTCAAGTATTTCGTAGGTATAAACATTTTTGGCTTAAAGGGTATTTCCCTATTTATTATTATGTGTGGATCGGGTTGCACGCCGCCACGGATATGTTGTTTGGATCGGGTGGCACGCCGCCACAGGTATCATGGTTGGATCGGGTTGCATGCCGCAACGGTATCCTGTGTGGATCGGGTTGCACGCCGCAACAGTGTGATATTGAGTACAGTTTCCCAAAGCTATTCTTGTGTGTTTTGTGTCTCATTTTTTAGGAAGGTTCATAATATCTTTTCGGTTATTAAATTAGTTATGTGGGTTGAGTAGTTCATTCCAGAGTTTGTTTTCCTTATGTATCATATTCGAGTTTGTAGCTTGTGGGCACATTGTGGCATATGAGATTTTTGGTAGTATCTAAGGTGGCTTATTGCCTGAGCAGCTTACTAGGTGAGATGAGATTATTGGACCTGGGATCAGTGCGATCAAATTTATATGAAGCATATTAAAGAGTAAATACTGTTATTCAATCCAGAATGAGGTAATGGTTCTTGTCGAGAGGAGAGACTCATCTCTATCGTGGCAGTATTGCAAGGGTTAAAGCAAGGCTTAATTGGTCATGAGGTACAATACGGGCTTCGGGTCAGTGAAAAGTTTAGTTGTTGTGCTTTGGAAAGATTGCCTTGGGAAAATGAGTTACGCGGTGCATGGTAAGAATTTAGTAAGGGTATACACTCGTGTTTGGTGCAGTGTGTAGTTATTGATATGGTGTTCGTATGTTAGAAACAGGCCTGGTGGAGAATTCCGGATGTTG
Organism: Nicotiana tomentosiformis; assembly: GCF_000390325.3. Lineage (NCBI taxonomy): Eukaryota > Viridiplantae > Streptophyta > Magnoliopsida > Solanales > Solanaceae > Nicotiana > Nicotiana tomentosiformis. Next base: position 104,805,307 of record NC_090816.1, on the reverse strand, counting down.
GAATTTGGCACTAAGGCTTATTTGACTAAATAAAGGGAGGATCTTCAGACTGGCTCAAGCTAATGTGCTCAACTGAGTTGTGGTAGCATGGGTAGGTGCACGAGGTGTTAAACAGTGATTTCGGACAACTCTAGAGCATTTCTTAGCGTGTTCGAGGATGAACATATGTTTAAGTGGGAGAGAATGTAACGACCCGACCGATCATTTTGAGCTCTAGCACGCCATTCGGAAGTTTGAGGCCTTGAGCAGCTTCACTTCAGGTATTACGACTTATATGCATGGTCGGAATTGAATTTCAGGAAGTTCGGAGTTGATTTGGAAAGAAAATTCTCATTTCGGAAGCTTTAAGTTGGAAGAATTTACTAAGGTGTAATTTTTGAGTAAACGACCTCGGAATCTGGATTTGAAGGTTTCAACAGGTTTGTATGATGATTTTGTACTTGAACGTATGTCCAGATCGGGTTTTGGATGACCCGGGAGCGTTTCGGCGCCTATTGTGGAAAGTTGGCATTTTGGAAGGATTTCATAAATTTGAGTTGAAGTGTATTTCAATGTTATCGATGTCCATTTGGGATTTTGAGCCTGTGAATATCTCTGTATGGTGATTCTGGACTTAGGCGCGCGTCAAGAAGTGGATTTGGAAGTCCATAGGTCGTTTCGGGGTCATTTGGCGAAAATGGAAATTTGAAGTTTTTGAAAAGTTTGACCGAGGGTAGACTTTTTGATATCGGGTTCGGATTTCAGTTCCGAAAGTTGGAGTATGTCCGTTATGTCATTTAAGACTTGCACGCAGAATTTAGCATCATTCCGAGTTGATTTGATAGGAATTGGACGCGCGGGAGTATTTTTAGAAGTTCTTGAGTTCTTGGGTTAATCCATGCATTTTGGCGTCCGATTCGTCGGTTTTGATGTTGTTTCAGTGTTTCGATCGCTCGAGCGAGTTTATATGATATTGTTAGACTTGTGTGGGTGTTTGTTGTGGAGCCCCGAGGGCTCGAGTGAGTTTCAAACATTTGAGAGGATGAGAAACACTTCAGTTTTTCTGGTGTTTCTTGGCAGTTGTTGCAGGTCTCGCAAATGCGAGAATTTATTCGCATTTGAGAACCTCGCATTTGCGAACCTCACATTTGCAAGAAATTCTTTGCATTTGTGAAGAAGCCTGATCTGGGCATAGCTTGCATTTGCAACCTTGACAGGGTTCGCATTTGCGACCTTGGCAGTGGGAGCCCAGTTTGCATTTGCGATGTTTTGTCGCATTTGCGAACCAGATGTCGCAAATGCGACATCTGAGACCTATGCACAGCTTTATTAAATGCGAGACTTAGGCCATTTAGCTAATTTTATTTCATCTCTTCGGCAATATTTGGAGCTGTTAGAAGAGGGTTTTCACCTAGCACTTTGAGATAAGTAATTTCTACACAACATGAGTTAAATACATAGATTAGGGGTAGATTAACATGTAAATATTGATGAAATCAAGGGTTTAGATGAAAAACTTAGGTTTTGGATAGAAATTGGATTTGACCACGAAAATGTTTATGGAATTTGGTGAAAACCATATATTTGACTTCATGAGGTTATGGGTAACACTTTTCTTCAAAAATTTTCGGAATCCGGGCATGTGGTCCCGGGGGTGAATTTTTGGAATTCCTCAATTTGGGTTGGAAAATCACTTTAATAGTTAGGAAATGAACTCTTAAACATGTATTGACTATTTTAAATGTCATTTGTCTAGTTTCCGGTAGTTTGGCATTGAGTTGAGGGTTTAAAGCCCAATTGTGGACCGGAAAGTAAGCTTTGAGGCGAGATAAGTCTCATGTCTAACTCTGTGAGGGGGAAAGTACCCCTAGGTGATGTATTTGATGTGCGTAACTTGTTGCGGGGACTACGTACGCATGAGGTGACGAGAGTCCGTATGTAATTAGATTCATGTTATGGTCCGGGTAGACTTAGGTTTACATCATGTTGTACTTGTACTATAGGGATTATCCTTGCTCGTTTAATTCTTTTATTTCGCATTTTTGACTTGAGACTAGACATGCGTATAGTGATAGAATTGCTATTGTAAAGTTTCACGAGTTTTATTATTTGCCCCGGAATAACGGTGTTCTTTTGCGGATTTCTCGCGCGGTATGCGTTTTCATTGAATAATTTTCCTTAAATATTATAACTCACATGTTCATTCGTGAGTGGGGGGTCAAGGACCCGGTTACACTACTTATTTTAATGGGATCGGGTCGTTCGCCTCCGCGGAATTTATGAACCACACTGTAATGGGATCGGGTCATTCGCCTCGGCAAAATTTATGAACCACACTCTAATGGGATCGGGCTGTTCGCCTCGGTAGAATTTATGAACTACACTCTAATGGGATCGGGCCGTTCGCCTCGGCAGGATTTATGTATCACACTCTCACGGGAGCAGACCGTTCGCCTCGGCAGTTTAATAAATGCATCTATGGTTCGTGTCGTTCGACCCTCGGCAGTGCACAATTTAATATTTATGTTGGATCGGGTCATACGCCTCGGCATTTCTATAAAATATCCTCATGGAATCGTGTGTAATATTTGGCAAGAAGCCAGGGTATCTGTGAATCTTTCCCTGATTGGTGAGGTCCATTATATACATATACATGCTCCGGTTGAGGAGGAATTTGCTAATTAAGAGCTTGAGTTTATTGTAAGGAGGATAATTGTACCACATATTTACACTTGTTTATTTCATTTATTTACTTTGCCTCATATTTGTTCACCTCCTTATTATACATGATATTATTGAACCACTAGTGAGTGTCGATGTTAACCCCTCATCACTACTTCTCCAGGGTTAGATTAGATACTTACTGGGTACGCGTGGATTTACGTACTCATACTACATTTGTTGCACATTTGTGTTCATATACTCTTATGTCCGGTGGTCCTTTGAGCACGGGGCACGGATGATGGGGGGACTTGTCGCGAGTTGCATTTCAGGTTACGATCCGCAGCCAGTAGAGTCTCCTTCAGAGTTATTTGTATTTTTCCTGTCTAAGTTGTATTCCAGACAGATGTTGTACTTTATTATTACTTCTTAGTTGATGCTCATGCACTTGTGACACCGGATTTTGGAGTGATTATGGGTTGTTCTATATTGAAATTGTTAAAAATATTATCATTTACTCCATAAATTCCATCTTTTACTATTTAATGGAAGTAAAATATGATTTCAAAATATTAAAATGAGAACCAAATTAAGTATTTATTGTTGGCTTGCCTGACAGCGGTGTCCGGTGCCATCATGACCTTAAATTGATTTTGGGTTGTGACACCTGCGGCCCCTAACTCCGTTCCTGCGGACTTGCTTCTGCGAGCCACCAAACTGCTTCTGCGGACCCGGTTCCCATTTCCATTTCTGCTTCTGCGATCCCATTGCCGCATTTGCAGTCACGCAGGTGTAGTAATTCCTTCGCACATGCGACCACGGCACACTCCCCTCCAAAAGTCACATCTGCGCAACACAACCCGCACCTATGAGCTCCCACCTGCGATCAAAGCTCTGCAGGTGCGGTTACACCAGTAGAGTCCCAGCTTCAGCAGTCTTTCAAACTCAACTTTGATCCGAAAACCATCCGAAATCAACCCAAGGCCCCCGGGACCTCAACCAAACATACCAAAAAGTCCTAAAACTCGATACGAACTTAGTCGAGATCTAAACTCACATCAAACAACATCAAAAATACGAATCGCACCCCAATTCAACCCTATTGAAACTAAGGAATTTTAACTTCTACAAACGACACTGAAACCCATCAAATCACGTCCGATTAACCCCAAATATTTCACACAAGTCACAAATGACACCACGGATCTACTCCAACCTCCGGAACTCCAATCAGAGCCTGGTATCCACAAAGTCCACTTTCGGTCAAACTTTTCAAAAATCCATTTTTCGCCATTTCAAGCCTAATTAAACTACGGACCTCCAAATAACAACCAGGACACACTCCTAAGCCCAAAATCACCGAACGGAGCTAACGGAACCATCAAAACTCTATTCCGGAGTTGTTTACACGCAAGTCAATATCCGGTTAACTATTTTAACTTAAGCTTCAACCTTGAGATCAAGTGTCTCATTCATTTCGAAATCCCTCCGGACCCGAACCGACTACCCCGGTAAGTCATATAATAGCTATAAAGTAAAAAATTAGCAGTAAATGAGGGAACGAGGCTACAACTCTCAAAACGACCGGTCAGGTCATTACATAAAATAATCCTCACACAGAAGGCAAGTAGACAAGAGTACGTATAATGGACAATAACCCCAGGATTCATCTTCTAAAACCGATATGGGTGATTTAATTATGTGTATGCTTGTGCAAGTATTCTACCACAATTCAAGTCAACAAATAAGAATAGAGACAATGAATAGCTCATAAGAAACGATCACCACAAAATGTACAGTGTAAATAAGACAGCAATGAAGTGGACGCAACGACAAGCACAATAAGATTGACAACATAGAACTAAGCAAAGATTGCAACACGGAGGAAGACAATTAAAAGTACGTTGAGGAAAACAACAATCAAAGACAAGTACAAAAGAATGGGTAAATGACAACAGGAGCCCTACTGAGGTACCGCCTCGTAGTCTCAAATCGTAAAATGAATCACTTCTTTTCCTTATATCACTATTGGAGCCTATATATATAGTTTTTGAAAATTATTTTTCTCAAAATAGCATCCTACGTTTTAGCCCACCTTAACGCACTGCATGGCTTCTAGTAGTTACCCTACTACCCACGCTTTTCAAGCCCACCTTATCTCACCGCGTGTGTTTCAACACCCAGACCTTATACCACCGCATGCGTATCAATAATAACAACAACATGACACAAACCTCATGCAACACAATAACAACTGCCGGCAGAAACCTCGTGCAAACACAATAATAATTCTCTCAACAACAACAAGTGTGTCAAGCATAACAACTCAAATAAATGACCTTCACAATATATGCACACATGCCACAATATTTCCTCAAAATAGTCAACATCACAACCACACATAGCCCTCGGCTCAACAATACTGAATACAATAGCAACAACGACAATAACACGAGAATACGGCAAGTAAATCAACTCAGGAATTATATAACACAAAAAGACAGGAGAACGAGCTCACAAAGAAGAACACAACAGGGAATAATAGTCTCAGCAAGGAAGATATAATGTGTAGCAATGATTCTGCAAAAGTACAATTCGACGATAAGAGAGATAACACGAATCAATAATTCCTAATAAGGATAAGTCAACAATGATAAGGGATAACAAAACTTCATTTTAGTTGAGCAATTTCGGAAAAGATACAACAAATTCAATTAGGGATAAGTGATTACGGAAAAGATAATAATAACTTTAATTAAGGATAGATAATTTACGAAAAAGATAATAATAACTTCAATTAAGGATAAGTAATTTGGGAAGGATAGCATGGCAATAGAGGAGGCAACAACTTCAGTTAAGGCACATAAGAGTATAATCAGCAATAAGGGTGGAACATGAAGTAATTAATTCCAATTAAGACACGTAAAGGTAAAACTAGTAAATGGAGAATTTAACATGACAAACAACTTCACATCTAATTAGCAGAAGAACCTAAGAGCCCTAAACGGTCAAATTTCCACAATTAAGCTCGCACACATACTCGACACCTTGCGTGCACGGCCTTCACATGACACAAGTAGCACAAATGACTCAAATCCTAAGGGATAGTTCCCCCACATAAAGTTAGGCAAGATATTTACCTCAAGGAAGCTAGACCGTTACTTTAAAATGACCTTCTCGATTGAAACAACCTCTGGACGGCCAAATCTAGCCAAAATAAATTCAAATCATAAATAAAACTCATAGGAAATAATTTCGGATAATAAAGCTTTAATCTTTAACAAGAACTAAAAAGTCAATCCCCGAGCTCGCACCTCGGAACCCGATAAAATTTATAAAACCCAAACATCCATTCCGATACGAGTTCAACCATACCAAAATTATTAACTTCTGATATCAATTCGTCGTTCAAATCATTATTTTACACTTTTGAAAGGTTTTTTATAGATTTCCAACTTAATTCTCTTATTCAATGATGAAAACAAAGATAAAACCATGAAATAAAATCAAAACACGGTAAAGATCACTTACCCAAAATCAAAACAGTGTAAAGATCACTTACCCCAATCAACCACGTAAAGAACCCCTCAAACATCGCTCAAATTCGAGGTCTCTAGCTCAAAAGATGAAAAATGGACAAAACCCATGATTTTGGAAATATATTCTGACGCCTAGTGATTTACATATCGCGATCACGGAAACGCAATTACGATCGCGAAGAAAAAAATGACCACTGCCCAGAAATTGTACTACGCGGTCGCGAACAAATACATGCGATCGCGAAGAAGGGAACAACTGATGCCCCAAGAATGTACTACACGATCGCAAACCAGAATGTCTGATCGCGAAGAGAAAATACACCAGCTGCTAAAGATGAGCTACGCGAACGCGGATCTCTGAACGCGAACGCGATGCAGGAGAATGTACACCTTAATGATCGTGAACCTTATACTGTGAACACGAAGAAGGAAAATGGGTCACTCACCAAAAAGCCTACGCGATCGCGTCTGTGCCTTCGCGATCGCGTAGAAGGACATTAGACACCAGAACTTTAGCATTCCAAAACATAAGAAAATGGCATGTGACCCATCCGAAACGCACTCGGGGCCCCCGGGACCCCGTCGAAACATGACAACAAGTTCCATAACACAACACGGACCTGCTCAAGGCCTCAAATCACATCAAACAACGTCGAAACTATAAATCGCACTAAGGGTGGTATGTGGGCCGGGTCCGGTCCTAAGTGGGCTTCGTGGGCCCGGTCCTAAGTGGGTCGGTCCTAAGTGGTCCCGGGCTTCGCGGGCTTCTTGTTGGAACCAGCCCGGGACCACGAACTAACGGTCCCGGGCCTAAGTGGGCCCAAGTGGGCCTAACTGGACCCAACGGATACTTTCTATTTTTTTAAAAAAATTTATAGAAGTTAGAGAAAAAAATGGTAATAAAAATATCTAAGGCAATTCCTTGTAAATTATATTATAGAATTGTGACCTAAATTTTTTAATTCAAATTTAAAGACAAAAATAAGACTATATTCGATATATATATATATCGAATATAGCTTATATATATACTACATTATACTATATATACATGTTAAGTGTATCGAATATATATACTTACTTCGATATATACAGTATATATATAGCTTATATATAAACTATACTATATATATATATATATCAAATATATCTTATATATATACTATACTATACACTATATATATATATATATATATATATATATATATATATATAAGTGTATAGTATAGTATATATATAAGATATATTTGATATATATATATATATAGTATAGTTTATATATAAGCTATATATATAATATAACTATATATATATATATATATATATATATATATATATATATATATATATATATATATATATATATATATAGTGTATAGTATAGCTTTTTACTATATATATATATATATATATATATATATATAAAAGTTATATATATATAAGAAAAAGTATAATTATAAAAATATTAGGGTTAAAACAAAGTTGGGGGTTTAAATGGCTATTTTATAAATAGTCAAAGGCTATTTTGGCAGGTAAAACGGCCATATTTTAAATGCCATAACGGCTATAATGTGGCAAATTATTTTAAAAAAAAAAATTAGCCATGGGCCCGGATAGGCCCGTTTAGGATCGCTTGAACCGGCCCACTTCCCAGCAGGTCCCGGTCCCAACCGGTCCCGGTCTCGCGGGCCTCGCATATGGGACTTGCCCACTACCCAACCCACCTCCCTACAGTCCCAGTCCTATCCGGTTAGGACCGTTTAGGCCCACCGCCCATTTGGGCTTGCGGTCCTGGGCCGGGACCGATCCTAACTGGCCCACATGCCAACCTTAAATCGCACCATGAATTGAACTTATAAATTTTCAAATCTTCTAACTTCTATAACTCGCGCCGAAATATATCAAATCAACTCGGAATGACGCTAAATTTTGCATGCAGGTTTCAAATGACATAATAGAGCTAATCCAACTCTCGAAATCGCATTCCGACACTGATATCACCAAATGCAACTCTCGGTCAAGCCTCTCAACCTTCCAAAGCTTCAATTTTTCAATTTTCGCCGAAATATTTCAAATTACTCTACGGACCTCCAAATCCAAATGCGGACGCATGCCTAAGTCAAAAATTACCATACGAAGCTATTGGAATCATCAAAATGCCATTTCAGAGTCTTCTACACAAAAATCAAATTCTGGTCGACTCTTACCACTTAAGCTTCAAAAACAAGAATCATTCTTCCAAATTGACCTCGAATCATCCGAAAATGGAATTCGGTAACACACGCAAGCCATAACACATAATACAAAGTTGATCGAGACCTAAATTCCCCGAACGGGATGCTAATTCTCAAAGAGACAGGTCGGGTCGTTACATCACTATGCTTGGATATTCTTAGTAGGTGGAACTCCACCTACTTGATGTTAAATGTCGCAAAAGAATTCAAGCATGAATTTGCAAGTTATGGTGCTCTTGCTCATAGATTATTGCATTATCTTCTTACTCATGTGTGTGAAGATGAAAAATCGATATGTTCTCTTGTAAGTTCTGATTGGGAAAGTGTGAGATTTCTTGAAACTGTTTTTGTACTTATCTTAAAGATCTCTGGTTCACTTTTTGTTACATCAAATATTCACTTTGTTGAAATATGTGAACTTCATTATAATTTGAAAAGTTTGATAGCAGAAGATAATGTTGACTTGAGTTCAATGGCAGGGAAGATGAAAGAAAAAATTGACAAGTACTGGGGTACTCCAGAAAAGATGAATAACATGATCTTTATTGCATATATTTTGAATCCGCGCCATGAGTTTGAGTATGTTACTTATGCACTTGTGAGCATGTTCAGGGAAGAAACAGAAAAATATATAGTAGGCGAAGTGAAAAGTTACATGACTTCTTTGTTTAATGAGTATGTAAAGAAACATTCAAAAATGATCATGCTTCATCTTTTTCATTTACTTCTTCATCAAGTAGCTCATCAGAGATGTCAAGTGCAAGTAGTCATGGAACTCAATCTAAAACTTTAAAGGCAACATTTTCACAGCAAAACAAGAGGCACAAAGCTGAAAATGAAAATTCAAATGCTAAAATAGAGTTAGAGAAGTATCTGGATGAAGAATGTGATGATGGAGGTGATGGTTTTGATAACTTGCTTTGGTGGAAGGTGAACAAACCTAGATTTTCGATTGTTGCCGAGATTGCTCGTGATGTTTTGGCAATTCATTTGTCTAGTGTGGTATTAGAGAGTGCTTTTAGTACGGGAGGTTGTATTCTTGATTGTTTTAAGAGCTCATTGACTCCCAAATTAGTACAAGCTCTTGTGTTGTCAAGATTCGCTTCGAAATGAATTACTTCCCGTTAGAGTTGAGGAAGATATAGATTATCTCGTACAATTTGAACTTGGTAAGAATATTTTATTTGTATGCATTCTATATTTATATTTGCAATTAGTTTATTGTTCATATTGCATAAAATATTACCTTGAATTCTTTTTAGGATTGCCCAGCAATGGAACAGAGCCTTGCATCATTGATGTATAGTTGTTAGTTAATAACAGATATGGTAAGTAAGATTTTATTTAGTTGATAAATGTAATCAATTTATTTTGTTAGATATTAGATTAATTTTAATATTCTGTCATCCTTGCAACACGCAGTTACCAGAAAGCTTCAGGAGAATATTTCTAGTTCTATGCTCTTTTGTTAAAGCTTGTGCGCCACCTATTTTTGTCTATGTAGTTAATGAATATTACACGAATGATTTCTATAAACAACACTTGTGAAAAACTTATTGTGGTCACATTTTGAGAAGCTTACTTGTGTGGTGCATTATGGAGATACAAGTTAGAGCTTAGACCAGACATATTTGCATGTTGATGAAGTTTGTAAACATTATTCTAATCTTATGCTCTTGTTTATAGAATATCCATATATGATGTGTAGTGTTGTTGTATTCATAAGATTGATTTTCCTGGCTAGTTAAGGTGTTATTCTCCCTTAAATATAATGTTCAGAAGCTGCTTTAGAACCGAACAAACCGAAGTTACGTACCGAGTAAACCGAAACCGAAAGAAAAAAAATCGAACCATATCGAATTTAATTAGGTACGGTACTTATATAGCATTTTAGAATACCGTATACTAAAAATACCGAACCGAAATATCTAAATATCTTACCGTACCGACCGACAAATAGATCAATATTTTATTTAGCCGCAGGTATTGCAATTATGAACTCTGATTCGTAATTGTGATGTTCGCATATGCGAACCACTGATCACAAAAGCGATCAGTGACTCAATGCCTCAAATGATGCAAATGCGACAAATTGATCATATTTGCGAAGAGCCAAGATCTCGCAAAAGCAGCCCCTCCACCGCATCTGCGAAAATCCCTTACCCAAACCTGAGTCGCAAAAGCGATTGCAATATCGCAAAAGCAGAAACACAAGATCGCAATTGCGACTGTTTCTTCACATTTGCGAAGAAAACCATCCCCTCCAATTATCGTATTTGCGAGTCCGACTTTACAAAAGCGGGACTCGCAATTACGAACAGGTCATCCCAATTGTGAGACCTCCAGACCTGGTGCAACAGCTTCCCAACAACAATTCCAAAAATTATTAACGCATTAGAAATTCAACTGAGCCCCTCGGGCTCCAAACCGAACATGCACACAAGTATAATAACATCATACAAATCGCTCGTTGCCTCAATCATCAAAATAACATCTAAAATCACAATTCGTTCATCAAAACTGAAGATTTTCAAGTTTAATGCAGAATGTTCTAAGTTTTCACATAATGCGCCCAAATGCTCTTGGGTCACCCAGAACCCCAACCAAACATACGTACAAGTTCAAAATTATTATACGAACCTACCGAAATCGTCAAACATCGATCCGAAGTTGTTTGCCAAAAATATTGATTGTGGTCAATTGTAATCATTTTTAAAGTCAAAACTCCACTTTCTTTAAAAATTCATATTTAAAGTTTTCGAAAATCGACGCGGACCACACACGCAAGTCATAAATCATCAAATAAAGCTATCAAAAGTCTCAAAACATAGAAAGGAAAGTTAGTACTCAAAACGACCGGTCGGATCGTTACATAATATTAGGACTTCTACTAATACTCAAGATCATATTTCTTTTGTCAACCACCAATTTCTTAAAGTGCTTTTAATTTTCCAAAGGTTTTATCAATAGCCTATTGTTTTGGTAAACAATTAGTTCTGGTAACTAATTGTTTATCACTTAAACTATATTTTATTTCAATGAACGTCCAAGAAACCATCATTTGTATTAAAATAGGTGTAGTAGTTAGAATTCAAAGGCTATTTCAATCACAGCTGGTATACTTTTGCCAAAAAATTATAAGGGAATATTGATGGTGCTCATATATATTCTTTTTCTTTAAAATCTTCTTTGCAACTGAGTCACATACAAATATATTATATTTTCTATAAATACACTCAAATTTGAGTGTTTTCTATATTTTTCAATGCAAATATAATATTTTTTGTATTTTCGCCTATATTTATATATTTTGAAGGTTATTTTTTGTGGTAGATCCCTGTATTTTTTGATTTTTTTATTTTTTGAATACAGCCAGATTAAATACAATATAAAAGCAGCTACGAATGAATACACTGAATTGAATACAACCGAATATCACTTTTTTGGTGATTTTTTATTGTTTGAATACAGTTGAATTCAATATAATAAAATTGAATGCTATGTAAAATAGTTAAGAATGAATATAGCCAAATTGAATACAATGTATACAGTCAAATTGAATAGTGTGGTATACACTCTATTTCTTAATTTTTTGTTGTTTGAATACAACTAAATTCAATATAGTGAAATTGAATACAATATAAAATATATAAGAATGAATAATCCGAATTGAATACAATGTATACAACCGAATTAATTACAACAATATACATCCCACGGCAAGTAATTATTAGCTACAGAATATAATTAGCCAAATTATAACTATGTCCAACAATAAACCTCCTAACAATAGTCATTTTCTAAAGTTCTCCTTTTTTTTCTTTTTCTTTAATTAGCATTGACCCGTAACCTTTGGCTGTCACGTACACATACAATAAAATAACGTGAACCACCGCGGATAAAAAAGATTTATCCGAGATTTCTATTTTACACCTAACCCTGCGGGGGAGGGGGGGTCAAAGAAAACCCAGGACAAAAAAAATGAAGCGATTTAATTTCTTAACCCCGAAAAAAAAAACATCTATCTATTTTATTATGTACCCGAAGGAACTAGGAAGTGTGGGCATACCGTGTTCGATAAAATTAGGAATAATGTTATTCGGGACATGGCACAGCTGAAATTTACTGAGGACATGACCCTTGCTAGAAGGGTGTGAATGTCGAAGATTAGTAGGTAGTCGAGTGTTTTCATTTGTCTTCCTCAATTCGATAGCATAATTAGTGCTAGTATGATATCTTTTTATTTTTAGATTGCTATTACTACCAATTGTTTAATTGTTATCTTGACTTCGATTTTCTTAATATTTTATTGTTACTACTTGTTGCCTCTACTTCATTTCATTTTTTTTAACCGAGGGTCTATCGAAAACAATCTCTCTACTCTCTCAGAGTGGGGTAAGTTTGCAAACATCTTATAAGAACTTCTTAGACCCTACTTGTGAAAATTTCCTCCTCTCCCAGATTTGTTGCAGTTGTTGTCGTTGCTTTTAATTTTCCAAAAGTTTGACCAATAGCCTATCAAGTATTTTGGAAAACAATTAATTCGAGGATTCGAATGATGAATTGTTTAGCAATTAAACTCTATTTTTATTTCAATAAACGTCCAAGAAACCATAATCTGTATGAAAGTAGTGGAAGTAGTTAGAATTCTAAGGCTGTTTCCTCTCACAATTCAACAACTGTACTATATTATAGCTTATAAATATATCACAAAAGCTATGAAATTTTCAGAACTTCAATATATAAACGAATCAAAACAAAAGGCGTGGACAACCTGCGAGTGATTTAACGATTTAATTTTAACTATGAATGCGTAGTTATTTTTTTTAATTAGCATTGACCGGTAATCTTTGGCTGACACGTGCACATGCAATAAAATCACGCGAACCACGGCGGATAAAAAAGATTTATCCGATATTTCTACTTTACACCAAACCAAGCAAAGGGGAAAAAAACAAAGAAAACCCAGGACAAAAAAATAAATATAGAGATTTAATTTCTTAACCCCGAAAAAAACAGCATCTATCTATTTTATTATGTCCCGGAAGGAACTAGGAAGAAAGAAAAACATCTATCAAAAATGACAGTGATTCATCGACTCAGCTCGAGTCTAGGGTGTTTTTGGCACGTAGGAAAATATTTTTTAATTTTTCTATGTTTGATTGTCTTAAATATTTTGAAAAATATTTTTCTCATGAACTCAAATTGGAGGAAGATGTTTTTCCTATCAAGGGAAGGAAAAAGATTTTCCAAAACTCCTCTCAACCATTCCACCCTATTCCCCATCCCTACCAACCAAATAGTGTCAGAAATGTACCGATGGCTTTCCAATGGGGTCCATCGGTAATAATCGATTGTCAGTCGATTTTACCGAGGAAAGATTTACCTACGTACCATTTATCGACGGACTTCCTTCGGGAAAGCCTTGTTACCGACGGACGTCCCTTGGTATTTTGCGTCGGTAAACAGTTATTTTTTAGTGGGTACCCAACCCGCGCCCCACCCCACCCTAAATAAAAATATTATTAATAGTACTTTCTTTTCATATTATAGATAGATTTTTTTTTATTTTAACAAATGAGTATTTTTTTTTTCATAATATAAAAAAGCTTTTTTTTTTTTTTACCAAAAAATACTTTATTTTCATAATGTAGAAAAAGTATTTTCTTTCATTTCAACAAAAAGAATATTTTCTTTTCATGATGTAAAAAAAAGTATTTTTTTCATTTCGACAAAATGAGTATTTTCTTTTCATGATGTAGAACAAGTATTTTCTTTTATTTCAATAAAATGAGTACTTTATTTTCATGTTGTAGAAAGAGTACTTTCTTTTTCAATAAAAAAAATATTTTTTTTTGTTATAGAGCACAAATTTCAACGTTATTTCTACGTAAAAAAATAAAGAAGCACATTAGTTCTTTTGGGTTTAAGTGAATTTTTAGAAGAATAATTAACTACTTGAATTAGAAAATAGGAGAATAGCATGGGGATTTGGGGGAAGAGGGAAGGGGGTGAGGAGAGTAGTATAAAAAAATATTTTCTACTCTCTAACCAAATATTAGAAAATATTTTTCGAAAAACGTTTTCCACTTGCCAATCAAACAAGAAAAAATAAGTGATAAAATCACTCATTTTCCATGAAAACATTCATACCAAACACACCCTGTATCACATTTAATTTTCTGTCCACTTGTAATGGTTGGTTACTATATGTCCTTTTATTTGAAGAGATGATACCCTTCTAGTTCTCTACTAATTTGTTTGGTAAGTTTCTATTATCACACATCAATTTAATCCATTTTTATAACTAAATCAAAATTAAATTAATTGATATTTTTTCTAAAATCAAATTTTCATTACCAGAAACAACACAACTACTGTAGAAGTCTTATTTGGTAAAGAGAGAATTAATATATTTTAAAATTCATTAGTTTGAATCTCAAGTGCTAAAATTAACAAATACTCTGGAACAAAAGGAGTAGCTTAATTTTATTTTGTTTACAATTCATATTTACGGGTATGTTCAGAAGATATTGGAATATGTCAAATATTTAAGACATTCCAAAACAAAAAGTTCATTTTACCGTCTTGTTGTTTTATTCTGCTTTTATATGACTTTTTGGTACTGTCTTTTCTTGCCTATATTTTCATTAATGTGGTACTTATACTATCCTGAGCCGAGGGTCTATTGAAAACAGCGTCTCTATCCTCACAAAGTAGGGGTAAAGTTTGCGTACACACTACCCTCCTCAAACCCCACGGTATGGGATAATACTGGGTATGTTACTGTTGTTGTTGTATTCCAAAACAAAAAGTGTATAAAATGCTTGACATTCTTTTACTGAAAATGCAAAGAGAATTCAGTTAAAAATTAAAGAAAAGTTTCGATAATCGTTATTTGTAAAATCATGTAAAACATGGGAGAACGTTTTAATTTTTTTTTAGAAGTATCCTATGAATTTGGTTTGTTACTCAGCAGTCAGGAAGTAGGATTACTGATGGACTCATTAGAAGTAAATGTGCAAATTAGCTAAAAGCAAAAACTTAAATCATCTACTCTATATTGCAAATCTAATTAGGCATGATTCATATGGATGATTAATCCAAGATAACTCGATCTATTCTCTAACATGTGATCATTGTAACACTGTAAACTGTAAAGTGCTACCATGTGTAATGTGCTGCGAATATGCGTGGTACCTTGCTTATTGAGAAGAATTATGAAATAAAATAATACAATGGTACAAATATTTGTCTACTTCCAATTTAATATGGTCCCTTAATTAAAACTTGATGTGATCTATATATATCAAACTAGTATACTGTTGATACTACTACTACTACCACCACATTCTAGAGAGAAGACCAGAAAAAAGAGAGAAAAAAAAAGAAGAAAGAGAAAGCTGAAGAGCCATGGGAATAGCAGCTCAAGTCAACCAGTTTTGGTTCCATCTTTTCATCCTCTTCTTCTCTATCTCCATCTCCTCTATTTCTGGATCCGTAAGCCACCCTTACTAATTCTCACTCAGAGTTTAAGTTTTATACATTAATGATATAGATAATATTTATACTATTGGATCACTTAAAATATAATTGCTAGTAATTCTATTTAATACTATGTATTGTTCATAATCTAGTCTAAAATAAATGATAAATAACTTGTTATAACTTTTACAGGAGTAATAGGTTAAACTACAAAATTTCTTTCATTTTTATACTCCTGACTCCTAGGAAATTAGAACCTGGAATAACCCCTATTGGTATCCAATCCATATTCTCATTCCTTTTTCTTTTTCTTTGTTTTTTGGAAATCTATAATTTTTTAATTTTTCTGGGATGGAAACAAAATGCAGGAACCAGATTGTGTATACACAGTTTACGTCCGAACGAGTTCGATAATAAAGGGAGGAACCGATTCGATAATCAGTTTAACTCTCTACGATGCAAACGGATATGGTATTAGAATCAAGAACCTCGAGGCTTGGGGTGGGCTTATGGGCCCAAATTACGACTATTTCGAGAGAGGAAACTTGGACATTTTCAGTGGCCGAGGCCCATGTTTGACTGGGCCTGTCTGCAAAATGAACTTGACTTCCGACGGAACTGGCAAAGGCCACGGTTGGTACTGTAACTACGTCGAAGTCACGGTCACTGGAGTCCACAAAGAATGCAACCAACAGAATTTCCAAGTGGAGCAGTGGCTTGCAACTGATGCGTCTCCTTACGAGCTGACGGCCATTAGAGACAACTGTAAGAAGTCCAAGTCCGATGAGAAACTGTCCATCTCCGGCGAGAATTTGCCCGTTGCCGATACTGAATCCATTCCTGATGTCGCTGTAATTTAATTCATCATTTATTGGGCTTTATTGGGCCTGAGCCCATATTTTATAGATTTACGATTAGTGTGTGAATTTAATCAGGGGCAGAAATCAGGGTCAACGTTGCTCTGATGTTGTGGTTTGAGTGTAGTAGTATTGAGTATTAGAGAAGACAATGCAGTAAATATGTATGTTGAATAATACGGCCCCAATATATAATGTCATGAGTACGGACCCTTCAGAAAAATAAGAGCTTGTCTCTTCACTATTGCTTATGCTATGCTTTCACGTGCTATAAAATTATCACGACTACGTCTAGATTTTATGTGCCTTAACTAAAGACTGGTGAAGTGTAGATAATGGTTAGGAAGGTTAAGGTTTAAAATGCTGGCAAGCAGGGGCGAAGTTATGTTGGCCAACCCTTTGTCGAAAAATTATACTACATATAAAGTAAAATATTACTTGTTATTGATTAAAAATAGACTTTGAATACCCTTGCATAGCCCACGAGCA
The DNA here is from genome assembly GCF_000390325.3 of Nicotiana tomentosiformis. Lineage (NCBI taxonomy): Eukaryota > Viridiplantae > Streptophyta > Magnoliopsida > Solanales > Solanaceae > Nicotiana > Nicotiana tomentosiformis. Next base: position 104,788,063 of record NC_090816.1, on the reverse strand, counting down.
AAGGATGTTCAAAATTTGAACACTCTTACTGAATTTTCTGGTTTCGCCACTGCTGGCAAGGCATACGCTTGTGCCCAACATATATAACTACTCCCTCTGTTTCAAAAAGATTGGCATTTTTCTTTATTAGTCTGTTTCAAAAAGGTTGACACCTTTCAATATTTCTTTAATAAGAAATATTTATAGTCATACAAATGCTACAACAGATTTCAGACCACAAGTTTAAAATTTTTTACAATATTCTGCTCGCAACAATCCAATAAGTTCTCCGGGTGAAAAAATATTAGATATTCCATCTTCTGAAACCAACACTTTTGATGTTATTTGACGTACAATAATTTCTATATGCCTGTTATGAATCTGCACCCCCTAAACCTGTTGGATTTCATTAACCAAAGAGATTCGGCTTTGCGGGGTCGATCAGAGTACCCTTCCTCCTATTTGAGGCTATTAGGCCTCCGATCAGTCTGGGGTTGACATGAGACCAGATTTTTTGGGAATCCATTCTTTGCCTTATTGTCTGTGGTAAGTCAGTCTGCTTTGCCTTCTCGCTCGAATTATTTTCAACCTCACAAATGCTATAGTTTATTTAATATTACATATCTCAAAAGGCTTTCTTTTTTTATTAAAATTTATGACAAGTCAAACTAAAACAATCTTTTTAAAACGAATGGAGTATCTCTTTTCTAGTATGTGCCGAGTGAGCACCTTTGCTTATTTTATATGAACTTATTTGTTTATAAATCAGTTTTACTGTAGCATTTAAAACTGTTTTTTGGAACTTGTACAATCAGCTACGAATTGGGTTAGTTTGAGGTGTACTACTGTCAATCATACTATATTAATCATAATATATTATAAGTGTGTGTGAAAATTTTTAGTTAAATTATTTTATTAAAATATCCTTTAGAAACTGAATAACAGTATTGCCCTCTTAATTTACACTTTAAATTATCTCCTATTAAATACTTTATGCCTCTTTCTCCCTTCTTTCTATTCCTCCCTGCGAAATGTTTTAAAATATTACTCATAAATTAGGACTTTAATTAATTTACATTACTACATTGTTTTGTTTGTAGGTTATTTAAATATTTTGTAATTTTAATCCAGTTGGGGATTTATTATATATAATAGCTACTAGGGTAATAACCTAGTAGTATATTTGCTAAAAAAAAAATAAAAAATTACGTTCCATCTAAATGTATGATACTTCATTTTGTATGAATTGGAAATTAAATTAGCTATTTAATTAGAATCCTATTAAATGGTTTATTATGGCTGCCTTGAACGTGGGAATTGGACATTTAAACGACCAAAACGTGTTTACCTCCAACATCAACTTAATCTACTGTTTACCCGAAAAACGGATAGAGTTGAATTTATACGTGGTTCTAAAGATACGTAGTATAACTTGATGCAAATCGGAAAGATAAGTAGAAATATATCGAATATTGACTGTAAAAAGGAATGAATACAAACCCAAATCGAGTAGAGAATGACTTATAAATGAACGAGATAAATCAATACCAAAAGCTCAAAAAAGGAAAATATTAGCTAGATGCTACGTAAATCTCAATAATTTTTGAATATGAGAGTGTATGAATATATGAATGAATCTGTGAATGAATCAAATCCCCTCCTAAATCAATGATAACCTACTCCTAATATAGTGGAGAAATCCTACTTTGGATATAATTAAAAATACATAGTGAGGATCCCATGATAGATTAATTAATAGGTTTTTCCTTGATTTCCGTCGATATTCTCTCCCTAAATGCGATTATAATGGCTCTTTTGTTCCTTGGCTCCATCCCGAACTCGGCCGCTCTCGATCGTGATCGGCCTCTATTCCTTCGACCTTTATCTGGGCTCGATCTGGGTCTCGGCTGATTTCGGTCTCTATTTGCTCGACCTTTATATGGGCTCGATATCGATCTTTGTTGATCTCGACCTTGGTCAGTTTCTAGGGCTCGAACTCAGTATCTCGACATCACTTCAAAGCTCGATAATGACGAACCTCGGTCCATCATGCCCCAATATCGATTAATCACACGAAGAGAAAACTCGATTTTGACCGTATACAGATAGTCCTCACGTTTCTCGAAAAAAATCTGGCGAGAAACGATATGATTTTTCAACCTCTGACTAGATACACACCGATGTCTACGTCGAGCATGATTGTGACGTATGTGACAAATGTTCCGTCGGTTCAGTTACCAAGGCATTAAATGTGCCTCAGTCGATGGTCGGCCACTGCTAATTTTGAACCGTCATTGTGAAATCTCTAAATAGCCTCCCTTCTTCATTATTTTAAACCTTTACCTTCAAATCTTCTCATTACAACCTTCACAGTTCTTCGCCTCCTCCAAAGTTCTATATTTCCAGGTTTGAAAACTTCTTTGCTTGTTCTTCACCAAACACCAAAATATTTCCCATCTTCTTTATTCTTGAAAATTTAGATGTCCAAGATATCTAAAACCGTTCCTCAGAAAGAGGCCGCTTCCTCATCTCGACCGGCCGGTGAGAAATTGGTGGTGGAGCCACGTCAGCATGAACTCGTTCCCGGGGGATGTGTTATCGATTCTGACTTTAAGGTTGAGAAGCCCTCATCGGTTGCTGGTCGATGTGAGCCGGTATCGAGATATATATGCTCGATACCAAAAGCCTTCTTGATTTGGTAAAGAAAGATTGTGGTTGGAAAAACAAAGAGGTTGTGATACCGGCACCGAAGAAAGCGATCACTACCCACGTGGAAGGGTACTTGAGTGTTTACACTTATCTTTTCACATTGGGTCCCCTCGATCCGGTCATCATCGACTTCTGCAAGAAATACCAAGTGACCCTCGGCCAAATAGATCCTTCTTTTTGGAGGATTGTAATACTGCTCCATTTTTTTTGTGAGCAAAATCGACAGGCTTCCCTTCACCCTCGACCACCTCGTAAGATTATATAGCCCTCGTCTTTACCGAGGTGGGCTGATAAGCCTCAATGCCGCGCTACCAAGGAGTTCACCTCGAGCATAGATGAAGACAAAGATCGGGGTTGGATGAGCCGGTTTGTTCGAGTGAAGACCTCGGATCTAATCTCGGCTGAGAGTATGCCATTTCCCGAAAAATGGAATATGAACCGTAAGTGTGATTCCGTTTTCAATTTTTGTTGTTTTTACTTCATCTTTTCTTATCAGTATTTTTCTTGGCACAGCCTTTGCTTGGATGCCGGGTGCTGTCCCCCATCTCGAGAACTGGGTCAGAAAACTGGTTTCGACGACGACATATGCCGAGCGCGCATGGCGCGATTTATCAAAGGGCCGGTGGGAGGCTCGCACTCATGGTAAACCTTCTTCTTGGCTCACCGATTTGCTTATTGTTTAAGTGTTTTTTTTTCAGGCATAGGTTTTACTTACTCTTCTTTATTTGTCGGTCTCGGAAAAGATGCGGTTATGAGACCCCCATCAGGTGATGAAGAAGTTTTATCGCCTATCTCAAAACCGGAGAAGGTGATTAAGAGAAAAAGGGCCACGGACTCTGAGGGTCAAAAACCCAAAAAGAGAGTGGCTCGTAAACCCAAGGTAAACACAATACCTTTGACTATGGAGTCGGTCCTGAATTTAAGGGAATGGAAATTAACGCTAACTAAACATCAACATAAAGCTGGGCCGACAAAAACGTCATAACTACTACAGCTGGCAAACCAACAAAATATACATACAAGGCCTAGAAGCCTAAAATACTGCGCTAACTGAAAGGATATGTCTACAACCCTCTACTGATGGATATACTGTAATCGGAACAGGGCCCAGACCTACCCATAACATATATGCATATATGCACACGATGTACATAAAACTCTAGAACCGGCAGCTCCGAAGGATGTGGAGCTTACCGATCAAGCTGAACTCGGGCAACACCTACTGAGGAGGTCTACTCGTCTATTTGTCTGAACCTACACGCATGTAATGCAACGTCCCTAGCAAAAGGGACGTCAGTACGAAATAATGTATCGAGTATGTACGGCAATAGAATAACTGAAAGTTGAAACTGAACTGATAATATAATAACTGAAAGTAACTGGGAGTCAAAGATAATTTGAAGATATGCTTATTTGCTGATACCGACTCACCTCTCTCAATATAGTAAGTAAAATAGCTTTCCGGCCTTATAGGGCTCAGTATGAAGAAAAAGAAGAAGAAGAAGAAGAAGCAGAAGAAGAAGAAGAAGAAGAAAGTGATTTCAGACTGTTGGCCCGTGCACGGGCTAGCACCGATACTCAAAATACTTCGGTATCGGTGGGAGTTGACACTGCTCCGTCCAGGCTTGATGAGGTCGAGGAGGAGACTTCGACCCAAGTTACCGAGCAGAAGGAGATCGATCATGTTTTACCTCGGGGTAAAGAGACCGTTGAAAAGACGGTAGATGTCGGTGCCCAAACCGAGCTTGAGGCTCCCCAAGATGGAGGCGGCGCTCAAAAAGACCTACTCGGGGCGATAGAGATCGGGGATTTCCCCTCTTTCCCTTTTTTTTCCCAATTGATGATACGTGACACTCATGTTGTGGAGGCTTGTCACGGGGAAAGAGTTCATGGAAGGAAGGATCCTTTCCGAGGTTATTTTATCGGGGTAGAAGATGTCACCAGCCGGAGTGACTTGGAGGCCCCGGAGAAGAGCTCGAGCGAGGTGGGAGCGCCTTGACTTTTTAACGAAGCCCAACAGGCCCTGAATCGGGTAAGTTCATACTTTTTTTTGTTTTTGTTTTTGTTTTTTTTTTTTTGCCAATTTTCATGCTTGTGTTTTTCTTTCCTTGTATAATCCCTTCTTATTTTTGTAGGCTTCTATGCTTCATCATGAGGCATTTTTTCAATCCCGGGGGGAGCTGAGCCGGTATGAGGCCAAAATTCGTAAGCTTACAGAGGAGAGAGATGCCTTAAAGCTTCTCAATAAGCAGAGAGAAGTAGAAGTAAAAGGACTTCGGGCTGAGCTGGAAGCATCTCGGAAAGAACAAGCTGAGCTGGCTGAGCAGGTACAAAGAATCTTTGAATTTAATGATATTGATTCGGGAGTGATGGCTAATAATTCGGTCCCGCCGGGTCAAGCAAAAGTTCAATGTGATTAGGCAGTTTCGTGCTGAAGTGGATGTAGTGAAATCGAAGGCCGAGGAATGGAAGAAGAATATGGATTACCTCGCCTCAGAAAAGAAGACTGCCCGAACTCAACTGGCTTCGGCTCAGGCCCAACTCCAAAGCTTGAAAGAGAAAGCCTTGGTGCAAGCCAAGAAAATCGAGGAGTTCCAGTCTCATTTGAGCTCAACAAATTCTGATCGAGAGAGATTGGCTACAGAACTTGCAGAGGCCAAATCGGAGGTCGAGAAAACCATGGCTAATGCTGATGCAATGGTGGCGGTTTATCGCTCTGATGCAGAAGCCGCTCAAGTTCAAGAAAAGGAGGTTGTTGAGGCTGCTCAGGCTCTGGCAAACTGGGTTGCCGAGCATGCTAAATGCCAGTCTCAAAGGGAAACTCTCGAAGAGCTTCATGCTCGTGACTTCGATCTAACAGTCGAGATAGAAAAAGCTAAAGAGCTTGAAGCCGAAGCCAGAGTGCTGGCCTTTCCTGAAGATGATGATACCGGGAGTGCGAGCGGATCTGAAAGTGAAGGGGCCTCGAGGGAGAAGACGCTTCTCCCATAGAGGACTAAGTCTTTTAGTATTTTTTGTGTTTCTTATAAGACCGTTTTGGTCTTTTGTAAAGGAACTTGATCGGTCCATGTTGCCCTTGTAAATCATTTTTGACATGTATAAAAAACTTTCTTCTTTCTATAGCTTCTGAATCTTTCGCATTTTTGTTAATTTATACAAAGGTTGAAGGTACCTTAGCACGGAATAATTATTTGAAGGTCCGAGATTGAGATAGTAAGGACCGATAGGTGGTCCCCGAGTGAATGTTTGAACTCGAACTGAGGTGACTTTTAGGCAAGATAGATGTCAAATGAAATGATTTTCTCAAACTTGAAGCAGAGTAGCCTTTAATCTTGATATGTAGTCCCCGATACGGGGCAATAGTCTGAACTTCAATCAATGTAGCCCTTGGGCTTTGTAGTCGAGTGAGTGTTTGCTCGAACTCGAAGTAAAAAATAGCTCTTAGGCTTTATGATCGAGTGAGTATTTGCTCAAACTCAAAATAAGAGTAATAACCCTTAGGCTTTATGGTCGAGTGAGGACTTGCTCGACTCGAAATAAGGTTCCCCTTGGGCTTTATAGTTAAGTGAGAATGATTTCTCGAACTCGAATTAATGATAGACTTTGGGCTCGGTAGATAGTCCCCGAGTGAGAATGGTTGCTCGCACTCGAGTTAGGGTATCCCTTAGGCTTTATAGTCGAGTGAGGATTTGCTCGAACTCGAGATAAGGTAACAACCCTTAGGCTTTATGGTCGAGTGAGGACCTGCTCGAACTCAAAATAAGGTAGCCCTTGGGCTTTATAGTCGAGTGAGATTGATTTCTCGAACTCAAATTAATGACAGCCCTTGGGCTCGATAGATAGTCCCCGAGTGATAATGGTTTCTCGAACTCGAGTTAGGGTAGCCCTTGGGCTTTATAGTCGAGTGGGGATTTGCTCGAACTCAAAATAAGATAGCCCTTGGGCTTTATAGAGCTTGATCTTGTTGATTTTTCAGATGGAAGTCTCCGATTTATGGGGTAATCATTCGAACTCCGGTCATGGTCGGTCCTTAAGCCTGTTTATATAATAGACCGAGAACATGAAGTAGAAGAATATTTCTGAGATATGAAATATCGGTAAAGAAGAATTTTCTCTTTAAAAGTTATTATACATGTGTTCATATTTTGTGCCAGGGCTCAAGCAAACTAAGCGGGCATAGTTCGTTTGACCATTTGGCCCTTACAAATATTTCCTATCGAGACCCTGTTTCCATGAAGTAATTTCCTTGCATCGAACTTAAAATATTTGAGGGCAATGCCCCCCAGCATTTGAGGTTGATTGTAAAGAGGCCTCAGATACTGTTGAATTGTTCTAAGTTAGCACGATCAATGGTTGCCTCATTAAAAACCTCGCCGAAAAACCCATTTGGAAAAAAATCGGTCTAAGGGAAAAAGAGTGCAATGCGTGCTTTCAGACCTAAAGTCTTCGAGTTGAAGAATCCATCCTTGTTTCTGGTGGAATGCCTGCAAGGGTTAATTTCGAAATACAAATGAACATGGGAGGGTAGTACCTTAGCAGTAGTTTTTTTAGGTGTGATACGCTCCAATTGCTCGGTAGTTGTTTGCCGTTTATCGCACTGAGTTTGTAGGATCCTTTTCCGACGATTTTAAGAACCTGATATGGTCTTTCCCAGTTTGGACCCAGTTTTCCTTCATTTGGATTTCGGGTGTTGAGAGTGACTTTCCTTAGAACCAAGTCCCCAATTTTAAAATGTCAAAGATTGGTTCTTCGATTATTGATTGGTTCTTCAATTATAGTACCTTTCGATCCGTTATTTTTTGGCGGCCAATCGGATAAGAGCGGCTTCTTGTCTTTCTTCCAACAATTCTAGGCTCGTATTCATGGTCTCGTTATTCGACTCATTTGTCGTATATCGAACCTGATGCTAGGTTCTCCGACCTCAACCGGGATCAGAGCTTTGGCGCCATAAACCAACGAAAATGGCGTTGCTCCGGTACTGGATTTTGATGTTGTGCGGTTTTCCCATAGGACCTCGGGTAGTATTTCTCTCCATTTTCCTTTGGCGTCGGTTAATCTCTTCTTAAGATTTTAGATGATGGATTTGTTGGTCGATATGACTTGTCTGTTACCGTTGGGATGATATGGTGCTGATAGGATTCTTTTGATCTTGTGATCCTCGAGAAATTTAGTCACTTTGCTGCCGATGAATTGTTTTCCATTATCACATACAATCTCGGACGGCATCCCGAATCAACATATGATGTGGTCCCAAATGAAGTCTATCACTTCTTTTTCTCTGACTTTCTCCCAAGCCTGTGCTTTAACCCATTTAGAGAAATAATCAGTCATAAACAAAATAAACTGAGCTTTACCCGGGGGCCGATGGAAGGGGGCCGACGATGTCCATTCCCCACTTCCTGAAAAGCCATGGAGATAGGACCGAGTGGAGTAGCTCCCCAAGCTGATGAATCATGGGCGCATGCCTTTGGCATTTGTCGCATTTTCGTACGAACTCCCTTGCATCCTTGCCCATATCGGTCCAATAATATCCTGCTCTGATTACTTTGTGGACCAGCGAATCGGCACCGGAATGATTTCCACAAGTGCCTTCGTGAATTTCCCGTAGGATGTAATCGGTATCTCTCGGTCCAAAACATATTGCCAATGGTCCATTGAACACCCTTCTAAACAAAGTTCTGTCTTTGGACAGGGTGAACCGTGCTGCCTTTATAAACATAGCTCTCGATTCCTTTGGATATGATGGAAGCTCCTCGTTCTTGAAGTATTCTATATATTTGTTTCTCCACTCCCAGGTTAGACTCATGGAGTTTATTTTGGCGTGACCTTCTTCGATCACCGATCTTATGAGTTGTACGACATTCTCCGAGTTGAGTTCGTCATCTTCGACCGAAGAACCTAAGTTTGCAAGGGCGTCGGCCTCTTTGTTCTGTTCTCAGGGTACATATTGTAAAGTCCATTCCTTAAATCGATGTAGAGTCACCTGTAATTTGTCTAAATACCTCTGCATTCAATCTTCTCAGACTTCAAAAATCCTGTTAACTTGGTTTACCACGAGGAGGGAATCACACTTAGCATCTACGACCTTTGCTCCCAAGCTTCTAGCTAGTTCGAGATCTGTAATCATGGCCTCATACTCGGCCTCATTGTTAGTAAATTTTGTAGTTCTGATAGACTGTCTAACTACATTATCTGTGGGCAATTTTAATACGATGCCTAGTCCGGACCCCTTTGCATTTGAGGCTCTGTCCGTAAAGAGGGTCCAGACTCCCGGATTGGTACCCAATTTTATCAGTAGTTCTTTTTCAATCTCACGTACGAAGGCCGACGTAAAGTCAGCCACGAGGTCTGCCAAGATTTGAGATTTGATAGCAGTTCGGGGTCGGTACTCAATATCGTACCCGCTGATTTCTATAGCCCATTTGGCCAATCGACCCGAAAGCTCGGGTTTGTGCAAAATACTTCGAAGAGGATAAGTTGTTACAATATGTATCAGATGACATTGGAAATATGGTTTTAGTTTCCTAGAGGCGCTTATTAAAGCGAGCGCTAATTTTTCTAAGTGTGGATACCTAGTTTCGGCCTCGCCTAAGGTCTGACTGACATAATAAATAGGGAATTGCGTACCTTATTCTTCTCGAACCATAACTCTACTTACCGCTATCTCCGAGATAGCTAAGTACAAGTAAAGCTGGTCGGCCACTTTAGGAGTATGAAGGAGAGGGGGGCTCGACAAATACCACTTCAGTTCCTTCAAAGCCTGCTGGCATTCAGGAGTTCATGCAAAGTTGCTTTTCTTCTTAAGTAGTCAGAAAAAATAGTGGCTCCTATTTAAGGATCTCAAATTGAATCGTCCTAGGGCAGCTATCCGTCCCGTTAGTCTCTGCATGACCTTTACATTATCTACTATCGTTATGTCCTCGATAGTTTTGATTTTATCGGGGTTGATCTCGATTTCTTGATTGGATACCATGAAACCAAGAAACTTGCCCGAGCCAACCCTGAATGCATATTTTTCGAGGTTGAGCTTCATATTGTACTCCCTCAGTATGTCGAAAGTTTCCTGCAAATGCTTTAAATGGTCCTCTACTCGTAGGGACTTAACTAACATGTCATCAATATAAACCTCTATTGATTTTCCTATTTGTTTTTCGAACATTCAGTTTACTAGGCGTTGATAAGTTGCACGAGCATTTTTCAGACCGAATGGAATTAGGTTATAACAGTAGGTACCGTACTTAGTGATAAACGAGGTCTTTTCTTAATCTTTCGGGTTCATCTGTATCTGGTTGTACCCGGAGTAGGCTTCGAGAAAATTGAGAGTCTCGTGGCCGGCCGTGGCATCGATCATACGATCGATATTAGGCAAAAGAAAAGAATCCTTAGGGCATGCTTTATTCAGGTCTTTATAATCTATACACATGCTAAGTTTGTTTCCCTTCTTAGAGACTACCACCACATTTGCTAGCCATTCGGGGTATTTTACTTCTCGAATGGATCCTATTTTAAGAAGTTTGGTTACCTCGTCTTTAATGAAGGCTTGTTTGACCTCGGACTTGGGCCTTCTTTTTTGCTTTACTGGATGGAATTTTGGATCCAAGCTCAGTCTATGAGTGGTTATTTTCGGTGAGATCCCTGTCATGTCAAGATGGGACCAAGCGAAACAGTTCATGTTAGCTATAAGAAATTGAATAAGCTTTTTCCTGAGCTCGGGATCTAACCCCGTGCCCAGGTATACCTTTCGCTCGGGCAGATGTTCGATTAGTGTGATTTGCTCCAGTTCTTCGACCATTGATTGGTAGCATCGGAATCATCGGGGACCACGAAGGATCGAGGGACCCCATAGTCATCTCTTCATCAGTCTTCTGATTCTCAAGTTAGGTCAAGGCTGACATTTGTGATTGCTATTTGGTATCACGTTCCTCATTCGAATCCAATCTCTTTGTCCATAAATAGTGAAGATATCAGAATCACTTCATCGACGTCAAACATCTCTTTTGCGGCTGGTTGTTCCCCGAAAACAGTTTGGATTCCCTCCGATATTAGGAATTTCAGAACCTGGTGAAGGGTCGAGAGCACTGCTCTCATGATGTGGATCCATGGCCTCCCGAATAGGGCGTTATATCTCATATCGCCTTCGATTACGTGGAACTTTGTTTCTTGGATAATCTCAGCCACATTTACTGGCAAGATTATCTTGCCCTTAGTTGTTTCACATGTCATATTAAATTCGTTCAGTACCAGGGTTGCGGGAATGACCTGGTCTTGTAGACCGAGTTGCTCTATGACCCTTGATCGAATGATGTTGGCCGAACTACATGGATCAATTAACATACGCTTAACTTGAGTTTTATTCATAAGTACAGATATTACCAGTACATCGTTATAGGGTTGCATGATTCCTTTCGCGTCTTTTTCATTAAAGGAAAGGGTTCCTTTAGGTGTGTAATCCTGAGTCCGAGATTGCTTCTTACATACAATCGACATCTTAGTGTGTTTAAGCACCGGCCCCTGGGGGACATCGATCCCTCCGATGATCATGTGGATGATGTGTTGTGGCTCTTCTTGTTCATTTTTTCTATTAAAATCTCTATTTTTGAAATGATTTTTGGCCTGGTCACTTAAAAATTCTCGAAGGTGCCCTTCATTGAATAACCAGGCTACCTCCTCTCACAACTGCATGCAGTCTTCAGTTCTGTGGCCATGGGTGCCATGATACTTGCACATTTGATTTGGATTTCTTTGGGCTGAATCGTACTACAGAGGTCGAGGCCACTTAGTATCTTTGATGCGTCCGATAGCCGACGCGATGGCAGATGTATCGATGTTGATGTTATATTCTGATAATTATGGTGCTTCTTTAGGTCCGATATGCCTATCGAACCAATTCTTATTCATCAGCCCCCGAGACCCCTGGCCTCGATCACTTCTCCTTTCACCTCATACGGAGTTGCGTGCAGGTTCTCTACCCCTACGAACTATGTTATACGACCGATATCGGTCCTTGTTTGACCTTGGTTCTCGGTCGATGTCCCTTTTAATAACGGACCCAGAACCCAACCGGTCGTCTTCAACTCTAATCTTCGATTGATATCTATTGTGTACATCAGCCCAGGCAATAGCCGGGTACTCGATCAAGTTCTGCTTCAACTGCCGTAAAGTCATCGAGCTTCGTTCGTTCAATCCTTGAATGAAAGCTTGAACAGCCCATTCGTCTGTGACCGGTGGTAGATCCATTTGCTCCATTTGGAAACGAGATACGAACTCTCTTAGCATTTCGTTATCTTTTTGCTTTACCTTGAAAAGGTCCGACTTCCTGGTCTCGACCTTTATGGATCCGGCATGTACTTTTATGAAAGAATCTGCAAGCATAGCAAAAGAATCGATAGAGTTAGGAGGTAAATTATGATACCATACCATTGCCCCCTTTGACAGGGTTTCCCCGAACTTTTTCAATAATACGTATTCGATCTCGTCGTCTTCTAGATCGTTCCCTTCAATGGCACATATGTAAGCGGTGACATATTTGTTGGGGTCAGTCGTCCCATTATATTTAGAAATTTCGGGCATGCGGCACTTCTTGGGGATCGGTTTGGGAGCCGCGCTTGGGGGGAAAGGTTTTTGTACGAATTTTTTGGAATTCAAGCCCTTCAATACCGGTGGTGTCCCCGGGATCTAATCAACCATGGAGTTATAAGTTTCTACTTTTTGTCGTTTGCTTCAATCCTCTTTTCTACTGACTCAATTCGTTTTGTTAATTCCTCGAGCATCCTAATGATTTCGGGATTAGTCCCCGATTCTTGTTCATTTGATCTTACTACAACTGGCCCCATTTTGTGGGTGACTTCTCGGGGTCGGCCGAGCTCGGTCCTGCTTGGTGCCTGGGTTTGGCTCTGCAACTGAGCTATTGCTACCTGTTGAGCTTGCAACATTTCAAAAATTATACGCAGGCTGATCCCCTCTTCTCCAACATTTTGGGTATTTTGAACTGCAGGTCGAGTTCCACCAAGAATGCTATTTTCGGGGTCGGAACATTGGTTCGCCTCGATGGCCACATGTGAATTAACGTCGATTGGATCTGCGGCCCGAGTTCCAATGGGATCAACAAGTGGCCTTTTATCCCCGGTCGTCAGATTGTTGTTCTCATTTTGAAGGCCGGCTTCGTTGTCGATAGGTAGGGCCATTAATTGAGAGTTCGTCGTTTTTAACCTGAAATCAAAGATACTTCCAAGAGCAAGTGTAAAATATTATGTTTTGCAGAGATTCGTACCAAATATCCACTGTTATCCTTAGCCCCACGGTGGGCGCCAAACTGTTTACCTGAAAAACGAATAGAGTTAAATTTTTACGTGGTTCTTAAGATACGTGGTATAACTTGGTACAAATCGGAAAGATAAGTAGAAATATATCGAATATTGACTGTAAAAAGGAATGAATATAAACCCAAATCGAGTAGAAAAAGATTTATAAATAAACGAGATAAATCAATACCAAAAGCCTAAAAAGGAAAAATATTAGCTAGATGATATGTAAATCTCAATAATTTCTGAATATGAAAGTGTATGAATATATGAATGAATCTGTGAATGAATCAAATTCCCTCCTGAATCAATGATAGCCTACTCCTAATATAGTGGGAAAATTCTACTTTGTATATAATTAAAAATACATAGTGGGAATCCCATGATAGTTTAATTAATATGCTTTTCCTTGATTTTCGCCGAGATTCTCTCCCCAAATGCGATTATAACGGCTCTTTTGTCCTTTGGCTCGAGCTCAAACTCGGTCGCTCTCGATCGTGATCGGCCTCTATTAGTTTGACCTCTATCTGGGCTCGATCTCGGTCTCGGCTGATTTCGGCCTCGATCGGTCTCTATTTGCTCGACTTTTATCTGGGCTCGATATCGATCTTGGCTGATCTCTACCTTGGTCGGTTTCTAGGGCTCGAACTCAACAGCCCGACTTCACTTCATAGCTCGGTAATGACGAACCTCGGTCCATCATGCCCCAATCTCGATTAATCACACGAAGGGCAAACTCGATTTTGACCGTATACAACTACATAATGGTGTTTGAAAAATTTTTGGTTTCTCTATTATCATCCTTCCTCTATCTGCACCTATTAATGGCCATCCGTTATCCTAATTAATTGCTAATCAATTATTTTATATGCTAAAGAATATTATCAACCTGTTAACTATAACGATTCGATTGGTCGTTTTGAGAATATTAGCTCCAATCCCCTATTTATTGCTCCATCTACTTCATTTTGTGGTTATGTGACTTGGCGAGGCGTTTGGTGTCAGGTTCGGGAGAGTTTCGGGGTGAAATGGGACACATAGTCTCTAAATTGGAAGTTTAAGTCGTAAAAGTTGACTGTAATTTGACTTGTGCGAAAACGACTTTAGAATGAAATTTTGGCAGTTCCAATAGCTTGGTATGGTAATTTGAGTCTTAGGAACGTGTCCGGATGTTGATTTGGATGTCCGTAGGTCATTTCGGCGTTAATTGGCTAAAGTTGGAAGATTTTTGGAAAGATTGACCGGGAGTGGAACTTTTGATATCGGGGCCAGATTTTGATTCCGGAAGTTGGAATAGGTCCGTAATATCAATTAAGACTTGTGTGCAAAATTTGGAGTTAATCGGAGTTGTTTTGGTATGAATCGGCGTTGGCTTCGAAATTCGGAAGTTCATAAGTTTTTAGGCTTGAATCGATGCTCGATCTGTGATTCTAGTATTGTTTGATGTGATTTGACGCTTCGAGCGTGTTTGTATGATGTTTTAGGAATTCTTGGTATGTTTGGTCGAGGTCCCGGGGGCCTCGGGTGAAGTTCGGACCATGTTCGACGCATTTCGGGTCTTTGAGAATATAGCTGAAGTGCTGGTTTTCTTCAACGCGTTTGCGAAGGTGTTCCCGCGTTCGCGTAGAGTAGTCTGAGATTTGCTAGAAGATTACCCTTCGTTTTCGCGAAGGAGGCCACACGTTCACTAAGGGACATGACCTTATGCACTGCGATCGCAGACTTGAATCCACATTCGTGAAGAGGAAAGGCAGCCTGGGTGGACTCTTGCGTTTGGTCTATGCGTTCGCGTAAATAGGCTTCACGATCGCGAATCTTGTGAATCATTTGCACCGCGTTCGCGGGTGGATCCTCGCGTTTGCATAAGAGGAAATCTTGGCGGTAGCATCTTTTTGCTTCGCGAACACGAGAAATTTTCCACGTTCGCGGAGAAGGAATTAACTGGGCAGTAGACTTAAATTCCAAAACGAGGGTTCATTCTCTTATTTCACATTTGGACTTTGAGAGCTCGTATTAAAGCGAGATTTTGAGGGATTTAAAGAGGAAGTCTTGGGGGTAAGGGTTCTTAACTCATTTTTTAATTAAATTTCACTATTATATCATTGATTCCATCATGTAATTAGATATTTGGGGTGGAAAATTGGGAAAAAAGTGTAGAAGTTCTTAGACCATATTTTTGGGTTTTGAAAGGCTAAATGATGTCGGATTTGGATAATTCTTATATTGTTCGACTCGATATCGAATGAGTGTTCGAATTTTATAATTTTGGTCGGGTTTTGAGACGTGGTCCCGGGTCGACTTTTTGGAGCAATTTTTCAATTCTTAACTAAGATCATTATTTCATTATTAAAATTAGTTTCATATAGTTATATTTATAGCATAAAATTGCTTTTGGCTAGATTCGAGCCGTTCGGAGTTGGAAAATCGAGGTAAAGATCTTCTAATTGATTGGTTGAGCGTGTTTTGAGGTAAGTGGCTTGTCTAACCTTGTGTGGGAGAAATTATCCTTAGGATTTAGTACTGTGGTGATAAATTGTGATATGTTAAGGCTGTGTACGCGAGGTGACGAGTGCGTACATGGGCTAAATGTTAAAATTCCGATTTTTGCTACGTAGTTTCTGTTTCATGCCTTAATTGAGTTACTTTAGCATGTTGTAGTCATCATGTTTAGACTAATTTCACGTGTCTACTTGCCTTATCTCCTATTTGCAACTTGTATCACATGTTTAGCTGAATTGCTTGCTTTTATTGATTTCCGTATTCCTTACTTAATTGTGGAACTCCTTACTTGAAATTGTTGTCCTTGAAATATCTTGTTGTTGAGTTTGGTGTTGAATTGCAAGGTCGTGGTTCTTTTGAAGAAAGGTGTAAGTTGTGAAATATCATTTACTTAGTTGTTGTGTCCTGGCTTTCATGTTATTGTTGAGGTGATTGTTTGGTTATTTGCACGAGGTTTCTATCGTGTTGTTGTTATTGTTGCACGAGGTTTCTGTCGTGCGGTTGTTATTGATGCATGAGGTTTCTGTCGTGCCGTTGTGATTATTGATATGCATACGGTGGTATAAGGTCTGGGTGTTGAAATGCATGCGGTGAGATAAGGTGACTTGATACGCGTGGCTAGTAGGGGAATTACTAGAAGCCATGCGGTGTGATAAGGTGGGCTAAAACGCGGGGTTCTATTTGTGATGACCCAAAATATTATCTTTAAATTTAATAATTAATTTCATGTTCTAAAACTTTGAAAAGCACTATACATCATTTCGCGACTTGCGTGCGCAGTTCATATAATTTTTCGGAAAGTTTTTATATGAAAATTTGATTAAAATGTGAAATAGAGCCTTAAAACTCAACTGAGTTGACTTTGATCAATATTTTGAGCAAACAGATTCGGATCAGTATTTTGATAGTTCCGATAGGTCCATATCGTGATTTGGGACTTGGGCGTATGCCCAGAATTTAATTTGGAGGTCCCTAGCTTAAATTATTGCCAGTTGGCGAAAACTATAAGCCTAAAGGCTTAAAGATTTCAAAGTTTGACCACAAATTGACTTTTATTGATATCGGGGTCGAATTCGAGTTCTGAAATTTTTCATAGGTCCATTATCTTATTTATGACTTGTCTGTCGAATTTGATGAGAAACTAAGTTGATTTGACGTGATTCGGAGGTTCGGTTGTGAAAATAGAAATTCTAAAGTTTTCTTAAAAATTTCATTCGATTTGGCATCCTATTCGTATCTAGGTGTTAAATTGGTGTTTTGATCACGCAAGCGAGTTCGTATGAGGTTATTGGACTTGTGTGCATGTTTGGGTTGGAGCCCCGAGGGCTCGGATGAATTTCGAATATGATACGGGTGGTTTGGAACTTAGAAAATCTGGTTTTTTAGCTTCAGCTGTCATCTGGTGCATGGTGCTTCGCGATCGCGAAGAGGAAATTGTGAGCCGTGATTTTTAACCTTCGCATTCGCTAAGATAGGCAAACGATCGCGGAAGGTTAGCTTCCAGTACACCGCGAACGCGAGGGCCAAGTTGCGTTCGCGTAGAAGGAATGAAGGCAGAAGCTGGGCACGCCATTTGTGCTACGCGATCGCACATGGCAGTACGCGATCGCGTAAGGCTGAGAAAATATTTTCCGCGATCGCATGACCATTTACGCGATTGCGTAGAGTTAGAAATTTGGGCAGCTAAAATATGCTTCGCGATCGCAAAGAATTATTCGCGATCGCGAAGAGTAAAATGGACTTGGGTAGAGATAGTTCTACGCGATCGCGAACGAATTCTCGCGATCGCGATGAGTAAAAATCTGGACAACAGAACTTAAGTTCTGGAAATTGAAATTCATCCCATTTTCTACCATTTTCGATTTTGAGCTCGGATAAGACGATTTTTCAAGCGATTTTCACGAAAACACATTGGGGTAAGTGTTACTTATTCTATATTGATTATATTTCATGATTTCATACTCATTTATATCATGAATTCGTGAATTTATGGAAGAAAAATCAGATTTTTATAAAATCTTCCAAAAATATAAAATTGAGATTTGAAGGTCAATCCGGTGTCGGAATTCGATAATTTTTGTATGGTTGAACTCGTATCGGAACGAGTGTTCGGATTTCGTAAGTTTTTTTGAGATTCGAGACGTGGGTTCCACTGATGATTTTTGAGATAAATTTTGGATTTTAATCCGAAAAATTAGTAAATTCATATGGAATTAATTCCTACAATTTGTATTGAATATATTGAATTGTTTATGACTAGATTTGAGGATTTCAGACACTAATTCGCGAGGCAAGGGTGTATTAAAAACTTGAATTTGGTTGCGAAGCGAGGTAAGTGTCGTGGTTAACCTTGACTTGAGGGAATAGAACCCTTGAATTATTTGCTATGTGAATTTCATGTGTAACGATGTATAGGCAAGGTGACAGGTGCCTATACTTTGTCAAATTTATTATTTGCTTAATTATTTAAATATCTTAAATTATTTTAAAACACGAATTAATCATTATAATAATTGTTTCACTCATATTCCTTGTCAAATATTAATTCTTGAATTCCTGCAATGATTGGTACATGCTTATTTGATTTATGTGTCTTAATTGCTACTTGACATTTAGCATATTAAATATTAAACTGCCTATTTCTTCCTGATTTCCACAATTAATTGCTACCTATCATTGTTTGTTTCATAATTAAATTATAATTATTGTATACCTTGATGCTTAATAATTTTTCATTGAACGTGGTATTTATTGGAGTATTTTTATTACATTTAAGAGTTGTAAAAATATATGGGGGATCGGGTTGCACGCCGTAACAGATTTATTTAAAGTTTATATGGGGGATCGGGTTGTACGCCGTAACAGATTTATTTAAAGTTTATACTGGGGGATCGGGTTGCACACCGCAATAGATTTATTTAAAGTTTATATTGGGGGAACGGGTTGCACGCCGCAATGGAAACAAGTTGAGGGATTGTGACTGCTGAATTGACTTCAAGTATTGATATTATTTACCGATCTTACTACTATTCCTGTTATTATTATTATTATTATTATTATTATTATTGTGTACAGGTTAATGTAAGCGACCTGCCTTAGCCTCATCACTATTTCGTCGAGGTTAGGCTCGGCACTTACCAGTACATGGGGTCGGTTGTATTGATACTACACTCTGCAGTTCTTGTGCAAATTTCGGAGTTGGTCCCAGCGGCGTACTGTAGATTTGCTCGGATACAGCTACCAGTGGAGACTTGAGGTATAACTGCACAACGTTCGCAGTTCTGAAGTCCCCTTCTATATTATCTCAGATGTGTATTATATTTCAAACAGCTTGAATTTTATTGAGCCCTTTATTTGT
Organism: Nicotiana tomentosiformis; assembly: GCF_000390325.3. Classification (NCBI taxonomy): domain Eukaryota; kingdom Viridiplantae; phylum Streptophyta; class Magnoliopsida; order Solanales; family Solanaceae; genus Nicotiana; species Nicotiana tomentosiformis. Next base: position 104,769,217 of record NC_090816.1, on the reverse strand, counting down.
ATTATTCTAGAAGCTCGTGCACTTGTGACTCCAGTTCTGGGATGGTGTTTAGATATCACGATTATTATAGATTATTCACTTCATTTCAGATTTTATTTCCGCATTTATTTTCTTGTTATTAATTAATTTAAAATTTGTTAAAATGGCTAATTATATTCTAACGTTGGCTTGCCTAGCAAGTGAAATGTTAGGCGCCATCACGGTCCCGAAGGTGAGAATTTCGGGTCGTGACACTATTTAAAAAAAATAATTTTCAAAACTAAATGTAAAGACTCGCGCGGTGATAAAAGAAAAGTGAGCGATTTTATGATTTGGGACTACGAGATTGTACCTCGAGAGTGCCCCTGTTGATCTTCCTTATTTGCTGTATTATTGGTTGTTGTTTCCTTAACATGTAAAATTCTTCTTTTCCTTTCGTGTTGAATTAGCTTTCCTTGATTTCGTGTTGTTACTTTCCGTAAATTCCTTATTGTTTCACTTCCCTGTTATTTCATTATGGCATTATATTATCTGTCTTGTTTCTTATTATCTCCTGTAGGGCATTAACCTGACCTCGTTACTACTCTACCGAGGTTAGGCTTGGCACTTACTGGGTACCGTTGTGGTGTACTCATACTACGCTTCTACATATATTTTTGTGCAGATCTAGGTACATCCTATCAGCCTCAATATTAGTGCACTGTGTTGCTGCTTTGGAGACTTCAAAGCACACCTGCCCGCGTCCGCAGGCCTAGGAGTCCCCTTCTATCCTGTTATTTTCTTGTTCCTTTATATTTTTGTAGACGGTGATGTATAGGAGCATTCCGTACTATATCTAGAGCTTGTGACTTATACTTCATCGGGTTTTGGGAGATGTACATGTTGGGTTACAGATTTACTTTATATATATAGTTGTGGATGTTTTGAGATTTAAATTATTATTATTATTATTTCGGTTATTCCGTATGTTTTGTTAGGCTTACCTAGTCTTAGAGACTAGGTACCGTCACAACATCCTACGGAGAGAAATTGTGATCGTGACACTAACGAAATTATATAAATGGACTTATAAATCAACAGTACGTATATAACCATCACCATTAGAAAAAACAACAAAGGAAAGTTGCACATCTTATCATGTAAGTTTATTTTTCTTTGTTAGTTCTTATGAGTATTCATACTGTATACTCTTGTTTATTCAAATTCTTAATGCGCAATACTCTCCACTATTATTAATCATTTTGCTGCGATAAATGAATAGAAAATTAAGTTCTTCTACTGAGATTAACGGTAATAAAAAGCTGCAAAAATATTGGATCATCACTGAAGATGATAGCAACCTTTCTTCCTCCCAGAAACTACTAAGGAATTAAGAATGAGGACGTTTTTAATTTTGAGTCATATTATAGTGGGAACTGCTTTAGGCTTATATCTATAGGACTACTTTCTTTCTTTTTTCTAATATTTGTTGCCTATGACAGTCGATATTGGAACTATTAATAAAGTGTTGTATTTTTTTATGAAGTACAATAAAATCAAACTACAATATCTAATGATTATGCTATATTTCATGACACAGTTATATTTATACAATTTAATTAATATTTATTTATGTCAATTAAATTCATAGATGAAAGGACTAACAATTTAAAATCAAACAAAGAAGATAAAGGATACATGTACGTGTAATCATGATTTGTATACATCAGTTAAATATTTCAGCGACTATCTATATCACAAATAATTGCTACTTCTATGTAGGTATACATCACGAAGTTGACGATGATCTACTACTCATCCTAAGGAATGCATATATTGATCGAATTTTTGTACAACTTTTACAAAATATTACTCTCATTCGACAATAATTTCTGGATATATATGCGGCTGTAAAATGGTGGAGACTGCAGTTTTCGGAAAAAAAAAAAACTTTAAAACATAACACATTTGTAACCATAACCAACACTTGAATTATATATATATATATATATATATATATATATATATATATATATATATATATATATATGTTGTTGACATACAAAAAGAAGGAATTACTGTCAAGTTAACTACTTGATATATTATAAGAATTGCATAATTGAAGTCGTTCTAATGTTACTTTGAAGTTCATTTGGTAGCAATTTTTCAGAATGATGTGCCATGCAATGATAACAAATATCGGTTGAATATGAGACATCATTCATCAATTTGAGAGTTTGTATTTTCTCTCTTCAACTTTTGTGCAACTTATCGCACACTTACTATAATATTTTAAAATATTTATACTAATTAACGTCTGTTAACTAGTCTAACTTAAAAGAGCAAGATGGAGGTTTTACCCGGTAAAAACATAACTCTACCGGGTCTTTAATTTTAAGAATCAAAGTGTCGCTTAGTTATAGTTAAGTGTTTAAAAGTGTGTATATAAAATATATGTATTGCATTCATTAAATTGATGTAAACACTTAGTGCAAACAAATTTTTATGATTTTACCCTTTACGTTTGTTTATCCTAAAAAATTAGTAACAATTAAATTTATATGCGGTTTAAAGAATATGTGAATTAATTCAATACGAATAGTCTAAGAACAATAAGTAATTAAGTTAAAGATAAAATAAAAGATCAAGCCAATCGTAATGTGATGATCAAGCATGATCTTAGGTTGAACAGTGGGATTCGTCCTTGATCGGACTCTCGATACAAGCTCGGTGGCGAATAAAGAAGAGACCAAATGAAGAACACTTTGAATAATAGCTAGAAGACAAAAATAAACTTTTATTTCTTTGATTTGCATGTCACAATGTGTCAAAATAAAAGAAACCTTCCCCTTTATATAGTAGAAAATTTTCAGTTCTAGTCCTAGTACAGGTCTAAATAAGGTAAACAATCTCCTCTTTCTGGTAAATGTCGATCTGCAATTGATATTGGACGGGATTCGCGTCGTAATATCCGGTTGAGGGCGAATATTACGGTTGATCCCTACTCGTCATGCATAACCGTTCTCTGTATATCACCGTGCCCAATCCCAGTTACATCGTTCACTCCTCCCGGGTTCCGATACGAGGGATCCTTCGGTCTCATTTGTAGTCGTAAAACGCTTCTCTTTTGTTTCCTCATGAGTGAATCGGGAAAAACTCTTCCACCAATTTTATCCATATACAGATAGTCCCCTCCTCGAATAGCAGATTTATCGAAGCGATGGAAAATGATGAATTAACCCCGGTTCCTTCTCCCGTACGCCACAACCAAGCTGACGGGTCAGTGAAATGCCCCATCAGTCATGTCGTTCGGACTTCAGACACGTGTCAGCCGCCGGTTGACTGTCCCCGAATACAAAATGTCACGCGTTGATTACCCCTTCTCAATAAACACTTCGGTCCCTTTTTTACTTTTGTACTTTCTGATTCTAGAGCTCCTTAATTTACCTTCGAACTCTTCACTTATTCTTAACACATTGAAACTGTCATACATTGTTTCTTAGACCTTCATATATTTATCTCCCCATCTTCAAATCTTCATATTCCATCTTCAAATCTTCAAATCTGACCTTCATACCTTCATCCTAGTCTTCAAATCCTCATTCTCACCTTCAAATCTTCATATTTTCCAGAATTCGATAGCGAAGACTTCAAAATCTATGTCTCAACAGACTGTCTCTTCAACTTCTAACCCGGCCATGGATGCCGAAGTGGTCGTGCCTGAGGTGGCCCCGGAACCTCCCATGAGGAGCTTCATCCCCGATGGCTTCTCCATTGAGAACGACTTCAAAGCTGAGAAAGCCTCCGATCAATAGGACCGAGGCGAGGGGGTATGGAGGTACATATGCTCCGTTATCGAGGATACACTCCCTACAGTTCGGGAGGACCAAAATTGGGAGGGAACTGAAGTGGTCGTCCGTGGTCCCGATGAGGACATTACCACTCATGTGGAAGAGTATCTAAGTGTTTACACTTGCCCCTTCACACTCTATAATCCTTAGCTTTTGCAAAAGGTATGGCGTCTGCTTTGGGCAAAACCACCCGTCCTTTTGGAGGATCGTAATTCTCCTCCTCCATTTTGTCAACAACACCGAAGCACCTCAATCTACCATCGACCACCTGCTTCGTCTCTACAGTCCCCAAGTTTTTCGGGAGGGGGGGGGAGGGGTTGATCAAGCTCGTTTATCGAGCAAGTAAAGCTTTATTCTCAAGTATCGATGAAGATCGGGATCAAGGCTGGCAGGGGAGATTTGTTCGTGTGAAAATCGAAGATCTCATCCCCCCCCCCCCCAAATTTCTGTCGTTCCACAAAAAGTGGAAATCAGCCCGTAAGTTATTTTTCTTCCTGAGTACTTGGAATTTCTTTTGGTCCTTTTTCTTATTTCCTGCTCCTCCCATCGTACAGTGGTCGCCCAAGTTCCCAACGCAATCCCTCGCTTCAAGGAGTGGATCGAAGGGATCTGCAAACAAAGGTCGAATTTTGAGTGTGAATGACGCAAACTTTCAAAGGGCAAGTGGGAGGCCCGTTCCCATGGTGAGTGCCCCTCCCGAACAAGTCTTCTTTCATACTCAATCTTTATTTCTGGTGCGTAGGGATTTTGATTCCTTGGTATCCGATAGCAATTTTCATGTCTTCAAGTAGTCTATGTATTTGTTTCTCCAATACCAAGCCAAACTTGTTGATTTTACCTCGGCGTGACCTTCTTCTACCATCGAGTTCATCAATTGTACCACTGCCCCCGAGTCAAATTCATCTGAGTCGACAGACGACCCCAAGTTGGCCAGTGCATCGGCCTCACTATTCTGATCCCGAGGTACGTCTTGTAGAGTCCATTCCTTGAATTGGTGTAAGGTCACCTGCAAATTGTCCAAGTACCTCCGCATCCGTTCCTCTTTTACTTCAAACGTTTCGTTGACTTAATTTACGATGATGAGGGAGTCATATTTGTCTTCAAACACTTTGGCCCCCAGGATCTTAGATAGTTTTAGACCTGCAATCATAGCCTCATACTCGGCTTCATTATTAGTCAATTTCACAGTTCTAATAAATTGTCTAATTACGTTACCCGTAGGTGATTTCAATACGATACTGAGCCCGGACTCCTTCGCGTTGGATGCATCGTCTATGAATAGGGTCTAGATCCCCGAGTTAATACCTGAAGTGAGTAGTAACTCTTTTTTGACCTCGAGTATCAAGGTCGGTGTGAAGTAGGCCACAAAGTCCACCAAAATCTGAGATTTTATGGTGGTCCAGGGCTTATTCTCGATATCATACCCGCTAATTTCTATGGACCATTTGGCCAATCGGCCTGAGAGCTCGGATTTATGTATGACATTCCTTAGTGGATAGGAGGTCACAACACATATGGGGTGACATTGAAAGTACAGTTTTAATTTCCTAGAAGCGCTTAGCAAGGTGAGCGCTAATTTTTCTAGGTGAAGATACCTTGTTTCGGCATCGCTTAGGGTTCTACTAACATAATAAGTAAGAAATTGTGTACCCTCTTCTTCTCGGACCAGGACACCGCTTACCGCCACCTCAGAAATCGCCAAGTTGAGGTATAACTATTTGTCTGCCTTCAGAGTGTGTTGATATTGCCCAAACTCACACCACTAATTTAGGTTGCGAGGCGGTCGATGCAATAATAAAAATCCAAATCGAGTCGGGGTCGATTCCACAGGGAGCTTGGTGTGGGATTAGGTATATACCTAGTGTGAATGTATGACGTGCCTAAGATTATACTTCCATATTTTCAATTGTTGTTTCTACTTCTACTTTTATGCTAATGCTTGTAACTGTAATGCTAAGAGACAATGTTTTTGATTTTGGTTGTTTTTCAAGTTATAGAAGATCTAGGGTTGCGACTTCCGCCTAGTTGGTTACCTAACGGATTTAGAGCTTTAGGGCATGTTTGGTTGATCGGGATAAAATATAGCAATCAAACGCAATTACTCACTCTATACCTCTTGATAGTTTGAGTGATTTTGCCCAATTTGGCTTTCTCAAGTCCAAATGGGTATCTCACGAAATAAGTGATAAATGCTCAAGTCGGGTCTTACTATCTCTAGATTTGACCCTTTAATTGGGGCTATCAATTTTTTGAGTTCACCCCAATTTCTTGTTAGCCAAGTTTTTCTAGACTTAGTCTCACTTTCTCAACTATAGACTAAGTCAATTAGGCATGAATCATTATTTGCAACCATCAATTCTCAAATTCAAGCAAGAATAAGGCTAAATATCATATACCCAATCATAAATAAGCCCTAAATCAATCACCCATTAAGTACCCATACTAGGGTTTGTCACAACCCTACCTAAGGATTTAGCTACTCGTGGAAAATGAAGAAATTAAAGAAAAAACTAAGATAAAATGCATAATAATTGATTAAAGAAAGAAAATCTAATGTTTAAATGCTAAACTAGTACAAAGTTACCTAATACAGTAAATAAAAATGGCTCTAAGTGTTCAGGTGCACCAAACTTAATCTAAAAATGACAAAAAGATATGTTAATACCCGCTAAAAATATCTAACAAAATTGCCCCTGCGAAGGTTGTGTGACCGCACAATTCTGTGTGCAGTCTGCACTTTAAGACTGACTGGTCAGGTTAGATATCCGCGGTCGCATAAAAGTGAGATGCAGCCGCATATCCTCTAATTGTGCGTACCGCACATTTTTGAGTACGGCCACACTCTTGCTCTTGGACTGGATCTGGGCTTCATTCTGCGGACCGCACATTTATGAGTGCGGCCGCATTTCGGCATCCTACGGCCACACAATAATAGTGTGGTCCGCACATCTTCAAGCTCCCAAACTACAAGTCTCTGAATCTAGTCTTCTGCGGCCGCGCTATTATTGTGTGGTCCGCACTCTGTGAAGAAATTCTATTAGTACATCTTCAGAGTTTGCGGCCGCACACAGTATTATGTGGTTCGCACTGTAGCCCTTTTTGCCTTGTTTTGATTCTTGTCTAATTTTACTCCTTTTTGAGTTGATTTTTACTTCTTTGGCTCGTTTTCCAATATTCCTGCAAGAAAGCACATTTCATTAGTTCTCGGAAATACGTTTAAGAATTTTTGAGCTAAAACGTAAGTAAAAGAGAGCAAATAAATGGTCAAAATCCCTACTTATCATGTGCAGCAAGGGGGGTCAATAGGTATCGCTTGAGTTCTTCCAAAGCTTGCTGGCATTCCGGAGTCCAAGAGAAGTTGTTCTTCTTTTTCAATAGTGAAAAGAACCGATGACTCTTATCCGATGATTTTGAGATGAACCGTCCCAATGTGGCTATTCGCCCGGTCAGTCTTTGTACTGCCTTGACATTATCGACTACGGTGATGTCCTCTATGGCCTTTATTTTGTCCAAGTTGATCTCTATTCCCCGATTAGATACCTTGAATCAGAGAAACTTGCTCGAGCTGACCCCAAATACACACTTTTTCGGGTTTAGATTCATGTTGTACTTTCTTAGTATGCCGAAGGTTTCCTGCAAATATTTTAAATGATCCTCTCCTCGTAGGGACTTAACCAACATATCGTCAATTTAAACTTTCATTGATTTTCCTATTTGTTCTTCGAACATCCAGTTGACTAGTCATTGGTATGTGGCATCGACATTCTTTAATCCAGACGGCATTACATTATAGCATTAGATGCCGAATTTGGTTATGAAAGAAGTCTTTTCTTGATCGCCCGGGTCCATCTGAATTTGGTTGTACCCGGAATAGACATCGAGAAAACTAAGAATCTCGTGTTCGGTAGTTGCGTCGATCATTCGACCGATGTTAGGAAAAGGGAAAGAATACTTTGGACATGCCTTGTTTAAATCCTTATAATCTACACACATCCTCGGTTTATTTCCTTTTTTAGGCACTACCATTACGTTAGCTAATCAATCCGGGTATTTAACTTCCCAGACGTAACCTATTTTCAGAAGTTTGGATACCTCATCCTTGAAGAATGCGTGTTTGATCTCGGACTGTGGCTTTCTCTTCTGCTTAACCGGATGGAACTTCGGATCCAAGCTCAACTTGTGAGTGGTTACCTCCGGTGGGATCCCTATCATGTCTAGAAAGGACCAGGCAAAACAATCGACATTAGTTTTAAGAAAATCAATAAGTTTTTTAGTGAGCTCGGGGGTTAACCCCGTGCCCAGGTATACATTTCAATCTGGTAGGTGGTCGATCAATATAACTTGCTCCGACTCTTCGATCATCGATTTGGTGGCGTCGGTGCCATCGGGTGCTATTAATGATCTCGGGACACTGTAATCATCCTCATCATCCGCTCCGTGCTCCTTATGTTTTTCTGGATCGGATGAGGCTGGTATCATTGTTTGCTATTTCGTTTCTTCTTTTGTGGCCAGTTCCCTGCTTTTTATGTTGAAACCGCGGGCACTGGGATTACTTCATCGATAGCGAACATTTCCCTTGCAACTGCTATTCTCTGTAGACCATTTTGGCTCCTCCCGAAGTGGGAAATGTCAGCGCTTGGTGTAAGGTCGAAGGCACCACTCTCATGTTGTGAACCCACGGCCTTCCGAACAAGGCGTTGTACCTCATATCCCCTTCGATCACGTAGAACTTTGTTTCTTGAATGGTCTCCGCAGTGTTTACCAGTAAAGTTATCCTATCTTTCGTGATCTCGCATGCTATGTTGAATCCATTCAATACCCAGACCGTCGGTATGATTTGACCCCGTAACCTAGTTGCTCCACGACCCTCGATCTAATGATATTGGACGAGCTACCTGGATCAACCAACACACATTTAACTCGAGATTTATTGATAAGTACAGATATTACCAGTGCATTGTTGTGAGGTTGTACGATGCCCTCGGCGTCTTCATCGCTGAATAAGATATCTTTTTCCGGGACGTAATCCCGGCTGCGTTTTTCTCTCGTGATAAAAACTTTGGTACATTTTATCATCGACCCTTGGGGGACATCAACTTCTCCAATGATCATTTTGATTACGTGTTGAGGCTTCTCTTGTTCAATTTGTTTGTTGTCATCCCTGTTTCTGAAGTGGTTTTTAGCTTGCTCGCTTAGGAATTCTCGAAGGTGCCTATTGTTGAATAACTAAGCTACTTCTTCTCTCAGCAGTCGGAAATCTTCGGTACTATGACCGTGAGAACCGTGGTATTTACACACCAAACTAGGATCTCATTGGGAAGGGTTGGACTGTAATGGTCTTGGCCATATAATCTCTTTGATGTGCCCTATGGTCGACACTATACTTTCAGCGTCCATGTTAAAATTATACTCCGATAATCTTGGTGCCTCCCTACCCCCGAACGACCTGTTAAGCCCGCTCTTGCTTATCAAGCCCCGACCGCTCGGTCCTCGTTCATTTCTCTTCTTGTTCCTTGTCGTGTGGCGCCCGGATCCATTTTCCCTTCGATTCGCGTAGTATGGATGATATCAATCTCGGACCGGCCTCGGCTCCTAATCAATGGTTCTCCTACACCTGTCATCTGTTCTGATGGGGTAACAGATCCCGAAGGGGCCCCGAGTTGGTCGTCTTTAACCCTGATCTTCGATTGGTATTTATTATGGACGTCGACTTAGGTAATTGCTTGGTACTCCACTGAGTTTTGCTTTAGCTGTTGAGCGGCCATGGAAATTTAGGGGTTGAGACCTTGAGTAAATGCCTGAATGGCCCAATCATCCGCAAACGGTGGTAGATCCATCTGTTCCATCTTGAACCTTGACACGAACTCCCTAAGCATCTCTTTATCACTCTATTTGACCTTGAAAAGGTCCAACTTCCTGGTCTCGACCTTGATGGCACCGGCATGGGCCTTTTTGAAAGCATCTGTAGGCATATCAAATTAGTCGATAGAATTCGGAGGCGAGTTATGATACCATATCATTGCTCCCTTGGACGAGGTTTCCCCAATTTTTTCAATAAAACAGACTCGATTTCGTTGTTTTTCAAGTCCTTTGATTGCGCACGTATAGGAGGTTACATGCTCATTCTGAATGAACTTTTTAGAGTCTGGCCCTTTCAATATCGGAGGCGCTCCCAGGATCTGATGGATCCTGCAGTTATAAGTTTCTACCTTTTTATCGCCAGCCTCAATCTTTTTCTCGCCAGACTCCACCCGTTTTGTCAATGCTTCGAGCATCTTCATCACCTCGGAAGGTTCCTGGGGCCTGAATTTGCTCGGTTCCACAGTAACTTATTCATCCCTCCGAGTATTTTCCCATGAGTGCTCGGGTTCGACCCTGTTAGGGGCGTGGCTCTAGTTCTGTAACTATGCTATCATCGCTTGTTGAGCCTGCAACATTTTGAAAATTAACTGCAGGCTAACTCCATCACCTTCGCTTTCGGCCGTCTCTCGAGCCGCTGGCCGGGGGTCCCCCGCGAATGCTGTTTTCGGGATCAGTTGGTAGATTGATATTGATGGCCACCTGTGAGTTAGCATCGACCGGATCGGCATCTGGGATACCATTGGGATCGACATAGGGCACATCATTGCTAGGCATCACGTTAACGTTCAAGTGAGCAGACTGAGAATTTGACATCCTTGGGCTAACCTGGAATCAAAACATCAAAGAACAAGTATAAAATAAGGTGTATTATGGAGATTCGTATCAAACCACCACTATTATCCTTAGCCCCACGGTAGACGCCTAATTGTTTACCCTAAAAAATGAGTAACAATTAAATTTATATGCGGTTTAAAGGATATGTGATTTAATTCAATACAAATAGTCTAAGAACAACAAGTAATTAAGTTAAAGTTAAAATAAAAGACCAAACCAATCGTAATGTGATGATCAAGCCTGATCTTAGGTTGAACAATGGGATTCGTCCTCGATCGGACTCTCGATACAAGCTCGATCGCGAATAAAGAAGAGACCAAATGAAGAACACTTTGAACAATAGCTAGAAGACGAAAATAAAATTTTATTGCTTTGATTTGCGTGTCACAATGTATCAAAATAAAAGAAACCTTCCCATTTATATAGTAGGGGAATTTCAGTCCTAGTACACGTCTAAATAAGGTAAAAATATCCTCTTTCCGGTAAATTTTGACCCACAATTGATAATGGACGAGATTCGCACCGTAATATCCGGTTGAGGGCGAATATTACGGCTCCCTACTCGTCATGCATAACCATTCTCCATATTTCCCGTGGTCCAAAAACCTTACTTGATCTAGGTCCATTATTTCAATGTGCCCGATCCCAAATACATCGTTTACTCCTCCCGGGTTCCAATACGAGGGGTCCTTCAGCCTCGCTTGTAGTCGTGTCGAGCCGCGCTTCCCTTTTGTTTCCTCATCCGAAAATTGGGAAAAACTATGTCCCCGATTTTACCCGTACATAACGTTCAGAATAAGATCAGGAGTATGTGCTTTTAAATCATGAGTCCAAAACCCATTTGTGATTCTTTCTCACAAAAGGAACGGAAATACGTGTAAAAAAAGAGTTACCTAACTATGTATAACGCTCTTTTAAAGAGCGCTATACTTTAACGGACGTTTTGGATATTAAAGTATAACGCTCTTTAAAAGAGCATTATACATATAACGCCTTTAGAAACAACGCTATATATGTATAGCGTAGTTATAAAGAGCGTTATACCTGTTTTGTGGGCCCACCAATGTGTTTCCATATTTTTTTATTTTTTTTTGCGATTAAACTAGTATGTTATTATTATCCGGACTAAGATATTAGTGTTCTAAAAAATATGTAAAAAATAAAAAATCATTATTATTTGTTAATAAAAATATTTAATAAATTTCTTTTACTGTTTTAAATGTATTTTCGTGAATGTTTTGTGATTAAATTTATTGTTGTTTTTATCTAATTTAGATTATTTATTTGCTTAATGACTAGTAATATAGTGCCCTTTTAGCATAGTAAAATGTAAAGCCTTTTAGCGTAGTTACCCTGTAGTTTAAGTATCTCTTATATTGATAGATCAAACACAAACTCTGTCTAATTTACAAAAATATAATTATTTAATTTACAAAACAAACATATAAAATTATGAAACTAACATGTAAAATATTAAAATTGACACATACAAGAATTCAGGATAGCTTGGTGCTACTAGGCCTCAAATATCGAGCCTGGAACCCATAGATATATACTTTGTCCAATTAAATATTGTAGAATTATAAAAAATAATTATTTAATTTACAGAACAAATATACGAAATTATGAAAATAATAAAATTGACACATACAAGAATTCAGGATAGCTTGGTGCTACTGGGCCTCAAATATCGAGTTTGAAACCCATAGATATATACTCTGTCCAATTAAATATTGTATAACTTTAAAAATTAATTATTTAATTTACAGATCAAACATACAATTAATGTTGTTTAATTTACAGTAGACGACATGGACGTGCCGCCTATGCATCCCGAACCTTTTTCCGATGAGCTATTAGTGTTACAGGGCGATCATAGGTCCGCCTACGTATGGGAGGGAGAGTTACTGGCCCAGACTCTCCGCGCCAGGAGAGTGGACGACATGTGGGATTTTATGAAAGAAAGAGATCTCCATCCCCGTGTAGTCCAGTGCCTGCGGGATACAGACTTCTACAGGATTTTGGATATCGGGCGGCTGCAGCTCGACTGGTCTTTGGTCACGACCCTGATAGAGCGGTGGCGACCGGAGATGCACACATTCCACCTGCTCATTGGCGAGGCCACTATCACGCTGCAGGACATGGAGGTTTTATATGGGATGCCTGTTGATGGACTGCCCGTTGCACTGCCTCAAGCCATGAGAGAGATGACGCGTGGGCAGTATTTGGACATGCTGCAGCAGCTCACTGGTTTTAGGCCACAGGATGAGACTGCACACTCAGGGGCCAGTCGCATGAGTTTGACAGCTCTTGAGAATTTAACAAGAAGAAAAATTTGAACGGGAGTTAGGAATATTTTTGAATGGATTTTAGTAAAATCCTAACGCCTTTAAATAAGGCAATGCCTAGCTCGGGGGGTTGAATGTTTTTAGGTATAATACTCTTTTAAAGAGCGCTATACCCATTTGAATTATTGTTATGTCAGTTAAACGCAGGAGACTTATTGGTGGTCCTACAAAACAAGTATAGCGTTCTTTATAACTGCGCTATACATATATAGCGCTGTTTCTAAAGGCGTTATATGTATAACGCTCTTTTAAAGAGCGCTATACTTTAACGTATATAGCGCTGTTTCTAAAGGCGTTATATGTATAACGCTCTTTTAAAGAGCGCTATACTTTAACGTCCGTTAAAGTATAGCGCTCTTTAAAAAAGCGTTATACATAGTTAGGTAACTTTTTTTTTACACGTATTTCCGTTCTTTTTGTCAAAAAGAACTACAAATGAGTTCCGGACTCTTTAAATCATGGGGAGGGCAGTCACTTTCATCGATTTTGTCATAGCAGAAAGGTCTAGACGTGCACGAAGAATTGGGGTGCCAGCACTTGTATTTAAGCTCCTTTTTCCACCTACCATATATGGATCATGTATGTGAAATTAAATTTTCGTGTAGTATGGGCATTCCAATTGTGCTCATATGCCTGTCTATCGAAGTTTTCGTACATCAATTAAGATTAACGTCACACTAGGATGTTGATATAGAAAACCTTAGTAAATTATTCTGAAGACTTGTTTAACTTGCTAACTTTGAAAAAGGTTCACCCTTTAAAGAGATGGAGATATCGAAAGAGAGATTAAGCATTATAGGTGGAGGGGCCAAAAGATATCCATAATTTTCTATTTATTCTTCTCGATCATGGTGTTTGGTTGATGAGACCCACAACTATAAATAGTAAAAGTAAATTTTATTAGCTAGAATTTCTAGTTCTTACCAATCCGACAAGTTTGAGAAAAATTACTTTTAGTTTAGCTCACTTTACATAATCTTGAAACAACTTTAACTTAGCTGTGATGCACTTTAATTAATGAATATAATTAGAAGGACCCTTGCACTATATTTTATCGAATAATGATTGTTCAGAAATTTATTTGTTTTTAACAAACTTTAAGGGAAGAAAAGCAACGATAAGGATAGTAAAAATGGAAAAAAAGCCAAGTCGACCATCTTAAACAAAATAATTACATATTAAGAAAATGCAATAAATGGTAAAGAATTGTTCTCATTCACTAAAATCCATAGTGCTTTAATTTTTTTCAAAGCACCCTAATGAATTCCTTTCTTTTCTTTTTCTTTTGCCTAATGAGATGAGTCAATATATCCTACCAATCCTAGTTTGTAACTCAAACCTTTAATCCTTTCGTCTTCTCCCTTCTCTTTTTTAATTTCTTGTTCCCTAAAAGACCTTATGTAACCTTCTCTTAATCCCTCCCACTCCACTTTTTCCTCATTATGGTGTTCTTACTATTTTTCACCTTTTTTTCCTTTTGTGGTGGGATTGGAATAGGAAAACAAGTGAGGATATCATTCAACTACGATTCTTGGACTATCAATATTCTAGTAATGAGCTCTCATCCACCACCTTGTGAATTTATTATGGAGATTGACAAATTAAGGACAACCATATAATATGTTCATGCTCTTCACGTCTTTTGCTAATTACTTCCTCCTTTCTTGAGCTAGCTGTTGTTGGGCATCCTTAATCATCTGTCCCACTTCCTCATTTTCTGGTGTTTCCTTTATCAACGTTTCACATTCTTGTATGCATGCTTCCCATTTTCCCATCTGGTATATATATACATATGACACATAAAATAATGCACATTATCGTCAATTATTATTTAAAGGAAAAATAAATGATCAAATAAATTCCCAATCATAGATTAAGGGTCAACTATGATTTTTTACTAATTATTCGTGTTCAACACGTTGAGCACCAGCTAATTTGTTCAGGGGTCCGATTGTTCCAAAAAGAATAATATATCTAGATTACGAGAATGGAAGCATCTACATTTTACCATGAATTCAGACATTAAAACTTAAATATTTAAAATAAAAATTAAATATTTAAAAATATATAAAATATATATATAAATCGATACTTTTATATCTAGAAATAAAACAAAATATTGAAAAAATCATGTAAAAGAAGAAAAAACAATTTAATTTCTCAAATAGTAATGCGTCACATAAATGTGACCGAAAGAATACGTGAAATCTGGTAGCATAGTGTTGTGATTGGGTGAGTAATTAATCAGCCATTTGGTCAAAAGAACAAATTTCAAAGGGCTAATGGTTCACGACACAAGTATATATTCTTTTCTTAAAGCAAAATTAGAGAAGTTAAAAGTGTCTTCTGGCTACCAAACAGGCCTAAATTATGATTCGTTGAATATATATGTTGAACTAATATGTCAACAAATCTTTGTATATATATAGTACTATACATGGAAATGTCATTTCATGATTATTTGAATAAAATTCTAACTAACTAGTCATGTCAAAGCATAAAGAAAATTAGAAATCACCTTAAAATAACAATCTGCCTTCCTCAACCTAGCCTTGGTGAAAGATGGTCGGACAATAAGGGCAGCATTGCAATCCTCAAGTGCTTTCTCAAATTGGCCAAGTTTTGATCGACAAGCTGCTCTATTGCACAATAAGACTGAGTTGTATGGGTCATGGTCTAGTCCTTCTCCATAAGCAATACTAGCATCTGCATATTTTCCAGCTTTGAACCGCTCATTGCCCTTTGTTCTACCACTCGCTACTGCTCTTGTCCTCCTAGTTACCGTATTTACTTCCTTGTTGTTCCCATCTAGCTGGGCTGCTCGTTGAGCCGCTGCTAGGGCATCGTCGATCCTATCACGTCGTTATTATCATAACTATTATTAGCCAACGAGTAACTACTGAAAAATAATTTGTCTGTACATAATTGACTCAAACTAGTTTGAAATTGAGATTGTGTTGTTTTGTATATTATATAAGACGATCGTCCACAGAGGGATGGAGGCATATAATCAGTAATACATTAATAATAAATAAACAATATGTTTAAATCCTTAAGATCAATTTTCAAAGCTTGTTTGATTTTGTCTTATAAAGTGAATGAATAGGTAAATTTGGCTGGATCAAACTAAGAGTCCAAAAGAAAGATTAGTAGGAATTGAAAAAAAATGGCAAGTAGGAATGTTGATTCAGAGTGATTTGCATATGTCAAATTGCACCTAAGGACCAAATCCATACTCAAGTACTCATCTTTTGGTTTCGCTTTTCTCCTACACGGTTTTCCCTTTAGAGTTGTTAGCTAAATAAATAAAACACTTTCTTTCTCTATAATTATCCAATATTCCATTTCTGTCTCAAATCTTGTCATTGGCATCTCTAGGTAACATAAATCCACTTTATCATTTATTTAAGGGAAATGGGGGTGAAATATTGAATGGTTTGAAAACTTTGAATAGTTCCTTTTCCCTCCAAAGTAAAAAAAAAACGAAAATTTTTAAAACAAGAATACTAACCTGCCAGCAGCCAAGTGAACTTGAGCTTGAATGACTAGCAAGCCTGCATTGCCAATTGGGCCAAAGAATTTTGTACATTCGTCAAAATCAAAATTCGGACCACTCTTCAGAGTTTGATCTGCTTCATGGTATCTATGGAGCTTCACCATCGCCTCAGCTTTCAAAGCAAATATCTTTTTTTTTTCCAATCAAGAACAAAAATTAGCATGTTTTTTAAAGAAAATAATAGCAAATTCTTGTGGTTTAATAAGTAAAGAAAATAACCTGAGGTGCAGAATCAGCACCAGCCGATATGGCGAGGGCAGTTTCTTTTAAAATAGTGTTCCAATCTCTTTGCCTCTTGGCCTCAGTACACTTGTTGAGATGAATTTGAATATTTTTAGCCTTTGTTACAACATCAGGATCAGCTTCTGCTCCTGCTTGTTTGTAATGATACATAGCCTTCTCTGCATCTCCTAATCTAAACACAAAAAAGCATAGCAATCTCCAAAATTATAAAACTAAGGGATCATGAAATTTACAATGAAAATTAGCAACAAAAAAATAATATTTGCATTTACCTGACAGATAGAGTGGCTAAACGATTATGAGCTCTTTGATAATGAGGATCAATTGTGATAGCTTCTCTGCACTCAAAAACAGCTTCAAGGAGCCTTCCTAAAGCGGTCAAAGCAGCGGATTTGTTGCTTCGATACGAAGCCTTATTAGGATCAATGGAAATTGCAGCATCGTACAAAGCCAAAGCCTCAGCAAATCTCCCATTTTTGTAATCCTCATTTCCAAGAATCTTCAATTGCTCAGGGTCCATTCTTGTGGAAAGTGCACGGCAAAGGGAAACAGAAGCGCCTGTTTTCCCCTGCTCGTGATCGCCCTGTTTCTTCACCACATTTCCCATAACACTCGTCGAATATTTCCCATTATTCTGTGGTGCTGGTGTTGTTGGTTCTTCTTTAGCGGTTCTTGGTAAATAATCAAGAACATGATTAGCTGTTGAAGTTGTTGTGGAAGCAGTACCATTGCTCCCACCTTGCTGCCTAATATTACCCAAATTTCCAAACAACATCACATTGCTCGACGATGCACGGACTAATGTATTAGCACCCTTTGATCTTTGATGATCCTGGATCATGGTTTCAAGCTCCCCTGATATCCCTGTGGCGGCTTGAGGTACTTTTCTTCCTTGATTATTATATCCTTGTACCACCTGACCATTTTTCTGTTGATTATGAATAGGTGCAGTTTGAGAGTTAGCTTTATTCTGAGCTGCTGCTGCTGCTGCTACCGCGGCCTTGGATTGGTTTGGATTAGGCCTTGGAATGATCCTGTCCGCTTGTTTCTCCGATTGGTTCTCACGGGAGTCTAAAAATGCCTCGTGGGAACCATTGCGATGCCTTTTAGAATTTTGAGTGCTAGAAGATCTTGTTACATTGTTAACATTGTTGGTATCTTGTGTAGGAAGTGAGCCTGTGGATGTTGATCTTCTTGTCCAAATGTTTCTCCTTCCAAAAACAGCATTTAACAGGCCACAACCTGTTTTCTTTTCAGGAGAAATGTCTCCCATATTTGATGTAATTGAGATATGTTTCAATGTTTTCTTGGATTTCTTTTGATAGAAACTGGTGATCAAGAAATAGGTGCAATGTGACAAACACATGCACAAGTCTTGGAAAAATACTTATGAAGGAGCTTCTTATGTAAGAAAGACAAGATGAAAAATATAAAGACAAAAGACTTGTAGGCCAAGGAAGAAACAGAGAACTTGTACATAGAAAATGAAGGACCCATGTACATAAAAAGAAGTTATTGCATTTAGAAATTGTATAAAGAAAGAGAAAGGAGATTGATTGTGGGGTAAGATGCAAAGGTACAAAAATGGTTAATGCCCCCCAGGAGAGGAGTTCATAATTGTCAAAATCTGTTTGTTCCTATATGATCTCCTGGAGTGCTTGGCTTAAACAATAGTAATATCTTTCTTTTTTGTTTTTTGGTTTTCTTTCTCTCTCTTTCTAGTAGAGGAAAGATGGATATGGAATGATTGCACGAGAGAGAGGAAGAGAAATGGTATGTGAAAAATGATAGGAAAAGAAAAGAAATAATTAAGTAACTTTTTTAGGGGGTAAATGACAAAAATAATAGTAGTAGTAATGATGAATGTATGCAAAGGGAATTTTTCAACACCTTTTCTTTCAAACTTTTTTTCTGCTTTTGTGTTTGGTTAAAATTAAAATTGTTAATTTGTGTTGGTTTGGTATTTGTGGTGTCAAAGGGGAGACCAAAAGACCCGGTCATGGAACAAAGGAGGATCTCAAGATATTTAGAAGAAAAATAATTTGAAGGCTATTTATTACACCCACTTTCTTCGAAGAATCTTTTATTTCACTCTCATTCTTCTCTTTTCTTCTATTCTTTTCTTTTTTTTGTCCAAATACTCAAATGTCACGCCGTTAGAATACAATAGTTTCAACAAATTCCAATTTGGGAGAGGAGTTCACGTAGGAGACTTCGAGCAGCTCACGTATTGTAGCCAGCTGTTTTGTAATCGAAGGATTTGGAACATAGATCGACCTACTCTTTGCATTACTTTTTGTCCTCGTCTTTAAATGGTCAAAAAAAAATTATATTTTTCTCATTGAAAAAAAAAAGAGCAAATAGTAACATTATCACCGAGTTTGACTCAGCTCCCTTCTTAAGCTGCTTTTCTCTC
This sequence comes from Nicotiana tomentosiformis, assembly GCF_000390325.3. Taxonomy (NCBI): domain Eukaryota; kingdom Viridiplantae; phylum Streptophyta; class Magnoliopsida; order Solanales; family Solanaceae; genus Nicotiana; species Nicotiana tomentosiformis. Next base: position 104,750,149 of record NC_090816.1, on the reverse strand, counting down.
ATTAAATGTCAATAGTTTTTTAAACCGTCAACAAATATACCAAAAGAACTACGTGAAATTGACTTTACGTTAATTGTGTGTTTAGAAATTTTGAAAAAACAGTAGTTGAAGTAAATTTTATTTAACTCCCTAAAATAATAAAGTGCCTTTCTCTTTGGGACATACTTTATTATGGCATATCCAAGCCATTCCGTGAGAAAGATATACAGTAGGAGATAAAATCTCAAAAATCAAACTTCGATCACATCCATCAATTCATTCTGATTTAAAAGCTTATCTTATTTCCAAAATTGTCTGCATGTTTTACCACCGCCTGAATTTCATATTTTACTGTTTTCAATTTCATTGACCACTTCCCTTTTTGTTCTCCTAAGCCAACAGAACGGTGTAAAACATCAGCTATTTTGTCAACAACGGGGCTGAAATTCATGCCCAAAAACCATTAAAGAAGTTACTGCTTGTGCAACATCAAAGTCCTCGTCAGTTAATGTTTTCAAACTTGAATGTGTCTGCTCTCAATTTATTATAGAGGCCACTATGCAACCAAACAACCACCTACTTTGCATTACCCATCGACCAAGTCAAAATTCATTAGGCCCAGAACAGAAAGAGGTGGGAAGTGGGAACAGGTATTACCAATTTTGAAAGGGAACGGAGAGGATAATAGAAGAATTAACAATCTCTCAGAGAAAATGTATCAGAACCAATTTGCTTTATCTGAAGGATTGCTAGTTTTTTCCAGCATCTGACATCTTAGCATCAGAGAAATTTCTGTTTAAAACTTTTTCTAAACAACTAAATTGTTGACAGACAATTAGACCACCTCAGCAAACTCAGATAAAAGTCCAGGATGATGGACCAAAATTGAACGTCTGGCTGCTCAGAAACAACATGCACCTGTTGAGGGACATGTAAATGTTAAAAGTGAGAACGTATAAAATCCGTACAAGCATAAGCATTTCACTGAAACAACTTGACATGTTAACCATATAACACCGAGGGTTTGAAACACTCTGGCCCCTCTCATGGACTTACTATAGAAGCTCTAGACAGCCCCTTCCCTGATTCAACCCCCTTCCCCCAACCAAAAACACCCTCCAAAATCACTTCGGAAAAAAATGTCACATTGTACAATTTGCATAATCAAGAATTCAGTTAAAATTCAATAAACTAGGGTGAAGATAGGTATACTTCACCAGAAAGAACAAATAAACATATTGAGGGTTCAAGCAAAAATATCACAAAGAAGCAGGTATTAGGAGATTGCATCTCCAAAATAATGGCCATGCATAAATCATTCCATCAACTTCGCCATGTAAGCTTCGTATTCTATGTGAGCTCACATTGTTGGTCCCAAACACAGAAAAAAGAGGAAAGTTACATTAGGTTGATAGACAGTGTAATCAATTCATTCTGAATCCTCGTAATAATGTATGTCCAGACATACTCTCCTAGATACACGTCACGTCGGTTTATTATAGCAGCTCCAAATAGAGCGAAATGGATTATAGGATTGATACACTGGCCTACTCTACTTGGTACCTCTCATATGCTAAATTCGACTTAGTTATTCAAATTCTCTCAAGCTGCACGGTACATGGTAATTTAAAATGGAGCACACAAAGAAGATAAAAAATTAGTATACAATGCTCTTCTGCGACTGTGACAGCAGAAAACTGAGGATCTGGCTGCTTTCCAATTCGTTAACCATTTGGAGGATTCCCAATTCATTTGTTAAGTAATTCCGCGTCAAAATCTTAATCAATTCGTGGCTTAACTTTCATTCGGCAGCCAACTCTTTTTCTGTTCTTTTCTTTTGATATACTAAACCCCAGCGCTAGACCCCACTATATGTAGGAGTCAAGAGTGGTTATTTCCCACTTTGCTCACTTGGTGACTTGGACCCCCAATGTCAAGGTTTGAGACGGACCATTTTATCCACTATATTTGTCAGGAAAAAAGAAAAAACCGTGTTCTACAAGCTAAAAGCTATCTGCTATAGCAGTTATGATAGAATTTAAGTAGCCATCACATTTGGGACAATAAACCATTTTGTTGATTTTTTTTTTAATTTTTTTATTTTCTTTAAATAGAAAAAAGAACATATGGATCAACCTTGTTCTTGAACTTCTTTTACAGTAAAATGTAAAACTAGACTAAATCAAAACAAAGCAATAAAGAAACTGGCAGCATCATTATGGGGAGGAACAGAATATTTAAGCCTAATCCCATGTCGTCTCTCATATGGGTTTCATAATTATAAAACTAGTTCCATAACCAATATGTGACTTAATGGAGCCCTTATACAAATAATATCTCATGAATTTTTTCGTGCACTTCTTTTCTTGGCAGGAACACCTTATGATATAATAGCTATCTTTTCCCTTTGTGTGTGTCTGTGTATGTTTCCATTATTGACAAAATTTAGCAGGATTTTCGTCACTAGTTCACTATCTTTATAATTAATACTTGTTGGGTCGTATGCAGATAACTGAAATCTTAGCCATAGATTGGCCGAGAGGATGATAATGCAACATTTAACAAAAGAATTGGAGAAGAGCTGGAGACAGCAACAGACGACAAACAAGATTCTTTTTAAAAGAAAGGACAAATAAAGTTATTGGCACTTGTGTTTATTTTGTGAATTGAAGTTGTACATCTAGAACAAATAAACAAAGTACGACACTTAGACCATTGAATATGATGCTGAAGAGATGTATGGGTGATATAAGAACCTAACCAAAGCAAGACTTACTTAATCTGCCAAATTCACCCAAAGTATCACTATGTTTCGGCCTTCTTTAGCTCCTTGACAATTGCATTCGACAGTTCCTCCCCATTGTATTCCACACCGAAGCATCTAACTACTTCCATTTTTGGATTCACCAAATACCTATTACATCAATAACCATTTATACTCTGGGAAAACTGCTGTAGCGCAAGTAAAAAAAAAAACTGAAAGAGTTTATTCTCCTTGAGAATGCTGCATGTATGACAATATAGGACTTAAGGCTTACATGTTGTGAGAAGATTCCACCAGATAATCATCTCCTTCTTCGTCAACCTTCTTAAAGTACACTCGGTATTCTTGTGCCATCTGTCTAACAGCAGTAACCGGTCCAGTTAATCCCATTATTCTTGGGTCAAACTCTGCATTTCATGCAAATAAAATTACCAAAAATAAAGTGCAGAAATAAACATCAAATAAAAGGACAACTATATGATTGAATCCCTTTCTCTTCAAACCCACGACCCCCTGTAGGATCTCTTTCCACAATTCTTTCAGTAAGACATCCATTCCAGAACCTGGAGAGAGAAAGAGATCAGAGAGGCTAGATGCAGACCTTTAAGATAAGCTCGAAGTTGTGAAGGCGTATCACGTTGAGGATCAATTGTGACAAATACTGGGAGAATTTTAAGGTCCTGTTTTGACCCTTGTTTAAGTTAAGCAAAAAGGACCACAAAGCAAAAAGGAAATTACTACATCAGTAACATAAGTCAGTAAATAAGAAAATATCATTTCTATTCAAAGAAACTGAGTAGAACCTAGAATATCAATAGCCTTAGCCATCTTCTGGACTTCTGCTGGACCAACATCAGGAGATGAAGTATAACCAAAGTAGAGAAGAACCCAGTTTCCCAGCAAGTTGCGCTCCGTTATAACACGACCGTCTGTATCAATTAAACTGAAGGGGCCTCCAATTATTGGCCCTTGGATTGCACTTCTTTCAAATTTCTCGCCTTGACCTGAAACGAGTGAAGCTTTATATTTATTAAAATTTACATGCTCCATAAAAAGCATGATTCAAGTGGACGAACATATCATCACTTTCTGATAAGAAAAAAATAAGTAGAGAGGAGGATAGTTCTACGAATTCTTATGTTTAAACTAGAAAAGACACTGAGATTGCCATGAGAAGTCTATCAACGAGCTCATTATGCCTCTTTTTGGCTCAATTATAAGCCGGACTCCGGGAAGAAAATACCACTTAGACTGTAGTTCTGGTAGATGGAAGTTTAGCAATCAAAAGAGGCTTTAGTTCTTGCGCTCAATTGTTAAACAAAGGCTGATAACCACTTTTAATAAAGGATGTATGATATTTTCAAGCACTGTCAGTACATCTGTTCAGGTACAGATGCTGTACAATATACGGACTCGTCAATATTGTCATGTCTTCTATGAAATGTCACATTCTGAAAGAGGATTACACCACATTCAAAGGCACATAAGTGATTGAGACATAGTAGATCGAAAGACACATAAAAGTAGTTCCAAGGTCAGGTTCAATTTATAGAGTTTTGACCAAAAATATTCCGGAGCCCCCACCTTTTGGAATTGCTCTCCTTTCATCATTATAATGAAGAAAAAGGACCAGTCCACCGAATCCCCCCAAAAGAGCTCCAGGCTGCAAAAGTAGAAATAAGATGAAGACATTTACGTTAAAGGAGGCAAAGACAAATGCACAGAGCACATGCATTACAGTCACAAAGCAACATTCAGTAGGAAAATGGAGTTCAAATGCAATACTAATATATAAGGGTTCCAAGATTTTGAAGTTGAGGATGATCCAGTTAATAAAGGCTGATCATTAGTCTTTCTAGCAGATCTCATGCAGCTGGATGAATGGAAGTGCTTAGGTGTGATAAACCTACACATGAAACAAGTAATCAGAAAAATTGCAATACACTCCAGAATTTGAAAATGAAATGGTTTACTTTTACCCTTTCTCTTCTACATGTATTTGAATCTTTTCTCATTTCTGTTTTCTCTTTTTTATTTGCCCTTTCTTTTTTATTTGGGGGGGGGGGGGGGGGGGTGGATACCATGGCAAGAATCAGCTCTGAACCTACTGGGGCTTGATTTTGCATCAAGAATACAACATAACTTTCTTTAGGAATAAAACTTAAACAATTTGTTCCAATTTCAATTGAAGTGATGACTAGATAGAGTGTCTCTTCTTGCATATTTTAGATTCTTTTGCCAGGATTCTTGCAAGTAAACTTCGAAAAAATTATTCATGACTCAATTTCATTTTTATCACTCACGTGGTAATGCATCTCTCCTCATAGATACATCTTATGCATTCAAAATGTACATTCTCTGCAAAATTTATAAGCAAAGAAGCTCCACATATATTTCCCTATTTTAAACACGTCAAGCTCACAACAGTGAAGAGTCATCTCTTTTGCCATACTTTACAGTCACATAATGAAGTTGTCGCACTCTAAACAGGCTATAAATGTGCACGAGCATAACTACAACCTTGAATGAGCCACAAATCCTACAAAAGCTCAATCTGATGGAGAGTTACTTTAAGGCATTCTCCACATCAAGCTTCTGAAGATTGGAAGCCTACAGATTCTTTTTGACGTGCCATGAAACAATCCTCGCCCTCTTTCTTTGTTGCAAACAAAAGATCAAGGTTCCCCCCAACTTAGCTCTTTGTGAAGCGGTAGTAATCATTTGCCACCTTTTAGACTTATAGTTTCTCCATTACTTTCCTGATTAATGTTGCTACTAATCATTTAGTCAAAATCAAATTTCGTGTTGGATCTTACAAACTTACAACTAGCAAAATCCCTAAGGGAAAACTAGAAAGTGAAAGTTGGCCACTGTAAGAACTACATAGTGGAACAGGTCAACTAAGAGTTACACATAAATCGAAACTTCACAAGTTTCCTTATAAGGTGTCCTCCAAGTCTCTTGTTTAATCTATCTTAACCAAGACAGCCTCCTGTGCTATCAATTGAAACTCATTAACCCAAGACACCACAAGTGACTCATTGGGTTAGACCAGTTTTAAGTCTACAAGACTCCTTAACCACAAACGTTCATCCAAAGGAACTTTAGTAAGTCATCTTGTAGTCCAAATCAAATCTAAAAGCAACCTTAACGGTAATGTCACTTATACTTCCCCTGTGTTTACAAGTCATACGATTGGATTTTTGCCCAGATACTTCAAATTCTGTTTTATTTTCACTATCTTCTTTGCAGAGAGAGGTATTCTCAGCATTAATATTCCTATCATTCATGTTTTAGGAGATAGATGTTACTAGCTCCAAGTCAACCAATATTGAATGCAACAGAACACTAGAGCCAGTGTGTTCATCAAAAATTCATTTCTCCAATTCTTCAACCAAACATCAAGAATAATCACAGTTAGAGCTTTCAACAGTAACATTTTGTTCTCTCATATTGCTATGCTTGGTCTTGGTGAAAATAGGAGGGGCATCATTTCTAGGGTTTGCTAAGAAAGTGAAACTGGAGAATTTTCAACTAGCAATCATAGTGTTAAGAGTTAAGGTTCATCAAGGGAACTTTCTTCTCACAAATTTTCATCCACTACGTCGCGTCATTTTCAAAATCTAAGTAGATTATTAACATACTAACACACTACCCAAAGCATATTTGAATTAGCCACACTACACAAAGCATATTTAAATTTATCATACTACAAAAAGCATATTTGAATTTAACACACGAAGCATATCTGAATTTATCACATGGTTTGGATTTTAAAATAAAGAATAATTAAATCCTATAACATTTCCACAATCCATAATTCAACGACATTAAAAATGCTCATAAAAGATCAAAGCCATAAAAATTCAACAAGACAAAACCCACAAACTTTCAACACTGTTCAGATTATACAAAATGCAGCTAATTACCTTTTGTACGGATTCAGGGTCTGTATAGAGCGATTCTTAGAATTCAAGAGAAACCTGGGCACTTGCATTTTTGTATTAGCACTAACTTGACAAAATATGAGAAGTAAAGGGACTAAAATAAAATTGGGTATCTTAGAACTGAAACTTCTGGGGCAAGAAATTGTAGGGGTTAAGCACCATTTTGTGCTATATTCTTTTCTACTGAATATCAGCTACAAGGGACTGGGGTTCATGGAAGTCTAATGAGGAAGGCGAGGTGTACACGGCACCGTTTTGGTGGCTTTTGCCACAAGAATTAGTTCAGTTATTCGCAAGATGTCGTTAGTTGGGAACTTGGAATTTTGGTTATACAGATTTGAAAATCTATACTTCAAGGTCAGGTCTATTGTTTTTTTAACCCATTATTTGCCTCTTTAAATTATAGTTCTTGATATATAATTAGCATAGTTCACTGGTCAAAAACCAAAACAAGGTTTACCCAAGTCCCAGCAGATCCAAAATTTTAAATCTGCATCACTAATTTTAATATAATATTTATCTTGATCATAATGTCAAGTAATGTGAAAAATCTAATATTTTATGAAATAACTTATCCAAAATGTATATTTTTTGATTAATTTAAATTTGTATTTTATTTCACTAATGTTATCAGATATATTATTTGTACAATTAATCGAATAATATTGTCTAAAAATGTATTAGAAAACGAAAAGCAAAAGGAGGTTCAACCTATGGTCTAATAAGATAAAGGGGAGATAGAAGAAAAGGTTACAACAAAGACAAACCCAGTGTATTTCTATAAATGGGGTTTGGGGAGAGTAGTGTGTACACAGACCTTACCCCTATCTTATAGAGATAGAGCGGTTGTTTTCGATAGACTCTCGGTTCAAGGAACAATGGAGATAAAGTAACAAATAGCAAGCAATAGTAACAACAGTGTATTATGATAACGGCGTGAATGATACAACAAATAATAGTAAAAAACCATGAATAAGATAATAACAAAATAGTCCAAGTTCTACTGGTAAGCTTAAGAAGAACACACTACTATCCGTCAACCTACAACCCTAATCCTTGACCTCCACACATTTTTATCGTGGGTCATATCCTTGGTAAGCTGGAGCAATGACATGTCTTGCCTAACTACTTTCCCCAATACTTCTTCGGCCTACCCCTTCCCTTTCTCAGACCCGCCATGGACAACCTCTCACACTTCCTAACCGGAGCATCTATGTCTCTCCTCTTCATATGTCTGAATTATCTCAGTCTCGATTCCCGCAACTTGTCCTCCACAGATGTCACTCCTACCTTGTCCCTAATAACTTCATTCATAATCATGTCTTTCCTGGTATGTTCACACATACATCTCAACATCCTTATTTCGGCTACTTTCAACTTCTGGACATGGGACTTCTTGACGGGCCAGCACTCAGCCACATGCAACATAGTCGATCTAACCACCACTCTAGAGAACTTGCCCTTAAGTCCAGGTGGCACATTCTTATCAAACAAAACCCCCGAGGCGAATCTCCTTCTCATTCAACCCACTCCAATACGATGAGTAATATCCTTGTCAATCTCCCGGTTGCCTTGAATAATAAACCCAAAATACTTGAAACTATCTCTTTTGGGGACAACTTGAGTACCAATCTTCACTTCCACTCCTTTTTCATGCATATTATCACTAAACTTGTACTCTAAGTACTCAGTTTTTGACCAACTTAGCTTGAAACCCTTAGATTCCAGTGTATGTCTCCAAACTTCCAACCTAGCGTTAACTCCATCTCGCGTCTCGTTAATCAAGACTATGTCATCAGCAAATAGCATACACCATGGCACCTCCCCTTGTATGTGTCGTGTCAGCACCTCTAACGCTAAGGCAAATAAAAACGGGCTAAGAGCCGATCCCTGATGCAACACCATCTCCACTGAAAAGGAAAAAGAAAGAAAAAAAGTGTACATGAATCGATCTGATGAAGTGGAGAGGAAAAATGAAAGGAATTTTTTTTTTTTTAAAAAAAGAGCTAAAAAGACTAACCTTTTATGAGATAGCAAATGTTTTTCAAGGAGTCTTGAACTTGGCACTAGACCTGTTAAATAAGCCATTAATTTTTGGCATGTGGGTCCTTAACCGAATTTGTTTAGTTCACTTTCTAACAAGAGCTGGTCTGAGTCCGACTCGTGAACCAAAACCTCTTGACCCGGCCCGACCCTTGAACTCCTAACCCTTGAATGGAAGAAGTTCATAGATACCCACTTTTGGGGCTGCCAATGAAGTTATACCTGTATTGCACAAAAAATTGACAAAATTTACGCACTTGGATATGAAGTTCTTCCATCTTTTCAATGCAACTTCAGAATTGGATGTGAAGTTCTTTTATTTTTCTAATGCAACTTTAAAAAATCGGATATTAAGCAGTTCTATATTTTCAACGCAACTTCAGAAATTAGATTTTAAGTTCTTTTATTTATTCAATGCTGCCTCAGAAAATTCAAATTTTAAGTGGTTCTATCTCTTCAATGCAACTTCGGAAAATCGAATCTTAAGTTCTAAAATATAAACTTGTTCGTCAAATTTTAATAATCCAACACACGATTCAATGCTCAAATTTACTTCAAATACGCTCAAATTTGAAGCATAACTTTCAAATAACATAAAGAATCTCAATTATCAAATAGTCAAAACAACAACAAATCTAAAAGAAGAAGAAGAAGAAGAAGAAGAAGAAACAGAACGACTCTTGGATACATGGGACATGAATACATTGAAGAAGAAAGCAACAATGAAGCTCCTGGATATATAGGACATGAATACAGAGAAGAAGAAAGCAGCATAGAAAAAGAAGAGAAAAGCGTATGAAGTTACCCAAAAATTAGTTATTAGTTAAATTTTTTGAAGAAAAAAAATTAGTACAAGTTAAATATGGGTGACTAAATAGGGTACCCCGTGAAATTTTTAGGGGATCTTTTATAAATACCCTCCCATAATAAATTATTTACCTGCCCTACCCATAAAATTTTTTCTCTACCCATTTTCTTTTAATGCCCAACCCTTCCAACCAAATAAAGTCAAACTAAGCTACCAAAACTAAGCCAAGCCAAGCCAAACCAAACCAAATCAAGCCAAGCCAATTCAATTCAAACCAAGCCAAATCAAGCTATGTTAATCCAAATGGGTAAGAAAAGTAGGTTGGGTAATTAGTTTTAATTTGGTAGGTATATATTGTAACTAGTTTTAAAATGGGTAGAGAAAGTTAATTAGTTTAAGCTTAATGGGTATTTGCATAAATTGCTCAAATTTTTACCCCTTAAACCCGGCCCTAATGGGTCAAATCAAACTTAAGAAGAAAAAGTCTAATATTTTAAATTTTGTATTATAGTTAAATAAAAATCTTTGAAAAATAAAAATTAGTTGGATTAAACACATCAATATAAAACTTGCTTTTACTAACAACAATAATAACAAACTCTATAGATTTCTACAGGTGGGGTCTGAAAAAGGTAGATTGTATGCAAATCTTACTTCTACCCTGGGAGGGCAGATATGTTATTTTCATTATAACCTCGGCTAAAGAGAGGATGAGCTGAAGTAGTGGCAAAAAGCAATAAAAATAACTAGATATTAAGAAAAGCGAAGTGAAAGATAGCAATCAAATAGTAGGAAGTGATAGCAATCTAAGAATAAAAAGATATCGTACTAAAATTAAAACAACCGGTACGAGAAGGAAAAAGTAGAACGCTCGACTATCTACTAACGTTTTACTCTAATTCTCGACCTACATACCTTCCTATCAAGGGTCATGTTCTCTATAAGTTCCAGTTGTGTCCTGCCTAATCACCTCTCCCCAATACTTCTTCGGCATACATCTACCTCTCCTTATACCCACCAAGGCCAACCTCTCACACCTGCTAACTGGAGAATATGTGCTTCTCCTATTCACATGTCCGAACTATCCCAACCTCGTCTCCTGCATCTTAGCCTCCACGAGGGCCACTCCTACCTTTTTTCGAATATTCTCATTCCTAACCTTATCTCTTACCTTGCATGCCCGCACATCCATCTCAACATCTTTATTTTAACTATTTTCATCTTCTAGATATGAGAGTTCTTGACTGACCAACACTCTACCCTATACAATATAATCGGTCTAACCAGTTATAGAACTTACCTTTAAGTTTTAGTGGCACATTCTTATCACACAGAACACCGGAGTAAGCCTCAATTTCATCTATTCCGTTCCGATACTATGTGTGACATCCTCATCAATCTCACCATTTTCTTGTATAACTAATCCAAGATACTTCAAAATTTCTCTATTTGGGATGACTTGTGTATCAAGCCCCACATCCATGTCTGATATCTGGGTTATGCTGCTAAACTTGCACTCTAAATATTCTGTCTTGGTCTTACTCAACTTGAAATTTTTAGATTCTAGGGTCTGTCTCCAAACATCCAGCCTCTCATTAATACCACCCTGCATCTTGTCAATCAGAAGTATGTCATATGCAAATAACATATATTGTGGTACCTCCCCTTGAATGTGTCTTGTCAGGGCATCCATCACCAAGTAAAATAAAAATGGACTAAGGGTTTATCCATGGTGCAACCCTATCATAACTAGAAAGTATTCTGAGTCTTCGCCCACTGTCCTTATCCGGGTCTTAACTCCATAATACATGTCCTTTAATCATCCTAATATAGAGTACAACTACACCTCTAACCTCTAAACATCTCCATAGAACATCTCTCGGGGCTTTATCGTAAGCTTTCTCCAGATTAATGAACACCATATACAAGTCCTTATTCATCTCGCTATACTGCTCCACCAATCTCCTTAAAAGGTGAATGGCTTTCGTAGTCGAACGATCCAGTATGAATCCGAACTGGTTGTCGAATATGGCTTTCATAGTATGGCTTCACCCTCACTTCTACCACCCTCTTCTAGACTTTCATAGTATGGCTTAGCTTCTTGATACCCCTATAGTTATTTCAATTTTAGATAGATCCCTTGTTCCTGTATAATAAAATTATCGTACTCCACCTCCACTCTTCAGGCATCTTCTTTGTCCTAAACATAACGTTAAACAACTCAGTGGCCAATTCCATGCCTGTCATACTCGCATTCTTCTGAATTCCACATGTATTTAGTCTTGGTCACTCTACCCCTATTCATCTTATACATAGCCCACTCAACCTTCTCAACTCTTATGCGCCACAATATCCAAAATCACAACGACTCTTGGAGAGCTCCGAAGCACCCAGCACAAAACTTGCTTTTACTAATATTTCAAATTTGAGTTTTGAAATTTAAAAAAAAAAATGTACGTTCTATTTATAACAAATTGAATTAGAACTTTATAACTTAAAATTTTGAAATATATAAGGAGAAAATGAAACAAACACAAGATATGTTAATTAACAAATAATAAAAATTTCATACTTTATACATATACGATCTTGAAAATACATGACCGTACGAAGTCAATTAGAATAAAAATAAAAGAAAAATTAAAAAATTTAATATTTGAGAAGCATACTAAATTAGACTATTTTTACAGCTATTATTTCAATACATAAGAAAAATGAGAAAAGAGGGAGAGATGGGGTTTTGAAAATTGGATTTCGCATAATATTTGCTATTAGGAAATGAATTTAGTTCGTCTTTTTTTAAATATGTGTAATTATGCTTGATCAATTTATGTAAAATACCCATTAAGCTTAAAATAATTACTCTTTCTTACCCATTTGAAAACTATTTACAATATATACCTACCCAATTAAAATTAATTACCCATACCTACCCACCCATCCCAACTTTTTTTAAGTCATTTTGTTTTAGCTTAGCTTGATTTGGTTTGGCTTTGTTTGGCTTGGCTTGACTTGATTTTGGCTTGGCTTTGTTTTGGCTTGAATTGGCTTGACTTGGCTTGAATTGACTTGGTTTACAGTAGCTTAGTTTGACTTTATTTGGTTGGATATTAAAAAAAATTGGTAGGAGAAACTAAAGTGGGAAGGGCAGGGTAAATACTTATCACCCCATGGGTATTTGCTAAAGAACCCCATTATTCTTTTTAAATAATGTCTTAATGGGCCGAGCCGATTAACCTGCAAGTCAGATATTGGTTTGGGGCAGGACTGATTCAACAAGTAAAGATATTGCATCCTGACCCGGTGCATAACAGAAATAAATGCTTTAGTGAGCGTTTGAACATAAGAATGGCAAAATTTCAAAAATAAAAGTAAAAAAAAAAAATCAAGTGGAAATTGTATTTGAAAATTAGAGTTATATTTGAACATGAATACAATTTAGAGCTATTTTTGAATTTTTGTGAGTGATTTGAAATGAAAATATTAGAAAACAGTTTTTTGGAGTTTTTAAAATTTTTGAAAATTCCAAATTTAACTTCAAGTGAATTTTTTCGAAAAAGTGAAAAACATTTATATGGCTAAACGAGCCCTCAATATCACTATTGAATTTTGACCTCGCTCGCCCCATGGCAAAATTTCAAGTTTAACAAGTGTTGCTCCTTGCTTACTATAACGATCCGACCGGTCGTTTTGAGTATTATAGCCTCGTTCCCCTATTTATTGCCTCCTCTATATCATATTGTAGCTATGTGACTTGCCGGATTGGTTGGTTTGGTTTCGGGTGAGTTTCAGAGTGAATTGGAATACTTAGTCTCAAAGTTGAAAGTCTAAGTTAGAAGAGTTAGTCGGAATTTGACTTTTATATAGACGACTCCGGAATGGAGTTTTGATAGTTCTGATAGCTTCATATGGTGATTTTGAACTTATGAGCATGTTCGGATATTGATTTGGAGGTCCGTAGGTTGTTTTGGCTTGAATTGACGAAAGTTAAAGGTTTGGAAGGTTGAGAAGTTTGACCGAGAGTTGACTTTATTGATGCCGAGGTCGGATTCTGATTCGTGAAGTTGGAATAGGTCTGTTATGTCATTTATGACTTGTGTGCAAAATTTGAGGTCAATCGGAGTTGGTTTGGTATGAATCAACGTTATTTTTGGAAGTTGGATGTTCATGGTTTCAATAGGTTGGAATTGAGTTGCGATTCATAGAATCAATGTTGTTTGATGTGATTTTTGGCCTCTAGTAGGTCCGTTATGTGATTTAGGACTTGATGGTATGTTGGGCCCTGGGGCCCCCAGGTGTTATTCGGTTTGAAATTGGATTCATTTTTGGACTTAATTGATTGCTAAAGAACGGAAATTCCGGTGTCATCGCACCTGCGGTGGGGTTGGTCGAAGGTGCGGACACGCAGGTGCGATTAGGTTATTGCAGAAGCGAAGAGGGTCGGCCAGGGGAAAGTTCACAGGTGCGGACACCTGGGCACAGGTGCGCACCCGTAGGTGCGACGATGTTCCGCAGAAGCGGATTTTTAGCTGGGCTGAGGAGGATCGCAGGTGCATCAAGCTTTCGCAGAAACGGGCTCGCAGAAGCGAGCGGTAGTCCGCAAAAGCGAAAAGTGTAGGCTAAGTGAAAGCCACACCTGCGATGGATTTTCCGCAGGTGCGGAGCCGCAAAAACGGTTGTTGGTCCATAGAAGCGGAATCGCTAGGCTGAAAAGTTATAGATTGAGGGTTTGTTTTCATTTTTCATCTTTTGAGTTAGAGACCTCGGTTTTTGGCGATTTTAAGAGAGATTTTGAAGGAGTTGATCTGAGTAAGTGATTTTGACTTGGATTTGATTATTATACATGAATCTATCATTGTTTTTACCCTTTAATTAGTGTTTTGAGTTGGAAAAATTGGGAAAAATTATGAAAACTTCCTAAACTATATTTTGAAGATTTGAAGGTTGAATTGAGGTCGAAATTGAATAATTTTTGTATAATTGGACTCGTTATTGAGTGGGTGTTCAGATTTTATAAGTTTGGTCGTGTTCCGAGACGCGAGCTCGAGGTTGACTTTTTAAGTTGACATTTTGCTTTTCTTTAAAGATTGAAAATTTATTATCCAGAATAGTTTTTTATGGTTTGTATTTATGGTATAAAGTTATTTTGGCTAGATTCGAGCCATTCAGAGTTGGATATTCGTGGAAAAGTCTTACTAGTGGATTGAGTTAGCTTGTTTGAGGTAAGTATCTTGCCTAGCTTTTTATGGGGGAATTATCCTTTAGAATTTGGGTTGATTGTACTATTTGTGATATATGAAAGCCGTGTATCCAAGGTGACGAGTGGGTACAAGGGCTATATGTGGTAATTGACCGATTTAGGATATTTAGATTCTTTTCATGCCTTAATCGCATTCGTCAGAACATGTTATATCTTTCATCGTTAATCTATTCTTACATGTTTTATTTGACATCGTTAAATGATTGTCCCCTCTTTTTTTTGTTATTTGGCCTTACATGCTTAGTTGAAGTATTGTTTCCTTATTGCCTTGTTAATTATTTAATTATTGAGCTACCTTACTCGAAATTGTTATTTCTCAGAATATCATCATGTTGAGCTTTGATGTTAAAGATACGCATGCGGTGAGATAAAATAGGTTTCATATGCGTGTTGCTAGTAGGGGAACTACTTGAAGTCACGCAGTGTGATAAGGTGCGCTAAAATATGGGTAGTTATTTCGGGAAAAATGGTTTTTAAAACTAAATATAAGACTCTCGCAGTGATATAAGGAAAGATTGTGATTGTGAGATGAGATACGAGGTGATACCTCGGTGGTGATTCTTGTCGTTATCTTTCATTTACATCACTTGTGTTTGTCTGCATCATTTTTTTGGTATTCTTATTACGTGTTCCTTTATTGGTGCCTTTATTTCCTTAAATTGAGTTGTAGCTTATCTTGTTGTATTTCTTCATTGTATCATTTCCTCGTTTTCATTATTATATTGTACTATACCTATTCAGCTTCTTTTATTATCCTATTAGGTGTCTTGACCTGACCTTATCAATACTCTACCAAGGTTAGGCTTGATACTTACTGGGTACCATTGTGGTATACTCATACTACACTTCTACACATCTTTTTGTACAGATCCGGGTACCTCATACCAGGCTAGACACCAGTCAGTAGAGCTTTCAGATCGGATACTTCAAGGTATGCCTGTAGGCGTTCGCTGGCCTCGGAGTCACCCTCTATCCTTGTTTTTCTATTGCGTACTCTTTATTTAGACAGTGGTGTATTAGGGACGTTTCAGTATACTCGTGTAGAGCTTATGACTCAGTCTTACCACATTTTGGGGAGTTATTGTCAGCGGTATTGTTAAGTTCTATTATACTGTCTAGATGGCTTAATTTGAAGTTCTATTGTTATTTCCGTTATTTTATCATGTATGTTAGGCTTACCTAGTCTTAGAGACTAGGTGTCATCACGACATCCCATGGTAGGAGAATGGGTTCGTGACAAGTTTGTATCAGAACTCTAAATTCATAGGTGTTACAAGGCTTAAGCAGGTTTAGTAGAGTCTTGCAGATCGATACGGAGATGTGTGTACTTATCTTCGAGAGGCTATGGAACTATTAGGAAATTTTACTTCTTTGATTCCTTATCATGCGAATTTGTTGACTTCGAAATTCTAAATCTTCATCTTTTTATTCTCTCCCAGATAGTGAGGACACGCATCGCTAGATTCGACGATCGGACACCCGCGCCCCCTGCTAGAGCCGCAAGAGGCCGGGGCCGGGGTAGAGGCCGAGGAGAGGCACGTGGTGCAGCTAGAGTACCTACCCGAGCTGCGACAGAGGAGACACCAGTATCTCCAGTTAGAGGACATGATCCCGAGGCGCCTGTTGTCACCCATGCACTTAAGGAGACCCTTGCACAGTTCTTGAGCATGTTTGGTACTCTAGCTCATGCGGGGTTGATTCCACTTGCACCAGCCACATATTGGGCTAGGGGAGGAGCTCAAACTCCCACGGCTCATACCCCAGAGCAGCGGGTCCACGTTGATCAAGTCCAAAAGTTTTACCAGTGCAGCTGGTTGTCTCGGTTATGCCTGAGGTTAGGGAAACAACATCTGAGGAGGAGCAGCTCAGACTTGAGAGTTACAAGAAATACCATCCTCTTACTTTCATCTACCTACATACAGAGGATGCACCGTGTTTTCTAGAGAAATGCCAATGTATTCTCCACACCATAGGTAGTGTAGAGACGAGCGAGGTTGCTTTTACTATATTCCAGCTGTCGGGAGCAACGTATCAGTGGTGGTAGGCTTACGAGGAGGGTAGCCCAACCGATGCATCTTCATTCACATGGGCTTAGTTTTTAGAGATGTTCTTGAGAGTGTTTGTTCCTCAGAGCCTTCAGGATTCATGGTGCGCAGAGTTTGAGTAGCTGCGCTAGGGTACTATGACAGTGTCAGAGTATGCTGTCTGATTCAGTGAGTTGCCCAGACATGCACCTGCCTTAGTTTCAACTATGGTATTAGATTCAGCATGTCTCAAGAGTTGGAGATAGATACCCCATATAAGCAGGTGGTAGAGAGATGGAGGTTGGAGGGTATGCAGGGTCGTGAGAGGGAGGATAGGAAGGCCAAAAGGCCTCGAGATTCTGGCGGATATAGTGGTGCCCGTGCCCCAGTTGCAGCCCATCATGGTAGAGGCTATCTGAGCCGTCCAGTTCATTCCCCACTTCCAACTTCTAGTGGTACTCTGGCTACTTTCAGGTCTCAGGTTGCCCACTATGCACCACTACTGTATAGTGCACCTCATGTATGGGGTGTTTTCAGCGGCCAGTCCAACCGACTAGGCCCAAGCTAGTTTCATGAGCCACGCCCATCGAGAGCTTGCTTTGAGTGTGGTGATATCCGACATATGGTTAAAGACTGCCCCAGACACAGGACGGGTGCACCTCCATCGACTACTCAGGCTCCGCGTATTCCAAAGGGTCCCCGTACTTCTCAGGCCATAGTTATTGCTCCAGTTTTCGCTCCACCTGCACAGCCAGCTAGGGGTGGAGTTCATGCGGGTAGGGGTGATCATGTCCAAATGCACACCTCTAAACAAGGTATGAAACGGTTGATTGCAATTATAGTGACCCAACGAAGAGTCGGGGGAATCCACAGAGAGCTAGATGGGAGTTAGGGGTATATATTCTAATGCGTGAAATTGAATTATCTTAATTTTCACTTCCACAAAAAGGGTTTTGTTTCTATTTATAATTTTACACTAAAGTTTGCAGAATAAAGAAATAAGACTAGGATGGTTGTTTTTGATGTTTTTCAAATTGATAAAAATCCTAGGGCTATGACCATTACCTAGGTGTTTGCCTAATGGGATAAAAACCCTAATGCTTGTTTTGTTTATCGAGGTGTATTATATCTATCAACTCTCAATTATCCACTCAATACCTCTCGGTCAGAGAGTGATTTTGCCCAATTTGGCTTTCTCAAGACCAAATGGGTATCACACAAAACAATTGATAACAACTCAAGTCGGGTTATTACTATCTCCAGGTTGAAACCTTTAATTGGGTAAATCAATCTCTCGATTGACCCAATTCCTTGTTAGCCAAGTTTTCCTAGACTAAGTCTCTCTTTCTCAAGTAGAGACTAAGTCAAATAGGCATGAACTAGTGTTTGTAACCATTAATTCTACAAATTAAAGCATGAACTAGGCTAAATAATAAACACTCAATCATAACACAAGCACTAAATTAGATATCCATAAGGTTTACACACTAGGGTTGGGTCATAACCCTAGTAAAAATCTAGCTACTCATGCTTGGGTTTGAAGAAAAAGAAGAAGAAAGACCAATTAAACTCATAATGTAAGCTTAAAATAATAAAATCTATTGTAAAATACACCAAAATATAATAAACTTCCAAAAGAGGCAAAGAAAAACGGCTATAGTACTTGCCGATGTCAAAACTTAACCTAATTTTGTGAAACTCGTCTATTTATACAAGGCTAAAAAATTTTGACAAAAATGCCCTTCGGGGGGTTCTGCGGCCGCACAATTCCATGTGCGGTCCACAGAATTCTTTATCTGGCAGGAGTTGGGATTCTGCGGCCACACAATTCTGAACTACTGCCGCGAGGCAATATTTGTGCGGTTTGCAGATATAGCACTGCGGCCACAAGACACTCTTTTGCGGTCCGCAATAGTATGATTGCGTCCGCAAGATAATCTTCTGCGGTCGCACAATTCTTGTGCGGACCGCAATTCGAGGAAGCTCTGGACTTGGCTTTTTTTGTCATCTCTCTGATCTTGTATCCTAGCCTAGCTTTTGCGGCCACACAATTCATGTGCGGTCCGCAATTTGCTCAAAAGTCTACTGAGTTTTCCTTCTTTGATTGCGTCCATAAATGGAATTCTGCGGACCGCACATTGTAAGCTTTTGTGCCTTTTAAATCCTTGTGTTTAAACTACTCCTTTTTGAGTCGGATTTCATTTCGGGAGTCCAACATCCAGCATTCCTGCAATTTTGCACATTTCATTAGTTTCAGGAACATAATTCAATGCTTTTAGACTAAAACAAAAGCTAAAAAGCGCTAATAAGTAGTCAAAATCCCCACTTATCAACTCCCCCAAACTTAAGTCTTTGCTTGTCCTCAAGCAAACAAAATAGTTCCCACCTCCACAAGTTAAGGGTCATTTTAGCCAGTCAAAGGTGAGCCATTCACACATCAGTTGGGACCAACAATTACCCACACTACTTATGTATTATCAACAGGCGACAAGTTAAACATTCATGCACATATAGTTCTAATATGACACTTGAGCGTCAAGATTTGACTTTATTCATCAAGGAAGCTCGCTCTCTCATGTAGGTAATTGTGGATCCCAAACTCCTCCTCCTCTACTCTCCATTTGCATAACTCACTTAAGAATATTAGCACTCAATCCAAATATTTATGAAAGGTTCACTCATCTCTCTCAAAAGAATGTCGCAAGTACGGCTTCAAGTACCATAGACTTGCCCCTCATGTAGATCGCCACTAATGTAAGCTCACTCGGCTTGAAATCAAGTAGGGATTCTTTCGAGATGTAATGAAGGCTTTTGGATTAGGGTTGGATATACTACAATTGAGTGGGTTCACATTTCCTGAAGCACTCCATTTGTTTTTATTCTCGGCTCACACTTTGCCAATTCTTTGAGGCACTTTTTTTTCCTTGGGGAACTAGAGAAACTTAACATCACTCTTTCTTGATCATGACATTCATTTTCTCCCTCTTTGATTTCTCCATATTTTGGACCATTACCTCTCTTTGAATCCCTTCAACTCTTCCACTTATTTGTTTTTTTTTCTTTTTGTTCTTTTCTTTTCTTGCCCTTTCCTTCTCATTATTTCTTTTTCTCTTTTTGTGCCTTGATACCTCTTTCAAGTTCCTCGTCTATCACTCAAAGTTACGTTTTTAGCCAATTGTTTCACAAGAGTGTTAAGGAAAGCTCGGGTACCAAAAGAGGGTCATGACAAAACGGGTAAAGGCTTGTAATGTGGTTATCAAATGAGAAAGGCTCGAGGCTCAAATGGGTTGACTAGGGATAACAACATTGGTAGGCAATAGAAAATTCAAACGGGCCAAGGAAAGCCTACAATCACTTCTCAAGCCAAGCAAAACTTAAGATTTCTCCTTGAAACATATTCGGGGCAAGTTCTAGACCTTTCGCACGGGTACTTGGATTAGCAACAAAGCATCTCACCCCTCACGCAATTGGATTGTTAAAGAGGATAGAGTCGAGGGCCCATAACGACCACATTCAAGATTGAAAATTACTATGGTTCGATTAAACCACTCGATGATTGCCTAAGTCAACACAAGAGTTATAAAGTCACTAACTAGAGCTATTTCCTCCAAATACCTTGTTTCCAACCATCAACACATAGTTAAGTGTGTTGGTACTAAATGAAGCACGATTGACTCTTCAAGCATGACTCAATTAGGTCTTTTTATTCACTACTCCTATTATTATTACCTAAACACAAAACAAACTCATTTCCTATAGAAGGTTGTCACGCCATACATCATTGGGAAGAGTTACCCGGTTCACACAAGAACTACCTTTGGAAAGAACCGTGGCATTAAGAAAACCAAAGGCTTATTATCTACTAAAACCTAAAAAGAAGCTACTAAAATAAATAAAGAAGCTACTAAAATAAATAAAGAAGCTACTAACTCAAAAAGAAGCTACTAAATTAAACACTAACTAATAGGGAAACAAACATAAAGAAGCTACAAAGCAAAAACTATCGAAATCATAACGAATATACATAATGAGGGAGAAGGAGAAGATATATACCTAGTGATAGAAGAAGAAAATAGTATCAAGTTATTACAAGCCAAATGTCTCAGAATCAACAAATAATATCAAATAAACTCCACACCCTGGATAAAAATAAGCATTGTCCCCAATGCTTAACAAAATAAGAGTAAAGAAAGGTAAGAGTGAAGAAGAACTCCCTATGGCTCCTTGGACATCTCTATATCCTCAGCAATGTCAGCACCCTCAGTCTCTTCCAATTGGATCTCATCATCCTCAACTCTGGGGCTGACTGGGTTAGTGAACATCTGACGCACTTCCTCGGCAGTGTCGGTAACAAAGTCTGGCTCCTCAGACTGGCCAGTTGGTGCCACCGGTGCTGTTGGTGTTGTAGGATATAAGCCTGGATGGTGAGGGTCAATCAGTATGTCGAATAGAATATCTCCGACTGCAGCAAGCTTGGTAACCTGTCTCCGGAGCTTGTCCACTAACTTCTTGGAGGCCTGGGACTTTCTCATCTTCTGTACTTCTTTACCCAACTCTTCGATCACTGACTCGTGCTGTACCAAAGTAGCCATTATCATGTTCTGGTTCTCCAGGAGCTTCTTCAATATCTCTTCAACTGATGGGGGCATCTGAGGTGTCGGAATAGAAGACTGTGCTGCAATAGTACTGGATAAGTCAAACATATTTGCAGTGGCTATTGGCATCCAGTTGTTGAGGCTCGCCAATGTCTAGGAGATTCACAGTGCAGAAAGTGGACCAGTACGCTTGGGCACTGGCTTCAAAGCCGAGGTGGAACCTGTGACAGGAACTGCTGTAGGAACTGAGGATGGTGGTGGAGGCATGGTTGTGGCACTAGATGAAGGCTCGGCTGAAGTGGATGGAACATCAACTGCCTTTGCAACTACCATTGATGGCTTATCAGACTGGCCTGTGGTGGTAGACGGCTGACCCTTTATATTAGGGTTATGTGCATCCATCAATAAGTACCATGAGAAAGGCTTCTTCGTCCGCACCTTTGTATCAAAGTCCCTCGGCTCTACCATCGCATCCGTGAGATACTCTGTAATGGTGTTGGGATATGGGTAGGATTTGTCAGCTTTTCGGGCGACCACAGAGATGTTGTCCGACATCACGACACCCACATTGATAGGGTACCCGACCATGATGGAAGCAACTAGAACTGCCTGAGGGATCGAAAGATATGTCTCATTCTAGCACGAGTCTAGTTTGTTGCATACAAAGGTTTGCCACCCCTTTGCCTCGAAGCTCAGAGTGCTTCTGTGATTTTAAACCCCTCATGTGATCCATGGTGGTGGTGGCCCAGGAGCTGCTAGAATCTTTGCTAGCCAAGGACGAGTTGCATCCCCAAGTGCACATTTCTCTAAGTAGTCTGTGGGCTCGATATCATCAAATCCCAAGTAGGTGTTCAATGTGTGCTGATCAAATCACAGCATGAGGTTTCTCACTTTTGTCACCTTTGTCCCTTTTTTGATATGTGCCACATTTGCGTAGAATTCCCGGACAAGGTACTCTTTAGCATCCACCACACTCTGGGTAAACCACATCCACCCTTTGCGCTCTTTAAACTGTCTCAATACTGCAGGGTTATACATCTCCAGATCTTTTAACTGAAACTGTCGCTCAAGAGTGAGCGACCTCACTGGCCACTATTCACGGAAACTAGAGAAAGCAGCCAAGCTGACAAACCGGTCCTCCCATACCTATTTCTTCTTCGACCACTCAAGGCCGGCAACTATAGCATCTCCCCTTCTGCCATCATCAGGGATGTCCTGAACTGATGTCTTTGGTGCTTGAGGGACAGGTGTAGTGGAAGGCTCAGAAGCCTAACTGACACTCTATGAACCCTCGGAAGTGCTATGGTATATGGACGACTCGTCCCTGAGCTGATACCTCTATGGCAGCCTTTACTGGACAGCCGGTTGCTCATGTACAGAGGCTGAGTTGCCCTCTGATGCTTCCCTAGATAGGGCATAAGAACTGGTCTCGGAAAGGCCTGTACCTCTCCCTCCGCCTGCTGTTGTTTTCTTTCTGATTTCATGCTGTTGGGCACTAGGTAAGGGTCTTTTCCCTCGTCCCCGAGAAGGGTCACCCCTTTCTTTTGAAGTGTCGCCTCTGGCCATAGATCGCACCATGTTTCTATACCAAGCAAATGTGATTGTTAGTTACAGTTCAAGTTCAAACATGCAATGAGATCTGTAAGGACACATCAGAAGGCACAGGGAGGAAACACAGTTAAAACTGCGGTCTGCACATTTTTTATTGCGGCCGCAGAAGAGTCCTTGCGAACCGCACAATTTTATTTTTGCGGCCGCAGATTTGGATTGCGGTCCGCACATTTTGTCCTACGGCTGCAACTCAGATACCACAAATATGCCAACTCTCCGATAACAGAGAATTCGTTGTTTTGCAGCCGCAACCTATTTTTTGTGGTCTGTACAATTTTCTTGCGGCTGCACATTGAATCACAAATAGCACCCTTCTCTCAAGACATGAAAAGAACTATTTTGCGGCCGCAATGGAAATTCTGTGGTCCACACAATTGCGGCCGCAGACTCATGCTTTTTTAAACTTACCTAGAATCAACTTCTGCGGACTGCACATTTGCTTGTGCGGCCGCAGATTCCAATAATTACGAACAATTCAACATTTTTTCTAGGGCTTGCAATGTTTTGCACAAATTTTAACATGGAAACAATGTATAAGCATAAAAATCTATTGACCCTTTCCCCCAAGAGTATTTATCAGTTTACCCACTACAGATTTAACCCCACAAGTATGTACAACTAGATTCAACAGACAAATGGCCTAAAATTAATTAAAAATCTATGAATCAAACTAAAAATTAAAAAATCTACCAAGCAATTGAAGCATACCAGATATGAATGAGTGCAAGGAGTGAGTCATCAACAGTTGCTAGGCATGTGGGCAGATGATTTAAGAAGGAATTTCAAATTTGTGCAAGTATTTGTGCTCAGAGAGGGAAAAGGGGAACGATGCCCTAGCCTCTCTATTTATACTTATCGATTTTCCCAAAGGAAGGAGAAGTGAGCGCGACCGCAGAATTTTAATTGCGGACCGCACTCTGTTACCCGATAGGCTTAGACACCATTTGGTCTGCGGTCCGCAGATTTTTGTGTGCGACCGCAGATTTTGTTGCGGATCGCAGATTTTGTGTTGCGGCCGCAGATCGGCCATTTTTCTGACAGGCCAACTTTAGAGAGCTAACATTTTTCACCTTCAATTATTATGGTTTGCAATGTAATTGTGCGGCGGCACAATTATGGTAAGTGAGGATTTTGACTACTTATTAGCGCCTTTTAGCTTTTGTTTTAGTCTAAAAGCATTGAATTGTGTTCCCAAAATTAATGAAATGTGCAAAATTGTAGGAATGCTGTTTGTTGGACTCCAGAGATAAAATCTGACTAAAAAAGGAGTAGTCTAAACACAAGACAATAAAAGGCAAAAAAGCTTACAATGTGCGGTTGGCAGAATTCCATCTGCGGCCGCAATCAAAGAAGGAAAACTTAGCAGAATTTTGAGCAAATTGCGGACCGCACATGAATTGTGAGGCTGCAAAAGCTAGGCTAGGATCCAAGATTAGAGAGATGACAAAAAAGCCAAGTCCAGAGCTTCCTCGAGTTGCAGTCCGCACAATAATTGTGCGGCTGCAGAAGATTATCTTGTGGCCGCGATCATACTATTGCGGAACACAAAAGATTGCCTTACGGCCGCAATGCTAAATCTGCGGACAGCAAAAATATTGCCTCGTGGCCGCAGTTCAAAATTGTGCAGCCGCAGAATCCCAGCTCCTGCCAGATGAAGAATTTTGCGGACCGCACATGGAATTGTGCGGCTGCAGAACCCCCCGAAGGGCATTTTGTTCGAAATTTCCAGCCTTGTATAAATAGACGAGTTTCACAAAATTAGATTACGTTTTGACATCAGCAAGTACTGTAGCCATTTTTCTTTGCCTCTTTTGGAAGTTTACTATAATTTGGTATATTTTACAATAGAATTTATTATTTTAAGCTTACATTATTAATTTAATTAGTCTTTCTTCTACTTTTTCTTCAAACCCAAGCATGAATGGCTGGATGTTTACTAGGGTTGTGACCCAACCCTAGTGTGTAAACCTTATGAGTATATAATTTAGTGCTTGTTTATGATTGGGTGTTTATTATTTAACCTAGTTCATGCTTTAATTTATAGAATTAATGGTTGCAAATATTAGTTCATGCCTATTTGACTTAGTCTCTACTTGAGAAAGAGAGACTTAGTCTAGGAAAACTTGGCTAACAAGGAATTGGGTCAATCGAGAGATTGATTAACCCAATTAAAGGGTTCAACCTAGAGATAATACTAATCCGACTTGAGCTGTTATCAACTGTTTTGTGTTATACCCATTTGGTCTTGAGAAATCTAAATTGGGCAAAACCACTCTCTAACCGAGAGGTATTGAGTGGGTAATTGAGAGTTGATAGCTATAATACACCCCGATCAAGAAAATAAGCATTAAGGTTTTTATCCCATTAGGCAAACTTCTAAGTAATGGTCACAACTTTAGGCTTTTTACCAATTTAAAAAACATCAAAAACAACCATCCTAGTCTTATTTCTTTATTCTGCAAACTTTAGTGTAAAATTTGAAATAGAAACAAAACCCTTTTTGTGGAAGTGCAAATTAAGATAATTCAATTTCACACATTAGAATATATACTCCTAACTCCCACCTATCTCCCTCTGGATTCGACCCCGACTCTTCGTTGGATTACTATAATTACAATCGACTGTTTCATACCATGTTTAGAGGTGTGCATTTGGACGCAATCAATTTTTGGCGCCGTTGCCGGGGAGTTAAAAAGGGTGTTAGCTATATATTCGGGTGTGTTTTTGGAATATATTCTTTTCTTTCCGTGTTACTAACATGTTTGAGAAATCGTAGGTACAACTATGGCAAACAATAGGCTCAGAAATATTGCTTTGGGGGCTGTGGACATTGAGGATGATCAAGTGGATGAGGTTCTTCTTGAACCTCATGCCAATAGAAGAGGCCGAGTGCCTCATGACAATAAGCCCGTTCCACCCCCACCTCTACCACGAGCGGCTCCATGCCGGGTGTTGCCCAATGAAGGATATGCAAGTATAATAGTCCCTCCTCGTATTAGGACGGGCAAATTTCAAATAACTAATGTGAGGCTCACTTTGCTAGAGCAACGAGGCTTCTTTACCGGTGCTCCAGGTCAAAATACATACAAACATTTGAAGGGGTTTGTGGACACGTGTTGGAGGAGTAAACAAACAACTGTCTCCGAGGATGCTTTGAGGCTAAGAATTTTTCCCTTCTCTCTACGGGAAAAGCTTTAGCTTGGTTGGAAGGATTGACGAACTATTCCATTTACACTTGGGATGAATTGGCGGAAAAGTTTATTTCTAAGTACTTCTCTCCGGGGCTCATGGATACACTTCGATATGAGATTCTAGCATTCAAGCAAAATCCCAATGAACCACTACACGAGGTATGGGAGTGTTATAGAACACTGGTTAAAGAATGTCCTAACAACAATATGACGGAGAACATGATTCAACAAACTTTCTATCGTGTGATCAACACAACTAACCAATGTGTAGTGAATCAACTTTCCGATGGGAACTTCATGACTATGCCTTATGCGGAGGCGTGTGAGATTTTAGATGAAATTGAGGATACATCATCGGCATGGCAATCCCGGGCTATTGTTCCACAAGGTGATCCCAGCATGATTCACCTCCACAAAGAGTTGCATGACCATGGTCAAGTCATAGCTGAATTGTCTACCACCATGAATCAACTAGCAAAGGCTCAACTTCAACAAGTACAAAATCCTAGGCAAGTCAATGCTATGGAGGGAGTAAACATGATGGTGAACAAACGAAAAACCCAGGGTCCACAAGTGCAACAACGAGTGGATAATTTTGTGCAAGAAGATAGTGGGTTTGATCAAGATGATTCTTACAATGACCAAGAATAAGAGGTGCAATAGGTGAACAACTTCCAAGGGCAACAAAAAAAATTCCAAGGCCCAAATCAACAACAATGGTGACCTCAAAACAATCAAGGCAATTGGAATTCTAACAACTAAGGTAATTTGAGTAGTGGAAACAATCAAGGGAATTGGCATAATAACAACAATCAAGGAAATTAGAACGACAATAATCAAGGTAATTGGGGAGGTAACAATCAAGGTGGATGGAACATTAATCAAGGAAACCGAGGGTCAGGTTTGAAAGGCCCCAGATGTATCAACAACCGAGCAACCCGCCTCCTTATCCTTTCCATGGTCATAGTTCTTCCAACAATAAAATGGACCATATTGAGAACATGTTCAAGCAAATGATGGAGAAGAATGCCAATTCTGATTCCCAACTTGCTTCACACAACACATCAATCCGTAACATAGAAGTACAAATAGGGAAAATCTCTCAAGCTCTAAATTCGCGTCCTAAGGGGGCACTACCAAGTGACACGGTGGTGAACCCAAAGGGTGGAAAAAACACGGGGCATGTCATGGCCGTTATTACAAGAAATGGAAGAGGTGGGAATGCACACACCTCAAGTCAAAGGCAACTTGTGGATGAATAAAAAGTGGTACAAGAAGAAAAGGTCCCGAGCAATATA
Source organism: Nicotiana tomentosiformis (assembly GCF_000390325.3). Taxonomy (NCBI): domain Eukaryota; kingdom Viridiplantae; phylum Streptophyta; class Magnoliopsida; order Solanales; family Solanaceae; genus Nicotiana; species Nicotiana tomentosiformis. The sequence continues at coordinate 104,722,629 of NC_090816.1, read as the reverse complement.
ATGCAATCAAATGATGAAGTTCAGATTGATATTGATGACAATGTGAAAGAGACTCAAGAGGAGGTGAACCCGTTTAGGGATCACATTATTGACATACCAGAGCCGGTAGTGCGAAAGGCTAAGGCACCATTGCCTAAGCCTCCACCTCCTTACCCTCAAAAGCTTTCCAAGCAAAATGGCGAGAATCAATTCAAAAAGTTCATTCAAATGATGAAGAGTCTCTCAATCAATATGTCATTAGTGGAAGCTTTGGAACAAATGCCCGGTTATGCAAAGTTTATGAAGGATTTGGTAACAAAGAAGCGGTTAATAAATTTTGAAACTATCAAAGTCACTCATCAAGTGAGTGCAATTGTGCATTCAATGGATCCTAAATTGGAAGATCCCAATGCTTTCACAATTCCTTATACAATTAGAAGTGCCGAGTTTGCTAAAGCTCTTTGTGATCTTGGGGAAAGTATTAATTTGATGCCCTATTCGATTTTCAAAACCTTGGGAATTGGGCAACCAAGACCCACCTCTATGAGATTGGAAATGGCCGATCGTACAATGAAGAGACCGTTGGGAGTGATTGAAGATGTATTGGTTCATGTTGATAGATTCATTCTTCCGGCGGATTTTGTCATTCTTGATTGTGAAGTGAATTATGAGGTGCCGATCATTCTTGAAAGACCTTTCCTTGCTACGGGGAAGGCTCTTTGTGATGTGGAAGCCGGAGAACTCACTTTCTGAGTGGGTGATGAAAAAGTGTTATTCCACGTGTGCAAATCTATGCGTCAACCAAATAGCAACGAAGTGTGTTCTCTTGTGGACTTGGTGTATGATGTGATTGTTGATGATACAAGTGCCACAATCAATGTGGGTGATATGTTGGAGGTCGTCTTGCTCAACTTTGATGATGACGAGATGGATGGCTTCATGGAATGTGTGAACTCTTTGCAAGTAATGGGGTCGTACAACTATGCACCCCGAAAACTCTTCTTGTATATTGAAAATAGGAAAACTCCTCCTACAAAGCCTTCAATTCAAGAGCCTCCGACCTTGGAGTTGAAGCCATTGCCTCCACATCTTTTGTATGAATTTCTTGGCCCTTGTTCTACTTTACTAGTTATTCTTTCCTTTTGTTTGACTAACATGCAGGTAGACTCTACATTAGCGGTGCTACATAAGAGGAAGAAGGCTATTGGATGGACATTGGTGGATATTCGGGGAATAAGCCTCGTATTTTGCATGCACAAGATCAACTTGGAGGAGGACGCCAAACCATCTTTTGAACATCAAAGGAGACTCAATGAGGCTATGCAAGAAGTGGTCAAGAAGGAGATTATCAAGTGGTTGGATGTCGGGGCTGTCTACCCCATTTCCGATAGTTCGTGGACTTCTCCGGTGCAGTGTGTCCCAAAGAAGGGGACATGACTGTGGTCACTAATTATAATAATGAGTTGATTCCTACAAGAATAGTGACCGGTTGGAGAGTGTGTATGGACTACCGCAAGCTTAACAAAGTCACAAGGAAGGATCATTTTCCACTTTCATTCCTTGACCAAATGCTTGATAGGTTGGCCGACCGTGCTTTCTATTGCTTTCTAGATAGAAATTTGGGCTACAACCAAATCCCTATTGCTTTGGAGGATCAATAGAAAATAACCTTTACATGTTCCTATGGTACTTTCGCCTTCAAGCGGATGCCATATGGTTTGTGTAATGCACCGACAATATTTCAAAGGTGTATGATGGCTATCTTCACGGACATGGTAGAGGACTACCTTGAAGTTTTCATGGATGACTTCTCGGTGGTTGGGGATTCCTTTTATGATTGCTTGGCAAATTTGGATAAAGTATTGGCAAGATGTGAAGAAACGAATTTGGTGCTAAATTGGGAGAAGTGTCATTTTATAGTTGAGGAAGGCATTGTCCTTGGCCACAAGATCTCAAAGAATGGCATTGAAGTCGACAAGGCAAGGATTGAGGTGATTTCTAAACTTCCACCTCCAACTTCGGTGAAAGGCGTGTGGAGTTTCTTAGGCCACGCGGGGTTTTACCAATGCTTCATCAAGGATTTCTCTAAAGTGGTGAACCCATTATGCAAGCTTATAGATAAAGATGCTAAGTTTCACTTCAACGATGATTTCATGAGAGCATTCGAACTGTTAAAGTTCAAATTGAAAATCACCTCTATTATCACCGCTCCTAATTGGAGTATTCCTTTTGAGCTCATATGCGATGCTAGTGACGTAGCGGTTGGGGCTGTTTTAGGAAAATACATCAACAAGATTTTTCATTCGGTCTACTATGCTAGTAAGACCATGAATGGTGTCCAAGTCAACTATACCATTACGGAGAAAGAGCTCCTTGCCATTGTGTTTGAAATTGAGAAGTTCCGCCCGTACTTGATGGGTGCGAAAGTTATTGTCCACACGGATCATGCGACACTTCGCTATCTTATGAGCAATAAAGATTCCAAAGCTTGGTTGATGATATGGGTGCTTTTGTTGCAAGAGTTTGATATTGATATCCAAGAACGAAGAGGGAGTGAAAATCAAGTAGCGGACCACTTATCTCGTTTGGAGGAGGAGGGGAGGCCGCATGATGGCCTTGAAATCAATGACTCCTTCCCCGATGAGCAACTCATGGTTATTTCAATAAAGGAGGTGCCATGGTTCGCGGATCTAGCAAATTCCTTGTGTTTGGAATCATCCCGGATGAGTTCTCTTCAAACCAAAGGAAGAAGCTCAAACGGGATTGTCAAGATTATTATTGGGATGAGCCATACCTTTTCCGAATTTGTATGGATGGGTTAATTAGAAGATGTGTACCGGAAGAAGATCAAAGTGACATTCTTGGGCCTTGTCATTCTTCGCCATATGGTGGTCACCATGGTGGAGCAAGAACGGTGGCCAAAGTACTAAGTTGTGGTTTCTATTGGACCACTCTTTACAAAAATGCAAGTGATGTGGTGGAAAGATGTGATGAATGTTAACGGGCCAGTGGAATCTCGAAGAAGAATGAAATGCCTCTCATTACCATTTTGGAGATTGATATCTTTGATGTGTGGGGTATTGACTTCATGAGTCCTTTTGTGAGTTCTTGTAGAAACACCTACATCTTAGTCGTGGTTGATTATGTGTCTAAATGGGTTGAAGCCATTGCTCTACCCAACAATGAAGCGAGAAGTGTGGTGGTGTTCTTATAGAAGAATATTTTCACAAGGTTTGGTACTCCGTGGACTATCATAAGCGATGGAGGGTCGCATTTTTGCAACAAGACTTTTGACACTTTACTTAGAAAGTATGGTGTTACTTATAAAGTTATGACTCCCTATCATCCACAAGCTAGCGGTCAAGTGGAATTCTCCAACCAGAAGATAAAGAGTAGTTTTTCCAAAATAGTGATTGCTAACTGAACAGATTGGTCAAAGAAGCTTGATGATACATTATGGGCTTACCGGACGGCTTACAAAACACCTATCAGAATGTCGCCAAACCGGTTGGTGTTCGGAAAAGCTTGTCATCTTTCGGTGGAACTTCAGCACAAAGCCATGTGATCTCTAAAGAAGTTGAATCTTGATTGGGATGTAGCCGCTAACTTGAGGGTTGCACACCTGAATGAATTGGATGAGGTCCGGTACCATGCTTATGCAAGTTCGTCCTTGTACAAAGAAAAGATGAAATATCTTCATGACAAATACATTTGGAACAAATAGTTCAAGGTGGGTGATCTTGTATTGTAATTCAACTCACGATTGAGGATATTTCCCGGAAAGCTAAAATCTAAATGGAGTGGTCCCTTTGAAATTGTGGGTGTGACGCCTTTTGGTGCATTGGACTTGAAGAACAAAAACAATGAGGTATTCCGAGTTAAAGGTCACCGGGTGAAGCACTATTTGGGTAAAGTTAGTGATGGCCAAGTTGTGGTGGTGATTCATTTCAAATGATGGTAATCTGCGTCGGGCGACATTAAATCAGGCGCTTCTTGGGAGGCAACCCATATTTCTTTTTCTTTTTTTTTTGTTTCTTTTGTAGTTAGGAGTCATTTTTGTGCTAACTTGATTTGAAGTGTGTTGCAGGGATGAGTGTGCTTTACAGGAATTGTGGACAGAAATTTGGTTAAGTGTTGAAAGAATTACCGCACAATTATGGTTGCTGCAATAGAAGGTGCTCTTATCAAGGGGGAGGCCTAGAGGGGGAGGCCAGTCCAGATGTTATGCTTTTTCCGGGTAGGACAGAGGCGGGTGATCTTATATTGTAATTCAACTCACGATTGAGGATGTTTCCCGGAAAGCTAAAATCTAAATGGAGTGGTCCCTTTGAAATTGTGGGTGTGATGCATTTTGGTGCATTGGACTTGAAGAACAAAAACAATTAGGTACTCCGAGTTAAAGGTCACCGGGTGAAGCACTATTTGGGTAAAATTGGTGATGGCCAAGTTGTGGTGGTGATTCATTTCAAATGATGGTAATCTGCGTTGGACCGCGACGTTAAATCAGGCGCTTCTTGGGAGGCAACCCATGTTTCTTTTTTTTTTTTTTTGTTTCTTTTGTAGTTAGGAGTCATTTTTGTGCTAACTTGATTTGAAGTGTGTTGCAGGGATGAGTGTGCTTTACAGGAATTGTGGACAGAAATTTGGTTAAGTGTTGAAAGAATTACGGACCGCAATTGCATTGTACAGACCGTACAATTATAGTTGATGCAGCAGAAGGTGCTCTTATCAAGGGGTCGGCCTAGAGGGGGAGGCCAGGCCAGATGTTATGCTTTTTCCGGGTAGGACGGAGGCGGTTGTATCAGACGCAGTTATCATAGGTATTGTTCCAGTTTGTCATAGAGATGCATCAGTCTTATTTGATTCATGCTCCACTTACTCATACATATCATCTTACTTTGCTCTATATTTGGGTATATCTCGTGATTGTTTGAGTTCTCCTATTTATGTGTCCATGCCTGTGGGGGATTTTATTGTTGTAGATCATGTGTATCGGTCGTGTTTAATTGTTATTGGTGGTTTTGAGACCAGAGTTGATCTATTATTACCCAGTATGGTAGACTTTGATGTTATCGTGGGCATGGACTGGTTATCACCCTATCATGCTATTCTAGATTGTCACACCAAGACTATGACATTGGTTATGCCAGGTTTGCCATGGTTAGAGTGGATGGGTACATTAGATTTTGTTGCTAGCAGGGTTGTGTCATTTCTAAAGGCCTAGCGGATGGTTGAGATGTGATACTTATCTAGCCTTCGTGAGAGATGTTAGTGTTGATACTCCTACCATTGAGTTAGTTCTGGTAGTGAGAGACTTCCTAGATGTATTTCCTATAGATCTTCCGAGCATGCCGCCCGATAGAGATATCGATTTTGGTATTGACTCAGCCCATTTCTATTCCACCATATCATATGGCCCCAACAGAGTTGAAGGAGTCAAAAGAGCAGTTATAAGAGTTGCTTGATAAGGGTTTCATTCGGCCTACTGTATCACCTTGGGGGTGATCTGGTTCTGTTTGTGAAGAAAAATGATGGTTCTATGCGTATGCGTATTAACTATTGGCAGATGAACAAGGTTATAGTGAAGAACAGGTACCCATTATCGCTTATTGATGGCTTCTTGGATTAGCTACAAGGTACCAGAGTTTTCTCAAAGATTGATTTGCGGTCGGGATATCATCAGTTGAAGATTTGGGATCCGGATATCCCGAAGACTACCTTTAGGACTCAATATGGTCACTATGAGTTCCTTGTTATGTTATTTGGGCTAACCAATGCCCCAACATCATTTATGCACATCATGAATAGTGTATTCCAGCCATATTTTGATTCATTTATCATTGTGCTTATTGGCGACATCTTTGTGAACTCCCGCAGCTAGAAGGATCATGAGCAGCATTTGAGGGTTGTGCTCCACCCCTTGAGAGAAAAGAATTTGTATGCAAAATTCTCAAAGTGTGAATTTTGGCTTGATTCAGTGGCATTATTGGGTCATGTAGTGTCAAGTGAGGGGATCAAGGTAGATCCGAAGAAGATTGAAGCAGTGTCGAGTTGGCCCAGATCGTCTTCAACTACTGAGATTTAGAGTTTCCTTGGTTTGGCCGGGTGTTATCGCCCTTTCGTAGAGGGTTTCTTATCCATTATTTCACCTATGACCATATTGACACAAAAAGGTGCTCCTTTCAGATGGTCTGAGAAGTGTGAGGAGAGCTTTCAAAAGCTCAAGACTGTCTTGACGACAACCCCGGTGTTGGTGATGCCTACGGATTTAGGGTCTTACATTGTGTACTATGATGCGCCACGTGTTGGCTTTGGCGCGGTGTTGCTGCAGGATGGTAGGGTGATTTCCTACGCATCTCAGCAGCTGAAGGTTTATGAGAAGAATTATCCTATCCACGACTTGGAGTTGGCAGCTATTGTTCATGCCTTGAAGATTTGGCGGCACTATTTGTACGATGTCCCATGTGAGGTCTATACCGATCGCTGGAGTCTCTAACATCTGTTCAAATATAAGGATCTTAATTTGCAGCAATAGAGGTGGTTAGAGTTGCTTAAAGACTATGATATCACTATTTTATATCATCTGGGGAAGGCCAATGTGGTGGTCGATGTCTTTAGTCGAAAGGCGAAGAGTATGGGGAGTTTGGCATACCTACCGACAACAGAGAAGCCACTAGCCATTGATGTTCAGGCCTTGGCCAATCAGTTTGTTAGATTGGATATTTCAAAGTCCAGTCGAGTCCTTGCTTGCATTGTTTCCAGGTCTTCTTTATATGAGCGCATCAGAGAGCGTCAGTATGACGACCCCCATTTGCTTGTCCTTAAGGACACGGTAGAACACGACAATTCCAAGGAGGTTTCCATCGGATATGACGGTGTGTTGCGGATACAGGGTCGATTATGTGTGCCCAATGTGGATGAGTTACGTGAGTTGATCCTTCGGGAGGCCCATAGTTCGTGGTACTCTATTTATCCGGATGCTATTAAGATGTATCAAGATTTGAGGCAGCACTATTGGTGGAGGAGAATGAAGAAGGACATAGTGGAGTATGTAGCTCAGTGCCTAAATTGTCATCAAGTGAAGTATGAGCATCAGAGGCCAGGTGGCTTGCTTCAGAGACTGGAGATTCCTGAGTGGAAATCTTCAGCTCATTTCATTCCGATGGTGACTACCTATTCTTTAGAGCAGCTGGCTCAGATCTATATCCGGGAAATTGTCCGACTTCATGGTGTACCGGTATCCATCATCTCTGACCGGGACACACAGTTTACATCGCACTTCTGGAGAGCTGTACAGAATTTGGCACACAGTTTGAGTTGAGTACATCATTCCACCCCCACGGATGGACAGTCCATTCATACCATTCAGATATTGGAGGATATGCTTCGTGCCTATGTTATAGATTTTAGGGGTTCTTGGGATCAGTTCTTGCCGCTTGCAAAGTTTGCCTACAACAATAACTACCAATCGAGTATTTAGATGGCTCTCTATGAGGCCCTATATGGGAGGCGATGCCATTTTCTAGTTGGTTAGTTTGAGCCGGGTGAGGCTAGGTTGTTGGGAACATATTTGGTTCAAGATGCTTTAGAGAAGGTCAAGTTGATACAAGATCGGCTCTGTACCGCATAGTCCAGGCAGAAGAGTTATGCCGATCGAAGATTTTGTGATGTATCATCCATGGTTGGAGAGAGGGTTTTGCTTCGGGTTTCACCCATGAATTCGGGAAGAAGGGCAAGTTGAGCCCTAGGTATATTAGTCCTTTTGAGATCCTTGAGAGAGTGGGAGAGGTGGCCTACAAGCTTGCATTGCCACCTAGTCTATCTGCAGTTCATCTGGTGTTCCATGTTTTCATGCTCCAGAAGTATCGCAGTGAACCGTCCCATGTTTTAGATTTCAATTCAGTCCAATTGGACAAGGATTTGTCTTATGTTGAGGAACCGGTGGCCATCTTGGATAGGCTGGTCCGAAAGTTGAGGTCAAAGAACATTACTTCAGTGGAGGGGTCAACTAGTCGAGGAGGCAACTTGGGAGACCGAGCATGATCCGCGTAGCCGTTATCTTCATCTTTTCACCACTTCAGGTATATCTCTATACTCGTTTGAGGATGAACTTTGTTTTAAGAAGGGGAGGTTGTAACGACCCGGCCGGTCATTTTGAGTATTTTAGCCTTGTTCCCCTATTTATTGCCTTCCCTATATTATATTATGGCTATGTGATTTGTCAGGTTGGTTGGTTTGGTTTCGGGTGAGTCTCGGAGTGAATTGGGATACTTAGTCCCAAAGTTGGAAGCTTAAGTTAGAAGAGTTGACCGAAGTTTAACTTTTATGTAGACGACTCCGGAATAGAGTTTTGATAGTTCCGATAGATTCATATGGTGATTTTGGGCTTGGGAGCGTGTTCGGATATTGATTTGAAGGTTCGTAGGTTATTTTGGCTTGAATTGGCGAAAGTTAGAAAGTTAAAGGTTTGAAAGGTTGAGAAGTTTGATCGAGAGTTGACTTTATTGATGTCGGGGTCGTATTCCGATTTTGGACGTTAGAATAGGTCTGTTGTGTCATTTATGACTTGTATGCAAAATTTGAGGTCAACCGGAGTTGGTTTGGTATGAATCGACGTTAGTTTTGGAACTTGGATGTTCATAGTTTCAATAGGTTGGAATTGGGTTGCAATTCGTAAAATCGATGTTGTTTGACCTGATTTTTGGCCTCAAGTAGCTCCATCATGTGATTTAGGATTTGATTGTATGTTCGTACGGGGTCCTGGGGGGCCCCGGGTGTGATTCGGTTTGAAATCAGATTCATTTTTGGACTTAGTTGATTGCTGAAGAACTGAAGTTCTGGTATCATCGCACCTGCGGACACTTGTGCGTAGGTGCGCACTCGCAAGTGCGACGATGTTCCGCAGAAGCAGATTTTTAGCTAGGCTGAGGAGGACCGTATGTGCGGTTACGCTTCCGCAGAAGAGGGCTCGCAGAAGCAAGCAGTGGTCAGCAAAAGCGAAAAGTGCTGGGCTTAAGTGAAAGCCGCATCTGCGATGGATTTTCCGTAGGTGTGATCCACGTCCAATCCGCACTCAATAGTGAGTGAAAACGGTCGTTGGAATAATAGTACCCAACAAGAGTCGGGGTTGATTTGCACAGGGAGTTACTAGGGGTGTTAGGAGTATACACTTGATGAAAGCCAAAGAAATAGCTAAATTGCGCTTCCACAAAAGGTTTTGAGTTCTAATTCTAATTTTACTCTAGCAATTATAAGCTAAGAAAAGAAACTAGAAGCGAATGATTGTTTTTGGTATTTTTCCAAGTAATTAAAAAGCCTAGGGATATGACCATAACCTAGGTGTTTGCTTAATGGGTAAAATACGTTATACTTGTTTTGTTGGTTGGAGTGCATTATAGCTCTCAACTCTATGTTACCCACTCAATACTTCTCGGTCAAAAAGTGATTTTGCCCAATTTGACTTTCTCAAGTGCAAATGGGTATCAAACAAAATAGTTAATATGAGCTCAAGTCAGGTTCTCACTATATCTAGTTTGAACCCTTTAATTAAGCTAATCAAACCCTCAATTAGCCCAATTCCTTGTTAGCCAAGTTATCATAGACTAGGTCCATCTTTCTCAAGTAGAGACTAAGTCAAAAAGGCATGAATCAATGTTTGCAATAGTTAATTCTAAAATTGACGCATAAACTAAGCTAAATAATCAACACACAATCATAAACAAGCATTAAATTAAGTACCCATAAGGTTCACACACTAGGGTTGAGTCACAACCCTAGTAAAAATCTAGCTACTCATAGTGGAAATTGAAGAATATAAAGAAGAAATGCTAATTAAACTCATAATCTAAGATAAATGTAATAAAATATAATGTTTAAACACTAAAATAGTCACAAACTTCCTAAAATGGCAAAATGTAACGGCTACAACAGCTCAAACTTCAAAACTTGACCTAAAAATATGAAACTCGTCTATTTATAGTGGCCCAAAATTCGATGAAAAAATGCCCCTCATGAAGTTCTGCGGCCGCACAATTCTTGCAGCTGCGAGGCATCTTCTGCGGCCGCACAATTCTTGTGCGGTACACACTTCAGCAAGGCTTCAGGACTTGGTCTTTTGCACACTCTCTGAACTTTGAATCATTTGTCAGTGCAGACCCTATTCTGCAACCGCACAATTCATGTGCGGTTCGCACATTGGCCAAATTCTTGCTAGCTCTTCCTCTTGATCTGCGGCCGAAGATGAAATTCTGATGTCCGCACTTTCTTCTGCGACCGTAGAAATCCTTCTGCGAACTGCACTTTTTTAGTTTTGCGCCCTTTCTTGCCTTGTGATTTGGAACACTCCTTTTTGAGTCGTAATTCATCATGGGAGACCAACTTTCAACATTCCTGCAATTTACATACTTTCATTAGTTTTGGGAACATAAATCAATACTTTCGGACTAACACAAAAGCAAAACGGTGCTAATAAGTAGTCAAAATCCCCACTTATCAAGGTGCGGAGCCACAGAAGTGGTTGTTGGTCCGCAAAAGCGGAATCAATGGGCTGAAAAGGGGCAGATCGAGGGTTTGTTCCCATTTTTCATCTTTTGAGTTAGAGACCTCGGTTTTGGGTGATTTTGAGAGAGATTTTCAAGGAGTTGATTGGGGTAAGTGATTTTGACTTGGATTTGATTATTATACATGAATCCATCATTAGTTTTAATATTTAATTAGTGTTTTGAGTTGGAAAAATTGGAAAAAATTGTGAAAACTTCCTAAGTTATATTTTGAGGATTTGAAGGTTGATTTGAGGTCGAAACTGAATAGTTTTTGTATGGTTGGACTCGTTATTGAGTGGGTGTTAGAATTTTATAAGTTTGATCGGGTTCCGAGACGTGGGCCTGGGATTGACTTTTTGAGTTGACTTTTATTTTCTTTAAAGATTGCAACTTTATTATTCGGAATAGTTTCTTATGGTTTGTATTTATGGTATAAAGTTATTTTGGCTAGATTCGAGCCGTACAGAGTTAGATATTTGCGGAAAAGGCATACTAGTAGATTGAGTTAGCTTGTTTGAGGTAAGTATCTTGCCTAACTTTGTGTGAGAAAATTACTCCTTAGGATTTAGGTTGTTTGTACTATTTGTGATACATGAAAGTCGTGTACGCAAGGTGACAAGTGGGTATACAGGCTATATGTGGTAATCGACTGGTTTAGGCTATTTAGATTCTTTTCATGCCTTAATCGCATTGTCATAACATATTGTATCTTTCATCATTAATCTATCCTTACATGATTTATTTGACATCGTTAAATGCATGTCCCCTCTTTTACTTGTTATTTGACCTTACATGCTTAGTTGAAGTATTGTTTCCTTATTGCCTTGTTAATTATTTAACTATTGAGTTACCTTACTCGAAGTTGTTATTTCTCGGAATATCATCATGCTGCGCTTTGGTGCTAAAGTTGTAAAATTCGTTATCACATTATGACAAAGTTTTTAATTGTTGAACTACCATTCTTGATAAGCTATTAAATTTCAGTTTTCTATTATTGAGACTCTTGTATACATTGTGGTTGAGCCATGGGCTATTTGTTGTGGAAACATTGATATTGTTGATTCTTTTTGGCAAGTTGTGGCAATTGGACACTTTAGGTGTGAGTTGTGATATGTTGTGATATTGATACGCATGCGGTGGTATAAGAGTAGGGGTTGATACACATGTGGTGGTATAAGGGTAGGGGTTGATACGCATGCGGTGAGATAAGGTGGGATTGATACACATGTGTTAGTAGGAGAACTACTTGAAGCCACGCAGTGTGATAAGATGTGCTAAAACGCGGGTAGTTATTTCAGAAAAAATAATTTTTAAAACTAAATGTAAGGCTCCCACGGTGATATAAAGAAAGATTATGATTGTGATTGTGACATGATATACGAGGCGGTACCTCTGTGGTGATTCTTGTCGTTATCTTTCATTTACATCACTTGTGTTTCTATGCATCGTTTTCTTGGTATTCTTATTACGTGTTCCTTCCTTGATGCCTTTATTGCCTTAAATTGAGTTGTAGCTTATCTTGTTGTATTTCTTCATTGTATCATTTCCTCGTTTTCATTATTATATTATACTATACATGTTCAGCTTCTTTTATTATCCTATTAGGTGTCTTGACCTGACCTCATCAATACTCTACCGAGGTTAGGCTTGATACTTATTGGGTACAGTTATGGTGTACTTATACTACGCTTCTGCACATCTTTTTATGCAGATCTAGGTACTCTGTCCGTGTTTTTCTATTGCGTACTCTTTATTTAGACACTGATGTATTAGGGATGTTTCAATATACTCGTGTAGAGCTTATGACTCAGTCTTACCAGATTTTGGAAAGTTATTATCAGCGATATTGTTGAGTTCTATTATAAAGTTATTATCAGCGGTATTGTTGAGTTCTATTATAGTGGCTAATGGCTTAATTTGAAGTTCTATTGTTATTTCTGTTATTTCATCAGGTATGTTAGGGAACTTTTCAAGTCTTAATACTGTTTATACGACGGACAAACAGAAAATAAAACGAGGATAACTGCTTCGAATTCAAAGCAAATACAGCATGCAAAATAAGTCAATCGTCGGCCTGCTTCTGTCTGTCATGTGACCTGCATCTTCTTTATTTCATTGTTATATTGCACTCTGAAAAAATTTCGGAGTTTCTTATTATTAATCCTTTGTTATGCTCCCACAAACACAAAAATATGCTTTTACTAGAATTGACTAAACTAAAGCATACTCTAGCCGGTATTAAAATTGTACCGTGTCTTACATCTTGAAAAGGAACAGTCATATATATCATATGAAACGCATTGAGGGAACTGCACCATAAATTCGATCTCCAGAGCGGTAATTGAACATGAACTAGACGGATTTTCCGACGAGATGACGGGGTAACAAGGCCAATCTACAACAGATTCCTACTTAAAAAAGTAATTAATACAACATTATAAATTGCAACGCACACTAAATAGCTTATAGTTCTAGTGTATCAAGGACTTCTATTACCTATAATTCCCACTTAACCAACTTATCAAGCTTGTCCGAAACGAGGCTCAGGCTCAGCTTCAAGATGCTCCACTGGCTTATCAGATAAATGCCTAATCTTCATCTTGTTTATGGCATTAGCAGGACTAAGGCTCTTGGGGCAACATGCCGCACAGTTTTTTATAGTCCTGCACCTGTATAAACGCTCTCGATCCTCTGTTAATGCCTGCAATCTCTCATTCGCAAAATCATCTCGACTGCAGAAAAATAGAAACATCGGTTAACAAGCAAGAACAAAATTAATAAGCATTTTTGGTGTATATATATGTAACTGGTGTTCCGAAGAATTGACCTGTCCGAGATCCATCGATAGGCATGAAGCAAAGCAGCAGGTCCAAGGAACTCTTCAGGATTCCACCAGTAAGAAGGGCAAGAAGCGCTGCAGCAAGCACACAATATGCATTCGTATAAGCCATCAAGTTTTTTCCTATCCTCGGGTGTTTGCCTGTATTCTCTCCCGTCTGGCGGAGGCTTTCGTGTCTTTAACCATGGCTCTATAGACCTGCATCCTCAAAAGCTAACAAGATTCCGTATACTGCAGATTTACAAATTAACCATGAATTGCTCCAGCATATAATTATTTACTAGATTTTTGACAGGTTCTATGAGTTTTCAACTGAACAGATTGCTCTGACTCAAACATATAATTATTTACTAGTAATATTTAAAACAACATTTAAAACGTATACACAATTAATAAAATCAAATTCATTCCGAACTCATTGACTATAGATCATGAATTCGCTCACATTGTCAATGAAAGGTTAAATTATATGGTTGTTCCATCAACTTAACAAAACCAGGTCCCGTTGATATTTATATTTCTAAATATTAAATACTAACTCTGATGAAATGAGAAAAGGAGTGGAATTACTTGTACTGCTGGTAGAAATAAGTGAGATCGACCACCAAATCTTTGATGACAAACATGTGAGGAAGAGGAGTGATGGTAGTTGGTTTGCTAGTATCGGTATCAATAGGCTTGAGGCATGCTACTGTGTTAACACCATCTATGTTCATTGCGCATGATCCGCATATACCTTCTCTACATGACCTCCTGTAACTCAAACTTGAATCCTCCTCTCCTTTTATCTTTTGCAATGCATCCAGAACCTACAAAAACGATCATTAAATTCGGTGAGTCCGGACTTCTCCTTTAATAACATACTTGAAAGAAACCCTGTAGGCACGAACGTAAATTCAGTTTTTTGGCTAAAATTTACAAAAGAGAGAAAAAGAAAAAAACTTTCCTACATAAAAGATCATATGAAAAATTAGAAGATACTCTGGCGTTTTAGTTTCAAGGCTGGCTCTAGGTTGTCCACCTAAATTTTTCATTAGGCGACTTTATTAGACTATGATTCAATTTTCTTCAAACTAAATTGAAGCAGTCTCAATTGAAGTTTAATTTAACAAATATCCATTACAGTCGTAAGAAATTTTTACACTATATATGATATATATATATCATATATTCACGGCAAAGACCTCCTTGTACACATTGTCGAGGGCAACAATCTCGAGAACAACATGTCATGTTAGGCGTTTGTCCTGAATTTCGTAGCATATTTGATTTTTCTATCTCTTGAAAGAATGGTAAGATATTTACCATAATTGATTTTACCTTTTACGTAAAAGAAAATATAATCCTTCCATATTTGATTAGTTATTTTTCTTGGAGAAAAAAGGTTTTGTATTTCCATAAATTGAGGATCTTTCCTTCTCATTTAGAAGGATCTAAAATCTACAATGTAGTCTCAAGGCGTTTGAGAGTCTTGAATTTGTGAGACAAGTCTTAGCTTGCCACTTGTGAGAGCCTCTTTGTGAGGTTGTTCTCTAGATATTTTATATTCTCTTTTACATGATGGATTGCATATCTCCGCCTGTGGACGAGGTTAGTTGTTCTCTTGAGGTAAACGAGGTTGTTCTCTTGATATTTTGTATTCTTACAACTGGTAGAATCTTTGAGGTTATTCTCTAGATATTTTATATTCTCTTTTATATAATGGATTGCACATCTCCGCATGTGAACGGGGTTGTTCTCTTGATATTTTATTTTCTCTTTTGTATAATGGATTGTACATCTCCGCCGGTGGACGTAGCGAACCACGTTAAATATTTGTGTCTCTTAGAGTATATTTTTGTAGTATATTTCTCTTTCCTAATACAAGATTCATGACAATCATCACTAGCTACTTTCTCCCTATTGCAACCTTATTTTCAAGATTAAAAATATTATTTTCTTGAAATTACTTGTAAATGTCTTCCAGATGTAAATATTTCTCCGTAGCTATATGAGTCAAACTATTTTCAATTAAATCTTATTCTCCTTATTTTACAGCCACAAGAAAATTATACCTAGTTTCTAATTGAGACAAAACGATTATATAGTAAAATTGACACAACAAAAAAATAGCAATAGCAATATACTCCCTAATTAAAGCACATACCATGGGTCCACAGGAGGGAAGATCAACAAAGAAAGATTGAAGAAAGGGTTTCTGGTTAGGGTAATCAGGGCTCCATCTATAGATTCTGAATTCCTTCTTCTTAGCTTTATCAGCTAATTTCATGGCATTTTTCAGGTTCCCAACAGATTTCACGGCTTCTTGTCCATGTTGTTGTGCAATGGGGTGCCCTTCAAGTATAGGGAACTTGTCTTTTTTTATCAAACGCCCCAACTTCTTCACCCCTTCTTTTACTATGTTTCTTGACATTTTGAATTAAAGCCCAGAAAGATTGGAAGAAACACTATATATCTGCTCTTAGCTGTTCTAATAAGAGAGCTTATACTTGCATGCAGGGAAATTTAAAGGAAGACACCTGGTTGCACGTGTCAACCTTCACGATCATTTGGTTTTTTAGCTTAACGGTGTTTCAATTTTTCATTTAAGAAGATATATAGGGTGGGAATAAAAGAATGTAGGACTTGTATTTCTTTAAAATAAGACAAGAGAGGGGGAACTATGTTGATCATTAAGGTGTCACTAGACCCCTTAAATTTCGACAGTAATATTTGTATATATATATATATATGTGCATGTTATAAAATAAAGACCGTAAAGTAAAGACAAGTATAGAGAGAAACTGATATATTATTCAAACTTCAAATTTATGTATATAATGAACTGAAAACTCCTTTATTTATAGAAGAAAGGAAGTAGCTGCGAGACTTTTCAGAAAGCAGCTGCAAGACTTTTTTTTAGCTTCTTGTAAGCTACCTACATGAGCTGCTTGCAACCTGCCTATTTAATAAGAAATTGCTGCAAATTATTTTATTGAGCTGCTTGCAACCTGCCTGCATCAACTGCTTGTAGATAAACTTCAACAGAGTACTAAATGGATAATCTTTTTCAGGAAGATTATCTATAGCGAAGTAATAAATGGACATCCACAATATAATTATTTTCATAACACTCCCCCTTAGATGTTCATTAAAAGGTTGTACCTCGTTAAAACCTTACTAGAAAAAACCAGTGAGAAAAATTCTAGTGAAGGAAAAAGAGTATACATATTTAGTAATACGCATTTCTAGCTGCCTCATTAAAAACCTTACAAGAAAAACCCCATGGGAAAAAGCTTAGTAAGAAAAAAAAAGTACAACGCCTATTTCACTCCCCCTGATGAAAACCTTGTTTCAAATATTTGAGTCTCCACATTCCAATCTTGTATACCATCTTCTCAAAAGTTGAAGTTGGCAAAGATTTAGTGAACAAATCTGCTGGATTATCACTTGAACGGATTTGTTGCACATCGATGTCACCATTTTTCTGAAGATCATATGTGTAGAATAATTTTAGTGAAATGTGCTTAGTTCTATCTAAAATCCTCCCTTTAATTGGGCTATGCATGCAGCATTGTCTTCGCATAAAATTGTGAATCTTTTATCACATTCCAAACCATATTTTTCTTGAATAAAATGAATCACTGATCTCAACCATAGGCATTCCTTACTTGCTTCATGAATAGTTATTATCTCAGCATGATTTGAAGAAGTAGCAATAATTGATTGCTTTGTGGAGCGCCATGATATGACAATACCTCCACATATAAACACGTACCCGGTTTGAGATTAAACTTTATGGGGATCAGATAAATAACCTGCATCCGTATAACCAACAAGATCTGCACTATCTTTGTTAGTATAAAACAAGCTCATATCAATAGTTCCTTTTAAATATCGCAAAATATGCTTAATCCCATTCCAATATTTCCGTATAGGAGAAGAGCTATATCTTTCTAGTAAATTAACAGAAAATGCTATGTCAGGCCTTGTAGCATTAGCAAGATACATAAGTGCACCAATTGCACTGAGATATGGTGTTTCAGGACCAAGGTGTTCCTCATCCTCTTCTGGAGCTCAGAACGGGTCCTTATTCACTTCAACTGATCGAACAACCATTGGTGTACTCAAATTGGTACGCTTTGTCCATGTAAAAGCGTTTTAAGACCCTTTCTGTATAGGCAGATTGATGTATAAAGATCTTGTCTGCTAAATGTTCAATTTGCAATCCAAGACAAAGTTTTGTCTTTCCAAGATCTTTCATCTCAAATTCTTTCCTAAGATATTCAATTGCCTTTTGGAGCTCTTCTGGAGTTCCAACAAGATTTATGTCATCAACATAAATAGCAAGTATAACAAATTTTAACGTCATTTTCTTTATAAAAATACATGGACAAATAACATCATTTATGTAACCTTCTTTCAACAAATATTCACTAAGGCGATTATACCACATGCGCACAGATTGTTTTAAACCGTACAAAGATCTTTGTAATCTGATTGAATACATTTTTTGAGATTTCGAATATGCTTCAGGCATTTTAAATCCTTCAAGGATTTTCATGTAAATCTCATTATCAAGTGACTCGTACAGATAAGCTGTAACCACATCCATCATATGTATTTCAAGCCTTTCACGTAAGGCTAAACTGATGAGATACCGAAATGTTATGGCATCCATAACGGGTGAATATGTTTCTTCATAATCGACTCCACGTGTTACGACCCAAAATCCCAACCTGTCGTGATGGCGCCTATCTCAATACTAGGCAAGTCAATAATCTCCATAAATCACAATTTCTCTTCAAGTTTGAAAATGCAATATTTAAATACCGTACAAAATCCCACAAATACTGATACGAACACTTCCCAAAACCTGGTGTCACTGAGTACATGAGCATCTATTATGAATACAAATATGGAAAATACGGTCTATAATGATCTGAGACCAAATACAACAAACAAGGAGATAGGAAAGGAGAGGCAAGGTCTGCGAAATATGGCAGCTACCTCAGAATCTCTGAAAAAGCAACTGCGCAAAAGAATCAATGCCCGCTATGCCCGGGAACACCTGGATCTGCACACGAAGTGCAGGGTATAGTATGAGTACAACCAACGCAGCAAGTAACAATAATAAATAAGGAATTGAATATAGTGACGAGCTACATAGTTATAGTTCATTTTCAGTAATTTCAGCAAAGAATAGACATGCTTTCAAATCCAGCGTTTTAAGTCAAATCAATTCTATACAGTTCAAGTTCATGTATTCCGGGTATACAATCTTTCAGAAAATTTCACAACAATAACAGATAGCAACTAGTGCAATAACAAATGAAAAGAAGGTACAGCCTTTCAGGCAACAGATACTCAACCCATCACAACCGCTCAACCACTCATCTCTTAGCCCTCAGCACTCACACTCAATGGGTACCCGCGCTCACTGGGGGTGTACAGACTCTGGAGAGGCTCCTACAGCCCAAGCGCTATAATCTGTATGGCCAACTCACGTGCTGTATGGACAACTCACGTGCCATAGTATCAATATCTAGATCCACACGGCCAACTCATGTGCTGCACGGACAACTCACATGCTATAGTATCAATATCTGGATCCGCACAGCCAACTCACGTGCTGCACGGACAACTCACATGCTATAGTATCAATATCTCACAATCAGGCCCTCGGCCTCACTCAGTCATAAATCTCTCCAGTCTCTCGGGCTCTCAATAATCATGAAATCAGCCCAAACAACAATGATATGATGCATCGATAATGAACAATAGAGACTGAGATAAAATAAATAAGTAAACTGTGACTGAGTACCAAACAATAATTTAGCAGATAATTCAACATGTACACGACCTCTGTGGGTCCCAACAGTACCAACATATAGCCTAAACATGGTTTCTAACATGCCTTACAGTCAAATTTCCACAACACATAGAGAGCATATAGCTAACAACAAGTTATTCAACTTTACAGTCTCACGGGATGGACCAAGTCACAATCCCCTCGGTGCACGCCCACACGCCCATCACCTAGCATGTGCATCACCTCCAAAGTAATCATATGATACAAAAATCGGGAGTTTCATACCCTCAGGACTAGATTTAAAACTGTTACTTACCTAAACCCGTATAATTCTTTATTCCGCTATGCCCTTGCCACGAGAATTGGTCTCCGAAAGTCTCGTATCTAGCCACAATTAATTTGATTCAGTCAATACAAATTATTATATTTAATTCCATAAGGAAATACTAATTTTCCAATAAAATTCAAAATTAACTCAAAAATCGTCTGTGGGGCCCACGTCTCGGAACCCGACAAAAGTTACAGAATATGAATGCCCATCCAACCACGAGTCCAACAATGTAAATTTTACCAAAATCCTACATCAACTCCATCCTTAAATCTTCAATTAAAGTCTATGAAGATTTCTACCATTTTCAACCCAATCTTTACCCATTTGAACTTAACAATCTTTTCATAACCTTATTGGTATGTATACATAATACTCTTATACCCAAGAATCATACTATTAATCACTCATCTTTACTCAAAACCCGAAATTGAAGAATTGAGGAAAGAAATTCTTACCTTTTTGAAG
This sequence comes from Nicotiana tomentosiformis, assembly GCF_000390325.3. Taxonomy (NCBI): domain Eukaryota; kingdom Viridiplantae; phylum Streptophyta; class Magnoliopsida; order Solanales; family Solanaceae; genus Nicotiana; species Nicotiana tomentosiformis. Next base: position 104,702,683 of record NC_090816.1, on the reverse strand, counting down.
CCCTAGCAAGATCCTTGTAAAATCTTCAAACCTTGAACAAGAATTGATGGATAAATGACTAAGTCTTCACTTTCTCTTTCTAAAATGCTCTCGCCTCTCTCTAAAATATCAGATGAAACCCTTTAAAATGACCCTCAATAGTGTTTTATAAGAATGGGGTCGGGTTTATAAAACCAGAAAAATGAAGCTCCGAAACAGGTTATGCGGTCGCATATGCGACCGCATAATGGTTATACGGACCGCATAATCGGTGTCCAATACTGGCAAATATCTGTCTGTGTATACGGTCACTATGCGGCCCTGCATACCTGTTCTGCGGTCGTATAATGATCGCAGAACAGTTATGCGGTCGCATAGTCGACCGCAGATTTCATCCAAACTGGCCCTCTTCTGCCTCACTTATGCGGCTCGCAGAATGATTATGCGGTCGCATAATGGACCGCAGAAATGCATTTTTCCACCAAAAATATTTTTTTACTTTCCGGTGCATTGTTCAACCCAAAAAGTCCGAGCCGCGGTCTATCTCTACACCACGAAACCTTAATTTTCTTAGCAAAAATTCTCCGAGTCACTACACATACGTTAACATCTAGACAACCTTTTTAACTAAATTTTGAAACCTTGGAACTAGGTATTCTAGATTATTCAAAAATCTCACCGGACCCGAACCAATTACCCCCGACAAGTCACATAACAAATGTAAAGCTTAAATTGAGCAGTAAATGGGAAAACCGAGTTATAATACTCAAAACGATCGGTCGGGTCGTTACACCAGGTCGTTGTGAGAATCCTTGTGCGACAAGGCGAGCCTTGTATCTTTCCACTTCATTTTGGTCATTCCTTTTTTGCACAAAAATCCATTTATGACCAACTGGTTTTATATCAGTAGGTGTTTGGACTACTGGTCCAAAGACCTCTCTTTTAGCAAGTGCGTTCAATTCTAATTGAATTGCCCCTTGCCATTTTGGCCAATCAGATGTCGACATTCTTTGACAAATCGGGGTTCAAGATCTTCACTATCTTGCATAATGTTAAGTGCAACATTATAAGCAAAAATATTATCCACTACTATTTCAGATCGATTTAAATTAATTCCATCACCATTAGGACTTATTAAAAGTTCTTCGCTCACTTGAGTCTCGGGTTCATTGATTTCTTCTGGAATCTCATAACTAATCAGATCTTGGGTCTCTTCAGGAGATCCCTTTATAGTATCGTTTTGATCATTTATCGATTTTCTTTTTTGAGGATTTCGATCCTTAGAACCCAAAGACCTATCAAACTTCAGGCGTTCTTTAGGTTCGCTAGCTCTCATGCTAGTAGATGGTCCTGCTGGGACATCAATTTGGATAGGCACATTCTCTGTAGGGATATGTGACTTAGTTATCCTTTTCAAATCAGTAAACGCGTCTGGCATTTGATTTGCTATATTTTGTAAATGGATGAACTTCTGGACCTCCTGATTACATATAGGGGTACGTGGATGAAAATGAGATAATGATGAAATATTTTACACAATTTCTCTTTTGATTACTTTTTTCTCTCCCCCTAATTGTGAAAATTTATTTCATCAAACCGACAATCTGTAAATCGAGCAGTAAATAAATCTCCTATCAATGGTTCAAGATAATGAATAATAAAGGGTGATTTAAACCCAACATATATTCCTAACCTTCTCTGCGGGCCTATATTACTGCATTATTCTACTGGCACAGATACAACATATCCAAAAATTCATAGATGGGCACTATTTGGTTCATGACCAAAAACTAATTATGATGGAGAATATTTATTATAATGTGTCGGTCTAAGATGGATAAGTGATGCTGCGTGCAAGATAGCATAGCCCCAAACAGTAGTGGACAATTTTGTTTTCATAAGTAGTGGTCTTGCTATCAATTGCAGGCGTTTAATAAATGACTCTGCAAGCCCATTTTGAGTATGAACATAAGCTACATGATGTTCAACTTTTATCCCAACTGATAGACAGTAATCATCAAAAGTTTGAGATGAGAATTCTCCAGCATTATCAAGGCGAATAGCCTTTATAGGATAATCTGGGAATTGTGCCCTTAATTGAATTATTTGGGCTAATAACTTTACAAACGCCAGGTTGCGAGATGATAGTAGGCACTCATGAGACCATCTTGAAGATGCATCTATTAGGACCATAAAATATCTGAACAACCCACTTGGTGGGTAAATAGGTCCACATATATCCCCATGTATACGCTCTAAAAAGGCAGGGGACTCAATGTCAACCTTCATTGGTGATGGTCTAGTGATGATTTTGCCTTGATAATAAGCATCACAAGAAAATTCATCATTTGTAAGAATCTTCAGATTCTTTAATGGATGCTCACTCGAATATTCAGTAATTCGTCTCATCATTATTGATCCAGGATGGCCCAAACAGCCATGCCAAAGCACAAAAAGTATTTGAATCACTAAGCTTCCGGTTTATGATAGAGTATGCTTCAACTGTACTAATCTTTGAATAGTATAAGCCAGAAGATAAAGTTAGTAACTTTTCTACAATGTACTTCTGGCCAGAAATATTTTTTGTAATACAAAGATATTCCATATTCATTTTATATATCGTCTCAACATAATACCCATTTCGGCGGATATCTATAAAACTCAACAAGTTTCTTCGGGACTTGAAGAAGAATAATGCATTATTTATATAATAAGTTTTGTTCCCTTAGACAGAAATACAGTAGCTCTTCCGGAGCCTTTAATCAAACTTATATTACCAGAATTTGTAGAAACGTTTGCTTTTTCCTTATGCAAATAAGAAAAGAATTTTTGAACTTTGAATATAGCATGAGTTGTTCCACTATCAATTACACAAATATCTTCATGATTGGTCTTTGATCCAAACATAATTTGAGAATTATCCATATTCTTCAAAATGACATAAATAAAATAAATATGATAGTAAACATTATTTTCAAAGCATAACTTTTATTTATGTACAATAATTACATAACCATACTATCTACTACAAAAAAAATTAAAATATTTATATCTCTACAAGTTCAGCACCGATCACATGACTTGTTTCTCCTTCCGGGAATGCAAAGTAATCAGCTACATCCAAATGCATGAAGTCTAAATTATCTTCAGAAATAAAATTTGCTTCAGCATTTTTCTCAGTCTTCTTCAGGGAGACTTGATACAGCTCAACCAGATACTTTGGCGTACGACATGTACGTGACCAGTGCCATTTTCCTCCACATCTATAGCATGCATTTTCTACGTTTGCTGCTTGCACCGCTTCATACTTTTGTTCCTTCCTTTTTCACTGCTGGTGGTGAGGATGGTTCTTTGGTGCATTATTATTACCATGATTAGTGTATCTTCCCTAACCACGGCCATGACCACGACTGGGGCCACGTCCTCTTCCAAGCTTAGCTTGGTGGAAGTTCGTCTCATTCACTTCAGGGAATGGACAAGAACCAGTAGGTCGGATTTCATGGTTTTTCATTAATAGCCCATTATGTTGCTCGGCTACAAGAAGATGTGAGATAAGTTCAGAATACTTTTTGAATCCCATTACTAGATATTGCTGCTGCAGGAGCATATTCGAGTCATGAAAAGTAGTGAAAGTTTTCTCTAACATATCATGATCAATAATATTATCATCACATAATTTTAATTGGGAAATAATTCTGAACATAGCAGAATTATACTCACTGATAGATTAAAAATCTTATAGCCTTAAATGAGTCCAATCATATCGTGCCTGTGGAAGAACGACCATCTTCAGGTGGTCATATCTATCTTTCAAATTATCCCACAGTATGACTGGATCTTTAACAGTAAGATATTCCATTTTCAGGCCCTCATCAAGGTGATGGCGTAGGAATATCATTGCTTTAGCACGGTCTTGGTTTGATGCCTGATTTTTGTTCTTGATGGTGTTTGCCAGACCCATCGCATCAAGATGAATTTTGGTATCAAGCACTCAAGACATGTAGCTTTTGTCCGATATATCTAGGAATACAAATTCAAGTTTAGAAGGATTTGACATTATTTAAAAAAAGAAAGTCCGTACCTGTGATACTTTCAAAGTATTTGCTCGAGATGGCAAAGTCTCGTGCTGATAACGTGTTATAAAATAAAGACTGTAAAGTAAAGACAAGTATAGAGAGAAACTGATATATTATTCAAACTTCAAACTTATGTACATAATGAATTGAAAACTCCTCTATTTATAGAAGAAATAAAGCAATTGCGAGGCTTTTCAGGAAGCAACTGGAAGGCTTTTCTTTAGCTGCTTGTAAGCTGCCTCTATGAGCTGCTTGCAACCTGCTTGTTTATTAAGAAGCTGCTGCAAATCATTTCATTGAGCTGCTTGCAACCTGCCTGCATCAGCTGCTTGTAGATAAACTTCAACAGAGTACTAAATGGATAATCTTCTTCAGGAAGATTATCTATAACGGAGTAATAAATGGACATCCACAATATAATTATTTTTATAACAATTTATATATTTTTAAGTTTGCTCAAATTTCGATACCCTAGGAGTGTTTATTTGTCGATTTGGTATGATTTTAAAAGATTTCGGTTCAATTATTTTTTTTCACTTTTAGAAATATTATGCAAATACCCTATTAAAATATATTCAATATGGTTAAGTTTTTCACTTTTAGAAATATTATGCAAATACCCTATTAAAATATATTCAATATGGTTAAGTTTTTCACTTTTTGATTTGTACGCTTTGGTAACTTTAGTTTTACTCTTTAAAGTTACATTCTATTAATTAAACTTGTAACTGTGAGAGAAATTGATTTTTCAGGCTCAAGCAAAAAAGAAACAACTAAAAGAGAAAAAATTAAATCAAAATAATAGTAATATTTCATTTTAAAATAAGACTTTCGTTTTTTAATTGAACAGAAAAGCATAACTGTCAAGTGAAGAGGAGCTCGATTATTGTACAAACTCCATTATCAGAGAAGGAGAAGTGAGAGACGAAGAGAGAGAAGATATCTAATCTATTGAAATGAAAATGTCTCACTTGTTTTATTCCAGAACCATCTATTTGTTTATATACAAGTGGAAGTGGCTATCAAGTAAATGCAAAATGTGGCTAGCTACAACAAAATGTGTCTATTACATATAAGAGTATAACATGTACAAAGAGGCTGCTTCAGCTATAGTTTATTAGGTCTATGCTGTCCAACACCCCCTCCCCCCAAGCTTGAGGGTGAGAGCACACCAAGCTTGCGAAACAGATAATGATGGAGGTGTCCTGGAAGAGACTTGGTTAATATATCAGCCACTTGTTCAGAACTGGGAACAAAATGAATTGAAACCAAGCCAGAATGCAGACTGTCGCACACATAATGGCAATCAATCTCGATGTGTTTTGTACGCTCATAAAAAATAGGATTTCGGGCAATATGAAGTGCTGCCTGACTGTCACAATAAACAGAGATAGGAGAGGATATCAACAACCCAAGATCAACTAGAATCCTAATCAGGCAAGAAATTCCAGCCACAACCATGCGCAAAGCTAGGTATTCTGCCTCAGCAGAAGATAATAAAATGGGGGGCTGCTTCTTACTCTTCCAAGATATAGGACAACCACCAAGTGTGATGTAATAACCAGTGACAGACCTTCGAGATTGGGCACAAGCATCCCAATCAGAATCAGCATAGGCCATAAGAGAACAATCAGAAGAATTGGAAAGCAAGATCCCAAGATCAGGAGCAACAGACAGATACCTAAGGACATGGAGAGCAGCCAACATATGAGAAATTTCAGGACCCTGTAAGAACTGGCTAAGGTGTTGCACAGAAAAGGCAATATCAGGCCGGGTATGTTGAAGAAAATTCAACTTCCCAATAATCCTCCTATAAGTGTTGGGATCAGATAGTGGCTCTCCCATGTCAGCAACCAATTTGATGGAAGAATCAAGATGTGTAAACACTGAGGAGAAATTCTGACAATGAAATTCAGCTAGCAAATCAGAAGTAAACTTATGTTGGCTCATGACAAATCCCTGAGAAGTGTAAGTGACCTCCAAACCCAAGAATTAATGAATAGAACCCAAATCGTTAATCTTAAATTGTACATCTAGGAAGGTTTTGACACTGTCCAACTCAGAAATATTGTCCCCAGCCAACAAAATGTCATTAACATATACAGCCAACACAGTGAGAGACCCATCAACAGATTTTGTGAATAAGGAATAATCATTTTTGCTTGAAATGTAGCCTCTAAAGAGCAGAGCTTCAGACAGTTTAGAGAACCACTATCTAGAAGCCTGCTTGAGGCCATTCAAAGACTTCTTGAGCTTGCAAACTGGAGGAGAAGTAGAGGAAGACTGTGTAGAAGAAGCAGAAAGTTGCAAGCCAGAGGGAGCTTTCATGTATACTTCTTCATTTAGATCCCCATAAAAAAAAGCATTATTTACATCCAGTTGGTAGACTGTCCAATCCTTTTTGGCAGTAAGGGAGAGGAGGCATTTAATGGTAGTAAATTTAACGACAGGGGAAAAAGTCTCATTGTAGTCAATACCCTTTTCTTGAGTATCCCCTCTAATTACCAACCTAGCCTTGTACGTCTCAATAGAACCATCAGATTTCTGCTTGATTTTATATACCCATTTGCAAGGAATGTACTTCTTGTTGGGAGGAAGAGGGACTATGTCCCAAGTGTGATTAGCCTCAAGAGCTTCAAATTCCTTTAGCATTGTCTCTTGCCAAGCAGGATGGGACGTAGACTGTTGGTAAAACTGAGGCTCATACAAGTGCAGTTCAGCGGTGGATAGCTTAGAGTTAGGAGGGGCAGAAGGTTGTATATTAGAACATGCATAATCAAAAAGATATGAAGGAGGATTACTCACCCTAAGGGACTTCCTAAGAGGTGGAGAATCACAAGGTGCAACAGAAGAGGAAAGATCAGGAAGAGGAGTAGATACATGGGCAAAAATTGGAGAAGATGAGGAAGTGGAGACTAATGGGGCAGAAGAGGTGGGTGAAGGAGTGTCAATAAAATCAGGAGATGGAGCTATGAAAATAGGAGAAGAAGGGGAAGCATAAGGAAAGACAAACTCATGAAATACAACATCCCTAGAATAGAAAATGGAATGAGTGGATAAATTCAAGAGTTTGTATCATTTCTTTCCCCCAAGGATAACCAAGAAATAAATGGCCATAGATTGGAATTTATTCCTCCCAAACTTAGGTGAGGTGGAAAAACATAAGCAACCAAAGGATTTAAGATGATCATAGGAAGGAGGGTGACCATGAAGTTTTTCATAAGGTGAGATGTTATTCAAAACAGTAGAAGGGAATCTATTGACAAGATAGGTAGCAGTTAAGACACAATCACCCCAATATTTGGAGGGGAAATTAGATTGAAACAACAAAGCTTGAGATGTTTTCAGTAAGTGCTTATGTTTTCTCTCTACAACCCTATTTTATTGTGGGGTATGGGGAATGGTGGTCTGGTTTAAAATACCTTGGAGAAAAAGAATTTGGCCTCAGAACTAGTACCAAGCTCAAAAGCATTATCAGATCTAAAACTTTGAATTGAAGTGTGAAATTGTGTGATTATCATAGAAGTAAAAGTTTTAATAACAGATAAAGCATTACCCTTGCATGAGAGTAGATGGGTCCAGGTGACTCTTGTAAACTCATCTACTAAAGTCAAGAAATATCTAAAACCATCATAGGTATTAGTGTTGTAGGGTCCCCAAATATCAATGTGTACTAATTGAAAAGGAGAAGATGTGTGGATGGAGCTATCAGGAAATGGTAATCTTTATTGCCTAGCCATAGGACAAATAAAGCAAATAAAAGATTGTTTAGAAGAAACCTTGCTAGAAACAAATGGAATATATTTCATTCTAGCAAAAGGTATGTGGCCTAGTCTTTAGTGCCAAAACAGATCAGTTTTATTGATACTAGAAATTGAATTACAATGGGGAGCAAGGGGAAGAGGAGTTACAGGATTAAGTGCAGAATTAGAAACATTACAAGACTGATTAGTAAAAACAGGACAAGAAGATGCAGTAAAATCAGAAACATTGTAAGCAGCAGATGGGACTGACATAGATGATGGAGCAGTATCATCAAGGTGGAGAAAATACAGACCATTAGTAGCTTTACCAATTTTCAGTGGCCTCTTCAGAGAAGGGCCCTGTAAATAGAAATTAGAAATGGTGAGTATTGCAAGACAATTAAGTTAAAGAAGAAGTTGATATACTGAGATCAAGTTGAATTGAAATGAAGGCACAAGAAGGACATTATGTAAGGTTATGTCAGCCCTAAGGTGTAAAGATCCAGTTGAGACAACTTTGACTTTATAGCCATTAGGAAGAGTGATTAAGAATGGCTTAGGTAATGGTTTTAAATTGCGAAGAAAATGTTTATGAGGTGTCATGTGGTTAGTAGCCCCAGAATCTAAAATCCAAGTATCATCACTTAACTGAGAAGATGCATAAACATGAAAATCTACAGAATTAACCACAGAATTTTTCAACAAACCTGCAAAGCGAGCATAGCCAAAAGTTTCTCCAGAAGAACCATTGATGTTGGTACCAGGAGAAATATTTGCTTGCTGTAGAAGAGAGACAAGATGATATTGCTCCTGGCGTAAACCATGAGTTGATGAAGTCCCGGGTTGGAAAAGAGGAGCTCGAACTGAAGATTCAATGGATGAAGTGTCAGCATGAACACATGAGGCAGACCTTTTAGACCGTGTGAATTTGAAATCAAGAGGGAATCCATGCAGCTTGTAGCACTTCTCAATGGTGTGCCATGGCTTTTTACAATATTTGTAAGATATTACCACACCTTGCCCAGACTTTCTCGACTCAAACTGAACCCTTTGATTAAAAGTTTTTTGATTACCAGAAGGTGTAGAAGATGCAGAGAAAGAAACTGACTCATTAGAGAAGCCTGGTGTGTGAGAAGATTCCCTCTGTTTCTCATCAAGTTGTAGCATAGAATAAGCTCTACTAACAATAGGGAGTGGAGTCATCATAAGAATGTTACTCTTAATTGTAGAGTAAGATTCATTAAGGCCAGCTAAGAACCAAAATAACTTGAGTTCTTCAATGAACTTGGGTAATGCACCACAAGAACAAACAGGACCTACATATGCAGTACTCATTTCATCCCAAAGACTTCGCAACCTAGTAAAGTATGATGCAATATCTGAAGTCCCTTGAGAGATAGCGCCAATTTCCCTCTGAATCTGAATGAATTTGGACCCGCTAGACTGTCTAAATATTTTATTTATATCTAACCAGATTTCCCTAACAGTGTCGTACCCCAATTCACTGGTAGCAATCTCCCTAGAAAGAGAATTAGTGATCCAAGCGATCACCATATCATTGTACCTTTCCCAAAAGGGATAATAGGAAGAATCTACTGAAGGTTTACCATGCCGACCATTAATCAGGCCCAGTTTATTTTTGGCAGACAGAGAAACAAGCATACTTTTTCTCCATGCGACAAAACCAGTACCATCAAACGGAGGAGAAACTAAATGAGTACCAGGACTATCCGACGGATGAACATAGAAAGGGTGAGAAGGATCTAGACTAAAAGGAGCAAAACTCTCAGAGGAGACGGACGAAGACGTAGTTTCAGCATCTGTGGTCATGATAACAACTAGTATTTCTAAAATTAAATGATATTTCTAAGAAAGCTTCAAAGCATAATCACATATATACTGTAACGGATAGGAGTGAGATTAGATGATACCGCTCTTCCTCTGAAATGGTGAAAAACTGTCGAGGCTTTAAAATTCAGTCAAAACTCCATGGACAATATCAGAAAAGCTTCATATTTTGAAGTGATCGACCACAATATTCGTAAAACTCCAAATTTTGGAATATTAGGGTTTGTATGTGAAATTGAAACTTGTAGAACTAAGGTCGAGGGTAACATCGCTCGACTCAGACAAGAGAGCTAATACCGATTCTCGACTCTGATACCATGTCAAGTGAAGAGGAGCTCAATTATTGTACAAACTCCATTATCAGAGAAGGAGAAGTGAGAGATGAAGAGAGAGAAAATATCTGATCTATTGAAATAAAAATGTCTCACTTATTTTATTCCAGAACCATCTATTTGTTTATATACAAGTGGAAGTGGCTATCAAGTAAATGCAAAATATGGCTAGCTACTACAAAATGTGTCTATTACATATAAGAGTATAAGATGTACAAAGAGGATGCTTCAACTATAAATGGGCCATTGGTTTATTGGGCCTATGCTGTCCAACAAAGAAAACCCTAGACATAGTATTATTAGAAGGCAAATATTATGAGTTATCAAATTTAAAACGGATATATTTGCAATCATTATACCCATGATTAGAAAAGTCCCGTTTTTAGACTTGTTAGTCATCGAATATATAGAGAGACTATTTTTACCTGAGGTAGAGAGAGAGACTATTTTTACCTGAGGTTGAGCAATTGATGTTCGAAGTCCTAGACAACGCAAGTTAAACTCGAAGGCACAAAAATAATTGCTTTAAAGCTCAAAAATTAAATGCTCTAAGTGGACCAAGTAATTTTTTTACTTTAAATTATATTTGAATTATTCAAAGGTATGAAATTATTAATATTCTACTTAGTGCTGAAAAATGAAATCATTTCATGATGAATTTTGAAGAAGTATGTGCGAAGATATTTTTTACTTAAAAATAGTTTGAACTATTTAAAATGTATGAAATTATTTCATCATTGTAATTAATGGTAAGAAATTAAAATACTATATGGTGGTAATTTTAAAAATATTATGTAAACCTGAAAAACTTCCTAAAATATTACATAAATTTTTGTAAACGGTAAAGATGCGTGCAAGATGGAATTAAACAACATTGTTAAAAGTAAGTTCAAATAAGATTATATGCAAACCTATATATCATACTATATTATAAGTGTGAAAACTTTTAGGTTAAGTTATTTTACTAAAATATCTTTCAAAAACTGAATGACTAAATTACCCTCTACTTAATAATTTATTTAGTAATTTAATTTATTGTTATTATATATGCAATATTATGAAGAACTCAATAGTCATTTTTTCTTCTTCTTTCCGTTGTCTAATATATCAGTAGTTACTTCTTTAATACTACCTCTTAATTAGCCTCCCACTATTCCCCCTCTTTGATTTTCTTATTTAGCTTCCATAACCTATCAAATTTCTATGTCAGGTTATTATCCATAATACTTCAATATTTGCAAGTAGCAACAGATGTTAATGCAAAGAACAAAGATCAAATAACGAAAGCGGAGAATTAGACAATCGATAACATTCTATATGAGTTACAAAGTGTTTTTAATGTATATGGATTTGTTGCACTTCTTTTGTTCTTTTATTTAGTGTTTTAAATTTTCTCTGAATGTTTTGGTGAAATATTTAGATGCTTGCAATTATAGTCATATCATGAATATTCACTCTTTTTGATGATGATCTTGGACTAGACGCAATATTTAGTCTTGATATATTTATCATGGCTATCATTTATAAAAGTCATACTAATAACTAGCCTTTGCAGTTATTATAAAATATTGAATGTTAAGATTGAATTGCTCACAAACTGCATGTCTGTTCATGTCATCATTGCTTGTGTGAAAAATAATTATTTAAAATTTCAAAATATAAATATCATGGGATGGGAAAACGTTTATTTCATCCTATTTCTTCCCCATCAATAGCTAGCACTTTTGTTTGTTAATTGTATTTTAGGTTGATACTGACGCATATTTCTCTTTCTTATCCGATGTTCAAGTTTGTTATTTTCACAAGCACTATGTTTGTTTATATCATTTTTCTCTATTGTCATTTATTTGAGATCAATCGTTTTATTTTTAAACTAAGACAAATCGCTATAACCTATTTCAAATTGAGTATAGAATTATATGAAATTTGAATTTATTCCTCTATCTAAGTTAATTAACTAGCAAGAGTTGTAAATATTTTGTGTTGTGTTTGTCCTTAATATATGTGGATATTACATCTTGATGTTTAATATTCTTTTATGAAGGTTTGATTTTCTTTGTTTTTTTGATACTAATCTTCCAATTTATATTATTTGTATTTATCGATGTGGGAGATATATTAAAAGTACGAAAATCCATAGCAAAATATCATTCACTTTTTTTACCATTTGAAAATAGAGTTCACACTAAACAAAATGATAATTTTATTATTTTTTAAATATTTAAAAGTGGTAATTTAATTAATTTTATAATATTTAAAAATATTTATTAAATTAATTTTCTAATATTTAGGACTTTTGATAAACTAAAATTTGCCTATTGCATTTTTCATAGTTGAATTAGGCTATCACATGCCTAATATTTTTTACTTTGTCTAATATTTAAGAGATTTAAAGTGGATTAATTATAGAGTTGTTATCTACTTTCTCTGAATCCATCTGAAACATGAGCTGTCCGAATTATGATTCTAGGATTCTTAAATCGGTGTAACCATTCAAATTTATTCGTAAAGTAAGGAAGACAGCTTAGAAGCTTGATTAATAATTTCTATTTGTAGCTATTCTTAAAATTTAATTGCGTAAGTATTTTTACAATATTTAATTGGCTAGTCTTAGGTATTTATATTGCTATAAATTATCTCATTAATGAAAAAATAAAAATTTTAAATTTAAATTATTCATAAATATAAAAAGATAATATTTTTATTGAGACAGACAAATCAACAAAAACAAAAAGAAAGATTAGGAGTAAATTTTATTTATTGTTGGTTTTACATGAAACAAATAGGAAAAAAGAAAACCGGGATATAAACGATGTTATATATTTATTTATATAAAGGAAAACTATAAATATGAGATGTGGGCTAACCATTCGAGTTTTGGTGTTGTTTTACTATCTTGTGTCAAATTTATAAAGGGGCCCGATCTTAATAGTCTGCTATCACTTTGATTTTGGTGCCCACTTCTACTAAGATGGGCTACTATGATGTAATTCTGTTCAGTTACTCTTAGTTAGTTCTTCAAGTTTGTAGGATCTACTGCTAAAATTTCGACAATTTGATGCTGACATTTGGTTATATAAATTGGATTGAGAAAATTATTTGGAGATGCCTTTGAATACTTTAAGTTTTGATGACTCCCATTCTAACATGTATTGTTGAATAGTTTTAACCTCTGAGTTTCTTAGTTACCATCATTTTATTTTATTGTGTAATCTCACTAGTTTCTTAACACTCAAGCAGGATAGTTCTTTTTTTCTTTTTCGTTTCTCATTAGGGGAATTCAACATGAGAAAGTAGACAGAGGGGTAGCAAATTCCAACTTGTGATGTTCGAAGTTTGATATTTTGACTATTGAATTGTCTTTGTAAAACTAGCATAGTAAAGAAAGTCAACAATAGATTATTTTAATCTTAATTAATTGTAAAAGAAAAAGGGCAAAACCTCAGACTAAGCAACTCCTTGAAAAGGCCCGTTCAAGGTAAAGTTTCCGGCAAAATGCCAGGGTTGGTCATGGACAATTTAAGCCCACCTTGACTGGCTCCTTTTAGGGGTGTTCAAAATCGAAACGAAACCGAAAACCGAACCACAAAAGTAGTTTAATGGCTTATTGGTATTGAATTATCGGATTGGGAACGGATTAAAATTTTATTATTAACGGCTATCGGTTTGGGGGCAGATTATTCAATTTTCTTATTGGATAAATCGTTAACCAATTAAGTATATATATATATATATATATATATATATATATATATATATATATATATATATATATATAATAAAAATCCCTTCCACAGTTCTTTTCCTATCAACGAATTATTGATTTGAAAATCTCGTCTCTTACTGGCAAATGAATTATGATGGAGATAGGTCGTTTCTGTCTCCTGATATATACAATGTGCATTTGTGGGTATGTACTTGTATACTCTGTGCGCATTTTTGACTTGCTTCACCAGGAACTAATTCATTGTCAACCACTTAATACATTTCAAATTCTAGCTTGTCGCTCAAGTATCTTAGCTTATAAATGTTCAATTGTAATTTGTCAATTGCTGATACTTACTGGAGATGGCAAATAAGGCGGCGACATTTGCTCAACAGTTGGGTACTACCTAAGTTGCCGGACAAAAACGAGATAAATTGTCAAGAATGTAGACTTTTAGGTGAAGGTAGAATATTCGATGATTGGATTCATAACAAGTATGCCTCTGAAAATGAGATTCTTGGGCAGGCTATTGATATAGACACAAGAGGTTGGAAGGACAACTAGGCAGATAAACCGGCTGATAACCGCCCGATATCTTATCGGGTGGCTAGCGGATTAATATATTTAAAAGCCGATAATCGATAAGACGAACCGTTAAGAGTAAATAACCGCCTGATCCACCCGATAAGCAGCCCTAGCTCCTTTGCATCATACAATTTCAGCCATTGAAATATGAAATTGCTTCTCCAAAAGAGCGTTTAATTTCAATGGCTAAAATTGCAGAAAAGAAGAGGAGTAGTACTTAACTTAAAAAAATAATCATACTCTATTCTTTTCTCTCTTTCGATATTTTAGTATACTTGGCCAATACAAGCTAACAGAATAAATCAAAATTTTATATTTGAACGATCGTAACATCACAAGTTCAGGTCATAGTAAATTTTGCTACTACTATTTTTTAGTTGAACTTTCTCAATTGCTTTATAGAGCAAAATAAAACAAAAAATACATTAATTGCTAAAAATGGTTATCCAAAACAAACTAGTACGAGTACTAACATTCAACACTCCCACATCGAAGCCAGAGTTGTCAGAAGAATATGAGGCCAAGAGAATTCTCAAAAACAGATAGTCAAGAAGCAGAAAGTCAAGCAAGATATACAAATGGCAGGAAATGTGAGGAGTCAGAGCATAGGATCCAGTGGTGATAGTTACTCTATATTTCAAGAGTAGTCAAACCCTTTGACAATTCAATTACTTTGACCCAAAGAAAATGAAATGAAATTAATTGCACAAACCTACATCAAGAAAACTACAAATCAAAAGAAACCAAACCATACAATTCCTCACAGCAATTCTTTGACCTTTCAACACCATTGATTTGGTGTAAATGCCTCCTTTTATGGGTCCATTTCCTTATATCAAAGCCCATTCTTTCATTGGTTTATACTCCCTCAGTTTCAATTTATGTGGACATATTTTCTTTTTAGTTCGTGCAAAAAAGAATAATTTTTTTCCTTATTTAGAAACAATTTACCTTTATGCAATGATTTATAACTATACAAAATATATGTTCATCATTTTACATCACAAGTTCAAAAGTGTTCTCTCCTTTTTTAAATTTCGTGTTAGTCAAATGAATTCACATAAATTTAAACGGAAGGAGTATTGTTATTATTAGTACTCCATTCGTCTCAAAATAAGTGTCATATTTTGCTTTTCAAAAGTCAAAGGTGAGAGAAGCTAAGTATGAGTTTTCTGCCCCTTCTTGGATGAGGGAAATGAAGGATTTAATGAGCATTGGGGATTGACCTTTATGTGCAAAATATAAGTTATACCATTAAGGCATTAATCTACTATTCAATCTTCTTCTATGAATAAAAATCATGGACTAAAGAATTTCCTATTCATACATATTAATGTGCTTCTAGATTTAATACATGAAAATAAAATAAAATTTGACATTAAGTTGTCAATCTGTTACCACTCGTGAATATTAGTGCTATATATTTTTTTTAATATGTGGGGATCAGGATTCAAAATCCTCTCGGATCCAATATTATCCAAACTTCGCAACGACATCTTCATTTCCTTATACAATAATAGTATTATTTAACTTGACTATGGCAATAAAGAAAAGAAGTTGCTTCTGATAAGAGCTGATAAAAACAAAGTTCAAACGCTTCACGAGCAATTTCAAGGAAATTTAGTCATTTGCAAAATGTTACAGCCAATCTTGTAAGAAGTTAAATAATCTGGAAAATATTTAATACAGCTAATATGTGTGTGTATGTGTGTTTAATGTGTTGTATATAGATCCATTTTCACAGCTTCTTAATTAAATGAAAATATTGCTAGTATAACATCACTTTGCATTTTCTTCTATATGGCTTCCAGCCTATCACATATCTGTCTATATGTATAAATCATTTAACGTTAGTATAAAATAAGCAGAATTCATGCTTTCCACGGCAAGGAATGGTTTGACATGAAAATCGCAGTATAACCAAAATTGATCTTTAATTACAACCCCATTTAACTAAAATGATATCCTTTTAAAATTCATTTTCTTGAAAGTTGCAACTCGAGGTGAAAGGTTTTTACAATCTTCCCTGTTAAAATGGAGGAAGACAATCCAACTGTTTTTGGGGTATGAGTCGCGTCTTCAATCAGTGCCAAAAATATGGCACAATAATTTATTTATATGTATAGAAAGAATATGAGAAAAAAATTAAGAAATCAAAATATTGAAGAAATCATATACTGTATTAATAGACCAAGTAGTATAAAATAAAAGACTATAATGTATTAGTATGTGTTTGGACAACGTGAAAATGACATTATACACAATTTTTTATTTTTATTTTTATAGGGATTCGGCTTGGCCAATTCCCGATTTGACACATTGAAAGATAACGAGGAATATGGACAATTTTATGATAAACTGTTAACTAATTACGAACATTAATTCCTTCATAAAAACTCAATATAGGTTTAAAAAATGACAAAAATAGTATTAAAGTGGACGTTAAAAAGAAAAAAAAGAGGCTTTAAGTGGTGTCTAATCAGTTAAGTAATAGATGTTGAACTCAAATTTGGTTAATGGGGTTAGGTAAAGCTTGATAATGAAAATTCGTATTTGGCGTATTCCAGATTGGACCAGAGTCGAGTCAGCTAGGAAAATTCTTATGCTCATATCGCCAATCAAATCTTGTAAGATTTTCTTAATTAATAACGAAATTACACAAGAAAGGAAATTAACTATTGATTAAGCTAGAGTTAATAATTGTTGCGTGTTTTTGCATCTGGCGATTAGGAGATAAAAGAAACACAGGAAAATAAATTAATTGTTATTCCCTAACAAAAAGGATTCAAACTCTAATGCTTACCTATCTTAACAAACTTTTGACTATATTTTTTTTGGACTTCTGGTGCATGCTTGGACATTCTAATTATTAATATTTCAAAAAATCAAACGACCATTACCTTCCAGATGATTTTATTTCATAATATTTGTTTTATGTGTTACATGTTGTTTTTTCTTGTGGGACTAAACTGAATTTGTTGTTGTTATATGTGTTACATGTCATTTTTGATTTTTAACTAATGATATTAGTAAAAAGATCAACACTCAAAAGTAGAAACTACCTGATTAGATAGCGCAAAGAAACAGAAAATCAATGGTCTTGTTATATTAAGAAATTTGCACAAAGTAATAGGCTTACAGCCCAACACAATATAGTCATAATTTTTTAGTTTATATTCGCGGAGCCAACATCTTTTTTGCAACATTACATATACACTCTTATATATTATTACACATTACTCATATGCCTATAAAAAATGTATCTTATCTTGTATAAAAGTTATGATAGTATAAATATGTATCAACCTTGTATAAAAGTGTATAACAATGTATACAAATATATAAACATCGCTAGCTCAATAACAAACTTTAATGATTTTTTGTTACAATTCTTGTTGAAAGCCAGTCTAAATCTTCACCAAATGACTTTATTTTATAGACAACCTCCTTAGACTATTTTAACTAGTCTAACAACACTCTGTCCAAATTTTTCACAAAAATTAGTTTTAAATTAAATCCAATTTCTTTAAGCTTGTTCAAAAATGGCAAATTATATTTTAAATCTAATTTTCACCATCCAAATCTTACAAAACTAGTACTCTAACCACGATTTGAGCTTCAAACATAATAATAAATCGAGTTTGCCAACTGTAAAGCCCCGAAAAAAAAGGTTTTGCTAAGTATTATATTCTCGCTCAAACTCTAAGTTGGACACAAAGGTATGTGAAAAGTTATGAAGGTATAAAATGTATAAATCTTATGTTTAGAAGGTTGAATGGATGGTAATAAGAGGAGAAAAGTAAATTGGAATATATTGGAGTTGTTTAAGGGATGAAAATGACCTTAGCCTCACATAACCTATGTTTCAATGAGCATATCTATCAATATAAAATGATTTGAGATTTGAGCTATATATAAAAGAAAGACATTGAAGTCTAGTTTCTCACAGTTCGAACCATTTTCGTTTCTATATTCCTATAAAACGTTATATGCATTTTACTGAAGACTGTCCTGTCAAAAATAATGGGCCGCATTTTTGGGCGCCCAGGGGTACGCCGGGCGCGAGTCAGAATGCCAAAACCAGAAATAATTTTATTTGAGTGTCGTGGGTAGCGCTGGGCATGGACGGTGATGCCAAAGGCGTGAAATTGAAATAAAAAGGACGGGGAGAAGGAAAATAGCTTTATTTTTTAAAAATAACCCCCTCCCCTCTCATCCTCAAGTCATCCAAGGGTTCTCATACTACCTAAGATTTTAATACGATTAACATTAGAATACTACTTCCAAATACCAATTTAAATAATATTCCATCTCGAAATCGCTAGATTCTCAACAAGAACTCAAGAACAAGGTCTCTCCGCTAACCTAGGGTTTCACAATTCAAGGTATGTTTCGTAACCGTTTTCAACCACAATTGTTAGAGAGGTTTATGGTTGATATTTATTCCTAGAAACTGCTACAAGAACATAGAGTAACGATGAATCCTAGAAGGAGAAAAGAATCAAACCTAGGGTTCTATATTTTGGAAATCTTAGAACTTCTAGTATTGATTCTTAAATTAGCTATGTATATATAGATTTGTTTGGTGAGTTGAACCCATTGGGTTGGAGCAAACGAAGATATGCAAAAGCAAGAAATCAAGGTGAGTAGAGACAATGCTTTTACTAAAGTTTTCTTCTCACAAAGATCATGCCATAAGTTATTGTTAGACTGTATAGGATATTAATGTGGGCTCTGAATGGAATGACTGGACTCATATTATCCATTAGAATTGTAGAAAAGATCTTAGATGATTATCATAGTTAATAATTCAAGAATAGTCTGTTGTTCCATAAATCAAGTCTCATACATTCATGACTTGCATATATTACTTTAATGTATAGACTATGAGAATTTCTTTCACATGATTTTATGAAACTGTTTTGATGAGAACTATGAAGATATATCATTGTTTTAAATTTTGTGATCCAAGAATTACTCAAAGTAATATTTTGGGAGTTTTCTTATATCTTTAAGAAGGGTACATAGCCTCTAGTAGTTTATGTTACCCCGAAACTACTCATACCAGAGTAGAAAATTAGTATATCGTTGGTTCTGGTACAATGATATAAGTGCTCTGATAAGGCACAATAACACGAGCGTGCTAGAACCTTAAGCTATGAGGCACCACAGGAATGCAGTCCAGGCGATCGGGCTGGGATCGTCCACCATACCGATCATATGGTGATATTTTCAGAATAAGAATCATAAAGAATGTCAGAATCAATGGAACTCTCCAGAAATAAAAATGCTTTAGAAAATTTACAAGGATTGTTTCGTGAAAGGTTGTATATTTATCTATTTGAGTTTTATATTATTATTATTTTCAGAAAAGAAACTAAAAGAAACGAAAGAGAATTTTAATGAATGACATCAATAAATATATGAGTTGTCTGTTTCAACTCTTTATCATAAGCTTTTAGAATTTTATTTTATCATACTTCTTTCAGAGTCTCATTTTAACTTTAGTGGGAGAATTATTTTACCTACCGAGTATCGTTGTGGTGTAGTGACGTTCTCTTAATGGGAACCTACATTGACCTATGTTAATGTAGGCACATATTTTGCAGGTAAGCAGGCTAGAAGCTAGGATATTCTCCTCCCATTACCAGTAGACTTGGTGAACTCCATTTTGGTTCATGGAGTTTGTTGACTCTAGGATTTTGTCTTAATATTAAGTATTTCTTAGAGGTTTCATAGACAGAGTCATAACAGAGTCATGGGTGTCCACTTTGCATTACATTTGTTTTTCAACGTATTCCAGATAACAAAATTAATTTCTTTTCAGACTATTATTTCGATTAAAGATTCAGAAAATAATTTACTTTAAATCAATTCGAATTGTGTTGAGATGCATTACATAACAGAAATAGAACAGAATAGAAAAGCCAAGATGGTTCGCTCGGTCAAGATAAGGCACCGAGTGCCTGTTACGACTTGGTTAGAAATCAGGTCGTGACATCAACTATTAATTCCTAGTGTGTAGCGAAGACCAACTAAGTAGTAGTGACCTACTACGCTATCATTTTAATTGTAACATCTCGATTATTAATTAGATTGCTATTGAAAGTAAATAAATGAATAATTTTCTTTAACAAATCATTTAGGATATCAAATGCATAACATAAGCATTTGAGGAGGTGGGTATTCATAATATTAGGTCTGCATAGTTTAGTTGGTCATGAGGTGGCCTAATTGTATACCCCACCCAATTATATATTTTCTACTGAATTTATTTTATTTGTCTTGTGATATATATATATATATATGTATATATATATATTACTTTGGAATATTCTGAAAATAAGAACATAACCAATATTTTTCCCTTTTTCATCTTTTTTGTTCTCTCTCTTTCCATCAATGTTAGAGTTACGGTTTGCTCAGTTCATCTACAAATTGTGAGATAATTTCTCATATTAACATGGTATCAGAGCCCAAAATCGGTCGATTTTGGCTCCGATCTTCTAATCGATAGTAGTTTCATCAATTTTCACCGGAGGGTTCTTCTTCGTCAGTTTTTTGGATTCGATTTCGCTGGGTGTCTGCACATTTCTAGGTTTCGGTGGACACTTTACAATTTTCTGTTGTGGTTCTCTGACGCGTTTGGGTCAATTTACGGTAGTCGTTGGTATTTTGCTTGTTCGGTGGTCGCTCACAACTAGTTGCTGGGTTTCTCGACAATTTTCAAGGCCTTTACTCTTTAAGGTCGCAAAGGAGGATGGTAACTCTTTCAATCACACCATTCCTGTCAAATATTGTTCGAATTTATCCTATATAGGGTTTGTTAGTGAACTTTGCATATCTAGGGTTTCGTTATAGGTAGTCCTAAAGTGAGTTTATCTTCTATTATTGGGGGTTTCGATGATTTCACTAACCCTATTTCTCATCCCTTTTATGTACGTCACTCGGACAATCCGAGAAATCATCTGGTGTCTCCCCCGTTTTGATGGAACTAATTTTGTCAATTGGCGTAAATATATGTTGATGACTTTTTCTACCAAAAATAAGCTAGGTTTCATCACTGGTAGGATATCCAAATCACACGTTGATTTACCTTACTATCAATTTTGGGAACGATGCAATGACATGGTCATTTAATGGATAACTAATTTATTGTCTAGAGACATAACAATAGTGTAATGTGCTTTGATACTACTAAGGATATGTGGATTGAAAGTAATGAAAGTTTTGGTACTTCAAATGGCTCTAAGTATATCCAGATCCAAAGAGAAATTAGTGTCGCATCTCAAGGATCCTTAGATATTGCAACCTATTTCACTAAGTTGAGAGGTCTCTTTGATGAACTTAGCACTACTTATGTTGAACCAGTGTGTTCTTCTGGAGCATTACCTAAGTTCATTGAGGAGCAGAAGATATATCAGTTCCATAGCGATTTAAATGAATCATACTCCACCTGTAAAAGTAATATCCTGGTGATGCCATACCTTCGTTCCTTGAGCAAAGCATATTCTATGTTTCAGCATGATGAGAAACAAAAAGAGATTTCTACTCCAATTCTCAGCTTTTTAACTAATTCTGTCACTTTTACTGCTTTAACTGGTCCTATCAACAACCATAGGGGTTTCAACCAGAGGGTTCAGTTTGATTCAAAGAAAACTTTTGGTCCATCTTGTAGTGTGACATGCAAATACTGTAAAAATTCTGGCCACACCATTGATAAATGTTACAGGCTGCATGGTTTTCCTTTAGACTTCAAGTTTACAAAAAGTAGGAAATTTGTAGCTTGTGTTCAGTCTGAGAGTTCTGATCCAAGTTTTGGCTTTCTCCATCCCACTCCTTCTGATATTGCTGGTCATGGATTTACCAAGGAACAGTATCAACATCTTATGACTTTGCTCCATTAAGTCCACACTTCTCCTATCTCCTATCCTGAAAGCATTGGTGTTGACAACACAGGATTTGCCAATTTTGCACATGTGTAAAACCGCCCTGAGGTTCATTCTGCTGCATTTCATGTATCTGTAGTATCAAAATTAGGTATAAATCCTTAGATCATTGACTCTGGTACTATAAACCACATGACCCTATACAAACACATTCTTCACAACCTCAAACCTTTAACCCCACCTTTCCTAATAACTTTACCTAATAGATATAAGGTAAAAGTCATATATGTTGGGTCAACAATATGAGAACAACTACGGGGTTCTTGAACAAAGAATTTTCTTTCACCTATTTGGGTTGTCCTATCTTTTTCGGAAAGAAGAGAATTGTCTACTTCGATGGCCTTGTGGCTAAGATAGCAAAGAAATTTAATGGATGGCAAGGGAAGTTACTATCATATGGACGCAAACTAACTTTAGTTAAACATGTTTTGCAGACTATTGCCACTTATACTCTTGTAGCAATGAACCCTCCCAAGGCTACTTACAGAACTCTTGAGAAATACTTTGCTAATTTTTTCGGGGGTTCAAAAGACGACAAGACAAAATATCACTGGAGCTTTTGGGCTAGACTATGTTATCCTATAGATGAGGGGGTATTGGTATAAGGAGACTGGAGGATATTGCATATACATTTGCTATCAAAAGATGGTGGAATTTCAGAACAAAGCAAAATTTGTAGATAGACTTCCTTAGAGCAAAATATTGTTCTAAAGGACATCCTGTTGCTCTTAAAGGAACAACTAAACAATCTCACATTTGGAGGAAAATGATGCATATAAGGGAGAAGGCATATTCTAACATTTTTTTGTAT
The DNA here is from genome assembly GCF_000390325.3 of Nicotiana tomentosiformis. Classification (NCBI taxonomy): domain Eukaryota; kingdom Viridiplantae; phylum Streptophyta; class Magnoliopsida; order Solanales; family Solanaceae; genus Nicotiana; species Nicotiana tomentosiformis. The sequence continues at coordinate 104,679,654 of NC_090816.1, read as the reverse complement.
GATTAACAAAAGAGAATACACCTTTTGGTGGGACAATTGGACATGTAAAGGGCCACTGGCAAATTACTTTCCATTTGTCACTAGATCTGCAAAGCCGAAGGTTAAAGAATTTATACGCTAAGGTAGTTGGGATGTTCAAAAATTGAATGAAGCATTGCCATACAACATTATACAACAAGTATTGGTAGTTGGCATTGGAGATCAATACAAGAAAGATTATGCAATTTGGGAACCATCAGCTAATGGAAATTTCTCCAACTCTTCAGCATGGCAGTCCATTAGAAGAAGGAAACCTCGTGACAGGATACTACACAGGGTATGGAATAAAAACATACCCACAAAAATATCCTTTATGACATGGAGACTATTTTATAATAAGCTTTCTTTTGATGAGATTATTTCTAGATTTGGAAAGCAGTTGGTATCTAGATGTGTAGTGTAGAGCCCAAGTGTGAGACAATCCAACATGTTTTTATAAAAAGTGATCCTGTCAATTTATTATGGAAACAATTTGGTGATCCTTTGGGAGTAAATGGGTAGGGGAATAATCTTAGAAGTTCAATAGCTCACTGGTGGGGAACTAGGCCCATGAATGGCGTTCACAAGTATTTACTACAGGTCACTCCTATATTTATTATTTAGAAAATTTAAAAAAGTAGGTGCTCATGAAAATATGGCACACAAAAGAAATGTGTGCGCAGTAGCATATTCCATAACATCTACTGGAATATTTCAGCAGCTCTGAGAATAAGTATCTCCACATATGATTTTACATGGCCTTGGTCTAGACTTTGTGCTGATGTTGAGAGGCTAAAACCTATTCAAAGAATAATACCAGTCAAATGGATCATGCTAGAAAATAAAAAAATAAAATTGAATACTGATGGAAGTTTTATGGAGAATAGAGAAAAGTAGGCATAGGAGGAATTCTGAGGAATGAATTTGGGGACCTTATAATCGTATTCGCAATACCAGTTCAATGTAAAAGCAATAACTTTGCAGAAGCTCTTGCAGCTAGAACTGGTTTGCAGCTGTGTTTACAACATGACATTACCAGATTTAAACTTCAACTAAACTCTATGATGATTGTGGAAATTCTACAAAAGAGGAGTACAAACAACGCCAAATTACGAGTGATCATAGATGAAGTTATTCACATCTTAGATCAACTTACTGTTGAAATCTCACATTGCTATAGGGAAGCAAATCAAGTGGCCGATGCATTAGCAAAACATGCAGCAAACTCGGATGAAGAGATGATATACCAAGATTACCAGCAGCTACCTGGAAGAGCTAAGGGATCTTTCCAACTTGATAAGTGGAAATTGCCAAGTTTTAGATGTAGATATGAGAAATCATTCTTTTTTGTAAGTTAACTATTTAGAGTAAGGTCTAGGTGGTACTAGGTGTAGTATACCATAGACCGTAGGAGCTTTGATTTGGTTATAGGCTCCCAATCTTTTGTAAGCTTAACTTCATATCTATGAAATACACCCAAGCCATGGGAAGATCCTTTGAAAAAAAAAAGGTACATAATCCTCAGCCCAAATATGATATTACACAATGTCCTCTTAGTTCCATCTTTTTATTTCAACTTAATTTATGTGCACACACTACTTCTTCATTTCACACGCATTGCAATTTTCACTATTTCCTACTGTATTTTACAGGGGCTTCTTTCAGGAGGCCTCTGGTAATTGGTAAGGCTGCAAATGTATTATATTTTGTGCATCCAGCTGGTGCATTATCTGTTGTTTATGTTTTCAAGTTTGTTCCTGTTTCTAATTCTAATCATTGTAATGTGCCTAGTCATGTTTCATGTTCTACTACTCCTTATGTAATCTCTAGTTTACATTGTAATTCCTCTGTTGTTGCTAATAAAAATGATATGTTTGGGCATCAAAAGTTAGGTTGCATTCCTTTTGCAAGAATAAAATTTATCTCATTTTTATCAGATAAGATCACCTCTAAATAACTTTTTCTGTGTAATGTATGTCTTATGGCTAGACACCAGAGGTTACCATTTTCTGATAGCTTCATCCATTCTACTATACCTTTTCAACTTGTACATATTGACAATTGGGGTCTTTACAACACCTAAACTTATAATGATTTTAGGTATATTGTGACTTTAGTTGATGACTTCACAAGAGTCACATGGACCCACCTCCTGCCTTGTGAAAATAATGCTCTTACTATCCCTAAAGCTTTCATTCAAATAGTCAAAGTATAATTCAGTCCTCTGTCCAGTGCTTTAGATCTGACAATGTCTACGAACTGGGCAACAGTTCTAAAGCTCAGCAATTCTTTACTGCCAATGGGATCCATCACCAAACTACTATTCTTCACACCCCTCAACAAAATGACATAGTTGAGAGGAAATACAAACATTTGTTAGAGGTTTCTAGGGTACTTCTATTTCAATCCAAACTTCCACTTAAGTATTGGAGTGATTGTTTTCTCACTTCTACTTACCTTATTAACAAAATCCCTCTACTGTCCTACACAATGTCTCCCCTTTTGAAAAATTTCATGGTTATGCTCCTGCTTATGACCATCTCAGATTCTTTGGTTACCTCTGTCATAATGTAAGTTTCAAACATGGTACGAATAAATTTCAACCCAGGTCTATTTCTGCTCTTTTTTTGGGCTATCCCTGTGGGTAGAAAGGATACAAATTGCTGAATTTATCCCCCAACTCTGTTTTTTCCCCAGGGATGTTATGTTTTATGAACATATCTTCACCTATCACTCTTCCACTTCTTCTGTTCCTTATCCTCCTCCTATTTTTGTTGTTATATCTTCTATTCCATATGCTTCTACTTATTCCCTCTCATCTTTCTCCATGTATCTTTCTCTACACTTTTCCCTGCCTTTCTTACTACTTCCACTCCTTCACCTCCTGATTTTATATCTTCTCTACTTCTTCACATGTTGTCTCTGTTCCTGAACTTAGAAGATCATGCAGAACTGTACAAGCCCCTACTTACCATGGGGACTATGTCTGTAACTCTGCTATTCCAACCTCACTTTTTCTAGTTATTTCATCCAAGGTTCTTATAGTTGAATTATATATGCATGAGCCTTAGTTTTACCAGTAAGCTGTTTCCAGTCCTGCTTGGCAAGAGGCAACGATAAAGGAATTCGATGCTCATGTTGCAAACCGGACTTGGGACATAGTCTCTCTTCCTCCACATTAAAAGGCAATCCCTTGCGAGTGGGTCTATAAGATCAAACAAAAGTGAGATGGTACCATTGAGAGGTACAAGGTCAGATTAGTCATAAAAGGGAATACCCAGAATGAAAGAGTTGACTATACTGAGACATTTTCCCCTGTTGTTAAGATCACCACTATTAGATGCCTCCTCACTCTAGCTGTCAAGAGAGGTTAGAATGTTTTCTAGTTAGATGTAAATAATATTTTTTTGCATAGTGACCTACATGAGGAGGTTTACATGAAACTTTCTACTGGTTTGGTGATCTCTTCCGCATCTTCCCCTTTATCTCATTTGGTTTGCAGACTTAGGAAGTATATTTATGTGTCACGACCCCAATTTTCCTCTTTAGGATGCCGTGATGGCATCTAGTCTCTACGACTAGGTAAGCTTAATAATAATGAAAACTAAACAGATATGAAATAACAAATTGCGAAAAATAACTGAACAATAGATGAAAACCTTTCAAAAATCGAGTCTCACACTACACACCCCAAAATTGGTAGAACCGAGTCATAAGCTCTATAGAGTATAACAAGAGTAACTACTACGTCACTGTCTGAAAGTAAATACAATATTAAATGAGGATAAAGGAAGGTGACTCTTAGGCTTGCGGACCCCGAGCAAGCATACCTTGAAGTCTCCGATAAAAAAGCTAGCAGGAATCTCTATCTAGCGACACGAGCAGACATACTTGGATTTGCACAAAAGGATGTACAAAAGCATAGTATTAGTATACCACAACGGTACCCAGCAAGTATCAAGCCTAACCTCAGTAGAGTAGTGACGAGGCCAGGTTAAGACACCTATTAGAATATGAAATACACAGTATAAAATGAAGTACAGATATAAAATAGGAAGTAAGAAAGCAACTAATGTGGAACAAGATGATAACATGATCTAATACTGTAAAATCGATAGTAGAATTAGCATGAAAGAAGCAACTAAAGTGATACAAAGATCATGTACGGACAACAACTACTAGAATGATAACGAATGAAGCAACAAGAAATATTCCTTCCATGACACTTTGCAACATGAAATAATAATTAGAAACACAACGAGCTACCACCTCGCGTATAATAAAAACAAACCGCGACACCTCCTCGTATAATCAAGAATAACAACCGAGGTACCGCCTTGTATTCACATTTCTCAATTTCAATCACAATCCTTCGTTATGCCGCCACGTGAGCCTTACATTTAAAAATAGGTTTTGAAAATAGTTTTTTCCGAAATAGCTACACGCACTTTAGCCTACCTTATGACGTCGCGTGGCTTCATGTATTTTTCCTACAAGCAATCACGCACATAAATCCCACCTTATACTACCACATGCATATCAAACCAAGCCTTATACCGCTGCATGTACATCAATATCACATCATAATAACAACTCGGACCACAAGTACCCACACATCATAACTTGCCAACAACAACAATATCAATATTTTCACAGCAATAGCCAATGGCTCCAACACAATATATACAAGAATATCAACAACAATAATGGATGGAAAATACTCAGTAGGATAGATGCTTCAACAATAACCAACATCGTTTCAACGTATTAACAACTTCCACAACCTCAACATCAAATAACTCCACAATGAGAAAATAAAGTGTAACCATGATATTAGATAAGACTAACTCACAATAAATAATCAATAACGGAAGTCAACAAATAAAGGGAAAACATGAACAATTAATTCAACAATGATAATTAACCATAAAGGGATAACATGTGGCAATAAAGGGGACAACAAGTTCAACTAAAGCATGGGAGCAATTTAGCAAGTAGGATGTAGAACAATTACTAAACAAGTCAAATAAGGCATTTAAGGATAGTCTATCAAAATTAAGAATGATTTAACTATGAGAATTTTGACCATAATATGGCATTTCAATTAAAGCATAAAAATAGTCTAAGTAACCTAAACCGGTCAAATACTGCGTACAACCCGTGTACCCACTCGTCACCTTGCGTACACAAATTTTACTTAGCATAATTGAATCAATCATTACTAATCCTAAGGGCAAATTTCCCCACACAAAATTAGGCAAGACACTTATTTCAATTAGGCCAATTCAATACTTGAAAATAGTTTTTCCCTTACAATCCGCCTCCACACGGCTCAAATATAACCAAAATTGACTAAATATCATCAAACAATGCTAGGGAATTCAATTGCAATAGATACAGTTAAAACTTTTACACTTTTCCCAAAAAGTAAACACAAGGAAAACCCGGTGCTCGCCCGGTCAAAACCCAGGTCTAATGGTATATTTTGATTACCAATGGCCCCACGGCTTCATATATGTGATTAGTTTCACAATCCGAGTCCAAATCGACTCTCAAAACTAAATTTCTTATTTTTCAAAAACTTGACCAAATTTCATAAATTCCTACTTTGATTCACATTATTTTGATGTTAAATAAGATAAGCTGATGGAATATGATTAGAATTAGATTAGAATAACTTACAAAAGGTTTGTAGGTGAAAATCCCCTCTCCAAATCGCCTTCTACCGAGTCTAGGGTTCAAAAATGAGAGAATGAACTCAAAAATCTCGTCTACCAACTATTTGATCAGTTGCAGATGTCGCAATTGAGAATAAATCCTCGCAATTGCGACACTGAAGGCTTGAGGAACTCTTCGTATATGCGAAAGTTGGATCGCATTTGCGACCACTGTTGTCCTCGCAATTGCGACCAAATCATCGCAATTGCGATCCTAGCCCATCCCAGCATACTTCGCAAATACGAACACTAGGTTCGCAAATGCGAACACAGCAGGCTTGGCCTAACTTCGTAAATGCAAACCAAAATCTCGCAAATACGAGATCAGAGGCTTGCAGAAAAAAACCCAGCAAACATTCAATTCTAACAACACTCCGCTAAGCATCTGAAACTCACCTGATCCCTCGGGACTCCAAACCAAACATCCACACAAGTCTAAAAATATCATACAAACTCGCCCGCATAATTAAAATATAAAAATAACATCTAAAACTACGATTTGAACTCTAAAACGCATGATTTTCAAAGAGATTTTCAAGAACTTCTAAGATTTCAACTAAGCGTCCGAATCCTATCAAATCAACTCCGAACGATGCCAAATTTCATAGACAATTTCTAAATGCAATATGGACCTATTCCAAGTCCCAAAATCAATTTTCGAGCTCAATAGCTAGAAGTCAACCTACAGTCAAACTTTTTAATTTAAAATTGCTAAATTTTGGCCAAACAACACAAATTGACCTACGGACTTTCAAAATTAATTTCGGGCATACGCCCAAGTCTGAAATCACGATACAAAATTATCGGAGCCATAAAAATACAGTTCCAGGGTTATTTTCACAAAAGTCAAAGTTTGGTCAATATTTTCAAATTTAAACTTCCAAGTCTAGAATCAAGGATCCAAATCAACCCGAAAGCTTCCCGAAACGAAACTAATCAACCCCGCAAGTCATAAAGACATAAACACACAAGTGTGAATCATTAAAGAGGGTAACAAGACACAATTACATAAAAACGACCAATCGGGTCATTACACTATGGCCTCAAGCAAGCATCTAGACAGTAGTTTTCAAAGTTGTCTGATTTTTTGCTTTCAAGAGGCTACATTTCAAGCGAAAATGATTATTCTTTATTCACTAAGTCTTTCGGTGCTTCATTGGTGGTAGTTGCCATTTATGTGGATAATATTATCTTGGGTAGGGATGACCTTGTTGAACTGAATTCTCTGAAAGCTTTCTTTGATGCCAAGTTCAAGATTAAAGATCTAGGGGTCTGTCCACTATTTTCAAGGGTTGGAGATTACTTCGCACCTAAGGGGTACCTTATGAGCAAGCATAAATACACCTTTGATCTTCTGGCAGAGTTTCATTGTGATTACTTCACCCCAGTTTCTACTCCATTGGATTCAAATGTTAAACTAGTCGTTGATATGGGGGAGCCTCTCTCTGATACTAGCAAGTACAGTAAACTGGTGGGAAAACATAATTTCCTTCAACATACTAGAACTAGCATATCATTCTATGTCCAACATCTCAGTCAGTTTTTGCAATCTCCCCATGTTCCTCACTTGCTAGCAGCCCGTCATGTTCTCAGATGACTCCTGAATGCTCCTGCCCAAGGCATTCGGCTATTTGCCAGTTCTGATTTATCTTTACAAGCTTTTTTAGGATTTCATTGGGTTGCTTGTGCTATTTCTCGAAGATCTGTAACTGGTTTCTACATTACTCTTGGGGCCAGTCCCATCTCCTCGAAAAGCAAAAGACAGCCTATTGTATCTCTCTCTGAGTATAGGGCCTTACAAATGGTAGTGGCTGAAATTTCTTGGTTGGTTTGACTGCTTGGTGACCTTGCTTGGCCTCTTTATGCTCCTGATTTTCTATTTTGTGATAGCCATACAACTTTGCACATTGCAAAAAATCTGGTTTTCACTAGCGTACCAAGCATTTTGAGGTGATTGTCACTTTGTAAGGGACAACTTGGGTTCTGGCTTGATTTCTCTTCAGTTTATCTCCAGCTCCAACCAACTTACTGATATGTTGACCAAGAATTTATCTCCGCCTCTTCATCATCAGTTCTTGTGCAAGCTTGGAGTGTCTACACCCTCAAGCTCAGTGGCGGAGCCACATGCACCCAAAGGGTATCAACCGACGCCCCTTCGTCGGAAAATTACACTGTTTATCTCGGTAAATTTTTTAAAATATGTATATATACTATATAATGACACCCCTTGACTTCTTGGTGAGTTTATTTTTTATATTTTGACTTCCCATAATGAAAATTCTGGTTTCGCCACTGCTAAAGCTTGAGGAGGGTGTTGACAATATTGGGCCTTGCATAATTTAGTTGGTCTTGAGGCGGCCCAATTGTATACCTGGCCCAATTTTATATTTTCTACTGAATTCATTTTATTTTTCTTGTATATATATATATATATATATATATATATATATATATATATATATATATATATATATATATATATATATATATATATTCCGGAAATGAAAGCATAACCGATATTTTTTCCTCTTTCATCTTTTCTCTTCTCTCTCTTTCCATTACTGTTAGGGTTACGTTTTGCTTAGTTTATCTATAAATTATGAGATGGTTGACAAGTGAGGCTTGCTCAGTTGGTAAAAGCACATCCACCTACAACCGTTAGGTCCTGGGTTCGAGTCATGCTGGAGGGGAAGTGTGGAAATACTATAAATCCTCCTAATTTGGGAGGGATTTTAAAAAAAAAAAGAAAAATAATTGTGAGATGGTTTCTCACATGTGGGGGGTGGGGGACACATAACATGAACTTTAATTCTAAAAAAAACAAAAAGAGAATGCGTTGCATTGTTGGGAAGTAAACTGCAACAGCGCAAATATAGGTGCAATATTTTGGAAGCTTT